>NC_091249.1:15285000-17785000 GCF_042477335.2 Ovis canadensis
ATAGGAATTTTGAAAATTTTAACTACTTGATTTATTTACAATGAATACATCTCAAAAGGGGCTTCCTAGGTGGCTCAGTTCAGTTCAGTTGCTCAGTCGTGTCCGACTCTTTGCAACCCCACGAACTGCAGCACGCCAGGCCTCCCTGTCCATCACCAACTCCCAGAGTTTGCTCAAACTCATGTCCATCTAGTCGGTGATGCCATCCAGTCATCTCATCTTCTGTCGTCCCCTTCTCCTCCTGTCCTCAATCTTTCCCAGCATCAGGGTCTTTTCAAATGAGTCAGCTCTTCACATCAGGTGGCCAAAGTATTGGAGTTTCAGCTTCAAAATCAGTCCTTCCAATGAACACTCAGGACTTATCTCCTTTAGAATGAACTGGTTGGATATCCTTGCAGTCCAAGGGATTCTCAAGAGTCTTCTCCAACACCACAGTTCAAAAGCATCAATTCTTCAGCACTCATCTTTCTTTATAGTCCAACTCTCACATCCACACATGACTACTGGAAAAACCATAGCCTTGACGAGACAGACCTTAGTTGGCAAAGTAATGTCTCTGCTTTTGAATATGCTCTCTAGTTTGGTCATAACTTTCCTTCCAAGTAGTAAGCATCTTTTAATTTCATGGCTGCAATCACCATCTGAAGTGACTTTGGAGCCCAGAAAAATAAAGTCTGACACTGTTTCCACTGTTTCCCCATCTATTTGCCAGGAAGTGATGGAACCAGATGCCATGATCTTCGTTTTCTGAATGTTGAGCTTTAAGCCAACTTTTTCACTCTCCTCTTTCACTTTCATCAAGAGGCTCTTTAGTTCTTCTTCACTTTCTGCCATTAGAGTGGTGTCATCTGCATGTCTGGTTATTGGTATTTCTCCCGGCAATCTTAATTCCAGCTTGTGCTTCTTCCAGGCCACCGTTTCTCATGATGTACTCTGCACAGAAGTTAAATAAGCAGGGTGATAATATACAGCCTTGACGTACTCCTTTTCCTATTTGGAACCAGTCTGTTGTTCCATGTCCAGTTCTAACTGTTGCTTCCTGACCTGCATACAGGTTTGTCAAGAGGCAGGTCAGTGGTAAAGAATCCACCTCTCAAGCATCTGTTCAATCCCTGGGTCAGGAAGATCCGCTGGAGGAGGAAATGGCAACCCACTCCAGTGTTCTTGTCTAGGAAATCCCATGGACAAAGAAGCCTGGTGGGCTACAATCCATGGGATCGCAAAGATTCAGACATGACTTAGTAACTAAACAACAACAAAATCTGAAAAACCACACAGAAAAAGCAAGTTGTGGACATAATTTAAAAAAAAAAAAAAAGTGAAAGTGTTAGTCGGTCAGTTGTGTCTGATTCTTTGCAACCCCCAGTAGCCTGCCAGGCTCCTCTATCCATGGGATTTCCCAGGCAAGAGTACCAGAGTGGGTAGCCATTCCCTTCTCCAGGGGATCTTCCCAACCCAGGGATCGAACCCAGGTCTCTTGCATTGCATGCAGATTCTTTACTGTCTGAGTCATCAGGGAAGCCTGTGGATATCATTTAGGCGAGGATAAAATATGCAATGCGGGGATTCTATTAGTCTTTCCTCAAGTGCCAAATGGCTCTTGTTCTTCTGTTTGCATGTACAGGGAAGAAAAACCAGGCAGGGCTTGCTGGCTAGTAGCTGCCACCACAGAGCTGTCCTGGGAGAGAGTAGGTGCCCCTGGCCTTGGCCAGCCTGGTACTTTGGGGCCCCATGGGCAGCTGGGAATAGTTCCTGAACTCCCTCTGGGCTGGGTGACCTTGAGGACCTCAGGAGGTTCTGCTGCAACCCAATTCACCCACTCCCCATTTCTCTGTGGAAACCTTTAACTGTCAATACTCCCTTTTCTTTTTCCTCTTTACTTTTATTGAGGTATAATTAACAAATAACATTATATTAGTTTCAGGTGTAGAGCATAATGATATTTGTAGAAACTGCAAAGCAATCAATAAGGCAGATCACCTCTACTTTCTGAGTCTCAGTTTTTCCATCAATGATATGGGATGAGGCTCTCTCATGAAAGAAGTTTTGAGGAAAATTAGAAGAGATACTGTATGTCCTGAGCCTGTACCCTTGCCCTAGGAAGGGTAACCTTTCTTCTGGTAACCTTCCTTTAGGAGTGCCTGTAATTCACCCTATGACCGCCAGGTGGGGCCATTAGCCTCAGGGAAGAAAAGCAGCCAGAACCAAAGTTGAATGGGCATCTTTGTCTCCTGAACGGTTTTTTTGGTTTGTTGTTTTTTTCTTATAAAATATTAATTTCCCAGAGGAGACAGAATCACAGTCTTTCTTGGGGCTAGGGTATCTGCATTTTAACAAGTGATTTTAGTACACTGTATGATAATCTGAGACCCGCTGATTGAGCACATGGCGTAGTTTCTCGCCCAGAAACTGTGCTGGGTCGCTCAGTCGTGTCCGATTCTTTGAGACCCCATGGAGTGTAGCCCTCCAGGCTCCTCTATCCATGAGGATTCTCCAGGCAAGAATACCGGAGTGGGTAGCCTTTCCCTTCTCCAGGGGATCTTCCCAACCCAGGAATCAAACCGGGATCTCCTGCATTGCAGGCAGATTCTTTACCAGCTGAGCTACCAGGGAAGCCTTCCCAGAAACTAGCATTCAGAAAATATAGCTACACTTTATTGAGGGACTGAGATGGACTTTAAAAACTTGAAAAATAATTTTCAAGCCTTTCAAACAGCAGCATCAATTTACAGAGTGGGAAGAGTTAACCTATATTTATATAATTTTATATGTATTTTTATTTTGAGGAAATTGATAGAAGTGTGGGGTTTTTAAGTCTTTTCTTTTGCCAATTCAAAATGTATTATAATTTACAAAGGAATGGATTGAGATGTGGTGCATATATACAATGGAATTTTATTTTGTTCAAAGGAATAAAGCAATGCCAATTCCATACTGAGATTATCATACAGAATGAAGTAAGTCAGAAAGAGAAAGACAAATGTCACATAATATCTCTTATATGTGGAATCTAGAGAACTTATTTACAAAGAGATGAACTTATTTACAAAGCAGAAACAGAGTCACAGATGTAGAATACAAATTTACAGTTGCCAAGGGGAGAAGGGAGGGGTGGGATGAGCTGGGAAATTGGGACTGACATGTATATACTATATATAAAATGGATAACTGAGAACCTACTGTATAGCACAGGGAACTCAGTACTCTGTGGTGACCTAAATGGGAAGGGAATCTAAAAAAAAATTAGATATATGTATATGTATAACTGATTCACTTTGCTGTACAACAGAAATTAACCCGACCTTGTAAAGCAACTATACTCCAATAAAAATTTTAAAAAGAGAAAAAACCAAAATGTATTGTCATCTAATATAATCTCTTATTTTAAAATTTTCTAGGATTAAAAAGTAAAATAAAAATTTTTGCTTTAAATCTGTCTTGTAAAATTATCATAAATCAAGTGAAAGATGATGCCAGCAACATCATTAACTTTCACTACTAGTTTAGGGAGGACCTAGGGATGTTTCCCGTGCAGTGTGTCCGTATCATAGGAGAGCAAAATTTGCTGCCGCAAAATGTGACTCTTTGTTTCCTTGTTAATTTTCTATCTGGATGATCTATCCATTGGCATAAGTGAGATGTTAAAGTCCCCTACTCTTATTGTGTTACTATTGATTTCCCATTTTATGACTATTAGTATTTGCCTTTGTATTAAGAACCTCCTGTGTTGGGTGCATAAATAGTTACAATGATTATATCTTCTTCTTGGGTTGATCACTTGATCATTATGTAGTGTCCTTCTTTGGCCCAGGACCTGTCCGATGGGTCCCAGGGTTGATGGGATGACTCCGTTCAAGCCCGTTTGCTAGCTCCAGGTCTCCACTCTGTGGAGTCCAGCCTTGCTCAGAGTCAGTGGTGAGGAGCATCTTCAACTCTGCAGCCTGCCCTTGGCCAGAACCCTGTTGGCAATTGTGGTCAAGAGGTATTTCTCATGGAACACTTGATTTCTCCTGGGGACACCCCTTAGCAACGTGAACCAAGGGGAAACTGAACAGGAGGTACTGAAACAGCCCAGGCTAGCGATCATGGGACCTGAAAGCAGGTGTGGGAGGAGGAAAGGAGGCGGCAGATTCAAAAGTATTCAGGATGTAGAGGTGGGTGGGTGAGGGAGAGAGAAGACCACAAGCCACATTCTTCCAACTGGGCTCTAAGGACCAGTAGCAGTGGCAGCGCCTGGGGGCTTATCAAAAATTCGAAATGTGGGACCTTCCAGACCTGCTGAATCAGTACCTGTATTTGGGTGGTTTATGTGTACCTTGGACTTCCCTGGTGGCTCAGCAGTAAAGAGTTCAGTTCAGTTCAGTCGTGTCTGACTCTTTGCAACCCCACGAATCGCAGCACGCTAGGCCTCCCTATCCATTACCAACTCCCGAGTTCACTCAAACTCATGTCCATCGAGTCAGTGATGCCATCCAGCCATCTCATCCTCTGTCAACCCCTTCTCCTCCTGCCCCCAATCCCTCCCAGCATCAGAGTCTTTTCCAATGAGTCAACTCTTTGCATGAGGTGGCCAAAGTACTCGAGTTTCAGCTTTAGCATCATTCCTTCCAAAGAATACCCAGGTCTGATCTCTTTAGAATGGACTGGTTGGATCTCCTTGCAGTCCAAGGGACTCTCAAGAATCTTCTCCAACACCACAGTTCAAAAGCATCAGTTCTTCGGCTCTCAGCCTTCTTCACAGTCCAACTCTCACATCCATACATGGCCACTGGAAAAACCATAACCTTGACTAGAAAGACCTTTGTTGGCAAAGTAATGTCTCTAATTTTAAATATGCTATCTAGGTTGGTCATAACTTTTCTTCCAAGGAGTAAGTATCTTTTAATTTCATGGCTGCAATCACCATCTGAAATGACTTTGGAGCCCAAAAAATAAAGTCTGACACTGTTTCCACTGTTTCCCCATCTATTTGCCATGAAGTGATGGGACCAGATGCCATGATCTTCATTTTCTGAATGTTGAGCTTTAAGCCAACTTTTTCACTCTCCTCTTTCAGTTTCATCAAGAGGCTCTTTAGTTCTTCTTCACTTTCTGCCATAAGGGTGGTGTCATCTGCATGTCTGAGGTTATTGATATTTCTCCCGGCAGTCTTGATTCCAGCTTGTGCTTCTTCCAGCCCAGCCTTTCTCACGATATACTCTGCATACAAGTTAAAAAAGCAGGGTGACAATATACAGCTTTGATGTACTCCTTTTCCTATTTGGAACCAGTCTGCTGTTCCATGTCCAGTTCTAACTGTTGCTTCCTGACCTGCATATAGGTTTCTCAAGAGGCAGGTCAGGTGGTCTGGTATTCCCATCTCTCAGAATTTTCCACAGTTTCTTGTGATCCACACAGTCAAAGACTTTGGCATAGTCAATAAAGCAGAAATAGATGTTTTTTGGAACTCTCTTGCTTTTTCCATGATCCAGCGGATGTTGGCAATTTGATCTCTGGTTCCTCTGCTTTTTTTAAAACCTTCTTGAACATCTGGAAGTTCATGGTTCACGTATTGCTGAAGCCTGGCTGGGAGAATTTTGAGCATTACTTTACTAGTGTGTGAGATGAGTGCAACTGTGCGGTAGTTTGAGCATTCCTTGGCATTGCCTTTTTTGAGATTGGAATGAAAACTGACCTTTTCATTGGAATGAAAACTGACCTTTTCCATTTCCTAACAGAATGTGGTCCACTGGAGAAGGGAATGACAAACCACTTCAGTATTCTTGCCTTGAGAACCCCATGAACAGTATGAAAAGGCAAAATGATCGGATACTGAAAGGGGAACTCCCCAGGTCAGTAGGTGCCCAGTATGCTACTGGAGATCAGTGGAGAAATAGCTCCAGAAAGAATGAAGGGATGGAGCCAAAGCAAAAACAATACCCAGCTGTGGATGTGACTGGTGATAGAAGCAAGGTCCGATGCTGCAAACAGCAGTAAAGAATCTGCCTGCAATTTAGGAATTGCAGGAGACTCATGTTTGATCCCTGGGTCAGGAATCCCCGGAGGATGGCATGGCAACCCACTCCAGTATTCTTGCCTAGAGAAGGAGCCTGGTGGACTACACTCCACAGGGTCACAAAGAGTCGGATACAACTAAAGCGCCTGAACACACACACATGTGTACCTTAAAGTCTGAAGGCCCTGGTCTAGAGTGGTGACTGTTGTGACATCGCTCTGATAGAGTATGCTGGAGGAGAAACGGGAGCCAGGGGCGATTAGGGGTTGAGGGAAGGGTGGGAGATATGTAAGTTTCATTTGGCTCTATGGGATTTGGGGTTCCTGAGGACCCTGAGGTATAGTGTCTGGAAGGAGCTTGGGAGTTGGTCCAGATCTGGCAGGAAATGCATGGTTTGGGAACTGGGAACATACCTGCGATGGCTGTCCTGAGTACAAATGAAATCCGTCTGGAAGGGTGGGTAGCAGTGAAGGATTTGCTTCCCAAATCCATTTATTTCTTATTTCTACTGCAACCACCCTGGTCCAAGAACATCATCTTGAACCAGACGACTTCCATGGCCTCAAATATGTCCCAGGATCCAACTCTGAACTCTCCAATTCATCCCACAGCAGCAGGCAGAGAAGTTTCCCAAATTCAAATTGGTTACTATCATTATTACACACTTCCCAGGAGTTTACGGTGGCATTCTATGGACCTAAGAGCAAAGCCCAAACCTGCCATCAGGCCCTCAGTGCGCACAATCTGTCCACTCTGCCAGGGCCTCTCTCCCCCACAGGCAGTGCCAGCCTCCTGCCCTCCTGCTCCATCTCAGGTCCACACAGGAGTGCCAGCAGGTTTCCTCCCCACCTCAGAGAGGCCTCGCCACCTCAGAAAGGCCTCCTCTTTCATCTCCATTCTCCGCACACTGATCATTCCGTTCACTAGTCCATGTCAAAGCTGCCATTGTGTGCTTGCTCCTTCCCCTGGCTGGCTGTCTTCTCAATGATGTCAGCTCCGAGAAGTGAGGATGGTGCCTGCTCTTTTCTCCGGGAGTGCCTGACACACACTAGTTTTTCTGCCAGTGTTGAGTGATTCACTGATAAGTTCCAGGACCCAGAGAAATTCCGGGTGCCTGCGGCAGGAGTGGTCAGGAAATGCTTCCTGGAAGGCACTTGTGAGATAAAACTGGGAGTGGGGGCAGAAGCGCAGAATTTTGGTAAGTTGCAGTTTGTAAGTACAGACTATTTCAGGCAGTCAAGCGTGAGATGGGACTGAAAGTGCTTATGGTGAGATAAAAGACAGACCTATCTAAAGACAGAATCATGGGATTGACTAGCAGTGTTCAAGAATGTGAACGCAAAGGGCCTCAAACACTGGGTGACTATGCTGGGTCCAGGAAGCCCCAGAGGCCTCTGAGTAGGATCCAAGTGATGCTCCTGGGCCGCTCCTGATGCCCTGCCTCCTGACCTGACCCTACCCTTTGGATCAGTCCACAGTATGGCTCTGCCCCTGCTGACCCAAGATCGCCTTGGCTTCTGAACCTGACTCCTGTTGGTCTTCCCGACTCCTACCCTCCTGTTCTCCAAGTCAGTAATTACAACTGCCCCAGCGGTTTGCCCTTTCCCAGCATAAGCCCATCCAGCCCCTCCTTCCTCAGCCCAGTGTCAGCAGTTAGAGACCCGGGGCTTCTCCCAGCCTACTCCCACCTGCCTGACCCTTTGACTGCTTTATCAACTCCTTGAGTTCCAATGTTCTTGTCTGTAAACTGGGATGAGAATCTCTTCTCCCTGACAATGAGAAATGCTTCCCTTATCTTCCACACTTCAGATCTAGGTCAGTAGGGAGGGGGTCTACTGGAGCTGACCCAGGACTGGTCCACAGTTTCCACAAGCCTTGAAATTTGACCAGAAACATTCCTTTCTTCTTGCACAATAGCTGAATGGGGTGGTCCCCTTTTTCACCCTCTCCCCTTAGCTCTCTGGATTCTTATCTTGAGTGTAGGGCAGGGCCTTGGCTCAGGGCCCCAGGCCCTCCTCCCTCCTATTAATCCTCCCAGCCCACCTTGAATCTCTGCTGAAAGCAGAGTGTCCCAGCTGCCCCTGGGTATCTGCCCAGGGCTTCCTAGCTGGAGCTGGTGCAGGAAGACCAAGACAGGAGGGATAACCCTTTCCACCCTGGCTCCCTGGCTTCTGGAAAACCCTGGGGAGTTCCAAGATTGTTACTGCTGCTCACCTGAGTCACTGTTTCTTGCCTCCCAATACCACTGAAAGGTTGTTGCTGAGCTATGAAAGACGCTGGGATTCTTGGCCTCCAGAGGAGAGGAATTCAATCTGGGGCCAGTGACAAGGCTTGGTTGCTCAGAGCTTTTGTGTGACAAAGTTTTATTAAAGTATAAAAGAGATAGACAAAGCTTCTGACATAGAAGGGGGCAGAAAGAGTGCCCCCTGCTAGTCTTTAGCCAGATGTTTTATGTCAGAAAGCTATTAATCAGATAGGAAAGACACCTCAAGGCTGAGGGAGTTTCACCAGACCCCTCTCCCATAATATGTATTTTTGAGATAGGATGGCACGAGGTGCGCCATCCCCCAGCCATAAAACAATTGAAATGAATACTGGTTTGTTGAGCTATTATCAGCCCAGGGTTTGAGAAAAGAAAAAAGTTAGTCTTAGGTGGAATGATTTTGAAGAAAGGCAAATTCTAAAGCAAATAGGTAGTTTCATTAACATAGGTTAAGAAAAACATTTCCATAAGAAAAACACATTGGTTAGTTCAAGGTTTGAGAAAAGTTAAGTTCAGGTGGAACCAGGTGTCATCATGGCAACAGAGAATTTTAAGAGAAACCTCCTTTTAATTTTGCATAGAGAAGGGAAAAATTTTGACACTCATAGTTTGTTCCCTCCTGTCACTTAAGGGAGAGAAAAAATGTCTGACGCTTGCAGCCTATTTCGTGTTTGTAGACCCTTGGCTTTCCTGCCTGTTACCTTCTCAGCACTGTGGCCTCACCCACACGCACCACCTGCTGCTCCCCTTTCTCTCAACTTCAGGCTTCTTTCTCTGAGGAGCTTCCTATATGAGCCCCACCCCCTAGTGCTCGCCTCCTCGAGGACTGAACTTAGTTATCTATGCCACTTAAGAAAGTACTTGGAATGAACAATGTTGGGCCTTATGCAGAACTTCATTCATCAATTTGCTGCTTTGTGCCAAGTCTTCCCTTTGTGCCTTGGCTAAGATCCCAGTGCTCAAGGGCTGTCATGAGCCCCATGCACACATACTGTTAGATCTGATGTGCTCCAAGCCCTCCAGGCTCTCTTGCTCTCAGAACAGATCAGGTACAGTCCCACCAAGGAAAGGATTGGGGAACTCTCTCCACCCTCACTGTTGCTCTCTTATGAGTAGAATAGGCCTGACACTCTGAATGTACAGGTTTGAGTGGGGTGTTGGTCAGCCAATGAAGCCAAAGCAAATGCTGCCCCTCCTAGCCCTGTCAGAGGGCAAGAGGCAAAGCCCTGAGCAGGCCTGCCCCTCACCGCTGTGTTCTTAACAGGTATTGTAGGGAGATGGTGCAAGCAGCTTGTGGAAGGAGGAGCTGGGCCAGCCCCTGAATTCAGTCACTGAATTCAGCTGGACCATTCTCACCCCTTACATCTTCTCCAGACTCCAGAGCACCCTCTACTTGTGGATGACCTTTAGAGACCACTGTTTATGTCCCTGAAAATGATCATCTGGTTTGCCTAGACCACTCCAACTGGAGTAGCTCATCTAGGGATGTCTAAGGCATGTTCTCCAAGCTTACTGCCTCATCAGAAGCACTGCCTGGGAGACACGTTGGCCAGCTTATATTCAAGAATGACTTATTCTGCAAAGAATCCTCCCACAGCTATCCTCACCCTTAATTAAAGAAGATATCCTCATCCTTAAAGACAGAATCATGGTAATGAGTAGAAGGGTTTGGGAATGTGAACACACGGGGCCTTAAACTTCAGGTGACCACACCAGACCCAGGAAGCCGTAAAGGTCTCTGAGTGGAATTCAGTTGATAACTCCTGGGCCACTAATCTTCATTTAGAGATCAGAGAGGCTGGGACTCAATCCTCCAGAATAGTAAGTGTCAGGCATGTTTCCCTGCCCTGATGCCCCTCACTGACTCTTCCAGTGGGGAGTGTGGGGAGGGTTCCATTGCAGGACTCAGCTGGTTCAGGCCCACAAAAGGGCCTATTGGGCTGGGACTGGGGCAGGTGCTTGCATGCAGAGGGAACAAAGAAGAGAGGCCCTGAAGCCCAAATGGCATATCCAGTGGCCAGACACAGCTCCATAGCCATGTCTGGGCAGCATCAGCAGTAGACACATGAGGCGTGCTGAGGGGTGCCGCTGAGGACAGCGGACACCAGTGTGTTTTGGCGAAACAGCTCTTGGCTCTTTCTGCCCACTCAGCATCCACCTTTCTTTTAGTAGGTTTCCCTTGGAGATCTCTCCCGCCCCACTCAGTATATGGGGTCCAAGCAAGATTACCTCTCCCAGCATCCCCACTCTAGGCACAGGGCCGAGGCCCAAAGACTGATTCAGAGAATTCCATTCCTTGACAAAGTCACTGGTTCTGAGGTGGGCAGGTGTTGAACCCAGAATGAGAGGACACTATCTGAAGACTTTTGTAGGGACTATTTCCTGTAGGTTTGTTCAGCTGGGCATGTGGAAGTCTGAAGTGCTGGGACCTGCCTGAGAGTCAGCACAGAGCTGGGAGAAGGTAGGAGAACCTGGGGAGATGCATGGGCCTGGAGATGGGACCAGCCCCTGCCAAGGGATGCCTGTAGCCCACCCTCAGGTTTCAACTGATGCAAGCAACTCGTGTTTTTCATCTTGGACCCAGACAGCACTGGTTTCCACCTCTCCCTGGAGTTGCACAGCAGGGCTCAGAGTCCAGTGGCTGAAGCCAGAGCTTTGATGTCCTTCTGGGAGCATGGAGCACAGCTGTGGGAATCCAGATGAGTGGGCATAAGGGTGGCTTCAGAAGTGTGGATGTGAGACAGATGTTAAGGATGGGCAGGAGGAGTCATGGGCCTGAGCCCAGAAATGAGGGGAGTTGCTTATAGGACCAGAAGCCCTGAGGAGAGTGCTAGGGAAGACCAGGGAGTCTTCACAGAGTTAAGGTTCCAGGGTTTCCACTCTTGCTGGTGCCCAGACCTGCTGCTGAAGGCAGTGGTGGGGAGGGGGCTGGAATTGGGCATATAGCCTCGATGATTTCCTGCATAAACCAGCTTTCCTAAGGTCTGAAGGACTGTCCATTCAACAAACATTCAGTCTCACCCCATCCCTTGGAGTTAGTGGGTGCAGGAGCCTAATCAGGCCGGATCCTGCCCTTAGGGCCATAATGGGAAAAGGAGAAAGGCCTGGTCCTCACAGCTATTCCCACTCCTGGGTATCCCTGATGCTTAAAACAGTCTCCTTGTAAAGACAATGCAGTAGCCACATTACAGCCTTGGAGCCACCCCAAAGGAGACTCACCTGTCCCTTCAGAGTGGTTGCTTAGTGACCAGCAAGTATTCCCCTGGTTCCACAAGTATTGATGAATGGTCCATCCTGTGCCAGGCCCTGCAGTGGGTACTTAGGACACTTCTGGGAACAAAAGAGACAAATCTCTGGCCTCGGGGAGTAGCCTTCTAGGAGATGGGTCTCTTTAGGACTGAACCCCTCTGTCTCCTCATTAAAGCAGCAAGGATTAAAGCCCACCTCACTGCCAGGACCAAGTGGGGCAGAGGACTAGGGGTTCCGCATGCCTCCTTGTCCCTGGTCAGCATCTGCTTCCCAGGTACTCAAAGGCTCATCTTCCTCTTCTTAGGATTCTCAGGTCACATTCCTCACCTCAACATCTCACCTTTTGGACTCACTGGCCTATTGTGCAACAAGCAGAGTAAGCTTGGACTTGGTGAGCCAACTCAGGAGCCATGTGGCTCATGGCTAGCCAGCCCCTATCAGGAAATATTGAGACATGGCCCTAAGCAGCTGTTGGGAGCATTTGTCCTAAGGATCTTTCTTTCAAGGTTCCCTGAAACAATGCCAACTGTTCCAGTGCTTGGCAGTTGTGAAAAGGAACTGAAAAAACTTATTTTTAGAGTAAATCTACCCAATTAAACAGCCAGTTCATTTGCTTGTGGTTTTGCGCATGCTTTCTGTGTTATGAGTTGATGGGCTTGATTTTTTAGGGTAGATCACTCTGGTGTGCACACCAAGAACATCTTTCACCCTCACTTTGGGCTTTTTCTTTTACAGGACAAGCCAATTTGGTCGGGTTACCCTGTTGGATGGGGGAGGTGTCGTTGGACTATCTGAGTCGGAATCGGTTCATTGGGAAAGTTCTTATTGGGATAAGCCTACCCTAGTTGAAACTAGTTCATTTTTGTAAGGTAAATTTATTAACCTGGGTTGGGACCCAGATCATCTGAGCATTGATACAATTTATTTGTGCTGTTTCTGTTGAAATTTGCCTATATCTTTTGTGTTTTAATATTATGACACTTATAAAAATGGGAAATATTTCATCTATCCTAAAGGAAAGCTGCGACGGTGCACAAGCGTGGCCAAGAGGACCTACCCCGCGTCTGGGGTCAGGGGTGGCGGCTGGGAGGAGCTAGCCACGTCCAACGAGCGGTGGCTGTGTGGGTGCAGGAGGGCATAGAGGAGCTACTCCACGTTCAAGGTCAGGAAGGGCAGCAGTGAGGAGATACCCCTCATCCAAGGTAAGAGAAACCCAAGTAAGACAGTAGGTGTTGCAAGAGGGCATCAGAGGGCAGACACACTGAAACCATACTCACAGAAAACTGGTCAATCTAATCACACTAGGACCACAGCCTTGTCTAACTCAATGAAACCAAGCCATGCCTGTGAGGCCATCCAAGATGGGCAGGTCATGGCGGAGAGGTCTGACAGAATGTGGTCCACTGGAGAAGGGAATGGCAAACCGCTTCAGTATTCTTGCCTTGAGAACCCCATGAGCAGTAGGAAAAGGCAAAATGATAAGATACTGAAAGAGAAACTCCCCGTGTTGGTAGGTGCCCAATATGCTACTGGAGATCAGTGGAGAAATAACTCCAGAAAGAATGAAGGGATGGAGCCAAAGCAAAAACAATACCCAGCTGTGGATGTGACTGGTGATAGAAGCAAGGTCCAATGCTGTAAAGAGCAATGTTGCATAGGAACCTGGAATGTCAGGTCCATAAATCAAGGCAAATTGGAAGTGGTCAAACAGGAGATGGCAAGAGTGAACGTCGACATTCTAGGAATCAGAGAACTAAAATGGACTGGAATGGGTGACTTTAACTCAGATGACCATTATATCTACTACTGCGGGCAGGAATCCCTCAGAAGAAATGGAGTAGCCATCATGGGCAACAAAAGAGTCAGAAGTGCTTGGATGCAATCTAAAAAATGACAGAATGATCTCTGTTCGTTTCCAAGGCAAACCATTTAATATCACAGTAATCCAAGTCTATGCCCCAACCAGTAACACTGAAGAAGCTGAAGTTGAACGGTTCTATGAAGACCTACAAGACCTTTTAGAACTAACATCCAAAAAAGTTGTCCTTTTCATTATAGGGGACTGGAATGCAAAAGTAGGAAGTCAAGAAACACCTGGAGTAACAGGAAAATTTGGCCTTGGAATATGGAATGAAGCAGGGCAAAGACTAATAGAATTTTGCCAAGAAAATGCACTGGTCATAGCAACACCCTCTTCCAACAACACAAGAGAAGACTCTACACATGGACATCACCAGATGGTCAACACCAAAATCAGATTGATTATATTCTTTGCAGCCAAAGATGGAGAAGCTCTATACAGTCAGCAAAAACAAGACCAGGAGCTGACTGTGGCCCAGACCATGAACTCCTTATTACCAAATTCAGACTTAAATCGAAGAAAGTAGGGAAAACCGCTAGACCATTCAGGTATGACCTAAGTCAAATCCCTTATAATTATACAGTGGAAGTGAGAAATAGATTTAAGGAACTAGATCTGATAGAGTGTCTGATGAACTATGGATTGAGGTTTGTGACATTGTACAGGAGACAGGGATCAAGACCATCCCCATGGAAAAGAAATTCAAAAAAGAAAAATGGCTGTATGGGGAGGCCTTACAAATAGCTGTGAAAAGAAGAGAGGCGAGAAGCAAAGGAGAAAAGGAAAGATAGAAGCATCTGAATGCAGAGTTTTAAAGAATAGCAAGAAGGTAAAAGAAAGCCTTCTTCAGCAATCAATGCAAAGAAATAGAGGAAAAGAACAGAATGGGAAAGACTAGAGATCTCTTCAAGAAAATTAGAGATACCAAGGGAACACTTCATGCAAAGATGGGCTCGATGAAGGACAGAAATGGTATGGACCTAACAGAAGCAGAAGATATTAAGAAGAGGTGGCAAGAATACACAGAAGAATGTACAAAGAGATCTTCAAGACCAAGATAATCACTATGGTATGATCACTCACCTAGAGCCAGACATCCTGGAATGTGAAGTCAAATGGGCCTTAGAAAGCATCACTATGAACAAAGCTAGTGGAGGTGATGGAATTCCAGTTGAGCTGTTTCAAATCCTGAAAGATGATGCTGTGAAAGTGCTACACTCAATATGCCAGCAAATTTGGAAAACTCAGCAGTGGCCACAGGACTGGAAAAGGTCAGTTTTCATTCCAATCCCAAAGAAAGGCAATGCCAAAGAAGGCTCAAACTACCACACAAATGCACTCATCTCACATGCTAGTAAAGTAATGCTCAAAATTCTCCAAGCCAGGCTTCAGCAATACGTGAACCGTGAACTTCCAGATGTTCAAGCTGGTTTCAGAAAAGGCATAGGAACCAGAGATCAAATTGCCAACATCCACTGGATCATGGAAAAAGCAAGAGAGTTCCAGAAAAACATCTATTTCTGCTTTATTGACTATGCCAAAGTCTTTGACTGTGTGGATCACCATAAACTGTGGAACATTCTAAAAGCGATGGGAATACCAGACCACCTGACCTGCCTCTTGAGAAACCTATATGCAGGTCAGGAAGCAACAGTTAGAACTGGACATGGAACAACAGACTGGTTCCAAATAGGAAAAGGAGTACGTCAAGGCTATATATTGTCACCCTGCTTATTTAACTTCTATGCAGAGTACATCATGAGAAACGCTGGACTGGAAGAAGCACAAGCTGGAATCAAGATTGCTGGGAAAAATATCAATAACCTTAGATATGCAGATGACACCACACTTATGGCAGAAAGTGAAAAGGAGCTAAAGAGCCTCTTGATGAAAGTGAAAGAGGAGAGCAAAAAAGTTGGCTTAAAGCTCAACATTCAGAAATCAAAGATCATGGTATCCGGTCCCATCAATTCATGGGAAATAGATGGGGAAACAGTGGAAACAGTGTCAGACTTTATTTTGGGGGGCTCCAAAGTTACTTCAGATGGTGATTGCAGCCATGAAATTAAAAGACGTTTACTCCTTGGAAGAAAAGTTATAACCAACCTAGATAGCATATTCAAAAGCAGAGACATTACTTTGCCAACAGAGGTCCGTCTAGTCAAGCCTATGGTTTTTCCAGTGGTCATGTATGGATGTGAGAGTTGGACTGTGAAGAAGGCTGAGTGCCGAAGAATTGATGTGTTTGAACTGTGGTGTTGGAGAAGATTCTTGAGAGTCCCTTGGACTGCAAGGAGATCCAACCGGTCCATTCTGAAGGAGATCAGTCCTGGGTGTCATTGTAAGGACTGATGTTGAAGCTGAAACTCCAATATTTTAGCCACCTGATGCAAAGAGTTGACTCATTGGAAAAGACTCTGATGCTGGGAGGGATTGGGGGCAGGAGGAGAAGGGGATGACAGAAGGTGAGATGGTTGGATGGCATCACTGACTCAATGGACATGGGTTTTGGTGGACTCAGGGAGTTGGTGATGGACAGGGAGAGTTGGCATGCTGTGGTTCATGGGGTCACAAAGAGTTGGACATGACTGAGCGACTGAACTGAACTGAACTGTCACATATGAGACCCTCAATAAGATTAATAAGTTATTTCCCATTGAAAACGCCAAGGAAACCAGAATTGAAAGGGACACGTGTAACCCAATGTTCATCACAGCACTGTTTATAATAGCCAGGACATGGAAGCAGCATAGATGTCCATCAGCAGATGAATGGATAAGAAAGCTGTGGTACATATACACAATGGAGTATTACTCAGCCATTAAAAAGAATTCATTTGAATCAGTTCTAATGAGGTGGATGAAACTGGAGCCTATTATACAGAGTGAAGTAAGCTAGGAAAAAAAACACCAATACAGTATACTAATGCATATATATGGAATTTAGAAAGATGGTAATGATAACCTTGTATGTGAGACAGCAAAAGAGACACAGATGTATAGAACAGTCTTTTGGACTCTGTGGGAGAGGGAGAGGGTGGGATGATTTGGGAGAACGGCATTGAAATATGTATAATATCATATATGAAATGAATTGCCAGTCCAGGTTCGATGCATGATTCTGGATGCTTGGGGCTGGTGCACTGGGATGACACAGAGGGATGGTACGGGGAAGGAGGAAGGACGGGGGTTCAGGATGGGGAACACGTGTATGCCTGTGGCGAATTCATGGTGATGTATGGCAAATCCAATACAATACTGTAAAGTAATTAACCTCCAATTAAAATAAATAAATTTATATTTAAAAAAAGAAAAGCATAGAGACAAGAAGGTTGACATTTAAAAAAATTTTTTTTTTACTTTCTAAAATATGAAAGTATGATAACACATTTTAGGAGACTTGGAAAATACACAACAAAGTTACATGTAGTTTCACTATATGAAAGTGAAATGAAGTGGCTCAGTCATGTCCAACTCTTCGCTACCCCATGGACTGTAGCCTACCAGGTTCCACCGTCCATGGGATTTTCCAGGCAAGAGTACAGGAGTGGGGTGCCATTTCCTTCTCCAACGCGTGAAAGTGAAAAGCGAAAAGGAAGTCGCTCAGTTGTGTCCGACTCTCAGTGACCCCATGGACTGCAGCCTACCAGGTTCCACTGTCCATGGGATTTTCCAGGCAAGAGTACTGGAGTGTTTTGCCATTGCCTTCTCCAGGTTCACTATATATTACAATTAATTATTTAAGTAGATAGATTAAGACTTTTAGTTGGAGTTTTGATATAAAACTCTCAAAAATAATAGAACAGATAGACAGAAAAGTAGAAGGATATAATAAGCCTGAAAAGCACTAAGAACCAATTCAATATAATTAAGATTTATACAATTTTCACACAACAGCAGGATACAAATTCTGTTCAAGTTCCCAAAGACTTTAAACCAGGAGACAATGAAACATATCCAGGGACATAAAACAAGGTGCAAAAATTTCTTGGTATAAAGGTATTGAAATCATACAAGTCTGTTCCATCACTGTGAAATGATGTTAGAAATCAATATCAAAAGATATTTGAAAACAAGCCACATATTTTCAAGTGCAGTGACGTTTACCAAGAGAGATCTTTGAATAGGCCAGTGAAAACCTCAAGAAGATTAAAAGATTGAAAAAACACAGAGGAGGATCGCAGAGAAGAAAGCATTTAAATGAAAAATTAATATCAAAATGAGAAATTAATGTCAAGGATACTTTTTAAATCCCATGTACTTGGAAATTAAATGTCTACTTTTAAATTATGGGTATATCTAAGAAGCTTTAACAAGGAAAATTGGAAAGTATTTGTAACAGAATAAAATTGAAAAGAGAATTTATGAGAATCTGTTGCACGCAGATGAAGTTGTTCAATGCAAATACAATGTGGAATCTTGAATAAGGTACAAAAACGAATAATGGGTTCTAGCATAGTACTCTTGCCTGGACAATCCCATGGATGGAGGAGCCTGGTAGGCTGCGGTTCATGGGGTCTTGAAGAGTTGGGCATGACTGAGCGACTTCCCTTTTACTTTTCACTTTCATGCATTGGAGAAGGAAATGGCAACCCACTCCAGCGTTCTTGAATCCCAGGGACGGGGGAGCCTGGTGGGCTGCCGTCTATGGGGTCGCACAAAGTCGGACACGACTGAAGCGACTTAGCTGCAGCAGCAGCAGCAGCAGCATAAACTTTTCTGAAATTTGAATAAAATCTGTACTTCAGTTAATAATATTGTATCACATGTTAATTTCCTCTTGTTTTTTACAACATAATATTTCTTTATATTTTCAGAATTGGATTAGAACTTTCAAGCCTCATTCAAAAAACATTTTTTTAATCACTAAAATAATAAACTTTATAGACTTTTAGCAGTAATACTAGATGCCAGAATAATGGAAGTATATCAAAATTTTGAGGAAATATAAATTAGAGATCTAACATTCTATTCACACTTTGTCAAACAAATGGAACCAAAAAGTCATAAATTTTTAGCTAAGCAAAAATAAGTTTTCTAAACTATATTTTATACTTTACACACACACATGAAAGTTTTTCTGCTACACCTGATAAAGACTTGAGAAAGAACAGCCAAAAAAGAGAGAGAAATTGGAAAACATAAATTAATGAAATGGAAGCACTGACTATGAAATAGAAAAAGTGAAACAAACTAGATAAAAGCAAAAGATCATCATATAGTCCAGTTGTTTTTAGATACAGATACTCATTAGAATCACATCTGGAGCTTTGGAGAAAAAAAAACAATACCTGGGCATTTGTATTTTTCAAAAAAAAATTCCAAGACAATTTTAACATGCATCTATATTTTTAAAAGTGATTACAGGTTTTTCTGTTAAATGGTAATTTTAGTGATATAGAATTCTATTATTTTACTACTGACCGATCATGACACAATGATATTAAAAGGAGTACTAGTTACTTAATCACAATAGTAAAAGACAATTATCAGTTTTCACAATTAATAGCCAGACCAAAAAAAAAAAAAGATAATTAAATTTCAAACCATAATGGAAACATGATAAACCTAACAGTATAAAATAATTACATACAATTTGGGGTGTTAAGTAGAGTGATGTGGTAAGTGGAAGTGCATACATGTACATATTTTCATTCACCTAGGCAGTCTATGCCTTTCGGTTGGTGCATTTAATCCATTTATGTTTAAGGTAATTATCAATATATATAATCCTATTACTATTTTCTTCACTGTTTTGGATTTATACATCTTCATAGATCTCTTCCAGAAGGTTGACATTTTTAAATTGTTGAAAGAAAATTAAAACTGTCAACTAAGAATTTTTTATCTAGAAAAATATTCTTCAAAACGGAAAGCAAAATTAAGACATTTCTAAATAAATGAAAGCTGGGGGAGTTCATTGCTTTACGAGAAATGCTAAAGAGAATTGCTCTGGCTGAAATGAAAAGACATAAACAGCAAGTCAAAGTCATATGAAGACCTAAGAAACAGTGGTAAAGGTAACTAGACAGGTAAATATAAGATAGCATATTTGTATTTTGGTTTGCAATGCCTCTTTTTCTCCCTATATGATTCAAAGTACAAATACATAAAACAATGGTTATAAATCTATCTAACTGAGCACACATGTATAAGGATGTAATTGGTAAAAGTAAATAAATTTTAAAATGGGAGGGATGGAGATATACAGGAGCAGAATTTCTGTATTCTATTCAAGAGAAGTTGGTATTAATTCAAACTACATTGTTATAAACTTAACACGTTAATTTTAATCCCCAAAGCAGCCACTAAGGAAACTAACTACAAAATACACAGAAAAGGAAATGAGAAGAGAATCAATAGTACACTATGAACTATCAATGGAACACAAAAGAAGGCAGTATTGGAGGAACTGAGAAGCAAGGAGTAGAACATAAGGAAATATCAGAAAAATTGCAACAAAAATTCTTTCTTATTAGTCATTACTTTAACTGTAAATGAAATAAATTCTTAAAGGTATAGGTAGCAAAATGGATTTTTTTAAAAATGTGATTAATCTATATGCTGTCAACAAAAGATTCACTTTAGATTCAAAGATACCACCCCAAACTGAAAGTAAAAAGATAGAAAGCAACATTCTACACAAAGAATAATCAAAGGAAAATGGGAGTACCTCTACTAATATTAGACAAAATAGACTTTAAGCATAAAATCCTACAAGATGATGCTATTTAAGTGCTGCAGTCAATATGCCAACATTTGGAAAACTCAGCAGTGGCCACAGAACTGGAAAAGGTCATGTTTCACTCCAATTCCAAGGAAAGGCAACGCCAAAGAATGTTCAAAGTACCACACAATTGCACTCATCTCACATGCTAGCAAAGTAATCCTCAAAATTCTCCAAGTCAGGCTTCAACAGTACATGAACTGAGAACTTCCAAATGTTCAAGCTGGATTTAGAAAAGGCAGAGGAACCAGATATCATCTGTCGGATCATAGGAAAAGCAAGAGAATTTCAGAAAAACATCTACTTCTGCTTCATTGACTATGCTAAAGCCTTTGACTGTGTGGATCACAGCAAACTGTGGAAAATTCTTCAAAAGATGGGAATACCAGACCACCTTACCAGACCATCTCAGGAGATGCCTCCTGAGAAATCTGTATGCAGGTCAAGAAGCAACAATTAGAACCAGACATGGAACAACTGACTGGGTCCAAATTGGGAAAGGAGTACGTCAAGGCTGGGCTGGATGAAACACAAGCTGGAGTCAAGATTGCTGGAAGAAATTAATAGACTCAGATAGGCAGATGACACCACCCTTATGGCAGACAGAGAAGAGGAACTAAAGAACCTCTTGATAAAAGTGAAAGAGGAGAGTGAAAAGCTGGCATAAAACTCAAAATTCAAAAAAATGAAGATCATGGCATCTGGTCCCATCACTTCATGGAAAATAGATGGGGAAACAATGGAAACAGTGACAGACTTTAATTTCATGGGCTCCAAAATCACTGCAGGCTTATAAATTATGACTGCAGCCATGAAATCGAAAGACACGTGCTCCTTGGAAGAAACGTTATGACCAAACTAGTTCAGTTCAGTTCAGTTCAGTCGCTCAGTCGTGTCTGACTCTGCGACCCCATGGACTGCAGCATGCCAGGCCTCACTGTCCATCACCAACTCTCGGAACTTGCTCAAACTCATGTCCATTGAGTTGGTGATGCTATCCAACTATCTCATCCTCTGTTGTTCCCTTCTCCTCCAGCCTTCAATCTTTCCCAGCATCAGGGTCTTTTTCAATGAGTCAGCTCTTTGCATCAGGTGGCCAAAGTATTGGCGTTTCAGCTTCAACATCACTCCTTCCAATGAATATTCAGGACTGATTTCCTTTAGGATGGACTAGTTGGATCTCCTTGCAGTCCAAGGGACTCTCAAGAGTCTTCTCCAACACCACAATTCAAAAGCATGAATTCTTCAGCACTCATCTTTCTTTATAGTCCAACTCTTGCATCCATACATGACTCCTAGAAAAACCATAGCCTTGACTAGATGGACCTTTGTAAGCAAAGTAATGTCTCTCCTTTTTAACATGCTGTCTAGGTTGGTCATAACTTTTCTTCCAGGGAGTAAGCATCTTTCAGTTTCATGGCTGAAGTCACCACCTGCAGTGATTTTGGAGCCCCAAAAAATAAAGTCTTCTACTCTTTCCACTGTTTGCCAATCTATCTGCCATGAAGTGATGGGACCGGATGCCATGATCTGAGTTTTCTGAATGTTGAGCTTTAAGCCGACTTTTTCACTCTTCACTTTCGCTTTCATTAAGAAGCTCTTTAGTTCTTCAATTTCTGCCATAAGGGTGGTATCATCTGCATATCTGAGGTGACTGAAATTTCTCCTGGCAATCTGGATTCTAGCTTGTGCTTCATCTAGCCCAGCGTTTCACATGATGTACTCTGCATATAAGTTAAATAAGCAATATGACAATATACAACCTTGATGTACTCCTTTCCCAATTTGGAACCATGTTGTTCCATGTCCAGGTCTAACTGTTGCTTCCTGACCTGCATACAGATTTCTCAAGAGGCAGGTCAGGCGGTCTGATATTCCCATCTCTTTTAAAATTTTCCACAGTTTCTTGTGATCCACACAGTCAAAGACTTTGTCATAGTCAATAAAGCAGAAATAGATGTTTTTCTGGAACTCTCTTGCTTTTTCCATGATCCAGCAGGTGTTGGCAATTTGATCTCTGGTTCCTCTCTCTTTTCTAAATCCAGCTTGAACATCTGGAGGTTCTCAGTTCACTTATTGCTAAAACCTGGCTTGGAGAATTTTGAGCATTACTTTACTAGCATGTGAGATGAGTGCAATTGTTCGGTAGTTTGAGCATTCTTTGGCATTGGCTTTCTTTAGGATTGAAATGAAAACTGACCTTTTCCAATCCAGACCAGCTTAGACAACATATTAAAAAGCAGAGACATTACCTTGCCAACAAAGGTCTGTCTAGTCAAGGCTATGGTTTTCCCAGTAATCATGTATGGATGTGAGAGTTGGACCATAAAGAAAGCTGAGCAATGAAGAATTGATGCTTTTGAACTGTGGTGTTGGAGAAGACTCTTGAGAGTCCCTTGGAATGCAAGGAGATCAAACCAGTCAATCCTAAAGGAAATCAATCCTGAATGTTCATTGGAAGGACTGATGCTGAGGCTGAAACTCCAGTATTTTGGCCATCTGATGGGAAGAACTGACTCATTGGAAAAGACGCTGATGCTGGGGAAGATTGAAGGCAGGAAGAGAAGGGGCCAACAGAGGATGCGATGGTTGGATGACATCACCAACTTGATGTACATGAGTTTGAGCAAGCTCCGGGAGTTAGTGATGGATAGGGAAACCTGGCATGGTGCAGTCCATGGGGTCGCAGAGAGTCAAACATGGCTGAACAACCCAACTGAACTGAACTGAACTGAACTGAACTGATGTTTATCAGCAAAGTGATGTCTCTGCTTTTTAATATGTCCTCTGGGTTTGTCACAGCATTTCTTCTAAGAAGCAAGCATCTTTTAATTTCACTGCTGCAGTCACTATCCATAGTGATTTTGGAATCCAAGAAAATAAAATCTGTCACTGTTTCCACTTTTTCTCATCTATTTGCCATAAAGTAATGGGATATAATGCCATATTCATTACTTACCCAGTTTTGAACCAGTCCATTGTTCCATGTCTGATTCCAACTGTTGCTTCGTGTCCTATGTACCAGCTTCTCAGGAGACAGGTAAGGTGGTCTGGTATTCCACCGTTTGTTGTGATCCACATAGTCAAAGGCTTTATCATAGTCAATGAAGCAGAAGTAGATGGTTTTTGTGGAATTCCCTTCTTTTTCTATGATCCAACAGATGTTGGCAATTTGATCTCTGGTTCCTCTGCCTTTTCTAAATCCAGTTCATACATCTGGAAGTTCTCAGTTCAGGTACTTCTGAAACTTAACTTGAAGGATTTTCAGCACAATCTTGTTAGGATGTGAAAAGAGTACAATAGCACCCAAGTCTGAGCATTCTTTGACATTGACTTTATTCAAGATTAGAATGAAGACTGACCTTTTCCAGTCCTGAGGCCACTGCTGAATTTTCCAAATTTGCTGGCACATTGAATGAAACACTTAAATAGCATCATCTTTTAGGATTTTAAATAACTCAGCTGGAATTCCATCACCTCCACTAGCTTTTTCATAGGGATGCTTCCTAAGACACACTTGACTTCACATTCCAGGATGTCTGGCTCTAATTTAGTGACCACACAATCGTGGTTATCTGGGTTATTAAGATCTTTTTTGTATGTAGTTCTTCTGTGCATTCTTACACCCCTTATTCACTTCATCTGATTCTGTTAGGTCCTTGCTGATTCTGTCCTTTATTGTGCCCGTCTTTGCATGAAATGTTCCCTTGGTATCTCTAATTTTCTTGAAGAGATTTCTAGTCTTTCCCATTCTATTGTTTTCCTCTGTTTATTTGCATTGATCACTGAGGAAAGTTTTCTTATCTCTCCTTGCTACTCTCTGGAACTCTGCATTCAGTTGGGTGTATCTTTCCCCCTTCTCATTTGCCTTTCATCTCTCTTCTTTTCTCAACTATTTGTAAGGCCTCCTCAGACAATCATTTTGCCTTCTTGTATTTCTTTTTCTTAGGGACAGTTTTGATCATCACCTCCTGTACAAACTTATGAATCTCTGTTCGTAGTTCTTCAGGCACTCTATCAGTTCTAATCCCTTGAATCTCTCACTTCAACTGTATAATCATAAGGGGTTTGATTTAGGTCATACTTGAATGGTTTAGTGATTTTTCCCTACTTTCTTCAATTTAAGCCTGAATTTTCCTATAAGGCAAAATGGTCTGAGTCATTCAACTCCAGGTCGTATGTTTGCTGACTGTATATAGCTTCTATATCTTCAGCTACAAAGAATGTAATCAATCTGATTTATGTACTGACCTTTTGATGATGTCCAAGTATAAAGTCATCTGTTGTTGAAAAGGGGTGTTTGCTATGACCAATGCATTCTATTGGCAGAATTCTGTTAGCCTTTGCCTTGCTTCATTTTGCAAGGCCAAACTTGTCTGTTACTCCAGGTATCTCTTGACTTCCTACTTTAGCATTCCAATCCCCTATGATGTATAGGACCTCTTTTTTTTTTTTTTTTTGGTGTTAGTTCTAGAAGGTCTTGTAGGTCTTCACAGAACTGATCAGCTTCAGTTTCGTTGACATCAGTGCTTGGGGAATAGACTTGGATTACTACGATGTTGAATGGTTTGCCTTGGAAACAAATCAGGATCATTCTGTAGTTTTTGAGACTGTTCTCTGTGGGGAGTGACCAAATTAGCCAAGATGGTGTGTTCAGGCTTTCTCACCCCATGTTTTGTAAATAATGATTATGTAACAACTGAGATCACTTACAGCACTGTGTGTGTGCATCATGAGGTACTTGCCTGGTCATGGGCTACTTTGTGCTGCAAGGATATATGAGTCTCCACCTAGAAAGTAGTGGCATTTGCTGTTGCGTCAGTGCCGTGTCCATTGGGTCCGCCACTAGAGGAGAGAATATAGTGTGCCTACTGCTACAGCTGTTGCATCAGCAAGGAGAGGAAACTGTTCATGGCTGCTGTGCCAGCCAGGAGAGAGGTTGTGCTAGGTTAGGTTATGCTGTGGCTGCTGCTACGGCTGCTGCATCAGCCAGGAGGGAATAAACATGTCTGCGCTTGCTATGACTCTTCGATTTTTCTTCCAGCTTCCCTGTTTGCACCTTGTCTACGTTGAGTTCAATGAACAGTGCAGACAGTGTGAATAGCTTGAGTCACAAACAGGATCATCCATACACGACCAGTTACTGCATTTCAGACTCTCTTGTTGATTATGAGGGCTACTCTGCTTCTTCTATGGATGCTTGCCCACAGTAGTAGATATAATGGTCATCTGAATTAAATTCACCAGTTACCATCCATTTTAAAATTCACTCAGAGCCAGGTCAAAGATGGCGGAGAAATAGGACGGGGAGACCACATTTCCCCCACAAATTTATTGAAAGATCATTTGAATGCTGAGTAAATTCCACAAAACAACTTCTGAATGCTGGTGGAGGACACCAGGCCCCCAGAAAGGCAGCCCATTCTCTTCAAAAGGAGGTAGGACAAAATATAAAAGACAAAAAGAGAGACGAAAGAGTTAGGGATGGAGACCCACCCCAGGGAGGGAGTTATGAAGAAGTTTCCAAACACCAGGAAACCCTCTCACTGGTGGGTCTGTGGGGAGTTTTGGAATCTCAGAGGGCAACATAACTGGGAGGAAAACACAAAACAAAAAACCCGCAGATTATGCACTTAACCTCAACTCCCAGTGGAGAAGTAGCCCAGATGCTTGAGTCCACCAACAACTAGCAGGGGCTGAACAGGGAGGTGCTGGCTGCGTGCTTAGGGTAAGGACCAGACCTGAATGCCCTGAGGACAATATGAGGGAGCTAACATGAGACAGCAACCCAAACTGTGGGATAACCAGAGAGAGGAAAAAAAGAAAGAGAGAGAGAACTTTTCCATGAAAAGATCTAAGGCACAGTCCGGCCCACTCACAGAACAAAGGATTGAGCGAATGTCCTGCTGGAGGAAGAGAGGCAGGCAGGCGACAGCCAGAGCCAGAAGACGAGGGACAATCTCGGCCGCAGAGACAGCATCCTCCACCAAATTGTGAGCAGGCTCCCCAGTTGCTAACCAAATCTTCCTGGGATCCTGGACTGTTGGCATCTGCCAGGAGGGTCTCAGTCAGAGATCAGCCCCCCAGAGGAGACACACAGCACATCTGAGACGGTGCTCTTACTGAGCACCCAGGAAACTGAGGAGCTGGGACTGGGGAGGTGATAAGATGCACTGTCCACCTGGGAGAGTGCACTCCCCAAGTACCTAGTCGCCTGAGCTGCTCAGACCTGGGAAGGGCACAAAAAGCAGGCCCAGTGGAGTCTGTGCCTTTGTGGAGTACCCGAGAATCTGAACCTGAGTGGCTTAGACCTGGGAAGTACACACAACCCAGGGCCCGCTTTAGACAGTTCCCATGCAGAGCAACCTGGAGCCTGAGCAGTGTAGACCTTGAAAGCACACACCCCAAGAGTGTGGAAAACCCAGACACGTCAAGCACTCCCCACTCACACCAGTGATATTTATTAGCAGTGTTCATCCCTCCCTGCAGCACAACTGAACAAGTGAGCCTAAATAAATGACCACCTTTGCCCCGTTGTATCAGGGCAGAAATCAGACACTGAAGAGACTCGCAAACAAAGGAAGCCAAAATAAACAAAGAAGAGGGAACTGCTTTGGAAGTGACAGGTGCAACATATTAAAACCCTGTAGATAGCATTGACTACATTGGAAGGGGCCTATAAATCTTGAGAACAAGTATAAGATGGAACAAGGAACTATCTGAAACTGAACTGACCCTACACTACTCTCAACAGCTCCAGAGAAATTCCTAGATATATTTTACTATTATCATTTTTTAATTTTTAAGTTATTACTCCTTTAATTTTCATTTTATAACCTACTATTACCTTGCAAAAAAGACCCCATTTTAAAATCAAACTTCATACATATATTTTTTATAAGTTTTGTGATTTTGTTTTGTTTTTTTAATACTGTATTTTTGAGAGTCTAACAAGGCTATGGTTTTTCCAGTGGTCATGTATGGATATGAGAGTTGGACTGTGAAGAAGGCTGAGCGCCAAAGAATTGATGCTTTTGAACTGTGGTGTTGGAGAAGACTCTTGAGAGTCCCTTGGACTGCAAGGAGATCCAACCAGTCCATTCTGAAGGAGATCAACCCTGGGATTTCTTTGGAGGGAATGATGCTGAAGCTGAAACTCCAGTACTTTGGCCACCTCATGCGAAGAGTTGACTCATTGGAAAAGACTCTGATGCTGGGTGGGATTGGGGGCAGTAGGAGAAGGGGACGACTGAGGATGGGATGGCTGGATGACATCACAGACTCGATGGACATGAGTCTGAGTGAACTCTGGGAGATGGTGATGGACAGGGAGGCCTGGCATGCTGTGATTCATGGGGTCGCAAAGAGTCGGACACAACTGAGCAACTGAACTGAACTGAACTGAACTGAACCTCTAGATTTTTAATCTTTGCTTTTTGGTATTTGTTATCAATTTTGTACCTTTCAGGATCCCATCTTCAATGCCCATTTTTACTTAGGGGTGTGATTACTGGCTTGATTGCTCTCTCCCTTTTGACTCTCCTTTTTCTCACCCAGGTCACCTCTATCTCCTCCCTCACCCTTCTCTTTTCTACCCAACTCTGTGAATCTCTTTGGGCGTTCCAGGCTGTGGAGAACACTTAGGGAACTGATTACTAGCTATATCTGTCTCTCTCCTTTTGACTTCCCTTCTCCTCCTGGTCACCTCTATTTCCTTCCTCTCTCTTCTTTTCTCTGTGTAACTCTGTGAACCTCTCTGAGTGTTCCAGACTGTGGAGAGCACATAGGGAATTGATTACTGGCTAGATTGCTCTCTCCCCTTTTGATTCCCCCTCTTCTCCTCCTGGTCACCTCTATCTCCCTCCTCCCTCTTCTCTTCTCCATGTAACTATGTGAACCTCTCTGGATGTCCTTCACTGTGGAGAATCTTTTCACCATTAACCTAGATGTTTTATCATCAGTGCTGTATGGATGGAGAAGTCTTGAGGTTACTGTAAGAATAAGACTGAAAGCCAGAGGCAGGAGGCTTAAATCCAAAACTTGACAACACCAGAAAACTCCTGACTCCAGGGAACATTAATTGACAAGAGCTCATCCAAAAGCCTCCATACCTACACTGAAACCAAGCTCCACCCAAGACCCAACAAGTTTCAGAGCAAGACATACCATGTTAATTCTCCAACAATGCAGGAACATAATCCTGAGCATTAAAACACAGGTGGCCAAAAGTCACACCAAACCCACGGACACCTCAAAACTCACTACTGGGCACTTCATTGCACTCCAGAGAAAAGAGATCCAGCTCCACCCATCAGAATGCCAATACAAGCTTCCATAACCAGGAAACCTTGATAAGCCATTCTTCCAACCTCACTCAGGGAGGAATCTCCACAATAAAGAGGAACCACAAACTTCCAGCATACAAAAGGCCACCCTAAACACAGCAATATAAACAAGATGAAAAGCAGGGAAATATTCAGCAGGTAAAGGAACATGATAAATGCCCACCAAACCAAACAAAAGAGGAGGAGATAGGGAGTCTGCCTGAAAAAGAATTTAGAATAATGATAGTAAAGATGATCCAAAATCTTGAAAACAAAATGGAGTTACAGATAAATAGTCTGGAGACAAGGATTGAGAAGATGCAAGAAAGGTTTAACAAGGACCTAGAAGAAATAAAAAAGAGTCAATCAATAATGAATAATGCAATAACTGAAATCAAAAACACTCTGGAGGGAACCAACAGTAGAATAACTGAGGCAGAAGATAGGACAAGTGAGGTAGCAGATAGAATGGTGGAAATAAATGAAGCAGAGAGGAAAAAAGAAAAAAGAATTAAAAGAAATGAGGACAACCTCAGAGACCTCTGGGACAATACTAAACACCCCAACACTCAAATCATAGGAGTCCCAGAAGAAGAAGACAAAAAGAAAGGCCATGGGGAAATACTTGAGGAGATAATAGTTGAAAATTCCCTAAAATGGGGAAGGAAATAGCCACCCAAGTCCAAGAAACCCAGAGAGTCCCAAACAGGATAAACCCAAGGCAAAACACCCCAAGACACATATTAATCAAATTAATGAAGATCAAACACAAATAACAAATATTAAAAGCAGCAAGGGAAAAACAACAAATAACACACAAGGGGATTCCAATAAGAATAACAGCTTGAGAGTCAATTCCTAGGCAGATTGACAAGAAGTCCAGGGGTCCCCAAGGAGAGAGGGGTCTGGAGTTCTCAAGGACGAACTTTTTTGTCCCTCTACATTCCTTAGGATTGTATCCTGCTTGAGGACAGTCTCGGGAAATCCTGGCTAATCCTGTTATTTTAAGGTGTAAATTATGGGAGTAGGTCTAGTGAGGTCTTTACAACCTCCAGACATTCTTTTGACTCGCTGTAATAACTAATTAGAGAGTATATAACTCCATGGCTAACACTAGCAAGAGGGTACTTTCTCTACCCCCTTCTGATGCCTATGTCAGAAGCTTTCTCTATCTCCTTTATACTTTAATAAACCTTTTTTTTTTGCTTATTCAATAAGTTTATTATTGTCTTATCTGAAAAAATCTTGATAGAAAATTGTGGTTTGGTTTAATTCTCAGCAGCTTGTTCCTGAGCTCTAAGGAAGCTTGCCTTCTTCTGAGCTACCCGATCTTTCTTCTGGGCAAGTGACATTTTGGGACGGTTCCACCTCTACTTTTTAACTTCTTTCTTAGGCTTCTTCTCATACACTGGCTTCTCTCATATTGCAGCATGAGCTTTCTTATCCATCTCTCCATCATGTCTGGAGTTACTTTATGTTGTTACTTGTTCTTTATGTACTGAGAGAATTGTTTCTTGTAAGCATCTTCGTCTTCTTCAATCAGGTAATGCATGTAATCTACAACGTTTTGCCCCATGATGTGCTCTTGGTGTGCCTCAGCACTGAATTCTTTGCTTTCTGAATCATAACCAGGGAACCATTTGGTACTGTGAGGGATAGACAAGCCTCCATCGACAGCTCCCTTTAGGGCCCCAAAAACTTTATTCCCAGTAGTAGTTCTGGCAAGTCCTGCATCCAAGTAAAAGGTGAAGTCACCAGGTTGACCATCAATGCTTTCCACATTGTATTCATCACCAGTCACCTCGACTTGGCCTTCATAAATTTTGTCCATAACAAACCTATTAAGAAGCCTGTGGGCCAGCAGCAGGCCAGTACAATATGTGGCAGCATAATTTGTCAGGCCAACCTTAACACCATATTTTGGGAGTTCATGAGCATAAGCCGCACAAACTATCATATCTCCTATACGGGCATAAGGAACCTGACAAATGATATCTCTGTTCGTTACATGAACAATCATTCTGTATTTAGGTGTGTTGTACTTATTTTTATCTTGGATTACCAATCGTTTCCGAGCATAGTAGTCAGTTTTGCCCTCTCACCTTCTTCTGAATTTCACTTGGTATCTCTTGAAGTAGGCCTTGTTCTTGACAACTTTAACAAACCCCATCCTGCAGAACAGAACCCCAACTCCACGGCTTGCCACAGAGCTGCAGAACCAGCATGGCTCCGGGGGTGAGGGGGGAAGCTATACTTTAATAAAACTTCATTACACAAAGCTCTGAGTGATCAAGCCTTGTCTCTGGCCCTGGATTGAATTCTTCTCATCTGGAGGCCAGGAATCCCGGCATCTTTTCCATGGTTCAACAACAACCTTTCAAGCTAATCTTTTAATAGAAACTCTTCAGGCCAGAAGGGAATGGCAGGACATACTTAAAGTGATGAAAGAAAATAACCTACAATCCAGATTGCTGCACCCAGCAAGGATCTCATTCAAATATGAAGGAGAAATCAAAAGCTTTACAGACAAGCAAAAGCAGCACCAAACCAGCTCTTCAACAAATGCTAAAGGATCTTCTCTAGACAGGAAACACAGAAAATGTTTATAAACTCGAACCCAAAACAACAAAGTAAATGGCAACAGGATCATACTTATCAATAATTACCTTAAATGTAAATGAGTTGAATACCTCATCAAAAGACAAAGACTGGCTGAATGGATACAAAAACAAGACCGCCATATATGCTATCTACAAGAGACCCACCTCAAAACAAGGGACACATACAGACTGAAAGTGAAGGCCTGGGAAAAGATATTTCACGCAAATGGAGACCAAAAGAAAGCAGGAGTAGCAATACTCAGGTCAGATAAAACAGACTTTGAAATAAAGGCTGTGAAAAGAGACAAAGAAGGACACTACATAATGATCAAAGGATCAATCCAAGAAGAAGATATAACATTTGCACCCAACATAGGTGCACCGCAATATGCAAGGCAAATGCTAAGAGTATGAAAGGGGAAATTAACAGTAACACAATAATAGTGGGAGACTTTAATACCCCACTCACACCTATGGATAGATTAACTAAATAGAAAATTAGCTAGGAGACACAAACTGTAAATGATACAATGGACCAGTTAGACCTAATTCATATCTATAGGACAATTCACCCCAAAACAATGAATTTCACCTTTTTCTCAAGTGCACATGGAATCTTCTCCAGGATAGATCACATCCTGGGCCATAAATCTAGCCTTGGTAAATTCAAAAAAATTGAAATCATTTCAAGCATCTTTTCTGATCATAATGCGGTAAGATTAGATGTCAACTAAAGGGAAAAAAAAACTATTAAAAATACAAACACATGGAGGATAAACAACACAGTTCTGAATAACCAACAAATCACAGAAGAAATCAAAAAAGAAATAAAAAATCCATAGAAACAAATGAAAATGAAAACACAACAATCCAAAACCTATGGTATTCAGTAAAAGCAGTGCTAAAGGGAAGGTTCATAGCAATACAAGCTTACTTCAAGAAACAAGAGAAAAATCAAGTAAATAACCTAACTCTACACCGAAAGCAACTAGAAAAAGAAGAAATGGAGAACCCCAGGGTTAGTAGAAGGAAAGAAATCATAAAAATTAGGGCAGAAATAAATGAAAAAGAAACAAAGGAGACCATAGCAAAAATCAACAAAGCTAAAAGCTGGTCCTTTGAGAAGATAAATAAAATAGACAAACCATTAGCCAGAATCATCAAGAAAAAAAGGCAGAAGAATCAAATCAACAAAATTAGACATGAAAATGGAGAAATCACAACAGACAACACAGAAACACAAAGGATCATAAGAGACTACTATCAGCAACTATTTGCCAATAAAATGGACAACTTGGAAGAAATGAACAAATTCTTAGAAAAGTATAACGTTCCAAAACTGAACCAGGAAGAAATAGACCCATCATAAGCATAGAAACTTGTAATCAGAAATCTTCCAACAAACAAAAGCCCAGGACAAGACGGCTTCACAGCTAAATTCTGCCAAAAATTTACAGAAGAGCTAATACCTATCCTACTCAAACTCTTCCAAAAAAATTGCAGAAGAAGGTAAACTGCCAAGCTCATTCTATGAGGCCACCATCACCCTAATAGCAAAATCAGACAATAATGCCACAAAAAAGAAAACTACAGGCCAATATCACTGATGAACATAGATGCAAACATCTTTAACAAAATTCTAGCAAACAGAATCCAACAACATATTAAAAAGATTATACATCATGACCAAGTGGGCTTTATCTCAGGGATGCAAGGATTCTTCAATATTCACAAATCAATCAGTGTGATATGCCACATTGACAAATTGAAAGATAAAAACCATATGATTATCTCAATAGATGCAGAGAAAGCCTTTAACAAAACTCAGCATCCATTTATGATAAAAACCCTTCAGAAAGCAGGTGTAGAAGGAATATACCTCAACATAATAAAAGCCATATTTGATAAACCCACAGCAAACACTATCCTCAATGCTGAAAAATTGAAAGCATTTCCCCTAGAATCAGGAATAAGACAACAGTGCCTACTCTCACCACTACTATTCAACATAGTTTGGGAAGTTTTGGCCACAGCAATCAGAGAAGAAACAGAAATAAAAGGAATCCAGATTCAAAAAGAAGAAATAAAACTCTCACTGTTTGCAGATGACATGATCCTTTACATAGAAAACCCTAAAGACTCCACCAGAAAATTACTAAACTAATCAATTAATATAATAAAGTTGCAGGATATAAAATTAACACACAGAAATCCCTTGCATTCCTATACACTAACAATGAGAAAACCGAAAGAGAAATTAAGGGAACAATTCCATTCACCATTGCAACAAAAAGAATAAAATACTTACGAATATATCTATCTAAAGAAACAAAAGACCTATTATAGAAAACTATAAAACACTGATGAAAGAAATCAAAGAGGACACAAATAGATGGAGAAATATACCATGTTCATGGATTGGAAGAATCAATATATGATTAAATCTATGAAAATGAGTATACTACCCAAAGCAATCTATAGATTCAATGCAATCCCTATCAAGCTACCAACGGTATTTTCCAGAGAACTAGAAAAAATAATCTCGCAATTTGTATGGAAATATAAAAAAACTCGAATAGCTAAAGTAATCTTGAGAAAGAAGAATCAAACAGGAGGAATCAACCTTCCTGATTTCAGACTATACTACAAAGCTACAGTCATCAAGACAGTATTGTACTGGCACAAAGACAGAACTATAGATCAATGAAACAAAATAGAAAGCCCAGAGATAAAACCATGCACCTATGGACACCTTACCTTTGACAAAGGAGGCAAGAATATAACCATGGAGAAAGACAATCTGTTTAACAGGTGGTGCTGGGAAAACTGGTCAACCACTTGTAAAAGAATGAAACTAGAACACTTTCGAACACCATACACAAAAATAAACTCAAAATGGATGAAAGATCTAAACGTGAGATCAGAAACTATAAAACTTCTAGAGGAAAACATAGGCAAAACACTCTCTGACATAAATCACAGCAGGATCCTCTATGACCCACCTCCCAGAGTAATGGAAATAAAAGCAAAAATAAACAAATGGGACCTAATTAAACCTAAAAGCTTTTGCACAATGAAGGAAACTATAAACAAGGTGAAAAGACAGCCTTCAGAATGGGAGAAAATAATAGCAAACAAAGCAACTGACAAAGAATTAATCTCAAAAATATACAAGCAGCTCTTGCAGCTCAATTCCAGAAAAATAAACGACCCAATCAAAAAATGGGCCAAAGAACTAAACAGACATTTCTCCAAAGAAGACGTACAGATGGCTAACAAACACATGGAAAAATGCTCAACATCACTCATTATCAGAGAAATGCAAATTAAAACCACAATGAGGTACCATCTCATGCCAGTCAGAATGGCTGCTATCCAAAAGCTTACAAACAATAACTGCTGGAGAGGGTGCAGAGTAAAGGGAACCTTCTTACACTGTTGGTGGGAATGCAAACTAGTACAGCCACTACGGAGAACAGTATGGAGATTCCTTAAAAAAAACTGGAAATAGACTGCCATATGACCCAGCAATCCCACTGCTGGGCATACATACCGAGGAAACCAGAATTGAAAGAGACACGCATACCCTAATGTTCATTGCAGCATTGTTTACAATAGCTAGGACATGGAAGCAACCTAGATGTCCATTGGCAGACGAATGGATAAGAAAGCTGTGGTACTACATATATACAATGGAATATTACTCAGCTATTAAAAAGAATGCATTTGAATCTGTTCTAACGGGGTGGATGAAACTGGAGCCTATTATACAGAGTGAAGTTAAGTCAGAAAGAAAAACACCAATATACTATATTAGCACATATATATGGAATTTAGAAAGATGGTAATGATGACCCTATAGGCAAGACAGCAAAAGAGACACAGATGTAAAGAACAGAATTTTGGACTCTGTGGGAGAAGGCGAGGGTGGAATGATTTGAGAGAATAGCATTGAAACATGTATATTATCATATGTGAAATAGATCGCCAGTCCAGGTTTGATGCATGAGACAGGGTGCTCAGGGCTGGTGCACTGGGATGACCCAGAGGAATGGGATGCGGAGGGAGGTGGGAGGGGGGTTCAGGATGGGGAACACATGTACACCCATGGGTGATTCATGTCAGTGTATGGCAAAAGCCACTACAATGTTGTAAAGTAATTAGCCTCCAATTAAAATGAATAAATTAATTTAATTTTTAAAAATTAAATAAAGCTCACTCATTCCTAAGATGTCAATGTTTTACTCTTGCCATCTCCTGCTTGACCACATCCAATTTACCTTGATTCATGGACCTAACATTCCAGGTTCCTATGCAATATTGTTCTTTACAGCATCAGATTTTACTCTCATTTCCTGAAAGATCCTCAGCTGAGCAGCATTTCCACTTTAGCCCAGCCACTGCATTCTTTCTGGAGCTGTTAGCAGCTGTCCTCCACTCTTCCCCAGTAACATATTGGACACAGTCCTCCCTGGAGGGCTCATCTTTTGGTGTCATATCTTTCTGACTTTTTATACAGTTCATGGGGTTCTCACAGCAATTATACTGGGATGGTTTGCCATTCCCTCCTCCAGTGGATCATGTTTTGTCAGAACTCTCCAGTATGACCCGTCCATCTTGGGTGGCCCTGCACAGCATAGGTCATAGCTTCATTGAGTTACACAAGCCCCTGTGTCGTGACAAGGCAGCAGTCCATTAAAGGGGAGGATACAGTAAAGTTGCAAGATACAAAAATCAACATACCAAAAACCACCTCAAAATGAAAACATTCAAAGATCAGTTATATTTCTATATAGGAGCCTGAACAATCTAAGAAGGAAATTAAGAAAAATAATTTTATCTACAATAGCATCAGAAGAATAAAATACTTATGAATAAGTTTAACCAAGGAGAGTCGAGACTTGCACACTGAAAACTACTAAACATTGCTGGAAGAAATTAAAGAAGATAAAAGTAAATGTAACAACTTGCATTCATAGATTAGAAGACAATAGTGTTAAGATGGTAATACTACCAAAAGCAATACACAGATTCAATGCCATACTATCAAAATTCCAATGGCTTTCTTTACAAAAATGGAAAATCCATATGGAACCACAAAAGAACCTGAATAGATAAAGCAATCTTGAGCAAGAAGAACAAAGGTGAAGGCATCACAATTCACCATTTCAAAATATATGATAAAGCTATAATAATCAAAATGGTATGATGATGGCATAAAAACAGACACATAGATGAATAACAGAATAGAGAGCCCAGAAATAAGACCGTACATCTACATCAATTGAGGGTACCAAGAATCCAAAATGAGAAAATGATAATTTCTTCAATAAACAATGGTGGGAAAACTGGATATCCACATGCAGGAGGATGAAGTTGGATACTCATATCACACCATATACAAAAATATCAACCCTAAATGGATTAAATGTAAGACCTGAAGTCATAAAACTACTAAAAAGAAAATGTAGAAGGAAAGCTTCAACACTGTTATATTGAAAATCACATCATCAGCAGATGAATGGATGAGAAAGCTGTGGTACATATACACAATGGAGTATTACTCAGCCATTAAAAAGAATTCATTTGAATCAGTTCTAATGAGGTGGATGAAACTGGAGCCTATTATACAGAGTGAAGTAAGCCAGAAAGAAAAACACCAATACAGTATACTAATGCATATATATGGAATTTAGAAAGATGGTAACAATAACCCTGTATGCAAGACAGCAAAAGAGACACAGATGTATAGAACAGTCTTTTGGACTCAGTGGGAGAGGGAGAGGGTGGGATGATTTGGGAGAATGGCATTGAAACATGTATAATATCATATAAGAAACGAATTGCCAGTCCAGGTTCGATGCAGGATACAGGATGCTTGGGGCTGGTGCACTGGGATGACCCAGAGGGATGGTACAGCTAAGAAGGTGGGAGGGGGTTCAGGATTGGGAACACATGCACACCAGTGGCGGATTCATGTTGATGTATGGCAAAACCAATACAATAGTGTAAAGTTTAAAAAAGGGGGTGGGTGAAGGAAAAAAAAAAGTTAAAAGAAAAGAAAAAAAAAAGAAAATCATACCAAAAACAAAGGCAATAAAACCAAAAAGAAAGAAGTGGGATTTCTTCAAGCCAGAAAGTTTCTGCCCAGCAAAGAAAACAATCAACAGAATGAAAAGGCAATCCATGGAATGGGATAAAATATTTGCAAACCATATTTCTAATGAGAGTTAATACCCCCAAATAAATAAGCAACATGAACAACTCAGTAGCAAAAAAAACTCAATTAAAAGATGGACAAAAGATATGAATAGACACTTCTCAAAAGAAAGCATATAAATGGCCAACAGGTATATGAAAAATGTTCAGCTTCACTAGTCATTGTGCGTCCACTGACCACTAGTCATGGTCAGCTGGTCAGTTGTGTCCAACTTTCGCAACCTTATGGACTGTAGCCCTCCAGGCTCCTCTGTCCATGGAATTTTCCCAGGGAAGAACACTGGAGTGGGTTGACATTTCCTTCTCCAGAGTATCTTCCTGACCCAGGAATCGAACATATGTCTCCTGCATTGGTAAGCTGGTTCTTTACCACTGAGCCACCTGGGAAGCCTAGAGAAATGCAACTCAAAACTTCAGTGAGATATCACCTTATATCTGTTGAATGGCTATTATCAGAGATGAACGATAGTAAGTGTTGAGGATGTGACACTTGTACACTGTTGGTGGGAATGTAAATTTGTTGTTCTTGTTCAGTCACTAAGTCATGTCCAACTCTCTGCAATCCCATGAACTGCAGTATGCCAGGCTTCCCTGTCCTTCACTATCTCCCAGAGTTTGCTCAAATTCATGTCCATTGAGACAGTGATACCATCGAATCATCTCATCCTCTGTCACCCCTTTTTCCTCCTGCCCTCAATCTTTCCCAGCATCAGGGTCTTTGCCAATGAGTCAGCTCTTCGAATCAGGTGACCAAAGCATTGGAGCTTCAGTTTCAGCATCAGTCCTTCCAATGAATATTCAAGGTTGATTTCCTTTAGGATTGACTGGTTTCATCTCCTTGCTGTCCAAGGGACTCTCAAGAGTCTTCTCCAACACCACAATTCAAAAGCATCAATTCTTCAAAATGTAAATTGGTATGACCTTAATAAAAAGCAGTGTGAAGTTGCTAAAAAAATTAGAAACAGAGCTATTTTCAGTTCAGTTCAGTTCAGTCGTTCAGTCGTGTCCAACTCTTTGCGACCCCATGAATCGCAGCACGCCAGGCCTCCCTGTTCATCACCATCTCCTGGAATTCACTCAGACTCACGTCCATCGAGTCCGTGATGCCATCCAGCCATCTCATCCTCTGTCGACCCCTTCTCCTCCTGCCCCCAATCCCTCCCAGCATCAGAGTCTTTTCCAATGAGTCAACTCTTCGCATGAGGTGGCCAAAGTACTGGAGTTTCAGGTTTAGCATCATTTCTTCCAAAGAAATCCCAGGGCTGATCTCCTTCAGAATGGACTGGTTGGATCTCCTTGCAGTCCAAGGGACTCTCAAGACTCTTCTCCAACACCAGAGTTCAAAAGTATCAATTCTTCGGCACTCAGCCTTCTTCACAGTCCAACTCTCACATCCATACATGACTACTGGAAAAACCATAGCCTTGACTAGATGGACCTTAGTCGGCAAAGTGATGTCTCTGCTTTTGAATATGCTGTCTAGGTTGGTCATAATTTTCTTCCAAGGAGTAAGCGTCTTTTAATTTCATGGCTGCAGTCACCATCTGCAGTGATTTTGGAGCCCCCAAAAATAAAGTCTGACACTGTTTCCACTGTTTCCCCATCTATTTCCCATGAAGTGATGGGACCGGATACCATGATCTTCGTTTCCTGAATGTTGAGTTTTAAGCCGACTTTTTCACTCTCCTCTTGCACTTTCATCAAGAGGCTTTTTAGCTCCTCTTCACTTTCTGCCATAAGGGTGGTGTCATCTGCATATCTGAGGTTATTGATATTTCTCCCGGCAATCTTGATTCCAGCTTGTGTTTCTTCCAGTCCAGCGTTTCTCATGATGTACTATGCATAGAAGTTAAATAAGCAGGGTGACAATATACAGCCTTGATGTACTCCTTTTCCTATTTGGAACCAGTCTGTTGTTCCATGTCCAGTTCTAACTGTTGCTTCCTGACCTGCATACAGGTTTCTTAAGAGGCAGATCAGGTAGTCTGGTATTCCCATCTCTTTCAGAATGTTCCACAGTTGATTGTGATCCACACAGTCAAAGGCTTTGGCATAGTCAATAAAGCAGAAATAGATGTTTTTCTGGAACTCTCTTACTTTTTCGATGATCCAGTGGATGTTGGCAATTTGATCTCCGGTTCCTCTGCCTTTTCTAAAACAAGCTTGAGCATCAGGGATTTCATGGTTCATGTATTGCTGAAGCCTGGCTTGGAGAATTTTGAGCATTACTTTACTAGCATGTGAGATGAGTGCAATTGTGTGGTAGTTTGAGCATTCTTTGGCATTGCCTTTCTTTGGGATTGGAATGAAAACTGACCTTTTCCAGTCCTGTGGCTACTGGGGTCCAGTAATTCTTCACTTTGGGGTATCTATCCAAAAGAAATAAAATCAGAATGTCAAAGCAGTATCTGCACTGCCATGTTCACTTCAGCATTATTCACAAAAACCAAGTTATGCAAACACACTAATGTCCATCAGTGAATGAATGGATAAAGAAAGTGATATATATATATATATATATATATATACATACATAAATACATATGTATGTACAAACATATATATACATGCAGCTAGTTATATGTCTCAGAGAAGGCAATGGCACCCCACTCCAGTACTCTTGCCTGGAAAATCCCATGGGCAGAGGAGCCTGGTAGGCTGCAGTCCATGGGATTGTAAAGAGTCAGACATGACTGAGAGACTTCACTTTCACTTTTCACTTTCACGCATTGGAGAAGGAAATGGCAACCCACTCCAGTCTTCTTGCCAGGAGAATCCCAGGGATGGGGGAGCGTGGTGGGCTGCCATCTATGGGGTCGCACAGAGTGGAACACGACTGAAGCTACTTAGCAGCAGCAGCAGCAGCAGTTATATGTCTATATATTTCAAGCCTTAAAAAGGAAGGAAATCTTATGATTTGTGACAACATGGAAATTTGAATGAACTTGGAGGATATTATGATAAGTGCATTAATCCAGACACAAAGACAAATACTGCGTGATCTCACTTACATGTAGAATCTAAAACAGTTGAACTCAGAAGCAGAGAGTAAAATGGTAGTTATCAGGGGATGGAGAGAAGAAAAGAGGAGATGGTTGATCAAGGAGTACAAAGTTTGTTATGCAAGATAAAAAAGTACTACCATTCTATGGTGTAGCATTGTGACCATATTAACAATTCTCGACTGTATACTTGAACTTTGTGAAGAGGGTAGATCTTAAGTGTTCTCGCCACTGACAGACAGACACACACAGTGGTAACTATATGAAGAGACAGCTTCCTAGTGTATTTCAAATTATCAAATTGTACCTAAATTAATCATCTTAAGTATATAAAACTCTTAATTCTCAATTATACTTCAATTTAGAAATTAATTTTTTTAAAGAGTGTAAAGACAACCCACAGGCTAGAAGAAAATATTACAATTCATATATCTGACAAGAGCCTAGTATCCAGAATATATCAAACACTCTTACAATTCAACAAAAAGGACAATCCAACTTAAAAATGGACAAAGGAGTTGGATAGACATTCGTCCAAAGAAGATATACAAATGGCCAAGAGACACATGTTCAAAATCACTAACCATTAGGAAAATGCAAATCAAAACCACAAGATGCCACTTCATACCCACCAGGATGGCAATTAATAGCTATAACAGAAATAACAAATGTCAGTGAGGATGTAGAAAAATCGGAACCCTGCTCCCAAAGCCTGATCCCAAAAGATATGGGCCTGGGTTAGTATCTCAGCTCTACACGTAAAACCAGTAAACCTAGTGAAATTATCAATCCCTTGGAGCTTCTGTTTCCTCATCTGTGACATGGGGATAATAGTATCTACTGTGGACTATGGTGAAGAAATGGTGATGAGAGATGTTATCCTGTGCCTCATTCTAAAGTTCTGAGACAGAAAGATAACGTGTGTCAAGGACCTAGCACCAGTAAGTTTCCTTTATTCTGTTTCCTCTCCCCTCTATGGACCCTCCCTTCTCCCTGGACACTCTGCCTTTGTGACATTACTCCTTCTCCACCCAAGATTTCAGGAGAGGGTCTGACAATCTCACCCTAGTGAGAAAGGCCTATGTGTAAGCACAGAGTTCCAGGACTGACAGAGAGGGGCACTTGGGAGAAATGAGGCAAGGACATGGCTTCCCAGGACCCCTGAAAGTCCAGCTTTGCCCTATGGAAAGCTGAATTCTCAACTGGTAAATAATCACAGACCACTCCAGGCTCACAATCCATTTCCAAGGAAGTTACATTTGTGGCTAAGACAGCATGGTACCCACTTGAAAAAACCCCCAGTCCCTGCTTCCCAGCAGGATTGCCCCTTCCCCAGAAGTGGCAGCCCTCTCACTCTCTGGGCTCTCTGCTGGGGTGGGCCCCAAGCACACATGCCTTCATGCAGCTGTAATCACAGTGCTCTTCCCACAGTGAGTTGCTCAGGCCTTTGAATTGCGACATAGTTCTTAGCACTTTGCTTTCCAACACCATCAAGTCAAAGTATGTGAGCTCAAAAAGCCACGCCTTGTTGCGAGAGGTTCCCCCTCTTTGGATTATTTCATCAGAGTAAATTCCCAGCAGAGAAATTCTTGGTCTAGAGAACATGAACAAATATTTTTTGGCTCGATCTACTTATTGACAAATTATCTTCCCAAATACTTGTATATTCTCACTATCAATAAATGAATATACTTGGCTTCACTACAGTATTACTGACTTTGATTCTTATTTAATTTTTAAAATGTTTCCAAATAGCTTTACTCTTCCACTTTTAGAAATAAAAGTTGCTTGTTATAATATTCATATACTATAGACAAAGAGGTCACTGGTAACTAGACATCTTATATAAAATAACTAAAATCCTAAAATCCCCTGTATACCTTGGAAGGACATTTTCCTACACAACTGTAATATACCATTATGACACTAAATAGTCAAGAAATCTCTGGTGTCATTTGATAACCATTCCTTGATCACATTTTCCTACTGCCTCAGAAATAGTCTCTTTTCTTTTGGGAAGAAAAGACCCCCTGCAAAGGCCACACAGGATATTTGGATGTTATATTTCTTAATTCTCTTTTAATCTAAAATGTCCTGCACCCTTTTGCTTTCCTTGCCTTTTATTTATTGCATAAGCTAAGTCGGTCATCCTCTAGAGTGTTCCCTCCTTCCCAATTTGTCTGGACTGTCTAGGGATATCAATTAACTGGATCCTTTATCTCCCCTTCAAGGCTCAGATATGGTTCTGACTGGCCAGAGGCCTCAGAACTGGGAAGAAGCGGGGTAGGATGTGACCCAGGTTTCTTGCCTTCTGCAAGGCTCCTCCTTGCAGTGCAGACTGGGTCAGGATCACAGCCAGCCCCAGCACTGGCTTCCCTCCAGGAGTGGCAGTCAAGGAAACCATCAGTATGTAAACATGCTTTAAGGCTGCCCTTAAAATTTTCTTCTAGAAGGACACAGCATGACCAAGAGTGTTGGGCTCAACAAATACTTATTGGCCTTTGTCCCTTACAAAACATAAAGGCTAGTCTGTTGGTAGCTACATGCAGAGGCTGTCCAGTAGAGGTGGCCAGGTAAGGTTTCTGAGATGTGGGCTTGCTGGCAGAGTTCAAAGCTGAGGCAAGGGAGTGGAGGAGCCAGCACCAGAGCAAGTAAAGATGAAGGAGACACTGGGGCTTGAAGATGGCCCAAAGTAACAGAGAAGAAACCATTTAGCCCAAGGAACGGAACTGCAGAAACTTACCCAGACCCCAAATATCCATCAGTAGGAGAAACACTCCATCAGCCAGTCCAGTCATACAGGGGAATACAGCAGCCATTAAATAAATGGTAGAGAGGCATGTACTAGTTCCACTCAACAACAGGGTTGATGGTGAAAAACATCAAGCAGCAGAAAAATAGGGACAGATTATGTCATTTGTAACACATACAGAGAGATGCTTGCCTAGGTACAGGTGAGTGCAAGTGTCTGTAAGCATCTGGAAGACCTGAAAGTACCGTCATCAAATCTAGACAGTGTTACCTGGGGGCCTGATAGTCAGCAAAGAATAAGTGGTCAAGGAATCTTGGCTTTATTGAAATAACTGTATTTGCATCAGAAAAATCCATTCATGTCTTCCTTGAGTGTTTAAAATTAATTAACTATAAATGGCAAGCTGCTCAGAGACTTCATGGTAGCCACTGTTATGTCAGCAGAGACTGTCAAGGCTGGGGATGCTCTAGGCATGGAGGAAAGCAAGATGGACAGGTCTTGAATCCCAGACCCTGGCTACTACCCCTAAGCACCAGGGAATGCAAGCAAGGACACATGCCAGGGCCCCAGCAAGTATCCTGGCTTGCAGCAGGCCCTCCTGCCCAGTGGCTGGGACTCTTGCCCTGGGCCTTCTCTCCCTTCCAAGGACAAGGACCCTGGGGAATGAGGGGGTCACCCATTCTGGCTGAGTGTATGCTAGGAATGGCTCTGCAGTCCATCTGCATTATGGCCAGGTTCAGAAGAACCCTTCAAGCTTGTGGCCAGCAGGTGAGGAGTTGCTATCAACTCCAGCCCAACACCACCACCTTGGTCAGAACAGATCCAGATCTGGTCGCAGGGACACTTGCTGGAGGCAGAGCCTGAGAAGACATAGCCTCCCTCAGAAGTAGCCATCTTGTCCCCTGCGTCACGCTCTGGACCCTGGCTTGGCTTGGAGCAGTTGCTCTGGGGGTTCTGGAAGGCTGTGATGAGACTAACTGACCAAATGGAGCTGCAAGGTAAAAGAGGAGAGTGAGCCCAGGTGCTCAGCAGCATCACAGGCCCTCTGACAGGCCTGACACAGAAATTTGGTTTCCATTCACTGCTGTAGTTTGAGTCTGGTGGGAGGACATCTGTTCCTCACATCTAAAGTGGCCTATTGCTAAACTGCCCTGCAGAGAGGAGGTGTCAACTAGGCCCCACCAGCAACCATACACTTTGTCTAAAATGCTTTGATATGAAGAGGAAGGAGGATGTGGTGATGAAGTCGGGCTGATTGCTATTGCTTGCATCCCTTGGCCTGACCTTTTCCAGGGGTGGAACTGTACAGACACTGATGGTGGGTGCCCTGTCCATAGTTGAAGCTTACTCTAGGGTCACTTGTCATCCCTGCATCTCTGTCCCTGAGGTCATTTGATTATTCCAGATATATCACTGTCTCTTGGCAGGGCAGTCCTGAGGTAATGAGGAACAGATTCCCCAGGATGATGGTGGGGGGTGTCAGTGTCCCAGCCTCTTTGCTAGTGTGCAGCCAAACAGTGTGCCTCCAAGTCTCTGGAGGTCCCCAGGAAACTGAGCCCCAGCAGTAGCCTGCTCATTTGCATGTTCTTTTTGGACATTCCTCCCTTCGCATGTCCCTTCTCTACTCCCTCAGAGGATTTACCACAACTTACGCTCAATAAAGGACAGAAATGGCATGGACCTAACAGAAGCAGAAGATATTAAGAGGTGGCAAGAATATGCAGAAGAACTGTACAAAAAAATCTTCACAACCCAGATAATCACAATGGGGTGATCACCCACCTAGAGCCAGACATCCTGGAATGTGAAGTCAAGTGGGCCTTAGGAAGCATCACTATGAACAAAGCTAGTGGAAGTGATGGAATTCCAGTTGAGCTATTTCAAATCCAAAAGATGATGCTTTGAAAGTGCTGCACACAATACGTCAACAAATTTGGAAAACTAGGCACAGGCCACAGGACTGTTTTCACTCCAATCCCAAGGAAGACCAGTGCCAAAGAATGCTCAAACTACCACACAATTGAACTCATCACACACACTAGCAAAGTAATGCTCAAAATTTTCCAAGCCAGGCTTCAGCAATACGTGAACCATGAACTTCCAGATGTTCAAGCTGGTTTAGAAAAGGCAAAGGAACCAGAGATTAAATTTCCAGCATCCACTGAATCATTGAAAAAGCAAGAGAGTTCCAGAAAAACATCTATTTCTGCTTTATTGACTATGCCAAAGTCTTTGACTGTGTGGATCACAATAAACTGTGGGAAATTCTGAAAGAGATGGGAACGCCAGACCACCTGACCTGCCTCTTGAGAAATTTGTATGCAGGTCAGGAAGCAATAGTTAGAACTGGACATGGAACAACAGACTGGTTGCAAATACAAAAGGAGTACATCAAAGCTGTATATTGTCACTCTGCTTATTTAATTTATATGCAGAGTACATCATGAGAAATGCTGGGCAGATGAAGCACAAGCTGTAATCAAGATTGCCAGGAGAAATAACAATAATCTCAGATATGCAGATGACACCACCCTTATGGCAGAAAATGAAGAACTAAAGTGCTTCTTGATGAAAGTGAAAGAGGAGAGTGAAAAAGTTGGCTTAAAGCTCAACATTCTGAAAACTAAGATCATGGCATCTGGTCCCATCACTTCATGGCAAATAGATGGGGAAGCAATGGAAACAGTGAGAGAATCTAATTTTGGGGTTCCAAAATCACTGCAGATGGTGACTGCAGTCATGAAATGAAGAGGCTTGCTCCTTGGAAGAAAAGCTATGACCAACCTGCTGCTACTGCTAAGTCGCTTCAGTCGTGTCTGACTCTGTGCGACCCCAGAGATGGCAGCCCACCAGGCTCTCCCATCCTTGGGATTCTCCAGGCAAGAACACTGGAGGGGGTTGCCATTTCCTTCTCCAATGCATGAAAGTGAAAAGTGAAACTGAAGTCACTCAGTCGTGTCCGACTCTTAGAGACCCCATGGACTGCAGCCTTCCAGGCTCCTCCATCCATGGGATTTTCCAGGCAAGAGTACTGGAGTGGGGAGCCATCGCCTTCTCCAATGACCAACCTAGACAGCGTATTAAAAAGCAGAGACATTACTTTGCCAACAGAGGTCCGTCCAATCAAAGCTTTGGTTTTTCCAGTAGTCACATATGAATGTGAGAGTTGTACTATAAAAAAAAAAGCTGAGTGCCAAATAACTGATGCTTTTGAACTATGATATTGGAGAAGACACTTGAGAGTCCCTTGGACAGCACGGAGATCCCGCCAGTTCATCCTAAACGAAGTCAGTCCTGAATATTCATTGGAAGGACTGATGTTGAAGCTGAAACTCCAATACTTTGAACACCTGATGCCAAGAACTGACTCACTGGAAAAGACCCTGATGCTGGGAAAGATTGAAGGCAGGAGAAGAAGGGGACAACAAAGGATGAGATGGTTGGATGGCATCACCAACTCAATGGACATAAATTTGAGTAAGCTCTGGGAGTTGGTGATGGACAGGGGAGCCTGGCATACAGCACCCCATGGGTTCAGAAAGAGTCGGACATGACTGAGTGACTGAACTGAACTGAACTGAACTGACAAATAGATTCAAGGGATTAGATCCTTGATGCCTGAAGAACTATGGACGGAGGTTTGCAACATTGTACTAGAGGCCATGATCAAAACCATCCCCAAGAAGAATAAATGCAAAAAGGCAAAATGATTGTCTGAGGTGGCCTTACAAATAGCTGAGAAAAGAAAAGAAAGTAAAGGCAAAAGACAAAAGGAAAGCTATACCCATCTGAATGCAGAGTCCCAAAGAATAGCAAGGAGAGATTTTAAAAAAGGCTTCCTAAGTGATCAATGCTAAGAATTAGAGGAAAACAATAGAAAGGGAAAAACTAGACATCTCTTCAAGAAAATTAGAGATCCCAAGGGAACATTTCATGCAAAGATGGGCACAATAAAGGACAGAAATGGTATGAACTGATTAATGGGCAGATGAAGCACAGGTGACAAGGATACACAGAACTGTGCAAAAGATCTGAATGACCCAGATAACCAAGATGGTGTGATCACTCACCTAGAGCCAGACATCCTGGAGTGCAAAGTCAAGCGGGCTTTAGGAAGCATCACTACAAACAAAGCTAGTGGAGGTGATGGAATTCCAGCTGAACTATTTCAAATCCTAAAAGATGATGCTATGAAAGTGCTGCACTCTATATGCCAGCAAATTTGGAAAATCAGCAGTGGCTGCAGGACTGGAAAAGGTCAGTTTTCATTTCAATCCCTAGGAAGGGCAATGCCAAAGATTGTTCGAAATACCATACAGTTGCACTCATCTCACAATGTAGCAAAGCAAGACTCAAAATACTCCAAGCCAGGTTTCAACAGTACATGAACCAAGAACTTCCAAATGTTCACACGGGATTTAGAAAAGGCAGAGGAACCAGAGACCAAATTGTCGACATCACTGGATCATAGAAAAAGTAAGAGAGTTCCAGAAAAACATGTACTTCTGCTTTATTGACTATGCTGAAGCCTTTGAATGTGTGAATCACAACAAACTGTGGAAAATTCTTCAAGAGATGGGAACACCAGACCACCTGACCTGCCTCCTGAGAAACCTGTAAGCAGGTCAAGAAGCAACAGTTAGAACTGGACATGGAACAACAAACTGGTTCCAAAGTGGGAAGGGACTACCTCAAGGCTATATATTGTCACCCTGCTTATTGAACTTATATGCAGAGTATCTCAAGTGAAATGCAGGCTGAATGAATCACAAGCTGGATCAAGATTACAGGGAGAAATATCAATAACCTCAGATATGCAGATGATACCACCCTTGTGGCAGAAATCAAAGAGGAACTAAAGAGCCTCTTGAGGAAAGTGAAAGAGGAGAGTGAAAAAGCTGTTTTAAAACTCAACACTCACAAAACTAAGATCATGGCATCCGGTCCAATCAGTTTAAATGGGAAAGCAATGGGAACAGTGAGAAACTTTATTTTCTTGTCTCCACAATCACCCTGGACCATGACTGCAGCCATGAAATTAAAAGATACTTGCTCCTTGGAAGAAAAGCTATGAAAACCTAGACAGCTTATTAAAAAGCAGAGACATTGTTTGGCAAACAAAGGTCCAGATAGTCAAAGCTATGGTTTTTCCAATAGTCATGCTCAGATGTGAGAGCTGGTACATAATGAAGGCTAAGCAATATGTAAACCGTGAACTCCCTGATGTTCAAGCTGGTTTTAGAAAAGGCAGAGGAACCAGAGATCAAATTGCCAACATCCGTTGGATCATGGAAAAAGCAAGAGAGTTCCAGAAAAACATCTATTTCTGCTTTCCTGACTATGCCAAAGCCTTTGACTGTGTGGATCACAAGAAACTGTGGAACATTCTGAAAGAGATGGGAATACCAGACCACCTGACCTGCCTCTTGAGAAATCTGTATGCAGGTCAGGAAGCAACAGTTAGAACTGGACATGGAACAACAGACTGGTTCCAAATAGGAAAAGGAGTACATCAAGGCTATATATTATCACCCTGCTTATTTAACTTCTATGCAGAGTACATCATGAGAAACGCTGGACTGGAAGAAACACAAGCTGGAATCAAGATTGCCAGGAGAAATATCAATAACCTCAGATATGCAGATGACACCACCCTTATGGCAGAAAGTGAAGAGGAACTAAAAAGCCTCTTGATGGAAGTGAAAGAGGAGAGAGAAAAAGTTGGCTTAAAACTCAACATTCAGGAAACGAAGATCATGGTATCCGGTCCCATCACTTCATGGGAAATAGATGGGGAAACAGTGGAAACAGTGTCAGACTTTATTTTGGGGGGCTCCAAAATCACTGCAGATGGTGACTGCAGCCATGAAATTAAAAGTCACTTACTCCTTGGAAGAAAAGTTATGACCAACCTAGATAGCATATTCAAAAGCAGAGACATTACTTTGCCGACTAAGGTCCATCTAGTCAAGGCTATGGTTTTTCCTGTGGTCATGTATGGATGTGAGAGTTGGACTGTGAAGAAGGCTGAGCACCGAAGAATTGATGCGTTTGAACTGTGGTGTTGGAGAAGACTCTTGAGAGTCCCTTGGACTGCAAGGAGATCCAACCAGTCCATTCTGAAGGAGATCAGCCCTGGGATTTCTTTGGAAGCAATGATGCTAAAGCTAAAACTCCGGTACTTTGGCCACCTCATGCGAAGAGTTGACTCATTGGAAAAGATTCTGATGCTGGGAGGGGTTGGGGGAAGGAGGAGAAGGGGACGACAGAGGATGAGATGGCTGGATGGCATCATGGACTCGATGGACGTGAGTCTGAGTGATCTCTGGGAGATGGTGATGAACAGGGAGGCCTGGCATGCTGCGATTCTTGGAGTCGCAAGGAGTCGAAAACAACTGAGCGACTGAACTGAACTGAACTGAACTGAACTGAAGGCTAAACTCCAAAAAATCAATGCTTTTAAATTGTGGTGCTAGAGAAGGCTCTTGAGAGTCCCTTGGACTGCAAAGAGGTCAAATAAGTGAATCCTAAAGGAAATCAGTCCTGAATATTCATTGGGAGGACTGATGATGAAGCCAATATGCCAATGCTTTGGCCCCCTGATGAGAAGAGCCACTCATTAGAAAAGACCCCAATGCTGGGAAAGATAGAAGGCAGGAGGAGAAGGGGTGGACAGAGGACGAGATCATTGGATGGCATTCACCAACTCAACAGACATGATTTTGAGCAAGCTCTGGAATATGGTGAAGACTGGGGAAGACTGAGGTGCTGCAGTCCATGGGGTTGGAAAAAGTTGGACACAAATGAGCAACCAAACAAGAACAAAGACATGACAATGAGAGAAAAAGAAGAAATAAAAGGAATCCAGATTGGAAAAGAAGAATTAAAATTCTCAGTTTGCAGATGGCATGATACTAAACATAGAAAGCCCTAAAGATGCCACAGAAAATTACTAGAGCTAATCAGTGAATACAGTAAAGTCACAGGATACAAAATCAATACACAGAAATCCCTTGCATTCCTATACATTAAAGACAAAAAATCACAGAGAGAAATTAAGGAAACAATTCCACTCACCATTGCAACCAAAAGATTAAAATTCCTAAGAATAAACCGGTGAGAGCTGGACTGTGAAGAAGGCTGAGCACCGAAGAATTGATGCTTTTGAACTGAAGTGTTGGAGAAGACTCCTCAGAGTCGCTTGGACTGCAAGGAGATCCAACCAGTCCATTCTGAAGGAGATCAACCCTGGGATTTCTTTGGAAGGAATGATGCTAAAGCTGAAACTCCAGTATTTTGGCCACTTCATGTGAAGAGTTAACTCATTGGAAAAGACTCTGATGCTGGGAGGGATTGGGGGCAGGAGGAAAAGGGGACGACAGAGGATGAGATGACTGGATGGCATCACCAACTCAACGGATGTGAGTTTGAGTGCACTCTGGGAGATGGTGATGGACAAGCAGGCCTGGCGTGCTGCGATTCATGGGGTCGCAAAGAGTTGGACACGACTAAGTGACTGAACTGAACTGAAAGAGACAAAAGACCTATGCTCTGAAAACTACAAGACACTCATGAAAGAAATCAAGACAACAAAAAGAGATGGAGAAATATATCATGTTCTTGGATTGAAAGAATTAATTTTGTGAAAATATACTATTCAAAGCAATCTACAGATCCAATGTAATCCCTATGAAATTACCAATAGCATTTTTCACAGAACTGGAACAAAAAATTTCACAGTTTGTATGGAAACACAAAAGCCCCCCAAATAGCCAAAGTAATCTTGAGAAAGAAAAACGGAGCTGGAGAAATCAAACTTCCTGACTTCAGACTACAGACTACAAAGCTATGTTAAACAAAGCAGTATGGTACTGGCACGAAAACCAAAATATAGACCAATAGGACAAGATAGAAAGCCCAGATGTAAACTCATACAACTATGGTCACCTCATCACTGACAAAGAAAGAATATTCAATGGAGAAAAGATAACCTCTTCATTAAGCGATGCTGGGAAAAACTCAGTTCAGTTCAGTTCAGTCACTCAGTCATGTTCAACTCTGCGACCCCATGGAGTGCAGCACACCAGGCTTCCCTGTCCATCAACAACTCATGGAGTTTGCTCAAACTCATGTCCATTGAGTCTGTGCTACCATCCAACCACCTTATCCTCTATTGTCCCCTTCTCCTCCCACCTTCAATCTTTCCCAGCATCAGGGTCTTTTCAAATGAGTCAGTTCTTCACAACAGGTGGCCAAAATGTTGGAGCTTCAGCATCAGTTCCTCAAATGATTTTTCTGGACTGATTTTCTTTAGGATTGACTGGTTTTATTTCCTTGCAGTCCAAGGGACTCTCAAGAGTCTTCTCCAACACCACAGTTTAAAGGCATCAATTCTTCCGCATTCGGCCTTTATGGTCCAAACCTCACATCCATACATGACTACTAGAAAAACTGTAGCTTTGATTAGATGGACCTTTTTTGGCAAAGTAATGTCTTTGCTTTTTAATATGCTGTCTAGGTTGGTCATAGCTTTTCTTCCAAGGACCATGTGTCTTTTAATTTCATGGCTGCAGTCACCATCTGCAGTGATTTGGAGCCCAAGAAAATAAAGCCTGTCACTGTTTCCATTGTTTCCCCACATATTTGCCATGAAGTGGTGGGACCAAATGCCATGATGTTAGTTTTTTGAATGTTGAGTTTTAAGCCAGCTTTTTCACTCTCCTCTTTCACTTTCATCAAGAGGCTCTTTAGTTCTGCTTTGCTTTCTTCAATAAGGGTGGTGTCATCTGCATATCTGAGGTTATTGATATTTCTCCCAGCAATCTTGATTCCAGCTTGTGCTTCATCCAGCCCAGCGTTTCTCATGATGTACTCTGCATATAAGTTAAATAAGCAGGGTGACAATATACAGCCTTGACATACTCCTTTTCATATTTGGACCTAGTCTCTTGTCCCATGTTCAGTTCTAACTGTTGCTTCTTGACCAGCACAGATTTCTCAGGAGGGAGGTAAGGTGGTCTGGTATTCCCATTTCTTTAAGAATTTTCCAGTTTCTTGTGATCCACACATTCAAAGGCTTTAGCATAGTCAATGAAGCAGAAGTAGATGTTTTTATGGAATTCTCTTGTTTTTTCTATGAGCCAACAGATGTTGGCAATTTGATCTCTGGGTCCTCTGCCTTTTCTAAATCTAGCTTGAACATCTGGAAGTTCATGAGTTCACATACTCTTGAAGCCTGGCTTGGAGGATTTTGAGCATTACTTTGCTATTTTGCTACATTTTTTGGCATTGGCTCTCTTTGGGATTGGAATGAAACCTGACCTTTTCCAGTCCTGTGGCCACTGCTGAGTTTTCCAAATTTGCTGACATATTGAGTGCAGCACTTTCACAGCATCACCTTTCAGGATTTGAAATAGCTCAACTGGAATCCCATCACTTCCACTAGCCTTGTTTGTAGTAATGCTTCCTAAGGCCCACTTGACTTCACATTCCAGGATGTCTGGCTCTAGGTGAGTGATCACACCATCGTGATTATCTGGGTCATGAAGATCTTTTTTGTACAGTTCTTCTGTGTATTCTTGCCACCTCTTCTTAATATCTTCTTCTGTTAGGTCCATATCGTTTCTGTCCTTTATTGAACCCATCTTTGGATGAAGTGTTCCCTTGGTATCTCTAATTTTCTTAAAGAGATCTCTAATCTTTCCCATTCTACTGTTATCCTCTATTTCTTTGCACTAATCACTGAGGAATGCTTTCTTATCTCTCCTTACTATTCTTTGGAACTGTGCTTTCAAATATATATATATATATATATATATATATATCTTTCCTTTTCTCCTTTGCCTTTTGCTTCTCTTCTTTTCTCAGCTGTTTGTAAGTCTTCCTCAGACAACCATTTTGCCTTTCTGGATTTTGTCTTTAGGGAAAACTAGATGCCTACATGTGAAAGAATGAAATTAGAACATTTCCTAACACCTACAAAAAACTGGATTAGAGACTTAAATGTAAGACCAGGCAATATAAAACTCTTAGAAGGAAACATAAGTAAAACACTCTTTGACATAAATAGTAGCAAGATCTGCTATGACCCAGTTCCTAGAGTAAAGACAATAAACCAAAAATAAACAAATGGGACCTAATTAAACTTACAAGTTTTTGCACAGCAAAGGAAACTATAAACACAATGAAAAGACAGTCCTCAGAATGGGAGAAAATAATTGCAAATGAAGTAAGTGGCAAAGGATTAATCTCCAAAACATATTAATACAAGCAGATCATGCAGCTCAATAGCAGAAAAACAAACAACACAATGAAAAAATGGGCAAAAATTCTAAACAGCCATTTCTTCAAAGAAGACATATGGATTGCTAACAAATACATGAAAAGATGTTCAACATGGCTTATTGTAACTAAAGAAATTCAAGTCAAAACTACAATGAGATATCACCTCACACCAATCAGAATGACCGTCATAAAAAATCTACAAATAGTAAATGATGAAGAGGATGTGGATAAAAGGGAACTCTCTTGCACTTTTGGTGAGAATGTAAATTGATACAATCACTATGGAGAACAGCATGGAGATTTCTTTAAAAAAAATTAGGAATAAAACTACTATATGAAAAAATAAAAAATAAAAAAAATAAAACTACTATATGACCCAGCAATCCCACTCCTGGGCATGTATCCTAAGAAGACCATAACTGAAAAAGATACATGTACCTGGTGTTCATTGTAGCACTATTTCAATAGCTAGGACATGAAAGCAACCTAGATGTCCATAGACAGATAAATGGATAAAGAAACTGTGGTACATATACACAATGGGATATGACTCAGCCATATAGTTCACCCTGAATATTCATTGGAAGGACTAATGCTGAAACTGAAGCTCCACTTCTTTGGCCACCTGATGCAAAGAACCTACTCATTGGGAAAGACCCTGACGCTGGGAAAGATTGAAGGCAAAAGAAGAGGGTATCAGAGGACAAGATGGTTAGATATCATTGCTGACTCAATGGACATGAATTTCAGCAAACTCCAAGAGATAGTGAAGGACAGGGAAACCTGGCATGCTGCAATCCATGGGGTCACAAGAATTGGACACAACTTAGTGACTGAACAACATTAACAAATTCCTTAGCCATAAAAAGGAATGCATTCAAGGAAGTTCTAATGATGCGGATGAACCTAGAGCCTATTATACAGAGTTAAGTAACTGAGAAAGAGAAAAACAAATATCCTATATGAACACATGTATATGGAATCTAGAAAGATTTGTAGGGCAGCAATAAAGATGCAGACACATAGAACAGACTTGTGGACACAGTGTGGAGGAGAGGGTGGCATGAATGGAGAGAGTAGCTTGAAAACACATACATTCAGTTCAGTTCACTTCAGTTCAGTTCAGTCGCTCAGTCTTGTCCGACTCTGCGACCCCATGAATCGCAGCACGCCAGGCCTCCCTGTCCATCACCAACTCCCAGAGTTCACTCAGACTCACATCCATTGAGTCAGTGATGCCATCCAGCCATCTCATCCTCTGTTGTCTCCTTCCCCTCCTGCCCCCAATCCCTCCCAGCATCAGAGTCTTTTCCAATGAGTCAACTCTTCGCATGAGGCGGCCAAAGTACTGGAGTTTCAGCTTTAGCATCATTCCCTCCAAAGAACACCCAGGGCTGATCTTCTTCAGAATGGACTGGATGGATCTCCTTGCAGTCCAAGGGACTCTCAAGAGTCTTCTCCAACACCACAGTTCAAAAGCATCAATTCTTCGGCGCTCAGCTTCCTTCACAGTCCAACTCTCACATCCATACATGACCACTGGAATATGTAAAATTGATAGCCAGTGGGAATTTGCTGTATGACTTAGGGAACTCGAACTGGAGCTCTGTGAGAACCTAGAGGGGTAAGATGCAGTAGGAGGTGGGAGGAAGGTTCATGCATGAGGGGACATATGCATACCTATGGCTGATTCATGCTGATGTACAGCAGAAACCAACACAATATTATAAAGAAATTACCCTCCAATTAAAAATAAATAAATTTTTAGAAAAGATACTTGTACCCCAATGTTCACTGAAACACTATGTACAATAGCCAGGACATGGGAACAACCTAGATGTCCATCAACAAATGAATGTATAAAGAAGTTGTGGTATAACATCAGTGGAATATTACTCCCCCATGAAAAGGGATGAATTTGAGTCAGTTGAACTGAAGTGGATGAACCTAGAGCCTGTTATACAGAGTGAAGTCAGAAAGAGAACAACAAATATCATCTATTAATACAAATATGTAGAATCTAGAAAAAATGGTACTGGTGAATCTTTTTGCAGGGCAAGAATAGAGATGCAGACAATGGACTTGTAGACCCCGTGGGAAAGGAGAGGGTAGAATGAATTTAGAGAGTAGCATTGAAATGTACACATTATGGTATGTAAAACAGATAGCTAGTGGGAAATTGCTATATAACACAGGGAGTCAACTCGTGCTCTGTGACAACCTAGAGGGGTAGGATGGCGGGGAGGGAGGTTTAAGAGGGAGGGGGCATATGTATACTTACAGCTGATTCATGTTGTTGTCCAGTAGAAACTAACACAACATTGTAAAGCAATTATCCTCCAATTAAAAATATATTTTGAAAAGATTACGGAAGACTTCTATCTTTACACATTTGATGGGCTTGAGTTGCTCTTGATCAGCAAGAGTTTCATTTGGGAAGATGAGATGAATCTAGAGCCAAAGAAAGCAAGAACTAATTAGAATCACCTGTATCTCTTTATTTGTTCTGAAATCTCAACAGATTTCAGAAGTGCTGCTTTACTTTCACCTTCCAAAACTTGGGAAAAAAAACTCTTGTTTGGGCCAAAAATAAAATATCATACAAGATAGGGAATTCTAGTAAACAGTTCTGGCTTAGCCAAGATGGCATTTCTAAACACTGCACAAGTCAGTTTATTTTCCTTTACTTTAACTTCTTTGTTTTTAAAATGTTTGATTTTGCTTCACTTACTTAATGCCATAGTTGTGGGAATTACATGTGAATATACAATGAAGATCACTTAGCTCTTGAATTTCTTTTGCCAGTTTTGGGGAATTTTTAGTCGTTATTTTTCAAATACATTTTCTACATTCTTTCTCCTCTCCTTTTGGGACTATGATGACATAAATGTTAGACCTTTTGGTATTGCTCCATAAGTTCTGGAGACACTGTTCCTTTTTTTCTACATTTTTCTTTGTGTTGTTCATTTTGGATTAATTCTATCCATCTGTCTTCAGGTTCAGTGACTCCTTTTCTAGTCAAGGAATTTCCTTATTTTGGCTCTTGAATTTTCCAAATCTAAAATTTCCACTTAGTTCTTTTTGTTGTTGCTGCTGTTCAATTGCAAAGTCATGTTAAACTCTTTGTGGTCCCCCAGACCACAGGACACCAGGCTTCTCTGTTCTTCACTATCTTCCAGAGTTTGCTCAAATTCATGTCCATTGAGTTGATAATGCCATCCAACCATCTCATCCTCTGTTGTTCCCCTCCTCCTCCTGCTTTCAGTCTTTCCCAGCATCGGAGTCTTTTCCAATGAGTCAGTTTTTCTCACTGGGTGGCCAAAGTATTGAAACTTCAAGTCCAGCACCAGACCTTCCAATGAATATTCAGAGTTGATTTCCTTTGGGATTGACTGGTTTGATCTCCTTAAAGTCCAAGGGACTCTCAGGAGTCTTCTCCAGCACCACAATTCAAAAGCATCAGTTCTTTGGAGCTTTAGCCTTTATGGTCCAACTCTCACATCCATACATGACTACTGGAGAAACCATAGCTTTGACTAGATGGACCTCTGTTGGTAAAGTAATGTCTCTGCTTTTTTAAAATACAGTATCTATGTTTGTCACAGCTTTTCTTCCAAGTAGCAAGCATTTTTAAATTTTATGCCTGCAGTCACCATCCACATTGATTTTGGAGCCCAAGAAAATAAAGTTTATCACTGCTTCAACTCTTTCCCCTCTGTTTGCCATAAAGTGATGAGAGCAGATGCCTCGATCTTAGTTTTTTTCATATTGAGTTTTAAACCAACTTTTTCACTCTCCACTTTTACCCTCCGATGGACCACGTTTTGTTGGAACATGGTCCTTTGGAGAAATGAATGGGAAACCACTTCAGAATTCCTGCCTCAAGAACTCCACGAACAGTATGAAAAGGCAAAAAGATATGATACTGGAACATGAGCCTCCCAGGTCAGTAGGTCTCCAATATGCTACTGGGGAAAAGTGGAGAAACAGCTCCAGAAAGAATGAAGAGGCTGAGCCAAAGTGGAAATGATGCCAGTCATAGATGTGCCTCATGGTGAAAATCCGATGCTATAAAGAACAATATTGCATGGGAAATGGAATGTTAGCTCCATGAATCAAGTTAAACTGGATGTGGCCAGACAGGAGAAAGCAAGAGTGAACATCGACATTTTAGGAATCAGTGAATTAAAATGGATGGGCATGGGAGAATTTAATTCAAGTGACCAGGGCTAAGACTCCACCTGCAATGTGGATGACCTGGGTTTGATCCCTGGGTTGGGAAGATCCCCTGAAGGAGAGCATAGCAACCCACTCTAGTATTCTTGCCTGGAGAATCCCCGTGGACAGAGGACCCTGGTGGACTACAGTTCATGGGGCCACAAAGAATTGGACATGATTGAGTGACTAAGCACAGTACAGCGCAGCATACACATATCCCCTCCCTCATCATTCTTGATAGAAAGAACAAAATAGAATAGTGTGTCCTTCTAGGTATTAATTCAGATGACCGTTACATCTACTACTGTGAGCAAGAATTCCGTAGAAGAAATGGAGTATTCCTCACAATCAACAGAAGAGTCTGAAGTGCAGTACTTGGATACAATCTCCAAAACAAAATGATCTCAACTTGTTTCCAAGGCAAGCCATTCAGCATTACAGAAATCCAACTCTATGCCACAACCGCTAATGCTGAAGAAGCTGAAGTTGAATGGTTCTATGAAGAAATACAAGACCTTCTAGAACTAACACCCAAAACAGATGTCCTTTTCTTCATAGAGGATGGGAATGCAAAAATAGGAAGTTAAGAGATATCTGGAGTAACAGACAAATTTGGCCTCAGAGTACAAAATGAAGCAGGGCCAAGACTAACAGAGTTCTGCCAAGAGAACACACTGGTCATAGTAAACACCCTCTTCCAACAACACAAGAGATGACTCTACACATGGACATCATCAGATGGTCAATACCAAAATCAGATAGATTATATTATTTGCAGCAAAGATGGAGAAGCTGTACACAGTCAGTAAAAAGATCATGAGCTCATTATCACAAAATTCAGACTAAAATTGAAGAAAGTAGGGAAATCTACTAGGCCACTCAGGTATGACCTAAATCAAATCCCTTATGGGGCTTCCAGTTCAAGATGGTAGAGTAGAAGGAAGCGTGCTCATCTGCTCCTGAGACAGCACCAAAATCACAACTAGCTGTTGAACAACCATTGACAGGAGGACACTGGAGTCCACCAAAAAAAAGATGCCCCATGTCCAAAGACAAAGAAGAAGTTGCAGTGAGATGGTATGAGGGCACAATCATGATAAATTCAAATCCCATACCTGCCAGATGGGTGACCCACAAACTGGAGGACAAAAATACCAAAGATGTTCTCCCACTGTGTGAAGTTTCTGAACCTGATGTCAAGCTTCCTAGCCTGGGGATTCGACAAAGGGACTGGGAATACCCAAGGAATCGGACCTTGAAGGCCAGTGTGATTTGATTATTGGACTTCCAAAGGACTGGGGGAAACAGAAACTCCAGTCTTGGAGGTCACAAACAAAATCTTGCATACGCCAAGACCTAGAGGGAGGAGCAGTGGCCCCACAGGAGACAACCAAAACTACCTGCTAGCGTTGGAGGATCTCCTGTGGAGACAGGTTGATAGGGGCTCACCGCAGAGATGGGAACACTGGCAACAGAAGTCCCAGAAGTCCTTACCCACTTGGTGTAAGCCCTCTTGGAAGTCACCATTAACCCTATCATGGAGCACGCAGACCCCACGGCTGGGTCACCAGCTAAAGCGTGGAAGCACAACCCCACCTATCAGCAGACAATTGGATTAAAGCTTTACTAAGCAAGGCCCTGCCCACCAGAACAAGACCCAGTCTTTCCCACTGCCAGTCCCTCCCATCATGAAGCTGACACGAGCCTCTTAGCCTACTCTATCAGAGGGTCCACAGAAGAAGCAAGAAGTACCACAATCTCAGTTAGAACCAAAACCATTTTACAAAACGTTAATCAGGATGAAAAAGCTATGTCCCACGTAGGACAAGGTAAAACCCCAGAAAAACAATGAGAGAAAGTGGAGATAAGCAACCTTCCAGAAAAATAACTCAGAATAATGACAGTGAAGATGATCCAGGATCTTAGGAAAACAATGAAAAATATGGAAGAAATGTTTACCAAAGACCTACAAGAACTAAAGAACAAATAGACATGAATAATACACTAGAAGGAATCTATAGCAGAATAACTGAGGCAGAAGAATTGGTAAGTGGCCTGGAGGACAGAATGGTGGAATTCACTGCCACAGAACAGAATATTTAAAGAAGAATTTAAAAAATGAAAACAGCCTAAGAGACATCTGGGACAACATTTAACGAGCCAACATTCATATTTTAGGGGTTCCAGAAGGAGAAGAGAGAAAGGACCTGAGAAAATATTTGAAGAGATAATAGCTGAAAATCTTCCTAACATGGGAAAGAAAATAGTCAACCAAGTCCAAGAAGCACAGAAAGTCCCAGGCAGGATAAACCCAAGAAGGAACACACTGAGACACATAGTAATCAAATTGACAAAAATTAACGACAAAGAAAAATATTAAAAGCAACAAGGGAAAAATTACAAATAACGTACAAGGGAATTCCCATCAGGTTCCCACTGATTTCTCAACAGAAACTTTACAAGCCAGAAAGGAATGGCACGATATTTTTAAAGTGATGATAGGGAAGAATCTACAACAAAGAATACTCTACCCAGCAAGACTCTCATTCAGATTTGATAGAGAAATCTAAAGCTTTCCAGACAAGCAAAATTTAAGAGAATTCAGCACCATCGAACCAGGCTTTACAACAAATGCTAAAGGAACTTCTCTAGGCAACAAATACAAGAGAAGAAAAAGATCTACAGAAAATAAACCCAAAACACTTAAGAAAATGGTAATAGGAACAAACATATTTATGTAACCTTAAATTACCTTAAATGTAAATGGATTAAATGCACCAACCAAAAGACATACACTAACTGGGCATACATGCACTTCCACTTACCACATCACTCTGCTTGACAACCCCCCCCCCCAACTCTATATAGTTATTTTATATTGTTAAATTAATTATGTTCCCATTATGGCTTGTAATTGTAGTTATCTTCTATTTTTTGTCTGGCTATTGATTGTGAAAACTTATAAACATCTTTTACTCTTGTGATTATGTAACTATTACTCACTTAATACCACTGTATCATGATTGGGCAACAGAAAAATAATAGAATTCTATAGCACCAAAACTGCCATTTAATAGAAAAACCTGCAATCACTTTTTAAAATCCAGATACATATCAGAATTATCTTGGAATTTTTTGAAAAATACAAATGCCCAGATATTTCTTTCTGTCTCCAAAGCTCCAGATAAGTTTCTAATGACAAACATGTTTAAAAGCAACTGGACTATATGATGACCTTTTACTTTTAATTGGTCTGTTTCACTTTTTCTGTCTCATACTCAGTGCTCCTATGTCATTCAGTTTATGTTTTCCAATTTCTGCATCTATTCTTCTTCTTTTTAATATTCCTTCTCAAGTCTTTATCGGGGCTTCCCCGAGAGCTCAGTTGGTAAAAAAAAAAAAAATCCACCTGCAGTGCAGGAGACCCCTGTTCAATTCCTGGGTTGAGAAGATCCACTGGAGAAGCATAGGCTACCCACTCCAGTATTCTTGGGCTTCCCTTATGGCTCAGCTTGTAAAGATTTGGCCCACAATGCAGGAGACCCTGGTTCAATCCCTGGGCTGAGAAAGACCCACTAGGGAAGGAAACAGCTACCCAGTCCAGTATTCTGGCCTGGAGTATCCATGGACTGAATAGTCCATGAGGTCACAAAGAGTCAGACATGACTGAGCAACTTTCACTTTTAACTGTCAATCCTTTATCAAGTGCAGTAGAGGATGTCTTCAAGAAAATTAGAGTTACCAAGGGAACATTTCATGCAAAGATGGGTACAATGAAGGACAAAAATGACAAGAACCTAACAGAAGCAGAGGAGATTAAGAAAAGGTGGCAAGAATACACAGAAGTGAAGTGGAGTTGCTCAGTCGTGTCCGACTCTTTGCGACCCTGTGGGCTAGAGCCTACCAGGCTTCTCCATCCATGGGGTTCTCCAGGCAAGAATACTGGAGTGGGTTACCATTTCCTTCTCCAGGGGATCTTCCCAACCCAGGGATTGAACCCAGGTCTCCCGCATTGTAGGCAGATGTTTTAATCTGTGAACCACCAAAAAAAGGTCTTAATGACCCAGATAACCATGATAGTGTGGTCAATCTGAGCCAGCCATCCTGAGATGTAAAGTCAAGTGGGCCTTAGGAAGCATCACTACAAACAAAGCTAGTGGAAGTGATAGAATGCCAGCTGCACTATTTCAAATCCTAAAAGATGATGTTGTGAGTGCTACACTCAATATGCCAGCAAATTTGGAAAACTCAGCAGTGGCCACAGGACTGGAAAAGTTCAGTTTTCATTCCAATCCCAAAGAAAGGCAAAGCCAAAGAATGTTCAAACTACCACACAATTGCACTCATTTCACATGCTAGAGAGGTAATGTTCAAAATCCTTCAAGCTAGGCTTCGGCAGTATGTGAACCAACAACTTCTCTATGTACAAACTGGATTTAGAAGAGGCAGAGAAACTAGAGATCAAACTGCCAGCTTCCATTGTTCAATCATTCAGTTGTGTCTGACTTTTTGCGATCCTAGGGACTATAGCCCATCAGGCTCCTCTCTCCATAGGATTTTCCAAGAAGAAAGCTGGAGTGGGTTGCCATTTCCTACTCCAACATCCATTGGGATTATAGAAAAACAAGAGAATATCAGAAAACCATCTACTTCTGGTTCATTGACTACACTAAAGCCTTTGACTGTGTGACAGCAAACTTTGGAAAATTCTGAAAGTGATAGGAATACCAGACCACCTTATGTGCCTCCTGAGAAGCCTGTATGCAGGTCAAGAAGCAACAGTTAGAACCAGACATGGAACAACAGACTGGTTCAAAATTAGGAAAGGAGTATGTCAAGGCTGTATATTGTCACCCCACTTATTTAACTTAACGCAGAGTACATCATGTGAAATGCCCAGCTGGATGACTCATAAGCTAGAATCAAGATTGCTGGGAGAAATATCAACAACCTCAGGTATGCAGATGACACCACCCTAATGGCAGAAATAGAAGAACTAAAGAGCTTCTTGATGAAAGTGACAGAGGAGAGTGAAAAAGCTGGCTTAAAACTCAACATTCAAAAAGCGAAGATCATGGCATTCAGTCCCATCACTTCGTGGCAAATAGATGGGGAAATAATGGAGACACTGGCAGATTTTACTTTCTTGGGCTCTAAAATCACTGCAATTGGTGACTGCACCCATGAAATTAAAACACCCTTGCTTCTTCTAAAAAAAAAAAGCTATGACAAACCCAGGTAGCATATTAAAAGCAGAGACATCACTTTGCTGACAAAGGTCCATATAATGAAAGCTATGGTTTTTCCAGTAGTCGTGTATGGATGTGAGAGTTGGACCATAAAGAAGGCTGAGTGGGGAAGAATTGATTCTTTTGAATTGTGGTGCTGGAGAAAACTCTTCAGAGTCCCTTGGACAGCAAGGAGATCAAACCTGTCAATCCTAAAGGAAATCAACCCTGGAATATTCATTGGAAGGACTGATACTGAGGCTGAAATTCCAGTATTTGGCCACCTGATGAGAAGAACTGACTCACTGGGAAAGGCCCTGATGCTGGGAAATATTGAGGGCAGAAGGAGAAAGGGAAGACAGAGGATAAAATGATTGGATGGCATCACTGACTCACTGGACATGGGTTTGAGTAAGCTCCGAGAGTTGGTGATGGATAGTGCTGCGTGCTGCAGTCCGTGGGGTCGCAAAGAGTTGGACACAACTGAGCCACTGAACCGAGGATGGTCATAACTTTTCTTCCAAGGAGTAAGCGTCTTTTAATTTCATGGCTGCAGTCACCATCTGCAGTGAGTTGGAACCCAAGAAAATAAAGTCTCTCACTGTTTCCACTGTTTCCTCATCTATTTGCCATGAAGTGATGGGACCAGATGCCATGATCTTTGATTTCTGAATGTTGAGCTTTAGGCCAACTTTCTCACTCTCCTCTTTCACTTTCATCAAGAGGATTTTTAGTTCCTCTTCACTTTCTGCCATAAGGGTGGTGTCATCTGCATATCTGAGGTTATTGATATTTCTCCCAGCAATCTTGATTCCAGCTTGTGTTTCTTCCAGTCCAGCGTTTCTCATGATGTACTCTGCATATAAGTTATTTAGCAGGGTGACAATATACAGCCTTGACGTACTCCTTTCAGAAATTTGAACCAATCTATTGTTCCATGTCCGATTCTAACTGTAAGCTATCTAATGATAGTAAAGCTTTTACTATCTAATGATAGTAAAACCATCTTTTTGTGTGGTTGCTTGAATTAAAACAATTTCAAATTCCATTTGTTCATTGCTGAGTTGATTTCTCCTCAGAAACTGTCAAGGAAAGAAGAGTGGAGTGAAATATTTAAAATATTGAGAGAAAAATCCACTAACTGGAATTCTATGTTCTGCAAGATAATCCTTCCAAAGTAAAGGTGAAATAAAAACCTTCTCAGGCATACAAAAATTAAGATAATTTACTCCTATTCATGATAGGATAAAAAAACCCTTAGAAATTTAGAAAGAAATAATTTGATGGAAAATGATTGACTTTTTTATGCTAACCTTGTATCCTGCAAACTTGCTAATTTCTTATCAGTTCCAGGACTGTCCTGGTCAATTCTACTGGATTTTCTAAATACAAAATCATATTATTTGTGAACACAGACATTTTTATTTCTTCCTTCCCAATCTGTGCACCTTTTATTTCCTTCTCTAGTCTTATTGCATTGACTAAGACTTTCAATATGATGTTGAAAAGCAGTGGTGACAGAGAGCAGAGAAAGATTAAAGATTATTCCTAATCTTAATGGGTAAACTTCAAGTTTCTAACCATTAAGTTTAGTATTAGCTGTAGGGTTTTTTGTATACATTATTTAAGAAGATGAAGGAGTTCCCCTCTAGCCCTAAATTTCTGAGGGTTTTTAAATCATGAATAGGAGCAAATTATTTTATTTTTTAATATAAATTCATTTATTTTAATTGGAGGCTAATTACTTTACAATATTGTAGTGGTTTTGCCATACATTCACATGGTTCTGCCATGGGTGTACATGTGTTCCCCATCCTGAAACCACCCCCCCCCCACCTTCCTCCCCATCCCATCCCTCTGGGTCATCCCAGTGCACCAGCCCCAAGCACCCTGTCTCATGCATTGAACCTGGACTGGTGATTCGTTTCACATATGATAATATACATGTTTCAATCCCATTCTCCCAAATCATCCCACCCTCACCCTCTCCCACAGAGTCCGAAAGACTGTTTTATACATGTGTGTCTCTTTTGCTATCTCACATATAGGGTTATCGTTACCATCTTTGTAAATTCCATATATATGCGTTAGTATACTGTATTGGTATTTTTCTTTCTGGCTCACTTCACTCTGTATAGTAGGCTCCAGTTTCATCCACCTCATTAGAACTGATTCAAATGTATTATTTTTTTAATTTCTGTATGCCTAAGAAGGTCTTTATTTCACCTTCACTTTGGAAGGATTATCTTGCAGAACATAGAATTCCAGGTTAGTGAATTTTTCTTTCAATACTTTAAATATTTCACTCCACTCCTTTCCTTCACAGTTTCTGAAGAGAAGTCAAATTTAATTATTATGTTTGTTCCTTATAGGTAAGATTTCCCCCCACCTGCAGTTCTTTTTTAAAGGTTTTTTTCCCTTGATCTTTGATTATATACAACTTGAATAACATATGCCTAAGTGTATGCTTTTTGTTTGCCAGGTATCCAGCTTGGTCTTCTCTGAACTTCCTGGATCTGTAGTTCGCTCTGACATTAATTTGAGAAATTTTCAGTCAGTGTTGATTCAAATATTTCTTCAGTTTCTTTTTCTCTTTCTTCTGATATTCTCTTATAATAGTCTTCATTTTGAAGTCTATATTTTGTCTGATATGAGTATTGCTACTCCAGCTTTCTTTTGATTTCTATTTGCATGGAAAATCTTTTTCCAATCCCCTCACTTTCAGTCTGTGCATCCCTAGGTTTGAAGTGGGTCTCTTGTAGACAGCATTTATAGAATCTTGTTTTTATATCTATTCAGCTAGTCTACGTCTTTGGGTTGGAGTATTTAATCCATTTGCATTTATGGTAATTATTGATGTCTATGTTCCTATTGCCATTTTCTTAATTGTTTTTGGGTTTGCTTTGGCAGCTCTTTTTATTCTCTTGTGTTTCCTATCTAGAGAGAAGTTCTTTTAACATTTGTTGTAAAGCTGGTTTGGTGCTAAATTATCCTAACTTTTGCTTGTCTGTAAAGCTTTTGATTTCTCCTTTGAATCTGAATGACAGCCTTGCTGGATAAAGTAATCTGAGTTATAGGCTTTTCCCTTTCATCATTTTAAATGTATCCTGCCTCTCCCTTCTGGCCTGTAGAGTTTCTGCTGAAAAATCAGCTGATAACCTTATGGGAATTCCCTTGTATGTTATTTGTTGCTTTTCCCTTGCCACTTTTAATATTTTTTTCTTTGTGTTTAATTTTTTGGGGTCTGAGTAATATGTGTCTTGGCATGTTTCTCCTTGGGTTTATCTTGTATGAGACTCTCTTTGCTTCCTGGACTTGAGTGATTACTTCCTTTCCCATGTTAGGGAAGTTTTCACCTATAGTCTCTTCAAATAGTTTCTCAGACCCTTCTTTCTTTTCTTCTTTTGGGACTCCTATAATTCAAATATTGATGTGTTTAGTGTTGTCCCAGAGGTCTCTGAGACTGTTCTTATTTCTTTGCATTCTTTTTTTCTTTATTCTGTTCCGTGACAGTGATTTCCACCATTTTATCTTCCAGCTAACTTATTCATTCATTCCTCTGCCTCAGTTATTCTGCTATTGATTCCTTCTATTATATAACAGGGGCTCAGGTTCAACTCCTGTCTGGGGAACAAAGACCCTGCAAGCTATAAAATGCAGACAAACCAAAAAAAAAGAGGGGGGGCAGAAAATAGGCAAACAAAAATCAAAACAATTAAAACCAAACAAAAATCCCACAAAGAAGGCAAAAAGAAGAAAACAAACAAGAAACCCAAACCAAAACAAATAGTGAAAATAAAACTAGCAGAAACAGCAAAAGAAAGTAAAGCAAACAAAAGTTAACCACAGAGGACAGCTAAACAAAAAGGAAAAGAAAACAAAACCAATACAAATGATAAAAAAAAAACTAACGAAACCAAACAAAAACACAAAGAAAACAAGAGAGAATAAAACAAGCAAACAAACAAACAAAACCCAACAAAAACCAAAACACACAGTAAAAACAAAATCAACAAAAGCAAGAAAAAAAGAAACAGAAGAGCAGAAAGCAAAGAAAACAAAATACAAACACACAAAAGGACAACAAAACCAAAAAGCAACCCAAACCAGCCAGGTAGGGGGCGGGGGCGGGGGGGGGGGGGACTAAATAGCAAAAACAAGACAGAAAAGGAAACAATGAAATAAAACGAAGACAAATAAAAATACGTTTAAAAAATAAAAATTAACGATAACAAAACAAACACAAAGTCCCTGGGGACTCCACTATCATTGTCCTTGTCCTCATAGTAAGCCACAGCCAGCCCCCACCTCCCCAGGAAGTCCTTCAAGACCTCTGGGTAAGTCTCTGGACCCACCCTGGGACAGCTCAGACTCTGACTTGACACAATTCCTTCATGCGTGTGCCCCCAAAATCCGCAGCTGCTGAAGCTAGACTGGTCGTTGTTGAGAGAGCACTTATTATCCATTGAGATGTTCCACAGGTATCAGGTGTACCAGGCAGGCTTCCCTCATAGCTCAGCTGGTAAAGAATCCGCCTGCAATGCAGGAGACACCACTTCAATTCCTGGGTCAGGAAGATCCACTAGAGAAGAGATAGGCTACCCACTCCAGTAGTCTTGAGCTTCCCTTGTGGCTCAGCTTGTAAAGAATCTGCCTGCAATGCAGGAGACCTGGTTTTGATCGCTGGGTTGGGAAGATCCCCAGGAGAAAGGAAAGGGTACCCACTCCAGTATTCTGGCATGAGTCGAACATGACTGGGTGAATTTCATTTTCACTTTTCGTACCAGGCTAATCACGGGGTTTTAATCTACTGGCTTGTGCAGCTGCGTGGAGAGATTCCAGCTCCCCTATCTCAGTTGCACAGCCCCTGGGGCTCAGCTTCGGTTTCAGCCCCGCCTCTGTGTGTGGGCCAGCCTCAGGTGTCTGTTCCATGTCCAGGTGCTGTGCTGAGCTGTCACTCAGTCACGTCCAACTCTGCGACTCCATGGACCATAGCCCGCCAGACTGCTCTGTCCGTGGGGATTTTCCAGGCAAGAATACTGGAGTGGCTGCCATGCCTTCTTCCAGGGGATCTTTCCAACCCAGGTCTCCCACATTGCAGGTGCATTCTTTACTATCTGAGCCACCAGGGAATAAGAGGAAACAAAGGTAGCAACTGACTGGGGCATGCTTGCTCACTTAAGTGGGAAGGGCAAGAGGTGGCAACTAGTTGGAGTGCACGTTCTTGCTCAAGCAGGAGGGGATTCCCTCTGTTGGAAATCCCTCCCATCCCAGGAACTCCCCCTGCAGAGGCAGGGGCCAGTGTGCAAGGAAAGAGTCTGTGATGGTGACCCTGTCCCTTGTGTGCCACACAACAGTGGCACCTGACTTCCAAGGCAGTCTACACTACCTCCAGGAGCATTTCTGGCTGCAGAGTTCCTCACTCCTGTCCCCTCAGACTGTCTCCATGCAGCTGAGCTCCTTACTCCCATCCCTTCAGCTGTCTTCTCGCAGCCAACAGCAGTCCTCTTCCTAGATCTGATCTCCTAACCCCATGCTCCAGCACCCAGTCCCTACCCACACTGGTGGACACCTGTCTCAGGCTGCAGCATGCTGGGTTGTTGTACAGACAATCTATGCAAGTCTCACTCTATCCTGCCTGCCACAGACTGGCCTTTGCACTTTCTTCTAGTAGCCCTCAAAGCACCCCCTATCTTTATTACAACATATTTCACTGCTGGTGAGGGGGGCCTCCCCAAGTACAGTAACCACTCCTTTCCTTTAGCTCCCCACCCCTCAAGTGGTGAGGATTCCATCCCCTTTCCTTTTTTCTTTTCTGTCCCTTTCTCTCATTTTCCCTACCTGATTACATAGGAATCTTTTCTTATACTTAGAGGTGACCAAGGCCCTCTGCTAGCATTTAGTAGGTGCTCTGTGAGAATTTTTCCACTTGCAGATGTATTCTTGATGTATCTGTGGGGAGAAGTGAACCCCAGGTCCTCCTGTTCCACCAGGTTGACCACTCTTTGGTAATCTCATTACACATGTGTTACATCTCTTGTAGTTGTACCACAGCTCTTGAATTTTATCTATTTCCTCTTTACTTTTCAGTTTTGTGCTTCCTCATGGCTCAGATGGTAAAGAATATGCCTGCAATGCAGGAGACCTGGGTTCGATCCCTGGGTCTGGAAGATCCCCTGGAGAAGGGAATGGCAACCCACTCCAGTATTCTTGCCTGGAGTATTCCATCGATAGAGAAGCCTGGTGGGCTATAGTGCATGGGGTCACAAAGAGTTGGACACGACTGAGTGACTAGTACTTTTACTTTCCCTTTCAGTTTTTGAAATTTCTATTGACACACCCTTAAGAAGGAGAATCTTTCTTCATCACGTCCAGTCCACTAATGAGACCATCAAAGTCATTCTTCATTTTTGTTACAGCAATTTCCATCATCAACATTTCTTTTTTATTCTTAGAATTTCCATCTCTCTGCTTGCATTGCCTATCTGTTCTTGCATGTTGTCCTCTTTTTCCATTCAAGCTCTTAGCATATTAATCATAATTGCTTAAAATTCTCAATATGATAATTTCAACTTCTCTGCCATATCTGATGCTTTCTTTATCTCTTCAAACTGTGTTTTGGCTTTCTTGTACGCCTCGTATTTTTTTGTTGAAAGTCAGACCTGATGGATAAAAGGAACACTGGTAAATAGATTTTAGTAATGTAATGGCAAGCTTGAGGGGAAAGGGAAGTGTTTCATAGCTTTATGATTGGGTTTCAGTCTTTAAATGAGACTATGCCCCTAGACTGTGAACTTCACAAGTGCTTCTGTTTTTCACTCCCTCAGGTAAGATAGGATGACTAGAGAAGATAGAGTTAGGTATTTCCCTTCCCCCAGGTAGAAGGCTACCATTAAGGAAATGATAATAGTTATATTTGTTCCTCCAGGTGAATCAGATAACTCCAATTGGCAAGGCTCTGGCAAAATAGTTACACTCTGACATATTTTTAATGGTTACTTTCCCCTCCTTTGCAAGAAGCACAAGGGGACTTTCCTCTGATATTCACTGTGAGAACCTAGTAGAATTTCTGGAGGTAAAACTCACAAAAGTGTGGATGCCCCCTCCAGTACTGGGTTGCCTGCAGCTTTCAACTCTCAGGCTTGTCCACACTGAGCTTCCAACTCATCAACTGCAATTTAGGCACTGGTTTCTGTGTAAAGGTTTCTGCTCTGGGGTTTCTACTCTAATTTATGACTGTCTGTATCAGCCTGTCTGTCCAACTGGGGAGACAGTACTTTGCCCTATGACCTCACTTCTCTGACAGATCTAAGAAGAGTTTTTGAATTTTCAGTTTGTTTAACTTTTTATTGGTCATTCAGTTAGAGTGATGGCTTCCAAGCTCCTCACATGCCAGGCTGCAAACAGGGCATCTCATTTGTTTTTTAGAGCCCTCAGCTGCTCCACTCATTTTGTTCACTTTTAATTGCATTTAGTGGGAGAAGCAGAATAGTGTGCTTATTCCATCTTCATTAGAACTTAGTTTTTGGAATACAATGCAATAAATATATGGTTTGAGAAAACACTGAGAAAAATATTTAACAAAATCCTATCAATTATTTCTGGTAGTAGGATTTGGGGAGATTTCTTATTTGCTTTCTTATTCTTATCCACTTTCTTATTCACAGTCCATAGGGTCTATTTCCTTCTCCAGGGGATCTTCCCAATCCAGGGATTGAACCTGCGTCTCTTATGTCTCCTGCATTGGCAGGCAGGTTCTTTGCCACTAGCGCTACCTGGGAAGCCCCTTACTCACTTTTTGATCACTTCCAACATTTCTTTAATGAGTGTTATTGCTTGTAAAATTAGAAAAAAATCGTTAAGCGTTCTTAAAATAACCCAAGTAGTAATGAACTCCCATTTAATGGTCAGAATCATTTCTAAGGCATAAGTTTTGGACTATTTGGACAGATGGAGAGGTTATATGAAGTATGTTGTGGGGGAAAGGCAGCATCCAGATAATGTGAACATTCTCATTCCAGCCTTGGATACCACATCTGCTCAGGTGGAAGGAAGAGATCAAGTGCAGATGCTGGCCCTTCCTCTTTCAAGGAACAGATCCCTAAGGCTTTGTTTATTTTACTTTTCACTGTCTATTTTATAGTGCCTAAATATTCCATTATAATAAAAACATAAAAACCAAACAAAAGAGTCATTGTCATAGACTCTGGCATTCCCTTACCCTACTCCTTGGGACTGTGGACACATGTAGTACTTAATTGGTGGCCTCCCAAAAGATACATCTATGCCCAAATCCCTAGAGCCTGTGGATATGACCTCATTTACCAAGAAGAGTCTTTGCAGATATAATAAAGTTAAGGGTCATGAGACAAGGAGCTCATTCTGTTATCTGGGTGGGCCCTAAATCCAATAACAGATGACTTTGTAAAAGAAGAGGAGAGCAACACAAAGGAGAAAGTGACATCAACACAGAGACAGATATGGGAATGGCATGGCCCAAAGCCAAGGAAGATGGCAGCCACCAATAGTTAGAAGAGACAAAGAACGGATTCTTTTCTAGAACCTCAGAGGGGAGTGTGTCTCTGTTGAGCCTTGCTTTCGGGTTTCTGGCCTCCAGAACTGTAATAGAATAAATATCGCTTGTTTGTGGCAATTTGTTACAGCAGTCCCAGGGAAAAAGTGCATCTTTAGAGAGGCCCAGCTGTAAGCAGGTAACCCTGCCCAGGCCTTCTCCACCTAGAAGTCAGACCCCAGGCAGACCCAGAAGTCAGTTGTAATCTGCTGTAGGAAGAGCGGAAGAGGGCAGGCAGAGGTCCTAGCAGGAGAGAAGACGTGTAACCAGGGAGAAACCCAATGTCTTCTGAGGAGGTATTCTTGGTATACCCGTGGAGCTACCCTATGGGAAGGATCTCTGTCGTGAATGTTATTCAACTGAATATTACATCCTTTAGCAAATGTGAATATCAGTCAGAATAGGGAAGGCCAGGCTGAAATGACAAAGAACCTTAAACTCTTTGTGAATTATAACAGCAAAGGTTTATTTTTTCTCTTATTACACGTTTACATTGGGTTATATATGGGTTCTGCTCCATATTTTCTGTCTGCATGATTCAGGCTGAAGAAGCAGGCACCATTTGAGATATTAATAGTCATCATGACAGAGGAAAGGAGAACATAAGCAATTAAATTTCCAGACTCATTTGTCTGCCTCACTAGTCATTCAAACCTGCTCAAACAAGGAAGGGAAGAAGTGTGACTCTATCATCTGTACAGAAGTGAAGAGCTAAACATATTGAGCAAACAGCGTTAACAACTAGCACACTTTCTGTGAATCCAGAGGCAGGACATTACATTTTCCTTTCAGGGATCACTACAGAGTGATCCCTGGCTGAGATTATGTATAGTTACTGCCAAATAAAAGAAAGACAGGAGGAAGGAAGGGAAAAAAGAAAGAAGGAAGGGAGAAAGGATAAAGTCCTTGACCTGTAGAGAGTGTCTTAAGAGTTTCTCCAAACCAGCATGAAAATGGAATGCAATAGGAGCACTAGAAGCTAGCTGCAATTGAATTGACCTTTACTTTTGTCCCTTCCAGTTTTGACTTGTAGATTTTTGTTAAATTCAAGCCCACAGCCAGATAGGCCAGAAAAGCACAGCTTGAAAGCCTGAGGTCAGGAGCAAGGTCAGTGCTGGTGGACCTGACTTGAGCAGTCAGCACAACAGCTGCACACCACAGCGAACCTTGGTACTGGTTCAGTGCCAGAATGCTCTTCCCTCTCCGATCCTTGAAACGTGTTCCAGGGACCCAGGGCATGCCCACTTATGCACAGCGTATCATTTGTGCACCCACATGACTGCTCCGGCCTGCTCTGTCTGGGCCAAAATATGTACTCTACCTCTAACAGCTCACCTGGATGACAACACAGACCTGCAACCTTGCTTTCATTTCAGGATTACCCTTGAATTATTATATGCAAGTGTCAGAAACCCCACTCAAAATGGTTTTAAAAAGGAGTGCAAGTGGTTACAGATGGTAACCAGATGGTTACAGATGGTGGATCCAGCAGTGTAAACCAATCCTCTCTTTCTCAGCCTGGCTTTTTCCCATTAGCCTCATTCTCAGACTTGCTGTTCCCCACTGTGTTGTCCTGGCCAATGGCCCTAGACTGATGCCAAGAGAATTTTAGGGGTTTGAGAAATAGTTGTGGAATGAATGAATGAATGAATGAATGATGGGCTTAGCATTCCAGCTTTATATCTTGTGTAAGCTTAGCAATTCCAGGGAAAAGACAGTAAGTGACTTTTTCCAAACCAGTCCTCAGGGTTGACTCTAATTAATCTGGCCTGGATTTGTGTCATGAGTTTGTCACAGTAGGATAGACTTTGCCGTGGTATCAGGTCAATCCTGAAGTCACTTACTGCTTATTCATATTATAGTCCAATGTCTTTGAGGGATGGGGGCTTTGCTCTAAGTAGTTACCAAAGTGTCCAGGCTCCTTCCATTTTGTGCCCATATCAATGCGAAGTTTTATGGTTAACAGAGAAAAGCAAAAAAGAGAATATCCCATGTAAGAGATGTGTTAGGGGACAGGTCTAGAAGTGGCACCCATCACTCCTTCCCAACCGCCATTGGCCAGAGGTGGCATAGGAGGAGGATAAAGCAGTGTTACAGATTGCTGAGGGCTATAGGACTCCTTGAATTGGTCGCTGGGGCCAGGAAGCTCACTGTTCAGATTGGCCAGGTCTAGGTTACACGTGTAGCCCGAAGTCAGGGAAGCAGGTCAGTCCCTCAACCCCCCTGGGCTGACTGTGGAGGATGCCTGCTTCCCTGCAGGAAAATGAGAGCACAGTTATCATAAGTGGGGAGGACACTGGGCAAGCACAAATAATGCCAACCTCTAAGACCTAGGTGTTGCTTCTTAACCCTCTTCAGTTTCACTCAGGGCCAGCAGACTCCTTCTGAGCATCCTCACAGGGTCAAGCTGGCAAAAGGTCTCAGAACACTGGGATTTTATTTAAGCTATTCTCAAATAAATTTCAGACCCCTGTGGACCAGTTCAGTCGCTCAGTCATGTCTGACTCTTTGCTACCCCGTGGACTGCAGCAGCACACCAGGCTTCAATGTCCATCACCAATGCTCGGAGCTTGCTGAAACTCATGTCTATCAAGTCAGTGATGCCATCCAACCATCTCATCCTTTGTCGTCCCCTTCTCCTGCCTTCAACCTTTCCCAGAATCAGGGTCTTTTCCAATGAGTCAGTTCTTCCAATCAGGTGGCCAAAGTTTCAGCTTCAGCATCAGTCCTTCCAATGAATATTAAGGACTGATTTCCTTTAGGATTGACTGGTTTGATCTCCTTATAGTCCAAGGGACTCTCAAAAGTCTTCTCCAACACCACAGTTCAAAAGCATCAATTCTTTGGCACTCAGTTTCTTTATAGATTACTTTATAGTGATCACTCACCTTGATCACTCACCCTGTGGTCCATCAAAATCTAATTTAGTGAGAGTATTCAAGGCTTGTTTTCACCACACAGACAAAAAGATTTAGAATAATAAATATCTAGAGAGTAATATGTATTATGATTATAAATCTCATGTATATTACTTGTAGAAAGAATTAATCAGCTTTTTCTTTGAGATATGCTACAGTAACAAATGATCCCCCAAATCTCAGGGGCTTATAGCAGCAAAAATGTATTTCTCACTCATTGGCAGTGGGCCAACAGGCTCTGTCCTATGTATCTTCACTCCAAATGCAGGCTGAAGGATTAGTCGCATTGGGACACGCAGTTCACATAGCAAGGAAGACAGAACTAGCCAAACCACACAATGGCTTTAAAGTGTCTCCTCTGACACTGTACGTGCCACTTGTGTTCACACTCCATTGGTTAAGCAAGTCAGTGGCCAAGTTCAACGTCAGGGGAGCTGGGTAGTGTGCTTGTACCAGAGGGAGGCACTGCAGAGTCACAGGCAATGGGCAGAGACATCTCACAGGCGAAAGCAGAAAGAGTAGGAACAAAATAGTATCTATGACAAGTATAAAAAATAATGTTACTTATCACAATTTCATCGTCCAGAGATACACACTATTACCTTCTTGGTGGATTTTTTTTCAGTGTATATTCCTACGCACATGTAAACTAACATTCCTGTCTAATCACAATTTGCATGAATCACTCAAAATACTCAAAGGCAATCAAAAGCAGGTAATCTAACCAATTGGCATTTCAAACCACAGTCAAACGATGTGATCAGCCTCCCCCAGTCAAATCTATACCCTGCCACCCCAAAAAACCAGTTGCCCAGACCAGTTAACTAACTTGGCTGGTTGTTGTTGTTCAGTAGCTCAGTCATTTCTGACTCTTGCTACCCCATGGATGCAGCATGCTAGACTTCCCTGTCCTTCACTATCTCCGAGTCTGCTCAAACTCATGCCCATTGAGCTGATGATACCATCTAACCATCTCATCCTCTGTCACCCCCTTCTCCTCCTGCTCTCAATCTTTCCTAGCATCAGGGTTTTTTTTCCAGTGAGTCAGCTCCTTCATTAGGTGCCATAAGTATTGGAGCTTCAGCATCAGTCCTTGCAAAGACTATTCAGGGTTGATTTCCTTTAGGATTGACTGGTTTGATCTCACTGCAATCCAAGGGACTCTCGACTCCTCTCCAACACCACAGTTCAATAGCATCAGTTCTTTGGTGCTCAGCTTTCTTTATAGTCCAACTTTCACATCCATACATGACTACTAGAAAAACCATAGCTTTGACTAGACGGACCTTTGTCTAGTCAAAGTAATGACATTACGGCAAAGTAATGTCTCTGCTTTATAATATGCTGTCTAAGTTGGTCATAGCTTTCCTTCCAAGGAATAAGCATCTTTTAATTTCTTGGCTGCAGTCACCATCTGCAGCGATTTTGGAGCCCAAGAAAATAAAGTCTCTCACTGTTTCCACTGTTTTCCCATCTATTTGCCATGAAGTGATGAGACCAGATGCCATGATCTCCGTTTTTTGAATGTTGAGTTTTAAGCCAACTTTTTCACTCTCCTCTTTCACTTTCATCAAGAGGTTCTTCAGTTCCTCTTCGTTTTCTGCCATGAGGATGGTATCATCTGCATATCTGAGGTTATTGATATTTTCCCCTGTATTCTTGATTCCAGCTTGCACCTCATCCAGCCCGGCATTTCGTATGATGTATTCTGTACATAAGTTAAATAATCAGGGTGATATTATACAGCCTTGACGTACTCCTTTCCCAATTTGGAACCAGTCTGTTGCTTCATGTCCGATTCAAACTGTTTCTTCTTGATCTGCATATAGGTTTCTCAAGAGGCAGGTAAGCTGGCCTGGTATTCCCATCTCTTTAAGAATTTTCCAGTTTGCTACTATCCACAGAGTCAGAGGCTTTGGCATTGTCAATTTTGCAGGAGAAACAGACTAACTGATATAGTACTGATGTTGTGTGTACTGCATGTCAGATGTTGGTATTTGTTGACTTAATTGTGTTGATTCGATTATGTGAAATGAATCCATCTGACTGCATAGATGCGGTATTGTGATTTATAAGAAATATATATATATATATATATATATATATTTGGTCATCCAGATGAACAAAATATATCATGGTTCCTGAATCACAGGTCCCCAAACCCTTGGAACTTTCTGAATGATAATAGCAACAGGAGCATTTTTAAAATATTTGACTTCTGGTCGTCATTTCCTGAAAACAGAGTCATAAAGGAGAAATGAGTGTCTTGTCATTCATAACAAGCCCCTTTCCATCTCAACTGTGTTTATGTTAATGAGGTGACTTTTGGAAGGCAGCTAAGGATAGGGGCTGCTTGCCAAGGGAACCAACTGGAACAGAGATCTGGAACTTTCAGTACCACTCCTGATTTCCAGGGAATGAAGAAAGACTGAAGGTCGAATCAGTCACCAGTAGCCAATGATTTAGTCAACTATGACTGTGCAATGAAGCCTTCATAAAATCCCAAAAAGTAAGGGGGTTTGGATAACTCTAGGTTAGTGAACCAGAACACTCCCCTCTGTGACCACACTTCTCTGTGGAGACAGAAGTTCCTTCATTTAGGATCTCCCCTAAGTATCTCTTCACTGGCTTTTGATTTGTATCTTTTAAAATCTTTGGTAATAAACTGGCAATCTAGTGAGTAAACAAGTTTCCTGAGTTTTGTGAGCCCTTCAAGCAAATTAATCCAATCCAAGGTGGGAGTCATGGAAACCAGTGGCCTGGCAGCTAACCAGTCAAAAGTACAGGTAACAATCTAGGCAGAATTGGCATCTGAAGCAGAGGGTGTCTTGACGGGACGGAGCCCTTACCCTGTGGAATAAGATGCTATTTCTTGATAGATAGTTTCAGCATGCATTGAATTGTAGAATATCCAGTTCAAGAATTACTTAGTGTTGTGGGGAAAACTCCTACCCTCCACACACTGGAATCGCAGTCAAATCCTAAGTGTATTTTTTTTTTCTAAATGATATCTTAATTTTTATTTTATAAGGGTTTCCCTGTGTTGTTAAAAACTTTAAAAAGTTTTCTGAGTTCTAAGAACCTTTAAAATTTTTTTGAAATACAATTTTAATGACCATGTAAAATTTTATTGTATGGTTATGTCATAATCACTTAACCTAAGCCTTGAATATTTTAAATGCTTCTACCAACTAAGGTCTGTCTAGTCAAGGCTATGGTTTTTCTTGTGGTCATGTATGGATGTGAGAGTTGGACTGTGAAGAAGGCTGAGCACCGAAGAATTGATGCTTTGGAACTGTGGTGTTGGAGAAGACTCTTGAGAGTCCCTTGCACTGCAAGGAGATCCAACCAGTCCATTCTGAAGGAGATCAACCCTGGGATTTCTTTGGAAGGAATGATGCTAAAGCTGAAACTCCAGTACTTTGGCCACCTCATGAGAAGAGTTGACTCATTGGAAAAGACTCTGATGCTGGGAGGGATTAGGGGCAGGAGGAGAAGGGGACGACAGAGGATGAGATGGCTGGATGGCATCACTGACTCAATGGATGTGAGTCTGAGTGAACTCTGGGAGTTGGTGATGGACAGGGAGGCCTGGCGTGCTGCGATTCATGGGGTCACAAAGAGTTGGACACGACTGAGTGACTGAACTGAACTGAACTGAAGGTGTGATATTTAAATAATAAGCTGCTGCAATCTACATATGTGTTTGTAAAATAATCTCTTCATTAAAAACTGACTAATTTTCATCATAGAATATGCAGATAAAATTAAATTTACCCATAATTTTACCTTCTAGAGATAATCATATGAATATACTTAAATACACACACTTATTTATAAACAAAAGTGAGATCATTTAAAATGAATGTTTTGTGATTTTTTAATTTATCTTCATGCTTGAGTTTCAAGATAAGGGGAGATAACAGGACAAAGGGTAGATTTAAATCTCTTAATACATTTTGACATCCCAAAAAGTTGCCTTAATGTGTACTTACTCCAAAAGTGTTGAGTGTGTCCCTCTATCCCTTGAACGATACAGGTTTGAACAGCACAGGTCCATATGTACCTGGATGTTTTCAATAAATATGTACCAATCTGCAGTTGGTGGAATCCACAGCTGTGAAACCTTGGATACAAAGGGCCAAGTGTAAAGTTACAAGCAAATTTTCACCTGGGGCCCTAAACTCCAAATTGTTCAAGAGTCAACTATATTTCATTGTATTGTGATAATCACTTGTCCTCACCTCACCAGTAGATTGAATTTGGATTGAATTCCAGTGATAGTGGCTGGCAGCTCCCAAGAGGCAGGGTGCTTTGAGACCCGCTGACGATGGCTGTGGGAACAAGCTCTGATCCTTCTCTGGACATGCAGTGGCTTCTGGTCACTGCACTCTTGGTTCCCGTCTCTGCTTGGTGAATTTGGGTGTGAGCAGAGTCTGAGCTCACTTCATGGGAGGACTGGACATACTAATTTGCTCCTAAAAAAACAGAACACAGCAAAAGTGATGGATGTCATTTCTGAGATCAGGCTATAAGAGATGATGACTTTGTCTTGCTCACATACTCTTTTTTGCTGGTACTTTTTTCTCTTTTGCTCAATTTGGTGAAGTTGGCTGCCATGTTGTGAGCTGCCCTATGGAGAGGCCAAGGTGGTATGGAGTTGAGAATGGCCTCAGACCAACAGCCAGTGAGAAACTGAGGCCCTCAGTCTAACAACCCACAACTTCTGCCGAAAACTGTGTGTGTGATCTTGGAAGTAGATCCTTCCCCAGTCAAGGGTCTAAAGGCTTGACTGGGAAGGTTCTACTTTGAAAGCGGATCAGAGTCAGTGACAGCAGACTGACTCACAATAACTGCAATATAATAAATACATATTGTTTAAGCCACTAAACTTCTGACTCATTTGTTACACAGCAATATAAACCTAAGAGCTCCTACTAGTCACAGAGTATGAAATGCTCCATTTTTTAATGAAAATAGTTTTAAATATTCAAAATGTTGAGAAGCATTCCTCTAGATGAGAGTTTACAAAAAAACCACCAGCCAAAATCAACCTGCAAATGAATTGCCCTTTTTTCCTTTGGAGGATGGTTATCTCCACAGAGTTTAATAAACATTTTGCGATAACATTTTAAACTTGGGAGAGTTCACATGCCACTAAAAGCATTAACCTCTCGACAAATTGTAAGCTGGGCAATCATGGTCCTCATTTCCACCTGTAAACAGACACCCAAGGCTAAATAGGGTCGTGCTTAGTCGGGGCATGTATTCACCTGTTTGTTGTAGAATGCACTACTCCTAATTGTTTCCAAATCTAAGGCCAGTGCCAACTGTAATCTACTGCTATATTTCCACCATTTCTTATGGCAGAGTAAGAGAAACTTAAGAGAACATTACAATACAGCAAAATATTGTCCCCATACCTTCCTCAAAGGAAAGTAAAGGCCAGGAGGATCAGGAGTTCAGACAGAGCACAGTTCCTTGTGATGCCTGCTGAGGCCGGATTCTCAGGATGTTTTCTTCATTCATCTGATGGGGCTTCAGTTAGTATGGCTCCAATTGCCAGAATCTAGCTGATCTGGCTTAACAGCGGTCCTACTTCTAAAGCCTCCATTCTCGCTGTTTCTTGGCCCTCTTCCCTCTGGAGCCTCTCCCTCCACATGGTCTTTCCCAGTAGGCTTTGCACCAAGAAAGCTGGACTTTTTACAGTCAGCTCTCAAGAGTGCGAAAGTAGAAAGGCCTTCTTCAGTCTCAGAACTGTCACTGGCCCAGAATCACCTCTGACTTATTCTATTAATATTAGTTAAAACAAGTCACAGGCTCAGCCCACATTCTGAGAAAAGGGACTGCACAGGATATGCATGCTGAGATGTGTGATTCATTGGAGGCCGCCAATTTTTAAAATGTGTCTATACCTCTCAGGAATATGCCAGCAGGGACCATCCTAGGTTATTTCACTTAGAAATTAAAGGAAGTGGAGAAAGGGGACCCTAGAGAAGAAGAAAACATGGAGTCACTTAGATAACACACCAAGAACATGACAAATGGCCCAGCAGCTGGAAGCTGCCACAGAGGCTACAATGTTCCTAACTGAATACAAACAACTTATGTAGAATACAATAATCACGCAAGGCAACCCCTTGAATATGATGGAACTACACAGAGAAATGGAGAAGGCAATGGCACCCCACTCCAGTACTCTTGCCTGGAAAATCCCACGGATGGAGGAGCCTGGTGGGCTGGAGTCCTTGGGGTCGCTAAGAGTCGGACACGGCTGAGTGACTTCATTTTGACTTTTCACTTTCATGCATTGGAGAAGGAAATGGAAACCCACTCCAGTGTTCTTGCCTGGAGACTCCCAGGGACAGAGGAGCCTGGTGAGCTGCCGTCTATGGGGTCGCACAGAGTTGGAAACGACTGAAGCGACTTAGCAGCAGCACACAGAGAAAATCACAGTCATACAAATACCAACAGCACAATCTTAGGATCTCTGAGTGACTACTGATTCTTTATTAATGATATATCTGACTTCTCTGTTCGTCTTATCTCCTAAGTCAATGTTATTAAGAATCCCCAAATTGTCCCTGCACCCAGTCTACAGCTGATCAGTATTCCCCAAGATGCTCCTCAGGCTCATCCAGCACAAGCCCGCATGCTACGGGTCCCTCCCAACTCCCACAGTCCTTCCAGACTCTGTGCTCTTCCTTTGCCGTAGACTGTCCCTGACTGTACATTCCTGGTGGTCTTTGGCTGGCAGGCTTTGACACCATTTACTCATTCATCCATTTTAACACTGTTTACTCTCTGTCCATAAACTTATTCCTTTCTTCTGCAGGTTTCAGACATGCCCCAACCTCCCAGGGCCTGATTCCATTTCCAGCACTCTGGCCCCATATAACTAAATCAGTTACATTGATTCTTTCTGGGATGCAGGAGTGCTGTCTTAGCACTGGTCCCAGAAGACCATGAAAAGACATGTCCTCATGTGTAAGTTTCACTTTTCGCTTTCATGCATTGGAGAAGGAACTGGCAACCCACTCCAGTGTTCTTGCCTGGAGAATCCCAGGGATAGGGGAGCCTGATGGGCTGCCATCTCTGGGGTCGCACAGAGTCGGACATGACTGAAGCGACTTAGCAGCAGCAGCAGCATGTGTAAGCATGTGCAAAGGGAAGAGCTTCATCAAATCTCACAGCCTTCTGGACCCTTCCCTTCTCTTGTAGGTCTGCTTTCCTGACTTTCCAACAAAACTTATCACCTCTCAGAGGTAGACTGGGCTGTGGAACTTACTGACCCCACCTATTAGGTCATGGGTCAGCCTCTTCTCTTTGTATCTCCAGTCAGAGAGAGGGCCCATCCCTGATCTTGGATGCTCTGATGGAATCCCTCAAGAAGTTATGGGGGAGAGACAGCTAAATTCAGTTAGCAAAGCAAAGAGTAGAGCTTAGGATCAATGTCAAATCCTACCAGTGGTCAGAGAAGAGGATGAAGTCAACAGGGATGGCTGGAAATAGGTTGAAGTCTAGAAGAGGTCATTCTGACCACCACTGCTGAGAACCACTCCATATTCCAGCCATGGTCGACAATTTACATAACTTCCCTCTAAGCTTCTGTTTCCAGGAGTCTCAAGATCATCATAGAACTCACAAAACTCAATACCAGGTTATATTCATAAGCTAAGGTTTACTACAGCAAAGGACAAAGGGCAAAAGCAAAATGAAAAAGATGTGCATCAGATAAGGTCCAGAAAGGTTAGGTTCAGGCTTCCAAGTCCTTCCCCCATTGGGTCCACATAGGACATAGTTTTCTCTCCAGCAGAGAATTAAGACCTGTGTGAAGTATCTCTGCCCAGGACAGCTCACTCAAGTCTTCAGATCCAGATTTGTACAGAGAGCTGGTCACCTAGGCACATCCTGCTCTGATAACCCAAACTCAGGATTCTAGAGAGGAAAGCAGATACATTAGCAGCCTTGATGCTTGCCCCGAAAAATTCTGGATGGTACATTTCAGCAATGCCCCATTGATTCAGCCACACACAGCATCATTAATCAGTAGCAAAAAAAAAAAAAAAAGATTCAGAGGGCCACATTCCCAGGAATTGACCAAGGGTCAATCCTGAATCTAGGCTCCCCTGAGGATATACAAGGATTGAGCAACTAGACCTGCTGTGTTCTTTGCTCACAGATTCATAATAAGCTTGCACAAGGGGATTGCTAACCTTTACAGAAGAGAGAACTGAGACTCAGTGATACAAAGTGACAAACTGGGGCAGGGACTTGAACCCAGGACTGTGTGGGAGGGAAAAGTCGTTCAGTCGTGTCTGACTCTTTGCAACCCCAAGGACTGTACAGTCCATGGAATTCTCCAGGCCAGAATACTGGGGTGGGTGGCCTTTCCCTTCTCCAGGGTATCTTCCCAACCCAGGGATCGAACCCAGGTCTCCCACATTGCAGGCAGATTTTTTACCAACTGAGCCACAAGGGAAGCCCAAGAATACTGGAGTGGGTAGCCTATCCTTTCTCCAGCAGATCTCCCCAACCCAGGAATTGAACTGCATTGCAGGAGGATTCTTTACCAACTGAGCTATCAGGGTGTGGGAGGGAAGATATATATTATTAGTAAGCAAGGACTCTGAGACTAGACAGGTCTTGGTCCCTGGAATGATTCTGCCACTAAACCCCAACATTGTCACAGGCAATTTCAGCCCAAATGTATAACAAAAGCAAAAATGATAGCTCTCTCAGAGAACCGTTGCTAGGAATGCCTGAAATAGGGTAGGAGATGTGCTTAGCACAGTTCACAGCACAGCATGAGTGATATGTGAACTTGAGTCTTTCAGATTGCAGTGACGAGCAGGCGCAATGCATCACCTGACTCCAGCCAGACGCACAAGAACTGCTCTGAGCAAAGTGGCAAGAGGTGTGCTTTCAGTCCAAAGAGGTTGCTGCAGCTCAGCTTAGAAACACTGTGGCCTTCACACCCCCTGGACTCTTCCCTGCTCCATCAGGAGCAGCAGATAGGAGAGGACCCAGAAGGCAATCCTGGCATCTGCCTTGAGACAGGTCCAAGCTGTGGGTCTCATTGCTGGCATGCCAGCCTCTGATAGGATCCTGGGGGCAGGCCTGGGGCTGGGGCTTAGCCTGCACAAGTGCCTGGTGCCTGGGCCAGGGAAGCCTGGCCAGTAGACAGTATGTTCTCTGCACAGGTGAGGAGTCATTCCCCACAGCCTGCAGATTATTCCAAGGGCCAGGCCTGGTCTTTGGAAGCCCTTTCCCAGGTGTCTGTGGGTGGCAGGACTCTGACAAGGTCCTCTGTATCATACACCAAGCAGGGGCAGCAGCAAGCAGCTATCTGGTTTGTGGCCACCCTAAAACCTTCAGCGAGGCAGCCAGACTGGGAAGGGGGCCAAGCAATGGTTTAGAATGAACAGACCTAGCTCCCCATGGGGACAGTCCCTCAGGTCTCTGGGTCTCAGTGGCCTCATTTATAAACTGGGGGCAAAATTTTAGTGAAAGGCTGCATGATTCAGAGGATGTAAGGGTCACTGGAGGTCACACCAGCCCACAGATTTGGGTTACCTGGTACTCACAGAAGATCTTAACATTTTAAACATCAGAAGACACTTGTCTAAAATCTGAATTTCCAGCTTCTCTTTGAAGGTAGAAGAGGGCTCTGATCTGTCACATGTGAACTGCAACCCCACAAAGCCACAGGTAGCTAAAGCTGGGCAGCTGTTCTTCAGTCAGCAGCCTCGCTCCCTTCCCTGCTCAGTCACAGGCCCAGCTTCTTGCTCCTCTGATAGCCAGCCATGTCTGGACCTGCCAACTTCATGCCATAGGCTGCCAGGTGATGCTCCAAGAGTTGGGCCAGATGGAGACTTTTTCAGGCTGGATTCTGATCTGCAGCCCCAGCTCCATCATCTGTGTGTCCCCAAGCAGGTGCTGTCCCCAGTCTGGCCTGAAGGAAGTTACTTTCCCTGCCAGCCAGCTGTGGACATGAGCAGGATGACTAGGGGTGAGGTAAGGAGTGACCGTGGAGGACCGGAGTGGGGGCAACATGACCAGGCACTCTCCTTCCTTCACACCCAGTCAGGGAACTGAAGCCCCAGCACGGCCTGACTCCAGGCAATGCAGGAGATGCTGGCTTCCTGCCTCGTGGCTGGGAAAGGGCAGCTGGAAATCACAGACATGGGGAGATGAGTCCCACAGGCTGTGGGAAATCTGCAAGTTTAAAGGCTCTAGGTGGGGGCAGGTCAGAGGTCTCACAGAGTGGGGACCCTGTGGGAGGCAGGACTTTCTACCACCCAGGACTACCGGGCCTCAAGGGCCTGCCTGGGAGGAGGGATCCCCATCCCAGGAAGGATGAGGGTGAGCAGCACTTGTCAACCCTACATCTTGCTCTTGGTGCTGAGGGGGCAGGAAACCAGGCATTCTCAACTCACTGAGTCTGTGTGGCTCCTGGCGTCCCTCTGGGGGGCAGAAGGGAGGCAACCAGAGGCCGACAGGTTCTTCCTCCTTCTAGCAGGCTTCTCTAATTGCTACTCTTGAGTCCTTTCCCTTCGTTTTTTGTTTTGATTTTTTTTTTTTTTTTTGCAATCTCCTTCAAGACACCATTGAAAAGTTTCTTCCTTCCTAAAGCTTCCTTTGACCTTTGGGAAAAACTCCCTCTTCCTGCTGTCCCCAGGGCCTTGGACACCACCAGGTTGCCCCACAGCTGCCAGCTCTATATTGTGATGGGATAGTCACAAAGCTGAGTCCCCACTAGGCCCTGAAAGCTACTGACAAGGGCCACCTCCTGCGTCCCCAGTACTCAGGCCAAGCGCTGGCACAGGCTGTCTGCTACTTCTGTCGTTCATGGGGCAGGGTCATCGTGTCCTCTCAGAGCAGCCCACATGCCTACGGTCCTTGCGCAAGCCGCAGGCCCTCCCCTAGAAGTGTGCAGCCTCATGGTTTCAAGGCCTCTGTGTGGCAGGCCCAGGGGACAGGTGGGGTCTGCATGACCTCAGAGGGGTGTGTGCAGGACAAGCATGAAGTCATGCTTGTTTACAAGGCTCTGACACAGCACTCGTCATTTCCTCCCCGCTGAGCCACACAGTGCTTTGCCAGCTCAGCCCTCCTTTGGCTTATTCTCTGGCATCACACGTTGTCACACTTGCAGCCCACTTCAGCAGCAATGATGCGATGTTTATCTGCACTTTGGCTTCATGATGAGAGACCCTCCCAGCAGCTGTCTTCTTGGATCTGGCATGGCAAAGTCTGCGAGGTGCCCCAGCTGCAGCTCAGCGTGTCTGTGAGGAGCATGACACAGGCAGAGCTGGCAGCCCAGCCAGGAGGTCCCAGAAGGGAACGATCACAGGGACAGAGAAAGGGGGATGCCTTCTTGACCATGAATCTCCCAGTGAAGGGCCTGCAGCATCAAGAGTCAAAAATGAGGAATGCCAAGGGGTAGCCAGAAGGGCCTCAAGGAGAGAGAGGCAGGGAGGGCTAAGAGGCCCCATGCATCAGGTGGGGGCAAGGGGCTGGCAGGATCACTAGAGAGCAGATGAAGCAAGCTGGTCTGGAGCTTCATCCCTTAAGTGCTAACCATGAGGCAAAATGCCCTAAGGGGCTGGACAATGGAGCCACAGACTTCACAGTCTAGAGTGTGCCTGTCCTACCCAAAGGCATTGACTTTCAAAGAGCTTAAAACATGCTTTACTAGTCAAAACAGAAATGTGCATAAATATACAGGTACACACGTGAGCGCGTGTATGCGCGCATACACACACACACACACACACACACACACTAATGTTCGCACCTACGCACTCTCTGCCCCATTTGGCCCACGACCACTTCAAGGTCCCTGGGAAGAAGTCTGTCAGATCCTCACAGTTTGAGGGCAAGTTATTTTGTCTTCAAGGAAGGGTCACAGACTAGATCTGATCATGCTGAAAAATGAGGGGTTTACTGTAAAGACAGCATGGAGATCTAGCTATTGATCTTATTGAAATACAGTCTGTTGTTGTTGTTGTTCAATTGCTAAGTCATGTCCGACTCTTTGTGACCCCGTGGACCAACACACCAGGCTTCCCTAACCTTCACTATTTCCTGGAGTTTGCTCAAAATCATGTTCATTGAGTCTGTGATGCCATCCAACCATCTCATCCTCTGTCATCCCCTTCTCCTGCCTTCAATCCTTCCCAGCATTAGGGTCTTTTCCACTGAGAAGGCTCTTCCCATGAGGTGACCAAAGTATTGGAGCTCCAGCTTCAGCATCAGTCCTTCCAATGAATATTCAAGGTTGAGTGATTTGATATCCTTGTAGTCCAAGGGACTACAATTGATGAAAGCATCAATTCTTTGGCCCTCAGTCTTCTTTATGGTCCAACTCTCACATCTGTACATAACTAATGGAAAACCATAGCTTTGACTATCCAGACCGTTCTTGGCCAAGTGATGTCTTTGCTTTTTAATGTGCTGTCTAATTTAGTCAAAGTTTTCCTTCTAAGGAGCAAGCATCTTCTAATTTGGCTTCAGTCACCTACCACAGTGATTTTGGAGCCCAAGAAAACAAATTCTGTCACTGTTTCCACTTTTTCCCCTTCTAATTGCCGTGAAGTGATGGGACCAGATCCAAGATCTTAGTTTTTTGAATATTGAGTTTTAAGCCAGCTTTTCCACTCTCTTCTTTCACCCTCATCAAGAAGCTCTCCTCTTCACTTTTTGCCATTAGAGTAGTATCATCCGCTTATCTGAGGTTATTGATCTTTCTTTTGATAATGTTGATTCCAGCTTGTGATTCATCAAGTCTAGCATTTCGCATGATGTACTCTGAATACAAGTTAAACAAGCAGGGTGACAAATAAAGCCTTGTACTCCTTTCCCAGTTTTGAACCAGTTCCATGTCCTATTCTAACTGTTGCTTCTTGATCCACATACAGGTTTCTCCCGAGAAGGTGGCCTGTTATTCCCATCTCTTCAAGAATTTTCCACAGTTTGTAGTGATCCACATAGTCAAAGGCTATAGCATAGTGAAACAGACATAGATGTTTTTCTGGAATTCTCTTGCTTATTCTATGATCCAACAAATGTTGGCAATTTGACTTCTGGTTCCTCTGCCTTTTCTAAACACAGCTTACACATCTGGGAGTTCTCAGTTCACATACTGCTAAAGCTTAGCTTGAAGGATTTTGAGCATAGTCTTGCTAGCGCATGAAAGAAATACAGCTGTGCAGTAGTTTGAACATTCTTTGGCATTTCCCTTGCTTGGGATTGGAATGAAAAGTGAGCTTTTCCATTCCTGTGGCCAGTGCTGAGCTTTCCAAATGTGCTGGCATATTGAGTGCAACACTTAAACACCATCATCTTTTAGGGTTTTATATAGTTCAGCTTTATGAAAATACAATTTACATACAGTAAAATGCACAAATCTTAAGTACAAAAGTGGTGAGTTTTTATCTGTGTCTTCTTTGCCAACAAAGGTCCGTCTAGTCAAGGCTATGGTTTTTCCAGTGGTCATGTATGGATGTGAGAGTTGGACTGTGAAGAAACCTGAGCACCAAAGAATTGATGCTTTTGAGCTGTGGTGTTGGAGAAGACTCTTGAGAGTCCCTTGGACTGTAAGGAGATCCAACCAGTCCATTCTAAAGGAGATCAACCCTGGGACTTCTTTGGAAGGAATGATGCTAAAGCTGAATCTCCAGTACTTGGCCACCTCATGCGAAGAGTTGACTCACTGGAATAGACTCTGATGCTGGGAGGGATTGGGGGCAGGAGGAAAAGGGGACAACAGAGGATGAGATGGCTGAATGGCATCACCGACTCAATGGACGTGAGTCTGAGTGAACTCCGGGAGTTGGTGATGGACAGGGAGGCCTGCCGTGCTGCAATTCATGGGGTTGCAAAGAGTCGGACATGACTGAGTGACTGAACTGGACTGAACTGATGGACAGAGGAGCCTGGTGGGCTTCTATCTATGGGGTCACACAGAGTCAGACATGACTGAAGCGACTGAGCATGCATGCATGCATACCCCTGTAACCTCCACCTAGATCAACATAGAAATGTTTCTATCACCCCAGAAAGCTCCCTCGTGCCCATCCCCAGTCATTCCATACCTGTCCCACCCCCAGAGGCAACCACTGTTTGCATTCTGTCATCATGCATTAGTTTAAACTGATTTTATACAAATCAGTTTGTATAAATTGAATCATACTGCATAAACATTCTTGTACAGGTTTGTGTGAAGTTGTGGTTTTGTTTTTCTTGGGTAAATGCCTAGAATAAGATTGCTATGTCATAAATTATCAGTATGTTTAAAGTTCATCGGAAACTGAGAAGCAGTTTTCCAAAGCAATTGGACCATTTATACTCTTACCAGCAATGAGCCTTGTTTCATCTCTTCATCAGCATTTGGTACTGTCAGTTTTGTAAGTTTAGACAGGCAAAGGGGTGCGGATTTCTTTGGAAGGAATGATGCTAAAGCTGAAACTCCAGTACTTTGGCCACCTCATGCGAAGAGTTGACTCATTGGAAAAGACTCTGATGCTGGGAGGGACTGGGGGCAGGAGAAGGGGACGACTGAGGATGAGATGGCTGGATGATATCATGGACTCGATGGATGTGAGTCTGAGTGAACTCCTGAAGATGGTGATGGATAGGGAGGCCTGGCGTGCTGTGATTCATGGGGTCGCAAAGAGTTGGACACAACTGAACGACTGAACTGAACTGAAATGAAAGGGGTGGGTAGTGTTATTTTGTTGAATTTGTATTCTCCTGATGAGTAATGAAACTAAGTACATTTTCATATGTCTGTTGATCATATTGGATATTTGGATATATTTTGTAAAGTACCTATGCAAAATTTTCTTTTCATTTTTTATTGAGTGTCATCATTTTCTTTTTTAATTAGTAGGGGCTGTTTATAAATTCTAGGTATTCTATATATTCTAATCCTTTGTAAGATATATGTACTATGAATATTTTCTCCCACTTCGTGTCTTGCCTTTTCTCTTCCTTAATGATATTTGTGATGAACAGAAGTTTTCTATTTCATTGAAGTCAGATTTATCTTTTTGTTTTATGATTAAGGCTGTTTACATACAGTTTAAGAAATATTTGTCTACTCTAAGATCATGAAAATATTTTCCTGTTTTCTTCTAGCTGCTTTATTATTTTATCTTTCACATTTAGGTCTATGTTTTATTTCAGAGTAATTTTTTTTGTATGATGTAAGGTAAGGGATCAAGGTTCACTGTTGTATATAAATTTCCAGTTGAGTTAGCACCATTTATTTAAAAGGACTGCCCTTCCACATTACAATGAAGCCTGTTTTGAAAACATATGTGTGAATCTATTTCTGGGCTCTGTATTCTTTCCATTGGTCTGTCTGTTCTTATACCAACACAATAATATCTTGATTACCATAGCCTTGTAGTAATCTTGATATCACACAGTGTAAATCCTCCAGCTTTGTCCCTGTTCAAGTTTGTCTTAGCTCTTTATATTTCCATTAAAATAAAATTTATATTTTATTTTTATGAAGTAATGTTTTCTTTAATCTTTTCCTGATATAAAAAGTAATGCATGTTCATTGATCCGTAGAAATTTTAGAATCAGCTTATTAAGTTTGCTGAAATTTTCACATTGAACTTATAAATCAACTTTAAAAGAATTGATCTCTTAACAAGAATGACCCTTACAATCCATGAATGTGGTACACCTCTCTATTATTTAGAACTTAACGAATTTCCTTCAGTGCATGTGTGCTAAGTCACCTCAGCTGTGTCTGACTCTTTGTGACCCTATGGACTGTAGCCCACCAGGCTCCTCTGTCCATGGGGATTCTCCAGGCAAGAGTACTGGCGTGGGTTGCTGTGCCTTCCTCCTGGAGATCTTCCTGGCCCAGGGACTGATCCCTCATCTCTAACATCTCCCACGTTGGCAGGCAGGTTCTTTACCACTAGAGCTGCCTGGAAAGCCCAATTTCCTTCAGTAGTGTTTTGTACTTTTAAGTGTATAAATCTTGTACATTTATCATTAAAAATTTTAATATTATTGTATTGAGCATTTTTGTACTACTTTGGTCTCTTTCTAATGGCAACTCTATTCTTCTCTTTCTCTCAACCATCGTGTACATACTCTCAATCTAAATTTTGAAAGGAGCCATCTGATTGAACTATTCATCTCTACAGTCTCCCTAAGGAGAGGACTGCCCTTGAGTCTGATAACTAACCTGAGCTGGAGTCTTCAAGTACAATTTTTTTTTTTTTTCACAGAAAAGAGAAACTGTGCGTGACAGTCACTGTGACTGACATGCCTGCGACAATTGTATAGTGCATTCAATGGTGTACCCTCACCTAGAGGTATATCCACTTAGAACCTCAGAATGTGACCTTGTTGGTCTTGCTCAATTGCTAAGCTGTGTCCGACTCTTTGAGACCCCATGGACTGGGGCACGCCAAGCTTCCCTGTCCCTCACCATCTCCTGGAGTTCACCCAACTTCATGTCCACTGAATCGGTGATGCCATCGAACCATCTCACCCTCTGCTGCCCTCTTCTCCTTTTGCCTTCAATTTTCCCCAGCATCGAGGTCTTTTTCAATGAGTCAGCTCCTGGCATCAGGTGGCCAATGTATTGACACTTCAGCATTAATCCTTCCAATGAGTATTCAGGGTTGATTTCCTTAGGATTAACTGGTTTGATCTCCTTGCTGTCCAAGGGACTCTCAAGAGTCTTTTCCAGCACCACAATTCAAAAACATCAATTCAGCATTCAGCTTTATTTATGGTCCATCTCTCACATCCATACATGACTACTGGAAAAACGATAGCTTTGACTATATGGACTTTTGTCAGCAGAGCGATGTATTTGCTTTTTAATATGCTGTCTAGGTTTATCACAGCCTTCCTTCCAAGAAGCAAGAATCTTCTAATTTCATGGCTTGAGTCACCATCTGCAGTGATTTTGGAGCCCAAGAAGAGGAAATCTGTCACTGTTTCCACTTTTTCTCCTTCTATTTGCCATAAAGTGATGGGACCAGATGCCACAATCTTAGGTTTTTCAATGTTGAGTTTTAAGCCAGGTATTTTGCTCTCTTTCTTCACCCTCATCAAGAAGGTCTTTAGTTCCTCTTCACTTTCTGCTGTTAGAGTGGCATCATCTGCATATCTGAGGTTGTTGACATTTCTCCTGATAATCTTGATTCCAGCTTATGCTTCATCCAGCCTGGCATTTTGCATTATGTACTCTGCATATAAGTTAAATGAGCAGGGCGACAATAAACCAGTCAGTTTTTCCGTCTCTGGTTCTAACTGTTGCTTCTTGACCTGCATACAGATTTCTCAGGAGACAGGTAACATGGTCTGGTACTCCCATCTCTTTAGGAATTTTCTACAGTTTGTTGTGATTCACACAGTCAAAGGCTTTCAGTGAAATGGAAATAGTTGTTTTTCTGGAATTCCCTTGCTTTCTCTATGATCCAACAAATATCAGCAATTTGACTCTGACTCCTCAGCCTTTTCTAAACTCAGCTTGGACATCTGGAGTTCTCTTTTGAAGTACTGCTGACACCTGTCTTGAACGATTCTGAGCATATCCTTACTAGCATGGGAAGTAAGCACAATTGTCTGGTAGTTTGAACATTCTTGAAATGTTTGAGACCCCATGGACTTAGTTTGAAATCTGAATGCAAGTCAAGAAGCAACAGTTAGAACTGGACATGGAACAACAGACTGGTTCCAAATTGGGGAAGGAGTACATCAAGGCTGTATACTCTCACCTGCTTATTTAACAATGCAGAGTACATCACGCAAAATGTTGGGCTGGATGAAGTACAAGCTGGAATCAAGATTGCAGGGAGAAATATCAATAACCTCAGATATGCAGATGACACCACCCTTATGGCAGAAAGTGAAGAGGAACTAAAGAGCTTCTTACTGAAGGTGAAAGGAGAGTGAAAAAACTGGCTTAAAACTCAACATTCAGAAAACTAAGATCAAGGTATCTGGTCCCATCACTTCATGGCAAATAGATGGGGAAACAGTAGAAACAGTGACAGACTTTATTTTCTTGGGCTCCAAAATCCCTGTAGATGGTGACTGCAGCCATGAAATGAAAAGAGGCTTGCTCCTTGGAAGAAAAGCTATGACAAATCTAGACAGCATATTAAAAAGCAGAGACGTTACTTTGCCAACAAAGGTCCATATAATTAAAGCTATAGTTTTTCCAGTAGTCGTGTATGGATGTGAGAGTTGGACCATAAAGAAAGCTGAGTGCCAAAGAACTGATGCTTTTGGACTGTGTGTTGGATAAGATGCTTGAGAGTCCCTTGGACTGCAAGAAGATCAAACCAGTCAGTCCTAAAGGAAAGCAATCCTGAATATTCATTGGAAGGACTGATGTTGAAGCTGAAGCTCCAGTACTTTGGCCAGCTGATGAGAAGAACTGACTCACTGGAAAAGACCCTGATGCTGGGAAAAGTTGAAGGCAGGAGGAGAAGGGGATGACAGAGGATGAGATGGTTGGATGGCATCACAGACTCAATGAACATGAGTTTTAGAAAGCTCCAGGGGTTCATGACAGACCAGGAAGGCGGGTGTTCTGCACTCCATGTGGTCGCAAAGAGTTGGACACCACTGAATGACTGAACTGAACTGAATCATGAAAACAAAGTAAAAGCAAAATGAAAGTATTAAATTCTAGCTATATACCATTGCCTTTGGAAGGCTATACAGTGTAGTGGTTAGAGCACAGATTCGGAAGCCAGCCTTGTGGTGCAGGAAGCCACCACTTCCTGTACCCATATGAGAAGTTGCATTTTCCAGCTTCACTTACAGATGGAGGTAAGTATGGAGTTGTAATTGGGCCTTTTGAGAAAGGTTGACTTTTTATAATTCTGTTCCTTATCTTTCCTCCCCATTGTTTTCAATTTAGACTCTTGTTACCATAGCTGAAGCTTTAGCAGCCATCTTTTGAGCATGAGGATGATTGCCACAGGCTGAGAATGGTGGAACAGGAAAGTGGGAGAAATCTGGGCCCTGGTGATATCATGGAGCCATCACACTAACTGTAGCCTGCCTAGGCCCAGGCTGCGTTTACATGGACAGAAATGCACTTGTCTTGTTTAAGCCACTGTCATTTCCTGAATACAATTTCCAGCTGAAAGCAATGACAAAGGAGCCAGCTCACCCCACTGCAAGAGCCTTGCATACAATAAGCCTCTCCTAGCTTCTCCTGCCTGCTGCAGGCCAATCCTGAGGAAAGCAGGGGAGAGGGGCCCAGGGGAGTCACAGGCCTATGCTTTCCAGCCATGCAGCCTACATGGGAACGTATCAGCCATGTTGTTCTGGGAGCCCCTAGGCTGTCCAAGACACCTAGCTGTCCTTAGCAGGTTGACTAAACACCAGAAACCTAAGCTTCTTGGGACATAAACACTACCGATATCTTCAAATCCATCAGGACTCAATTTTCCTGTGCTCTCCTCCCTGCTGGCTAGCAGCTCAGCCAAAACCAGTGTCTCACATGCTGAAGTGGGAAACTTTCTACCCTAAAACCTAGCCTCATTTCCTGGAGGACTCACGATTGGAGGCCCCTTTCTGAGGCCCCAGGACATCATGCATTACCATTTGCAGCCAGAGCTGCTGGACACGTGTTAGAACAGGGACTCCCTTATGAGAGCTCTTCAAGTTCCCTGTATCCTGTGTTCAGTTTTCACAACCACTGGGCAGATCCTTTCCCCCAAAAGCCTGTGGGTCTGGGGGCTTCTATGGCCTTTCTCAGCCCCATACATACCATAATACTGTTGACCGGGAGTTTGTCCAAGTCCGCTTGCTCACAAACACTGCTGCCTTCCTGTGGGTACCAAGCACGTCCCTTGCCCAGTGCTCCCAGCAACAATGGCCCTGCTTTCCACTCCTCAGGAAGAGCTTCTGCTTCATCTAGCTTCTTGCACATGCTATTTCCCACCTTGGCCCATATTTTTCTCCTGGTTTGAGAGGGCAAGATTCTCTACGTTAGGGATGCAAATGGTATCAAATTGACTTAAATATCAAAGGAATATATTGGATCATGTATCTGTAAAGTCCAAGGATGGATTTCAGGTGAGACTTGCTCCAGCTGTTCAGGTATTATCACCAAGAGTCTAACTCTGTTCTATCTGCTCTTCCTTCCATGGCAATGGCATCTTCCTGATGACCTCAGTTCCTCTAGGTTCTTCTCTCATGTTAACAAACCAGCTGTGACAGTTCTGAACTCATATCCTTTCATATCCTTTCCCCACACAGAGCTGGAGGCTGGGGCACGGCAGGGTCCCAAGTCCCAGGCCCAGAAGGAAAAGGAGAGGTTTACAGGATAGGCAGATTTGAGGGATGCGGATGTTTTTGCAAAGAGGAAAGGGGCCTGAACCAGTCTCCACAGAAGCTGGTGGTAGGGACAGCAATGATGAGGGTTACACAGGTTACCATGGCTACAGCTGTCTGAAGTGGGCACAGCCATCCTCCCCTCACAGAGGAGGATGCAAGGCTCAGGGAGATTAAGGAATGTCCCCAGGTAGACGTGGGTTGGAATGGAGCAGGCTCTATTGACTTTCCCAAGACTCTCCTCTGGCACTTGGATACTGAGGCCTTAGAGCAGGTGGCCCCCCATGAAGATGGAGTAGAAAGGTGGCTGCAGGAGTGGAACCCAAGGGACCAAGCTGAGAAAGGACCTGGGGAGGAGCCCTGAGGTCTGGCCTGCAGTGGCTTGAGGTAGGTACACATCTCAGACCCTCTTATTGCCCTGAGAAACAGCACTGCTTGGACTCTCTTGCTGTGCAAGAAATCCAAAGGTTCTGGTTGCTAAACTGAGTTCATGTTTTAAGAAATACACAGGGATGGAGCAGGAGGAAGACTCTAGCTTGGCTGGAGGGCTAGCCTGAAGCACGTGCCTTTTATGCAAGGCTTACTGAATTGTCACCACCATCTGGGGTACTATTAACCCACTCTACACACGGTGGGCTGTAACATGGAAATGAGGTCACCGGTTCAAGGTCACAAGCCAGGGGCTCCTGCTGCAAAGTCTCTTGGCCTCAGGCTTGCCAGTCCTCGGAAAGATGGAGAGGAAGCGGTGTTACAAGTGTGTTCCTTCAGAGCCTTCTTCAAGAACCCAGGAGGGTAGGGAGAGCCCAGACTGCCAGGCTACAGAGTAGATGTTTTACCCCAGCATAGAAAGCCCCGTGCCTGCCTACTCCCCTGTTCCCCAGGATGCTGGCCTATTTCTCCAGCACATTCTTGGCAGCATCTTATTCCTGTCCCCCTTGAGACACAGACCTTTCCTAGTGCCTTCCTATTCAGACACACAGTTGAAAGGGCCAGGTGTGCAAATTTAACTAAACAAAGTTTCTTTTCTTTCTCATAGAAAGAGTGAAGGCCAGACCTCGGGCTCCTACCAGTGAGAGGAAGGGTTTGGCCCAGCCATCGGCTCAACTGGAAAAAAAGAGCACAGCATTCTCAGACAGGGGACCTTCTCTATTTCAGGGACTCAGAGTTCCAAGTTTCAAAGCAGTCTCTGTGTTCATCTCTGAATTTTGGCAAGAACTATCTTGGAGTCTCCAGGACAGGAGGCCTCACATGTGTTACCAAGGTAGCTCCAGGGTTCTCTGAGCTGCTTCCCTGGCTCACAGCCACCACCCCGAGGACACAGACACAGGAAGCAGAAAAGCGCACTAAAGTTCTCTCTGAAAAGACTTTTTAGAGTACTGGATGAGTTTATTCTTGTTATTTGTCTTGCTTTAATTTATTGTCATGAATAATACTTTCCTAAAAAATAAACTAAAACAAAGTTATTTTAAAAGGTAAGTTTTCTGATTGGGTTGTTTAGAGTTTTGCCTAAGATGAAGCACAGGGCAACCATTAAGAAGTATCTTAATGTGTAAGAAAGAGACAAAAATCTTTTCCTTCTTTCTACATTAAAAAAAATAAAAGACATGATTTTTGAGAAAAAGATAGACAGAGAGCCTGTTGCAGATCGGCACAGAGGCGGGAGCGGTTAGACGGGGCAGGGGACCAGGCTCTGCAGGTCCTGGGTCTCTGCCCCCATTCATGCAGCTTGGAAGGGCCTAAGGGCCCCTCAGTATCACTTCACCCTCCATCCGATCCCCAACGTACTTTTCAACCAACACAAACAGTTGCTATACATCAGGCACTGTTCTAGAATCTAAGGCTACAGCAATGGACAAAACAGACAAATCCCTCCCCTTGTGAAGGCCATTCTCATGAGGGAGACAGACAAGTGACACACCCAGTGGGTGGCCTGCTGACGAAAGTCCTATTCTGAAGACGAGCAGAGCCAGGAGGGAGAGGCTGGGCCCTGGGGTGTGCGGGGGGCTGGTGGTGGGGATGGCACTTCACTATTAAGCACCATGTTCAGGGAAAGGCTTCTCTGGGAGAGCGGCAGGAGAGCAAAGACCTGAGGAGGAGAGAGAGGCCCCTGCAGGATTCTGGGTGAGAAGAGTACCAACAAAGGGGTCAGTGTATGCGGAAACAAGCTCATGAGTTCCAGAAGCAAAGGGGGCTGCCATTCTGTGTGACTGGATGAAGTGATGGCTGAGAGAGTGGCAGGAAGTGGTGGGGGGGGAGGGCTGAAACAGTGAAGAGGAGGGACCCACAGGTAGGGGGTTCCTCCAAAAACCATATGTTCCAGAATCTGTGAATGTGACCTTCTTTGGAAAATGAGTCTTTGCAGACATAACTAATTAAGGACCTCAAGATGAGATCATCCTAGATTGCCCAAGTGGACCCTAAATCCAGCGATAAGCACCCAAAAGAGAAACAGGAGAGATGCCGACACAGAAGGAAAGCCGACGTGAAGATGGAAGCCAAGGTGAGAATAATGCAGACCCAAGCCGAGGAGTGTTTGCAGCCACCAGAAGCTGGGCGAGGAAAGGGCGGATCCTCCCCTGGAGCCTTCGGAGGAACACCGGCCCTGCTGACTTCTTCCTTTCAGCCCACTGAAGCGGATTTTGGACGACTAGCCTCCAGAATTGTGTGCTGTGTGACTGTGGGTTGCTTTGTAGTCACTGATTCTGTTATGGCGGCCACAGAAATGGGCCAGGATGAAGGTGGGGAAACCAATGTGGGGGTTACTCCAAGACACAATCACCCAGCTGACTCCCAAGTCCATCAGGTCTGCTCATATCCGGGGTCTGCCATGTTTACCCAGTGCCTCGTGATTAAAAAAAAAAAAAAGTGTCTCTTTGTTTAAATTTAAATAAACATCTCAAAATGCAATATTAGATCAGTAAGTTAAATAAAAAAACTAGATTCATTTTCCATAAATAGAAGGTAGCCATGAAAATAAATTCAAGGAAAGTCAAATAGTTACCACATTCTAATGACATACCCCAATACCTACGGAGCACTCTGAGTCTGTAGGCACCTCTTTGTGTCTGAAAACATAAAATAGGTCTAGTGTCAGAGAAGCAGCAAAGGCCTTTCGCCTCAGAGAGAGCTGCTCCAGCAGTGCCCTCCTTGTGGTCTGCACGACACACCCACACATGGGCCACCACGGCCTACACCCCTCAAGTCCCTAAACCACCACCACCAGCAGCCTGGGTGGTGTTGGTCTGTGTCAAACCCTGTGTGTGGACAGAAGGGTTTCAATGATGGGGACTTGCACCGTGAAGAGGTTGCAACAAGGTTCGTTCCCTGGAAATGAATAGTTAAACTGACGTGAGCTTCTGCCTTGGACAATGAACAGTCTGGGGATGAGCCCAGTTTTGTTGGTATTTTTAAATGTTGCGGTATCAAATGAAGTGCGTCAATATTTAGTTACAGATTTATTTTGCTCCACAGGAGACACAAGAGACATGAGTTCAATCCCTTGGTCGAGAATATCCCCTGGAGAAGGAAATGACAACCCACTCCAGTATTCTTGCTTAAAAAATTCCACAGACAGAGGAGCCTGGAGGGCTACCGTCCATGGGGTCGCAGAGTCAGACACGACTGAGCAACTAAAAGCAGAGCCACTGCTTCGTGGTCCAAGAGCCTGAGCGCTGAGTAAGTCATAAACCCACGTGCCTTCCCCAGCATGTGGGGAAGTGAGCGTCAAGCTGTTTCTTCCCCAGAGCTGTCTGCGTTCCTTTGTTAGAGGTTATAGTTCCTGGCTGGCAGCGCTTCCACATAGCCAACCTTCCCCTTCTGAGTTTCTGATACTGCTTACTGCTTCTGTCCCTGTAGGCAGACAGTTGTGGCAGAACTTCACCATTACAAAGCCTTGGGGCTCTGCACTGTCCCTCAAGGTTTTCCTGCATCCTCCCCATACCTTGATGGAGTCTTTTGTTAAATTCTTCTTAACTTACCCTATTGGAATGTGCCCCAGGAAAGACATCCTCAGAATGATCCCTGGGACTCAGTTGTTCGCATATTCGAAGAACACAGACCACACCTCCTTGCCAAGGAAAAGGGGGATGTGGGACATCTGGCGTGCAGTGGCATCATGAGTCCCCAGAGGATGGCTGGCAGCGGCAGGAGACAAGTGCAGGTAGATGGCAAGGCGTCAAGCGACAGTGATACTCGTGGTCCAGGGAACAGCACCAACCCTAGAGCATCATTTGTCAAATGTGGCTTCTGTCCATGGACTGGCGCCATCCTTCAGAAATCAGATACATTTAGAAAGTGAGTGAGTTTGAACAGCTTTATGGCATTTTGATCTCGCTGCAGCACTCAAGTGCATCTGAGAGCACAGCCAGTGTTCTCACTGCACACAGCACAGAACTGCCGGGCTGTTGCCAAAGGCTCCTGCTGAGTCACACGTGGTGCAGGAGCCTCCCTAATGAGGGCTGCAGGACTGTGTTACCACGTGTGTTACCGTGTGTGGGGTTTCAGAGTTAGTCTTTTCCATAACATGAAAGCATTTAAATGATGGATTTCATTTCTTCCTTTGAAAGATAATTTAAGTTTAATTATAACTTACAAAATTAATTGAAGAAAGTAGGGAAAACCACTAGACCATTCAGGTATGACCTAAATCAAATCCCTTATGATTATACAGTGGAAGTAAGAAATAGATTGAAGGGACTAGATCTGATAGATAGAGTGCCTGATGAACTATGGACGGAGGTTCGTGACATTGTATGGGAGACAGGGATCAAGACCATCCCCATGGAAAAGAAATGCAAAAAAGCAAAATGGTTGTCTGAGGAGGCCTTACAAATAGCTGTGAAAAGAAGAGAAGCAAAAAGCAGAGGAGAAAAGGAAAGATATACTCATTTGAATGCAGAGTTCCAAAGAATAGCAAGGAGAGATAAGAAAGCCTTCCTCAGTGATCAGTGCAAAGAAATAGAGGAAAACAACAGAATGGGAAAGACTAGAGATCTCTTCAAGAAAATTAGAGATACCAAGGGAACATTTCATGCAAAGATGGGCTCGATAAAGGACAGAAAATGTATGGACCTAACAGAAGCAGAAGATACTCAAAAGAGGTGACAAGAATACACAGAAAAACTGTACAAAAAAGATCTTCATGACCCAGATAATCACGATGGTGATCACTCACCTAGAGCCAGACATCCTGGAGTGTGAAGTCAAGTGGGCCTTAGGAAGCATCACTATGAACAAAGCTAGTGGAGGTGATAGAATTCCAGTTGAACTATTTCAAATCCTGAAAGATGATGCTGTGAAAGTGCTGCACTCAATATGCCAGCAAATTTGGAAAACTCAGCAGTGGCCACAGGACTGGAAAAGGTCAGTTTTCATTCCAATCCCAAAGAAAGGCAATGCCAAAGAATGCTCAAACTACCCCACAATTGCACTCATCTCACATGCTAGTAAAGTAATGCTCAAAATTCTCCAAACCAGGCTTCAGCAATACATGAACCACGAATTTTCAGATTTTCAAGCTAGATTTAGAAAAGGCAGAAGAACCAGAGATCAAATTGCCAACATCCACTGGGTCATCAAAAAAGCAAGAGAGTTCCAGAAAAACATCTATTTCTGCTTTATTGACTATGCCAAAGCCTTTGACTGTGTGGATCACAATAAACTGTGGGAAATTCTCAAAGAGATGGGACTACCAGACTACCTGACCTGCCTCTTGAGAAACCTGTATGCAGGTCAGGAAGCAACAGTTAGATCTGGACATGGAACAACAGACTGGTTCCAAATAGGAAAAGGAGTACGTCAAGGCTATATATCGTCACCCTGCTTATTTAACTTCTATGCAGAGTACATTATGAGAAATGCTGGACTGGAAGAAACACAAGCTGGGATGAAGATTGCCAAGAGAAACATCAATAACCTCAGATATGCAGATGACACCACCCTTATGGCAGAAAGTGAAGAACTAAAGAGCTTCTTGATGAAAGTGAAAGAGGAGAGTGAAAAAGTTGGCTTAAAGCTCAACATTCAGAAAACGAAGATCATGGCATCCGGTCCCATCACTTCATGGGAAATAGATGGGGAAACAGTGGAAACAGTGCTAGACTTTATTTTTTTTGGACTCCAAAATCACTGCAGATGGTGACTGCAGCCATGAAATTAAAAGACGCTTACTCCTTGGAAGAAAAGTTATGACCAACCTAGAGAGCATATTCAAAAGCAGAGACATTCCTTTGCCAATAAAGGTCCGTCTCGTCAAGGCTATGGTTTTTCCAGTGGTCATGTATGGATCTGAGAGTTGGACTATTAAGAAAGCTGAGTGCTGAAGAATTGATGCTTTTGAACTGTGGTGTTGGAGAAGACTCTTGAGAGTCCCTTGGACTGCAAGGAGATCAAACCAGTCCATCCTAAAGGAGATCAGTCCTGAGTGTTCATTGGAAGGACTGATGTTGAAGCTGAAGTTCCAATACTTTGGCCACCTGATGCGAAGAGCTGGCTCATTTGAAAAGACCCTGATGCTGGGAAAGATTGAGGGCAGGAGGAGAAGGGGACGACAGAAGATGAGATGGTTGGATGGCATCACCGACTCAATGGAGATGAGTTTGAGTAAACCTCAGGATTTGGTGATGGACAGGGAGGCCTGGCGTGCTGTGGATCATGGGGTCGCGAAGAGTTGAACACGACTGAGCGACTGAACTGAACTGAACTGAACTGAACAGAATTGGCTGTGATTGTTATTAATGGAGATTAATTTTTAAAATATGACAGGACTTGCTCCATTTTAGAGAGAAGTTTAAAATGGATATCTTGAACTTGCTCACTTTAAAATCTCTGCGTTCATTTCTGTCAACATACCTCTGTGTAAGATGGCTTTGGTTTCTCTACTATTGAAATTATGATGGACTTCCCTGGTGGTCCAGTTAAGACTCTGCACTTCCACTGCAGAGAGCGTGGGTTCAGTCCCTGGTCAGGGGAACTAAGATCCTGTATGCTGTGTATCCTGAGACACGGCTCCCCAAAATGGTTTTAATAAATAAAATTACTAAAGCAAAGAATAGAAAACGCTTTAAAAATATATATTATTCCCTGAGTGTAGCACTGTGTCAATTGAATATATTAAATAAATTACCAAGTGATTTGGGGCCTCTTACCAAGTTCCTAGACCAACAGTGCCTAGACAAGACGAGAGGCCATGCTCTTGAAAGAAGACCCTAAAACCAGCATTATATTTTAAATCTTCCCTTATGCTTTCCCCAGTGGGACCCACTGTCATTTTCCAGAGTAACTGTGCACCCTGAGAAAGTACCTAGATCTTTCCAGGAACTGAAAGCTGCCTGTGAAATGATGCTAATCCTTGGAAACCTGAAATGGCCCACTGATCAGAGTGGGGCTTATGAAGGTGAAGCGATAGGTGGAATCCTTTTATTTTCTTTTTTATAAAAACATATTTATTGTTGGTTTGAAGACAATTACTATGTTATTACATTCAGTTAATGGATTTTTTTAAATTGGCATATAGTTGCTTTACAGTGCTATGTTAGCTTCTGGTCCACAACAATGTGACTCTGCTATATATACACAAATGTCCCCTCCCTCTGGAGTCTCCCTCCCAGCCCCCCACCCCACCCCTCTAGGTCATCACAGAGCTCCTTCCCACTAGCTAGCTATTTCACACTTTGTAGTGTATATATATCAATGCTATTCTCTCAATTCATTCCACCCTCTTTCTCCCAAACCCCATGTCCACAAGTCCATTCTGAACGTCTGTGTCTCTGTTCCTACCTTGCAAAAAAGGTACATCAATAGGTAGGTGGAGACTTGACTAGATCCTTCTCATAGTGGGCCCAATCATTATTTCATAAGTCCCAGCATGCATGGAGTGACAGTAACCTGCTTCATACCCAGATGAATCCTCACACTGATTCCCTGACTCGAGGCCATTATGAAAAAAAGTATGGAGCCTTGGCATACTCCCTTTATCCCACCAGAGAAAAGTGAAAGCAGCGCTGTCTCCCTGGGGTGTGCAGGGATGGGCCCACTCTCAAAGACTTGAAAAGTGGAGACTCTTGCAACATCTTCACTTAACTCGCCTGTATTCAGTGCAAATGCTGGGGGTGGTGGTGAATGCGGTTCTGCACATGGTAACTTTTCCAGAGCAAATAAACTCAGTTCCTGGCACCTATTACCCAGCTAGTGAATTTGTTTTTCCTATTCCTGTCAGTAAAGAAAATCCGAGGCACTTTGTCCTCACATACCTTGGGGCCATGTCACTTGCTTCTTGAAATCTCACCAAACAAAACAGCGGTCCATTGCACTAACCACATTGTACTATACAGGGAGCAGCAAGCATCCTAAAAGCCTTAGTGAGGAAACATTCCTGCCAGAGGTAAACCATGAGAAACTTCAGGGACTTCCACAAAGGCAAAGTTTCTAAGTGTCTGATGATCTTGGAAATGCCTCTGAAGAGAAAGATAAGATGCTCTATTCTGCTCCACCCATCAGAAAAAAAGAGGTAAAAATCTTCAGATTTTGGAGGCAACATATGCCACCTCTGAATACTCATTTCAACCATTTCCTGGGTAACCTGTGATTGTCAGTAAGGCCTGGAACAGGAAAGAGCCTTCCCTAGTATAAATGCCAGGTTCCTGGAGAAAGCCATGCCCTCTTCTGCCAACATGATTCTCTACTTGAAAATAACTTTCTGACCTACTGCTGAGCCCTAGCAGAGCATGTCCATTTGACCTTGGGATAGCAAGTGTTCTGCATGACCTGAGACACCCATCAGAAACTGACTGCTTTGTGATCCAACAAATCACAAAATTGTATATGCAAAATAGTCTTCCATCTTAAAACAGAAATAGTAAGTGCAAGCAGGTCTAGAAGCTTCTTTCCCAACTCACTTCAGGTGTCTCAGGGAGCTGCTCCAAGATCAGTTAACAGGGAGTTAAAGGTCCTGTCTCATGTATAGGTTCTATAGCAAGCAAGCCAGCATCAGAACAAAGTGAATGGCATTTACCATAGAGCCCCCTCTCCTAGATGGCCCAGAAAGAACATGGTGAAGGGAAATCCTCTCTTTGGAGGCCCTGAATAAAGTGGCCTTGGTGACAGGGACAGAGGCATGCATGGGCTCAACAGCATGGACTTTGATGCACCAACGTTAATCTGGCCACTGTCACTGCTGAGTACCTACCTGCCAACAGCAGGAACCCATACAAACCCCCTGGCATGGCACCACTCCTGAGGGGCTAGCTGGCCATTTGTTGGCGGGTTCATTATGTTGGAGCCCTGCCACTGTGGAAGGAAAATTGTTTTGTCCTACTGGGATGTTGCGTATTCCAAATTCATGTTTGCTTCCCCAGCCTGTAGAGTTTCTGCAGTACCATCATTCATAGACTCAGAGATCATCTTATCCACCGTATAGTATCCCCATGCAACATTGCCTCCAGCCAAGGGACACATTTTACGACAAAGGACTGTGCCAGGGCCATGTCCCTTCACTGAAAAGCAGCTGGCTCATAAAAGTGGTGGAAGAGCCTGCTGAAGGTTCCAGTGTGGGCATCATCTGTGAGGAAATGACGTTTGAGGTCAGAGTACTGGCCTGCAAAGTGTTGTATACGCCTCATACTGCTGACTAATTATGCTGCCATCTCCTCCTTAGGCGGAATTTACAAGCCTGGGAACCAGCTGTGGAAGTGTTGCAGGAAGGGGGACCTTTTCCAGGGCCCGAAACTGGACTCTCGTCTAACACTCGGAAATGCATTGTCCGAGGAGACACATGTGCTGACGAAGCAAGAGATTTTATTGGAAAAGGGCGGCCGGGTGGAGAGCAGTAGGGTAAGGGAACCCAGAACAGCTTTGCTGCGTGGCTTGCAGTCTCGGGTTTTATGGTGATGGGATCAGTTTCCAGGTTGTCTTTGGCCAATCATTCTAATTCAGAGTCTTTCCTGGTGGCGCCCGCATCGCTCAGCCAAGATGGATGCTAGTGAGAGGGACTCTGGGAAGTGGATGGACACGCAGTGTCCTTTTGACCTTTCCCGAACTCTTCCAGTTGGTGGTGGCTTATTAGTTCCGTATTCCTTACCAGGATCCAACTCATACAAATGGTTACTAAAGGGCCTGACCAGGGTGGGCGGTTTCAGTCAGTGCGCTTCCCCTAACAACTACCCCCTGAGAGACTTCATACTCAAGATACTTCTTGGGAACTGGGCAGGACGTCTCTTTTTTCTGCAACTTCTTTCTGCTGTAAATGGGCGTAGGCCTGCCTAGTAGAGCAGAAGTCTCTCTCTACCTGATCTAAGTCAAGGTATTTTTTGCCTGAAACCATCATTCACCCTTGTAATAACAGCAATTTAGTTTGAAACTGTTGGCCCCCCTCAGAGATGAAATAGATAGGGGCCAAACAGGAGACCTAACAGGATGGTCATCTCTGATCCTTGGAAAGAGAAGGCAACATTTGGGATGAGGGGTGCAGGGTTTGTGACCCTTTTTGATTGGCTGGTGGTGAGGCAACAAAGCTGTGCTCCAGGAATCTTGTGTTCCGTCTGAATTTACTGTCCTCCACCTGGGTGGGGGCTCCTGCTCTGTAGAATAACTCAAAGACATTGTTATGCATATTTCTTTGAGTAGGAACCAGGACCCTGTCTGGAGGCTGTACCAACCTTTTATTGTTTCTCCTGTTTCTGTATCCCCTCCCTTCCCTGGTTAGCAACTGTTTGAATCCACCCTTTGGAACTCAGGGAAGGCTGAGAGAAGCCTATATCCTACAGACAAGAAATGGAGAACCCAGAACAGATCTGTACTCCAGAGTCCCACAGAGTCCTGCTTAGTTTTAATTTAGGGAACTGGGCAACTATGACTGTGATAACTTCCTGTCAAAATCGGGCACAGGACTGCATCAGCTTGGAGAATAGACACTGAATTGGAGGTATTCCTGAGTTCCAAGTCCTAGACCTGAGCCTTGAATGATTAAAATCTCAGTCCCTTGGTCTGCCGTTTTGTTGCAACAGACCCAATTAGAAGTAGCTGGAGGAGGGATAACTGGAATTTTAATAGACAAAATAAATCTCATTTCTTTTTAAAAGAATAGGCCTGAAACCCAGTCTGGACCTGGCACTTCGGGGAGACTTGTAGCCACGTAGCCAGTTGCCTGGTTTTATAAAAAGGAAGGTTGCAGTTACTAGCTTCCAGCAGACATTGTTTTGAGAATAGTGGCATCTAAGCCTGACACGACTCAGAAAACTCAAGTGTTAGCAATACAACGTCTAATCTGAAATTATACCATAGTGTCACCTAGTTACTTCCCAGGATGTCTGAACCATAACCACTCTATTTTGACTTTTTAACTGTAAAATTTTGCTTAACAGCCAGTGTTTTGCTAGGTATGAGAAGATGTAAGAATTGGAACTCATAAAATCTTTTCTTGAAAGAATCTAACTATCTGAAGGCCTGTTCTGCCAGTTTTTCTCAAAGCACAGAGTATCTCATTCTTGATTTTCATGATGAACTCCTTTCAGGGGCATTGAAAGTCAGCAGTTGCAGTGGCCATGGTTTAATCTTTGTAGATGTAGATGGCAAGTGACAGTTTTCAGTTAGCAGAGCCCCTTTTTGTTCATAAACTTGACCGTGATTTTGAGGGGGACAATTCATGACCATTTTATCTCATGGTGCTGAGAATGTCCATTCTCAGGTTTGGCGAAGATTTTGTTGACAGGCCACTCAATGTGCCATTACTGGACTAGGCCATAAGACAGTATCCAAAAGTTTTTGGACCACCTGTCTTACTAGCCTCTTGGTCTAGGAAAATATTTCCTCTTGTTGTTTCTTTCTATATCTAGAGTTACACTGTTACCATCGTCGACCTCATATGGAACTATATACTATTTTATCAGAGGCCTCAGTCACACGTTTGGCAGTGTAAGAAACAGCAGTTTTGTAAAACAGGTGAAATACAAATAGCATAGCCAGCAGTATTAGCAAAGTCACAAGTAAGACTTGAGAGCTTCCATTAGATGTAGCCCAGTATATCTCAGGTCATCTGACTTAGTCTGCTCTGTAGAATCTTTATCTTCCAGGGAAATTACATATTGGCACCATCTATAAGGCACATAGCCCAGTTTTCTAGTGTTACTAGACTGATTATCTTTAGCATGATTTAATTGTTTGCAACATAGAGGAGACTTTAAACCCAGATTACCATAGCCTGGTATTGTTTATATAATCTATCTCTTAATTGTGGGAGATTTCTTTCTCCTTTGTTGAAACTTTGCTTGTTGTTTTGATTGAAGTTAAGTAACAGAAGAAAGCTCAAATTTATGGCCAGAGTCAGAGAAGGCATTACTAACTGGCCTGATGAGGGGATCTCACCTAGTAATATCATAGTGACCTGAATATGACTATAATTTTTTTTTAAGTAAATTTTTTCAGGGCCAACCAGTTAGTCTTGTAGTAGAGAAATTTACAAAGGTAACCCAGAACTAGACACAGGTAATTGGCCACAAACTCAACAATTGGATTTTAAAACTAGCATAGGATCAGGCCTATGATAGAAAAGCATTTGGCTTATATGCAAAGGTCTAAGAAGTAAAGGAAACACAAATGATCATACGAATCAGACCCAGCATCTCGGGCAAGCTGTCTACCTCTAATGTCGTTGTCTTTTCATCTTGGTGTACTGTAGTTTCTCCTCTGTTTGACCATCATTTTAAGGTGAGATCAGGTCAGCTATCTTCTCTGTAGACCAATCTAGTGTAGGGGCGTTTGGAAGTGGGAATTAGTCTAAGAGTCGATTTCCCTTCAGTTTCATTGTGCGTGAACTAGTTTAGAGTGCCCGATTAAAAAGTCTTTCCATCCAGGTTGGAGACAGTCTCTTAAACTGTGTCTTTTTCCAGTTCTGGTTGCAGGTCATGAGGCATCTGATCTTCATCCAAAGATAGATTACTGAGATAAGCTTCAGAAACAAACTTATGGCGTTTTTTAAGAATTCAATTAAATTTTATATTAATATCACATAACAGCAAAGAACTATCTAAGAAATGAGTTTTACTACATGCAGACCTCTATTAACAAACTGGGATTTAACATTTATTGAAACATCTTTTTCTTCCTAAAATTACCTTCATTTTTATCAAATATAACCAAAGACTTATCACAGATTTTGTCTAACAAATCTAAGTGAATTCTTTTCTTTTTAAGGTCTCAAAATTTCTTGAGATTTTTGTACCAGTTAGTGAGGTAACCTTTTTAAGTTATTTGCTAAACTTACTGGAAACCTAAGAGTTTCCAATTTCTGGAAGTGTCAGAGAGAAAATATAATTGTTTTGTTTATAATGTATAATTTTACCAAAGTATGGTCATAATTAGTTTGAGAGGAAGGTTTTCCCTACTCCCAGAAAACATAAGATTTAAACTCGTAATTTTTCAGACAGAAACCATAAAGTTATAAGCATATTTGCTGGTTCATTCAGTCCTTTTGTTAACTTTTGTGAAGTCATCAGGTTTTCTATTAGGATATCAGGACATATCAGAATGTTAAGAACTCCATATAATTTTTAGGATATCTATATTAGTAATTTTGGACTTCCCTGGTGGCTCAGACGGTAAAACATCTACCTACAATGCAGACCTGGGTTCGATCCCTGGGTCTGGAAGATCTCCCAGAGAAGGAAATGGAAACCCACTTCAATATCCTTACCTGGAAAATCCCATGGATGGAGGAGCCCAGTGGGCTACTAAAATTATTAGTGATGTTACTATACATTATAACATGAGTAGATTTATTATTCATGATGCTTTTGAACTGTGATGTTGGAGAAGACTCTTGAGAGTCCCTTGGACTGCAAGGAGATCCAACCAGTCCATTCTGAAGGGATGGGATTTCTTTGGAAGGAATGATGCTAAAGCTGAAACTCCAGTGCTTTGGCCACCTCATTGGAAAAGACTCTGAAGCTGGGAGGGATTGGGGGCAGGAGGAGAAGGGGACAACCGAGGATGAGATGGCTGGATGGCATCACGGACTCTATGGACGTGAGTCTGAGTGAACTCCAGGGGATGGTGATGGACAGGGAGGCCTGGTGCGCTGCGATTCATGGGGTCACAAAGAGTCGCACAAGACTGAGCAACTGAACTGAACTGAACTGATCTGATAAACTTTTTCATGTAATTTAACCAACCAAATAAACACAGTTTAATGTCCCTCTTTGGGATGTCTCAGGGGCCCTCTGAAGTACCCCAAAGTTAGCTAGAGGTCAAAAGAACTTCGAAAGAATTCGATTTAGGAAGTTTTATCAAAAAGATCAGTTAAAAAGGTTTAGAACATTTGGTCAGATTGAGCTGATGGGTGTATCATTTAGCTTGTTGATATGTCACAATGGGCGTAAATACCAAGGCTCAAGGTCTGGTGAAAGTCAGCTCCATCTTGGACCTAATTGGCTCTAACCAGTTTTTTTTATGGCTTTGTCATTCCTAACAAAATCCATTTATCTAACTAACTGTAATCTAATTTTAGAAAATCCTGATCATGCATAACTCTTTTTAGTATTTTTCACACATTTTTTTTTTTTTACTGAAAACACACTTCTTACTTTTTTTTAGCAAGCAAGAACTTTTATATTAGCATTTTATAGATTGGTGAGCATAAATACCAGTGATAATTTCCAAAACCCTTGTTTTCTTAGAACATTTTAGGGTGGCACCAAACATTGTTCACTTATAGTACCAAATCTCTTTGTTTCTCTGTAAAAGGAAATTAGTGTTTAGTAGTAAATGTTTCAAAATCTTATTTTATTTGGAAATGGCCTAACTATTCAATAGACTTCTAATACTTAGCACACTTAGCGCAACCCTTAGAAATTCAAGTTATACCAATCTGGAGAGACTATCTTAGACAGATATTTTTAAAGAACAATTATTTTTAATAGAGTTTATATAAAAGCTTATATCTCATTTACATTTTTTTAGAAGTTTCTTCATTTGAGGTAACTTTCTTGTTGACAAATTTGTAACAGATATGATAATATTTAACTTATATTAAAACTAGGTACAATGAAAATATTTTACTTAATGTTAATTACTCTAAGACATGTCTGTATTAGATAGGTCAATAAACAAACATTAATATTGGGTATTTAATACTGAATATTTACCAGTTCACAAGAACCTGGAATTTATTTTTAATTTAGAATTATTTGATTTGTAAGTGCTTACCTTTTTTAAGCCAATTAAATAGAGCTCATTTACAAATTAATCTCAAAAATATTATCCAGAGATAAAGACATACTGAGACATATTTAGACAGACACAATGCAAGATTTAGCTTCATTTTCTAAGTTTAATCATGGATTAGATATTACAATATAAATTTTACTAGGTTATAAAGAACACTTGGAATAAATAAAACTTTTAAAGGTTTTTTCCCATTTTTTCTTAGTGTCGGGGGTTAGAGAGGGTCTAGGTAAGTGTTCCTGAGAGCCCTGGTCTCAAGGCACAGGGAAAGAAAATCAAGTTCTAACAAAATGGCGGCAGGTCTAAACCAAATGGTGGCCAGACAAAGCAAAATGGCCATCAAAAATCACAACGCAGAACACAGAGTTAAAACACACACCTATAAACCTGGCAGTCCTCATCAGACACTCCCTTAAATACAAGAATACAGTCTCTCAGAAAACCTCCTATAGAGACACAGAACTTCATATCCAAGTACTAACACTTTAAGGAAAATAACTCAGGTCTTCAAAGATTTCAAAGGGAGGAAAGGATGCCAAATTGAAAGAAGGGGGAGGAGGCGGGAGACGGGGGGCGAAAGGGGTGGCCTTACAGACGTCTCCTGCCACCTGCAGATACCCAGGCATTATGGGACTTTACCCTGGGCCTCCAGAGAAGGGAGGACTGGAACTCGGCCCTACCAGAAATCAGACCAGAACAGAACCAGAATTCGAGTTCTCTGCCAAGAGGGGGTGATCAGTCTCCAATCCTCAGCTCAGGCTGAGGCCCTTTGACCAGATGCCTGCATCCAGGACCGGGGGACTAGGAAAAAGAGGGAGGATAGGAAGGGTTAAGGAGAGGAAACAGAGAGAGAAGGGGATAGAGGTCAATACCGTATCTTGTTCCTCACCGGTTGGGGCACTCTGGCCAGTTGTCCGCATCAGGAGGAGACCAGGGACAAAAAGGTCCCAGTTATTGTCTGAGGAGACACAAGTGCTGACAAAGCAAGAGATTTTACTGGGAATGGTCACCCAGGTGGAGAGCAGTAGGGTAAGGGAACCCGGGAGAACCGCTCTGCCACGTGGCTCCCAGTCTCAGGTTTTACCGTGATGGGATTAGTTTCTGGGTTCCCTTTGGCCAATCATTCTCATTCAGAGTCTTTCCTGGTGGCACACGCATTGCTCAGCCAAGATGGATGCTAACGAGAGGGATTCTGGGAAGTGGACAGACACACAGCATCTCCTTTTGACCTTTCCCGAACTCTTCCGGTTGGTGGTGGCTTATTAGTTCCGTATTCCTTATCAGGATCTCCTGTCGTAAAACAACTCATGCGAATGGTTACTAAAGGGCCTGACCAGGGTGGGCGGTTTCAATCAGTGTGCTTCCCCTAACAGAAGTGGGAGTGCACCCCCCCCCCCCCCCACTATTTCACCAACATCCACTTAAAGAAATTTTGCTTCTCATTTAAGTCACCTTAGGCTCTGTGAGAGCTTACCTGTCCTGGCACCTACAGGAGGAAATAGCATACTTATTATTCCTACTGTTGGACGTTAAGAGTGTCCCCTGGCCATCTGAGCTCTCTATTTACTCCATCAACAAATAAATGGAAGAGGACACTGTACTGGGTAAGAAACTGGCTCCAATTCCCAGAAAGATATTGAGTTTTTGCTGTACAGTGGGAACAAGAAGGACACTGTGTGAGCCCAGGTGATTCCCTGCAGTGCATCCTAGGACCCCTGGCCCAATAGTGTTAGGCAGGGTGGTCGGCTCAATGAGGTGCATAACAGCGCCGGGGACCTGAGTCATGTTTCCTGTTTTCTTGAAGAACATTCCTTAACCAAATAAGGAAAGATTTCTATATGCGATAGCATAAGGAAGGCGTTGCATGAGCTCATTCTGCCTGTCCAATCAGGTATCGCCAAGTATCCTGTAACTGAGACAAAGAGCTGACTGTATATAAACCGCCATACTGCTTTGTTCGGGGCTCTCATCTGATTCCGCTGCGTCGGATGAGGCTTGAGCCCTAGCGCGCTAGAAATAAAAAATTCCCTTCTTGCCTTTGCATTACCACGGTGGACTTGTTCGCTCTCTCGCTTGGTTTGGAGATACGGGCCCGGTGCATAACATTTGGGGGCTCGTCCGGGATCTCCGGCCTACTGGGGAGGACAACTCTCCTGGTAGAAGGGAATAATCTCATTAGGAGTTGAGAGCTCTGAGCACCGGTGCTAGCAGTGCAGAGGCCTAGATTAAGTCCGGGGCCCAGTATCGTACTGGGGAGGCATCTAGGTGTAAAGCGAAGAGGCAAGCCCAGCGTAAGGCCGGGTCCCCGGTAGCAAACCGGGAGGGCAGCTGGCACTGAGGACGTCCTGATGGTAAGACACTTGCAAGTAGAGAAGGGGTCTCTAGTGCTATAAAGGAGACTGAAAGTAATATTGAGAGTTGGAATCTGTTGTGTCATTTTTGTGACTCTGTGTGCCAGCACTGTCTGTGTGAGTCTTGTTGTCATTGTCCGTGTTCTCTGTACCCATGGGGCAATCTACTTCTACTCCACTGTCTCTGATGACTGACCATTTTTCTGATTTTAAGTCTAGAGCTCAGAATCTTTCGTTACTGGTAAAGAAGAGCAAACTGGCGACTTTCTGTTCCGCCGAGTGGCCCACCTTTGACGTCGGATGGCCACAAGAGGGAACCTTCAATCCCCAAATTATCCAGGCAGTTAAAGAGAGGGTGCTTACCCCTAGTCCTGCCGGGCACCCAGATCAGACTCCCTACATTCTGGTCTGGCAGGATCTAGTGAGAAACCCGCTGGAACGGCTTAAACCCTTTGTTCTCGCTCCTTCTAAACCTCCTAAACCTCCCCGTCCCTCTTCCCCGACTCCAACCTCGCTAAACCCACAGGTGCTAGTCATGAAAGCTTCTGAAGAAAAAGAAGAAAAACAGGACGGAAAATGACCTAAGCCTGTGTTCCAGGAATCTTCTTCTCTGTATCCTAATCTGATTGACCTGGAAACCGAGTTGTTCCCACGCGGATCCACATCCGCCCTTGCTTCCACAGGTTCCACAAGTTTCATCGGGAGAAGCCCGGAGGAGGGCCGAGCCCTCGGCTCCTCCTAGAGAAGGGGGCCCCACCCAGGGAACTCAGGGAAGAGCAAGGGAAATGGCCAGCACAGCGGAAGAAGAAGGCCCGGAAATTCCCTCCTCCACTGTTCATGCGTTTCCGGTCCGGGCGGGGCCAGCCAGAGAGGGTGGGGAACGGACATATCAGTATTGGCCCTTTGCCACTAGTGATTTGTACAATTGGAAGACTCAAACTCCCTCTTTCTCTGAGAAACCGCAGGGTCTTATTGATCTTTTAGAATCTATCCTCTTTACTCACAATCCCACTTGGGATGATTGTCAGCAACTGTTACAGGTACTTTTCACTACAGAAGAGCGCGAACGGATCCTGTCAGAAGCCCGGAAAAATGTGCCAGGGGGGGATGGGAGGCCCACAATACAGCCTCACCTCATTGAAGAGGGGTTCCCCTTGGTGCGACCCAACTGGGACTTCGAACGCGCTGAAGGTAGGGAGCGTCTCCGAGTGTACCGTCAGAGTCTCATGGCTGGCCTTAGAGCGGCCGCCAGAAAGCCAACTAATTTGGCCAAGGTAAATTCAGTGAGGCAAGAGCCAAATGAGAGCCCGGCAGCCTTCCTTTCAAGGATAATGGAACCTTTTAGACAGTATACTCCTATGGACGCACAGGCAGATGAGTCCCAAGCAGCAGTTATGCTAGCATTTGTGAATCAGGCAGCCCCTGATATTAGGAGAAAGTTACAAAAGAGAGAGAGGCTGGGTGACCAGTCCCTGCAAGATCTAGTGAGGGCAGCAGAGAGAGTTTTCAATCATAGAGAGACCCCAGAGGAGAGGACTGCATTAGAAGGGAAGAAAGAGAATTTAGAGCTGAAGAAAACCGTAAGAACCAAAAAGAGCTGGCTCAGATATTTTTCGCCAGAATTGAAAACAAAAATAGGTTCCAAAAAGGGAAAAAGCTAGACTCAAAGACTGAGGAAAAACCTGCAAGGCTCAAGCTTGAAAAAAACTAATGTGCGTTTTGTAAGGAGATTGGACATTGGAAAGATAAATGCCCCAAGAAAAACCTAAAAGAGGGGCCCAAAAATCCCAAGAACGAGACTCGCTCTCCTGACCGTCATATCCTCTACGCGGGTGAGGATAGTGACTAGGGGGGTCAAGGCTCGACGCCCCTCCCCGAGTTCTGGGTAACTATAAATGTGGAGGGGAAACCGGTTGGCTTCATGGTGAATACGGGAGCTCAATACTCAGTCTTAAACCAAAGAGATGGACCCATGTCTAAGAAAAGTAGCTGGGTGCAGGGAGCAACCAGGACTAAGCAATATGGATGGACTACAAAACGGCATGTGAACTTGGGGACCCACCAAGTGACCCATTCCTTCCTGGTGATACCTGAGTGTCCAGCGCCCTTGCTGGGAAGAGATTTACTGTCTAAAGTAAATGCCGAAATTCACTTCAACCACGGGCAAGTGTCAGTTTTAGATGGAATCGGGCATCCTCTTCAGGTCTTGTCTCTGGCATTAAAGGATGAATACAGACTGTACTTGCCAGAGGCCCCAGTGACAATAAGTCCCGAAGTACAGCCATGGGTTTGGAGATACCCCCAGGCCTGGGCTGAAACAGCAGGAATGGGACTGGCCAAACAGAGGCCCCCTATTATTGTGGAACTGAAAGCCAGTGCCACACCGGTGAGAGTGTGGCAGTATCCCATGAGTCAAGAGGCTTAGCAAGGAATTAGTCCTCACATACAATGCCTCATAGACGCTGGGGTCTTGAGAAAGTGCCGGTCCCCATGGAACACTCCCCTGCTTCCCATAAAGAAGCCTGGGGGAACTGATTTTAGACCAGTTCAAGACCTGCGAGAAGTCAACAAATGGGTGAGTGACATTCATCCTATGGTTCCTAACCCTTATACATTGCTAAGCAGCTTGCCACCAAGCTACGTTTGGTATACTGTTTTAGATTTAAAAGATGCCTTTTTCAGTCTGCCTCTTGCCCTTGCAAGCCAAGAGATCTTCGCCTTCGAATGGCAGGAAGATGATGTTCAGATTCCTGTGCAGCTGACGTGGACTCGCTTACCACAGGGTTTCAAAAACTCACCCACGTTGTTTAACGAGGCCTTGGATGAAGACCTCCGTGAGTATCGGGTTGAACACCCTACCATTGTTTTATTACAATATGTTGATGACCTTATGCTGGCAGCGACTACGGAAAAAGAGTGCCAAGAGGCAACAGGTGACCTTCTCCTAACCTTGGGGACTTTAGGTTACAGGGCCAGTGCCAAAAAGGCCCAGATTGCCAAGCAAGAGGTTACATACCTCGGTTATAAGATCAAACAGGGCCAGAGGTGGCTAACACAGGCTATGAATGAAACCATCCTCCAGATCCCTGAGCCGGCCAACCCTAGACAAGTGAGAGAATTTCTGGGAACTGTGGGATATTGCCGATTATGGATCTTGGGGTTGGCAGAAAAGGCCAGGCCCCTGTATGAAGGGACCAAAGAAAACAAGGACTGGAAATGGACTGAGCCAATGAAAGAGGCCTTCCAAGAGCTCAGGCGTGCCTTACTGGAAGCTCCTGCCCTTGCCCTTCCTGACCCATCTAAGCCTTTCCAATTATTTATAGATGAAAGGCGAGGGATAGGAAAAGGGGTACTAACACAGAAGTGGGGACCTTGGAAGTGTCCCATAGCTTACCTTTCCAAGAAATTGGACCCAGTGGCAGCCGGATGGCCACCTTGCCTCCGAATGATCGCGGCCACCGCACTCCTAGTCCATGATGCTGATAAACTGACTTATGGACAGAGACTCTTGGTCTACACTCCTCATGCTATAGAGAGAGTTCTGAAACAACCCTCGGGTAAATGGATTTCCAATGCCCGCTTGACACTACCAGGCCCTGCTACTTGACACCTCACGGATTCATTTTCAAACACCCTGCACTCTAAACCCGGCTACTCTTTTGCCCAATCCGGAGGGGGATAGCCCCCTCCACGATTGCGATGAGATGCTGGCCGGGGTAACAGCAATACGGAAGGACTTAACAGATACGCCACTGGATAACAGTGAGCTAATATGGTTTACAGATGGAAGCAGTTATGTAAAAGAGGGACAGAGACGGGCGGGGGCCGCAGCGGTAGATGATTCTGGACGGACGATATGGACGGAGACTCTTTCCCCAGACACCTCAGCACAAAGAGCAGAGTTAATTGCCCTGATTCAAGCATTAGAGAGAGCTAGAGGAAAAAGAATAACTATTTTTACTGACAGTCGCTATGCTTTTGGCACGGTACACATCCAGGGCCCGATATATCGGGAACGGGGGTTTTTGACAGCTGAAGGAAAAAGAGATTAAAAACTTGCCAGAAATCCGTCGACTTCTGGAGGCTGTGCAGTTGCCTCGGGCTGTGTCAATAGTACATGTACCTGGACATCAAAAAGGGGACAGTCCCACGGCACGAGGAAATCGTGCTGCAGATCTGGCGGCTCGAAAAGCGGCTAATGAAGATTTCATCGCTCCGGTGTTGGTGATCGGACTTCCACCCCCAGGTATGGGAACTTTGCCCCCAACCCCTGAGTATTCATCCACAGACCTTGCCTGGATCCAGGAACATCCCAACCTCCAACAAGAAGAGGATAGATGGTACCGAGACTCCGATGGTTACTTGATACTCCCTGCTCAGTTGGGATGGCAACTGTGTGAGCATCTACACTCGTCTACTCATCTGGGAGAGACAAAGACTCTGATGCTTTTTCAAACTGTGCGCCTGCAATTCCCCCAGCACCAAACAACTGTGAAGAACATAGTACATGCTTGTAAGGCATGTCAACAGATGAGGCCAGGAAAGAGGCAACACGCAGGACTGAGGTATCGGGGAGAAGGGCCAGGGCATCACTGGGAAATAGATTTCACCGAGGTAAGGCCAGGCAAGTATGGTTACCGGTACTTGTTAGTGTCGGTAGATACTTTCTCAGGGTGGGTAGAAGCTTTTCCTACTAAGGGAGAAACTGCAATGGTAGTGGCTAAAAAGATTTTAGAAGAAATAGTTCCCAGGTTTGGCCTGCCGGTAACTATTGGCTCTGATAATGGACCTGCTTTTGTGAGCCAAATGGTTCAGAACCTTGCCCGGGCTCTAGGGACCAAATGGAAATTACATTGTGAATACAGCCCACAGAGCTCGGGGCAAGTTGAAAGAATGAATCGGACCCTAAAAGAAACTTTAACTAAATTGGCTATAGAGACTGGCGGGGACTGGGTGACTCTCCTTCCCTTCACCCTCTTTCAGGCACGTAATACTCCTTATCAGCTTAATCTGACCCCATTTGAAATTCTGTATGGGCGACCTCCCCCTGTATGTCCAATATTTGAAGGAAAGAAACTTCCACCTCCTACTTTGGGGCAATTCCAGGAGGCTTTGATGGCTTTGGGCAAAGTGCATTCTCGCGTCTGGAAACTGCTCTGGGAAATACATGAGGGTCAAAACAAGGGGACTATCCCCTCACATAACATCGGCCCCGGAGATTGGGTGTGGGTCAAAAGGCACCACACCAAGGCACTAGAACCTAAATGGAAGGGTCCTTATGTTGTTCTTCTTACCACCCCAACTGCCCTAAAGGTCGACGGTAGCAGGCCTTGGGTGCATTGCAACCACGTATGCCCAGCCACTTCAGCAGAGCAGGAAGATGCTAAAAAAGAATGGGAAGTGTCTCTGCACCCGTCCAACCCCCTGAGGCTGAAGCTCTGGCGTCGTCGACAGGACCAAGGCAACTCGTCTGGACCATCTTATGGATGACCATGTTACTCTGCTCCGAAGCTACCAGCGTGAACCCGCACCAACCCGTCAAAATCACCTGGAAACTGCAAAATGGACTAACACGTGAGATGCTCAACTCCACCACCGCAATACATCCACCAAATACTTGGTGGCCAGACTTATACTTTGACCTTAAGCCTGTGGTAAATGTACCTTGGAAAAGGGGCTACCTCCGGAATCATGCATTCTGGGCATGTCCAGGTGCACCCAGGCACAACTGGAAGATCTGTGGGGGGATACAGGACTCTTATTGTAAATCTTGGGACTGTGTAACTTCTAATGATGGGTCGGAGACTCCAGGGTATAGATGGTGGGATGTAGGAATCGGGACTTGCTTAACTTCTCATTTGTAGGACCCGTACCTCCGTTCTCCAATTGGGAAAAGGATCATAACTTTGCCCAGGTAAAAATAAGGTTTAACATTGACAAAGCAAAAAAAAAAAAAGAGAGAGAGAAGGCCTGGGTCAACGGGATATCATGGGGACTTCAGACCAGAAATGACCTGACTACTTATAACGGGATCATTGTTGTGAGTCAAGTTTTAGAACCGGTACAAATGTATAGTATCGGTCCAAACCCCGTTGAACAGGTCCATGCAACTCTCTACCCAACAACCTCCCTACCTACATCCCAGGGACCAACAAAAGACCCAGAGGCGGGCCCCCTTGCTAAACTTGGACAAACAGATCCACTATGGAAATTAGTAAAGGCAGCTTATGCTACCTTAAATCAAACCCATCCTGAGGCAACTAAATCCTGTTGGTTATGTTACAACTTAATTCCCCCTTATTACGAGGCAGTAGGCCTCAACGCCTCTTATGACCTGGCCAATGGCACCGATCCTCCCCAATGTCGATGGGGAGAACGAAAAGTAGGCCTTACAATGAGAGAAGTGTGGGGAAAGGGACTATGTATGGGCAAAGTGCCGCCAGACAGATTCTCATTGTGTGCCCTCACTGTTGAACTCATGAGTCTGCCGGTAGCCAGGTGGTCAGTTCCACAGATGGGAGGATGGTGGGTGTGCTCTCACACTGGGTTGACTCCCTGTGTACATAGCTCCATTTTTGATCCTAAAAAAGAGTTTTGTGTTATGGTGGCTGTGATAGCAAAGACACTGTATCGACCAGAAGAAGCTGTATATGATTATTGGGCCCACAAATTGACTCTTAATCAACGAAAGAGCTTATAAAGTTAAGAGAGAGCCCATTACTGCCATAACCATAGCAACTATGTTTGGTCTGGGAATAGCCGGGGCCGGAACTGGAATAACAGCTTTGTCCATGCAAAGTCAAGGATTTAACTCTTTAAGAGTGGCCATAGATGAAGACATCACTCGTATAGAACAGTCTATTAGTCATTTAGAGTCATCTTTAACTTCCCTGTCTGAAGTAGTTTTGCAAAATAGAAGAGGGCTAGATCTGCTATTTCTGCAACAGGGGGGACTTTGTGCCGCCCTAGGAGAAGAATGTTGTTTTTATGCAGACCATACTGGAATAGTTAGGGAATCCATGGCCAAAGTGAGAGAGGGGCTAGCCCAGCGTAAACGAGAGCGTGAGGCTCAACAGGGATGGTTGGAGTCCTGGTTTCAACAATCCCCCTGGCTGACTGCTTTAATCTCTACCTTGCTAGGACCCCTGATAATCCTTCTAATAATGCTTACGTTTGGCCCTTGTATTATCAGTAGACTTGTAGCCTTTGTAAAAGAGCGCATTAATACAGTACAGCTGTTCAAGCTTCGGCGGCAATATCAAACAGTATCTCAGGACCCAGAGGAGGACTCCTCTGTATGATCTAAGAACAGGGGGGAATGTTAGGCAGGCTGGTCGGCTCAATGAGGTGCATAACAGCGCCGGGGACCTGAGTCATGTTTCCTGTTTTCTTGAAGAACATTCCTTAACCAAATAAGGAAAGATTTCTATATGCGATAGCATAAGGAAGGCGTTGCATGAGCTCATTCTGCCTGTCCAATCAGGTATCGCCAAGTATCCTGTAACTGAGACAAAGAGCTGACTGTATATAAACCGCCATACTGCTTTGTTCAGGGCTCTCATTTGATTCCGCTGCGTCGGATGAGGCTTGAGCCCTAGCGCGCTAGAAATAAAAAATTCCCTTCTTGCCTTTGCATTACCACGGTGGACTTGTTCGCTCTCTCGGTTGGTTTGGAGATACGGGCTCGGTGCATAACAAATAGTACTATCAGTTTAGATCTCCCGGCAGCTACAAAGTCAGAACTCAGGCATCTATGTTTTAATCAGTTCTTTCCCCACTGCCCCACCACCCACTTTTCCCCTGCTATCACACACAGACACACACACACACACACACACACACACACATACACAACAGTGGTGATGCTGAGCGTTTTAGATTTCTTGTGGGACCAAATTAAAGAACCAAATTCACTCCATAACAATACTATAGCTGAGAAGCTGATAAACTATAGCCTGTGGACCCATCTAATTTGTTACCTGCTTTTGTAAATAAAATTTAAATAGGGGCACACCCACGCTCATTGTTTTTGTATCATCAGTGGCTGCTATAGCAGAGTTGAGTTCCAACAAAGTGAGTATGGCTCACAGGCTTAAATATTTACTATTTGGTCCTTGATAGAAGTTGTGTTGTGGAGGATATGCAAAGAAAGGAAGCTTTGTACACTTTGGTGAGAAAATGAAGCCACTATGGAAAACCACAGAAGTTCTTAAAAAAAAAAATTTAAAAATAGAACTACCATATGATCCAGCAATTTCACTTCTGGGTATGGATTCAAAGGAAATAGAAACACTGCTTGAAAAGATATCTGCACCCCTATGTTCACTGTAGCATTATTTACAACAATCATGACATGAAAGCAATACAATAGAATATTATTCAGCTATTAAAAAAAAAAAAGAGGCCGTCTTGCCATCTGTGACAACACAGATGAACCTCGAGGGCATTATGGTAAGTGAAGTCAGAGAAAGACAAATACTGTATAATCTCATTTATGTGTGAATCTATACAAACCAACAGAAAACCAAGCTATAGAACAGATTGGTGGTGGCCAACACACTGGAGGCAGGAGGTGAGAAGTGTGCAAAATGGGCGAAGGTGGTCGAAAGGTATTAGTACAAACTTCCAGTTACAAAATATGTAAGGCCTGGGATATAATATAGTACTGTTTTGTATATTTGAAAGTTGCTAAGGGACTTCCCAGGTGGCTGCTAGTGGTAAAGAACCCGCCTGCCAATGAAGGAGACGTAAGAGACGTGCGTTTGATCCCTGGGGCAGGAAGATCCTCTGGAGAAGGGAATGGCAACCCACTCCAGTATTCTTGCCTGGAGAATCCCATTGACAAGAGTCTGGCGGCTACAGCCCATCGGCTCGCAAAGAATCAGACATGACAGAAGCAACTTAGCACGCATGCAAGAGAGTAAATCTTTAAAATTCTCATCATAAGAAAAACTAACTGATGTGAGGCGATGGGTGTTAAGTAGACTTATTGTGATCACTTTGCATTCCAGTATATATGAATCATTGTGTCGTACACCTGAAACGAAAATGATATTTTATGTCAATTATCTCTCAATAAAAAAGCAAAATTGGCCAATACTTATTATTGTTATTATGAAATGTTGCCCCCCTTGTAGACAAAGGAAATTTTCCCTGAAAGAATAGATGTTGAGGGCAATCTTTCATTTGCCCCTCCGGATTCACTCTCTGCCATCCTTCAGCCTATTTTATATCCCAGGAAGCTGGTCTGTAAGGACCACCTCAAAGGGCTCTCTTTCTCTTTGGCTTCCATTTGAGTTCAGCAGGGGGAGACATTTAGCAGCAGACTGGAGGGAGCAAGGAGAGTGAGCCTGTCCCTGCCAGGCCACCTGCCTCCCACAACCCAAGAACCCAGCTTCTGTCAGACAGTCTTCTCCACACCACACAGTCAGTCTCAGAGTTCCAGAGCTTTCCTCCCTTTCCTCGTTCCTTCAGGTCAAGGGACAGCAACATTCCCTGCTGATAACTGCACACAAGAGTACTGCCTATGATTTCCCTACACCCTGTCCACACCTTCACAGTGGGTTGTTATATGAAAATCTTCTCCAGCCACCCAACTTAAGGGTGGCATCTTATCCTACAGAAACCTTGACTGGTACAAAATATAACTGCTTATTTTTTCTACCATGAAACAATCTGAATCCTTCAGGTTTGTGTTCAATTTTAGTAGATTCCTCCTAATCCCCACTGATTCCGGGTTTCACCTATGCATACATCACACACCACTGCCTCTGCCTTCTTTGGGGTTGTATGTAAGTAGAGCGACCCTACAACTGATTTGCAGGCTATAGTTCCAGTTGACATCTGTTGTGTCAGCATTGCTATTAATCATCCCCTCCTTCACATCCCCCTGCAATGCAGGAGACCCCTGTTCAATTCCTGGGTCAGGAAGACCCACTAGAGAAGAGATAGGCTACTCACTCCAGTAGCCTTGGGCTTCCCTGGTGGCTCAGCTGGTAAAGAATCTGCCTGCAATGTGGGAGACCTGGGTTCAGTCCCTGGGTTGGGAAGACCCCCTGGAGGAGGGCACGGCTACCCACTCCAGTATTCTGGCCTGGACAATGCCCTGGTATGTATAGTCCATGGGGTCGCAAAGAGTTGGACACAACTGCCTTTCACTTTCACTTCTAGAGTCCCCAGTTTAGATAGTCAATAATGTAGTGACCCTACATAGATGGCGCTGGGTCTAGGCAGTAGTGACCTCTTTAGAAAGTGCTGGGCTAGTCTAGGGGACAGTCTCATTCTTTGTCCAGAATATCCAGCTGGCATAAACCCCTTCACCTATTCTGGCCCTGAACCTTCAATCCTTGCAGTTTCCAGTGGCATCCTCATCTCTCCTGGCAACAGAGCCTTCCCCATCCTTCTTTTCTTTAAGCTTCTTCTGCCCACTGTTATAGCCACTTGGGATGTGTCAGCAAACAAAATCAGGGTGAGAGGTCGGGGGGAAAAGCGCTGCTTGCAAGGGTCTTCTTCTTTCTATTTTTGAAAAGGTGTTTATAAGGCTATGAACTTTCCTCTGAATACCACTTTGGATGTATCCTCCAGGTTTTAATACATACATTTTCTTACACAATTTCTGTTCTAATTCCTCTTCTTCTAGGGATATTTAGATTGTGCTTTTTATTTTCAAGTAGGTTTTTTTTAACTATCCTTTTTTGTCCTCATAAAAATATTCCTGTCACCTTCTCTTATTCAACCCTCACAACTCATCAAGCTAGAGTATCATTCCCATTTCACATGAGAAAATGGAGGTTCATAAATGGCCAGAGTTGAGGGTCTTAGGGGTAGAGCAGAGACTCAACCCTAACCCAGCAGGCTGAAAGTTGCTTCCCTGCCATGAGACGAGACCACTGGGGCTCTCGGCAGGGAAGAGTCTGCTTGGCAGCTGCTTCTTGGCACTGACCAGCACTTTGCCTCCGCTCAGTAGTGACAGCAGAGAAACCAGGTGGCCTAGTCAGAGATGTGTCAGGCCTGAGAAGCCACCCCTCAGATCTCAGCAGCAGAGGCCCCACTTAGCTCTCCCTCCAGCACAACAGAGGAAGCAAGGCACTGGCAGGGAAGCTACCTACAGCCTTGCTCACTCCATCCTGTGCTCCCAGAGGCCTCACGGTGAGCAGGGGGCAAGTAGTGGGTGTCAGGCAAGTAGCCAGGACCATTGAGTAGCCACTTTTTAACAGAGGGGCAGTCAGGGGAGGCCTCACTGAGGGGAGGGACATGAGCCAGTCTGTGTAGCAATTAGGGCACACGAACGTCCAAGCAGAGGGAACAGCAAAGGCCTTGAAGACGGAACAAGCGACTTCTTGTGCTGTCCACTCCTCACCACATCTGAGCACAGCCCTTGAGGTCTTTCGTGCCATCTTCTCGCCTCTGCTCTGCTCTTTGTTCACACATATACATACGCACGTCCATATATTTATAGTTACACGTATTCAAACACACTTTCAAACATACACACACAGGTTCCCACAAGCACATGCATGTGCACACACCTATACACACAAACTCCCAGCCTACGGTGGGCCCCTCTGATAACAGTCTGAGCTAATGTGGGCCATGGAGACTTTTGATGAGTGATGGAGCCTATGCCAAACCCGAGAGTGCCACCCCCCCGAAGAGCCAGTGTCAGTACCAGCCTGTGGTCACTCGAGGGCCCCCCGACGGCCGGGTGACGCTGCACAATGCACTGAGCTTCTCCGGCTCCTCTTTCCATCTGTCCGATGGGTGGATTGGCCCAGAAGGCCTCGGAGTTCTTGTAGCCAGCTGTAGCCTTACTCACCCGAACTCTGCAAAAAAGCAACACACGCAGCTTATTTTCTTCTTCTGTTAAAGACAAGATGAAAATACAAAAATCCTGTTGCTCTGGGAAGGGTGACAGAAAGGCCATCTGGCCAACACCCATCCCCATTGCCAGTGATCTTTCATTCCCAGCTGTGTTTTTAGGAGAAAATAAATAAGACTCCAAAAGCTGCCAGCAGGGTGACTCTGTGGTTGTCCTTGGCAGAGGCCCAGCAGAGAGCCCACAGGGATTACAGTCCCTTGCCCTGGTTGGAGCTCCACCCATTGGTCCCTGCTGGGGCCACTTTAGTTCCAATCACAGGGTGCAGCAGCAGTAGTCCCCTTTCCGTGGATGGCCCAGCCTCTGCCTGCGCTACAGCTCTCAGACTTTCTGGCCTTCTCCACTATCTTCTGAGCCCCTACTCTGTGCTTCGTGGTTTGCAGAGGACATCCCCATCTATGCTTATCATTGCACAGAAGCTAGGATTTCTCAGCCCCATTTTACAGATGAGAAAACCAAGGCTCAGGAAGATGAAGGGGTTTACAGGGCCACAGGCCAGCAAGAGGGAGCACCAGAAGTCTGATCAAACCTCTGGACTTGAATTCCTTAGCATTCTTTCCCATTCCCTCTATACCTTCCATCTCTTCAAACCCAGATCCCCAACTCCAAGCACTGTCTCCAGCATAGTCCCCTATCTGAGCTCCAGACTCATGTCCAACAGACTGTGGACAATTCTGGTGGGACAGGTGTCCACAGTCACCTCCGTTTCAACAGGGCCCAAGCAACAGTCCTCACCCCACTCAGCCTGCTACCATCTTGTATTCCAAAGATCAGCAAATGGCTTTTCTGCTGCCTCTAGAGCTGGACACTGGGGGGGCCATGCTGTGGCTCTCTTTCTTCCCACTGCCCGCTCTGGTATCTCTGCCTGGGCAACCTCCCAGGCCTCCTGTTCACCTCCTCCCTCACCCCAGGCCTGCACCAGTCTCCTCTTGCTCCAGAAATCTTTCTAAAGTACAAAACCCATCAGGCGACTTCTCCATAAGGACTTATATTAAGACTCTGTGAAGTTCTAAAGTTCTAATTAAACTCCAGAAAGCATTTTTATGATTCTCAACTGATTAAAGATCTTATTTATATTTTTTACTTGTATGTTTTTTTCCAAGCTGAGGAAAGCATTGGCCATCTAGGAAATGGCCAATCGTACAGCTTAAGTATAGTCAGGGTGTTCAATATTACTTTACTTGGAGCTGGAAGCATTTGCTTTTGAAGTTGTACATAGGAATAACGTACATGTTGAAAGGTTTCTATGGTACTGATTTATCAAAATTTAATTTTTAAAGAAAATATTCGGACAGTACAATAAACTTTTCTTCTTGTCAAAAATACAAAAAAAAAAAAAAAAAGAAGGAACCCCAGCCTCACTAGCTCAACCTGAGGTCTGGTTCCCGCTGGGTAGGCTTCCAACTTATCTCTCTTCTGCCTGACCTTATCTGTCCCACCAATTTGTGAGAGACAAAAGATTTCCCCATTAGCGATGCCCTTAGTCTGGTAACAGCACCTCAGATTTTGCTTGAGGATGTCCACTCCACCCTCCCTGCTGGCTCAGTAGTAAAGAATCGGCTTGCCAAGGCAGGAGACACAGGACATGTGGGTTCCACCCCTGAGTTGGCAAGATCCCCTAAAGAAGGAAATGGCACCCCACTCCAGTATTCTTGCGCCTGGAGAATTCCGTGGACAGAGGAGCCTGGTGGGGTCTACAGTCCATGGGGTCCCAAAAGAGTCGGGCGTGACTTAGTGATCAAGCAACAACAGCCACCTTTACCCCCGAGACACTCAGCAAGTCCGATGGGTGGATGTGGACCACTCAGCATCTTCCCCCTTTCCTATCTGGGGACCCTTTCTTTCATCTCTCATTCCAGGTGGTTGTTGGGGTGAACCCCAGTCTCTAGCTCCCAGTTCAGTTCCATGACTGGGGAAGTAAAGTCACTTCTCACCCCTCACCAGGGTGGCTTATTGTATAGGCTCCAGCCAGAAGGGAAACATGCCTAAGACCTGAGACAACCCAGTGTCACGTCCGTCATCTTCAGCCAGCCAGGTGTGGATGGTACCTGGCACAAAGTCACATGTAGCCAGGACCCTGGCATCGGCAATCACCACAGCCTGCCTATGTGCTTAGGGAGCTAAGACAGGGTTAGCAGGTCCCTTCCAAGAAAGGCTTCTGTGTTCTTTTGTTACCACTACCTCTGCCATTTTCCACATATACCCGTGGACATGCCAGGCTGAAAGCAATGGGTTCTGATGTCAACCTGCTTTCAGTTATTTTGGTTCACAAATGTGGGTCTGCAGACCCAAGAAAATTTCCAAAGTATTTCACTTCATAGACTGAACCTAGTCAGCCTGAGGACATGGGATGGTTTGTACCCCTGTAGGACAAAGAGCTCCTTGTCTTCCTTGTCCCAGCTTCTCTGCTGAGGAGCTGGCCAGCCAGGCAGGGCCAAGAAGGCCAAGATCTCAGCTCAGCCAGCGCACAGGTGTGGGAGGGGCCGGGGCCCCTGCGAAGAGCTGGTGGTGTAGGGGATGCTGAGCCCAGCACTCCTCCATAAACACTGTCCCTCCCCAGTGAGCCTGTGGGGCCCAGAACTCAGGCCTGCACGTAGTCCACAGCCCCCAGCCTCCCAGCCCCAACTAGCCTTGAGTCACAGGCTTGCCGTCGGCCACTTTCCAGGCAGGATAGAAGACCCACATTGCTACTCCCTGGCAAGGAGCCAGCCTCTCTGCTCCCCAGGAGCACATGAGCCTTAAGGACAAGGAGCTTTTTCCCACCAGCTTTGGAGGCTCTTGATTTTTTTTCAGGTGATGAAAACATTCTCGAATTGATTTTGGTAATGGTTGCACAACTCTGAATATGCCTAAAACCATTGAACTCCATGCTCTTTATGTAAGCGAGTTGCATGGTGTGTGAATTCTATCTCAATAAAACTGTTACCTATGAAATCAAACACACTGAGGATTACATGCTACCTAACATCTTTGGAGCCCTCTTTTCTACTGAACAACATATCTGCGCTGTTTCTTGGTGGTACTTTCCACTATTCAAGAAACCAGTCTCCTGTCAATACATATTGCCAAATTTCTCTCTAGAAAGTTGTACCCACTGACACTTTCTCAGGCATTGTGTGAGAGTGTCTGTGGTCTTCATCTTATGGAAGGAGAGATTGCCTTGTTCAAGACCACACATAAAGTTTGCAGAAAGCCAGGGTTCACACCTGACCAGCCCGACTCTGCGGCCAGTGTCCTCTTTGCGGTCACGGCTGCCTCTGGCTCACACCAGCATCTCATCCCCTCCTGGTCTCTACATCTCCTGCCTGCTTCAGGCCCTGGAGGCGCTGGTTTTCCAGTAGCACGTGGTCCCAACACAGGCTGCTCTGCCTGCTCTGAGACAGGCAGGAGACAGGTATCCAAAGAAACAGTATGAAAGGCCTCATGGGGAATAAAATCACCATCCCAAATGGTGCAGGCAGCGGTATGGGGGCGGCTGTGTATGTTTTATGGATAATAAATGTCTTATCACACAACATTATTAGTATCGACATTATTAGTATCCTGATTTGAATCAACAAGTTATCAAAAAAAAAACTTTGAGACAATTGAGGAATACTGAATATATTCCAATATATATCAATGTTGAAAATGAGTATCTGATAATATTAAGATATTACTATTAGTTTTGTTTGATTGGATCATGGAATTGAAGTCATAAGAGTCTTTATTTGTAAATACACATAATAAATTAATAACAAATCAAATCATATCAGGATTTGTTCCAGCAAAACAGAAAACTCATTCGATTATTTTTGAAATTCATCATAACGAAAATATGTGTACATGTGTTCATAACTGCTAAGATCAAAAAGATTTTCTAAAGATAGTATTGTTAAGGAGAGGAAATTTAAAAAAAAAAACTGCACAATCGGATTTCCATTTGCAAGAAAAGGAAGAGGGCTTTTGTAGAAGGTTATTTCAGAACCTGTGAAAGGCCTTGCCATGCCAGCACACCAGGGAGACCTGTTTCATTGTTCCACTTGTCTTGTCTCTGAAGGAAGTGTTTTTACCATCAGAGGCATCAAGGTCCTCCTTTGTGTCAGCTCATGCTGGGTAGAGTGAATTTCTGTCCCCAATATCAGAGCCACTTCACTGATGCGCAGGTGGACAGATGCTCAACCAGAGCCCCTGAATTCTCTGGCAGCTGATTTCCTGGAGTACTGTAAGGCGTGAGACCTCCCCAGGTCCCCACATTTCACAGAAGGCTGAAGTTTCAGTAACAGTTGCCCTACAGGTCATATAAATAGGGGGCGATGCTACCTGCATCCTGTGAGAGCCCTCAGTGCATTTTACGAAGATCAGTACTTGGAGGACCACATCCAGCTCACGGAGGACAGAAAGCCCTGCCCCCAAAGTGCAGTGCCCAGAAAGGGAGGGGATGCCTCCTCCGTGAATAGACAATTGCCGGGAGCCCCCTGAGCAGGGGCCGAGAAGAGGGCACACCGGGTAGTCGTCCCTGTGGGCAGGGTCAGCCTTACCAGGGAAGGCAGGGCCCCTCCCCAAGCAAGCACAAAGTGCCTCAGAAATCCAGGCATGCATGATTTCAAGACTGGGTCCATGTGTACAAATCTGCTTTCCTCTGTTTTATTTCCACTCCTGGATTTCCCCCACTGGAGTCAAGCTGATTACAAATGACATCCAGTCTTATATTCCGATACCTTAGTAACTTCATTGGAAAGAAAGGCCCTCTTTTCTGATAGGTCCAGGGAAACCCCTCCAGGATGACACTCACTGGTTCTCATGGACCTGATTTAGGCCCCTCGCCTGGCCCAGACCCAACCCCTATGTTCAGAGTACGGTGCTCTCATTGTCCAGGCCTGGGTCATGTGCTCACCCCAGGGGTCAGGGGCAAATCAGCCCCTGTGCTCCAACAGGCTGAGAGGAGGGAAGAGGGGACTCTACAGAGGAATCCAGGCTGTTGTCCCCAAAGGGGAGGGAAACACCCCAGGTGTGAGGACACCCCAGGTGTGTCTTCTGCCCATCGGTTACTCCAGAAGGCACATTTGCCTGCCGGCCGAGTGAACAACTCTGAAGCCTTCTTCCTGCATCAACAGGGGCTGGGAAGACCTCACATTTCACTGCCTCAACGAACATGACATGAAGCCACATATAGGTCAAGAGGAGCTCCAGGAACGCTTGGGTGCACAGCCCCCCGCCTGGTAGAACTCACCTTTATGGAGGATGCCCTCCATTGTCCTTCAGGGTAGCCCACCCAGAAGCACGCCCTCTCCACTCTATGGAGAAGGAAACCAGAGGGTTCCAGACCCCAAACCTCCACCTTGTGTCTTTTCCCTGGGCGCTAAGAATCACAACCAAATTCGGGTCTAGACTGAACAACTCGGAGGGGACACTTGCACTGTCCTTGGAGACCCCCTTCTCCACTCCCTCCCCAGAGCCTGTATGATGCCAGCAGTACGAAGGAGTAGCTGGCCCAGCTGCCTCTAGGGCCAGGCAGGAAACCCAGGCAGGGAGGACAGCCAGCACCAGCCTCGGAGGGGAGATGGGGAGAAATGGGAGTCAGGTTCTTCTTGGGACACCGCTACACTTGGTGCTGGGCAGCCACTGCCCTCAGGGTGGGGCCAGGCTCACTGGTTCTTCTAATTGGTCACAAGAAACCAGAAGTCTGAGGCACAGCCTGGGCCTTTTTCAACCTCATCTTGGTAGAGGGGAAACAAGGAGACAAGAATGCAGGTCAGAGTCTCTGCGGGGATTAGTGGTAGCCAGAGAGACCAACTGTCATAGTTTGCCCAGGACTGAGGGGTTCCTGGAACACTGGAACTTCAGTGCTAAAACCAGAACAATCCCAGGCAAATCCAGACAGCTCATGTCACCCTGGGTTATGCCCTTGGACAGAAGGATTTAGAGCATTTCCTAAAGGAAATGTGTAGGGTTTAGGAGACCAACAGGGCTAGATCAGCATCAGGGGGTGCTCAGCCCAGGCATAGCCACTCAGAAACCTTTTTATGTCACCTCCCCATGCCTTCACTACAAACTCTGTTTTTTCGCATATATAGTCATTATTTAAACAACATTATGGTCCTACTGCAAAAACTGTTCTGTAGCCAATGTTTGAATTGTGATTAGAAAGAATTTCAAATTGTTTTGTGAAGCCTGGATTTGGCCCAGGAATGCCAGCTTTGTCCCTGATGTCCCGCTGGTGCCATTGTACCCAGAGAAAGCTGGGCCTCTGTTCTGCTTGGCCAGGAGTGGGTGTGTGCCTAAGTGGGATGAACAGAAATCTGAGATTGCATCAAGCATTGGTTGTGGGATGGTAGTGAGTGGGGGGGCAGCAGGCCCACCCCATGGAGGCTTTATGGTTAAGACTGGTGATGATAACACCTGCATGGCACTACCCAAGTTCAACTCATGCCAAGCAATGCAGTGTTTCAAGCTCCATAGTTCAGACAAGTATCTCCTCAGAAACAAAGGGATACCAGGTTCACCTTCCCTCTCCTGCTGCTCTGTGCCCTGGAAAGCTGGCCTTCATCTGGGGTCCCAGGCCCTCTGACTTCTAGTTGGCTCTAGAAACCCAGCAGGAGGCCTGGAGTTGGGGGTGCAGTCAGGATAGCCATCCTCTCCCCCACAAGGCCTTCAGTTCTGTCTGGCAGCCTCTCCCACAGCTGCCCTCTCTGACACCTGCTCTTTCATCAACAATGGCTAACCCTTAAAATTGTTCTTACTCTGTATTTCCTAAATGAATATATATTTCTTTGGAAGAACAAAGCTATAAAGATTTATAATTAGCCCTATTTTTTAAAAAATTAACTTACAATTATAAAAGAATACACGAGTTCACCCTTGTGGCAGACCTCTTCTGGCAGGGGAGAGAAGATGAAACAAGTTCTCCAAGGAATTCCTCAGCAAAGTCACCTCTGTGTTGGCCTAGCCTGTGCTGAAAGGGTGGTCTTCTCTTTCCTCAAAGCTGGGGTGTAGTGGCAGGGGCGGGATAGGGGACGGTTGGAGTAGAGACACCTGGTGGCCAAAACTTGAGCTGCAAGTTTTGAGCTCCCCCTTACCCATGCCCTAGCCAAACTTCTGAGGCCTTCCGACCCCAGGCCCTTACTCTGTGGAAAGAGTCCTACCTCACTTTCCTTCCTGGCTCAAGGTTTCGGCTGTCCCTGAATCGTGGTCCCAGGTCAGTCTCTTAGACTCTCCCCATGGGCCTTTTGTATCCTACTCAGCAGTTCAGTTCAGTTGCTCAGTCACATCCGACTCTTTGCAACCACACGGACTGCAGCGCACCAAGCTTCCCTGTCCACCACCAATTCCCGAAGCCTACTCAAATCCACGTCCAGTGATTCGGTGATGCCATCCAACACCTCATCCTCTGTCATCCCCTTCTCCTCCTGATTTCAGTCTTTCCCAGCATCAGGGACTTTTCCAATGAGTCAGTACTTCTCACCAGGTGGCCAAAGTATTGGGGCTTCAGCTTCAGGAAGAGCCCTTCCAGTGAATATTTAAGACTGATTTCCTTTAGGACTGACTGGTTTGATCTCTTGCAGTCCAAGGGATTCTCAAGAGTCTTCTCCAGCACCACAGTTCAAAAGCATCAGTTCTTCGGCACTCAGCTTTCTTTATGGTCAAACTCTCACATTCATACATGACTACTGGAGAAACCATAGCTTTGACTAGATGGACCTTTATCGCCAAAGTAATGTCTCTGCTTTTTAATATGCTGTCTAGGTTGGTCATAGCTTTTCTTCCAAGGAGCAAGCATCTTTTAATTTCATGGCTGTAGTAACCATCTGTGGTGATTTTGGAACCCAAGAAAATAAATTCTGTCACTGTTTCCACATCTGTTTGCCATGAAGTGATGGGACTGGATGCCATGATCTTAGTTTTTTGAATGCTGGGTTTTAAGCCAGCTTTTTAACTCTCTCCTTCCCTGGTGGCTCAGAGGTTAAAGCGTCTGCCTGGAATTCAGGAGACCTGGGTTCGATCCCTCGGTCGGGAAGATTCCCTGGAGAAGGAAATGGCAACCCACTCCAGTACTCTTGCCTGGAGAATCCCATGGAGGGAGGAGCCTGGTAGGCTACAGTCCATGGGGTCACCAAGAGTCAGACATGACTGAGCGACTTCACTTTTCACCTTCATCAAGAGCCTGTTTAGCGAAGAAGTTCCTCTTTGCTTTCTACCATAAGGGTGGTGTCATCTGAATATCTGAGGTTATTGATATTTCTCCACCCCACTCACATCCCATCCGCATACCTCAACCTATCAGGAGGGAGGTGATGAAAGGTCAGTGGGTGGCTACCTGCCCCACCACCAGGTCTGATTTCATCTCTTGCTGCCCCTTGTTCTCCTCACCTCAAATCTGAGCTGAGGCTCAGCCAGCCCCGAGGCAGGGTACTCCATTTAAGTTATAACATCTGGGTTGTCTGACCCGCGCTCCCTGAACCCCATCTGCTGTGGAGACCACTCAAGGTCCCCCTAGAATCTCATGTCTTCCCCCAGATGGAGTGATGCCATGCAGGGTTCCCAGCTCCAAGCACATCCCTAGCTTCCTGGACATGACCCCGGAGGCCTGGGAAGCAGTATATTCCACAGCTCTGGGTCTCTGGGCAAAAGGAGCCAATATCAAGGTTTTCTTGGCATTTCTGCTCCCAGAAGGGTACAAAGAAATAAGGAGGAAGAGGTCATCACTCCAACCTGTCCAGAGGCCACAGCCCGGCTGGGACAGTTGGAGACTGGTGGAAAGGTCCTTGATGGAAGTCCCTGGGAGTGGGTGACAGCCCAGTCAGGACTTCTGCTGGAGTCAGAGAGTGGTTTTCATCATACTATGGACCCTGCAATCCTCTCTAGGCTCTGGCAGAAATGTCACAGCTGGGAAAACAGCTGAACAGGGCTGGTGGCCAGGAGATGGCAGATACCTTCCATGTCCCCCAGAACAGCCACAGGACTCAGATGAACTGTGTACAGGGTGCAAGAGAGCAGATCTTTGGGCTGTTTGGGAGAAATCAGATCAATGAGCAAATCACCTGACTTTAAAAGTTGACTTGAGTATGAAAAAAAGTGCAGGAAACGAAGCCCTGTCTGTGGTTGCTGTTTGCAATGTCAGTGTAAGCTCCCTGCTGGCCACAGGGGTCACTCCTCGAAAGAGCTAGCCATGGTGGTCAGCCTGGGCACTAGACAGCCAGCACTCACTGGGAGTAGGCTCAGGGCCCTGCTTCACCAGGCCCTGTGGGCTTCTGGCTCCAGCTACCCAGGCTCACCCTTCTGGAAGCACAAGGACAGGGCCAGGCTGGGGAAGGGATCTACAAAGTGTCTCATATCCTCCCTCCTGAGAGGGACCAAGTTGAGTCTCTTGATCCAGACCAGCCCCCTGGCTCCTGGCTTTGTGAGTTTGGTCAGATTGCTTAATTTCACCAAACCTTAGGGCCTCCTGAGCTGCCCCCACCCAGAAAGGTCCTGGACAAGGTGAGACCAGGAAGGGGCTCCAGTCAGCAAGAACTTATGTGCTAGGGCCACCAGCTACCTAATTGTTCCCCTGAACCTCCTCTGGATCCAAGTTCCAACAGGTTGAAGGAATTAGGATTAGACTTAGTTGCAAATGACAAAGTCACTTCAGAGTGCTTCAAGTGAGGCACAGGAATTTACTGAGCCCTGATATTAAGAAGCCTAAGGATAGATTGTGGCTTTCAGGCTGATATGAAACAGGGGGCTCCAAAAATATGTATCTTTCTCCATCCTAGGGATCTGCTTTGCTCTGGGTCCTTTGCTCTCAGAGAGCCTCTCCCCACTCAACCCTGAAGGTAACAAGAGGGTTCCTGGCATCACCAGTCTACCCTCTAGCCAGCTGGACAAGGGACAAGCTCATCTTTTCTGTTGACCTCCCTCATGTCCATAAGCAGATTGTCAAGGGCCCATTGATCCCTGAACCAACACCCAAGTTACCTACCAGTTATGTGGCCAGCCCCAGGCCACTGTCCTCCCAAAAGTCTCCCAGGGACTGGCCCCCAAAGCAGGGCATCACTGCGGATACCTCTACAGGGGTCCTAGCATTCATGCACTTCACCAGAGGGAACTGTGAATTCCTGGGAAGGATAGGGGACAGATGTGGACCCTGATAGGACCTCAGGGCTCCTGGTGTCTTGGTTCTAGCAGAGGGCCTAATAATATCACCCTATCCCCACCTCAGTTACAGAGGGTGGAGGTCAGTCTGGGGCAGAAGAGCCTCATCTCCCAATTCAAGTTCTAGCCCTCAGCCACAGGATCTTTGCACACATCAGTACCTCCCTACTTGAGTCTGTTGACTTCCTCTGGCAACTGCCCTGGCTCTATACTCACTTGTACCAGCTCCAGCCCCTGCCTAGTTCCAGGCAGCCTGGCACCCTCCACATCAGCCAGGTCTGGCCCCTCTCCCTATATCCTACCTGGAACTGCCCAGCTCTCTGTGACACTGGACTAAATGTCTGCCTCCCCACCACTTTGTAAGCACCAGGAGGGCCCAAGCTAGATCTATTTTTACTCACCTTTAGGTCCCTACTACTTGGACAGGCACGAAGCCAGCTGCTCAGGAAAGAGGGGAGGAGTGAGTAAAAGTGACAGTGCACTGTGAAGGGGGGAAAGCAAATGTGGCAGCTCCTGAAAACCACCTGTTTCCCAGCAGCTTTACTCAACCAACCCCCTCCTTACCGTTGCTCAGCCTCAGTTTTCTCAAAGGTCCAATGGGTACAATAAACGCTTCCTCCTGCCAGGGCCTGCAGAGTCTTGTGACGCTAGAGACAGATTACATCAGGAAAGCTGTTCTGGACAAGACGTAAAAAGCTTCGTTTTTTCCCCCCTCTAATACGGAGAAGGCAATGGCACCCCACTCCAGTACTCTTGCCTGGAAAATCCCATGAACGGAGGAGCCTGGTGGGCTGCAGTCCATGGGGTCGCTAAGAGTCGGACAGACTGAGTGACTTCACTTTCACTTTTCACTTTCATTCATTGGAGAAGGAAATGGCACCCCACTCCAGTGTTCTTGCCTGGAGAATCCCAGGGACAGGGGAGCCTGGTGGGCTGCCATCTATGGGGTCGCACAGAGTCAGGCACGACTGAAGCGACTTAGCAGCAGTAGCAGCAATACGACTGAAGAGTATCTGTTTAGAATTTCAGAATTTTTTTTTTAAAGTAAAATAAAAAATACCAGATGGCCTCAAAGTACGCAAATGTTGGGCCAGTTCTCATGACCTTCCTCGGGAGACCAAGCTAAAAGCGCGGAGGGGAGAGGAAGGGACCGCCAGGAACTCAGGCTTCGGTGACTCACTGCGGGGCCAGATTAGGGTTCCCGAGATTAGACCTGCCGAGCGCAGGCCAGCTGCGCCGAGACGTGGGCCTGCACACCTCTGGGACTGAGTGGCTTCCTGGGCTCCCCCAACTTTGCTCAATTCATGGGGAATCCCAGCCTCGGATTTCCGGCTCTGCAGTAAATCCCAGGTTCAAGTTCTGACAGCGCCCCCGCCGCCGGATTTTGGCAAAGTCCAATTCCATCTCTGAGCCTACCTGTGCGCTGAGAGGAGTCTAGCACGCAGAGGGACTCACACTCGAAACGCGGTTTATTATGCGGGACATAGGGCTCTGTGACTTACACTTGATTAAATGGCACCGCATTACATCTCCGGAGGTAGGTTTCATTGCTATGCCCATTCTACAGACGGGGAAACTGAAGCACAGAGCGACTGGGGCCCCTGCTCTAGGTGCCACTCACACTTACTCTGTGGATGAGTCTCGATCTGAACTCAGCAAGCTCGCCGCGACCACCAACCTGTTTCCTGCACGCACGTGTTACAGCCGGGAAGCCGCCCCTCGCCTGCGGCGTGCAGACTCTCGGGGGCCTGGTGCCCGCCGTTGTCACGACAACCGGCGGCCAATGGGGAGCGGACAGGCGGAAAGAGGCCCCGCCCCGCCCCCGCCCCTGGCGCCGGGCTCCGGGTATAAGGGCCGGAGGCCCGGGCGCGCTCCGGAGTGTCGGCGGTTAGCGGCGAGCGGAGGCCGGGATCCAGGAGGGGCACGAGGAGCAGCCGAGATGTGCGGTGAGTGCAGCGCCCATCGCCGCGGCGGCCGCGGGCTCCGGAGCCCCAGCCTCTCAGAGCCTGGGCCCGAGAGCCGGGTGCCTGGGACTGAAGGCGGCGCGAAGTGGGGGCGCCGACTGAGGAGGGGCTCTCGCGGGCTGGGCCTGCCGCCGAGTTGGTCGTCCCACTGCGGAGTGAAGCAGGGGGTCGCCTCACCCCAGTTTGCAGCCCACAGCGGGGAAGGAATTGGACCTGTCCTGGGCCCTCGAAACACAGAGGTGTGTTTCCTCTGCACCTCATGTCCAGTGAGGAAAGCGCCCCCAAGTCTCCCACAAAGGCGGCCAGACGCAAGCTAGCGTGCTCCCCGGGCTCGGGGTGCCCATCCCGCCTCTCCGTCTCCAGCAACTGAGGAGAGGCGACCACACCTGCTCCACCCCGGTGGTGTGGGGAGCGGCCCCTGGTGCGCTCGGGAAGGGCCTGTGCGTCCTCCTCGCGTCCCAGAGTGAACTTCTTGTCCCTAGAAGGGTGGATTCCGTACTGTCGCCCCTTTATTGCAAAAAGCGCTCGAGGAGGCGCTGGGAAGGAGCAACACCAACCGCCGAGCGTGGGGCGGAATTTGGGAGAAGAAGCCCTAGACTGGGAGAGGGCTGGGGCCTCCGCCTCTTGAGTACCGCGGTGACCCCTTAACGGTGGGGAGGGCGGCCGGCCCGGCGCGTGCATCAACGATCCCTTACTCTCTTTGCTGGGTCGCCTCCGTGCTGGGGACAGGGCTGAGAACTTCTGCTGGGACAAAAGGTCACTGTGCCTTTTTTTTTTTTTTTTTAATTGAGTGGGATTCAGTTACCCATTTCAGCCTCCTGTGGGTGGAGGACCTGTTGGAACGTTTGAAGCCATGAAAGGCCTCTGTCTGACTTTGCTGAGGGCTACTGGGGTGGAGTGTGCCAGCGGTGAGCTGTGGGCCAAAGTCTGTACAGGCCTTGTTTCTGAGGCCAGGCGCTCCTGTAAAAGTGAAAAAGGACCGACTGATGGAGGAGCAGGCAGCCGACTTTTGGGATGCAGCCTGCCCCAGGCCAAACAGACATCAATTTAAATTTCTTAACCCTCAGCAAAAATGTCAAGATTCCTGGGCATCATTGTTATTGTATATAATGGGCTGCCTGTAGGCCATTCCTGGGGAGAGAGAAAAGGCAAAGGTGGCAATTTTGCCAAAGGGCTTTGGGTTCCAAACTCTTCAGTGTGGCATTCAAGGCCCTTGGCCCCCTGGTGGTCTTAGAGGCAGACTGGTACACTGAGATCCTCCCACTGGGTCCGCCCCTCTAGCATGAGCAGCTTCCCTCCTTCTTCCTCTCAGATGCCCTTCTGCCCTTACAACCACCTTAACTTTCCATCCCAACTTTGGTTTGTAACTAACCCATCAGGGCTCCACACTGGTACACCCCACCCTCCAACCCTCAGTAAAGTCAAGTCTTGTGGAATTCCTGCATGGGGAAGTTGTTTCCTTTTCTTGTAGCCAAGAGAAAGTCTTAGCTGGGCGCTAATGTGTCTTTTACATATTTCTGATTCTTGCACAGAAGAAGCTGTCCTGGGCTCGGAGCTTACAACAATAGTGGGCAGGAATGGAACCCATTGGTTTGGTTTGTTAGCGTCTTTTTTGGATTATTGTGTGGTCTGTATATATATATATGGCAAGTGATACTGGTTTTCCTTTTTGTTTGTTTTCCTTTTGTAATGAACTTGTTTAAGTTTTGGAACTTTTGTCAAATTTATAGAAAAATATTCAAGAAATAATTGTGCATTTGATACCAGGCTAGTGCAAAAATTGTGAAGGTGCTCCTGGAATAAACCAGTTACCCTCTTCACTTTACATTTGGGGAAATTGAGGCCCAGGGAAATCTGTGCACATCTTTGAGCAGTTGTTTTCTCTGGACTGGCTGTGGCTCAACTGGGATCTGCCACCTCGAAGCCATCTCAGAGCTCGGATCTCTGGAGCTGTTTCTGCAGGGGTCAGCAGGAGTTGAACTAGAGGTCTTTCCTTATCAGTTGCCGATGACCAGGCTCACAGTGGCTCCTGATCCCCTTTCTCTTTGCGGCTTCTCCCACAGGAAGCTAGACCCAGCTGTAGTTGACCCTTCGCACACTATGCAGATGACCCTCCAAGTTTCAGTGAACTGAGAAGTTTAGCCTGGCAGCCCCATGCCAGACCAGCAGACAGACATCTTTCTGTTTGGTGCGGAAACAGAAACTTTATTTTTTTAATTACTGTACTTACCAAGCTACACAATAGGGAGATTTCACACAATTAGGTGGGATTTTGACTTCCCTGAAAAAATCCAAAGATGAGCAACTCTGGGTCCATGTTTCTGAATAGTTTACAGTGGCCCCTGGAATGACAGGTGCAGACTCCCTTGTTCTCCCATGCTGACTCAGCTGCCTCACTACCAGATGTTACCTAATGGCCCCCACGCAGTCTGAGCTTGGGACCCCAGCATAGTGGAGACAGGGACACTGACTTTCCCCAGAAGAGAGGGAGGGACCTGGGACAGTGCCACAGGCCTGATTTCAAGAATGAGCTCTGCAGAGAGAAGAGGGTGCTAGGCATACCAGACAGCGTATGCAAGGGCATGGTGGCATGCATGCGTGGGGATTTGACAGAAAGAATTGCATGTCCTGTCTGTGAATTCTTAAATCTTCCCTGTCCTTCATATATATGTCTGTGCTCAGTCATGTCCGACTCTTTGCAACTCCATGGACAGTAGCCCTCCAGGCTCCTCTGTCCATAGAATTTCCCAGGCAAGAGTACTAGAGTGGGTTGCCATTTCCTACTATAACCATATATGTTTAGTAACCTTTCTGTGGGCCATTATTCACCCTACTACAGTTGGATTCTTGCTTTCAGATGCTTTCCCTAAGAATAGTCCAGTATTGCCAGTCCCACATAGCCACAGATTGTCCAGATAGCCAGAAGCATATTGACCAGAGGGCTCCTGGTCCACACCCAACTCCTCTGGTCCCAGCACTCCACTCTCGACTAGAGCCACTGCAGTCAGAAGGTGAACATGGGCATCAGTTAAATATCCCTTCCTTCACTGGTATCATGCTACATACCCAGTTGGACCAAGTAGGTTTCTACTGTCTCTAAAAGTCAGTTCCCATGCCATATAAATAATGTGCATCTTGCTCTCCACTTACCTCTTTCTGCAAGACACAGGCATGATTTTATTCCCCAGAATCAAGACAGGCCAGGACACACACACACACTACACACACCGTCTGCACAGGGGTCTTTCAGGAGAGTTTGTCAGGTGCTTGTGGGGGTTTGCTTGCCTCTTGTCTTAGCTGAGGAAACAGCAAGTCAGGGAGATTACTTGACTCAGGAGAGCTCACCTTTCTGTCCCAAAGTTCTTTTGGCTCTCAGAACCCTGTCATATTTGACACTCCCTTCCTCCTTGTAACAGTCCAGTTCATGAATGGATACCTCAGAAGAGACTGGGCTTGAGTTGATAGAGCACAGACTCGGGGGTCAAGTTACCTAGCTTGTTGCCTCTCCAAGTCACAGGAATCTTGAGAAACAGAACCCCCTACCCAGTGCTGCTGCTGCTGCTAAGTCGCTTCAGTCATGTCCGACTCTGTGCGACCCCGTAGATGGCAGCCCACCAGGCTCCCCTGTCCCTGTGATTCTCTAGGCAAGAATACTGGAGTGGGTTGCCATTTCCTTCTCCAATGAATGAAAGTGAAAAGTGAAAGTGAAGTCACTCCTGCCAGGCTCCTCCGTCCATGGGATTTTCCAGGCAAAAGTACTGGAGCAGGGTGCCATTGCCTTCTCCGCCCTACCCAGTGATGTGCAGATAAATGTTAAACAGCTCCTTAGCTCTTTAGTTCATCAGTTTCTGTGGTAAGAATACTCTTACCATGGCTGATTTCAGGTAGGTCATCAAATATGAGGTCCCTGAGTTTAGCACTGAGTTTAGCACACAGTTGGTCCTTAGGAGCCAGTCTTAGCAGCTTCCGAACACCAGCGCCCCTGCTTGTGGGACTTCTTTGGCATTCTCATGTGGAGGGCTGCAGCGAGGCCAGCCGAGCAGGGGCTCTGCACAGGCTGCTACCCTCCTCCTCCTCCTCCTGCTCCTCCTCCTCTCCATCGTCATGCCATTTCCCGATCAGTCTTATTCATCAGGGGTTTCCCGAGGTCCGAGAAACCTTCTGGAGATTTTGTGATATAAGATTAGCAAACGGAGCTTTTAAAATTGAGTTTATTTTTATATTTAGCAAAAATTTGCTTATAAAGGAATGGGAACTTGAGGTTACAAACACTCTTGGGAGAAAGTTCTGAAGATACATTAGATACAAAGCCAAGTAATTTCATCCAGGCATCCGCCTCTTTAATTTTCAAAGGAAATATTTCACTGTAAAGAAAAGGAAAAAAAGAAAACAGTTTAGCCAAATATGGCAGTTTGAACTTCTTTCTTGAAAGTGTTTCAGTACAGTTTAGAGTGTCTGTGTGCTGCTTCCCCTTTGTTTTGGTGAAATGGTGAAATGTTATCGGCACAGGGACACCACGAGTTTCTTGTTAAAAAGAAAAATGCCTTGCTCACATTTACCATGGAACGCAGAGTATCCTGTTATTCCAGGGGTTCAAGTGCTGTAGTAACTTTAACCCTTGGAGCCCCGAGGAGGCCTGAAGTAGGGTAAGGCTGTCCCCAGAGGAGCCAACCCGCTCCTGACCCTGAGCCAGGCCTAGGGGCTCCTCTGCCTCTGCTTGAGGACCCAGCTGTGGGATCTTGTGCTTCCTTCAAACCTCCGTCTTTACTCACTCACTCACTCTCACTCTGCAGGGAAGCAGCAGAAATTGTCCTCCTGGCTTCATGAATAAAGTAGCCTCCCCTGGTCTGCATGAGGGAGGCCTGGACATCCAGAGAGGCCAAAGCCCCCTCTCGCAGCCCTTGCTCTTGGCCTGGTGGCCTCCATCCTGAGAGGCCTCACCTGGAAGAGTATACTCCTACCTCCCCTGGCATGCCACACACACATACACATCTGACACTCAAGCACAAACTCACACACAGGTACTCACACAATACACACCCAACACACATACCTGACCCTCAAACACACACATACTCTCTTACACACACACACAGGAATTCTATGAGGCAGAGATCTCACTGGCCGTGTCTTCCAATTTAGGACTCAGAATATTATCTAATCTCTACGAGGTTCATGGACTAAGGACATCAGATGCTTCAATTCTGAAAAGCATTATTGGTAGTAGTGGAAAGAGCAACCTCTGACTGGAGGGCGCCAGCCTTGCTGGGTGGTGACATAGCCCTAATGGAGTAAGCCCCTACCCTGTGTGAGGTACAGGTGGTATTCTGTCTGGGACTGCCCTCAATCATAGGGCAGTGCTTTTCATTGAGAAGCTGATCTTTGGAAAGATGGATACGTTTTCCAAAACTATAGCCACAGAATCAGAATATGGACCCCAATCCACCCTCTGTCAACTTAGACCTTCTTCCCTCATTGTCCAAGCCCCAAATGACCCCTCTTCCCATCTGGTACTCGTACACCCCAGGGGTGGTACGTTCCAGGAGTTCAGTGATCCTAGTTGTGGCTAGAAATCCAGAGACATTGCCCCTCCCTCTGGTCATTGTTATAATAACAAATTCACTTGAAGGTTTGAAGCACCCCTGCCTTCATGGATGGACCTCTGTGGGGCCTTTGGTCCTGAGTCCCTAGATAACCTCTCAAGCCATATTTGAAGGGAGCATTGGAATTCGCAGACCCCCAAGGTGGGCTGGGCCAGGGTGCCACAGTCCCTCTCCCAGGGCTTGCCTCTGTCTCGCCTCACATGTGCAGTCTCTTCTGGAGCCCCTCTGTGTTTATCTGTGTTTTTCTCCCTTTAGAACCTTTTCTCACTCTTCTCATCAGTTTTAAGAGTGGGACCCTGAAAACGCAAAAATGCTCAAATAGCCAAAGCAATCCTGAGAAAGAAGAATGGAAATGGAGGAATCAACCTGCCTGACTTCAGACTATACTACAAAGCTACAGTCATCAAGACAGTATGGTACTGGCACAAAGACAGAAATATAGATCAGTGGAACAAAATAGAAAGCCCAGAGATAAAACCACACACCTATGGACACCTTTTCTTTGACAAAGGAGTCTAAAATATACAATGGAGAAAAGACAATCTCTTTAACTAGTGGTGCTGGAAAAACTGGTCAACCGCTTGTAAAAGAATGAAACTAGAATGCTTTCTAACACCATACACAAAAATAAACTCAAAAATGGATTAAAGATCTAAATGTAAGACCAGAAACTATAAAACTCTTAGAGGAAAACATAGGCAGAACACTCTCTGACACAAATCACAGCAAGATCCTCTATGACCCACCTCCCAGAGTAATGGAAATAAAAGCAAAAAGAAACAGTTTGGACCTAATTAAACTTAAAGCTTTTGCACAATGAAGGAAACTATAAGCTAGGTGAAAAGACAGCCTCCAGAATGGGAGAAGATAATAGCAAATGAAGCAACTGACAAAGAATTAATCTCAAAAATATACAAGCAACTCCTGCAGCTCAATACTAGAAAAATGAACAACCCAATCAAAAAGTGGGCTAAAGAACTAAACAGACATTTCTCTGAAGACATACAGGTGGCTAATAAACACATGAAAAGATGCTCAACATCACTCATTATCAGAGAAATGCAAATCAAAACCACAATGAGGTACCATCTCACACCGGTCAGAATGGCTGCAATCCAAAAGTCTATAAACAGTAAATGCTGAAGAAGCTGTGGAGAAAAGGGAACCCTCTTACACTGTTGGTGGGAATGCAAACTAGTACAGCCACTATGGAGAACAGTATGGAGATTCCTTAAAATAACTGGAAATAGAACTGCCATATGACCCAGCAATCCCACTGCTGGGCATACACACCGAGGAAACCAGAATTGAAAGAGACACGTGTACCCCAAGGTTCATCGCAACACTGTTTACAATAGCCAGGACATGGAAGCAACCTAGGTGTCCATCAGAAGACAAATGGATAAGAAAGCTGTGGTACATATACACAATGGAGTATTACTCAGCTATAAAAATGAATACATTTGAGTCAGTTCTAATGAGGTGGATGAAACTGGAGCCTATTATGCAAGAGTGAAATAAGTCAGAAAGAGAAACACCAATACAGTATATTAACACGTATATGTATGGAATTTAGAAAGACAATAACAACAACCCTATATGCAAGACAGCAAAAGAGACACAGATGTAAAGAACAGATATTTGGACTCTGTGGGAGAAGGCGAGGTGGGATGATTTGAGAGAATAGCATTGAGACAAGTATATTACCATATGTAAGACAGATGACCAGTGCAAGTCTGATGCATGAAGCAAGGCACTCAAAGCTGGTGCTCTGAGGCCACCCAGAGGGATAGGGTGGGGAGGGAGGTGGGAGGGGGTTCAGGAAGGGGGGACACATGTGCACATGTGGCTGATTCATGTCGATGTATGGCAAAAACCATCGCAATGTTGTAAAGTAATTATCCTCCAATTAAACACGTCTTTTAAAAAGAAAAGACCCTGAAAAGCTGATGGAGGCTCTGGATGCCAGGGTGGCAGAGTGGGCACAGGATATACCCTGAGCTGCAGTGGTTGGGCCAAGGCAGCCTCTGCCCCAGGACTGGGCATTTTTCCGACCAAGTTGGAGGGATTTTGCCATCCTTCTTGGGCAAGAGAGGGAGGTATGTAGTGAGAATCAGCCTTGCTGTGGCTTACCTCTGCCCTGTGGGGAGGGGGCTGGATGGGAAGAGAAAGCTGGAGTCAGAAAAAGGAGTGTCCCATGGAGAGGTTGACCTCCTTAGGGTCAGGGGAGGATGTATCAGGATGGCCTGGACCCCACCGGGGAGTTCTGAGTGTGTCCATCAGCAGCCAGGTGGGCATCTCCCCATAGGCCAAATCCCATCTGCTAACTATTTCTCATCCCTTGGGGCAGGATTCTGAGACGGGTCTCATGCTAATTCAGGGGGCAGCAGTGTTGAGCCGCCTGCAGTCAGGGACACCTAGCTGTGAATTACTCAACTCTTTGGCCTTGGAGCCAGAAATGCCCTGTCTGTCCATGGGAGCCACAGCCTGAGCATAGGCATTGTGAGGTCTAGATAAAATGAGATTGACGCATGGGAAGGCTTCATAACTGATCGTAGGGATAGTTGTGATTAACTTTGCAGCCCCTTCTGGGATCCTTCCCCAGGACATGGCCCATTTATCTAGAAGGCTGTCCACTCCAGCCCTAGGATGCTCATCGTACATGGTAGCTGGGGGAGGGGGGTAATGCTGGGGCATATGTCTTTGTGCTTGAGTGTGTTGGGATTTCCACTGGAGCAGTGCCTTCCTGCCCTGGTGAAAGGAGCTAACACACAGGGACATCAGGCTCAGCACTACCTACCTCTCTGGCCTTTCTGTCCCCAGTGTTTACATGTTGGGGTTCTCACTGCTTGTGCATTGAGAGTGGCTGTATCCAGCCCAGCTCAAAGGTCACCTTCTCTAAGATCAACTCCCTAAACCTGTTTGTTTATTGATGCATTTATTCTTTCAAAAAAATAATTACTGAGCATCTAAAATGTACCAGGCTCTGCTCTGGGTTCTGGGCAATGAATAAACAATGGATAAGACACATAAACAAGACAGGTGTGGTCTCCATCCTCATGAAGGTTATAACCTGGAAGGGAGTCAGACAGAAGACAAGAAGGGAAGTGCTATATGGGAAATAAAGGGCTATGTGACTTTTTAAAAGTTGGGAGAGGGGACAGCCTGCAATAGGCCAGGTGAGTGACCTGTCAGCTGGCACCTGCAGGATGAATTGAAGCCACCTCTTCAGAGAGCCAGTCCAAGAGTCCTCTGCCCCTTTCCCACCTCTCAGCATCTGGCCTCTCTGCCTGCAAATCGGCTGAGCATGGGGGTGGTCCCTGTGTGCCACGCCCTCTCATGACTCGCCCTGCAAGGCCCCCTGGCTGGTCCGTCTCAGCAGCACCTAGCTCAGTGATGTGGCTCCTGTGGATCAGAGAAATGTGTACGGGATGATTTACATCTTAATCAAGTTGTCACCAGATCACACATCTGGTTTAACCGTCATTTCCCCAAGGAGAAAGCCAAAAACAAATAACAGTAAAATGGTACTATTTTCCTTGTGGTTTTATTTAATCATTTTTCAAGAGCTTCTTGTATGCCCTATGCATCCCTGCATTTGTGCCACATGCTCCCCAGGAGGAAGAGGCTCCTTGCCTGCTCCGTTTTCACAGACATAGACACTACTATGCAGCAGACACTGGTCCTGTTGCTTTACAAAGACTCCTGTGAATTCTCTCAACAACCCTGGGAAGTAGGTGCTGCCATCACCATGCTCCCCTGGGAGCTCAGTGACTTGCTCCAGGCCACACAGACACAACAAGGGGTGGGCTGGGATTTGAAATCAATATTTGGCAAAGGCGGCAGGTGGTAGCTGCTACCTTCTGTGCTTCTCACTGTCACAGACTAGTGAGCAGGCGAAAGAGGAGTCACTCAGGTGGGGTGACCCGAAGGCGGTCTTTTTTCATATGAGACTGGCTGTAAGACAGTGCTTTCTCCCTTGCTGAGGCTACTGTTCCTCCAGGTGAGCAGAGCTGGGGAGCTACAGTGAGGCTGAACTGGGCTAGATGACAATCCTGTACCCACCGCTCTCAATATATATAGCAGCACATAGTAAAATACTATATGCAGGCACACGGCAAAGTATCCTGACTGTACAAAAAGGACATATGCAGTGGAAAAGAAGTGTCTGCCTTGTATCCAACATCCTCATCAGGGGCCACCACTGCTCCCTGGGTCTCCCAGAAATATTCTACTTGTCTTCCTGCCCCAGCTTAGAGAGTTTACACATACTCTGCAGGCCACTTTTTCGCTTGACACATCTTGGAGGTGTGGCTTGTTTTCCAAGAGAACACACAGCTTTACCTTATGCTCTATGTAGGGCTGCCTGCCTGTGGCCCTGCAGTGGCCGTGTGTGGCTGCACCATCACTTACTTGCGCCCTGCCAGGCCTCAGGCTGTCCCCAGTCTTCAGCTACCACAAACAGCACTGAGTAATGATCTTCATACGTGCACACTTGAATCTCAGCACAGATATCTGCTTAGATACATTCCTAGAAGTGCAGAAGCTTGATCGCCAGATGTGTACATTTTAATTTGAGAGATTGCAAATTGCCTTCCAAGAGAGTGCACAAATTTAAATTATTATTGTCAAAAACTGATTGATCTTAACTGATTTCATAGGTAAAAAATGGATTCTCTCTGCAGCTCTTATTGCTGATGGAAGGGATTCCAGAAGGGAAATCTGACATGAATAGCAGGCAAGATTCCTAAGAAAGCAGCTTTGTATTCTATTTCATTATTTTTTTAAAAATAAGAGCCTCTTGGAGGTGCTGGTTTATTTGCTCTCATCTGGTCACATGCAGGGAAAGTGCAGCCAAGAGCAGAGGAGAGAAACAGTGCTTAAAAGAACTTACTGAACACATGTTGGTATGCTAGAGATTTCATGTTAAAAGTTAGATTTATGCCTTCTTGTGCAAAGACCTTGAAAACCACTTCTTGGCAACCCCTCTCACCACAGTAATCAACCAAACAGTGTCTGAGTGGCTGCCAAGCCTCCCAACTGGGTGTGGACACAGCTGGTGCTCCTGAGGGCCGGGACCCTTTAGCCGTTCCAGCTTGTTCCAGCCCATCAGGGACTGTGGAGCAGCTGTCAAGGCAGCCACAAGCAAGGAGGCTGTTGCAGATCTCAGAGCCAGAGATGTATATGTGCCTGACATGAGTTCAGAAGTGAAGTGTGACCCAGAGGAAGGGGAATCACAGGGGGGAATTGGAGAGCAGAGCCATACAGCACTCTTTAGGAAGAATATTTTGGATTTAAAAGAACTGGCCTGTGGATGGGCCTTTGTGTCATTAGCAGTGGCTGTTAGCTCTGTTTTGTGAGGTGCAGGTATAATTCTAGAACAATTCCCAAGGTGCCAGGAAAGTTTTGCAGTTTAAAAGATACAAAAATGGTTTAGTGAGTTGCTCCATCTCTCATATGCTCTTTACATTGATTGGAATTTCACCATATCCCTCCAGGGAACTTCCTGCCTTTTTTTTTTCCAGAAAAGTTAATATTATGAAAAGTTTTACCTAATCATAGATTTTGGTGATGGCTACACAACTCTGTGAATATACTTAAAAACCACTGTATTATACGCTATTTCAAGTGTATAATATTATGGTATGTGACTTATGAGAAATGCTGGGCTGGATGAGGTACAAGCTGGAATCAAGATAGGTGGGAGAAACATCAACATCCTCCAGTAGGTAGATGATACCACTCTAGTGGCAGAAAGTGGAGAGGCGCTAAAGAGCCTCTTGATGAAGGTGAAGGAGCGTGAAAGAGCTGGCTTAAGGCTAAATCTTTAAAAAAAACTTAGATCACGGCATCCACTCCCATTACTGCATGGTAAATAGAAGGGGAAAAGTGGAAGTCGTGACAGGTTTCCTCTGCTTGGGCTCCAAAATCATGAATTGTGACTGCAGCCATGAAATCAGAAGATGATTGCTTCTTGGCAGGAAAGCGATGACAAACCTAGGCAATGTGTTGAAAAGCAGAGACATTACTCTACTGGTAAAAGTCCGTATAGTCAAGGCTATGGTCTTCCCAGTGGTCAGGTACAGTTGTGAGAACTGGACCATAAAGAAGGCAGAAGGCCAAAGAATTGACGCCTTTAACTGGTGCTGGAGGAGACTGCTGAAAGTCCCTTGGACAGCAAGGAGATCAAATCAGTCGATCTTAAGGGAGATCAATCCTGAATATTCACTGGAATGACTGATACGGAAGCTCTAGTATTTTGGTCATCTGATGCGAACAGACAGCTCATTGGAAAAGTCCCTGATGCTGGGAAAGATTGAGAGCAGAAGGAAGATAAATGGCTGGATGGCATCACCGGTGCAATGAACATGAACTTGGTCAAACTCCGGGAGATGGTGAGGGACAGGGAGGCCTCGTATGCTGCAGTCCATGGGGTCGCAAAGAGTCAGACATGACTGGGCAGCTGAACAACAACAACATATGACTTGTATCCCAACCGTGGTGGTTTAGTTGCTCAGTCGTGTCCAACTCTATGCAACCCTGTGGACTGTAGCCTGCCAGGCTCCTCTGTCCATGGGGTTTCCCAGGCAAGAATACTGGAGTTGGTTGTCATTTTCTTCTCCAGGGGATCTTCCCAAACCAGGGATTGAACCTGGGTCTCCTGCATCGTAGGCAGGTTCTTTACCAACTGAGACATCAGGGAAGCCCCTGTATCGTAACAGAGCTGTTAAAAATTTGCATTAAAAAGTAACTGTCTTTTTTTTTTATATTTAAGCAAGTTGACAAAAATACATCTTCTGGCCAGACGTGTTTAGGTTTGAAGTGTAGGATAAATTGTGAGCTCTTGAAGCACAGATGCTTAGCTGGGGAAGTGCTTCTCACCTGACCTAGAAGACAAAAATAACTGACTACCAAAATTATCCTTGGCCATTTTTAAAAGGAAATGTTTGTAACTGCTCAGAAAGCACACTGCGCATGTTTTAAAATATAAATTCTGCATCTTAATACTTGTGTGCAAATATATCCTATATATGGTAGCATCCAGTACCTAGAAATGCAAAATATAATTTTAGCACTGTATAATTTTATCATCTTTTTTTGACTGAGTATCTAGATTAATTTTAGCAAGTTAAATTTCATGTGATGTGACCCTTGTTACTGCTTCAGTTCCGTTCAGTTCAGTTGCTCAGTCGTATCCGATTCTTTGCAACCGCATGGACTGCAGCATACCAGGTCTCCCTATCCCTCACCACCTTCTGTAGTTTGCCCAAGTTCATGTTCACTGAATCAGTAATGCTGTCCAGCCATCTTCTCTGTCCATCGCCAACTCCTGGAGCTTGCTCAAACTCATATCCATCAAGTTGGTGGAATATAATATTTACTTAACTGAAGTTTAATCATTCATTCAATTATACAGCATTAACTTGAATATAATCTAGAGACATTACAGAAATATCACATGAGTGGTTTGCTATATAATTATTATCAGTCCTCAGTTATATTTTGGCAGGTTGCCTTCTCCAAGGTTTATCTTTGGCAAACACTTTCTCCAGTTTTATTGAGATATAGCTGACATATAACAATGTGTAAGTTTAAGGTACACAATATCAGTTCAGTTCAGTTTCTCAGTTGTGTCTGACTCTTTATGACCCCATGAACTGCAGCACGCTAGGCTTCCCTATTCATCACCAACTCCCAGAGCTTGCTCAAACTCATGTCCATCAAGTCGGTGATGCCATCCAACCATCTCATCCTCTGTCATCCCCTTCTCCTCCTGCCTTCAGTCTTTCCCAGCATCAGGGTCTTTTCCAATGAGTCAGTTCTTTGCATCAGTTGGCCAAAGTATTGGAGCTTCAGCTTCAGCATCAGTCCTTCCAATCAATATTTAGGACTGACTGGTACACAACATAGTGACTTGTATATGTATATAGGCATTGGTATGTGTTATATATGTATCTGTTTATGTATGTACATGGGCTTCCAAGGTGGTGCTAGCGGTAAAGAACCTGCCTGCCAATGCAGGAGACGTGAAAGATGTGGGTTTGATCCCTGGGTCAGGAAGATCCTCTGGAGGAGGGCGTGGCAAAACCCACTCCAGTATTCTTACCTGGAGAATCCCCATGGACAGAGGAGCCTGGTAGGCTACAGTCCATGGGGTTGCAAAGAGTCAAACATGACTGAAGCAACTTAGCATGCTTTCATGCATGTATATACATATTGCAGAATGATTACCCCAGCAAGATTAATTAACATTCATCACCTCACATAATTTAATTTTTTCACTGTGATAACAGCATTTAAGATCTACTGTCTTAACAACTTTGAAATCTCCAATGGAATATTGTTAACTATTGTCACCATGCTGTACATTACATCCACAGAATTAATCTTATAACTGGAAGTTTGTACCTGTGGACCACCTTCACCTAATCCCCTCACCCCTCACCCCTCACCCCCTACCTCTGGAAACCACTAATCTGATTTCTTTATTCATGAGTTAGTTTTTTTTAGATTCTCTATATAAGTGAGATCATACAGTATTTGCCTTTCTCTGTCTGATAGAGTTCACTTAGCATATTGCCCTTAAGATTCATGCATATTGTCACAAATGGCAGGATTTCTTTCTTTTTTATGGCTGGATGATATTCCATTAATATTACATATATATGTTCCACAGCTCCTTTGTTCATTCATCCATCAATGGACTCTTAAGTTAATACAGATTTGTGGTCATTTTATTTAGCATCCCTGGCGGCTCAGACAGTAAAAGAATTCACCTGTAATGCAGGAGACTTGGGTTCAGTCCCTGGACTGGGAAGATCCCCTGGAGAAGGGAATGGAAATTCACTCCAGTATACTTTTCTGGAGAATTCCATGGACAGAGGAGTCTGGCAGGCTACAATCCATGGGGTCTCAAAGAGTCGGACACAACTGAGCAACTAACACTTATGCAAATAACCGTGCATTTATTGAACAAGGACCATGTGCCAAGAGACACTAAGAAATAGAAAGATAGAAGCACCTGCCTGTGACTCTGTCAGGAGATTTAGATGTCTCAGGATGTAAGAGCACTGGGCAGCCACCAGAGCAAGCAAACACTTCTGGCCAGGGCCCGGATAAGCCTGCCCCAGAAGGTGGTGTTGGAGCTGAACTGTGAGAGAGGCAAGTAGGGCAAAAGGACAGAGAGATGATGTTTTGGAACACTCCCAGAGCCAGACATACACAGACCTAGGGTTCATAGTCTCAAGCACTGGAGTGAAGGAGTTTGAAAAGAACCATCATGATGACTGTTTTTTCCTATTTGGGAAAATCTTGTTTTGATATATGAATGCTGAAAATAAAGCCAAACAAAATCTTCTGACTGGTAGACCTTCCTTGATGATAAGGATTCCCTGTGGGGCCAAGAGATGATTTGATGCTTGCTATTCATGACCAAGATAATCACAATGGTGTGATCACTCAGCTAGAGCCAGACATCCTGGAATGTGAAGTCAAGTAGGCCTTAGAAAGCATCAACTACGAAGAAAGCTAGTGGAGGTGATGGAATTCCCGTTGAGCTATTTCAAATCCTGGAAGATGATGCTGTGAAAGTGCTGCACTCAGTATGCCAGCAAATTTGGAAAACTCAGCAGTGGCCACAGGACTGGAAAAGGTCAGTTTTCATTCCAGTTACAAAGAAAGGCAATGCCAGAGAATGCTCAAACTACCACACAATTGCACTCATCTCACATGCTAGTAAAGTAATGCTCAAAATTCTCCAAGCCAGAGATGGGAATACCAGACCACCTGACCTGCTTCTTGAGAAATCTGTATGCAGGTCAGGAAGCAACAGTTAGAACTGGACATGGAACAACAGACTGGTTCCAAATAGGAAAAGGAGTATGTCAAGGCTGTATATTGTCACCCTGCTCATTTAACTTATATGCAGAGCACATCATGAGAAATGCTGGGCTGGAGGAAGCACAAGCTGGAATCAAGATTGCTGGGAGAAATATCAATAACCTCAGATGTGCAGATGACACCACCCTTATGGCAGAAAGTGAAGAACTAAAAAGCCTCTTGATGAAAATGAAAGAGGAGAGTGAAAAAGTTGGCTTAAAGCTCAACATTCAGAAAATGAAGATCATGGCATCCGGTCCCATCACTTCATGGGAAATAGATGGGGAAACAGTGGAAACAGTGTCAGACTTTATTTTGGGGGGCTCCAAAATCACTGCAGATGGTGATTGCAGCCATGAAATTAAAAGACGCTTACTGCTTGGAAGGAAAGTTATGACCAACCTAGACAGCATATTAAAAAGCAGAGACATTACTTTGCCAACAAAGGTATATCTAGTCAAGGCTATGGTTTTTCCAGTGGTCAAGTATGGATGTGAAAGTTGGACTGTGAAGAAAGCTGAGTGCCGAAGAATTGATGCTTTTGAACTGTGGTGTTGGAGAAGACTCTTGAGAGTCCCTTGGACTGAAAGGAGATCCGACCAGTCCATCCTAAAGGAGATCAGCCCTGGGATTTCTTTGGAAGAACTGATGCTAAAGCTGAAACTCCAGTACTTTGGCCACTTCATGCGAAGAGTTGACTCATTGGAAAAGACTCTGATGCTTTGAGGGATTGGGGGCAGGAGGAGAAGGGGATGATAGAGGATGAGATGGCTGGATGGCATCATTGACTCGATGGACATGAGTTTGGGTGAACTCCGGGAGTTGGTGATGGACAGGGAGGCCTGGCGTGCTGCAATTCATGGGGTCGCAAAGAGTCGGACACGACTGAGCGACTGAACTGAACTGAACTGAACTGATTGTATAACAGTAGTGCTTGTTGAATGTAATGCTCCAAGCCACAAGGCCAAGTGGAAAGTGGAACTAAGGCCCCAGCCCCGCTCCTGCCCGTGGCGGGAGGCTGAGGTGATCTCCTTGTCATTCTTCCTAGGAGTGTTCGGCGCAAACCAAGCCGTTCACATAGCGGGGACTGCCAGGTGTCCCTAGGTAGTTGCTTTGTTTTGCTGATCTTTCCTATTATAAATGCTGCCACAGTGGAAGATGTCTTCTACAAGTATGTCCAGCGGAGAAATCGTGGAATCGCAAGGCCATGCTGTGTGTGCGCGTGTTCTTCACAGGCTTCATGGGTTCTTCAGTCACTGCAGGAGGACCGCATACCGTGCCCTTCTAGAAGCAGGAAGGGAGTTCGGCTCTTATCCCATCGTGTCTGCGGAAGGCCTGCAGAGGAAGCTCTCCAGTGATGCACCTCCAGTGGTGTCTGTGTCCCCAGAAGTGTTTTCTTCTAAACATGAACTAAGTGTTTTGAAAATGTATAATTTCCCCCTCTTTTAACAGGAATCTTTGCCTACATGAATTACAGAGTCCCCCGGACAAGGAAGGAGATTTTTGAAACCCTCATCAAGGGCCTGCAGCGGCTTGAGTACAGAGGCTATGACTCAGCAGGTAAGCTCTGCAGGAGACCACCATGCAAACATAATGCTGGTTCATTAAAGAAATTTGAAATTTCTATGGAAAAGTAGAAAGGAAAAACAAGGATAAGAAAGAGTCCATCAGAAGCGCCCCCGTCAATATCAGTACCTCTTCTGGTTATCTGGCATCTGGGGACAGTGAGGTATCACGCAGTTATTTATTGTTTTTACCTAATCACGCTTATGCTGTTCTGTAATTTTTTATTCTTCTTTCACTTGCCTTGTCATTTTCCATTATCCTCAATGCTTCCTAACATGATCTAAGTGACTGCACAGTACTCTTCTGGATGGCTATCTCACAGTTCACTTCTCCATCCACATAAGAGGTGGCTATTTAGTCTGTTCCCATTTTTAATTAAGCAGCCTTAGGAGAAAAAGAAGAGCCAGATAATTATATATCCCTATAAATTCTTAATTGGAGAAGGAAAAGGCAATCCACTCCAGCATTCTTGCCTGGAGAATCCCATGGACAGAGGAGCCTGGCAGGCTATAATCCATGAGGTCGCAAGAGTCATACACAACTTAGCGACTAAACCACCGCCGCCGCCGCCATAAATTCTTAATAGAAAGCAAGATGAAAGATTGTAGGAACACTAGTGCAGTGGAAACACTGTTGCTAACGTAGCAGAATGCAAAGCACAGAAGCATTCTTGAATGAGCCCCCTGCCTTTGGTGGCAGATGTGGTGGCACCCCTCCTGCAGGCAGGCCTCTAGGAGTCATCCTGGGTTAGCGGCCGCAGCAGGGGTTCTAGGCTTGTGTTCCTTGCTTGCTGGTAAGCACTGCCACAGTCATAGCCTCTTGTTTCCAAGTTGATATTCTAACACTGTCTGGTTCTCTTCTCGGCTGCAAGCCTAAAGAATGAGAACTAATAAACTCGGTTCTATAGCCCTCACCCTGGGTTGCTCCCTACAGTGAAGTGTGAGAGACAAAACAAATGCCAATACAAAAATCATGTTTACTTTACAGGTGTGGCAATTGATGGAAATAATAATGAAGTCAAAGAAAGGCATATCCAGCTAGTCAAGAAAAGAGGAAATGTCAAAGCTCTTGATGAAGAACTTTACAGTAAGTGGAAGACTTGCCAAGTGAGAGTAAAAAATACAGCCTACTACTGCTAAGTCACTTCAGTCGTGTCCAACTCTGTGCGACACCATCGATGGCAGCCCACCGGGCTCCCCCGTCCCTGGGATTCCCCAGGCAAGAACACTGGAGTGGGTTGCCATTTCCTTCTCCAATGCATGAAAGTGAAAAGTGAAAGTGAAGTCGCTCAGTCGTGTCTGACCCTCAGCGACCCCATGGACTGCAGCCTTCCAGGCTCCTCTGTCCATGGGATTTTCCAGGCAAGAGTACTGGAGTGGGGTGCCATTGCCTTCTCGAAAATATAGCCTAGGTGACTTTAAAAATCTTTCATTCCAACAGCATTGGAGACTAAAAACTTAACCTATTCAAGCATGGAAAAAGGGAAGGAGGGTTAAATCCATGTTGCAAAACTGTTGCCCAGAACATGGGATGGTTTATTTCAGGTGATGGTGCTCTGAGAATTGTTTTCAATATTTAATACTTATGTATTTTAATTTTTCTGGCAAATGATACTGCTTTCCCATTTATGGTAGGGACCTATAATTTTATTTTTAAAGTAAGTTTATTTCAAGTAAGTGAGTTAAGTTATTGATAAGTACTAAGTAACGCAAGGGTCTGGCAGAAGCCCCCAGAATGGGGCCTTTGTGGTTTATGATGAAATGTACTTTTGGTGTGGCTGTGTCTCCATTTAATGAAGCCACCTTAGATAACAGCATCACGTCAATGCTTATTTTTAAAGTGTGGCAAACATTTTTCCTTCATCTAGAACAAGACAGCATGGACTTGAAGGTGGAATTTGAGACCCACTTTGGCATTGCCCACACACGTTGGGCCACTCACGGGGTCCCCAATGCTGTCAACAGCCACCCGCAGCGCTCAGACAAAGGCAATGGTATGTAGTACAGCCTTGCTCCCCTGTCCCAGTGGTTGTGACTGGCCCTGTGACGTGTGTGTCGGAAGTGATGCACACTCAACACCAACGGGCTTCTCAGCAGCCCTGTCTTCCCTGAGTATCCAGACTGGTGACCCTGGATGCTGGACAGGAGGCAGATTCAACCTGGCCTCCTATCTGCAGACGCCTGTGGGGTAGTGCTGACCCCACGGGCATCCACAGGAGCACAGTGGCCCTTCCCACAGATTCTGTTGGCTCTGGGGACCCAGCCTCTGGGGGACTTGGTGGTCCAGAGGGTTGAAGACCTGGGCATTGTTTCTCGATTAGGGACCAGGGTGTTCCAGAGGGCAGAGTGCCTGAGGGAAGGTATGCATTCACCTCTTATCCAGCTGTACCAGCCCTGCCTCTGCAGAGGGTTGTCCTTGCCAGGGCAGGTAGAAGTGCTGATCTTGTCTGACATCTGGGGTGCCTGCTCGAATCCTGACCTTCCAGCTAGCCCCGCACCATGTCAGCCCCCAGTGGACCTGGGTCCACATAACTTGCCTGAGCCCCCAGCATAGTTCTTTGTATGGTAGTTCTCTCAAGTGATGCCCCCAGGTCCCTCTCATGCAGGCAGGATTTGTAGGTTTGGTGCTACCGCTGGAAACTCTCAGACTATGTGCTCAGCCCCCAGGGGTGTCAGGGCCTCTGGGAGCAGGACACACAGGCATATGAGAAGGAGAAAGGGGACAATCCCTGACTCCTTCCAGGGCTTCAAGGGCGACAAAGGTCTGAGACATCATCTACAGGGTCTCCAGTCTAGTTTGGGCCTGGTCAGGCCAGAAGCCCCCACAACCCACACCCAATCATGATGGGAAGAGTGTCCGGGAGAGAGAATGATTTCTGGAGTCAGCCAGGGCCCCCCAACCCCAGGCTGATTCCAGAACGCAGCATAATGGAAGTTCTTGCCAAGCATCGTATTAGAGCAGGGATCAGATACATAAGAGTCGTTGTGGGGTATTTATTGAACATGTTGAACATGTTAGTCACTTCAGTCGTGTCTGACTCTGTGACTCCATGGACTGTAGCCCACCAGGCTCCTCTGTCCATGGGGATTCTTCAGGCAATAATACTGAAGTGGCTTGCCATTTCCTTGTCCAGGGAATCTTCCTGACCCAGGGATCAAGCTCTGGTCTCCCACACTGCAGGCAGCTTCTTTACCATCTGAGCCACCAGGGGTATTTACTATGTTGGCCAAAAAATTTGTTCTATAACATCTTAGGAGAAAACCCCAGACAAACTTTTTGGCCCACTCAATACTATTAACTAAACACTTGACAAGCCTCACTTCCTGTTAGTTGTTGGTGAAGTCAGGCCACAGGAGATAGCACCTCCCTGGTGCTTTTGCCCCTGTTCACACTGTGGTGCCTAGAGGCAGCTCCTCCCTGCCCAGTTTGGAAGGGTGAAGCCTCTTCCAGAGAACAGGAAAGCCTGGTGTGTGCCTCTCAGAAGAGCAGCCACATCAGCCCCAGCCTCCTGCCCACTCACATGATAGGGTGGACCCCACCTCACTGCAGACAGTGAGTCTGTGTCCCCAAAGCAGGGAGGCTCCAAGGAGATCCCCCCACACCCAAACTTGGAAGTGCCTGCCCTGACTCAGGATGAGTAATTGAAAATAAAACAACTGGGAAATAAGATTTATAAGATTTCTCTAACTCATCAGTGATAATTGGAGAGCATACTTTCAAGGAAGACTTATACCCAACAGCTGCACTGCATACCAAAATTACACAAAGAAGTCTTTTACAAAGAAAACATAGATTCCTGAAAACAAATTGTTGATGTGAAGTGAAGACAATAGGCTCTGATGAGAGAAAGTGCAGGGTTAAGAAAACAATGTGAGGGAACAAAGTCACAATGGATATGAAAAAAATGGAGAAGGGAGTGGATATGAAGACAGTTAATAGATAAAGAAGGGTTAATCATCTCACTTGACATAAATACCAAAGTCTATTTCATGAAATGGTAGCCCACAAATCAGAACTCAGTGCATGGCCAGCCTGATGGATGCTTTTCATCAAAGGAGAAATGTGTTATTTCCTCAGGTTTAAATTGTGGTCGTGGCAGTTGTCAGTTCTCATCGCTATAAATGAAGTTTGCTTAACACAAGTGTCTATATAAGCAAAGTTCATAGAGTTTCAAGCTGTCAAATTGTCTGTCTTCACATCTGACTTGAACTTCATGTCTTCATAGCATTTCTCTCTTGACTAAACTTTTCTTCCAGAATTCGTTGTCATCCATAATGGGATCATCACGAATTACAAAGACCTGAGGAAATTTCTGGTAAGATTCTTCCCCTGGGTAACGTCTAAGTCGAGTGATATTGGTCTTTCCCAGAAACTTTCCAAGCAGCTTATTTCCTGCTGGAAAAAAAGGCAGGAGCGAATTGCCATCCACCCTTGGCCACATCACCACACTGGACGCAGACCTTATCCCTAGCTCAGCCTCCTTCTCAGATCTCGCTGGAGGAGAGAGAAGGGCATTCTCATTTACCTCAAAGGTTGTTTCAGATTCACAGCAGAATCCAAAGAACAAAGTGTGTTCACTAAATAACATACGGACTCATACACCAAATGGAATGCAGGGTGGGAAGACAGACGCAAGCGTCTCAAGTATGAAGAGGTGGTGGTGGTGGTTGGGAGGTGGTGGATTTGACTCAATGTATTTGATCATTTTGATTGCTACACTTTTTGCAACATCCAGATTAATTACAAGGACAAGCTTCTGAGGCGGGATGATCTCAGGGAGGACTACAGTGACTCAGCTGTGTTAGGCTGTGGGATTCAGGCAGACAGTTCTCATCCCTTCCCTGTTTTCCTTGTTCTCGCCTTAAGTCACTCCAAGGACAAGTCATAAGGGAGGAGAGGGAGCTGGCCAGGCCAGCATTGCACAATGACCGTTATCTGACAGTGTGTCTAACCAAATATTCCAGGAAAGCAAAGGCTATGAGTTTGAGTCAGAAACAGATACGGAAACCATTGCCAAGCTGATTAAATATGTGTTCGATAACAGAGAAAGTGAGGACATTACATTTTCAACATTGGTGGAGAGAGTCATTCAGCAGCTGGTAAGTTACAGTTCTCACTTATCTAAATCCTCCCTTCATTCCTTTTCAGTTTTCATCAGCGTTTATTAGGCAAACCCGCACCAAGTACCTGAGGATTAAAGATGGCTTGTCTGCGGTGTCTGGCCTTAAAAGGTTGCGTCCTTGTAGATATGGGAGGAGTTCTGAGGTTTCGGTGGGGGTACTGCCCAGGAGAGACCCCTCCTTGGAGGAGGAGGTAGACTGGCCCGTGTAGGGTGGTGGAGGGAGGAAGAGGGGGCTCCAGACTTGCTAGAGTCCACCCTCTGAGCATCGATGCCATCCGTAGCTCCCCCACGATGGGAGCAGTTTGGAGACAGTGTTCAGGGCGAAGAGTCTGGAACATCTGGGGTCAGATGCTTCTTTGGGTACAAACAGTGCAGTTTAAAATATGTGACCCTTTGGTCTTTTCAGTCTTTTTTTTTTTTTTTAAGTAAGTCTACTGTTAAACCCTTTGCCCTATGACTCCTGTCTTAGGGGACCTTAATTTATAAATAAAAGCCTGTCCCATAACTAATGCACAGTGAACCAGTTTAGTTTGCAGCATAGTATTTCCTCTTTTCCATTTGTAATTTTAAATTTTGGGAATGCATCCCAGTGGTGGCCCTTTTAAACGTCAGCAGTGTACCCGTAGCAACACAGAGCTCTTTTTGGCAGAGACTGGGACGAACTTTTCTTTTCAGTCCTACTTCATTGTTGACAAAACCAGCAGGGTGACTATCAGGCTCCTCAGATTCTGTCTGAACCCCCTTCATTTGGGGCAGTTTGAAAGACCCTTAGAGGCCTAGAGTTGCTGGCCCTGGGATATCCCTGGCACACTGGCTATAGCATGAGACCTTGGGTCTGCCCAGGTTCCCAGGTCTTAGAAATCCAGACTGATAGCTGGCTGTACATAAAGTCAAGTAGGGTCCTGGTTAGTATGGATGGTCAGAATGTAGGAGAGAGTTTTGCATCAAGGTTTTAAATAGGGAGAATATTTGGAGTCTTGAGTTAGGAGAGCTATATTCTAATTCTGGTTTGCACAAACCAACAAGGTAAGACACAGAGTCGTTATTGCCATAGAAATAATAATTATAACAACTCATGCTTCCATATGTCAGGCACTGTTCTAGGCACTTAAAATGTTTTGGCTCACAGAAACCGTACAAGATAGCCATTCACCATGAGGCACAAAGAAGGCTGAAACGATTGCCCAGTTTAGGGGAGGAGCCAGAGTTTGAACCCAGGCACTAACGTGTGTTGAGCTAAACGTAGGTCCTAGTTTAGCCCCTTTAATCCTCACGATTGCTCCCCGAGTAGGTACAGTCTCTGAGGCCCAGGGCAGCACCCCTGGCTGCAGTTCTCGTTTCCTGAGGCTCTAGCTGCAGCAGTCCACCCAAGTCATCACAGAGCCAGAAACTGTTCCTTCCGGGCCTGGACAGGGTGGTCTGTATTGCTCACTGGTGTTTGGCACTTGGCTGTGCTGTGGTCGGTTTCTCTTTCCCCTCCTGACATCCCTGTGCAGGTGCCATCCTGTATTCAGTACCCTGAGTGAGTGGCCCCAGGACCACCTGCAGTGAAGAGGCCCCGGGAGAGCTGTCTGGAGTCGTGGATTGACTGGGCTGCAGCAGCCTAGCTTAGCCAGAGTAAGTTGTTCTTCACTCTTCTTTCTTGTCTTTTCAGGAAGGTGCATTTGCCTTGGTTTTCAAGAGCATCCACTACCCTGGAGAAGCCGTGGCCACAAGGTAAGGCGGAATGCACTGACATTTCCAGCTACAAGCAAATGAAATCACTTAGCGTGAGGCACAAGGTAGGGGCAGGGCTTCTGGCAGAGTGGAAGGGACTAAGGGACTGCCGTGGCTGGAGTTTCTGATTTAATTAAAAGAGCAACTAGAAAATTGGATGTTTATTTGAAATCTCTAGATTTTTTTTTTAGGAATTGACAACAAATTCAAACTAAAAATAAAATTGTATAGCAAGGGCAGATCCAGGTTTCAGGTCAGTTTCAGAAGCTCCCTTTAGAAAAAGTATGTAAAATTATGAACATGAAATCAGGAAAAAAATGAATGTTGATTTGAGTCCTGTAAAGAAGAGGCCTTGAAAGCCAAGAGCTTAAACTTCATCACCTTCATGCCGGGTGTGACCCAAGAATCAGCTGAGAGGGCCTGGGTCAGCCCACATATCCTTCTGTCCGAGCCCTGTGCTGTGTGGCCCCAGGACTGTGTGGGCTCACACAAGTGGGTGTGTGAGTGCCATCAGGTAACCACCCTCCTGTGCATCTACCATCGTTCATCTGTCCATCCCTTCTATCCATCCACAGTCAGTCTGACCATCTACCCATTCATCTATCCATCACTCCAACCAATATTTGTTGAGACTTACTGTGTGCTGAGCTGGGCACCCAGGGCCACCGGACCCTTAAGGACTGGACGGTTGTGCGGGAGGACAGGGCTGGGCTGAGAATGTCGTTCTCTGTGATGGGGGCTGGGAGGCAGTGCACAGGGGGCCCAAGGGGAAGCAGGTGTCGGCCTGGGTAAGGCAGGCCGAGAAACCAGTGTGAGCAAAAAGCACGGAGCCTCAAGTGAGGGATCTGAATTTAGGCCAGGGTGGTGGCAGGGAGGGGCACTGGTGGGACTTAAGGCTCCTCTAGTCTCAGTGGGTACCTACTGACACTTTCTATGTGCCAGGCCTGGGTGACCGCAGCGAACAAGGTTGTTTGGACCCTACCCCATGAAAGCCAGGAGCTGGTGGGGAGTTGGGAGGTGGCCAGAGGCTCAGCTCTGTAGGACCTAGGGTGCCCTATGGTTGCAGGCTTCCTGCTGAAGGCCCTGGGGAGCCCTGGAGAATGTGCCTGTGGCCCAGACTATCACAATAGCAAGGCAGGAAATTATGTGAATGTACTATAATTTTATTTTTTCTGGATCAGGAACTAAATTGCTATTTGGAATTTAAGTCTTTCAAATTATAGAATTATAAAATGCTAGTTGGTCTCTGTTACATTTTGAAACTCCTTTTAAAATCTATTGTGATGTTACTATTTTGAATGCAGAAGAAGGTAGTGTGAAGAAGCAATAAAGCTTTATTTTTCTAAATTATCTGTAATTAGTGGTTCTAAAACTTCTGGGACAATCTTTGGGATGTCTTGGGGTTACTTTGCCCTAGGAAGGGGGCTCAATGTGGGTACCGTCTCAGTGTTCAGAGGACACCCAGCCCAGCCCAGGGTGTCAAGGCAATAGGTAATTCAGTTCCCTCTTATCCTTACAGGAGAGGCAGTCCCCTACTCATCGGAGTAAGGAGCAAATACAAACTCTCCACAGAACAGATCCCCGTTTTATATAGGACACGTAAGTTTCTTGAGAAGGGCTTGAGCAGCACGACACTGTTCTGGAGGCAGCAGCTCCCCACAGAGGCAGGATACGTCCCTTCACTCTGCTGGGACCAGGTCCAAATGGTTTTCATGCAACTGAGACTTGGCTCCATGTTTTCAAAAGCTTTTTATCGTGTATCTTTTCAAATATGCACACAAGCCACAAGAGCCGCATGAGGTTCTGTTACATAAAGGCACCCATGTCGTGATTTGAGTGTTGGTTTGGTTTGTTTTGTTAGCAATCAATTCAGAGCTCTTCCTATTTGGAGATCTTTTACACAATTTGGCTGATACAGACGAAGCTAAAACTTGCACATTTCTGCACACATATTCAGAGGGGAAGCTGGCTTCCTCCTGTTGTTCAGAGGAAATAGTTTGAACAGGATTTGTGATCCTTCCCTTCATTTTCTAGGCAATATTGAGAATGTGAAGAATATCTGTAAAACAAGGATGAAGAGGCTGGACAGCTCGACCTGCCTTCACGCTGTGGGCGATAAAGCAGTGGAATTCTTTTTTGCTTCTGATGCAAGGTAGCTAGACCTTGTTTCCTTTCTTTCCAAGGATGATATAATCAAGAAAGACTGGCTGAACCCCCTCCTTTCTTACTTACCCCCCATTTGAGCTGTTTTCTCAAGGCTCAGCAAGGGGAAGAGGTGACGGCCCTCCCGAGGGAGTCCTTGCCCAGTGACCGCTTTTGGCCTGGCTGGCATCAGCAGCCCTGGTGGCCAAAGGCGAAGCCCACTGATCTAACAGTGTGTGGGGCTGCACGGAATAATTGAATTAGTTGCCGACATTGTAAAACTGGGAAATTTTCCATAAAAATCTAAATGTCTAACTTTCTGGAAAACCAGCAGATTTGAGCACACCAGACAGTTCCCTCCAGTCCTTCAGGGGCCATTCAAAGGCTGCTTCTTTAGATGGGGCAAGTGTCTCCAGACCTTCGGTCCTTCCTGAACCTTGCCTGCCTTTACCAGAGTCTGACCATTGATAAAAGAGCCAAGATTGAGGGTTCTGGCCCAAAGGATCCCAAAGTCCACGTTCTCATCAGTACACCAAACAGTAATTCTGAAACTTGAGAAAGTACGCTTCATGCCCATTTTAGCATATCCAAAAAATGGATACACACAAATACACTCAGAAAAGACAGCAGCACTTTCCTGCTGGTTGAAATAGAAAACCATCATGTGCGCTTAGTCGCTCAGTCGTGTCTGACTCTTTGCAAGTCCATGGACTGTAGCCCGCCAGGCTTCCCTGTCCATGAGGATGCTCCAGGCAAGAACACTGGAGTGGGTCCCATGCCCTCCTCCAGGGGATCTTCCCAATCCAGGAATCGAACTGGGTCTCCTGCATTGCAGGCAGATTCTTTACCAGCTGAGCTACCAGGGAAGCCCTAGAAAACCATCATAAACACCACCACCCTACCTCCTGGATCCAAGTCTTTATTATGCCTTTTTTCCCCACCACCCTCTGGTAGGGCCTCGATGTGGAGCAAGGAAGACACCAGGTGAGGCCTCCTGGGAAGCATGGAGTAGCAGGAGCTTGCAGCCCAGGCTGCCAGGCCTATTTCAGCCCGCAGCCAGCATTGTACTTAATGCTGATTAGGGAAGGGCAGCAGCTCCCAGACGGTGTTTCTTAGTGCACCATTTCAATAAGAAGTTAATATTTCAATGGTTCTAAGATATATAGTTATTTTATAGATTTTAGTATCTACGAGTGAAAGTGAAAGTCGCTCAGTCGTGTCCAACTCTTTGCGACCCCATGGACTATCCCCATGGAATTCTCCAGGCCAGAATACTGGGGTGGGTAGCCTTTCCCTTCTTCAGGGGATCTTCCCTACCCAGGAATCGAACCCAGGTCTCCCACATTGCAGGCAGATTCTTTACCAGCTGAGCCACAAGGAAAGCCCAGTATCTATGAGTAGCATCTTACAATTATAATTTGCTATAGTTTTAATTTTTTAGAAGTGCATGAAATAATCACAATCTTAAGATCAATATTACCTTATATTCAGTGAAGTATGGTAGATGTTTCTAAAAAAAAAAAAGCCGTAAGTATGTGAAAGATTAAGCAATTATTTATAGGCAATATGATTATATACTTTTATATGATTATATAAAATCCACCTGAAAGGCTGTCAGAAGTAATATTCATGGCTCTTCAGAGTATAAAGATGTGGAAATTTGGCATTCCAGCAGTAGCCGCTTTGCTGTCAGCTCAATGAGATGGGTAGTAGGGGACTACATCCAGCCTGTCCCCTACTCATGTCTCCATAAGTGACTGGTACGGCTGGCTCTCAGCAAACCTTTGTTGAACGAAAAAAAGTAATCTATTTACCATGGCTGAAAAAAAAAGTTGTAATCCCTTAAAATAAATTTAAATAAAAATAATTCAGAACCTGTTTGGAGAAAACTGCAAAAGTTTACTATGAGAAACAAGAAGAGATCTGAATACAGGGAGAGATTCCACACTCCTTGGTAAGAAAGTCATGTCCGACTCTTTGCAACTCCATGGACTATAGAGTCCATGGAACTCTCCAGGCCAGAATACTGGAGTGGGTAGCTGTTCCCTTCTCCAGGAGATCTTCCAAACCGGGGGACTGAACCCAGCTCTCCCACATTGCAGGCGGATTCTTTAGCGTCTGAACCACCAGGAAAGCCCAAGAATATTCCTGACCCAGGAATTGAACTGGGGTCTCCTGCATTGCAAGCAGATTCTTTACCAGCTGAGCTACCAGGGCAGCCCTAAAATAAATTTAAATAAAAATAATTCAGAACCTGTTTGGAAAAGACTGCAAAAGCTTACCATGAGAAAGAAGAAGAGATTTGAATAAAGGGAGAGATTACCACATTCCTTGGTAGGAAGGCTTAATATTATTATGAAGACATTAATCAGTTTACAGTTAATTTAATAATTTAAAATTATTTTTAAAGAAATTGACTCTTTTTAAATTAATCTGTAAATTCAATGCTGTCTTTAAATCTTTGACATTCTTTTGTTTGTGTAAGTTTTTTGGAACTTAAAAAAGTGATTCTGCAGTGTGCTGTGTATAGATGAAAAAGTACATACTGGAAAACGGGAGTGGTGGTGACCCTCTCGTCTGTGAAGGCATGCCGGGTGCTCTCGTGACAACGGTGGCCAGCATGCACTGGGCACTGAGAGCTGGACACTGCCCGGAGGGCTTCGCCAAGGCTCTCGCGTGCAGGCGTCACAGCAGCCCGCTGGGGAGGGCACAGTGGTCACCTGCCGTCTTGAAGTTGAGGAGCCCAAGACGGGCTTAGAGGGGTCATGTCTGTGCTGTCCAAGGCCACAGGCTGGTGAGAGACAGGGAGGAGGACTCCACCTCAGGTCTAACCCCTGGGCCTGTAATCTTGATGACTCCCCATCCATTCTGTAAACTAAAACAATGACTATATTTAAACATGCAGGTTACATGCACACGTAAATCAAACACACGTAGTAAGCCCTGTCTGAAGGAAAGTACAGTGTAAGCAGTATTTCTTTATTGGAGACTGAATCAGGCCAGTTTTTACTTCTTCCTCTTGTTGACTGTGATTTCTGCTTTTTATTCAAAGAACATATATTGTTTAAAATACTATTTCTAGTGCAAGGGCTTTCCATCCTACTCTATCTTTCTTTGCTAGGATCTGGAGCTGCCTCTCTTAGAGCCATAAACTTGATTGTTTCCTTTTTTTAACTTTGCATCAGCAGTTTTAAGTGCTCATTTTTCTGCACAGGGTACATATTGGTGTAGCCCTTGGTGAAATGAGGGTTTTTTTCTCTCATGGTCCTTCAAGTACCACATTCATAGTGTTAAGTGTTAGTCGTCCAGTCACGTCTAACTCTTTGCAACCCCATGGACTATCGCCTGCCAGGCTAGACTGTCCCTGGAATTCTCCAGGCAGGAATACTGGAGTGGGTAGCCATTCCCTTCTCCAGGGGATCTTCCTGACCCAGGGATCTCCTGCATTTGCAGGCGAATTCTTTACTGTCTGAACCACCAGGAAAGCCCACCTTCATGGCTTTTGCCATATCTGTGTACCACCTGTACTATTGATTACCTTTCTTTTTCATTTACCATCTCAAGGGAAAAATCATTACTTTCCACACAGCGAAAGTTAATTTAAAAATAAACACGATGACTGCACATTTCATTAATGGATAGATCTTATAGTTGCCTTAAGTCCCCGCCCCCCCCCCCACCGCCTTTGCTTGCATACATGTCTATGTGTGTCTAAGAGAAGTCATTTGTCCGAATGAGTTTCCCACTAAATGGATTTTCTGGCGTGCCTCCTCCATGTTCTTCTGTATTTCCTGCAAACAGGAGTTTACAGGTATCTAGAAGCTTGATCATCAGGTTTGATTTTTTTTTTTTTTTTTTGGCAAGACTATTGAATAGGTAGTGTGTACTTCCATCAGGAGGCACTAAGTTTCGTTGTCTTTTTGTAGTACTGTTAAAATCCGTATCACCGGCCTCTTTCATCCATTATAAAGCAGCTCTCAGATTTTCATCTCTTTGTGTCAGTGGCCACTGATAGACCTTGATTAGGGCTATTGAGAATTATAAGTTCATAGGTTGATTATTATAATTCTGTCATTCCTTCTTTATTAGCTGTATTTCCCTCCTATAAAGAGAAACTTGCCTTCTTCAAATGTGATTATTCTGAAAGACAGATCATTTGGGAAGGCAAGATAAATGTTCATCCTTTCCCTTTATGATTCAGAATAATGTGTTAGTTCTTGAACAGTCTCCAAAGTTGACGTTATTTGGATCCTGATTTGAAGAAAACAATTATAAAAGGACATCTATGAGATTATTGGGGAAATTTGAACATACTGGATATTTGATGACATGGAGGAATAACTATTACTCTTAGACGTGATAATGGTATTTGAGTAAGGTTACAAAATAATTCTTATCTTTTAGAGCTATAAGCCAAAAGGTTTACAGATGATTTGATGTCTGGGGCTGGCTTCAAAGTAACTCTGGGGGATGGAGGGGTGGGAGGTATGAATTAGTGTAAATACGGCATATTGTAAAGTGCTATTCAGTGCTACCCATACGGACCCATAGTTGAGACGCAGTGAGTAACTGTCAGGGGTGGGCCCTGTCTCTGACGCCCGCTTTTTCCTCGCTCCAGTGCTATCATAGAGCACACCAACCGGGTCATCTTCCTTGAGGATGATGACATTGCCGCAGTGGCTGATGGGAAACTCTCTATTCACCGCGTCAAGCGTTTGGCTAGTGATGACCCATCTCGAGCCATCCAGACCTTGCAGATGGAATTGCAGCAAATCATGAAAGGCAAGTGTCTTTTGAGAGTCCCTGTGCAGCAACCTCAGGGGCATGTATTACGTGGGGGAGACTCTGTCCAGGGTGGGCACCACAGCCTTCCTGCCTGCCCTAAGCACTGGGGTGGGGCTGCAGGTGGTCTGTGGTTCATGCAGCTCAGGGACTGTGGGGTGTCTGGCCAAAGGGAACTTCTGATTGTGTCCAGGCACAAGGTCTTCCTGCTTGATCTGGCCCCAGTCCGTCAACTACCTCCCTTTAGAACTCTCTAGGATACATTCCTACAGGCCTGCGGTAACAGGAGGCTGTGGACTACTCTCTCCTTGCCAGGGGAGCCCATCTTCCTGCACCCACACTGGTCTCCCTGCACACTCTTCTCCACAGGGCCACCGGGGTAAACTTTTAAGAGCGCCATTCATACCCTCTTACCCTGCTGCATAAAGCCCTCCGATGGCTTCCCACTGCTCACACTCCCAGCAACAGCCCACAACCACCCACACCCAGCCGGGCACCACCTCATGCACCCCTTTCTCACTGTACCTCTGTCCACCCATCCTGCCCTCCTCACCGTTACTCAGACACGTCGAATGCTTGCTTACTTGGGGGGGCGCGGCACTCAGCTTCTCACAGGACTGGCTTCTGTGGATCATTTCCCCTGAAACGTCACTCCCTCAGAGAGCTCTTCCCTGATCTGTATCTGCAGCAGCCCCCACCTCTCCTCACTTGCTCTGTTTGCTTCATGTCACTCTTTCTACAAGTCCTCTGCCGAGGGCAGCATTCAAGGACACTGCAGTGCTGGACATCATGCATCTGTGGGTCACAGAGGAACTCCCAGCCTGTCTGCATACCTGTTGACAGGCATCAGACATAACACCTGTCAGGAGGTCTGGGGTAGTATCTGGTTTCATTCAGACCAGAGCCCTGGGAATATGTGGCTCAAAAGGTTTTTTTGTTTTTTGTTTCAATACAGAAGTTAGGAGTGTATTTGGTTTTGAAAAGCGGCCTATTTCCTTGGACTTGCTTCATGGGCACTTTCCTAGGTAGAGGGGTAGTAGGAAGTAAGCACTGTACTTTCTTGTGGCCTTGCTAAGAGCAGCAGGGCCCAGGAAGGCTAGCCACGCATTTGTTGCTTACATCCCTCCCTCCCTCAAGCTGCAGGGTATGATATGCACACTGAAGTCAGTAATCATACCCGACCTGACTCGTCACCATGAGTCTCAAATGGGACAATACCTGTAGATACCCTTCGTGATCTGTAGTGGCCTTTATACGTGTCCCTGTGACTGCGTAACAACTTTTCTTCTTGATTAAAAGCTAAGCAGTGGTAGTGTAACAAAATTAAAGTTGACTCATATTGTTGATGTTCGTTTGACCAGGCAACTTCAGTGCATTTATGCAAAAGGAGATATTTGAACAGCCAGAATCAGTTTTCAATACCATGAGAGGTCGAGTGAATTTTGAGACCAACACAGGTAATCCCTCATCCGAGCCCCAGGCCTACGTGTGGTCCCTGTGTCGTGTCAGCATTAATGCCCTGCGTGTGTCCTGCAGTGCTCCTGGGTGGCTTGAAAGACCACTTGAAGGAGATCAGACGATGCCGACGGCTCATTGTGATTGGCTGTGGGACCAGCTACCACGCCGCTGTGGCTGTAAGTGCGACAGGCTGGACCCTCGATAGTGCCTGGGAGGCAGTGTCAGCTAGGGCAGGATGAGTCTTAGATTCTGTCCTGTGTTTGGCCTTCCAAATTTGCTGCCATGAGCCACTGTGAGAACTGGCGTGGAGCCCTTTCTCCTGCAGTTGGGCCTGTGAATGCCTGAGTTTCCCTGCCCACCTGTATGCAGCAGTATCTTAGAAGCTCAGCTGTTTTTGTCCCCACAGTGTCTGTAACTGACTTTAGTTCCCTTTTTTGTTGGCTTCAGACGCGGCAAGTTTTGGAGGAACTGACCGAGCTCCCCGTGATGGTTGAACTTGCTAGTGATTTTCTGGACAGGAACACACCTGTGTTCAGGGATGACGTTTGCTTTTTCATAAGCCAGTCAGGTAAGGGTTGTAGGTTTTCCTTAGCTCACCTCAGGGCTCTGTCCTCTCGGTGAGGCACCGCACAGCTCCCCGCTTCCTCCGTCCAGTGAAGTTCTCTGCACACAGACTGTGTGCCACGTGCTCTGAGGCACCGTCCTTTAACCCTCAGAGCCGTCAACTGCTGTCCCATTTTATGAGGAGGGCTATGCAGCGAAGTTTTTCCCTCTCCTGACATTCCAAGTCCAGGACTCAAGAGCCCCCTCACTGAGGTACTCATAAATGTGTGCTGGGTTTAAATTGGAGGGAAGGTTCATGCTACTGATTGATCATACCTTCAAGAACTGTTTGGGCACCAACAGTCCAGCAGTAGGAGGCATAGAGAGACTCTGTTCACATGTAGAGAGTCCAGACTACCCTCTCCCAGCTCAGGAAACCCTGCCTGGGTGCCTTTCTAGCGTTCTGGAGCGTTTGCTCCAGCTCAAGGCAGGACAGAGGGTCAGGGAGGTGATCCACAGCCGTGTGCTTGGAACTCATATGCATGAGTTCTGGGAGAATTCTTATAACACTTAACTATGCAGAATTCCAAACCTTTATAGAAGAGAGACTCACATGAGGAAGCGCCTAGGCTAAGCAGTTATGTTCTGAAATAGCTCACCCATTTTGTATTATCATAGCCACTTTAACCCCTCCCTTTCATTGAGTTATTTAAAAGTCAATATCAAATGTGTTATTTTATCCATAAATATTTCAAAATGTGTCTATAAATGATAAAAGAAAAAATATAACACCACTGTCATTCTCACAACTGCAGCGTTAACAGAATGCCCTAATATCCTTTTATGCTGTTTTCAGCATGCATTTTTAAGAGCATCTCCATTTCAGTGACAAGCTAAGAAAACCTGACACCAACACACCCACTATCTAGCTGGCCACCTCGTTCTCAGGTGCTGCCCTCTAACTTCAGTCGCCACTTACCTTTGGGTTTATAATTCTGTCAGAACCTAAAAATGTTTTGTGAATTGGTGGGAGCCACAAACCAAAGAATGGAGGTGCATTTAATGTGGAAATAATGCAGTGGTACCTTATGAGTGACTTCATAGAAGGAGTTCAAAGTTTCATTTGTTTAGCTCTTTACAGTAAAACTTTTTAAACTATCAAAAATGGGGGTACTGATGAATATAGATCTGTCCCCAGCTCCCAGCCCTGGCCCCCACTGGTGCTGAGAAAGGGCCATGTGGCCCATTGTGCTAGATGGAAGTCTGAGTGGAAACAGGAGAGGAGAAGTGGGCCACAGCTGCACCAGGCAGCACTGGAACAAAGTTAGGGCAGCAGAGCCAAGAGCGGTGGCTGTGTGGACACTGAATGTTTGATTTTATCTTATGCATCATGTCTGATTTCACTTGAGTTCTTTAGGACTTACCAACAGGGACTTCTTGCTGGTTTATTCATGAACCTATTTAAATTTGTTTTTTCCATAAAAATAATTGGAGTCCACACTTGAAGGCTACAAGAAATGTTTTCCTTTAAAACAAGATCTGTTTGAGAAGCACCATTTAGGAGCATTCTTGCTTTTTAAATATTAAATTTCAGCCCACTCTGAATGAGGTCGTTTAGAGTCCAAAAAAGAATACTGGGAGCCAGACCCGAGCCAGGCCTACTCCATCACCCACAGCTAATTGGCCTTGAGCAAGTCAGGCATTGATTTCCTCCGTCTCTGAACACCTCATCCTAAAGGGGAATGGAGGTGATGCCTCCCCACTGGGGAGGAGTTGTCATGAGAATTCAGTGAGACAGTGGATGAGAAACTACTTGTCACATAAATAGTAGCGAAATCTTGAATCTGAGAATCCACCAGGGCACAAGGCCAGACAGAGTGGGTTAAATAGGAAATGGGAAGTGAGATAAACCACTCTGTCTTACGATTCAAGAAAAATTAGAGAAGACCAGGGACGAGAGAGTCTTAAGCCATTTTTAGAAAAACTTGTTTCACATATTTTCATGAAAACCTCAATTATGGAATTTAAATGTTCTGTTTAACATTGAATCACACACAAACTTTTAATAAATTCCTTCCAAATTAGTTCCACTTACGAATCAGCTTTCGTCTTCAATTACAGCAATGATCACAGTGAAGCACATTAACTGCATTACTAAACACCCAGGTGTTCAAGTTTTTCCTATATGCCTCTGCGGTTGCGGTCCCCATATGAAGGCCCCAGCCAGTTGAATAATTTACCTATTTTCATGAGAAAGGTTTTAACATTCCTAGAACATGCACTTCACACGAAACAGTAAAAGGAGAAGTGATAAATTCATTTCAAACTTTGAATCCGAATCCCCATGAATGTTTTATTTTCCTATTTACTTTTAAGACTAAAGAATTCTCCTTTTTTCGAGATCTAAGTGCTAACTGTGTCTCTGGCATTAGCAAACCTTAAATAAAGAACATCTTACATAAAAAAAAAGAGAGAGAGAGAGAATCAACTCGAAAAAAATTGTTGAGCACACATTTTCCTTTCTAAGCACACACAAACTGTGTCTGGGCACCAGTTTCTGCCTAAGAGCCAGAAGTAAACGAGTCAGGGGTGGAGGTTAAGGCTGGCAGGGCCGCACAGCTATGAACTGAAAAGAAGGACCTGTGTGGCAGGGGAGACTGCAGACACCCTCCTGGCACTGCGCTACTGCAAGGATCGCCGAGCTCTGACCGTGGGCGTCACCAACACCGTGGGCAGCTCCATCTCCCGCGAGACGGACTGCGGTGTCCACATCAACGCAGGGCCGGAGATCGGTGTGGCCAGCACCAAGGTAGGAGCCACGTGGGCACCCGCAGGAGGGCCTCCGCTGGGTGGGTGGTCCCCTCCCTGGAGGGGAGCCCCGGGCTCTGTCTCGTCTTGAGTGGTCACCACATGCGTATGGCCCCAGTTCCTCTAGCACCACTGTTCTGTCCTCAGGCTTACACCAGTCAGTTCATCTCCTTGGTGATGTTTGGTTTGATGATGTCTGAAGACCGCATTTCACTGCAAAACAGAAGGCGAGAGATCATCCATGGCCTGAAATCTCTACCCGGTATGTTCCAGAGCTCACCTGCTCATTGTCAAATCCTGTAGACTGTTCCTGGCTGCTCCTTTGCCTGACTCTCTCGATAAATGATACTGTTAATCATCCCCTTCTCCTCAAAACTTCTCCTTACTGCTAAACTCCTGTAGCAGCCCCCCACTGGGCCAAGATTCCAGTCCACACTTGTCCTCAGGCCGTGGAGCCCTGCACGCTGGGCCCCTGTGCCTCTGACCCTTCCCAGCTCCCTTCCCCTCCCGGGCCTCCCTCACCGACTTTCTGACCTTCAGCAATGCCGAGCGCTTTTCACCGGAAGACATTTGTCCTGGCTCTTTCTTCTACCAAAACCCTCTTCCTCCAGCTCTTCATATGACAAACAGCTCCCATCACCCAAGTCTTAGTTCAGAAATCACCTCCTGAGACCCTCCTTGGCAACCCTAACAGGGGCCTTAATCCTTGCTTGCTGCTGCTGCTGCTTTGTCAGTCAGTCGTGTAAAACTCTGTGCAACCCCGTGGACTGTATCTTATCAGGCTCCTCGGTGCATGGACTTCTTCAGGCAAGAGTACTGGAGTGGGTTGCCATGCCCTTCTCCAGGGGATTTTCTGAACCCAGCGATCGAACCAGGTCTCCTGCATTGCAGGCAGATTCTTTACCACTGAGCCACCAGGGAAGCCCAGTCCCCTGCTTAGCTCTCTGTAATACAGGAGCCCATTTCTTTTCTTTATATCACATGCCATGATTTGAAATTACCTGTTCTCCTGTGTATTGACCTGTCTTCCCCAGCCACGTCAACTTAGCAAGCACCAACCCTGTCTGTCAGAGTCACTGCTGGTTTCCAGGTGTCCAGCCAGGGCAGACAATCAGTAGTTGCTCAGGAAACACACAAGGAGTGAATGGCCCCAAGGTTCTTCTGGGTGGAGCCATTCCCAGTCTTACCAGACTTTCTTCTGGAACAAAGGGCAAAGAGAAGGCAGTGAGGGAAAACCACTGTGTAACCATGCTAGGTCTCAGGGTCTGAATCGGACCAAGACAGCATGCTAAAAATTTTCTTTTATTAACAAGAAATAAAAAATTTTCTTTTATTAAATTTTTATTAAAATTTTCTTTTATTAACAAGAAAAGCATTTTAACTTTAAGCCAGGTAACAATCCTGCAAGAACAGGACTCTCTCTGGTAAGTGGGTATTTATCAAGATGTGACCCAAAGATCTTGGGGGGCATAGAAGACCCTGTCAGTGAAAACTATTTTTGTAGTAATGCGGTTTTTATGACAAAGAGGATGCTTTGCCTTCCTCACTGTGTGGACATCTGCAGGGGCACTGGTGGCTGCCACTGGCACTCAGCAGTCTTCAGGGCCGAGGCAGCACAATGTTCTCATGACCAAAATGCAACAACTCCACTTAGGGGTGTCTTTGATTATGTGGCAAAATGCATTAATCTTACTAAATTGTAACACTTTTTAACAGTCTGTGTGACAAGTGGGAGGTATGCAGCAAGTGCGTCTGCTGCGCCCTGAAGTCTGATGGTTGTTCCAGAGAAAAGCACCCTGTGGTTGATTGAGTAGCAAGCTAACTTGGTACTTGGCAGACATTTTCTCAAAAGTGAACCGAGTTAGCCCCAAACTTCGAGAAAAGCTGATGATAGTATCCATTGCCAATGATAACCTTTGAGCTTTCAACCAAAACAGGATCTGGAAAACTTGTAGCTGTCAGCTCTAGTGTGATGACCTCCCAATACTCAAAAACATCTCTGATAAGCTCACAGTGATTTTAACAAGTCTAATTTTTTTAAAAAAATATTTTATAATGAATGTGTCCATTTTTGGAAGATTTTAATAACCCAATGAACCACTATTTTGCAAATGGCCAATGCAGTGTTACAAAATTATGCACATGTAAAAAAATCCATTTACGTAAGTACGCAACAGACTAATACATTTTAAGTTGACAAAGTAGGAAATTTTGATTGATATGATCTCCCTTTTAAGAAATTGTCACTTCTTAAGTTTGGTGTAATATCAAAGACATTCACAATTATTTGAAAAAGTTATTTAAATACTCTTTTTTTCTCCAGCTACAAATCTGTGAGGCCAGATTTTCTTCAACCAAAAAACATATTGCAATGGATTGAATGAGGAAACAGATAAGAGAATCTGTCTTCTATGAAAAAGTCAGGCATTAAGGATTTGCAGAAATGTGAAGCAGCGCCACTCCTCACTGTTTTTTTTTTTTAAAATTTCATGCTTAAATCGTTATTTTAAATGAGTGAATAACTAATTTCCTCAGTTTCTAATCTGGTAAATATTGATAGATAAAACCCACAAAAATAAAGGCTCTTAGAAATTCCCAATAAATTTTAAGATTATAAAGGAATCCTGAGACCAAAGAGTTTGAGAAGTGCTGGTCCATCTCACACAGGCTTTTTTTTCCAGACATAGCACACGACCAGATGAGGGGTATTAATCTGGAGTGTCAGGTCTGGCTGGCCAGCTGGAGGTTTAGCCTCACTGATCCTCTGCTGCCTTGCCTGTAAAATGGAGCTAGAAATAACACTTCCTGATTACCTCCTGTTGGAGAAGGCAATGGCACCCCACTCCAGTACTCTTGCCTGGAAAATCCCATGGACGGAGGAGCCTGGTAGGCTGCAGTCCATGGGGTCGCTAAGAGTCAGACACGACTGAGCGACTTCACTTTCACTTTTCACTTTCATGTATTGGAGAAGGAAATGGCAACCCGCTCCAGTGTTCTTGCCTGGAGAATCCCAGGGACGGGAGAGCCCGGTGGGCTGCCGTCTATGGGGTCACACAGAGTCAGACACGACTGAAGCGACTTAGCAGCAGCAGCAGCAGCAGCAGCTTACCTCCTGTGTTCAGGAAAATAGGAGCACGAATACAAACCACCGTCTCAATAAAATCCTAGCCGATTACACAAGCTGTTTCCCATGATCTGCATTTAAAATTCTTTTAAACTAATGGAAGGGAGAGAAGTGTGTAAACGATGTGAGTTCGGAAGGCTTGTCTCATACACCGTGACTTTTCTTTGTGAATCTTGCTTTATACTTGGTGTGACTGGCTCTCCCCCTCTGCTGTGTGCCTGACTTAGAGCTGATCAAGGAGGTGCTGTCCCTGGATGAGAAGATCCATGACCTGGCCCTGGAGCTCTACACACAGAGGTCGCTTCTGGTCATGGGGCGAGGCTACAACTATGCCACTTGCCTGGAAGGAGCCCTGGTGAGCACCCTCTGCCCAACCCCCTCCTCCACCGGCCCCTGAGTGAGGGGGAGACACCCCAGGAAACCCACAGGAAGGAGGGCAGGGCATTGGGCTGGGGAGGGGAGGGCGTCGCTCTCTGACCCAGTGTTCTAGCCCTGCTGACGTGGAGATGCAGGCGCCCAGTCTCCTGCAGAGAGAGCCCTGGGGTGTTCGCCTGCACCAGGCGCTATCTGGGATAGCCCATTCAGGAGCATCTTCTGAGGGGCTGGCAGTCATTGTTCACGTTTGACCCAGGAGGAAATTGAGCCTCCAAAACATTCACCTTGCTCAAGATTACATAGTAGAAGTGATCAACCTAAAATTCAAACTCAGTTAAAAAAATGTTTTTTTGCTTTTTTCTATTACCACAAGAAGTCTGTGTGGGAGGATTTGGGCACACCAGAACTTCAGGGTAAAGTCTCTACACATTTCCCCTGTTACTCCTCAGTCTTCTGAGGTGAGGTGAGATCCTGCAGAAGATAAGCATAGAAAGCCCTGCGTTTTTTATATCAATGTCTAGCTCTTTTACCCACTGCAGCAATAAAGATGTGGCTTGAGAGAAAGCTGATGGAGTAGGGACAAGATACCAGGACCACAGGGCTACTAAGAGGGCAGAAAGAGATGTACAGAGACCCGAGCCTAGAGCTTGCCTTACTCACTATCCACTTGCTGTTTACGGATCAGATGGTCAAGCAAGGTAAATGGGAGACAGTGTCAGCAGTGCGGCAGCATCTATAACTCAGCTAGACTCCCCTCCTCTGCCTGTGCGAGCAACTGCCTACACCCCCCACCACCCCCATTTGGAAGAATGATGCCACCAGTGGGAAACAGAGTATTACAGGAGGCAGGGCATTGGGGTGAGGTGCAAGCCATGAGTTGCCAGACTGCAGGAAGCTTCAGCTCCCACACCCTTCCAGTGCAGACTCTGGCCCCCTTGAGGGTCCACACACACAGCTTCTCTGGAGCAGTAGGCTCAATGCTCGGGCGGGGCACCCATTTGGTACCCCACAGCCATGCCTCTGCTGTCTAGTGTGGGGTGCTCAGCTGCAGCTCCTGAGTGTGCTGGTGAAAGATGCATATTCAACTATGCCTCCAAGTTAGTTCTGGAGGAAAGAGAGAAGCTTTTATACTGCTGCTGGCACAAGCCGTGGCCCCTCTGTGGTCGCTTGGGTATAGTACTTCCGCCATCTACAGCATCCAGAGTGGAGCCGCGCTTCTGACAATGTTTCCCTGACCCAAGCAGTTCTAGGGGAGTTTAGAAATATTTTCTTCAAAGCTCTCACTAGTTTAATGACATGGGTTTAATGGTGACTGGAAAAAAAAAATGGATCTCTCTAAACATAGGGGGAAAACTCCATTAACACCCCAGTGTGTGTCATTTTGCTTGATAGTTAAGTTGGGGCAACACTTAGAAGTTATTAATCATCCAGAATTGAGGGATCAGTTAATCAGATAATGAAATGAAGGTGTAGAATACAATGCCATCATTACAAACTATGACTGTTAGGGAAACCATGAGGCTGGCTCAGAAGGGATGGGGACAAGCTAGATTGATACTGACTTGCCCATCACAGTGGGGGCAGGGTGGCTGTGCCCCAGAGCTCGGCTGAGGACACAAGCTGTGTGCTGGGCTTTGTGCGTGCGCTAGACAGCAGGTAACCCTCTTCGCTGGGCTTGGCCTCCCTGGCTACCCTAAGTGCCACTGGCCACTCCAGTGTGTCCATCTGCCTTGCGGGCCTCAGCTCCCTGCTCCCTGGATCACCCTTTCCCTGGCTTCCCTCTCTCCCCACTGGATGATCTGCTCCCATTAGCAGCATGGCACTGATTCCACCTCACGTTTCCCCAGAAAATTAAAGAGATAACCTACATGCACTCGGAAGGCATCCTGGCTGGAGAGTTGAAGCACGGCCCCCTGGCGCTGATTGACAAGCAGATGCCCGTCATCATGGTCATCATGAAGGACCCTTGCTTCGCCAAATGCCAGAACGCCCTGCAGCAGGTCACAGCCCGCCAGGTGAGGGCCCTCCGGCCGGCGGGCCGCTTCTCTCCTGTTCTCTTCCGCTCATGCCCACCTCACCCACTGTTGGCCAGCACCAGCAATGCGTGTTCGTTCCTGCTGGTGAGCGGGTGTGAGCATATACTTCTGGGGTCCCTCGTGCGTGGTGCACATTCAGAAAGGGACTGGCCAGCCTACAGCCATGCCCACAGAAGCTCCTAGGTGAGGCCCAGTGATCCAGGTGACCCGGAGGGGTCCTGGCCCTGAGACATGAGATCAAAGGAGGTCTGTTGGAGATCCCCGGGGGAAGTTCTGGTATTGGCCACCCAGAGTTAGATTTCACAGGTGAAGTGCTGTGTCCTCCACAAGACCACCCTCACGTCAGCCACCAACTGCAGTCTTTCGGCTTCCCAGCCCACCCGCATTTCTGACCAACTGGATCCAAATTCAGGAGTTTCCATTACTGAAACCGCCCCCCACCCCCAGTTTCAGTAATCCGCTAGAACTTGGAAAACGCAGGCTGCTTCCTCTGCCCTGAACAGTCTTCCCACCTTTCTTCAAGCAGTTGGCCTCTCATCATTCAGGTCTCAATACAAACGCCTCCTTTTCAGAGAACTTCTCGAAACTTCCCACTGTCTCCCGATCATGTAACGGGGTTTTACTGCCTTGGTGACATTTATCTGAAATTCACTGCTAATTATTGGTTTGCTCATTGACATTTTTGTTTTCCTACCACTTGACTATGAGCCCCTAGAGTAAGGGGTAAGAACTCCTGCTCTTTGCAAGGCACACTGAAGCCACTCAATAAACGGGTGCTGAATTAATGCAGCAGGAGGGTGCCCCACCACCGCAACGACAGAAGCATAGGAACCTTTTTAACAAAAGCCTCCAAACTCTTTGACCTATACACAAATCAGATACATCACCTGACCTATAACTGCAGCAAATACAAAAGATCACAATATTATTATTGCAATATGTTGCTCTTAGAAACTCTGCTGTGTGTGACGGATTGCTCCTTTCAGAGATGACCGGCATCTTGTGATCACATTTCTCTGTCTTAGGGTCGCCCGATTATACTGTGCTCCAAGGACGACACTGAAAGCTCCAAGTTTGCATATAAGACGATCGAGCTGCCCCACACCGTAGACTGCCTGCAGGGCATCCTGAGTGTGATTCCGCTGCAGCTCCTCTCCTTCCACCTGGCTGTACTCCGAGGATATGATGTAGGTCTAAAAATTGCACCTCAGCCAGCAAAGGGGAGAGACATAATCCCAGAGTTCCATTTGGTTCTTAAATACTTATTGGGTATAAATAATCATAAGGGAAATATTTTCATTTAAAATAATTTTTTAAAGTAACTTATACCCCCTGAAAACGACAGGAACTGCAAGATGTGTAAAGACCATATTAAACCATAAGAGGCAATTTGATGAGCAAATTTAATATTTTAGTTTGGTCTTTTCCTTGTGCCTGTAAATTTTTTAAGATTTTTTGAGATAATATCAAGGATGAAATTTCACAACTTTCTGTTTAATACGTTACAAGTGTATACAATACATTACAAGTTCTCAGATCTTGAACTTGTAAGCAGCATTTGATCGTTGCACAATATTCTACCACAGTCTTACAGATTTTAACAATGACTTAACCAGTCTTCTGTTGTTTAAACGGTTTCTAATCTCTTGGAATATCTGCATAAATAACAATTGCAGTGAACTATCTTTGTGCATCTATATATCTTCCTCCCATATTAGAAGGTTTATCCTCAGTCTAGCAAATCATTCAACATTTTGGGATTCCTATTTCAATTTCTGTTCCAGAAAAGAACAAATTTATGATCTCACCAGAAAGTGTGTGTGCAGATAGAAGTTTTATTGTAATTTTATTTTGAGGAGCTTTAAAAAATACATATCAACACCAAAAACAATATAACAAACATCTGATGGTACATCCATCATCCATCATTGACAATCCCTAACATTTTGTTATATTTGTTTCTTCTCTTCTTTAATGTTATTGTAAACAAAATAAGACCCTGTAGGTAAAGTTGAAGCCCACTTTATCAACCATCCTCAGTCACATTTCCTTCCCAAGCCCCACCTTTAACCAATATTTTAGTGTGTCTACTTCCAAGAAAAGTGAATTTTTAACAGTACAAGTTGAGCTAGCTGTTTTTAATAGCATGAATCATATCCTTTTAATAGTGTTAACACTGCATGACACATATCAGGTGCACCATTAACATTTACTGAATAAACATAATTGTTTCTAGAATAAGAAATCCCTTCCAAGATGCAGGTCTCAAGGAGCTAGCTCATGGTTGGAGATGCCCAGGAATATTCATCTTCCTATTGTAAAGAAGTCTGAGAGCTGGCTTTACAGCACAGTGTGTGGCTGAGACCCGTGGGTCTGAGCAGCTACCTTCTGTCGTTTTAGGTTGACTTCCCCAGAAATCTGGCCAAGTCTGTAACTGTGGAATGAGAACCAAGAGGAGACCACTACCACCTTCAAGACCTGTCCCAGTGAAACCAAGTGGGAAGAAAAGCTGGCGTTCGGCGTGTTCTCAGTAGATCCCGATAGAGCTTGACAGCTTTGATGTGCCTTGTACCCAAGTGCTTTGCTTACAGCAGGTAGTGTTTTCTCTGTGTCCTGAAGCCGCCAGAGGAGAAGGGAACCATTGTTTACACATGGGGATCTGAGCAGACTCTTCCAATACCGTGCAATAGAAATACAGCTCTCTTCAGAGTAACTGTGAACCTTTTTTAACCAACACTAGTTAAAGACAAAGTATTTATAATGACAGTTGTATAGCTTTTAAGTTATTTTTCTAGTATGTGGCTTTCTGTAGCCAACGGTGCCCTCAGGCTACCCAGTGCGCCCAGTCCCCTGGCAGGGAATGTACATCTCAGATTTGAGTGCCAGGCATTGCCCCTCTGGACTCCTTTCTCCTTTCCCATCCTGTCTTGACTGCTACTGAGTCCTGTCCTCTGACCTCGGGGAAGCCCCCTCCCACCATCTTCCTAGGCCTCCGTAGGTTCTATCAGATCTCAGTTCCTTTCAACAGTGTCTTCTCATCTTAATCTCTCCAACTCTCCAACTTCTCTTTCATCTCATCATGGTTCTTTTTAAGCCCAGGCAGCATTTTGGTCCCTGCTCCTGCCCATAGTGAAAACAGCCTGAAAAATACCATGCAACAGAATAGTTTCAAGTGGGCTACCTTGCCTTCTATTTAAAAGCATGCACAATCAAAGTACTATGCAATTTTTAAGACAATAAATAACAGTAAAATTGTGTGTGTGTGTGTTTGTGTGATTTTTGTTAATCTTGTTCTTTTTGTGTACATATTTTTTGAGGGCTCCTCGAAACAAACTGAGCAGTAGCTCATGGGGGCAGCCCTGTTTCTTGGTAGCCACTGGCATTGTCCCCATACCCATGATCTGTGTTCTTCTAGAAGGAAAATGAGGACTGTGTTAAGAGTGGAACAAAATGCAGGAGGTTTGGAACTCTGGAATGAGAAGCCACTCAACAGATGTTGGAGGAGGTTGGGCCATGAGATGCTGCTTGAGATGGCTGCCCAGAGCCTACACACAGCACACAGAGGTGAAACTCAGATTTGTACTTTTTTCCCCAATGATCCTATAAAGTCACCAATTTTATTAATAGAATCAGGCAGGAAGATAGAAAGCCAGAGGGCCAGTTCTGGAGTTGGAATTTGGCTTCCTATGAAAGCGCTATCCCAGACAGTGCGAATGGTGTCTTCACGGCAACTGACTGACATGTGGGGCTCTAGAGTACCAGCAGACCTTAGTTCTGGATTACCTGTGGGCTATCCAGTGACTTCTCCTTCCCCTTCTAGGCTCTCCCCTGAATAACGGGGGTTGGAAACCTGGGAACTACATTTCAAGCTGAATTCTACCAATGAGAAGCACTCCTGGGAGATTTGAAAGTTTAGAAATTGTATTATTCATTGAGAAATTCGTATCACTTATTTCTGCTCTGACAGAAGTAGATGGGGGGTCCTGTTGTGACCCTTAGCACCAATACACCCACTGTGGCGGTGCTCCCTAAAGCTCACCCATCACGCAGTGCTCCATGCTGTGCTGGCCACCAACAGAGGCTCCTGGGGCTCCTCCAGGATCCCACTTCTGAGAGCTGGCAGGAACCCAGGGGCCCTGATGGCATTCTCAGGCCTTCCGTCTGCCCTTCTTACAAATAAATAAGGGTGTAAGTTCTGCTGGAAATGCCTGCTCTGGTTTCTGTCCTGACCAAACAATGACCAGTACAACTTTTGAGGTTAGGAGACTACAAACTAGCCAGAACATCTTTATCTGAACAACAACCAGAAAAATGTATTTCATCCTTCACTCCTGAGGTGATGACCACCCTCACTTCCATACTAATTGATCCCTTGCTTTTCTTTATAGTACTGTTTATCATATTCACACAATAATGCTCAAACAAAACTACCACCTAGTCTTGAAATCACAGGACAAGCACACAGCAGCCATGCAGGGAGAGAGCAGCAGTGCCCACACTGGGCAGAGGCTCCCAGAGGAGGTGAGCAGAGCAGGCTTGGGTCGTGGTCTGACTTCCGCTTCTCCGGGAGGTGACAAGGCCCTTTCTGGGGGAACTTGCAAGCAAAACCATGAGTGAGTTTGGTGTCAGCCAGGTGCTGGACATGCCGCAGAAGCCTGGTCAGTGAGAGTGGGCTGCTCTGTCTCTTCGATTTCTGAGCCCACCGTGGTCTACTTCCTGCTCTTGGGGGAAAGCAGAAAACCTCTGTGAGTGATATGTGTGTCCTCAGCAGAGCCTAAGAGGAGAGACCCTCATTACACATGGTCAAGACAAGTACTGATGAGAATCTGGGCCAGTTCTCCTGAGCATTCTGTCCTCAAGTAAAGAAAGTGACCTGATGGAAATGGGGGTCTTGCTGATGACAGTTCATGTAGTTCAGCTGCCCTCCCCATCAGCGGCAGAGCTGTCACTCTGGGGTCACCTTTCACCCTCTTCCAGGAAGTCCCGCCTCATCACTCATCCCTCTTGCTTCCTGTCTCTTATAGTCTTCTTTTGAATTTCCTTTTTTGTTCTGGTGGAACACATCCTTCTTGAGTAAAAATGCTGGGAGGTAAATGTTTTGAGGCCTAGCATGTCTAGAAATGACTTTATTACTCATACTTGATTGAAGGTTTAGCTAATTATAGAATTCTACGTCAGATAAAAATGTTTCTTTCAGAATCATAAAGGCAGTGATCCGTTATCTTGTTCTCAGTATTGTAGCTTAGGAGTCCAAGTCACTCTGGTATGCCTTTGTCAGTGACCTCCTTATTTCCTTCTTTTTGTTCCCTGTGGTCTCAAATATCACAAGGTGCCTTGGATCTCTTTTCATTTAGTGTTTTCATTCTGGTTACTCATAACTGTCAGGTCTGGATGTTTTCTTGAGTTACTTTTTTGTAGACTTCATTTTGCTTCTCTAGCCTTTCTGTTATTCAGAGGTGAAGCTGCTGGAGCATATATCTCAGGGGTGGAGCCTTTGACTACAGAGGTCAAGCTACTAGAATGACCTGTAATTTCTTATCCTTTCTATTATTCATCTTCTCTTTTTGTGCTGCTAATTGGGAGGTTTCTTCAGCTTTCTCTCCCAACCTATTACCAAGGTTTTTCATTTCTTCCAAATAACTTAATTTCCAAGAGCTTTTTTTTTTTTTAGCTCTGATATGTTTAACTAAAGCCCATAATTCATTCATATGTCCATAATTTGTCTCTAATTCCCTTTTCCTATTCAGGGACATCACATGTCTCCTTTTGGCTGTGAGTTTCTCAGACTTCCCTTGTTTGCGATTACTTTGACAGTTTTGAGGACTATTGGTGGGTATTTTGTAGAATGTCTTACACTTGGATTTGTCTGATGCTATCCTCATGGTTAGACTGGTGCTCTGCGTTTTGGAGAGGAAGACCCTGGAAGTAAAATGCCATTCTCATCATTTCATATCAAGGGTACATACTATCAACACATCTTATCACTGTTATGTTAAACATGGTCACCTGACTGAGGTTTTACTTGTCAGATTCTCTATTCCCCAGGGCTTTCTGGGGAATCCACTTTCCATACTGAACTCTTTAGGAGGAAGCCACAATGCCTACCCCACACTTAAAGAGTAAGTGAGTTATGCTTCACCTCCATAGGAGGGATGTATCTATATAAATTATTTGGAATTCAGTACAGATTTGTCTGTTCTTCCCTACTTTTTTGTTGCTAAATCATCTATTTCTATTACTATGAAACTCATGGATATTTACTTTTATACTTTGAGTTACAACCTAGAACTAGGTTACTTTTATTTGGTTGTTCAAATTTTCCAGCGATGGCTACTGGGAGCTCCTTCAGTTGGCTCCCGTGACACGCCCCCTTGTTTGTGGATGTGCTTCGGAAGCACTTCCTTTCTTGCCTACAGCCTGCTCTAGGCTCATCTTGGATACTCCCAGCCCCTGCCCTAGAATCAGCCGTTGCTCTAAGGACCCCTGGTTTCCTTTATTTGAGAATGGCATTAGAAACAAGACCTAGGCTCTGGGTGTGCTCCTCCTAGGATGCCATCACTTCTAGGCCAGCTCAGCTGAGGGCACAGACGTAGTTTGCGTGCTGAATTGTTTTTAATGGTGGTTCTTGTTTCAAGGCACAGAGAAGGCGATGGCACCCCACTCCAGTACTCTTGCCTGGAAAATCCTATGGACGGAGGAGCCTGGAAGGCTGCAGTCCGTGGGGTCACTAACAGTCAGACACGACTGAGCGACTTCACTTTCACTTTTCACTTTTATGCATTGGAGAAGGAAATGGCAACCCATTCCAGTGTTCTTGCCTGGAGAATCCCAGGGATGGGAGAGCCTGGTGGGCTGCTGTCTATGGGGTCGCACAGAGTCAGACACGACTGAAGCGACTTAGCAGCTTGTTTAAAGGATGCAATATTTTTTCATATCCTCTGAAGCCTGCAAAGATTTATTTATTTTTCTGTTGGAATTTCCTTCTCTATGTAGCCTGTTTTTCTGTTTGATCTAAGTTTTCTTTGCCATGTGACCTTGGATTATTCGGTCAGATTCAAGGTAGGCTGAACAGTCCTGGGCACACAGTGGCACTTATTTTGATGCCGAGATTCACCGCTGGTCAATGTAGTAGGGGACTTGTGGGCAGATGGAGGGTCAGGCCTTTCCTTTAGGCTTCAGGGTTGGTCAGACTTGCAGAAAAGTTTTCTAGTCCTTTGCCTTTGAGCAAGGGTCCAGCAACTGGTACTCTGGGAAACACCTGAAGAGGAGGGCTGAGGATCACTGCATTCAGTCATGGGGCCATGGGTTCCCCATTCTCATGCAGCTCCCATACTTTCAGCTATGCCCCCAGCGCAGACACCTGTTTCTTATCACTGGAGAGTAAAATCCAGACTTCTGCCTTTCCCAACTGTTTTCTACCCTTTCTCTTTCCAAGTCCTCATATGAGACTGGCTGACCAGCACAGGGGTGGGAGCCCTGAAGGGCAAGCTATCACAGTCCTCCTACGGGGGCTTTCAAACTTGATTTGAGACAGAGGGCCATCCCCCTTGGGTGGTGGGAGAGCAGAAGGTGACATGGGAAGAAGGAAGCAGACACAGAGGAATGGGATGGGACAGAAAGCCTTCCTCTAGCTGCCAAGGCCTCACCCTGGCTCTCAAGCCTGCAGTACTGAGACCAGCTTTACCCCTGCAATCCCTCAGGTGCTATAGTGCAGGAAACTCCCCGCATTGTTCCCACTGGTTTAAATGCAGTGTGGCTTTCTATAACACAACTGAGACAGTACTGACTTGAACCCTCTGGCACATCTCTGGTCCTGGTAAGGGCTGGGGAGAAGACAGAGGAGGGCTGAGGGGAGGGGAGGGAGAGCAGGCCATGTGGGGAGAGGCTGAAAGCCCACTCCACATGGAACCGAGGCTCAGATAAGCTAATCCCTTGCCCAAAGGACCATAACTGAAGTGGAGAGCCTGACCGGAACCCAGGCGAAGAGGCCCACGTGGGACGGGGAAGTGGGCAGTGTCTGCAGCATCCAGGGCAGGGAAGGGCAGCCAGAAACAGATTCTGAAGGGCCTCTTCATGAGCAGGCCAAGGGCAGGAGTCCCCAGTCAAAAACCAAGCCAGGTTTCCTCTCTGACTACTCCTCTCTCACCCCTGCAGCCTATCTCCAAGACCCAACAGTTCCACCTCTTAAAGTTTTTTTTTTCCTTTACATTAAGTTTGCTTTGTATAATTTACACACATTAAGTCATCTTTTCTGAGGTGTACAGTTCTGAGTTTTGATACATATACAGTCATACGCCTGTGTGCTACGTCGCTTCAGTCGTGTCCGACTCTGTGCAACCCCATGGACTGTAGCCCATGAGGCTCCTCTGTCCGTGGGATTCTCCAGGCAAGACTACTGAGTGGGTTGCCATTCCCTTCTCCAGGGGATCTTCTTGATCAGGGATTGAACCCATGTCATAGTCATGAGGGCCACCATAATTAAGGTACAAATAGAGTACACCCAACAGAAATACCCCAAAAGAAAGCTGACTGTGGGAGAATTGATGCTTTTGAACTTGGTGTTGAAGAAGACTCTTGAGAGTCCCGTGGATTGCAAGATCAAACCAGTCCATCCTAAAGGAAATCAGTCCTGAATATTCATTGGAAGGACTGATGCTGAGGCTGAAACTCCAATACTTTGGCCACCTGATGCAAAGAACTGACTCACTGGAAAAGACCCTGATGCTGGGAAAGACTGAGGGCAGGAGGAGAAGGAGATGACAGGATGAGATGGTTGGATGGCATCACTGACTCGATGGACATGAGTTTTAGCAGGCTCTGGGAGTTGGTGATGGACAGCACCTGGCATGCTGCAGTCCATGGGGTCGCAAAGAGTTAGACATGACTGAGTGACTGAACTGAGGTGAACTGATCATCCCAAAAAATTCACTTGCGGCTCCTGGTGATTATCTCCCCCCACCCTCTATCTTGACCTCTGGCAACCACTAATATGACTTTGCTTTTCCCAGGTCGTCATATATATGGAATCATATGTGGTCTTATGTTTGGTTTCTTTCACTTACTGTTTTTAGTACTTTATCTTGTTGTGCACTTGCCATCAGGCCAGCTGTCAGGCAATATCCTACTGCACGGATATTCCACAGTCCCTTTCCATTCACTGAATTATGGACACATGGGTTGTTCCTAGTTTTTGACTGTTTTGAATAAAGCTGCTATGAACATTTTTTATGTGAACATGCTTTTATTTCTCTTGGGTATATATCCAGTGATGGGATTGCTGGGCGATATGACAGGTATATGTTTAATGTTATCAGAAACTATCAAATTGTTTTCCAAAGTGGATAAACCAGTTTGCTTTTCCACCAGCAATGTATGAGAGTTCCATATCATTGCCAACACTCGCTATTGTCTTTTCTAATACAGCCATCCTATTGGGGTGTGTAGCGGGGTGTGTACTGATAGTGGGTTGTAAATTAATTTGCATTTTCTTAAAGTTTTGAAACAGTTTTAAAATCAGTTCCTTCCTCTTGACACCTGCTGCCTCAGCCCCAGGCCAGCTGTCATCTTCTCTTACAAGGGCTGTAGCAATAGCTCTTTAATTGGTCTCGTGATCTTAAGTCCCTCATCCCTGAAACTTCATGTGCCTTAATGATCTTTCAAAACAAACATCCCATCACATTGCTCACTTCCTTTAATACTCCACAACAGCTGCCCATTACCTCCATAGCCAGGTCTCCACCCTGTGATGCCCCAAGGCCCAGTAGGTAAGGGGTGAGTGAGGTTGCAGGCAGGTGTGGGTAATAGGGAGTTAAGACTGTGGTGAACTAGGGGGTCTCACCTAATGGGGCAGCTGCCACTCAGTCCCAGCTGAAACTATGGGAATATGAGCCTCATGTTGCCAGAGCTTTGACTCTGGCAGACAGTGAAACCAACAATTCGAGAGTTTTCAAGGTGAAAGCTCCCAATTTTTAAATGTTGGTAACTAAAAAACATAGAAACATAGGAAAACTCTCAGGGTTAAACAAGGCATTCTGTGAGCTGAAGCCAGCCTATGGGCCTCCAGTCACCTGTGCCAGTCCACCCACCTAAAAGTCCTCAAAACTTTCCAGTATCCCTTCTCCATCTCCAACATGAATAGGTGATGTGTGGTTCCCTGAACACAGCGTGCAGGTCTTCACTTCAGAACCACTGGGTCTGAATGCTCTGTATGCCTAAAGCACTGGCCCAGCACATTCCTGCTGACTTTCCATCCTCAGCTGGGGCTTCCTCTGGTCCAGGAGGCCTTCCTCAACTGCTTTTCCCCACCTGGCAGGCTAGATCAGCTGTCAGTCATGCCCATATGTTCCCCTCTCCCCCATCCCTACAGTTCTCAACACACTTGTGGCAGGATCTTCTCACTTGTTAGCCTCCACTGGAATTCTGTACACTCTTCCAAGCATAGACCAGCTCCCTGATCCTTATCCTGTCACTTCAGCGGTGTCCATAAATGTTCACTGTACGTCATAAGCCAGAAAACAGAATCCTTTCAGAAAACTCTACATGACATTCTCTCCTCTGATGGGGTGAATATGTGTACAATGATTTTTGGAACTCACTTTGCATGGGGTGATTGCTGCAAAGTCAGGACTGCAGTGTATCTGAGAATGGGTGCTCCTTCCTAATCTGAGAGGCACCTAGGAATGCTTCTTTGTAAACCGCCAGACCTCATTAGCTTCCCATAATCCTTGATGGTGGCAATTTTTGCTCCCTATTTTCTGTTGTGCATCCGGAGCAGGTAGCAGTATGGTTGGGTGTGGGCAGAGGCTATCAGGTGGGCCCTTATCAGTGCAGGCAACACTCAGCAACTACAATTTCAAACAAGGATGGGCCATACTTAGTTTTAGAAAACTCACTCTAGTAGCCAAGATCAGGGTGGCCTAAGGGGAACCATGTACCTGGTTCCCTTCCTCTACACTACCCCTCTTCTGAGGTCCTGGTACTCCCAGCCTGGCCCTGGGTCACAGGCTTGCCAGCCTCCGTGCCACCTGCTCTGTGCCCCTTAGCTTCCCCATTTGCAGAGTCCTGCTCCTTCCCTCCAGTTTGGCCCTTACCCTGGCCACCCTATGAGGACTGTTCCTCCTTTACAGTTCACAAGTTTCCCAGTCCCCAAAGTCCCCTCACCCCATCCACTGACCTCTGAGATTTTCCCCAATGGGTCCAGCCTTCATGCCTCACTTCTAGCTTTGCTAATAGAAACACTGGTCTGACAACTCTCCCATCATTTCACACCTTCAGACCTGCTGGAACCAGATCCAGAGGCTAGCTGGGGGAGACACCTCTGAAGAAGGTCACTGCCAACAAATCACAGGTCCTAGGGGCCCTCAGCATTGCACTCCCTTCCCTCCATGTATGACTCTGCCATTCTCTTCTGAGAAGACCCAGGAATGAATGCTCCTTTGTAAAACCACAGCTCTGACAGCCAGACCTCCTGCGTTTCCCATAATCCTTGCTGGTGGCAATTTTTGTTCCAGTGGCTTGAACTCTGCTCCAGGCTCACCGGCCAGTCTTCTCCCCTCTGTCACTGACCTGCCGGGGCCAGGGGCCTACACATGGCCATCTCCTCCCATGTCCCTCCTCGGCTTCCGGCTGCTGCTGCTGCTGCTGCTGCTGCTGCTGCTGCTAAGTCGCTTCAGTCGTGTCCGACTCTGTGCGACCCCACAGACGGCAGCCCACCAGGCTCCCCCGTCCCTGGGATTCTCCAGACAAGAACACTGGAGTGGGTTGCCATTTCCTTCTCCAATGCATGAAAGTGAAAGTGAAGTCGCTCAGTCGAGTCCGACTCTTAGCGACCCCATGGACTGCAGCTTTCCAGGCTCCTCCGTCCATGGGATTTTCCAGGCAAGAGTGATGGAGTGGGTTGCCATTGCTTCTGGCAGCAACCCTCAAACTGCTTCACAGTGAGCAAAGGAATCCAAGGTCCATTCCCCTCGTCTCCACGTCCTCGCCGCCTCCGCCTCCCAGTCCTGGACGCCAAGGCCGCGGCTTCCCCTCGCCCTGGCCCTCCCCTCATGGACCTTCTCCGCCTTCCTCCAGGCCGACTCGCCGCTGTCAGTCTGCACCTGCAAGCCCAGAGGCCCGGCTTTCGGTCCCGTCAGTACCCCTTTCCATCGCCTCCCAGCGCGGTGCTCGGCTGCCGCACCGCGGGCACCGGTAAAGCGCAGTCGGCGCGCCGAGCCCGGCCTGCGTCATAAGGAAGCGGAGCGATCAGCTGCGCGGCCGCCAAGCGCCGCTCCCCGAAGACCTGGTCAACCAGCGCCGGGCTCGGCCCGCCTCCCCTCCGGAGCCGCCCGGCAGTAGCCCCAGCCCCGCGCGCGCGCGATTGGCGGCGCCCGCCCAGCTCTCCGCGCGCTGATTGGCCGGCGCGCGGGTCGGTCAGACCGGGCGCCGCGGCGGCGGCTGCAGCGGAGGAGAAGCAATCCAGACCGGAAGGGTCCTAGGCGCCCCGGCGCCCCTCACAGCCTTTGCGGCGGCGGCGACGGCAGCGGCGGGGCGGAGCGGAGCAGAGCGGGGCGGGGCGGCCAGGCGAGCCCGGGGCAGCGGAGCCGCGAGCAGCTAGCGCGCTGCGCCGCCAGTCCGCCCGCCTGCCCTCTCCCTCTGGCGCGGCGGCGGGGAGGCGAGGTGAGCCCGGCCGGCGGGTTAGGCCCAGCGGGGACTCTGGGACCGAGCCTCGCCGGGGAGGGGCGGCGGGAAGGCCGCGAGGCCAGGCTCCGCGGGGACAGGGGGGTGCGGAGCGGGAGGACCGGGTTCTGTGGGGTCTGCGGGGTGCTGGCGACCCCGGCCGCAGCCCCTCTTCCTCCAGGCTGCCGCAGTCACCCCCTTACGCCCGGCTGTCCGCGCCCCAGAGCTGCGGGCTCGCTCCCTGCTCTGGCCCCGGCAGACCTGCTGTAGGGTCTGTGGGCGCCCCCTCCCCCGCCCCGATTGTTTGGCACCCAGCTGCATACCTCCTCCCGGATGCTCAGAGCCTGGGATCTGATTCCTGCGACCTTGGCGAAGGCACTGATCCTTGCTGTTCCTCTGTTTTCCCCTCGGCAAAGTGGGGGAAATGTCTACCCTTTTGGACAGGATTGTTGTCAAGCTCTATGAATGTGTGTGAAAGCCCCTGGGCGGGAGCCCGCCCGGTGCACACTTGTGGAAAATGAGCGGGATACTGCTCCTTGCTGGCTTGAGTGTAGCAGAGTCCGCCCAGAGTCCCCCATCCTCGTGCTCCCCAAGTGCCTTGTCATTGCATACTCAGTGCCCAGCAGTGCCTGAGCGGGCCCTGACCAGCTCACCCCCAACAAGTCCCCCAACCCGGAGCAGTGGTCTCCTAACCTACCCATCTTACTGGCCTTGAACATTCAGCCCTGTTTACCTCAGGACCTTTGCACTTGTATCCAGTGATTGGAGTTGCCTCCCGGATCTTTGCACAGCTGACTCCTTCTGGTCCTTCTCACATGTTTCAATTTACAGAATCCTTTCCTTGACCACTCTTTCTCCTCCTTTAGTCTTTCTGTCTCATTACATTAATTTTCTTCCCAGTATCTGGTTTGAAACTATTCTGTTGATTTGCCTGTTTATTTTCTGTCTCTCCCATTAGGATTATAGCTTTCTGAAAACAGGTAGTTGTCTGATTTGTCCACTGCTTTATCCCCAGTGCTTAGAAAGCACACAGTAAGTATTCAGTAATATCAGTTAAGTGAGTAAGTGAGTGAATGAATGACCCTGCCAGCCTGTTGCCTCTGCTTTCTCTGTTTAGTGACTTCTGACTAACTTGTGAAACTTACATGCAGATGATAGGTTGCTTTAGTTTTGTGGAACATTTTAATGTCCTTGACCCTTTTATTTGGTAACTATCAGAACAAGCTGTAATATAAAATCTGACATTTTTATAATGTTTTCGCTCTAACTTCCTTCCTCGCATTCAGGACACATTGACTGAATTCTGCATTATCCAGGTCAGCTTTCTGCTCGGCCCTGGGGACACAAAGGCAGTAGCAACAGGGTCCCTTCCTCCAGAGAGCCCAAGAGCCCAATAGAGAAAGGAGACATGCAGACAGTGCTCGGACAGCTTGCTGTAGAGCAGGGCTGTGCTGTGGAAACTTGGAGGAGGCGGTGGTGCTTGGCTGGTGCTGGAGTTGGCTTGAATGGTGATGAGAAACTTGTCAGGTCTAGGGGAAGACAAGACGTGGGGAAGGGCAGGGTGAAGGAGGAACTTCAGCCCAATCAGTTGAGTTCACTCGCTCAGTCATGTCGCTGTTTGGGACCCCATGGACTGCAGCACACCAGGCTTCCTTGTCCATCACCAACTCCCAGGGCTTGCTTGAACTCATGTTCATCAAGTCGGTGATGCCATCCAACCATCTCGTCCTCTGTCATCCCCTTCTCCAATATTCAGCCCAATGTTGGGGTCAAAAACCAGCCTGTGGGGCCAGGTGTGAGAGATTAGAGTAGTGGAGACCCTGGAGAACCAGACACCACTTACCCAGCAATTTTTAGAAAGAAGCCAGAACTTGAGATTTGTATCTGCACTCTCTTCATGTTCAATTGTTGGCAGTAGCTTATTTTAAAATGTTTTCAGTGCTGTGAGCCAAGCAAAATGCAGACCTCATTCAGTTTTATTTCAGGATTGTCGGACTCCGGACTTCAAGGCAGGTTGTTTAGGAGGGAAGAGTTGCAGTGAGCTAGAAGGGTAGCCCACAACTAGGGCAGCTAGGCCCTGTTTGTCCAGGAACTCTCTTTTGGCACTGGAGCCCTGCGATAGCAGCTAGGAAGCCTGCTAGCCTCCACTTTCTACACAGGAGGAAGCAGAGGCTCCCAGAGTTTCGGCAGTCTGTTTTGTAGCAAGCAGCTGGAAAGTGAAATTTGAACCCAGGTCTCCCGCAGATCAGCATTCTTTCCTGAGTCCCTTAGCTCTGAGTATTCACTTTGGCTCTTAGTTTGTTCTGGAAGAATAAAATCCAATCTAGATATCGTTTCCCTTCATTTATCCCTTTTTTTCCCCTTCAAGAGGATCCTACAGGGTTAAAAACAATCCTATTTTGGCATAGTCTGTCGCTGAAGAGCGTTCTTTTCCTGAGTTTCTTGAGGAGAATCCACTCCTGAGAACTTAACTTTTCAGGATGCCACTTTAAATAATTTGTTGACAGATTAAAATGTGTTTATTTGGCCTTCCTAAATAAATGTTAGAAGGTACACCTCAATTTGTCTATTTAAAATAAAATGTCTTAATTTTCTGGATAGAGAAAAGTGCCATATGAAGCAATTAATAGTGAGCAAACCAATTTATTTCATGATATATGAGGTAAAACAAAACCACATTTTTTCCTTAACATTGTTGATTTGGCAGTAGGAGGGCATGGCAGCTCACTCCAGTATTCTTGCCTGAAGAATCTCACGGGCAGAGGAGCCTGGCAGGCTTCAGTCCATAGGATCGCAAAGAGTCAGACACGACTGAAGTGACTAACACACGTGCCTGCACAGCTGTCTCTGATCTAGTTATACTTGGTTAAGAAGGTGACATTTTTACATGATTTTCCTTAAGAATTACTAAATTTGTATTTGCCCCTTTGTGATTGTATGAACTGGTTTCAACAACAGTCTTCGTTGTAACTGTTTATTACGAGATTTCAAACATGTAGGAAAGTAAACAGTGGTATCTAGCTTCAACTATCACTAACCGCTGGCCAACCTGGTTCACCCCTGCCCTCGTGCCTACAGCTCTCACACACCCTCCGGCACACACTGTGCTATTGTTTTCAAGCAAATCCTACTATCATGTCATTTCACCCATAACTTTTTCAGTTTACGTCTGAAAATTTTTAAAAATTAAGAATTCTTTCAAACTTGGAAAAGCAGTAATTAGTCATTCTGTGATATCAAATAGCCAGCCAGCACTCAGATTTCCAGGTGTCTCATAAATTTTATAGTTCCTTTAATAGTTTCTTCCTTGGAATACAGATCTAGATAAGGACCATATATTGTGATTGGTTGATAATGTCTTTTAAAAGTCTTTTGATCTGTAGATCCCTCTTTATTTCTGTTTTTCTTTTCCTTGTAGTTTATTTGTTGAAGCGATAATATTTCTGTTATTGGGATCTTACTGATTGTACCTCTGCAGTGTAGTTTCTTGTGTTTCTCTGTATTTCTTGAAAGTTCTTAGTTGGATTTAGACAAGGTTTGGTTGGATCCATGGAGCCTTCTTAGGTGGGATGTGCGCTTCCTCTAGAGGCAAGTAGTTTTGATTGGCTCACACTATGATGTTAGCTACTGTTGATGCTCAGTACCTGGACCGTTTGATTCATTAAAAGGCCATATTATTTGGGGGGACAAGTTTGTGTATCTTTTGCACAGCAAGAATTCATTTTTTATAAAGTACTGTGGGTCTTTCAGGTTTTATATTGACCTTTGGATTGCCAGTTAAATATTTTTAACTGGTGCCTCAAATCCTCTTTGGAAAATGTTGGGGTGTAAATTAATAGATATAAAAATAATCAGCAATAGTAGTCTCAATTTTAGCATAGGAATTCTTAGAGCTAAGGAAATTTACTAGACACTTGAAAGTGGAATTCAGCAAATTTGATTTTCTTTAAAGAAAACTAATTTCTTTAAAGAAAATTAATTTCATTCGGTTTTTGGGTTCATTTTTTTGTTTTTGGATTTTATAAAATATTCTACTCCCTCTTTCTCCTAGCTAATTTTACCTAAGAACCTTTCTTAAGCAAAGACTACATACTCTAAAACATTTCAGGAGTAATAAAAATAGATTCTAAGGATGTATGAATTACAAATGAGGTGGGTTTTTTCCCCTCCCTTGTGGCTCAGACTGTAAAGAATCTGCCTACAGTGCAGGAGATCCCGGTTCAGTCCCTGGGTCAAGAAGAACCCCTGGAGAAGGGAATGGCAACCCACTCCAGTATTCCTGCCCGGAAAATCCCAAGGACACAGGAACCTGGAAACAACTGAGCAACTAACACTTTCACTTTTTCAAAAGCGAGCTGTTAATGTTAACTATCTTTATGTTAAATAGATTCTGGCCTGTTTTAAGGTTGTTATTTAAAGTATTTCCATACCTAAATTATTTGGCATTAGGAGAATGAACAGTGTGAAAACCACCTGTTAGTCTGTCTTTCCATAGGCCAGCATACGAAAAACCTGGGGATTTGGTTTAAAAACATAATTTTATTTAGAACAATTTGTTTAAAAAGCATAGCTCCACTCCCTACAATGATTCTGAGAGAATAATAATGATCGCCTTTAAAACAACTCCTTTTCCTTAAAATATATATGCTTATACATACACATATATTTCTACAGAATTGTAAATAATTTAATTTGTTACACTATTTGAATATTGTGTATCTAAATTGATGCTGCTACTAGTTTGATTTCAGAATATCTAGGCTTAAGGATGCAAACCAGGTAGTGAATCCCCTAGGTCTGATTCTGGAATCAAATCTGTTTTTCTAACTCTTAACTCTCAGAAACATAGCTACTATTATATGTTATGAAGTGGATGCCGTCTACAAATCTCATGACATACCGTCTACCTGTCAGGCCCTAGAATGGAAAGTAAATGCTGTGCATTGCCTCCTGTCGTGTCTTTCTTGGGGGTGTTCACCAGCATTAACTGTGTCATCAGGCTTTGCACTCACCAGGGTTGAGTCCCCGTTTTCAGAATGCAGATATTTGTTTGGAACAAGCAGAATGGGTGTGGTAAGATCTGTTCTAAGGTCGGGTAAGGCGGATCCTCTGGCCTGTGCTGAGCACTGTGCTAGCTGTCCTCTGAGGTTGATTCTGCAGTTATCCCCCTTCTACAGATGAGGATAAGTGCTTGCCCAAGTTCACTCACCCACATACGTGGCAGACCCACTGCCGTCTGACTGCAGAGCTGCCTTGCACTTACGGTCCCATTTAGTTTTCCTTTAACAAGTATTTCCTGGGCACCCACTGTGTAGTTAGTAGAGGGCTAAGAAATAGAGGAGCTCACAGAGTAGAAGTGGAGATAGACTTGCAAGGCAAATGAATGCAGATGGTGATGCTCAGAAAAGGGGGCGTGCCTGGCACAGCTGGAAAGGAAGGCCTGCTGAGGAAGACCTGCAGAAAAGTTTGCCCTGGACTTGGAAGGAGGGAGGTTGGCCAGGAACACAGAAGCGGGAGGGAAGTCATTTCAGGCAGACAGGACAACTCAGGCAAAGGAACCTGAAGGTGTGCAGGAGCTGGAGCCTGCTGCTCCCGGGGGGCTTGATAATGCCTGAGAGTGAGCCAGAGGCCCTACAGGACTCCTCTGCTGTGCTCGGGATTCGAAGTTTACCCTTAACACAATCAGTTGCTACTGAAGGAACTCAAACATAAGAGTAGTATAATCACAAATCCTTTTCAACAAGTCTCTTTAATTCTTGTTTTGAAATAATTACAAATCCTAAGAAGTTGCACAAATAGTACAGAGAGGCCCCGTGCCCCCTTCACCTGGTTGCCCCCAATGGTTGTGTATTTATATAGCTATAGTGCAATACCAGAACCAGGCAGTTAGTACCGGTACAGCTTTTGTATAGTTCTATGTCATTTTATTCACATATGGAGGTTCATATAACCACCGTCATTGTCATCAAGATACAGATCTATTTCATCATCCCAAAGATCCTCCCCTGTACTACCCCTTTATAACCACATTGCCCCCCCTTCTCCCCCACCATCCATAATCCCTGGTGACGACGAATCTGTTCTGTATCTCTGTAATTTTTCATTTTAGGGATGTTGTATACATGGATTATGGACCTTTTGAAATTGGCTTTTATCATTAAAATTTCATAATGCGCTATGACCTACCCAAATTGTTGTTGAATATCAGTAATTCAATCATTTTGAGTGCCAGGTGGTAGTCGGTTGTATGGATGGATGTACAGAAATTTGTTTAACCATTCACCCACTGAAAGACATCTGGAGTTCTTCCAGTTTTGAACTATTACAGATACAGCTTCTTGAGCATTCGTGTAAAGGTTTTCATGTGCACAGATATTTCTAAGATGGTGTGTATACCATAGATCTGAGGTGTCAGGAATGGAGGCTGGAGAGCACTTTGGCTGTTGGTGTGTCTCGGGCACAGTGAGGCCTTTACTCACAACACTGAGTATCAGGGCAGGACGTGGGGAGACTGATGACTGCAAGGGGCCAGTGGGGGGAATCCTTGCTAGATCCTTAGGATCCAGCTGAGTGACGTGATAAACAACTATTAGCTGTTATTCTGTGTCATAGTATATGCCATAAGTTAAGAACTGATGTTCAAAAGAGTGGCCCTGAGATGCTGTGAGGTTTTTGGTTTTTCAGGGAAGATAAAGTTGTGCTGAGATCCCTGGAGAAGGGAATGGATGCCCACTCCAGTATTCTTGCCTAGAGAATTCCATGGACAGAGGAGCCTGGTGGGCTACAGTCTTTGGGGTCTCAAAGAGTCGGACACGACTGAGTGACTAACACACACACACACACACACACACACACACACACGAATACTATTTTTAATAAGAATAAAGTAGGGAAAAAGAACAATTTGATGAAAACTTCTGGCAGCAAGCATTGAAACAAAGAAGGTGATTGTGACAATCTGCTTTTAGTCACAGCAGTCAGTTCACTTAAATATTGAATGCCCTGGGTATTCTGAAGCATTAGTGTGATTAAAGGTTTGATTCTGTGGATCACTGCATTATCTTCATCATCAGAACAAACGTGTCTAGGTGGGTTGAAGCCAACAAGATAAGATGTGAAGAAGGTCTGTGTTATTTTGTCCTGGTCCTAACTAGCCCTTTGACAATCACTTTACTCTCTAAATAAAATTAGAGATATTCCAGTAGTATATTGGGAAGAACATGGATATTGTAGTCAAATACACCTCCATTCAAATCCAGGCTATGCTACTCTCCAGCTGAGAATGCGGGCAAGTTACTTCCTGTCTCCAAGTTGTTTGCTCATTTGCAGGGTGAGGATAGTACCTGGACCTCACAAGCTGTTAGGAGAGTGTATATAACTGTGTACTGAGCCTGGCCCACTTGCCTTCCTGTCTCCAGTCTCATCTGCCTCAAATCCATTCTCTGTAAAGGGGTCAGAGTGACCATTCTTCAGCTTTTTATTTAAAAGTGTTTAGTTTTTAAAATGTGAAATATGTGCATAGGTAAAAGAAAAAAAAAGTTGTGATGTCAGGAGTGAAAGTCTCGTTTTCCACTGCTTCTCTGCACTTGCTAGCGTCTTGTCTGTGTATTCTCCTGTACGTTGGCATTTACTGTCTGTGCTCTTCTTTGCCTTGTTTTATTTCCTGATGTATCTTAAACATCTCTCCATATCAGTGCCTAAAGTCCCTGCATTGTTTTTAATGGCTTTATTATGCTTTTATGCCATGATTCTTCAGTCATTCCAAGGGGGCTTTTTAGATTATTTCTAGTTTTTTGCCTGTTACAAGCAGTGCTCTTTGCGTCCTTGTACATGTATATTTGTCTGGTGCATTTATGTAGAATTGTAGTTGCCAGGTCAGGAGTCATGCAGATTTTCCCTTAGATATTACCTATTTTACTTCCAAATAGTGTTTTACGAATTTATGTAATTCATACTAATTTATGCTCACCAGTATGTGTGAAAGTACCTGCTTTGTCACAACTAGGTTGTTACTTGCATGCAGGTCTTGCCGCCTCCAGGAAGCCTTCCTCTACATCTGCCTCTCACTCACACATTCCACTTGCTCTCTCCCTCTGCCCACCACTCTGCTGGACTTCCGCCCTGCAGACAGTGCATGCCCCCAGGACACTTCCTGTGTGGTATGATAATTATGCATTGGTGGTTTGGAGGGAAAGGATTGTCTGATTAGTGCTCCATGGTTTCCTTGGTGGCTGAGAGAGTAAAGAATCTGCCTGCAATGCTGGAGACCTGGGTTTGATCCCTGGGACGGGAACATCCCCTGTGGAAAGGAATGACAACCCACTCCAGGATTCTTGAATGGAGAATTCCGTGGACAGAGGAGCCTGGCGGGCTGCAGTCCACGGGGTGGCAAAGAGCCGGACGTGACTGAGCGGCTGACACACAGACACTCAAATACACATCCCTCGTGTTTGGTGCACAGGAGGCTGTCAGGAAATGTTTGTTGGGAGAAGTCAGTAAATAGTAAGTAAATAGTAGCTGACATCTCCCCAAGTCGCACATTATATGCTCTCCACTGTTGTTTCCCATTTTAAAATGTTAGAACTGCGTAAAGCTGTGGTGGAAAGCTGTGCTGTGCTGTGCTAAGTCGTTTCAGTTGTGTCCGGCTCTTAGTGTCCTGCTCCCTTGGACTGTAGCCCGCCAGGCTCTTCTGTCCATGGGATTCTCCAGGCAAGAATGGAGTGGTTGGCCGTGCCCTCCTCCAGGGGATCTTCCAACCCGGGGATCAAATCCATCCGTGCCTCTTCCGTCCCCTGCATTGGCAGGCAGGGTCTTTACCACTAGTGCCATCTGGGAAGCCCCAGAAAGCTATAGTTAGAGCTAATTTTTTTATTTAGAAAAGATAATCAGAGATTTAATACTGTATTTGCAGTACCTGGGTTGTTTATATTTAGAATACTAGAGGTAGGGAAAACACTTTTAAAGCATTTCTTACTCCAGGCTCTAAACAGATAGGAATGTTCCTCCTGCCCAATGTTTATTCCTAGAGTGGGTAGATTTTATTCCAGTATCCTGGAGGGGATCCTACAGGAGTCTCCAGTCTTGAAGAAATAGAGCTTTTCAGTTAGAGCAGTTCATTTGACAAGCATTCATCGAAGCAGCATGGTAAGTGGGGAGGGTGTAGACCTGAGGCAGTTGCCTTTAGTAAAGGCCATGCCGCTTCCTAACCTTGAGGCATCCACTCACCACACTCGGGTCTGTAAGGGCGGAGTGTATCCTCCTGGGAGCTTTCTCAGTGGATCATTGGTTGGCATTTCGTAATGTCGTATGAGAGGGAAGACAGGCCCTCCCTCCTTTTGAGGAGCTCCTCGCCTGGCAGAGGGAGGCGGAGGCAGACCTGCAGAAGCCGAGTGACAGGCGGTGTGACGGGCAGCGGATCCCACTGCTGGGAGCCGAGGTGAGGAACCAGCACCTGCTAGTGATGGGAGTTAAGTCAGGGACTCCGCCTTCCGTGTGTTGGTAATGTGGTTGCCTGAAGAATTCTTACACTTCTCAATTTGTGAATTGTCTTCTGAAACCTGGTTGATGTCCGTTTTGTTTATGACTTTCTTTTGTTTGTTGTTGTTTTTTGGTAGCTGAGTAGTGTCTGACTCTTTGTGACCCCTTGGACTGTAGTCCGCCAGGCTCCTCTGTCCATGGGATTTTCTAGACAAGAATACTAGTTCAGTTCAGTCGCTCAGTCGTGTCCAACTCTGCGACCCCATGAATCGCAGCACGCCAGGCCTCCCTGTCCATCACCGACTCCCGGAGTTCACTCAGACTCACGTCCATCAAGTCCGTGATGCCATCCAGCCATCTTATCCTCTGTTGACCCCTTCTCCTCCTGCCCCCAATCCCTCCCAGCATCAGAGTCTTTTCCAATGAGTCAACTCTTCACATGAGGTGGCCAAAGTACTGGAGTTTCAGCTTCAGCATCATTCCTTCCAAGGAAATCCCAGGGCTGATCTCCTTCAGAATGGACTGGTTGGATCTCCTTGCAGTCCAAGGGACCCTCAAGAGTCTTCTCCAACACCACAGTTCAAACGCATCAGTTCTTCGGCGCTAAGCCTTCTTCACAGTCCAACTCTCACATCCATACATGACTACTGGAAAAACCATAGCCTTGACTAGATGGACTTTAGTCGGCAAAGTAATGTCTCTGCTTTTGAATATGCTATCTAGGTTGGTCATAACTTTTCTTCCAAGGAATAAGCGTCTTTTAATTTCATGGCTGCAGTCACCATCTGCAGTGATTTTGGAGCCCTCCAAAATAAAGTCTGACACTATTTCCAGTGTTTCCCCATCTATTTCCCATGAAGTGATGGGACCGGATGCCATGATCTTCATTTTCTGAATGTTGAGCTTTAAGCCAACTTTTCCACTCTCCTCTTTCACTCTCATAAAGAGGTTTTTGAGTTCCTCTTCACTTTCTGCCATAAGGGTGGTGTCATCTGCATATCTGAGGTTATTGATATTTCTCCCGGCAATCTTGATTCCAGCTTGTGTTTCTTCCAGTCCAGCATTTCTCATGATGTACTCTGCGTGTAAGTTAAATAAGCAGGGTGACAATATACAGCCTTGAGGTACTCCTTTTCCTATTTGGAATCAGTCTTTTGTTCCATGTCCCCTTCTAACTTGCTTCCTGACCTGTATACAGATTTCTCAAGAGGCAGGTTAGGTGGTCTGGTATTCCCATTTCTTTCAGAATTTTCCACAGTTTATTGTGATCCACACAGTCAAAGGCTTTGGCATAGTCAATAAAGCAGAAATAGATGTTTTTCTGGAACTCTCTTGCTTTTTCGATGATCCAGCGGATGTTGGCAATTTGATCTCTGGTTCCTCTGCCTTTTCTAAAACCAGCTTGAACGTCAGGAAGTTCACGGTTCACGTGTTGCTGAAGCCTGGCTTGGAGAATTTTGAGCATTACTTTACTAGCGTGTGAGGTGAGTGCAGTTGTGCGGAAGTTTGAGCATTCTTTGGCATTGCCTTTCTTTGGGATTGGAATGAAAACTGAGTGGGTTGCTATTTCCTTCTCCAGGGGATCTTCCCAACCCAGAGATTGAATCTGCATCTCCTGCATTGGCCGGTGGATTCTCTACTGCTGAGCCACCAGGATCACGAGGTCCATTTTGTTGAAATACATCTCAGGAGTTGATTTCATTAATAGTTAATTTGCATGCTTTCTTCTTTTGGCTTGGGGTTCTTTCTCTCGCTCTCATGAAGCCCAGGCTTGGCAGAGGAGGTGGCTCTAACAGATTCTTTGTTACGTGACTTTTTTTTCCTGCCTGATAAGGGCAACTTATTTTAATTTAAAAATTATTTAAAATCTTGAGATGAAATTGTATTAATTGTTGACCTAATGATGTAATATTGGGGGCAGGTAAAGAATCTGCCTGCATGCAAGAGACCAGGGTTTTATCCCTGGATTGGGAAGATTCCCTGTAGAAGGGGATGCCTATCCACTCCAGTATTCTTGTCTGGAGAATTCCATGGATAGAGGAGCCTGTGGGCTACAGTCCATGGGGTCGCAGAGTTGAACACAACTAAGTGAGTAACACAATGAAGTAATGTACTCCCCAGATTCACAAAAGCTAATCTGATACTGTAGCAGTTAGAGTATGGGTTGCAACAGCTGTAGCAGAGAGGATTCCAGAACTACTCAACATGATCTAGATTAATTTATGCCAGTCTCAGTGTGGACAGGTGGACCAGAATGGCCCAGCTCTGTCCCACACGGTCGTTCAGGACCCTGGCTGGTGAGTGACTCTAGTGTCTTCAGCCTGTGACTTCCGTCTCTGGGAGTACAACCACTGATCACCCAGCCAACAGCAAGGGAGAACGATAGATTGGAAGGCAAGCAACTTTCTGTTTAAAACATGGCCTAGAAGTAACATCCGTCATTTCTGCTCACATCTGTCAGGTCAAAGTTGGTCGTCTGGCACACCTGGCCGCCAGGAAAGTGGCGGATGTCATCTCTGGCTGGACAGCTGTTTGTCCAGCTGGAACAGGATGGCTCCTGTTACTAAAAGGAAGGGAGCAGTGGGTCCTGGAGTAGGTCAGCGGCCTGGTCCGCTCATACTGTCCCTTGGCCTCTTCAGACTTGTCCAAAGTCACACTCTCCAACTCTGCAGTTATCACCTGCCTCCCTTCCGCGGTTTCACCTCTATTTCTCCCCGTCTCCTGCTTTCTCTAAGCCACGCATTTCCTTCGTTTCCCCAGCTCCCATGATTCTGGCATTTTTATCAGGTCTGCCTGTTTTGAGCCCTGCTCACTGCAGTCACTCCCTTTCTCAGCTTCCCGAATGACCTCTCTGAGAAGCAAGTCAGAGCCTGTGCCTCTCGTGCTTTGATGCCTCTGCAGCCCTTAGGCCCACATCCAGACCCAGGTGGCTCCCAGTGGCTTCCGAGGCTTGTGGTAATCTGGCCTTGTTTTCTGTCTCCAGTTTTTCCCCCACAACCCAGCAAAACCGAATCTCAAATGGCTTGTCATGCTTAGAAGGCACCTCCAGGTCTCATCACCTGCTCCTTCTCTGCCCTGCACCCTGAACCTCCGTCCTTCTGGCTTTAGGGCTCTCCTTGCTTTCACTCTCTTCTGAGTGTACCCACGGTGTGCACTCGCTGTAAACTCGAAGCCCAAAAGGCAGGCAGGCTGGCTGTTCTGGCAAGGGACATGGTCCACAATGGTACTCAAATGCTTTGTGAATGACCGTCGTGGCTGGTCCATTACTATATGGCAAAGAAAGAGCAGACTGCATTGGCTTCTGGCTTTTTGCTGAGTCTGTCTCTGATCCTTGGCATTTGTACTCCACCAGTCAAGCTGAACAATTCACCATGTCTGAGCACAGACAGTTTGAACTCTGCGCTTCTACTCTGTCTCTGCAAAATTGTTCAGGGCAAATGCCACCTCCTCCATGAAGCTCTTCTTGTCTTCTGCACCCCTGCTTGTGGGTTGAACCTCTTTCGCCTTTCAGATTTGCTTACATTTTGCCTATGGCCCTTACCTCTTCGTAACTTAGATTACAATAAAGATAACAGACTCATTCTTCACATTTCTTCCCCAAAGAGTGAATTAGATGATATTTCAAGACCAATTCCTGGTTAATCTGGCCATGTCTTCTGTATTTATCACTTTCTTGTTCAAAGGCACCCCATAAATGTTGAAATGAATTGTCTCAACCTATTAAAAACTATAAGTAAATTAAGAAAAGGATACTCCTTCAGATGTCAGTAAAATGGAGTAGCATCATGAGGGAATCATGAGCTACAGTGTTATTGGGTCAGATCAGCAGAAGTATATTGAATGTTAACTCTGTCCCAGGGTCCAGGCCCTCCCTGTCCTCCTGTCCTGGAAATACAAGGTGCCACGGTGATCAAGATGGACCTGCCTTTACCCTCTAAGAGCTTAGGACCAGCTTCTCACAGCTGCATGACTTAGCCAGCTCACTAAGCTTTGGGTCACTCCTGTGTAACACGGGGCTGGCGATCCCTGTGGGTCGTCGTGAGCAGTGTGTTGGTTTATCTAGTGCAGTGCTGGCCTCCCAGAAGCAATCCTCAACCAGTGTGCAGTGGCTCTTGGTCAAAGTGGCTGCTGGTAGTAATAGCTGTGCCTCAGCCACTGCCCTGAGAATGGTTAAGAAAAAAAAAAAAAGAAGCAAATATAAATTTGATTTAATTATTTGTTCAGACTTGTTATTGATAAATTTATTTCCATTTTTAATGGAAGTCCTAGGCATCATTGCATTGAAATATGTATCACCAGTACCAAAAATTCCATGAGTAGACATTAAATGTTAGGTGGTAGAACAAACAGGCTAGAAGCTGGGGCAGCCGTAGAATAAAATTTAAATTCTGTGTTTTTAGACAGTGTGGAATACTTACCTAAATGATTTTATTGTTGGCTTTTTAATTTTTAATGACCAGTGTAAATAACTTGCTAACTTTTGAATAAACATTATCAGACAAGAGCCAGGAAGCTAAGTAAAAGTAGCTTCCTGCCAATTGATTTCTGTTTGTTTTGTTTTCTGTATAAAATCACATAGGCTCCTGCAGCGTAGAAATCTTAGCTTACTGTCTAAACCACAAAAAGGCTGCTCTGGAGGTGCCAGTTCATACTCATACCTCATGATTAACGTCATAGTGTCCATGTTATTGACTGTAGGTTATGACAGAATTCTCTGTGTTGAAGCCCACTAGTGACGTGGGCTGCTGGGAATATAAACTAGCTCCAGAACCAGCTCGAAAGATAGGAACGCACTCACCAGTATGCATGGCGCTCACAGATGCCACCAGCCCTGCAACACCCTGTTGTCCTTTAACTTAGCACTTTTATAATCACTTTGACATCAGATGTGCTTTCTGGTTCATCCCTTTAGCCTGAGTTTGTGGACCGAGCAGAAGCCTGGATCATTTGTTTCTCTGTGTGGACATAGACATGTTCATTCTGCAGCATCCCTGGAACACCTCCCTGTCTGGTTGAGACAGTTCAGCATAATCTGGCCCCACAGGAAACTGATGGGAATTACACAGTGGCATGGTCTTGTCTTGGCTAGTAAAAATGTGCAAATTCTTTTCTCCAAGGGTGGTTGTTTCCTAATCCAGTCCCTTAAGATGTGGTCATGCAGGATCTCAAAGTGTCTTCCCTTCATAATAGTCTTGTACATTAAGGTGGATGTCTTTGCATTTTTTGTTTGTGGCTTAAGTTCAGAACTTGGTCTGAGTTTATCAGCTTATAACCATAATGTCTTATATACCAAAAATTGGAAACACGGTTAAGTGCGCTATGCATGTATAATTTCAGCAAGAGTGCATGTTCATTCTGGTTCTTTTTCAGGGACTCTGACGACTGTGCCCGTCCTCTGGAATACTGCATGACGGTGCATCATGAGTGACAGTAAATGTGACAGTCAGTTTTACAGTGTACAAGTGGCAGACTCAACTTTCACTGTCCTGAAACGATACCAGCAGTTGAAACCCATTGGCTCTGGAGCCCAAGGAATTGTTTGGTAAGTATAGTGTGTTTCAGTAGTGTAGATTGTTTTTGTTGTAATAAAAACTTAATAGTTCTAAGTTGTCAGAATTTAGAAAACACTGATGATAAAAAATACTCTTTGCTATAGGTTTATAAGCTAAATTGAATCAACCGCTTGCTTTAGTTACATGTAGTCGGATTATAGGATACAAACTCAAATTCTTTAAAATGCTGCATAAATTTAAATAGGTAGACATTTTTCTTTTTGGTTTCTTTTTTCTTTTTTTTCCCCTTTTCCATTCCCCCTGTCATAATGATATTAGAATAATAGGTATGACAATGAGTTGTAACCGAAATTTGGAGTTTTATTCATTTCTTCATCCTGGCCACCCTTCCTCCCTCCCCCTTTTATTCCCAATCACTCCTATTCGTTTCTAGGCGCCATGATTGCAGTGCCTTGCCCTTCATTGGCAGGATGAGGCCAGTCAGTGTCATTATCACCCCATGGATTAACCAGGAAGGGATGCCGTATGAGGGGTTGGGCTGGCCGTCTCTTCCTTGGTGTCTCACTTCAGCTATGTGTCCAGCCCAGCCGTCAGAACCGTTGGTCTGACCCTGAACCTTAGTCTCTTGCTTGGTAAGACAGTCAGCTGCCGCGACATCACTGGCCAGCTAAAGGTAAAGTCTTTCACGTTTTCTAGACTACAGTTATCGGCACCTCCCGAACTTTTTATCCCTTAGTTTTCTGGGCAAAATCTTTTCTTCTTCTTTTGGTCAATAAAAACAAGATTGCCTTTACATCTAAGAGGAACTGTGGTAAAGCTAAATACCTAGTGATTACAGCTGGTAGGTAAAGGGAATTCAAGATAAAAGAGAACTCTTGAATGTTCTGGTTGGGGAGTTTATATTTTTATTAGAGGTAATGAGTTTAGAGAATCTGCATCTGTGGTTTGTAACTGACCCTCTGTTATCGAGACATATAATCAGGGAAGGTGGTAGTTTTCTTCAGCCTAGGTAGGTAGAGGTCCTGGGAGCTGAGGAGATGGTAGTCCAGAGATTCCTTGAAAAACTAATGAGGGAAAAGGGGCTGTTGGGAAGGAATGCCTGGCTTGCATCTACAATAGTGGTGATCTTAACTTTCAATGGATAACATGCTATATCGGTACTTAAAGACCCAGTGTACCACAAGACTTTTTAAAGTGAATGGATGGCTCATATTAGGATACTTTGATGTCAATAAGAAATTCTAGATGTAAAATATTCTTTTGATTTATAGTATATCTCTTATTTGGAACTGAATGGTAATTTGACATAGGAAATTAAGCAAGACAGATAAAAAGGACATTTAATGTAATAACCACATTTAGAGGTTGATTAGAAGTTCATAATTATAAAATGGAGATCTTTATAAGGGTTAGGCAGTTAAAATTAATGACTTCATTACAGCATGGTAAATGACCATGAACTTACATGCTACTTTATAAAATACTGTTTCTCGGGAATTAGTTTTGATTTCCAGTTTGCGAATACTACTCATCTTTGTTTTTTTAAAGAAATGTTTAATAATGAAATTACTCATTATGAGTATATATTTTTCATTCAAAAATTCTAGTTTTGAAATGAAAGCTCCTACATATACCATGATAAGCTAAACCTCCTCTCATAAAAGCATTCGTAGAATTATAACATGGAAAGTTCTGAATTTTGAAAACATTTTAAAAACTAAGAGTCCAGAAAATCATCTGTAGCCAGTTGATTTTCAAAAAGGGTGCCAAGATTATTCAAAGGGAAAAGAGCACTCTCTTCAACAAAGGGTGCTGGGACAACTGGATACCCACATGCAAAAGAATGAAGTTGGACCCCTATTTCACATCATGTGGAAAGTCAGCTCAGAATGCATCAATGGCCTATATATAAGAGTTAAAACCGTAAAACTCTTAGAAGAAAACAAGAGGGGAAAGCTTCATGACCTTGAATTCTTAGAAATGACACCAAAAGCATGAGCAACAAAAGAAAACAATTGGACTTTATAAAAAAATTTTTTTGTGCATCAAAGAACACCAATAAGAGAGTGAAAAAACAACCCACAAATGGGAAAATATTTGACCATAGTCTAATACTTATAAAGATCTTCTACAACTCAGTAACAGACAAGACAATTTTAAAAAAAGAACAGACAAAGGACTTGAATAGACATTTCCCTAAAGATTTTTGGCCAATAAACATGAAAAGATGTTCATTGTTAGTCATTTGGGAAATGCAAATCAAAACCACAGTGAGGTACAACTTCACACCCACTAGATGGCCATAATCAACAAAATGGAAAATAAACAAATTTTGACAAGGATGTAAAGCAATTAGAACCCTCATACATTGCTGGTGAAAATGTAAAATGGTGCAGCAATTTGTGAAAACCAGTTTGGCGGCTCCTCAACAAGTTCAGTTCAGTTCAGTCGCTCAGTCGTGTCTGACTCTTTGCGACCCCATGGACCGCAGCATGCCAGGCCTCCCTGTCCATCACCAACCCCCAGAGTTTACCCAAACTCATGTCCATTGAGTCGGCGATGCCATCCAACCATCTCATCCTCTGTCAGCCCCTTCTCCTCCTGCCTTCAATCTTTCCCAGCATCAGGGTCTTTTCAAATGAGTCAGCCCTTTGCATCAGGTGGCCACAGTATTGGAGTTTCAGCTTCAACATCAGTCCTTCCAATGAAGACTCAGGTGTTAAACATAGAATTATTGTTTGACCTAGTAAATATTTCTAGATATATTCCCAAAAGAATTAAAAAGAGATATTCAAAAAAGACTATATATAAATGTTCATAACAGTACTGTTCACAGTTAGCTGAAAGGTGAAAACAGGCCGACTGTCGACCAGTAAATGAATGGATACACAAACTTGTCTTCTATATGTACATGGAATATTATTCATAAAAAGAAATGAAGCACTGATGTATGCTGTGACGTAGATGATCTTCAAAATCATGTTAAGTGAAAGAAGCCGGACATGAAAGGTAGTAGTGTTTGAGTCCAAAGTAGGAACATCCATCGAGAATGCAGTCATGCAGACTGGTGGCTAACTAGGACAAGAGGGAGAGGAATGGGGAGCAACTTCATAATGGGTATGGAGTTACCTTTTGGGGTGATGAAAATTTGGGGGGTTATTTAAAGGTGGTGATTGAACAACACTGAATGTGCTAAATGTTCCTGAACTGCTCACTTTAAAATGGCTTATTTTATGTTTATGTGATTTTTTTGAAAATAAAAAATGTAAACTGAAGGATGCCTTAAATTAAGGATATTTGTCACTTAATGGATACTCTAAATATTATATTTAATATATTAAATATTATAATATTTTCATTTATATTATCCAGTAAAATATGTCATTTTTTGTAACATCTAAATTCTTTTAAAATTATTTAAAAGAAAATACTAAGAGTTAAGTGAAAGTACATTTAACTGTTAAGTATTTTCCTTTAAATAATTTTAAAAGAATTTAAATAATATTTTAAATAATTTTTTGACAATTTTATTAACATTTTTAGGAGCAACTGTCACCTCACATACATGTAGATGCTAAAATTTTAACACCGTCCTGAATCTCATGTCTTGCAAATTCCATTTCCATAGCCTGAATTTTTATTTTTATTTTAAGGAAAGATCAAAAAATGAGTTTTGCCCATCTCTCCTAAAGAAAGAAGTCATTATTTTGAACTGATTAAGGTAGCTCTAAAGGAGCCCCTGCATAGCTAACAGTTTATTTTATAATCTTTGATGTAATTATTCACTTAAGTTTGTAATCCAAGCCAGTTATTCATTACCAAATCAAAACCTTTTAGTTGGGTTAACGTTGCTGATTCATGTAAAAGGGGTTAGTTAATTTGATTCAGATTATTGGTACTTTCTTTTAGAAATGTTTGTGCAATTATGAAAATTATTCTTAGACGTGTGGGGTGTTTTCTGTTGGCTTTTAGATGAGGTGCTGTCACGAGAGCTGGGCCTAGATGATTGGAGGCCTGGTTTCCATTATTACTTTACTGCTCCTTTCTGCCAGAGCCTGTGCTGGCTTTCTTTCAGCCGGGAAGGTGGGTGACTGCTCCTCACCTTCCTTCTGGGCTTGAGGCTTCACGGTTCCCCTGAGCTGCAGCACTGACGGTGCTGGCGGTCCTAGTTCCAGACTGACAAGAGAGATACTTCCCCCACCTGTCTTCGGAGGACTTTTTTCTGGCCGTTTCGCACAGCATCTTGAATATTGGCATTCTGCTTTAAAAACTCCTCAAAAGAAAAGTATTCTTTTTGTACAAGGCATAAGGGGAGGGTATTTTACCTTGTTCTACTGTTTAGATGAAGCAAGAAACTATGAATGGTTCCTTTCAAGGAATGACTCCTTTCTTCCTGGTCACTGTTGGAAGGGCCTGAGTATCCCCAGCATCAGGCCCTGACTTTTAGATAGCCTCTTCTCTCCAGTGGTCCCTTCTCTGCAAACCTGACAGGCTCTTTCCCATGCCCATCACTTCTGTCCCCACTGCATCTCCTGGTTGGAGAACTCTTTGCAACCCTGCTGACCAGTCTTTTTAAGACTTAGCTCTGAAACTCCAGATAGTCTCAGTTCATGCCTGGAATAGAGCCTTCTTTCTGGTTAAACCAAATGCTGGACTAATGCACTGTGCGCACATGCATGCTCCGGGACTGTGAGATAATAGATTTGTGTGTTAAGCTAGTCACCCTGTGGTAGTTTGTTATAGCAGCAACGTGAAATGAATATATGTGTGTTTCACATTTTTGAGAAATGTCATAGTAGCAATAATGCATGGTTTATAAAAACTTGTTAATCATCTAAACTAGAGCTTTATAAAGACATAGGGACAGGTAAATTAAAGTGCAGGTACTGATATAAGATTAAATGGAGGAGCTGAGATCCAAGTAAAATATTTTGACTCCTAATTTTGAATTGTAAAAGCAACTGTCTGATTTATTTGCTTCTCTGTTTTTGTTGTTCATTAAAACTGTTAGTAAAATAGTTAAGAAGTAAGTTTTAAAATGTTTATCATTTGCAGTATTTATAAAATTAAGTTATTAGTAGAATTAAATAGTTACAGGCTCTATAGGAAAAATGTATACACATTTCTTTCATGTAAATTCAGTTTTCTTCCTTTCCGTCTAAACTCTCAAGCTGTTAATCAAAGCACTAGGGAGTATTTGTTTTATAAAACAATTCTATGAAGTGTTTAACTTCTTTTTTTTTTTTTTTTTTGCTTTTTAAAAAAAGTTTAATTGAAGTATGGTTGGTTTACAGTGTTGTTAATGTTTGCTAAATGGTTCAGTTGTACTTGTAAATGCATTCCTTTTTTAAAATATTCTTCTCCACTATGGGTTATCATGGAATAGTGAATGTGATTCCCTATGCTGTGGAGTAGGACTTTGTTGTGTATCCATTCTGGGTATGATGGTTTGCATCTGCTAACCCCACACTCGCACTCCATCCCTCCGCAGCCCCTCTCCCCCTTGGCAGCCACAGGTCTGCTCGCTATGTTTGTGAGTCTGTTTCTGCTCCATAAGTGTGCATTTGAGTCATATTTTAGTTTCCACATATAAATGACATAACATGGTATTTGTCTTTCTCCTTTCGACTTCCTTCGCGCAGTGTGTTAACCTCTGGTTCCATCCTTGCTGCTGCAAATGGCGCCTCATTCTTTCTTTTGGTGGAGCGGGGTTCCATTGCATGTATGTACCGCATCTTCTTTCCCCATTCGTCTGTTGATGGACATTCAGGTGGTGAATACTGCTGCTGTGAACATGGGAGCTGCATATGCTCCATACTGTTTTCCATAGTGACTGCACCAATTTATATTCCCACCAACAGTATAGAAGGGTTCTCTTTTCTCCACACCTCCAGCATTTATTATTTATAGACTTTTTAATGATGACCATTCTGACTGGTGTGAGGTGGTACCTCATTGTAATTTTGGTTCACATTTCTCTGTTAATTAATGATGTTGAGCATCTTTTATGAAGTGTTTAACTTTCTTTTTTAAAAAAGTGTATAGTATTAGATCTGAGAGTGCTTAGAAGTGACAGTTACAACCTTAACTTGAAATGGTTGGTGTAGCTTATTTTTTTTTGCTTCCTCTGGTTCTGTATAAGCGTGAATGTTGGCCTGTTCTTACACTGTTTTATTTTCTGTTAGTATATATAAATGAATATAATGCCCACAACAAAATTTTTGTGATAAAGTAGATATATGATATAAGGCATAGGAACGCTGTGATTCAGGAGAATCGAGTTCTAAGTCCAGCTCAAATCCTCATTGCAGTAGTTCTTAGTTACCTTGGGCAAATCATTGTGTCTTTATGGACCTTAATAGATACATCCCTAAAATAAATGTTTTGGAACTTCTTATTTAAATTGGTAGACCAAACACCTAAACAAAGAGACCAGGAGGGCAGTAATCAGTGGATATGAAAGCACATTTAACAAGTTTCTGCAGAGGAAATGAGAATAACTAGATGAGACATTTGCCACAAAGAAGAGAACCTATCTATAGTAGAACTCAAGAGAGGTTTTGGGTCTAGAGATGCCAGATACAGAAAACAAAGATGAAATGGGTGGCTGGAAATAGGGATGTTAATTAAATATGTGTCTGCAAAACAGTTTTGCTAGTTGTCTCCCAGCCTTCTCACCCCATCCCCATGCTCAGCATTTGCCCCTAGATAGTGAGTAAGTAAATGAAAAATTATTGGGCTAGGATCTGGGAAAGGAGAAGCCTAGTCAGAGGAGCCCAGGCTTTGGGGTGGTCTTTACCTTGAGGGCATTTGAAAATTCTGGAATGGGCAGCTAAGAGATTTGAGAGTCCTTTGGAGTGTCTTGTGGGGCCATAGGAGATAGGGATTGGAGTCCAGGGCCCTCTAAAGGGGCTTAGTGAACTTCCTTTGCTTTGAATTGGGTCCAATAAAGGGCTGCATGCTAGAAGTAAGAACAATCCAGAAAATAACAGGCTCTTGCAGGCACTGCCCTTAGCTTTACATCATCTCATTTGCTGAACCCAAGGTAAGGTGAGCCCAAATTGCTAGTGTTTGAAGGTCCAGCAGAAATAAATATAAATTCTACCTGGAGGAAGACAGCATCATACTAGTTATCAAATTATTTCTAGATAGCAGACAATTTTGCAAGTTCAAGGTCCAGCACATAGTCAGAAATAACTAGTCACAAAAGGAGATTCGATGATATTCACAAAATCCAACACAACAACAGAGAAAAGAAATAGATCCATAGGAGTTATTGGCCTTATTGGATCCAAACTTCCAAAGAACTATGATATTATGTTGCTAAAAGACAGTATGAAAAATTTTGGGTGGAAAATGAAAACTTTAAAAAACTAAATAGAAATTATAGAACTCTTAAGATATAGTAATTGAATTATGAAGTTAATAGGTGGGTTTAAAAGCATATTATTAATAAGTATAACTGAGGAGAGAATTGTGATCTGAAAGACAGTTAAGGAGAAAAGTATCCAGAATGAAGGCTGGGGAGACAAAATGGTAGAAACATACAGAAGAGAAGATATATTTGTTTTCTATTGCCGCATGACAAATTACCATAACCTGGGCTTCCCTGGTGGCTCAGACGGTAAAGGCGTCTGTCTACAATGCGGGAGACCCGGGTTCAAATCCCCGGGTTGGGAAGATCCCCTGGAGAAGGAAATGGCAATCCACTCCAGCACTCTTGCCAGGAAAAATCCCATGGACAGAGGCGCCTGATAGGCTACAGTCCATGGGGTCACAAAGAGTCGGACACGACTGAGCGACTTGACTTGACTTGACTTGACTTGACTTGGGATGTAAAACAAAGCAACAGCCATGTGTAATTTCATAGTTCTGTGTAGGTCAGAAATCTGGGCGGGCTTCCCTGGGTTCTCTGTGTGGCATTTCACAAGGCTGAAATCAAGATGTCACTGGACCAGGCTCTTATCTGGAGGCTCTGGGGAAGAATCTGCTTTCAGGAGCATTCAGGGTTCTTAGCAGAACCTAGTTCCTTGCAGCTGTAGGTCGGAGGTCTTTATTCCCTTATTGTCTGTCAGCCAGGGACCACTCTGCTCCCATTCCTTCTCAAGACAAACCCCCCACATCCATCTTGACGGCAACAATGGCATGTCTGGTCCTTCTCTGGATTCAGACCTCTCTGACTTTCCCCTCTTCCCAGCCAGCCAGAACAAACTTTGCTTCTAAAGGGCTCTTATAACTGGATTAGTGCCCCCCACCCCTTCCCTTGTGATCTCCCTTTTGTTGAAATAATATTTAGGCCCCTTATGGGACACAGGGTGAATATACTGCAAGAAAACCAAATGCCTAGAAATCGGTAGAACAAACCACTTCAGAAAACAATTTGGCATTATCTACTAAAATAAAACATGCAGTCCCTTCATCTACTTGTTAAAAAGACATGCATAGGGTACCCAGAACCTTGTACAAGAATGTTTATGACCATTCTTTGTTTTTTGTAATGCTTTGCAAACTGAAGACAGCCAATATATCTGTAAACATTATGTCATATAATCACAATGAAGGGGTGTTAGAGCAATGACGCAGAATGAGCTGTAGCTTCATACAACAATGGATGTATCCCACGAACACCATGTTGAGTGAAGGAAGTTTCAAAAACCAGGCAAAAATAAATGATGCAGGGTCTTAAAGATGCATGTTTAGCAGGTAAAAGCAAGGAATTGATTCTCATAAAAGTCAGAAGTAGTTACCATCTTTGGAGGGCAGTGGGAATAGTGATTAGTAGGAGATGTGACTGGGGGACTTTGGGGTTGTTGACAAAGCAGGATTTTCTGTGATAAATCATTGAGATAAGGAACAAAAAAGGAAGCAAAAGAATGAAAACCTGACAGGCACAAGCCTTCTGTGCATAACCAACAGCACTCAACTTTGGCAATCCCAAGAGAAAATTGACTTCAAACTTAGAAGATAAACTATCAATCAGGGATAAAGGAAGAGTAGGATAATTTATCTTCCATGCACTTTTTTTCCTGAAGAAATTCCCTTAGGATATATTCCAACCAGAAAGAGAATACAAGAATGTATAACAAGTAACAGTGGAGGCCAGTGAAAAGAAATCCCAGGCTGATAGCTGCACATCAGGCATTGAAACTTCAAGAAAAATGTCTTCCCCTCCAAATGGAATAGATTCCAAACAATAGATAATTTGAGAAGGTAGGAAGTACTAGTGTCAGGCTCTGGCGAGATAAATTTGTCTTCTCTTAATAAGAAAAAAAAAAGTTCATTAGAAACCTGTAGTAGAAAAGCTAGAAAAAGTCATGATCTAAGAAGGAAATAAATTTAAAGTAACATGAGGTTTGAGAACTGGTAGAATGTAGGAAGAGAATCCATTTAACATTAATATTGGAAACAGTCTTGTTCTTTTATGAGTGACAGCAAATCATGTGATCTTTAGAAATGAAGTGTAATCCTTACTCTGCAATTAGTGATGTTTACATGTGCGTACATACATACACTTCATATCTTGATTTTCAACTTTTAGACACTTCCTACAGAAGAAACACAGAAGACCTAATTATAGAGGCTAAAAGGTGTGTTATCAAACTTGACCATTTAAGACAAATTTGGAGGGAAAGAGAGTAGAGAGCTGGAAGTAAAAGAAGATGAAGTGTAATATTCTCATTTTACATACTGGGCAGCAAGAAATTCCTTTAAAAGTTGATGAAACAAGTTTAGACATGGTTATTTAAAGTTACAATGGTGACCAAGGTAAAAATTAAAAATAACGTGAGAACAAAAAGCTAAGAGACGTCCTTGGGGGTTTCAGATAAGTGACTAAATCCTCAGTTTTCATGATGGGGAGTAAATAGATAATTTCTAAAGTTGATAAATGAGGAAAGAGTGATAAAAGTATATTTTTGGAGTTGAGACTTGACTACAAGAAGTAAAGCCAGGAATGATTGAAGATAGCTCCTCCTGGAGTTGAAACTAGGAGTGGGGATCAAGTGTCTGCTCAGGTAATTCAGAATTGGTTCATTTGTCTCACTGGACAAAACTTCTTTGTCCAAAAAAAGATGTGTCTGTTTTTAAATTCTTAAGACTGAGATATATACGTGCTTCCCAGGTGGCTCACTGGTAAAGAATCTGCCTGCAGTACAGGAGACTTGGGTTCACTCCCTGGGTCAAGAAGATCCCCTAGAGAAGGAAATGACAACCCACTCGTTTTCCTGCATGGGAAATCCCATGGACAGAGGAGCCTGGTGGGCTACAGTCCATGGCGTCACAAAGAGTTGGACACGACTCAGCAACTAAAACAGCAATTTTATGTATACACACACACGTATAAGTGTACAAATCACACGTATATATTAATGATTTGTTTCACAGATTTAATTTTAACATTTTGTAATTTATATGAATATTATATTTGCCTGTGGGCATGTGATTTTACATTTGTGTATACCTGTACACATAATGTGAACTGAGTTAAAGAAAAAACAATTTCAAAGTAACTCGACAGCTTTCAATTTTAAAAAGTTAAAATTGAATGAAGTTTGAGTTTCTTGGCAAACAGATTATTAACAGAAGTGAATAAGTGTAAACAGTGTCATAAACTGAATAGAATAAATAGAAACAGTGTTTTAAATGGTGCTTAGGTTCTCAGATGGTCTTTAGCAGCTTTGAACCTCCAGTGAGGAGCCAGAAGGTAACAATAACAGCAACTGATGCTAGTGCTAGCTTGAAACTAGTACAAAAAGTATTCGATTTTTCCTGTCTACTTTTTCTAGGAAAATGAATCATAAATTTCAGCTGGGAGCTTGAGATGCTAGAAACAGATCCCCTAGATTTTATTTCTTATCATAGTATTAATAATATGAAGAGGTATTTCTAGTAGGATTTTATATATATAGCAATTGGCTTATGTTAGGGATTTTGTATCTTGGGGATTTACCATGAGTTGAGATTTTGGCTTCTGCTTTCTTTTTAGATTCTTTCATCTAGGAAAAAACACAATCAGTCAAAACTTAGATTTATAATATTACATTCTTCTCAGGAGCTCAAACCATTTTCTCCACTGTGATATTCCAAAATATACTTCTGTTTTATTTTGTGATACCAGTGAGTTTTTTCAACTTACTGACATATTTAAACTGAAGATTTTGTTTCCTGACCAGACTTACATGCTGTATATTAAATTACCTGGTGCCACTGAAAGGAATCAGTTCATCCTCACTGTTAGCCAGCCCACTTTGCTCTTCATGTGCAGAAGTACCTGAGTGAAAGCAAGCAGATGTTTCCTTGTTTGTTATTCAGTTAGAAAGATAATATATTGAATGTACACTGCACTGCTGTATTTTCCAGAATTATCCTAATGGCTTGCTTATTATATTTCTTAATTATAGTGCTGCTTTTGATACAGTTCTTGGGATAAATGTTGCAGTCAAGAAACTAAGCCGTCCTTTTCAGAATCAGACTCATGCAAAGAGAGCATATCGTGAACTTGTCCTCTTAAAATGTGTCAATCATAAAAATGTAAGTAATGTCTGTGTTTCCACTGTATACTTTAATGTTGTCAATGATATGTGATAATCTTCTGGGTCTTTGAAAATACAATGAGTTTAGACCTAGGGTAAGCTAGTGGTAAAAGTACTATTTAAATGTTTATATTTTATTGATAAAACTGTTAATCAGCATTGGGGATATTGAGTCAACAAGAGGCATTGTGGTCCATAGGAATTTAGGCCACTCATTAGGACTGGGAATGTTCTTGTTACCATTTGGTTTTCACTATTTCAGTGTGATAAAATGGCAAGAGTATTGACTTGACAAATTGAGAAATAGTTAAATACTTTTTAGGAAAACACTGTTCTATAAGTAGCTTTTACATATTCATATTTATGGAAATAATTGTTATTAGATGATGCTTTATTCAAGGTAGTTCTACTTGGCACAGAAATCAAAGCCTTGTACATTGTAAGGAAAAACAGTATATCTCTAGAAAATGAGGTACTCAGTCACGTTTCATGTTCTTTTGCTGATCCCTGAATATTATGTGGAACATGATTTTGATAGCCTTGTCATGTTATAAGATTATAAGATGGTAAGCCTAGAAGGGGCTTTGGAGACCCCCTCCTGTCTGACTTCTCTTTGTTGCAAAGTTGAGGGGATAAGTATCTAAGATCCCACTCAGCTCCATATGGCTCCTTTTTTTGGTGACATTTCTGCTGGATTTTTCTGGTGTGTGGACAAAAAACAAAGATAATTTCAATCTTTTGAGTCTGTGATTTGAATTTGTTTTTAATTTCTCCAATGCATGTTTTATTTGTTATTCAGTTGCTAAGTCATGTCCAACTCTTTGCAACCTCATGGACTGCAGCACTCCAGGCTCCCCTGTCCTCCACTATCTCCCAAAGTTTGCTCAGATTCATGTCCATTGAGTCAGTGGTCCTGTCTGTCCATCTTTCCTCTGCTTCTCCTTTTGCCTTCAGTCTTCCCCGGCATCAGGATCTTTTCCAGTAAGTCAGCTCTTTGTATCAGGTGGCCACAGGATTGGAGTTACAGCATCAGTCCTTCCAAGAAATATTCAGAGTTGATCTCCATTAGGATTGACTGTCTCATCCCCTTGCAATCCAAGGGGCTCTCAAGAGTCTTTTCCAGCACAACAATTTGAAAGCATCAGTTCTTTGGTGAACTTCTTTGATGCTTTCTTTCTGGTCGAACTCTCACATCTGTACATAACTACTGGAAAAACCATAGCTTTGACTTTATGGACCTTTGCTAGCAAAGTGATGTCTCTGCTTTTTAATATGCAGGTTTTTGTGTCTAGGTTTGTCACAGCTTTCCTTCCAGGTAGCAAGCATCTTTTAATTTCATGGCTGCAGTCACCATCTGTGGTGATTTTGGAGCCCAAGAAAAGAAAATCTGTCACTGATTCCATTTTTTCCCTGTCTATTTGCCATGAAGTGATGGGACCAGATACCATGATCTTAGTTTTTTTTTAATGTTGAGTTGCAAGCCAGCTTTTTCACTGTCCTCTTGCACCCTCATCAAGAGGTTCTTTAGTTCCTCTTTACTTTCTGCTATTAGAGTGATATCATGTGCATATCTGAAGTTCTTGATATTTCTCCCAGCAATCTTTATTCCAGCTTGTGATGCACCCAGCTCAGCATTTCTCATGTTGTTCTCTGCATATAAGCTAAATAAGCAGGCTGACAATATACAGCCTTGTTATACTCCTTTCTCAATTTGGACCCAGTCTGTTGTTCCATGTCCAGTTCTGTTGCTTCTTGACCTGCATACAGGTTTCTCAGGAGACAGGCAAGGTGGTCTGGTATTCCCATCTCTAAGAATTTTCCACATTTTGTTGTGATCCACACAGTCAAAGGCTTTCACATAGTCAATGAAGGAGTAGATGTTTTTTCTGGAACTCCTTTGCTTTCTCCATGATCCATCAGTCATGGCGATTTGATCTCTGGTTCCTCTTTGAAACCCAGCTTGTACATCTGGAAGTTCTCAGTTCACGTACTGCTGAAGCCTAGCTTGAAGGATTTTGAGCATAACCTTGCTAGCATGTGAAATGAGCATAATCGTACAGTAGTTTGAACATTCTTTGGCATTGTCCTTCTTTGGGATTGGAATGAAAACTGACCTTTTAGAGTCGTGTGGTCGTTGCTGAGTTTTCCAAATTTGCTGCCATAATGAGTGCAGCACTTTAGCAGCAGCATCTTTTAGGATTTGAAATAACTCAGCTGGAATTTTGTCACTTCCACTAGCTTTGGTTGTAGTAATGCTTCCTAAGGCCCATTTGACTTCATACTCCAGGTGTCCGGTGTCCGCTTCTGTGTATTCTTGCCATCTCTTCTGTGTCTGTTGGATCCTCACCATGTCTGTCCTTTATCATGCCCATCCTTGCATGAAATGTTCCCTCTGTATCTCCAGTTTTCTTGAAGAAACCTCTAGTCTTTCCTATTCTATTGTTTTCCTCTATTTCTTTGCATTATTCACTTAAGAAGACCTTCTTATCTCTCCTTACTATTCTCTGGAACTCTATTCATTTGGGTACATCATAAAAACAAAAGTAAAAAAAATTTTTCTTAAAAAAAATATGGTGAAATGTTGCTAGATCTCATGTACATTAATGAACATAGATATAAACCATTTTTAAATAGCTACCTAGTACAAATGCACAGTAATTCATTTAACCAATTACTTATTATCAATTAAAATAAATTTATGTTAAAAAAATTTTTTAAACATAAAAAAACACAAATATTTAGATTGTTTCTAATTTTTTACTACTATAAGCAGTGCTGCAGTGAACATCCTTATACAGGTGAATTCTTTGGCCAAGATTCTGGGTCAAAAAGTATGCACATTTCTGGTTTTAATATATACTGACAAATTGACCTCAAGGAAGACTATCAGTTTCACACTTTCATTGAGTATATGAGTATGGCTTTTATTTCAGAATACTCCAGAACTACATATTGTTGATTTTTTTGTTTCACTTTACCAAACTGATAGATGACAAATGATACCTTATTTTTATTTGTGAGGTTGATTTTCTTTCCATATCTCTGCTGCTGCTGCGGCGGCTAAGTCGCTTCAGTCGTGTCCAACTCTGTGCGACCCCATAGATGGCAGCCCGCCAGGCTCCCCGTCCGTGGGATTCTTCAGGCAGGAACACTGGAGTGGGTTGCCATTTCCTTCTCCAGTGCATGAAAGTGAAAAGTGAAAGTGAAGTCGCTCAGTCGTGTCCTACTGTTAGAGACCCCATGGACTGTGGCCCACCAGACTCCTCTGTCCATGGGATTTCCCAGGCAAGAGTGCTGGAGTGGGTGCCATTGCCTTCTCCGTTTCTCTACCAACCTTTTATTTTTATTTCTTGAGAGTTTGTTTTCCGTGGCCTTTGTCCATTTTTCTCTAGGACTGTTGGTTTCTTTCAATGCAGGAGACGGAAGAGATGCAAGGGGAAAAAAAAAAAACTGGATTCACACTTCAGTCTTTACACCAAGATAAACTTAAAATGGAACAAAAAATTAAATCTAAATTAAATTTTAAGGCATGAAACCATGAAACATTAAAATATTTATAAACATATCCCTTGCCAATGCAGGAGATGCAAGAGACACAAGTTCAATCCCTGGGTTGGGAAGATCCCCTCAAGTAGGAAATGGCAACCCATTACAGTATTCTTGCCTGGGAAATCCCATAGACAGAAGTGCCTGGTGGGCTACAGTCCAGGGGGTCGCAAAGAATCAGACATGACTGAGTGATTGACCACACGTTGGTTTCTTTCTTATGCGTTTAGAGAAGATCTTTGATATTAAAGCTATCAATCCTCATTTCTTTTCCATTTGACCTAATTTAGGTTGTTTTTCAGAGAAGGCAACGGCAACCCACTCCAGTACTCTTGCTTGGAAAATCCCATGGATAGAGGAGCCTAGTAGGCTGCAGTCCATGGGATTGTGAAGAGTCAGACACAACTGAGCGACTTCACTTTCATTTTTCACTTTCATGCATTGGAGAAGGAAATGGCAACCCACTCCAGTGTTCTTGCCTGGAGAATCCCAGGGACAAGGGAGCCTGGTGGGCTGCCGTCTTCCGGGATCGCACAGTCTCCAGGATTGCAGAGTCGGACATGACTGAAGTGACTTAGCAGCAGCAGCAGCAGGCTGTTTTTGCCATACTGATTTTTGTCGTCGTTGAATGTAATCAACTCTTGTAGATTGCTTGTCATTCTTAGAACAGACTTTTCTACACCAGAGTTGTATGGATGTTTATCTATATTTTAATGTTTCATGGTTTCATGCCTTAGGTTAAAGTTTTTGTGCCATTTTAACTTTATTTTGTTGTAAAGTTTAAACTATGAATCCAGTTTTCTTTTTTCCCCATTGGCTATCCAGCCCTTTCAATCTTCAGTCTTTTATACTGAATAATTCAGCTTTCCCTCAGTCATTTGAAATGATTGATGATGTGTTTTTAATGCTCAAGTAGCAGAATTCATTGTTTAACATTGGAGTACCCAGACCAAAGCCTGCGATGGGGTCAGTTTTTGAACCCTCTTTAGGTAAATACATAATACTGTGAGGCATTTCATCTTTATCATACTGAAATTTAAGCTTCAGTTCAATTCAGTTCAGTCGCTCAGTTGTGTCCGACTCTTTGCGACCCCATGAATCCCAGCACGCCAGGCCTCCCTGTCCATCACCAACTCCCGGAGTTCACTCAGACTCACGTCCATTGAGTCAGTGATGCCATCCAGCCATCTCATCCTCTGTCGTCTCCTTCTCCTCCTGCCCTCAATCCCTCAAAGCATCAAAGTCTTTTCCAATGAGTCAATTCTTTGCATGAGGTGGCCAAAGGACTGGAGTTTCAGCTTTAGCATCATTCCTTCCAAAGAACACCCAGGGCTGATCTCCTTCAGAATGGACTGGTTGGATCTCCTTGCAGTCCAAGGGACTCTCAAGAGTCTTCTCCAACACCACAGATCAAAAGCATCAATTCTTCAGCGCTCAGCCTTCTTCACAGTCCAACTCTCACATCCATACATGACTATTGGAAAAACCATAGTCTTGGCTAGACGAACCTTAGTTGGCAAAGTAATGTCTCTGCTTTTGAATATGCTATCTAGGTTGGTCATAACTTTCCTTCCAAGGAGTAAGCGTCTTTTAATTTCATGGCTGCAGTCACCATCTGCAGTGATTTTGGAGCCCCCCAAAATAAAGTTAGCCACTGTTTCCACTGTTTCCCCATCTATTTCCCATGAAGTGATGGGACCGGATGCCATTAGCCCTCATATTTAAAAACTTTCTAGAAATTTGCACATTGTATTTAAGTTTTCAGAGTTAACATATTGCTTTATTTAGTGTTTTGCTACTTGTAATTGATACTTTTTATGTTCAAAGCTGAAAGCATTATGTGTCAAAATTCTGTAATAATAAGTTACCAGGGACACATAAAAGTTAATTTGATTAAAAGTGCATCTTATTTCCAAGGTGAGAATCCTAATTATTTAACTTTGAAATGATGTGTAATAGAATGTTTTGGTAAAAGCAGTAACAATAATAAAATTACAAAGCTCTGCTGTGATTTTTTTCCTAGTTTTTAATACATTTTAATGTTAAACTTAATTTTTATAGTCAAGTAGAGTTGTTTGACATGCTGAGGTTTAATTTTCTCTTTTCAGATAATTAGTTTGTTAAATGTGTTTACACCACAAAAAACTCTAGAAGAATTTCAAGATGTGTAAGTATAATTTTTATTCAGTAATACACTATGCATGAAAGACTGAGAATTTAAGAGAACATGACTGCTTTTTTTAACTTAGGAAATGCAGACAATAATACATTTTTAAATGATATCTTAGCCACTGTTCACTATGAGATACAAACAGTAAGGAAAATGAATAATAATATTCAACTGCTTGTACCTGTGGACTTCTCCGGTGGCTCTAGTGGTAAGGAACTGGCCTACCAATGTAGGAGACGTAAGAGGTCCTGGTTCAGTCCCTGAGTGGGGAAGACGCCCTGGAGAAGGGCATGGCGACCCAGTCCAGTATTCTTGCTTGGAGAATCCCTTGGACAGAGGAGCCTGGCAGGCTATAGTCTACAGGGTTGCAAAGAGTCAGACATACTGAAGCAACTTAGCACGCACGTGCTTATCCCTAGACAGTTATCATTTTTACAACAGATAAAGGATGACTGAAAGTGGATTCCTTGGAGAAGACAGTGCCATTAATACTGCTGATTTGCTTTACTGAAATATCAAATGTTTTTCTCTAGTCCCCTAAAATCCAGGATTGTAGGGTTTAAGTGTTTACGGTTGTTATATGAAATAGGTAAGTGATGAAATATTATATGTTTTCCAAAATCTGAAATAGAAATGTTTACTAACAATGAAATGAAATATTAATCTATTATTGAGATATAATGCCCAACTTTATCTTAAATTTATTGGTTTATTCACTCAACAAATATTTGATTGCTAGAAATTCCCTGGTGGTCCAGTGGTTAGGCTGCCATGCTTTCAGTTGCACAGCCAAAAGGAAAATTTGATTGCCAGCTGTGTGCTAAGCACTCTCTTGAACTTGACATACTTAGTGAGCAAAACAGGCAAAAATTTCTTTCATTATTTAAGAATTGCAGATGATCATATTTCTTCCTAGAGCTTGAAGGAAAACCAGGGAAGATAATCAACATAACAAATAGGGAAATTATGTCATTCGTTAGAATGTGGCAAATGTGGAAGAAATTAGCTGAGTGAGAGGGATCAGAAGTGCGGGGGGTTAGGAGTCAGGCTGCAGTTTTAAGTAGAATAGTTAGGGAAGGACCTCATGGGACTGGTGACATCTGGAGAAGCCTTGAAGGAAATGAGGGGGTTCGTCTTACAGATATTTTGAGAAAGGCAGTATCAAGATAGGAGGAGTGGGCTTCCCTGGCGGCTCAGTGCTAAAGAATCTACCTGCCAGAGCAGGAAGCAGGGGTTCGATCCCTGATCCAGGAAGGTCCCCCATGCCACGGAGCAGCTGAGCCCACGTGGCACAACTACTGAGCCAGCTCTCTAACACTTGGGAGCCACAGCTCCTGAGCCCACGTGCTGCAGCTGCTGAGCCCGTAAGTCATGGGAGCCGAGTTCCACAAAAGGAGAGGCCCCTGCAATGAGAAGCCCATGCGCTGCAGCAAGAGAGCACCCACTGCTCGCTGCATCTGGGGAAGACCCGTGCATCAGCGAAGACCCAGCACAGCGAAAACCAAAGTAAACACAGTCATACTTTTCGAAGATAGAGGGGACAAGCAGCGTAAAGGAGCAGACATGGGAGTGTGCCTGGTGTGTGCTCTTGAAGAGCAAGAGCCTGTTCGGCTGGATCTAAGGAAGCAGAGGAAAGTAGAAGAGATCGGCTCAAAGAAGTGGCAGGGCCGACACTGCTGGGCCTCTCGGCCGTTGTAAGGACTTCCCTTTACAAGGTAGACTTTCAGTAGAAGACTGAGTTTATCTAACTTACATTTTAAAACAGTAACTTGGTTTCTGGTCTGAGAATCCACTGTATGGGGTAGAACATGGAAGACCAGTCAGGAGGCTATCGCAGCAGTTCGGATGAGAGATTATTGTGGCTACATTTAGACCAAAGGGGTGATGGTGACGGTAAAGGCACGAGATTGGATGGTTGACACTGTTTTGAAGATAGAACCCCAGTGTTTGCTCTTAGAGAGGCTTTGAGAGAGGCTTTGTGTGGTTTGAGAGAAGGAGTTGCTGAGAACATTTGGAATTTTGGCTCAGGTGCTCACCAGAAGGATGAAAGTTCTCTCAACTGAGATGAGGAAAGCTATAGGAAGAACAGATTTGGGGGTGGTGTGGAATCAGGAGCTCAGTTTTAGACAGGGAGTCTGTTGGGCACCCAAACTGATCTGTGAAGCAGTCCGTTAGATAAGTGAGCCTGGAGTTCAGGTGGGATGTCTGGGGTGAATGTATTAATTTGAGAGTTGGCAGTCTATAGATGGTATTTAAAGCCTTGAGATCAGAAACCAGAGATGATCATCATGACTGTGAGTACAGTAGAGAAGAGATGGCCAAGAACAGGTGCTGGCACTCCAGCAGCAAGAAGCCAGTGGTAAGAGAAAGTCACGGCCAGCCAGGATTGTAGGACTAGCCACTGGGTTTAGCAGCACAGAAAGTGTCAGGATCCTTGAGGACAGTTTCAGCAAAGTGGTGGGGGCAAAAACCTAATTAAAGTGAGATTAAGGAAAAATGGGAGAAAAAAATTGAAGATGATGAGTGTAGATACCTCTTTGGGGAGTTTTGCTTGCAGGAAGAGCAAAAATACAGGATCGTAGCTGGTAGGGGAGGGAAGGTCAAAACTTTTCCTAAGATGCAAACAGCAACGGCATGGTTTCTGTATTGGTGAGAATGACCCAATAGCAAAAAATTTTAAATATAGGAGACTTTGCATGTTTGAGATTCTATTTACTATGATATAAAAATTGCTTCTTTTCAAGATAGCTTATAAATCAAGATACCTAATAAAAGCGAGTTATCTTTTTACTTTAGCCAGTACAGTGACTAGGCATGAAGTTATTACTTTTTAATAAAAATTCTGATGTAATACCATGAAGGAATTTGGATGATTTTCATGTGTACATGGCTGATCATTTATTTCCTCAGGTATTTGGTTATGGAATTAATGGATGCTAACTTATGTCAGGTTATTCACATGGAGCTGGACCATGAAAGAATGTCCTACCTTCTTTACCAGATGCTCTGTGGTATTAAACATCTACATTCAGCTGGTATAATTCATAGAGTAAGTAGTGATACTGTATTGGTTTTTTCCTTTTAATCAAAATCATTTTGTTATTGTAATCTTCAGATACAAAAGAACATATTTTTAAAAAATTTGTCAATGTTGAAAATCCAAATAAACTTTGGGATCATGTTACTTTCTCAAAGATTGTTGAGATTAGAAGACATTTGTGGAATGCCTGGTTTGCCTGGGCTCATCTGAGCCACCCTGGGTGCAGATATGAGCCAGCTGCCCAGACTCATATACAGAAAAATGCTTCTTTTTTTTTTAAGTTTTTATTTGGAAATAATTTAAAACTTAGAGAAAAATTGCAAGAATAGGACAAAGAACTTCCAAATACTATTTGCCCAGATATCCCTGGTGTTAATAGTTGTGTCATACTTGAAATCTTATTTTTAGTGCAAAGAATTTGAATTTGGGATGGGGGAAAGTTAAAGGCCAAGTAGTATATGATACAGTTGCTCTAGAAGTTTTATATGAGTTATCACCCAAGTATTCATTTCTTACATCGTAAAATTCTACCACTCCAGCATCCCAACCATACCGGTAGGAACTCTTGGAAAGGCTCCAGGCAGACCTCTTGACTAGGCCAAGGCTGGAATTTGAATGGTGGTGTTGCCTGTCGGGGAGTACAGATTTTAAAACCAGAGAGATGTTCTCTAAGCTGGTTTTATGAGCTCTTGTTATTTTTTGATCTGTACGGCTGTGTAAACAGATCATGATAAAGTTTTTGTTTGTTTCTTTGTTGTTTCTTGTTTTTTTTTTTAGCAACTGAAGTGTTGAGTCAGACTGGAGGCAGAGATAATAATAGTTTTATTGAAAGCATTCTTAGCATTCCTTAAATAATTACTATATTGATTTTGTTGAGTGTCTTTTGATACTATGTTTCAATAGCAAAACGTTGTATTTTCTGTGAACTAAAGTCTGTGGGGGGAAGAAGTGAGACAAGAACAATGAAACCTTTTCATACAAAAAAGAACAGAGAGATTTTTGATGGTATAGTAGTAGTAATTCTTTTGAATCTGTTGAGTGGTTCCATCACAGCCACTGAACAGAGGCCTAACACAGTAGCAGAGCCCACAGTTCAGAGAGGGCCAAACCCTTGCCCCTTGTGAACATGAGGCCTGAGGCCCGAGTGAGGTCTGCCACCCGAGACCAGCCCTGGCCCTCCCACTGACTACTGGGGGCCTGCCACAAAGACTCCTGGATAGTCTTCAGTCATTTAAATAATAGCCTCTGCTGCTGCCATGCGGTCAGTTAAAGTAATATAAATTCAGTTGATGAATTTGCTTTAGACATAGTGACACTAGTCATTTTAATTAAAAATAAAGATTTCCTAGCATACCATTCTATTTATTTTCCTAAAACATTCAGTTCAGTTCAGTCGCTCAGTCGTGTCCGACTCTTTGCGACCCCATGAATCGCAGCACGTCAGGCCTCCCTGTTCATCACCATCTCCCGGAGTTCACTCAGACTCATGTCCATCGAGTCCGTGATGCCATCCAGCCATCTCATCCTCTGTCGTCCCCTTCTCCTCCTGCCCCCAATCCCTCCCAGCATCAGAGTCTTTCCAATGAGTCAATTCTTCGCATGTGGTGGCCAAAGTACTGGAGTTTCAGCTTTAGCATCACTCCTTCCAAAGAACACCCAGGGCTGATCTCCTTCAGAATGGACTGGTTGGATCTCCTTGCAGTCCAAGGGACTCTCAAGAGTCTTCTCCAACACCATAGTTCAAAAGCATCAATTCTTTGGCGCTCAGCCTTCTTCACAGTCCAACTCTCACATCCATACGTGACCACTGGAAAAACCATAGCCTTGGCTAGATGGACCTTAGTCGGCAAAGTAATGTCTCTGCTTTTGAATATGCTGTCTAGGTTGGTCATAACTTTGCTTCCAAGGAGTAAGCGTCTTTTAATTTCATGGCTGCAGTCACCATCTGAAGTGATTTTGGAGCCCAAAAAAATAAGTCTGACACTGTTTCCACTGTTTCCCCATCTATTTCCCATGAAGTGATGGGACCGGATGCCATGATCTTCGTTTTCTGAGTGTTGAGCTTTAAGCCAACTTTTTCGCTCTCCTCTTTCACTTTCATCAAGAGGCTTTTTAGTTCCTCTTCACTTTCTGCCATAAGGGTGGTGTCATCTGCATATCTGAGGTTATTGATATTTCTCCCTGCAATCTTGAGAAATCTGTATGCAGGTCAGGAAGCAACAGTTAGAACTGGACATGGAACAACAGACTGGTTCCAAATAGGAAAAGGAGTACGTCAAGGCTGTATATTGTCACCCTAAAACATTCACAGACCTTTGTATAAATTAAGGCACTCTTAATTTCTCTTAAATACATATTGTATTAAAGTCTTGCCTGAGAATAAGTTCTCAGATAATTAGGCTTCCTTACTGTTAAGCAAACAGTTTGTCTTGCTGTGTCTCCCCGCTTGGGCTCAGACATACATGGCGAAGCAGTATCCTCTCGTTTCAGGGGTGCCTTGTAGCTGTAGAGCTGTAGAGCTGTAGCATACACTTGCCTGTGTTAGGTGATGTTTGGTCCTTGCAGTGTAGGCCCACACCAGCAGACTGGAAAGTCACATAGGGTCAAGGAAGTTTTTGGTTTGCCCAGCATGATTTAGCCAACCGCCTCTCCATCCTGTCTATCTCCCCACTGGCTCTCCTTCCCCTTGTCTTATGCCTTCTGGTTCACACATCAGTAGGACTGTGGACTCTGTTTGCTTGAGAGCACCACGTGCACATTGTGGGGAAGGTGGATAACGCCCCTGTTTGCACACCCACCCCTCCTCCAGGTCCCAAGAGGTAAGCAACCACAGTTACCCTTTAGCGTGTTAATGGTTTCCTGTGAACTTTTCCTGTCCTTTTTTCTGTATACAATACCATAGATGGAGAAGGAAGTGGCAACCCACTCCAGTATTCTTGCCTGGAGAATCTTGTAGACAGAGGGGCCTGGTGGGCTGCTGTCCATTGGGTCACACAGAATTGGACATGACTGAAGCGACTTAGCATGCATGCATGCATTGGAAAAGGAAATGGCAACTTACTCCAATATTCTTCCCTGGAGAATCCTATGGACAGACGAGTCTGGTGGGCTGCCATCTATGGGATCACACAGAGTCGGGCATGACTGAAGTGACTTAGCAGCAGCAACACCATATAGACAAAATGTGGTCCACTGGAGAAGGGAATGGCAAACGACTTCAGTATTCTTGCCTTGAGAACCCCATGAACAGTATGAAAAGGCAAAAAGATAGGACACTGAAAGACAAGCTCCCCAGGTCACTGTGTGTGTGTGTGTGTGTGTGTGTGTGTGTGTGTGTGTGTGTGTTAGTTGCTTAGTCATGTCCGACTCTTTGTGACCCAATAGACTGCAGCCCACCAGGCCTCTCCATCCATGGGATTCTCCAGGCAAGAACACTGGAGTGGGTTGCCATTTCCTTCTCCAAAAGGAACTATAGAAAGAAGGTGAAGTCACTCAGTCATGTCCGACTCTTTGTGACCCCATGGATTGCAGCCCACCAGGCTCCTGCATCCGTGGAATTTCCCAGGCCAAAGTACTAGAGTGGGTTGCCATTTCCTTCTCCACCCCAGGTCGGTAGGTGCCCAACACGCTACTGGAGATCAGTGGAGAAATAACTCCCACAAAGAATGAAGAGACAGAGCCAAAGCAAAAACAACACCCAGTTGTGGATGTGACTGGTGACAGAAGCAAGGTCCAATACTGTAAGAGCAATATTGTATAGGAACCTCGAATGTTAGGTCCATGAATCAAGGCAAACTGGAAATGGTCACACAGGAGATGGCAAGAGTGAACATCGATGTTTTAGGAATCAGAGAACTAAAGTGGACTGGAATGGGTGAATTTAACTCAGATGACCATTATATCTACTACTGTGGGCAAGAATCCCTTAGAAGAAATGGAGTAGCCATCATAGCCAACAAAAGAGTCCGAAATGCAGTACTTGGATGCAATCTCAAAAACAACAGAATGATCTCTGTTCGTTTCCAAGGCAAACCATTCAATATCAGAGTAATCCAAGTCTATAACCCTGACCAGTAACACTGAAGAAGCTGAAGTTGAATGGTTCTATGAAGACCTAGAAGACCTTCTAGAAATAACACCCAAAAAAGATGTCCTTTTAATTATAGGGAACTGGAATGCAAAAGTAGGAAGTCAAGAAACACCTGGAGTAACAGGCAAATTTGGCCTTGGAATATGGAATGAAGCAGGGCAAAGGCTAATAGAGTTTTGCAAAGGGAAGCCACTGGTCATAGCAAACACTCTCTTCCAACAACACAAGAGAAAACTCTACACATGGACATCACCAGATGGTCAACACCGAACTCAAATTGATTATATTCTCTGCAGCCAAAGATGGAGAAGCTCTATACAGCCAGCAAAAACAAGACTGGGAGCTGACTGTGGTTCATATCGTGAACTCCTTATTGCCAAATTCAGACTGAAATTGAAGAAAGTAAGGAAAATCATTAAACCATTCACGTATGACCTAAAACAGTGGAAGTGAGAAATAGATTTAAGGGACTCGATCTGATAGAGTGCCTGATGAACTATGGATGGAGGTTCATGACATTTAACAGGAGACAGGGAGCAAGACCATCCCCAAGAAAAAGAAATGCAAGAAAGCAAAATGGTTGTCTGAGGAGGCCTTACAAATAGCTGTGAAAAGAAGAGAAGCAAAAAGCAAAGGAGGAAAGGAAAGATATACCCATTTGAATGCAGAGTTCCAAAGAATAGCAATGAGAAATAAGCCTTCCTCAGTGATCAATTCAAAGAAATAGAGGAAACCAATAGAATGGGAAAGCCTAGAGATCTCTTCAAGAAAATTAGAGATACCAAGGGAACATTTCATGCAAAGATGGGCTCAATAAAGGACAGAAATGATATGGACCTAACAGAAGAAGATATTAAGAAAAGGTGGCAAGAATACACATAAGAACTGTATAAAAAAGATCTTCACAACCCAGATAATCACGATGGTTTGATCACTCACCTAGAGCCAGACATCCTAGAATGTGAAGTCAAGTGGGCCTTTGGGCCTTAGGAAGCATCACCATGAACAAAGCTAGTGGAGGTGACGAAATTCCAGTTGAGCTATTTCAAATCCTAAAAGATGATGCCGTGAAAGTGCTTCATTTAATATGCCAGCAAATTCGGAAAACTCAGCAGTAGGACTGCTGATTGCCTTTTCCACAGAACTGGAAAAGGTCAGTTTTCATTAGTCTCAAAGAAAGCCAATGCCAAAGAATGCTCAAACTACCACACAATTGCATTCATCTCACATGCTAGTAAAGTAATGCTCAAAATTCTCCAAGCCAGGCTTCAACAGTACATGAACCGTGAAATTCCAGATGTTCAAGATGGTTTTAGAAAAGGCAAAGGAACCAGAGATCAAATTGCCAACATCCACTGGTCATCAGAAAAGCAAGAGAGTTCCAGAAAAACATCTATTTCTGCTTTATTGACTATGCCAAAGCCTTTGACTATGTGAATCACAATAAACTGGAAAATTCTGAAAGAGATGGGAATCCCAGACCACCTAACCTGCCTCTTGAGAAATCTGTATGCAGGTCAGGAAGCAACAGTTAGAACTGGACATGGAACAACAGACTGGTTCCAAATAGGAAAAGGAGTATGTCAAGGCTGTATATTGTCACCCTGCTTGTTTAACTTATATGCAGAGTACATCATGAGAAACACTGGGCTGGATGAAGCACAAGCTGGAATCAAGAGTGCCGGGAGAAACATCAATAACCTCAGATGTGCAGATGACACCACCGTTATGGTGGTCTAGTCAAGATCATGGTTTTCCAGTAGTCATGCATGTGCATGCATGTGAGAGCTGGGCTGTAAAGAAAGCTGAGAGCCAAAGAATTGATGCTTTTGAACTGTGGTGCTGGAGAAGACTCTTGAGAGTCCCTTGGACTGCAAGATCAAACCAGTCAATCCTTAAGGAAATCAACCTGAATATTGACTGGAAGGACTGATACTGAAGCTGAAACTCCAATACTTTGGCCACCTGATGCGAAGAGCTGACTCACTTGAAAAGACTCTGATGCTGGGAAAGATTGAAAGCAGGAGGAGAAGATGACAGGATGAGATGGACATGAGTTTGAGTAAGCTCCCGGAGTTGGTGATGGACAGGGAGGCCTGGCGTGCTGCAGTCCACAGGGTTGCAAAGAGCTGGACACGACTGAGCAACTGAACTAAACTGAACTGATACCACAGGCATAGATACACACGTTCAGTTTTGCTTACTAAGATGGTTTCAAAATATACATACAATGTAATTACTTGAAAAATAAAACAGCTGTAATCCTACCACTTTTGTGTTGTATAATTAAAAACAAATGGAAAGGAAAGTCCCCCCAGCCCTCCATTGCCACCTGGAGGAGGCCATTGATGGCATTTGGGTTTTTTCTTCCTGCCTTTACACCGATACATCTTCTTACTTATGTAATACCAGCATATCTGTTTATACTTATGTCCTTTATAACTTACATTTTTAAAAAATAGGATCATCTTGTACATGATTGTTCTGCAGCTTGCTGAATGAGTTGGTCAATCTGTTTTTTTATTTTTATCAAGGACAGCTTATTAAAAAGGAACCCTCACCTCCTCCCTCCTATTCCACTCTCCCCAGAAGCACTCATTCAGTTCTTTCAGCTGTTATTTTGGTGTTTATATTTTGAAACAATATGATTAGACCTCTATGTGTTGATCTCTCTTCAGTTTGGGACATACGGTACTGATTCAGCTCTCTTTCTCTCCCCTGTTCTCCCAATTAGTTACAGTAGAATTGGTTTAGATCAGATGTCAGTTTTACATCAGGACCTATAAACACTTTTCACAGTTAAGCTTACATTTGTACCATGATTATATTTCTTTTCCTTTCAGTTTTTTGTCCCTAGAGTTAACAACACTTGTCTTTCACTTGTTAGAGCTGCGGCCTCTGTTGTTTGTTTGAAGGAGGAAGCAGTTTTCCATGTCTTTACTGCTAATTAAACCCTACGTTTTCTGCCAGGTGTCCAAGTGTTCTCTGGCTGCAGATGGCTTAACTGTTTCATTGGTTTGATTGTCTTGTGGAATCTCAGCCCTGCTCACATCTGGACTGGCCACCCCCGTACCTGATGCCGAGGCCTTATCCTGGCCTTGCCCCAGCATTTTCCTGAGGAGTTCCTTCACCTCTCTCTGCTTCCTGACGCCCATCTCTCCTTTGTTTCGGTGGGACATATCCTCCAATAGCATCCCCAAAAGTGGTGCCTGGAAAGTAAAGTTTTTGAGGTCTCAGATATCTGAAACTCCTCTTCTGCCCTGTCATATGATTAATGATTTGGTTGGATACAAAATTCTTGGTTATAAACCAGTTGCCCCCTGAGGTATAAGTACTGTACTGTTGTACTGTAGTGTTGTATGGCTTTTGAACTTTCTGTGCTATTCTTATGACAGATCCTTTGCAGATGCCCTGGTTTGGGTTTTGTTTTTATCTCTGAAAACATCTTTTAAAGTTTCTTTATTTCTTGTATTCTGAAATGTTACGGTGATATGCCATCATATGGAAATTTTTTTCATTAATTGTGGTGGGCACTTCAGTCTGGAAGGATGTGCCATAGAGTTCTGGGAACTTTGTATTATTTCTTTCAGAGTAGAAATGTGTTTTTTATTCTGTCTTTCTCTGAAGTACCAATTAGTTGCAGCTCTTTATCTTTCAAAGTTCCTTTTTATAGCATTTTGTTCTTTTTTTAAATTGGAATATGATTGATTTACAATATTGTATTAGTTTCAGGTGTACAGCCTAGTGATTTAGTATCTTTGGAGATTATATTCAAATTTTTTTTAATCTTTTTTTTTTTAACTTTGCAATACTGTATTGGTTTTGCCATACATTGACATGAATCCACCATGGGTGTACATGTGTTCCCAAACATGAACCCCCCTCCCACCTCCCTCTCCATAACATCTCTCTGGGTCATCCCCGTGCACCAGCCCGAAGCATGCTGTATCCTGTGTCAGACATAGACTGGCGATTCGATTCTTACATGATAGTATACATGTTACAATGCCATTCTCCCAAATCATCCCACCCTCTCCCTCTCCCTCTGAGTCCAAAAGTCCGTTATACACCTCTGTGTCTTTTTTGCTGTCTTGCATACAGGGTCGTCATTGCCATCTTTCTAAATTCCATATATATGTGTTAGTATACTGTATTGGTGTTTTTCTTTCTGGCTTACTTCACTCTGTATAATCGGCTCCAGTTTCATCCATCTCATCAGAACTGATTCAAATGTATTCTTTTTAATGGCTGAGTAATACTCCATTGTGTATATGTACCACAGCTTTCTTATCCATTCATCTGCTGATGGACATCTAGGTTGTTTCCATGTCCTGGCTATTATAAACAGTGCTGCGATGAACATTGGGGTACATGTGTCTCTTTCAATTCTGGTTTCCTCGGTGTGTATGCCCAGAGGTGGGATTGCTGGGTCATAAGGTAGTTCTATTTGCAATTTTTTAAGGAATCGCCACACTGTTCTCCATAGTGGCTGTACTAGTTTGCATTCCCACCAACAGTGTAGGAGGGTTCCCTTTTCTCCACACCCTCTCCAGCATTTATTGCTTGCAGATTTTTATATTCTATTATAGGTTGTTATAAGATAATGGTGTAATTCCTTGTGCTGTACAGTATATCCTTGTTGCTTCCTTTATATATCTTCCTTATATATGCTAGTTTTATCTGTTAATCTCAAACCCCTAAATTGTCCCTCCCCACTTCCCTCTCCCTTTTGTTAACCACAAATTTGTTTTCTCTATCTGTGAGTCTGTTTCTATTTTGTATATACATTTATGTGTAGCATTTTTTAGATTCCAAGTGATTGATATCATATAGTATTTGTCTTTCTCTGACTTGTTTCACTAAACATAATATGCTCTAGGTCCATTTACATTGCTGCAAATGGCACTATTTTGTTCATTTTTATGACTGAGTAATATTCCATCTATATATATGTATATATATGCTTAGTCACTCAGTCATGTCCACCTCTTTGCGACCCTTTGGACTGTAGCCTCCAGGCTCCTCTGTGCATGGAATTTTTCAGACACAAATACTGGAGTGGTTTGCCATTTTTCTCACCCAGGGGATCTTCCCAACCGAGGGATTGAACCCACATCTCCTGCATTGCATGCAGATTATTTACCTGCTGAACCATCACAGAGGACCATATATATATATACACACACACACACACACACACACATATATATACACACATATATACATACAATCATACAACACATCTTTTTATTCAGTCGTATTATTAGGCACTTACTTGGGTTGCTTCCATGTCTTGACTGTGGGAAATAGCATTTTCTTCTTGCATGAAGGCACTGTCATCCCTACAAGGCTAGAATTTCTCTGAAGTTTTTTTTCTATTAAATGATAGTTTTACTGTTACAGAATTGTGTTATTTTCTGTTGCTCAATCATGATACAATGGTATTAAGCGAATAATAGTCACATAATCACAATAATAAAAGATGTTGATCAGTTTTCATAATCAATATCCAGACCAAAAAAAAGATGATTACAACTGCAAGCCGTAATAGAGACATGATTAGCCTAAACACTGCAAGATAATTACATGCAGTTTGGAGGGCTAGGTAAAGTGACGTGGTAAGTGACAGTGCATGCATGCACACGTTTCCATCCACCCAGCTGGTCTGTGTCTTTTGGTTGGCTCATTTAATCCATTCACATTTAAGGTAATTTTCAATATGTGTGTCTATATAGTCAAAACTATGGTTTTTCCGGTAGTCATATATGAATGTGAGAGTTGGACCATAAAGAAAGCTGAGCGCCGAAGAATTGATGCTTTTGAACTGTGGTGTTGGTGTTGGAGAAGACTATAGAGAGTCCCTTGGACTGCAAGGAGGTCAAACCAGTCAATCAGAATTGATGCTTTTGAGCTGTGGTGTTGGAGAAGACACTTGAGAGTCCCTTGGACTGCAAGGAGGTCAAACCAGTCAATCGGAAAAGAAATCTACCCTGAATATTGATTGGAAGGACTGATACTGAAGCTGAAGCTTCAGTACTTTGGCACCTGATGCGAAGAGCTGACTCATTGGAAAAGACCCTGATGCTGGGAAAAACTGAAGGCAGGAGGAGAAGGGGAAGACACCGACTCAACAGACGTGAGTTTGATCAAGCTCTGGGAGTTGGTGATGGACAGGAAAGCTTGGTGGGCTGCAGTTAGACACAACTGAGCAACTGAACTGACTGATACAAAGTGAAGAAACAACCAAGATCTTCGGGTGGGGATCTGAGAGCTCTGCCTTCACCTTTCTGCGAACCTTCCCCCCACCCACCCCCATCCCCCGCAAATCCCTCAACATCCTGCTCCCTACCCCATCCTGCCTTCTATAGTGCTTGTCATTTAATTCCACAGCCCTTTCCAGAGTTGTGGTCCACATTATCTCACTGCAGGCCACTCACTGAGCTTGGGATTACCTGGCCAAGTTGTTTATCCCTGTGTGCTGACTTCCATCGCCATAGAGCATATGAGGGTTTTCACTGAAGGCTTTAGTGTGCCATGATGGCATTAGACATGCGGGAGATGCAGGGAGAAGGCCTCTGAGGAAGAACAGAAGGAGGGAGTCGGGGGGGGGAAAGCTGGCAGGGGACCGCACAGTCTGACCCCTTGGCACAGAGAGGGTGTGAAGAAGGGTTGGAAGCTGCCTGTTAGAGGAATCCAGTATCTCAGAGGAAAGGGCCTCCTTCTCCACGCAGCTGCTGGCCAAGAGCCAGTGTGGGACGTGTGGCCTCGTGAGCCGAGGGGAGGCTTAGGGCACCTCAGGGCGTGTCTGTCAGTTGCACTCCCACAGTAGAGAGACAGACAGGCATTTTCATGGATACCGCTGTCCACCCCCGTCCTTCTCCGCTCTGCTTCTGCACACAGGTCAAGAGCAGGCTCCTCATGAGCCTCCCTTCCTGAGGGGAAGAGACAAACCGTAGTCCCTTTCACCAGGTGTTGATCTCGGAGCCGCAGCAGGTCCTCATTCTCTGCATGGTTCATTCCTGAAGTGTACGAGTCTGGTGGTCCAAGACGGACCCTGTGGTCCACGCAGCAGTCGTCTTCCCAGCCCTCAAGTATGTGATTGGAACTGATACACTTGACAGTTGATACTCCTGGCAGATTGACCCCTGCATTTGTTCTTTGGTCTGCAGTTAAGAGTTATCTTGATTGGCAAGGCCAAGTGGAAACGTGAAACTGCCATCCCCAAGATAGTACATCAAAAACGGTATTGAACTCTGGGAGATGGGGGAGAATGGAGGAGATTACTGCCACCATTAGAACCTAAAAATGTCAGGGTGGTGGTCCCTCCCAGCTCAGTGTAATTCACTCGTCCAGCCCTTGAAGAAACTAGATGGATGCTGGAGAATGTCGACCACCAAGACTTAGCTGACCAGGGGTCCTGATTGCAGCTGCTGTGCTGGACACAGTGTTGTTGCCAGAGCAGATTAATACGGCCTTAGGTGTGTCATATGGTCATTGATTGGGCAGATGCATTCTCCCATAGTGATTAGATAAGAGGGTCACAAACCATGTGAGATGGACAACAATCTTCTGTCACAGTTTTGCCCCAGGCCTGTGTCGTAATACAGTTGGGGGAGATCTGGACCAGTCTCCGTTTATTAGCTGGCCTCCATGGCCACCCCCTGCCACCAGCTGGGGGAGGCACGATGTTGACTTTCAGTGTCCACTTAGAACTTCAGCGTCTGAATCTTCTCCAAATGTCTGCTTAGGCTCCTGTCCCCAGATACAGTCGTCCGAGGAAGCGGTCACAGGCACATGGGAGGAAATCGGGTCGGTGGACAGCTGTTAGGCTTCCTCAGGCAGCGGGTTCTAGATGGAGAGCTGATGAGGAACGACGATGCCGCAGCCTCGACGCCTCTGCCCCTGCCCGTGTCTGGTTACACGTGTCTCGCACACCCTTGTCGGCTGCCCTAGGGGTGCCATCCCCACACTCTGTGCGTCAAGCCCCCAGATTTAGGTGGCAGTTGTGTTTTACTGTGTATTTCTTGTTTTCCTTGTTTGGGATGGTTTTCAGGATTTGAAGGGGCAGAATTGTCTTTACTCTGCCATCTTCAAAGTACAAATCCACTTCTTTTGTGGAAAGCTGCTTCTGGTTGTGTGTGGAGAATGATGGGGCCGTGTGTGTGGGGAACCCTCAGAAGCCCCGGGACCTCTTTAGGCACCTTCCGTTGCCTCCCAACACGGCCACGTCTACCATTCCGGGCAGGACAAGATCCACACCTTTCCACAGCTTGATTCCACAGGTTTGCATTGACTCTCATTGTTGTCCAGTAGATGGCAGTAAAGTCCATCTTTACTTGGATGGCGGTTGGTCCAACAAAATCAGTGCAAGAGGACACTCTTGTGCCACTCTTTATGACAGACGTGGCTGGCATGGCCATGTTTTCTAACCACACAGCAGTTCATCAGGCTGAATGACGCTGCTCTGATCATCGTTGTTCGTGTGGCTGTGTTAGTTCAAGGCCAGGCTGGATTTCAGGGACTGCTGGGTGGTCAAGTATGTTGTTAACTCATATCACGACGTCATGTCCAGCTCTTTGCGGCACGGCAGGTTCCTCTGTCCTCCACTCTCCTCGGGTTTGCTCAGATTCACGTGCATTGCATCAGTGGTGCTATCTAACCATCTCTTCCTCTCCCACCCGCTTCTTCTGTTGCTTTCAGGCTTTGCCAGCGTCAGGATCTTTTCCAGTGAGTCAGCTCTTTGCATCAGGTGTCCAAAGTATTGGAGCTTCACCTTCAAAATCAGTCCTTCCAATGAATATTCAGAGTTGATTTCCATTAGGATTGACTGTCTCATCTCCTTGCAGTCTGACGGACTCTAAAGAGTCTTCTTCAGCACTACAGTTAGAAAGCATGAATTCTTTGGCGCTCAGCCGTCCTTATAGTCCAGCTCTCACATCTACACATGACTACTGGAAAAACCGTAGCTTTGATTATATGGACCCTTGGTGGCAAAGTGACGTCTCTCCTTTTTAATGTGCTGTCTAGGTTGGTCATAGCTTCCCTTTCAAGGAGCACGCGTCTTCTAATTTCACGGCTGCAGTCACTGTCTGCAGTGATTCTGGAGCCCAAGAAGAGAAAGTCTGTCACTGCTTCCACTTTTTCCCCTTCTGTTTGCCATGAAATGATGGGACCAGACACCATAATCATAGTTTTTTTATGTTCAGTTTCGAACAAGCTTTTTCACCCTCATCAAGAGGCTGTTTAGTTCCTCCTCACTTTCTCCATCAGAGTGATATCATGTGCATATCTGAAGTTCTTGATATTTCTCCTGGCAATCTTGATTCCAGCTTGTGATTCTTCCAGCCTGGCATTTCCATGATGTACTCTGCATATATTAAGCAGGGTGACAGTATACAGCCTTGTTGTGCTGCTACTGCTAAGTCACTCCAGTCGTGTCCGACTCTGTGCAACCCCATAGACGGAAGCCCACCAGGCTCCCCCATCCCTGGGATTCTCCAGGCAAGAACACTGGAGTGGGTTGCCATTTCCTTCTCCAATGCATGAAAGTGAAAAGTGAAAGTGAAGTCGCTCAGTCTTGTCCAACTCCTAGCGACCCCGTGGACTGCAGCCTACCAGGCTCCTTCATCCATGGGATTTTCCAGGCAAGAGTACCGGAGTGGGGTGCCATTGCCTTCTCCGACAGCCTTGTTGTACTCCTTAACAAATTTGGAACCAGTCAGTTATTCCATGTAAGATTCTGATTGTTGCTTCTTGGCCTACATACAGATTTCTCAGGAGACAGGTAAGGTGGTCTGTTATTCCCATCTCATTGAGAATTTTCCACAGTTTGTTGTGATTACACAAAGGTTTTAGCATAACCCAAGAAGCAGAAGTAGATTGTTTTTTTGGAACTCCCTTGCTTTCTCCCTGATCCATTGAATGCTGGCAATTTGATCTCTGGTTCCTGTGCCTCTTTGAAACCTAGCTTGTACGTCTGGAAGTTCTTATTTCACATACTGCTGAAGCCTAGCTTGAAGAACTTTGAGCATAACCTTGCTAGGATGTAAAATGTGTGTAATTGTATGGTAGTTGGAACATTCTTTGGCATTGCCTTTCTTGGGGATTAGAATGAAAACTGAATTTTTCCAGTATTGTAGCCACTGCTGAGTTTTCCAAATTTGCTGCCATATTGAGTGCGGCTCTGTAACAGCATCAGAGTGTGATGCTTCCTAAGGCCCACTGGACTCCACACTCCAGGGTGTCTGGCTCTAGGGGAGTAACCACACTATCATGGTTATCCTGGTCATTAAGATGTTTTTTGTATAGTTCTTCTGTGTATTCTTGCCGCCTCTTCCTAATCTCTTCTGCTTCTGTTAGGTCCTTAATGGTAAGGACCTTCTGTCCTTTATCATACCCATCCTTGCAACAGATGTTCCCTTAATATCTCCAGCTTTCTTGAAGAGATCACTAGCCTTTCCCATTCTGCTGTTTTCCTCTATTTCTTTGCATTGCTTATTTAAGAAGTCCTTCTTATCTCTCCTTGCTATTCTTTGGAAATCTGCATTCAGTTGGGTCTATCTTTCCCTTTCTCCCTTGCCTTTCTTTGCTTTTCTTCTTTCCTCGGTTATTTGTAAGGCGTTCTCAGGCAACAACTTTGCCTTCTCGCATTTCTTTTTCTTTAGGATGGTTTTGGTCACTGTCTCCTGTACAATGTTATGAACTTCCATCCATAGTTCTTCAGGCACACTGTTTACCAGATATAATCCCTTGAATCTATTCATCACGTCCCCTGTATAATCATAAGGGGTTTGATTTAGGTCATACCTGAATGGCCTAGTAGTTTTCCCTACTTCAATTTAAGCCTGAATTTTGCAATTAGGAGCTCATGATCTGAGCCACAATCAGCTCCAAGTCTTGTTTTTACTGACTGTATAGAGCTTCTCCATCTTTGGCTTCTAAGAACATAATCAACTTTTGATATTGACTATCTGGCAATATCCATATGTAGAGTAGTCTTTGGTGGGTTTTTGAGAAAGGGTGTTTGCTATGACCAGCACATTCTCATGAGAAAACTCTGTTAGCCTTTGTCCTGCTTCATTTTGTACTCCAAGGCCAAACTTGCCTGTTATTCTGGGTATCTCTTGACTTCCTACTTTTGCATTCCAATCCTCTGTGCAGAAAAGAACATCTCTTTTAGGTGTTACTTCTAGAAGCTCTTGTAGGTCTTCATAGAACCGTTCAGCTTCACCTTCTTCAGCATTACTAGTTGGGCCATAGAGTTGGATTACTGTGATGCTGAATGGGTTGCCTTGGAACCCATTCAGTCATTTTTGAGACTGCACCCAAGTACTACATTTTCTACTTTTTTGTTGAATATGAGGGCTATTCCATTTCCTCTAAGGTATTCTCGCCCACAGTAGTAGATAGAATGGTCATCTGAATTAAATTCACCCATTCATGTCTGACCCTACTTTTACATGTAAAAGTAGGAAGTTAAGAGATACCTGGAGTAACAGGCAAATTGGGCCTTGGAGTACAAAACAAAGCAGGTCAAAGGCAAACAGAGTTTTGCCAAGAGAACACACTGGTCATAGCAAACAGCCTCTTCCAACAACACAAGAGAAGAAGACTCTACGCATGGACCAAGAAGAGAAGCAAAAGGCAAATGAGAAAAGGAAAGATATACCCATTTTAATGCAGAGTTCCAAAGAATAGCAAGGAGAGATAAGAAAGCCTTCCTCAGTGATCAATGCAAAGAAATAGAGGAAACCAATAGAATGGGAAAGACTAGAGATTTCTTCATGAAAATTAGAGATACCAAGGGAACATTTCATGCAAAGATGGGCACACTAAAGGACAGAAATGGTATGAAGCTAACAGAAGCAGAAGTTACTAAGAAGAGGTGGCAAGAATACACAGAAGAACTATACAAAAAACATCTTCATGACCCAGAAAACCATGATGGTGTGATCACTCACCTAGAGCCAGACATCCTGGAATGCAAAGTCAAGTGGGCCTTAGGAAGCATCACTACGAACAAAGCTAGTGGAGGTGATAGGATTCCATTTGAGCTATTTCACATCCTAAAAGATGATGCTGTGAAAGTGCTGCACTCAGTATGGCAGCCTGTTTTGAAAACTCAGCAGTGGCCACAGGACTAGAAAAGGTCTGTTTTCATTTCCGTCCCAAAGAAAGGCAGTGTGAAAGAATGCTCAAACTACTGCACAGTTGCACTCATCTCCCACACTAGCATCACACATCATATTTCAGGACACAAAAGCTGGTGAAGAAGTTGTAGTGGGTATACCTTCACTTACTGTTACCTAGTTGGTACAGTGTGAGATGCCACATGCTTGTAAGTTCTGAGATTTTTTTTTCTGAAAAGGATACCAAATTGCTATGATTTATTCAGTAATCCTGGAATAATACTTTGGTATTATGTAGGAACTTGGATGATCCTTTCAGTTTTATTCAGTACTGTTATTTTTTAGAGATCATGTACATTTCAGATCATCAGCAGTAATGTAGCAGATAGGTGAATTTCTGTTTTAGAGAGGATTGCCAGGTATTATATTCTCACAGGTTCTTAGGAAATTTTGTGGAATGTTTAAGAGTTATTGAAATTCATTTATGGAATATTTTCATGGAGAAGGAAATGGCAACCCACTCCAGTGTTCTTGCCTGGAGAATCCCAGGGATGGGGGAGCCTGGTGGGCTGCCGTCTATGGGGTTGCACAGAGTTGGACATGACTGAAGTGACTTAGCTTAGCACACACTAGCAAAGTAATGCTGAACATTCTCCAAGCCAGCAACAGTATGTGAATCGTGAACTTCCAGATGTTCAAACTGGATTTACAAAAGGCAGAGGAACCAGAAATTGCTAACATCCATTGGATCACTGAAAAAGCAAGAGAGTTCCAGAAAAACATCTGCTTTATTGACTACGCCAAAGCCTTTGTGTGGATCACAACAAACTGTAGAAAATTCTTCAAGAGATGGGAATACCAGACCACCTGACCTGCCTCCTAAGAAATCTGTATACACGTCAAGAAGCAACAGTTAGAACTGGACATAGAACAACAGACTGGTTCCAAATAGGGAAAGGAGTACGTCAAGGCTGTATATTGTCACCCTGCTTATTTAACTTATATGCAGAATACATCATGCGAAATGCAGGGCTGGATAAGCACAAGCTGGAATCAGGATTGCTGGGAGAAATATCAATAACCCCAGATATCCAGATGATGCAGGCTTATGGCAGAAAGTGAAGAAGAACTAAAGAGCCTCTTGATGAAAGTAGAGAGGAGAGTGAAAAAGTCGGTTTAAAGCTTAACGTTCAGAAAACTAAGATCATGGCATCGGTCCCATCACTTCATGGGCAAATAGATGGGGAAACAATGGAAACAGTGACAGACTATTTTCTTGGGCTGCACAATCATTGCAGATGGTTATTGCAGCCATGAAATTAAAAGACGCGTGCTCCTTGGAAGAAAAGTTATGACCAACCTAGACAGCATATTAAAAAGCAGAGACATTACTTTGCCAACAAAGGTCCATATAATCAAAGCTATGGTTTTTCCAGTAGTCATGTATGAATGTGAGAGTTGGACTATAAAGAAAGCTGAGCACCGAAGAATTAACTGTGGTGTTGGAGAAGACTCTTGAGAGTCCCTTGGACAGCAAGGAGATCCATCCAGTCCATCCTAAAGGAAATCAGTCCTGAATATTCATTGGAAGGGCTGAAGCTGAAGCTCCAGTACTTTGGCCACCTGATGCGAAGAACTGACTCATTGGAAAAGACCCTGATGCTGGGAAAGATTGAAGGCAGGAGGGGAAGGGGACAACAGAGGATGAGATGGTTGGATGGTGTCACCGATTCTATGGACATGAGTTTGAGTAAGCTCCAAGAGTTGGTGATGGACAGGGAAGCCTGGCATGCTGCAGTCCATGAGGTCGCAAAGAATCGGACACAACTGTGCAACTGAGCTGAACTGATTCCTGTCTGTTTTAGTTCACTGATTTCTAAGTTGTCAGTCTTGCCATCTCCTGCTTGACCGTCTCCAATTGATCTTGATTCATGGACCTAACATTCCAGCTTCCTTTACAGTATTGTTCTTTACAGCATCAGACATTACTTTCACCACCAGGCATATTCACAACTGAGTGTCGTTTCCACTTTGGCCCAGCCACTTCATTCTTTCTAAAGCTATTAGTAATTGCCCTTTGGTCTTCCCCGGTAGCATCCTGGACACCTTCGGACATGGGGGCTCATCTTCCGGTGTCATCTCTCTTTGCCTTTTTATACGGTCCATGGGGTATAAAAAGGAGAATCTCCTTGGAATGAGGAGGCTGACGGGGTACAGTCCATGGGATTGCAAAGAGTTGAACACAACCAAGCGACTAAGCACAGTTTGTATCCTGAAATACCCGTTCTTCCCATATCCTTTGGTTCTAAAAACGGAACCTAGGAACAAATTGGTTGGCTTTACCTTAGCTGCATTGCTGCCTGCTCACAGGAAAAGGTCGCTGGTTTGAGTGTGGTGCCTGTCCTTCCCATGCTTGCTCTTGTGCAGCCTCGCAGCCATGGGTGGGGTTGGCCGTGCCGCCCTCAGCGCTTCCTGCCAGGACGTGCCTGGAGGAGGTGCTCTGGGGCCAGCCAGGGACCAGTGTGTCTGCATGGGCTTGGTAGGAGTTTTCATTATGTCTTTAAGCACTGCATAGTTACGTTATATTTTACTGAATTCCGAATTTTCAGAAAGAAAGCCCTTAGCAGTAATGAAACATGGTTTTGACTGATGTAAATTTAAATATTTTTCTACTTATCCCAGTAACATTTGGCAGCTGTCACTCAAGGTACACCTGTGTCCATTGGTGACACATCAATTGGAAAGTTTTAGCCAGGTGCTGGTCCTGAAACATCATTTACTATGTGATGTGACTTGGCAGTTTGACATTGTAGCTACACGTTGGAAGGCACTCGTGAACGTAATAGATTGTTTAGAAGTCATAGTTTCTAGGATGAGTTTTCAGGCCGAAGTTCCAGGCAAGAATCAAATTCCTGTAGCTTGAGGAAGGGTCTAGGATGTAGGGGATCACCGTAAAGAAAGGCCCTAGAGTAACGAAGGAAAAAGCTGCAGAAGTTGTGATGAGCTGTGTTGAGAGTGTGGTGGAGAGTGATGCGTACATTCGCCTGCAGACGTTTTCCGAGAATCTGCTGTGCCAGACTCCGTGTGCTGGGAGCGCAGGGAGACCTTGAGGCCTCCTCTCACAGAGCCCTCACTGAGAGGGGTGAAGAAGGGACTTAGAGGAGTGTGTGTGCCCGGGAACGGCAGGTCCCAGGGGATGGGGCATTCTTGTTGGTAATCGAGGGATTCTTCTTCCAAAGAAAGAAGAAGCCTTTGGGAGATTCCAGGGTCCGAGAATTCTAGCCCCATGCTATCCAGTATCATACCCACTAGCCACATGAAGCTATTAAGTACTCAGAATGTGGCTATAATTATAAATACTGGATTTCAAAGACAGTACCAAAAATGTAAAATATCTCCATAATGTTTATATGTTGGTTACGTTTTAGAAATGAATACTATGGAAATACACTGTATTGGACTAAAGAAAATATTCTTAAAATTAAATCTTACCTTTTCTAATCACTGTTTTTTTAAGGTGGCTGTTAGAAAATGTAAATTACACATGGGGCTTGAATTGTGTTTCTGTTGGATAGCAGGGAGGAACCAGCATGTTGGGAACTAAAGGATGACCGGGCGTGGCAGGAGGGAGGAGAGGATGGTGTAGAGACTCTCTAAAGGATTTAAGCAGAGCAGAGTCACAAAGGCTTCCACACGGCGGATGAGGGCACCCGTCTGGCCTCTCTAGACTGCTCTGTATGGGTTTCAGTCTGAGAGTTAGGTTTTCCAGCATGACTCTACAATCTCAGGGTTCAGTTCTAACTGTCTTCCCTCTCCCAGCACTCTCACATACGTCAGTGGTCACCGACCTCACAAAGCCGTAACCCACGTGAGATTGTGTACTAGCCTGCTTTGGCTCGCCGTGTTAATTTAAGCCTTTTCTGTCCTAGGATCTGAAGCCTAGTAACATTGTAGTAAAGTCAGACTGCACCCTTAAGATCCTGGACTTTGGCCTGGCTCGCACAGCGTGCACCAACTTTATGATGACTCCCTATGTGGTGACGCGGTATTACCGGGCACCCGAAGTCATCCTGGGCATGGGCTACAAAGAGAACGGTGAGTACAGACGGAACTGGAGGAGGACGCGGTGCTTAAAATTAGTGCTATTAGTCATCATGAGCTTTTTTTCTCTTTCCTGTGAACTGTATGAAACATAATATGGAGACTGTGTTATGCATAGATTATCATAGTTCACAGATGAGAAATAATTTTATATTTCCATTGGTTAAAATTATTCACTTTTGAAATGAATATTTTGAACATTTATCAAAGTATAATATGCTTACCAAAAAAAATATGTGCATCCCAAGTGTGCAGCTCAGTGGGAGCACACCCATGTAACCAGCAGCGTAACTGAGGCCTCCCTAGGATCCCTCTGGGTCTCAACCCCCAAGGGAAGCCATTATCCTGATTTCCAGCACCATAAATTAATTTTTCTTATTTTTGAGCTAGATGTAAATGGAATAATACAGCATGTGCTTTTTGTGTGTAAAATTGGTGTTTGTTTTTTAACAGCAAAACTTATTCTAGCAATATCAGAGCTCTTTGAAACTTAGCTTTTGAAAAATTTGTCAAAAAGAACTAAATCACACTTATTTAAAAAAAAAGAGTCTAAAAGTTTGCCTGTCATGTGAAATGAGTTGAGCTTCAAGTTTATCCAGATATTTTAGAACTCCCATTCAGAGGGACACCAGCCTGTGGCCTTCCAGTCCTCCATGGCTGTGAGAGGAAACTCGGTGCCCCTTGAGCGTCTCTCAGCCCGCCTACACCAGCAGGGGCACTGAAGAGCTCTCTGTCTGGGCTCCTGAGGCCTTGTTCAGCTGGGCCCCGCAGAGGAGGGGGAGCAGCCAGAAGCTGAGGCGCCTCTCGCCCTCTCCTGGGACCCAAACAAGCCTGGCCCTCTGGGGCCCCGCTGACTAGACAGTTCAGAAATGGATCGTTCTGGAGGCATGGTGCTCATATTTCACACGAGTCCTGCTAGCAAGCTGGGTCTGTCTTTGTTTGGGAGGGGGTTTGAGAAAAGACATGCATGGGGGGGGCGGTCTCTGGCTGGTTTTAATCACCTGGTATTTGGTAGTGGACATCTGGTCTGTCGGGTGCATCATGGCAGAAATGGTCCTCCATAAAGTCCTGTTCCCAGGAAGAGACTGTATCCTTCACAGGGAGATACCTGGTGCTGACCACAAGGCCGGGAGCCGGGGTGGGCTCATGCCTGGAAACAGCTTTCTGGGCACAGGCACTCCTTGTTTCTGGGACTCTGTCCTTGAAGCTGTAAGCCAAGATTGCTGCAAACTGAAAGCCAAAATAGAGGTCAGCAATCTTTCACACTGTCTAAAACAGTTCACCCTTAGGTGGCCGTTGATTTTCCATATTTATGTGTTTAGTGCACTGTTAGAAATCTTTTCTTCACCTTTGTTTTGTTCATGGCACTTCATAATTTTGTCATTTCACTTTATTTTCAGTTGATATCTGGTCAGTGGGTTGCATCATGGGAGAGCTGGTGAAAGGTTGTGTGATATTCCAAGGCACTGATCGTATCCTTCCCGGGAACCTTCCCGGCCATGTTTTCCATAAATACCAAAGGCAGCAGGAGCTCGAAAGGAAAATGTCGTGATTCTAGACTGTATTCTAAGGAGGTCTTGATTATATTTGTTAAATTAGTGTCACAGATCAAATGGTTCAGTTTTATGTTTTCTTTTTTACTTGACTAACGATTTTATTGACACATAGAATTAAACCAATTTATATTCTTAATTTTGTTAAAAATAGCTTATAAGAAATGCATTTACTCTTTGACAAATGTATTCTGGTATTTAAATGAAAGTACTATTTAGTTAATTAATTTAACTATTTAGGGAGTTGTCTAAATTTAATAGGCCAATATTCTTATGTAATTTGCTTAATATACTATTTCATCAGTTACCAGGATGCAATAGAATATTTTCCTCCAAAGTAAGAACTGAAGGATGCTACATAAGACCTACAGGGAAAAGATTAAAGTGAAAAGTTTGTGAGGAAGAATATTTGCTAAATTTTTTTGTTTGTTACTCTTCTGGCATTTTGTAGAAAATTTTAGAAGGTCCACGTAGATGATTATTTTGTGACTTCCCCAGTGGGGAAGTCTAAATAAATATAAAATGCCAAAGGTTAACTTATACTGTGGTCAGCAAATCATATTAATGATATGTAGCATAAGGAAGAATAGATATATAATAGTTTCAATAGCTTTCTTTTCTCATATTCCTCATGTTCTTCCATCTTCAGTATTTTTTACTCTAACTTAGTTCTTCACATATACCCTTTTTCATTTGTGTTCTCACCACCTAAAATTTTCATTAGTCTTTTGATTTTATTTTTTGTTATGAAAGCTTAAAGTAGTCTCTGCTGGCAGATTGATGGTTATCTTTAAGAGAAATTAAGTTGTATAGTCAATGTTTTATATATATTTTATTAATTTTCATTTTTATGATTTTATGAGGGTGATTTTCTTGTAATATAAATTTTCACAACACAAACTTGAAAAAATTTTATCCCTATCATTTTATTTACCTTCCTTAATAGTTTTCACATCATAGATTATATGTGAAGTTAAACATAGCATTTTATTTTGTTCTAATACATTTTCTAGCAATTTTTCATAGCCTTACCTTAGATTCAGTTGTTTCAAACTGTAAATAGGAGATATTTAATTTGCAAGTAAATTCAATATGAAAAGGATAAGTTGATGTATTCCAAAGATACATTTATTTATTATGCCAAGCTACTGGGCTTGTAGGATTTTGGTTCCCCAATCAGGGATTGAAACCACGCCCTCAGCAGTGAAAGTACCGAGTCAGGGAATTCCCTAACAATACATAATTAGAAGTGTCTACTTAACATTCACTTTGTCTCAATTTTTAATTTATTTTGTGTCTTTCTTTTCTTTGACTAATTAACTGTGTTCTTCAGATAGTATAGATATGAAAAGTGTGGGTACTTTTTGGTGCTTTATTAAATAATTTTAAAATTCTTAGTTTACATATTAACATCTTACAGTATCAGTAATAATAATTTTATGTATAAGGTCACCTAATGTCATCCTTAGAACACACACAGAGATTAGCATCATTTTCCAAAGACAATTTTGCTCTTTTTTCAAACATTAGATAGAAAAAGATTCTGGAAACCAGACTGCAGTTGTCAGAGATTTGTTTTAGGTTCATAAGCAAAGGTAGAAAAGAAGTCCTCATGGCTTGTAAGAAAGAGAAAGCTTCTGCCAGGTACCCCTCAGAAAGCAGGGCCCTGGAGGCCCAGAAGCAGATTACTGAGGGGGGCACATGGACACTGTCACAAAGGTGAGGACTGAGAGCTGAGGGGCAGCCATCTGCAGCTGTGATGGGCACAGTTTTCATGAAATGATGGGTGAAAAGAATGGTTAAGAGAGTATGACAGGTCGGGAATTAAAGATAGAAACGACTCTGTATTGCTGCAAACGGGAACAGAAGCTAAGCTACGGAAGTTCACAGGAAAGCGACTGTTCACAGGAAAGTGACTGTTGTTTTAAGATGAGAGGGGAAAAAATTATGTTTGATTGGTGATGGAAAGCTCCAGTGGAGAGCAAAATGGTGATGGTGTACCAGTAGGAAGAAAGGCATCACAGGGCACAAGAGGGCCTCCTCCTTTGTTCTTTGAAGAACATATGTTAGTTCCCTAGGCTCTTTCACAGTAATGTCATTTTATTTTTCTAAGACATACCTCAATTAATAACTTTAAGATCCTGTTTGTTTATTTGATTCCTCTGGTTTGTGTTCTCTTATATAATGTTTATGGTTTTAGAATCACTTTCCACATTCATCTTGCCGGTTATCTCAAGCTCCCAGAAAAAGAGACAAAGCTGGCCTTGTCTCCATTTTACAAATAGGAAGATGAGACCCAAGGGAGATTGACTTCCTGACACCCAGTGAGTGACTAATACACAATGGAGTCTGAAACCTAGGTCATGTACTTTGAAAGAAAATAAAACACACTCATTTATATTGCAATGATAGCCAGAGTCAGTGCCAAGTAAAACTTAATGACCTCTCAAAGCTGTCGCTGCTCAATGTAAGCCCAGCCACAGTGGGAGATAACATGATGAGGGCTCAGAAAGTCCAGAGCCCCGGCTCCCACCCCCTCTCTCGTGCACCCCATCCTGCCAAGCCTACAAGGTGGTTCCCAGCCGTAAATTGAGCAGTCAGGTAGCTCTCCTTATTTCAGGGAGCTTTATATCTAACATAGCTTTACTACGAGAAGTGGAGGTGTGAAAGTCACTAATAATGAGCATGTGAGCGTGAACATGAAAGTCACTCAGTCGTGTCCAACTCTTTGCGAACCCATGGACTGTATAGTCCCTGGAATTCTCCAGGCCAGAATACTGGAGTGGGTAGCCTTTCCCTTCTCCAGAGAATCTTCCCAACCCAGGGATTGAACCCAGGTCTCCCGCATTGCAGGCAGATTCTTTACCAGCTGAGCCATACAGGAAGCCCAAGAATACTGAAGTGGGTAGCCTATCCCTTCTCCAGCGGATCATCCTGACCCAGGAATCGAACCAGGGTCTCCTGCACTGCAGGCGGATTCTTTACCAACTGAGCTATCAGGGAAGCCCGTTATTGTGAGAACTGATTTCAATTTGCCTACATAATTATTACCTACTTTCATGTTTAAGCCTTTCAGTCATAGGCATTCTTCAGCTTCAAGATAACTTCATTTTGATCTAGAGTAGGAAGCCATAAAGACTTCATTGTGTTGATTTAATAAACTGTGACCAGAGTTTATATGGTGCAGAGTTTGTTTGTTTGTTTTTTTAAATACTCTTAACTAGGAACCCAAACCTTATTTGAATATTATTTCAGAATGCTTCTGCTGACCCAGTGAGCTGTCCTGATTAATTATTCATTGATAAGTATAATTTAAGTGTCTCTTTGAATGATGCAACTTTATATAATATGAATATAAGGCATTTCAGTTGTATTTTCCTCAAGAAACTCCTTAGATATTGATCAGTGGAATAAAGTTATTGAGCAGCTAGGAACACCATCTGCAGATTTCATGAAGAAACTTCAGCCAACTGTGAGGAATTATGTAGAAAACAGACCAAAGTATCCTGGAATCAAATTTGAAGAACTCTTTCCAGATTGGATATTCCCATCAGAATCTGAACGAGACAAAATTAAAAGTAAGATATCCTTTCTTCTTATACTTGTTTTCATAATCTGGTGAAGCCCTTTTTATGCTTGCATTCTAAACTCTGTGAAAACTGAAAGATGAAATAGTTGAAACCCCTCAAAGTCATTTATAGGCAAGAATGAAGCCATTTCAGAAAGAAAGCCTAAAGACCTAGAAGTTTTGTCCTCAATAAAGGGGACAAAACTGAAGCCTCTGGTCAAAATATTTACATAGTCTGAAAGATTCTTATATTAGTTACAGCAAATGGAATTCAAACTGTTACCAGGTATAAAGAATACTTGAATAAAGATTGTCGCCCATTTGAAGAGTCAGAAATTTTTAAAGGCCTTTTCCCCTGATCCTGTGCCCATCACATTTTAATGTGTTTAAAGGAAAAGAATAGATTTGGTTTTCTCTGCATCAAGACAAACTGTGCCTCATTCAAAAGAGTTCCATCTCCCCTTTGCCTGCACACGTGAACTTTGTTTGGTTTTGGTATTCATTTGGCTGTCCTGGGTCTTTGCTGTGGCGTGTGGGGTCTTGGGTTGCGCGTGCAAGCTCTCAAGAGGAGCATGTGAGGTCTAGTTCCCTGACCAGGGGTTGAACCTGGCCCCCTGCACCAGAAGTGCAGTGTCTCAGCAACTAGAGCACCAGGGAGGTCCCACCTGTGAATTTTAGTTGCTGAAACCTAGGTGAGCCTTGTATTTAACCAAGTTATTGAATTTGTTGAGTTTTTTCCTAGCTACTAATCTCTAGATTTTTTTTTTAAGTGTACATTGTATACAGGTAGGCAAAGCAGAGGGCTTCCCTGGTGCAAGATACCTGGGCTCGATCACTGGATTAGAAAGATCATCTGGAGAAGGGAATGGCTACCCACTCCAGTGTTCTTGCCTGAAAATCCCAAGGACAGAGGAGCCTGGTGGGCTAGGGTCCATGGGGTTGCAAAGAGTCGAACACGACTGGGAGACTACGCACAGCACAGGCGAAGCAGAGATATCTGTGAACTGCTGTATACGATGCACATATGAAGTTATTGTGTGGCTTAGTCTGTTCGGTTTCACTTTGATGTGGCATCAAGAGAAAAGGCCTGCCCGTGCTTCATGCCTGCACTCTCGGCAGTGCCGCCCTCGGCTTAGCTCCTGTACCCTCCCTGTCCATGGCTTGTCAGCCTTCTGCCCTGTCCTTCTCCCCTCCCAGACTCAGGGCAAAAGCACCTTGGAAAGCCTGGTTTCTAGGAAATGGCTGCTTGATTTACTCTTAAAGAAAGAGACTAATAATCCTGAATTTATCACCAGTTTCTCAGAGTTAGTATATCTTTGTTCTGTCTGAGCTGTCACAGTTAGTTCTTTATTGTGTAATTCTCAGGATAAAATTGTTACTTTATTAATCTAATATTTGTTTTTACCCTAGCAAGTCAAGCCAGAGACTTATTATCAAAAATGTTAGTGATAGATCCCGACAAGCGAATCTCTGTAGATGAAGCTTTGCGTCACCCTTATATCACTGTCTGGTATGACCCTGCTGAAGCAGAAGCGGTAAGCATCTATTTTGAAAAGACTTGTGTGTAAAGGCAGGGCATACATTTCCCTGGATCTTCTGTCAGTCTGAAATGGCTACACAGAGATTTAAGGTTAAAAGTACTCCTGATTAGTTTGAGGCCATATGCTGCTGCTAAGTCGCTTCAGTCGTGTCCGATTCTGTGCGACCCCAGAGACGGCAGCCCCGTCCCTGGGATTCTCCAGGCAAGAACACTGGAGTGGGTTGCCATTTCCTTCTCCAGTGCATGAAAGTGAAAAGTGAAAGTGAAGTTGCTCAGTCGTGTCCGACTCTTCGCGACCCCATGGACTGCAGCCAACCAGGCTCCTCCACCCATGGGATTCTCCAGGCAAGAGTACTGGAGTGGGGTGCCATTTAGCCGGGGTCAAACCCCTTTTAGGACTCCTTACTGGGGCTGAGCTCCGAGTACCTCAGGGTGAACATGCTTGTGCTGCGGTGATATAATTGTCTTCATTTATGTCGATGCTGATGTGTGATCATAATATCACCTTTTTTAGCCATCCATTTGTGTACCTGGTACCGTGCCTGGGTTTTGCTTTTATTATCTTGTTCAGGTATTCTGTCAGGCTAAGAAACTTGCTGAAAATCACAGGTCTGGACGTCCTTCCCCAGGGGTACCTGTTAGAGGAGTTCCGCTGCTGAGTGTGGTGCTCGTGTGCATTTGCCCATAGCACCCCTGGTATGGATGGTCTCTAGTTGGCAGTAAAATGACTACATGGTGGCATGCTCGTTATTGGGCTTCCCTCATAGCTCAGCTGGTAAAGAATCCACCTGCAATACAGGAGTCCTGGGTTCGATCCCTGGGTTGGGAAGATCCCCTGGAGAAGGGAAAGGCTACCCACTCCAGTATTCTGGCCTGGAGAATCCCAGGGACTATTACAGTCCACGGGGTCACAAAGAGTCAGACACGACTGAGTGGCTTTCACGTTCACGTTCACATGCTCATTATTAGGTTTTGTCCTGTGCATTTAACCACCATTTTATTCATTATTTTATAGGAAAAGAATTTGGTTTATAAACGTGATTTTAAGTAAATTTTTGAAGCAATCCGCTTAGGATTTGGGGACTGAATTTGGGAGTTCTAACAGGAAGAAATAAAAACTTGAGATATATTTTGCAGCTTCTGTATTTCCTAGCATAGTACCTTGTCCAGAATGGATCTCTAGGAGGCAGCCTGTGATTGCTAATTTTATAATTACATTTGGGCAGATGTCCTTAGAGTGTAATTATTAGCAGGAATATAATAGGTCTACTTTTTGGTTAATTATTCCGTAATTATTTTGATTTTGAAACCAATGTAAATATCATACTTAGAAATCTTTAAGCCACATATTGAATGAAATTACATCAATATTATAAATATTTTATTCTTTTTATAAGTATTTTAGAAGTCTTACAAGTGGTTTATTTTCTTCATGCCTCATTATTTTTTCAACTATTAACTTTACCTGTAAATTTTAATTTTTAGCCACCACCTCAAATTTATGATGCCCAGTTGGAAGAGAGAGAACATGCAATTGAAGAATGGAAAGGTAAAGATGGAATTTATTTTGATTGTTACACACTTCTTGAAATGGGGCAACTTAACACTTTTTGACAGGAGCCTTTCTAAGGGAGGGGTGGAGACCCTTCAGCCCTTATCCTCTCTCTTCCTGCTTCCCAGTAGATAAAGAATTTGAAGATAACAAGATTAGAGAGGAACATGTATGAATTGCATATTTGCTTCAGAAGACAAAAACAAAGGCTCTTCACACACGTCACCGTATCGAATCTTGATTTGTAAACTAAATTCAGTAAGTGTATTACACTTGACTGGATAACATGTTGCAAAGTATTGAGTAACCCCAGTTCACAGGCCCCTGTAAAGCAGGTGTGAGAGACCCCACTGGGGTCATGGGAACGTCTGCTGTACTGGTAAGCCTTGTAGTTACATACGCGTTTTAGAATAAGAGTTTGGGGGAAATTGCAGATCAAAAATATGCAGATAGTTATTATTACCACTCTAACCAGACAACCCACGAGAGACTAAACCAGTAATAAAGAGGTCAAACTAAAAATATTTCATTAAAAAGCAGAATCAATAATAGTTGAGAACTGTGGTCAGCGCAAGTCAAACATGGCAGCGTGTCCTGCCTGAGAGCCGTTCCATGGGCTTCAGGGAACCAGCGGCCTGCAGTGCACACAGCCGCAGCCTCGCTCTGTGCCTGCACTGTGCTGGTTTTATTTCACGAATGCCATACTTTAGGATGCTGCTAGTATCGTACTTAATAGGTAGTTCTTCTGACAAATGAAAATTGAGGAATACTGAGAGTGAAACCAAGAGAAAATGTAGGTAACTAGACCAATTTCTGGCCAATCTGGAGGAGTTTACATTTGAAGAACCACAGTGGTGGAGGAAAACCTGCAAAAAGATGTGAGAATATCCAGTAGTTAAACTGTTCTGTTAGAGTCGCTTTGCTGGTACTTCTCCTCCTCCTCCTCCCCACTCCCCATGTCTCTCTCTCAGTCTCTGCCTACCCTCAACTCTGTGAAACCCACTGGTGGATCCAGAGCTCCCCTGCTTATGGCCTTCATAATTGGTTGGTTGAAAAGATATAATTGGTTTGAAAAGATACAAGGAATCAAATTATATTTTGGTCTAGGTAAACTATTGCTTGTCTGCCTATCCCGGTTAAAAATAGCACATCACAGTGTCCTTGGATTGGTTCCAGTTTATTTGGAAGCAGGGTTTAGAGACGCAGAGAAGCTGATGAAGCATTCTAACTTGCATTTCTATTTGAAGAGCTAATTTACAAAGAAGTAATGGATTGGGAAGAAAGAAGCAAGAATGGTGTTGTAAAAGATCAACCTTCAGGTTAGTGATTGCTTTAATAGTTTGATTACATAATACTTTTCTTTCTCTATTCATTTTTTGCAAGTGGCAGCAGCGTGTTTTAAGTGCCGCCTTGACCAGCATTGGATTTGAGAACTCCTTGTGTGAAATACTCTTCTCTTTTTGGTCTGCTCTGGTTGTGGCAGCTAACATTTTATTGATGACAGGCAGCGAACTAACTGTCTTGTGAACATTCTTGGTTCATCCTTGTAACAGCTACTGTCATTTCATTTATAGATAGGGGAATCGGATTTAAAGTTTTTCAGCGTGCATGACCTTCTTTATATTGCCCCCAACCAATTACAAAAGAAAATTAATATAAGTCTAGATAAAGTAGAATTTGGTTTTCTTTTGAGAAAATTGTTCATATAATTCTCCCATCTTTCTGGTTGATCTTCCTAGTGGTAGACGTCTGACTAATAATTAGGAAGCTGTATGCCTATTAGAGGCATAATATATATGGTCATGGAGAAGGCAGTGGCACCCCACTCCAGTACTCTTGCCTGGAAAATCCCATGGACGGAGGAGCCTGGTAGGCTGCAGTCCATGGGGTCGCTGAGGGTTGGACACGACTGAGCAACTTCACTTTCCCTTTTCACTTTCATGCATTGGAGAAGGAAATGGCAACCCACTCCAGCGTTCTTGCCTGGAGAATCCCAGGGACTGGGGAGCTGGAGAATCCCAGGGACGGGGGAGCCTGGTGGGCTGCAGTCCATGGGGTCGCACAGCGTCGGACACGACTGAAGTGACTTAGTAGTAGTAGTAGTATATATGGTATTAACTTATGATACCATCTATAAGGTTCTACCTAAAACAAAACTATCTTCACTCACATTCATTTCACACTTGTATTCACTCCACTCCCACTGGAGAGCACATGCACACTACACACACGTAAATACATGTGGGGCTGTTTCTTATTCTTGAATTTTATATTCAGCATGACACGTGTCACGTGTCTGGAGATCGTATAACTTCAAGAAAAATTCGGATGCTTATAGTCAACTAATCACAAATTTAAGACTGACCTCTGAGCCCCTGGATGTTTTGTTTTTGTTCAGGCTAAAATATAGATGGTGGGAAACAGATTAGTTTCATTTGCCTTAAAATGTCAGTTTTGGGGATTTAGAAGGCAAAAATAAAATGAACAAGAGTCCATTAAATTTTGTTCCAATTTTTTTCTTGTTTGTATCGTTCCTTCTTTTAGAAGGTATTTTTTATTGCAGAAGAATTCTTCAAAGGTTGATGTTTTTCCCCTTGGATTAAGTGTTTATGATTATAATTGAAATGTGTGATGACACTTGAATCCTACTTGGGCTTGAGCCTTTTGTGATACTGATAATTTTAGGGTAACTTCAACAGTTTTCTTTTAATAGCTTTTTAAAGCCAGGAGGTATTTTTAAGGTAGTTAACATGATCGTACATGTGTGTGATGTTTAGCCACCAGGAAGAAAGAGAATATTGCAGTGAAAGACAGAGGAATATTTGGGATTTTGAGCCTAAAGAAAGACTCCACCAAAAGTTCAAAGTGCAGTCAGCTAACTTCTTGTCTGTGCCACTAGTAAAGGAAACTGCAGGAAGACAGAGCTGAGAAGTGGCCTGAAGCCTCGCTGCCTGGGTCTGCAGCAGTGTCGCGCCTCAGATTTTATTATATTTGGTTTTCTTAGCACAGATGCAGCAGTGAGCAGCAACGCCACTCCTTCTCAGTCGTCGTCCATCAACGACATTTCATCCATGTCCACGGAGCAGACGCTGGCCTCAGACACAGACAGCAGTCTGGACGCCTCGACAGGACCCCTGGAAGGCTGTCGATGATAAGTTAGAAATAGCAAGCTTGTCATCAGTGAAGGAACTCTCACTTCCATGGGCGTGAAATACTTGGGAGTTGATGGAACCAAATAGAAAAACTCCATGTTCTGCATGTAAGAAACACGATGCCTTGCCCCTACTCAGTTGTACTAGGCTTGCCTTGCTTAGATTATAAAATGAAGCAGATTATGTCTAAAGAAAAAAAAATACAAACCACACATTTAGAAATTTTGTTCAAGGTCATTTCAGGTGAGCAATTAGAATATATGAATTTTTTTTTAAGTTGTGCGGTAATAGTGATCATTTCTCATCCTCAGTAACTGTTGGGATTTATATGCATGACACAAATGCTTGCTTGGATTTGCCCTCTAGCACTTTGGAAATCAGTATTTATAAAGCCAAATAATCTTCAAGGTAGTGCTGCTTCTAGAGTTGTCTCTTAATCCTCTTAAATAATTTTGTGTTTGTCCAGAAAAAAAAAATAGATTTATGTGTATTAATTGGCCACCATCATATTGTATCTTACCTTCTTTTAGGGTATGAATTAACCTTCTTTCATATTTCAGAAGGAATATAATTAAATCTATATCATGAAAAAAATGTAGCTTTTCTTTAATTTGTCATGTTTTAGGCTGAGAATTATCACTGCTAAGACCAGGATACTTTGTTTTCTCTAAACTGTGTTAGTCTGGATGACTGTACATTCAGTTTCACTGCACGATAGCATTTTAAGTTTTGTTTTATGCTGCTTAAAACATATATACCTTTAAAGTCCTCTCTACCCCATCTCTTTTTTCTTGGTCTTCTGGACTTACTAATTTGAAGTGCTACCTAGAACTTCATCTTCTTGATTAGCCACCGAACACCCATGTCAATCATATGATGGCAAATAGATTCTTGACCCCACCACCTGCTGTTAGAGTAGAGTTTTACGAAGTGATCACTAAAGATGATGGCAGTCACTTGCTGCGTGCTTGTTTTGCTTATGCCTGGACTGGGTCCTTTCTTACCTCCTCTAGGGTAAGATACATGATTTCACAAGGCAGAGTTTCCCTCTTCCAACACAGCATTATTCCTCAACTTTCGTTCTTTTATGAAAGAAACCACCTAAACCCGCTTTGGTCTGTTTTAGGAAGCAAGCTGGTTCAGAATGGCTGTTTGTGGTGGTTTTCCACTTTCTGGAGGCATTTCCTGTTCCTAAGGGAAGACCTTCTGAGGGATAGGGAAGAACTGTCCTAAAGGGCAATTATTAACTAGTCAATATTTCCTGATTTTAAGCTGCTCACCTGAAATTGATACTTTCAGACTAATATGGAAATTATTCAGGATTCAGTAGCATACTGAGTATTGAAGTGTCATCGCAGAAATGGAGTTGTGACGGTCACGTATGGCTGCCTGTGCTCGTAATGCTGTCCCCTGGAGCTTATTCTATGCAGATTCATATCTTTCGTTCAGTTATTTTGGAAGCTATTGAGTCAACATTGTCACATTCTATGGAATGTGTTCTGAGGAGGAACTTTATTAAGAAAGTTTATTATAAATATTATCTAAAATATATGATTCTCTCTACACCATTTGTATCTTATTGGTCTTATCACTGGAAACTGGAACCCTTGATGAACAAAATTAATATTGAAGTAATAAATAGTTTTCTATTGTGATGTTTAGACATGTTCAGCTGTAAGATGGAATCCTAACTTGGATTGGGGCAGAAACACCTGTTACATAGCTGAGGATTATTTTGGCTTCAGAGGCCTGATGGTATAGTGAAGAAAGTTATCGCTGTACATATATAAACATCTTAAAGTGACCTAATACACATTCTTTAAAAAGACTTTACTAAATCTGTCTTTGAAAAGAAAAGGAAAGGGGAGAGTTTTAAGAAGACATTGTCTGTCCTCAGCTTATGTATATGCAGCACAGGACCGCGCGGGCACATGGAAGTCCCACTAGGTGATTGTACACTCAGCCAGGTGCCGTTTACAAATGGAGCTAGGTGCCATACACAGTGGCTTTCTGCTCACTGATCCCTCCTGTGTTCACGGATGAAGTCCGTGATGGTGCGGACGGGTTTCCTGCCAAGACCACCTTCCATCAGCGAGTGATGAGTGCACCCCGGCAGGCCACGGTGCTGCGGACCGCAGAGCTCCATAGAAGTACCTCACCCCAGTTCAGGGCCCTCCCTCCTGAGCTGGGACGTGCCAGGGACCTGGTGCAATGCAGATGGTTCCACACTGCTCTCCATGGATAAATTCTGGTGTTGGATAAAGAACTGAAAAATGTGCTCAATTTTTCATCTTTTCTATTTTATTTTTGTAATTTATATTGTACACAACCCTGGAAGTAACTATTTTGGACACATATTTTTATAAACCAGGTAATTTATTATTAGCCTGGAATTTGGACTAGGTTCATTTTGTTTGTTGACTTAGTTTTTTGTTAAAAAGGAAATGACTGCCTCCCCTGTCAGGTCTTGATTTCAAGTGCAGGTTCCAGAGAGCAGACAGAGTCTATCAGAGTAGGAGAGCATTCTAGAAACATCCTGCTCAGTGTTGATCCCCTGTGGAAACAGGAGACAGAATCAAGGCTCTGTGCTTATCTGTGCACCACGAAACTCAGAGCTGCAGTCCTGAAAGGAGAAAATGCTTGGTAGGGCCCCTTACTGACACCCAGAGTCCAAAGTCCAAACACTGAATGCCCGACTGTTTGAATCCGGGTTTGATGCTGTGTCAAGTCATGGTAATGATATACGATGAGTTCATATGGTTGATTTCTAATGTAACTCCTCTGGTGTTTCATACTGGTAGTAAACACAGGTGTGACCTTTCAGATTGCATATCTCAAAAGTAACATTGCCTAATGTTTTATAATAAAATATATTACATGTGTTTTGATTGGTGAAAATAATACAAATACATTTTAAAAGAGAAGTATATAACATGTCCAATTCTTGTGTGTTTTTAAATGACATTTGACTGTGTATTTCTACATCACCATCTCTGATTACAGATTTAACATGAACGCAAGCAGATATTGGAGTGTTGTCATCTCACTATTAATAGATGTTTTTAAATTGAAAAGCAAAAGGGATTCTGTTAGATCCCTTATGGAAAATATTCTGCAACTTCCTGAATCTAAATCTTCAAAAACATGCAGTGCAAGACTGAATATTTGGAATAATTGTTTTCTCACAAGAGTGGCCAGAAGACTCCACCAATCAGTCTTTCCTTGTGTCACTTAAAATCCTTAATGGTGCCTGTGTGCTTGTAGTTTTCTGCATGGATTAGCCTCTTTCATTTTGCTTCTGGTTTGGAGGTACTTTAGGATGTTTACTCGGAGAAGGCGATGGCACTCCACTCCAGTACTCTTGCCTGGAAAATCCCATGGATGGAGGAGCCTGGTGGGCTGCAGTCCATGGGGTCGCTAAGAGTCGGACACAACTGAGCGACTTCACTTTCACTTTTCACCTTCATGCATTGAAGAAGGAAATGGCAACCCACTCCAGTGTTCTTGCCTGGAGAATCCCAGGGACGGGGGAGCCTGGTGGGCTGCCACCTCTGGGGTCGCACAGAATCGGACATGACTGAAGTGACTTAGCAGCAGCAGCAGCAGCAGGATGTTTACTACTTAAAACCACAGGAATAGAAAGGTGCTCAATGGCTCACTGTCTTCTTGCTAGGACTAGAATCATTCCAGATGGGTCAGTATCAGTCTTAATTTTAAAGATCTCTAGGAAAGGAAAGTGAAAGTCCTTCAGTCATGTCTGACTCTTTGTGACTATATAGTCACATGGAATAGGAAAATATGTCTCTTGATAATGATCTGGACTCCATTTCTCTATTACTCCCTCTTCCCACTTTCAATGTAGATAGTACTGAAATACTTTAAATTTATTGGCTTAAATGGGACATACAGATTTTGGGGGGATTTTTTTAATGGGAGGAGGTGTGGTGGTGTTCGGTCACTAAGTTGCATCCAATTCTTTGTGACCCCATGGACTGCAGCATTCCGGGCTTCCCTGTCCTTCACCATCTCCCACAATTTGCTTAAACTCACGTCTATCAAGTCGGTGATACCATCCAACCATCTCATTCTCTGCTGTCCCCTTCTCCTTCTGCTTTCGATCTTTCCCAGAATCAGTATTTCAAAATAACTTACTGTATACTTTCCTGAAGATTGTATTTTGTATTTAAGTGTAAGCTTACCTTTGGCAGTAAGGCAGTTATTTGATATTTTTGGTCTTTGATCAGGAAAGTTGGCAGCAGTAACAGAGTGGCCAGTGACATCTCTTGGAAGCCAAATGTGACCGTGACTTAAGAGGGCTATGCCTGTCCCAGCAGCCACTGGGCACTGCCGCTCACTGCTTCCTCAGGGCCCAGGGAGTCCTTGTGAACAAGGCTGTTTGCTCTGCCATTTGTGTGCTGTGGGACTTTAGCATTGGAAGGGAAATTCAGAATCAATTTTCTGACCCCCTGCACAACGGTTGAGGAGGCTGCAGCCACGTCGGGAAGGGCACCACAGGGCTGCCCCTCAGAATGCTGTCCCACTCATGCGGGTCTTACTGTTCTTACAGTCATGAGCACACTTGAGAATCTAATGAAGACTGTGACCGCCCCCGCCCCCCGCCCTGCTTAGAAAAAGGCCATGAGCACAAGGTTTTGCCAAACTTTCTGAGGAATCCTGAACCCTGGTGGTTACCATGTTAAGAGCTCCTTTGTAGAAGCAGCTTCTAGATGCCTCATGGCCTTAGAGGGCAGCAGAGCCTGCAGGAGGGTTCTCCTGATCTTCTCTGTTCTAAATGGTTCCGACACTTTTGCAGACAGATCTTGGGTATAGATAGGGACATTTTTACTCTCAGCCCCAGCATAAGTCGGCATTCTTGTTCTGTGTCCGAAAGAGCATATAGAGACTCAATTCAGTAAAATGGGTTGTTTCCAGCATTCCTTCCACATGGGACTTAGCTGCAACCTAGGAACTGTAGGTTTATAACACAGAATTCATAGAAACATGATTAAGTGCATCTCTTCATTTTAAAGAAGTAGTTCTGTGCTGAGCTTTGAAGTCCAGTCTTGGCTCTATTTTGTCTATGCGCTTAGATTTATCGAGAATAGGAATGAACAAAGAGGTTCTCTAGTTCACATTGCCATTCAAGGCACTGAGGAAGTTATCCAGCCTCTGCTCAGATGGTTTTAATGAAGAGAATGCTCCTCCGACTGAATTTTTTTTTTAGTTTTGACTGTTATAAAGTTCTTCCCTGGGATTTCCCTGGTGGTCCAGTGGTTAAGAATTCTGCCAGTAAAGGGGACATGGTTTCGACCCCTGATCCAGGAAGATCCCACGTGCCGCGGGGCAGCTGAGCCTGTGCACCACAGCTGCTGAGCCCACGCCCTGGAGCCTGCGAGCCACAGCTACTGAAGCCTGTGCCCCTCGGGCCCGCGCTCCACGACGCAAAGCCCCTGCAGTGAGAGGAAGTCCATCCACCACAGCTGGGGAGTAGCCCTGGTCCCCTGCTATGAGCCGGTGTATAGCAGGGAAGACCCTGCGGGGCCAAAAGGAAATAAATAAACAAATCTTAAAATAAGTTCTTTCTCTAACTGAACAGAAAACTTGGTTCCCACAACTTCCACCCATTGGTCCAAGGTCTTTCCTTTGGGTGAAATAGAATGGGTCCAACCCATTTTTATGAGACAGGCTTTAATATATTAGTTGAAAAGATATGCTCCAAGTCTTCCCTTCTCTAGCTTAAACTCAAAGTTCTCACAACCCTTTTTCATATGAAAAAGCTCCCGGAGCCTCGTCACCTTGGGGCACCCTAAAATTATGGACGCAGATGTGAATGGAATATTTCTGCACAGCCTGAGCACGCACCCTCCAAGTGAGGCCACACTCATGAACACAGTCTCAGGTGGCCTGAGCTTTACAAGCCGTGTTCCACTAGGGGCCTGTAGTCTAGCAAAATGACTGGCTTTTGTGATGCTGCGGTTAATCCTGATGCTGTCACGCCTCATAAGCATTCTGTCCGCCAGCTTGTGACATCCATCAGTTTTATGAGCATGAACAGGCCTCCTGGAAATTTATGCACAAGGTGACTGACTGCCTTGAGTGGCAGGAACGAGCCTTGAGGCAGACCTAGCAGTCAGTGCCCAGAGCCGCGTGGCCAGCACTTTGCCAGCCTCCTCACTAGAGTGCTCAGCCCAGTGACTTGTCATTCAGCTCTTGCGGAATGTTATCTTGCCACAAGGTCAGGAGGAAGCATCTTGATGGACACCGTGCAGAAATAATGAAAACACTTCAGCAGCTGCCTCTGATCTGCTTGCTTCAAGAAAAATTAATTCAGCAATTGCACCGGTTTTCAGAGTTTATGCTTTTATTTTCTCTTGGGAGGATCAGGTAGTAAGTGCCAGCCTCGCCTTCATTTCTACACCTTTGATATCTTGTGGCCACTAAGAAGTGTGACCAAGTGCTGTCTCAGTATTCACAGATCGGTGTGTGGGCAGGGAGCAGGGCAGAAACGTGTGTTGGCCTTGTTCCGTGAGAATAAAGTGATGTGTTTTGAGAAGTACACAATTGTGATTCCACAAGAGGCCAAGCTGCCCTCCAGTGGCTGTTAGAGAATTGTGTCCATCCAGCACAGCCTGGCTCAAGCTGGGCATGACTTTAGAAGTTTATCACCTTGAGCATACCTTGCCATTTTTCATCTAATGGCAGTCACGCTACTTTGTTTTTATTTGATTTTAATCTAAGCTAGAGCTGCAATATAGAATTTCACCAATAGTTAGGTTTGTCCAGCTCTCTGTTGTAAAGTTGATGACTCGGGTGTTTTAAGCAGCAAATTATCATTCTAAAGATGCTATTAAAACACAACTGTTTGACCAGAACCCTCGGTCGTGTGTGTGTGTTCTCCCATTTTCTCAAAGAGCTGCCTCACCACACGTGACGGGAAGAGTGCAGCAAGTGGAGGCCTGCCTCCTCTCCCCGTACACCCTCCTCACCTTGACCGTCCCTGTGCCCATGAGGGCTGACCCCTGCCCCTTTCAGGAACTTCACTGCTACAAGCATCTCGATCCTGTGTCGTCACCGCCCCTCCTCTGCTCCATCGTTTGTCATCGTTGTCACCTGCGTGAAAAAGAAAAAGCTGCTTAAACCCAGCATCACCCTTGAGTTGCTCCCCTCCACAAGGGAAATCGAAAAGCAATTTCATTTTCTCTCCCTTTTCTTCTCTCTTCTCTCATCTACTTCCTTTTCTTAATAAAAAAGATACACATATGAAAACATAATCAAGAATGAGAAACTGAACAATCCATATTACCCCATCTGGAGATGACCACTCTTTATACTTAACTACTTGCAGATCATTTTCTGTGGACACATACATATCTAGACGATTTTTTGGTTTGCTTTTTGCCCAAATGAGGTCATACCATGTGTGCATGTTAAGTCACGTCAGTCATGTCTGACTCTTTGTGAACCCGTGGATTGTAGCCTGCCAGGCTTCTCTGTCCATGGGATTTTCCAGGCAAGAACACTAGAGTAGGTTGCCATTTCCTTCTCTAGGGGATCTTCCCCGCCAAGGGATCAAGCCTGAGTCGCGTACGTCTTCTGCCATTACTGCTAGCGTCACCTGGAAGCCCAGTCATGCTATACCTGCCTTTTATAACCTTCATTTTTCAGTTAACAGCCCCCAGCTGTCCATATCAGTAAGCTTTCATCAGGTTTAATAGCCAGGGCCTTGGGATTTCCCCAGTGTCCCCAGAGTCCTCTACTAGTGTGTCCTGCCAGGGTCCAGTTGAAGACCTTGCATTCCTGGGGTCTGGTTGTCATGTCCTTACGATTGTCCTAACCCTCCCTGACACCAACCTACCTTGTCAGGCAGGTCAGCCTGCAGTGAATGCACCTCCTGGCTCTGTGTGGCTGCTTCCACGGGGTTGCACGGACCATGCCCTCTGGACCATGCCCTTGGATCTAGAAAGCATATCCAAAGATTTGATAGACTCGCTGACATCTTTGCTTATCTAAATGAAATGTAAGTGATACTGTGTCATATATATATATATATATATATATATATATATATATATATATATATATATATAAAGGGTCAGGGCCCCCCAACTAGACCGTTGACTGGGGAACCAGAGGTGAGTGGCAGGCAAGTGAGTGAAGCTTCATCTGTTTACAGCCGCCTCCCATCGCTCTCATTACTGCATTAGGGCAGTGTAATAATAATAGAGATAAAGTGCGCAATAAATGTAATGTGCTTGAATCATTCCGAAACCATCCCCCTCCCTGGTCTGTGGAAAAACTGTCTCCCACAAAACCTGTCCCAGGTGCCAGAAATGTTGGGGCCCGCTCGCTGCTTTATATGAACTCCCAGCAGAAGATGTTTAGTATCTTTTGACCCACTGTCAGTGATGCTAAATTGACCTCTGGGTTCAGATAGTGCCAGTCCAGTCCTCTGTCATGCAGTTATGTTTTGTTTCCTAACTAGAAAGTCGTCCACGTGGGCGGGCTTCTGCAGGGGGCCCATCCACCATATACCTTGTGCAGGTATTAACCTCAGGCGATCATCCTTGCCGCGAGCAGGAGTTTCACAGTTCGGTCATCCCACTGGTATCTTTCACCACCACTCCGTTGTCGGGGAGGCCTTCCTGGCATCAGCTCCGGCGGGAAGGCAAGGTCCACACCTGGCTCCTTCCCTTCAGCAACCTGCACTCGGAGTGGGGTGTGGGTTCCATTGCCACCTCAGATGGGATCACAAGAGGATTCATATTTCTATCTTTGAGTATTTCCAGTCATTCTTCTTGAGACTTAAATTGTTAAAACTGGGGCCAGGGAAGCTGATTCCATCCAGTCTTTTTGACTGCATGAAGTTTTTAACTTTTTATTTTGAAATAATTTCAAACGGACAGAAAAGTTGCAAAAATAGCCCAAAAGGTGCTTGTATATCTTTCCCTACCCCAGCTCCCCAAAGCTTAACTTTTTACCACATGTGCCTGAGCCTTCTTTGTCTCCACACATACAGTTAGTTATTATACATGCATGCACGCACATCCACTTATACAGATGGATATGTTCCTATATACACACACTTATGCTCATACATAGTCACTAATTTCTTTCCACTGATTGTTTTTACATTCCGCCTCAGTTTTTAATGTTTGTAAACTCGTGAATAATGAGGTTTATGCATGTACTTTACAGACAAAGATAGGTGTACATTATGGTATACTTGTATACTGTTAGAAGTATACATAAACATGTAAATAAATATTGTGTGGATATGTTAGTAGTGTTTATAATAGGCATCATTCACGTGGGTAAATGTGTCCCACATGACTTAAGAGAACCTACTAAAGAATCAGTGTGTGTGTGTGTGTGTGTGTAATGATTGACAGTACCAAGGGTATAAATAAATTTAAAAGGTAGTGGAAATCTGAATGCTTTCCTCTCAGTAAATGCTTTCCTCTTCAGTAAAAGACTGAAATACCAGTTACTTAACTTGGACTCATAACAAAGAATATTATACCCAATAGGCAAATTCCTTTTGATCACACATAGAATTTAAGGAAACTGACTATATACCAGGTCACAGAGGATGATCAGTAAATTCTGAAGTTAAAAATACACAACTGTTTTTCTATGATAATGCAATAAATTTGAAAAGATCTCCCACATCTGGAAACAACAATATACAGAGCAATCTAGATGAAAGAGGAAATCATAAGGAAAATTATGATATTTCTAAAAGTGCATGATCTCAGAATTGCACCACATACCAAATTTGATCCAACTAAGCCTTAAATACTCATCAAAAAAGGACAGTTTTTTTTTTTAATGAGTTCAGTTTTCAAGAGATTGACAGAAGACCAACAGAGCAGGCTCAAAGGCAGAGAAGAGGAGGAATAATGAAGGCAGGGACAAGAAACTAGAAAATAAAAATGAGAGAAAAAAATCAGCAAAACTGAAAGATTAAAAAGCTAGACAAGCTTCGGGCAATACGATCAAGAAATAAAGAATGTGCAAGTAACAGACAAAGTCGAAAAGGCAAGTTATGATAGACATTTTTTTTAATCTACAGTATTCTAACAAATGTGATGATCATCAAGAAGTAGATAAAATTTCTTTAGAAATTAAGCACTAAAATTGTTTCAGGAATGATGATACTAAGCACATCATACATATGAACTTATTTAATCTTTTCAACAGTTCTATGAGGTTGGTATCATCTCCATCTTAAAGTTTGGGAAATGGAGGCAGGAAGAAATCCTAAATTCCCACAGCCAGAGTATGCAGAAATGGGGTCTGAGGCCAGAACAGCGGGTGCAAGCGCCATGCTCTTAGCCACCGTGCACTGCACGGCCTCCCAACAACCTGACTGGATCAGTGGCCGTCAGAGGACGTGAAATGGTAGTCAAAGAGTTCCCATGCCACCCCCAAATACTCTCCAGGAAAAATCAATCTTACAGATCAGGTTTCACTAAAATTTTAAAGAAACACACTATCTTATCTAGCCTTTCAAAGCCACCCAACTCAGTTTAGGCTGGATTAATCTTGATTCCAAAATTGGATAAAGAGAGATCAAGATTATGCTATTTTTTCATGGATCCTGGCTGAATCCAAGATTGTGTTGTTTATTTCCAAATTCAAGGGTGACTCAACACAATTGTTTCAATAAATAACATTTTTGTTTCGTTTTTCAACTCTCAGAAAACAGAATAGAAAAGAACTTCCTTCGGGGAGCAGCAGGAGACATCAAATGGTCAAATGTGCATGGCTGAGCTAACAGGAGTACAGGGTCCGCCTCGGACCTTCGGACCCGAGACCCTAGGGCGGTCAGGATGGTGGCAATGGGAGGATGTGGGGCTTGCGGCTGAGCACAGGCAGGCACTCTGGCCAAGCCTCTGCCCAATCCCCTAGTCTAGAGACAGCCCAGCAGCGAGCTGGAGGCAAAAAGCCCCACTCCCCAAGGACTCACTGCCACCTCGGCACAAAATCAAAACGCAGCCTTCTGCACAACTATGTCAGGACTCCTCATCTGGGCCAAGATGCTTCCCCGGAGCCCCCACTTCCAGGACTGCCTCTGTCCCCTCTTCCCCTGCAATGCCTCATGTTTCAACAAACACCTGCTGAGAGGCTTCTGCGTCCCATTAATAAGACACAAATGGTTACTCCAGCTGAGCTGACGACTGAGGACAAGAGGTTGCCTGGTAGAGGAGTCTCCAGGCCTGCTGGCTCCAGCAGGTGGCTCAGCAGTGGCCGTGATGCTCCTGGCTTCCACTCTCGTCCATCCCCCGCCCAGCCTTTACCTCTGCCTGGACTGAGCCTGCGACACTGCAGCTGCAGCCACACGTCACTGCCTCTGTGGCAGCCTCCGGAGGGCCCAGCTGACCAGATGGGTGTGAAACCTGGGATCCCACTGCCACATTGCTCACACACACTTTTACACAATCAGGGTTGCCAGCATCACAGGATATTTGGCTGTCCTAAAACCACCTTCTGTGTTTTTATTCTGCTGGTAGATTCTAAACAATTGAAGGTCAGGAAACCATTTTGACCACATCCCTTTGATCATAGATAAAGCAAGAGAATTCCAGAAAAAAAAAAAATCTACTTCTGCTTCATTGACTGCTAAAGCCTTTGTGTGGATTACAACAAACGGTGGAAAATTCTTAAAGAGATGGAAATACCAGACCATTTTACCTGTCTCCTGAGGAATTTGTACGCAGGTCAAGAAGCAACAATTAGAAGCAGACGTGGAACAATGGACTGGTTCCAAATTGGGAAAGGAGTACGTCAAGGCAGTATACTGTCATGCTGCTTATTTAATTATATGCAGAGTACATCATGTGAAATGCCAGGCTGGATGAAGCTCAAGCTGGAATCAAGATTGCCAGGAGAAATATCAATAACCTCAGATAGGCAGGTGACACAACCCTTATGGCAGAAAGTGAAGAGGAGCTAAAGAGCCTCTTGATGAAAGTGAAAGAGGTGAGTGAAAAAGTTGGCTTAAAGCTCAACATTCAGAAAATGAAGATCATGGCATCCGGTCCCATCACCTCATGGCAAATAGATGGAGGGAAAAAATGGAAACAGTGACAGATTTTTATTTTCTTGAGCTTTAAATCACTGTGGACAGTGACTGCAGACATGAAATGAAAAGATGCTTGCTCCTTGGAAGAAAAGCTATGACAAACCTAGACTGCATATTAAAAAGCAGAGACATCGTTTTGCAGACAAAGCTCTGTATAGTCAAAGCTGTGGTTTTTCCAGCACTCATGTATGGATGTGAGAGTTGCACCATAAAGAAGGCTCAGCACCGAAGAATTGATGCCTTCAAGCCGTGGTGCTGGAGAAGACTCTTGAGAGTCCCTTGGACTACAAGGAGATCCAACCAGTCCATCCTGAAGATCAACTCTGAATATTCATCGGAAGGACTGATGCTGAAGCTGAAGCTCCAATACTTTGGCCACATGATGACTCATTAAAACAGACTCTACCGCTGGGAAAGACTGAAAGCAGGAGAAGGGGGTGACAGACCGAGGATGAGATGATTGGACGGCATCACTGACTCAATGGACGTGAGTTTGAGCAAACTCCAGGAGGTAGTGAAGAACGGGGAAGCCTGGTTTGCTTCAGTTCATTGGGTCGCAGAGTTGGACACGACTGAGCAACTGAACAATAATGACAAAATCATTTTGATGCTGTGATGCAGATTCCCGGGGCCCCACACAGACCCTCTGAGTCCAAAGTCTTGGTCATCTGTGCTGTAAATGAGCTCCCAAGGAAGGCGCAATACATATCCACTCTGCCCGGTGTGGGCCCTTCCGAGGGCAGCAGCCTGATCCTGACCTCCCTGCCTCCTACTGTGCCCCTAGAGCAGTTAACGGGAAGCATGCAGGGCTTGGGCCCCCAGTTTGCGGTGCCACCTCCATAAGTTGCCTGCCTGCTCTGAGCCTCTTTTGTGGAACAGTGTCTGAGTTTCCCATTACCACTATTGCAAATTACCACAAACTTACTGGTTCGAAACAAATGAAAGTCGCTCAGTCATATCCAACTCTTTGTGACCCCATGGACTATACAGCCCATGGAATTCTGCAGGCTGGAATACTGGAGTGGACAGCCTTTCCCTTCTCCAGGGGATCTTCCTAACCCAGGGGTTGAACCCATGTCTGCCGCATTGCAGGCGGATTCTTTACACTGAGCCACACGGGAAGCCCAAGAATACTGGAGTGGGTAGCCTGTCCCTTCTCCAGGGGGTCTTCCTAACCCAGGGGTCGAACCCCTGTCTCCGGCCTTGCAGGCGGATTCTTTACCACAGCCACACGGGAAGCCCAAGAATACTGGAGTGGGTAGCCTGTCCCTTCTCCAGGGGATCTTCCTAACCCAGGGGTCGAACCCCTGTCTCCGGCCTTGCAGGCGGATTCTTTACCACAGCCACACGGGAAGCCCAAGAATACTGGAGTGGGTAGCCTGTCCCTTCTGCAGGGGAGCTTCCCGACCCCGGGGTTGAGCCCCTGTCTCCGCACTGCAGGCGGACTCTCTACCGCAGCCACAAGCAAGTGCACTCGTGTCCAGGTCTGTAGGTCAGACGCCTCCCATGGGTCTCGCTGAGCTTAAAGCGGGTGTCAGCAAGGTTGGCTCCTCCTACAGGCTCGAGGGGAGAATTCGTTTCTTGCCTTTCACAACCACCAGAGGCCTCCCACATTCGTTGGCTCATGGCTCCTTGCTCCACACTCAGAACTAGCAGAGTCCCCAGCATCTCTCTGACCCTGCTTCCATACCCACATCTCTTTCCCTGACTCTTCTTCTGTCTCCCTCTTCTGCTTTTAAGCACCCACTGATTATTTGGGGCTCACCTTGATAATCCAGGGCAGTCCTGGGTTGAGGTAATCCCCACCTCAACGTCACACCTGCGAAGTTCCTTTTACCATGGAAGGTCACATATTCACTGGTTCTGGGGTTTAGGCCTTGGGCATCTCTGGGGGCCATTATTTTGCCCATCACAGATGGGCGGGTTCACCCTGTACCCCTTGTAATCAGCGTTTCTCAAAGTGTGACCCATCTTCTGCTACGTCAGCCTCACCTGGGGCTCCCATCGTAACTGTGGAGCGTGTTCACTCAAAAAGCTGCCAGGAGGCGGTGACCACAGCACCCTCAACACAGGCCACAGCACTGAAACAGGATATAGCGATCTGACCTCCAGGGCAGCGAGAAAGGATGAGTTTTCCCAGATCCAAGAATGGGTGAGTAATAAGATGCACTGGCCAGAGGCTGCAGTTGTCCTCAGGGTTCTCTGCTTTCACGGGGGACAGTGCTTGGCAGCCCGCGTGGTGTGATCCGGTTCCTGAGTCGCCTGCCACAGGAGGACCAAGCACTGGGGCAGACACGCTGCAGGGCCCTCGCAGGCTGCAGCCACTGCATGTCTGTGGCAGCAGGGACCACAGGCTCTCCTTCCTCCACCCCGTGAAGGCCCTCACCAGACTCTGCACCCACAAGTCCCACTGCCTCCAGATGGCCCCCCAGTACCTCTCTGGCCCCACAATCTCAGCAAGTCCCGCATCCACCCTGGCCACACCCAGCTGCCTCTCGCTGCTCCCAGCTTCTCCGCATCTTACCATCACCCACACCCCCAGCCCCTGCCCCAGACCAGGGCGTGCGCTTCTCAGATGCCTCCTGCCTGCCGTCTCCTCCATCCCGTGCAGGTTAGCGCAGCAGCTCCAGGGGTGGCCTCCTCAGAGGACGAGGACTCCAGCCCTGCCAGCCCAGTGCTGGGCAGGTAGGACACACTCAGGTGGCCCCAGATTCAGATGTATGTGGGAGATGCCGTCTGGACCATGGACGGCCAAAGCAGGCGCTGGGGGTGCCGGGAAAGTCCTCTGGGGTGTCACAGCCAGCACGCCTCCTGCTGGAGGGGCTGCCGATGGGGTTGGGGTGGAGCCTGCCCTGGGCCACACCCGGAGAACGGAGTCCCAGCTCCTTGCCCGCCAGGAGGCCCAGCCTGGCCCCTACTGCTTCCGCCGGGGCCTCTGCGCCCTTCCCGCCCTCTCTTCCAGGCGCCTTTCTTTGTCACAGGAGCAGGATGCATGCTGGCCACAGGGTCACTGCTCCTGCTTCACTCTCTAGCAAGGACCATCTTCCCACAGACCCTGGAGGGCTGGCTCCTCCTACAGGTCTCAGCGCAGACCCCCTGTGTGCAGAGAGGCCTTTCCTGGCCCGCCCATCTAAAGGAAGCCCAGACACACTCCACCACCTCACCTGGTATTGGTGACTTCATGGCACTTAGCATGCTCTGAAATGCTCATGTTTATTATCCTTTTGTGTGTGGAATTTGTCTTCAGTCTCCTGTCTCCAAACAGTGGGCTCTGAGGCGGCAAGAACCACATGTCCTGCTCCCTGCAGGATCCCAGCACCCAGCGCGGCACACGGCGCACACAGGCCCTCAGGAAATATCCACCGGAAGTGTGTCTCAGGGCAGGGCTCAGGCAGAAGAGACTGAGCTGAGAGCTCCCCGGGCCACTCACCCTCTGTCCCAGCACTGAACTGTCTGGGACTAGGCCCTGGGCAAGGACTGGAGCAAGAAGATAGGGCTGGAGTAGGGCAGGCCACAGGGACTCGATGGATGAGGCGGGCCAGGGAGGCGCTGGGGAAACATGGAGCCTGCAGGGGCCCAGTCTTCTCCCAGGGTCCAGGCATGGTTCCTGCAGCCAGTGTCTGCAAGCTGGGGACAACTCAGAGGAGAACTCCCTGCTGGCCTCAAGGCTGAGTTCAAGGACTGCATGCTGTACCCTCAACACAGCCTTGACCTCAGGAGCAGCGAGAGAGGCTGCAGGAGGCATCAGGAGATACAGCCTTCTTCCCTGTCACAGGAATAGCCCTGCTCACTCAGCCACTTGAGACATGTAGGGTGGCCACAGGCAAGTCCACCCTGGGGTTCCAGTTCCTCCACCAAGCACTGCCCTGACTTCAAGCAGCCCCGCCACTTCACCCACCGTGACAACAGCTCCTCAGTGGTCCCCAAGCCTTTGCTCACAGAGAGGGGTAGGGTGGGGAGAGACCTGCCCTTCTCCTTTGAGCTGCACTCTGTGAGGGGGCCCTGAAGTGCTGCTCAGGCCCCAGCAAGTCACAGGTGAGTGGGCTCACTCTTCCGAGTTTTCTCATGCAGCCCTCTCTCCCTAGAACCCCAGCATGCCTCCAGCAGGCATGCAGGGCCTGACCTGAGGGCTCCGGGCATGTGGTGAGAATACGAGAAGGTTCACTGGCCTCAGGACTGGTCTTAGTACCTAAGACCCAAGACGAATCTATTTCCTGGGAATCTCCCCCAACCTTCCTGTTTCTCCTTCCTCTTCACCGCGGCCAGGTTGTTGACACTGGTCTCAGGCATGACCCTCCCTGGGACCAGCCTCTGGCCCTAGCCTTGTCATAAAGCTCTGCTGCCTCCCTGCCCAGCCCATCCAACTCTCTTGCCCTAATACATCTATGTGCCCCAGTCAGATGCCTTCTGTCTCCAGGCCTCAGTTTGCCAACTGTACAGGAAACAATCATTGTTGTTTCTGTTTGGTCTTCTACAAATAGCCTTTGGCGCATGCTAGAGCAGTTCCCTACTCCATCCTCAGGCTGAGCACAAGGGCTACTCACCTTTGGTTCCAGGGAGGCAACACCTAGGCCTGTAATCCTCATTCTTCAGGACTTTGGAAATGGCCAGAGCCGACCTCTTCAGAGTCTGCGTGGCTGTTCTGCGGTTTCCTGGGAATATCAGGCAGCTGTGCTCTTTCTGACAGTGTCAACCCAGACATAGCAGGTCTAGGAGAAGGGAAAGGTGGATCCCTATTCCTGGTGTTTAAGTGTCTGGACCTAACAATTCTTGAAAGCAGAATATCTTGGCTTTTAATGCTTCAAGCCAATAAATGCTTCATAAGCCTTTGACTGTGCGGATCACAATAAACTGTGGAAAATTCTGAAAGAGATGGGAATACCAAACCACCTGACCTGCCTCTTGAGAAACCTATATGCAAGTCAGGAAGCAACAGTTAGACTAGTTCCAAATAGGAAAAGGAGTACGTCAAGGCTGTATGTTGTCACCCTACTTATTTAACTTATATGCAGAATACATCATGAGAAATGCTGGGCTGGAGGAAGCACAAGTTGGAATCAAGATTGCTGGGAGAAATATCAATAACCTCAGATATGCAGATGACACCACCCTTACGGCAGAAAGTGAAGAAGAACTAAAGAGCCTGTTGATGAAAGTGAAAGAAGAGAGTGATAAAGTTGGCTTAAAGCTCAACATTCAGAAAACTAAGATCATGGCATCGGTCCCATCACTTCATGGCAGATAGATGGGAAAACAGTGGAAACAGTGTCAGACTTTATTTTTCTGGGCTCCAAAATCACTGCAGATGGTGACTGCAGCCATGAAATTAAAAGATGCTTACTCCTCGGAGGAAAGTTATGACCAACCTAGACAGCATATTAAAAAGCAGAGACAGTAATTTGCCAACAAAGGTCTGTCTAGTCAAGGCTATGGTTTTTCCAGTGGCCATGTATGGATGTGAGAGTTGGACTGTGAAGAAAGCTGAGTGCTGAAGAATTGATGCTTTTGAACTGTGGTGTTGGAGAAGACTCTTGAGAGTCCCTTGGACTGCAAGGAGATCCAACCAGTCCATCCTAAAGGAGATCGGTCCTGGGTGTTCATTGGAAGGACTGATGTTGTAGCTGAAACTCCAATACTCTCTCTGGCCACCTGATGCAAAGAGCTGACTCATTTGAAAAGCCCCTGATGCTGGGAAAGATTGAGGGCGGAGGAGAAGGGGACAACAGAGGATGAGATGGCTGGATGGCATCACCGACTCAACGGACATGGGTTTGGGTGGACTCCAGGAGTTGGTGATGGACAGGGAGGCCTGGCGTGCTGCGGTTCATGGGGTCCCAAAGAGTCAAACACGACTGAGCGACTGAACTGAACTGAAGCCAATAAATTGTTTTTGCTAAAGCTGATTGGGTTGGGTAACCTGCCACATCTCGTTAGGTAGGCCCTGACTGAAGCAAAGGACAGATATCCTGACTTTTACGCTGGGACAAACCAGGGCACTTTTAATGTCCAGCTGGAGCCAACTGAGGAAGGTCACCCAATCTCGTTCAGGCTCCCTCCCCGCATTCTGAAAGTGAAATAGCAACCGGTTATCCTCCTAGCAGCTCAGTGTCTTCAGAGTGGTGAGCCACCCTCCCAGTGGGCCAGTCCCTAGGACCACCTCCCCGATAGAAGACGCTTGGAGGGTGACGAACAGTCTTCCCATCCTTTGATGCCCACCCTGTGCCCACCAGACAGGGAGCACAGACAAACCACAGATCAGAGGCCATCACAGGAGGAGAGTCCAGAGGAGCGGCCTGTAAAAGAGGTGCACCGGATTTTAGGCTGTCAGGGGTTTTCCAGGTGAGAGAGTCGGTAGTGGGGAGGGGCCAGTTCAGCTGCAGAGTCCAGCAGGAGCCATGGCGTGGAGGGTGCCGTCTGATGCTTGTAGGGGGTCCCACCTCCAGGGGGTGGGCGGCGAGCCACAGCGGAGGGTCCTGAATGCAGGGCTGGACTTACGGCCTTGATCGTGAGGCCCGCAGCAGAGCAGAGGCCGGGTGAGCGGGGACGCCTCGGGGATGGGTGGCCTCAGAAGGGAGCCCCGCGGCAGGCTCCCCCGCAGCCCTACCCGGCGCTTTGCGCGCCCGGCCTTCCCCCTGCGGCCGCGAGGGGGCGCCGCGCCGCGCCGCTCGAGGGCGGCCGGCGGAGTGAGGCGGGCTGCGCCCCCGGCCGCGCGCGGCGGGCGGCCGGCGGCCGGCAGGGTCCGCGGCGCCGCGGGTCGGCGGGAGCGGTGGGCTCTGCCCATGGGCCGAGCTCCGACACGGGGCGCGCCGGGAGCCGGTGAGTCGGGGCGCGGCCGGGCGGGGCGCAGGCAGGAGCCGCGGCGGCGGCGGCGGCGGGTCCCGACGCGGAGGGGCGCGGCTGCGAGCCCGCGGGCCGGCAGGTGCCCGGGCCTCCGCGCGGGGACTCGCGGGCTGACCGCGGGCGCGCGTGGGTGGCAGCGCGCGGGGCCGGCCGGCTGGCGGGGCCGGGAGCCCGGCTCGCCGGAGTGCGCGCCGCGCGGGCGGGGACGGAGAGGCGGCGGCGCCGCGGGGCGCGGGGCGTGCGCGGGGAGGGCGCACCCCCGGCCGCCGGGCTCGCGACTCTGCCGCGCGGGCACCGCCGCTCGCCTTGGCGCGAGGAGCAAGCTTCCCCCCTGCTCGAGTGGCAGGAAAAGCCGGCCTGGGCCCAAAGCCTACCCAGCACGAGACCTCAGTTTCCCCGACTGTGAAATGGGAACAGGAAGGCTGACCTGCCGACTGCTTATGAAGATGGCAGAGGGCCTTGTGTGTGGGAGGAGAGGATGTTGTCACCTCTAAAGCTGGGACAGGATGGAGGAAGGGATCCATGCGAGAGAGCCTGCAGGGGCAATGGGGTCAGCTCCGGGTTCTGGGTGTGTTCCTCATTAGTGACGGTGGGCAGGGCCAGGAAACCTGGAGTCCGCTCCTCTCTGCATCCACGCGGGGATTGGGAGGCCCGGAGGGGAAGAGGCCAGGGAGGCTCCTGCCCCTGCCCCAGGCTCAGCGTGGGGAGCAATGTTAAAAAGACAGACAAGCCAGCCTGGGGTATGGAGGGGCTCACCCTTGTCCCTGTCTCCTGGTTCTCTGAGGCAGGTGTCCTGCTGAGTCTCAGGAGTCAGAGAGGTGTCCTGGGAAGATTTGCTTGCAGGCGGGGGCCGTGTCTCCATCTTAGTTGAAGTTACTGAGGCTTAGAGCAGTCACAGGACTTGTTCAAGGTCTCAGGACCATCAAGCGGCAAAGATGGAGTTTCAGCCATGTAGGACTGGTTCCAAAAGCCGTACTTCAGTCACTGTGCCAAGTAACCAGGAGAGGCCTGGGTTTGTTGCCTCGCTTGCTTACAGCGTTGCATTCCTTAACCTCTTGTGTGCTGTCTGCTGCTGGCCCTGAGGAGTGCTTACAAGCAGAGGTGGGAGAGGGGAGCTGAGTAAGTCATCTAAAGTAAAGCCAAGGTAATGGCAGGAGATAAGTGGTAGGAAAAAAAAAAAAGAGTAATTAGGCTGGAGCCTGAGGAGGGGGTGAGGAGAGGCTTACCCTGCTCAGAGAGGATGTGTCTGAGCCTTGACCACTGACCGAGGCTGTGACGTGACTCCCACAAAAAAGGTCCAAAGGTGCAAGGCCCCTGAAGCAGGCACAGGTGGGAGGAGGGAGGGGCTGAAACAGAGCCAGTTTTGTGAGCTGTGGAGTTTGACCTTTCCTCCAGGTGTGACAGACAGGCCCCGGGGTTTGAGTTTTGAGTATTGAAACGATGTCCCTAAGGTGAGTGGAGAGGACTCTCAGGAGCAGGACAGGGAGCAGGGAGGAGGCTGTGGAGTCTGCCAGAGATTCTCAAGGTTAGCCAACCAGCTGCCACATGTGGAGTCTGCCATCCTGGCAGAGCCAGGGGCTCAAGAAGGGCAGGGTCTTCTGCAGATGGTGGAGTTGTTAGCTGTTGTGGACAAGAGACCCAGTTTGGTCTGCAGCCCTACCCCTCTTCCTGCATCCTTCCGGGTGCCCATCTCAGACCTCCCTGTGCCTGGCAGGGGATGGAGTGCCTGCCCCGAATGTGTCGAGATGAGATGCTGGGTGTTCAGATCAATCTCTGCATCCTCTCATATGTTCCCATAAGTCTTTGAGCTAATCCAGCTCTGACTTGTACTTTGACCCAGGCCTAGAGTCAGCCATTTCTCAAGAAGCCTTGGTGTCTTTTAGTGGGGTTGTGGTGGGGGTTAGAAACCAGTATCTGAACAATGAGCAATGACATGCTCGTTGCTACCATGGTGTCACTGACCCTAGACCTTCTCAGTGGTCTGAACCAAGCACTCCTTTTCTAAAATTGAAAGTTAATAATAGTTCCATCTCCTTTCTCCTACAGTACGAACCTGGTTCCCCCAAAATATCAATATAAAAGCTGAGTTATATTTTATTTGATGGAAATTTTTAGGACTTAAGCCCAGGAGGCAGCATGTCAAGTAACCCTGAGACAACTGCTCCAAGGAGGCGAGAGGGGGAGCAACAAGTTTTGCAACAGAGGGCAAATAGTCTAAAGTCATAAGATTACTGTAAATTAAAGAAAACCAGATATCTCAAGTTAAGGAACCTAGCACTTTTCTATGTGTGGGAAGATGCAAGAGTCTGGACTTACTGAAACCATTCCTTTGATATGCTCCTCAGCTAGTATCCCATGTTTTCAAATCCCGAGTTTCCTCAGGGCTCACCGTGAGGAGTGGCTGCAGTCTGAGGCTGCTGGATGGCAGGTATTGTTCTTTCCTGAGTTCCCTCAGGGCCCACCAGCTCACCATCCATGCTGGCTCCAATTGCTGATGACTGTGACATCCTTTGTTTACTGACATGGCAGGAAATATTCCATTTCTCAGTAATAATTTGCTTAACCCTGGAATACACTCAAAATACTTTCAGAATCACTACATCCGAACCAACCAAAACCTACCAGGTCACGTTCAGGATTTCTTTAGCTGTCAAGTCAGCACTATGTAAATATGTTATCGACTTGATATACCATTAGTTTCTTCTGTTTCTGTTTGCACACCATTCTTTTTTTCCCCTTTATGATATAATTTAATTTTTGAACGTTTGTTTTACATGGTCCAAAGGTCAAAACTAAAAAAAAAAAAAAAAAAAAAAAAAAAGCGCTGTATTTGAAGTCTCAATCCCATTCCTGCCTCTTTCTTCTTGTTCCCGTACTATGGTATTTGAAATAATTTCGGGTTTATTCTTCCTGAGTCTCTTTTATTAAGCAAGCCACTTATAAATTATTACAAAAGCTAGTATTTATACATCTTTTTTGTGCCTTGCTTTCTCAGTTAGGAATATCTTTTTACTGGTTCGTAGAGACGCTCCTCGCTCCTTTGTGCCGCACACTGTACTCCATTCTGAGGCTGTTCCTTACTTATTCAACTATCTTGTGCATTGACATTTGGGTTTTTTTTTACAAGCCTTTGCTATTAAAAATAATGGAATAATATATAACCTTGCACATAGGTTGCTTGTATTTGTGGAGGCATATTATTGATTCCAAGAAGGAAGAGTAAGTGAATATTGATTTTGTTAACTATTCTTGATTTCCCTCTCCCCAAATTCTGCACTCCTACCAACAGGTGTGGCAGTGTGTTTCCCCCACACCCGCATGGACCTGAGAGCCAGTAAATAGTGTTTCAATACATTTTAATTTGCATTTCAATGATTATGAGTGAAATTAGACAGCTTTTCATTTGCTTATGAGTCATTCGATCTTCTTTTTTTCTGTAAATTGCCTGTCTATATATTTTGTCCATTTCCTTTTGGATTTGAGGGTGCTCTTTTCTTTGGATTTTTAAAATTTTGTCTAAAATACATATTAGAGATAGTAGTGCTTTATCTTTGTTAAATTGCGACTATTTCTCCCAGGTTTCTTTTCACTCGTTCATAGTGAGTTTTACCATTAAAAGCTTCTGTTTTGAGACCATTGATTTAGTCATTCTTTTCATTTATTACATCTAGATTTTGAATCCTAGTTAGAAAGGCTTTTCTCAACCCAACTGGAATGGAATTCACCTCTGTTTCCTAATAGTCTTTTGGTTCTGTGCTTAGTTTACAGATCCAGTAATCTTTTTCCAAATATCTATCCGACATTTTTTTAAAGGCTATCTTTTCTCTGGTGATCCGAAATGCATTTGTGTCATATACTAAATATCCAGATGCAGCTGGACCCGTTTCTAGTCTGTCACGCAGCTTTATCCCTTTGTGTGCTGGTGTCACGTGTAGGAGCTACACTGTGTGTGTCTGTGTGTGTCTGTGTGAACAGCAAAGAAAACTGTATCTACAACTGTTGAAATAGAGGAAAGAGATTGACCTCAATTCTCATTATTATGTTTTGATATCTGGTAGGGATAATCTTCCTTCCACTGCTTTTATTTCACGGTTTTCCTAGCTATTCTAACATGTTGCTGATATCTTTTGTTAGGATCATATTAACTTTATGTATAACTTCAGGATAATTGATGTTTTTGTGAAGTTGAGTAATCTTGTCCAAAAACAAGGAATGTCTTCATTTGTATTTAAGATTCCTTACTTTTATATTTGCCCAAGACCACTTTCAGGAGCATTTTGAAGTTTTCTTCATGTCAAGTTTGTTCATGAATATTTTACCTCGTTTGTTCCTATTATGATGGGGAAAACTTTTCCCCCATCCTATCTTTTTTTCATGGCTTATATCTTTTTGTTTACTTTTTTCAACATAATTAAGATTTATACAATTCTCACACAACAGTATGATACAAATTCTATTCAAGTTCCCATAGATGGTAAATTCAGTTCAGTTCAGTTCAGTCCCTCAGTCGTGTCCAACTCTTTTCGACCCCATGAATCGCAGCACGCCAGGCCTCCCTGTCCATCACCAACTCCCAGAGTTCACTCAGATTAACGTCCATCAAGTCAGTGATGCCATCCAGCCATCTCATCCTCGGTCGTCCCCTTCTCCTCCTGCCCCCAATCCCTCCCAGCATCAGAGTCTTTTCCAATGAGTCAATTCTTTGCATGAGGTGGCCAAAGGACTGGAGTTTCAGCGTCAGCATCATTCCCTCCAAAGAAATCCCAGGGCTGATCTCTTTCAGAATGGACTGGTTGGATCTCCTTGCAGTCCAAGGGACTCTCAAGAGTCTTCTCCAACACCACATTTCAGAAGCACCAATTCTTTGGCGCTCATCCTTCTTCACAGTCCAACTCTCACATCCATACATGACCACAGGAAAAACCATAGCCTTGACTAGACGGACCTTAGTCGGCAAAGTAATGTCTCTGCTTTTGAATATGCTGTCTAGGTTGGTCATAACTTTTCTTCCAAGGAGTAAGCGTCTTTTAATTTCATGGCTGCAGTCACCATCAGGAAACACTAAAATATATTCAGGGGCATAAAATAAAAGTGCAAAAATTACATGATCTAAATATATTGAAATCATGCGGAGTCTGTTCTCTTATGACTATGGAATTATGTTAGAAATCAATATTGAAGATATTTGAAAATAACCCACATATTTTTAAGTGCAGTGTGACGTTTACCAGGAGAGATCTTCAAGATAGCCATCAAAAGCCTCAATAACTTAGACTGAAAAAAACACAGAGGGTGTTTGCAGAGAATAAAGCATTGAAATGAGAAATTAATATTAAAGATACTTTAAACAAAATCCCATGTATTTGGAACTTAAATGATGGGTGTTTCTAAGAAGCCATAACAAGAAAAATTAGACAGTATTTGTAATAGAATAATAATGAGAAAAGAGTTTACCATAATTTATTTCACGCAGCTGAAGCTACTCAATGCATTTAAATACAAAGTGGAGTCTTGAGTAAGGTATAAAACTGAATAATGGACAGTGGCATAAAACTTTGTGAAATTTGAAGAAAATCTGAACTTTAGGTATCTCTTGCTAATTCCTGTTGCTAAAACCAACAACAGGTTTTTTAAATTATTTTTACAGCTTAGTATTTCTTTATATTCTCTGAATTGGTTTAGAAGTTTCAAGCCTCATTCACAAATATTTTTAATCACTAAGATATATTGCCTTGACTTTTAGCACTAATACTAGATGCTAAAAAGCATGGAACTGTATCAAAGTTTTGCATGAATATAAATTAGAAATGTGGCATTCTACACATTCTACACATACGAAGTCAAACAAGTGGAATCGAAATATCATGGATTTTTTAGCTAGGCAAAAATTCATAAATTTTCTAAAATATATATATTATACATACTATGTAGTACATATACATTTAGTATGTACATCTAGTAGTACATACATATAGTGTGTATAATATATATGTGTGTGTGTGTTTGTGTGAAAAAGCCTTTTCTACTAGATAAAGGCTGGAGAAAGAACAACAACAGAGAAGAAGACGTGGCGAAGTTGGAAAGCATGAACTAAATGAAGTGGGAGCACTGAGTAGGAAATAGAAAAGGAGAAAAAACTAGATAACAGTGAAAGGTCCTCATATGATCTGTTGGTTTTAAATATGGCTGCTCGTTAGAAGCAGATCTGGAGGTACCTGGGCATTTGTGTGTTTTCAAAAAATTCTAAGATAACTATTATGCGTCTGGATTTTTAAAAATGTTACAGGTTTTTCTATTAAATGGTAGTTTTGATGATACAGAATTGTTATTTTCTGTTGATTAATCATGATACAATTATATTACGCGAATAATACTTCAGTCAGTTCAGTTCAGTTGCTCAGTTGTGTCCAACTTATTGCAACCCCATGAGCTGCAGCACACCAGGCTTCCCTGTCCATCACCAACTCCTGGAGCTTCTTCAAACTCACGTCCATCGAGTCGGTGATGCCATCCAACCATCTCATCCTCTGTCATCCCTTTCTCCTGCCTTCAATCTTTCCCAGCAGCAGGGTCTTTTCCAATAAGTCAGTTCTTCCCATCAGGTAGCCAAAGTATTGGAGCTTCAGCTTCAGCATCAGTCCTTCCAATGAATATTCAGTGTTGATCTCCTTTAGGATTGGCTGGTTTGATCACCTTGCAGTCCAAGGGACTCTCAAGTGTCTTCTCCAACACCACAGTTCAAAAGCATCAATTCTTCCGTGCTCAGCCTTCTTTATAGTCCAACTCTCACATCTATACATGACTACTGGAAAAACCATGGCTTTGACTAGACAGACGTTTTTTCAGCAAAGTGATTGATGTCTCTGCTTTTTAATATGCTATCTAGGTTGGTCTTAGCTTTACTTCCAAGGAGCAAGCATCTTTTAATTTCATGGCTGCAGTCACCATCTGCAGTGATTTTGGAGCTCAAAAAAATAAAGTCTGTCACTGTTTCCATTGTTTCCACATCTATTTGCTATGAAGTGATGGGACCGAATGCCATGATCTTAGTTTTTTGAATGTTAAGTTTTAAGCCAGGCTTTTCACTCTCCTCTTTCACTTTCATCAAGAGGCTCTTCAGTTCCTCTTTGCTTTCTGTCATAAGGGTGGTGTCATCTGCATATCTGAGGTTTTTGATATTTCTCCTGGCAACCTTGATTACATAATCACAATAGTAAAAGATGTTTATCAGTTTTCACAATCAATACCCAGACAGAAAATAAAAGATAATTACAATTGCAAACTGTAATGGAAGCGTGATTAACCTAATAATTTGAAATAATTGCATAAAATTTCAGGGATTGAATAGAGTGATGTGGTAAGTGGAAGTGCCAGTCTTATGTCTTTTGGTTGGTGCACTTGATCCATTTACAGATAAGGTAGTTATCAATATGTATAATCCTATTAACATTTTCTTCATTGTTTGAGGTTTATTTTGTATAGGTCTTTTCCTTCTCTTTCATTTTCTGCCTAGAGAAGTTCCTTTACCCTGTATTGTAAAGCTGGTTCGGTGGTGCTGAATTCTCTTAAACTTTTGCTTGTCTGGAAAGCTTTTGATTTCTCCATCAAATCGGAATGAGAGTGTTGCTGGGCAGAGTATTCCTCGTTGTAGGTTCTTCTCTTTCATCACCTTAAATATATGGAAACATTCCTTTCTGGCTTGTAAAGTTTCTGTTGAGAAATCAGCTGATAACCATCTTTGCATGAAGTGTTCCCTCAGTTCAGTTCAGGTCAGGCGCTCAGTCGTGTCCGACTCTGCGACCCCATGAATCGCAGCACGCCAGGCCTCCCTGTCCATCACCAACTCCTGGAGTTCACAAGACTCACATCCATCAAGCCAGTGATGCCATCCAGCCATCACATCCTCTGTCGTCCCCTTCTCCTCCTGCCCCCAATCCCTCCCAGCATCAGGGTCTTTTCCAATGAGTCAACTCTTCGCATGAGGTGGCCAAAGCACTGGAGTTTTAGCGTCAGCATCATTCCCTCCAAAGAAATCTCAGGGCTGATCTCCTTCAGAATGGACTGGTTGGATCTCCTTGCAGTTCAAGAGATACCAAGGGAACTCTAGTCTTTCCCATTCTATTGTTTTCCTCTGTTTCTTTGCACTGATCCCTGAGGAAGGCTTTCTTATCTCTCCTTGCTATTCTTTGGAACTTGCATTCAAATGGGTATATCTTTCCTTTTCTCCTTTGCTTTTTGCTTCCCTTCTTTTCACAGCTATTTGTAAGGCCTCCTCAGACAGCCATTGCTGGGAAAAATATCAATAACCTCAGATATGCAGATGACAGCACCCTTATGGCAGAAAGCGAAGAGGAACTAAAGAGCCTCTTGATGAAAGTGAAAGAGGAGAGTGAAAAAGTTGGCTTAAAGCTCAACATTCAAAAAACTGAGATCATGGCATCCAGTCCCATCACTTCATAGCAAATAGATGTGGAAACAGTGGAAACAGTGACAGACTTTATTTTCTTGGGCTCCAGAATCATTGCAGATGGTGATTGCAGCCATGAAATTAAACGATGCTTGCTCCTTGGGAAAAAAGCTATGACCAATCTAGACAACATATTAAAAAGAAGAGACGTTACTTTGCCAACAAAGGTGCATCTAGTCAAAACCACGACTGTAAAGAAAACTGAGTGTCGAAGAATTGGTGCTTTTGAACTGTGGTGTTGGAGAAGACTCTTGAGAGTCCCTTGGACTGCAAGGAGATCCAAGCAGTCCACCCTAAAGGAGCTCGGTCCTGAATATTCATTGGAAGGACTGATGCTGAAGCTCTAATACTTTGGCCACCTGATGGGAAGAACTGACTCATTGGAAAAGACCCTGATGCTGGAAAGATTGAAGGTAGGAGGAAAAGGGGATGACAGAGGATGAGATGGTTGGATGGCATCACCGACTCTGTGGACATGAGTTTGAGCAAGCTCCAAGAGTTGGTGATGGACAGGGAAGCCTGGTGTGCTGCAGTCCGTGGGGTCAGAAAGAGTTGGACACGACTGAGTGACTGAACTGAACTGAACTGGTCTGGTGGTGCTAAATTCTCTTCAGCTTTTGCTTCTCGGGAAAGCTTTTGGTTTGTCCATCAAATCTGAATGAGAGTCTTGCTGGGTAGAGTATTCTTGGTTGTAGGTTCCTCTCTCCTATCAGTTTAAATATATGGTGCCATTCTCTTCTGGCTCATAGAATTTCTGTTGAGAAATCAGCTGATAACCTGATGGGTGTTCCTTGTATGCAATTTGTTATTTTTTTCCCTTGTTGCTTTTAATATTTTATCCTTGTCTTTAATTTTCATCAGTTTGATTACTATGTGTCTCTCTGTGTTCCTCCTCGGGTTTATCCTGCCTGGGACTCTCTGTACTTCCTGGACTTGGTTGACTATTTCCTTTCCCATGTTAGGGAAGTTTTCAGCTCTTCTCTCTTCAAATACTTTCTTGGTTCCTTTCTCTCTCTTCTTCTTCTTGGATGCCTTTAATGCAAATGTTGGTGCCCTTAATGTTGTCCCAGAGGTTTCTTAGGCTGTCTTCATTTTTTTCCCCCATTCTTTTTTCTATAATCTGTTCTGCAGCAGTGATTTCCACCATTCTGTCCTCCGGGTCACTTATCTGTTCTGCCTCAGTTATTCTGCTGTTGATTCCTTCTGGTGTATTATTCGTTTCTGCTTGTTCTTTCGTTCTTCTGGTGTTTGGTAAACATTTTTTTGCATCTTCTCAACCTTTGCCTCCATTCTTTTTCTGAGATCCTGAATCATCCTCACTGTCATTTTTCTGAATTCTTTTTCGGGAAGGTTGCCTAATCTCCACTTCATTTAGTTGTTTTTGTAGGGTTTTATCTTGCCCCTTCATCTGGGACAAAACCCTCTGCTTTTTCATCCTGGTTGACTTTCCGTAATGTGGTTTTGTTCTCGCCACTGAGGGATTGTGGTTCTTCTTGCTTCTTCTGTCTGCCCTCTGGTGGAGGAGGCTAAGAGGCTTGTGTAGCCTTCCTGATGGGAGGGACTGGGGGTGGGGAAAACTGGGTCTTGCTCTGGTGGGTAGGGCCACGCCCAGAAAAACTTCCATCCAGTTATCCGCTGGTGGGTGGGGTTGTGCTCCCTCCCTGTTGGTTGTTTGGCCTGAGGTGACCCAGCCCTGGAGTCTGTGGGCTCTGTGGTGGGGTTAATGGTGACCTCTGGGAGGACACACACCGAGGGCATCTTCCAGGACTGCTGCCGCCAGTGCCCTTGTCCCCACGATGAGCCACTGCTGACCTCCACCTCCATAGGAGACCCTGCAACAGTGGTGGTCGGCCTGGTTCAGTCTCCTGAGGGCTCACTGCTCCTTTCCCCTGGATCTTGGAGTACACGCGGTTTTGTTTGTGCCCTCCAGCCGGGGAGTCTCTGCTTCCCCAGTCCTGCTGGCCTTCGCGGTCAGATTCCCTGGGGACTCTCAGTCCCTTTGTCAGATCCCCAGGCCTGGCATGGGGCCTAGAACCTTCACAACAGTGGGAGAACGTCTTTGATGTTATTCTTCTCCAGTTTGTGGGTCACCGCCTGACAGATGTGGGATTTGATGGTATCATGTTTGTGCCCCTCCTGCCATCTCGTTGCAGCTTCTTTTTCTTTGGACAGGAGATGCCTTTTCTCGTGGGTTCCATCATTCTCCTGCTAGTTGCAATTTTTGTTCTCTTGCAGGAGGAAATGAGCCCATGTCCTTCTACTCTGCCGTCTTGAACTGGAAGCTTCTATTTTCTTTTTTTTTTTTTTTTAAGGAAACTCCATGCTGTTTTTTAAAGTGACTATACCAATTCACATTCCCACCAATAGTGCACAGCGTTACATTTTCTCCACCTCCTCACCAATGCTTGTTATTTCTTGTTCTTTTAATATATATATATATAATAGCCACTCTAACAGTTGTGAGCTGATATCTTACTGTGAATTTGATTTGCATTTCCCTGATATTTAGCAATGTTCTGCATCTTTTCATGTAACTATTGACCATCTATATGTCTTCTTTAGAAAAATATATATTCAGATATTCAGCCCATTTTTTTTTTACTTTTTTAAAAATTATTTATTTATGATTGGAAGATAATTGTTTTACAATGTAGTGTTGGTTTCTGCCATACATCAGCATGAATCAGCCATAGGTATGCATGCCAATTTTTAAGTCAGATTGTTTGGTTTTTTTTAATGGTTTTTGCTGTGAAGTTGTATGAGTTTGAAATTTTTTTGAAATTCCAAATAGTAGGAATGATGAAAGTTGGGTGGACTGGGAGGAAGGCCCAGGTGAAGTAAAGGTTGATAATGTTCCACCACCCAACTTGGTGGAGGGCCTTCAAGCATCTAATTTATTATCATGCTTCCTAACTTATATGTTAGAGATAATCTTATGTAGCCACCATTCCATACCAATGTCACTTTCAGTGAATGCTAAAATGTTAAGTGGAGTTCTCATATTTTCATCCCACGCTTTTCGTGTTGGTCTGTACTCTGGGGTCATCTCACTCTGTGAGGACGCAATTCCCACTTTGGAGACAACTAAGTTAATCAGATCCGGGGATCACCAGGGTACCTGTCTGCAGCAAACTCTGGTGCAGGGCTTCCGTGTCCTCAGGATCATGCATGGGTGATCTTGCTCAGATTAACCCGAGAGAGGCTCAACCCGAGAGAGGCTCCCAGGAGAGGCTATGCCTCCACTCCTCTGGAAGGTCAGGCAGGAGTCAGGCAGAATGTGGGTGGTCGGGCAGATGGGGAGGAAAGCGAGAGTCAAGGCCCCTGGCACTGGAGACCCCGGGAGCTCAGAGCCGGCTCTCTGCATCTTGGCTGCGAGCAGCTTGAGGACAGGCACGGAGTCACCCTTGTCACTGCCGTGCTGCACAAGGCTGGGAGCACAGCTCAGGGGGGCTCCTGGCCCTCTAACCAGCCACTGCCCAATTTCCCTGTGAATCTGAGCAGACTGAGAACACTGGAGAACCGATCAGAGGCGTCAGGAGGGAGGACCCAGTCTCTGAGGGCCAGGGCAGGCCACCCTACACCTCACACACCTAGACACCATCTGGGCGGACGCACTGGGGTGTGTGCCTGGACTGATCCTCAGAGAAGGCTATCCACAGTCCAGAGCCCTGGCCGGGAGGTGCAATCCGTTTGTAACATATTTCCATGAAAATGGTTGAAGTGTCCAGTTCCTTCACGTTTAACAGAAATGTCTCCCCAGCTCAGGAGTTCTGACAACAAGTTGTCTTGACAAACCCCTTAAGAATAAAATATTGCACGCTTGACTGTTTGTGTGAACATGTGCAAGAGGAATTGTGGAAAGGGTTAAGGATGCTGAAATGACAGTGTGTGTGACAGCTGCTCCCCTAATATGAATCGGAGGCCCCCAGTGGCTTGTGGTTTGAAAACAGATGTTTCTGCGTAAATGCAGCCAAATTCTATTAGCACTTTGGATGATGAAAGGGACGTTAAGTGTCTGCATGTTGCAATTCTGAAATGTTTGCCAGGGAAAATGTGCTTATATTTTGCAAATAGTGAGTGCAAGAAGAAGGAACAAATTAGATTATCACACTGTATGCAACCAATTTCATGAGCAGAGTCCTTGACAGATGCACGTTGTATGTGATCAATGTGATCAGTGGTATTGCCCTCAATGAATGATGAGGCAGCCCCTCTTTCCTACCCGTGGCCATTTTCATCCTCGGCTCAGACAGGGAAGGCAGCCCAAGGTCACATGGCACCCAGGCCTCCTGGGACTTTCAGGGAGAAAGTCGCAGATGTTCCTTTCATTAAAAAAGTCTTACTGGAGGATAGTTGGTTAGCAGTGCTGTGTTAGTTTCAGGTGTTCAGCAACGTGAATCATACACGTAAAATCCAGTTACGTATGCATATGTTATATGTATGTAAATACACACCCGTGTATTTACTTTTTTAGATTCTTTTTCTGTGTAGGCCATTGCAGAGTGTTGCAGAGTGTTCCCTGTGATCCTCATTAGTTAGTTATCCATCTTATGTACAGTAGTGTGCATGCGTCGGTCTCCTGGTTTATCCCTACTCCCCTTACCCCCCTGGTAACCTTAAGTTTGCGTTCTACATCTGTAACCCTCTGTTGTGTAGACAAGTTCATCTGTACCCTTGTTTTAGATTCCATGCGTAAGTGGTATAGTATGATGTTTGTCTCTCTCTGTCTGACTGACTTCACTCAGTACGACAGTCTCTAGATGCATCCCTGTTGCTGCGCGTGACATCATTTCATTCTATGACTGAGTAAGCTTCCGTTATACACCACATGTTCTGGTGGGCATTTAGGTCGCTTCCATGGCCTGGCTGTAGTTCTCCAGTGATGACTGGCATGTATGGATCTTTTCAAATTATGGTTTTCTCTGGATATATATCCAGGAGTGAGATTTCTGTGATCCAGCAATATGCTAGCTCTAGTTTTATCTTTAAAGGAACCTTTTTAAAGGCATTGCTCTCCACAGTGGCTGCACCAATTTACATTCCCACCAACAGTGTAGGAGGATTCCCTTTTCTCTGCACCTTCTCTGTTAGGGGAAGCACACTGATTGAAACTGCCCGCCCTGGCCAGGCACCGTAGTAACCATTTGCACGAGTTGTTTTATGACAGGAGATCCTGATAAGGAATACAGAACTAATAGGCCACCGCCAATCTGAAGAGTTCGGGAAAGGTCGAAAGGAGACAGTGTGTGTCCGTCCACTTCCCAGAGTCCCTCTCGCTAGCATCCATCTTGGCTGAGCAATGCGGGCGCCACCAGGAAAGACTGATGGGCCAAATGATTGGCCAAAGACCACCCAGAAACTAATCCCATCACCGTAAAACCCCAGACTGCGAGCCACGCGGCAGAGCTGGTCTCCTGGGTTGCCTTACCCTACTGCTCTCCACCCAGGTGCCCTTTCCCAACAAAATCTCTTGCTTTGTCAGCACATGTGTCTCCTTGGACAATTCATTTCTGAGTGTTAGACAAGAGCCCAGTTTCGGGCCCTGGGAAAGGTCCCCCTTCCTGCAATATCTCTAGCAATTATTGTGTGTAGATTTTTTTGATGGTGGTCATTCTGACCGGTCTACAATGAGATGACACCTCATTATATTTTTGATTTGCATTTCTCTAATGATTAATGATGCTGAGCATCTTTTCATGTGTCTGTTGGCCATCTGTATGTTGTCTTTGGAGAAATGACTATTTAGATCTTCTAATTGTTTTTTGACTGGGTTGTTTGTCTTTTTGATATCGAGCTGCATGAGCTGTGTTTTGGATATTGATCCCTTGTGAGTTGCTTCGTTTGCAAATATTTTCTCCCATTCTGAGGGTTGTCTTTTCATTTTGTTTATGGTTTCCTTTGCTGTGCAAAAGCTTTTCATTTTAATTAGATCCTATTTGTTTATTTTCGTTTTATTTTCATTACTCTAGGAGATGGATCCAAAAAAATCTTGCTGCAGTTCATGCCGAACAATGTTCTGCCTATGTTTTCCTCTTGGAATTTTACAGTGTCTCGCCTTCCATTTAGGCCTTTAATCCATTTTGAGTCTATTTTTGTGTATGATGTGGAAAACTGTTCTAATTTTATTCTTTTATATGTAACTATCCAGTTCTCCCAGCACCACTTATTAAAGAAACTGCCTTTTCTCCATTGATGTTCTTGCCTCCTTTGTCATAGATTAGGTGACCATAGGTGGGTGGGTTTATCTCTAGGCTTTCTTTCCTGTTCCACTGATCTATATGTATATTTTTGTACCAGTAACAAACATACTGTTTTGATTACTGTAGCTCTGTAGTAAAATGTTTTTCTTATGGAAATTCTCAAAACATGTAAAGAGTAGGATGAACATGTACTGCATGTACTCCTCCCCTAGCTGCTGCACTATTAGCTCACAGCCCATCTTCCTGTATCTGTGCTTCTATCCTATTAGGTATTTAAAGCAAACGCAAGACACCCGATTGGTTCCTCTGTCACGACCGTGATATGCATCTGATAGGGATTTTATGCACAAGCAGCCTGCCATTGATATACGTAATGAAATTAATAACAATTTCTGATTATTGTCTAATAGTCAGTCCACAGTCAGATACCTAATTACTTCAAAAAATTTTTTTATAGTTGATTTGTTCAAATCAGGATCCTAGCAAGTTTCACACAGTGCATTGATTTTTATAACTCTTTGTTGTTATTCAGTCACCTGCTCTTGTCTGACTGTTTGGGACCCCATGGACTGCAGCATGTCAGGCCTCTGTGTCCCTCACCATCTCCCAGAGTTTGCCAAGTTCATGTCCATTGCATCGGTGATGCCATCCAGCTCTCATCATCTGACACCCCCTTCTTCTGCCCTCAATCTTTCCCAACATCAGGGACTTAATGAGCCAGCTGTTCACATTAGATAACCAAAATACTGGAGTTTCAGCGTCAGTATCGGTTCTTCCAAAGAGTATTCAGGGATAATTTCCCTTAAGATTGACTGGTTTGATCTTGCTGTCCAAGGAACTCTCAGGAGTCTTCTCCAGCAGCACAGTTCCAAGGCATCAATTCTTGAGCACTCTGCCTTCTTTATGGCCCAGCTCTCACAACCATACATGACCACTGGGAAGATCATAGCCTTGACTGTACGGACCTTTGTCAGCAGAGTAATATCTCTGCTTTTCAACACACTGTCTAGTTTTGTTATAGCTTTCCTGCCAAGAAGCAGACATCTGATTTCATGGCTGCAGTCACTATCTGCAGTGATTTTAGAGCCCAAGGAAAGGAAACCTGTCACTGCTTCTACCTTTTCCCCTTCTACTTGCCATGAAGTGATGGGGCCAGATGCCATGATCTTTTCTTTTTGAGCCAGCTCTTCCACTCTGCTCCTTTACCCTCATCAAGAGGCTCTTTAGTTCCTCTCTACTTTCTGCCATTAGACTGGTATCATCCTCATACTTGAGGTTGTTGACGTTTTGGCCACCTGTCTTGATTCCCGCTTGTAACTCATCCAGCTCAGCATTTCTCATGATGTGCTCGGTGTATAGATTAAACAAACAGGTTGATAGCAAATAGACTAGTCCTGCTCCTTTCTCAATCCTGAACCGGTCAGTTGGTCCGTACAGGGTTCTAACTGTTGCTTCTTGACCTGCATACAGGTTTCTCAGGGGACGGGTAAGATGGTGTGGTTATTCCCATCTCTCTTTAAGAGCTTTCCAAGCCTATTATGCTCCACACAAAGGCTTTTACATAGTTGATGAAATAGAGGTAGATGTTTTTCCTGCAATTCCCTAGCTTTCTCTATGATCCAGCGAATGTTGGCAATTTGATCTCTGGTTCCTCTTCCTTTTCTAAACCCAGCTTGGACATCTGGAAGTTCTTGGTTCACATAATGCTGAAGCCTAGCATGCGAGATTTTAAGCATGACCTTACTCGTATGGGAGATGAGGGCAATTGTTCGATGGTTAGCACATTCTTTAGCACTGTCCTTCTTGGGAATTGGGATGAGAATTGACCTTTTCCAGTCCTGTGGGCACTGCTGGGTCTTCCAGATTTGCTGACAGAGTGAATGCAACACCCTGATGGCATCATTCTTCAGGATTTTGAATAGTTCTACTGGAATTCTGTCTCATCCACTAGTTTTATTAACAGCAGCGCTTCCTAAGGCCCGCTTGGCTTCACTCTTCAGAATGTCTGGCTCTAGGTAACTGACCGCACCATTGCAGTTACCTGGTTCATTTAGATCTCTTTTGTACAGTTCTTTTGCGCATTCTTTCCATCTCTTCTTGATCTCTTCAGCGTCTACTAGGTCTCTACCATTTCTGTCCTTTATTTTGCCCATCTTTGGACAAAATATTCCCTTGATATCTCCAGTTTTCCTGAAGAGATCTGTAGTCTTTCCCCTTCGGTGTTTTCTTCCAGTTTTATACACTATTCATTGAAGAAGCCTTCTTGTCTCTCCGTGCTGTTCTTTGGAAATCTTTCTCCCTTGATTTTTGCTTCTCTTCTTTCTTTAGCTATTTGTAAGGCCTCCTCAGATAACCAGTTTGCCTTTTTGCTTTTCTTTCTCTTTGGGATGGTTTTGTTCGCTGCCTCCTCTACGATACTAGGGACCTCCATCCATAGTCCTTCAGACACACTGTTTACAAGTTCTAATCCCTTGAATCTATTCATTACCTCCACTGCATATTCATAGGGGATTTGATTTAAGTCATATCTGGCTGGCCTAGTGGTTTTCCCTGCTTTCTTTAGTTTAAGCCTGAATTTTGCTATGAAAAGCTAATGATCTGAGCCACAGTGATTCCAGGTTCTTGTTTTTGCTGAATGTGTACAGCTTCTCCATCTTCAGCTACAAAGAATATAATCAATTTGATTTCAGTATTGGCCATTTGGAGATGTCCATGTGTAAAATCATCTCTTGTGTTGTTGAGAAAGGGTGTTTGCTCTGACCAGTGCATTCTCTTGGCAGAATTCAGTTAGCCTTTGCCCTGCTTCATTTTGTTCTCCAAGGCCAAACTTGCCTGTTATTCCAAGTATCTCTTGACTTCCTACTTTTGCATTCCAGTCCCCAGTGATGGATAGAACATCTCTTTTTGGTGTTAGTTCTAGGCAGTCTTCTAGTTTTTCATAGAACTGATCAACTTCGGTTTCTTTGGCATCGGTGGTAGGGGTGTAGACTGGGATTACTGTGATGTTGAAAGGCTTGCCTTGGAAACAAACGGAGATCATTCTGTCATTTTTGATGCTGCATTTTGGACTCTATTGTTGATTATGAGGGCTACTCCATTTCTTCTATGGGATTCTTGCCCTCAGTAGTGGATATAATGGTCATCTGAATTAAATTTGCCCATTCTTGTCCATTTTAGTTCACTGATTCCTAAGATGTCAATGTTTATTCTTAACCATCTCCTCCTTGAGCATGTCCAATTTGCCTTTGATTCATAGGCCTAACATTCTAGGTCCCTATACAGTGCTGTTTTTTGCAGCATCAGATTATATTTTCATCACCAAACACATCCGCAACTGAGCATCATTTATGCTTTGACCAGATGCTTCATTCTTTCTGGGACTATTAGTAGTTCTCCGCTCTTCCCCAGTAGCATATTGGACACCTTCAGACCTGGGGGATTCACCTTTCAGTGTCATATCTTTCCGTTGTTTTATGCAGTTCATGAGGTTCTCATGGCAAGTATACTGGGATGGTTTGCCATTCCCTCTTCCAGTGAATCACATTTTGTCAGAGCTCTCCACTGTGACTTGTCTGTCTTGGGTGGCCCTGCACAGCATAGGTCATAGCTTCATCAAGTTATACAGATTCCTTTGCCACCACAAGGCAGTGATCTGTGAAGAGGGTTGTAACTCTTAACTCTCTTTTACTTTATTATTCTCTATTTTATTCTGTAAATGATCTCCCTCCCCTATCTTTTGTTTTCTTAAGGAATTTTTTGGTCTTTACTCCATTGAGAAATGAGAAACATTTCATCTTGTTTCTCCATAGAGAAACAAGAGACATCCGTTCTGTAAAATGTCCCATGTTCTGAAATTGGCTGCTTGTCTCTTTCTGTTGTCAATGAACTTGTTTTTTTCTACCCCCCATACTTGCCTAACTGAGCAGTCTGAGCTAGAGCAGCACTGTCCAGTAGAAATATCATGGAGCTCTGTGAATAATTTGAAATTTTCTTCTAGCCACATTAAAAATGGTGAATTTAAGATCAGCAATACACTTTATTTAACCAAACATATCCAGGATATTATCATCCTACTATGTAATCAATATAAAATTGCCAATGGCATATTTTACATTCCTTTTTCGCATGAGCTTTAAAATCAGACGTCCGTGTATGCTTACAGCATGTCTCAGTTTGAATATTGTGTCATCATTGGTAACTAATATGTATGTGAATTTCACAAAAACTGCAGTTGAAAACTTATTACATAAGTTAAAAACTTATTAATAAATGTTTTCCAATAACTGTATCAAATATCAGATTTTATAAGCTTCTTTTTTAAAAAATCTGTATAACTGACCTTCACGTGTCTCCTGAGAAACCTGTTTGTGAGTCAAGAAACAATCGCTGGAATGGAGCCTGGAACAACTGACTGGTTCAGAATTGGGGAAGGAGTGCGACCAGGCTGTATACTGTTGCTCTGCTGGTTTAACCTACATGCAGGATTCATCATGCAAAATGCTGGTTGGAAGACTCACAAGCTGGAATCAGGATTGCTGGCTGAAATAGCAACAACTTCAGATATACACATGATGCCACTCTAATGGCAGGAGGTGAAGACAGATTAAAGAGCCCCTTGATGAGGGTGAAAGAAGAGTGAAAAAACTGGCTTGAAACTCAAAATTAAAAAAATTAAGATCATGGCATCTGGCCACATCACTTCATGGTGAATAGGAAGGCAACAAGATTTTATTTTCTTGGGACAGTGACTGCAGCCACAAAATTAAAAGACACTTGCTTCTTGGAAGGAAAGCTATGACAAACATAGACAGCTTATTTTTTAAAAAGCAGAGATATTGCTTTACCAACACAGGTCCATATAGTCAAAGCTGTGATTTTTCTAGTAGTGATGTATGGATGTAAGAGTTGGTCCATAAAGAAGACTGAACGCCAGAGAATTGATTCTTTCGAACTGTGGTGCTAGAGAAGACTTTGGGGAGTCCCTTGGACAGCAAGGAGGTCAAACCAGTCAGTCCTAAAGGAAATCAACCCTGAATATTCATTGGAAAGACTGATGCTCTGGCCACCTGATGCAAAGAGCCAACACGATGGAAAAGATCCAGATTCTAGGAAAGATTGAAAGCAAAGGGAGAAGAGGGCAGCAGAGGATGAGACAGTTAGATAGCGTCACTGTCTCAGTGGACATGAATTTGAGCAAACTCCGAGAGGTAGTGGAGGACAGAGGAGCCTGGCGTGCTATAGAGCATGGTGTCACAAAGAGTTGGACGTGACTTAGCGACTGAACAACAGCAACACATACTGACGTCATAGGCATGACACATGTGAACACTCATGAAGCCATCACTACAACCAGAATATCCATCGGGCTCCTTTCCCTCTGCGTAAGTATTTTCAAGTATGTCCATGTTGCCTGTGTATCAGCAGTCTCTTCCTTCTCATTGGTGAGCAGAATCCCTGTTGCTCTTGCACAGCTCGTTGGTGTGGTAGACCACATTCCAAGATGGGCCCCAGGATTCCCACTCAGTTAATGGAAGTTCAACTCGCTTGACATCCTTGTTACATTTGGTATGTCAGTTTTTTCATTTTATCTGTTCTAATAGATGTAGATTGCGATCTCATTGTAGTTTCAGTTTTCATTCCCTAATGGCTGATTATTTGGACATCTTTTCTTATGCCTGTTTGCCATCTGTGTGTCTTGTCTTCTTAGATAAAATGTCTGTTCAAATATTTTGCACATTGAAAACTCAAGTGTGTTTTCTTATTACTTTTTGAGAGTTCCTCGTATATTCTGGATACAAGTTCTTTATTAGTAAGTGATTTATAAATTCTCCCCTTATTACATGACTGTCATGTGTTCTTTTCAAAGTGTCTGGGGAACAGAACACTTTAATTTTGATGAAGTCCACTCTATCAGTTTTTTCTTTTCAGTTACATTTTGCTATTTAAGAAATTTTTATCTAAAGATTTTTCTCCCATGTTTTCTTCTAGAAACTTTATAGTTGCCTTTCATTTCATCTTACCCCATTGCACTAGTGAAACTTCTAGTATGATGTTGAATAGAATGAATAAGAGTGGACATTCTTGCCTTTCCCGATCTTAAAAGAAACACATTCAGTTTTTCACCATTTGATATGATATGAGCTGTAAGATTCTCATAGATGCCCTCTATCAAGTTGGGAAACTTCCTTTCTCTTCCTAGATGGCTGAGCATTTTTTGGTTTTGTTTATTTATTTTTTTAATCAGGAATGGCTTTTGAATTTTATCAAATATTTCTTGGCATCCTTGAGATGATCATATAGTTTTTCCTTTCTAGTCTGCTAATATGGTAAATTACAAAGGTTGGGTAACCACAACCTCTGTCTAGTTACAAAACGTTTTTATCACCCCAAAATATAACCCCAACCCCTTAAGCAGTTGCTCCCAACTCTGCCATTCACTAGCCCCTGCTGCTGCTGCTAAATTGCTTCAGTCGTGTCTGACTCTGTGTGACCCCATAGATGGCAGCCCACCAGGCTCCCCTGTCCCTGGGATTCTCCAGGCAAGAACACTGGAGTGGGTTGCCATTTCCTTCTCCAGTGCATGAAGGTGAAAAGAGAAAATGAAGTTTCTCAGTCGTGTCTGACTCTTAGCAATGCCGTGGACTGCAGCCTACCAGGCTCCTCTGTCCATGGGATTTTCCAGACAAGAGTACTGGAGTGGGGTGCCATTGCCCTCTCCGCCACTAGCCCCTAGCAGCGCTAATCTGTGTTTAGCTCTGTAGGTGTACCTATTCTGAATATTTCATATAAATGAAAGAAGAATCCTACAGTATGCGACCTTTCATATCTGGTTTCTAAATGTTCTGAGGCTCATCCATGTTGTAGCATATATCAGTACTTCATTGCTTTTATGGATTAATAATATTCCATTGTATGTATGTACCACAATTATTTATCCATTCATCTTTAGTTTGTTTATGGATTTTTAGGTTGTTAACACCTTTTGATCATTCGTGTACTTGTTTTTCAAGTACATGAATTCAAGTATGTTTAAATACCTGTTTTCAGTCCTTTTAGGTATATAACTAGGAGTAGAACTGCTGGTTCGTATAGTAGTTCTGTGATTAACTTACTGAGGAAGCACCAAACTGTTTTCCGTAGCAGCTGACCATTTCGCAACCCCAGTAGCAATGAACAGGGGTTCTAATTTCTTCACATCCTTACTAACACTTACTTTCCATGTTGTTGATTGTGGCCATCTTTGTGGATGTGAAGTGGTATCTCACCATGGTTTTGATTTGTATTTCCCTAATGACTGATGATGTTAAGCACCTTTTCATTTTCTTGTTGGGAAAACTGGATAGCTACATGTAAATGAATGAAATTAGAAGTCTCTAACACCATACACAAAAATACACTCAAGATGGATTAAGTGCCATTTTGGTAAGCCTAGTAAGGCCAGATACTATAAAGGTCTTAGAGGAAAACATAAATCACACCAAGATTTTTTTGGCTCCAATTCCTAAAGTAATGAAAATAGAAATGAACAAATGGAACCTAATTAAGCTTAAAAGCTTCTACACAGCAAAGCAAACCGTAAATAAAATGAAAATATATGACAAAATAGTTTCAAATGAAGCAACCAACAAGGGATTACTCTCCAAAACACACAGACAACTCATGCAGCTCCATGTCATAACACAAACAACCCAGTCAGAAATGGGCGGAAAACCTAAACAGACATTTCTCCAATGATGTCATACAGATGGTCAAAGAGCACATGAAAAGATGCTCGACATCATCAATTATTAGAGAAATGCAAATCAAAACTACAATTAGGTATCATCTCCTTGTAGACCGGTCAGAATGGCCATCATCAAAAAAAACTACAAACAATAAATGCTGGGGAGGGTGTGGAGAAAAGGGAACCATCCTACACTGTTGGTGGGAATGCAAATTGGTACAACCATGATGGAGAACAGTGTGGAGGTTCCTTAAAAAGCTAAAAATAAAGCTACCATATGATCCAGCAGTCCCACTCCTGGGCACATATCCAGAGAAAACCACAATCTGCAAAAGTGCATGCACCCTAGCGTTCACTGCAGCGTTATACAATAGCCAAGACAAGGAAGAAGCCTAAACAGCCATCAGTGGAGGCGTGGGTAAAGAAGACATGGTCCATATATACAGTGGAACTACCACCCAGCCGTAAAGAAGGATGAAATAATTCCATTTGCAGCAGTGTGCTTGGACCAAGAGGCTATCAGTAAGTGAAGTAAGACGGAAAAAGACAAATATCATATGGTATCACTCATATTTGCAATCTAATTTTAGTTTTTTCTTAATATGTAGATTTATTGAAGTATAGTTGACTTACAACGTTTCAGGTACATAGCAAGGTGATTGAGATATATATATATATATATATATATATAAATATATGTTATTTTTCAGATTATTTTCCACTATAAGTATTACTAGATATTGACTATGGTTCCCTGTGTTATACAGTAAAACTTTGTTGCTTGTTGCATGTCTGTTTTTTTAATTAGAACTATAGCACTCTGTTCATACTAGGTCAAATGAGTGGAATCAAAATGTCCTAAATTTTTAGCTAGGCAAAAACTCAAAAGTTTTCCAAAATAGATATTATATTATACATACTATATATACAAACGCTTTTCTACTGTGCTTGATAAAGGCTTGAGAAAGAACATCAAAAAAGAGAGACGAAGAAATGGAAGACATAAACTAAGCAAAATGGGAGCCCTGAATATGAAATAGAAAAGTAAAACGAACTAGATAAAAGTACAGATCATTATGCAGTCCAGACGTTTTGTTCCTTTGTTTTTGTTTTCAGAATTAATTTATTTTAAATGAAACAAAGATGAATATTTTCAGTGCTAAAAGTTAGTTTCACAAAGAAGATAGACATCATAATCCATTAGATACCTTAACAAAGAAACAAAGATACATAAAGCAAAAATCAGAAGAAATATAAGGAAGTAGAAAAAATTGATAATCATAGTGAGAATATTTTATCAAGTGCAGAAAAAAATAAGAATAGAAACATCTTGAATGATGTCATTAATAGTTTAATTATAATAGATTGATATTTAATTTATTTATATTATGCATATCCTATATACATTTATTTAAAATTTTTTATTTCATACATTATTATTAGATGTCTATAGGATACTTAGAAAAATTGGCAAAAAGATAAACATTACTAAATTTCAAAAAGTAGAATTGTTTTTTGTGTGTGCAATTAAATTATACATATATGCATGTTATTTTTGAAATTATTTTCCATTATGTTGAAAAATAGGGAAGCCTGGTGTGCTGCAGTTCATGGGGTCACAAAGAGTTGGACACAACTGAGTGACTGAACAATATATTATTACAAGATATTGACTATTGGCCCCTGTGCTATACTGTAAACCGCTGTTGCTTGTTGCATATCTATTTTTTTAATTAGAAATCTAGCATTCTATTCATACTAATTCAAACAAGTGGAATCAAAATGTCATAATTTTTTTAGTTAAGCAAAAATTCATAAGTTTTCTAAAATATATGTTATACATATTATGTATATAAAGTATACAAAAGCTTTTCTACTAAACTTGATAAAAGCTTGAGTTCACTTCAGTTCAGTTCAGTTCAGTCGCTCAGTCGTGTCCAACTCTTTGTGACCCCATGAATCGCGGCACGCCAGGCCTCCCTGTCCATCACCAACTCTTGGAGTTCACTCAGACTCACATCCATCGAGTCAGTGATGCCATCCAGCCATCTCATCCTCTGTCGTCCCCTTCTCCTCCTGCCCCCAATCCCTCCCAGCATCAGAGTCTTTTCCAATGAGTCAACTCTTCGCATGAGGTGGCCAAAGCACTGGAGTTTCGGCTTCAGCATCATTCCCTCCAAAGAAATCCCAGGGCTGATCTCTTTCAGAATGGACTGATTGGATCTCCTTGCTGTCCAAGGGGCTCTCAAGTCTTCTCCAACACCACAATTCAAAAGCATCAATTCTTTGGTGCTCAGCCTTCTTCACAGTCCAACTCTCACATCCATACATGACCACAGGATAAACCATAGCCTTGACTAGACGGACCTTAGTCGGCAAAGTAATGTCTCTGCTTTTGAATATGCTGTCTAGGTTGGCCATAACTTTCCTTCCAAGGAGTAAGCGTCTTTTAATTTCATGGCTGCAGTCACCATCTGCAGTGATTTTGGGTGTGTGGAGGTGTATTTTTCTTGTGCAAAGCTTCACTCATTCTGAGCATAGCCTGAATCATAACTGGCTTTTCTCACTCCTCAGCTGCAGATGTGCTCACCATCTCCTGTGCTCCTGCCACTACTGCATGGCGTTCTGTTGGAGAGAGGGATGACCCTTTGCTTAGCCAGGGCCTGTGGCCAGGTGCTCTGCACTCTTTGCAATGTGGTGGATGTCTTTGTTCTTGGCAGGAGCTGTCAATGGTTGCATTCTCCATGGACAGGGTCCCAGAGTAGTTATTATGGTCAAAGGTATACATCCATGCCAGCTTCCGCCTTCATGCCACCCATCTGTTGCTCTGGAGCTTGTCCTCCAAACCTTGGTGCATCACACAGAGGGTCACCGTGCCCTCGAGCTCTCCTCCTCTGTCCATCTGGCTGGCCCAATAATCAGCCTTGTCTTCCTCCACTGCTCTACTCTGGGCTTCCCCCGACTCTCACATCTTCCTGCGGTTTCCCTCATGTCAGCCAAGTCCCCCGGGTGGCCAAGTGCCCGCCTGAGTAGCCACACCCTTGCCGTCCACACATCAGCACGGCCTGTGGGCATCGCCTTGCCCAGGATGCAGCCACTCTCTCCACCCCCTGATTCAGCTCATCCTACAGTCAGGACTCTCCTCTGTCCATTCTTCACCCAGCAGAGACCTACCAGGCCCATCCCACAGCACTTGACCAAACCTGCCTCTTGCTCGTCCCCTGCCCCACGGGGAGGGCGCTGCTCACCTTGCTCTCGCCACGGTGGCCTTGCTCTTCTTGGCTTGCTCCCTTCTCTGGGGCCTTGACACCTGCTGCCCCCCTGCACAGCCCTTCCCCAACTCCCAGGATGTCCCGCCCATGTCTGGTCCTTCCTTCCATTGAGTTTCAGAGCAGATGTCGCCTTGGCACGTCAGCCTGTGAGCTGGGCTTCTTAGAACCATTTTTTTTTTTTTAGTTTTTTATTTTTTAAATTTTAATATCTTTGTAGAAGAGAATGTGAGAGGGAAAGGGACCTCCCAGGGGCTCACAGCTAAGGGCCAAATGCATGTCTGCCCTGGTCAGCCTATGTGTTCCCACAGCCCATAGCTGATGGGGTGTAGCCCACCCGCTGCTGCTGGCGGTGTACTCCAAAACCATGTGTCTCCAGAGCCTCAGGTCTTAGGATTCTTGCCATTGCATGTGCAGAATCTCAGCTCAAGCAGATGCAGGTGAAGCACAAAAGGAGGATGTCTTTGCGTCTGTAAATAAAAAGTCTAGGGGTGTACCCATGGCTGATTCATGTTGCTGTTTGGCAGAAACCAATACAATATTGTAAAGCAATTATGCTTCAATTAAAAATAAGTAAATATTTTTAAAACTAAAAAGAAAAGTCTAGGGGTGGACATCAGACACAGCTAGCTCTGGGACCTGGTCCCTGGCCCTCTGCTGGTTGGCTCTGCTTTCCCCACTTGGGCTTCCTGTACCAGAAGGCCCTTGGCAGCCTTACGTTTACCTCCTGCCCCTCCTTTTCCCTAGCAGAAGGCAGAGTCTCTGCCCCAACAGTTCAAATTCCTGTCCCAGGAATTGTCTGGTGGCCCACCCCAGTGAAGTGCCTACGCATGGATCTGTTCCTAAGGCTGGGGTGGCATGCCCTGAGTCTCTCTCTCTGTCGCTCAGTTGTGCCCGACTCTTTGCGACCCCATGGACAGTAGCCTGCACCAAACTCCTCCATCCATGGGATTTTCTAGGCAAGAGTACTGGAGTGTGTTGCCATTTCCTTCTTCAGGGAATCTTCCTGACCCAGGTGTCAAACCCAGATCTCCCACATTGTAGACAGACGCTTTACCGTCTGAGCCACCAGGGATGCCCTGAGTGGCTGCACCCGAATCACACACCCATCCCAAAGCACTGTAGGGAAAGCTAGTTCCTACCCCAAGTAGCCACTGGGACCACATGCCCTTAATACCACAGGCAAGAAAGAAAGGACAGAATGGTCTCTGATGCCATAAGGAGGAATAGATGCTGAGTAGGCAGAAGCCACAGAGGCCCGTGACCCTGGGCCGCTGCAGCAGAGGCCAGGTCTTGGTGTGGACAAGAAGGAATCCAGGTGCTTCCTCTCACTTTCCATGCCCTAGCCTCACTTTGTCCTGGAACCACTGTAGCCTGGCCAGAGGGACTTTGCAGACCCTCACCTGAGGGCCCCTGCTGGGGCTGCTTGGACTGAGAGGAGGCTAGAAATGGAGCCAGTTAACAGGCGGCTTCCCGAGAGGAGCTGTCTCTCTAAGGAGACCCCGTTGCTCTGTGGCTGTTGCTAAGTAGCTCCTGTTGTCCCGTGGCCTTTAGGCTAGCATCCCCCTCCCCGCCCCTCTGCCAGCCACTCCTTTCTCTCGCCGAGTCTCACCCCCACATCTCAGTCACCCACATGCTGTCAAAGTTGTCATCCCTGGAAGCCCCTGCTCTGTGTAGCCCCCACCTCCAGGACCAGAGGGGGCCAGGAGGGTGCTCAGATGGGCCTGGCCTGGACAGCTAACACTGCCAACACGCTGATGTTTTCAGAGTGTCTTTGTGGCGGAGTCTTTCTGAAGTGTTAGTCCCAGAACTGCCTGTCCCCTGAGCAGCAGGGCCCGTCTGCACAAGCAGCGACTCCTCCCCGCCTTATCCCAGCGAGTCTTAGAGGTGTGACATGTGGTGCCTGGGCTGGCCTGGCAGCCCACACAGCCCAGTCTTTGTTGTCCCGAAGACACGACTGACAGCCGCTTGGGCCAAGACAAAAGTAGCACTCAGCATGGCTGGACCATTCAGTGCCCTGCCAGGCCCTCCGTGGCCTGGAGCCCACGTGGAACGTGTACCTAGGCGAGGGCATGGCCTGTGTGGCCTCTGCCGCAGGGGCCACCTGCTGCTGGAGGTTGTGGCCAGCTGAGGTCCCTGTGCATCTCGGGCATGTCAAGGAAGCAGCTTGGTTCACCTGAGACTCCGAGACTGGAGGACCTATAATCCACCTCAGCGCCAGCCGCTGTCTTCAGGGGCCAGCAATGCCGAGGACTGGCTGTAATACATTTATTCTCCCTTGAGTCACTCGAGCAGTGCTGAGCACTGACCGCCTTAACAGTATTCACTCTTCAGTCACCGACATGTGTCAGTATGCTTATTTGAACACATTTTCAAAAGCACATGGCCAGCACATTAGACGCATGAGTTCATAGATAATATCAGTAAGAGTGATACTAATTTTAAAATGTGAATGGACATGAAGAACATGACTAAGTAAATAGCTGTGCAGAGAGTCGTCAGGCCTGGAAATATGAAAATGATCCTGGAATGTGTCATTCAGAAAACACTGGAGTGAAGGGTGTCATGTCCTGAAGGTCCTGAGCCTGGTTCTTGGAGGGATGCAGGGGGCTGCACAGAGCGGGTGTGCAGAGGACAGGTGTGCACAGGGGAGCCTCACCCTTGTCACCCTTCTGATACCTGGCATATAGGTGTCCCCAGCCCTGCGAAGACTTCTCCTGGTGGCTGCCCTCACTTCTTCACACTCCTCCTTGGCGATTCCTTGCACTGAATCATGTGGCCCAGGGCCTGGAGTGGAGGAGGTGGCATGAGCTGGGTTCTGGGTGACACACTGTGTCCTGGCCTGGCTCCCCCAGCTCCCCGCACTGCAGTGCACAAGTCACTCAACCACAGTCGCCTCATAGGAAACAGGGAGGATGAGAGCAGCGGCATGGTTGGACACAGAGGTTTGAGGGAAGAGGTAACCGTATCTGGGCTGTGAGTTTGTTTGGCACGAGGCAGCTGATTCACACCAGTGTCTTCCTGTCCACAAGTGAGGTGGTGCACTGTGTCCACTTTATTAGGAAGCTCTGAGGTGGGTGGGCCTTGCCTGTGGGCTCTCGGATGGGTGGCAGTTGGAGGGTCCCCATTTCTGGGACTCCTCTAGGTGGAGGCTTTGGCTGGTTGGGCATCAGAACCACCTGGGCTGTCCAAAGCTGGTGTGAGACCTCAGTATCTGCATTTTCCAGGAATGCAGCTCCAATTGATGACCAGCCTTCCCCAGATGCTGAGGTTAGAGACAGATGTCCAGTGCTCACATCTGATCAGGATGACCCTACCCCTAGGGTGTGGTGTTGGAGAAGACTCTTGAGAGTTCCTTGGTCTACAAGGAGATCCAACCAGTCCAGCCTAAAGGAAATCAGTCCTGAATATTCACTGAAAGGATTGATGCTGAAGCTGAAGCTCCAACACTTTTGCCATGTGATGTGAAGAACTGACTCATTTGAAAAGACCTTGATGCTGGGAAAGATTGAAGGCAGGAGGAGAAGGGGATGACAGAGGATGAGATGGTTGGATGGCATCACTGACTCAATGGACATGAGTTTGAGCAAGCTCCAAGAGTTGGTAATAGACAGGGAAGCCTGGTGTGCTGCAGTCCATGGGGTCTCAAAGAGTTGGACACTGAGCAACTGAACTGAACTGAACCCCCAGTGTAAGAGGTTTCATCTTTAGAGGCAGAGGCTCACTGGCTTTTGCAAAGGTGGCCATGCCCAAGTGCTGTCTTTACACAGGACTCAAGCTCTAACACTACTGCCTCCCTGACTGTCTTTTAGGACAGTGGCTGGGGAGGCCCTGCTCTGCATGGACGCCTGGCGTTGGCCATGTGCACTGGGCCAGCCTCAACTGCCTGTGATCTCAGTAGCCCCTCATCCGGCCTGGGCCTTTCCCACACAAGCTGCCTGGGTCTCTGCATGGAGAACCTCTCAAGTCAGAATCCATCCTGGCTGTGGGCTACCCCAGACCATTTCAGAAGTCAATAAAAGCCCAATATTAGTTTGAATCCATGGAAGGGGTGGGGGCTATCTTGTCCCCCACCAAGTCCAATTAGGTGTCCTAGCACAGGTCAGGCCCTCTCTCTGAGCCTCAGTTTCCCCTTCTGTGACAACCATAAGACCCCTTTCGTGTCCCCCTGCAGGTGACAATCAAACTGCTTTTCAGCAGTCCTAGAGGGAACGAGATCACAGTCACATTTGTGCACAAGCTACATGTGCTGGCCGTGGGTGAGGGCCCCCAAGTTCAGAGGCTGCAGCGCGGGCCAGGACTGACCCGGCATGCCCAGCCGAGCCACCGGTTTGGGCCTCGGATACACTCACACATCCTCCCGGCTTCTCTGACAAGAGCCTTTTCTCTGTACTCAAGGTTCCTGAGAGAAGCCAGAGAAAAACAGTATGTTTCTTTGTTTTATTATAACACGGATGACTTCATTCTTCCCAGAAAAGACAACAACGAATTTGTTAAAGTTCAGCTGTGAGAACTTCCTCTTATAGCAGGAATGAGGGGTATTTTAAAAGCAGCTTCTTGCTTCCTGGAGCTATTTGCAGCTGAGTGGCCCTGCTTGCCGTTGCTGGGCCCTCCTGCTCCAGTGCTGCCATCCATCTGGTGGGGGAGGGTAGTGGGGGGTGCTGCAGCGCTCTCTCCCCGTCATTCAACTGCCCAGTGCTCTGGGACCATCCCATAGGTTTTAATTACTTCCTTCAGATTTCCAAATTCAGGGAGAAATGAAATTATTTCTCTGTCCATTAAGATGTTTCCTGCCTTTCAGCTGGAACCACCATCTTCCAGTAATTTGCCAAAATGAGCAACACAAAGGGGAAGAGGAGGGACACCCGCTGAGTGACCTCTGGGCCTTTTAGAAAACGTGGAGTTGTTCCTTTGGCCACATACATGTGAATCTACCAGAAGGGTGATATTGTGGCTATCAAGGGAATGGGTACTGTTCAAGAAGGAATGCGCCACAAAGGTTGCCATGGCGAAAGTGGGCGAGTCTGCAGTGTCACCCAGCATGCTGTAGGCATCATTGTAAGCAATCAAGTCAAGGCAAGATTCTTGCCAAGAGAATTAATGTGCGTATTGAGCATATTAAGGACTCTAAGAGCCAAGATAGCTTCCTGAAATGTGCGAAGAAAAATGATCAGAAATAGAAGGAAGTCAAAGGAAAAGGGACTTGGCTTCAGCTGAAGTGCTGGCCTGCTCCACCCAAAGAAGCACACTGAGGACCAATGGAAAGGAGCCTGAACTCCTGGAGCTGATTCCTGCGAATCCATGGCACGATGGGTGTAAAAATAAAAACCTAGACCTTACGAATGTTTCTCTTAATTGAGGTGTTGTGTCCCTTCCCCAAGGAAATGCTTAGGACACATTTTAATTGTGTCCAAATTCAGTGCTGCTGCTGCTGCTGCTAAGTCGCTTCAGTCTTGTCCGACTCTGTGCGACCCCATAGATGGCAGCCCACCAGGCTCCCCCGTCCCTGGGATTCTCCAGGCAAAAACAGTGGAGTGGGTTGCCATTTCCTTCTCCAGTGCATGAAAATGAAAAGTCAAAGTGAAATCACTCAGTCGTGTCCAACTGTTCACGATCCCATGGACTGCAGCCTACCAGGCTCCTCCATCCATGTGATTTTCCAGGCAAGAGTACTGGAGTGGGGTGCCACTGCCTTCTCCGCCAAATTCAGTGGGTGATGCGTTTTTAAATGTAGTGTTTTTTCTTCCTAAAAGATGTAAGATAGCTTGCTGTTCAAGCTAATAAACTACTATATATATATATATATATATATATAATATATATATATATATATATAAATCTTTCCAGACCCCTGACAGATGTCTCTAGCTAGGAGCAAACGTCCTAGGGAGCAATGTCTGTGTGACCCCCAGGGATATGCAGTCAGTGCGAGGGTCTGGTGTCTGGTCTCCCAAAACACTGGGTCCCCTGAGGCACCTGAACCCCAGTGACCACAGAGGGCTGAATCAGGCCAGCCAGATGATGGGGACAGCAGGCTGGTGGCCTCCCTGGGTAGAGGGACAAGTGCCAAGAAAGAAGGGAGGCTTGATGTGGCTGGCTCTTCTGAGCTCTTCAGTAAAGGCAGAAATGCTGATTCTCGTGAAAACCCTTGTGTAAACAAGGTCAGCAGATCCACCGTTTACAGGGGCAGGACACCTGACCCCTGCTTGTCAACCTCTTGATCTACCTGGACTGACCATTGTGGATGTGCTTGGCAGCTGCCCGCCTGGATCAGTATGAGGGACACAAGTGGTGAACTGCACCCTCCCTGGCCACGAATAAGTAGGTGAGAGAGCCACACAGGGACCACAGGCTTTGCCCAAGGACAGATTGCCCAGAGGACTGTGTGAATGGCATGGGAGCCCAGAAAGGGAGCTGTGGCCATTAGCAGGGCTGAGGGGATTGAGTCAGGCTCCCTGGAGGAAAGGACAGCAGGTTGAACTTCGGCCTCTGCCATCCAGGAAGAGGGTACAGCGGTGCAAAGGCCTGGAGGCAGGGAGGGTCCAGAGAGGCGGGACGGGATGCTGGTGGGCAGGTGGGAGGGCCATAGGGCAAGAGGCCACACGTGTGGGGAGATCCAGGTGGGCTCCAGCTCCCAGGGGGAGCCTGGCAGGGATTCTGGAGAAGGGAGAATGTGGACCCAGTTCTTTTCAGGCTGGGGCAGGAAGTCCCTGGCTGGGCTTGACGGAAGGGTCTGAGGGGAGTCAGTGGGCAGCAGCACCTGTGAATTTTGCACACCCCAGACTGTCCTAACTGCTGGGGATCCCTACACCTCCATGCCCCCACTTCCTCAACTACCTCGTCATTCCTGGGCCCTGATAAGACAGCTTAAGGTGCACTTGGCCAGCTCAGAGAGGCCTGACCTCAGAGAAAGGCTGGATAACCCAAGCAGCAGTGGAAGGCTAGGCAGCTGGGGCAGTTCTTGCCTGAACGAGGCAGAGAAGCAAGCTGGTTCAACCTCCTGGCCAGGAGCCTGAGTACATCTCGTCACAGAGTGGGCAGCACCATGCCCATAGAGCGGGGACTCTACTTCTGACCCCAGTAGATCCATCAAGGGGGGCTATTATGAGCCCACTTTATAGATCCAGAAACAGACTCAGACAGGTGAGGAGGCTGTTCCACACCAGGCAATGAGGAAGATCCCCTCCCTGCTCCATGTAGCCCACAGAGCTCATCCCCAAGCCTCCCAGGCTTGCCTCCCCAGATACTGAAACAAATCCCAGAAGCCACAGGGATAAAAAAAATAAAGGCTTTATTTTTGCCTACTGTTTCTTGTCTTTGAAAATGCCTGAGAGGCGTTTGTGAAGAGGTGTGGGTGACTCATGCAGAACGTAGAGATGCGATTAACTATTTTTGCCTCAGACTCCAAAGACAGATGGGCAGCATCCCTGAGGGTATGCAGGCAGTGGGGGCTGACCCTCAGCAGGGAGGCAGGGCAGTGGTCGCCAAGCACAGTGGCCTAGGCAGTCCCGATGTTATCGGTGTTGATGAAAGCAAATCCGTCAGCCCAGAAGGCTGACTCTGGGTTTGCTGGGGTGTTGTCATCGCCAGGGTTATGCGGGGTCCCAAGGCCACAGGAGGTGGGGACCGTGGTCCTTGTTGATGTCCCCTTCCTCCCAGTCTGCAGTGTCTGAACATGAGGCTCCTCCTGCCCTGCCACCTCCAGGTGAGCAGGCCCAAGGCCTGGCACCCCCAAAACACTCACACCTTACAGATTCACCTGAGGCCTGCCTTCAGGGCTCAGCTCTGGAAGCTGAAAGTCCCAGGCTCTGTCATCACGTTCGAGACTCAGGCCTGATGAGGAGGAGGCCACAAAACCTAAACTGAGAGTGGTTTCCTCCTCTGTTGCCGACGGGGTCCTCCCTCCCTAAGGAGGTTCTGGCGGTGGGGATCCCGCTCCTGGGCTGGAGGAGGGCCCCAGGATGTCTGGAATGGGGAGCCACGGCCTGGGTCTCACCATGTGGTCCCTGAACCTGGAATCGGGGCCGTGGCTTCCGACTTGGTCTGTCTCCAACTCTCTGGGGCTCAGATGGCTCAGATGGTAAAAAAATCTGCCTGCAATGTGGGAGACCTGGGTTCCATCCCTGGGTTTGGAAGATGGCCTGGAGGAGGGCCTGGCAACCCACTCCAGTGTTCTTGCCTGGAGAATCCCATGTACAGAGGAGCCTGGGGGGATACAGTCCTTGGGGGTCACAGAGAGTCAGACAGAGCTGAGCAACTAAGCACCAATTCTCTGGGACTCAGGGGCCCCTATTTGGAACAGCTCTGTAGTGCTTACAAGAGCCCCTGCCCTCCAGGCTCCAGCGGGGCAGGGCCCACAGAAGGGTCGTCCTGACCCCAGCCACTCGCTAGAGAGAGACACACGCGTCACAGCCTGCGGTGAGGAGGGGCCGAGAGCAGGGGGCCGACTCAGCCTGAGGAGGAGGAGGACAGGAGAGGGACGTGAGCGGCCGCACTCGCGCAGACAGTGGCTCGGCTGAGGCCTGCGCCGGGAGCGCCGTCAGGAGGCTCAGCGGCAGGAAAGCCTGGGCACGGCTGACTCTGGTCGGTCACGGGAGGGTGGGGGGCCTCCCGCGGGCCCGGGCGGGGGGCCTGGGCGGGCCGGGCCGGGCTGGGCCTCTCAGCTGGCGGGCGGGGGCTGGGGGGAGACTCAGCTAAGAACAGCTAGCGCTTTCATTCCTGCGCCCTCGAGTCACGCATCTCAGGGACAAATGTTTTTCACACAGTCTTGAGGCTCATTGTCTGTGGTAAATAAGACTTCTGTTTCCCCTCACAGAGTGAGCCACTCTCCTCCCTGGCAGCTGTCGCCTGGCTGGCTGGCCCCACGGAGCCGTGCGGCCACCACTGGCAGCCTTGGCCACCGGCCAGGCACCCCTGGGCACTTTCTCTGCCCTCCTCTGCCCGCTGTTGCACCAGTCACCTCCCCGTGGCTGTCGTTTGTTCATTCATTCATTCCTGTATTTAGCCCTTCCGCAGGTGCTAGGTGAGCCCCGTTCCAGATGTTGGTGGTACAGCCTGGAGTAGGGCTGGCAGAGCCACACCCTCAAGAACTCATGGTCACATGAGGGGGAACAGGGGCCAAACAAGTAAATAAGAGACACAATAACTTCATGCCACAGGAATACGAAATGAGGAGGAAATGGCAACCAACTTCAGTATTCTTCCCTGAAAAATACCAAGGACAGAGGAGCCTGGTGGGCTACAGTCCATGGGGTCTCAAAGAGTCGGACACGACTGAATGACTAAGCACAGCACCAGTGTGGAGAATGACTGGGCAGTGAACACCATGTGAACCTGTGGTCAGAGATGGCTTTGATGGGGGATAAGAGGAAAGCAGCCAGGTGAAGGCCTGGGGGAAGGGTGTTCCCCATGGGGGAAGCACAGAGCCCTGAGGTGGGAATAAGTGTAGTGTAGGCAAGGAAAGGATTTGGGGCGAGGCTGGAGAGGTGGGCTTCGAGCCCAGTTGGTGGGACTTCACAGACCATGAGAAGGACTTTAGAGGAGGCCCAGCCATTCCATGGGATGTAACCAGTGATGGTTCTAATCAAGTTCCAGCGCTGCGCTGGGCACAGACACTCACAGCCTCTCCATGCTTATGTGGGCTTGTCATCTGCACTGTGTATGGGGGGAAACTCTGGCTCAGGGAGGAGCCCACACACCCACCTGCCAACAGCTTCTCCTGTCCCAGCCTACCAGCCCTTCCCAAGTCTGTGTCTATAACCCCAGCTGCTCAGAAGACCCTTTGTTTACTCAGCTCCTCTTGTGGCCACCTCCAAACGCATTGGACCTAGCCCCGTGTCTACTGCATTTCTGAAGGCTTCTTCTAGAAGGCGACACTGCAGCTGGATCTTCAAAACGAACAGAAGGGTCTTCTGAAATGGAAGAAACAACTGAAAACTTGACTCAGTGGTGGGAGTGTGGATACATATGTGGGGCACAGCAGGCAGGCATTGCTGGAGTAGTCTTGCTAACTATTTTTTTAAATAAAAACTCATTTATTAAAATGAAAATATTCTGTAATGAAATTTTACATTTCTATCAGAATCACCATTATCACTTCCCACAACTTGAAAGTTTCCGTGTAATGAAAACGTGGAATGTTAATGTAATGAAAACAAACATTATTGATTTTTTAAAAGAATAAAACTACAAAAATATAAACACCAACATTTGGGTTGTAGGATCATGTGAGTATGCTCCATTCTGTCTCTCCCACTGACTGCAGCTTAAAATCAAACAGGATGCATGGAGTAGCTACTTTGAAAACTAAGTAATAACAGGCAGATTGGAGAAGAAAATCATAATTTGAAGTACCGCCTAATTGTCAGTGAGCTCACCATTTTTCCTCCACTGGTGTTCCCTGCCTAAACTCAGGGCAGCCTGAAAACTAAAAGGGACATCAACAGTGACACAAAGAGCTTTGGGAGACATCTGCTGATTCTGGCTCAAGGAGCAAGTGAGCGGTCTCTTAGAGAGAGCAGGAGACTACAGTTAAAAACATCTTGCCTGTGCTCTTTTCTACTCCAGCTCACAAGCAATTCTACAACAGCGTTTCATGGACCCTGCAAGAACCTAAAACTCCGAGGAAGGGGAGCCTTTCTGTCTGAACAGATGCGTTATTGCCCAACTGAAGGCAGGATGAACTTGGCACTTTGCTTTCTCTTTTGTCCTCCCACCGTTTAGCCCTAGGTTCAGGCATAGTCACGGGAAGTGCATAGCAGAACTGGGTAAGCTGGGTAAGCAAAGCCCTAGCTCTCTGGCTTGAAGACCAAAAAAGGGAGCTCCAGGACAATGGAAAATTCTAGAGGAGGTCATAAAGTTTTTTAATTAACTCCTGGGCTAATCCCCAAGCTGCACAGGTTGGGATCTGACCCTAAAGAGTACATCATAGGTTTTGAACTTCCAGATGTTCAAGCTGGATTTAGAAAAGGCAGAGGAGCCAGAGATCAAATTGCTAACATCCGTTGGATCATAGAAAAAGCAAGAGAGTTCCAGAAAAACATCTGCTTTGTTGACTATGCAAAAGCCTTTGACTATGTGGATCACAACAAACTGTGGAAAATTCTTAAAGAGATGGGAATATCAGGCCACTTTACCTGCCTCCTAAGAAATCTGTATGCAGGTCAAGAAGCAACAACAGTTAGAACTGGATATGGAGCCACCACCGCCACAGGGGCCTGGTAACTCTGCTGCTCTGGAGGATTCTTGTGTGATTGACAAACCTCTGATGAAGCCCTGACCAGATGGACATGAGTTATTACCACACAGAACAAAAGACCCTTCCCCACAACATTATGGGAGAACATGAAGAATGGGTCCTTTGAGGGACAAAGCCAAAACCTTCCAAAGGGTAAACAACTTGAAGCCAATAGGCTGGGCCTTAAAAATGATGCACCCCAAGCAAAACACAAAAAGAATAGAAAGAAAAAGGAGTATTTAAATGAAGATGCAAATGGATTAATGGAATATCCAAGACAAAACTTACAGACGGTTCACAATGGTGAGATGATAGCAACAGTCAGGAAGCAAGGGGAAAAATTGTAGTTGCCTTAAAGGATGACAGTTGCTGGGAAGGAAGACGATCAAAAAGACAGGCAGCAAAGAAAAATGCAGTGGTATGTTTCCGTTGTAGACAGCTGGCCATGGAATTGCAGATTGCCCTGCTGCCCTTGAGAATCAAGAAATGGGCACTGGAATACGTTACCAGTGTGGATCCACAAGGGCAGGGTTAAAGTAGACCCGGCTCTTGGTGAACTTCCTGTTGCAAAATGTTTTGTTTGTGGGGAAATGGGACATCTGTCCAGATCTTGTCCTGATAATCCCAAAGGATTCTGTGCTGATGGTGGTGGCTGCAGACTATTAGGCTCTGTGGAACATTTGAAGAAAGATTGTCCCAAAAGTCAGAACTAAGATCAAATGGTCACAGTTGGTCACTGGGGCAAAAGGAATGAGTGCAGACGATGAAGAAATTTTGGATGTGCCTAAACCACAGAAATCCAAAACAAACATACCTAAAGTTGTTAATTTTTGATGATTAGTACTATTGGTTGTTCAACATTCTGAACTGGGCCTGCTTCACAAGTTAGAGCTGGACTGTCGCTTGGAGGCCTGTATTGTATATATCAGTATAATTCAGGTATGGCCAAACCAGTTCCTGAGTTCAGTCCATCAAAGAGCATTCTACCAGTGTTTGGAGAAAAGCACTGAAAAAAGTATAAGATGTTTAAAATGGATTTTCTAAAAGAATATATTTTTGACCAATAGAACTTAGGTATAACTGTCTGTATACCCAATTGTACATCTTTTTTTGTAATCATCTTTTTCTTAAAAACAAAAATATACATTAATATAAACTATCCCTAAACATAGGATAACTGCTTTGCATTTGGAAATGCATTTGTGGCTCTATCATTTTCTTGGTTCAAATTATCAATTTATTTTTATGTTAGAACTTTATTTACACTTGCCACAAATGTATTATTTTTAAAATATTAAATAAAAACTCATTTTCTATTAAAATATGGACATGGAACAATGGCCTGGTTCAAAAGTCAGAAAAGAGTACATCAAGGCTGTATATTGTCACCCTGGTTATTTAACTTACATGCAGACTACATCATGCAAAATGCTGGGCTGGATGAAGCACAGGCTGGAATCAGGATTGCCATGAGAAATATCAATAACCTCAGATAGGCAGATGATACCACTCTAATGGCAGAAAGCAAAGAGGAATTAAAGAGCATCTTGATGAAGGTGCAAGAGGAGTGAAAAACCTAAAACTCAGCATTCGAAAAACTAAAATCATGGCATCTGGTCACATCACTTCATGGCAAATTGATGGGGATAAATGGAAACAGTGGCAGGTTTTATTTTGGGGGGCCCCAAAATCACTGCAGATTGACTGCAGCCATGAAATTAAAAGATGCTTGCTCTTTGGAAGAAAAGCTATGACAAACCTAGTTCAGTTCAGTTCAGGTGCTCAGTCATGTCTGACTCTTTGCAACCTCATGGACTGTAGCACGCAAGGCCTCCCTGTCCATCACCAACTCCTGGAGTTTACTCAAACTCACGTCCATCAAGTTGGTGATGCCATCCAACTATCTCACCCTCTGTCATCCCCTTCTCCTCCTGCCCTCAATCTTTCCCAGCATCAGGGTCTTTTCAAATGAGTCAGTTATTCACATCAGGTGGCCAAAGTATTGGAGTTTCAGCTTCAGCATCAGTCCTTCCAATGAATATTCAGGACTGATTTCCTTTAGAATGGACTGGTTGGATCTCCTTGCTCTCCAAGGGACTGTCAAGAGTCTTCTCCAATACCACAGTTCAAAAATATCAGTTCTTTGGTGCTCAGCTTTCTTTATAGTCCAACTCTCACATCCATATATGACTACTGGAAAAACCATAGCTTTGACTAGAAAGACCTTTGTTGGCAAAGAAATGTCTCTGCTTTTTAATAAGCTGTCTAGTTTGGTCATAACTTTTCTCCCAAGGAGCAAGCATCTTTTAATTTCATGGCTGTAGTCACCATCTGCAGTGATTTTGGAGCCCCCCAAAATAAAGTCTGTCACTGTTTCCATTGTTTCCCCATCTATTTGACATGAAGTAATGGGACCAGATGACAAACCTAGAAAGCATATTAAAAAGCAGAGACATCACTTTGCCAACAAAGGTCTGTATAGTCAAAGCTATAGTTTTTCCAGTAGTCATGTACAGATATGAGAGTTGGACCTTAAAGAAAGCTGAGTGCCAAGGAATTGATGTTTTCAAACTGTGGTATTGGAGAAGACTCTTGAGAGTCCCTTGGACTGCAAGGATATCAAACCAGTCAATCCTAAAGGAAATCAACCCTGAATATTCATTGGAAGGGCTGATGCTAAAGCTGAAGCTCCAGTACTTTGGCCACCTGATGTGAAGAACTGACTCACTGGGAAAGACCCTGATGCTGGGAAAGATTGAGGGCAGGAGGAGAAGGGGAAGACAGAGGATGAAATGGTTGGATGGCATCACCAATTCAATGGACATGAGTTTGAGCAAACTCCCGGGGATAGTGAAGGATAGGGAAGCCTGGCATGCTATAGTCCATGGGGTTGCAAAGAGTTGGACATGACTTAAAACTGAACAACCACAAACCAAAGTACAAAATAGACTGCTGCCCATGTCTCAGATTAGCTGCTGTGTGGCACACAAATTTGAACATCAACTTAATGGCTTTGAAAATAAAACTAACATTAAAACCGCAACCCCATCAGAGCTTTAGGAACAAGCCCCTCTGAATCAATTGCCTGCCAAAACAATAACATACATATTCTCCACGGGATTTTTAAAAGAATCAGAACTTGTAAACATAGTATTCAAAATGTCTATAACACCATCCAAAACTACTTTACATGTGAAGAACTAGGAAATCTCAACTCACATGGGAAAAGATAGTGAATAGATGCCAATGCTAAGGTAAAACCTGGCAAATTCATATTATCTGACAAAGACTTTAAGCCAGCTATTGTAAAAATGCTCCAACAAGTAAGGGCAAACATTTCTGAAACAAATAGAAAGATAGACTGTATCAGCAAAGAAATAAGTGATATAAAGAACCCAATGGAAATCTTAGAACTGAAAAAATAACAATAACCCAAGTCTAACAGAATTGGAAATGAGAGAGAAAATGATCAGTGATATTGAAGGTAGTTTGGTAGAAACTATCCAGTCTGAACAATGGAGAGAAATTGAAAGAAAAATTAACAGAGCTTCAGGCACCTCTAGAATAACAGTGGAAGTCTAACACTTATGTTACTAGAGTCCCAAAAGGATAGGAGAAAAAGTGTAATTCAGAAAAAGTGTTTGAAGAAACAATGGCTGAAATCATCTCAATTTAATCAAAGATTAGATCCACATATTCACGAACCCCAAAACAAGGTGTGTTCCAAACAGAATAAAACACAAAGGAACTCATGCCCAGATCCATCATTATCAAAGCACCGAAAAATAAACACAAAGAAAAAATCTTAAAGAGCTACCAGGAGAAATGACGCTTTACTTATAAGCGAAGAATGAGTCAAACGATTGTGGCTTTCTCATGAGAAACCATAGAGGTCAGAAATAGTTGAAACAACACTTTTTAACATGCTGAAAGAAAAGAACTGTTAACCTACAGTTCTAGAGCCATTGAAAAGGTCATTCAGGAGTGAAGATGTTATAAGAAACACTCAGGTGAAAGAAAACTAAGCATTTACTGCCAACAGACGTGCCCTTTTGCATTGTTAAAGGAAGTTGCCCTGGTAGAAAGGAAATGATGCCAGGACACTTAAAACATCAAGAATGAAGGAAGGGTAATAGAAATGATAAATATCTACATAAACACAATTCTCCCTTTGAATTTTTAGCATGTGTTCGATGGTTGAAAACAAAGATGATAGCATTGTCAGATGAGGTTTTCAGTGTATGTAGATGTAATACATAAGATGCTTACAATACAGAGGAGAGCAGGTAAAGCACCCTAATGGTGGCTAAGTTTTTTCTGTTTCACTTGAGGTGGTGAAAAATATTGATTCTAAGTAGACTATGAAATGTACATACAAACATACTTCATTTTCTTGCACTTTGCAGATGTTTCACTTTTTACTAATTGAAGGTTTGTGGCAACTCCGTGTTGACTTCAAATGGTCACAACCTAAAAGAGTTATGTTTTATTCACTGGGAATTTTTGCATCCCAAGTCTCAAGTTACCCTGAGAGAGCTGCTCCGAGGAGGATGTAGGTGAGGGGGAGGAGCCAGGTTAAACAGAAGTGTGCAACAAGGGGCAGGTAATCTGAACAGTAAGAGATTGTTGTTAATTAAGGAAAACCAGGTATCTCAAGAAGTTTAGCACTTTTATGTCTATGGGAAATGCAAGAGTCCGGGCTCACTGCAATCATTCATTGCATGTCCATCTCAACTATCTGGGGCCAGTTTTTCAGTACAGATCACAGGTATTGTTCCACAGGTGTTGTGCTTCCTGTTTGCCCTGGAGAGCTGGGATCGCTGATGACTGTGACATTCTTGTTTATTGATGTGGCAGGAAATACTCCATTTCTACCCAAAAGCCTTGGCCCACTTTGTGTCTCTGTGTTACAGTTTGTTAACAATATTCCAAACTATTTGATTATTACTGTAATTGTTATGGTGGTCTCCGATTAATGATCTTTGATAATACTATTGTAATTGTCTTGAGGTACCATAGACAGCACCCATAATGTAACAAATTATATATATATATATATATATATATATATCCTGATTGCTCCACCAACAGCCTGTTCCCCAACTCTCCCCCTCTCCTCCAGCCTCCCTATTCCCTGAAATGCAACAATATTGAAATTAGATCAATTATAACCTTACAAGGGCCTCTGAATGTTCAAGTAAAAGAAAGAATCACACATCTCTCACTTTAAATCAAAAGCTAGAAATGATTACACTTAGTGAGGAAGGCATGTCAAAAGCCAAGATAGGCTGAAAGGTAGGTCTCTTGTGCCAAAGTTAGCCACGTAGTTAATGCAACGGGAAAGTTCTTGAAGGAAATGAAAAGTACTACTCCAGTGAACACACAAATGATACAAAAGTGAAATAACCCTATGACTAATATGGAGAAATTTTAGTGTTCTAGACAGAAGATCAAACCAGTCACAACATTTCCATAAGCCAAAGCCTAATCCAGAGCAAGACCATAACTCACTTCAGTTCTATGAAGGCTGAGAGATGTGATTTTGAAGCCCAAGAAAATAAAGGCTGTCACTGTTTCCACTGTTTCTCCATCTATTTTCCATGAAGTGATGGGACTGGATGCCATGATCTTAGTTTTTTGAATGTTGAGTTTTAAGCCAGCTCGTCACTCCCCTATTTCACCTTCATCAAGAGGCCCTTTAGTTCCTCTTCACTTTCTGCCATAAGGGTGGTGTCATCTGCATATCTGAGGTTATTGATACTTCTCCTGCAATCTTGATTCCAGCTTGTGCTTCATTCAGTCTGACATTTCACATAATTTACTGTGCATATAATTTAAATAAGCAGGGTGACAATATACAGCCTTGACGTACTCCTTTCCCAATTTTGAACCAGTTCGTTGTTCCATGTCTGGTTATAATTGTTGCTTTTTGACCTGCACACAGGTTTCTCAGGAGGCAGGTAAGGTGACCTGGTATTCCAATCCCTTTAAGAACTTTCCACAGTTGTTGTGATCCACACAGTCAAAGGCTTTTACGTAGTCAATGAAGCACAAGTAGATGTTTTTCTGCAATTCTCTTTGTCTATGATAAAACAGATGCTGGCAATTTGATCTCTGGTTCCTCTGCCTTTTCTAAATCCAGCTTGAATGTCTGGAGATTCTTGGTTCACTTACTGTTGAAGCCTAGCTTGAAGGATTTTTTGCATTACTTTGCTAGCATGTGAAATGAGTGCAATTGTGTGGTAGTTTGAGCATTCTTTGGGATTGCTCTTTTTTGGGATTGGAATGAAAACTGACCTTTTCCAGTCCTGTGGACCCTGCTGAGTTTTCCAAATTTTCTGGCATATTGGGTGCAGCACTTTCTTTTAGGCACAGCATCATCTTTTAGGATTTGAAATAACTCAGCTGGAATCCATCACCTCCACTACCTTTGTTCACAGTGATGCTTCCTAAGGCCCACTTGACTTCACATCCAGGATGTCTGGCTCTAGGTGAGTGATCACACCATCGTGGTTATCCAGGTCATTAGGATCCTTTTTGTTTAGTTCCTCTGTGTATTCTTGCCACCTCTTCTTAATATCTTCTGCTTCTGTTAGGTCCATACCATTTCTGTCCTTTATTGTGCCCATCTTTGCATGAAATATTCCCTTGGTATCTCTAATTTTCTTGAAGAGAACTCTAGTCTTTCCCATTCTATTGTTTTCCTCTATTTCTTTGCACTGATCATTTAGGAAGGTTTTCTTATCTCTCCTTACTATTGTTTAGAACTCTGCATTCAGATGGGTATATCTTTCCTTTTCTCCTTTGCCTTTAGTTTCTCTTCTTTACTCGGCTTTGTAAGGCCTCCTCGGACAACCATTTTGCCTTGTTGCATTTCTTCTTCTTGGGGTGGTTTTGATCACTGCCTCCTGGACAGTGTTATGAACCTCTTTCCATAGTTCTCCAGGAACTCTGTCTCTCAGACTAATCTCTTGAATCTATTTGTCGCTTCCACTGTATAATTGTAAGGGATTTGATTTAGGTCGCACCTGAATGGTCTAGTGGTTTTCCCTACTTTCTTCAATTAAAGTCTAAATTTTGTAATAAGGAGTTCATGATCTGAGACACAATCAGCTCCCAATCTTGTTTTTGCCAACTGTATAGAGCTTCTACATCTTTGGCTGCAAGTAACATAATCAATCTGATTTCGGTATTGACCATCTGGTGATGTCCATTGTAGAATCTTCTCTTATGTTGTTCGGAAGAGGGTGTTTGCTATAACCAGTGTATTCTCTTGACAAAACTCTGTTAGCCTTTGCCCTGCTTCATTTTGTACTCCAAGACCAAACTTCCCTGTTACTCCAGGTGTTTCTTGACTTCCTCCTTTTGCATTCCAGTCCCCTAGGATGAAAAGGACATCTTTTTTGGTGTTAGTTCTAGAAGGTCTTGTATGCCTTCATAGAACAATTCAACCTCAGCTTCTTCAGCATTAGTTGTCGGGGCATAGATTTGGATTACTGTGACATTGAATGGTTTGCCTTGGAAATGAACCGAGATCATTATATCATTTTTGAGATTGCACCCAAGTACTGCGTTTCAGACTTTTGTTGACTACAAGGGGTACTCCATTTCTTCTATGGGATTCTTGCCCATAGTAATAGATACAGTGGTCATCTGAATTAAATTAACCCATTCCAGTTCATTTCAGTTCACTCTTTCCTAAAATGTTGATGTTCAGTCTTGCCATCTCCTGTTTGAGCACTTCCAATTTACCTTGATAGACCTAACATTCCATGTTCCTATGCAATATTGTTCTTTATAGCATCGGACTTTACTTTCACCACCAGACACATCTACAACTGGGCACTGTTTCCGCTTTGGCTCAGCCTCTTCATTCCATCCGGAGTTATTTCTCTGCTCTTTTCCAATAGCATATTGGGCACCAACCAACCTGGGGAGTTCATCTTTCAGTGTCATATATTTTTGCCTTTTCATACTGTTCATGGGGTTCTCAAGGCAAGAATGCTGAAGTAGTTTGCCATTCCCTTCTCCAGTGGACCTCATTTTGTCAGAACTCTCCACCATGACCTGTCCAGCCTGGGTGGCCCTACGCAGCATGGCTCATAGTTTCACTGAATTAGACAAGGCTGTGATCCATGTGATCAACTTGGTTAGTTTTCTGTGGTTGTGGTTTTCATTCTGTCTGCCCTCTGATGGAGAGGACAAGAGGCTTATGGAAGCTTCCTGATGGGAGGGACTGGCTGTGGGGAAGACTGGGTCTTGCTTTGGGGGACAGGCCATTCTCAGTAAAACTTTAATCCAGTTTTCTGCTGGTGGATGAGGTTATGTTACGTCCCTGTAGTTCGGCCTGAGGCCAAACTATAGTAGGGTAATGGCAGCCTCCTTCAAAAGGACTGTGACAGTTAATGTCACTGACTCTGTGGCAGGCCACTGTCAACCTACACCCCTACCAGCGACTCCTGAACACTCACAGGCAAATCTGGCTCAGTCTCTTGTGGGGTCACTGCTCCCTTCTCCTGGGTCCTGGTACACACAAGGTTTTGTTTGTGAGTCTCTGTTGCCCCGGTCCTGTGGAAGTTGTGTATTCAAATGGCACTGGCCTTCAAAGTCAGATTCCCTGTGGGCTCTCAGTCCCTTTGCCGGAGCCCCAGGTTGGGAAATCAGTGTGGGGCCTTGAACTTTCACAACAGTGTGAGAACTTCTTTGAGATAATTGTTCTCTGGTTTGTGGGTCGCCTGCTCAGCGGCTCTGCTGCTGGTGCTAAGTCACTTCAGTTGTGTCCAACTCTCTGTGACCCCTAGACGACAGCCCACCATGCTCCCCCGTCCCTGGGATTCTCCAGGCAAGAACACTGGTGGGGCTAATGGTGACCTCCTCCAAGAGGATTTATGCCAGACAATGCGCCTCCCAGGTCTACTGCAGCCAGAGCCCCTGTCCCTGTGGCCGGCCACTGCTGACCTGTGCCTCTGCAGGAGACACTCAAAGGCAGGTCTGGCTCAGTCTCTTGTGGGGATCACTGCTTCCTTTCCCTGGGTCCTGGTGCACACAAGGTTTTGTTTGCGCCCTCTGGGTGTCTCTGGCAGGTATGAGGTTTGATTTTAAATGCAATTGCCCTCTTCCTACCGTCTTGTTGCAGCTTCTCCTTTGCCTTTGGACATAGGGTATATTTTTTTTGGTGGGTTCCGGCATTCTCCTATTGATGATTGTTCAAAAGCTAGTTGCGGATTTGATGTTTTCACAGAAGATGAGCACACATCCTTCTATTCTGCCAAATGCTCATTTACCCCTCTCCCAAATCCTAGGGCCCTTAAGAACCACGCTGAATCTACTCTGTGTGTGTTGTATCAGTGAAACGACAAAACCTGGATGACAGCACATCTGTCTACATCATGGATTACTGAATATTTTAAGCCCATTGTTGAGACCTACCGCTTAGAAAAAAAGATTCCTTTGAAAATATTACTGCTCACTGACAATGCCCTTGGCCACCCAGAAGCTCTGATGGAGATGTACAATAAGAATAATGTTGTTTTCATGCTTCCTGACACAGGATTCATTCTGCAACCATGGACCAAGGAGTAATTTCAACTTTCAAGTCTTACACTTTAAGAAACATGTTTTGTAAGGCTGTGTGTCTGCTCAGTCACTCAGTTGTGTCTGACTCTTGGTGACCCCAGGGACTATAGCCCGCCAGGCTCCTCTGTTCAGGAAGTTTTCCAGGCAAGCATACTGGAGTGGGTAGCCATTTTCTTCTCCACGGATCTTCCTGACCCAGGGGTCAAACCCTTGTCTCGTGTATCTCCTGTATTGGCAGGTGGATTCTTTACCGCTGCACCACCTGGGAAGCCCCTTTTGTAAGGCTATCACCACCATCAACAGTGTTTCCTCTGATAGATCTGGACAGAGTAAATTGAAAACCTTCTGGAAAGGATTCACCATTCTAGATATCATTAAGAACTTTTGTGATTTGTGTAAAGAGGTCAAAATATTAACATTGACAGGGGTTTGGACAAAAGTTGTTTCCAACCCTCATGGATAACTTTGAGGAATTCAGGACTTCAGTGGAGGAAGTAACACAGATGTGTCAATCAATGTGGCAAACTTCATTGTTGTCTTATTTTAAGAAATTGCTGCAGCCACCTCAACCTGCAACAATCATCACCCTAATTATTTAGCAGCCATCAGCAATGAGATAAGACCTTCAATCAGCAAAAAAAATTACGACTTACTGAAGGCTTAGATGATGGTTAGCATATTTTAATAATGACATCTTTTTAAAATTAAGGTATGTACATTTTTTGACATAATGCTGTTGGACACTTAAGAGACTACAGTGTAAACATAGCTTCTATATGTACTAGGGAACCAAAAAATTTCACGTGACTCACTTCATGCAATATTTTCTTTATTTTGGTGGTCTGTAACCAAACCCACAATATCTCCAAGATATGCTCGTGTATTGTAATCCTTAGTTCAACCTTTGAAAAACAATACAAAGAGATACAGTAAAAAGCCAAACAGATAAATTAAAATAGAATATTTAAAAATGTTCAAATAATTCCAAAAAGGCAGAAAAGGAGAAATAGAGTTAAAATGGAGGCAACATAGAGAAAAAAATGGTTTCTATAAACCTAAAACTACTCTGAAAATAAAGCATGTCTAAAAAAGTATAAAATGTTAGCCCTTATCCAAACACATCAATTAAAACATTAATTATAAACAGTCTAAGCATACCAATTAACAGACAGAAATTGTCAGAATGGATTTTTTTCATGATCCAATTTTATGCTCCCTAAGTTCAGTTCAGTTCAGTTCATTCCAGTCACTCTGTTGTGTCCGATTCTTTCTGACCCCATGGACCGCATCATGCCAGGCCTCCCTGTCTATCACAAACTCCCAGAATTTACTCAAACTCATGTCCATTGAGTTGGTGATGCCATCCAACCATCTCATCCTCTGTTGTCCCCTTCTCCTCCCGCCCTCAATCTTTCCAGCATCAGGGTCTTTTCAAATGAATCAGTTCTTTGCCTCAGGTGGCCAGAGTATTGGAGTTTCAGCTTCAGTATCAGTCCTTCTGATGAATATTCAGGACTGATTTCCTTTAGAATGGATTGGTTGGATCTCCTAGCTGTCCCAGGGACTCTCAAGAGTCTTCTCTAACACGACAGTTCAAAAGCATCAATTCTTCAGTGCTCAGCTTTCTTTATAGTCCAACTCTCACTTCCATACATGACTACTGGAAAAAACAGCTTTGACTAGCTTTGACATTACTTTGTTGGCAAAGTAATGTCTCTTCTTTTTAACATGCTGTCTAGGTTGGTCATAACTTTTCTTCCAAGAAGCAAGTGTCTTTTAATTTCATGGCTGTAGTGACCATCTGCAGTGATTTTGGAGCCCCCCAAAATAAAGTCTGTCACCATTTCCATTGTTTCCCCATCTATTTGCCATGAAGTGACTGGACCAGATCTTAGTTTTCTTATTGTTCTTTTGTTTTTATTGATCTTACTTTTCTGATTGTTGACTTTTAAGCCAACTTTTTCACTCTCCTCTTTCACTTTCATCAAGAGGCTCTTTAGTTCCTCTTTACTTTCTGCCATAAGGGTGGTGTCATCTGCATATCTGAGGTTATTAATATTTCTCCCAGCAATCTTGATCCAGCTGTGCTTCATCCAGCCCGGCGTTTCTCATGATGTATTCTGCATATAAGTTAAATAAGCAGGGTGGCAATATACAGCCTTGATGTACTCCTTTCCTGATTTGGAACCAGTCTGTTATTCATGTCCAGTTCTAACTGTTGCTTCTTGACCTGAATACAGATTTCTCAGGAGGCAGGTCAGGTGGTCTGGTGTTCCCATCTCTTTCAGAATTTTCCAGTTTATTGTGATCCACACAGTCAAAGACTTTGGCATAGTCAATAAAGCAGAAATAGATATTTTTCTGGAACTCTCTTGCTTTTTCAATGATCCAACAAATATTGGCAATTTGATCTCTGGTTCCTCTACCTTTTCTGAATCCAGCTTGAACATCTGGAAGTTCACGGTTCACATACTGTTGAAGCCTGGCTTGGAGAACTTTGAGAATTAGTTTGCTAGTGTGTGAGATGAGTGCAATTGTGCAGTAATTTGAGCATTCTTTGGCATTGCCTTTCTTTGGGATTGGAATGAAAACTTACCTTTCGCAGTCCTGTGGCCACTGCCAAGTTTTCCAAATTTGCTCCCTAAGTAAAAACTTATTTCAAATATAGTTGATCCTTGAACAACACAGATTTGAACTGTAAAGGGCCACTTCTGTGTGGATGATTTCCCAGTACATACATACTACAGTGCTATACAATCAATGGTGCTTTGAATCCATAAGTGCAGAACTGCATATTCAGAACTACAGAAATGCAGTGCTGACTGTAAAGTTAAACATGGATTTTTGACTACATGGAGGGTCAGCACCACCAAAACCCTGCATTGTTAAAGGGTCAACTGTATAATGACTTAGTTAGATTTAAAGAAAAAGAATGGTAAAGGGTACACCATGAAAATATTAATCAAAAGAAATCTAGAGTAGCAATATTAATAACAGTAAACTTCAGAAACTTACCAAAGATAAAGAAGGATATTATATGATGATAAGAAGATCAGTTTACAAAGAGTACATAACAGTCCTAAATGTGTATGCTTCTAACAGCAGAACATTAAAATACATGAAGCAAAACTGAAAGAACTGAAAGGCAAAATAGACAAATCCACAAATATATTTTACTTATGGACCTCAAAGATTCTCTCTCACTAAACATTAGAACTAGTCAACAGAAATGAGCAAGGATGCAGAACTGAACAGTGCCATCAAGCAGCTGGGTCTCATTGATGTTTACACAACACTTCACCCAGCCACAGAATACACTTTCTTTTCAGATGCACATGGAATATTCACCAAGATATATTATGTTGGATCATAAAACACATCTTAACAAGCATAAAAGCATTGCACTACAAATTATGTCTTCTGACCATAAATGAATTATATTGGAAATCAAATATAGAACAGTAACAGAAATTAAAAGATGGTTACTACTTGGAAGGAAAGTTATAACCAACCTAGACAGCATATTAAAAAGCAGAGACATTACTTTGCCAACAAAGGTCCGTCTAGTCAAGGCTATGGTTTTTCCAGTGGTCATATATGGATGTGAGAGTTGAACTATAAAGAAAGTTGCTGCTGCTGCTGCTAAGTCGCTTCTGCTAAGTCTCTTCAGTCATGTTCGACTCTGTGCGACCCCATAGATGGCAGCCCACCAGGCTCCCCAGTCCCTGGGATTCTCCAGCCAAGAACACTGGAGTGGGTTGCCATTTCCTTCCCCAATGCATGAAAGTGAAAGTGAAGTTGCTCAGTCGTGTCCCACTCTTAGCAACCCATGGACTGCAGCCTACCAGACTCCTCCATCCATGGGATTTTCCAGGCAAGAGTACTGGAGTGGGTTGCCATTGTCTTCTCTGAAAGCTGAGCGCCGAAGAATTGATGCTTTTGAACTGTGGTGTTGGTGAGGACTCTTGAGAGTCCCTTGGACTGCAAGGAGACCCAACCAGTCCATTCTGAAGGAGATCAGTCCTGGGTGTTCATTGGAAGGACTGATGTTGAAGCTGAAATGCCAATACTTTGGCCACGTGATGAGAAGAGCTGACTCATTTGAAAAGACCCTGATGCTGAGAAAGATTGAGGGCAGAAGGAGAAGGGGACAACAGAGGATGAGATGGTTGGATGGCATCACCGACTTGATGGACATGGGTATGGGTGGACTCCGGGAGTTGGTGATGGACAGGGAGGCCTGGCGTGCTGCGGTTCATGGGGTCACAAAGAGTCGGACACCACTGAGCAACCAAATTGAACTGAACAGAAAAGTCTCCAAAACACTTAGAAATTAAACAACATGTTTCTAAGTAATTTGTAGGTAAGTTAAGAGGGGAAATCTGAAGAGAAATTAGGAAATATTTTTTGCTGAATGAGAATGAAAATATCAAAATTTGTGGGATATGCCTAAAAGAATTGATAGCATTAAATTCTCACATTAGAAGGGAAGAAAGCCTTACATCAATAATTAAAACGTTCACCTTAAGAAACTAGACAAAGAAGAACAAGATAGAACCAAAGCAAACAGAGGGAAGGGAATATTAGAAATGTAGAAATCAGTGACATTAAAAATAGACTGTGCCCACGGGGAACACTCAACATAGTAAAGCCATCAGTTCTCCCCGAATGAATCTACAGATTTGCTACAGTTCCAATCAAAATCCCAGCAGGATTTGTTGTAGGTATAGACAAGGTCATTCTGAAATGTATATGAAAAGGCAAAGGAACTAGAATAGTTTAAAGCACCGAAATATGAGTAGTAAAAAACCAAGAATCTATTTATGACAATGCATGCCTGTAAAGAAGCTCCACTGATTACCAAACGTTACTAATGAAATGCTGTTTGGCTTTGAGTTGTTCAGGGTGACACAGAGGAGATCTAAGTCAGGAAGATAGTTCTGTTTTTGGCTCTAGGAAGAATCTGAGACTCACCTCAGTCTGCCAGGCATGGTGGCTTGTGGTCTGTAGTCCCTCCTTCCACTACCGAGGACTGGGAATCCTCCAAATTGGGAGTCAGAGCTTGGACCTGTAATGCAAGTGTTCCCTCTCTGGGCCTCAACTTCTCCACCTCCTGGTCCACCTGTATTCTCACCTGGCACTTTGAGACTCAGAGGTAAATTCCCAGCCTCTACATGGGACCTCTGTGGCCCAGAAAGATGGAGGAATCTAGAGGTGCACAAACATCCTGATTTTCAGAAAGAAAGCAGGAGCTGTGGGCAGGAAGCCAGGTTGCTGTTGACACTGGGCAGTCCTCACGCCCCTGTGCAGACCAGAGCTAGACAAGGTCAGGTACCTTCCCACTCCAGTCCCACCAATTCAGTGAGAAAATGAGGCCCAGAGGAGGGAAGCATTCCATCCCAGGCTACACCATATATCAGTGGCCAAAATAGGACCAGGATCTAATAGTCATCCATCCACTTACTCATTTTTTCATTTTAGATGTGTCTGGGGGTATAGTCACTGCTATGGTTTTTCCATTAGTCATGTATGGATGTAGAGTTGGACCATAAAGAAGGTTGAGTGCCGAAGAAGTCATGCTTTCGAACTGTGGTGCTGGAGAAGACTCTTGAGAGTCCCTTGGACTGCAAGGAGATCCAGCCAATCAATCCTAGAGGAAATCAACCCTGAACATTCATTGGAAGGACTGATGCTGAAGCTGAAGCTCCAATAATTTGACCACCTGATGTGAAGAGTTGAGTCATTGAAAAGGACTCTGATGCTGGGAAAGATTGAAGGCAGGAGGAGAAGGGGGAGACAGAGGAAGAGATGGTTGGATGGCATCACTGACTCAATGGACATGAGTTTGAGAAAACTCCTGGAGATAGTGAAGGATAGGGAAGCCTGGCATGCTGCAGTCCACAGGGTCACAAAGAGTCAGGCATGACTTCGTGACTGAACAGCAACAACCATGTGCCTAAGCACAGTTCAGGCACTGGGGATGATGCAGTGGACATGAAAGACTGTTCCAGGGTTCTTGATCTTATAGGGAAGCAGAGAAGAAGTAAGTAAATAAACAGACATGAGAATTTCGGTAGGTATCAAAGACTGTGAGAAAATAATCCTGGTGATGAAATGTCTAAGGCCTCCAAAGCACAGACCTATGCTGTGATCTGAGATGATCCAGTGTGCATTTCTCCTTTACTTTCACACTCACAGCTTTTCTGACACCAGTTGGGTGTCCTACAATTCGGGTTTGTTTCCTAAGCACTCTTTCTCAAGAAGCTACTGGAGGATGAGCTCCATCAAAATGAGGAAATAAATGAGAAAAGAAGACATGAGCCACAGAAAGCAGGAGACCCAACACAAGAGAAATGATGAGGGAATCCTTTGGAGGATGGTGAAAACTGTTCCAGGATAGTGGAATTTGGACCATGACCCAAGTCAGACCATGACCCAAGACGCCTCCACTCACCTCCTCCAGCAGCCTCTGCCCAATGAGGGCAGTGCTGCTGTTTCCTTGCATGGCCAGAGTGTGCTTTCCCTCCGATTTTAAGACTAAGAAGTATGCTGCTTGGGGTAGACGCACAAGATGCTATAAAGCAAAGCAAGGGAACAATTCACATGAAAACTAGGATGGTTTTTGCCTAAAGGTTAGGGAGTAACCTGATTTATCAGGGAAAGTGCATAGGGATTTAATGGTACTGGAAATTGTCTTTTTCTTAGCCTGGGTAGAAGTCCACAGATGTTCACTCTTATTGTTATAATAATAAAAGTAATTCTTATTTAAATTGTAGATGCGTTTGAAGAATCTTTTGTGTTTAAGAGGAAAGAGTATCAGGAGAACATCTCTGTGGTGGTCTCCAAGCATGGCCCTATGTTTACTCTGGTTGGATAACCTGGGTGGGTCCCTTGCTCAGGGATGGGATGAGGGAGCTACTGGAGGAGGTGAGTGGAGGAGTCTTGGGTCACGGTCTGACTTCCTGAGGTGACAAGACCCTTTCTGGGGAACTTGCAAGTGAGGCCGTGACCAAGCCTTGGGAGACACAGGGCTCTCCGCAGTGTCTCAGCCTGGCAAGACTGAGGTGTCAGGCAGGCACTGGACATGCAGCAGAAGTTTGAGCAGTGAGAGGGGGCTGCTCTGTCGCTTCTATTCACTTTCATTCCCCAGTACCCTTTTTACCCCCTACTAGCCCCACCCCTCCCTAACCAGGTTCTAGCCAGTGGGGATAAGTGGTTCCTGGAAGTAAGGAAGCATGGCGGTTAGAAGGGTAAAACAAAAGCACTTCACTGTAGTTTGGGAGAGCAACTGGCCAATGTAGTTTGATTCCCTAATAAGGACTGGTGTCTTTCAGCCCAATTATGTCCCTTCTAGAAGTATGTCCTCAGGAAACAGTCAAAGTTATAGACTAAGAGTAAGGAACTGACCAGGTGGATTATGGAGCAAGAGAGAGACCAACTTTCCCTTTTTGAAAGGCTCCGTTTTTACTTACTGACCTGTGGTAAGTATTGGTGCTGTCAACCTGCACTCCACAGACTGCCTGCAAGCTGAGGCCTGGGATTTCAGAAACCCTAGCTCCCCAAGATACGGAAGCAGCAGGCTCTGTCAGCAAGTTGAGGGCCGTATGGAACACAAAAGCAACCCACGCCAGTCCTCTCCTCACAGTCAAGTATGTTGGCTGGCCTCCCAAAGGTAAGGCCAGGTGCATTCCCATGCTGGGTAAGTGCAACCTCTGGGCTCAGGTCTGGGGGAGACTCAAGCACCCTCACAGTATCCCTTCAAACAGTAGAGAACAGGAAGGAGCCCTTCATGAGACCCAAACTGAAAAGAGATGAGTATCGCAGCTCCAGGCTTTGTTTAGGGAGGGAGGGAAGGAGGACCACAGAGTTTGTTGGGCCTTGGACAAGATGCTGCCATAGCTCAGAGCAGCCAAGTGTGAGATGGCATAGTCCAGGCCCCTACCTCAGTTGGACCCTTACCTCCTGTGAGGTTCCAGTGAGGGTAGGGGAAGGGCTTGGCCATATGCTGCAACCTCTTCTTGAGCTGAGTCCTTTAGGGGCTGCTCAGGGGGTTTCCTGCCAGCTGGAGGCTGGGCCATGCTGAAATTCCCAGTAATCAGGTTGCCATCCTCAAGCTCTCAGCCTCTGAGCATAGCTCCCCTGCTAAATCTCTGAGCTCTGTCTGTCTTCCACTCAGCATTTGCCAATCTCCTTCCCAGGGCCAGGGGTAGGAGCTGGGTCCGGAGTCTGGAATCTGGGTAATAGTTACTAGCTGGTAACCTTGTCCACTCTACTTTACCTTGTAGGGCCCAGATTTGCTCACCTATGGAAGTGGACGGTCATTCCCATATGGTCATTTTAAGGATTAAGTGACATGTGAGAACAAAAGACACGTAAAGCCTGATGTAGAATCTGTTTCTTCTTGAAGTGAAACCCCTGAGGGTCAGAACCTGTCTGGATCAGATGGGGCAAGTACTTGATCCAGGACCCTTGAAACAGCCCCAAGTTTAGCTCCCCTTCCCCTAGGACACAGACTTTCCCTGTTCCTTCCCAATCAGTCCCAATCCCAGAGATGCCCACTTGACTCTCTCAATCATACCATGGGCCAGCAGAGGCTCCAGATGCCCTACCTGGGGAGCAGGTCCTGCCTGGACCCTGTGAGAAAAGCTTGGAATTTAGAGCTCTTCTTAGAGCTTCAGATAGCCATGCACAGAGGGAAGTAAAACTGAAATATGGGCCCGAAGAGGCCATCTAGATGGGTTTCTCTTTCTTTCTTTCTTTTACAGTTATTTTTAATTGGAGAACTGCGTTACAATGTTGTGTTGCTTTCTGCTGTACATCAGTGTGAATCAGCTATAAGTATACATATATCTCCTCCCTGTTGAGCCTCCCTCCCACCCACCCCCATGGGCGGCAAGAGCTCATAGCAGGGGAAGAGGAGGCCTGGGGCTTTCAGAATACACACAGATTCAGGGACTGTGTGGCCCCAAACCCTCCCAAAAAGCTGCGAGGGGATCAGGAGCATCATCCTACAAGCCTCATCTCTGTCCCAGAGCACACGTGGCCTTGACGGAGTAATGGAACAATATAAGATGCTTGTTCCCACTAGTGTTTTTGTTGGAGTTTTTTCCATGGTTGGTTTCTGGAAAATCCAAGACTATTAGAATTAATGAAGTATAAAAATCCATATACAAAACCTACTAGCAATACTCAATTAAAGATATAATGGGGGGACATCAGGGAAGATAGTGGCGTAGAAAGTACCAGGATTCCATCCCCATCTATATGACAGTAAAGCTAACATAATCCGTCTAATGTAATTATTTTCACACTCTGGAGTCTATTTAAAGGCTTGCAACTAGAAGAGGAAGACTTAAACAGTGAGTCTTAATTAATTTTGGTCAGTTTCAGGTCTGAATATGCTAACAATATCCTCCGCCCTTCAGCCTCATGGCAGGCAGCCATGCCTATGGTGAGCAGTTTGTCCATGGTTTATGGGAGCCAGGGTGGGCAATAAAGCCCTTGTTCTCCAAATATTGGGGGCCTGAACTTTTATACTTATTGCTTCTGATTGTGGAGGCACAGATCCAGAAGCAAGCCAACTTAAACAATCCCAACTAGCTGAACAGGCTTCAGGGAATATAAGAGCCCGAGTCTGGTTACCCCCTCTCTTCTTTTTTATTGTATTCCTCTTTTGGGAACCAGACATTCAAGGATTAGGACTTTTTATTTGTTACTTAATAAGCAGCCACATGTAGGGGAGAATTTTTAAAGTTACTGTACATGCCTGTAGAAAGGTGCAGGTTCAAAAATATCCAGAATTTTAGATCTTAATCTTACACATTAGGCTGATCCCAACACAAAGGCACCTTGCAGAAATTGAAAACAACAACAACAAAAAAAAACAGGAAACCCCGGGGAAATCTGATTTCCAGATTTCAGTTACTACATTGCAAGACTCAAACATCCAGTTTTCAACAACAAATTAAAAAATCTTAAGGCATACAAAGAAATGGACCATTGGAAGGAGAAAAAAAAAACTAACACAAACCATCCCTGAGAAAGACCAGATGATAGACTAATTCGACAAAGATGAGGTGACCAGTTAAGAAAACTATTCAGAAACAAAATAGAAATATCAATAAAGAGATGGAAAACATAAGAAAGAACCAAAAGAAATTTTGGAGCAGAAAAGTATAGTACCTGAAATAAAAAATTCACTAGATACATTCCAAAGCAGATTTGAGCAGATAGAAAAATCAGTGTACTTGAAGATAGGATGATTGAGATTACTGAGTCTTAAGAACTAAAGGAACTAAAGGGAAAATACTGAAGAAAAGTGAACAGAGCTGAAGGGGCCTGGGGAACACAAATAAGCAAGCATACACAGTGTGAGGCTCCCAGAAAGAGAGAGAAAGAGAGAGAAAGGAGCATAGAGATTATTGGAGGAAATGATGGTTGAAAACTCCCCAAATTTGATGAAAAACATGATTATAAATGTTCAAGAAGTTCAATAACCTCCAAGTGAAATACACTCAAAGAGACACACGATGAGACACATTGTAACCAAATAGTGAAAGATAAGAAACAGAACATTGAAAGCAATGGGAGAAGCCAATTGCCACGTACAGGAGACCCTCAACAAGATTATTTTCAGATTTCTCATCAGAAACCTTGAATGCCAGAAAGCAGTGGGTTGATATAGTCCAAGTTCTGACAGTAAAAACATTGCCAACCAAGAATTCAATACATAGCACAAGTATCCATCAGAAACTAGAAAAAGAAGAGCAATCTAAACCCAAATATAGCAGAATGAAAGCACTTATGAAGATCAGAAACTAAGTAAATAAAATGTGGAATAGAAAACAATTATAGAAAATCAATGAAACCTAAGGTTGTCTCTTCAAAAAGATTAACAGAAATGGCAAGCATTTAACTAGATTGACAATAAAAAAGGAAACTACTCAATTACTAAAGTTAGAAGTGAAAGTGGGGACATTACTTCCAATTCTACAGAAATAAAAAAGGCGTATTAGAAAGTACAGTAAACAATTGTATGAGAACAAATTGGATAACCTCAATGAAATGTACAAATTCCTAGAAACACAAAACCTATCAAGAATGAATCACAAAGAAAATCTAAATAACCCAGAGAGGTGATATGTGGAGGGAGGTGGGAGGGGGATTCAGGACTGGGAACTCATGTACACCCGTGGTGGATTCATGTCAATGTATGGCAAAACCAATACAGTATTGTAAAAAGAAAAAAAATATTAATAAATTAATAAATAAATAATAAAGAATGAATCACAAAGAAAATCTAAATAAACCTATAATTAGTAAGGAGATTGAATCAGTAATCAAAATCCTCCTGACAAAGAAAAGCCCTGGAGCTGATGGTTTCACTGATGATTTCTACCAAACATTTAAAGAAGCATTAACACCAATCCTTCTCAAACTTTTCTTAAAAAGGGGAGAGAACACTTTCTCATTCTATGAGAGCAGTGTTTTTCTGATGTGAAAGCGAGACAAAGACACTGCAGAAAAAGAAAACTTTAGACCAGTACTTCTCATGAACACTGATGCAAAAATCCTCTACAACATACTATCAAATTGAATTCAGCAGCATATTAGAAGGACCCAATGGGATTTATTCTTAGAATTAAAAGGTGACTCTCCCTGGTGGAGCAGAGGTTAAAGCGTCTGTCTGCAATGTGGGAGACCTGGGTTCTATCCCTGGGTCGAGAAGATCCCCTGGAGAAGGAAATGGCAACCCACTCAAGTATCCTTGCCTGGAGAATCCCGTGGACGGAGGAGCTTGGTGGGCTAGAGTCCACGGGTCGCAAAGAGTCAGACACGACTGAGCGACTTCACTTCACTTTCACAACATATTAAAGTCAGTTAATGTAATACATTGCATTAAGAGAAAGAAGGAAAACAATCATTTTGATTGATGCAGAAAAATAATTTGACCACATCCAGTATCCTTTAATGATAAAAACACTCAACAAACTAGGAATAGAAGGAAAGTACCTCTACAATAATAAAAGCCACTCATGAAAAACCCAGTTAACATTATACTCACTGATCAGGAACAAGACAAGGATACCAATTTTTGCCAATTCTTTTCAACATGTTGTTGGTGGTGTTCACTGGCAAAATCATGTCCAAATCTGGGATCCCATGGACTGAGGAACACCAGGCTTCTCTGTCCTTCACTTTCTCCAGGAGTTTGTTCAACCGCATGGCCATTGAGTTGAAGTCATCCAACCATCTCATCCCCTGTTTTTCCCTTCTCCTCCTGTCCTCAGTCTTTCCCAGGACCAGGTTTTTTTCCAGTGAGTCAGTTCTTTGCATCAGGTAGCCAAAGTATTGGAGCTTCAGCATCAGCATCAATCCTTCCAATGAACATTCAGGGTTGATTTCCTTTAGGATTGACTGGTTTGATCTCCTTGCAGTCCAAGGGACTCTCAAGAGTCCTCCAGCACCACAGTTCGAAAGTAAGACTTCTTTGGTGCTCAACCTTCTTTATGGTCCAACTCTCACATCCATACAAGACTACTGGAAAAACCATAGCTTTAATTGTATTCAATATAGCTTTAACTCTGTTCAACATTGTGCAAGAATTTCTAGCCATCAACATAGCTTTAAATCTGTTCAACATATTGCAAGAATTTCTAGCCAGAGCAAGTAAAAGAAATAAAGGCAACTAAATTAGAAAGAAGTAAAATTCAGTTCAGTTCAGTTCAGTCGCTCAGTCGTGTCCGACTCTTTGTGACCCCATGAATCACAGCACGCCAGGCCTCCCTGTCCATCACCAACTCCCAGAGTTCACTCAGTCTCATGTCCATCGAGTCAGTGATGCCATCCAGCCATCTCATCCTCTGTCGTCCCCTTCTCCTCCTGCCCCCAATCCTTCCCAGCATCAGAGTCTTTTTCAATGAGTCAACTCTTCGCATGAGGTGGCCAAAGTGCTGGAGTTTCAGCTTTAGCATCATTCCTTCCAAGGAAATCCCAGGGATGATCTCCTTCAGAATGGACTGGTTGGATCTCCTTGCAGTCCAAGGGACTCTAAGAGTCTTCTCCAACACCACAGTTCAAAAGCGTCAATTCTTTGGCACTCAGCCTTCTTCACAGTCCAACTCTAACATCCATACATGACCACAGGAAAAACCATAGCCTTGACTAGATGGACCTTTGTTGGCAAAGTAATGTCTCTGCTTTTGAATATACTATCTAGGTTGGTCATAACTTTTCTTCCAAGGAGTAAGTGACTTTTAATTTCATGGCTGCAGTCACCATCTGCAGTGATTTTGGAGCCCAAAAAATATAAAGCTGTTTGCAAATGAATGACCTTATATGTAGAAAACCCTAAAGATGGCACACCAAAACAAAAAAAATCTGTTAGAACTAATTAACAAATTCAGCCAAGTAACAGGATACAAAATCAACCCCAGAGAATTAGTTGTGTATCTATACACTAACAATGAATAATCCAAAAAGGAAATTAAGAGAAAAGCTCCATTTACAATATCATCAAAAAGAATAAGCTCAGAAACTTATATTGAGAAATCAAATCCATTTAGCCCAGGAGGCAAAACACTTATACCCTGAAACCACAAAACTTTACTAAAAGAAATGGCACCAACAAATGGAGACGACCTGTGTCATGGATTGGAAGACTTAATGTTATTAAGATGTTAACACTATCCAAAGCAATCTGCAGATTTAATGCAACCTGTATCAAAATTACAATTGTGTTTTTTGCAGAAATAGAATACTATCTAAGATTTATTTGGCATCTTAAAGAACCCTGAATAGCCAAAACAATCTTAAAATAGAAAAACAAAGTTGTAGGAGTTGTACCTCCTGATTTCAGAATTTACTACAGAGTAATCAAAACAGTATGGTATTGTTGTAAAGACAAACACATGAACCAATGGAATAGAATAGATAGCCCAGAAATAAATGACAGTGTATAGTCAAACTATTTTTGACAAGAATGCCAAAACCAATCAATGGGCAAAGAACAATCCTTTCCCAAACGATGCTGCGAAAACTGGATATCCACATGTCAAATAATAAAGTTGGACCGTTTTCTAACACCATGTGCAAAAATTAGTGCAAAATGAATAAAAGACCTAAACATAAGAGCAGAAACTATAGAGCTCTTAGAAGAAACACTCGGGAAAAACTTCATGACCTTGCATTTGGCAATGATTTCCTATATATGACATCAAAGGCACAGGGAACAAAAGAGAAAAATAGATGAATTGGACTTCACCCAAATGAAAAACTGTGGTGCATCAGAGAACACTGTCGTCAGAGTGAAAAGGCAACCCACATAAAAGAGGAAAATATTTGTAAAACACAAAACTAGTGAGGCATTAATATCTGGAATATATAAAGAACTCTTCAAACTCAACAACAACAAAAAAAGCTTAATACAAAAATTAGCCAAGAACTTGGACATTTCTCCAAGGAAGATGTATATGAATGGCCAATAGGTACATGAAAATGTGTTTAACATCACTGATCATTAGGGAAATAAAAATCAAAACCATGATAAGATGGCATTTTATACCCTAATGGTGGCTACTATCAAAACTAAAGAAAATTGATATTAGCATGGACGTGGAGAAATTGGAACCCTTTTATTTTACATTGCTGGTAGGAATGTAAAATGGACAGCTGCTGTGGAAAGCAGAGTGACAAAGGAGGGAGCCACCCAAATATCCATTGATGGATGAGGTGACGGTGAGAGCGAGGGTAATAAAGAAAATATAGTACAAACATACAGGGGAGTAATTATAAATATCCAGCCATAAAGAAAGGGAATTCTGACACATGCTACAACATGAATGAACCTTGACGACCTCACGCTAAGTGAAGTAAGTCAGTCCCAATAGGACAAATACTGCTGGGCAGCATGGGTGGTGTAGTGGGGAGCGTAGCTGCCTTCCAGGAAGACAAACACTAGGTGATTCCATTTATACAGGTAGCTAGGATAGTCAAGTTCTTAGAGAAGAAAGTGGAACGGTGCTGACCAAGACCTGGAGGGAGTGGAGAATGGGGAGTTATTGCTTGATGGACATAGAGGTTTATTTGGAGAAGATGGAAATTTTCTAGAAATGGATAGTGGTGATGATTGAGCAACTAAATGGTTAATGCCACTGAAGTGTACACTTCAGAATAGTTAATTGGGGGGGGGGAAGGACCCACCTGCCAGTGCAGGACGCAGAAGAGACATGGGTTTGACCCCTGGGTCGGGAAGACTCCCTGGAGGAGGGCATGGCAACCCACTCCAGGATTCTTGCCTGGAGAATCCCATGGACAGAGGAGGCTGGCAGGCTATAGTTGGGGTTGCAGAGAGTCAGACATGAAGTGACTTAGCACCCAGGCACACCAGTGACACCACTGGACCTGGACTTCTCTTCTGGGACGCTTTTAGATTACTACATTGCAGAGAAAAAGGAAGTAGATTAGGGGTTGTTTGATGACCACCAGCTTGTGGCTGATTGCCTAGTAACTGCTAAGGGGATGAGGGTTTCTTTTCTGAGAGTGACAGAAGTATTCTAAAATTAGCTTGTGGTGAAGGTTGGGCAACTGTGTGAATATACTAAAACACTGAATTGTTCACTGAGTGAGTGGACTCTATGGTATGTGAATGATATTTTAGGAAAATTGTTTTAAAAAGCAAAAAAAAAAAGTTAAAATGGCAAATTTTACATTAAGCAAATAACTGTATGCTTAACAATTTTTGAAAAAGATATAATGGAAGAGAGGGAAGAAAGATTGGAATTCAAATATGTAAATGTGTAAATGTCTCCTACACAGGAAAGCAAAGGCAGAAGTGACTCTGATTTGAAGTTGTGACCCACCACAAGGATAATCGCCAGCAGCTATTGATAGCTGGTTTCAGGAGCACCAGCCACAAAGCCAGGGTAGCGGGCCATTAGGTCACAGCCAGCTTGGACAAGCTGGAGAAGCACAGAAGTACTGTCAACAAGGCCTTCGGGCACAGATCTCCATTGGCATTTGGAACTGCTACTCACATTGTGTCCTAGGCCCTTGCAGGTGGTGAGTGCCCGTGGGGAGGGCTGAGCCTGGTGGTCCTTTCTTCTCCGTGCCCGGTACTGTGCTGAGCGCTTTGTGTAGTTACTCTCACCGGCTCCTCTGCATAAACGGAAGAGGAGAGATTCTCTTCCTGTTCTCAGTGCGCAAGGGCGCTCTTCAGGGCCACTTTCTAGGAGTGTTCTCTCCCTCTGTCCCCTTGGTCAGGCCAGACCCAGTGCCCACTCAGGAAAGGATGCCTGAGAGAGCATCTCTTCTCCTGTCCCCTGGACGCGCTGCACCGGCCAGCTGCACGTGTTTCTTCCATGGGTTCTTCAGAGTTCCATTTACGGCAGCCTTTTTATGCCAACGAGCGGTGCTGGGGGTGGGAGCAGCAGAATGGGCCTTGTAGACTGTCCACCCAGAAGCCAGAGATGTCATTTCTAATTAGGATTTGGAACAGGTTCCAGGGAGAAGATCCCAGGTGTGTGGCAGGAGAAAGCAAACCTTGCTGGCCTCAGAAGGGTTCTGTTAATATTTAGTGGGACTGGCCTCCAGTTTGGGCTTTGCATGAGGGGCAGAGGCGGCACCCACCCCAGAGCTGACCAGCATACCCCACTGAGCACTGGCGGCCCCCATGTGTCCACACGTGCAGCCGCTTGCCCACTGAGGGACAGGAGACAATTTTGTGAAATGTTTCGTTTCATCAGCTGAAAACTGGACATTTACAACTCTGCTGGAAAGGGGCAATAAAGCTGGGGCTGCCCCGGCTGCTGTCTCCACTGGTTCCCACACCCCCAGTCCCTATTCCCCCATACCATGTGCCCTTAGGACAGCCCTCTGTGGGGCTCCTTCTGGTACCCAACCTCAGCTTGGACTCTCCAAGTCCTTCTGTGTCTACTTTCAGGGCAGGTCACCCAGAGGACAGAAGAAGTCAGAAACAGGCTGGGGCCAGGATCTGCCAGGGGGGTATCCGGGGTAAGGTGAGCAGGGTGATGGGGAGATGAATCCCTGGAAGGCCCCTGGAGTGAGCCTGCAGGACTCCACAGTTAAGACTGTGGGGGCAACTTGAATGTCACATGGGGGATGGTTAATTAGTCACAGGCTTGGCCAGGACTTGTTTCCACATCTGCCCCAAAGGCTTCATTCAGGAAGACTGGTCAACAGGGATATATGTAGTGCTGTCCACTGCACTCTCATGGATGGACCCCTGCTGCAGGCTGGGCCCTTGACCTAGTACTGGATCAGAAGACATGCCTGTTCTGGCCCCACCTGAAGGAGGTCTGGCTGGAAGCTTCTCTTCGCACCGGGTGCTGGCTGCACCCCAAGCACTCCGCAGTGCTGACAAGGAAGAGACTTCTGATGTCCACCAGAAGGCAGGCCCAGCCTTGATGGGGTCGCTGCAGGGAAGCTTTCAGCCATGGCCAGAGAGAATGGAGGATTGAAGATGATGGGAAAGCCTTCCTGGAGGGGGAGACAGCTGGACAGGTCAGTGGGTTCTCATCGCAAAGACCTGGAAGGCCAAGCTGTGGAGGCCGCACCTAGAGAAGCTCAAACACACCCATATTATGGAGCAGTCCACAGAGCAGCTTCAGGCACAGCAGGATCCAGGCCTCAGCCTCTGAACTCAGGAACTTGCTTTCCTGGCTCCTTGAGGAACAAGATGGTCCCAACAGTGCCATCGCATCAGCTCAGGGACCTAGGGGAAAGAGCTTTCAAGTAGCACACAAGTTCTAGGACTGCATCCGCACCCTCTAGTTAGCATCAGGTCCACCTCTGATTCATTCTTGTGGCCAACAGCATGGCAAATATGCTGATTGTCTAAGCCTGGTCTAAAACAACCTTCGCTGTAAGACTCGACACTGGAAGCAGTCAATCCCTAAATGGCCAGGACTGATAATGAAACAGAGATGGCTCCTGGGGGATGCAGGGGCTTGGGGAGCTGCCATCCCTGGCAGACCTCCCAGGAAGTGATCACTGGGCTTGAGTGGGCACAGAAGTGCCTATGGGAGGCAGGGCCTGCCCAGCCAGGTATCCTGGGGGACCAGCAGATCCAACTGCCACCTTGCCATTGCAGGTGGGCATGCCCCAGACACTCAACGTATCCGACATGGTCACCCCGGGCAGCCTCTGCCCACCCCCCACCGAGCTCACGGAGGGCGAGCAGGCTGGGCAGCCCCTCCTGGGTGGAGCTCCGTCTTCAGCCTCCTTGGACACCCTGATCCAACACCTGGTGCCTACTGCCGACTACTACCCTGAGGTGGGTGATCCACCCAGTGGGGAGGAGGGGTAGCAAAATGGGCTCTGTCCCACCATGCCTGGGGGAGACAGCAGAGCTGGGGCTGGCTGGGACTGGGGGTGCAGGGGCTGGGAGGAGGCACATCCTCCCGGGCCTTGTGAGCACCTGCTGCCTTTCTCCTGTGCCCCCCCAGAAAGCCTACATCTTCACTTTCCTGCTGAGCTCGCGCCTCTTCATCGAGCCCCAGGAGCTCCTGGCCCGGGTCTGCCACATGTGCATTGAGCAGCAGCAGCTGGACAAGCCGGTGCTCGACAAGGTGAGAGGCAGGGCAGGGCAGCGGGCCTCCGAGCGTGCTGTTCCCCCCACCACCCCCCGACATGCCCTGTGAATCAATATCCTATTCACCCGCCAGGGGGTTCTGACGTGTCTGGAGCCCAGAGCCAGAAGGGCAGAGTCAGAATCTTTAACCCCAGGGCTGTTTCCCAGGGTCTTAGGGGAGCCCCTGGGTGCACACAGCCCAGAACTGGGCCTCCAGAGGACCACGAGGAGACCATCTGTGGCCGGGGGTGGTCTTGCAGTGCCTGCTGCCCTGCCTGCCCCCCACATCTTCTGTTCCATCGTTTCTTCTCCCGCTGGCCCGCTGATGGCTCAGCACCCCACGTCCTTTCCTCTGTCCCTCACTGTATTCCATAAGCCGCAACTGAGTCAGCAGGGTTCCACTGTCCAGCGACAGAAACCTGGTTTCAACTGACCTAAGGCCGAGGGACTTCACTGGCTCACATGACTGTAGTCTCAAGCTACTGCTGGCTCCAGGGCCTCAGACATCAGTGGTCTTTCTCCCTAAGACCCCTTGCTTTGTTTTCCTCTGGGCCAGTCTCTCTCTTGCTAAGGCGAGTTCTCTGCCTGGTGACAGGTGGCCTCCGCGGGTCCAGGGTCCTGGCCTACCCTTCTCAATCCTATGGAAGGAGGATTCCAATAAAGATCCTGATCTCACTGGCTTAGCTTAGGCAGCATGCCCCTCTGTGGGCCAGTGCCATGCCCTGACTGGCCAACACTGATCTGGCATGTTCCTGAAGCCCTGGGGGAGGGCCAGCTGAAAATGAGGGAGAGAGGGGCCCCACAGGCAAACTGAGATCCCGTCACCACAGAAAGGGAGATAGAAGGACTGGCGGTTATGAGTAGGAGATGACCCCCATTCCAAACATGTGTCTGCCCCCTCTGCTCTCCGTGGTCAGCCCCCAAGCCCGCCTGTCTCCTGGGACAGAGGAAGGAGAGGCCCACCTGCTCCCAGCCATCGCTGCTGCCCTCGGGCAGCCCACATGCACAGTGAGTGGCTGAGGCAGGGGCCGCTGTGACCCCCCCACCTCCCAAGCAGCCCTCACCAAATGCAGACGACCCTTCGTTTGCCTTGCAGGCCCAGGTCCGGAAGTTTGGCCCCAAACTGCTCCAGTTGTTGGCCGAGTGGACAGAGACATTTCCACGGGACTTCCAGGAGGAGTCAACCATCAGTCACCTGAAGGACGTGGTGGGCCGCATCGCCCCCTGTGACGAGGTGGGCGAGCCAGGCCAGAGTCCTTTCAACCTGTCTCCACCCTCACACTTGGGACCTGAGCCTATTCCCAGGCTGGCCTCTGGGCCCTCATCTCCCTACCCATACCCTGGGGCCCCTCTGAAATCAGCCCTTCCTGCCCCATCAGAGAATCGGGCACCGGCAGAGCTGGCAGGGAAATCAGGCCTCTAGGTCTAGACCTGGGCTCTTGAGCTCTCTCCTATCCTGGTCTCATCAGATGGCAAGATATGGGCTCTTACAGCTGCCTGGTCAGGCCAGTGACCCAGCACACTGGCTTGGCAGAAGCCTCTTCCCCAGTAGCTTGGGAGGCAGCCCGTGTAATGGGCGTCAGGTGCCTCTGCACCCCATACCTTGCCCTGTTCTCCCAGCTCCATTACTCTGGGGAAGGCACTTAAGTGAGAAAGAGGAACAAAACTCCTACCTCCCAGGACTGGGGTGAGAACTCAGAGGGGAGAGCATGTCGCTTGTCTTAGGAGGACACCGAATGTGGCAAGCTGATAGCCCCACAGTGGGTCTGAACCCAGAGCCGCAGGAGCCAAAGGAAACTGCTAAAGCAGGCTGAGCAACAGGAAGCTGCAAAGTCCAAGGCCTAATGAGGCTCACAAAGGGAGGCCCTGCCCTGGAGCCGATTCAGAGACAGAGCTGTTCTGAGAGCTTGATCAGATGGAGGTCATCTCCGCCTCTGCATCCCTTGACCCATCTGGGGACTGAGTATGACACCTGGCTTAGGTGCAGCAGGAAACGTTCAGGGAAGGCTCGATGACTGGATGGATTAGGAGAAGGAAGCAGGAAGGGGAAGCGCCGACTGGTTTGCTACATAGTTGGCTACTTTGATGGGTGAGTGGAGGTGGGAAAAGAGATGTCTGGGCAGTTGGGTAGGCAGGGAGATTAACAGGATAAGTGGCTGTGGAAGACTGATGGAAAGACATGAAGGAAAAAGGCGGAAATGATAACTAGTGAGTGGGTAGATGGATGAACAGATGGATGGGAGGGTGGGTGGATGGACAGGTGGGTGGGTGTGTGTGTGGGTGTGGATGGGTGGGTGAGAACATGGATGGGAAGGTGGGTGGGGGGGTGGGTGGACAGGTGGATGGGTGTGTGTGTGGGTGTGGATGGGTGGGTGAGAACATGGATGGGAAGGTGGGTGGCGGGGTGGGTGGACAGGTGGGTGGGTGTGTGTGTGGGTGTGGATGGGTGGGTGAGAACATGGATGGGAAGGTGGGTGGGGGGGTGGGTGGATGGATGAGTGGGTAGATGGATGAGGACAAATGTTGGGACGGAGGGAGGAAGGCTAGATGAATGAATTGATGGATCTGTGGGTGACTTTCTAAAAGGGGAGGTGGGCATCACAGATGGATGGAAAATAGATGGGTACAGAGACGGTAGATGGATGGATGGAGTAGAGGGTTTGTAGAGGGATGAGAGCCCAGTCGTCTGCTTTATCTCCGCTCCCCCACCCCCCAGACAGTAGGCCTTCAAGCAGTGTGAAGTCTAAGCCATTGACAAAATGGATTATCTGCCCTTGTCAGGCCTGCCTCTCCATTGGCAGAGCCATTTCAGAGGCAGACCCTGCCATTCTGGCCACAGGCTTTGGGACAGGTCTAAGTCCTGGGCTTGTTTTTTTGCGAAGCATCGCCTCCTCACTACGCCCTCAAGAATCTGCTGGGAAATCTTTTCTAACCACCGAGTGGATGAAAATAAGACACAGCCAAGACCTGTGAATGGGCTGTCAAAAGCAGTCATCCACCAGGTGTGGATTTCAGAGCTAACTCATTTAGAGTTGGCTAAGTAATATGGAGAAGGCAGTGGCACCCCACTCCAGTACTCTTGCCTGGAAAATCCCATGGACAGAGGAGCCTGGTGGGCTGCAGTCCATGGGGTCACACAGAGTCGGACACGACTGAGTGACTTCACTTTCACTTTTCACTTTCATGCATTGGAGAAGGAAATGGCAACCCACTCCAGTGTTCTTGCCTGCAGAATCCCAGGGATGGAGGAGCCTGGTGGGCTTCTGTCTATGGGGTCGCACAGAGTCGGACACGACTGAAGCGACTTAGCAGCAGCAGCAGCAGCAGCAAATAAGTAATAAGTAACTCATTTAGAGAATTTCTCATCCCTTCCTGTGGAATCCAGTTAGGTATGCTAAGTGATGTAAACCAGAGCTGAGATTCCCTAGTCCCCATGCCACCCAGCCAGGCGTAGGCCAGGGATGCCCCATCTGTCTTTGTGAGTCCCACATTGCCCCTCTGCAGAAAGCACTTACTCCCAGGGGATGTGCGGTAGACGTTGCTTCCCTTTCCTGATGCTTCAGGCAGCCTGCAGGCAGCTCCCTTCCCAGTACAGGCACAGTCTTAGCTGAGAAAGGAATTGGTGAGCTCTGAACCAAACTGATAAGTCAGGACCCACGGGACTCAGAACCTGAGGTCAGGGTCAGACCTTCTGAGCCCACAGCTGTGTGACCTTGGGCGAGGTGCTTCCCCTCTCCAAATTTCAGTTTCTTCATCAGTCAAATGGAGATTATAACTGTTCCCACTACACAAGTCTGAGGCAGAGTCCGCGCAGTCACCTGCGCTTGTATTTCAGCACTTGGTAAACGTGAGCTATGATGAGGAACAAATTCTCTCCAAAACCCAGGCACATGGGGATTATTTTTAACTTTCATGAAACTTTGTTATGGAACTTTTCACACATACACAAATATAGATAGTAGTGACCATGAAGTCCTGTGTGCTCATCGCCTAGATTCATCAGTTATCAACATTTGGCCAAACTCGTTCCTTCTCTCCTTTCACACACTTCCCCCTCCCTCCAAATGTTGGTTGGTTTGTTTGTTTTTTTAATCATAGACATTATATATTTTGCTCCAAAACCATTTCGGAACCCTCTCGTAAAAGATTTCTTACCCAGAGATGATAGGATCAAACGATACGAAGTGTTGCGCACAAAACCAGTGTTTCCAGAACGTGTGTGTCTTGGGGTTGCCTAACCTCTCTGGGCCCGAAATTATTTTCTGTAAGAGGGAAGATGATAATCCCTCCCTCACAGGACAGTGAGGAAAACAGCGCTGTTCAGGAATGTGAAGGAGGTAGGACAGGTGAGTGGGGAGCCAGGCTTCCGCGTCAAAGTGGCTGTGCAAGGTGACGCCTTTCTTTTCCTACCTGACGCCCTGCCATCTCCTGGAAGCCTCACGTCCTCCCTGTGCTCCCCACCACCTCTCAGTAGCCGGGGACAAGGGGCTGGAGGGGCTCTGCGGAGGCCCTGTCCGTGCCTGTGGAGTCTGAGCTGCTCCATCTTCGGGTCCCCCTCTGCTGGGCAGGAGACCCTGCCTTAGACGGTGGCTCCCGTGCCCCCCACCCCCCAGAGGTTGGCCCAGCCATTTCACTTCAAGAAACCCAGCAGTTTCACCTTCTGGTGATGCCGAAGCTGAAAGAGACGGGGGGCCCCCAGGGAGGCCTAGAGGGTCAGATACCTGCTGAGAGAGACAGGGCAGGAACAGCAGTCCCCTGGCCACACGCACTGGGCCCCTCAGGAGACTGGACAGGCAGCCCTCTCGGCCACCAGCCTTGCTCTCCAACTCACACGGCTGTCTGCCGGCTCCCCGGGGCCACGGGTGGCGGCCAGGGACTTAGCAAGCTGGCGATGGGTGCAGAGCTCCTGCCTGTGCTGCTGGACATCGGCCACGGGCTCGCTCAGGAGGGAGCTTTCAGGAACTTTAGAAAATAAGGGTCTTTACTTGACTGGATGGAAACCGACCCTAATCACAAAACACTGGGTCCAGGAGAACTTGGAAGTACCTGGAGAGCGCTGCCCCTCACCCAGGCCGTCCTGTGACGGCGACCTCCACGCTGATAGCCGGCTCTGCACGCAGCGGGCAGCACTGTGAGAACTGAGAAGGACAGAGAAAACAGTCCGGCCCCTGTCCTCCGCCAGTGGGGGAGCTGAGCCGGCAGGGCGGCCCCATGCTCCAGAGGCAGGCCACGACAGCGACAGGAACACCTGGGCTTTCTCGGGGGTAGGTCCCTGGGCCTGCCTGCATTCACCAAGATCACACAGCCTGCATCCACAAGGTGGAGAGATCACTGAGCAAACGAGACAAGGTCAAAGAGAAGGTCAAATACTCTCCCCACATTCAGATTCACCAAAAAAAAAAACAACAACCCAACAGATCAGCTTGAGGTTAACAGCACTAGAACACTTTTAAATGAATTAGCACACGGTCAGTGGCGATTTGGAGTGGATATGGGTTCTATAGAAACAAGTCCTGCTACATCATTTGCAGTTTTAAAAATAGGGGCAGTGCACTGCGGGGGGCACGCCGCAGAAAGAGAGAGGCAGTGGAACTTCCCTCAGCAAAGCAGAGGGGTCCCGAGGAGAGGTGAGCCTGCTGTCCGCCAACCTGGCCCCTCTGGGAGCGAGAGACAACCAGACAAGACAGGCGTTCCGTCTGAGCACTTCCGCTTTATTGCCACAAACTCTTGGGTTATATAGGCAAGCAAGAGGGTTCTGCGAGGGACCGCCCATAGTTGCACCAATCACGTTAAAGGTCAAATTATAATATGCCATAGTTACACCAATCACATTAAAGGTCAAGTTATAATATGCCATAGTTACACCAGTCACGTTAAAGGTCAAATTATAAAATGCATATAAGGTCAAGGCGTCATGAGCTTAACAGGAGTCTACGGTAATCACGCACTGTCCACGTGTACGGAAGTCAAGAGAGCCAATCAAAGACTTTAACATAGGCCACGCCCCTATCTCTTCCGCCAGACGCCATCTTGGCTTCCAACCGCTAAAAGCTAGCCCCCTTTTTTTAAGGTTTCCCACGTAGGGCCCCACAGTGCGCCGCTCTATCAAACTGTAGCCACAGACGCACTTCATGCTTGACTCCGGTAGGCTCTGCAGTCTGCCTTGGAGAGGCTGACTGACGACAAGCAGGTGGAGGCCAGGTTTATCCAGTCCACTAATGTGTGTGGGCCCCTCCTGTTCATTCCGGGTACCAGCAAAGAGAGACCCAGCGTGGCCTTCATGGAGCTGGTACTCCAGTGAGAGGCTTGGGCAAGGACTGTGAAGGAAGGGGACGGAGCTCGGAGGAAGAAGGCTACAGGTCCTGCCTTGCCTGCGGGGCAGGAGAGACCGCGGGTCAGAGGGGCGGGCAGGTGGTCTGTGTCTGGAGCATGGAGAAGAGGAGCGAGGGCTACGTAGAGGCCACTAAGCGCGGCCAGAGCTGACCTCAGGACCCCTGAGCCACGCCGGGCTTTTGCCTTTGCGGTAGTTTAGGGAAGGAGGGTGCGGTGGTGAGGTGTGTGTTTGGAACAGAACGCTCTTGCAGCAGGGTGGAGTAGACAGAGGCTGGCGGGAATGCACGGGGCCCACTGAGGTGGCTGCTCTTGCAGGGAAACAACCACGGCCTACGCCACACACACTGTGGTGGAAGACACGGAAATGGAGGCAAGCAAAATCAAGAGGGCTGCTGATGGTCTAGAGCGGCCTGGGGGAGAAGGTGGCTTGAGGATGGCCCCGAGCCGGGAGCCTGAGACAGGCAGCAGGTGGGGCAGCCCTGCGGGGGCAGCGTGGCTTTTGATGGCATGCGTCTGGTCCGGGTGGCCTTGCCCACCTGGCGCTGGAGATCAGAGGAGAGCACAGTCCACACACTGCCCACACTAAACGACGCTGGAGGTGAGCCAGAAAACCCAGGAGTGAAGCACAGAGCATGATCAAGAGAGGAGGAGATGAGGCAGGAGGAACCCGGCGTGCAACCACAGGGCAGACCAGCAAGCCGGCAGACAGCCCAAGGCAGCAGAGCTGGGGAGCTGAGGCCGCCGCCGCCTGAGAAACGAGCCCCTGGCTCTCATGCCAGGAGGTCCTCGGTGACAGCGAGAGTCAGCCTGGTGATGACGGTGGAGTCAGGTGGGGTGGTGGAGGGCTGAGTGGGAGATGCGGGAGCTCGACAGCCAGCGTAGGCGCCTCCAGACTGAGCAGCAGAGAGACACGAGGGGCGGATGGAGGTGCAGGGGCTCACTGCTGACTGATGTGTGTCGCTGGGGCTGACTCTGGCGGGACCTCCCTCGCTGTCTTCCTGGCACTCAGACGAAAACCTGGGAGGCATGTGTGCTAAGCATACTCTGCGATACAGCCCTGACAGCCCAGCTGGTAAAGAGTCCGCCTGCAATGCAGGAGACCCTGGTGCAGTTCCTGGGCTGGGGAGATCCGCTGAAGAAGGGATAGGCCACCCTCTCCAGTATTCTTGGGCTTCCCTTGTGGCTCAGCTGGTAAAGAATCCGCCTGCAGTGTGGGAGACCTGGCTTCGATCCCTCAGTTGGGAAGATCCCCTGGAGGAGGGAACGAGTACCCACTCCAGTGTTCTGGCCTGGAGAATCCCGTGGTCTGTATAGTCCATGGGGGTCACAAAGAGTTGGACACAACTGAGCAACTTTCACTTTCAAGCTGCGGGGGCGGTGTTCCTCCCACCGGCAACAAAGGGAAGTCAGACCTCAGCTCACCCACACACTGGCTGCCTTCTCGGTCTCTCCCTCACGACTCTGGGAGTCAGGGTCAGTGTTAGGGTTTGGGTTCAGGAGCAGGCTCCCTGTGTCCTGAGGGCTCTACCAAAGCTGTCCTGGCCACTCCGCAGAGAAGCACGTTCATAAAGTGTGGGGACACCATCTCCATCGCCAGAGCATTCGGCACCAACAGGGGTGGCCCTCAGTGCTCCACCGAGCCCCGTCAGAGGCTTAAGGAACTACTGAGGTCCCCAGGCAAGCCCTGCACCCTGTTGCCCACCTGCAAAATGCCTCTGGGATCTTGTGTATGAAGAACATGCATTTTTCCTATTGGAAATTACCTGGCGGTGCTAACTAGCCACCACCTTCTCCTGAGGCCTCTGGGACCAGGCCCCACTGGAAACCCCACCTGCCTGCCTGACACCTTTTTGCTGCCAGGAGTCCAGACCCCAGATGCCCACTGCTGCTCCCAGGCCAGCTTCCGGCTCGAGGGGGTTGAATCCACCTCTGGGGGAGCCATTTGCCGACAGGCTGGGGGCCCTGTTCTGTGGGTTATCGACAGCCCTTTGGGAAGGTGAAGACATCTTGCTTCATAAACCCAGCTGGTCTGATGTGCCTTCCTTGGAAATAGGGGTCTCTGAGGGGCAATAATTGGTTTCGCTGAGGGGTGGGAGGGTGGTCCCTGCACCAAGCCCAGGGCATCTGAGCTGCATGGCGAGGGGCCCTGTTGCTACAGTAAATGGTTATCAAGTGTCCACTGCATGCCCAGAGCTGTAACACAGGTCACCTCAGATTCTCTGCTCTCCAAGCTATCACTGCAGGGCAGTAAACAACCTCAGTCATCTCCTGCAGTGGTCCCACAAGGAAGTCACGTAGGGTGAGCTGGAGAAGAGTGCCCAGGGCAGGGGATGGACAGCAAGGCTGGGCAAGGAAGGCCTCTCTAAGCTAGGCCTGGGAGACAGGCAGGGACACCTAGTAAAGCCAAGCAAAAGGCTAGCATCCAGGGAAGGGCCCGTCCCACGCCTCCCTTCCTCCACTCCCTGGCAGTGCCCGCCCCACCTAGACGACTCGGGCAGCTTTGCACCCCAGTCATCCTCCCCGAGGTGTGCTGTACTAGGCTTCCACTGGCGATCCTGCAGCCTTTGCCCCAGCCAGCCTTGCCTGTGAGCCCCAACCAACCTGTCCTGAGTTGGGTCCTGAGACAGGTGGGTACACCTAGGAGTAGCCCATCCATGTCACCTGGGAAGCCTTTCTGTCTTAGACATTGCTATGTAAAGGCAGGTTTCCCGCCCTGAGCACCATCTCTATCCCACTCCAGGCGTACAGAAAGAGGATGCATCAGCTCCTGCAGGCTCTGCACCAGAAACTGGCAGCTCTGGGCCAGGGACCGGAAAGCCTGCTGGGCACCGACAAGCCCGTCTCCTACAGGACCAAGCCTCCAGCCTCCATCCACAGGGCGCTCCTTGGCATCTGCAGTGACCCCTACGTGCTGGCTCAGCAGCTGACGCACGTGGAGCTGGTGAGCAGGCCTGGGCCACCCTCCACCCAGACCCAGAGCCTGGAGTGCTGAGCGTAGCCAGCCACCCCTCCCCCATCTTGTCCCGCACCTCGTCTCAGCCTAACCTGGGGTCTGAGCCCATCCCTTCAGGGCCACCCCGGCGTCTGCAGAGGGCCCTGACTCTGGAGCAGCCTCTCCCCATGCCTGGGGAGAGGAACAGAAGGGCTGCAGGTACCAACCTTGCCTAACTTTGACCTCTGGCCCGAGTCCAGGCCTCAGACAGAGGAACGAGGTTGAGATCTGGCTCTGACACCACCAGATGTGTAATCAGCCCCGCAGCTAGCACCTTCCCCACCCAGGTCTCAGTTTCCCCCATCCAGGACTCACACAGCCACTGCACCCACCCCAGCTTTCCAGAGAGGCGCAAACAGCCTTTATGGTCAAGACGCACACTCACTGTCTCGTTACACCTTCCCACCACCTGGCCAGGCAGTGTTGTTGTTCTCTTCACAAATGAGGGAGCTAAAGCCCAGAGGTTTAGTGTAAGCGATTTGCCACAAGTCAAGCAGCAGGAGGGACAGAGCCAGGATCCTTTTCTGACCCAGACCCCATGCTCTTGGCCCCCGGGCCCACCCAGGTCATGGATGACCCAGTTTTGAGCCTGGTTTCCTAGGTATCTCACTCCACAAGCACTCCCTGTGGAGACACTGACCCTGCCCCCGTGAAAAGCAGCAGCCCCTGGGCAGAGGAAGGGAGGGGCTGACATCTTCAGGATGGTGCTGAGCTCTGTGACAACCCGGAACAGGGCTGTGGAGCCCCCGTGAGAAGGGCGGTGGGCCCATGCCGGGCGCCCAATGGACACCCCTTTCTCCTTTTGCTGACTCCTCTCTTTCTGGTGCAGGAACAGCTGCGGCACATTGGACCTGAGGAGTTTGTCCAGGCTTTTGTGAACAAGGACCCTCTGGCCAGCACAAAGGTAGAAGGCCCGTGGACGGACTGTCCAGGCAGGGACCCCTACCCACGAGTCCCTCCGTGGGATTCCCAGAGCACCAGCTCAGCCAGCTCCAGAGGGGCCCGGAACAGAGCAGATGGGCTTGGCGGGGACGTGCCCATTCCACCCACGCCCTAGCCTGAGGTGGGCACATCCCAGCAGCCCTGAGTCCCAGGGAAGCCTGGGAGGGCCAGACAAGCCTGCCGGGGTCAGCCACCCAGCAAGGGTCGAGGGCACTCCATGATCCTAAGCCCTGGGTGGGTCAGAGCGGGGAGGTTCACACCCAGGCCACTACAAGACCCCGTGTGCCCTCCCAGTGTGTTGTGGTGGGCGCCGATGCCCTCTAGTGGCCACTTGGGGAAGGCAGGCCGATGCATGCTGTCCAAGAAGTTCGGGGCACACACTCTTCCCTCTGAAGGCGGATTACACACCGAATTTCAGAGCCTGCCGCTCTTTCTGAGAGCTCATCCATCAGTCTATTGGTGTTTATCAAGGAGTTAAATCTGAAGCAGAACTGGAAATGTTTTGTCTTCTTCCCTGGCACCTAATAAAAGAAGTGCAAACTCAATGTGCAATTGCATTTCCCCTCCAGGATAAGCAGAGATTAAACACTGCGTGTGCAGGGAAAGGGACAGTCTCCCAAACAGCTGGCAGGGCTGAAATTGGCACAGCCACTTTGGAGAATCAACACTTTAAATGTACACTCTGGACCCCAACTTTTCACACCTAACAATATATCCTACAGGTATACACAAACACGTGTACACACAAAGATGTACGCACAAAGATATCTGGGATATTTTCCTGTGTTTTATGACCAAAGACTGGAAGCAAACTACCGTACCATCCACAGGGACTCGATTAGTGTCGCAATGCATCCATATACAGAAGGCCATGCAGCTGTTAGAATAAGAGCACCTGTAAGAATGGAACGAGGGACATTTGCATGGCACCGCTGGTGGCTCAGCTGGTAAAGAATCTGCCGGCACTGCAGGAGACCTGGGTTCAGTCCCTGTGCTGGGAAGATCCCCTGGAGGTGGGAATAGCAACCCACTCCAGTATTCTTGCCTAAACAATTACATGGACAGAGGAGCCTGGCAGGCTATAGTCCATGGGGTTGCGAAGAGTTGGACATGGCTAACACTTTCTTGGGCCTCCCTGGTAGCTGAGATGGTAAAGAATCTGCCTGTGATGAAGGAGACCTGGGCTCGATCCCTGGGTTGGGAAGATCCCCTGGAGGAGGGCATGGCAACCCACTCCAGGATTCTGGCCTGGACAATCCCCCTGGACAGAGGAGCCTGGCGGGCTACAGTCCATGGGGTCACAGAGTCGGACACAACTGAGTGGCTACGCACAGGCCACAGCAAAAGTGGAATATTTGCCAAAGACCCGTTGTTGAGAGATGACCAAGTGAAGAGCAGTGGCAAAGAGCATGTGGCCACCTGTGTAACAGAGGGGGACGCATAGCACACGTCTGCTTGTACGTACGTGCGGACCATCTCCAGGAACCCTGGCACTCTGAGGAGTTCATCATGGCCGTGGGAGCAGGGGTGCAGAGGAGACTTTGCTGCTCTTAGGGGGCCGTTTTTCTGTTTTGCTTTGTTTGGGGTTTGGGCCATTTCCAAGTATTATTTTTAATTGTGAAAAACATCATGATCATTTACCCGGTCTACTGTAAATGAATACTTCTGTGTTCTAGCCTTTCAGCTACTATAGATATTGCTGCTATGAACATTCTTATACATTGTCTATGTATGTGGGTACATTTTTTTCTAGAGCATCAGTTCTCAAGTGGTTTAGTCCCAGGACAGCTTTCAGTCTTAAAAATTATGGAGGACCCCAAAGAACTTTTGCTTATGTAGATTGATTACAGAAAGTTCCCTACATACGAATGACTTCCATTTTGAGAGCACATTCATAAGTCCAATTTATTCATAAATCCAGCAAAGTTAGCCTACATAGCCAGCTAACACAATTGGCTATATAGTACTGTGCTGTAATAGGTTTGTAATACTTTTCACACAAAGAATACATTTTAAAAAGCCACAAAAATAAATAAAACATTTTAAATCTTACAGTACAGTGCTTTGAAAATCACCGTACAGTACAACAGGGGGCATACAGGGGCTGGCATCACGTGACTAGGAAAGAAGGGTTATTGACTGCAGAAGGGAGAGGAGGGGGGAGACGGTAGAACTGAAGGATCAACAGCGATAGGAGATGGAGGGCAAGCTGCCACTTCACTCCTGTCTGATGTTGACAGAATGCATGTTCACATCTTTGAAAGTTCAAAACCTGCCTGTTCATATGTAGGCAGCTTATTGTCATAACAGCTGCTGCTGCTGCTGCTAAGTCGCTTCAGTCTTGTTCGACTCTGTGCAACCCCAGAGACAGCAACCCACCAGGCTCCCCAAACCCTGGGATTCTCCAGGCAAGAACACTGGAGTGGGTTGCCATTTCCTTCTCCAGTGCATGAAAGTGAAAAGTGAAAGTGAAGTTGCTCAGTTGTGTCCGACTCTTAGCAACCCCATGGACTGCAGCCTACCAGGCTCCTCCGTCCATGGGATTTTCCAGGCAAGAGTTCTGGAGTGGGGTACCACTGCCTTCTCTGGTCATAACAGCTACCTGTATTTATTATAATGGGCTTCCCTGTGGCTCAGAGGTAAAAAAATCTGCCTGTCAATACAGGAGACATGGGTTTGATCCCTGGGTCAAGAAGATCCCTTGGAGAAGGAAATGGCAGCCCACTCCAGTATTCTTGCCTGGGAAATCCCGAGAGAGGGGCCTGATGTGTAACAGCCCATGGCATCGCAAAGAGTTGGACACGACTTAGCAGCTAAACAACATTTATTATATTAGCCAGTAAGGCCAATAACTTTAAAAAATATTTATCCAAAATCATCATAATCTATTATATGTTAATAAGTTACATATTTTATGAAAATAACTCTTTTCAAAAAATTAATGAGAAGAGTGATATTGTTTTATGGTATTTTTAAAAATTTCTCTCAGTTCAGTTCAGTCATTCAGTCATGTCCAACTCTTTGTGACCCCATGGACGGCAGCACGCCAGGCCTCCCTGTCCATCACCAACTCCCTGAGTTTACTCAAACTCATGTCCATTGAGTTGGTGATGCCATCCAACCATCTCACCCTCTGTCGTCCCCCTTTCCTCCTGCCCTCAATCTTTCCCAGCATCAGGGTCTTTTCAGATAAGTCAGTTCTCTGCATCAGGTGGCCAAAGTATTGGAGTTTCACCTTTAGCATTAGTCCTTCCAATGAATATTCAGGACTGATTTCCTTTAGGACGGACTGGTTGGATCTCCTTGTAGTCCAAAGGACTCTCAAGTCTTCTCCAACGCTACGGTTCAAAAGCATCAATTCTTCTGAGCTCAGCTTTCTTTATAGTCCAACTCTCACATCCATATATGACCATTGGAAAAACCATAGCTTTGACTAGATGGACCTTTGTTGGCAAAGTAATGTCTCTGCTTTTTAATATGTTGTCTAGGTTGGTCATAGCTTTTCTTCCAAGGAGCAAGCATCTTTTAATTTCATGGCTGTAGTCACCATCTGCAGTGATTTTGGAGCTCAAAAATATAAAGTCTGTCACTGTTTCCATTATTTCCCCATCTATTTGCCATGAAGTGATGGGACCAGATGCCATGATCTTAGTTTTACGAATTTTGAGTTGTAAGCCAACTTTTTCACTCTCCTCTTTCATTTTCATCAAGAGGCGGCTCTTTAGTTCTTCACTTTCTGCCATAAGGGTGGTGCCATCTGCATATCTGAGGTTATTGACATTTCTCCCGGCAATCTTGATTCCAGCTTGTGCTTCATCCTGTCCAGCGTTTCTCATGATGTACTCTGCATGTAAGTTAAATAAGCAGGGTGACAATATACAGCCTTGACATTCTCCTTTCCCTATTTGAAACCAGTCTGTTGTTCCATGTCCAGTTCTAACTGTTGCTTCCTGACCTGGATACAGATTTCTCAGGAGGCAGGTCAGGTGGTCTGGTATTCCCATCTCTTTAAGAATTTTCCAGTTTGTTGTGATCCACACAGTCAAAGGCTTTTGCATAGTCAGTAAAGCAGAAGTAGATGTTTTTCTAGAACTCTCTTGCTTTTTTGATGATCCAGCGGATGTTGGCAATTTGATCTCTGGTTCCTCTGCCTTTTCTAAAGCCAGCTAGAACATCTGGAAGTTCACAGTTCACGTACTGTTGAAGCCTGGCTTGGAGAATTTTGAGCATTACTTTGCTAGCATGTGAGATAAGTGCGGTAGTTTGAATATTCTTTGGCATTTCTTTTCTTTGGGATTAGAATGAAAACTGACCTTTTCCAGTCCTGTGGGCACTGCTGAGTTTTCCAAATTTGCTGGCATATTGAGTGCAGCACTTTCACAGCATCATGTTTTGGGTTTTGAAATAGCTCAACTGGAATTCCATCACCTCCACTAGTTTTGTTCGTAGTGATGCTTCCTAAGGCCCACTTGACTTCACATTCCAGGATGTCTGGCTCTAGGTGAGTGATCACAGCATCATGATTATCTGGGTCATGAAGATCTTTTTTGTACAGTTCTTCTGTGTATTCTTGCCACCTCTTCTTTATATCTTCTGCTTCTGTTAGGTCCATATTGTTTCTGTCCTTCATTGTGCCCATCTTTCCATGAAATGTTCCCTTGGTATCTCTAATTTTCTTGAAGAGATCTCTAGTCTTTCCCATTCTATTGTTTCCCTCTATTTCTTTTCATTGATATGAGGAAGGCTTTCTTATCTCTCCTTGCTGTTCTTTGGAACTGTGCATTCAAATGGGTATATCTTTCCTTATCTGCTTTGCCTTTCACTTCTTTTCATAGCTATTTGAAAAACATCTCTCTAATGACTGGCAATAGAAGACAGCTGAATTCTCTTAATTTGCATTCAATCTCTTGACGTAACATTATCTTGATTGAAAATCCAACTTCCTCACACAAATATGTAGTTGGAAAAAGAAGGAGTATATTACGGCCTTTTCAAATAATTGTGAATATTCTTCTTTGATACTACACTAAAACTCAACAAGGGATAATTTTTTATGATTAATTGTAGTTTGGAATCTGAACTCCATCACATTAAAGTCATTGGTCCATCTTGAAATGGCAACCCACTTCAGTATTCTTGCCTGGAAAATCCCATGGACAAGAGGAGCCTGGCAGGCTATAGTCCATAGAGTCGCAAAGAGTTGGACGTGGCTGAGCATCTAAACTGCGCATCTTGAATGGATCTTTTTACCTATGTACAATTTTGACATATATTGGCCATTTGGAAAATGTGGGTTCACCTAATCAAGCAGATCTTCTGAATGTTGACTTATTTCATGAGATGATATTTTTAAATAATATTCATTGTATATATTCACTACTAACATCATCCAAAGCAGTTCTTAAGTATTGGGAAGCTGTCAGGCTCCAGAGGCAGATATGTGTTTTTTAGGTTCCCAATTCTCCCTTGAAAACTTGAATTTTATCCTTGGCAACAAATACTATCAATTGTTTTCCTTGAAGTTACAGGATCATTTTAATTGATTTAAAGGAAGCATCAGCCAAATACTGAAATGTGCGTAACCATATGGGTCAGTCTTTTTTCAGGTAAAGTGGTGTTCGTGGGTAAAGTTCAGCTCACGTCAGGCGCACTAGTGCGCTTCCACAAGAGCACCATGAGACCTGTGTGCACAGCAGAAGTGCCCATTTTACAGTGCTCCCTGCACACCTGCAGGTTCTGCAACCGCAGACCCCACCACTCTCAGATTAGCAATGTTAGAAAACATTGAAATTCAAGAAAGTTCTAAAAAAACAAAACTTGAATTTGCTGTGTACCAGGCCACTATTTACATAGTTTCTAGATTGTTTTGGGTATTATAAGTAAACTAGAGGTGATTTAAAGTATACAGGAGAGTGTGCATGAGTTTATGCAAATACTATGCATTTTATGTAAGGAACTTGAGCATCCTCACACTTTGGTATCCAAGAGGGGTGATGGAACCATTCACCTAAGGGTGCCAAAGGATGACGGCACTCCCCTTCTGTCACGCAGAATGTGAAAGAGACAGATACTCAGGGCTGAGATTTAATAAAACTGAAGTTTATGTTTTCAAGAACATCCTTAAGTCACACTCACTTTTTCCCTTTTACTGTGAGTATGCAGTAGTGAAGAACGCAATGGTATCATCTGGGGCTTCTGTCTCAGTTCAGGCTAAGGCAGCAGAAATTTTACCCATCGTTCTATTATGTATGAGTGCAAATGTTAAGACAGTGAAAAGGCAGGAATATTTTATGAATATGAAGACAGGTTCGCCCTTGTGGACCCCCTGAAAGGGTCCTGGAGGCCCCCAGGAGCCCAGGGACAACACTTTGAGATGTCGCTCTAGGATATACCTGTGAACGGAATCACTGCCTGCCCTGTGTCAGTCACAGGCGATGCCAAGTGAGGCTGTATCCGTTTACACTGCCACCAGGGAGTTATTCTTGCTCCACGGCCTCACTGACACTTGAAGTTGTCAAACTTAAATTTTTGTCAAACTGTTAAATGGAGCATCTTTTCATGTGTTTTGGACCTTCTTGTTTTCTTTTCTATGAAATGCCCATCCCTAATTTTTCTTCCGTTTTCTATTACTGATTTGTCTTTTTTCTTAAGGATTTTTAAGAGTTTGTGTGAGTATTTAAAATGTGTACTAGTTAATTTTCGGAGAAGGCAGTGGCACCCCACTCCAGTCCTCTTGCCTGGAAAATCCCATGGATGGAGGAGCCTGGTGGACCGCAGTCCATGGGGTTGCTAAGAGTTGGACATGACTGAGCGACTTCACTTTCACTTTTCACTTTCATGCATTGGAGGAGGAAATGGCAACCCACTCCAGTGTTCTTGCCTGGAGAATCCCAGGGACGGGGGAGCCTGATGGGCTGCCGTGTGTGGGGTGTAAGGGGTTGCACAGAGTCGGACACGACTGAAACGACTTAGTAGTAGTTAATTATCCTTTGTCAGTTAGATATACTGCAAATTTTCTTCCCCTGGTTGATTGCTTTGCCTTTCATTCTCATTATTGTGTCTTTTAATGCATAGGTGTTAATTTCCTCCTTATAAGGAATTTACATTTTTGGATTATTTCTGCCTTCATATTTTGAAGCTATGCTGTTAGGTACAGACAAATTTAAACTCCTGCTATATTCTCAATAACTCAAAAATTTTATCTTTATGCAGTTACCCTTTAGACTCTTCTAATGCTTCTTGCCTTAGTCTTTTTTTTTTTGCCTTAAAGTCTATTTTGTCTAATATTAACATAGATCTGTGTATTTATCATGCATATTTTTCTATTTTTATTTATATCCCTGTGTTTGGGATGTAGCTCTTGAAAACAGCAGGCGGTTGGATTTTTTTTTAATTAGTGACTAAACAAATCCATATAGAGTAATTTCTGATCTGTGTGGATTTGTTTTTACTGTCTTCTGTTGTACCTTGCCTTCTTTACCTATTCTTTTTTCTTTCTTTGCTTCTTTTGGATTCTCTGAAATTGTGATACACTTATACAGTGGATTTATAAAATTATGTTTCCATTTTTAAAATTATGTTTCTAAAGGATATTTGCTAGCACATGAGAAGGTTCATGTGGGAAAATACGAAAATATATAGTTATAGATAGAAACATACGTACATACATATGACTGATCCTCATTATTCGCCATCCTTATATCCTGTAGTCATCATGAACACTGAATTGGCAAATACTGAGTCCTTGCTCCTAAGGAAAATATAAGATTAGGTTCCTTGTGAGCGTTTCATCACAGCCTTTTCATCAACCAGTCAATATATAACCTTGATTTGTGTGTGTTTCTGTTTAATGAGACCTTCTATTGTTGATTCAGTAACACTGAATTCATGGCCAACAGTACTACAGCACACGTCTGAATGAAGCTTATCAAACATGTTTCTTCCCTTAGGGCACATGCCAGCCTCCATGTGCTTGGGAACATGAGGCAGCATAGCCACGCTGCGCTGGACGGTTCCATCTCTGTGCCTGGGGCCACTTTGACCAGTGAAATCACCAACAAACAACACGAAAATGCAAAAAAATGACACTAAGTAGATTAGAAAAAGGACACTTGTTTACAGTGCAGAAGCTGAAACCAGAAGTCAGGGCATCAGCTCACCCTCAGCTGGGAACTCACAGGTGTGCTGGGTGACAAACGGCCTGCTGCCCGGTGCATGTCCACAAACGACCAAGAAGCGATGTGGGCATGGATTTGCAGGTTACAAATGAAACGAAACGTTAGGGACCAAACACAAAATTTATGAGTAATGAGTGTTACCTGTGTGTAGGGGTATATGGTAGATACATACATTAAGTTACATCTTTCAGTTCAGTTCAGTCACTCAGTCGTGTCCGACTCTTTGCAACCCCATGAATCGCAGCACGCCTGTCCATCACCAACTCCCGGGGTTCACTCAGACTCACGTCCATCGAGTCCGTGATCCCATCCAGCCATCTCATCCTCTGTCGTCCCCTTCTCCTCTTGCCCCCAATCCCTCCCAGCATCAGGGTCTTTTCCAATGAGTCAACTCTTCGCATGAGGTGGCCGAAATACTGGAGTTTCAGCTTTAGCATCATTGCCTCCAAAGAAATTTCAGGGCTGATCTTCAGAATGGACTGGTTGGATCTCCTTGCAGTCCAAGGGACCCTCAAGAGTCTTCTCCAACACCACAGTCCAAAAGCATCAATTCTTCGGCGCTCAGCTTTCTTCACAGTCCAACTCTCACATCCATACATGACCACTGGGAAAACCATAGCCTTGACTAGATGGACTTTTGTTGGCAAAGTAATGTCTCTGCTTTTCAATATGCTATCTAGGTTGGTCATAACTTTTCTTCCAAGGAGTAAGTGTCTTTTAATTTCATGACTGCAGTCACCATCTGCAGCGATTTTGGAGCCCCCAGAAATAAAGTCTGACCCTGTTTCCACTGTTTCCCCATCTATTTCCCATGAAGTGATGGGACCAGATGCCACGATATTCGTTTTTTGAATGTTGAGCTTTAAGCCAACTTTTCCACTCTCCACTGTCACTTTCATCAAGAGGCTTTTTAGTTCCTCTTCACTTTCTGCCATAAGGGTGGTGTCATCTTCATATCTGAGGTTATTGATATTTCTCCCGGCAATCTTGATTCCAGCTTGTGCTTCTTCCAGCCCAGCATTTCTCAGCAATACGTGAACCATGAACTTCCAGTTGTTCAAGGTGGTTTTAGAAAAGGCAGAGGAACCAGAGATCAAATTGCCAACATCCACTGGATCATGGAAAAAGCAAGAGAGTTCCAGAAAACCATCTACTTCTGCTTTATTGATTATGCCAAAGCCTTTGACTGTGTGGATCACAATAAACTGTGGAAAATTCTGAAAGAGATGGGAATACCAGACCACCTGACCTGCCTCTTGAGAAACCTATATGCACGTCAGGAAGCAACACTTAGAACTGGACATGGAACAACAGACTGGTTCCAAATAGGAAAAGGAGTACGTCAAGGTTGTATATTGTCGCCCTGCTTATTTAACATATGCAGAGTTACATCTTTAGGTGTATAGAAAATATAACTAGAAGGATATGTCAAATCTGCGGATGGTTTTGAGGTTTTGACATTTCTGAGATCGTCTATAATGATGATGGCTGACTTTTAAAAAGTTATTTGTGTTCAAAAAGTTATTGACAAAAAGTCTGAGCGTGGTTCTTATGTCTTTCCTAGCCTTGTTTCAGTGAGAAGACTAACAACCTGGAAGCTTACGTGAAATGGTTCAACAGACTGTGCTACCTCGTGGCTACTGAGATCTGCATGGTGCGTAGGAAGCCAGACCTTGAGCTGGCATGGCCAAAGCTGGCTGGGGCTGGAGAGGAGCCCCCCTGGGGGGGAACCAGAAGACCATGATGAGCCCATCTGTCTCCTAGCCCAGAGCCAGGCTGAGCACCCTCTGGGACACCAGGTGTTACCTGGCTTGCCTGTAGAGACATTTCCCCCTGAGTAGAGCCTGACATGAATCCACCTACCAGTCCCAGAGGGAGTCAGAGAGATGCTTGCTGAGGGAGAGGGGAGTAGGCTATCTGCTTCTCCCACCTGTGCCTGGGGCGGCCTGGCCTGCAGCTGAATTCTGTGTGGCTCACTCGGGACTTAGAGGTAGAAATAATCCAACTTTAAGAAGTGGGAGATCGCCCTTTGAAGTCCAGGTCCCTGGCATCTCCCAGAAAGCAGGGAGACTCGGCAACACCAAGCTGGACGTGCTGGCCACTGGATCTCAGCCCTGCCGAGCCTCCTCCCCTCCTTACGGTAGTGGGGCCCTCTCCACAGTCCATTCCTCCACTGTGAGGTGAAGCCCAGGGGCCCCTGTCTCAGGGACAGTTTGGAGGAAGCGTATGTGCTGGGGTGGGCTCTCTGGAAGCAGACAGAGCTTGGGGGGTGAGGGGTTTGTTTATGGGGTCAACGCCTGCAATCGAGAAAGTGGGAGAGGCTCAAGCGGCTCCCGTCAGGACACCCACACCCCGCTGTGGTCGAGCCTGCTCGTCCGCCCTGCTCGGTCACTGTCGCCATCGCTGTGGGGGCTCCCCTCCAAAGCACAGCAGGACCTCAGGCGGCAGCCCTCTGAAGGTTTCAGGTGTCACAGCTCCACCAGTAATACAACACACTTCTCAGTGGCAGTAAAGACCACACCGCATGTCTGGGAGGCAGGCGATCTCCTTAGAGAGGACACTGTGGGGTTCCCTGAGCCCTGCCTCTTCTGACGTCACATCCCTGGCCTGGGGGCCAAGAGAGATGGGGCTTTACCTGAGCAAAACCTGGACCGAGCTCACCGCAGAGCCGGGCAGCACTCGGCCAGAAAAGGACACAGACTGGTTCTGAGCTGTCAAAGAGGTCAAAGTCTCATACACTCAGCTGGCATTGGGGGTGAGGTTGCACAGTCAGTTGACAGAAAGCAGTGCTGGGGCTGCTAGGGGACAGGGCCTCCGGGTCACTGTGTGATCACCACACCCGACGCAGAGTGAAGGCTGTTTGGTGCTGGGAAGAAAGGTGAGGTGGCTCTGCTTCCTGGACTTAAGGGAAGAGATGCTGGAACTGAGCCTGAGAGGAGGGGGACATGAGAGGCCCCCAGCGCCCCCCCATGTTGCAGGCAGCTCATGGGTCCCCACAGAAGTCCCACCACCCCCCACTTGACCCTCTGTGCAATGGACTCTGTGCTGCCTCCCCCCGGGGCATGGTGAGACCCTGAGTCCTCAGGCTGCAGATCACCCTGGTCTGAAGCATCTCAGCTGGAAAGTTTAATGAGGGGCAAGATGCCTAAGCAGGTCAGCGCAGGGTGGGGACCCCTCATCACTGAGGCTCAGGTACCCTGTCCCCAGCCAGCCAAGAAGAAACAGAGGGCCCAGGTGATTGAGTTCTTCATCGACGTGGCCCGGGAGTGCTTCAACATCGGCAACTTCAACTCCCTAATGGCCATCATCTGTGAGTGGGCCGGCCAGGCCTGGGGCCCCTGGGGCAAGTGCTCCCAGAGAGGATGGGGTGGGCGCAGCCAGGCAGTGGGGCGCCAGCCAGGATGTGCCTCCAATTCCCCTACCCCACTCTGAAGGTCCTGGGGGGGTGCCCCTTTAGAGGCAAGCCCAGTCCTTTCAATGTGCTTGGTGAGAGCTTGGCAGCATGTACCCAGATTCAGGGTGAGTGGGGACCAAAAGTAGGCTCCTGGTCACAGTATCGGCCCGTGCTGTGGGCACGGGGACAGGGGCCTGCACATACAGAAGCCAGGCCAGCCTGGACACAGTGTCTATTAGCGCCCATCCACCCCTCATCTGGCAGGCTGAGGCTCCCCCAAATGTCAGCCCTCGTCAGGGTGTAGCTGGAGAGGATTAGGAGATCAGCCAGCTGGGGGCTCCCCAGAGGAGCTGTGTAGCAATAAAACTATGCAGCCCAGAAGAGCCCTGCCAGCCTGGCCCTGCACAGCTCAGCCGTCCCTCTTCCAGCGGGCATGAACATGAGCCCGGTCTCCAGGCTGAAGAAGACTTGGGCCAAAGTGAAGACGGCCAAGTTTTTCATCCTCGAGGTAAGCAAGGCTGCTGGGCTGCTAGGGCCCACCAGCATCCCCAGGACACAGTTGCCCAAATGCTCCCTGTCTCCTTGCAGCACCAGATGGACCCAACGGGCAATTTCTGCAACTATAGAACAGCTCTGCGCGGGGCAGCCCACCGCTCCCTGACTGCCCACAGCAGCCGGGAGAAGGTAGGTCAGAGGCTTGCCTAGCCCTCAGAGCTCCTCCCTGCTCGGGACCACCTGGGCTCAGGGGGGCTGTATCAGAGAGCCTAGGTGGGGACTGGAAGGTCACTTGGTCCAATGCCTGCCCTTCTACAACCCCTGTAACAGATAGTCATGCCACCTTGCTTGAATGCCTCCAGTATAGGGAACTCACCGTTTCCCCAAACAGATCAAGACACTCCCCAGCAGCTCTAACTGGTGGCTAGATGGACGGATGGGTCAATGGAAGAATGGATGGGAGAAGGATAAATAGACGGGTGCAAGGGTGCGAGGAGAGAGGGGAGGAGAGATGGAAGGAAGAACGGGAGCTAGAGGTTGGAAGGAAGGTACAGGGAGGAAATGAAGAAGGGGAGGAAGGGAGGAAGTTTGCAGGTGTTGCCGCAGCCCTCCAGTGCCCCAGGCCGAAACTTTGAGGCCATAAGTTCACTCTGCTCTCTTCCTGCCCATGGCTGGCTCCTTCCGCCCCTCCCACTCCCCTCGTCTCTGTCGTGAAGCCCCTCCACACAGGTCTGTCTGGGTGACCTCCATGTTGAGCTGGGTTCCGATGGAACTGCTCAGGTCCAGAAAACAAGGGCACAGGTTTACAGTCGTGAGGATGCATAGAAGTGGTGAAAAATTCTCCCACATGGGAAATGCTGCCACCCCGAGGACCGCTCCAACGGCCCTGCCTCCAAGAAGCCTGCACCAGGCACCCAAGGGGCCGCCTCTGTCCCCAGAGCCCCACTGCGCTGAATCCCCACCCTCCGTCCATCTCAGCGGGGCTCCCCATCCCAGCTCCATTAGCCATCACACTCCGGAACTGGACTAGGAACTCAGCACCACAGTGAGGGGCTGGAGACGGATGGAGACCACCCCACTCTGGGCCCAGTGAGGAAGAGGGCAGGACAGGGCCCGCTGGTCCTGTCCTGCATCTGCTGTTTACCACTCTATGAGCTCGTATGAGCTACTGTACCTCAGTTAGTAAAGAATCTGCCTGTACTACAGGAGGCCCAGATTCAATTCCTGGGTCAGGAAGATCCCCTGGAGAAGGGATTGGCAGCCCACTCTAGTATCTTGCCTGGAGAATCCCATGGACAGAGGAGCCTGGGAGGCTACAGTCCATGGGGTCGCAAGAGTCAGACACGACTGAGCGACTAGACCACCACCATGAGTTACTTAACCCTGAGTCTCAGCTTCCTCATCTGCGAGATGGGGCATTAAGAGCCCTACTTCACAGGACAGTGATGAGGATGAAATGAGATCCCATCTGTACGCAGATTAGCACACGATGTGCTCAGGCCCCCCACTGAGGCCCCGGCGACCAGGGCGCAAGGGGAGATAGGAAGGGCCTAAACGCGGCATGGGGACTGGCAAAGACGCCCCTCACTGTGTAGGCTGTCTCCCACCATGCTGGTGTCAGGAATGGATATCGTGCCATGCGCTCACGGTCTCCAAGCCCTGGCACAGAGAAGACATGAGCGAATGGTTGCTGAATGGACGTAAATCCAGGACAACCAGTTCACCCCAGTTTGCCTGGGACTGCCCCAGGTTCAGCCCCACAAGCTCTGCATTCCAGGACACTCCTAGTGAGCCTGGCTCTGGCCCTGGCTTAGTGGTCACTAGCTAGATGACCTTGTGCCAGGCCCTGACACGCCATGGGCCTCAGTCTCCCCCGCTGCCCTGCCCAGCTGAGCCAGCCGTGCTTCGATGCCGTGCCGAGTGCTCAGTGCTCACGTTCTCACCTCCAGGCCCTTGTCAGCTCAGATGGGGAATGATCTAGGCATTCCCTGAGCCAGAAATGTCAGGACTTGAGGGACGGCCTGGAAGCTGGCTGTAGCTGGACTGGCCACATGGGCCCAGCTCTGGAGCCTGAGGGCAGAGCAGATATGTTATTTCCTGGGCTGGTAAAACACGGCACATAAGCTAGGTAGCTTACAACAACAGAAATGTCCTGTCTCAAGTGCCAGAGGCCAGAGGCCAAAGTCAAGGTTGGCAGGGCCACGCTGTCTCCGGAGGCGCTATGGAAGGGTTCTTCTTTGCCTCTCCTGGTTTCCGATGGCCATAGGCATTCCTTGGATACTGACTGCATCACTCCTGCCTGTCTCTGTTTTCACATGACTATGTGAAACAGATAGTATATGTCCAAATTTACCTCTTTTTATAAAAGTACCTGCCCACATAATCCAATGTGACCTCATCTCCACTTGATGCCATCCATAGCAAGACTGTATTGCAAGTAAGTTCCCGTTTGTAGGCACTGGGGTTTAGGACATGAGCACACCTTTTCTGAGGGGCACGGTTCAATCTACACACACAGTTCAGCCAGCTGACCCCCAACAGTAGTCTGAGCTGTCAGCAGCTGATCTCCTTGCTTGTGCTAAGTGCCCAGTCACTTCAGTCGTGTCTGACTCTGTGTGACCCTGTGGGCTGCAGCGCACCAGGCTCCTCTGTCCACGGGATTCTCCAGGCAAGAGTACTGGCGTGGGTCGCCATGCCCTCTCCAGGGGATCTTCCCCACCCAGGTATTGAACCCGCATCTCTTACGTCTCCTGCATTAGCGGGCAGGTTCTTTACCACTAGCACCACGTGGGGTCACCAGGTGCAGAATAAGGAGGGAGAAACAAGACATCCAACAGTGAAACAGACACCTGGCCCTTCTCAGGCTGAGTGCAGAAGCCCGTCCCTTCAGGAGCCAGAGTAGGGATGTTTCCTGGCCTTGCCCTGATACGGTGCGATCGGATCTTTAGCTTCAAGAAAGACATTGTTAAATATGTTTGTAAAAGAGGCCACAGAGTTTCTCAGCAGATGATTCACATTTCATTTTTTTAATTCATAAAACCAAAACTTTTAAAAAATTGTTCTATTTCCATCTATTTATTCTTGTTTTAATATGTATTTTATATTTAGCAGTGTGCTCAGCACACACCATTCCTCCTGGGGCACGTGAGTGGGGACGCCTGTCTGTGGACCCATGATCCGTGGGGGGAAGCTCCCACTGGCCTCTCCCAACAGACGATGGGAGAAACGTTCAAAGGCCACTGAAACTCTGCAGCTTTCCCTCGGCCCCAACACGAGGGGGAATGGCATTGTATACAGCAGGAGCTCAATCAGCACTGGGGTCTGATGGGGCCTGGGAGAAAATAGTCTGGCTCCAGTTTGTGCCTCCTCTGTGGTTTCCACGTTGCCCGCCCCCATGGTGCATACTAAGTAGTCTATAAGCCGTGGATCCCTGAGACTGGGCAGCCTTGCCCGGGAAGTCTCTTCTGCCCTCTGCATGGGGGTATCTGGCCCTGGGGCAGGGGGCTGCTGACACGGCTGCCTCTCCCCTGTGCAGCCCCTGTGGAGAGGCCAGCTGAGGACTGACCTGCACCCTCTCCCTTCCAGATTGTCATCCCCTTCTTCAGCCTGCTCATCAAGGACATCTACTTCCTAAATGAGGGCTGTGCCAACCGCCTCCCCAACGGACATGTCAACTTTGAGGTAGGGTCCAGGCCCTCGGAGGGCCTACTACCAAGTTAGACAGACTGATAAGAGCTCCCTCCCCAAGCTGGCCCCGAGTGGTTGGCTTAATGTAGGGCTCTGAGGCAGAGTGCAGCAGTTTGCAGCCAGCATCAGGGCGGGATTGTTGGGGTCCCTCCACATCTTCTGCAGGAAGAGACTGAAGCTTGTGAACACGTGGATCCCCACTCTGTAGAGGCCTTGTGCCCAGCACAGGTGAAGTAGCATAATTTTCAGTCCTTAAGAAGCACCAGGCTGGTGAGAGAGAGAGCCGTGCAGACCCACAGTGACAACCGACGAGGTGCTGTGACAGGAGCCACATAGGAGCACAGTTCAAGGTCAGGAGAGGCCTTCCAAAGGAGGGGCCCTTAGCAGCAGGAGGAAGTGATCAGGCAAAGTGGAAAGAAGGAGATAAAGACTTCCTCTCCCTCTGCGGATAACTCATCACTGGCAGCTCAAGTGTTCTTCCCTCCTCCAGGAAGCCCCCACTGACCTCACAGGCAGAGGGAGGCCCTTTACACAGGGGGCCTCAGTCACAGCACTCAAGTCCCCAAGCTCTTCAGAAGCAAGGCCAGGCTGATCCACTCCGTCTTGACCAGACACACAGACTCACCCAGCGCATGTGTCTCAAAGTGGCTTGTGGGCCGGGCATGGAAGGGGAGCAGTGGAAGAGGAGTCCCAAGGGCACAGGCTAGTGACAGCAGATGGTCACTGAGTCAGACAGAGCATCACATGAGCAGTGATTCCCAATCCACAGGAAAGCAGGGGCTTTTTTCCTGCAAGTGGGCCAGGCCTACCCTGGTACAGCCCCACTCATTCTCCGAGTGGTAGCAGTTCTGGGCTGGCCCTTCACTCTGTCCAAGTCTGTCTCTGCTGCCATGGACAGGCTTCCGCCATGACCACACAGAGGGCCTGGGAGGCGTGGACATGCAGCAAGGCTGCCACTACCTCCTACTGACAGGGCCTGCAGTGAATGCCTGGCCTCTCTCACCTGGAGCTGCCTCTGCTGTGGGCCTCACCTGGATACCCCAGCAGGTCTTCACACGCTACCCACAGGCCTGATGGCCCCTGAGGGCTGGGCATGGCTGGACGAAGCCCAGTCCAGCAGGTGGCCTGGGTGCCGCATCCCAGGGGAACAGTCCAGGCTGCAGGCAACAAGGAAGAGGCTGGGCTTGGGAGAGACCACAGGGGCTAAGGGGCCAGGGAGTTCACAGTGCCACCCTGTCTTTTGCCTTTCTTGAATTGGTCCTTATAACCAAGGCCTAGGAGGAAGGGTGGGTGGTTGGACAAGAAAGCAAGGTATTTAAGTGGCCGCAGATCCCTGGGCGTGGGCAGTGGGGGCTAGAGGCAGACACCAAGGCTGATCAGAGGAAGCCACAGAGTGGGGTTCTCACCCAGTCACAACTTTGTATTTAAAAAGCCTTCTTTAAGTTAGCAGTTTTTAAAATTTTAAATAAATGTATTTAAATTTTACTCAAAATTCTACTTCAATGAGTTAAATTTTCTTTAAATACATTTATTTAAATGCATTTACATCTCAAACTTGCTATAAGTAGGGATATATCACTTACCATAAGTTGAGATAACCACAAAAATAAGCAGAATGAAACTAAAGCAGAAGTCACCTCTAGCTTAATGCACTGCCTGCTGACGGCCATAGCCCAAGACTGCCCTTTCCCCAACACAAGAGAGGGGGATGAGCCTTAGGTATTGGGTGTGGCAAATTCTTCACAGAGAATAAAGAGAGATGACCAGCATCCAGATTTCCTGAGTGACTCTGTCATTTTCTGCCCCATGATCCACTCTGCCCGCCCTAGAAGCAGGCCTCACTGGGAACGATGAGAGATGACGAGGCAGGGCCAGCCCCGCTGTCACAGGTGACCTCCAGGCACTAAGGGCGCTTGCACTTTATGTCTCTATGTCGTTGGCAGAAATTTCTGGAGCTGGCCAAGCAAGTAGGAGAGTTCATCACCTGGAAACAAGTGGAGTGTCCCTTCGAGCAAGACCTCAGCATCACGCACTACCTGCACACTGCCCCCATCTTCAGCGAGGATGGTAAGGCAGCCCCTGGCCTCCCTTACCCTCAGCCATGAAACTCGTGGGAGGCCTCTTAGTCACATCACTGTTCAGGGCCCTTGCTGTGAGCAGGGATGCACCACCCTTGACTGTACTGGTTCTGGGAGGAAGCAGAGAAGACTGCGTCCCCCAGCTGGGTGATTGCTACCCCCAGAGCGCAGGACAAGGCCTGGGGAGATGCAGGTTGTGGCCCCAAGGCCAGGCTGCTCCCTGGGCACAGTTTGGAGGCTGTTGGACATTGTAAATCTGAACGATGTTTGGCCCTAATTCCCTCATCAGGCAAGTGGGCATGATGATAAAAACAGCCCTCCCTGGGCTCATGCGGGGATGGTAAAGCACTTGGCTGACTGTGGGTCTTTTCACGGCTGGTGTTTGTGTATGTATGTATGTACGCAATGTGAGTACCTGTGTACATATGTGCGCATGTGTAATACACACTGTCCTGAAATGAGGCATCCATTCTCCCAAGCACTGTTAATATCTGTCCCCTTAAATAGGTTAGCATTTCCATCTGATCACTTGTCAGATACAACAGATTTGCTTTTGAATTTACTGAGTATACTCCCGGAGCTGCCTCCTCCAGAAAGAGAAAGTAATGGAGAAGCAAATAGTCATCTGGGGCTGAGTTGATGACCTTCACGGGGGCAGTGTGGCCCCATGGTTAGCTGCTTTCTGGATGCAGGATGTCATGGGACCATGCTGGGAGGACCCTGCTTAGCACACAGGAGGCCTGATTCTCATCATGGCAGGCATTCTACACATGGACCCACACTCGTGCTCAGGAAAACATCATCTGCCACAAATAAAAAATTAAGGGAAAGAGTTTTTTAGTGACTTGCTTCTGAATTAATATTTTCAATTTGGCCGTTTTTTATATTTTGAAGTTAGTAAATTTGGGGGGGTCTCACCCATATCTGGAGTCTCCCCTACCACACATAATGATAAGCTCACCAGCCTGGGTGCTCCCACCCCAGAAGCAGTGTTACCTATTGGTACCTATTGCATCTATAAAGTTGGGTAATGAGAGAAACTGCTTCCTAGGGCCATGGTGAGAATTAACTGACGGGGCACCAGCAAAGCCCACAGGACTACATTCAATCAATACTAGTTGTATTTGTTTCTTATTGATGTTGTAACAGATCACCACAAATTTGGTGGCTCAGAACAACACAAATTTATCCTCTTATAACTACAGAAGTTAGCAAGTCTGAAATTAGTTCTACTGTGCTGAAATCGAGGTGTTGGCAGAACTGTTTATTTCTGGAAGCGTTAGGGGGGAAATCCATTTCCTGGCCTTTTACAACTTCTAGTGGCTGCCTGCCTGAATTCCTTGGTTTGTGGCCCCTTCTTCCATATTCTTATACCAGCCTCTGCTTCCACCATCATATTGCCTTCTGAAGTCAAGTCTCCCTCTTTCCCTCTTGTAAGGATACTTGTGATTGCAGTTAAGACCCATCCAGATAATCCAGGATAGATAATCTCCTCATCTCTAGATTCTTAACTAAGTCATATTTGTGAAGTCCCTTTTGACCATATTCAGGGGATTAAGACCTGTATGTCTGGGGCCATTATTCCACCTACTACACTAGTTATGATGATGATTATTGTCATTAGTGGAACCTGGGCAATAAAAAGTGTCAGAGGCACATTAGGAGAGAGGTGGGGAGAGTCTAGGGCCAGGAAGAGGAGAGGTTTTGGGGGGTGCATTTCATTCACTCCTTTAGTCTACAATATTTCTAGAGAGTCTGCTAACTGGCAGTCAGACAGACTGCCATGAACATATAAGTGAAATCCTGGCCCTTCTGGAATGCCCTTAGAGGGAAGCACCTTCCATTTTAACCCTCCTTTCTTCCTATCCTTCCCTCCACCCTCACCCCACCCCACCACCTGACACACACACACACGCATGCAAAATAAGGCTGAGAAAATCAAAAAAAGGAACATGTATTAGGCCCCAGTTAGGATGGTCAAAGCCTCTGACAAAAGCCTGGCCCTGCCCTCAGTCCCATCAGACCTCTCCTGACAGGACGTGCTGGCAATCCAGTCAGCTCCCTGAAACAGAGAGAAAATAGAGAAAATCTCGGCAGAGACATAGAATATATACAGAAGAGTCAAATGGAAATTTTAGAACTGAAAAAATGCAACAACTGAAATAAGAAAACTGAATGGATGGGTTCAATAGCATAATGGAGAGAACAGAGGAAAGAATCAGTGAGCTGAAAGACAGAACAATAGAAACTATACAGTCTTGACAACAGAGAAAAAATGGACTGAGCCACGCCCGGGAGGCCAGTGGGACTGTAACAAAACACGTAGCACTCACGTCATCAGAGTCTGGGAAGGAGAGGACAAACTGGGTACGGTTGAAAAGTACTCAAAGACGTAATGGCAAGAAATGTCTCTATGTGGAAAAGACATAAACCTACAGATTCGAGAAGCTGAGTGAATCCCAAACAGGATAAACCAAAAGAACCTGTACCGAGACATATCATAATCAAACATCTGGAAACTAAAGGGAAAAAACTATCTTGAAAGTCCTGAGAGGGAAATGACGGTACCTATAGGAGAAAAACAGTTCAGATGGCACCAGGTTCATCATCAGATGCCATAGGGGCAGTGGCACATTTTTCCAGTGCTGAAAAAAACAACTATCAACCCATAATTTTATATCCAGTGAAAATATCCTTTAGGAACTTACTGTAGCTAAGGCAAAATGGAATTCTAGAAACTGTTCAAGGAACCCATAAGAAAAGAAAAACAAAACACAGAACAAAAAGAAAACAATACATGAGTAAATAAATAAACAGGCAGACGTAAGCTCTAACATATCAATATTATATTAACAGAAGTGATCCAAATACAGAGATTGGCAGAGTAAATTAAAAATGTGACCCAACTATATGCTGTCTACATGAAACTCATTTTCAAGTATAATGATTTAGACAGGTTAAAAAGTAAAATGATGGGGAAACGTTAATCAAAAAAAAAAAAAAAGGCAGAAATGGCAGTATTACTATAAGATAAATTACTTCAGAGCAAAGAAAATTTCCAGAGACAGAGAGGAACATTCAGTTCAGTTCAGTTGATCAGTCGTGTCTGACTCTTTGTGATCCCATGAACCACAGCACAGCAGGCCTCCCTGTCCATCACCAGCTACTGGAGTCCATCCAACCCATGTCCACTGAGTTGGAGATGTCATCCAACCATCTCATCCTCTGTCGTCCACTTCTCCTCCTGCCTTCAATCTTTTCTAGCATCAGGGTCTTTTCAAATGAGTTATCTCTTCACATCAGGTGGCCAAAGTATTGGAGTTTCAGCTTCAACATCAGTCCTACCAATGAACACCCAGGACTGATCTCCTTTAGTATGGACTGGTTGGATCTCCTTGCAGTCCAAGGGACTCTCGAGTCTTCTCCAACACCACAGTTCAAAAGCATCAATTCTTTCCACGTTCAGCTTTCTTTATAGTCCAGTTCTCACATCCATACATGACTACTGGAAAAACCATAGCCTTGACTAGATGGACGTTTGTTGACAGAGTAATGTCTCTGCTTTTTAATATGCTGTCTGGGTTGGTCATAACTTTCCTGCCAAGGAGTAAGTGTCTTTTAATGTCATGGCTGTAATCACCATCTGCAGTGATTTTGGAGCCCCAAAAATAAAGTCAGCCACTGTTTCCACTGTTTCCCCATCTATTTGCCATGAAGTGATGGGACCTGATGCTGTAATCTTAGTTTTCTGAATGTAAGCCAACTTTTTCGCTCTCCTCTTTCACTTTCATCGAGAGGCTCTTTAGTTCTTCTTCACTTTCTGCCATAAGGGTGGTATCATCTGCATATCTGAGGTTATTGATATTTCTCCCAGCAATCTTGATTCCAGCTTGTGCTTCCTCCAGCCCAGTGTTTCTCATGATGTACTCTGCAGGTAAGTTAAATAAGCAGGGTGACAATATACAGCGTTGACGTACTCCTTTTTCTATTTGGAACATTATGTAATAATAAAATGGTCAGTCCACCAAGAAGATGTAGCAATCCTAAATGTGTATCCACCAAGCAACAACGTTTATGAAGCAAAACTCAATAGAACTGAAAGGAGAAATAAATAGATCCACAATTATTAATATTATTGGTGACTTCAACACCCTCTGTTAACAACTGATATAACAACTAGGGAGGAAGTCAGCAAAGACCAAGCAGAACTCACCAATACCATCAAATAGGATCCAATGGACATTTATAAACAATTCCATATAACTACAGCAGAATACACATTTTTTTCAATTGCCCATAGAACATATACCAAGATAAACCATATCGTGAGCTACATAAGACAAAGTGTAACAAATTTAAATAACAAATCATATGGTATATATTCTCTGATCACAATAGAATCAAACTAGAAATCAATAACAGAAGACAACAGGAAAATCTCCAAATGCTTAGAATCTAAACAACATACTTCTAAATAATCCATGAGTTAAGAAGTCTTGGGGAAATAAAAAATAATTGAACTAAATGGAAATGCTATCAATATCTGTGGGACATAGCTAAAGAAGGGCTGAGAGAATTTTACAGCATGGAATGCATACATTAGAAAAACTGAAACACCTTGAATCAATCATCTCAGTTCCCACTCCAAAAACCTAGAAAAAGAGGAGCAAAATAAACCAAAAGTCAGCGGAAGAAAAGAAATAAGAACACAAGAGAGCAGAAATCAATGAAATGGAAAACAGAACCATTTTAAAAAGTTAATTAAAGAGCTTGTTCTTTGAAAAGCATAATAAAATTTCCATCCTCTAGCAAAGAACATCTTGAACAAAGAAAAATGAGAGAAAGACAGAAATTATTAATATTGGGAATGAAACAGTATCACTACAGACTCTGCGAACATCAAAAGACTCATAAGAAAGTACTATGAAAAACTATATGCATGTAAATTTGACAATTTAGATGAAATGGACCGATTTCTCAAAAAACACAAACTTCCACAACTCAACATAAAATAGATAATTTGAATAGCCCAATAGCTATTAAGAAAACTGAATTTTTCATTTAAAAGCACTCCGAAATGAAGTATTTGAGCCCATATGGTTATACTAGAGAATTCTACCAAATATTTAAAGAAATAACACCGACTCTGTACCATCTCCTTCAGAAAAAGAATGAAGAGGAGGGAACTTCCCAGGTTGCCTTATAAAGCTAATATTATGATATCACAATCAGACAAAGACAGTACAGCTAATACAGACTGATGTCCCTCATGTATACAGATGCAAAAAATCCTTCAGAAAATACTAGCAAACATAATTCCACAATATATAAAAATAAACATATATCATGACTTGTTCCAGAGATGTAAGGCTATTCAGTATTTAACTAGATAACAGAGAACCCAGAAAGAGACCCACAGGAATATTCCAAGTGATTTTTGACAAAAGTGCAAAAGCAATTCAGTGAAGGAAAGATAGTCTTCACAACAAATGATGCAAATGTATCTGGACATCCACAGGGCAACAAATGAACTTCAACCTAAGCCTCACATTTTATACAGAAAGTAACTCAAAATGGATCACAGGCTTGAATGTAAAACTATACAACTTTAAGAGAAAAAAAAAGAGAGAGAAGCAAGAGAAAATCTTCAGGATGTAGAACCAGACAAAGAGTTTCTTATAAAACTAAATATGCAACTACTGTATGACTCAGCACTTATTCTCTTGGGCATATGTTTATTCCAGAGAAATGAATGTTTACATGTTTTCACAAAAACTCATACACCAATGTTTACAGAAGCTTAATTTGTTACAGCCAAACACTGGAAACAACCCAGATGGCCTTCAGTGGGTGAATGGTTAAACAAAGTATGGTATGGAATACTATTCAGCTACAAAAAGGAATGCACCCCACTGATGCACACTACAGCATGGATGCATCTCCAGAGAATTACTGAGTGAAAAGAGCCAATCCCAACAGGTTACATACTGTGTAATTCCATTTCTATAGCATTCTTGAAATGACAAAATAAAGATTCAGGGAACAGATTCATGGTGGTCAGGGATTAAGGAAGGAGTGGGGCCAGAAGGGAGCTGGGTGTGGCTGTAAAAGGGCAGCATGAGGGATCCCTGTGGTGATGGGATGTTCTGCACCTTGACTATGTTGACACCAATATCCTGGTGATAATCTCATCCTGTAGTTTGGCAATTGGTTACTGTTGGGAGAAACTGGGTGAAAGGTGCATGGATCTCCCTGTATTATCTCTTACAATTGCATGTGAATCTGCAGTTACATCCCAATAACAAATTAATTCAAAAGCAAAAAGCAGGTGAGACTGTTGAGTGTAGAAGAGGTTATTATCATTGATCATAAATGCATACTATCACTTCATTTTCTGATTAGGTCTTTATTTGGCTTCTTATGAAAGTGAGAGCCCAGAGAACCAAACAGAAAAAGAGAGGTGGAAATCTCTAAGGTGAGTCTATGTGCCAAGACAAGGTTGGAGGGTGAGGGGGCAGACTAGAGGGAGGGGTAGGATGCTTGGGGAGGGTCCCTGGGGCCAAGTCAGAGCTGAGGGACTTCATCAGTTGTCAGCCTGATGGGAGGCCCTCCGTGGGGGTGGGGGCAGGTCAGACCAGGGTCTTAGAGGTTAGGGAGGAACTCAAGCACTGGGGTATGGAGAAGAGGCGAGGACCATGACCCGCCAGAGCTTGAGGTTGCCTCGTGGGCAGCTGAGATGTGTGCCCCAGGGCCTGGAACCCCAGTCCACGCTCATGCTAGAAAGTTAGGCACGCACCGTCTCTTCTTGTTCGGCCTGTTAATACAGCTGAACGAGGTCAGAAAAGAGGAGCAGCACTGGGCTCTGAGGACTGAGCCACGAAGACAGCACATGCCCCTCTGGGGTGGGGGTCACAGGGGTGCGTCACCACAGGCCAGGCCGGCAGGGCCCCACCACCCTCAGCATGCTCAAATCTGCAGGTCTTCTATTCTGGGGAAGACGTGAGAGGCACTGAGCTGGAGCAGGAGGAGGAGGGAGAGGAAGAGAGGAAGCCAGCCTTCTGCAGCCCTGCCTGCCCCAGCCAGCCCAGTGGGAGGTGGAGGCACTGATGCGTCACTGCTTTGCAAGCTGTGATCCTGTGGCCTGCCACCTGCCACAGTGACCACACGGCCCAGGCGAACGTTCTCCACCTTTTGTGAAACCTCAGCCCTGGAAGGGCCCAGGGCCTCCAAACATATGAGGGGCACGTGCCTCGGGGGCCCTGCCTTCAGAACAGTGGCGGTCACATTGCTGGTCAGTCTGTCTGTCCTCGGCAATGATCCAAGAGGTTGGGCGGCTGTGGGCTCACCCTCGCCATGGAGGTAAACACCTAGCCTGTCTCCAGGCGACCTGGGAACCTTCATATATCCAGCAGCCGTCATGGTGCCATGGGAGGGGGCACAGCCCACTTGCGGCCCCTGCCATGTTACTAATGGACCCAGTCCTGCCCAGTGAGATGGGCTGGTTTCTGTAGCCCTGTGTATACCCTTTCGGCATCCTGCTGGTATCAGGGTAGCTTCCTGGTGAGAGCTATGACAGCAGGTCAGCAGGACAAATGTGAGTCACGCACTTGACCATGTGTACAGTACATTGTACATTTTAGAGCTGGTATAAACACGCTGGTATACCCTGTGTATTCACATCCACTTCGCATCTCTCACTGGTGACTTTCTGCCAGGATGCAGGGCAATGTCCCAGTTCAGGCCCGGGAATGCAGTGAGCACAGGTCAGGAGGGGGACTTGGGGGCCATTTCCATGCCATAGGCCCCATATCCTGCTGAAACTTGCTGGTGCATAGTCAGTATTTGGTGAGCTCCAGGGAGTGGATACTGACAGCCATGTGTGAGGCCAGATGCCTCTCTTGTTTGGGTGAATAGTGATGGAGTCGGGGAGGACCCATAGCCCACAGGAGGTCCTCCAGTGGGCTCTCACTCTGCCCTTCACACACTGAGCCACATTTCTGGGTCTGGAGCAAATGGGTCATGGAGCTGCTGAGCCCCCACCTGGCATGCAACCAGGTCACCCAGTCAAGAAGTCAGGGAGTGTGATGGGCACCCCCAGTCCCAGTCAGGGCCTGAGCACAGAGGACTGTGCTGAAGACGCAGTGATGCATCCTGGCCAGCCCCTGACCACATCAGGCCTCTCAGAGTCCAGACCCAGCTCAGCAAGGACCGGCCTCAGCTGTCTTGGCAGTGTGGCCTTTGGTCCCACCTGGAGGACAGGCAGAGACAAGACAACCAACACCCCAGATGCCTCCCCCAACTCGAAGAACTCTGCCTGATGAACCCAGGACCTCAGCAAGGATCCTGCAGCCTGAAGAGGCGTGGGAGTGTGCCTATTTGGCTTGAACGGAATCTGCTGTACTCCAGACCAGCCTACCCCTGTCCATCCGAGACCCCAGAGAGGCTGAGGAGTACAGCAGAGACAGTCTGGGTTTCAGTCAGGCCCAGGCTCCCACCCTGCCTCACACCATATCTAAGCTCTCCACAGGGGTTGGGGTGGGGTTCTGGGGCCAAAACCAAGGGTTCCTGGGGGTCCCAGAAGCTAACTAGAAGCACTTCCTGATCCCCTCAGGCCTGCCCAGCACACTCCCTTGGTGTCTGGCATCTCCTGGGGCAACACTGGACCAGACTCCTAAAGCCATCAGCAGGGACCCAGAGCACTGCCTGTCGGAGGTCGGGACAGGTGCACAGAGTGGGTTAGTGGCCTGGAGACGCAATGGCAGGCCCAGGGCTGAGGCCTGGGGAGCTCCAGGAGGCCTCTCAGGTTATCTCCTTCCCTCCTCCCCAGCCACAGGGAGGCAGGACACGCTGGATGGGGCCCCCAGTTCCACAGGCCCAGGCCTTGCCAGTCACCTGACTCCAGGAAATCCCAGAATACTGAGCTTCAGGAAGCATCAGGTGAGGTCAAGGAGGCAGGGGCAGCTGGCCAGTGTGTTCTCTGCCTCATGCAATCCTTCCCCCGGGCCCAGGATCCCAGACCCCAAATTCCTCCCCTCAGCCACACCCCTCAGAGTCCTCTCCATCTCCTACCAGAGGACGGCAGCTCCTGCAGGCTGTGGGGAACATCAGGAAAGGATGCTGGAGAAGTAATACAGGCCTGGAGGTGGCACTCCGGGGGTTAGCTGTGAGGCAGGTCAAGAACGTCACTGCTCATAAAGCCCTGAGGCTGTCTCCTGTCTCCTGGTTCTGTAGCCTTGCACTGCTGGGTGTTCCCACTGCCCTGCACGCTGTAACTCGGTTTGTCGATCTAGTAAGAGCTGCAACCTCACACACTGCGGTCCCCGTCCCGGGGAGGGTCCCTGACTTGCAGCACTCACATCCACAGCTGCTCCCTCCAGCCTGCCAGTCCCTTTGGCCCAGGGCAGAATAAGTGTCAGCTGAGGATGGCAAGGTGAGACCTGGGCTCATCCCCATCTCAGAGAGAGTCCAGGCAATGAGGAGGCAGAAGCCCGTGGCCAGCCCCACAGAGAACAACAGGGCCAAGGGACTCAAGCTGAGTGCACCTGTATCTCGGATTTATCCAGGGACCCTGCTCCCCACCTCTGTGAGCAGCCACTTGGTACCAAGCCCCCAATGCCCAGGTTAGGAGGAAGACTTTGCTTGACTCAGTAGCTCCACAGGTGGGGAACATGGTACCCCTTCTCAAATGCAGCCTCAGGGCCCAGGGAGGATTGGTACCTGGCTCATGGCCTGTAAATGGTTCCTTCGCCACATCCCAGGACTCATGGCCCCTCCCTGCAGAGGCCCTGCTGTCCGCCTGCTCTCCTAGCCTCAGTCCCTGTGGCCAGGTCAGATGGCCTACCTGGGGGGCAGCAGATGGAGGAGCCCAGGCCTATGGACCAGGTGTCAGCAGCACAGGTGGTGCCCGAGCGTGATGCCCAGAGGCCCAATCTACTGCCAGGTGACACAGCTCCCTGCCACACAGCAGGTCTGCGGCACCCAGCTCAGCACACTGCAGGCACCAGGACGCAGGGCTCGGGGGTGACCTTCATCCCCACCATGCCCAGGAGGCCAGCAAAGGGCGGGGGCTGTGCTCATTCTTTGTGGTCTTGTACTTTTTCTCTAGTCTTCCCCATTCTATTGTTTTCCTCTATTTCCTTGCACTGATCACTAAGACAGGCTTTCTTATCTTTCCTCACAATTCTTTGGAACTCGGCATTCCTCAGGGATCAGTGCAAAGAAACAGAGGAAAACAATAGACTGGGAAAGACTAGAGATCTCTTCAAGAAAATTAGAGATACCAAGGGAACATTTCATGCAAAGATGAGCACAATAAAGGACAGAAATGGTATGGACCTAACAGAAGCAGAAGATATTAAGAAGAAGTGGCAAGAATACACAGAACTGTACAAAAAATATCTTCATGACCCAGATAATCGTGATGGCATGATCACTCACCTAGAACCAGACATCCTGGAGTGTGAAGTCAAGTGGGCCTTAGGAAGCATCACTACAAACAAAGTTAGTGGAGGTGATGGAATTCCAGTTGAGCTCTTTCAAATACTGAAAGATGATGCTGCGAAAGTGCTTCACCCAATATGCCAGCAAATCTAGAAAACTCAGCAGTGGCCACAGGACTGAAAAAGGTCAGTTTTCATTCCAATCCCAAAGAAAGGCAATGCCAAAGAATGCTCAAATGACTGCACAATTGCACTCATCTCACACGCTAGTAAAGTAATGCTCAAAATTCTCCAAGACAGGCTTCAGCAATACGTGAACCGTGAACTTCCTGATGTTCAAGCTGGTTTTAGAAAAGGCAGAGGAACCAGAGATCAAATTGCCAACATCTGCTGGATCATCAAAAAAGCAAGAGAGTTCCAGAAAAACATCTATTTGTGCTTTATTGACTATGCCAAAGCCTTTGACCGTGTGGATCACAATAAACTGTGGAATATTCTGAAAGAGATGGGAATCCCAGACCACCTGACCTGCCTCTTGAGAAATCTGTATCCAGGTCAGGAAGCAACAGTTAGAAGTGGACATGGAACAAAAGACTGGTTCAAGGCTGTATATTATCACCCTGCTTATTTAACTTACATGCAGAGTATATCATGAGAAATGCTGGACTGGATGAAACACAAGCTGGAATCAAGATTGCCGGGAGAAATATCAATAACCTCAGCTATGCAGATAACACCACCTTTATGGCAGAGAGCGAAGAACAAAAGAGCCTCTTGATGAAAGTAAAAGTGGAGAGTGAAAAGTTGGCTTAAAACTCAACATTCAGAAAACTAAGATCATGTCATCCAGTCCCATCACTTCGTGGCAAATAGATGGGGAAACAATGGAAACAGTGACAGACTTTATTTTTCTGGGCTCCAAAGTCACTGCAGATGGTGACTACAGCCATGAAATTAAAAGACGCTTACTCCTTGGAAGAAAAGTTATGAGCAGCCTAGACAGCATATTAAAAAGCAGAGACATTACTTTGCCAATATAGGTCTGTCTAGTCAAAGCTATGATTTTTCCAGTAGCCATATCTGGATGTGAGAGTTGGACTATAAAGAAAGCTGAGCACCGAAGAATTGAAGCTTTTGAACTGTGATGTTGGAGAAGACTCTTGAGAGTCCCTTGGACACCAAGGAGATCAAACCAGCCCATCCTGAAGATCAGTCCTGAATATTCATTGGAAGGAGTGATGTTGAAGCTGAAACTCCAATACTTTGGCCACGTGATGCAAAGAGCTGACTCACTTGAAAAGACCCTGATGCTGGGAAAGCTTGAAGGTGGGAGCAAAGGGGATGACAGAGGATGGGATGGTTGGGTGGCATCACCGACTCAATGGACATGTGTTTGAGTAAACTCCAGGGATTGGTGATGGACAGGGAGGCCTGGTGTGCTGCAGTCCGTGGGATTGCACAGAGTCGAACACAACTGAGCAACTGAACTGAAGTGAACTTTTTCTCTGAGCCCTCCAGAGAAGGAACAGGGATGTTAGGATGGGAAGATATTCCTGATTGGGGTTTGCCTCAGAGATCCCTGGGCCTGGCTGGGGTTCAGAATCAGTTCATCTCATACAGCTCATCTATGGGGGTCCCTGAAGCCCCTGTCTCCTACATTGCTTCCCTACCCACCTAGTTTCTTGGGGTAGGTGACACCACTGTGGCCAGTGACTTACCCCAGGAACTCAGCCACATCCAGGCTCCTGTGGAGGCTCGTCTATCCCACCTGACAGCTCTCCAGGGCAGGACCTCAGAAAACCCCAGGGTGGTTCTCAAAGTTGTGTCCAAAGTTATCCCAGGGGACACCACAGGCCATTTCCCTAACAACCAGAGACAGCCAGCCACAAGCGTGGCCCCTCGTCCTTCAGATGCCTCAGGCAGGTATCAGACCTGGGGCACTGCATCCCCTGTGTGGCAGGGCTTATGTGAGTTTCCAAAGGAAGGGGCACCCCACCCACAGAAGCCCCCCAAGCAGTGCCCTTCCCAGCCTCTAACTCCTGACCACTGATATACCCCATCCGTGAGTCAAGGGGGCACAGAGTCAGATAACTCAGTCAAGAGCCACAGTCAGGGTGTGCCTCAACTGGAAGCTCCATTTCACCCCAAAACTCAAATGCTTCCAGGCTTTATACACAGCCTAACAAATCCCATGACATGGGTGCTATCACCGTCCACCCTGGCAAGTGACAAAATGTGGGCTCAGGCTGTGCCCTAGGACACTGAGCATGCAGGGACAGAGCCTGGCCCCAGTAGAGTCCATTGTCCACCAGAGCTCTGTTGCTAACGGTGCCGAGAAGCCAAGAGGAGCTCTGACTGGTCTCTGGGTCTTCCTCCAAGCACAAACACAATGACACGCATCTTTCCTCCACTCTCACCCCTTCCTCTTTGGAGGGCTGCTGAGTTCTGCAGTATCCCCTGGGGTTTCAGGTGAGCCTCTACTGTCTCAAGCCTGCTCAAGACAAAACCTCCCAACTCCCCTACTGCACACACCCCTCTGTGGGCCCTGCTGGGCACAGTCAGGCCTCCTCCCTAGCAGCAGAAAACGGCAGGCTTCACTGCATCCCCATCACACTACCGTTTGTCCCCGCATCCATACTCAAAGGTTAACATCCCACTACACAATGTTTTCAGTGAAAATGGCTTCATTTTTCACTTCCAGGACTCAAATGGGAACCCTAGATCCCTAGGCCCAGCATCAGATCCAACAGGAAGACACTGAAACACACACAAGAGATGCTTCTCAGCAGAAGCAGGGCCTTGACCTCAGGCTGAGCAGAGAGGCTGGCACTGCCTTCGACATCCAACCCTGGGCCCAGGCAGGACCAGAAGGTGGGAAGATTAACTGGGGATGACTAGACCTGAGGCCTCAGCTAGAGCCCCCACTGCTGACCAACAGACCTCCACCAAGCAAGCAAGCTGGGAGAACAGTTCAGCAGAGAGAGGAGACAGAAATTTATTGTGTCAGGGGCAGAGTGCAGTGGCAAGAAAGACTCTCAGAGGCCAGATTGTGAAAGATCAACACCCCTCCACGGGGACGGGGGAGACCAAGGAGCTTCGAGTTTACCCTGAAGCTCTGGGTTGGGGCAAGAGGGACCCTGAAGAGTTTCAGGAGATGATGTAATTGTTAATTTTATGTGTCAGCTTGACAGGACCACAGGGTCCCCAAATATTTAATCATGTGAGGGTACTTCTGAGTGAAATTAACATTTGAGTCCGTTTGCAGTCAGCTATGTCCGTCTCTTTGCAGCCCCATGGACTGCAGCCCACGAGGCTCCTCTGCCCATGGAATTTTCCAGGCAAGAACACTGGAGTGGGCTGCCACTTTCTGCTCCAGGGGATCTTCCCGACCCAATCCCCTACACTGACAGGCGGGTTCTTTACCACTGGCACCACCCAGCATGCCCCTTTGAGTCAGTGGACTCAGTAAATCTGATTGTCTTCTCCAATGTGAGGGGGCTACATCCAATCAGTTGGAGGCCTGAATAGAACAAAAAATTAGAGAAATTGCTGGCTGGCTGTCTACTTTCGACCCTGGGACACAGTGCTCCTGCATTTTGGCCTAAAATTCACACCACTGGCTCTCCTGACTTTCCAGCTTGCCCACAGCAGATCTTGGGACTCTCAGCCACCACAGTTACTTGAGCGAATTCCTTATCATCTATCTATCTATAATCCATCTTCTAAAACCCATCTATCTGCCATCTCTCGCTCTCTTTATCTATCTCTCCTCTTGGTTTCTCTGGAGAACCCAGATTAATACAGGGGGTAACATGGTCAGTTTTAGAAAGATTTCATTGATACTTTTTTACACAATAATTCTAATTTTGTAATTTATCTTAAGGAAAACAACTTGATTAGCACAGTATTTGCATAGTAGAGAAGTAACTCATGGTTACATTGTTCCTGTTCCTATGACAGCAGGTAGACTGTGCTCCCCAGCCCAGCCCAGAACCTAGAAAACCGGCTCTTGCTCAAGAGGCATGCCTGAACCTCTTCTTGGAGCCGCAGTGGGAGACTGGTGCATTCTCCTGGCTCTGCTTGCACGTTGGATGTGCTGTCTGTGAGGGGCTGAGTCAGGGATAAGGTCAGCACAGCAATACAGAAAGCTCTGCGGCCAGTTTACTTACTCTTTTGTAGAGAATTAGATCTCATTTATTTCAATAGTTATTTGTCTTTTTGCATTAAAACATAAATAAAATACATCAGTATAGAGCACAGTTTGGTTTAAATTAAGATCTCTTAACACTAACATATACAACATCTCTGTCTAGGTCTGTCTTTGCAGTTAATCACTGGACCTCACACACTCGGGCATTTTGCAAAGAGACCTGCTGGGAGGCCCTGACAGGACACAGGTGAGAGAGGAAGGTAGGCTCAGCCAGAGTGTGGCAGTGGAGATGGAAAACATGGCCAGGTTTGGGATACATTTTGTAGGTAAAAATTTTGAAAGGTTTACTGATGGAGTATAAGTCAATGTGAAAGAAAAATAAAGGCCAAATTAACTCCAAGGTTTTGGGGCCTTAGCAAATAGAGGCCTGAGCTATGGGGAGACTGGGAGAGGAATAGGATTATAGAGGAAAACAAGGAGTTTGATTAGAGGAAAACCCATGCTCAGTTTTTATAGGCCTGGTGGGCTGCCGTCTCAGGTCGCACAGTCGGACACAGCTGAAGCAACTCAGCAGCAGCAGCAGCAGGTAGCGCTGGTGGGAAAGAGCCTGCCTGCCAGTGCAGGAGATGTAAGAGACATGGGCTTGAGCCCTGGGCCGGGAAGATACTCCCTGGAAAAGGGAAGGGCAACCCACTCCAGTGTTATTGCCTGGAGAATCCCATGGAGAGAGGAACCTGGGGGGCTATGGTCCACAGGGTTGCAAAGAGGCGGACATGACTGAGCGACTTATCTCACATGCATGCTCAGTCTGAGATGTCCGTTAGGCAGCCCTGTGAATATGTCGAGTACAGATTAGACTGACATGATTCTGGGGTTCTGAGGGCAAGTCTGGCCTGGGTATATAAAACTGGGGGGCTTCCTGTGCAGGCTGGTTTACAGCCAGGGGCTCAGATGAAGCATATAGAGAGTAGAGCAACTGAGCCCTTTGGGGCATTTGAATGTTTAGAGATAGGGGAAATAAAGCAGATGCATCAAAGGACATTGAGAAAGAGTGCCTAGAAGTTAAGAGGGAAACAAAAGAAGAGACGAAAGCTGATAAAGATTCAAGAAGGAAGGAGTGATCAGCTGTGTCCTGTGCTACTGAGCAGTCAAAGACAAGAATCAAGAGCCAGCCTTCACACTGGGGAGCAGAGGTGAAGAGCAACCTCAAAAGTCAAAGACAAGAATCAAGAGCCAGCCTTCACACTGGGGAGCAGAGGTGAAGAGCAACCTCAAAAGCCAAAGACAAGAATCAAGAGCCAGCCTTCACACTGGGGAGCAGAGGTGAAGAGCAACCTCAAAAGTCAAAGACAAGAATCAAGAGCCAGCCTTCACACTGGGGAGCAGAGGTGAAGAGCAACCTCAAAAGTCAAAGACAAGAATCAAGAGCCAGCCTTCACACTGGGGAGCAGAGGTGAAGAGCAACCTCAAAAGTCAAAGACAAGAATCAAGAGCCAACCTTCACACTGGGGAGCAGAGGCGAACAGCAACCTCAAAAGGAGGGGTTTCAGGGAAATGCTGGAGGTGAAAAAAAGTGAAAGTGAGTCGAACAGTCGTGTCCGACCCTTTGCGACCCCATGGACTGTGTAGCACACCAACGCTCCTCTGTCCATGGAATTTTCCAGGCAAGAATACTGGAGTGGGCTGCCATTTCCTTCTCCAGGATATCTTCCCAACCCAGGGATCAAACCCGGGTCTCCTACAAAAGTTTGAAGACAATTCAAAAGAAAATGGAAAAACTGACTCTCCAATAGACAAATGGGCAGAAGATATGAACAGTTTCATAGAAGAAGAAATGCAAATGACTCCAACTTATGAAAAGATGCTTATGGATGACAGAAATATTCAACCTCACTCAAAGAGGACCACATTGGCATGCTGTTTTCACTGCTTAGAATGACAGAATAATAATTGCAAAATTGTGTGGGCAAAACTGGGGAAACAGACACTCTTGCGTTGCTCTTCGTGTGTGTCCGTGCTTAGTTGCTATTGTGTCTGACTCTTTGCTACCCCGTGGGCTGTCTGCTACTCCAGGCTCCTCTGTCCATGGGGATCCAGTAGGTTGCCATGCCCTCCTCCAGGGGGTCTTTGCAACCCAGGGGTCGAACTCAGGTCTCCTGCATTGCAGGTGGATTTCTTACCATCCAGGCCACCAGGGAAGCCCATGTTGCCCTTTGGCATGTAGTTAATACAGTTCTACGGAAGTGAATTGGACAATTTTCATCACATTTGCAAATATGTATCTGCTTGATGTGGTAATTCCATCTCTTGCAGTTTATCTTACCATCATGCTTGTACTCCTCCAAATGAATAAGCCGCATACAGCTGTTCATTGCAGCACCATTTGACAGAAAAAGACTGAAACTAACCCAAGTGTCAATAAGTAGGAAATTGGTTAAATCAGTAACCGCACAGCTCTACCAGAGAATACCATGCAGCTGTAATGAGGATGCTCTTTAGGTACTGATATGAAAAATTATCCACTATATGATACAGGTACATAAAAACATGTATAATGTCATCATTTGTGTAAAAAAGGATGAGAAAAATATATATTTACATTTGCTTATATTAAATAAAATCTCTTAAAATTTTAAAACATTTTAAAATGCACAAAAGTCTAATAATAGTTAATTTTAGGGACATGTAGCCTGTGGATAGAAAAAGACTTTTTGCTTTTAAACTAAGCAATTCCTGGATTACTAGACAGGATCTATACATTCTTCATTTCAAAGAAAATTGAAATATTACTTTCCAGAATATTTACCAGTCTATACTCCCACCAACAGGATTCAGTTCACTTTAGTTCAGTTCAGTCACTCAGTCGTGTCCGACTCTTTGCAACCCCATGAATCGCAGCATGCCAGGCCTCCCTGTCCATCACCAACTCCCGGAGTTCACTCAGTCTCACGTCCATCAAGTCACTGATGCCATCCAGCCATCTCACCCTCTGTGGTCCCCTTCTCCTGTCCCCAATCTCTTCCAGCATCAGAGTCTTTTCCAATGAGTCAACTCTTTGCATGAGGTATCAAAAGTACTGGAGCTTCAGCTTTAGTATCATTCCTTCCAAAGTAATCCCAGGGTTGATGTCCTTCAGAATGGACTGGTTGGATCTCCTTGCAGTCCAAGGGACCCTCAACAGTCTTCTCCAACACCACAGTTCAAAAGCATCAATTCTTCGGTGCTCAGCCTTCTTCACAGTCCAACTCTCACATCCATACATGACCACAGGAAAAACCATAGCCTTGACTAGACGGACCTTAGTCGGCAAAGTAATGTCTCTGCTTTTGAATATGCTATCTAGGTTGGTCATAACTTTTCTTCCAAGGAGTAAACATCTTTTAATTTTATGGCTGCAATCACCATCTGCAGTGATTTGGGAGCCCAAAAAAATAAAGTCTGACACTGTTTCTACTGTTTCCCCATCTGTTGCCCATGAAGTGATGGGACCAAATGCCATGATCTTCGTTTTCTGAATGTTGAGCTTTAAGCCAACTTTTTCACTCTCCTCTTTTGCTTTTATCAAGAGGTTTTTTAGTTCCTCTTCACTTTCTGCCATAAGAGTGGTGTCATCTGCATATCTGAGGTTATTGATATTTCTCCTGGCAATCTTGATTCCAGCTTGTGTTTCTTCCAGTGCAGCGTTTCTCATGATGTACTCTGCATAGAAGTTAAATAAGCAGGGTGACAATATACAGCCTTGACACACTCCTTTTCCTATTTGGAACCAGTTCTAACTGTTGCTTCCTGACCTGCATACAGATTTTTCAAGAGGCAGGTCAGGTGGTCGGGTATTCCCATCTCTTTGAGAATTTCCCACAGTTTATTGTGATCCACACAGTCAAAGGCTTTGGCATAGTCAATAAAGCACAAATAGATGTTTTTCTGGAACTCCCTTGCTTTTTTGATGATTCAGCAGATGTTGGCAATTTGATCTCTGGTTCCTCTGCCTTTTCTAAAACCAGCTTGTACATCATGGAGTTCACGGTTCACGTATTGCTGAAGCCTGGCTTGGAGAATTTTGAACATTACTTTACTAGCATGTGAGATGAGTGCAATTGTGTGGTAGTTTGAGCATTCTTTGGCATTGCCTTTCTTTGGGATTGGAATGAAAACTGAACTTTTCCAGTCCTGTGGCCACTGCTGAGTTTTCCAAATTTGCTGGCATATTGAGTGCAGCACTTTCACAGCATCATCTTTTAGGATTTGAAAGAGCTCAACTGGAATTCCATCACCTCCACTAGCTTTGTTCGTAGTGATGCTTTCTAAGGCCCACTTGACTTCACATTCCAAGATGTCTGGCTCTAGATTAGTGATCACATCATCATGATTATCTGGGTCATGAAGATCTTTTTTGTACAGTTCTTCTGTGTATTCTTGCCACCTCTTCTTAATATCTTCTGCTTCTGTTAGGTCTAGACCATTTCTGTCCTTTATCGAGCCCATCTTTGCATGAAATGTTCCCTTGGTGTCTCTAATTTTCTTGAAGGGATCTCTAATCTTTCCCATTCTGTTGTTTTCCTCTATTTCTTTGCATTGATCAAAATCCTTGCCAACACTTAATATCATCAGGATATGTTCCTGCTGCAAGATATTTGTACAAAATAAGGAATCAAATTAGAAAGATGATGTCAACAATCATAGGCTACAACACAAGGGGAGAGAACCAGACAGTGTCCAGAGTAGACGCAAACCCAGAGGCCGCAGGTTTCAGGAAAAGCCTGCACTGAGAGGTGGCTAACAGATATGACCGTCCTAACTGCTGCTGCTCCTGGGGAGCGAAAAAAGAGATGGGCAATGAAAAAATAGTCAGGATAACTGACCTTTATTACATGCCCTTTAACACTATAAATTATTTTCAAGTAGTACTGATTTTTTTTTAATTTTTATTTTTACTTTATTTTACTTTATAATACTGTATTGGTTTTGCCATACATTGACATGAGTCCACCACGGGTGTACATGCATTCCCAAACATGAACCCCCCTCTCACCTCCCTCATTAACTTTAAAAATAATTTCTAAAGCCAAATTATAAAACTCCATTCAAGCATTATACAGCAAAAAATTACAGTAAATCACTGTAGAAGGTAGAATGGGGCTCCTAAACCTGAGAGGACTTGCGTACCTAGCATAATGAGCAAAGAAATGAGCAAGAGCAGGGACAGCAAAAGATGGGTTTGTCTCTCAAAGGTTATCTCTTTCCAAAGTAACATGATTCCAAACACAGAGAGCTACCAGAGGAGGAAATACCTGGCATGGGGGATTGCAGGGCCTATTTTGCCAAAAGTTTTAATTTTGTTTCAGGTTCAAAGGACTTGTTAACAAAAGAAACCACTTGTTAGACACAAACAAACAATTTTAACATTTAGTAGAGAATTTTTAAACTTAATTTCAATGTATAATCATTGAAAGAAAAGAGAAAGAATAGTAGCAAAGCGCACATTCATCACCAAACTGGGCCAACAACTGGGCCGACCAGCATCCAGACTTAAACAGCACTGGGAAGTCCCTCGTTAACAGCAATCTGGAGTCTCAGCTGGGAAAGGGTCCTGGGCAGTGGATCCACTCCATGAGTGAGACCTCAAGCTGTAGTTTCAGGGGTTCCTGCTTATAATCCCAGGTCACAAACTGATATCATCCTCAGTTTGTGTGCAAAAATGCAGCGCTGGTTTTACTTTACCCTTTCTATAACACTGTTCATTTCACCTTGTGAGTCATAGGATTTTGTTAGACTCCTGACCCTCTGGTTGCAAGCAGCCGTGGAATCCAGGCAGTATCCAGGCAAGCCAGAAGCAAGGTCAGAGGTCTGCTCTCCTGCTTCTGAAGCTTGAACAAGACTTTCTCCTTTTTATTTCCCTAAAAGGACCAGAAAAGTTTCTCAGGGCAGTGATGATAAAAAGTCTCTTTCAAGCATCAGAAGCAGAAATATCAAAGAGATATTTACTTCTAGAATGGTCATGTAAGGCAGTCCAGGGACCCATTTCCCAGCAAAACAAGCATAAGCGGTTTTAAAAAGTTTCTATAAATTGTCTTAAGAACATAAAATAAATGAAAAAAAATATTTTAAAAAATCTGCTGAAACTCAGTAAGAACAATGAAAGTTTGTGGCGTTTGAACCATGACCCACTTCCTCACTCTTAACTCTCAGCTCAACATGATGGACACTACACTCCAGGCCGGGGCAGCCAAGAACCCATAGGGCTCCCTCTCCCCCCAGATCCTGGTCATGGGTCACCCTGTCTCTCCAAGGTGGGGCATCCTGCCAGTATTTCTCACCCCATCTCACCCCAGTTCCATGGTGTGCGTGTGTGTACCAAGTCTCTTTAGTCACATCAGATTCTTTGCAACCCCATGGACTGTAGTCCACCAGGCTCCTCTATCCTTGGGGTTCTCCAGGCAAGAATACTGGAGAAGGTTGCCATGCCCTTCTGCAGGGTGTCTTCCTGACCCAGGGATCGAACTCATGTCTCTTGTGTCTCCTGCATTGACGGGCAGGCTCTTTACCACTCGTGCCACCTGGGAAGCCCCAGTTACATCTTGTAAAGTCTAAATCCTGAGTGAGTATGGGTGAGAGATCAGAGGCTCCCTTCCTCCACCAGCCCCTATTCATACAGTGGAAACTCTATCCCAGCTGTTTTAGTCAGAGAGTATGGGAACTCTGATTACCCTTACTCCAGTTCACTTGTACGGTGAAGTTTCCATGCTGGGAGAGGCAAGCCAAGAAGACCAAAGGCTATAGCCCCTACCCAGTGCTTTACTCAGAAAGAAAAGATATCACTCTAAGAAAGCAGGTCACTGTCCCCGTCACCCACAATGGAACTTTACCCAGAAGAGAGAGGCAAGCCGTCAGAACAGAAAACTCTCAAACTTAACCCAGAGGAAATTATTTTATTTGGAATGTAATGTAGCAAAGTTCAAGCCTAAGGACACTCTCAAAAACATTAGAGATTTTGCTAGTAAGCAATTAGTAGGAGACTAGTAGCATCATAAGAACTATAAGCTAAACCATGAAAGAGCTAGGCTACCAGAGAGATGCACAGATACACAGATGACACCACCCTTATGGCAGAAAGTGAAGAAGAACCAAAGAGCCTCTTGATGAAGGTAAAACAGGAGAGCGAAAAAGTTAGGTGAAAAAGCTCAGGATTCATAAAACTAAGATCACGGCATCCAGTCCCATCACTTCATGCCAAGTAGATGGGGAAACAATGGAAGCAGTGACAGACATTTTCTTGGGCTCCAAAATCATTGCAGATGGTGACTGCGGCCATGAAATTCAAAAGACGCTTGCTCCTTGGAAGAAAAGCTATTATCAACTTCAGTTCAGTTCAGTTCAGTCGCTAAGTCGTATCCAACTCTTTGCGACCCCATGAATCGAAGCACGCCAGGCCTCCCTGTCCATCACCAACTCCTGGAGCTCACTCAGACTCACATCCATCGAGTCAGTGATGCCATCCAGCCATCTCATCCTCTGTTGTCCCCTTCTCTTCCTGCCCCCAATCCCTCCCATCATCAGAGTCTTTTCCAATGAGTCAACTCTTTGCATGAGGTGGCCAGAGTACTGGAGCTTCAGCTTTAGCATCATTCCTTCCAAAGTAATCCCAGGGCTGATCTCCTTCAGAATGGACTAGTTGGATCTCCTTGCAGTCCAAGGGACTCTCAAGAGTCTTCTCCAACACCACAGTTCAAAAGCATCAATTCTTTGGCACTCAGCCTTCTTCACAGTCCAACTCTCACATCCATACATGACCACAGGAAAAACCATAGCCTTGACTAGACGGACCTTTGTTGGCAAAGTAATGTCTCTGCTTTTGAATATGCTATCTAGGTTGGTCATAACTTTTCTTCCAAGGAGTAAGCATCTTTTAATTTCATGGCTAAAGTAACCATCTGTAGTGATTTTGGAGCCCCCAAAATAAAGTTTGACACTGTTTCCACTGTTTCCCCATCTATTTCCCATGAAGTGATGGGACCAGATGCCATGATCTTCGTTTTCTGAATGTTGAGCTTTAAGCCAACTTTTTCACTCTCCTCTTTCACATCAAGAGGCTTTTCAGTTCCTCTTCACTTTCTGCCATAAGAGTGGTGTCATCTACATATCTGAGGTTATTCTTATTTCTCCTAGCAATCTTGATTCCAGCTTGTGCTTCCTCCAGTCCAGCGTTTCTCATGATATACTCTGCATAGAAGTTAAGTAAGCAGGGTGACAATATACAGCCTTGACATACTCCTTTTCCTATTTGGAACCTGTCTGTTGTTCCATGTCCAGTTCTAACGGTTGCTTCCTGACCTGCATACAGATTTCTCAAGAGGCAGGTCAGGTGGTCTGCTATTCCCATCTCTTTGAGAATTTTCCACAGTTTATTGTGATCTACACAGTCAAAGGCTTTGGCATAGTCAATAAAGCAGAAATAGATGTTTTTCTGGAACTCTCTTGCTTTTTAGATGATTCAGCAGATGTTGGCAATTTGATCTCTGGTTCCTCTGCCTTTTCTAAAATCAGCCTGAACATCAGGAACTTCATGGTTCACGTATCGCTGAAGCCTGGCTTGGAGAATTTTGAGCATTACTTTACTAGCGTGTGAGATGAGTGCAATTGTGCAGTAGTTTGAGCATTCTTTGGCATTGCCTTTCTTTGGGATTGGAATGAAAACTGAACTTTTCCAGTCCTGTGGCCACTGCTGAGCTTTCCAAATTTGCTGGCATATTGAGTGCAGCACTTTCACAGCATCGTCTTTCAGGATTTGAAACAGCTCAACTGGAATTCCATCACCTCCACTAGCTTTGTTCGTAGTGATGCTTTCTAAGGCCCACTTGACTTCACATTCCAGGATATCTGGCTCTAGGTGAGTGATCACACCATCGTGATTATCTGAGTCATGAAGATCTTTTTTGTACAGTTCTTCTGTGTATTCTTGGCACCTCTTCTTATATCTTCTGCTTCTGTTAGGTCTAGACCATTTCTGTCCTTTATCGAGCCCATCTTTGCATGAAATGTTCCCTTGGTATCTCTAATGTTCTTGAAGAGATATCTAGCCTTTCCCATTCTGTTGTTTGCCTCTATTTCTTTGCATTAATCACTGAAGAAGGCTTTCTTATCTCTCCTTGCTATTCTTTGGAACTCTGCATTCAGATGCCTATATCTTTCCTTTTCGCCTTTGCTTTTCGCTTCTCTTCTTTTCACAGCTATTTGTAAGGCCTCCCCAGACAGCCATTTTGCCTTTTTGCATTTCTTTTCCATGGGGATAGTCTTGCTCCCTGTCTCCTGTACAATGTCACAAACCTCCATCCATAGTTCATCAGGCACTCTATCTATCAGATCTAGTCCCTTAAATCTATTTCTCACTTCCACTGTATAAGGGATTTGATCTAGGTCATACCTGAATGGTCTAGTGGTTTTCCCTACTTTCTTCAATTTAAGTCTGAATTTGGCAATAAGGAGTTCATGATCTGAGCCACAGTCAGCTCCTGGTCTTGTTTTTGTTGACTGTATAGAGCTTCTCCATCTTTGGCTGCAAAGAATATAACCAATCTGATTTCGGTGTTGACCATCTGGTGATGTCCATGTGTAGGGTCTTCTCTTGTGTTGTTGGAAGAGGGTGTTTGCTATGACTAGTGCATTTTCTTGGCAAAACTCTATTAGTCTTTGCCCTGTTTCATTCCATATTCCAAGGCCAAATTTGCCTGTTACTCCAGGTGTTTCCTGACTTTCTACTTTTGCATTTCAGTCCCCTATAATGAAAAGGACATCTCTTTTTGGTGTTAGTTCTAAAAGGTCTTGTAGGTCTTCATAGTTCAACCTCAGCTTCTTCAGCGTTACTGGTTGGGGCATAGACTTGGATTACTGTGATATTGAATGGTTTGCCTTGGAAATGAACAGAGATCATTCTGGACAGCATATTAAAAAGCAGAGACATTACTTTCCCAACAGAAGTCCGTCTAGTCAAAGCTATGATTTTCCAGTAGTCATGTACAGATGTGAGAGTTGGACTATAAAGAAAGCTGAGCGCTGAAGAATTGATGCTTTTGAACTGTGGTGTTGGAGAAGACTCTTGAGTCCCTCGGACTGCAAGGAGATCCAACCAGTCCATCCTAAAGGAGATCAGTCCTGAATATTCAGGAAGGAGTGATGCTGAAGCTGAAACTCCAATGCTGTGGCCTCCTGATGCAAAGAGCGGACTCATTTGAAGCCCCTGATGCTGGGAAAGATTGAGGACAGGAGGAGAAGGGGACAACAGAGGATGAGATGGTTGGATGACATCACTGACTTAATGGACATGAGTTTGAGAAAGCTCTGGGAGTTGGTGATGGACAGGGAAGCCTGGTGTGCTGCAGTCCATTGGGTAGCAAAGAATCGGACATGACTGAACAACTGAACTGAACTGAATTGAACCAGAAAGAGCCATGAAAAAAGGCAATAATGAAGAATCCAACCAGAGTCAGAGAAAAACTCAAAAACTGGCCTTTAAACACACCCCTGAACCTAGAGGGGTGGGATGAGGAGGGAGATGGGAGAGAGCTTCAAGAGTGAGGGGATGTACTATGGCTGGCTCATACTGAGGTTTGACAGAAAACAACAAAATTCTGTAAAGCAATTATCCTTCAATTAAAAAATAAATTTAAAAATTTAAAAACTACCCCTGAAAGGGGGTTTGCATTTGATTGAGTCAGACTGTAGAACAGTTTATGTCCTAGGAAATTGTCAAAAACAATAGAAAAATCATCCAGGAATTAGTGGAGCTTAGCAGAGGGTGTGATACCAACAAAGACAGACAGGTAACAGAAAGATAAGGGAAAGAGACAGTCAAAAAGAACCCTGCCAAAGCCACTGTCACCCCAGGGTGACTGTGGACATGCCCAAACTGCACACTCTGGGGAAAAGCATCAAAGGCTTCACACTGCCGTCAAAACAGATATGCTTCTGTAAAACAGTCCAGCTAAGTCACCAAACAAATAAACAAGCAAACAACAATTAGCCTGAGGGGATATGAAAACCAGTATCCAGATTCACTAACATATTTTCTACACTTTCTAGTTTCCAACAAAAAATTTTAAGATGTGGAAAGAAGCAGGAACATCTGCCCATGTATAAGGGGGAAAAAAACAGGCAATGCAAGCCGACTTTGAGAGGACCCTGATGTCCGATATAATACACAAAAGCTTCAAAGCAGACCACTATAACCATGTTCTAAGAGCCAAAGGAAACAGTGCTTAAAGAAATAAAGGATGAAATGATGACCATGTTTCATCAAGTAGAGAATATAAGAGATATAAGAAGGAAGAAAATGGAAATCTGAGGTTGAAAGTGTAGTATTTCAAGTAAAGACAATTACTAGAATGGCTCAAGAGTATATCTGAACTGGCATAAGAAAGAAATAGCAAACTAGAAGATATGTTGATACAGATTATTCAACTTGAAGAATAAAGGGAAAAAAGAATTTTTTAAAATGTGACTCTATTAATCTCACAAACATATGCATAGTGGGAAGATTAGAAGGAGAGGAAAGAGAGAAAGAAACAGAAAAATTTGTTTGACAAATAATAATAGCTAAACTTTGTCAAATTTGATGAAAAATATTAATCTATACATCCAAGAAGTTCAATAAACTCCAACCAGGATAAACTCAGACACCACATACAGACAAATCATAGTAAAAATGCTAAAAGACGAGAGAAGAATGTCTGAAAATCTTTGAAGCAGCAAAAGCAAACAGCACATCATGTATAAGAGAACACCATCAGAGCGATGGTAAGCAGGGAGATGATGTAGTCAAAGAGCTGGAAAAAAAAAAAATGTCAACCAAGGATCCTATCTGGCACGGCTATCTTTCAAAGGATAGGCCGAGCTCTTAGGAGAGTCTTGTGATTAAATGACAGATACATGAGTGGGGACAGAAAGCAAGCAAACTAGGTGGCTAATGCACAGAGAGTTGTGGCTTTTACTCCATAACTCCTTGGGGTTCAAGGGCCGCAGTCCCTGAGAGGGTCACATTGTTTTCCAGAAATGTGGTCATATAGTCAATGTGCTAGGTGGAAAAGGATTCAGCTGAGGACAAAGAGGCTAGGAAAGAATTGAGAAAGAGGGTAAGAAGTAAGGGAGAGAAGCGTGGCTGGATGAATAATGGGATGGAGCAGAAGGCAGGGGGACAGACAGTGCTGAGGAAGTGGACTGGAGGGAACATGGGGACTGCTCGATTGTGAGGTGGCACTGTGAGAACAGGATGCTGAAGACCAGAGCGTGGAGAAAATAAGAAAGATAGAGCAGAAATAAATAAAATAGAGATTAAAAAAATAGAAAATATCAATGAAACCAAAAGTTGGGTTTTTTTTGAAAACATAAAATTAATAAGCCTTTAGCTTGGTTCATTAAGAAAAAAAGAGAGAGGATCCAAACAACAAAATAAGAAAGATAAAAGGAGAAATCACAACAAATCACACACAGATACAATCATAAAAGAAAGCTATGGACAGTTATTTGCCAACAAATTGGCAACCTAAAAGAAATGCAAAATTTTCCAGAAACATATAATCTTCCAAAACTAAATCTGGAAGAAATAGATAACCTGAACAGACCAATTATAGTCTTGAAATCGAATCAGCAATGAAAAAACACCCAACAAACAAAAGTCCAGGGTCAGATAGCTTCACAGGAGAATTCTACCAAACATATGAAGAAGAGTTAATACCAATCCTCCCCAAACTATTCCAAAAAATATAAGAGGAAGAAACACTCTCAAATTTGGTCTACAAAGCTATCATTGCCCTGATACCAAAACCAGATAAAGACACTGCTGCTGCTGCTGCTGCTGCTGCTGCTGCTGCTGCTGCGTCACTTCAGTTGTGTCCAACTCTGTGCGACCCCATAGACAGCAGCCCACCAGGCTTCGCTGTCCCTGGAATTCTCCAGGCAAGAACATTGGAGTGGGTTGCCATGTCCTTCTCCAATGCATTAAAGCGAAAAGTGAAAGTGAAGTTGCTCAGTCGTGTCCGACTCTTCGCGACCCCTTGGACTGCAGCCTACCAGGCTCCTCCATCCATGGGATTTTCCAGGCAACAGTACCAGAGTGGGTTGCCATTGCCTTCTCTGAAATAAAGACACTACAAAAAAATAATAAAATTATAGGCCAATATCTCTGATGAATGTAGATATACAAAAATCCTCAACAAAATACCAGCAAAACTGAATTCAACAATATAGAAAAAAGGATCGTACATGATGACCCAGTGGAATTTATTGCAGGAATGCAAGGATGGTTCAATATCTGCAACTCAATCAATGGGATATACCACATTAACAAAACAAAGGATAGAATCACATGATCATTTCAATAGATGCAGAAAAAAATGCTTTTGACAAAATTCAACATCCATTTATGATTGAAAAACAAACTCTCAAAAAGTTGGTATAGAGGGAATATATCTCAACATAATAAAGGACATTTATGCCAAACCTACAGCTAACATCATACTACATAGTGAAAAGTGAAAGCTTTTCCTCTAAATTCAGGAACAGGAAAAGGATGCCCACTTTCACCACTTCTATTTAAAATAATATTGGAAGTCCTAGCCACAGCAACCAAATAAGTAAAAGAACTAAAATGCATCCAAATTGGAAGGGAAGAAGTAAACTGTCACTATTTGCAAATGGCGTCACCAACTCAATGGACATGAGTTTGAGTAGGCTCTGGGAGTTGGTGATGGACAGGGAAGCCTGGCATGCTACAGTCCATGGGGTCACAAAGAGTTGGACATGACTGAGCAACTGAACTGACTGACTAACTGATTTGCAACTGACATAATATATATACAGAAAACCCTAAAGTCTCCACATAAAATTAGTACTGTAAATGAATTCAGTAAAGTTGCAAGATACAAAGTTGCAAGATTTACAAACAGAAATCTGTTACTATTCTACACACTAAAACCAACTATCAGAAAAAGAGACAAAGAAAACAATCACATTTATAATCATACCAAATAGAATAAAATAACTAGGAATAGACTCAACCAAGGAGGTAAAAGATCTATACTCTGAAAACTATAATATATTGATGGAGGAAATTGAAGATGTTTCAAATAAATGGAAAGATACCCCATGTTCATGTATTGAAAGAAGTAATGTTAAAATGTCCAAACTACCTAAAGCAATCTCTAGATTTAATGCAACCCTTCTGAAAATATCCATGACCTTACAGAACTAGAACAAAGAATGCTAAAACTTGTGTGGAACCACAAAAAGCAAACAAGCAAAAACAAATAGCCAAAGGAATCTTGAGGGGAAAAAAGAAATAAAGCTGAAGGTATCAGACTCCTTGACTTCACACTACTCCAAAGCTACAACAATCAAAACAGTATGTTCAGTTCAGTCTCCCAGTCATGTCTGACTCTTTGCAACTGCAGCACACCAGGCTTCCCTGTCCGTCACCAACTCCCAGAGCTTGCTCAAACTCATATCTATCAAGTCGGTGATGCCATCCAACCATCTCATCTTCTGTCATCCCCTTCCCCTCCTGCCTTCAATCTTTCCCAGCATCAGGGTCTTTTCTAAGGAGTCAGTTCTTCATATCAGGTGGCCAAAGTATTGGAGTTTCAATTCAGCATCAGTCCTTCCAATGAATATTCAGGACTGATTTCCTTTAGGATGGACAGGTTGAATCTCCTTGCAGTCCAAGGGACTCTCAAGAATCTTCTCCAACACCACAGTTCAAAAGCATCAATTCTTCAGCACTCAGCTTTCTTTATAGTCCAACTCTCACATCTGTACATGACTACTGGAAAAACCATAGCTTTGACTAGATGGACCTTTGTTAGAAAGGTGATGTCTCTGCTTTTTAATATGCTGTCTACATTCATCATAGCTTTTTTCCAAGGAGCAAGCATCTTTTAATTTCATGGCTGCAGTCACCATCTACAGTGATTTTGGAGGCCAAGAAAATTGTCACTGTTTCCATTGTTTCCCCATCTATTTTCCATGAAGTGATGGGGCCTGATGCCATGATCTCAGTTTTTCAAATGTTGAGTTTTAAGCCAACTTTTTCATTCTCCTCTTTCACTCTCATCAAGAGGTTCTTGAGTTCCTCTCTGCTTTCTGCCACTAGGGTGGCGTCATCTGTATATCTGAGATAATTATTTAATCCCAGCAATCTTGATTCCAGGTTGTGCTTCATCCAGCCTGGCATTTGGCATGATGTACTCTGCATATAAGTTAAATAAGCAGGGTGACAATATACAGCCATGACATACTTCTTTCCCAATTTGGAACCAGTCCATTGTTCCTTCCATGTCTGGTTCTAACTGTTGCTTCTTGATCTGCAGACAGGTTTCTCAGGAGGCAGGTAAGATGGTCTGGTATTCCCATCTCTTCAAGAATTTTCCAGTTTGTTGTGATCTACACAAACACTTTAAGTAGTCAATGAAGCAGAAGCAGATGTTTTCCTGGAATTCCCTGGCTTTTTCTATGATCCAATGGATGTTGGCAATTTATAGATAATGCTTCATAATCATAGGACCAGGTGGCCTCTATGCCCCCAAACAAAGATGAAAAATATCACTGACATATTCCTAGTGCCCATGAGACTATTTACCCATCCACAAATCTTGACTTAGGAATGTATGTCCTTATCCCAGTTGCCCCTTGGTGATATGGTGTGCAACTATAAATACTTCCAACTGTTGTCCCTCAATCCCACCCAGTAATAAGCTACCCTATAGCAAGCTGATCCATGGATTATGTGGAGATACCTGCCTCCTTTTTGGGTCTCCAGATGCCTTCCTTCTCAATTCAGTGGGCACTTTTCATTCCTTCCGTCCTCTAACAAGAATAAAATCCAAAGTCCTACTAGAAATACCGGCTGGACAATAGACCTGGGGCTGAATTCATTTACTCGTTCTTTCAATCAACTTTCAGTGAGTGTTGAAGCCAGTGATCTAAATGAAAGCACAAATAGGGCCTACAGAGCACACAGCAATGACACAGGTGGCTAAGGAAACATACTGTACTTGAGCGTGTTTGGTGTTTCCTTGAATTAGTGGCCTTAACTATAGTCACAAGTCTATACATTAGATCCCCAGAACTTATTTGTCTTATAACTGGAAATCTGTACCCTTTGACCAAAATGTCTTCATTTACTCCACCTCCCACTCAGCCATGAGTTCAGGTTTTTTAGATTCCATATATACAGCCAAACCTCAGAGATATTGCGGGTTTAGTTCTAGACCACCACAGTAGAGCAAACATTACAATAAAGCAAGTTACACACAATTTTTTTTTGTTTCTTGGTACATAAAAAAGTTATATTTACAGTATACTGTAGTCTATTAAGTTTGCAATAGCATTATGTCTAAAAAAACAATGTGAATACCTTAATTTAAGGTGCTTTATTGCTAAGAAATGCAAACTATCATCTGAGCCTTCCACAAGTTGTAGCAGCAATATTTTATTATATTATAAAAACATAATAATAATCAAAAAGCAAGATATTGCAAGAATTACCCAAGTGGGACATGGAGACAGCACTGATTAACTTGCCTGATACAGGGTTGCCACAAACCTCTAGTTTGTAAAAACTGTAGTATCCACAATGTACAGTAAAGAGAAACGTAATAAAACAAGATAGGCCTTTAAGTGAGATGATGTGATTTTTCTCTTTGACTTATTCCATTTAACATAATGCATTCAAGACCATCCATGTTGTTGAATAAGGCAAGATTTCCTTCTTTCTATGGTTGAATAATATTCTACTTTTGGTATTAGTTATATGACTTCCTTATATATTTTGGATACTAACCCTTTATCAAATACACAATTTACAAATATCTTCTTCCATTTCATAGGCTGTCTATTCATTTGTTGATTGTTTCTTTTGCTGTGCAGAGCTTTTTAATTTGATAGAGACCCACTTGTGTATTTAGGCTTTTGTTACTTGCGTTTTTGGTGTCATATCCAACAAATTGTTGCCAAGACCAATGTCAAGAAGGCTTTGCCCCTATGTTTTCTTCTAGAAGTTTTACAGTTTCAGGTCTTATGTTTCGGTGTTGAACCCATTTTGTGTTAATTTTTGTGAATGCTGTAGGACAGAGGTCCAATTTCATTCTTTGCATATGAATTTCCAGTTTACTGAAGAGACTACCTTTTCCCCCATTGAATATTCTCCATTGTCATACATTCAGTTCAGGTCAGTTCAGTCGCTCAGTCATGTCCGACTCTTTGCGACTCCATGAATCACAGCACACCGGGCCTCCCTGTTCATCACCAACTCCCGGAGTTTACCCAAACTCACATCCATCGAGTCGGTGATGCCATCCAGCCATCTGATCCTCTGTTGTCCCCTTCACCTCCTGCCCCTAATCCCTCCCAGCATCAGGGTCTTTCCCAGTGAGGTAACTCTTTGCATGAGGTGGCCAAAGTACTGGAGTTTCAGCTTCAGCATCAGTCCCTCCAAAGAACGCCCAGGACCGATATCCTTTAGGATGGACTGTTTGGATCTCCTTGAAGTCCAAGGGACTCTCAAGAGTCTTCTCCAACACCACAGTTCAAAAGTATCAATTCTTCGGCGCTCAGCCTTCTTCACAGTCCAACTCTCACATCCATACATGACCACAGGAAAAACCATAGCCTTGACTAGACGGACCTTTGTTGGCAATGTCTCTGCTTTTGAATATGCTGTCTAAGTTGGTCATAACGTTCCTTCCAAGGAGTAAGTGTCTTTTAATTTCATGGCTGCAATCATCATCTGCAGTGATTTTGGAGCCCCCCAAAATAAAGTCTGACACTGTTTTGACTATTTCCCCATCTATTTCCCATGAAGTGATGGGACCAGATTACATGATCTTAGTTTTCTGAATGTGTAGCTTTAAGCCAACTTTTTCACTCTCCTCTTTCACTTTCATCAAGAGGCTTTTTAGTTCCTCTTCACTTTCTGCCATAAGGGTGGTGTCATCTGCGTATCTGTTATTGATATTTCTCCCAGCAATCTTGATCCAGCTGTGCTTCATCCAGCCCAGCGTTTCTCATGATGTACTCTGCATATAAGTAAGCAGGGGGACAATATACAGCCTTGATGTACTCCTTTTCCTATTTGGAACCTGTCTGTTGTTCCATGTCCAGTTCTAACTGTTGCTTCCTGACCTGCATATAGGTTTCTCAAGAGGCAGGTCAGGTGGTCTGGTATTCCTATCTGTTTCAGAATTTTCCAGTTTATTGTTATCCAGTCAAAGGCTTTTGCATAGTCAATAAAGCAGAAATAGATGTTTTTCTGGAACTCTCTTGCTTTTTCCATGATCCAGTGGATGTTAGCAATTTGATCTCTGGTTCCTCTGCTTTTTCTAAAACCAGCTTGGGCATCTGGAAGTTCATGGTTCACGTATTGCTGAAGCCTAGCTTGGAGAATTTTGAGCATTAGTGTGTGAGATGAGTACAACTGTGTGGTAGTTTGAGCATTCTTTGGCATAGCCTTTCTTTGGGATTGGAATGAAAACTGACCTTTTCCAGTCTTGTAGCCACTGCTGAGTTTTCCAAATTTGCTGGCCTATTGAGTGCAGCACTTTCACAGCATCATCTTTCAGGATTTTAAATAGCTCAACTGGAATTCCATCACCTCCACTAGCTTTGTTCATAGTGATGCTTCCTAAGGCCCACTTGACTTCACATTCCCAGATGTCTGGTTCTAGCTGAGTGATCATACCATCATGATTATCTGGGTCGTGAAGATCTTTTTTGTACAGTTCTTCTGTGTATTACTACCACCTCTTCTTAATATCTTCTGCTTCTGTTAGGTCCAGACCAGTTCTGTCCTTTATTGAGCCCATCTTTGCATGAAATGTTCCCTTGGTATCTCTAATTTTCTTGATGAGATCTCTAGTCTTTCCCATTCTGCTGTTTTCCTCTATTTCTTTGCATTGATCGCTGAGGAAGGCTTTCTTATCTCTTCTTGCTATTCTTTGGAACTCTGCATTCAGGTACTTATATCTTTCCTTTTCTCCTTTGCTTTTCGCTTCTCTTCTTTTCACAGCTATTTGTAAGTCCTCCCCAGACAGCCATTTTGCTTTTTTGCATTTCTTTTCCATGGGGATGGTCTTGATCCCTGTCTCCTGTACAATGTCATGAACCTCCGTCCACAGTTCATCAGGCACTCTATCTATCAGATCTAGCCCCTTAAATCTATTTCTCACTTCCACTGTATAACCATAGGGATTTGATTTAGGTCATACCTGAATAGTCTAGTGGTTTTCCCTACTTTCTTCAATTTAAGTCTGAATTTGGCAATAAGGAGTTCATGATCTGAGCCACAGTCAGCTTCCAGTCTTGTTTTTGCTGACTGTATAGAGCTTCTCCATCTTTGGCTGCAAAGAATATAATCAATCTGATTTCAGTTTCGACCACCTGGTGATGTCCATGTGTAGAGTCTTCTCTTGTGTTGTTGGAAGAGGGTGTTTGCTATGGCCAGTGTGTTCTCTTGGCAAAACTCTATTAGCTTGCTCTGCTTCATTCCGTTCTCCAAGGCCATTTTCTGTTTCTCCAGGTGTTTCTTGACTTCCTACTTTTGCATTCCAGTCCCCTATAATGAAAAGGACATCTTTTTTGGGTGTTAGTTCTTAAAGGTCATACATTAGTTGACCATATACGAGAGATTTTGTTTCAGGGTTTCTTGATTCTGTTCCATTGGTCTATGTGTCTGTCTTTATGTGTATCATGTTGCTTTGATTACTACAGTTTTGTAATATAGCTTGAAATAAGAAATGTGATGCCCCCAGCTTTGTTCTTCTTTTCCAGGACTGCTTTGTCTATTAGAGCTCTTTTGTGGTCCCACACAAAATTTAAGATTGGTTTTACTTTTGCTGTGAAAAGTGTCATTGGAATTTAGATAAAGATTGTTTGATATTTGGCTAGTATGGACATTTTAACTATGTTAGTTCTTCTAATGCATGAAGACAGCATTCAAAGTTTATTCTTATCTTTAGTTTTTATTAACTTGATTATAATGTGTTTTCCTTTGAGTGTGATTTTCTTTGAGTTTATCCTTTAGATTTTACAGATTTTATTGAATCTGGAAATGTTTGCCTTTCATCAAATTTAGGGATTTTTCAGCCATTATTTCTTTTCTTTTCTTTTCTTTCTATACTAGTCACTTTTCCTCTCTTTCTGAGACTCCAATGAATCATAAAAGTTTTGATATTGCCCCATCCATGATCTCTGAACTCTTCATTTTTCCACATTTTGTTTGTATTTTTCAACCTGGATAATTTCTAGTCCTCTACCATCATGTCAACTATTTCCTCTGTCATCTCCATTTTCCTATATATCCCATCTCTTGCTTGGAAAATCCCATGGATGGAGGAGCCTGGTAGCTACAGTCTATGGGGTTGCAAAGAGTTGGACATGACTGAGTGACTTCACTTTCACTCTTCACTTTCATGCATTGGAGAAGGAAATGGCAACCTGCTCCAGTGTTCTTGCCTGGAGAATCCCAGGGACGGTGGAGCCTGGTGGGCTGCCATCTATGGGGTCACACAGAGTCAGACACGACTGAAGTGACTTAGCAGCAGCAGCCATCCAAGGAATTTTTAATTCAAATATTGGGAAGGGTTGTTGTTCTAAAACTTACATTTGTTTGTTTCTATCTCTATGCTGAGAATATTTATCTTTTTTCTTTAAGAGTGTTACTTTTACCTCCAGAAACATAATTATAATAGCTGCTTCAACATTTGGGTTATCTGGGAGTTGGAATTCTTGTTGATTGTCTTTTTCTGTTAAGAATTAGTCACATTTTCTTTATTATTGGTACTTCAAGTAATTTTGGATTGTATCCTAGACATTTTGAATATCATTCTGTGAGGTTTGGCATACCATTAAAATTCTCTGGAGAACTGATCTTTTTGTTCTTGTGGTGGTTTTAGCAATCAATCAGTCCTGATTAGGTTCAGACAATAAATTCTGTCTTATCTTCTGTGGGTAGCAGGTCCAATGTCACATCAGTTTTCAAAGGCTTTGTTTGGCAGAAATGTAAAGTGGCACCACTACTCTGAAAGATATTTTGGCAGTTTCTTATAAGCTAGACATGCACTTACCATAAGACCCAACAATTGCCCTCTTGGGCATTTATATCAGAGAAATGAAAACTTACATTCACACAAAACCTGTCTATGGATGTTCATAGCAATAATAGCTTTATTTATAATAGCTCCAAAGTGGAAACAACGCAAATGTCCTTCATCAGGTAAATGGTCAAATGAAATCTGGCACAACCACACAGTGGAATATTGCTCAGTGATAAAAAGGAACAGGCTACTGATACACATCACAACTTGGATGAATCTCACAGGAACTGTGTTAGTGGAGAAAGCTCATCTTAGAAGGTTACATACCGTATATCTTCATTTATATAACATTCTCAAAATGAAGAAACTACGTAAATGGATACCAGGGTAGTGGTCGCCAGAGGACAGGGAGGAGGAGGGTACAACTCTAACGGGGCAACAGGACGGGTCTGTTTGTGGGGCTGGAGCAGTGCTGTCTTGACTGCGGTGGTTACACAGATCCATACAAAGGATAAGACTGTATAGAACTACACACACACATACACACATAGACACACAAGGACATATAAAAGCTGAGGAAATCCAAGTAAGTCCTGTATCTAGTTAAAACAGTCACACCAATGTCAGCTTCCTGGTTTTGATGCTGCGTGTGTAAGCTATATAAAATGTCTCTGTTGGGGAGGTGGGTGAAGGGTACATAGGATTTTTAACCTCCTACGGCTTTATGCAAGTGAAATTCACTCAGTCGTGTCCGACTCTTTGTGACCCCATGGACTATACAGTTCATGGAATTCTCCAGACCAGAATACTGGAGTGGGGAGCCTTTCCCTTCTCCATTGGATCTTCCCAGCCCAGGAATTGAACCAGGGTCTCCTGCAATGCAGGCAGATTCTTTACCAACTGAGCTATCAGAGAAGAATGGATTTATAATTATTTCAAAAAAATAATTTTTAAAAGACTTTGCCATGCTACTTTGGGTCTGCTCTGTGCAGGTTGGAGGTGAGCCAGTTCATCCACAGAGTCAGGGGTCCTTCCTTCAGCCCTCTCCTCTCTGGGATTGCCCTGCACTCTGGCTCACATGCGTTTCCAGGCATTTACACTGCTAGCACAGTAGTGCAGCTTCGCAACTAAGGCTGTCCTTGGGGCAGGAGCAGGGTAGGAAAAAAGTGGGAAAAGTAAAGTGAGCCCAAGGATTTTCCCATACACACTTCACCTTGCAGAGGCCCCTTTCCTAGTCCTCTGGCTAGAGGGATAGTTCCTCTGCATGGTTCTATACTGGGACCGACCTCAATTCAAAACTGGAAGATGAGAGAGGAAAAGAATCTGGCAATTTTGTCCCCATTATTGGTTATTCTTCAAGTTTTGGCTCTTCTCTCCAATTTGCCTGTCATTGCTAACATGTTTAGAGTTATTGTAACCGATGAGATTGATAGAATTTAGTGGTTTTACTCTATCTGGCCAGCTTCAGAACCTTAATGTAAAGTTTAATCTTCCAAGTTATCATGTGAGATCAATATTAATTCTATTTTAAAGATAAAGAAAGTGAAAGTGTTAGTCGTTCAGTCAAGTCCAACTCTTTGCCACTCCATGGACTGTAGCCTGCCAGGCTCCTCTGTCTATGGAATTCTCCAGGCAAGAATATCTGAGTGGGTTGCCATTCCTTTCTCCAGGGGATCTTCCCAACCCAGGAATCAAACCAGGTCTCCCGCATTGCAGGCAGATTCTTTATCATCTGAGTCACCAGGGAGGCCCTAAACATAAAGAACTTGAGGCTTAATGAGATATAATCTTCTGCCCAAACCCACAGAGTCCATGCCAAGGTGAAATGTATAAACAATTAAAATTAGCTCATGAAATAGGCTGTTGAGTGGAGTCAGAAAGCAGGAGAGTGCAAAAAAGGAAAGATACTGTGTTAGAACAGAATAGTGGGGAGATTAAGGGTGAAAAAGGACAGAAGGAAGAGAGAGAGTAGCGGAGGCAAGGAGGTCTTTTCCTGGTGCCTCAGGGCTATATCAGGCAACAGCTGCTCTGCATTGAGGGTACTTAACCCAAAACTTACCATCCTTACTTGCACCTCCATCGATTTCTTGTGAGCAAACAGACCAGTCTAAGCAATGATATAATCCTATTCCCTTTCCAGTCAGGGCCCAGGCTTAATCCCAATGCCTTGGCATTTCTTTGTTTACCCCCTCTGTCCAGGGGCACTTAGGCAGGTCCCCACAACTGGCTAACGGTGAGGTTTTCATTCTACAGATGAGAGCAGTCTTTCTCTCTTCCCACCCAACAAGAACAAGGAACTATGGCATCCATCTGCACCTGGGATAGAAGATAGGCTTGGACAAAGCCCATGCAAGACAGCCTGCCTGGAACATCTGCTTCCTCTAGATTCCCTAATCAAGTGTTACTTGCACCCTGAAACATACAAACTGACCCCTCCCAGTGTGAGCCACTCCTGGACATGTTCCAGGAGCCACCTGACCCTAGGCTGGTGCTGGAGAACTGCCTGACTCTGAACCCAGGACAAGAGCAAGCCTGCCTCTGAACACAGGTTGGGACTTCAAGTGCACCTCTTGGTGTCCCTACCAAGATCTGTGTCCTATAAGCTTGCAAGTGCATCCTTGGGAAACCACTGTGCTTTTTTTTTTTCCAATACCAATAACCAACTCTTCAACTGTCTAGACACCAGCCAATTCTGACAACAACTGCGTGTCCTGTAATCCAATTGAACTCTGATACTAACTACTTGGAGTTAACATCAGATTCCACGTTAAGGGTTCAGTGCCACAAGACTGTGGGATGCCAGTTGCAAGTGTCAGGTACCCAGGTAACCCATACTTCTGTGCAGCTTGGCCACAAAGCCTAGAGTCCCTACCACGCGCACCCTACCACATGCATGTCCCATATTTGACAGAATGATTCATAGGAGTCAGAAAAAAAACTTATTATTACCAGTTCATTATAAAGGATATAAAGGACATAACTCAGGAACAGCCAAATAGAAGAAATGTATAGGACAAGATATGAAGAAGGAGGGTGGGTGGAGCTTTCATGCCCTCTTAGGCGATGCCACCCTTCCAGCACCATGATGTGTTCATCAACCTGAGGACTCTCCAAACTCTGTTGTTTAGTAGTCTTGTGGAGGTCCCAATACATGTGTATGACTGATGAACTTGATGGCCACTGGTGATTAACTCAGTCTCCTCACTGGAGACTGGGGGATGGGGCTAAATATCCCAATCCTCTAATCATGCCTTGGTCGTTCTGGCAATCAGCCTCTATTCCTAAAGCTATCTAAGGACCCTCAGCCATCTCATCTCCTTAGCACACAAAAGACACTATCACTCTGTAGATGGCAATGGTTTTAGTGGCTATGTGACAGGAACCAGGGACAAATACCAAATACTTATTTTTACTATATCATACCCTCCATCCTCAGTCTATGGGGCTGGGTCAAGGGGATTCCCTGTCTGCCTCCCTGAGTGAGCATGTGGTAAGGTTTAGCCAGTCAGAGCATTTATCCATTTAGTCATAATGGTCATCTTGGTGGTGAACTCATAAAGACAAACCAATAAGACTCAGAATATTGAATGGAAAGTCCATTGAGAACGAAAAGCACTTTCTCTCCTTCTATGCTCTTCTAGGATTCTGAAAGAACAGAATGTAGCCCCCTGGGCCTGCTGGAGATCATCTCACACCCACATGAAGACAGCTTACTTGAGGATGAATGACAGCAACAAAGAAGAGAGAAAGGCTGAGAGAGTCACCAGAAGCCCAGCTCTGATGATATCATCTGACCTCTTTATTCACTGGTGCCTAAGCTTACACCATGCCCAGACTTTTCATAAGCGGTCACAAAAAATCTCCTCCACATTGAGCTGGATTTCTGGTGCTGCAACTAAAATGGCCCATTAGTACACACCACCCCATACCACAGGGCCACCAGTCTGTTTCTGGGACCCCCCACTCCCCTCTCCCAAAATCCCCACTCCTTCTTCCTTCTCACAGGTGAGCGCCTTCAGTCAGGAGACCAAATCTGAGCGCCTTCTAAAATGAACAGAGCAGGGAAGATGTTAAGACACCCAGAGGCCAGGCATAGAGATTCTCTGTGCCCCCACTTTGTTTATATCAGTCAGGGCTGCTTTCAGATACAAATCATGGGAAATCTTCTACACAGCAGTTTAAACAAATAAGCACAACAGAGAAGGACCCAGGCTCCTTCACCCTTGCTTCTCCACCACCTGCAGTGTGTGGTCTCCATCCTCACAATCCCACGTAGGCAGAAAAAAGGGTAAGATGTGGCAATAGCAGACCTCCCCTCCTGAGACACTAGCCAGAAGTGCATCTTGGCTAGAATGTGTCCTGAGGGAGGGGATCCTTATTCGCTTATATATTCCAAACTCTTAGAACTGCTGCTCAATGAGGGACCTGAATCAATGAGTGAATGGATGAATGGATGGATGGATGGATGTCTGTACAGGAAAACTGAGTTTTTACCTCCTATAGCCCCTACAGTGGAGTCAGGTAAGATGGGAGGGGCTGGAGTAACGGCCAAGTTATAATGACTTGGCTATAATATAATAAGACTGTGGGACGCCAGTTGCAAGTGTCAGGTACCCAGGTAACCCATACTTCTGTGCAGCTTGGCCACAAAGCCTAGAGTCCCTACCACGCGCACCCTACCACATGCATGTCCCATATTTGACAGAATGATTCATAGGAGTCAGAAAAAAACTTATTGTTATCAGTTCATTATAAAGGATATAAAGGACACAACTCGGGAACAGCCAACCGATAGGATCTCTTGGGAGGTTTCTTTTCTTCATACATGTGAGCAGATCTGGATGCCCCACCCCAAACTTTCCTAGGAGGTTCTTACCCACAATGGGGCATATGCTTCACTGGCAGATGTGTTCTCCACCTATTGGTAACTTCTCCCAGGACAAAAAATGATTGGCAGGAAGGACATTCAACTGTGACTCCAGCAGGGTAATGAGCTGATCTGCCCCGCCTTCAGCAACAACATTAAAAACCAAACTGGCACAATTCTTGAATAAGGACTTATAGGACTATAGCTTGTATTCATATCCCATGTGGTGCAATCATGTGAGATTTATCTTCAGTAAAGATGCAGAGTCAATAGACCAAAATTATGTCTATTTTTGCTTTACAAGCTGGGTAAAGAATCATTAAATATTTGGACAATATTAAGCCTGTGTAGGAGAATTTGACTGCAGGTCACTGGGAGCCACCAGCCCACAATTCCACCAGTCCAACTTTGTACAATCTCCTTAACCTTGGCTCTACATTCCTCCTTCTTCTAATAGGTTCCTCAGTGGTCTCATGATAGGTCATAAGAGATAGCTTTTTTATAATTGCAAAAAGAACACAATGTTTTGAAAACAGAAAAAAATGTAAAGTAAAAACAATTACCCATAATCCCCCCAAATAAATCAAACTATATTCACTTTGCTAAAGCTGAGTGGCAAAGAATTGATGCTTTTGAAATGCGGTGTTGGAGAAGACCCTTGAGAGTCCCTTGGACTGCAAGATCCAACCAGTCCATCCTAAAGGAGATCAGTCCTGGGTGTTCTTTGGGAGGACTGATGTTGAAGCCGAAACTCCAATACTTTGGCCACTTGATGCGAAGAACTGACTCATTTGAAAAGACCTTGATGCTGGGAAAGATTGACGGCGGAGGAGAAGGGAACGACAGAGGACGAGATGGTTGGATGGCATCACCGACTCGATGGACATGAGTTTGAGTAAACTCTGGGAGTTGGTGATGGACAGGGAGGCCTGGCGTGCTTCAGTCCATGGGGTCACAAAGAGTTGGACACGACTGAGGGACTGAACTGAACTAAACTCTCCTTCTTGGCCGTATTCGCATATGTGGACTTAGTCTACAGGGTGACCACCAGAGATTTATTTCATATTCTGTGTCTGCACTCAACATTACATCATAAGTGTTCATCCCATTACTACAACTTGTATAGTAATAGCTATATAGTCATCCTCAAATTTGTACCATAACTTGCTTAATAAATAAATGAGTTTATTTCCAACTTTTTGCCCCTGCAATAAATACTCCAATAAACATCCTTGTGTACATAGTTTTAGTTTTCTTGTGTTTCCTGTTGGTTTAAAGTAGCATGAAGGGCTGGTGTCAGCTCTGGGCTGACAATTTGCTTTCCACTACTCCACCTGAATCCCCAGGTCAGAGAAAAGCTGATGGGACTCTAACACTAGTCTTGCAGCCAATCGCCAAAAAAAAAAAAAAAAAGGAAGCAGCATGGCCTCCAGCTGGATGACGCCTGAAGAGACGGACTCGGAAGTGCACCTCTGCTTCTGGAAGAGACCAGCAGCATCCACCGGGCAGGAAATGGGACAAGCAGCCTGTGTGGTTTTCCTGCAGCAGACAGAGCCGCCCTGTCTCCTGTGTGTGGCTGTCTCCCGTCCCTTGTCTCCTTGTCTCCAGTGGCGCTGGGCTGTGCCACTCTGGGGGCTATTTCTCCCCCACTCATGTTCCCTCAGCAGACTGACATAAAGGTGCCTTGCGTTTCTAGGATCAAGTGATCCTAGACAAGTCAGATGCTTGTTTCCCTGAGGAATGCAATGTTAACTTTGTCCAACAGCCATGCCTTGATGAAGCCACCTCTCTGTTCCCACTGCCCAGATCCCCAGGGTCGGCTGGGTGCTATCCTTTCTGAGACTGGTCCTGCTGCCTTGCCTTCACCAGAAAGCTTTCTAAAACCCTCTCTGTACACATCTCTCCAGTCTGTGAACAGAGAGCCCTTCCAGACACAGTAAGGCGCCCTGGCAGGGGACCCTAGGAATTCCAGGGACCACCACCCCAGGCCAGCCTGAGGACCAGCAGACACAAGGGCTGCTCTTTCCAAACAAGCTCAGCCCAGCAGGCGTCTCCTTTCTCAGCTCCTTCTGGCGCAGTCATTCATCACTCTGACTAAATGAATCTTGACAAAGGACTTGGCAATGCCTTCAATTCTGCTAAAAGGCTCCCACTCCAGCAGCCTGTGCCCACTCAGCATCGGCCCCAAGCCCCACCCAAATTCCTGGAGAGAGCCTCTGGCTTCCTGGCCTGGGCCAAGTTCAAGGAAATCCAGGCATTGTCTGAATCCTTAACCTGGCACTGACCTGGAGGAGTGAAATGAGTGAGGGTCGTGGAGCCAGCCAGAACTGGGCTCCACCCAGGGATACCACCTCATTACCACCTAGGGCAAGGTCACTGGACAAAAAGCTCACTTCTCTGAGCTGGTGTCCTCACATGCAGAATGGGCATAGAATCCCCATATTTGAGAGTCCTCAGGAAAATCAAATTCCAGCCCAGGACCATGACCGGTTGCAAATCTGAGCCATTCTGTCTCTCATCAAAGTCCTCTGTCTACAGAGATTTTCACAATACCACTTGACCCAACACCAGGCCCACCCTTGTGGAGGTGGCCTATGAACACTGCTGGGCTCAGAGGACCAGCACTGCAGCAGGCCTCCTCTCTCCACGTCTTGCCATTACTTCCCTAATGCCACCCAACCAGGAAAGGGAGAAGGGGCAGCCGTTTCCTTCCTTTAGTGGCCCTTTTGGAAGTGAGAGGACCCTGGGTCACTTCTATTTTTTTTGAGGTTTCTGGTATGTTAAAAACGAGGAAAGTTGCCGTCGCTGTGGTATAATTTAAGTATCTACACATAAAAGTATGACACAACAGTATTCATACTATTGACAGTGAAACGAAAGTGAAAGTGAAGTCGCTCAGTCGTGTCTGACTTTTTGCAACCCGTGGACTGTAGCCCACCAAGCTCCTCCGTCCATGGGATTCTCCAGGCGAGAATACTGGAGTGGGTTGCCATTTCCTTCTCCAGGGGATCTTCCTGACCCAGGGATCAAACCCAGGTCTCCCACATTGCAGGCAGATGCTTTAACCTCTGCACCACCAGGGAAGCCCTTAAATACAAGAATACAGTCTCTCAGAAAACCTCCTATAGAGACACAGAACTTCAGATCCAAGTACTAACATCAAAGATTTCAAGGGAGGAAAGGAAGCCAGGTTGAAAGAAGAAGGGGGAGGAGGCGGGAGAGGGGGGGTGAAAGGGGTGGCCTTACAGACGTCTCCTGCCACCTACAGATACCCAGGCGTTATGGGACTTTTCCCTGGGCCTCCAGAGAAGGGAGGACTGGAACTCGGCCCTACCAGAAGTCAGACCAGACCAGAATCAGAATTCGAGTTCTCTGCCAAGAGGATGTGATCGGTCTCCAATCCTCAGCTCAGGCTAAGGGCCCTTTGACCAGATTCCTGCATCCAGGACTGGGGGACTAGAAAAACAGGGAAGGATAGAAAGGGTTAAGGAGAGGAAAGAGAGAGGGAAGGGGAGAGAGGACAAGACAACCACAGAAAATACAACGCATTTTCTGGCGAACTCCAAGTGGTATATCTGGGGTAGGATACAAGCTCAGATCTGCAGGATAGTCATCTGTTTCTTATGATCTGCTGGAACTGGGCCTGTAACCTAAAAGCCTGAATTTTTATTAAAAGACATAATCAAATCCAATGCAGAAACTTCACTGGATCCCATTCAGAGAAAACAGTGGGTTGGGGTGGCATTTTTGGATGCTTGGGAACATAGGGTAAGATATGGATTATTTTACAGAATTACTATTTATCGTTTTGGTCATAGAATATAGAAGAACAGCCCAAAGGATCATAAAATGGTTCCGGAAAACAATTTTAAAATAAAAGCAATAGATAAAGTAAACGAATGTTAAAAATGGTTGAACCCAAGTGACAATATACAAGGGCTTTACCTTGCCAACTTCCAACTTTGTCTTATAACTTGAAGTCTTTAGTTAAGAAAGATTAAGAGTTTTGGACTACCAACATAAATATAGCTTACATTTTTCTAAATAAAATGCTGTTACTGTGTGCCCCTGCTGGCAGTGGGGCTCTGGGTGCCTGAGAATGCAGGACACTGACCAGCTGAGGGGCTGTCCATTCAGGACAGTCTGTTCTGATTAATGCTTGTAGGAGGGCAGAGCTGCAGTCCTCACCTAGGCAGCTATGTGAATCCTGCACAAGTCCCTGCGCCTGTCTGTCTCTGAAGCCCCTTCTCTTTTGTCAGCATTTCCCTCACTTTGATCTTCTGCACATCACTTTTACATCACATCCTTGTTCTACCTTATATTTTTTCCCCCCGAGCTGAGAGGTTTGCCAAATCCTAGTTCCTTGCCCAGACACTGAACCCATGCCCCCTGCAGAGGAAGCACAAAGTCCTAACCACTGAACCACCAGGGAATTCTCCTATTTTTTGTTAAATACTCTTCTCTAAGATATCTCAGTTTTTAAAGACAGGTGATATTACTACCATTGAAAGTGAAATCACTTGCTATAAAAAAGAAAGTAATGTTAAAATGAACACTTAATTGTTAAATCAAAACTGTTCTTTGCACTTCCCCTTTCTGTGTGCTGGTCCAAGTAACCCAGAGGCTACACTCTGGAAAAATGGGACTTGTCCTGCCTGCCCTCTGGAAAGGAGCCTGGCACATCACTCGGTCTTCCAAAAGGAGGAGGTAGCAAATGTGATGTGAATGTAAAAATGCTCAGGCAGTATCCAGAAATGTGTCTTGTACAGTCTTAATGTCTCCACAGGGCTCTTCATCTGCTGCATCTCTTGGGACTTTAGGATTGATGAGGAACACACTGTGAACAGCTTCTTCAGGATGATCTGTCTCGTGGGATTAGACGAGGTTTCCACAATCATCTCATCCATGGCCACAGTTTAGCAGGAGGGGCATGTGATAATCAGCAGCAACAGCAGGGGAAGCTGATATTGACCAAGACCTTCAAGGGACAGAGGCCCAGGGGGGAAACAGAAAATAGAGGCTGAGACTAGGAATGGGGGGAAATGGAGAGAAGCTCAGAAAATTAGCGCTAGTATCCACCAAAGCTAAATACATGCTTACCCTATGGTGCAGCCATTCCACTCCACAGCATATACTCTCAGAGAGGCCCACACACATCCACCAAATGACGCACAGAGTCTTCGTAACAGCTGTGTTCATAGAAGCCCCAAATGGAAATCAATACAGATGCCTATCAACAAAAACACAAACAAACCCACTGTGAAATAGTATACTGCAAAGAAAAAGTAAACTACTTCACTAAATGCAAAAAAAAGAAAAGAATCTCAAAGATATACATTTAGGAAAAAGAAACCAGACACCAAAGAGTACATACTATGTGGTTCTATTTCTATAAAGTTCAAAACAGGCAAACTAATCCCTGGTAACAGAATCAGAACAGTGGGATGCTACTGACTAAGAAGTCTAGGAAACCTCTGAGGGTGCTAGCAATGTTTTCTATCCCGATTGCGATGGTGGCCACAAAGGTGTTTTCACTTATTAACCATCGGTTGAGCTATACACTAAGATTTGTTTGCATTTTAGTACAAGTATGTTGTATTTCAATATAAAATTTAACATATAAATGTAAGAAAAAGGAAAAAACTCTAGCATAATGCTGAGTTAAGAGAGTGAAAACCAGAATGACCCCTATAACAAAACTGTTTAATAATTAAGAAGTACGTGTACACTAAAATACCACCACCATTTTGCAAGAACACCAAAGATACATATTAAACATTGGAATGGTTGCCTGTAGGGTAAAGAATGAGAGTGCAGGGTAGTGATAAAAGGGAACACATAAATAATAACATTGGGGCCATGTTAGGACCAGAGAGGATCATGTGCCATTTAAGAAAGAATGGAAGAGAAGAAGGGTGAGGAGGAGGAGGACTGAGATTTTTGCACAGTCCTTTCAGGTTTCCAACATTGCCCAGGGAACCCAGCTTGAGCTAGGATCCCTGGAGCATCTCCACAAATATAGTATACACAGGATACCTTTGTTCACAGTCCTGGGAAGGCAGTTCTGAAGGACTTGATGCTGGAAGGCTGGCAACTGGGCCCACTGGAGCTCTGCAGAGAAGGAGAATTTCAGTTTGGGCTTCCAGGTGACCTGGAACTTATTGCAAAAGCAGGGGAGAGTTATATGTGGTAGAGTCAGAGAAATGGCCCCATAGAGGAGGGAGGCTCGTGGGCAGCTCACTCCCAGGCCAGCATGGGCCTGAGTTGGACCTCAGAACATGTCCTTCACAAGATCTGTGATAGCCAAGTACCACTTGGGCTTTTAATCAACTTACTACTTTTAATCAACTCACTCTTTTTTTCACTTGAATAAATATTTCAAAGGGTCAGTTCAGTTCAGTTCAGTCACTCAGTCGTGTCCAACTCTTTGCGACCCTATGAATCACAGCACACCAGGCCTCCCTGTCCATCACCAACTCCCGGAGTTCACCCAAACTCATGTCCATTGACTCGGTGATGCCATCCAGCCATCTCATTCTCTGTCGTCCCCTTCTCCTCCTGCCCCCAATCCCTCCCAGTGTCAGAGTCTTTTCCAATGAGTCAACTCTTTGCATGAGGTGGTCAAAGTATTGGAGTTTCAGCTTTAGCATCAGTCCTCCCAAAGAACACCCAGGACTGATCTCCTTCAGAATGGACTGGTTGGATCTCCTTGCAGTCCAAGGGACTCACGAGAGTCTTCTCCAACACTACAGTTCAAAAGCATCAATTCTTCGGTGCTCAGCCTTCTTCACAGTCCAACTCTCACATCCATACATGACTACTGGAAAAACCATAGCCTTGTCTAGACAGGCCTTTGTTGGCAAAGTAATGTCTCTGCTTTTGAATATGCTATCTAGTTTGGTCATAACTCTCCTTCCAAGGAGTAAGTGTCTTTTAATTTCATGGCTGTAGTCACCATCTGCAGTGATTTTGGAGCCCCCCAAAATAAAGTTAGCCACTGTTTCCACTGATTCCCCATCTATTTGCCATGAAGTGATGGGATCATACTTATCAATAATTACCTTAAATATAAATGGGTTGAATGACCTAATCAAAAGACAAAGACTGGCTGAATGGATACAAAAACAAGACCCCTATATATGCTGTCTAGAAGAGATCTACCTCAAACCAAGGTACAGACTGAAAGTGAAGGGCTAGAAAAAGATATTTCATGCAAATGGAGGCCAAAAGAAAGCAGGAGAAGCAGTACTCATATCAGATAAAATAGACTTTGAAACACAGGCTTTGAAAACAAAAAAAAAAAGAAGGACACTACATAATGATAAAAGGATCAATCCAAGAAGATATAACAATTATAAATATATATGCACTCAACATAAGAGCACCACAATATGTAAGACAAATGCTAACAAGTATGAAAGGGGAATTTAACAGTAACACAATAATAGTGGGGGACTTTAATATCTCACTCACACTTATGGGACAGATCAACCAAACAGAAAATTAGCAAGGTAACACAAACTTTAAATGATAAAATGGACCAGTAAGACCTAATTGATATCTATAGGACAGTTCACCCCAAAAGAATGAATTTCACCTTTCTCTCAAGTGCACATGGAACATTCTCCAGGATAGATCACATCCTGGGCCATTAATCTAACCTTGGTAAATTTTTTAAAAAATTGAAATCATTTCAAGCATCTTTTCTGATCACAATGCAGTAAGATTAGATGTCAACTACAGGAAAAAAAACCGTTAAAAATATAAACATAAGGAGGCTAAACAACACGCTTCTGAATAACCACCAAATCACAGAAGAAATAAAAACAAGAAATAAACATATCCATTTAAACAAATGAAAATGAAAACACAACAATCCAAAACATATGGGATTCAGTAAAAGCAGTGCTAAGGGGAAGGTTCATAGCAATACAAGCTTACCTCAAGAAACAAGAGAAAAATCAAATAAATAACCTAACTGTACACCTAAAGCAACTAGAAAAAGAAGAAATGAAGAACCCCAGGGTTAGTAGAAGGAAAGAAATCCTAAAAATTAGGGCAGAAATAAATTAAATAGAAACAAAGGAGACTATAGCAAAGAACAACAAAACTAAAAGCTGGTTCTTTGAAAAGATATATAAAAGAGACAAACCATTAGCCAGACTCATAAAGAAAAAAAGGGAGAAGAATCAAATCAACAGAATTAGTAATGAATGGAGAGATCACAACAGACAACACAGAAATACAAAGGATCATAAGAGACTACTATCAGCAAGTAAACGCCAATAAAATGGACAACTGAGAAAAAACGGACAAATTCTTAGAAAAGTATAACCTTCCAAAACTGAACCAGGAAGAAATGGAAATCTTAACAGACCCATCACAAGCATGGAAATTGAAACTGTAATCAAAAATCTTCCAACAAACAAAATCCCAGGACCAGATGGCATCACAGGTGAATTTTACCAAAAATTTAGAGAAGAGCTAACACCTATCCTACTCAAACTCTTCCAGAAAATTGCAGAGGAATCATTCTGCGAAAATCATTCTGCAAGGCCACCATCACCCTAATACCAAAACCAGACAAAGATGCCACAAAAAAGGGAAACTACAGGCCAATATCACTGATGAACATAGATGTAAAAATCCTAAACAAAATTCTAGCAAACAGAATCCAATGACATATTTAAAAGATCATACTTCATGACCAAGTGGGCTTTATCTCAGGGATGCAAGGATTCTTCAATATTCACAAATCAATCAATGTGATACACCACATTAACAAATTGAAAGATAAAAACCATGTGATTATCTCAATAGATGCGGAGAAAGCCTTTAACAAAATTCAACATCAATTTATGATTTAAAAAAAAAACCCTCCAGAAAGCAGGCATAAAAGGAACATAACTCAACATAATATAAGCCATTTACAATAAACCCACAGCAAACATTATCCTCAATGGTGAAAAATTGAAAGCATTTCCCCTAAAGTCAGAAACAAGGCAAGGGTGCCCATTCTCACCACTACTATTTAACTTAGTTTTGGAAGTTTTAGCCACAGCAATCATAGAAGAAAAAGGAATAAAATGAATCCACATTGGAAAAGAAGAAGTAAACCTCTCACTGTTTGCAGATGACATGATCCTCTATATAGAAAACCCTAAAGATACCACCAGAAAATTACTATAGCTAATCAATGAATATAGTAAAGTTGCAGGATATAAAATTAACACACAGAAATCCCTTGCATTCCTATACACTAACAATGAGAAAACAGAAAGAGAAATTAAGGAAACAATTCCATTCACCATTGCAACAAAAAGAGTAAAATACTTAGGAATAAATCTACCTAAAGAAACAAAAGAACTATATATAGAAAGCTATAAAACACTGATGAAAGAAATCAAAGATGACACAAATAGGTGGAGAAATACACCATGTTCATGGATCAGAAGAATCAATATAGTGAAAATAAGTAAACTACCCAAAGCAATCTGTAGATCCAATGCAATCCCTATCAAGCTACCAACAGTATTTGTCACAGAACTAGAACAAATAATTTCACAATTTGTATGGAATTACCAAAAACCTCAAATAGCCAAAGCAACCTTTAGAAAGAAGACTGGAACTGGAGGAATCAACCTGCCTGACTTCAGACTACACTACAAAGCTACAGTCATCAAGACAGCATGGTACTGGCACAAAGACAAAAATACAGATCAATGGAACAAAACAGAAAGCCCAGAGACAAATCCACACACCTATGGACATCTTATCTTTGACAAAGGAGGCAAAAATATAGAATTGAGAAAAGACAATCTCTTTAACAGTGGTGCTGGGAAAACTCGGAGAAGGCAATGGCACCCCACTCCAGTACTCTTACCTGGAAAATCCCATGGATGGAGCCTGGAAGGCTGCAGTCCACGGGGTTGCTGAGGGTCAGACACGACTGAGCGACTTCACTTTCACTTTTCACTCTCATGCATTGGAGAAGGAAATGGCAAACTACTCCAGTGTTCTTGCCTGGAGAATCCCAGGGACGGGGGAGCCTCATGGGCTGCTGTCTATGGGGTCACACAGAGTTGGACACTACTGAAGTGACTTAGCAGCAGCAGCTGGAAAAACTGGTCAACCACTTGTAAAAGAATGAAACTAGAACACTTTCTAACACCATACACAAAAATAAACTCAAAATGGATTAAAGTTCTACATGTAAGGCCAGAAACTATAAAACTTCTGGAGGAAAACACAGGCAAAACACTCTCTGACATAAATCACAGCAGGATCCTCTATGACCCACCTCCCAGAGTAATGGAAATGAAAGCAAAAATAAACAAATGGGACCTAATTAAACTTAAAATTTTTGCACTATGAAGGAAACTATGAGGAACGTGAAAAGACAGCCTTCAGAATGGGAGGAAACAATGGCAAATGAAACAACTTACAAATAATTAAATCTCAAAAATATACCAGCAGCTCATGTAGCTCAATACCAAAAAATAAATGACCCAATAAAAAAATGGGCCAAAGAACTAAATAGACATTTCTCCAAAGAAGACATACAAGTGGCTAACAAACACATGAAAAGATGCTCAACATCACTCATTATCAGAGAAATGCAAATCAAAACCACAATGAGGTACCATCTCACGCCAGTCAGAATGGCTGCTATCAAAAAGTCTATAAACAATAACTGCTGGAGAGGGTGTGGAAAAAGGGAACCTTCTTACACTGTTGGTGGGAAAGCAAACTAGTACAGCCACTATGGAGAACAGTGTGGAGATTCCTTAAAAAACTGAAAACAGAACTGCCATATGACCCAGCAATCCCAATGATGGGCATACACACTGAGGAAACCAGAATTGAAAGAGACACGTGTACCCCAGTGTTCATCGCAGCACTATTTACAATAGCCAGGACATGGAAGCAACCTAGATGTCCATCAGCAGACGAATGGATAAGAAAGCTGTGGTACATATACACAATGAAATATTACTCAGTTATAAAAAGAATGCATTTGAATCAGTTCTAATGAGGTGGATGAAACTGAAGCCTATTATACAGAGTGAAGTAGGTCAGAAAGAGAAACACCAATACAGTATATTAATGCATACATATGGAATTTAGAAAAATGATCACAATGACCCCAATAAGCGAGACAGCAAAAAAGACACAGAGATAAAGAACAGACTTTTGGACCCTGTGGGAAAAGGCGAGGGTGGGATGATTTGAGAGAACAGTATTTAAACACGTATATTACCATATATGAAATAGATCACCAGTGCAGGTTCAATGCATGAGACAAGACGCTCAGGGCCAGTGCACTCGGATGACCCTGAGGGATGGGATGGGGAAGGAGGTGGGAGGGGTGTTCAGGATGGGGGACACATGTACACCCATAGCTGATTCATGTCAATGTATGGCAAAAACCACTACAATATTTTAATTAGCCTCAAGTTAAAATAAATTATTTTTTTAATGAAAAACCTCTTGCCTTAACAGAAAGGTTTCCATTAAATTAAAGACAATTACACCCCAAATGCAGGTTGTTTTAATATTGTTCTAGATGCTGGTGCCTGCTATGGTTGTGCACAAAGACCTAATCCCACTTTGTTTGAAAGAGGGATTACCAAGTGCCCGAGAAGTGTTAAAAGCACTTTAGATCCAACTTTCTCCTTGACAAATTCAGAAGGGCCCAAAGAGAGGTTTAAAGAGATGCACTTTCTCTTCAACTGATTTAATACGGTGGTGTCTCTGGGTCTCTATAATCATCTCTTGTGCCAGGGAGCATAGGCACCTTGCACTTTGAAAGACCTTTGTAAGGACAAGTGAGTAGGGGCCATGAGTTTCTCAAGCAGGGGCAGGGCAGGGCAGGTTAAAAGACAGGAGCAGAGTAAGAAAACCCTCACTAGAGAAGAGCTCTACCATGTCGGCCCTAAGTGGTCCAGGGCTGTTTGGAAAGGGAATCCTGGCTCTCAGTGCCTGAGCAGGGGTACTTTGAGTCCAAGGACTCCTTGCCTTATGAGAGAGGTCCAGCTGTGAGAGAGTCTCTTTAAATACAGGGCCTAGGATCTTGCCACTTAATTTGTTGTTGTTGAGCCCATGGACTGAAGCACACCAGGCTTCCCTGTCCTTCACTATCTCCTGGAGTTTGCTCAGATTCATATTCATTGAGTCGGTGATGTCATCTAACCATCTCGTCCTCTGCTGCCGCCTTCTCCTTTTGGCTTCAATCTTTCCCAGCATCAAGATCTTTTCCAATGAGTCAGTTCTTCCCATCAAGTGGCCAAATTATTGGAGCTTCAGCTTCAGCATCAGTCCTTTCAATGAATATTCAAGGTTGATTTCCTTTAGGACTGACTGGTTTGATCTCCTTGCAGTTAATTACTGTATGCAAGTAAATAAAATGCAGTCTCAAGACAGAGCATGTACTAGACAAACAAACCTGGTGGGGATGGAAGGGAAGGAACTGGAGGAAGTACTTGTTAAGAAGGTTGATAAGGCAGCACCAGTGGACATCTGATGTGTTTGCCTGAACTGCATCTATACCCTTTCACTGGAAACAGCAGCTCATCTTTCCTTTCAGAAGTAGCCTCTCTCTCTGATTCTCAGTACTTTTGGTTGTGCAAGGTTGACTTCATCCCCTTTCCACCGTAGGACGCAGGAGATCCAAGCTTGGCTAGTTAGTAGATACCATCCTTCTTTCCCGTGCTCAGTTGCTCAGTTTTGTCTGACTCTTTGTGAGCCCACAGAGTGTAGACCTCCAGGCTCCTCCGTGCATGGGCTTTTCTTGGCAATAATACTGGAGTGGCTTGCCATTTCCTCCTACAGGATCTTCCCAACTCAGGGATCGACTAGGCATCTCCTGTGTCTCCTGCACTGGCAGGCACAGTCTTTATCACTGAGCCACCTGGGAATTTCCCTTCCTCTCCACTTCATCATAATGATGAGTGTACTGCCCACTAACATATAAACTCCTGAGTTCAGCTGCACCTGAAGCTAGAATCGCCCTTTCCCTTTCATTTATGCTTTAGAAAAGTGCATAGCTTAAGTGACACGGACTGACACAGGGTGTGTATCTGTGTGTGTATGTGTGTGTAGAGAGTAGTGTGTGTGCTGGGGGAAGACGGTGGAGGAAGGAGGGAGCATCACAATTCCTGTTTTGTCCAGTGCCTCTGGAGATTTCTTCTAGTCTGTAGATGTCCTTTCCGAATAACCCAGATATCCTTAAAGATCCGGGTCTAGTGAGCCCCCGTACTCATTGCACAGAAGCGTTCCCCACCCTCTCCCGAGATGCTGATTACATGACTTGGAGGTGACCAGCTGAAATGTGAAATCCCACAGACATTTAATTTTTAAAATAACTTTAAAGTTTTAGCTATTTTTCTTTTGTATCCTCATCTCAAACTCTTCCACAGTCCCTTGGAAAGCCCCCAGGCTCCAAGCCAGACGCGCATCAGGCCTGACGTACTAACATGGCCGGGTACGCGGCACGCGAGCGACGGGGGCTTGCAGGGCCCTCGTGCCGGCGGGCGGGAGCCGACAGGGGCTCGCACGCATGCGCAGGGAGGCGGGACTGAGTCCCAGGCCTGCGCCGTGCCACTCCACAGGCAGGGGGCGGGGCGGGGGGGGGAGCGCGCCCGCGGCGGCTGCCGGGCGCTGAGGAGTTGCTGCTCCGGGGACCTTCCTTCGGGCGCATCTTCCCCGCCGGGCGCGTCCTCACGAGGCGCCCCCACTCGGCGGGGCCGGGCCAGGGGATGGAGTGGGCCCACCGACACGGCCGCGTAGGGACCCAGAGGAGACGACCGCGCGAGCCCTGACGTGCCGTCCTCGCCGAAGCGCCCATGGGCGCCTCCCTGCGGCTGTGAGGGCGGCGAGCGGCGGGGCCGCGGCGCCGAGGAGGGCTACGCTCGTGCCCGGCCGCGCACAGGCCGCGCGCGTGCGCTCGCGCTGCAGGGCCGGCCGCGCCCGCCCCTCCTCTCGGCGCCGGCCCGGGATCCCGGTCCGCGAGCGGCGGCGGCCGGAGGGACGATGAGCGGCGCGGCGCGGGCGGGCCCGGCCCGGCTCGCCGCGTTCGCTCTGCTGACCTGCAGCCTGTGGCCGGCGCGGGCGGACAACGCGAGCCAGGAGTACTACACTGCGCTCATCAACGTGACGGTGCAGGAGCCCGGCCGCGGAGCCCCACTTACATTCCGCATCGACCGCGGGCGCTACGGACTCGACTCGCCCAAGGCCGAGGTCCGTGGCCAGGTTCTGGCGCCGCTGCCTATCCATGGAGGTGAGTGCCTGGCAGGGAAAAGAGGAGCTGTGGACGGCGGAGGGGGGAAGGGTCGGCCCTCATCCCCCAGGAGCCACAACCCGGGCGCGGAGGCGGCGGATGCGGCGCCCCCACCCCGCCCGGATTGATGCGCCGCTCGGCGGGCGGCCCCAGGGTCGAGGTTCCCGTCGTGTCCTTCCCCCGCCCCGTTCGCTGCTGGCAATGAGGCTCCAGACGCGGTATTGGGTTCTTCTTTTCTTTTTAAAAAGGCTTTTTCCCCCCTGGGTTCAGTTAGCTTGTTTACAGGAAGGTATTGAACTGCGAGTTTGCAGGGACAGCTCAGACAAAGGAGGTGGTGGAAGAGCGCAAAACTAGTTCATGATGGATGAAGTCTCAACCTGTATTTCGGAAACCGCACAGGTTCCTTCCCTAAATCACAGACTGCGCTGTATTGATCTGGAAGGATGAGGCCCTTTTCTACTGTAAAAACGTGCCGTTTTTCTTATGTGACAAGTGGAAGGAGAGTGGAGGAGGAAAATGGGCATCTTCGGTGTTGCTTTTGGCTCTTATTGTGCCCCACCAGCTTTACTGTAATTTGACGCCTGAACATCTGACGTTACGACGAATCCGATACCAATTGGAACCTGTAGCCAAGTCTTCAGGTCGTGAGAGTCTGCCAGAGGGAAAATAGGTAAAATTTTTGAGAGTTGTCTTTGAAGCCATTTGGCTTAATCTTACGTCCTATCATTTGCTCTTTAATAATTTGGTATAAAGCATATATTTGTACAAATTTCTGGTAATGTTTTGAAAGAAACTTTTCCCACACTGTGGAGTATGATTTTGTTTTTGGCCCACAGCAGGCTTTATGGAAAAATGTCTACTATCTTCTCCATCTCTACCCACTCTCACCCTGAGAATGCTGAGAGGGGACTTTTTAAAGCTGCTTTTCATGTTAAGATGACCTAAACTAGGCAACCTACATAAGGTGTTTGTTTTTATACTCTAAACTATTAGAACATCATGCCACTTCTGAGATACATGTTTGAATGCGAACATGCTAAGCTGTGTGGTTTTTTTTTTTTTTTTTTTTGAGGCAATCTAGATAGGGAAGATGGAGAAGGAAATGGCAACCCACTCCAGCGTTCTTGCCTGGAGAATCCCAGGGACGGGGGAGCCTGGTGAGCTGCCGTCTATGGGGTCGCACAGAGTCGGACAGGACTGAAGTGACTTGCAGCAGCAGCAGCAGCAGCTAGGGAAGAAGAATCAGGAAGGGCTTTCACCAGCCTTTCCCCAGTTTACACCTTCGTTTCAAACGTTCATTTTTACATCAGTAATCAGTTGCTTAGTATGCACTTCTCATCTCCACTTTGTTAAAGAAAAAGGCAGTTAGGGTCCTGCCTTGCCCACAGTAACAACTTTGGCCTTTGGTTCATTCAGTAAATATTTGCTTGCTTGTTCTGTGCCAGTCACTGTGCTTGGGACACAAAATGTTTCCAAACTGTGGCACTGACAATGGTAGCCTGTTTTCTGGGGTTGAGATCTGTGAGGGTCACGTGGAAGGGGAGGAAGAGGGAAAGGCAAACTGTTCTGGAACAAGAACTGGCCCTGTGCAGTATTTTGAAATCTGTGGTTTGTCTTTGGGTTCCTCTAGGCACCTCGAATCCATGATCCTCACTTTAGATACTTGCCTGATAAGTGATCTGTGTTCTGAAACTACTTGTTTCTTGCCTGTCATTCCAAGCAAAACTTGTTTTAGGTGTTTGTATAGAAGGGTATTGGACACTGACGGGTGGTAAAGGCTGGTCTTGTTCCTCCGTCAGTGGGGAGGTTTCAGTTGTGCTGTACCTAAGCCTTATGTTACTGGCGAAGTACTGTGTGAGTTTAGGAAAGTAATTTGGCATTTTAGCCTCAATTTTGTCTGCAAAAGGGAATGGTGAACTAGTTATACCTTAAGTTTATTGAGGGGCTTCCCTGGTGGCTTAGATGGTAAAGAATCTGCCTGCAATGTGGGAGACATGGGTTCAATTCCTAGATTGGGAGGATCCCCTGGAGGAGAGCATAGCAACCCATTCCAGTATTCTTACCTGGAGAATCCCCATGGACAGAGGAGCCTGGCAATTTGCTAAGGGTTGGACTCGACTGAGCGACTAAGCACAGCACAACACAAGGTTAATGAGAGGCTTAAATGGTGCCTACATTCTTACAAGAGGAGATTTGTTAACCTAAATGAATCTCTATAAATTGGTGGAGTTTCAGACATGGCATCAAAGTGAATACGTTGGAGCAGTCTTGGAAACTTGAGTCTGCAGTCAGTTCCCCTGGGTGTCTGTCTTCTCTTCATTTCCTCTGTTCTCTAGGGACTCATTTTGTATCCACACATGAGATTGCTCAAGGATTTTTCATGGCCTCGGTGGTGGCATCCTGCAGGTAGTTTGGGTCTGGCTTTCTACTAAGGGATCTGCACACATAGGTTCTTTCAATCCAGCAAATACTAATTGAAAATCTGCTGGTCCCAGCCACCACCCAAGGTACTAGGAAAGAGGGATGGGCCCCAGAAATAAGCAAAACAAATTCTTTCTTTTCTCCCTGAAGCTCACGGTCTAGTGGCATTTTTATGTCAGTTTGCCTATAAACTGTTTCTAAGTCAATGGACTAACATGAAATCTAAGAAGTTTTTGTGCTTTCGCAGCAGAAATTTAGGAATGTATTTTGTTTTCTTGTTTTGGTTTCTTGGCCATGCTATCATTAGCATGCAGAATCTTCAGTTCCCCCGAACAGGGATCTGGCCCACACCCCCACAGTGGAAATGCAAAGTTCCAACCACTGGACCACCAGGGAAGTCCTAGGAATGTATTTTAAAAAACAAGAATGGTGATAGAAATCTGTTAAAATTTTTCATAGTTAAGAAAATGGCTTATATCTATTATGCCAGTGTACTCTAGTCACTTAGTCGTGTCTGGATATTTGCAACCACATGGACTGTAGCCCACCAGGCAAAAATACTGGAATGGGTTGCCATTTCCTTCTCCAGGGGATCTTCCTGAGCCAGGGATGGAACATGGGCCTCCTGCGTTGCAGGCAGATTCTTTACCATCTGAGCCACCAGGGAAGCCCGTATGTCTATTATACCTCAATTTTAAAAAAGAAAATAGCTTAACATTTGAATATTTGGTTATTTCACATTATGATATTCTCGATTTAATCTCAAATTTTAGTGGTTTTAGAAAAAATAATATATTCTGACTCTTGCCTGCTTGTAATTTTAAGTTGAAGAGAATTCTTAATGTGTTTATTGAAGATTTACTGAGTGTTGACACTAAACAAAGTGATGTTCAAATTTCAAAAAAAAATAGTTAGGAGACAGAATTACTGGCAAAAAAAGAACCAGCCATGGTCAATAGATGGGAAGTTAATAAAAATTTTGAGGACAAGTGTTTGGTGAATATAAAGACAAAAGTAAGTTTTCCTAGGGCTTAACATGATAACTCGTTTTAATTCTCTGACTTGGTTGTGACAGTAAAAACCTTTCTAGTTATTTTGCATTTAGTCAGGCGCTCAGTCGTGTGCGACTCTTTGCGACCATATGAATCGCAGCAGTACAGTCCTCCCTGTCCAGCACCAACTCCCAGAGTTCACTCAGACTCACGTCCATCCAGTCGGTGATGCCATCCAGACAGCTCATCCTCTGTTGTCGTCCCCTTCTCCTCCTGCCCCCAATCCCTCCCAGCATCAGAGTCTTTTCCAGTGAGTCATTATTTCTGTAAATTAGGCATGTATGAATTACTGGGCAAGATTTATTTGTCCTATATCTTTAAAGAGCAATGTGGCAATTTCTTCCTAAATGCTTTGGTCTTTTAGAAGTATGTTTTGAAAAGTGTTAAACTTTATAAACTATTTCATAAACAAGTGTTGTACTTTGAAAATGCATTCTTAATCATTAGAGTACATTTTAAATGGAGATTTATTTGGTGATAAAAAATTTCATATTTTAACTGTAAAGAATTTATTTTTTGACGTGAACTTTTGCAGGAACGTGCCTTCTATTTATTCACAGATCCTGGTTGTTGTTCATGGTTGCTTTCTTATTACTAACTTACTCGAAGGGTGAGCGTAGATCTGGAAACAAATGTGAAGCCTAGCCAGCATTTACTGTGGAACGGACGTTGTAGATGTGCTTTGTGTGTGTGCACACTAACTTTTTGTTTGAGCCTGGAGGTGGGGGTTGGGAGAGAGGCCCTGTTGTTGATGATGTCATTTTATATGCAAATATGCTGGTGGGAAGAATTTGGTACTAGTCATTTTGCATAGAAATGTTCAGGATTGGATGTTTAATCCTTGGAGAACAATTTTACCAAGTAATAAATTTTTTTTGGTCATCTGGTTGACCAAAGGGATGCCATAACATTTAAAAAACTTAGATTCTTATGTTTTATATATGTGATTTTGTTGGATTAAACATAAACTTGGTTTTTAAAATTCTGATTTTAGAGTGAAGGCAATCGATGTGGAAGCAAGATCTTGGATGAAAAGGACCATGAAATGTTAGATTGTATAATGCCAAAGGCAGGGGCTACCGGATATAGAGATATCAAAATATTCAGAAAAAAAGTAGGTGTTATTCTGGAATCAGAGACCCTGAAAGGAAAGATAATTCAGAAGGAGCTGGAGGCTCTAAAAACCAAATTTTGACCTAAAATAGATAACCAAGCAATATATGATAAATTGTATTTGTATTAAATTTTAACAATTTAGAAAATATTTTTACATTTTGTATTTTTCCTTTGCTTTTGGATGATTCATTAGCATATAAAATTTGAGTATATATTTTTAAACCTCCCCACCAAATATATACATCCTTCCTCCGTTCCATCTTTCTGTTTCTCTTTATAGCAAAGTGTTGTCTGTACTTTCTGCCTTAGAGTTTTCATCTTGCTCTTCTTCACATTGTGAAGGTCTTTGTTGCGCCAGTGATTTGATAAAGACGTGACATATTTAACTGAAATATTGGATGGCAGGATCCTCAGGATCTCAATGTATGGAATGGTGGGCTGAAACTAAGAGAAAAGCTAATAGAAATTATTATATAGTCTTGAATTTGGGTAAAAAAAAATTAGCTGCAGTGAAAGGAGTTGAGGGGAAATAAGGCTTCGAGCTGCATGTCATAGGACAAAGCCTCTGTTCACTCGCTGAACAGCCCATTCTGCTCTTGCGTGCATATGAGCATCGTATCCTGGGTAACACAGGTCCCACTTCATTATAGGCCAGGCGCACTGTTAGTCCATGTTCATTTCTGAATATGACTTTTAAGAGATGAACAAACTACAAAGCATTGCTTTGAATATTATAAAAGGGAACTCCTTCATTTGAAGGAGCATTAGACTAGATGGCTTGTAAGATCCCTCCATCTTGAACAAGGTGTAACTGTAAAATAGTAAGACGAACCTCGTTAAACAAAGTACCAGATATACCCATTAAGGATACTGTTCTTAAAAAAAAAAAAAAAAAAAGGATACTGTTCTTTTAATGCCAGTCACATGGGGGTGTATATGTTTCTATGTATACATACATATTTTGCAACAATGAAAAATTTAAACACTTTCAGAATTTGTTTTGTGAGGTTATCTTTTTGATTGAACCATTTGGAAAATGCATACAGTTTATCAAATGTCTGTCTTTTCTGGGTAGATTTTGACAATTGAAAATTATTTTTGAGGCAGTCTTTTAATGTGCTTGTGAATTCTCTCTTTAGATAATTCTCAAAGAAGTCTGGTAGTGTTTTGGACCATGTCCACACCTCTGGGGTGCATTTCCACCTACCAAATCTTAGAGGCAAACCTTAAAAGGATGAGATTTATTCGAAGTACCTAATCGTACCAATCCTCAGAGCTGGTTGTTTTAAGTATAGCAACCTTGACTTATTTACAAAATGAAATTAAGTTTTCAGGATCATCATTTGTTTGTTTTATCATCCTTAGAGTATTTTATGCACTAAACATTGATTTCTTTTCCATAAGTCATAGTAAGTGTAGCTTTCTTTACTGTTGGAAGCAATTTTGAACAAAATAAAGGGAACCCTTCAAATGCCAAATGACATAAATTAAAAAGTCCTTTATAAACTCCTCTGAGCTTGCATTATGCAGGTTCTGTGGTGTGTGTGTGGAAGATATGGTGTGCAATTCCTGCCTAAGAGAACTTGTCAGGATGGCACAAATAGGATGTGCCGTTGTAGAAGATGGTGCAGGCTGTCTACAGACACCAGCAACGGGACCAGCCGCATGGTATTGTAAACAGAGTTTGTTGGAATACAGCCATGTCCATTCATTCACGTGTCTGTGGCTCTGTGGTTTACCGACAGAGTTAAGCAGTTATTACAGGAGCCTATATGACTTGCAAGCCTCAACTGCTTGTTCTCTAGTCCTTTAAGAAAACTTTTGACAAGCCACAATCCATGTTCTAAAGGTTCATTTATACCTTAGTTTTTCCCATTAAAACTATGTTATGGATTTATGGGTGAGAAGTTGATTCCTAAGTTGTCCCAGACTGTGAGCTCTTGGAAATTAGGGACAGCGTCTTCTTTGTTTTAACCAAATACCTCAAACTGTGCCTGGCACTAGCAAGCCACTGTAATATGTGGTTGCATTTAACCCTGTGGTGCTTGGTCTGGTAGTGAAACTGATGGCAGGTGTTGCTGGAATCTGTAGGATGGGATGGGGATGGTGGGGTGTTGATAGAGTATACTATAGGGCCTCTGTTAGTATGCTAGATCAGTAAATGGTACAGAGATCAGAGAAATGAACAATTATTTGGACTTGTAGTCTAGAGAGGTTTCATTGAAAATGTGGAAGTTGAAATTAAACTTGATTAGTTCTTTCTCTAGCCATAATGGAATAACAGACACTAGGTTTACCTTGCCACCTCAAGTGACTGGAAAACCTGACAGTTATGAAACAGCAATTTTAGAAATAGGTCAGAAAACAGCACAGGACAGTGCTCCCTGAGAGAAAGGAAATAAATAACAGAGCTCTGTGACTGCCTCAGCTTACCTCCTGGAGAGTTTCTGAACTGAAGCTCAGGGAAGGGGAACCCAGAAAGAATCTAGTGGTCTTCCTGAGTTGATGAGACAGAGTTCAGAGCTCAGAGAGGTGAAGGCAGCTTGAGTAGGCTTGAATGTGTGAGGAGGTCAGGTACAGGACAGGAGGGGGCTGCAAGGGGTTCGTTCACTCAAGCCTTTGATTGAGTACTGTTCTGCTTGTTTTATGGAGAGCTGTCAGAAATTAGCAGGTGGAAGAATTCTTGCAGTTCACACAAGGCTGGGAATAGTTCATATTCTCACTAATCAAAGTAGAAAGACCTAATGGATGAGGCATGGAGTAAGGCTAAATTAGCCCTGGAGAAAAGCCTGTTCTGGACCCACCTACCAAATCTTAGAGGCAAACCTTAAAAGGATGAGATTTATTTAAAGTACCTAATCATGAGCAAACCCTCACAATATCCGAAGGGATTACAACAAAGTCCAGCTCCCAAAAACATGAAATCCAATACCAGCATCCAATAAAAAATGAGCAGACAAGCCAAGTAGAGAAAATATGACCCATAACCAGACAGAAAAACAGTCAGCAGAAACAGTCCCAGAAGTGGGACAAATGATGGAATTGCAAATAAAGGTGTTGAAAGAGCCATTATAAATATACTCAGTTTGTTCACGGAGATAAAAGGAAACTTGAACATGACGAGGAGAGAAATGGTTCTAAAAATAGACCCACATCAAACTATGAGCAAGATGAAAAGACAACCCTCAGAATGGGAGAAAATAATAGCAAATGAAACAACTGACAAAGGATTCATTTCCAAAATACACAAGCAGCTCATACAACTCAATACCAGGAAAACAACCCAATCAAAAAGTGGGAAAAAGACCTAAACAGACATTTCTCCAAAGAAGACATACAGATGGCTAGCAAACACACGAAAAGATGCTCAACATCACTCATTATTAGAGAAATGCAAATCAAAACTACAATGAGATATCACCTCACACTGATAAGAATGGCCATCATCAAAAAGTCTACAAAAAGTAAATGCTGGCGAGGGTGTGGAGAAAAGGGAGCCCTCTTGCACTGTTGGTGGGAATGTAAATTGATACAGCCGCTATGGAAGACTGTATGGAGATTCCTTAAAAAACTAGGAATAGAATCACCATATGACCCAGCAATCCCACTCCTAGGCATATACCCTGAGGAAACCAAAATTGAAAAAGACACATGTATTCCATTGTTCATCGTAGCACTGTTTACAACAGCTAGAACATGGAAGCAACCTAGATGTCCATTGACAGATGAATGGATAAAGAAGTTGTGGTATATATACACAATGGAATATTACTCAGCCTTAAAAAGGAACGCCTTTGAGTCAGTTCTAATGAGGTGGATGAACCTAGAATCTATTGTACAGAGTGAAGTGAGAAAGAGAAAGATAAATACCATATTCTAACGCATATATATGGAATTTAGAAAGTGGTACTAAAGATATTTACAGGACAGCAATGGAGAAACAGACATAGAGAATAGACTTACGGACAGAGGGAGAGGGTGAGATGTATGGAAAGAGTAACATGGAAACTTAGGTGAGTTCAGTTCAGTTCAGTTGTGTCTGACTCTTCACGACCCAATGAACCGCAGCACGCCAGGCCTCCCTGTCCGTCACCAACTCCCGGAGTCCGCCCAAACCCATGTCCATTGAATTGGAAACTTACTTTACTATATGTGAAATAGGTAGCCAACAGGAATTTGCTATATGGCTCAGGAAACTCAAACAAGGGCTCTGCATCAACCTAGGGGGTGGGATGGGGAGACAGGTTCAAAAGGCAGGGGATATATGTATACCTATGGCTGATTCATGTTGAAGTTTGACAGAAAATAGCAAAATTTTGTAAAGCAATTATCCTTCAATAAAATAAGTACATTTTTAAAAGACCCACATCAAACTTCTAGCAGTAAAGTCAAACCTGAAAAAGTATAGGGTTTATATTGATAGAGAAAAGAAGAAAGTGTGTACTGAGAGGACGATATTTCCTGCTTTGGTGATCCCTCTTTATCCCACACAGTGATATAGTTAACATATATTGGGTACATACTCTCTGCCAAGAGTGGTGCCAAGCATTGTACGTGTAGTATCGTTGAATTCTTGTAACAGCGCTAGGTGGTACGGTATCCTCATTCTGTGGAGGGGAATTCAAGGCACTCCAGTCTCTTAGTGTTTTTGTTTTTTTGTTTATAACACTTAATATGGTTGGAAATTGTGTACCTATCTTATTTGCTTCTGAAGGCAGAGATCCTGGTGTCCACTTTTGTATGCTCAGTGCTCACTGTTGAGCCTGGAACATAGGAGGGTGGTACTGATAATTAGTGTTGGACAAATTAAAGTGAGTGAGGTAATCCACCAGCTGAATCTTGTGATTCAGAAGAGTTTGGATTTGATGTAGGTCTGTCTGACTACAGAGCTCATACTTCCACCATGTCTTGTACCACTTCTAAAGTGAGTTTAGTAAATTATGAATGATCTGCTTCGTGGAATGTTACACAGCCATTAAAGGGGATCATGTGAAAGTTAGGTATAGCCTACAAAAGTAATATCTTTACAGTGGACAGGGACTCAAAGTAATATGCAGAAATAAAAATGGCTGTTCATGGGTAACATTTCTCATTTTCTTTTCTCTCTTTTTTTTGAAGTTTTTTTTTAATATAAAACCTTCACAGAGGGAAAGTCATACTCTCTAAAGGGAACAAGTAAGTGTCTAAAGTTCATTTCTTTTATAAAGTTTATTCCCTAACTTCAAGAAAAATTGAATTAATTCCAAACCATGGTTAGAATGAGTAGAAAACTGAGAGATGACTAGAAATATGCTGAAAAGTGCATGTTTTTCCCCAATAAGAAAAGAGTTAAGACCAAGTATTCTTGTCTTAACAGGAATCAAGCTAAAATATGGCATCGTTGTTGGTTTGTTGTTTTTTTTTTTTTCAATTGAAGGATAATTGCTTTACAGTACTGTGTTGGTTTCTGCCATACGTCAGCATGAATCATCCATAGGTGTACACACGTCCCCTTCCTATTGAACCTCCTTCCCGCCTCCCACCCCATCCCACTCTTCATTGGGTTTGAGCTCCCTGAGTCATACAGCAAATTCCCACTGGCTCTCTGTTTTACATACGGAAATGTGTATTCTTCCATACTACTCTTTCCATTTGTCCCACTCTCTCCTTCGCCCCCTGTGTCCAGAAGTCTGTTCTCTATGTCTGAGTCTCCATTGCTGCCCCACAGATAGGTTCATCAGTGCCATCTTTCTAGATTCCATATATATGCATTAATATACGACACTGGTTTTTCTCTTTTTGACTTACTTTACTCTGTATAATAAGCTCTAGGTTCATCTACCTCATTAGAACTGACTCAAATATGTTCCTTTTTATGGCTGAGTAATATTCCATTGTATATATGTACCATACTTCTTTATCCATTCATCTGTCAGTGGACATCTGGGTTGCTTCCATGTCCTCGCTATAGTAAACACTGCTGCAATGAACACTGGGGTAACCTGTGTCTTTTTCAGTTATGGTTTTCTCGGGGTATATGTGTGGCATCATTGTGGCATCATTTTGAGCAGTTAGTGAATCCTAGAAAGGGACAGGACTTTTCTATAATATTTTTATGATGATGATATTAATGCTTTTATTTTATTTTTGTTTTCCCTATTGAAAATCATCCTGTATTTAAAGCATGAAGACTTAACTATGGGTAATCTCCACTTTTCGAAAGTTCATCTTATGCCATTTTGCTTTTATGAAAGACCTACATTAGTACCTATTTTTGATAACCAAAAGAAACCTCAAGAGGATTTTTGCTTTTAGCAGAAAAAAGGCCAGAAGCAAAAATAGCATTCAGCATTTGTTTTGTAGCAGGGCGAGCCATTGTAGAGGTGGCCACACAGGGAGCAGTGAGAGAAGCCTCCCCAGAGCTCCTTCCCCTGGAAGAACACTCAGTGTCTTAACATTGAGCCGCCATAGTTGTAAAACATGTCTCCGCATCTGTGCTCTATCTTGATTTATTTTGTGGGTCCATTAGCAAGATGTGTCCTCCAATAATTGATTCTTCCTTTTTTGACATTTTGGTTTACAGTAAGCTTTTCCTCTTGCCACTTCTCCTGTCACTTTTTCCTATGTCTTTACTTTTAGCCTAGTCTTCTCTGAGCTCTGGATTCATATATTCAACTGCCTACTTGGTATTTTTAACTTAAATTTCCCAAGAACATCTCCAGATTGATAAATGGAGCTTTTGATGTGTGTGTGTGTGTGTGTATATATATATATATATATACACACATACATATATATATACATACACACACGTGTATATATATTCTGTCTACTACCGCTGTTTTCGGGGCTTCCCTGGTGGCTCAAATGGTGAAGAATCTGCCTGCAATGCAGAAGACCCAGGTTCAATCCCTGGGTCGGAAAGATCCCCTGGAGAAGGGAATGACTACCCACTCTAGTATTCTTGCCTGGAGAATTCCATGGACAGAGGAGCCTAGTGGGCTGCAGTCCATGGGGTTGCAAAGAGTTGGACATGATTGAGTGACGAATACCTGTTTTCTAGTCTTCCCCATCTCAGCAAATGACATCGCAGTCCACTCTTGTTATTTAAACAAATTTAGGCATCACCCTATCTTCTTTTTCTTACATTCCACTTCTGATTTATCCTTCACAGTTTACTGTCAGGGTGGATCATATCTGTCTGTTGCTTGCCATTTTCACTCCTGTCATCTTAGTACAGACAGTTGCCATCTCTTAGACGTTTCTCCCCAGTAGCTACAGCGATCTTGAAACTTCACCCAGTCTTGTCACTGCTTGCTTAAATTACCCCTCAGTGGCTTCTTCTAATCCTTAGAGTGGAAATCCGAACTCCTTACTGTAGTATGCAAGGCACCTCCTGATTGGTCTGGTTCCCAGCCTTTCCCTCCCTCAGGCCATTCATCTCTCCCTTGCTCACTGTGCTGAAGCTACCTGTATTTTGATACTCTCGTTCCTAGGGCCTCTTATATTTTCTTTACAATGTGTGCCTTCTTGCTGATATCCCACTCACCTCTACCTCCTACTCTTCACATGATCTTTGCCGTATTAATAGAGCTTTATGGTTTTTTGATTCTGTATGCTGCTGCTGCTAAGTCGCTTCAGTTGTGTCCGACTTTGTGCTACCCTATAGATGGCAGCCCACCAGGCTCCTCTGTCCCTGGGATTCTCCAGGCAAGAACACTGGAGTGGGTTGCCATTTCCTTCTCCAGTGCATGAAAGTGAAGTCGCTCAGTCGTGTCCAGCTCTTCACGACCCCATGGACTACAGCCTGCCAGGCCCCTCAGTCCATGGGATTTTCCAGGCAAGAATACTGGAGTGATTGCCATTGCCTTCTCCTTGATTCTGTATAATGGCCAGTTAAAAGGGCCATGGAGATGGAGACATGGGGAAGGAATTGTAGAATCTAAGAACTTAATGGTCATCTGTAATCATCAAGTCTAGCCACTCATCTGAGGCCTCAGCATTCTTATCCAGTGGTTTTACAGCTCACACTTGAACAAATGAGTGATGGAAATCTACCACATTCATCTCTGGAAAACAGAACGTTAGAAAGTCTTTTTTTCATCTGCAGAAGAAAAATTGGTTCAAAAATTTGTAGACAGTTGTTAATTTCCTTGTCTGATTCAAGTCCTCTAACCCTTAGACTTCATGTTCTTATTTCTGTTCTTAAGAATATAGTATTTTAAACCACAAAACACAGCATTCCACTTAAAGGATACAGTGAGTTCAGTAATGTCCCACAAAAATTCATGTCCACCTGGCACTTCAGAATGTGATCTTATTTGCAAATAACATCTTTGCAGATGTAAGTAGTTAAGGATCAAGATAAGGTCATACTAGTTTATGGTGGACCCTAAATCCAGTGACTTATAAGGAGAAGAGAGAATACAGAGAAACACACGAAGATAAAGGCCATGGGAAGATAGAGGTTGAAATAGGAGTTATGCTGCCACAGCTAGGGAGTGCCAAGGATTGCTGGCAACCACTGGAGGCTAGGAGAGAGGCACAGGACTGTTTTTCCCTTGGAGTCTCCAGAAGGAGCCAACTGTACTGACACCTTGATCTTGACTTCTGCCCTCCTGAATTAGGAGACAGTCCATTTATGTTGTTTTAAGCCACACATGGACATCACCAGATGGTCAGTAATGATACTGGATTGATTATATTCTTTGCAGCCGAAGATAGAGAAGCGCTATACAGTCAGCAAAAACAAGACCAGGAGCTGACTATGGCTCAGATCATGAACTCCTTATTGCCAAATTCAGACTTAAATTGAAGAAACTAGGGGAAACCACTAGACCATTCAGGTATTACCTAAATCAAATCCCTTATGATTATACAGTGGAAGTGAGAAATAGATTCAAGGGATTAAATCTGATAGAGTGACTGAAGAACTATGGATGTAGGTTCATGACATTGTACAAGAGACAGGGATCATGAACATCCTCAAGAAAAAGAACTGCAAAAAAGCAAAATGGCTGTCTGAGGAGGCCTTACAAGTAACTGAGAAAAGAAGAGAAGCGAAAAGCAAAGGAGAAAAGGAAGGATACACCCATTTGAATGCAGAGTTCCTAGAATAGCAAGGAGAGATAAGAAAGCCTTCCTCAGTGATCAGTGCAGAGAAATAGAGGAAAACAGTAGAATGGGAAAGACTAAAGATCTTTTCAAGAAAATTAGAGATATCAGGGGAACATTTCATGCAAAGATGGGCTCAATAAAAGACAGAAATGATATGGACCTAACAGAAGAAAATGTTAAGAAGAGGTGGCAAGAGTACACAGAAGAACTGTACAAAAAAAGATCTTCACAATCCAGATAATCATGATGGTGTGATCACTCACCTAGAGCCAGACATGCTGGAATGTGAAGTCAAGTGGGCCTTAGGAAGCATCACCACAAACAAGCTAGTGGAGGTGATGGAATTCCAGTTGAGCTCTTTCAAATCCTGAAGATGATGCTGTGAAAGTGCTGCACTCAATATGCCAGCAAATTTGGAAAACTCAACAGTGGCCACAGGACTGGAAAAGGTCAGTTTTCGGCAATGCCAAAGAATGCTCAAACTGCTGCACTCAAATCACGTGCTAGTAAAGTAATGCTCAAAATTCTCCAAGCCAGGCTTCAACAGTACATGAACTGTGAACTGCCAGATTTTTAAGCTGGATTTTGAAAAGGCAAAGGAACCAGAGATCAAACTGCCAACATCCGATAGATCTTTGAAAAAGCAAGAGAGTTCCAGAAAAACATCTATTTCTGCATTATTGACTATGCCCAAAGCCTTTGACTGTGTGGATCACAACAAACTGTGGAAAATTCTGAAAGAGATGGTAATACCAGACTACCTAACCTGCCTCTTGAGAAATCTGTATGCAGATCAGGAAGCAACAGTTAGAACCGAGACATGGAACAATGGACTGGTTCCAGATAGGGGAAGGAGTACATCAAGGCTGTATATTGTCACCCTGCTTATTTAACTTATATGCAGAGTACATCATGAGAAACGCTGGGCTGGAAGAAGCACAAGCTGGAATCAAGATTGCCAGGAGAAATATCAATAACCTCAGATATACAAATGACACCACCCTTATGGCATAAAGCAAAGAAGAGCTAAAGAGCCTGTTGATGAAAGTGAAAGAGGAGAGTGAAAAAGTTGGCTTAAAACTCAACATTCAGAGAACGAAGATCATGGCATCTGGTCCCATCACTTCATGGGAAACAGTGGAAACAGTAACAGACTTTATTTTGGGGGGTCCAAACTCACTGCAGATGGTGACTGCAGCCATGAAATTAAAGACGCTTACTCCTTGGGAAAAAAGTTATAACCAACATAGATAACATATTAAAAAGCAGAGACATTACTTTGCCAACAAAGGTCTGTATAGTCAAAGCTATGATTTTTCCAGTAGTCGTGTATGGATGTGAGAGTTGGACTATAAAGAAAGCTGAGTGCCAAAGAATTGATGCTTTTGAACTGTGGTGTTGGAGAAGACCTTTGAGAGTCCCTTGGAGACTCTCAACCAGTCCATCCTAAAGGAAATCAGTCCTGAATATTCATTGGAAGGACTAATGGTGAAGCTGAAACTCTTAATACTTTGGCCACCTGATGTGAAGAACTGACTCATGTGAAAAGCCCCTGATGCTGGGAAAGATTGAAGGCAGGGAGGAGAAGGGAACGACAGAAGATGAGATGGCTGGATGGCATCACTGACTTGATGGACATGAGTTTGAGTAAACTCTGGGAGTTGGTGATGGACAGGGAGGCCTGGCATGCTGCGGTCCACGGGGTTGCAAAGAGTCGGACACAACTGAGCAACTGAACTGAGCTGACTGAAGCCACAAGGTTTGTAGTCATTTGATATGGCAGCCGTAAGAAATTAATGCAAAGAGAAAACAAAATTGAACAGTACTGCAATTTGGTTTCACCAGTACAGAAGAGAGTAGAACTACTTTCTTCCTCATCATTCTGAACACATGCCTAGAGTCATATAGGTTATTTTGGTAGCCGTAACCACTGACTCATACTGAGATTACTGCTGATTAGACTTCCTAGGACTTTTTCATAGAGGTTGCCCTAAATCGAGTGGTTTTATATTTTCTGGATTTAGGCTGGTCATCAGCCCTTCAGGATACTTTTGGAATCCTGATCTGTCATCTAGTCTTTACTCTTCGTAGCAGCTGTGTGTCACCCATGAGCGTGATGAGCATACTTTCTGTATCTCCATCTAAGTGGTTCTTAACCTTCTGTGGTTGTGGATTCAAGACTTTAATGAAAGCTGTGGACCTTTCTGATGAAAAGTACTTATATATGTATATATACACCGAGTTTTCAATAAGGTTTAGGATGTTCAGATGCCTCTTGAAGCCTCAACTGTGGTCCATAGACCCAAAGTTAAGAACACTGATGTAGGTTATTGATGAAAGTATCAAATATCAAAGAGTGTGAATGAACAGACCCTTGTAGTGTGTTCCTAAAAACCGCCTAAGATGGTTGACAGTGTTCCATGACTCAACACTTCTGGGGAGTGGAGTGGGCATTTCACAGTTTACTGATTTATTTTATTGACTTCGCATTTAGTACTGTACAGATTTCTTTGTCTTATGTTGTAAAAGCCAATCAAGTTCTTTGATTTAAAAAAATATATATTGTATTTACTTTGTTCCTGATTTGCTGGGAAGGAGAAGAAGTCTTTATGGCTTAACCATAGTATTGTTATTTTCCTGTTGCCACTGTGATCAGTTATCTCAAACCAGGTGGCGTAAAAGAACACAGATTTATTACCTTACAGTTCTGGGAGTGAGAAGTCCTAAATGGGTCTCACTGGGCTAAAATCAAGGTGTTGGGCAAAACTGCACTCCTTATAGAAGGTCTGAGGGAGAATCCGTTTCCTTGTTTTTTCCAGCTTCTAGAGACTGCCTGCATTCATTAGCTCATGGCCCCTTCCTCTCCAGAATCAGTAGTGAGCTTTTTTCAGAGCTTTCTGTGGCTCTTCCACCTTTCTTCTACACTTAAGACCCTGTGATCACATTGGGCCCACCCACATGTAACCCTACACGTGGGCTCCCCTGGGGGCTCAGACAGTAAGGGCTCTGCCTGTGATGCAGCAGACCTGGGTTCGGTCCCTGGGTGGGGAAGTTCCCCTGGAGAAGGGAATGGCAACCCACTCCAGTGTTCTGGCCTGGAGAAGTCCTTGGGCAGAGGAGCCAGGAGGGCTACAGTCCATGGGGTGGCAAAGAGTTGGTAATGACTGAGTGGTACTCACTTTCACCCACTTATTTTATTTTTTTATTTTTTTATTTTTTTTAAATTTTTATTTATTTATTTGGCTGCTCTGGGTCTTAGTTGTAGCATGTGGGATCTAACTCCCTGACCAGGGATCGAACCTGGGCCCCCTGCACTGGGAGCTCAGAGTCTTAGCCACTGAACCACCAGGGAATTCCCTCCCCCACTTATTTTAAAGTCAGCCAATTACCAACCTTAATTCCCTCTTGTCATGTAACCTAACGTATTCACAGGTCCCAAGGATCAAGATGGAGACATCTGGGGATGGAGAGCATTACTCATCCCTCTGCACATAGTGAACCTGTGTAGGCATCCCATGATTTAAGTGTCTAGAAATTATTGCTTTAGTAATTATTTCCGACATTTGCTAAGGATTAATAGTACCCTAAGGAACTCATAACTTCCACAGCCCTTGTTTATCAGTTTATAAACAATGAAATGCTGTTTACACAGGTCAGTTTTCTGATACGTTTCTTCTATGATTCCTCAAAGTTCCTTCAGTGATGCAGTTTCTTTTTTCAGTGTTGTCACCAGACTGTAGTTCATCTGGATCAGAAATCCTAAACTCATGTGGGACAGCTGCTTCAAATACTCATTCAGCAGGTAATTCTTAAACACCTCGTATATAATGGGCTTACAGTACCCCAGCAGCGGCCGTGGTGCTGCTCGCGCAGAATGCCGACTGCTGGGGGGCGGCCGGAGCCGAGTCTCCGCGGGGCTAGGCTGCCGGGCGCCGCGGCCGATGGTCGGGACTGCAGGCTGCGGCCGGGGCCCTGGCGCGCAGCGACGCGAGGAGGAGCACGTGTTTCTGGAGCAGAGATGGGCACCACGGGACGACATGCTGCCTGAAGAAGCATTGCCGGCTTGGGAAGCAGCTTCAGGAAGATCACCTCAGAGACGGAGGTGGGAGTCACGTAGTGATCCGTGCCCCCAGTTACATGTGTGGGGCCAGCAGTGGTGACAGATCGGCCCCAGCAGTGGAAAGCTTGGGGTACCCTTGGCCCCTGGGTGGCAGACGGGCTCCGTGATGGGCAGCGGCTCCAGGGTGGCCGACTGCAGTGGTGAAGCTGGGGTGCCCTCAGCTCCTGGGCCTCATCCTCTGTCAGCTTCATGCACTCGTTTCACATACCAGCAAGATTATGCTCAAAATCCTTCAAGCTAGAAATCAGCAGTATGTGAGCTGAGACCTTCCACATGTACAAGCTGGGTTTAGAAAAGGCAGAGGAACCAGAGATCAAACGCCAACAAATGCTGGATCATAGAAAAAACAAGGCAGTTTAAAAAAAAGTCTACTTCTGCTTCACTGACTAAGCTAAAGCCTTTGACTGTGTGGGTCACAACAAGCTGGAAAATTTTCAAGGAAATGGGAATACCAGACCACCTTACCTGCCTTCAGAGAAGCCTGTATGCAGGAGAAGAAACAACAGTTAGAACCAGACATGAAACAGACTGGTTCAGAATTGAGAAAGAAGTACATCAAGGCTGTATATTGTCACCCTGCTTTATTTAACGTATATGCAGAGTACATCATACGAAATCCCAGAATCAAGATTGCCAGGAGAAATATCAGTAACCTCAGATATGCAGATGATACCACTTTAATGGCAGAAAGTGAAGAGGAACTAAAGAGCCACTTAATTAAAGTGAAATAGGACAATGAAAAAAACTGGCTTAAAACTCAACATTCAAAAAACTAAGATAATGGCATCCAGTCCTGTCACTTCATGGCAAATAGATGGGGGAAATGTGGAGAAACTGTCATATTTCATTTTCTTGGGCTCCAAAATCAGTGAGGATGGTGACTACAGCTACACAATTAAAAGATACTTGCTCCTTGGAAAAATAGCTATGACAAACCTAGACAGTGTATTAAAAAGCAGAGACATCACTTTGCCAACAGAGATCCATCTAGTCAAAGCTATGGTTTTTCCAGTGGTCATGTATGGATGTGAGAGTTGGACTGTGAAGAAGGCCGAGTGCCGAAGAATTGATGCTTTCAACTGTGGTGCTGGAGAAGACTCTTGAGAGTCCCTTGGACTGCAAGGAGATCAAACCAGTCCATCCTAAAGGAAATCGGTCCTGAATATTCATTGGAAAGACTGATGGGGAAGCACCAATACTTCACCCACATGATGAGAGGGGGGCGACAGAGGATGAGATGCTTGGATGGCATTACTGACTCAGTGGACATGAGTAGGAGATAGTGATTTACAGAGAAGCCTGCATGCTGCAGTTCATGGGGTCATAAAGAGTCAGACATGACTTAGCAACTGAACAGGAAGTATATAGCAGGCAGAACAAGAAGTTCCTGCATTCTGTCTGGTGCAAGCAGCAAGGTAAGTCAGCCCCTGTGTATTGTGTCGTGGTGAAAACAGACATTAAACAAATACTAACACAAGAACTATTTAATAATAATTCTTGGGGAAAGGATCAAGACACTGAGAGAGCATAAATGAGAATATTAACCCAGTCTAGGTTAGTCAGGGAATACTTCTCTGAAGAAATGATGTTTAAGCTGAGGATAAAGCATGAGCAGATATTAAACAAAGAGGGACATGGAATGGAAGACCAGTTTAGGCTAGGAACATATATGAAAACTGAAAGTGATATTCATTTATTTATTTATTTATTTTGATGTCTGATCTTATTTATTTGTTACTCTTAGAACACCTCATTTTTGACTGGACTCAGACTCAGAAGTAGAAGCTCTCAGAGAGGACAGCCTCCGTCTCTTGGCATTCTGTTCCTGCCGTTTTTCTTTGGCCTCCTTCATTCTCTTGGCCAAAAGTTTAGCATATTCTGCAGCCTCTTTATTTTTCTTAGTACGCTGTTTCTTCAGAGCAATACACCGGCGTTTGCGTTGCAGAGCTCGTGGAGTCACGAGGCGCTGAATCTTGGGTGCTTTAGTCCTAGGTTTCTTACTGTCTTTGTTTAGGGGCTTTCGCACAACATATTGGCGGACATCATCATCTTTAGAGAGATTGAAAAGTTCGCGGATTCTGCTAGCTCTTTTGGGACCCAGGCGACAAGGCACTGTAGTATCAGTGAGTCCAGGAATATCCTTCTCCCCTTTTTTCACGATGACCAAATTGAGAACACTCAGATTGGCATCCACAGTGCAACCCCGCACAGATTTGCGCTTTCTCTCTCCAGTCCTCCTTGGTCTGTAACAGGAATGCCCCTTACTCAGAAGCAGGCGAACTCTGCCATGGGTCAAGACACCCTGCTTCATGGGGAAACCCTGCTTATCGTTCCCGCCACTGATTCGAACCACATAACCCTTCCATTCTTCACCCAGAGCGTCAGCAGCGACTTCTGTGGCCATATGCTTCTCGTAGAAGGTACGAAGTTTTCGTTCATCGTCCACTTCAGTGAGCTTCTGGCAGCCGGTGGCCGGGAAAGAGATGTTCAGCTTCATTCTGAGGCAGCCGACAGCCTCCGAGGCACCATGAAAAAGAGACCTGAAAGTGATATTTAAAACAACAACAACAGCAGCCTTGGAATGCTTGAGTTTAGAGAGTAAGGGGGAGTTTAGAGAGTAAGGGGGAGTTTAGAGAGTAAGGGGGAGTTTAGAGAGTAAAGGGGAGTTTAGAGAGTAAGGGGGAGAATGGTATATAGCAGAGATGAAAATGTGGGTCAGTACTTTTTAGACTGTGTTCCAATTTTTTACGTTATCCCAAGAGGAATAGAAAACTGTTGAAGGGTTGGTTGGTTTAATTTTTTTTTTGTTTCACTGAGTCTTTGTTGCCACACTCAGGCTTCCTCTGGTTGCAGTAAGTGGAGGCTGCTCTGTTGCGGTGGTTGGGGTTCTTTCTGCAGCGGCTTCTGTTGTTGCGGCGCACAGGCCCTAGGCTCACGGGCTTTGGTAGTTGTGACTCACAGACTCATTAGTTGCGGCTCAGGCTCAGTAACTGGTGCATGGGGTTACTTGCTCTGTGGCACGTGGAATCTTTCCAGCCCAGGGATCAAACCCATGTCCCCTGCTTTGGCAGGAGGATTCTTATCCACTGTACTACAGGGAAGTCTCTTACAAGTATGGTAAAATACACATAACATAAAGTCTGCCATCTTAGCCAGTGTAGGTGTGGGCCATTTTAGTAGTGTTGCGCAGATGCACGTTATTGTGCAGCCAGTCTCCAGAACTGTTTTCATCTTGGAAAACTGAAACTGCATACCCATTAAACATCTATGAATTTCCTTCTCTCCCTGGCGCCTGGAACCCATCCTTCTACTTTCTGTCTCTATGAATTTGACTATTCTAGAAACCTCATATAAGTGGAGTCATGCAGTATTCATTTGCTATAACACAGAAAAATGTAGTCAAAAGTCTGCAGCTTGATGAATAACTGTAGCAAACACATTGATGTCACTCTGAACCTTGTCGAGAAATAGAGCGTTACCAGCTCCACAGAGCTTCCTGGATACCCCCTTTCAATCACTATTTCTCCTCCCTCGCTCCCCCAAAGTAAATACTATTCTGACTGAATACTAGAGATTATGCCTGTTTTTTAACTTACATACATAGAATCGTGGTATGTATTATTTTTCATCTTATGATTAGTTTCTTTTGCTCATATCCTGCTGGTGAGATAAATTCATGTTGTTGCATATAGCAGTAATTTGTCAGTGACCCAGTGCATGAATATACTGCATTTTACCTATTTTGCTGTTGAAGGATGTGTGGGATGCCTGCTTTTTAGCAGTTACAACCAATACTGTCATAAAGATTGTGTACATGTCTTTTGTTACATGTATATAACATTTTATTGAGTATATGCTTAGGAGTAGAATTATTCTCTCCCTCTCAGTTTTTTCACAAGCCTGATATGTCCATAATGATTCACCATCTTTCCTCCAAAAATCTATTCCTCCTCCAGTGTTTGCTGTTTCAGTCAGCACAGACTTTTACCCCCATATCTAATTAATTACCAAGTCCTGTTGATCCATATTCTGTAACATCTCTAAAATGTGTCTCCATTTCTCCCCACATCCACTGCAGCCTTCTCATCTCTTACCTGGACTGTGGCTTCCTAACTGGCTTTCCTGAGTCTGCTGGCACTCTCGCTGTAGTACTGGGAGGCACACTTTTTTTATTGTGTGTGTACATTTATCCCCAGTATATGTATTATACTTATAAATGTTAAACCACACTACTGGTTTTCTTTGACATGGTACCTTAAAGTGTAACACTTAGGTTAATAGTTAATAATAGCTATAATAAGTCTGTATTTCTCACAGTCTTTTGTGATCATTTCCTATTTGACAAAAGTGTTCTTTTCCAAATCTGATTAGTTGGGGTTTTTTAAAAACCTATTATGGTTAGTGAAAAAGGGCTTGTATAGGAGTAGAAATGTCAGCTGTGCCAATTTATTTTTGCTTTATTTTGTAGGGACTTTTTTAAGGCATTTGTCCATTTAATGAGAGACAGTTTAGTTAAAAGTAGATGGTATCGTGTGTAACTTGATATAACTGTATATGCTATTTTGTAATAACTGAAAAAACGTGTGTGAGGGAGTTATGCATCCACTTTACATTTATGGGATCATTCTTCATTCAGGATACCTTGGAATACCATATGAGGTACACAACCATCTGACATGGATTAAGGAAAGAAGCCAGTGTTAATCCATAATTAAATGTCATTAATTCTTAATTTCTTATTTATTATAACAATGATTTTTTTTTTGGTTGAAGTAAATTTAGAAAGGTCACTAGATAGATACACACACAGAGTCAATTGTACTTCTGTGTGCCAGAGCAAACAATTAGAAAATGTATTTTTAATATAATTTAAAATGTTATTGGCCCTGAAAACTAAAAAAATATTGTCACAGGAAGTTTTAGAAAACCCACATAAGTGGAAAGACATCCCATGTTCATGGATCTAAAAATTTAGTACTGGTATAGTGGCTCTACTCCCCCAAACTGACCTACAGAGTCAATATAATCCTAAGAAAATACCAGCTGGCTTTTTTGCAGAAATTGACAAGCAAAATTTATGTGGACCCAGAATTGTCAAAACAGTGTTGAAAAATAAAAATAAAATTAAAGCGCTACATTTCCTGATTTCAAAGAAAGTGAAGTCACTCAGTCGTGTCTGACTTTTTGTGACCCGATGGACTGTAGCCTACCAGGTTCCTCCATCCATGGGATTTTCCAGGCAAGAGTACTGGAGTGGGTTGCCATTTCCTTCTCCAGGGTTTCTTCCTGACCCAGGGATCAAACCCAGGTCTTCCGCATTGTAGCCAGACACTTTACCATCTGAGCCACCAGGGAAGTCCTGATTTCAAAACATAAATCAGTGTGGATTGGCATAGACATATGCCATAGATAGACATATCTGTGGCATAGAACTGAGAACCAGAAATAAACCCTTAATTTATGATCAGTGGATTTTGACAAAGGTGCCAACATTGAGGGAAAGAATAATCTTTTCATCAGAGAACTCTGAAACAACTGGATAGCTAGGAAGACAATGCGGGAGGAGACCAAAGAAGTTTGTATTATCACAAAAGTTAAGTAGTTAGGTGCCTCTGACACTGCTGAGGAAGATGGAGTGCTGAGGAGTGGAAAGTATTCTTGACCTTTGTTGATGTAAAGCTAAGTGACTGGAAAATTTGGAAGAAAGCAACTATAACATTTTTAAGTTTACAGATACTGAGGTCAAAGAAAGCTGGGTAATTGCAAATTATTTTCATGAGATGAGAGATTACTTGAAGAAACCAGCATGAATGCACAGCTATGAACAGCAGTTTTACTGAGATGAACTGGGCGACCTATCTTAAGAATATGTTTGCTTTCTTAGGAACTTTGAACTCATTTCCATTGTTCTTTAGCCTTGCTCTGATCGTCTTAGTTCTCAGGTTATTTTCCCTTTATAGGGAAACAAAAGCAAAAAAGGTTTTGAGAAATGTTTTCATCCATTGTTGTGTTGGCCCTGAGCAGTGACCTGTTTCTTCTTTCTCTGAAAAAACTTAAAGCTTTTGGAAAGGACCTTCAACTCTCTCTGGGCTTTTTAGTTTGGGGGGTAATTTTTATAAGTCTGTATTGTCATCCTGCATGTGCCTTTACTTTGTACTAGTCTTCCTTAAAGTTGAATTTTTCTGTGCATTCTTGCTTGTTTCTTCATTTTCTTTCTCATCAAGATGATTTGTAATTACCCAGCTTCTTTGTCCTGGGCTTTGCATACTGTAAAATGATAGATTGCTTTCTTCCAAGCTATTGGTCACGTCACCACCTGGGGATATGTTAGGTTCTGGGTGGCAGTTTCCTCTGGTTAGTGTTAGTCGCTCAGTTGTGCCCAACTCTTTGCAACCCTGAGGACTGCAGCCCACCAGGGTTCTGTAACCATGAGATTCTCCAGGCAAGGATACTGGAGTGGGTTACCATTTCCTTCTCCAGAGGATCTTCCTGACCCAGGGATCGAACCCAAGTCTCCTGTGCTGCAGGCAGATTCTTTACCACCTGAGCTACAAGGGAAGCTTCTTCCTCTGGTTATCCCTAGCATTTATTCTGTAGGAGATGAACAGTAAAGCAGATCAGGAACTATTAGATATCCTGCTTTTAGCTGAAGGAGATTTCTGTAGATGATTTGAACCCCTGTCAGTACTTTTATCTTGTCTGACACTTCTGTGATCTATAACGAACTTTCATATTTACTCCATTTAGCCAGTTGACCTTGGTGTATTGCCCCCATCAAAGTCTCATTTTTATCTCTCAGACATGTTCTGAGTTCTTCTTTTCACTTGGATTTTCTTCAAGGATGCACTCTATCTTGATTGATATAACTGCTTTTCCTTTTTTCCCTCTGAATGGTAGTTTCTTAGGTAAAGTATTCTTCTTTATTATTATCAGCCAATCTTGAGACCCACTTAAACAAATGTCATCGATTATTTTGTATTAGGATAAACTTTAATATTTTTGTCATTGTGCTGTGTGCTTAGTCTTGTTGGACTCTCTGCAACCCCGTGGACTGTGGACTGCCAAACTCCTCTGTCCACGGGGATTCTCCAGGCAAGAATACTGGAGTGAGTTGCCATGCCCTCCTCCAGGGGATCTACTCGTCCCAAGGATCGAACCCAGGTTTCCCGCCTTGCAGGCATATTTTTTACTGTCTGAGCCACCAGGGAAGCCCACTCACACTAACTGCTGAGGAAGGAGGTAGGAGAAGATGAAAAAAATCATGAAATCAGTCCCTATGGAGGACAGTTAGGAAGAAAAGCACCGTATGGTGAGACGCTATTCACGTGAGAAAACAAATGATAGCAGGAGTGTGGAGTTTTCATAACCTGAGGTGTTTGTGAACCAAAGTCATGACAAGTCATTCTTTTGTCGTTACTTATATTTTTTGTCATGATTGAGTTCATGATTTTTTTTCATGTTCTCCTAGGTCCTTTCTCAGAAGTTTTGCTTAAAGCCCTTTGATAGTGGTCAGTCAGCCTCTGGACAAATATTTCTCTTGTTAGTGTGAGACTGTTCCTTGCCCATCTTTTTTTTTTTTTTTTATGAGAATGAATCATTTATTTTAACTCATCATTAATTCAAGGGATAACAACAGTCTCATCATACACTTAGCTAGCTCCTTGAAATGTAAGGAAGAGTGGGAAACTATGTAAATAGAAATTTGCATGAAACAAGGACCCTAGATAATTGAATTGTATGAGTTCTTAATATATTTTGCATATTCACCTCATATCAGATGTATGAACTGCAGATATTTTCTCTCTTTCCTTAGGTTGCCTTTTAATTTTGTTGATGGGATCATTTGCTGAGCAGATGCTTTTTAGTTTGATGTATTCCCAATTGTGTATTTTTGGGGTTTTTGCCTTTGCTTTTGGTGTCAAATCCAAAAACTCATTGCCAAGACTGTTGTCAGGGAGCTTACTTACTGTGTATTCTTCTAGGAGTTTTATGGTTTCCGGTCTTACATTCAGTTTTTGTGTATGTTGTGAGATAGTGGTCCAGTTGCAATCTGTGGCATGTAGCTGTCCAGTTTTTCCAAAGCTTTCCTTTTCCTGTTGCATATTCCTGTTTGCTTTGCAGTAAATGAATTGACTATGTATGTGTGATTATTTCTGGGGATTCTATTCTGTTCCGTTTATCTGTGTATCTGTTTTTATGCCAGTATCATACTGTTTTGATTACTATAGCTTTATAATATAGTTTGAAATTAGGAAGTATGGTGTGTCTAGCTTAGTTCTTCTTCTTCAAGATCGCTTTGTCTATTTGGGATATTTTGTGATCCCATACAAATTACAGGATTATTTGTTCTGTTTCTGTGGGAAATGTCATTGAACTTTTTATAGAAATCACATTGAATCTGTAGATTGCTTTGGGTAAAATGGACAGTTTAACAATATTAAATCTTCTAAACTATGAGCATAGAATATATTTTCATTTATTTGTGTCTTTTTCAGTTTCTTTTATTAATGTCTTATAGTTTTCATTGTTTGGGTTTTTTACATCCATGGTTGGGTTTATTCCTAGGTATTTAATTCTTTTTGATGCAGCTATAAATGGGACTGTTTTCTTAATTCTCTTTCTGGTAGTTTGTTATCTATATAGAACACAAACACAACTGATTTACATATATTGATCTTACGTCCTTCAATTTTATTGACTTTATTAGTTCAGACAGTTTTTCGTGGAGTCTTTGGGGTTTTCTATAAATACAACATCGTGTTATCTACAGATAGTATCTTATTGGGCTTCCCTGGTGGCCCTGATGGCAGACAGTTTGCCTGCAATGCAGGAGACCCAGGTTCAATCCTTGGGTCAGGAAGATCCCCTGGAGGAGGAAATGGCAACCCATTCAGTATTCTTGCCTGGAAAATTCCATGGACAGAAGAGCTTGATGGGCTACAGCCCATGGGGTTGCAAAGAGTTGGACACAACTGAACGACTTAACACATACATCTACAAATAGAGACAGTTTTACTTCCTTTCAGATTTGGATGCCTTTTATTTATTTTTCTTGCCTGATTGTTATGGCTAGAATTTCCAGTACCGTGTTGCATAAATGTAGCAGAATGGGTATCCTTGTCTTTTTCCTAATCTTAGGGGAAGAGCTTTTAGGTTTTCACTGTTGAGTATGATGTTAACTGTGGGCTTGTCATTATGTTGAGGTGCATTCTCTCTCTACCCATTTTACTTTGTTGAGAGGTTTTTTAATCATAAATGATGCTGAATGTTATCACATGCTTCTCTGCATCTATGGTGATGATCATATGATTTTTATTCTTGTTAATGTGGTATATCACATTGATTCATGGATGTTGAAGCATCCTTGCATCCCTGGAAGAAATCTCACTTGATCACAGTGTATTACTCTTTTAATGTGTTGTTGAATGCATGATTATAACATTTGAAAATGTGTTTCAGATAGCCCAGTCTTTTTCAACACTGTCATTTTGTCAGAGCTTCTAGTACTAGAAGTATTAGTACCAGAAACAAGAAACGATAAATAAAATAGGAGTGCGCCTGTGTCTTTTACTTTTCTGCCCGAGAAGTGATCATGTCTTTCAGTGCTGTTTACTTTGAGTTATAAAATGAATGTTTTGGGGGAATCTCATGTATAGCATGGTGACTATAGTTAATAATACTGCGTTGTATACTTGAAATTTGGTAAAATAGTAGGTCATCAGTGTTCTCACCACACACCAAAAAATAAAAGTAGCTAACTTTATGAGGTAACGGATATGTTAATTGACTAGACTGTAATCATTTCACAGAGTATAGGTAAATCAAATCACCATCTTAAATATATACTTGCTTTGTCACTCAGTTGTGTCCAACTCATTGTGACCCCATGGACTGTAGCCCACCAGTCTCCTCTGTCCATGGGAATTCTCCAGACAAGAGTACTAGAGTAGGTTGCCATGCCCTCCTCCAGGGGCTCTTCCCAACCCAGGGATCAAACCCAGGTCTTCTGTATTGCAGGCAGATTCTTTACTATCTGAGCCACCAGGGAAGCCCTAAATATATATAGTTTTTATTAATAGTTGTATTAATTATTTTATTAATTATACCTCAGTAAAGCTGGAGTGGGGAGTCGTGCCTTCATATACTCCTGTGGGCCTTCAGTGGTGTTCTTACATCTCTCGGTACATCAGCAGGATTTAGTTACAGTGAGGTTGTCTAGCTAGTTCTTGATGGTAGCCAGGAAAATTGAACACTGTTGATTGAGCGGGTCTCTTTATAGCCACTTAACGTGTTTTCAGGAATGCAAAGAAAGTTTCCACTTTACATGTTTAACAGTCTTATTGATGATACTATCAGTAGGGAATTCTTTTGTAGAATGATCACATTTGATGTGGGAAGAGTTTGAGATACTCCGTATTCATGAAGAAATATCTAGCAAGCAGTTGAAAATTAAAGACTAAAAGCTCAAGAGAGATTTAGAATTAACCATTATCTACATATAGGTGATAGTTGAAGCCATGTGAATGGACCCACTGAGAAAAGAGGGCCTAGAGGCAGAGTTAGTGAACACACCGCTGAGAGACTAGCAATGGAAAAATATGAAAGAGTGGTCAGAGAGCTGGGAGGAAACTGTGGTGGATAGGAACCAGCAGAAAAGAAAGCCTCAGAAAGAGGTGTACTCAGTGCTCTAATGCTTTTGTGGAATGGGGAGTGATATAGATAAAATAATTAGCATTTCTGTATGTTGTACTGTGATGCCATTATTTTACCTTGCAGTGATTTTTTAGTTATTTTGATTTACAGCATCTCTCTTGCATGAAGTATTTGTTACATCAATTGTAATAAAAATTGTTTCTGAACATGACTTTCCAGGCTGATTTGTATTAGCCATCATTTAAAATTACTTTAAGATGCTTTTTATTATGTCATGGAGAACATCCAACAGATATATATATAATTTCTAAGGATGTGAAAAATAATCAAAATCCATTTGAGATCTACAGTAACTAAGTAATGATAATGGATGGCTATTGACAAACTTGCTGACTGTTCAGCTATGTATGATCTTTTCTGCAATGCTAATGGATATATCCAGCACTCTAGGTATACAGAAGATATTTTATTGTTTTCTTTTCCTTTAAAATTCTATATGAAAAGATTGTAATTTATTGTAAAAGTTTGTTTCTTCAGAATAAAACCAAAAGTAAAAATTGACGGTTAATAGAAAAATAAGAAACACATCTATTTTGCTTCTTAAAAATACTAGATATGAAAGTAAAAAGTAGGTGGGTAACATTTGAGAACCTACACAGTTAAAATATTCTCTCCAGCTCCTCTCAGTATAAGAAGCAGAAGACAGTGGAATGTTACCTTTAGTGTGCTAACAGAACAATAAAATCTAGACTTTTTACCTTAATTTATCAGTCAAGGATGAGAGAAAGTAAAAGAAGTTTTCCGATATGTAAAAACACGTTTACCATGAAAAGCAGGTTTACCCTTACCGGATCTTCATTGAAAGAACTCCTGAAATATGTGGAATAAGTAAGAAGGAGGAAGCTCAGAAGTGAGATGTGGATAGTACTGTGGCGGTTAATTTTATGTGCCACCATCACAGGGCCGGAGGTTCCCAGGTATTGAGTCAGCATCATTCTGAGGGTTTCTGTTAGCGTGTTTTTAGGTGAGAAGAACATATGAATTGGTAGATTGCTCTCCCTGTTGTGGTTGGGCGTCATCCAGTCAGTTGAAGGCTTGGATGAAACAAAGGGGGTGGTTATCCTTCAAATAAGTAAGTTTCTTCTTGCCTGACTGCCTTCAAACTGGTTGTTGGCTTTTTCCTGCCCTTGGAGTGGACCTGAAACATCAGCGCATCTTACCAGCCTTGGACTGGAACGCTCCACCATCAACTCTCCAACTTACTGACTTACCCTGCAGATCCTGGGACTTGTTCAGTTCACTTGCTCAGTCGTGTCTGATTCTTTGCGATCCCCTGGACTGCAGTACGCCAGGCTTCCCTGTTCATCACCAACTCCTGGAGCTCACTCAAAGTCATGTCCATTGAGTCGGTGATGCCATCCAACCATCTCATCCTCTGTCGTCCCCTCCTCCTCTTGCCTTCAATCTTTCCCAGCATCAGGGTCTTTTCTAAGGAGTCAGTTCTTCGCATCAGGTGGCTGAAGTATTGGAGCTTCAGCTTCAGCATTAGTCCTTCCAATGTATATTCAGGACGGATTTCCTTTAGGATGGTTTGATCTCCTTGCTGTCCAAGGGACGCTCAAGAGCCTTCTCTCAACACCGCAACTCAAAAGCATCAATTCTTTGGCGCTCAGTTTTCTTTATAGTCCTTGTTAGTCTCCTTTATGGGACTCGTTAGCCTCCATAATTGCATGAGCCAGTTCCTTACGAAATAAATCTCTTTATATACGCAAATATCTTACTGGTCTGTTTCTCTGGAGAACCTTGACTAATGTAAGAATGGACAGGCATCTGTAGGTAAAGTTTAACAAACATTGCATGAAGCACTGACTGTTGGAGAGGGGATAATTAAAGCAAGGTAGAACTGTATACTGGACACTTCTGCATAAGATGAAAGGTGGTGGTTGGAGTTGCTTTCTAAAGGGGGGTGTAAGGTAGTCCCCCGGAAGATACATTCATGTCTGATCCCTGGAACGTGTGAATGTAGAAATATTATTTGGGGAAAAGCCTTTGCAGTTGTCATTAATAAAGATCCTTAGATGAGATCATCCTTGACAGCGTAGATAGGTCCTAAATCCAATGAGAAGTGTGTTTGTAAGAGACAGGAGTGAAGGGACAGACACAGAGGAGAAGGCCTTGAGAAAGCAAAGGTAGGCGCGATGCAGCCGCAAACCAAGGTCACGTGGAGCTGCCGGAAGCTGGGACAGGCAAGGAAGGACTCTTCACTAGGACCTGCATTAGCGAGATGGCCCTGCCAGCAACCTTAGGTTAACACTTCTGGCCTTCAGAATGGTGAGGGAATAATAAATTCCTGTTGTTTAAACAAGCATCAAGTTTACAGTACTTTGTTACAGAAGCCTTTTAAGAGCCTTGTGTTATTTAGGAAGAAGATAGAGACACTGATTAAATGTCTGCATTCACAGATGAAGAAAAAGCCAGATTTCATTTAGTGTTTATAGATGATTTCCCTGGCCTCTTGGATTCTACCGTGGATCCTTAGAGAGACCTCTTGCCCTAGATGTTAATCTTTAGGTAAAGCTCTCCTCTCCTGGGTAGTTACCACTCCTCTCAGGTCAGGGAGGATGGCAAAAGATTGGCATCACAGCCGCCTCTCTGTGTCAGAGGACTTTTCCAGGAAGCTTTCTTTTTAGGTTTGATCTCCTTGATGGGCTTGAGTTGCCAAACGTGGATCCTGGTGGATTAAGAGAGCCCCTCATTGCTGCTTGACTCACATGAGAGATGTGAGTGCTCCAAGTGACAAATTCCTGCTTAAGTTGATTAAAATAAGGAAGACACTAATCCTGTGTCAGAACCAGAAGCTCCAAGGTAGGGCAGCTTTCACGGTCCAGGAATTCAGCACTCAGCAGTGTTCCCAAGGATCTTGTCCCTTTCATTGTCCCTTTGCCATTGTATTAATAGCTTTGCTGCTGCTGCTGCTGCTGCTAAAGTTGTTTCAGTCGTGTCTGACTCTGCGACCCCATAGATGGCAGCCCTCCAGGCTCCCCGTCCCTGGGATTCTCCAGGCAAGAACACTGGAGTCGGTTGCCATTTCCTTCTCCAATGCATGAAAGTGCAAAGTGAAAGTGAAGTCGCTCAGTCGTGCCAGACTCTTAGTGACCCCGTGGACTGCAGCCTACCAGGCTCCTCCGTCCATGGAATATTCCAGGCAAGAGTACTGGAGTGGGTTGCCATTGCCTTCTCCGATTAATAGCTTTAACTTTATCGTAAGGTTTTCCCTTCTCTATCGTAAAATGACTGTCAGCAAATACTTGACTCATATGTTCTATTACTCACATCCTATGGAAAGCACAGAGAAGTCCTCTCATTCATATGTAATGTAACTTCTGGGTGGTTCATCTTAGATTGTCTGTCTACCTCCCAAAGCTTGGGCTCCAGTAAGTGTCACTTAAAGCACGTGACTGTGTAGAGGTGATGACCAAATTAAATTAGGTTTCTGTTTCTGGTTTTCGTTTGGCAGTAGGTATTTTTGGCAACTAATAGCATCCATTTGAAACCTCAAAGTGATCCCTTGGCCTTGCCTGAAGGTGGGGCAAAGCAGCCTGGAAAGAAATAAATTAAAGAGTGACTGTCCATAGACCTGTCTGCGGATGCTCTCCCATGCCTCCTTCCATGTGAACCAGCAAAGACATTCAAGAATGTTAGGTCATCAAGGCAGCACCAGTCTCTGCTTGGAATGAGAGAGAAGGAATCTCCTTCCTGTGTGTAATTATCCATATTCCTCTTCTGATTCTTAGCATTCTGACTTATATTGGAAACTGGATTTGCATAAGTAAAATTTGAAAAATAGTTTCTCAGGAAAGAGCTGATTGTCATGAAATGTTAGTAAGCATTGTTGCTCCAGTAAGAAAAAAGCCTACCAGCAACGTAGAGAGAATTCTAGCTCCAGAGCGTCCTAGACCTCCGAGTGGTTTGAGTGCACATGTGGAGGGAGAGGAGTCAGTGAAGGTTAGCACGGAGGGCTGTGAAAGAAAAGGAGGAAGTGGAGAATCAGAGGATGGGGGTCTTGGAAGCCAAGAGAGTAGAGTGCTCAGCTGGGACACTCATAGCTGTCAGGTCAGTTTGGGAGAGGATCACACATGTCTTGGGATTTAACAATGCTGAGGTTATTGATGCCTTTTCAGAGCACTTTTAGTGGAGTGACTGAATGCAGAGATTAAAATGTCATGAGGAGGGATTTCTCTGGTGGCTCACTGGTTGAGAATCTGCCATGCAGTGCAGGGTATGTCAGTCCAATCCCTGGTGCGGGAACTAAGATCTCACATGCGGGGCAGCTAAGCCTGTGCACTGCAGTTACTGAACCTGTGTGCTCCAGAGCCAGCTTGCTGCCACTGCTGAGCCCACGCTCCACAACCAGAGAATCCACACAACCACAAGAAGAGATCCCACACGGTGCAACAAAGAGCCGACAGCAGCCAAGTAAATACAGGCTTTTAAAATGTGGTGAGAAGTGGGTGGACACTGAGGAGATGAGAATCACAGGTACAGATAGCTCTTGAGAACAGTAGCAGTAAAGGGGAGTCTTTTGAGATACTGTTCTTTCTTCTCCTTTATTTTTATGATGGAAGAAACAAGCAGGTTTAAATGAGAGGGAAAAAGGCGGGGAATGATCTTTGATACAAGGTTCCTTAGAAAACAAGAAGGGCTAGGGTCCGAGTTGTTTCTGTAGGCCATTATGATAACAAATCCTACCATAAAAATGTATATATAACAGAAGTATTGGGGGAGGGATTTAAAAAACTAGAGACAAGATTAAGGCAAAAGTTAAAATTTACACATAAGTTAGCAAAATGAAAAGAGTAAGCGTTTTCAGTGTTTCAGAGACTGAGCAACTGATGAAGACGAGCGATAGCAAGATGGTGGAGGTTTGACAGGAAACAACCACCTCTGTAAGGCAGTTAGTCTCCAATTGAAAAATAAATTAGATTCAGGTGAAAATCAGAAATAGGAAGTTTATCCATGGAAGTAATAAAGGGATGAAAGCTAGCTATTAAGTCCAGTAGCTAAACGTATAAGATTAAGAAGGTGGTCACCAAAGGGGAAAGGGGGAGGGATACATTTGGGATTGACAGGTGACACTGCTGTATATAAAATAAGCAACAGGACTGCTGCGTAGCACAGGAAACGCTAGTCGGTGTCTTTTCATAGACCTGTCAGCTCAGTTCAGTCCCTCAGTTGTGTCCGACTCTTTGCGACCGCATGAACCACAGCACACCAGGCCTCCCTGTCCATCACCAACTCCCGGGTCCACCCAAACCTATGTCCATTGAGTCGGTGATGCCATCCCCTTCTTCTCCTGCCCCCAATCTTTCCCAGCATCAGGGTCTTTTCAAATGAGTCAGCTCTTCGCATGAGATGGCCAAAGTGTTGGAGTTTCAGCCTCAGCATCAGTCCTGCCCATGAATATTCAGGACTGATTTCCTTTAGGATGGACTGGTTGGATCTCCTAGCAGTCCAGGGAACTCTTAAGAGTCTTTTCCAACACCACAGTTCAAAAGCATCAATTCTTTGGTGCTCAGCTTTCTTTATAGTCCAACTCTCACATCCATACATGACCACTGGAAAAACCATAGCCTTGACTAGACAGACCTTTGTCGGCAAAGTAATGTCTCTGCTTTTGAACATGCTGTCTAGGTTGGTCATACCTTTCCTTCCAAGGAGCAAGCGTCTTTTAATTTCATGGCTGCAATCACCATCTGCAGTGATTTTGGAGCCCAAGAAAATAAAATCTGACACTGTTTCCACTCTTTCACCATCTATTTGCCATGAAGTGATGGGACCAGATGCCATGATCTTCATTTTCTGAGTGTTGAGCTTTAGGTCAAGCTTTTCACTCTCCTCTTTCACTTTCATCAAGAGGTTCTTTAGTTCTTCTTCACTTTGTGCCATAAGGGTGGTGTCATCTGAATATCTGAGGTTATTGGTATTTCTCCCAGAAATCTTGATTCCAGCTTGATTCCCCACACAGCATGGCTTAGTTTCATTGAGTTAGACAAGGCTGTGGTCCATGTGATCAGATTGAGTATTTGTCTGGGGTAGTGGTGTCAGTCTGTCTGCCCTCTGATGCCCTCTCTCAGCACCTACTGTCTTACTTGGGTTTTTCTTACCTTGGACGTGGAATATCTCTTCATGGCTGCTCCAGCAAAGCGCAGCCACTGCTCCTGACCTTGGACATAAGATAGGTCCTCTCGGCCACTGCTCCTGACCTTGGACACGGGGTAGCTCCTCTCAGCTGCTGCGCCGTGCAGCTGCCGCTCCTGTGCCACGCATTATTACAACCTTTAGTGGAAAATAATCTGTAGAAGAATATATATATATACACACACACACACACTCTCTCACACATATATCTAACTGAGTCACTTTGCTGTACATCTGAAACTAATCCAACATTATAAATCAGTTATACTTCACTTTTCTAAAAAGTTGGGAACAAAAGTAAAGAATTGTATTTTTTTGTTTGAATCATTAAATTCAACATGGAAAATAAAGACAAGAAGTAAAAAATCTAAAGATTAAAGAAATTATAATCTAATGCGAAAATGGAAACATTTGAGTTTAGGGTAACTAGTTGGGTTCATTTTTATTTTTACTTATTTTATAGAAAACAGCTGATAGAATATCCCCCCTGTCAGAACATCACCGCATGAAACAGAGTGGTCTTTGGCACAAGCTTTTTCTTCACATCAGGTCTTGCTTAATCTCCCTGCGTCGTTCTCTTGCTCCCGTCGTCACGAGTTAAGTGTCTGCTGTATGCCAGAGCTACTGAGAAAGATGCTAGATCTCACGTTCCAGGAGACTCAGTGTGATAACTGCTAAAATGAATGGAATCTCAGGGTACCATGGGAACATGAATAAAACACCCAACTCAGCGTTAGGAAATTGGGAAGGCTTTTCAGAGAAGATACTTTAGCACAGCTCTGAGGTGGTCAGCAGAGGAGTAGTGGGATTGGCCTTTAGGTGGAGGAAACAAGACACGCATTCTCTGGAAGCTAGAGTCTCACCGGGGCACCTGTGCTGTGTGCCTACGGATTCCAACAGCTGTCCATTCCTAGGCCCACATGGCTCTTGCAAGTTCTCAGGACGCAGGAGGACGCATCACCCACACAGCAATGTGGATATCACTGCTTGGCAGATGGGGTGTTTGCAGCTTTAAGAAATGGGAGTGAAACTAATGAACATGGAGAACTTTAGGCTGCTCTGAGGTGGGGAAGAGAGTATTTATTTACTTATCTACTCACAGCCTACTTCAAACATTCAAATATTTAATATCTGCCCTGCAGTATATCATTGAAGGGCAGATATTCAAGTAGCCCCTGCTCTCCGCAGTTTGAGAGAATTTGTGCTCAATTTGTGCTCCCATGTACACCAGCAACAAAGACCTAGTGCAACCAAAAATAAGTAAAATGTGTTTGCTTTTCACACGCAGTTGAAGAGACACGCTTAGTCTTTGCTCCGTGTGTGGACGCCGCTCGCTTGTGCCCCTCCCCTTCCTGCTTGAACAGTTCTCCAGTGTTTCAGCTCAGCTCCCGCTAAACCTGGACCATCATGGTGCGCTTTTCCTTTCCTAAATTTGTAAGCTCTCTGCGTTGGCATTTTTAATTACTTTGTTGATATTTAATTTCTGTGCCAGGCATGCATCTTCAATCCATTTAGTGGTGCTTTAACATCAAAGACTGAGGTGTTTGGTTCTGTTGTATTTCTCTCTGGTATTTAGTATGTCACTGAGCATTTAAGTTAATATTCGTTGAAGTGAGTATTCCATAATTGTTCCTGTCTAGAATTGTTTGGTTCTTGTTAAGGAATAATTAGTCTCATTACTATTCTGGACTCAACAGGAAAGTCCATACAGAAAAAAAATTGAAGTTTCTCAATAATGTAAAAATTTTTTCCAAATTTACTGAGATATATTTGACAGATTGTAAAATACTTTATCATTTTATACCACCTATAATTTTGCATTTTCATTATGATTTTTAATGGAAATAAATTTAGTGGTTCATAGATATTTTATGCCATACTACTGCTTGTCTTTACTTAATAAATTATTTCAAGTATAAATAACTTGGGATTAAATTCTGGGGTCGTGCCAGCCAGTCATCAGTCCTCTTGAGAAGTTGTGTTGTAGAGCTGTTGACATTATTTTCATTGTTCAAGTCATTTGTTAATTAAAGCCAAGCATAGATTAAAATAAGCATACCATGGTACTAAGTGATAATAAAAATCCCTTATTTTTTTTTCTGAATAATGGTGACTACTTCCTTGAACAAGAACTTGAATTTAGGGACTTCCCTGGTCACTCAGCTGGTAAAGAATCCGCCTTCAGTGTGGGAGAGCTGGGTTTGATCTGTGGGTTGGGAAGATCTCTAGAGAAGGGAAAGGCTACCCACTCCAGTATTCGGGCCTGGAGAATTCCGTGGACTGTATAGTCCATGGGGTCGCAAAGAGTTGGACATGACTGAGCAACTTTCACTTCGTTGGTGGTCCAGTGGTTAAGAGTCCCCCTGCCAGTGCAGAGGACGTGGGTTTGATCCCTGGTTCAGGAAGATCACGCGTGTTGAGGGGCAGTTAGAGCCTGCAGGCTGCGACTGCTAGAGCCCGTGCTCCACAACAAGAGGAGCTGCTGCAGGGAGACGCCCACACCCCACAACTGGAGAGCAGCCCCCACTCTGCAAGCTGAGAAGGTCCGGGCATACCAGCAGCAGAGGCCCGGTGCAGCCAAGAGCAGGTAAAATCTGTTGGATAGGAACTTGAATTTCTTACTGTATTTTTATTGATATAAAGATTTTCAAAGACCCTTTGTGAATAATGATTTGGATAAATTTTTTTTTTTTTTTTAGTTTTTTATTTTTTAAATTTTAAAATCTTTAATTCTTACATGCATTCCCAAACATGAACCCCTTGGGGGAACAGGAAACTTCTTTCCCACATACAATCTGTTGTTGGAATTTGTATTGATGATGGAGTTGTTCATAGAATCTGTTCTTAGTGGGTGGGGATTCCTTAAGAGGATTTTTAATTTTTCCTTCAGTATGTTTCATAAATTTTGCTCTTTTGTTGTACCCCTTGGTGTGTCTTTTCAGTCTTAGACTTTGTGACTTATTAGAGAACTGCTGTTCTTCTAAGTGGACAATGATACTGTCAAAGCGTCAGGGAGAAAGAATGAAATGGAAGTGGTAGCTACTCGGAGCTAGGGGAATGGGGTGGAGGTGTGCTGCTGGGTTGTGGATAGACTTCACACACATCTGTGCGGAAAATCCCCGTGTTGCATAGAAGACAATCATACAAATCTCTAGGTAATCTTGAAAGTTTTCCCAAGACAGCGAGGTTATCATAACACATTGACTAAATGCTTATATTTTTAAGCATGACAGTTATCTATGAAGCAGACATTATTACTGAAACTAATGTCTGTTTCAGAGTTTCATGACTTTCTGTGTCTTTCACAAGTTGACTATTAAAGTCATGGCATAGGGCTTCCCTGGTGACTCAGACTGTACAAATGCTGCCTGCAGTGCAGGGGCCCTGGGTCGGGAAGACCCCCTGGACGAGGAAACGGCAGTGCAGGGGCCCTGGGTCGGGAAGACCCCCTGGACGAGGAAATGGCAGTGCAGGGGCCCTGGGTCGGGAAGACCCTCTGGACGAGGAAACGGCAACCCACTCCAGTGTTCTCGCCTGGAGAATCTTACGGACATATGGACAGAGGAGCCTGGTGGGCTATAGTTCATAGGGCCACAAAGAGTCAGACACGACTGAGAAACTTACACACACAAAATCATGACATGAACTTTTCTTCTCTCTGTTTGAGAAAGGACTTAAGTTTCACAGTGTAGAAACTGTTTCAGGAAAAGGTGAGTCATAGTTGTCAACAGTGTCAATCACGACAAATTGTGAAATCATCTGTCTCCCACTTAACTATGTATTAGGAGATCTGTAGTAACAAATATGCTCTCATTGCTGTTCATCACCAGGATAATAAAAGAATTTAGGGAAAGCTATTATTTAAGAGGGAATGATAGATGTAGTATTTCTCTGAAGTTACTAACATCTCTACATTTTCCGTTTTCTCTAAGTAGTGTGAACATTTCATTTCTTTTGTCAAGCAGTGTGCTTCCAGGGTATAGACAGCAACTTTTTCCCCCCTGGTGATGTCTTATTGTACACCTCGTTTGTTTAATGTTTAATTTTTCATTGTTTATTTCCTTCTAGTGTTACCCATTTGTGCTGCGCTCCTTTCCTTCCCTCCCTCTCAGCCCTCAAAGTACTGGCAGTGCCAATTCCAGGAAGGCTAGGGCACACCGTTCTCTGGCACTGCATGTCTTCAGAATAAATGTTTGTGATTTCTTCCTCCTTCTGAACGGCCCTTCCTTTTTCATTTTAACCTGCTATAAAAGTAAGGATGAGAATGGAAAGAGCTTTTTAAGATAGGCAGAGTGCCAGAGGTCTGATCCCCATGTTTGCAGAATCAAAAATTGATCAACTTCCCCTGACAAATTTAAATGTACTTGAAAAAACTTCCCTCTAAATCTAGGACAATGACCATGTAATTCATTGTCCCGATGGATAGTTTCAGTGTCTGTGTGTATCTTGTTAGACAAGTAGCTATAATAAGTTAATATATGTATCCTAATGTGAAACTAGACAGAAACATTTGCCCATAAATGTAAATTAGATGAGGCTTTCCTGGTGACTCAGCAGTAGAGAATCCATCTACAGTGTGGGAGCCATAGAGGACATGAGTTTGATCCCTGGGTGGAAAAGATCCCCTGGAGAAGGGCACGACAACCCACTCCAATATTCTTCCCTGGATAATCCCATGGACTGAGGAGCCTGGCAGGCTACAGTCCATAGGGTCACACAGAGTTGGACACAACTGAAACAGCTTAACACAGCACATAAATTAAAGGAATATTTATTCTAGTTTGATGTCATTTTCCGTGATAGCTCAGTTGGTAAAGAATCCTCCTGCAACGCAGGAGACCCTGGTTCCATTCCTGGCTTGGGAAGATCTGCTGGAGGCTACCCACTCCAATATTCTTGGACTTTCTTTGTGGCTCAGCTGGTAAAGAATTCGCCTGCAGTGCAGGAGACCTGGGTTCGATCCCTGGGTTGGGAGGATCCCCTGGAGAAGGGAAAGGCTACCCACTCCAGTATTCTGGCCTGGAGAATTCCATGCACTGTACAGTCCATGGGGTTGCAAAGACTCAGACACAACTGAGCGACTTTCACTTCGCATGTTACTTTAACTAATTTAAACTTTCAAATGCAGACCTGAACTTTACTAATTTTCTTTGACACTTACTGAGAAATTTGTTCAAGGATACTTGAATTTTAACAAAACTGTTAGTAACTGAACCAAGAGTTTGGCTTTCTCGACGCCAAGCAAAATCAGTCTCCTTGTGGTGGTGATGGAGATGGGGATCAGGAGATAAGTAATGCAGAGAAACAGAGGAAGGCAACAGAGTGGGAAAGACTAGAGATCTCTTCAAGAAAAGTAGAGATGCCAAAGGAACATCTCATGCAAAGATGGGCACAATAAAGGACAGAAATAATATGGACCTAACAGAAGCAGAAGATATTAAGTAAGAAGAGGTGGCAAGAATACACAGAAGATCTATACCAAAAAGACATCTTCATGACCCAGATAACCACAATGGTGTGATCACTCACCTAAAGCCAGATGAAGTCAAGTGGGCCTTAGGAAGCATCATTACGAACAAAGCTAGTGGTGGTGATGGAATTCCAGTTGAGCTATTTCAAATCCTAAAGGATGATGCTGTGAGAGTGTTGTACTCAATATACCAGCAAGTTTGGAAAACTCAGCAGTGGCCCTAGGACCGGAAAAGGTCTGATTTCATTTCAATCTCAAAGAAAGGCAATGCCAAAGAATGCTCAAACTACCGCACAATTGCACTCATCTCACATGCTAGCAAAGTAATGCTCAAAATTCTCCAAGCCAGGCTTCAGCCGTGTGTCAACCATGAATTTCCAGATGTTCAAGCTGGATTTATAAAAGGCAGAGGAACCAGAGATCAAATTGCCAACATCCGCTGGATCATCGAAAAAGCAAGAGAGTTCCAGAAAAACATTTATTTCTGCTTTATTGACTATGCCAAAGTCTTTGACTGTGTGGATCACAACAAACTGGAAAATTCTTAAAGAGATGGGAATACCAGACCACCTGACCTGCCTCTTGAGAAATTTGTATGCAGGTCAGGAAGCAACAGTTAGAACCAAACATGGAACAACAGACTGGTTCCAAATTGGGAAAGGAGTATGTCAAGGCTGTATATTGTCACCCTGCTTATTTAACTTATATGCAGTGTACATCATGCAAAATGCTGGACTGGATGAAGCACAAGCTGGAATCAAGATTGCTGGGAGAAATCAAAAACCTCAGATATGCAGTTGACACCACCCTTATGGCTGAAAGTGAAGAGGAACTACAGAGCCTTTTGATGAAAGTGAAAGAGGAGAGTGAAAAAGTTGGCTTAAAACTGAACATTCAGAAAACTAAGATCATGGCATCTGATCCCATCACTTCATGGCAAATAGATGGGGAAACAGTGGAAACAGTGACAGACTATTTTTGGGGGGCTCCAAAATCACTGCAGATGGTGACTGCAGCCATGAAATTAAAAGACGCTTGCTCCTTGGAAAAAAAGTTATGACCAACCTAGACAGCATATTAAAAAGCAGAGACATTATTGGCTGACAAAGGTTCATCTAGTCAAAGCTATGATTTTTCCAGTAGTCATGTATGAATGTGAGAGTTGGACTGTAAAGAAAGCTGAGCACCGAAGAATTGATGCTTTTGAACTGTGGTGTTGGAGAAGACTCTTGAGTCCCTTGGACTGCAAGTATATCAAACCAGTCAATCCAAAAGGAAATCAGTCCTGAATATTCATGGGAAGGACTGATGCTGAAGCTGAAACTCTTGATAGTTTGGCCATCTGACGCGAAGAACTGACTTAATGGACAAGACCCTGATGCTGGGAAAGATTGAAGGCAGGAGGAGAAGGGGACGATAGAGGATGAGATGGTTGTATGGCATCACCAACTTGATGGATGTGAGTTTAAGCAAGCTCCTGGAGTTGGTGAGGGACAGGGAAGCCTGGCGTACTGCAGTTCATGGCATGGCAAAGAGTCAGACAGGACTGAGCAACTGAACTGAACTGCAGTGAATGAGCAGAAGTCAGGGTAGATCCATCCCTTGGATTGCTGGGGGTTCTGTTTGTCATTTCTTCCTCCTCTCTTCACCAGCCTACATTAGATACGATCAGTCTTTTATATTTTGTCAATCTGTGAAGTTAAACAGAGTCTTCCCCTTCTGATTTCCTTTACAGGTAACGTTTCAATGGAGCATCTCTCTCCCTGTACAGATGCGGACTCGGATTCATCACATTGTTCTTTGTGGATGTATTTATAGCTCTGCTGGGAGCAAGCTGCTTGAAGTACTATGGTATCCAGAGAATAGTTAAGCCCTTTGGTGAAGACTTAATTGACTTTATTTCCTTGAGGAAAAAGTTAATGTCTCTGGTTGTTTTTTTTTCCTCTTCTCATCTGTCTAGTTGCTGATCATCTGGGCTGTGATCCTCAAACACGGTTCTTTGTCCCTCCTAACATCAAACAGTGGATTGCCTTGCTGCAGAGGGGAAATTGCACCTTTAAAGAGAAAATATCACGGGCTGCTTTCCACAATGCAGTTGCTGTAGTCATCTACAATAATAAATCCAAAGAGGAGCCAGTCACCATGACTCATCCAGGTAAACAAAAAAAGGAAGTTGTAGATTTTGTTTTCCCTCTGGCAAATTATTGCTTTGTAGGAAGGCATTTTACCTCTTGCTGAAACCGTATCATTTCCAACAGAATTCTAGGATTATATTTTTCTTTGGTATTGCCATTCGTTTGTTGAGATGCTTTTTTTCTTTTAGTTGAACTTTTTCTTACGTAATGACAGTAGCAGACTGTGAGACTTGCACTTATGAAGGAGCTGACTGTGACTGATCCTTAATCATTTCACATTTCACTTGATAACTTTGAAAGGTAATATCTTATCATTCATCCAGATTATGTCATGCCTTTATCTTGTCAAAATGAATGCTGAAACTAAGTAATTACTTTAATTACAGTAGTAACCATGTTTCTTCATTTTTTTGGAAACAGGACATTTCTAACGTACTGGTTTTAATAACAGTGATGCAGCTTATTGAGCACTGCTATATATATGGCAGGCAATATATGGCAGTGAGTTTTTTGGTTTTTATTATACTTTACTTTTTAAAGCAACTTTAGGTTCCCAGAAGAATCTGGGCATATTTCAGACTGGCTTTTTTCACTTATTTATATGCATTTAGGTTTCCTCCACGTCTTCATGACTTGATAGCTCATTATTTTTGAGTGCTGAATATTCTGGTTTCTTGATGTTCTGCAGTTTATTTATCAAGTCACTTACTGAGGGACATCTTCGTTGCTTCCAGGTTTGAGCAGTTATGAGTGAAGCCACCATAAACATATATGTGCAGGTTTTTGTGTGGACATAAGTTTTCAATTCCCTTGGATAAATACTAGGGAGCCTGATTGCTCTGTTGTACAGTAAGAGGATAGTTTTGTAAGAAGCCATCAAACTATCTTCCAGAGTGTTTCCAGCAGCAGAAAATGAAAATTGCCTGTTACTCCACACCCTCACCAGCGTTTAGTGCTGTCAGCTTTTTTCCTTCTTTTTGGTCATCGTAACAGATTGTTTTAATTTGTGTTTCTCTGATGACATGATGTAGAGGAGTCCCTTTTTAACGTATTTTCTTAGACCGTCATGGACTCCTGGCCTCACCATGGCCATGTATGTTGTAGGTACTCTCCCGCTTGGAGACCAAGAGACTGAAGCAAGCAAGGGCCAGCAGAGGAGAGGCTGAGACTCAGGTTCTTGGTGCTTGCCCTTCAGTTTACCAGTCTGTCTCTCACAACTAGTTGAAACCTAGACAAACTTTAATTCTGCACTTATAAGCAGTGTTAAAGATTAGTGACATTTCTTTAGAGTTAGCTCTTTAATCATATAATCAATATTTGCATTATCAATCTTAGACAGTTACCTTGCAAAGACCTCACCCTAACTTAAGATCATTGATACTTTTGTGTATATCTTGATAGAATAGTGCAGATTAATTTAAATTTTATTGCTCTAACTTGTTTTCTTCCCTTCAAATTAAACATTTTAGAATTTAAAAACTATGTTTTTTATTTCTCCAAAAGCAATTGGTGCTCACTGTAGGAAAACTGAAACTTTTTAAGAAAAGTATAAATAAAATAGAATGTGTGATTTTCACTGTCAGAGATCACTAACACAGCATTGTAAATCAGTTATCCTCAAAAAAAAAATGACGGTGGTTTTTCTGCCTAGGTCTCAGCAGACGCCAGTGTGCCCTCACCAGCTGCTAGAGGGAAGGAAAAACTGGGACATTGTGGACCTAATGGTTCCTTGCTGTTCCCTTCTTCCTGAAAACACAGAGGAAAATGGGTAGAGAGAAATTCAACCGAGCAGAATGTATTTTTCTTTTTATGTGATGTTATTTTACATACGCAAAACCACTAGAGAGGTAGTGAGAATGAGAGTCTTTTTAAGTATGTAAAGATCTGGGCATTATAAGAGAGGGAACCAAGTTTGTTTCCCCCCGCCGCCCCAATGATTTTTGTTTAAAAAAGGAGAGAATTCTTTCTAAATTAACATGGATTTTCCATCTGTGTTCCTTGAAATGTTAAAGAGTATCCAGAAATGTTCCATAGATGACCCATGGAGGAAAAAAGGTAAATGATGAAATAAGTTTTAGAAAATGCTTGAAAAATATTCCGACTTTAGAAGCTCCTAATAAACATACTGAAGTCTCTGAGAAGTCTTAAAGACTTGTTTTAATTGATTAACCTGCAGTTTCCCAAATTTATTGACCATGTAACTCTCTTGTTACATTTTAGCTGATAACACAAATAGGGAAAATTAGAGATAGAGTTTGAGGATATATTCTTAGGATATAGAACTTTTGTAAGGCAAATGTAATATAAGAGCAATAAGAAATGGCTTTATATTGCAAAACTATGGCTTTATGATACACAGAAAATTAGAACAACGTGAGACAGTAAATTGATAACAATGCTTTAGAGAGAAATTCCGTACCATCTAATGCCATTAAAGAACTCAAACCTTGTGATCCAGTAATGTCACATCTAGACAGAGGCTCGGGGACACTCTTCAGATTTTGATGTATGTGTGTATCCTCTGGGGATCTTGTTAAAATGGAGATTTTGATTCAGTAGGTCTGGAGTGTGACCTGAGATTCTATATTTTTAGTAAGTTTATATGTGATACTAATGCCACTGGTCTACAGATCTTGCTTTGAGAAATAGGGAAAGATAAGAAAGCTTGATTTCCGTCTCAGATCTTTCACTGGCTTCCTCCCTGTGATGCAGGCCACATTGCCTCCTGGCCAGGTTTCCGTCTCAGATCTTTCACTGGCTTCCTCCCTGTGATGCAGGCCACGTTGCCTCCTGTGTAGGAAGCCCTCTTTGGTCTCTCAGTCTCTTTCTCAGGAAGGCCATGAATGCTTGCTGTGGAGGGCAGCAGCATAGACAGTCTCTGTGCTCTGAGAACCATTGTTTTCCTGGCTCATTAGTGCACTGCTTCTCTCTCCCTTCACAGAGCCCTTTCTTCCTGTTTCTGTGTAACGACCCTTCTGTCAGAGTAACTAGATACCCCCTGTATCTGTACCTGCACAGATACCTGAAATATACCTGTAGTTCCACATCTCAAGGGGGAGATCCGTGTTTTAGCCCTCCCCTGCTCGCATGTCAGTTCTATTATCCACCCTTCATTTGAGAAAAAGCACTCTGTGCTGTGCATTGTGATATGCACTAATATGAACTGGTAAGAGCTGATGAAAAGAGCCCTGGGTCACAGCCCCAGTGAGTCTACTGGCTGATGAGGCCCCTGCAGTCTTCATAGTGCCTTTTGTGCCTCTGGACGGCGCTGTCCTGCTTTCTGCTGTCGTCACATGTGTATACTTGACTGGCGGTGGAGAGAAGACTGTGGGTTTCTTTAAGTTAAAGTTTGTGTCTTTTTATTTTCTGCAATGGTTAGCAAAATACCTTGAACAAAATAAGTATGTCTGCATTGAAATGGTTTCATGAAGATATTTAGCTTTGTTAAGCTTTCATTTCATTCAAGGATATATTTTATAACTAATTTTAAAGTATTTCATTATCTTGCCTTGTTGACAGTGTTTCAAGAGCTTATTCCTGTTTGTTCTAATGAATGCCCTTCATCTGGTGGCTGAAGGACATCCTTTCTGGCGCAGTGTCCATGACATCATTGACAGGAAAGACCGCTCAATTTGTGGTTTTATTTGTTACCTCTACTTGGCAGAATAAGTTCTTTGTAATGTAGTTAACAAATATGTGGTAGTATAAAGGGGAAGTTATGGGCACTTGCATAGTTTAAAATAATGCACATTTGTATAAAAGTTAAGGATTTATTTTCCTGGTTTTTAAAAATTAATATAGACTTTATTGCTTAACAGTCATAAATTGTGTCAAATTGTTGTCAAGTCAGAGAGGCGCTTTGATATTTTTATTTGTCTGTAAGAATCTGTGAGCATTTTTTCATTGCTAATAGGAAGATGAGGTAATTTAGATAAACGTTTAACCAAATAATTTACTCTTCTATCTTTATGTCGATTAGCAGTATCGGATTCTTCTTAGTGTTCCTTTAACTGGTTGAATAGAATCAATCAAATAGCTCTTCACCTTTTCTGCATCTTATTCTCTTTTTTAAAAAAGGTATATAGCTCTATATTATCTAGCAATGAATGGAAAAAAATTGCTCTGTAGAATATAGAATATTCTCTTTGTGAATAGGAAAAAAAATCACACCTTATGAAAACAAGTAAAGATGAATCACAAATACATTGTAAAATATCTTTAAATATCCAGGCTCAGAGATTAAAGCATCTGCCTGGAATGCAGGAGACCTGGGTTCAATCCTTGGGTTGGGAAGATGCCCTGGAGAAGGAAATGGCAACTCACTCCAGTACTCTTGCCTGGAGAATCCCATGGAGGGAGGAGCCTGGTAGGCTACAGTCCATGGGGTCACAAAGAGTCAGACACGACTGAGTGACTTCACTTTCACTTTCACTATTCCTTTATTCTAAAAGGCCATCAAGAAAATAAATAATAGTCATACTGTTGCTTTAACTGTTTAGTTTTTAGGTTCTAATTGAATATGAATTTAATTACTTCAGAAAAGATTGAGTCTGCATTTTAAATATACTACTATAGCAGAAAATAGACTCTTAATTGTGTCTGTGGCCTGAGTTTGCAAGTATGTCTTCTGTATCTTCCGTATGATTCATACACTTTTTTCAGAAATTCATAATTATCAAGAAAAATCTGAAACTAATACGTAAGCAGTAGCTTTTGAAAAATAACAACTTTTCAAAAATGACTGCTGATGATTGTTTTAAAGCATTCCTGTAAGCTCTGAACTTGTCCTTTATTTCCCTGGAAGTAGAGAGCCCCTCCCTGTGCTAGATACTTCAGACAGTTTATCTCCTAGTATTCCTAATTCAGACACTGCAGGCTCAGCATCCTGAGTAAATTGATCGGACTCATCACTTGTGATTTTATCTTGCTTGTGCTTATCCTTTCCTCTCCAGCAGTAGAAGAGGAGGAAGCTAAGATAATGTAAAGGATCTGCGTGGGGTTTAGAATACTAGCTTAGAAATCGGTTTCGCAGGTTACAGGACAGAAGGCATTTTTTACTTGTTAGCTGTTCATATGACGGTGACCTGGATTTACAGGACAAGCTCAGAGCTAGTGCTGCAGGCACAGCTGCTAAGGAAAATGGAGCAGCCTTGCTCCGTGTGTTAGAGGACTGGTAAGGATTAATTGATACCTCACAGTGTTCCTCAGTTCAGGTTTTTCAGAGGTAGGACACTGACAATTCTTGGCTCTGTAGAGCTGTCCTTTGTATTTACAGAGTGTTTAGCCTCCCAGGCACATGCCTACTAAATGCCTCCATATTTTTAACTGTAAAATCCTTCCCCAGAGTTTGTAGATGGACTCTCCCTAGGAGGGCCTCTCTGCCCTTGTAAGACTTACTGTCAAACTCCTCAGTCTGTAGAGCTTTTGGAGGAGGAATGAAAACAAGTCACTTGTTGGTGAGGGTAATGGGAACAGAAAAACTGATGAAGGGAAAAGTAATAGGCTTTGATACTATTTACTCATATGTTGCATTTCTGGTGTGTTTTTTTGCTTTGTGTAGTCATAGATATCATCTAGTGTCATTTCCCTTTCAGTCTAGATAATCTTTTAAATCATTTCTTGCAGCTCGGATCTGCTGTGACAAATTCTCTCATCATTCATTTACCCTAAAGTGTCTTTTTCTGCTATCATTTTTTAAGGACATAGATGTAGAATTCTGGGTTTCAGCACTTTAAAAGTGTTGTTTCTTTGTTTTCTAGTCACTGTTTTTGTTTTTTTTCAGATAAGTTCCATGTTATAGCATGACTCTTTAAAAGAAATCTTTTATTTATTTATTATTTACTTGGGATTTATTCCATGTGGATGGTTTGTCTCTTTTCTGTTGACTTATTCAGTCATTTGTATGTATCAGAATGGACTTATGGATATTTATTTTGTACTTTGTATTATAATTGGTATTTCTTGGCCTATTTTTTGTTCACATTATTCCAGCTTTGGCCATTGGGAGCTCTTTCAGTTGCCTCTTGTGTCCTTTGACATGTTTCCATTACTATGAGTGTTGGTTTTTTGTTTGTTTTGTGTTTTGAGCATTTTCTTCTTTTCTGGTGCGATAAGATGCTCCAGGTTCATCTTGTATATATTTCCTTTCCCATTCCTAGAATCAAGCATTTTTCCAAGGAACCCTAGTTTCCGTTTATTGGAAAAATGATATTAGAAATCACACTCCGGGTATTAGATGTACTTGTTACTATTAAGGTTTTATTGCTTCTGGACCTTCTCAGTTGATAGACAAAGGAAATATATATGTGTATACTAATACCTGTATATGCACATAACTAAATATTCCTATATATAACCATTTGTATCTATTTTAAGCTTAGAATGAGTTCATACTTAGGTCTCCAACGCTAATCCATTACATTACATGGATCCTTGTGGTTTTCTCCCTTTGCTTATCTGTGAACTTCCACTCTAAAAGTGAGAAACCTGACTGACACCAACCACCATCCATTTTCTTCAATTCACTGAGCTCTCAGACTTAGAAGTTTTTAAACATAAAAAGCATATTGTAAGGCCTTTGGAGTGCTGGTGCTTGGTGTAAAAGCTATCGTAGGTTTTCGTCTCAACTTAAATCTTCCCTGGTTGGAATGCCTGTGGACTTAACTTTTCTTTGTCCACTCATTAAAAAATTTTTTTATCAAAAACTTGTACCTAATCAAATTTGCAAGCTCTTGCACAGCAAAGGAAACCATAAACAGAATGAAAAGACAGCCTACAGACTGGGAGAAGATATTTGCAAGTGGTACAACTGACAAGGGCTTACTTTCTATAATAGACAAACAGCCCATATAGTTCAATAACAGAAAAGCAAACAACCCAATAAAAAGATGGGCAGAAGACCTAAACAGACAGTTCTCCAAAGAAGACATAACAGGTGACCAATAGGCAAGTGAAAAGATGCTGATCATCACTTATTATTAGAGAAATGCAAAGCAAAACTATAATGACGTTCCACCTCACATGGGTCAGAATGGCCATCATTAAAAAGTCCACGATTATCAGACATTGAACCTTCAGATTTCCATTTATTTCTGTCTTTACAAAATTCTCTTAATAGAAGAAAAATTCGATTTCCTGGAGGATTATAAAAGGCACCTGAAACAGTTCTTTGCTCAAAGAGAGAAAAAGTTTTGGAAAATAAAATTTTGAAGTTGCCTGAAAAGTAGCCGAAGGTAGTGGAACAAAACAGTGAATACACTGTTCAATAAAGTCCTCAGTGAAAATGAAAAACGTGTCTTTTATTTTTCCTTAAAAACCAAAGGAACTCTTTGGCCAACCCAATACAGTGGAGTATTACTCAGCCATAAAAAAGAATGAAATAGTGCCATTTGCAGCAACATTGATGAACCTAGAGATTATCATACTAACTAAATTAGGTCAGAAAGAGAAAGAGAAACACCATCTGTTACCACTTACGTGTGGAGTCTAAAATACGGCACATATGAACAGACTATAAAACAGACTCGGAACAGACCTGTGGTTGCCAAGGGGCAAGGGATGTGTAGGAGGGAAAGATGGGAGTTTAGGATTAGTAGGTGCGAACTAATACATAGGATGGATAAACAACGGGGTCCGCCTATATAGCATGGGGAACTGTATTCAATATCCTGTGGTGAGTCATCATGGAAAAGAGTGTGAAAAAGAATGTGTATAATTGAGTCACTTTGCAGTACAGCAGATATTAACACTGTAAATCAACTAAAATAAGATTTTTAAAAAATGAAACTTATAAGAAAACATAAATATAGGTATCTTAACTTGAAAATGGCACAAAACTAGGTGGATTTGGAACATATAACAGTGAAAAGAAAGTATTCATTAGGTCAGCCCACAAATGGTGCCAAAAAATTAGTAACTAGGTTTTGTGGAGAAAGTAACACTTAAAGTAGAGGAGAGCTGGCAACAATAATCAGGTAAGCTCAGCATATGCTAAAATGTAGCATGGCTGCTAAACAATATATTGAAAGCTTGACCTGTATCCCTGTAAGCATACTATTCAGATGAAGGGAGACATTAGTGTCATGCTGCTCTTGGTATTGAAGTATTATATTCATTCTTAATTGAAAAAGACATTTAAAAATGTCCAAAAACAGAATGGAAAAAGTTTTATTGAATACAATTTGGAATTTTAGCATCAAGTTAATAATTATAGTGTTTTAGACCACTAAGTAAATCATACTTAGTGAATTCATACTGATCTAAAAAGTAAAATAAAGTGAAAGTGTGATGAGGAATGGAATGCTTACCTAGTCTCAAAATACCTCCCTACAGAATACTTAACAATTACTAGGGGAAAGAGTCACTGGAAATGCCTGGAAGACATCACTTTTATGAATGATCAAAGTGAACATCACTAGTAATGGGTTATACCCAAACTGTGCCCCCTGGGAGTATTCACCAGAAAGAGCACAGCATCACTTCTGTGATGTTCCTACCAGAGGTGCGTGACCTGAGTGTCACCACAAGGAAACACCGGACACATCCAGAATGAGGTACATTCTACAGAATAAAGACATCAAGGGCTTGAGCGTCAGGCAAAGCCTGAGAGACTGTTAAATGTAACATGTGGCTCTGGTGTGGACCACTGTAAAGGACATTATTGGGAAATTGAGTGAATTGAATGGACTCTCAGGTTAGACAGTAGTAATGTATCAGTGTTAATTTCCTGATTTGGGTGATTATACTGTTTATTTATAAGTGGTTTTTTTATTTGTTTGTTTATGGAATACACACTGAATGTTTAGGGATGATGTGGCATCATGCCAGTAGCTTAGTCTTGAGTAGTTTGGGGGAAAAGAAGTTTTTAGATTTCCAACTTGTAAATGTTAGATTCTTTTTAAAATCTTTTTTAAAAAATGAATAATTTGGGACTTTGGGAATAATTAGTATGGAGAAAAGACTGAGGCAGAGCCCCAGAGAAGATGTCTTTGACTTCTTCCAAGTGAAGAGGAGTTTTCATCAATTCTTGGAGGTGTTTCTTTTATTTGATGGCATCTTATGGTTTCACAGGATTTTTTCTTCATGATACATACAGTAATGATGCACTCTGCAGTTTATGGTATTTTACACCATCGATAAGTGAAATACAGTTTATTTGCTCAGTGATGCTTCTCCAGAGAAGAGAGCCAAGAGCCACGAATGGGCATTCAGGAGTCAAGAATTTGGTTATTAAAAGGGCCTTTCTGTACTAAAAACTGGGCTTCCCTGGTGGCTCCGCAGTAGAGAGTCCACCTGCCAGTGCAGGAGGCGCAGCTCCCACCCCTGGTCCAGGAGGATTCCACATGGCGTGGAGCAGCTGTACGCACCCCAAGTGTGAGCTTGTGCTCCAGAGCCTGAGAATCGCACCTGCCGAAGCTGCGCAGGCAAGAGCCCGTGCTCTGCCACAAGAGCAGCCTCTGCAGGGAGAGGTCTGCACCGCAACCGGGGGCGCCCCTGCTCTCCCTCACTAGACAAAAGCCCCTGTGGCAATGAAGACCCAGCCCAGCCAAAAGTAAATGAGTAGAATTCTTTTTAGGTAATTTATAGGGGGTTCCTGTATTATGTTGGAGATGATCTCTAAGGACTCCTCTGACTAAAAGATTGGATGATTTTCTTGGTGTCTGGTGCTGTCCTCCTAATTACCCTCCTACTTTTCTGCCTCTCTATACCAAGGGCAAAAGTGGCTTTTTTTCCATCTGGTCTTTGCTCCTCTATTTTCAGTGAGAACAAAAATTACCTGAGGAGTACATACAGGCAGGGGATAGCATAAGAAGAAAAGAGAGGACGTTTGAGTACTGGGCATTGAGCCTTGGCTCTGCTTGTTTGAGGAACTTCCTACTCAATAAAAGAACAAGGGTTCAGGAGACCCTTGTTCTTTTCAAGGACAAATTGTAGCCGAGAACCATCAGGAATTATCAGGCAACTCTGAAATCGCTTGGTGGCTCACACGTGCAGCTCTCCTGTATGATGTCAGCTTTTGGCAGGCGGTTTAGGTTCAGACCTCAGCACAGTTTCAAGTTCATCAGTGTTGTGGCCCTTGAGGGCATCAGCTGGGTATCCACGGTGCTGGCATCTTCTTGAAGCAGTACAGCTGCTTTCACACCAGCACACTTCCACGGTAACAAGTTCACCTTTCATTCTCTCGCTCCACACCGTGTGTCCCTCTTGTATCAGTCATTCACCTCCCGGCCTGTTGCTTCTCAGAGGCGCTGCCTCCTCACTCACTCACCCATACGTACATATCTCTGCCGTTTTCCTGGCCAACTTCAGTATCCATGTGGGGAGTGAACGACCAAACCTAAAATTCTTCTCTGAGCTCCTTTGACCTCATGAGGAACCTGGGCCTCATTATCTCCTGGAATTTTTATGTCTCTTGAGTCTCAGTTCCAGCATCCTGCTCTCTGACTGTCGCTTCTTCTCTTTCTCTCCTGTCATTTGAGTTTGTTGAAGCTTTCAGTTCTGTGGGCCCTCTGTTCTCTCAGATTTATCCTCCTCCACACTCCACCCTTGCATACTACTTAGATCAGGAGCCACTGTTTCAGTCACTTTGGACAAATGATTTCATGTGGTCAGTAAGTGTCTACCATCACATGCACCTACGCATGTGAAAAGACCCTGCTGCTGGGAAAGATTGAAGGCAAAAGGAACGGGGGCGGCAGATGACGAGATGGTTAAATAACGTCACCGACTCAGCGGACATGATTTGAGCAAACTTCGGGAGATAGTGAAGGACAGGGAAGCCTGGCATGTTGCAGTGCGTGAGGGTGCAAAGAGCCGGACACGACTTAGCAACTGAACAACAGCCGTCACACAATGTTGCGTTCAGGTCCACTTGTCTCCTGCACTGCCCTGAGTGCCATGGAGTCTGAACTTTATTTAGTTGACAGCAGGGCTTCCCTGGTGGCTCAGAGGTTAAAGGATCTGCCTGCAATGAGGGAGGCCTGGGTTTGATCCCTGGGTCAGGAAGATCCCCGGGAGAAGGAAATGGCAACCCACTTCAGTATTCTTGCCTAGGAAATCCTATGGATGGAAGAGCCTGGTGGCCTACATTCCTCAAGATTGCAAAGAGTTGGACACGACTGAGTGACTTCACTTTCCCTTTTCACTTTCATGCATTGGAGAAGGAAATGGCAACCCACTCCAGTGTTCTTGCCTGGAGAATCCCAAGGACAGCGGAGCCTGGTGGGCTGCCGTCTATGGGGTCGCACAGAGTCGAACACGACTAAAGCAACTTAGCAGCAGCAGTAGCAGCAGCAGGGATACATGAAAGGTTTTGAATAGAGGAATGAAATACAAGTATATGTTTTAGGAAAAAACAGTGACAGATCTCAGCAGGAAATCTATAACATATTAATCTGGCACCCACAAGTGCATATGTTTTGTGAAAGAATGTAGCATATTTTTTTCTCCTTTGAATTTTTTTTTTTTTCGTTTTCCCTCCAACACATTCATCCCACAAGCCTTTGTTAGAGACCACTCTCTGTACGGCTCCAAATCCGAGGGCTCCTAAGTCCCTGAAGCGTGCTCTGCCCCTGTCCTAGAGAACAGCTCCTGTGTGGGGCTCAAGGAGTAAGTACAGAGGCCTTTCAAAACTGACTTTAAATGCTCATCAGGGCACTGTGTAGAGAGACTAGGGTGGAAGTGTGTTACATGTGAGTAGGGACCGTGGTGCCCTGATAGAGAAGGGACCCACCCATCGGGGCAGCTAGGGTACCCCACACCCAACGTGGGATAAGGGAACAGAGTAGAAGCCCTCTCTGAAGGGTCCTAGGGCCACCTGGGAGCCAGCCCTCCCTTTGAGGTAGATAACTGGGGAGAGAACAGAAGAGGCGCTCCCGTGATAAGTGGTCACTTCCTCCATGATATTGCTGATAGCTGGGGTAGCCTGTGGCCAGGGTACACTCAGGGGGCAGCTGGCTGAACTCCTCCAGGAATGGGGGTGCACTGCAGAACTGCTGGGCCCTGTAGTGAGTTTGGAGGATGCCTGCACCCTCGATGAGGGCCAACGGGACGCACCCCCATCATTGCTGAGCCAGCCGTGGCCAGTGGCCACTGTGGGCAGCCAGCACAGTGCTGGTCAGTGCTCCAGGGGTGAGGGAGCTCCAGGGGTCTTTCTTGCCCCACAGCAGCACCAGACCACAGTTGATGGCGGAAAACATGTCCCCCCACATGACGAAGATGTCTCCAGTCTGAGGGGCTCAGATCCTCACAGCGTTGACACTGCCTGTCAGTTGATGCCAAATTCCAGCAGGAGGGCCGTTACAGAAGCCATTAGTAGCCTGAAGACTCCATGCTGATAATACCCATAGTGAAGGTTCCACTACAGACATCCACATAATTCACCAAGGGCAAGGCTCACAAACGCACTCCTCCATGGCAGCCTCACTTGAATTCTTTTTTTTTTTTAATATATTTTATTGAAGTGTAATTGAGTTACAGTATTTCAGGTGCACAGCAAAGTGATTCAGTTATACAAATAGATGTATTATTTTTGAAATTATTTCCCATCATAGGTTAATACAAGATATTGACTGTAGTTCACTGTGCTGTACAATAAACCTTTGTTGCTTGTTACATATCTATTTTTTAACTAGAAATCTAACATTCTATTCCTACTAAGTCAAACAAGTGGAATCAAAATGTCAATTTTTTTAGTTAGGCAAAAATTCATAAGATATATTACACATATTTATATATATGTATACAAAAGCTTTCCTACTACACTTGATAAAGATTTGAGAAATAACATCCCCAAAAAAAGAAAAGATGGAGAAACTGGAAAACGTAAACTAAATGAAATGGGAGCACTGAGTACGAAATAGAAAACGTGAAACGAACGAGATAAAAGACCATCATATAGTTCAGTTGGTCTTAAACATGACTGCTCATTAGAAACACATCTGGAGCTTTGGAGAAAAAAATCAATACTTGAGCATTTGTATTTTCCAAAAAATTTCAAGATAGTTCTGAGATGCATCTGGAATTCAAAAAGTAATTATAGGCTTTCTATTAGATCCTAGTTTTGGTGCTATAGATTTTTGTTATTTTTCTGTTGACCAAGAGACCTCTGGGACAACATTAAACACACCAACATTCACATTATAGGGCCCCAGAAGGACAAGAGTGAGAGAAAGGACCTGAGAAAATATTTGAAGAGATAATAGCTGAAAACTTGCCACACGTGGGCAAGGAAATAGTTAACCAAGTCCAGGAAGCGCAGAGAGTCCCAGGCAGGATAAACCCGAGGAGGAGCACAGAGAGAGACATAGTAATCAAACTGACGAAAATTAAAGACAAACATAAAATATTAAAGGAAAAATGACAAATAACATACAAGGGAACTCCCATCAGGTTATCACCTACAGAAGGGATAGAAGGTCTATAAGCCAGAAGGGAATGAATGGCATGATACAGTTAAGTGTTGACCAGTCATGATACAGTAGTAGTGAGTGAGTAATAGTTACATAATCCCAATAGTAAAAGATGTTTATCAGTTTTCACAACCAATAACCTGACAAGAAATAAAAGATAATTACAATTACAAGTCATAATGGGAACGTGATTAACTTAACAGTATAAAGTAGTTACATATACAGCTTGGGAGGGTCAAGCATAGTGATGTCATACGCAAAAGTGCGTGCATGCGCGCGTTTTCACCCACCCAGTCTGTGTCTTTTGGTTGGTATATTTAATCCATTTACATTTAAGGTCATTTTTGTTATGTATAATCCTGTTACCATTTTCTTAATTGTTTTGCATTTATTTTCTGCAGGTCCTTTCCTTGTGTTTCCTGCCTAGCGAAGTTCCTTTAGTATTTGTTGTAAAGCTGATTTGGTGGTGCTGAATTTTCTTAACTTTTGCTTGTCTGGAAAGCTTTTGATTTCTCCATCAAATCTGAAGGAGAGTCTTGCTGAGTGGTTTTCTTGATGAGTGCAAAAACCCGAATCTCTCGGGTCATGAGATTCATGGAGACACAAGCACACAGGGCTCAGCCAGGATGTGCAATGTGATTGATGGTGCGGTGTGACTGATGGGCCAGCACACAAAACCCGTGACGTACACCTGCCTGTTCCCTCTGCAACAGCCATTCTAGCTAGACCGTTGGTTGTTCAGTTGCTAAGTTGTGTCGACTCTTTGTGATCCCATGGACTGCAGCACGCCAGGCTTCCCTACCCTTCATTACCTATCTGAGTTTGCTCAAACTCATGTCCATTGAGTCAGGTAAGGTGGTCTGGTATTCCTATCTGTTTAAGAAAATTCCTCGGTTTGGTGTGATCCACACAGTCAAAGGCTTTAGCATAGTCAATGAAGCACAAGTAGATGTTTTCTAGGAATTCCCCTGCTTTTTCTGTGATCCAGTGTATGTTGACAGTTTGATCTCTGCTTCCTCTGTTTTTTCTAAATCCAGTTTGTACATCTGGAAGTGCACAGTTCACATACCACTGAAACCTAGCTTGAAGGATCTTGAGCATAATCTTCCTGGCATGTGACATGAATGCAGTCATACGGTAATATGAACATTCTTGGGGATTGGCATGAAAACTGATCTTTTCCATTCCTGTGGTCACTGCTGAGCTTTCCAAATTGCTGGCATATTGAGTGCAGCACTTTTAACAGCATCATCTTTTAAGATTTGAAATAGCTCAACTGGGATTCCATCACTTCATTAGCTTTGTTTGTAGTGATGCTTCCTAAGGCCCACTTGACTTCACACTCCAGGATGTCTGGCTCTAGGTGAGTGATCACACCATCATGGTTATCTGGGTCATTAAGAGGTTTTTTGTATGTTCTCCTGTGTATTCTTGCCACCTCTGCTTAACATCTTCTGCTTCTGTTAGGTCCATACCATTTCTGTCCTTTACTGTGCCCATCTTTTTATCAAATGTTCCCTTGGTATCTCCAGTTTTCTTAAAGAGATGTCTAGTCTTTCCCATTGTATTGTTCTCCTCTATTTCTTTGCACTGGTCACTTAAGAAAGCTTTCTTAATTCTCCTTGCAGTTCTCCTGAACTCTGCATTCAGATGGCTATATCTTTCCCTTTCCTCTTGGCTTCTTTTGTCAACTTTCGTAAGGCCTCCTTAGAAAAGCAGTTTGCCTTCTTGCCTTTCTTTTTCTTGGGGATGGTTTTGGTCATGTTAAAGTGTCTTTGAAGAAACTTAATATGGGAATGCAACATTCCACTGAACTCTTTATATGGGAAATTAAGAGCTGTAAAATTCCTTAGAACATTGGCAACTGATTTGAACTTAGCAAACAAGTTCCTCTATTAAGGCAGAAAACCTGTTAAATGGGATTTTGCACAGGGATGCTGTTTAAAAAAAAAAAAAACAAAACTGGTAAGCTTACAGTACAAATGTGGAAAAACTTGCAGTGATAGCACTTTCTGCCCTTGGGGCCTAGTGCCTCAAACAGTTCATTTGCCCCTTTCCGTATCTGCCTTTGTATACTATCGGCTGCCCAGCTGAATTGGTCTTGCCCTGAGATTCATTCCCAGGAGTAGGGTGACGAAGGTTGTTGAGAGAAGAGCTCAGTGATGTCTGATACTTCCCAACTGCAGGCACTCCCGGGGCTGAAGTTCAATCCTCTTGGAAGCCAGGAGGATTGTGTTGGTCAGCAGATAGCTCTGAGTGTTTCCCATGGTTGTAGAAGTTAAAGAGAAGCAACAGGAGTTCAGAATTTTGTGGTAGGGACTTTCTGGTTTCCTCTACTTTCTGTGAGTAATAATAATGTAAATAGGATAAGCTAAGTAAACTGTAGATACACTTACTAAGCATCTGCCATGATGCCTGCAAGTAATACCATTTTTTGAAAGAAGAGATAGAGGTTCAGAGAGGATAAGTATCATGGTGGAATTCGAGCCTAGACATTTTAACTTTAGAGCCCAAAGGAGCTTAGCTTCATTTGTTGGCCCCTGAGATTGATTTTGTAGTCAGGATTATAGCAGCATTAACATATTTTTACACATACCTTTGTTTCCCAAAGAAGTGCTAGGTGTTGGGGGAAAAGGGACTCTTACAGAAAAGATGCCAACCCAGAAGTTCTGTTTATTTAGTACGAAAAAAAGATAGAATCATACTGATTACAGAACCACTTTGCAAAAAGTAGAAGATATTAGAAAAGTCACCATTTTATAAATGCTGTTGTGGTCAGGTGGGCATTAGTGGGTACATTAAACAAAGACTTATTGGGGAACTGGATATTCTGAAAACATCACCTTATAGACTGCTTATTAACTAAAAAGAGACAAGTATTTGTTCACAGTAGAGAAAATCTGGCAGACACCAGATTAGCCAAGTGATAGGACTCGCCTTCACCAATAAAGGTAAAACCTGACATACGATGTAGCATGCTGGAAGGACATAGCATCACCTGTGTACCGTTCCTACCAAAAACATTTACTTCGGAGATATAATCGTGAAAAAACAATCAGACAAATCCAGATGGAGGGACGTGTTTAAAATATGTTGCCTGGACTCATCAAAAAGGTCAGTGTTGTAAATGTCCGAAAGTGACATTGAGGGATCTGCTTTAAAGCAGAGGAGACCGACGAGACAGCTAAGCACAGGGCCCACAAGACCAGATTAGGTACTGAGTGCTCGGCTGAGCTAAATAGTTGTGAGGCTCATTGGAAGCAGGCAGAAATATTTGAATATAGACTGTATATTGCAGAGCAGTGTCATATCAGAGTTCAGTTTCTTGAATGTGATAAATGAATTATATCCATGGTAAAGTATTTAAGAAGGAAATGTAATGGTGTTTGCAACTTACTGTCAGTTGGTTCAGCAAACACATACAGAAAAGGTGAAGTGTTACCTCACTTCAGTTGACAGATGTTTAGTTGACAGATCTAAATAAAAAGTGTGTTTAAGTGTTCATATAGTATTGAAACTATTCCGTAGGCTTGAAAATTCTCAAAAAATTTATTTGAGTTGTTTATTAAAGTAGCCATACTCAAGCAGGGGAAACATTCACATTAAAAATGATAATGGGGAAAGCTTTCAATAAAACAGATGAAAGCAGGGATCACAGAGAGGCTTTTACTTAATTGGTATCTCTGGTAAATTAATCCTGGCTACTGAGCATGTTGAAATGAATGGGTTTCTGAGGCCATATTCATGACTTAGCATTGTTTGCCAAGGGCTTTAATGTGAGAGTGGTGGTCGATGTTCCAAATATCTGTCATCTTTCGTTAAATGTTTGTATCGTTACAGTCAAATTAGGTCCTTTGCTGTTCAGTTGCTCAGTCATGTCTGATTCTTCGCCACCCCATGGGCTGCCCCCTCCGGGCTTCCCTGTCCTTCACCTCCCGGAGCTTGCTCCAACTCACGTCCATTGGGTTAACGATGCCATCCAAACGTCTGGTTCTCTGTTGCCCCCTTCTCCTCCTGCTGTCAGTCTTTCCCAGCATCAGGGTCTTTTCTGATGAGTTGGCTCTTTGCATCAGGTGACCAAAGTATTAGAGCTTCAGCATCAGTCCTTCCAATGAATATTCAGGACTGATTTCCTTTAGGATGGATTGCTTGGATCTCCTTGCAGTCCAAGGCACTCTGAAGAGACTTCTCAAGCAGCACAATTCAAAAGCATCGATTCTTCAGTGCTCAGCTTTCTTTATGGTCCAATTCTCACATCCATACATGACTACCGGAAAAACCATAGCTTTGACTAGATAGACCTTTGTTAGCAAAGTAATATCTCTGCTTTTTAATATGCTGTCTAGGTTGGTCATAGCTTTTGTTCCAAGGAGCAAGCATCTTAATTTCATGGCTGGAGTCACCATCTGCAGTGATCTTGTAGCCCAAGAAAATAAACTCTGTCGCTGTTTCTATTGTTTCCCCATCTATTTGCCATGAAGTGGTGGGACCGGATGCCATGATCTTTGTTTTTTGAATGTTGAGTTTTAAACCAGCTTTTTCACTCTCCTCTTTCACCTTCATCCTCTTCCCTTTCTGCCATCAGGGTGGTTTCATCTGCATATCTGAGGTTGTTGATATTTCTCCTGGCAATCTTGATTCCAGCTTGTGCTTCATCCAGCTCTTATCAGTCATTACTTGATCTAATCGTAATTTTATCCTGAGCTTACATTTTTCCTGCACTGATACTCTCCCCGCAACAGAAACTGGCTTCACGAGTCTTTACAAGTCTTTAAAAGACAGCTTCACAAGTCTTTAAAAGTCAAGTGTCTGAGGCAAACCTTAAATTAGGATCTTTGAGCCAAGATCTCATTTATGGGTGGGGCGTGAGGAAGTCATGGACCTCTGCTGAGATTAGAAGGGAGTACACTACCATCAGATTCTCTAAGGGATTTATGAGCTAAAACGAGTGGTTGAGAGCCTAGTTCCTTTGCTGGTATTCTGACGATCTGCTGTTTTTCACTTTGTTTGACCAGCAGTGTTTTAGTGTCCTTTCCTGTCGCTCTTTCCAGGCCCCTGCATTATAGTAGTATTTGGCTCCTCTGTCTAGTCCCTTTTAAGATTCTTTGTTGCCCTTTGAGAGCAGTTGTAGTTTTCACATAATCAAGAGCAGGTGTAAAGGAAAAACCTCCTCCGTGTGTGTCTCCTTTACTACTCACAAAGAAAACTTCCCTTCTGACACTTCTTTCTGGTCACGAAATGTTTGTGGGGTTTTCCCTGTACCGAGCGATTTTCAGCACCTCTAGCTGGGTGTCCTGTAATTCAGTTTGATTCTGACAGTATCTGCCTGGTGTTAGCGTCAGATCCCACAGGTGGAGAGCTCAGTCCCACAGGACACCCCAGCCGCGTTGTCGCCACGCCAGAAGCCAGTTGGCAGTCCAGGATTGTCACAAGTGCTTCTGACCCACCAGTTATATGCTGTGATTCCCTCAACCCCTTCCTTCTGTCTGAAGTTGTTAGAATGGCTGATAGAAATCTGGGGGAAGCCTAACATTTACTGGTTTGTTATAAAGATAAAGGGTAAAAGATACACAGGGCAGAGAGTGTGAGCAAGGGCGCTCTGGCGTGCTGTCCTCCACCTCCTCCGTGTGTTCACCGGCCTGGACATTCGTGGATCCCCGTACCTTTGGGTTTTTATGCAGGCTTCACATTTCTAGTCCCTCTTCCTTCCCAAAGGACTGGGAGATGGGGCTGAAAGGTCCAAGCTCCTCATCGCGGTTTGGTCTTTCTGGTGACGAGCCAAAGATCCTGCTGCTATCCAGGAGCTCACCAAGGTTCACCTCATTAGAACAAAAGACACTGCCGTCATCCAGGGGATTCCCAGGGATTTAGGGACTCTGTGTCAGGAACCGAGGTGAGAGACCTAATATTAGAACCAAAGGTGCTCCTAGTGCTGTTACTTAGGAAATTGCAAGCGTTTGGGAGCTTTGTCCCAGGAACCAGAGACAGACACCAATATATATCTTTTCTGTTATTTCACAGCAGAATGTTATTTCCATTCTCTTTGGGACGTGGACATTAAGGAGCCTTGCTGATAGTATATAACTCAATAAATATTGTTGAAAGGATGGTTGAAATAATTAAATCTTTCTTTTCCCAAACAGCTTTCCATTGAAATTAGGTGGTGCTCACGTAGTGTTTTAATGAACGAAATTACATGGATCAGTTCCCTCAGCTACCTTTGCAGCTTTCCCAGCTCCTTTTCCAGCTTGAGTCTTCAAGAGGGAGCCTCAGAATTGATTTCTAAAACTGTTTGTACCTGGTGTGATTATAAAGCAATGAGACTGATTGTCATGTGTCGTTTGTGGGATCCGTCTCAGTTACTTTATAGCCATACCTGGTATCTTACACCACAGAATATTGCGTGTTGAACAGCATTTTAAAATCACTCAAGGTTTCTAACTGGAAATTTTAAATGGTTTAGCATCATTTTAGATTTTTTTCTAACTTACTGATCAGAACTCTTATATCAGAAAGATAATTAGATGTTAACTTGTTGCTTTAATTTGTAGTTTTCTTTTTGGGATTTTAATCAGTATTCTGATAAACTGTTTATTGAATTTCTTTTCAGTTGTAAACGGTCTTTGTACATTGTACAAGGGTAGTCCTTTCAATTGAATATTATAAATGAAACATATAAATTGGGGTGAACAAAAGAGGAACCTTCCCCTAGTCCAGTGTACACATAGGACCTAAGATAGTTTCAACTGTTACTGATTAAAGATACCACCATTTGGCATTTTGCTGTTGACACTGTTACCAAATTTCGGTCCTAAGGCAGTGAAATGATGAAACTGTATATCCTGAGCTTCTGCTTCTTTCTGCTCCTTGTGCTAGTTCTGCACACAATAGGTGCTCCATGAATGTTTATAAGAAAAGGTAATGCCAGCAAGCACCAACTTTTGTGTTATAAATGACAGTGTTTTTCTCCTTTTCATAAGGAATTGGGGCTCTCTAAAGCACATTTAAGATGGGAAAGGTTTTACAGTGAAACCTGCCGTGGTTTCCGTCACATTTCTATTGCCGTGCAATACGATTCCCAGGTGGCTCAGTGGTCAAGAATCCGCCTGCCAATGCAGGAGACGCAGGTTCGATCCCTGGGTCAGAAGATTCCATGGAGTGGGAAATGGCAGCCCACTCCAGTATTCTTGCTAGGGAAAGCCCGTGGTCAGAGGAGCCTGGCGCTTTTCCCGCTTGGCTGCCGTCCACAGGGTCGTGAAGAGCTGGGCACGACTGAGCGGCTGAGCATGGCTGCTGGATAATACAGTGTTGTGCACTGTCTCCTATTACATTTGGCTGATTTAATGGTCTGTCTTTCAAATACAGCTGTAAGACAAATTAATACGGCTTTTACCACTGCAGTCATTTTATGCTTTAAGTGTGTTTGTTTAAATCTTAAGTAGTGCACATCAAATTTCTTTTCCCACTTGGTGCCAGCATGCCCAATTACAACTTCATTTCATGTGAATCTGCAAAACCTTGCCATTAGCAAAAATTGCAGTAGTTTTTCTAAGTAACATTTTTATATATTTGATATTCTGTAAATTTTAAATGTCACTTGAGTATATATATTTATTTTACATTACAGGCACTGGAGATATTATTGCTGTCATGATTACAGAATTGAGGGGTAAAGATATATTGAGTTATCTGGAGAAAAACATCTCTGTACAAATGACAATAGCTGTTGGAACTCGAATGCCGCCAAAGAACTTCAGCCGTGGCTCTCTAGTCTTCGTGTCAATATCCTTTATTGTTTTGATGATTATTTCTTCAGCCTGGCTTATATTCTACTTCATTCAGAAGATCAGGTATACAAATGCCCGGGACAGGAACCAGGTGAGCTATCAGTACTCTATAGTGATTAATGCTTACTGGCCGTAATTCATAAACATCTGTTGTAATCGTACACAATATGAACATCTTTTCATTAAAAAATGGTCAAAAAACATATCTATATAAGTGTTTTAAGGATATTTGAAAAACCTAAATGGAGAAATTATTAAGTTTATAGTGATCACTTGGAATATTCCCAGTGAATGGTTAGCTTAATATTAGAGTGGGATATACCTAATTCTAGTAATTTGAAAAAAGATTGCAAAGTTGCATTTTTAAGCTGGTAACATTCGTTGTCAGTAGCAGGGGAGTTGGAAGGATGAAAGAGGGAGACTTTTCACTATATATACTTTTGTTCCATGTGAATTTTTTTTCCCATGTGAATTATCTGTCCTGTTTAAGCTTAGCCACGGGCATTGATGAGGTCAAAAAGGACCAATAGAAGAGATGTGTCTCTCTAGTCAGCCTGGAAATCACGTTGACCAGCACAGCCTAAGTACTCAGTATTAAGATGAATAAGGGCACAGGAAAAACAGTATACTGCCCTGTAGTAAAGGACTTGCAGATGGTTCTCTGTCACTTTGTTACTTATTAATAGTTTGTTTGATGTGCTACATACAGAATATGTGCCCTGGAGCAGGTGTAAGATGTTAGGTCCCAATCCTAGGTATTTCTAAGAAACTAAGAAGTAAATACTTTGGCCACCTGATGCAAAGAGCTGACTCATTTGAAAAGACCCTGATGCTGGGAAAGATTGAGGGCAGCAGGAGAAGGGGATGACAGAGGATGAGATGGCCGGATGGCATCACTGACTCAATGGACATGAGTTTGGGTAGGCTCTGGCAGTTGGTGATGGACGGGGAGGGCTGGCCTGCTGCAGCTCATGTGGTCGCAGGGAGTCGGACACGACTGAGTGACTGAACTGAACTGAACTGAAGAAGTAAATAGTGTGGAGCATGGTTTGAAGCCAGTTTTTTTTATTATTTTTGGCTGCCTTGGATCTTTGTTACTGCACACAGGCTTCCCTTAGTTGCGGTGAGCTGGGGCTACTCTCTAGTTGCAGTGCATGGGCTTCTCATTGGAGTGGCCTCTCTGGTTGAAGAGCACAGGCTCTAGGTACGTGGGCTACAGATAATGGGCTCATTAGTTGGGATGCACGGGCACGGCATGTCCAGGAAGATTTCACATGCTGTGCCCATGTGTCACAACTGTTGAGCCCATGTACCTATATGGGACATGTACACAATGGAATATTACTTGGCTATTAAAAATAGTGCATTTAAGTCAGTTCTAATGGGGTGGATGAAACTGGAGCCTATTATACAGAGTGAAGGAAGTCAGAAAGAAAAACACCAGTACAGTATATTAACACATATATATGGAATTTAGAAAGATGGCAGTGATGACCCTGTATACAAGACAGCAGATGTAAAGAGACACAGATGTAAAGAACAGACTTTTGGACTCTGTGGGAGAAGGCGAGGGTGGGGTGATTTGAGAGAATAGCATTGAAACATGTATATTATGATAGGTGAAAACTATCGCCAGTCCAGGTTTGATGCATGAGAAAGGGTGCTCAGGGCTGGTGCACTGGGAGGACCCAGAGGGATGGAACGGGGAGGGAGGCAGGAGGGGGGGTTCAGGATGGGGAACACATGTAAACCCATGGCAGATTCATGTCAATGTATGGCAAAAACCACCACAATATTGTAAAGTAATTAGCTTCCAATTAAAATTTTAAAATAAAAAAAATTTTTTTATATAACAGAATTCTCTATTCAAACAGGGCACCTATAAATCCCTATAGGGGATGGTGCAAGGTGGGGGTGTGTAAATTTTTCATCCTTCCTCATTCTAATGAAAAGAAGCATAGACTTTGGTATGGAGTTCAAATCCTGACCTTACTACCAATTTGCCACAGTCCCTCTTGCACAGTTTACATAGCTTCTCAACTTGTTTCTGCATCTGAAAGTATATATAAAACATCTGAAAAGTATAATTTATTGAACATTTGTGTGCCAGGCTCTGTGCAGCATCCTACGTCTTTGAAATTTTTATCATGATAATTTTTATTATTTGTGATTTCAGGCCTACAGATAGTTGTAAAAATAGTATAAAGTATTTTCTTGCCCTAATTCTCCAGCTGTAAACATTTTACCTTTTTTCCTTTTCTACATGTATCAGTTCAGTTCGGTTCACTTGCTCAGTCATGTCCAACTTTTTGCGACCCCATTGACTGAAGCATGTCAGACTTCCCTGTCCATCACCAACTCCCAGAGCTTGCTCAAACTCATGTCCCTCGAGTCAGTGATGCCATCCAACCATTTCATCCTCTATCATCCCCTTCTCCTGCCTTCAATCTTCCCCAGCATCAGGGTCTTTTCCAGTGAGTCAGTTCTTCACATCAGGTGGTGAAAGTATTGGAGCTTCAGCTTCAGCATCAGTCCTTCCAGTGTATATTCAGGACTGATCTCCTTTAGGATGGACTAGTTGGATCTCCTTGTAGTCCAAGAGACTCTCAAGAGTCTTCTGCAACACCACAGTTCAAAAGCATCAATTCTTTGGCACTCAGCTTTCTTTATGGTCCAACTCTAATATCCATACATGACTACTGGAAAAACCGTAGCTTTGACTAGATGGACCTTTGTTGGTAAAGTGATGTCTCTGCTTTTTAACATGCTGTTAAGGTTGGTGATAGCTTTTCTTCCAAGGAGCAAGTAAGTGTCTTAATTTCATGGCTGCAGTCACCATCTGCAGTGATTTTGGAGCACAAGAAAATAAAGTCTGTCACTGTATCCATTGTTGTCCCATCTATATATGCTTCTTTAAGAACTATTTGAGAGTAAAGTTGGGATAAGATGTCCTTTTACACTTAAATACTTCATTGTATATTTTCTAAAAGCAAGAACATTTTCTTATATAGCCACAATATGATTATCAAGATAATGAAGTTAACATTAATATCATTGTCTGATCTATATACCTTTTCTAAGTTTTGTAAAATTGTCTTAATAATGACCTTTATAGGAAAGAAAACCCTGGATTGGTCCAGTCAGATTGTTTGTTGTATTCAGTTGTCATGTCTCTTTTAACCTGTTCATGACATTGACATTATTGAAGATTATAATCCAGTTGTTTTGGATTTGAGCTTGTCTGATGTCTATTCCTTCATGATTAGGTTCAGGTTATCTTGTGTTTTTGTCAGAAATACCTCCCAGGCCCTTACATTTATTAATTTTTCATTTTGAGATAGTTGTAATTTCACATACATTCATAAGAAATAATGCAGAGAGATCCCAAATACCCTTCGCCCATTTACCCCTAGATGTGAAATCTTCCCTAACTATAGTAAATATCACAACCAGGATATTGATGTTGATACAATCCACTAATAGTCAGATTTTACCAGTTAAACTTGTGCTGGTATGTGTGTAGCTCTTTGCAATTTCAGGTGACTGCCATCACAGTCCAGATACAGTCCTGATATCACAAGGATCTGCCGGGGTCCAGCCCCGGTGATAACTTGGTTTACGTGGAAAGCCAATAAAGTTTCAGACAAGGAGCTTGCACCATCTACGTTAGGCCGCCGGCGTCCTCCTGAATAGCGGGGGGTTCCCCACCTTGGGCTCCCCCTCTTGTGGATCTTAGAAGCTGGGGCAAGTAAGTAGACATGGCGAGCCTCCAGATGGGAATTCAGCCTGAAAATAGAGTAAAGAGGAGACACGGGGGAAACCAGTCCAGTGACTGGCCCGGCCTCTATTGTCTAGAAAGGCCTTTTATACCTTTTTGATTGTACATAGATATCAATGGGTAATACAAAATTATGTGGCGTTAGCAGCCCAGACTCTTATCAAAACGAGGCTTTTCTCTCTGCATACAAGTCTTAGGTGATTTACATCATCTTCCGGCCAGAAGGGCCAATTAACATTTTACAGCCTTTTTTCTGATAAGGGTTTGTCAACCAGAAGACTTATTTGTGTTGTTCTTCCCAAAGTCTGGTGCCACTCTCAGAAAGCACTAAATAAAGTTACATTCTTACATAACAAAGATGCAGCAATTTATAACAAGTAAAAGGAGTACAGTGATTTATAACAAAAGAAAAGCAATTAACTCAAAAGTCTAGTGTTGTTAACATCAAAACTACTATGTATCTTTTTCCATATCCCATTTACATTGATTAACATCCTCCCAGGTGCCTAAAAGATAAAGAATATGGAGGCCTGGCGGCAATCATTGAGTCAACAGTGAAAACCCATCACCAAAATGATTTTTAGCTCTTTAGAAAAGGCTCTGTATCTTTAAGATGCTTTAAGCTTTGTGCTTCTCGAGGTTGGGGGGCTGTAAGCAATTCACAAGCTGTAAGAGGTCCAGGGGAACCTGTTAGGCAAGCTAGAGAGTTATCAGAGGGGGTTTAACTGAAACATCCCTTTCAATGCAGAAGACTAAAGCCCTGGGTTGACTTTTTCCAGAGAATATCAGAAGAGTGGAAAAGCAGGCAGATTCTTATTTTGGGGGATACATGCTCAGGAGATACCAGGGGGAAAACCTGAAGTCTGATTAGCCTTGCCATCAGAGCTCTGCCACATAACCTTGTCATGGGTGGAATTCCTCACGCTGGCTCCAGGCAAGGATCCTTTGTGCAGCTTTTTTGATAGTCAGCCATAGCCACCTCCCTCTCTCCTACACTGTGCCTAACCCCTGACTGCACTAGTCTGTTTCCCCACTCTATAGTTTTGTTGTGTCAAAAATGCTATATAAATGGAATCATAGAGTACTTAACTTCTAGAGTTTGGATTTCTTCATCTAACATATTCCCTTGAGATCGTCCCAAATTGTGTGCATCAATAATTTATTTCTTTTTATTTGTGACTAGTATTCTGTATCTTGGATGTACCATAACTTGGTAACCAAGTTATTTCCCATTTTGGCTAGTATAAATAAAGTGACTATGAACATTCGTGGAGAGGTTTCTGCATGAGCATGAGTTTTCATTTCCCTGGCATAAATGTTCAGTAGTGTAATTTTTGAGTCATTTTGATAGGTGCATATTTAATGTTGTAAGGAATTGCCATTCTCTTTTCCCAAGCAGCTGTACTGTTTTATGTTCCCAGTTCTTCTGCACCCTTGCCAGCATTTGGTGTGGTCACTGTCTTTCATTGCCGCCATTCCGATGGGTGTACAGTGACATCTCTGCGATGTTAGTCTGTGTCTCCCCAGTGACTGGTGGTGTCGGCCATCCTTCCCTGCCCATGCAGGCAGGGATCCTTTGTGCAGCTTTTTTGTCTGCCCATGCAGACACCATCTGCATGTCCTCCACAGTGAGAGGGTTTGTCTTTTACCCGCTTCTACTGCTTCATTTCTTACTGTGGAGTTCTGAGTGTTCTTTATACATTCTAAATACAAGTCTTTTGTCACAATTATGGTTTGCAAATGTTTTCTTTGATGGTCTTTTGAAGAGCAAAATTTTTAATTTTGGTGAAGCTTAATTTATCAGTGTTCCCTTTATGAATTGTGCTTTTTCTGACAAGTGTAAAAATTCTTTGCCTAACCCTGGATACCAAGATTTTCTAATTCTTTTCAAAAAGTTTTATATTTTATATCTGACCCATTTTAAATTACATTTTATATAAAGTGTGAGGCTTAAATTGAAGTTCCTTTTTATACTTAGGTCTGTCCAATATTGTACCTTTGTCAAAAAACTCAGTTGGGCACATTTGTGTGGGTATATTTCTGGGTTTTCTGTTTGACCCATCCAGTGTCTATGTTCATACCACACTGTCTTCTTACTTAAGCTATATATTATGCCTAACTATTGGGTACAGTGATCCCTCCCATTTTATTTTCCTTTTCAGGATTGTTTTATCTATTCTAGGTCCTAGAGTCTTTTCATACAAATTTTAGAATAAGTTTGTCTCTGTCTCTATCAAAACAAAAAAAAACTTGCTGGGATTTTGATGTGAATGCATTAAACCTATTGATAATTTGAGAAGAATCTGTATATTTATTATGTTAAATCTTTCAGTTCATGAACCTTGTTTTTCCATTTTTTTAGGTCTTTTTTCCCCTTTTAATAGCATTTTATTCTTTTCAGCATATAGATCCTCTCACGTTTTAAGTTTATACCTAAGAATTATGTTTTGTTTGGAATGACTATAAAAACTAATGTAATAGCAAATGGACTCTAGATGTGTTTTTACTTTCAGGTTCCACATGTTTATTTTAAGAATATCAAAACGTGATTGAATTTTGTATATCAGTTTTATATTCTGCAACCTTGGTAAACTCACTTATTATAAATTGCTTGGGATTTTCTGTATAGACAATCATGTTATCTGCTGCTACTGCTGCTGCTAAGTCGCTTCAGTCATGTACAACTCTGTGTGACCCTATAGACAGCAGCCCACCAGGCTCCTCTGTCCCTGGGATTCTCCAGGCAAGAACACTGGAGTGGGTTGCCATTTCCTTCTCCAATGCATGCATGCATGCTAAGTCACTTCAGTTGTGTCTGACTCTGTGTGACCTCATGGACAGCAGCCCACCAGGCTCCTCTGTCCACAGGATTCTCTAGGCAAGAATACTGGAGTGGTTTGCCATTTCTTTCTCCAAATGTTATCTGCAAATAGTGACTATTTAAATTGTTCCTTTCCAACCTCAGTGCTTTATTTCATTTTCTTGCCTTATTGCAATGGCTAGAACTTTCAGAAGTATGCTGAATAACTGTAATGGAAAGAGTGGGCATCCTTGCTTGTGCCCAATCTTAGAGGGAAGGGTTCAGTCTGTTGTTGTTAAGTAAGTTAATATGTGGATAACTGCCACGTTTGTTACCAAGCTGAGGAATTCTCTCCCTCTTTCTAGTGTGCTGAGAATTTTTATCACCAGTGGGCGCTTGACTTTGTCATGTGCTTTTTATGCATCAGTTGATGTGATCATATGATTTTTTGTTTTCTTCTTTAGCCTGTGGTGGATTGCATTTGTTGATTTTTGAATGTTGAACAAGCCTTGCATACCTGGAATAAACTGTACTTGGTATAGTCTTATATACCTGGAATAAATCCCACTAGGTTATGGCGTATAATTTTTTGTACATTGCTGGATTTGATTGGCTAGTACTTTGTTGAGGATTTTGGTATTTTAAGTTCATGAGAGATACTGGTTTGTAGTTTTGAGGGAGAAGCTGTAAAAACTTAATTTCTCTAATAGTTAAAAGAATGTTTAGGTTGTGTTTCATCTTTTTGGGGGATTTTGAGAAGTTGGCCCATTTTTTATATATTGTCATACTTATGAATGTAAAATTGTTCATAGTATTCCCTGTTCTTTTAATGACTGCAGTGTCTGTACTGATATTTCCTGCTCATTCCTGATTTTAGTTATTAGTAGCTTCTCTCTTTATCTTCACTCTTGAGAAATTTCTCTTTTTTAAAAAATTTATTTATTTTAATTGGAGGCTAATTACTTTGCAGTATTGTAGTGTTTTTTGCCATACATTGACATGAATCACCCATGGGTGTACATGTGTTCCCCATCCTGAGCCCACCTCCCACCTCCCTCCCCATCCCATTCCTCTGGGTCATCCCAGTGCACCAGCCCCGAATACCCTGTATCATGCATCGAACCTGGACTGGCGATCTGCTTCATATATGATAATATACATGTTTCAATGATATTCTCTCAAATCATCCCACCCTCACCTTCTCAATTTTATTGATTCTTTTTAAAAACAAGTTTCCTTGAATTTTAAAAGATAGGAACTTAGATTATTTATTTGAAAACTTTTCTCTTTCTTGTTGTAAGCATTTACTGCTGTTTTCTCTCATCACTATTTTAACTGTGTCCCATATGCTTTGATATCCTCTATATTCGTTCAACTTTATGTAATTTTTTTCTTCTGAGACTTCCTCTTTGACCTGTAAAACACACTTATTTAGAAGTGTTTTGTTGAGTTTTCACTTGTTTGGAGATTTTGCTGTTGTCTTAGTGTTCAGTTCAGTCACTCAGTGGTGTGCCACTCTTTGCGACCCCATGAATCACAGCACGCCAGGCCTCCCTGTCCATCACCAACACCCAAAGTTCACTCAAACTCACGTCCATTGAGTCAGTGATGCCATCCAGCCATTTCATCCTCGGTCGTCCCCTTTTCCTCCCACCCCCAATCCCTCCCAGCATCAGAGTCTTTTCCAGTGAGTCAACTCTTCGCATGAGGTGGCCAAAGTACTGGAGTTTCAGCTTTAGCATCATTCCCTCCAAAGAAATCCCAGGGCTGATCTCCTTCAGAATGGACTGGTTGGATCTCCTTGCAGTCCAAGGGACTCTCAAGAGTCTTCTCCAACACCACAGTTCAAAAGCATCAATTCTTCAGCCTTCAGCTTTCTTCACAGTCCAACTCTCGCATCCATACATGACCACTGGAAAAACCGTATCCTTGACTAAACGGACTTTTGTTGACAAAGTAATGTCTCTGCTTTTGAATATGCTATCTAGGTTGGTCATAACTTTCCTTCCAAGGAGTAAGCGTCTTTTAATTTCATGGCTGCAGTCAGCATCTGCAGTGATTTTGGAGCCCAAAAAAATAAAGTCTGACACTTTTTCCCCATCTATTTCCCATGAAGTGATGGGACCGGATGCCATGATCTTCATTTTCTGAATGTTGAGCTTTAAGCCAACTTTTTCACTCTCCACTTTCACTTTCATCAGGAGGCTTTTTAGTTCCTCTTCGCTTTCTGCCATAAGGGTGGTGTCATTGCATATCTGAGGTTATTGATATTTCTCCCAGCCATCTTGATTCTAGCTTGTGCTTCTTCCAGCCCAGTGTTTATCATGATGTACTCTGCATATAACTTAATGCAAAGTTGCACTCATCTCACACACTAGTAAAGTAATGCTCAAAATTCTCCAAGCCAGGCTTCAGCAGTACTTGAACTGTGAACTTCCAGATGTTCAAGCTGGTTTTAGAAAAGGCAGAGGAACCAGAGATCAAGTTACCAACATCTGCTGGATCATCGAAAAAGCAAGAGTTCCAGAAAAACATCTACTTCTGCTTTATTGACTATGCTAAAGCCTTTGACTTTGTGGATCATAATAAACTGTGGAAAATTCTGAAAGAGATGGGAATCCCAGACCACCTGACCTGCCTCTGGAGAAACCTATATGCAGGTCAGGAAGCAACAGTTAGAACTGGACATGGAACAACAGACTGGTTCCAGATAGGAAAAGGAGTATGTCAAGGCTGTCTTTAGTGTTACTGATTTCTAATTAGATTTCATTATGATCAGAGAAATACTCTATATGATTTCAGTTCTTTTAGATTTGTTGAGATTTGTTTTATGGTCTCAGATCTAGTCTGTTTGGGTGAATGTCTGATGGGTGCTTGGGGAAAAAGTGTATACTCTGCTATTGGGTAGAATTTTTTGTAGATGTCGATTAGATCAGTGCACTCAGCTTGCTTTTAAGAGGTCAGGGAGGGGGAAGTTCACTTTCCCAGTGGACCCTGCTGAAACCATTGCAGGAAGAGGGGTGTAGTGTTTCCTTTGGTGATCTGCTAGAGCAAGATGTGTGTAGCCCACTCTTCCTGGTACTTGAGCTTGGGGAAGCAGGCTCTTTTTTTGGACTAGGGTAGGGGTGGGGATCTGTTCCTGTGGGCAGTACCAGATTGGAGGCTTCTGCAGCATCTTGTGTGAGACATATGAGGCCAGGAAACTCACTACCCAGTATTCAAGTCTTAAGGCCCCTAGGCAGCTCACCTCCTCTACCTTTCAGAGACTTTCTATGCCGGTTTGTTGTGTTTTGTCTAGGGCTTTTTAGGTGTAGAGGGGTGTACCTGGGAAGAATAGGGCCTCTCCGTTGTAGGAGAACTGAGAGTTCCTGTAACATCTCTCATGATTTTTGACTTGGATATAGGTGATTTGAAGTGATAAAGGGATATTAGATCAAAGGGTTAACTGATCTAAAACTATGACACTTTCATAGAAAAGATTATTGGGTATGCATGTATAAAATAAAGTTTACAGCCTTAAAATAGAATGCACCAATTTGCTGAGATTTTTGACGGAATGAATGCCTGCTAAGTCACTTTAGTCATGTCTGTCTGCGACCCCATGGACTGTAGCCCACCAGGGTCCTCTGTCCATGGAATTCTCCAGGCAGTAATACTGGAGTGGGTTGCCATTCCCCCCTCCAGGGAATCTTCCCGACCCAGCAAAGTCTCTTATGTCTCCTGCATTGGCAGGCAGGTTCTTTATCACTAGCGCCACCTGAGAAGCCCTTTTGAGAAAGAGAATAGCCATAAAATCGAGTTCTGATGAAATGGAGGGATACACAGTCAGATCAGCAATAAGAAGTTGACAGCATTTATTTATTTATCTTCAAAGCACCTGGCAAGAAATTCTATCCAATGATATCTGAAGAAAATAGAAGTCAGCTGAAGTTCTTCAGCTTCTTTGAATGGCAGAAGCATAGCATTGAAGTGTTCTTTTACCCACCGTCTTAATAACCAGTGATATTGCCTTCTTTTTCAAATTGAAAATTTTAACCAATATAATATATGGATATGAGTTTTAAGAATAAATGGTACTGCAGAGTTTGGTTCCTTGCCTGTTCTTTTCTCCTTCTAATTCTTGTTTCCCAGCAACAAGTCATCTCTTTCAACTCTTTTTCTCTCTTCCTTCTGTTACTAACTTAACTAACTAGCATGCTGTACCCCTTTTTAAAATAAATTTAAAGGTGTCTTTTAAATGTATTGTTGCCATTATGGGAAACTAAAAGTAAAATGCTCAAGAGTAGTTCTAAAAGGGTGTTCTCTGCAAGCAAGCCCTATAATGTTGGTTTGAAGGTAGTGCTTCTCAAGGACTTTTGAAAAAAGCAGATTGTTTACCCCAGGAGCCTGCTCTTTAGTAGTACTTTAGTTAGCACCCAGCATGGACCCTGTGTATAATGAAGGACTCAGCATAGTCACCATCTGGTGTAGACCGCAAACGGAAACTGGCTTTGTGGCTGACTGCACACAGACTTCCTAAGCATTCTTTCCCAGACTCGACTATAGCAGAGTCTGGTATTCTGACCTTTGTTCCTCCTTCCATTTTTTCCTAAGGTTGAGAAGCAAATTTGATGACATTTCATTTGGCTTGAAAAGCTTAGCTTGTCAAAGTTAAACACAAGCAAAGGCGGCAGCACCTCAACTGGTTGAAACCTTTTGCTATTTTAAAAGAGAAACCAGAAGTGTTCACAAAGAAAAAAAAAGTAAGCTTAACGAGAGACTCATTTTCTCCCAGAAACTGTCATCGTGAAGCAGTTCTTTCTATAGAATATGCTATCTTTTAAAAAGAAGTAGTTAGATTGTTAAGTGAAAAATGAACGTTACCTTGATTTCGAATGGATTACTCTCCTCAGTATCAGATAAGTATGATGACGCCTCGTGCATGGCAAGTTCTGTACATTGTTTTCAGTGTGTTATTGTTGTTATCTAAATATTATTGATTTGGAGAGAACAGGGAAAGCAGATAAAACCAGTATATAAGCTCGTAATTAGAAAAAGAATATGCTACCACAGAGAGCCATTTGTTGTAAATAACTTTCTAAGCACAGTGCAGTGTACACAGTTGATTCCGTTTTACATGTGAAATAAGAATCTAATGCTTTGGCTTTTTAGATCGCTTTCAGATACCTGTGGTTGCTCTTCCTGAAAATTTGTTAGAATACATCTAGATGCAAACAGATCAGATGATGGCTAATGGTAAACTTAAATGTCACCTTATAATAAGACAGTGATAGTTATTTCATATGAGAGGCTAGATATGTGGTATGTTTTATTGAAAGGGTACTTAAACTTTTTCACAATTACATAGTTAATATTGTACCCTAAATCTCAAAGTGGTCGAGTTTGACAAACCAGAACAATAAAACTTTTATTTAACTATTGAGGAATAAGGTAGATATTAGAAAAAAATTCCATAACCTAGGACTACTGAGTTTAGAAGACCTTCTTATGAAACTCCTGGTGAAAATGCATACGGTTTCCAAGGTACTTAAAACTCATTAAAGCTTCTCTCCAGAATGTGTATACCGTATTCTTAGACTTCCTACATATCTGAAGGCTACTGAAGGTGAAACATGCTTCTGTTGCCCATTTTTATCTTGGAAGATAGCTAATTGGAAAATGGACTTGTGTGGGACAATATGGATGTGCATTGAATACTCTTCAGAGGAAGACTAGTACTTTGCGTAAATAATCTTTGAAAAGGGTGGGTCTGAAAAGTCTTTTCCATCTAGACTGGAGGGGAGAAGCTGCATTCTGTCAAGGTTTTCCCGTAGGAATAGATTATGTAGTCAAAGAGACAGATTTCTTCATTATTGGATGGTAGATTGGGTTTCATTATGTTTTTTAGGGACTAACAATTCCAGAACTGGAAAAAGGAAAATAGATCTTTAAACTGAGAATGTATTATTTTACCACTTTTTAAGTACATTGCAAGTTACTTAACTTCTTTTTCATGTCCTGCTATTCTGATCAATTTACATTGATAAATATCACTTTCCGTATTCAGAAGCTATATACCTTCTAAATGTTATATCTAAGTTTAAGACTTTGTTTTCCTAGCACAGAATATTCTCTTGAGATCAGAGTGTTTCTGAGACATTCAGTTCTACGTCCTTGGCATTTACCATAGGGCCTGGCATGTCACAGTATCTCAGAAAATGCTTAAATGAATTACAGAATAAGAGTGCATTCTATTGGGAAGGCAGACAGGTATGATCAAAATACTGTGTAGTTTAAGAGTTATTCTTTTGGGGCAGAGTGATATTACTAGAGTGATATCACAGAGAAGGTAGTGAAATTTGAGCTGAATTTTAAAGGATAAGACTTCATCAGACAGAAACTGGGCACAAAGGCAAAGGGATTGTTTTCACAGAGCTGTGGGGAGCTGAAAGGAGAGACAGCAGAGTTGAATCACATCAGAAAAAGGGAGGAGACCTGAGACTGAACCTATCCTGGGTGAGCATATTGACTGTGGAAGATGAAGGGCTTGACTCTCGTGCTGAAAGATTCAGACTTTACTCTAGAAGCAGTAGGAGTCATCAGAAGGATTTTGGTTTTTGTTTTCTGTTAAGGACAGGCTTGGGGGAAAGAGTTCCTAAAGAGGAAAATATTGAAGAGCAAAGGAAACTAATATTAATAAAACAAGGTTTTATGTACAGAGCTGGGAGAAGGATTAGGCCACAGACAGGTGGTTACCTTGGAAAAGCACTGGGAATACTTTTTCTCAGAAAAAAAGGGAAAAGGTAATAGTGATGAGAGAATGAATGAAAGAAGGTGCTTTCAGTTACTTCAATCAGGGAAAAATTATATTCACAGCACCTAGATTTCATCAATGTCTAAAAGAAGAAAATCCAACTATCTGCTAATGCAGACCTAATTCTGAATCTGTGGGAAAGTTTTGATGATTGAAACAGAAACCTGAGATGAGTCTCATTAAAGTGACCTACCATCAGTCCACTGAGAACCATCTCATTGTGAACAGATTATTCCTGTTAAATGAAGCAGTATGTGTTGTTTTAAATTGTTTTCTACCAATTTGAAACTTTTGGACTCAGTGCATCCATATGTAGAATACTGTTCACGTTATTACTGATGTCTTTACACAAGTGAAATAAAAAAATATGGCCCTTGATGATCAATATCCCTTTATATTTTATAAATGGGAAATCTTTAGGCATATAGGATGGAAAAATGAACTGGGCTGGAAAGTCAGGAGACCAAAGGTTCTGCTCTCAGCGCTTTTACTAGCTTTAGATAAATCACCTCACTTCTCTCTGGCTTTGGATTTTCTCCTTTGTAAAATAATACATCCGTCTGTGGTTTTGTCCCATTCCATAATATTCCGCATGTAATGAGGTGGAAACTTGAGTAGCCTTGTTACCTAAAGTACAGAGAATATGAGTGAGTGGATAGAGGGTTATGGGAAATGCTTTGGAGCTAGGGTTGCTGTTTTATACTTAGGTTTTGTGTGTGTGCTCAGTTGCCTCTGACTCATTGCCCGCCAGGACTGTAAACCTGCCAGGCTCCTCTGTACATGGAATTTTCCAGGCTTGAATACTGGAGTGGGTTGCTCCAGGGGATTGTCCCGACCCAGAGATCAAATCCGAGTTTCTTACATCCTGTGCAGTACTGGTAAATTCTTTACCACTGCATCACCTGGGAAGCCATACTGAGTTTAGTGAGTCTCAAACTGCAGTATGCAAAAGAATGGTATGAGGACACTTTTCCCCTCCCCCTCCTCTTCTCCTTTTCCTCCTCCTCCTCCTCCTTCACTTTTAAAAACTGCAAATTCCAAGACGCCTCCCCCTCGAGCAAGAGTACATAGAACTATACCCAAAAAAAGGTCTTAACGACCCAGATAACCACAGTGGTGTGGTCACTCACCTAGAGCCGGACATCCTGGAATGCGAAGTCAAGAGGGCCTTATGAGGCATCACTATGAACAGAGCTAGTTGAGGTGACGGAATTCTAGGTGAGCTATTTAAAATCCTAAAAGATGATGCTGTTGAAGTGCTACACTCAGTATGTCAGCAAATTTGGAAAACTCAGCAGTGACCGCAGGACTGGAAAAAGTCACTTTTCATTCCAGTCCCAAAGAAGGGCAGTGCCAAAGAATGTTCCAACTAAGGATAGTTGCACTCATTTCACATGCTAGGAAGGGTCTACTCAAAATTCTTTAAGGTAGGCTTCAGCAGTAGATGAACTGAGAACTTACAGATGTACAAGCTGGGTTTCGAAAGGGCAGAGGAACCAGAGTGCAAATTGCCAACATTCGTTGGATCATGGAGAAAGCAAAGGAGTTCTAGAAAAGCATCTACTTCTGCTTTATTGACTACATGAAAGCCTTTGGCTGTGTGGATCACAACAACTGTGGAAAATTCTTAAAAGAGATGGGAGTACCAGACCACCTTAGCTATCTCCTGAGAAACCTGTATGCAGGTCAAGAAACAAGTGTTAGAAGTAGACATGGAACAACTGACTGGTTTGTCACCCTGCTTATTTAACTTCTATGTAGAGTACATCATGTGAAATGCTGGGCTGGATCAATCACAAGCTGGAATCAAGATTTTCAGGATAAATATCAACAACCTCAGATACGCATATGATACCACTCTAATGGCAGAAGCAAAGAGGAACTAAAGAACCTCTTGATGAGGGTGAAAGAGGAGAGTGGAAAAGTTGGCTTGAAATTCAGTATTCAAAAAACTAAGATCATGGCATCTGGTCCCATCATTCCATGGCAAATAGAAGGGGGAAAAGTGGAAGCAGTGATGTTATTTTCTTGGGCTCCAAAATCACTGGAGACTGGGACTGCAGCAATAAGATTAAAAGATGCTTACTCCTTGGAAGGAAAGCCATGACAAACCTAGGCAGCATATTAAAAAGCAGAGACATCACTTTGCCGACCAAGGTCCATGAACCTAGTGGAGGTGATGGAATTCCAGCTGAACTATTTCAAATCCTAAAAGATGATGTTGTTTAAGTGCTGCACTCAATATGCCAGCAAATTTGGAAAACTCATCAGTGGCCACAGGACGGGAAAAGGTCAGTTTTCATTCCAATCCCAAAGAAAGGCAATGCCAAAGAATGTTCAAATGACTGCACAGTTGTACTCATCTCACACACTAGCAAAGTAATGCTCAAAATTGTCCAAGCTAGGCTTGACACATGAACCGAGAACTTCCAGATGGTCAAGCTGGATTAAGAAAAGGCAGAAAAACCAGAGATCAAATTGCCCACATCCGCTGGATCATACAAGAAGCAAGAGAATTCCAGAAAAACATCTGCTTCTGTTTCATTGACTAAACTAAAGCCTTTGACTGTGGGGATCACAACAAACTGTGGAAAATTCTTAAAGAGTGGGGATACCAGACTACCTTATCTGCCTCCTGAGAAATCTTTATGCAAGTCAGGAAACAATAGTTAAAGCTAGACATAGAACAATTGACTGGTTCAAAATTGGGAAAGGAGTATGTCAAGGCTGTGTATTGTCACCGTGCTTATTTAATTTATATGCAGAGTACATCATGAGAAACGCTGGGCTGGAGGAAGCACAAGCTGGAATCAAGATTGCCGGGAGAAATATCGATAACCTCAGATATCCAGATGACACCACCCTTATGGCAGAAAGTGAAGAGGAACTAAAAAGCCTCTTGATGAAAGTGAAAGAGGAGAGTGAAAAAGTTGGCTTAAAGCTCAACATTCAGAAAACTAAAATCGTGACATCTGGTCCCATCACTTCATAGCAAATAGGGGGAAACAGTGGCTGACTTTATTTTTTGGGCTCCAAATCACTGCAGATGGTGACTGCAGCCATGAAATTAAAAGATGCTTACTCCTTGGAAGGAAAGTTATGGCCAACCTAGATAGCATATTAAAAAGCAGAGACATTACTTTGCCAACAAAGGTCTGTCTAGTCAAGGCTATGGTTTTTCCAGTGGTCATGTATGGATGTGAGAGTTGGACTGTGACGAAGGCTGAGCGCTGAAGAATTGATGCTTTTGAACTGTGGTGTTGGAGAAGACTCTTGTGAGTCTCTTGGACTTCAAGGAGATCCAACCAGTCCATCCGAAAGGAGATCAGTCCTGGGTGTTCATTGGAAGGACTGATGCTGAAGCTGAAACTCCAATACTTTGGCCACCTCATGTGAAAAGTTGACTCATTGGAAAAGACCCTGATGCTCGGAGGGATTGAGGGCAGGAAGAAAAGGGGATGACAGAGGATGAGATGGCTGGATCACATCACTGACTGGATGGACATAAGTTTGGGTAAACTCCAGAAGTTGGTGATGGACAGGGAGGCCTGGCGTGCTGTGATTCATGGGGTCGCAAAGAGTTGGACACGACTGAGTGACTGAACTGAACTGAACGGATGAAGGTGAAAGAGGAGAGTGAAAAAGCTGGCTTAAAAGTTAACAAAAAACTAAGATCGTGGCATCTGCTCCTGTCAGTTCATGGCAAATATATGAGGAAACAGTGGAAACAGTGAGAGATTTTATTTTGTGGGGCTCCAAAATCACTGCACATGGTGACTGCAGCCATGAAATTAAAAGATGCTTGCTCTTTGCAAGAAAAGCTAGGACCAACTTAGAGAGCATATTAAAAAGCAGAGACATTACTTGGCCAACAAAGGTTCATCTAGTCAAAGCTATGGTTTTTCCAGTAGTCATGTATGAATGTGAGTGTTGGACCATAAGGAAAGCTGAACGCCGAAGAATTGATGCTTTTGAGCTGTGTGTTGGAGAAGACTCTTGAGAGTCCCTTGGACTGCAAGGAAATCAAACCAGTCATAAAGGAAATCAGTCCTGAATATTCATTAGAAGGACTGATGCTGAAGTTGAAGCTCCAATACTTTGGCCACCTGATGTAAAGAGCTGATTCATTGGGAAAGACCTGATGCTGGGAAAGATTGAGGGCAGGAGGAGAAGGGGGTGACAGAGGATGAGATGGTTGGATGGCATCACCGACTCAGTGAACATGAGTTTGATCCAGCTCTGGGAATTGGTGATGGACAGGGAAGTCTGGCATGCTGCAGTCCATGGGGTCGCAAAGAGTCGGACAGGATTAAGTGACAGAACTGAACTGATGGTTTTTCCAGTAGTCGTATATGAATGTGAGTGTTGAACTATAAAGATGGCTGAGTACTGAAGAATTGATGCTTTTGAATTGTATTGCTGGAGAAGACTCTTGAGAGTCCCTTGGACTGTAAGGAGTTCAAACAGTCAATCCTAAAGGAAATCAGCCCTGAATACTCATTAGAAGGACTGAAGCTGAAACTGAGGCTCTGATGCTGATGACCCTGATGCTGGAGAAGATTGAAAGCAAAAGGAGAAGAGGGCAGTAGAGGGTGAGATAGTGGGATAGCATCACCGACTCAATGGCCATGAACTTGAGCAAACTCCAGGTGGTAGTGGAGTACAGAGCAGCCTGGTGTGTTACAGTCCATGGGGTTGCAAAGAGTTGGACATGACTTAGCAACTGAACAACATCTCCACCTGCAGTCTTTCTGGGAAGTCAGGCTAGGACGTACTTAGCAGCTCTCAATCTGGGCCAGTTACTTAATCTCTCTGTGCTTCAATCTCTTCTATAAAATGAAAATAATGTAGTTCTTATAAAATGATCATGAAGATGTCCTGAATCAGTGCATGTGAAGGTCTTACCACAGTAGCTAGCACATTGTGTGTACTGAATAAATCTTACTTACTATAGCATCATTATCATATTGTTATTAAGCACTCAAGGTAGATTTAAAGCATTTGCCGCATAAACTATATCTTAAAAAAACAACCTGGCAGTGGTAGTGAGGTGAAGGTAAGGAATCTTAATAAAAAATTATTCTTCATGAAAGGAATTTTTGCTTCATCTTAGATATTTGGAAGTCAGCAGGAGTTGAGGTATGTGTCACAAAGTGATAGGAAATATTGAGGGAGGTATTTAAAACTCAAGGGATCATCCAGAAGAAGATAACACAGACCCCAAGTCCAAAGAAAAAATATTACAATGAAGATATTTGGCATTATTATCAAACACAAGGGAAAGGTGCTTATTGGTTTTGCCACAGCAGGTTCTGAAAGTTTAGATGCGGAAGTGATGATATAACCGGATATTTATGGGAGATCTCTTAATTTGATGAGCTTCCCTGGTGGCTCAGCTGGTAAAGAATCCGCTTCCAGTGCAGGAAACTTGGGTTCGAATCCTGGTTTGGGAAGATCCCCTGGAGAAGGAAATGGCTATCCACTCCAGTATTCTGACCTGGAGAATTTCACGGACTGTACAGTCCATGGGATCGCAAAGAGTCGGACACAACTGAGCACCTTTTACTTTGCTAATTTGATACCCTCCATACATTCAGATCAACTTGCTGAAGCCAAACTCGTTCTCCCACCAGCGCCTGCTCCACTCTTTTCCAGCCTCTCATCTTCTGTGATGCCTCTCGCACATAACCAGTTACTAACTAGGAAGTCGAAATGGCCATTCTTGAGTTCCCTCTTTTCTCATACCTCCGCATTAATCAGTCATTAGGTTCCGTCAGTTTTCCCTCCTAGATCTATCTTTCTTTGTTCTTTCTTCTTGCCTCACTACTACTTGCCTAATCCAGGCCCTTCTTATCTCTTTCAAGTACTGTTTCTACCTGGTCTGTCCGTCTCCAGTCTTTTCTGTGTCACGTACATTCTTCTCTGGAGGTCAGGTCTGAATTCTCAAAAATTCAGATCTCACCATGGAACTCTTTTTGAAATTCTTCAGTAGAATTCTTATGTGAGCAAAAATGAAAGCAGTGGGTGTTTTGTTTATTCTTCCCAAATCTTTGAAGAAGAACTAGGATAGCAAAAGGGAAGCCCCACAGACAGCATCTTCAGTGATACCAAAGAGCCAGGGTACCTCCTGGAAAAGGAATGGGCAAGCTAAACAGCTAGCAGATGCAAGACCTGCACTGTAGCTCCAAGAAAGGGAGCCAAAAGAAAAAATGGATGGGCCTAAGAACCAAAAATCAGAAGGAAAGGCCTTCACTCAGAGGGGAAACCCCAGCAAATAAGTCTGAGAACAGCTGGTGAAATAGAGAGAGTACCACAGACTCTGATTTGTAAACAATTGAAAAAAGACCTTGGCATCCCATTAAGGACTCTTAAGGAATACAGAGAGAGGGTGGTGTAGCAGCTTTAGCTCTTGAGGTGTTCAGGAACACACAGCAGCACATCCTCAGCATGAAAGCCGTAAACTCAGTGGATAAACAGAGATGTTTCAGCTAAGTTTAGTTCAGTTGCTCAGTCGTGTCTGACTCTTTAAACCAAAAGTCAAGACAAAACAGAGCTGCATGTGTTCTGCTCTTTTATTTAATTTGTGCTATAGGTACTGATGTAAGCAGTTAGATAAGGAAAAGCAACAAGATACACGAGACTCGGAAAAATATCACTGTTTTTAGTTGGTATAAAGGTCAGTCTCAAAATCCCAAAGGAATGAATGGAACAACTACAACAAATAAGAGGAGAACACAGTAAAGGAACAAGATGTAAAAGTAACAAACAGAAATAATTGAAAGGTAAAGTGGGAGGGAATGCGCCGTGGATGGACGGACGGATAGATCAGTCTAGGTGAGAACTTTGTTGCTGCTGTTTAGTTGCTAAGTTGTGTCTGACTCTTCTGCAACCCCATGGATTGTAGCCCACCAGGCTCCCCTGTCCATGGGGTTTTCCAGGCAAGAGTACTGAAATGGGTTTCCATTTCCTTCTCCAAGGGATCTTCCTGACCCAGGGATCAAACCCTTGTCTCCTGTATTGGTATTGGCAGGCGAATTCTTTCCCGCTGAGCCACCAGGAAAGCCCAAGTATGAACTTTCAGTCAGTTCAGTTCAGTCACCAGTTGTGTCCAACTTTTGACCCCATGGACTGCAGCATGCCAGGCCTCCCTGTCCATCACCAGCTGCTGGAGGTTGCTCAGACTCTTGTCCATCACGTTGGTGATGCCATCCAACCACCTCATCTTCTGTCGTCCTCTTCTCCTGCCCTCAATCTTTCCCAGAATCAGAGTCTTTTCCAGTGAGTCAGTTCTTTGCATCAGGTGGCCAAAGGATTGGAGTTCCAGCTTCAGCATCAGTCCTTCCAGTGAATATTCAGGACCAATTTCCTTTAGGATGGACTGGTATGAACTTTATACAAAAACTATATGAGAAAAATCACAAAACACTCCTGAAAGACTAAGTATATACTTAAGCAAATAGAAAGGGCACCTTCTTCCTGTTGAATATTGGAGAAGGAAATGGCAACCCACTCCAGTACTCTTGCCTGGAAAATGCAATGGACGGAGGATCCTGGCAGGCTACAGTCCATGGGGTAGCAAAGAGTCAGACACAACTGAGTGACTTCATTTCACTTCACTTCCTATTGAATATTAATATTCAATACAGTAAATACATCATTTCTTCCTAAGTTTATTCATAAGTTTATCTTCAGATATTTTTCTGGGGTTAGATAAGGTAGTTATAAAATTTATTTAGAAGAATTAATTAAGAAAAAGCTTGAAAAAGAGGAGCAATGAAAAGGTGGTTAGCCACGCTAAGTTTTATAATACATGATAAAACCTCTTATTTAAAAAGTGTTTATCTTGACTGCACCAAGTCTTAGTCACAGCACACAGAATCTTCAGTCTTCATTGTGGCATGGAAACTCTTAATTGCAGCATGCAGGATCTTTAGTTGTACCATAAGGGATCTAGTTCCCTGACTTGGGATCAGACCTAGGCCCTTGCATGGGGAGCGTAAAGTCTTAGCAAGAACAATCTTGCTGGGGTAAAGGATGAGCACAGGGGATAGCGCAAGGGTCCAGTCTTCCCTGGATCACCAGGGAAGTTCCAAAGCCTCTTATTTATTTTTTAAAATAATGTTTTGTTTATTGATAATAGAAAAGCCCTTAAAATTTTTATTTATTTTTATTGACGTACAGTTGCTGTACAATATTATTTATATAAATTACAGATATAGATTACAGTCATTATAATTTTTAAAGGTTATATTCCATTATAGTTATTATAAAATGTTGGCTATATCCCCTGTGTTGACTGTTTATTTTGTGTCAAGGTATAGCCAGTTAACAAATGTGATAGTTTCAGGTGAACAGCAGAGGGACTCAGCCATAAATACACATGTATCCATTCCCACAAACTCCCATCCAGGCTACCACATAATACTAAGCAAAATTCTATGTGCCATATATTAGGTCCCCATTGGTTATCCATTTTAAATACAGCAGTGTGTACATGTCCATCCCAAACTCCCTAACTATCCCTTGTGCTCATCCTTTACCCCAGCAACCATAAGATTGTTCTTCAAGTCTGTAAGTCTCTTTCTGTTTTGTAAGTACATTCACTTGTATCATTTCTTTAGATTCCTCATAAAACAGATATCATATCATATCTCTCCTTCTCTGACCTACTTCAGTCAGCATGGCAGTGTCTAGGTCCATCCACGTTGCTGGAAATGGCATTATTTCATTCTTCTTAATGGCTGAGTAATATTCTAGTATCTACGTATACCACATCTTTTTTCTCCATTCCTCTGTGGATGGACATTTACGTTGTTTCCAAGTCTTGGCTATTGTAAACAGTTCCGCAGTGAACATCAGGGTGCCTGTGTCCTTTTGAATCATGTTTTTCTCCAGATAGCTGCCCAGGAGTGGGTCTGCAGGGTCATACAGTAGCTCTGCTGTTAGTTTTTTAGGAACCTCCACACTCCTCTCCATAGTGGCTATTGATTCACATTCCCACCAGCAGTGTAGGCGGGTTCCCTTCTCTCCACACCCTCCCCAGCATTTATTAGTAGTTCGTGGATCTTTTGGTGATGACCATTCTGGCTGGTCTGAGATGATATCTCACTGTAGTTTTGATTTTTTTTTTTCAACTTTTTTTACTTTACTACTTCTCTAATAATTAGTGACGTCAAACATCTTTTCATGTGCCTCTTGGCATCTGTTTGTCTTCTTTGAAGGAATGTCTGTTTAGTTTTTCTGTCCACTTGTTGATGAGTTTGTTTGTTTTGATGCTGTTGAGTGTCATAAGCTTTTTGTAAATTTTGGAGACTAATCCATTGTTGGTCACACTAATAGCAAATATTTTCTTGCAGTCTGTAAGTTATCTTTTCATTTTGTTTATTGTTTCATTTGCTGTGCCAAAGCTTTTGAGTTTAAGTAGGTCCCATTTGTGTATTTTTGTTTTTATTTCCATTATTCTGGGAGATAGATCAAAAGGATATTGTTGTGATTTATGTCAGAAAGGGTTCTACCTGTTTTCCTCTAGGACTTTTATAGTGTCTGGTCTCACATTTAGGTCTTTAATCAATTTGGAGCTTATTTTTGTGTATGATGTTAAAGAATTATTTCGTTTTTTTTGCATGTAACTGTCCAGTGTTCCCAGCACTATTTGTTGAAGATACTATCTTCCCAGCATTGTGTAGTCTTGCCTCGTTTGTCATAGATTAATTGACCATAGGTGCATGAGTTGTTTCTGGGTTTTCTATCCTGTATTTCTGTTTTTTTGCTAGTACCGTATTGTTTTGATAACTGTAAGTTTGTAGGATTGTCTGAAGTCAGGGAACTTGATTTGTCCAACTCCATTGGTCTTTCTCAAGATTACCAAAACCTCTTATTTCAAAGAGTGTTGAGAGTTAATCCATAAATAAACAGCAGTAGAACAAAATGCAAAATCTAAAAATAGACACAGCTGAATATGGAAATTTAATATAAAATATCTCAAATCAGTGGAGAAAAGTGAACTTTTTAATAAATTATTTGGGACAACTGGAAAAAAATAAAATTAGATCCATTCCTCAGTTGTACATGAGGACAAATTTCAAATGAGTCAAAGATGTAATTATAAACAATGAAACTACAATTATTAGAAGAAAATGTGGGCTATTTTTCCTTTTTTGGTGGAGAATTTGGAAAACTTTGAATTATGGCTCAAAATCCAGTAAAGTGATAAGAATGATAAATTTGTTTTTAAAGAAAAAAAACATGGGAGGACAATCAAAAAGTGAGTGACAAACTGAAAAGATACTTCCAACTTACAGTACAGATAAAGGAGTAACAACACTGATTATATAAAGAAGACCTACTCTCTTCCCCCCCAAAAAAACAGAAAACCTGATAGAAGACAATGGGCAAAAACAAAATAGTTGACTAAAAAGAAATGCAGATGGTTTTTAAAATGTTAAAAGATATTCAGCCACATTCCTAAGTTGAGTATGACTTAAAACTAAACTGAGATACCATTTCTTATTCATCAGTGTGGGGAAAAAAAATTCTAAGATTTGACAGTATACTTTTCTGATAAGGTTGTAGGGAAAACAAGCATTCTTACACATTGATGATGGGAATACAGAATAGTACTGTTTCCGTGGTGAGGAAGTGGGAATTTGTAATGTCTTCCAAAACGCATATGTACTTGTCTTTTGTCTTAGTAATCTCACTGGTAGGGAATTAGCCTGATGATAAACTTAAGTATAAAACATGACATACTTGTTATACAATTCATTGTGATATTACTTGTAATAATAAAAGACTTGAGGCTCTCAAATGTCTCTCAATAGGAGTTTGCTTAATAAACTAGTACTCTACGCATGAAATACTCTAAACGCAGTGGAATAGTATCAGTATATATTAATAGCTGTAAAAGAGAATGTTTCTGAAGCTCTCTGGATGCTGCTGTGGGATGACCTCTTAGTGCAGAATAGTTTCAACATACCAATTTATTGTAAGAGTGGAACCATGAAAACATTAATATATATGGGTATACATATAACATATCTACATGCACATATATGTGCTTTAATTTTCAAAAGAAACAATGTAAGGATAAAGCAAGCGTTAACATAAAGAGTTACTTGGGGGAAAGGAGACAGGGTGGAGGAGACAGAGATGGATAGAGACTTCCCTGTGCTGGTTTTGTAGTTTTGACTTTGGAACCATCTAAGTGTTTTAGATAATATTTTTTAAAAAGAAAAGAAATCATCAAACTTTAAAACGAATAGAACCTAAGTATGTTTCAAGATGATGACAAAAGCGCATAGAGAAATGGCTGTTAGCCACTTTTAGCCATGTTTTATGAGGCTTTTTTTGACAGTACGTTTCTGTTGGGTCACATTCTAAGGATAAAAAAACAGTCTGAACTACATTTAATAGTCTTATTGTTGGTAATATTGATTGTTGTTTTGAAACTGTTATAAAGCAACTAAATAATTGTGTTAATGGTACTAGAAGCCAAGAATCAGAATAAGAGAATAAATATTTTAATTAAAGGAATTAGATAATAATCCTTTAATCTTATTATTGAGTTGAAAATGTCAGTATGGATTCTTAGTTTATTTTCCTTTTTCTAAAATATACAGAGCTCCTTTGTCTGTGGCAATGACAACTCAGTAACAATGAATACCTCTGTTAATAGAAGAATTCCAACTAATAAATACAAAACGAATGACAGAATTAGAAAATTATTTTACATCCTTTATAAAATAATATAGAAACTGAAAGATGAACTCCCCAGGTCAGTAGGTGCCCAATATGCTACTGGAGATCAGTGGAGAAATAACTTCAGAAAGAATGAAGGGATGGAGCCAAAGCACAAACAACACCCAGTTGTGGATGTGACTGGTGATAGAAGCAAGGTCCAATGCTGTCGAGAGCAGTATTGCACAGGAACCTGGAATGTTAGGTCCATGAATCAAGGCAAACTGGAAATGGTCAAACGGGATGGCAGGAGTGAACGTCAACATTCTAGGAATCAGCAAACTAAAATGGACTGGAATGGTGAATTTAACTCAGATGACCATTATACCTACCACTGTGGGCATGAATCCCTTAGAAGAAATGGAGTAGCCATCATAGTCAACAAGAGTCCAAAATGCAGTTCTTGGATGCAGTCTCAAAAACGGCAGAATGATCTCTGTTCGTTTCCAAGGCAAACCATTCAATATCACGATAATCCAAGTCTATGCCCTGGCCAGTAACGCTGAAGAAGCTGAAGTTGAACAGTTCTATGAAGACCTACAAGACCTTTTAGAACTAACACCAAAAAAAGATGTCCTTTTCATTATAGGGGACTGGAATGCAAAAGTAGGAAGTCAAGAAACACCTGGAGTAACAGACAAATTGGGCCTTGGAGTACAGAATGAAGCAGGGCAAAGGCTAATAGAGTTTTGCCAAGAGAACGCACTGGTCATAGCAAACACCCTCTTCCAACAACACAAGAGAAGACTCTACACATGGACATCACTAGATGGTCAACACCAAAATCAGATTGACTATATTCTTTGCAGCCAAAGATAGAGAAGCTCTATACAGCCAGCAAAAACAAGACCGGGAGCTGACTGTGGCTCAGATCATGAACTGCTTATTGCCAAATTCAGAATTAAATTGAAGAAAATGGGGAAAACCACTAAACCATTCAGGTATGACCTAAATCAAATCCCTTATGATTATACAGTGGAAGTAAGAAATAGATTTAAGGGACTAGATCTGATAGACAGAGTGCCTGATGAACTATGGAATGAGGTTCGTGACATTGTACAGGAGACAGGGATCAAGACCATCCCCATGGAAAAGAAATGCAAAAAAACAAAATGGCTGTCTGGGGAGGCCTTACAAATAGCTGTGAAAAGAAGAGAAGCGAAAAGCAAAGGAGAAAAGCAAAGAAACAAGCATCTGAATGCAGAGTTCCAAAGAATAGCAAGAAGAGATAACAAAGCCTTCCTCAGCAATCAATACAAAGAAATAGAGGCAAACAACAGAATGGGAAAGACTAGAGATCTCTTCAAGAAAATTAGAGATACCAAGGGAACATTTCATGCAAAGATGGGCTCAATAAAGGACAGAAATGGTCTGGACCTAACAGAAGCAGAAGATATTAAGAAGAGGTGGCAAGAATACACAGAAGAACTGTACAAAAAAGATCTTCATGACCCAGATAATCACGATGATGTGATCACTCATCTAGAGCCAGACATCCTGGAATGTGAAGTCAAGTGGGCCTTAGAAAGCATCACTGCAGACAAAGCTAGTGGAGGTGATGGAATTCCAGTTGAGCTATTTCAAATCCTGAAAGGTGATGCTGGGAAAGTGCTGCACTCAATATGCCAGCAAATTTGGGAAAACTCAGCAGTGGCCACAGGACTGGAAAATGTCAGTTTTCATTCCAATCCCAAAGAAAGGCAATGCCAAAGAATGCTCAAACTACCACACAGTTACACACATCTCACACGTTAGTAAAGTAATGCTCAAAATTCTCCAAGCCAGCCTTCAGCAATATGTGAACCATGAACTTCCAGATGTTCAAGCTGGTTTTAGAAAAGGCAGTGGAACCAGAGATCAAATTGCCAACATCCGCTGGATCATCGAAAAAGCAGGAGAATTCCAGGAAAACATCTATTTCTGCTTTATTGACTATTCCAAAGCCTTTGACTGTGTGGATCATAGTACACTGTGGAAAATTCTGAAAGAGATGGGAATACCAGACCACCTGGCCTGCCTCTTGAGAAACCTATATGCAGGTCAGGAAGCAACAGTTAGAACTGGACATGGAACAACAGACTGGTTCCAAATAGGAAAAGGAGTACATCAAGGCTGTATATTGTCACCCTGCTTATTTAACTTATACGCAGAGTTCATCATGAGAAACGTTGGGCTGGAAGAAGCACAAGCTGGAATCAAGATTGCCAGGAGAAATATCAATAACCTCAGATATACAGATGACACCACCCTTATGGCAGAAAGTGAAGAGGAACTAAAAAGCCTCTTGATGAAAGTGAAAGAGGAGAGTGGAAAAGTTGGCTTAAAGCTCAACATTCAGAAAATGAAGATTATGGCATCTGGTCCCATCACTTCATGGGAAGTAGATGGGGAAACAGTGTCAGACTTTATTTTTTGGGGCTCCAAAATCACTGCAGATGGTGACTGCAGTCATGCAATTAAAAGACGCCTACTCCTTGGAAGGAAAGTTATGACCAACCTAGACAGCATATTCAAAAGCAGAGATATTACTTTGCCCTCAAAAGTCCGTCTAGTCAAGGATACGGTTTTTCCAGTGGTTATGTATGGATGTGATAGTTGGACTTACAAAGAAAACTGAGTGCCGAAGAACTGAAGCTTTTGCACTGTGGTGTTGGAGAAGACTCTTGAGAGTCCCTCGGACTGCAAGGAGATCCAACCAGTCCATCCTAAAGGAGATCAGTCCTGGGTGTTCATTGGAAGGACTGATGCTGAAGCTGAATCTCCAGTGCTTTGGCCATCTGATGTGAAGAGCTGACTCATTTGAAAAGACTCTGATGCTGGAAAAGATTGAGGGCAGGAGGAGAAGGGGACGACAAAGGATGAGGTGGTTGGATGGAATCACCGACTCAGTGGACATGAGTTTGGGTAGGCTCTGTGAGTTGGTGATGGACAGAGAGGCCTGGCGTGCTGCAGTTTATGGGGTCACAGAGTCGGACACTACTGAGCGACTGAACTGAACTGAGAGTAATGAATCTCTGTTCCCTCCCCATCCACCCTCAGACTGCTTACAGTTATTTTCAAATATCATTTCCCAGTCAGAAAAGCTTGGGGATCCTTTGAGAAGAGGTATACTTTAGGTTTAGGACAGCAAGTGTATAAGATGAATATTGTTTAAGATAGCAAGGAAGCTACTGAATTCTATTATGGTAATACCACAAGGACCTGGGTATCAGTTTGGTCATATTGGTCATAGATAAGACCGTATTCGTCAAAGATAAGACTGAGCATTCAGGGAATAACTATTTCAATTGAGTGTAATTGAAAGTAGTTAGAACCAAATGGAAGGTAGTTATTCTGGAAATCAATTTTTTTAAACTGACTTAAAAAAATTTTTTTTTTCTGTACAAATTGTATTACATAGTAACCAGCTAGTTGATGAGGGAAACTTCTTTATAGAAGAACTCCAACTAATAAATGAATTATGAATTAGAGAATCACCATTTCATAACCCTCAGTGAAATGATAGATTTATACTGATCATCTCTGAGTGCTAAAAGTCAGGTGAAAGACTGATGGGAGCTTCGTAGTGGATGGATAAAGCTCTTAGGACTGTCAGAACTTCTTCCTCCACTACCTTAACACAACTGCTGATTGTGTATCCATAGAATAATGCTACAGTTGGTGGTCTGACCCCACCTACTTGTAGTCTGGAGTTTATGAGATATTCTTCCACCTGGCTTTGCCGAAGATGTTTGCAGGCTTTTACTTTTACTCTTTCTCTGCATTTTATGAGGAAATTTGGTAAGATTTAAAAAGCTGCCCCCATCACCACCTTGTCCCAGTTGAAGGCCACTCCATTAGGCTTTTCTTCCTATTCATCCACTGAACGATTATTGTCAAGGACATCGTGACCTGTGTGCTTCCCATCTCTAGTAGTCAGTTCTCATGATACTTGACCTCAAACTTCATACACCGAATACTGAACTCTTGATTTCTCCTTCCAAATCTTCTTTTCCTGTATCTTCTTTGTGTCATTAAATGGTGATTATATTCTCATAGCTACTCAGGATCATCTTTGACCCATTTCTTTCTCCCATATTCCACATGTAATCTATCCGTTATCTCAGATCCTGCCTTCAAAATATGTCCTATATACTAACACTGAACAATCCAAAAAGGAAATTAAGGAAACCATTCCATTTACAATAGCAATGAAATAAAAGAGTAAAATGCTCAAGAATAAACTTAACCGGGACTTCCCTGGTGGTCCAGTGGCTAAGACTCTGGGCTTTCAGTGCAGGGGGCCTGGGTTTGATCCCTGGTCAGGGAGCTAGATCCCACATGCCACAGCTAAGACCCAGTGCAGCCAAATAAATAAATTTAAAATAAATACTAAAAAAAAATAAACCTAACCAAGGAGATGAAAGACTTATATTACACTGAAAACTACCAAATGTTGCTGAAAGAAATTGAAGATACAAATAAATGGAAAGTCATACTGTATTCGTGGATTAGAAGACTTAATATTGTTCAATGATAATAGCACCTAAAGTGATGTACAAGGTCAGGGCACTATCAAAATTCCCATTACTTTTTTGCAGAGACAGAAAAATCTATTTTAAAATTCATATGGACTCTCAAGAGATCCAAATAGCCAAAACAACCTTGAAAAAGAAGAACAAAATTGAAAGTCTCAAACTTCTTAATTTAAGAACTTATTGCAGGGACTCCACACTTCCAATGCAGGGGGCCCAGGTTCAGTCTGTGGTCAGGGAACTAGACCCCACATGCTGCAACTAAGATGCAGCCACATACATACATACATACATACATATATATAAAGAACTTACTACAAAGCTGCAGTAATCAAACAGTGTAGTGCTGGCATAAAGACAGACCAGTGGAGTAGAATTGAGAGCCCAGACATAAACCCTCACATATATGTTCAAATGATTTTTGACATGGTGCCGAGAGCATTAATGAGGAACAGACAGTCTTTTCAACAAACGATGTGGGAAAACTGGATATCCTCATACAAAAGAAAGAATGTGGACTGTTAACTTACACTGTGTACAAAAATTAACTTGAAATAGGTCAGAGACCTTAGCATACAAGTAAAACTATAAAACAGAGTATGGCTTGACAGTGATTTGTTGGATATGATGTTAAAAGTACAGGTAATAAAAATTATAAATAAATTGGAATATATCAAAATTTAGAATGTCTGTGCATCAAAAGTCTGTGCAGTCCCTATCCAAAATATATAAAGAACTTGTACAACTCAGCATCAGCAACAAAAAAAAAAAACCCTGATTTTTTAAATGGGCAAAGGACTTAAAAAGACATTTCTCAAATAGAGAGATACAGACAGCCAATAAGCATGTGAAAAGATGTTCAACATGCTAATCATTAGGGAAATGCAAATCAAAACCACAATTGAGATATTGTTTTACAATTATTAGAGCTAATATTTCAGGAAACAAAATAAGTATTTCTTGGATGAGGAGAAATTAGAACCTTTTTTACACTGCAAAATGGTACAGCCACTTTTAAGACAGTATAGCAATTCCTCAAAACTTCTAAATACCATATGACCTGGCAATTTCATTTTTGGGTATTTACCAAAAGAGTTGAAAACAGGATCTCAGTGAGATTATTTTGTACCTGTGTTCAATAGCAGCATTATTCACAATACCCAAAAGTGGAAGCAGCTTGGGTGTCCGTCAATAGATGAATGTATAAAGGAAATATGATGTATACATATAATATTATTCAGCTTTAAATATTATTAAGCCTTATTCAGCTTTAAAAAAAAAGGAAAGTTCTGACACATGCTACATTATGGAGGTACCTTGAGGACATTATGGCAAGCGAAACAAACTAGTCATAAAAAAGACAAATACTGTATGATTCCTCTTATATGAGATATGTAGAGTAATCAGATTCAAAGATAGAAAGTAAAATAGTGGTTGCCAGGGACCGGCAGAGGAGTAGGGGGAAGGAGGGAACGTTTAATGGATACAGAGTTTCAGTTTTGTGAGATGAATGTGTTTTGGAGATTTGATGCATAAAAATATGAATGTACTTAATAGTAATAAAGTACACTCAGAGACTGTTGGGATGGTAAGTTTTATAGTACATGTTTTTATCACAATTAAAAAATAATTTACTCTGTAAGATATTTATATGTTAAAAAATATAACATATTATGGAGTTATATAGGATAAGTGGATGACAGCAATAGCACAAAAGCTGAGAGGGATGAACGAATACTATTGTAAGGCTCTTATACTATATACAAAGCAATATATACCTGAAATTAGACTAGTTACATATCTATACTTAAACCCTAAAGTAACTGCTACAAAGAGTTATAGCTAAATTGAACAAAGGAGATAAATGGAGTTATTTTAAAAATCCTAAAGAAAACAGAAAAATCAGGAAAAGGGAATAAAGAGTAGATGAGACAAATAGGAAACAAAAACCAAAGTAATAGACGAACATAATTGTATCAATGATCACATTAAAGTATACGATCTAAACCCTGAATTAAAAGCAGAGTTAACAGATTGGACCAAAAAAAAAAGCAAGACCCAACCATATGCTCTTTATAAGAAACCTAGGTCAAAGGATGAAGAAATACCAACAATACCATAGCAACAATACAGTACCAACACACATCAAAATAAAATTGAAGAGGCTAATTAATATCAGAGGATTGCAGAGCAAACCTATTGCTAGGGATAAGTCACTTCTTAATAATAAATGGTCAGTTAAGAATGTTACATTTAAACATTCATGTAGATCCCCTGGAGAAGGGAACGGCACCCACTCCAGTATTCTTCCCTGGAGAATTCCATGGACAGAGGAGCCTGGCGAGTTATAGTCCATGGGGTCTCAGAGTTGGACATGACTGAGTGACTAACACAATATCAAAGCTAAAAAAAAAATATTAAGTGTAAACCTGCAGTGAGAAGTAAACAAACCTGCAATTATTGTCAGAGATTTGATTACCTCACTCTCAATAATTAGAATAAGTAGACAGAAAGTCATTGCATATATAAAAGACTTGAATCAACTAACTTTACCTGATTGAGATTAATGAAACACTCCATCCAACAAAAGCAGAACATAGATTCTTTTGAAGCACTATAAAACAAGTCTCAATAAAGTTTGAAAGAATTCAAGCCATACAAAATACGTTCTCTGGCCTCTTGGAGTTAAATTAGAAGTTAATAACAAAAATCTCTGGAAAACCCCCTAATGTCAATGTCTAAATGACCCACGAGATGAAGAAATCAAAAGGTAAATTAGAATATCATTTGAACTGAATGAAAATACGTTATATCAAAATTTCATTATTTTTTTTAAATCAAAGCTGAAACTTCCTTAATTTTTTTTTTTTTTACAAAATTTTAAAGATGCCACTAAAGCAATTTCTGTATTAGAGAAGAATGTCTAAAGTCAGTACTCTCAGCTTACACTTGAATCGGAGAAAAAAGAGCAAATTAACCCAGAAGTAGGCAGAAGAAAGGTAATGAGAAGGATCAGAGCAGCAGTTGACAAACTACCAAACAGAAACACAGGAGAGAAAATTACTCAAAGAACTAGAATTGCCAAGCCTCTGGCCAAACTCATCAGGAGAAAAAGAGAAGGCACAGATTAACAGTGTTAAAAATGAGAGAGATGACATCACTACAGATTATGGAGACAGTAAGGAAATCTTATGAACAAGTTTTGTGGAGAAAGAAATGGCAGCCCACTCCAGTGTTCTTACCTGGGAAATCCCATGGACAGAGGAGCCTGGTGGGCTACGGTCCATGGGGTCACAAAGAGTAGGACACAGCTTAGCAACTAAAACAAACAGGTTTATGCCAGTAAATTTGATAACTTCTATGAAATGGACAAATTCCAGATAATTTGAAAAATAGCCCTATTTTTATTAACAAGATTGCATTTAAAATTATCCAAAAAAGAAAACTCCAAGGACAGATGGTTTCTGAGTTCTAACAAAAATTTAAAGAAGAGAGAATAATAATTCAATACAAACTCCAGAAAATTGAAAAGATGGGTATACTTCCCATTTCATTCTATGAAACCAGAATCATCCTAATAGCAAAACTAGACTAAAAACATTACAAGACAGAAAAGTACAGACCAGAATCCCTCTTGAAGCATAGATCAAAAATTCTAAACAAATTTTAGCAAATCATATCCAACAATATGTAAAAAGGTTAATTCATCATGACCAAGTAGCATTTATCCCAAGAATTTAGGTTGATTTAACATTCAAAATTAGTATAATTTATCAAATTTACAGACCAAAAAAGGGAAAGCCTATTATCTCAGTGCATGCTTAGTCCCTTAGTCTTGTCTGACTCTTTGCAACCCCATGGACTGTAGCCTGCCAGGCTCCTCTGTCCCTGGGATTCTGCAGGCAAGAATATTGGAATGGGTAGACATTCCCTTCTCCAGGAGATCTTGTCAATCTAGGGATTGAACCCAGATCTCCTGCATTGCAGACAGATTCTTTACCATCTGATCCAGTAGATGCGAAAAAAAAAAAAGCCAAAATCCAGCATGTATTGCTGATTTAAAAGTCTTAGCAAGTTTCTGGGATGATGTAGGGTTCATAGAAGACAGTGCACAGGGCCTGGAGGGCAGCTGGCCGAGAGTTGACAGACTTGCAGTATCCTTGTCTCCCCAGCCCTCACCCAAGACTACCCAAGAGGATGAAGTCTCCCTGATGGCAGGCTTAGCATGTGGGAACCAGCTGTCTGAGACTGTCCTTGTTCCTGAGGCAGGCAGAGAGTCTGTCTTTGAGAAAGACAGACTGACAGTTACAAGAGTCCCTTCCCTTGGGCAGTGAATAGAATTAGGGAGTGTGCTTTGTGTGCCTCTTAAATAAAAGGAAATTTAGGGGGTTTCCTCCCAGAGCTGACCTCAGGTCTGTTCATTGCATCTGTGCCACAGCAAATGATTTCTAATCCTTGAATCTCTGTTTCCACTCTCAGAGGATTTGGGATTCCTCTATTGTTTTTCCACATGACCTACCAACCTGCCAACAGACTTTTAAAAAATGGTCTTGAGCAGACAGCTGTTCATTCCATGGGTTTTTGAGTACCTGTGGTATTTTACAAGCTCTTGTAGAACAGCTGGTACCTTGGTGAGCAGTGAGGCCACCACAGGCACAGGTTTGCCATTATAACCAAGTGAAGTGAAGTGGCTCAGTTGTGTCCAACTCTTTGCAACCCCATGGACTATAGCCTACCAGGCTCCTCCCTCCATGAGATTCTCCAGGCAACGGTACTGGAGTGGGTTACCATTTCCTTCTCCAGGGGATCTTCCCGACCCAGGGATCGAACCTGGGTCTCCAGCATTCCAGGCAGATGCTTTAACCTCTGAGCCACCAGAGAATCAAGTGAAAGCAGGTGTTAAGATCTGGCCACACACAAATGTTACTGTTGGTAAACAGCAAATGTCAGTAGGCAAAGCCACTTGATTTACAAGAATTTGACTTCTTAAAAAGATACCTTTAAAACCCCTGTTTCAACATATGAGACTTTCTCTCATTTTTGAGGGCTAGTATGGACACTGTGGCTTCCCTCATAGCTCAGTGGGTAAAGAATCCGCCTGCAATGCAGGAGACCCCAGTTCGATTCCTAGTCAGGAAGATTCACTGGAGAAGGGATAGGCTACCTACTCTAGTATTCTTGGGCTTCCCCTGTGGCTCAGGTGGTAAAGAATCCACCTGCAGTGCAGGAAACCTGGACTCGATCCCTGGATTGGGAAGATCCCCTGGAGAAGGGAAAGGTTACCCACTCTAGTATTCTGGCATGGAGAATTCCATGGACTATAGAGTCCATGGGGTCACAAAGAGTCGGACTCGACTGAGCGAATTTCCTCATCATGGACCCTGTGCCTCCTTGGGGGGCAAAAGCTACAAAAGAGCCATCCTGCTGTCTTTACCGCTTGTTTCCAGTACTTAGAGGTTATGGATATGTTTTTATGATCATCTTATACACTATTACCATTGTTTTTATTTTTTGTGGGTTTTTTTTACAGTAAAAATTAACTGACAGTTTTAAAATCTCTTAGCAAAGTAAACATAAGAGGTAACTTCTTAAACTGATGAGGAACATCTACAAAAAACTGACCCAGGTGGCGCTAGTGCGAAAGAACCACCTGTCAGTGCAGGAGACATGAGAGACACAGGTTCTATTCCTGGGTTTGGACGATCCTCTGGAGGAGGGCATGGCAACCCACTCTAGTATTCTTGCCTGGAGAATCCCAGGGACAGGCGGGCTATGGTCCATAGTGTTGCAGAGTCAAACACGACTGAAGTGACTTAGCACACATGCACGATCATATTTAAAGGAGAAAAACTAAATGGTTTTTCGTTAAATTAGGAACAAGAGATAGATGTGCGCTCTGATGACTGTTTCCACACTATACTGGAGGTAATGAATTTTCTGTACAAGCAGTGAATGGGAAATTGAATTTTTAAAATACCATTTTATTAGCATCAACAGGAAAGCATAAACAGAATTCTTAGAGAGCTCACAAAAGATATGCAAGCCTATACAGTGAAAACTGTAGAATACTGTTGAGAGAAATAGATAAAAGTTAAATAGATGGAGAGGTATACAGTTTGGGGGGGAAGACTCAGTATTAAGATGTCATTTCTCTCCCAGTTGATCTATATATTCAGAGCAATCTCAGTGTGGATCCCAGAAGGCTTTTGTTTTTAATAGAAACTGACAAGATGAACCTAAAATAATATGGGAAAGCAAAAGATCAACAACAACCAAAAGATATAGGAAAAGAAGAAAAAAGTTGGAGTTGACTTCAGATTTGTTAAAATGCTACAGAAAACATCACCCTGTGGTATTTGCTTTGTGATAGACAAATAGATACATGGTACAAAATAGTATTCAGATATAGACCCACACATGTATCGTCAATTGATTTTTGCCAAATGTAGAAAGCAGTTCAGTGGAGGAAGGACAGGTGGGGCTAGAACAGTTATGTGTCATATGAGAAAAACAAACACAAAACACTTTGATCCATGCCTTGAGCCATATAGAAAGTGACTGAGATGAGTCAGAGAGCTTCATATTAAAGGCCTACGGATAAACTTCTAGAAAGAAAATAGAGGAAACTCTCGTAACATTGGGATAGGCAAAGATTACTTAGATATGACACCAGAACACAGTTGACAAGTGAAACATTGATAAACTGACATCATCAAAATTACAAGTTTCCCTGGTGGCTCAGATGATAAAGAATCTGCCTGCAATACAAGAGACCCAGCTTCAGTCCCTGGGTCAGGAAGATACCCTGGAGAAGGAAATGGTAACTCACTCCAGTATTCTTTCTTGGGAGAACTCCATGGACAGAGAAGCCATGGTGGGCTACAGACTGTAGCCATGGTGAGCTATAGTCACAAAGAGTCTGACACGAGTGAGCGACTAACACTTTCACCAGAGTTAGAGAAAATATATGGAAAACGAATTCTATTTAGAGTATGTAAAGTAATCTCTAGATAGCTCTGTAGTGCAGTGGATAGCACATTCAACTTTTAGCATATGTAAAATACTCTCAAGCGAATAATAAACAGTAAACTCTAGACAAATGGGCCCCTTCATGGATCACAGCCTTGTCATGGCGAAGGGGCTTGTGTAATTCAACAAAGCTATGAGCCATACCATGCAGGACCACCCAAGACAAATAAGTCATAGTGAAGAGTACTGACAAAATGTGGTCCACTGGAGGAGGAAAGGGCAACCCACTCCAGTATTCTTGCCACAAGAACCCCCTGAACAGGATAAAAAGCAAAACAACCAGACACCAGAAGATGAGCCCCCCAGGTAGAAAGATGTCCAATATAAGTACTCGGGAAGTGTGGAGAACAATTACTAATAGCTCCAGAAAGAAGGAAGCAGCTGGGCCAAGAGGAAACGATGCTCAGTTGTGGGTGTGTCTGGTGGTGAAAGGAAAGTACAGTGCTGTAAAAAACAATATTGCATAGGTCCATGAGTCAAGGTAAATTGGATGTGGTCAAGCAGGAGATAGCAAGAGTGGAATCAATGGACGGAAATGGGCAAATTCAATTCAGATGACCATTGTATCTACTACTGTGGGCAAGAATACGTTAGAAGCCATAGAGTAATTAACCCTCATAGTCAACAAAAGAGTCTGAAATACACTAAGTGGGTGTAACCTCAAAAACCACAGAATGATCTCCATTTGTTTCCAAGGCAAATCATTCAGTATCACAGTAATCCAAGTCTATACCCCAACCACTAATGCCAAAGAAGCTAAATTTGACTGGTTCTTTGAAGACCTATAACATCTTCCAGAACTAACACCAAAAAAAGATGTTGTCTTCATCATAGGGGATTGGAATGCAAAAGTAGAAAGTTAAGAGATATCCAGAATAACAGGCAGGTTTGACCTTGGAGTACAAAATGAAACAGGACAAAGGCTAACAGAATTTTGTCAAGAGAACATGCTAATAGCAAACAGCCTTTTCCAACAACCCAAGAGGTGACTCTGCACATGGACATCACCAGTTGGTCAGTACCAAAGTCAGGTTGATTTATGTTCTTTGCAGTCAAAGATGGAGAAGCTGTATACACTCAGCAAAAACAAGACCTGGAGCTGAATGTGACTCAGATCATGAGCTCCTTATTGCAAAATTCAAGCTTAAATTGAAGAAAGTACAGAAAACCACTAGGCCATTCAGGTAATACCTAAATCAAATCTCTTAAATGATTTACAGTGGATCACAACAAACTGAAAAGTTCTTAAAGAAATAGGAGTACCAGACCACCTTACCTGCCTCCTGAGAAACCTGTATGCAGGTCAAGAAGCAACAGTTAGAACCGGACATGGAACAACTGACAGGTACAAAACTGGGAAAGGAGTATGACAAAGGTGTATATTGTCACCCTTTTATTTAACTTCTGTGCAGAGTACATCATGCTAAATGCCGGGCTGGATGAAGCTCAAACTGGAATCAAGATTATCAGGAGAAATACCAACAGCCTCAGATACGCAGATGATACAGCTCTAATGTGCAGAAAGCAAAGAAGAACTAAAGAGCCTCTTGATGAAGGTGAAAGAGGAGAGTGAAAAAGCTGGCTTAAAGCTCCACATTCAGAAAACTAAGATCATGGCATCTGTTCCTATCACTTCATGGCAAATAGATGGGGAAGCAGTGGAGATTATGACAAAGTTTATTTTCTTTGGCTCCAAAATCACTGCAGATGGTGACTGCAACCATGAAACTAAAAGACACTTGCTCCTTGGAAGGAAAACTATAACAAATCTAGACAGCATATTAAAAAACAGAGACATCACTTTCCCGACAGCAGTCCATATAATCAAAGCTATGGTTTTTCCAGTAGTCATGTACAGATGAGAGTTGGACCATAAAGAAGGCAGAGTGCCAAAAAATTGATACTTTTGAACTGTGGTGTTAGACTCTTGAGAGCCCTTGGACAGCAAGGAGAGCCAACCAGTCAATCCAAAAGGAAATCAGTCCTGAATATTCATCGGTAGGACTGATTCTGAAGCTGAAGCTCCAGTACTTTGGCCACCTGCTATGAAGAGATGAGTTATTGGGAAAGACGGTAAACTGGGAAAGACTGAAAACAAAAGGAGAATTGGGCAGCAGAGGATTAAATAGCATCACTGACTCAATGGACATGAATTTGAGAAAACTCTAGGAGATAGTGGAGGACAGAGAAGCTTGGCATGCTGCAGTCCATGGGGTCACAAAGAGTCGGACACCACTTAGCAACTGAACAACAACAGAAAAATTGACCAAAGATTCTAGCAGACACTTCCCCAGAGAAAATATGCAGGTGGCAAATGACTACATGAAAGGATGCTCAACTTCATTAGTCATTATGGAAATGTAAATTATAACCTCAATGAGATACCACTGCTCACCTGTTAGAATCAAATGAAAAAGACTGGCCACACCAACTGTTGGTGAGGAGGAGGAGAAATTGGGATTTTCATACACTGCTTATGGAAATGTGAAATGGTACACTCACTTTGGAAAACATTTTGGCAGTCTCTTAAAAAGTCAGACATGTGAGACTGGCTGTCCGTGCAGCCAAAGCCTGAGGCATCCAGAACTTCTGGAACTGCCACCGAGAGTGCAGGAGACACCCCGTGGCCCAGTGAGACTAACTACTGTTCCCCATGCCCTGGACTGCCGCCCACACTGCCACTACCAGAGACCCTGGTGAGCAGGGCTCACTGCCTGCCTTGTGCTAGGGAGGGGCTCGAGTCCCCTGGGGGCTGAGTAGGTAATCAGGAACCCCCAGAGGCATCAGTGTTGATGTCTTCCCTTCTCAATGGTGTTTCTGGTGTCCACCTCAGGAGTCTCCTTGGCCAGTCTTGATACACCTGGAAATTAAACAGAGGATCCACTGCATATATATTTCTTGAAAATTTTCATTGTATATGTTCAGTACTAACAGAGTGAGGGACAGGCCAAAAGTACAGCAGTAGGTATGGAGAGGCCATGGAATATCCACCAACTAGATAATCATCGCTGAAGTAACTGGAAGCATCTGAATGTACTATTAAAAGATAGCAGCTCAACACAAATCACTGGACCAACCTTAGGAGGGCAGAAACCAGCAGGAAGAAAGACTTCAACATTGAAGCCTGGGAAAAGACCTCAAACACAGTAAGTTAAAATAATAATGATGATGAAAAGGCAGAGAAATACTACACAAATGAAGAAGCAAGTTAGAAACATAGAAGTCAAAATAAATGAAGAGGAAATAGGCAAACTACATGAAAAAGAATTCAGAATAATGATAGTAAAGATGATCAGAAACCTTGAAAACAAAATGGGAAAAATGCAAGAGTCAATTAACAAAGACCTAGAAGAATTAAAGAATAAACATACAGAAACAACACAATTACTGAAATTTAAAATACACTGGAAGGAATCAATAGCAGAATATCTGAAGCAGAAGAATGAATCAGTGAGCTGGAAGATAGAATGGTGGAAATAACTCCTGAAGAGCAGAATAAAGTAAAAAGAATAAAAAGAACTGAGGATAGTCTCAGAGACCTCTGGGACAATGTCAAAACACACCAACATTTTAATTAACAGGGGTCCCAGAAGAGGAAGAGAAAAAGAAAGGGAATGAGAAAATTTTTGAAGAGATTATAGTTGAAAATTTCCCCAACATGGAAAAGAAAATAGTCAACTCCAAGAGGCACAAAGAGTCCCATACAGATTAAGCCCAAGAAGAAACACACCAAGACACATACTAATCAAACTAACAAAGACTAAACTCAAAGAAAGAATACTAAAAGCAGCAAAGGAAAAGCAACAAGTAACGTACAAGGGAAACCCCGTACACTTAATGGCTGATCTTTCAGCAGAAACTCTGCAGGCCGGAAGGGAATGGCTGGATATATTTAAAGTAGTGAAAGGGGAAAATCTACAACCAAGATTACTGTACCCAGCAAGGATCTCATTCAAAATTGATGGAGAAATAAAAAGCTTTTCAGACAAGCGAAAGTTAAGAGAATTCAGTGCTACCAAACCAGCTTTACAACAAATGTTAAAGGGGCTTATATAGTCAAGAAATACAAAAGAAGGAAAAAGATCTACAAAATCAACCCCAAACAATTAAGAAAATGGCAATAGGAACATATATATCAATAATTTCTTTAAATGGATTAAATTCCCCAACCAAAAGACACAGACTGACTGAACGGATACAAAAACAAGATCCATATATATGCTGTCTACAAGAAACCCACTTCAGACCTCAAGACACATACAGACTGAAAGTGAGAGGATGGAAAAATATATTCCATGCAAATGGGAAGCAAAAGAAAGCTGGAATAGCAATCCTCATAACAGGCAAAATAGACCTTAAAGAAGTTTACAAGAGGAAGGGCACTACAAAATAATCAAGAAATCAGTCCAAGAGGAAGACATAACAATTGTACATATCTACGCACCCAACATAGGAGTACCTCAATACATAAGACAAACACTAACAGACATAAAAGGAGAAATTGACAGTAACATAAAAATTGTAGGAGATTTTAACACCCCACTCATACCAATGGACAGATCATCAAAACAGAATATTAATAAGGAAACACACGTCTTAAAAGATATATTAGATAAGATGGATCTCATTGACATTTTCAGGACATTCCACCCAAATGCAGAAGAATATACTTTTTTCTCAAGTGCACATGGAACATTCTCCAGGATAGGCCACATGTTGAGTCACAAATCAAACCTCAGTAAGTTTAAGAAAATTGAATTCGTATCAAGCATCTTCTCTGACCACAATGCTATGACACTAGGTATCAATTTCAAGAAAAAAAAAACTAAGAAACACAAACACATGGAGATTAAACAATACATCTCTAAATAACCAACAGGTTACTGAAGAAATCAAAAGGGAAATCACAAAATTTCTCAACTCAAATGACAATGAAAACACAACAACTCAATACCTATGGGATGCAGCAATAGCAGTCCTAAGAGGGAAGTTTACAGCAACACAATCCTACCTCAAGACACAAGGAAAACATCAAACAGACAACCTAACTTTACACCTAAAACAACTGGAAAAAAGAACAACAACAACAAAAAAAAAGAAAACACCAAAATTAGTAGAAGGAAAGAAATCATAAATGTCCGAGCAGAAAGAAATGAAAGAAACAGTAGTAAAGATTAATAAAACTAAAAGCTGGTTCTTTTAGCAGATAAACAAAATTGACAAGTCTTTAGCCAGGATCATTAAGAAAAAATAGAGAAGAATCAAATCAACAAAATTAGAAATGAAAAAGAGATTACAACAGGCAATGCAAAAATACAGAGGATTATAAGTGACTATTATGAACAACTATATGGCAGTAAAATAGATAACCTGGAAGAAATGGACAGATTCTTAGAAAAGTGCAATCTTCCAAGACTGAACCACAAAGAAAGTGAAATTATGAACAACTCAGTTACAAGCACTGAAATTGAAGCTATGATCAAAAATCTCCCAAAATACCAGATGGCTTCACAGGAGAGAATTCTGTCACACATTTAGAGAAGAGCTAAGGCCTCTCCTTCTAAGACTCTTTCGAAAAAGTGCAGAGGAAAGAACACTTCCAAACTCACTCTACAAGGCCACCATCACCCTGATACCAACACCAGACAAAGACAACACAAAAAAAGAAGGCTACAGGCCAATGTCAGTGATGACCACAGATGCAAAAATCCTCAACAGAATATTAGCAAACAATTCAGCAACAAATCAAAAAGCTCAGACACCATGATCAAGTTGGGTTTATTCCAGGGATGCAAGGATTCTTCAATACACAAAAATTAATCAGTGTGATACCATATTAAACTGAAAGATAAAAACCATATGATAATAGATAAAGAAAAAACCTTTGACAAAATTCAGCACCCATTTATGATTCAGTTCAGTACAGTCAGTCACTGAGTCGTGTCCCACTCTTTAGGACCCCATGGACTGTGGCACACCAGGCTTCCCTATCCATCACCTGGAGTTTACTCAAGCTCATGTCCATAGAGTCATTGATGCCATCCAACCATCTCATCCTCTGTCATACCCTTCTCCCACCTTCAGTCTTTTCCAGCATCAGGGTCTTTTCAAATGAATCAGTTTTTCTCATCAGGTGGCCAAAGTATTGAAGTTTCAGCTTCAGCATCAGTCCTTCCCATGAATATTCAGGACTCATTTCCTTTAGGATGGATTGGTTGGATCTCCCTCCAAGGGACTCTGAAGAGTTGTCTCCAACACCACAGTTCAAAAGCTTCAATTCTTCAGTGCTCAGCTTTCTTTATGGTCCAACTCTCACATCCATACATAACTACTGGAAAAATCGGCTTTGACTAGACAGACCTTTGTTGGCAAAGTAATGTCTCTGCTTTTTAATATGCTGTCTAGGTTGGTCATAACTTTTCTTCCAAGGAGTAAGCGTCTTTTAATTTCATGTCTGCAGTCGCAGTGATTGGATCTGCAGTGATTGGATCCCCCCAAAATAAAGTCAGCCACTGTTTCCACTCTTTCCCCATCTATTTGCCATGAAGTGCTGGGACCGGATGCCATGACCTTAGTTTTCTGCATGTTGAGCTTTAAGCCAACTTTTTCACTCTGCTCTTTCACTTTCATCAAGAGGCTCTTTAGTTCTTCTTTGCTTTCTGCTATTAGAGTGGAGTTATCTGCATATCTGAGGTTATTGGTATTTCTCCTGGCAGTCTGGGATTCCAGCTTGTGCTTCATCCAGTCCAGCATTTCTCATGATGTCCTCTGCATATAAGTTAAATAAGCAGGGTAACAATATACAGCCTTGACATACTACTTTCCCCGTTTGGAACCAGTTGTTGTTCCATGTCCAATTCTAACTGTTGCTTCCTGATCTGCATACAGAAGAGGCAGGCCAGGTGGCCTGCTATTCCCATCTCTCTCAGAATTTTCCACAGTTTATTGTGATCCACACAGTCAAAGGCTTTGGAATAGTCAATAAAGCAGAAATAGATGTTTTTTCTGAAACTCTCTTGCTATTTCGATGATCCAACAGATGTTGGCAATTTGATCTCTGGTTCCTTTGCGTTCTCTAAATCCAGCTTGAACATCTGGAATTTCACAGTTCACGTATTGCTGGAGCCTGGTTTGGAGAATTTTGAGCATTACTTTACTAGCATGTGAGATGAGTGCAATTGTGTGGTAGTTTGAGGATTCTTTGGCATTGCCTTTCTTTGGGATTGAAATGAAAACTGACCTTTTCCAGTCCCGTGGCCACTACTGAGTTTTCCAAATTTTCTGGCATATTGAGTGCAACACTTTCACAGCATCATCTTTTAGAATTTGAAATAACTCAGCTGGAATTCTATCACCTCCACTAGCTTTGTTCGTAGTGATACTTCCTAAGGCCCACTTGACTTCACATTCCAAGATTTCTGGCTCTAGGTGAGTGATCATCCCATCATGATTATCTGAGTCTTGAAGATCTTTTTTGTACAGTTCTTCTGTATATTCTTGCCACCACTTCTTAATATCTTCTGCTTCTGTTAGGTCCATACCATTTCTGTCCTTTATTGTGCTCATCTTTGCATGAAATGTTCTCTTGATATCTCTAATTTCCTTGAAGAGATCTCTAGTCTTTCCCATTCTATTGTTTAAAACTCTTCAAAAAAAAAGGGAACCTAGAACCTACCTCAACATAGCAAAGGCCATATATGATAAGCCTACAGCAAACATTATTCTCAGTGGTGAAAAACTGAAAGCATTCCCCCTGAGATCGGGAACAAGAGAAGGGTGTCCACTTTCACCACTATTATTAAGCATAGTTCTGGAAGTCCCAGCTACAACAATCAGAGAAGAAAAATAAATAAAAGGAATCCAAATCAGAAAAGAAGAAGTCAAGCTCTCACTGTTTGAATATGACATGAATATACATAGAAAACCCTAAAGAGTATCAGAAAGTTACTAGAGCTGATCAGTGAATTTAGCAATGTTGCAGGATATAAAATCAATATGTAGAAATCCCTTGCATTTGTATATACTAACAGTGAAAAATCAGAGAAATTAAGGAATCAATCCCATTCACCATTGCAACAAAAAGAATTAATTATCTAGGAATAAACTTACCTAAGGAGACAAAAAGAACTGTAAACAGAAAATTATAAGACACTAATCAAAGAAATCAAAGATGACAGAAACAGATGGAGAGAGATTCCATGTTCCTGTAGAAAGAATCAATATAGTGAAAATGACTATTTTACCAAATGCACCTACAGATTCAGTGCAATCTCTATCAAGTTACCAATGACGTTTTCCATAGAACTAGAACAAAGAATTTAACAATTTACATGGAAACACAAGAGACCCCGAATAGCCAAAGCAGTCTTGAGAAAGAAGAGTGAAGCTGAAGGATTCAACCTTCCTGACTTCAGATTATACCACAAAGCTACAGTCATCAAGACAGTATGGTACTGGCACAAAAACAGAAATACAGATCAATGAAACAAGATAGAAAGCCCAGAAATAAACATGTGCACCTATGGGTACCTTATCTTTGACCAAGGAAGCAAGAATATATTATGGAGCAAAGACAGCCCCTTCAATAAATGGTGCTGGGAACACTGAACAGCTCCATGTAGAAGAATGAAATTAGAACACTTCCTAATGCCATATACAAAGATAGACTCAAAATGGACTAAAGACCTAAATGTAAGACCAGAAACTATAAAACTCTTAGAGGAAAACGTAGAACACTTGATGACATAATTCGAAGCAAGATCCTCTATGACCCACCTCCTAGTGTAACAAGTAAAAACAAAAGTAAACAAGTGGGACCTGATTAAACTTAAAAGCTTTTGCACAGCAAAGGAAACTATAAGCAAGGTGAAAAGATAACCCTCAGAATGGGAGAAAATAATAGCAAATGAAACAGCTGACAAAGGATTCATTTCCAAAATATACAAGCAGCTCATACAGCTCAATACCAGGAAAACAAACAACCCAATGAAAAAGTGGGAAAAATACCTAAACTGACATTTCTCCAAGGCATACAGATGGCTAGCAAACACATGAAAAGATGCTCAACATCACTCATTATTAGAGAAATGCAAATCAAAACTACAATGAGATATCACCTCACACTGGTCAGAATGGCCAACATCAAAAAGTCTATAAACGATAAATGCTGGCAAGGGTATGGAGAAAAGGGAGCCCTCTTGCACTGTTGATGGGAATGTAAATTAATATAGCCACTATGGAAGACAGTATGGAGATTCCTTAAAAAAACTAGGAATAAAATCACTGTATGACCCAGCAATCCCACTCCTAGGCAGATACCATGAGGAAACCAAAACTGAAAAAGACACATGTATCCCATTGTTCATTGCAGCACTGTTTACAGTAGCTAGAACATGGAAGCAACCTGGATTTCCATTGACAGATGAATGGATAAAGAAGTTGTGGTATATATACACAATGGAATATTACTCTGCCATAAAAAGGAACGCCTTTGAGTCAGTTCTAATGAGGTGGACGAACCTAGAACCTATTATACAGAGGGAAGTAAGTCAGAAAGAGAAAGATTACTATCATGTTCTAATGCACATATATGGAATCTAGGAAAATTATAACTGAAGAGTTGCTTACAGGGCAGCAGTGGAGAAGCAGACATAGAGAATAGACTTTTAGACATGAGGAGAGGGGAGGAACGGGTGAGGTGTATGGAAAGAGTAACATGGAAACTTACGTTACCATATGTAAAATAGATAGCTAATGGGAATTTGCTATATGGCTCAGGAAACTCAAACAGGGGCTCTGTATCAACCTAGAAGGGTGGGATAGGGAGAGCGGTTCAAAAGGGGGGGAATATATGTATACCTATGGCTGATTCATGTTGACGTTTGACAGAAAACAACAAAATTCTGTAAAGCAATTATCCTTCAATAAGAAATTAATTTTTTTAAAGTCAGACATGCCTGCCATATAGCTTCATAGCTGTTTGACCCAGCAGAAAGGAAGCACAGATCCTTACAAAGACCTGTGTACTGTTTGAAATGTAAAGTATATTATTTGTTTTTAGCTTTATTTATTACTGCCAAAACTGCCTCATCAACAGGGAAAAGGGTAAATAAGTTGTGGTACAATGGGATACTACATAGCATAAGAAAGAAGTGAACTGTTGATGCATGCAGCAACATGGGTTAATCTCAGGATAATTGTGCTGAGTGAACGAAAGCATACAGAAAACAGCATATACTATCATTCCGTTTATAGAAAACTCGAAAATATAAACCATAGTAGCAGAAAGTAAGTCATAGAGGATGAAGTGAAAGGATGGCAGGAAGGGGTTAGGAAGAGACACAAGGAAATTTGGGAAGGATGATAGACTGTGTTGATTATTGTAATGCTTTCATGGGTCAAGTGAAAACTTCAAATTGTACACTTTATGCAGTTTAAGTCAGTTACATGTCTATAAGGCTGTTTTTGAAATTTGTGTATGTATGCATGTATATGTATGAATGCATGTATGTGATTGAGGGGACTCGTAGATTAAAGAAGACTTGAGAGACATAGCAACCAGATGGCATGTTTAGACTTTGCTGTATGCTGATTCAAGCAAGCCAACTATAGTAAGACATTCTGGAGGCACCTGAGGAAATAGTTTGAGTGTTAGATTATGTTGATTAATTATTGTTAATTTTGTTAGGTAAGACAGTAGCACCAAACAAAAGCCCGTATCTGTTAGACATAGTTCACTTGGTATGAGTTTATGGGTGAGAGCATACAGTGCTTGTGATGTGCCTTTGAAATCCCCTAGGACAATAATGAGAGGGGAATCGATGAAAAATAGAGTGAAATATTGATAATTGAAACTCAATGGTGAGTACTTTAAAGGTTCATTAAACTCTTTTTTCTTTTGTGTACTTTGAAGTTCCTCCTAAAATTTTCTGTTGTTTTTGTTTCATCCTCAGGATGAAATCCAAGGTCTCCCTTGTTTTAGCCTCTTATCATACTACTACAGCCCCATCATCTGCCTTCTATCACAGTTTAGGATCTGGTTATATGCAAGGTGACCATCTGTCCCAGTGTGCCTGCAGTCCTGGTTTGCACCTATTGTCCCAGTATAATTATTAGCAAGGTCCTCTCACTCTCAGAACATTCTGATTTGAGTAATAAAATATATGCTCACCATAGTTACAGTTATATCAGTCTATAATTTCCCTCACATACCTGTGCCTCTTACCTATTTGTCTTTACTGGACTAGTCCTTGGTCCAGAGTCCCCCTTCCTGTCCCAGTGCTCTCCTTATCTAACTCCTTCCAACTCTTTTCCAAGCCTTAGAGAGTTGCCCGATTTAACTCTCTTAAATAAATGAGAAAAACTCAAGCTCAGAAAGGTGAGTGTACCTTCCTAAGATCATGGAGCATAGCAGTGGCAGTCAGAAGCAGAGCTCATGACTGCACCCCTTCCCCCACACGCTGATATTGATAAGCAGTTTTAAGGAGTTTTAGAGATATCCTTTCACAAAGACAGAGCTTGTATGTCTAATAGTGTGTCACCCTTGGAGCAGAATAAGCAAGCTATTGGAACAGTGGCAGTAGCTCTGACGTGTATAAGAACTAAATACTGATAATGTTTGAAATGTTTGTTAGATACAAAATGCATTGGTGATTATGACACCTGGCTTTTTTTTTTTTTTTTTTTTGCTATATACACTTATTTACCAGAATGCTAAATCTGGGGGAAACTGCCAGTTTTTCTAACTTTTTAATTGCTTTCTTGGAATCCTTTCATATGATATGACTTGGAAAGTAATGTAGGATAATAGGACTTTATATGTTCATTTTAAAATAAAGAATATCATCTAGAGTATATATTAAAAGTTATCACGAGAAGGAAAAAGGTCTGTCTGGTGATGGATATTGAGTTACTGTGATCATTTCAAAACATATACAACTATTGAATCGTTATGTTGCATACCTGATATTAATATAATGTGTATATCTATTATAACTCAGTAAAAATTGTAATAAAGTTTGCGGAAATAAGAAAAATCCAGAGATCTTTGCACTTAACATCTGTTTTTCTTTGCTATTTTCATAGCGTCGTCTTGGAGATGCAGCCAAGAAAGCCATCAGCAAATTGACAACCAGGACAGTGAAAAAGGGTGATAAGGTACAGTGATGAAATCACTTTAGCACTGTAAAAACAGTAGAGTATTTTGCTTTTTATTTGGTAGGTGACAATACATACTAACCATTTGTGTTTCCTCCATTAAGTTTTCCTTTTACTTCAAGCACACTATCTAATGCTTTATTGTAAACTAACTTCTCTTGGAAATCTTATTCTAAGAATGCCTGTCATCTGGAGATCCTCCATACAGTTTTCTAATTTTCTTGGACTTTTAATGTTCTTATCATCATTAGCTTCACTGAACTACTTATAATTTCCCTACCTGTGCTCTTCAACACTTTTCTTCTGCTAAAACCTAGCGTGCTTTGGGGTTCTTCGGTAAAGAGCCGGGAATGTGCATTCTCTTCCTGTGCTTTCTAAGACTTTGCGTCCCTCTTTTATGTTTTAATTCTTCGCAGTTCGTGGAGAACTGGAGACCCACATCCAGGGGGTGGTGGTTAACGTGGCACTTGCTCTACAGTTGGCTAAGCAGTTTGAAAGAAGGGCGCAGTTTGCTAGAGTTGGGCCTGGAAGCTTATGGGGAATAAATCAGAGAGGCAGTGATAGAAGCTATCTGTGGCTGAAATTGCTATCCTCAGTTCTTCAGTCAGATCGCAAAACTTGGTGGAGTCCTGCTTCTGCTTTCTGTGGACAAAAATAGCAACTTAATGTGAGATCCTGTATTCAATATATTCAAGGCTATCTAGAATTTAAAAATTGTGTCTCTGAAGGCGTAAAAACCAAACCTGTCTTCTGCTAAAAACCAACTAATTTTTTATCAAAGAGCTCTGGAAGGATAATTACAGATAATTCTCCATCCTCTTAAGTTTTACCACTTTCTTGACTTTACTCATTTTTATTCCCACTTCCTTGACACCCTACATCTAGTTTCCCTTGTCACAGCTCCAAAAGGTAGAAATATTTTCAGTGAACTTCATGGTACACGAAAGAAAAAACTAAAAATACTTGCAGAAAATATATGTAGCATCTCAAAAACTGTACTTCATGCCAGAGGAGTGATCACCCATATAAATGCTTTTTTGATCTGATAGCCTTCAGCTGCCACATTAATTTGAATTTCTCTGGAGCCCATTCACCTTATCCATCCTACTTTGTCCCCCATGCTAACCATCTTTCCTTATTAAAGCCAACACTTTTTCTTAGTTTGTATCTCCTAGACCTGTCAACAGTTGTCCTGCTGAGTTTGAGTCCAAGGGGCAGTGACGCAGCAAGCAGTGTTGCCTTTCCTGGTAGAGCTCTGCTAATGACAGGCAGGGGAACCCTTCCCCAGTCCAGAGGAGGCAGAGATCAGTTACCCTTGTTGACCAAGCACCTGGCAGACTCTTCCTGAACCTTGATCAAGACCTAGTACAGAGTCGAATCCATGGCTGTTCTCTGTCCCAGATCTCCCATCCTTGGGGCAGGTCTTGTGGTGGCTCACCACCTTTCCTGCCAGTACTTAACTTTGTGGTGAGATGAGTGTCCTGGTGAGGAAAACATACTCAGAATACTGATGCAGCCGTGGTGGAGAGAAGATGATCCAAGGTGATGGCTGATTTGAATCTTGAAAAACGTTATTATTCTGATTTCTAAGATATTTCACAAACAGAATTAGTAATAATTGTTATACTGTAGTTTAAAAACAAATTAGATTGGCTTGCATACAATTTGGGTTGACACAGTTAAGCAGTTGGAAACATACTACATTTTTTATAACCTTTCATCCTATAATCATCTGTTTACCATAGTTGCCACAGGAGAAATTTTAGCTGGATTGTATGTCCTCCATTTAGGTACTTTTAGGAGGAGTGTGTAACTTTTGTTCCCATGCTTTGCGTTTCAGGAAACAGACCCAGACTTCGACCATTGTGCAGTCTGCATAGAAAGCTATAAGCAGAATGATGTTGTCCGGATTCTGCCCTGCAAGTACGTCGGCTTTCTTTGTTTAAAGTAGAATGGTGCTAATGTGATTTGTGTATCTCCCTTTTGGAGTGGGTATCTGTTTGCTTTTGAGAGCCATTCTTACCCACAACTTTTCTGGTAGGAAGAGGCCTGGCTGCACACTGAACGTAGTGGTGAACAGAAATAATACAGAAGGACATCTTTATGCTGGCCCTGCCATTTCTGAGTCTTGCGGCCCTGGCAGCTCTACTGCAGACTTCAGCAAGAACTGACTGCAAACCCTCTCTAGTTAAGAGAAAAATGGCTGGGGTGCATCAGTAGCCTAAAAGCAGTGAGGTCAAGAATTTTGATTTCTGTGATTTCTGTGGGTTTCAGATCTAGCCACTGGTCCTCTCCTTCTCAGATCAAGGGTTGATCACTAGTCCCTCCAATAAAGCCTCAGCAGTGTCCACTTGGTACTTGGTACCAGAACTCTGCAATGGCAGGTGGCTTCTTTACCACTAGGCCGCATGGCAGAAAGTGAAGAGGAACTAAAGAACCTCTTAATAACGGTTAAGGAGGAAAGTGAAAGAGCCACCTTAAGACTAAATATTAAATTAAGATCATGGCATCCGGCTCCATTACTGTATGGCAAATAGAAAAGGAGAAGATGAAAGTAGTGACAGATTTCCTCTTCTTGGGCTCCAGAATCACTGCAGATGGTGACTGCAGCCATGAAATCAGAAGACTATTGCTTCTTGGCAGGAAAGCGATGACAAACCGAGACAGTGTGTTGAAAAGCAGGGATATTACTCTGCCGACAGGAGTCCATAGAGTCAAGCTTATGGTCTTCCCAGTGGTCAGGTATGGTTGTGAAAGCTGGACCGTAAAGAAGGCAGAACGCCAAAGAATTTATGCCTTTGAAGTGTAGTGCTAGAAAAGACTCCTAGAAGTTCCTTGGACAGCGAGAAAATCAAACCAGTCAATCTTAAGGTAGATCAGTCCTGAATATTCACTGGAAAGACTGATCCTAACGGTGAAGCTTCAATATTTTGGTCATCTGATGCACGCAGAGAACTCATTGGGAAAGTCCCTGATGCTAGGAAAGATCGAGGGCAGGAGACGAGAGCATCAGAGGATGACGTGGTTGGATGGCATCACCGATGCAGTGAACATGAACTTGGGAAAACTTCAGGAGATGGTGAGAGACAGGGAGGCCTGGCATGCTGCAGTTCATGGGGTCACAAGAGTCAGACATGAGTGGGCAACTGAGCAACAACCAGAACTCTAGGGCTTGGGTTAAGCCTTTGACTGGCCTTGGCTGTGTGAAGCGGGGGGCTGCTACGTGCTGTGTGCCCGCCCCAGGTCAGGCACTCTGCTCTGTGCAGTTTGCATCCGCTCTCTCCCCGCTGTCCAGTGAGGTGTGGGGAAGCCAGTAGTGGAGCTTCCGGGGTCAGGGTCACGCGACTCAGAAATGCCAGCGCTGGTATAAAAATGGCCTTCTGCATTATTCCTACTCTTTACAGAGGGCCGCATGCCTCCCTCAGAAAGGAGGATGTTCACCTGCACTCTGGTGCCCCCAAAGAGTGTGTGGATTTCTCCCATGGTGCTATGCCACGCTCGGGAGTATGAAACATTAAGAGACACAGTCTGAGCACTGATTGGAAAAAATACCAAGTCACCTACCGAGAAGCCTAAAATCAAAAGCCTTCTCCCCTTCTCACTGAAAACTCATTCACATATCTCTTACCTTCTAATAATATGGAACACGTGAATGAATAAAATAATCAGTAGCAGTTGTCTCTGTGAGGCTACTGGTGTTAATTTATTTATTCACAAAGTTATACATTTTGAATCCAGAGAGATCTGGGTTTCTTTAAATAATAACTTACAAATAATTCCATATATGGAGACGGAAAAACCAAGATTCTGGAAGTCACGTCATTTAGTTTACATATTAAGGAAACCCTATAAAACTAAATGTCAGCTGTCCTGTAGAAAATTAAATTATCTAATTATAGTTTTTCAGATCTAAAACCTTGAAGCTAAAGGAAATACACATACAAACACAGTTGACCCCTGTACAACGCAGGTTTGAATTGCACCAGTTGACTTATTTCAGTAGTAAATACTGTAGTAATAGGTGATCAGCTGATGGTTGAATGTGCAAAACCGTGAATACAGAAAAAAAGAAAGTGGAAGTGCTAGTCACTCAGTGGTGTATGACTCTGCAGCCCCTTGGACTGTAGCCCGCCAGGCTCCTCTCTCTGTGGGATTTCACAGGAGTGGGTAGCCATTCCCTTGTCCAGGGGATCTTCCCAACCCAGGGATCGAACCTGGGTTTCCTGCATTGCAGACAGATTCTTTACCATCTGAGCCAGCGGGGAAGCCCACGAATTCAGAGGGCTGACTGTAAGGTTATAAGATTTTCAACTTGAGTGGGCGTCGGCACCCTAACCACTGCCCCTCCACATTTGTTCAAGGATCAGCTGTACACATCAGGGGAAACGGTAGTGGGTACTTTATAAAGCATAATCAGCTCTTACTTGCTTTTAAAAACTGTTATTACCTTGCACAGATATCTTTTGAAACTGGAATAGCCAGGAAGAAGTCAAGTCTTTGCAGATTCTCTGTCTTTCTGTCTCAGTCCAGGGGCCCCTAGGACTGTCTGGGACCTAAGAATGAAGGCTTCCAAAGCTGTTAATGGTAATTAGTAAGGTGACAGTGTTTTCCTCAGGGGAGCCTCAGCTGAAGTTAGACTGTGCTGGGAAATTTGTTCCGTATTCTTTCTGTCCTTCAAGAATTGGCTTTTCTAGAGTCTCATTCCTGGTTCTCTTGTTTCCTTCCAAAGGTCAAGAATCAATGGGGAGCTTTCAGAAATACATACTGAGGGGAGCCCCAGGCTTGTTTGTTTTTATTAGGTACCAGGGGTGACTCTGATGCTGCAGAGCCAGGCCATCTATTGAAATGTGGAGCTGTGCTTGACCTTAGAAATTTCTTAGAAGTTGACCTACCACCAAAGGAAGGGATCTCAACTTCTGTATTTGTTGTCTGCTTTCGAGTATTAGAATTGGACAAACAGCGTTTTTTTTGCACCCATGACTAAGACATTGCTCACAGGGTTGTCTTTTGTTCGTGGACCATTGTCTAGATGACACTTCCCCTTTTACTTTGAAGCTAGTTGTGGCTTTCTCTGTGTTGCACAGCCGGCTCAGCAGAACATTCCCTCTGACTGAGCTGGGGACAATAGCATGATTCTGAGGTGTAGTAAAAACTAACTTTGCAATCAAGCAACATTTTGTGTGACCCAAGTTGACAGTTTTTTACCTAGAGCAAGGTCTTTCCACCCGGGCACTGTTGACATTCGGGACCAGACGTTTCTTCATTGGTCAGGCTTGAGGGGCTCCCCCTGCATTGCGAGTTACTTAGCAGTATCTTTGGCTCCACTTAGTAGGTGCCAGTAACACCCCCCACATATGGCCATTGACAACCACAAATGCCTGCAGTTGAGGACGCCTAACCTAGAGAATGGCTCCACACAAATACTCATCTTTATTCCACATCTTCTCCAAGCCTCTGTTTTCCCATGGATTCCTCTCAAGTACCTTTGAATTAACAACTCTTGTGTGCTTCTTGCTCTGGTCTCTCTCCCTCAGATACTCTGCCTTCCCTCTGTAGTCTTTGGGTCATTAAAACGGGTCTGATGTGTGACTCGGCTTTGTCTTCCTTTAGCTCTGGTTGCCAGACAGCTCTGGTGCCTGGAAGGCTAGCTGGGCCTGGAGCACTGCCCAGAGCCCCTCTTTTCCCCTGGTCATCTCTCCCTTCTCCTCACGCAGCACATCCAGGGGTATCTATTCTCCTTAAACATCTTCACTCACCCCTTTATTCCTCACTCTCATCAGATAACTTCACTGTTACCTTCACAGAAACCAATGGCTGTTAGTTGAAATTCTCCTGGCTTCCTGATCCTGAGCCTTCACGCGCGCCTGCCTCCACACCCACCCTTGCAACCTTGCCTCCCGTCAGGACAGAGGACCGCCTCCTTGGTTCTAACGTGCTTTTTCAACCTGGGCCTCTGTGTGCCAACACCTTCCCATCCTTGAGACCTAGCTCTGTTGACTCTTTGCTCCCTCCAGTTCTTGTTCTTTCTGTCTCTGCCCACCAGCATTTCATCACGCTCAAGCATTTCCTCTCCAGTTTGTATAACTCTCTTTCAAACCCAACTCTGAAGCTGTGCCACCCTACAGCTTCTCCCTTTTATAGCCAGATTCTGAAAATCAGCTGCACTCACTGTCTCTTCCCAAGTAAGGCAGGAAGAAAGTACAGGTGCCTTTATGTCTGTTTGTCCTTCCTTTTAACATACCTACCCCAAGACTGAACTAAAACTTTCTGCAGAGAGCAAACCTCTCGTGGATTGCTGCTTCTTGCTGCATGGCCTTTACTCTTTACCTTTGTCACATTACTTTCCTGAGGACAGATGGCAGTCAGCACCACACTGGGACCTCCTCCTCGTGTCAGCTGATCAGTCAGCTGTCCTCTGGATGTTAGCCAACACATCTTAGAAACTGGAAAACTGACCCCCTGTTTTGCACCTCTTCTATTTAAATATTAAACCACAAAATTTTTAGTGGTTAAAAACACTTTTCAGAAGTAGAGTGCTGCAGCTCGGCTCATTGTATGTCTAAGATGCCACCTCGGAAGCTAAAGTGGGTCAGTCACCTGGCGGCTGGCAGAGGCACTGTTGTGATGCCTCCTCCTCAGAGGGAAAGCCTATTTAAACAGTGTCTCCTGCCAGTCCTAGTTCGGGGAAAAGAGGAGTTCCTGTCTCTGACCTTTAGTAATCCTGGATCCTTTTATATTTGCCAGGTTCTTGCACGGCACCAAGAGGCTGCAGAGCTGTGAAAACAACTCGCCTTCAATGTAGACGCCTCACCCCACCCCCAGCCATTGTTCTGATCACTCTAGCTTACAGTGCGTTGGGAAGTAGGAGAGTGGGAAGGCATTGTGTTTTAATGTTACTGGTTTTGTTCCCTTTCTGTTCTATACTTCCACATATCCCAAAGTATTTCTGTATCCCAGCGTATCTCTAATAGGAATAAAGGACTTTTCTGAAGCTCTGATACACTTGTCCTTTACACGTTTCACTGTTCCTCAACGCATCACCCGCTTTCCGTCCGTGTACACCGCTCAGCCCTAAGTGTGTTGGGCCCTTTTCTGTGTTTATGTGCGTTTTTATTATTCGGGTCTTTTTAGAACAGTGGGAAGGGGTTCTTTCCAGGTTTGACTGGCCCCACGTGCCCCTCTGAGGTGTCTGTGGATGCCTTTCATACATCTCCAAGCCTGTAAGAGGTCACTCTGGCACAAGTGTGCAGAGACCCAAGGCACGCTGAAGTGTTCTGACCATGTAGCAGGAGTTGTGTGGAATATTGGCATTACTTTGCCTGGTTGTATGTTTAATAATACCTTTTATTTGCATATCCTTGGTGCCTTTTCTAAGTTTTTCACTTACTGCTCCAAACAGCCTCACGAGTTAGATGGCAGGCAGCCTTCCCCACTGTGCTTCTCCCCCGCAGTGTTCAGATGAGACAGCTGGTAGTCAGAAAGTGCTGTTTGTCACAGCTCAGGCTGTCGTAGGGGCAGAACTTTGCCCAGGAGGAAGGGAAGGCCATGTGGAGTTTGGTTAACAGCAGACCCGAGGAGACAGAAGCAAGAGGTCAAGAAAACAGGTGACGAAGAAGAGATGGGCAACTACAGGGCAGCCCTTCACCACAGAGCTGTCAGTGGCCCGAGGGAGAGTGATGGGCTGGTGTCAGGAGGGCCAGCAGGTAAAGAGAGGTGTGCTGTGGGAATGAGACTGATGCTTTCTGAGCCAGCTGCAGGAGCTAGACTGTTGAAATCCTGGAAAGAGCGTGGCTGGAGGAAGAAGTTTGGGAGGGAGGGAGGAAGGGGCAGCTTGCTGGCTGGGGTGGGGACTGAGGGTGGGAAAGCCATAGGGTGGGCAGATAGCCTAAAGGAAAAGGGTTTTTTATGCAGAGAAAAAACTTTCTGATTTTGAGTTAGCTAAGGAAGAGAGGCTTTCTTTCCCAGCTTGTCCCTGGAGAACTTGGTCTTTGTTTCCCTTCATACACTGCTCCACAGGGAACCAGACACTTTCTTTTAGATCAGCAAACCTACAAGGGAACACTTAAGGACCCTGACATAAGAGAAATCCGTTTATAACTAAGGTTAAAGGGACAGAGAACACTCAGCTTACACAGCTTTAAAAATTACGGGATTAAACCATTTTGTTCGTTCCAAATAACCAGTAATAGAAAAGAAAAGCTAGGTAATAAGAAAAGAGGAAAGCAGAAACACTGGTAAGAAGGGAAGGTAAAAACCAGCAGTGCTGGCTTAAACCAGGATTTCCACAGAGAACTGGTTCAGGTCAGCTCCCCAACACCACAGCGGCTGCACCAGAGGTCACACAACCTTCTCTTCTGTCACCTGCCAACTGGGCCAAGTCCACTGTCCACACTGCATCGAACTGGCTGAGAGCACCTTCCCAGCCCTCTATCTCTGCCAACGCTGACAAAACCCTCATTGGTCCATAGACCTCCCAGAAACATTGCCAAATAAAGGCAGATGCACCCTTGCAGTGAGGAGGAGCTGTCATTCATGTAAGACCTAAAGGGGTCTGTATCTGAAGAAAGGACTGGAGGCCTTGTTCTTATCTTTCTTAGGCCAGCCACAGCCAACACCGTTCACAGCTGCTGGGGAATAGTCCCCACCTCTGAGAATACCCTCAGTGGAATTCTGGGGCAAGCCTTTATCTCCCTTTCAGAGTACACTCTAGATGCAAGGAAGAGTAAACAGATGTGACAGTGTGTTATGTATACTGAGTTTAGGCCTTGCCTCTGGTTTGATGACTTTCACCTCTTAAGTGAAAACCTTCAGGGGTAATGAGGTTCTGATTCATTGTGTAAGTTTCAGACTGTGTGTACTAAGTCACTTAAGGCGTGTCTGACTGTTTGCGACCCCATGGACTGTAGCCCACCAAGCTCCTCTGTCCATGGGATTCTTCAGGCAAGAATACTGGAGTGGGTTGCCAAGCCCTCCCACAGGGGAGATTCGCAACCCAGGGATGGAACTGGCGTCTCTTATCTCTCCCACACTGGCAGGCGGGTCCTTTACTGCTAGCACCACCGTTTAGTTGCCAATGTCTTCATTCTTGGGCTTCTCAGGTGACTAAGTGGGTAGAGAAGCTGCTTGTCATGCAGGAGATGTGGGCAGAGTCGGACACGACTGAGCATGCACGCACATCTTGATTCTTCCCCCAAAAAGTGGGCACAAGGCTACCAAGGGATGATCGGTTATTTGGGTTGAAACTGTAAGCATGAATGTTTCTTCCAAATCCCAGTTAAAACAGTGAGTTTTCTAAATCTCGTACTTTTTTTAATCAAAGCTGCGTTTTAAAACAGGTATATATATTTTGAAAAGGTATGCGTAACTACTTATAAGCTAATATATAAATTACAAATTAACAACATTTAAAAAGCATATGATGGTTCAACTTGATATCTTTCTCAGAATTTCTTTCATGTTATCCCGAGACTGTGATGAGCCAATGGTGCCCGGAACGCCTGTCCTGGCCCCTGTCTCTGCCCCTGCCCCTGCCCCATTGGCCAGGACTCTGGGGCTTCCTTGTGGCCTCATTTCAGGTTCTCAGAGCTACCACAGGGAGGTACAGGAGCTTGAGAAATGATTTCAACAGCTCCCTCACTGTCTTTTCTCCTTTCCATAGGACACAGGCAACTTCTTCAAGAATGCAAAGCCCTCCATGACTTATTTCCAGTCACAAGGATGTGACTGTCCACTCTCTGGAATAAAAATCACCCATCCTGTCTCCCTTCAACATTTCAGCTAAAAACTGCTGGTTAAATGTTATCTGATTTCTGAGCACAGCTCATCCCTAAAAATAGTCCCAACTACCCTGTAACTTTACAAGCATTTAACTTGGGTTGCTTAGAAGTCTTTTTTTTTTTTTTTTTAATTTCATTTACTAATTTTTTTGTTTTTACCTTTGGTTTATTTTTTTTAATTGGAGGAAAATTGCTTTTACAGTGTTGTGTTGGTTTCTGCTATACAACAACATAAATCAGCCATAATCAGACAGACATCACCTCCCTCTTGAGCATCCCTCCCCACCCATCTAGGTACTCACAGAGTGCCAGGCTGGGCTCCCTGTCTATCTGTTTTACAAGAACTCTTTAAATGATGTTTTAAACAACATTTAAACAGAAGTCCATGAAACTAATTATATAGAATTTAAACTCCTTGTTAATATTTAACTCCTGGTTAGTACTTCCCTGGTGGCTCAGACAGTAAAGCATCTGTCTACCGTGCGGGAGACCCAGGTTCGATCCCTGGGTCGGGAAGATTCCCTGGAGAAGGAAATGGCAAACCACTCCAGTACTATTGCCTGGAAAATCCCATGGACAGAGGCGCCTGGTAGGCTACAGTCCGTGGGGTCGCAAAAGAGTCGGACACGACTGAGCGACTTCATTTCACTTTACTTCACTTAGTATTTTTTGAAATTCTGTTTTTCTGCTTTAGATATTGGAAACAACTGATTTATAAGATACAGTTATCTTGATTCTTAGTAAATTTCCTACTTTTCCTCAAATCTTTGTTTGGAATTTGGTGGAATAAAACCACACAGCCAAATACTACTTATCAGTTCTCATTATACAGTGCTATTAACATACGAGATTGGGTTTAGGAGATTTTCTGCCAGTTCTGTTCTAGTACATCCCCAGTATTTGTCTCTTGGGACCAAACAGACTAACTAAAAATTTCATTTATTTACATTTTGACCTAAGAGTTTTTCAGGATATAATTTGTGATATAATTCTCCCTTTTTTTTTTTTAATAGGCATGTTTTCCACAAATCCTGCGTGGATCCCTGGCTTAGTGAACATTGTACCTGTCCTATGTGCAAACTTAATATTTTGAAGGCCCTGGGCATTGTGGTATGTTTCCTATTTTGTTGATGCTTCTGTGTCGTTTTACCTCTAAGCATAACATAACATAGGCTTTCTCTGCCACATAGTCTTGTGGGTCCAATACTACATTTTTCCCACATCAAAGTCCAGCCCCCATCAGAGAACCCATGGAAGAGCAGCTGAAGAACTGTGCCAATCTGCTTTAAAGCATGCTTCTGTTGGTGGTAGGTGTATGACGAGGAACTCAGGTAGAAAGAAGGATGTGATTTTCCTGTATTCCAGTATCTTTTTTTTTTTTTTAAGGAGTAGAATGCGGATTTTTAACTGTAGTTCAGCAGTAAATTTTTTTTTTCCAGTAGTAATTTTTTCTGCATTCAACATGGCGTAAAACCGTGTCATTACTTATGTCTCTCCTCTTGAATTTGGCTTTGCTCTCCTAGATGTTGGTAATTGCAGTCAGTGAGGGTAGGCAGTGCCAGCCCTGAGCTGATCTCTGACAGCTGGGTAGGGGCTTCGGTTGGGTGCCAGCCACATAGAGCGCTTCAGCCATAGCCAGGTGAGCCAGCGTTGACTACCTGAGGACCTTGGAGTTCTTTCAAGAGTGATTGAATAATCTCCATATAGTGAAGAAAGTTTATGTTGACCCAACAGATGAATTCCTCATTTTAGCCTTGCAGATCTGAATAATCCTATTTAAAATATGCTATCAGATGACATTTTAGGAGCAATCCAGTTAGGTAGTAGTGCCCCGTTTATCCTCCCATCTTCAAAGATCATGTCAGTGATTTGTAGTTTCCTTACCTCTTAACTTGACACTGCCCTAGATAATCCCTTCTGATGAGGGCCGTCCTTGAGACTGTCTGGCAGCGTCCCTGGCCTTCCATATCCACTGTTTAGTGGATGATAGTAGCCTTTAGCCCCACAGCACTCTATTCCTCTCTCTTAGCATTAGATGCTTAAATTTTGAAACAGGTTTTTTTAGAGTCAGAAGACTTTTCAGTGTTGATCTACTCTTGGTTGTATGCTTTCTTTATGTTTAAAAGGTGAAATATATTTAAAGCCTGACTAGCAAATAGATGAGGTGTTAAAGAACAGTTAATAGGGTGAAAGGGATATTGTATGTTATCTGTGTTAACACATGCACCAAAGTGATACTGCACTGTCAACTTTATAATAATAATAACAATAATAATGAATCTCTTTGCCTGCGAGCCATGTTCACAAAAAGTTGTCCTTTATAAAGATGAAGTATCCAGTTTTCTCAGTTCTATAGTGGATTTTGGCTTTCCTTTGTATCATTTTGGGAAATAAATCATCTGTTTCTTTTAAATAAAAACTCTTGAACAAGAATGGAAAGTGTAAATGGGGGCGGGGGAGAAATAAGAGGAAATCACATGGAAAAAACTGATAAAATCTTTTCAACAGGATGTCAAGCATTTAGAATTTGAAAAAAGGATCTGTTAATCTTACAAGCACTTTTAACCTGGAAATATTTTGCAGCCAAATTTACCGTGTACTGATAATGTAGCATTTGATATGGAAAGGCTCACCAGAACCCAAGCAGTTAACCGAAGATCGGCCCTAGGTGAGCTCGCCAGCGACAACTCCCTTGGCCTCGAGCCACTTCGCACTTCGGGGATCTCGCCTCTTCCTCAGGATGGCGAGCTCACTCCTCGAACAGGAGAGATCAACATCGCAGTAACAAGTAAGTGGGCCCTGTGCCCGGGGCGTGGGACTGGCTTGCCGCTGATATTTGACGTGTGGTGAAGAGTTGAGGCGATCGGCCACCGGGGCCAGTGACTTTAAAAAGTCTGTAACTGAGAAAGTCGTGGGTGCTTTTGTTAAAACAGATATTTATAATCATGGAACTTGTGTGTCTGTATGTCACTAATGATTATAGCTGCCATTTGACGAGCAGTTGACCAGAGGTCTGTCTCACTAGCTGCTCATCAGCCTGTTTTGAAGTGGCTGTGTTGCACGCAGGGGTGAGAGGTGGGGCGCCCGCCGCGCCGCAGGTCCTGTGTAGCTGAGCCCCAGTGCTCTCTAGTTTCTGTGCTGCAGGAAACAGTGAAACACTCAGCCAGAATCTGAGCCTAAAACTCACAACTTTAAGAACCGTTGAGATAGCCAGCTGCTGCTCACTGTAGTTTGCACTTTTATGAAATTTGGCATCTTGATACAATTGTACAAGAGGTGTGAGAAAAGCCATAAGATAATCTACTTTCAAAAAATGTTCTGGGCTAGTTATGAATGTCATGATTGTTGAAATGTTGACAAGAAAAAAAAAAATGCTCTGAGTGCTTTGATGGCCTTACCAAAGTATGAGTGGGCTGGCAGGCGTGTGAGTGGACATTCACCCTGTAACAAGCCAGCTGTTTCCAGTCCATCCTTTGTGTTAGTCTCTTCTAACAACCTTTCACCCCATCTTCCTCATCACCACTCTGGTGCTGCCTTTTTCCGTATATGCTGTGCTTGCCTATAGCTTCAAGCCCTAACCCTAATGGGACTCCTCTCAACTTCTGGGAGTCAGTAAAATGGATAGAACTATTACAAAAAGACTTTTCCCTTAAGAAGTAAGACTTGGGTGGTCTATTCAGTTGATTTATACATGTTTTTAGCCAGCCAAAAATTGTTAGGAAATGATTTTGCAGGTTTTATTCTCATTTGTTTAAACTCAAGGAGAGTTCGTTAAGTTATAGAATCAGTAAAACTATTATTTGGTACATTTTGGCTAATTTCTTACCATTTCCCAGTGGTTTGTTTTAACAGCATTGCATGTTTTCCTGTTTTGACATTTAGGTTTTATGGGCTAGATTTTTTTTTAATGATGTAATAATAATAAAGGAGACAAAGGTTGCCTGTTTATTAATGAGTTATTGGTAGGTCTTTCATTGATCAACATTTATTGAGCACCTACTACTATATTAAGTAATTATCACATTATATTTTACAAGAAATATCCTTTCAAAATCTTACATTTTGATGATAAAAATATTACTTCATGTGTCAAATTAATCACCTTTAGCAAATGTGTACATGTTAAAATGGAATTCATGTGGTTAAATTAGACCGAAGCTGCTTCTCCATTGAGCCCCAAGCTCTGCAGTGCCATAGTAACTGCAGCGCGTTCAATCAGCATCCACTGTTTGCAAGGCACTGTGCTAAATACACACTGGGGAGGGCAGAGGTGGCCGAGACCCTGACGCAGTGGATCGGTGCTAAAGTACCTCTGGCCCATCGGGTGTTGTTGTGATGGTGTTTACCTCTTCTGGTTACTTATTTTTATAACTGAAATGCCATGCATGTCTGGATGCTATATTCAACATTGGAAACATAGATGTAATTGAAGTTAGTCTGCTTATCATGTATAAAAAAGTCTTAAGAAGAAAAAAATAAAGAATGCTATATTAAGCTTCTTGAAATTGACGACCAGCATCTCTTAATTTTCTTTAAATGCCAGTATATATTTTTTCTAATTTAAAATATAAGGGGTTAAAAATGGTGGATTTTGCATGGGTTCTTGAATGTTTATTATTTTGCCTTAAAGAAAAAACCTTATAAATTCACTCTGTTGATGAAGAATTTGTATTCCAAGAAGCAGTGGCTGCACTGTTATCTAAAAAGAAAGAGCTTGCTGTGCATTTTAATGATGTAAACCAAGATGGGCAGAGAAATGCTTATAGAACAATTCAGCATCCTGGAATCCTGAAGAACAATTCTTCTTAACCTTTTGAAGCTCACCACCTTTAAAATTCTATGAAAGTATAATAACTTCTTCTAGAAGAATTAGTGGGCGCACACGGTGTTGCATAGCTGTAGGATCCATGGAAAGCAGATTAGAGACACCCGTGTTACATATAGCTTTCACATATAAACATTTGGCATTCCAAGTGTAAATTTCTTCTCTCTGCATTATTGCAATAGTATAGGGAATTTCACTGTGTAAAACTTTGTTAAACCAGTCCTAGTTTGTGTATACTTTAGGAAATATTTTATAGTTAAAACTTTTTAGGAAGTCAGATTGATTCTCAGGTTGTTTTTATGGTTCTCAGTAAATACTGTTTTTGAAATATTACCTTGATGATACAGAGTTTGAAAAGTCAAGGGAAAATATTAACTGATTTCTTAGATCTAGAAAGAGACTAGATAAAAAACCTTTAGAGTTCTGTGTACCGGAGGTTTTCATCTCTTTGATGGGCCAAGTCTCTTGTGAACAACCTTCCCTTTCTACTTCTGCTTAATAAAGCCTCAGCAGCCACTGCTGCTTCTTAGTGGTGGAGTTGTGAAGGGTAGTCCTCTTCTTTGCAGGAGACACCAATAAGATGTCCTTTTTAAAAAAGACTCTTAAGTAAAGCCACTCATAGACAAAAAGAATACAGGTGAGAATGCCATGGAGAACTGCTTGGAGTCCCCACGGGACCTTTGGGGCCCACTGCTCCATCTTTCTAAGCCTTTCTGTAGGAGTGAGTGGCACAAGCCTGCAGAAGTGACAGGTGAAGAAAAGGTTATAAGTATGGCTAGCCCGCTTCACTGTCATTTAAATTGACGAGTTTAAAAACCTGTGTCCATGTGCCATTTTATACACGTCTTTTCACTGCACACTTTTTGGTGGCCACACCCCTCACAGACCTCAGGACCTTAACTGGAAGAAGTGTTTGGGCCATGCTTTCCTTTCTCCCGTGCAGCTTTCGCCACTACTCCACTAACCTTCTGCACTTAGTAGCTCTCTGGCAAACCTCCTCCTGCTTCACTTCCTTGTGCCAGTCTTGGCTTACACCTTCGCTGACGTCTGCTTCGTTGCATTTGAGGGAAATGTTGACATCGATTTGACTTAAGTCTTCTCCCCAGAGTGATTTCCTCCCTTTCCTTTGTCAACAGAAGAATGGTTTATTATTGCCAGTTTTGGTCTCCTCAGTGCCCTCACACTCTGCTACATGATCATCAGAGCCACAGCTAGCTTGAATGCTAATGAGTAAGTAACAAATTGTTTTTTGGATTGCATGTGCCAAATGACCCCAAGAAAATATGTCATTTTCGTAAAGATCATGAGAATTGGCTTCCACCAATTTCATACTGATCCTGATGGGATCATACCTAACAAAACATTTTATTTCACAAACAGTAACACTGATTGGGAGTTCACTTTGTTCACTTTAGAGAAGATCTCGGGGCTTTCATTAGCCACAAGGTTAGAATAAATCAACGATGGAACAAATGCCAAGAAAAGCAGCACAGTTGTAGTACGTAGAGAATCCCCACATCCTGATCGTTGATGGGGTTAGCCTCGCAGGATGAGCCTCACGTGCTCGTCAAACTTTACCTGGAGTTTTATATACTAGCTTTCGGTGGAGAACTGGCACCCTGGCCTATGGTCACAGGAACATGGATATTTAACCTGCAAGAAAGAAGCAATCGAAAATATCTGTGACTTCTAAATGTTAGAAAGACGATCAGGAAAAAAAAAAATAAGCATAGACTGTATTTTCACAGGACAAAATGAAGACGAGGTTACAGATAGGCAAAATTTCACCTTGGTAAAAGGAAGAACATCTGTCAGCAAGCTACTTACCAGTGAGATTGTTTGCTGTCGGGGTAGGGAGTGCCCTGGACCAGGGATGCAGGCAGAAGCTGCATTTTACTTGTCAGAGCTGTTGGATGGAAAATTTGGGCTGGATAACTGTTGAGGTCCACTTTGATCCAGTGGTTTTCCAAAAGTAGCTTTCCATGGGGGTAGCTTCTTTCCATGGGGGTGGCTTTATTTGTTTTGCATTAAATTTGGGGCATTTACTTTAGGATATTATTCAGTCCTTTCTTTTAAGCAATATTCATGAAAACTAATTCAAGATGAAAGCATCCCTGGAACACTGCCAAAATTTGAACTTGAATTGGTGGAGTTCCTGTGCTCTCTGTATTCTGTTATGTCCTGGCACTTTAGTTGAGTAGTAACAACCAACCACGCTCATGTAATTGATTTCATTAAATGCTCATAGCCCAACTGTAGAAACAATGGGCAAGAAACTTCCATTTCCAATGACATGATCTTATTACTTCTAACCTGATCTTTTGGCTAGATACTTACAAGAAGTACCCTTTGGCATTCTTGACATATTACATATTGAGAGGATGTCATGACCACTTGGCAGTCTTCAGTCTTCAGTTGAGTAGTCTCAACCTCAGCCAGCAGGTCACCAGCTGGCTGTTTCTGTTGGGCCCACCTGATGCACTTTTACTTCAACATAGCACAGTGTTAATAGCTCAGACTCTAGAGTCACACATACCTGGATATGGCTACCTGCTCCTCCGTATTTTTCTTGTGAGACCTAGACAATATTTTTCTGAAGTTCATTTTAGTCATCCATAAAACAAGAATAATGGTAGGAGTACATCATAGGATTGTTGTATGTACATCATAGAATTAGCATATAAGTGCTTAGCACAGTGCCTCGTACATAACAAGTGCTCAATAAATGTTAGCCAAAACAGTTCCTCTGAGATTCTTTCAAAGTTTTATGAATAAGATGGCCATCTGTCTTTATCACTTGGCAAATGAATTTAATTTTCTTCCATGAAATAGAATACTGAATCATAAGAGCTCACGAGTGCCTGTAATCAACCCTCAGTTTGGAGGGAAATATTTATTTCTCCTGTAGTCACCTCTTTTGCTTATTCCCATACCAACCCATCAGACAAGATGATAATGTAAGCCCATTTCTTAAAATTTCTCAAATGAGCAAAAACCAATCACAGCAAGTAGCTGCACACTGGGCACTTTTAGGGAATTGTTAAGTAATTTAATAGTCACCTTGCTGCCACCCAGAATTGGCCAGGTGCTCAGTTCATGGTTTAGATATTTTAGAGAATACTCAATAGACATGTTACCCGTTGTAAGTTAGAGTTCCATTCATAAATGCATGCATGACTCAGAATCTGAGTCATAGACCTTAGATCCATGTCTTAGTCCGTCCCTTCTCCCATTAGCCTTTGTAGAGGGTTGTTAGTACAGTTATTCATTTGACTATTATTTCTATGTCTTAGTCAAAACCACTCTGAATGACAGTTTCCATAATTCCATTTAGAGAAGTTGAGAGAGAGAGAGAGAGAGAGAGTGTGTGTGTGTGTGTGTGTGTGTGTGTATACACACATATGGATGGGTAAAAGGATGGTGACCAAATTATTAATGGTGATTTTCTTAATTTAGTAAAATTTTGGATGATGTTTTTCTCTCCTATATGCTTTTATGTGTTAACTTTCTGTAACAGTACTTAGTTTTTTTAAGCCCATTTTAATTTTAGGGGATTGAAAAGAAATAATGGTTGGGAACTCCCCAGCAGCCCAGTGGTCAGGACTCCACACCTCTACCACTGGGGGCCTGGGTTTGATTCCTTGTCTGGAAACTAAGATCCTACAAGCCATTCAGTGCAGCCAAAAATAAATAAATAAATGCCCACTCTGATTTAATGTCTCCTTCTCAAGAATATTGATGAAAAATTCCTGTGTGATTTTAATTCTGAAAAGTTTGTTTTAGCAAACAAATTTATAATTAATTCTTCGTTAATTCTTTGAAATATGTCTTATTTCCCATCCCAGTTTAACCAAAAAATTGCAGTCAAAATGAGATTGCCTTTTCAATTTAATTGCTCTGCTTCAGTTTTCTGGGTACCCTCCTCCGTTTCTAAGATGGTCTTCTATATGAGTAGATTCTGTATTTTCACATGTTAATGATTTGTCTGGATATTACTAGTAAATTCCACCTTATACCATCTACCTACTATTACAGTTTACTTTTCTGACAGTGTTACACTGAACTTGTGTACTGTGATGTCAGTAAGACTGACCCAGTCTAGCCACTGGTGAGACCCTGTGAGCAAGATCAAGCAGTGAGCAAGGTCTGTGGCCAGATACAAAAGCAGGGCTGTGGAACCCAGCCCTGGTCCAGGCCTCCATGGGTCATGGATTGCTGCTCACCTGGGGTTGAAAGCACTCTGCCTTCCTCACCACAGTCTGCAAGTTCACCCAGGGCTTGACAATAGTGACTTAAGTTAGTCAAAAGTCCATGTATCTGGGAGCACCACCTTCTACTGTGATGAAATACTGTATAAGTACTCAGTCGTGACTAATTGTGCTTTACTTTTCTAATACCATAAACAGATCTAGTGAATTTTGAAACTTGACAAATATAAACAGGATAGTAGTCAAAGAAGCAAATAAACGCATGGTAAATGTATTTTTATATATTAGCTTCCCAAACATTTGTTGTGCCTGAGTAAGGCTCTGAGGAGGCCTTACAAATAGCTGAGAAAAGAAGAGGAGTGAAAGGCAAGGGAGAAAAGGAAAGATATACCCATTTGAATGCAGAGTTCCAAAGAAGAGCAGGAAGAGATGAGAAAGCTATCTTAAGTGAACAATGCAAAGAAATAGAGGAAAGCAGTAGAATGGGAAAGACTAGAGATCTCTTCAAGATAATTAGAGATGCCAAAGGAATATTTCATGCAGAGATGGACACAGTACAGAACGGAAATGATATAAACCTAACAGAAGCAGAAGATACGAAGACAAAGTGGCAGGAATATACAGAAGAATTATACAAAAAAGATCTTCATGACCCAGATAACCATGGTGGTGTGATCACTCACCTAGAGCCAGACATCGTGGAGTATGAGGTCAAGTGGGCCTTAGGAAGCATCACTAAAAACAAAGCTAGTTAGAGGTGTTGGAATTCCAGCTGAGCTACTTCAGATCCTAAAAAAAGATGCTATTAAAGTGCTACACTCAACATGCTAGCAAATTTGGAAAAATTTGAAAAACTCAGCTGTGGCCGCAGGACTGGAAAGGGTCAGTTTTCATTCCAATCCCAAAGAAATGCAATGCCAAAAAATGTTCAGATTACTGCACAATTGCACTCATTTCACATGCTAGCAAGCTCAAAATCCTTCAAGATAGACTTCAACAATACATGAACCAAGAACTTGAAGATGTACAAGTTGGATTTAGAAAAGGCAAAGGAACCAGAGATCAAATTGCCAACATCCATTGGATCATAGAGAAAGCAAGGGAATTCTAGAAAAACTTATGCTTCATCGACTACACTAAAGCCTTTTGACTGTGTAGATCACAACAAACAGTGGAAAATTCTTAAAGAGATGAGAATACCAGACCACCTTACCTGCCTCCTGAGAAACCTGTATGCAGGTCAAGAAGCAACAGTTAGAACCAGACATGAAGCGATGAACTGGTTCAGATTGGGAAAGGAGTACATGTCTATTGTCACCTTGCTTATTTGACTTCTATGCAGAGTACATCATGGGAAACGCTGGACTGGATGAATCACAAGCTGGAATCAAGATTTCTGGCAGAAGTGTCAACAGCCTCAGATATGCAGATGATAACCACTCTAATGGCAGAAAGCAAAGAAGAGCTAAAGAGCCTCTTGATGAAGGTGAAAGAAGAGAGTGAAAAATCTAGCTTAACACTCAGCGTTCAAAAAACTAAGACTATGGTGTCTGGTCCCATCGCTTCATGGCAAATAGATAGGGAAAAATTGGAAACAGTGACAGATTTCGTTTTCTTTGGCTCCAAAATCACTGAAATTAAAAAATGCTTGCTACTTGGAAGGAAAGCTATGACAAACCTAGACAGCATATTAAAAAGCATACATCACTTTGCTGACAAAGGTCCCACATAGTCAAAGCTATGGTTTTTCCAGTAGTTATGTACAGATGTGAGAGGTGGACTATGAAGGCTGAGCACCGAAGAATTGATGCTTTCAAACTGTGATGCTGGAGAAGACTCTTGAGAGTCCCTTGGACTGCAAGGAGATCCAACCAGTCAATCCTAAAGGAAATCAACCCTGAATATTTATTGGAAGGACTAGTGCTGAAGCTAAAGCGCAAATGCTTTGGCCACCTGATACGAAGAGCAAATTCACTGGAAAAGATTCTGATGCTGGGAAAGACTGAGGACAGAAGGAGGAAGAGGGGACAGGATGAGATGGTTGGATGGCATCATCAACTCAATGGTCATGGGTTTGGGCAAGCTTCGGGAGATAGTGAAGGACAGGGAAGCCTGCCGTGCTGCAGTCCATGGGTTGCAAAAGTCAGACAAAAGTGAGCAACTGAACAAGTTATATTGAACTTCAATTCCCAAAGTGTGTTTTCTGCTATGTTTTGTTATTTAAGTAAACCTTCTTAAATCTCAAATGTTTACCAGCTTACGTTTGCATAAATCTATTTTTCCCTCAACATAAGAAAAGTAAATATTTATTTGAAATGTTTTTATTTGAGGAATAAGTTATAAGATATGGATGATGTAGGAGAGATTTTGAGTTGACTGGGCGCTCAACTAGGTATTCTCTACAGCCCTTTCTTAGTTCCTGGATTCTGATGCATAGAAATCATGTTCTGAGATTTGCAAAAGGGTGTAGACTAGCATCTAAGATTCAGACAGTCTCGGCAAGAGGAAATGAATCTGCTGTGCTTGACTTGTTGAAAGAATTGGAGCAAATCTGAAATCCTGCAGCATGATCGAAGACCAAGAAGTCCTAGCTCTGCAGCAAGCCCACTGGGCGTCAGTGTTCTTTTCGAGCTGTCCTCCTCTGACTTGTAGTGGTGGAAATATATAGGCCAGGTCAGAGGAAGTGATGTTTCTGTTTTACTCTCTACTAAGAGTATTTCAGTATTTCTGAATTGTTTTGCTCAAGCTTTTTAAGAGGAACACTGACATATTTCAATATAAAAGTATCTGAAAACTTAATCATTTCATACTTTGGGGATATTTACCTTTGACTGCAGCCATGAAATTGAAAGACGCTTACTCCTTGGAAGAAAAGTTATGACCAACCTAGATAGCATATTCAAAAGCAGAGACATTACTTTGCCGACTAAGGTCCTCTAGTCAAGGCTGTGGTTTTTTCTGCAGTCATGTATGGATGTGAGAGTTGGACTGTGAAGAAGGCTGAGTGCCGAAGAATTGATGCTTTTGAACTGTGGTGTTGGAGAAGACTCTTGAGAGTCCCTTGGACTGCAAGGAGATCCAACCAGTCCATTCTGAGGGAGATCAGCCCTGGGATTTCTTTGGAGGGAATGATGCTAAAGCTGAAACTCCAGTACTTTGGCCACTTCATGTGAAGAGTTGACTCATTGGAAAAGACTGATGCTGGGAGGGATTGAGGGCAGGAGGAGAAGGGACAACAGAGGATGAGATGGCTGGATGGCATCACTGACTCGATGGACATGAGTCTGAGTGAACTCTGGGAGTTGGTGATGGACAGGGAGGCCTGGCGTGCTGCGATTCATGGGGTTGCAAAGAGTCAGACATGACTGTGCGACTGAACTGAACTGAACCTTAGAAAAGAGGAGACTGAGGTGATGTAAGAGGTGTTATCAAGTATTTGGGGGACTTTGAAAGGTGAGAACAGCTACTGTTTATTGTGTGCCTACCAAGATCTTACTCCTTTGTGGGACTCTGTTACTGCCCACATTGCCCCCAGTTAATGCTTGTAATAGTCTCATGGTGACTAACCAGTGCCTGCAGAGGGTAATACTTCCTGTGTAGCTCTGGAGACATCTACAGGGAGGTAGGTTTCCATTTAATGTAAGGAAGAACTTCCTGCCAGTAAGAATTGTCCCTCCATGAAAATGAGCTCTCTTAAAAGCTAATGAGCTTGCCAGGAGTTGCTTATTCAGATGGAAACTACAAGGCAGGAGCTGTTTGGAGGCAGATCTTGAATCAGATTGGAGAAGGCAATGGCGCCCCACTCCAGTACTCTTGCCTGGAAAATCCCATGGATGGAAGAGCCTGGTAGGCTGCAGTCCATGGGGTCACGAAGAGTCGGGCACAACTGAGCGACTTCACTTTCACTTTTCACTTTCATGCATTGGAGAAGGAAATGGCAACCCGGTCCAGTGTTCCTGCCTGGAGAATCCCAGGGACGGGAGAGCCTGATGGGCTGCCGTCTCTGGGGTCGCACAGGGTCAGACACGACTGAAGTGACTTAGCAGCACCTGCAGCTTGAGTCAGACAGAAGTTCTAAGACTCCTAGTTCTCAGAGTTCCTCTTGAATTGTCTGTCCAAAATGATCCCTTCCTAGGAGAGATCAAAACCCAATGAGAGGGGTCTGGGTCTCAGCTGGCTATCCCTTATCGAATCTTTAGGGTCAAGCAGTGTTTTTAAAACTTTAAAATCATCTCCTACTGTAAGAAATACATTTTCTATTGTGACCCAGTGCTCCCACACGTATGACTGAAACAGAAGTTCTGCAGTTTTCCTTACTACGTACGGATCTTTTCTTCTCTGTGGTTTCTTGTTGTTAATATGGGTCACAAACTCCTGCACTGATTTTATGATCCATTAATAGGTTGCAGCCTGCAGTTTGAGAAACACTGAGCTGAAGAATTTTGAATTTTAGTTCTCAATCTAATAACTTCTTTTTTTTTTTTTTTTTTTTTGACTATGCTAGGTCTTGGTTACTGTGTGCAGGCTTTCTCTAGTTGCAGCAAGCAGGGGCTGCTCTCTGACTGTGGTACACAGGCTGCTTCTTGCAGTGGCTTTTCTTGTTACAGAGCATAGGCTTTAGGGGGCCCAGGCTTCAGTAGTTGTGGCTCCCAGGCTCTAGAGCACAGGCTCAGTAGTTGAGGTGCGTAGACTTAGTTACGCGTGGACTCTTCCCAGCCTGGGGATCAAACCCGCATCCCCTGCATTGGTAGGCAGATTCTTTTTTTCTTTTTTAATTCTTTTATTTTGCTCTTCCCAGCATCACCTGAGATCTCCATTTTTTACATTGGAAAAGACCCTGTTGCTGGGAGGGATTGAGGGCAGGAGGAGAAGGGGACAACAGAGGATGAGATGGTTGGATGGCATCACCGACTCAGTGGACATGAGTTTGAGCAATCTCTGGGAGATAGTGAAGGACAGGGAAGCCTGGTGTGCTGCAGTCCATGGGGTTGCAAGGAGTTGGACACGACTTAGTGACTGAACAACAGCACCACATTCCTTTGATGCCAGGGTTGTGGATTCACTCGACATTCTGAGTAGGCAGATTCTTAACCACTGGGCCATCTGGGAAGTCCTCAACCTAATAACTTGCTCACACTGGCACACATATCTGATTGTTTATTTTCCTGAGACAGCTTTTTTTGTAGGAATGTCAGCAAATACTTGTCCCCAGCCTCACTATGAATACCCTTCTTTCTTTTAGCATTTAGGTCTCCTTTTAGCCACAGTGAGCCCGAAATACGTACACAAAGGAGTAACCTGAGGCCCAGAGGGGCTGAGTGACCCCCCAGAAATGCCATGGGAGGAAGGGCCTGGGATTCCAGCCCAGTACTTCTGGTTCCAAGCCTTTACGCTGTTTTTCTTTGACTATTCCAGAGGGCCATTTAAGGGTTCCAGATAATATGGTTGAAAAGGATAAATTTGGTTTTGTAAAAACTTAGTGACAAAAAAGAAGATTAAAGCAGTAGAACCTTTGATTGGGTTTCTGTCTTGTCTTTGTCGGTCTTTTTATTTTTCAGAAGTGCCTTTAATGTTTGGCTTCATCGGGTTTTTTTTTTTTAAATACTTAACATGTATTAGCCATTCAGTTGTGTCCAGCTCTTTGCGACTCCATGGACTGTAGCCCACCTGGCTCCTCTGTCCATGGAATTCTCCAGACAAGCATACTGGAGTGAGTTGCCATTCCCTTCTCCAGGGTATATTCCCAACCCAGGATTGAACCTGGGTCTCCCACATTGCAGGTAGATTCCTTACTGTCTGAACCACCAGGGAAGCCCCATAATTACTTAGAAAGGCAGCAAAAAAAAAGTAAGTTTAAAAATCTTGACTCACCCATTAAAAGTCCCTATGCCTACTGAGGAAATATTATAAAAACAGTGTGTCGTATTAAATATGAACTGTATTTAATGAACAAGTGTAGGGCCTCATTCACAGTTTCGTGAATGACCCTAACCCTGAGCCTTCCATTGGTGAGGCACCATCTCCGCAGCCTGGGGCACCAGGCCTGGCCTGCAGGAGCCCTGGGCTGACGGGCTGCCCCGCTCCTGCAGCTGGTGCTGTGCCTGTGCCAGGGCAGTGTGGCATGAGTGCCACACAGACGCAGGGGCGCTCCCGCTCCGCCCCTGAGGGAGGCAGAAAGGCTTCCTGGAGGAAGTGACTTAGAACCCAGGCCAGGCAGCATTAAGACAGGTGAGGAAGAAGCTCAGCAGGTTCTGGGAGTTGTGCTGTTTGATGTGTCTGCTGTAGGTGATGGTGGAAGTCGGCAGACTATGGCATTTGGACTGTGGTGGTTTTCTGTTTTTTTGTGTTTCTGTTTTTTTGCGGTTTTTTTTTGTAACCAGCAGGTGGTGTCTAAGGCTTTTCAGTAAAAAGAAAATTGCTAATGACTGAGAAATTGCTTTGGCACGGTAGAGACAGAAAGCAAGAAGGTAGGTTAGGTAAAAATAGGGAGCTGAAGGAGAAAGTCAGGACGACGGGGAAGAGATAAAACAGGAAATGCTAGAGAGCTGTATGATGACCCGAGAGTAAGTGATTTGGGTCCAGAGTGTGGATCTGGAGCTCAGCAGGCAGAAAAGAGAGCAGAATGGAAGACATGGTACATAGAAACCAGAGCAATGAACCAGACTCCAGAAGGGTTGAGCAAGCTAGAGCAGCCCCACACCGTCAGGCTGCAGAGGGACAGCATTAGCCTGAGGGTAATGAAGGAAGCTTCAGATGCCAGGTTCCTTCAGGCACCTGGTTTAGGGGGGACACAGACACAAAACACACAAAATACACGCGCATTAAATCCGTGAGTTCCTGTAAGAAAGCCTTATATCCCTGGGAGCCCATACTCCTCAAATCTTATTTCAGAATAAAGACAGACATGTTTGTTTGAGGTAGAAAGGGAGAGCGTATTTTGAAGACAGCAGCTACAGATCTCAGGGCCTTCAGCATGCAGAACACGCATTCAAACCAGGACACGTTGTGAACTGTATACTTGTCCCCACGTTTTTTAAACAAAACGCTATTAACCTGTACTTTCCCCTGCCTTCCTTTTGGAAGTACTAACACACTTTTAAGTGACTGAGCCGCTTAACCTCAGATCTGAAGCTGCTGAGTTCAGGAGCTTACTGGCTTGACTGGCTTGACCAAACTGCTCTGGGAAATACTTGGGGACAACCCAGCCCACCATTCAGTTAGAATTACTTTCTATTTTAAAAATTTGACAAATACCCTTTAACTAATTCTTGACCTCTCTTTTTCTCCTTTTATTCCATAGGGTAGAATGGTTTTGAAGAAAGAAAAACACTGCTTTCTGACTGATTGCCTTGAAGGAAAAAAGAACCTATTTTTGTGCATCATTTACCAATCATGCCACACAAGCATTTATTTTTAGTACATTTTATTTTTTCATAAAATTGCTAATGCCAAAGCTTTGTATTAAAATAAATAAATAATAAAATTAAAAAGCTGTGTTGTCGAGTATTATTCAACCACTTGTGTTTGGAAGGCTGATTGGGAGATCGCATACCCATTTCATTTGTGTATGTTTCAGAGACAGAAGGTGCTCATGCTCTCCAGGGGAGGAACAGCAATGCTATTTCTTTTGATATTTTTATGTTGGCTCCTGCAGTTTCCAGATAGGACCCAGGTGTGGGGACACCCTGCGTAGCGATGCCCCCTCGGGCCTTGAAATGAGTTTCTCCATTTTATTTTCTTCAAGACTGCCCCTCACTCTCTGATCCTTGCTTATTTGTTTACGGTTGATCTGCCTCCTCCAGCACGTCAGCTCCACAGCCACAGGGACATTCAACTGTGTCTCTTCCCACTGTATCCCTGGTACCTAGTAATGTGCTTCGCACATAGTAAGTGCTCAATAAATACTTGGTGAGATGAAAGGATGAGTGTACAAAAAATTCTCCGAAATCCATGCTGTTAGTAATAAATTGTATCTGTCCGAGATTTTTTGCCTGGTTTATGCAGTGTTCTGTGCAGGCGGGCATGCCGTGCTGGGTCTCTGTGGCTGTGCAGGGGCACGCTCTGGTTGCAGTGAGCAGGGACTCGTCGCTGCGGTACATGGGCTCACTGTTGCTTGCTTTCTCCTGACGCAGAGCCCAGGCTCTAGACCTCAGGCTCAGCAGTTGTGGCCCACGGCTTAGTTGCTCCATAGCATGTGGAATCTTCCTGCAGCAGGGGTCAAGCTTGTGTCCCCTGTTTTGGCTGGCAAATTCTTAACCATTGGACCACTGGAAAAGTCCTGTATTCTTTTAAAAACAGTAAATTCTAAAGTTGGATGAGAATAATTTTACATGTGTAATGTAATTTTTTTTGCATTATTTGTAAGGAAGCTGTTGAAATATTTTGTTATATGAATCAATATGATAAACTTGAAGGGGTTATCAGGATATGTAGCTGTTTTGAGCAGTGAGTTCCCAACCTTCCACCTGAGCATACCTCAGTTGAGAGTATTCCCATTAGTAACAGACACACGAGAGCACGGCTGAAGATAGATATAATTCACATACCATGAAATTTACCCTTTTAAAGGTAAGCTATTTCCGTGGTTTTTTAGCATATTCACACAGTTGTACAACCATCACAACTGTCTTAATTCTACAACGTTTTTATCATCCCAGAAAGAAGCCTCATACCCTTTCACCCCTGCCAGCCCACTAATCTCTGTCTCTAAGGATTTGCCTGTTCTAGGCATTTTGTGTAAATAGAATCATTCACTATGTGGACTCAGTATTTGGGTTCTTTCACTTCCTATAATATTTCACAGTTCATCCATTTGCAGCATGTATCAATACTTTGTTCTTTTTTGTAACTGAATAATATACCATTGTGTGGACGCGTTAGTCGCTCAGTCGTGTCCAACTCTTTGTGACCCCATGGACTATAGCCCACCAGGCTCCTCTGTCCATGGAATTCTCCAGACGAGTACTGGAGTGGGTTGCCATTTCCTTCTCCAGGGGATCTTTCCAACACAGGGATGGAACCTGGCTCTCCTGCGTTGCAAGCAGATTCGTTACCATCAAGCCACCAGGAAAGCCCCGTTTCATTGTGTGGATAGATAGATAGGTAGATAGAGACTGCATTTTGTTCATCCATCCACTGATGGATGTTGTGGGTTGTTTCCACCTTTTGTCTTTTATGAATGGTTCCATCAGCATGTGTACTCAGATTTTCTTGTGAATGTATCTTTAATTCTCTTGGATATATCCCTAGGAGTAGAATTGCTGGAGTATATGTTAGCTCTAGGTTTAACTTGTTGGAAACCAACCAGACTGACCTCCAGGCAGCTGTACAATCTCCCTTTCGTACCAGCAGTGTGCAGGTGCTCCTGTTTCTCTGCCTCCTCACCAGTGCATATTTTCGTTTTTCTAAAAAATTTTGCCATGTCTAGTGGGTTTGAAGTGGCACCTCATTGTGACTTTGATTTGCATTTTTCTCCCTGGCAAGAATACTGGAGAGTCCCATGAACAGAGGAGCCTAGCGGGCTGCAGTCCTTAGGGTCTCAGAGAGTCGGAGACAGCTGAAGCAACTGGGCACGCTCGCCCGAAAAACTCTAAGGACACTGAACATCTCTCACGTGCCTGTTGGCTACTGGAATATCTTGTTTGGAGAAATGTCTATTCAAGTCCTTTGCCCATTTTTAATTGAATTATTTGTCTTTTTATTATTGTGTTCTAAGAGTTGTTTATAAAATCCAGATCCGAGGCCTTTATCAGACTTCCCTGGTGGCTCAGATGGTAAAGAATCCACCTGCCATGTGGGAGACCTGGGTTCAATCCCTGGGTCGGGAAGATCCCCTGGAGGAGGGCATGGCAGCCCACTCCAGTATTCTTGCCTGGAGAATCCCATGGACAGAGGAGCCTGGTGGGCTACAGTCCATGGTGTCGCAAACAGTCGGACACGACTGAGTGACTAAGCACAGGCCTCTATCAAATATGTGATTTGCAGATATTTTTCTCCTGTAAGTTCTCTGTTCACTTTCTTGATAGTGTCTTTTGAAGTACAAGTGTTTTTTGTTTTGGGGGTTCCTGGGGGGGACTCCAATCAGTCTATTTTTTGTTTGGTTTGTGTTTTGGGAGTCATATCTAAGAAACCATTGCCTGATTCAAGGGCTCAGAGACTTCCAAGAGTGTTATAGTTCTAGCTCTTGTATTTAGTTCTCTCATCCTTTTTGAGTTAATATATGTATATGATGTGAGGTAGAGGTCCAGCTTCTTTTTTTTTTTTTGCATGTCGGATATTTTTTGCCCCAGTACCATTTGTTGAAGAGATTCTTCTTTTTCCCCAGATTAATGGTCTAGGCACTCCTGTCAAAAGTCAGTTAAGCATAATACATGAATTTATTTCTGGACTCTGAGTTCTATTTTATTGGTCCCTATGCCTGTCCTTGTGCCAGGATCACATGGTATTGATTATTGTTACTTTGCAGTAAGTTAGAAATTGGGAAGTGTGAGTCCTCCAAGTTGGTTTTCTTTTTTTTTCCCCAAGATTGTTTTGGCTGTTCAGAACATTGCATTTCCTTGCATTTTCGTGTGAATTTACAACAGTTTTTAATATCTGCAAAAAAAACCAAAAAAAAAAACAACACAAAACTACCTGGGATGTTGATAGAGATTACCTTGAATTTGCAAGTCATTTTCAGGTGGTAGAGTCATCTTAGCAACCTTTATCCTTGCAGCCTTGCTAAACTCATTTACTAGCGCTAATAGTTTTTCAGTGGATGCCTTAGAATTTTCTATGTACAAGAGTGTATCTGCAAAGAGAGGTTGTTTTACTTCTCCATTCCCAGTCAGGCTGCCTGTTATTTCATTTTCTTGTTTAATTGCTCCTGGCTAGAGCCTTCATTAGTGAAGTGTTCAGTAGAAGTGGTACAAGCAGACATCCATGTCTTGTTCCTGATCTAAAGGGAAAAGCGTTCACCCTGTCCCCATGGAGTATGATGTTAGCTGTGGGATTTTCGTTGATGTCCTTTTATCAGGTTGAAAAGTTCCCTGTTGCTTCTAGCTTGTTGGATGTTTTTATCATAACATTGATAAACATTAACATTTTATCATAACACAAGTTTACTTTTTCTATGCCTATTAAGATGATTGTGTGGTTTTTTATTCTATTAATATGGCATATTATATTAATTGATTTTCGTATGTTGAACCAAGCTTATATTCCTGAGATAAATCCCAGCTGGTCATAATGGGATTATGTTTTTATAAGTTTCAGGATTCAAGTTGTTAGTAGTTTGCTGAGCGTTTTTGTGTCTACATTCAATGAGGGATATTGGTCTGTAATTTTCTTGTGATGTCTTTCTCTGACTTGTTATCAGTGTGATGCTAGCCTTAATTACGAAGTGTTTCCTTCTCTCTTGTGTTTTGAAAGCATTTGAAAAGGATTGGTGTTAATTCTTAACTGGTAGAATTCACTGGTGAAGCCATCTGGTCATGGTCTTTCCTTTGTGGGAAGTTTTTTGGTTACTGATATACTCTCTTCTTTTAAGCCTATTCAAGTGTTCTGTTCTCAGTAAGTCGGTTTAAGTAATTTGTGTCTCTCCAGGAATTTGTCCATTTCATCTAGGTTATCTGATTGCCTGGCATAAAGTTGTCCATAAGATTCCCTTATAATCCTTTTTATTGGCTCAATGTTGATAGTAATGTCTGCTCTTTTCATTTCTGATTTTAGTGGCTCGAGTTCTTTTTTGCCTGGTCAAAAGCATATGCACTGAACATTTATGCATGGTTTAGCTAGTTATGCCTAGATAAAAGTTTGTAAATGTTGATCTTTTCAAGGAACCAACTTTTGGTTTTATTGCTTTGTATATTTTTGTACTCTATTTTATTAATTTTCACTCACATCCTTATTATTTTCTCCTTTCTGCTTACTTTGGGTTTAATTTTTTCTTCTCTTAAAGTGAAGATTATGTTATTGACTTCAGATCTTTCTTTTTTAATATATACATTTTAGCTATAAATTTCTCTGAAGCACAGTTTTACCCATCTGTAAGTTTTGGTATGTTTTGGTTTGTATATCATTCATCTTAAGAATATTTTCTAGTTTCCATTATGATTTTTCTTTTTGACCCATTGGCTATTTAGGACTGTGTTGTTTAAATCCCACATATTTCGTTATTTCCCAAATTTCCTTCTGTTGTAGAGTTCTAACTTCTTTCCATTTTGGTTGGAGAATGTATTTTATATGATTTCAATCATTTTAAGCATATTGAGGCTTGTTTTATAACCTAACATATGGTCTGTCCTGGAGAATGTTCTATATACACTTGAGAAGAATGTATATTTTGTTATTCCTGGGTGGAGTGCTCTAGGTCTAGTTGGCAAATAGTTTTATGCAAGTCTTCTGTTTCCTTCTTCATCTTCTATCTAGTTGTTCTGTCGGTTATTGAAAGTAAGGTATTAAAGTCTCCAGTGATCACTGTTGAATTGTTTATTTCTCCCTCTGCTTCTGTCTGGTTTTGCTTCATGCACTTCAGACCTCTAATGTTAAGTGCATATGGAGTTAGAAGGTTTTTAAAAGCTGCACGGATTATTCATTACATCGTTTTTGTTCATTGAGATTCACTGGTTCAGTGGTCCTCCTGATATTTCTAGCTAACTCTAAATACTAGAGTGTGTGTGTTGAGTGTGTTTCACCGTACCCTCCAGAATGGGCTCTATTGCCTTGACGTTTTCCTCAATACCTACAAAATGGTTTTCACTTAGTAGTATTTTTGTAAATCAATAGTATAGTTTCTCCCCACCTACCTTTATCCCGTGGACATCAAATGAATTGTTCCCTCTCCTCTGTTTCCCATTTATGGTAAATTATTTTCCTTCATCAACAGAAGATGTAGGACTGTTTAATGCCAGTGTTACTATTTTATTACTGTGCTTTCACCCTTTTCACATTATTTCAAGTTCTAGCAGAGAGTAGGACTAAAAAAAGTAGTGCTATTTTGGCCTAATATAAAATTTTTACAAAAGCTAAGAAATAAAATGAGTGAATTACTAGGGTATGCTGTCCATTAATCTTAGAGAAGATTTGTCATCATCCATTGAAATTTAAACCTGCTGTATTGTGGCTTTGAGATTTAACTGACATCATCAAGTTTTTACATCTCAATTATTTATGGTCTCAGTGCTTTTTTTAAAAGTGTGGGATCTATTCCTTAGAACAAAAGTTAGAATTAGCATCAAAATGCAATTGCTTCTTCTTCATGGGCGTGGTGCTATCAACTAAGAAATCAACTTTATGAATTAAAACAGTGTATGAAATTGAATAATTTCTTGTTTACTGTTTTAAAAATTACTGAGTGGAGATTCAGTTCAGTTCAGTCTCTCAGTCGTGTCCAACTCTTTGTGACCCCATGAATCACAGCACACCAGGCCTCCCTGTCCATCACCAACTCCCGGAGTTCACCCAAACTCATGTCCATCGAGTCAGTGACACCATCCAGCCATCTCATCCTCTGTCGTCCCCTTCTCCTCCTGCCCCCAATCCCTCCCAGCATCAGGGTCTTTTCCAATGAGTCAGCTGTTCGCATGAGGTGGCCAAAGTGTTGGAGTTTCAGCTTTAGCATCAGACCTTCCAGTGAACACCCAGGATCTCCTTCAAGACTTTTCTCCAGCACCACAGTTCAAAAGCATTAATTCTTCAGTGCTCAGCTTTCTTCACAGTCCAGCTCTCACATCCATACATGACCACTGGAAAAACCATATCCTTGACTAGACAGACCTTTGTTGGCAAAGTAATGTCTCTGCTTCTTAATATGCTATCTAGGTTGGTCATAGCTTTCCTTCCAAGAAGTAACCATCTTTTAATTTCATGGCTGCAGTCACCATCTGCAGTGATTTTGGAGCCCCCAAAAATAAAGTCAGCCACTGTTTCCACTGTTTCCCCATTTATTTCCCATGAAGTGATGGGACCAGATACCATGATCTTAGTTTTCTGAATGTTGAGCTTTAAGCCAACTTTTCCACTCTCCTCTTTCTCTTTCATCAAGAGGCTTTTGAGTTCCTCTTCACTTTCTGCCGTAAGGGTGGTGTCATCTGCATATCTAAGGTTATTGATATTTCTCCCGGCAATCTTGATTCCAGCTTGTGCTTCTTCCACCCCAGTGTTTCTCATGATGTACTCTGCATAGACGTTAAATAAGCAGGGTGACAATATACAGCCTTGACGTACTCCTTTTCCTATTTGGAACCAGTCTGTTGTTCCATGTCCAGTTCTAACTGTTGCTTCCTGACCTGCATATAGGTTTCTCAAGAGGCAGGTCAGGTGGTCTGATATTCCCATCTCTTAGAGAATTTTCCACAGTTTATTGTGATCCACACAGTCAAGGGCTTTGGCATAGTCAATAAAGCAGAAATAGATGTTTTTCTGGAACTCTCTTGCTTTTTCCATGATCCAGCAGATGTTGGCGACTTGATCTCTGGTTCCTCTGCCTTTTGTAAATCCAGCTTGAACATCAGGAAGTTCACGGTTCACGTATTGCTGAAGGCTGGCTTGGAGAATTTTGAGCATTTTAGCGTGTGAGATGAGTGCAGTTGTGCAGTAGTTTGAGCATTCTTTGGCATTGCCTTTCTTTGGGATTGGAATGCAAACTGACCTTTTCCAGTCCTGTGGCCACTGCTGAACTTTCCAAATTTGCTGGCATATTGAGTGCAGCACTTTCACAGCATCATCTTTCAGGATTTGAAATAGCTCAACTGGAATCCCATCACCTGCACTAGCTTTGTTCGTACTATGCTTCCCAAGGGCCACTTGACTTCACATTCCACGATATCTGGCTCTAGGTGAATGATCACACCACTGTGATTATCTGGGTCGTGAAGATCTTTTTTGTACAGTTCTTCTGTGTATTCTTGCCACCTCTTCTTAATATTTTCTGCTTCTGATAGTCTGGAATAAATGTGGCATTTCCAAGCTTTTAAACTGTTCTTGGACAAACTTTTATAATGTGTGAAGCATGGGTGGTTTTGTTTTTTATACACATACACATAGTATTTTTCAGGAGTATTTTATTTCAAGGAAGCCTCAGTGTTTACAATAGACCAAAAGTTGGTAAGAATTTAGTCCAAAGAGCCTCCAACAGGAATGTAGCTCACTTGATCCTACCCAACAACTTCAGTCCTGAAGAAATTAAATCTGATTTCTCTTTGGCCAGCTGGGTTGTAACTTCAAACTTTTTAGTAGTTGTAAAAAAAAAAGTCCCGAGGGTTCCTTGACTTTTTATCTACCAACTTATTTGCTTATTCTAAATTCCTTATCAAGACAGTTTAAGAATAGAACTTAATGGCAACAAATTATACAGAGAATCCAGTTGAAATAGAAACTGTCTTTCTAGATCTCTGCTGTGAATCCGGACAGAAGACTTAACAGTAGCTAGCAGTTCAGATCGCAGGACGTGCCAAATACCACGCTGAATGGTTTAGATGCGTTATAATTTTCATCTTGGCAACATCCCAATGAAAGAAAGTATAGCTCTTTTTTCTCTTAGAGATTTTTCTCTTTAAGAAACTGCAGCATAGAGGTCAAGTGGCCAAGATCACTCACCTATTAGGTGGCAAAGTCAGAAATGAGACCCTGGCAACCCCGGGTCATTGTTCCTAGCTGCTGACCTCCCCCCACCTTAATCCATAATAACACAATAACAATAGCTATAGTGCTTCCTATGTGACAGGCACTCTTATAAATATTTTGCATATGTTAACTTATTTAATCCTTGCAACAATCCTATTATTAACCCCATTTTACAGGTGAGGAACCAAGCTTAGAGAAATCCAGTAGCTTGCCAAGGTTAAAATGTTAGTATGCAGTTGCAGCTAGGCCAGTGCAGACAGTCTGGCTCCGGCATCTGTGGGCTAACCCCTCTTCTGTGTTTGTCGCTTAGAGAAGCTTGCCAAGTGGAAGGCAGACTACCGGGCATGCTGACCACTGGACCCATGTGTGCAAAGTAGGAACGGCTGAAAAGTGTGATGGGCTTGGATTTGAAACACAAGCAGAATTGGTGAGAGAGGCTTCCTCAAGCCTAGGTGGTGATGCTCTGCACGGAGTGCGGGCTTTTCAATGGGGAGACTATGGAAAGGTTTGTGCATTTTAGAAGGTGTGAATTAGATGCAGCCTGGCTCCTGAAATTAAAATAATGAGGTCACTAAAGAAAATAGCTAAAGTTGCCGAATTAGGACATTACCAGCTTAGAAACAGCTAGCCGATAAGAAATGGAATGAAAACAGTTGAGTCTGTGATGTGGGGAAGATTCTAGAAGCCCTGTAAGTAAGGAGACCTCTAGGAAGAATTCACTCAGTGCAGCAGAGCTTTATCAGTGTATTTATGCCCCCTCAACAGGACTGCTCAAGGAGAAGTTTTGAAATTGTCTTGGGGAAATACTTTCTTTACTGAGGAGTCTAAAAGCAGGTACGGCTTCCCTGTAGCTCAAACGGTAAAGAATCTGCCTGCAATGCAGGAGACCAAGGTTCGATCCCTGGGTCGGGAAGATCCTCTGGAGAAGGGAATGGCAGTCCACTCCAGTATTCTTGCCTGGATAATTCCATGGACAGGGAAGCCTGGCAGGCCACAGTTCATGGGGTCACAAAGAGTCAGACACAACTGAGCAACTAACGCACATACACGCACACACCAAAAGCAGATAAAAGTATCAGGAGCTAGGGCAGCAGCTGAACCTGAGTTTGGCCTGAGTATAGATAGGGTAATGGCAAACCCACGTGAGGAAAAGATGCCCCGGATGAGTGTGCTATATTGGTGTCAACAGCTTGGCCATACTTTAATGAGGCTTCAGGAAACAGAAGAAATCTAGTAAATCTGTTAAAATTATTCAACTCCTTTACTCTTGTTTTCATTTTTTAAAAGTAATACTTAAAAGTTTTTCATGAAAGTTCCTTTTGGGGAAGTTGTCGGGTGGTCTTCCTCATCCTGAGTGGGGAAGCTGAGGCACCACCGCCCTCTGCCTCCAGGGGGCGCCTGCCCCTTGAGGCTGCTGCCAACGCTCAGGGAGGGGTTGGGTGCCTGGCCGGAGGGGGTCCCAACCGTGGCCCTTCCTCCAGAAGGCGCCTCTCCTCACGACCTCCACACAAGCACACTGCCACGCATGACTGAGACAGGAACAACTTACACACCCGGACAGTGACGAAGTTCAGAGCTCAAGCTGCAGATGATTTCATACAGTGACGAAGTTCAGAACTCAAGCTGCAGATGATTTCATACAGTGACGAAATTCAGAACTCAAGCTGCAGATGATTTCATACAGTGACGAAATTCAGAACTCAAGCTGCAGATGATTTCATACAGTGACGAAGTTCAGAACTCAAGCTGCAGATGATTTCATACAGTGACGAAGTTCAGAACTCAAGCTGCAGATGATTTCATATAGTGACGAAGTTCAGAACTCAAGCTGCAGATGATTTCATACAGTGACGAAATTCAGAACTCAAGCTGCAGATGATTTCATACAGTGACGAAATTCAGAACTCAAGCTGCAGATGATTTCATTTTTTTAACCTTTTATTTCTTATTAAGGTATAGCCAATTAACAAACTGTTGTGATAGTTTCAGGTGAACAGCAAAGGGACTCAGCCATACATATACCTGCATCCATTCCCCCCCAAACTCCCCTCCCCATCCAGGCTGGCATGTAACATTGTGCTATACAGTAGGTCCTTTCTGGTTATCCATTTTAAGTATAGCAGTGTGTACATGTCCATCCGAAACTCCATAACTGTCCCTTCCCCCATCCTTTCCCCGGCAACCATAAACTCCTCAAAGTCTGTTTTGTAAGTCAGTTCGTTGGTATCATGTCTTTTTAGATTCCACGTAAAAGAGATATGATATCGCTCCTCTGACTTACTTCGCTCAGTGTGACACTCTTGGTCCATCCGTTTCGCTGCACATGGCATTACTCTTTTTAATGTCTGAGTGATGTTCCATTGTATGTATGGCCCACATCTTTATCCATTCCTCTATTGATGGATGTTTGGCTAATTTAAACGGTGCTGCAGTGAACACTGGGATGCCTGTATCTTTTCGGGTCATGTTTTTCTCTGAATGTATGCCCAGGAGGGTCATATGGTAGCCCTATTTTTAGTTTTTTAAGGAAACTCTATGCTGTTCTCCATAGAGACACTACCAATTTACATTCCCACCAACAATGTAGGTGGATTCCTTCTTTCGACACCCTCTCCAGCATTTATTATTTATGGATTTACAAATGATTTCATTTTTCTTATGTCCCAGAAAAGAGAGTTTTCCAGGATTTTGCTTCTGGCCACACACATATCATAACTATAATATAGGGAAGTTGTGTCTTAGAGGGTAGGGGTAGTTTATAAAGGCAAAAAAAGTCGCTCAGATTACATTTGGAAAAACCTTTCAAATCCGAGTGACAGGCTGACAAGGGATATAGAAGACTGAGGTTACCGAAGAAGCGTCAGAGTCCTAGGCCCTGTCACTCTCCCAGCAGGCAGACACTCCTGGTCTGGGGTGACAGGCTGACTCACCCCCACTATTTAAGTGTTCTCTCTTCCCCCCTCCTCTTCCCCCTTTCTCTTCTGGCATGTTTTGTTGAGTGAGTATAAATGCAAGTTGAAACTCAGGCTCCCACTCTCTACACCGGGCTGGAATCCTCTTCAACAGAAGTATTCACGTGCATTCTAGGACAGACTGAAAAGGTCACAGCAGCAGAAAATAGTATTTAGGTTCCTGTCCAAGAACAGTGATAAGCTTTGGTTGAAACAGTTTGAATTTTATTGACCTGAGTACTTGACCTTCACAACCAGCTAAGTTAACTAAACACCCAAAGCACATCTCCTCGGTGCGGTGAACTGATGGGATCCACAGATTCGAATATGTAGTCAGGCAACTGAGGGGTGAATCCCAGGCCAGCCCCTTTCTGCCTGGGTCAGTCACTTAGCCTCTCACAGCCTCCGTTTCTCATCTGGGGAATGGAAGTTACAGTAGCCACACAGGGCTGTGAGAAATAAATCTGTAAAGGTGCCTGGCAAATAATGTCACCCAATAATGTGTGTTTCTTCCTTCCTTGTATGGAAAGATGGACTGATCCATAAAAGTCCTTCCTAGTACTGATGATAGGAAGGCCTTGCTCAGGCATCCTCCAGACCAGGAAAGGCCCCACACTCCCAAGGTTTTAGAACTGGTCTTCTCTTCCATGCTTGGGTCCATCAGGCACCACTGCCTCTCCCTCGTGTCCACCCATGGTCATCTTCATCAAAAAACAGGGGTCCCAGGTCCAGGTGGGAACTCATGCAGCTCTTGGAAAGGTCTCTGGGAAAAGCTGTCTCACTTCCAGCAGTGGTCCCTGTTTTACACAAGGAAAGCGTTATATGAAAATTCTGATCATCTGTCATTTTTCAAGAGCTACAGCCACCATTAAACCTGGAGCTTTGCTGCTTATGAGCAAGTATTTGCATCTGATCTAGAAATGGGGCCCACTGTTAGGCTAGAAATGATCCAGGTAGAATAGGAGAGAAGGGAACTGGAAAGGGGATTGTAGTAGTCCCCACCCCCAGAGCCGGGCTCCGTAAGCCATTAGCCTCACTCCCAGTGAACTCTGATGCCTCCCGGAAAGGAAGACTTGAGCATTGACTAATTTCTTCAAGAAGACACAAGATAAAGTTTGTAGATTACATTGTTACATTCTAGGAATATGAAGTTTCTGCAGTGAAAGGGATTCTTAAAACTCGCCAGGTCCTTTAGTTACTTTGTGGTCTGACTATTACAGCACTGAGTGCTGAAAACTTGTTCCTTCACTGTGTTCTTTTTTTAATTTCCTGAAAGAGAAGTAGTAGGAATATCGTACTTTTTAAATCCAAGTTGTTACCAGGACCTTTGTAAAGGCCTTGGGAAGTTTTTGAAGTTTAATTTCAAAATTTTTATAGCCTCAGAAAAACTATACCTTCTCATTTTCTATTGCCATTTCTTATGCAGCATAAGAAACAAATCAGTTGATGGTGTTGCAACTAGGGATCTTTAAATTTCTTTTAAGTATCTTTTGCAGTTTGATCATAATTATATTCTAAGTTATGTTTTAAGAGTACAAAACTGAAAGAAACTTCATTTTAGCTTCAGATTTACCTGTATTCAACTTCTAGCTGGATGATTCTGAGCAAGTTTCTTAATCTCTCTGAGCCTTAGTTTCCCTCTCTATGAAATAAGAATAACTTCTCTATCTTGTTAGCTTGTTATGAAATTGTATATAAATGTTGTTTTTCCTTTTATCCCCTTTCTCTTGTACTTAGAAATCATGAATTATTTGTCTAAGTAAGTATGTACTTGGCTTTTAAAAAGTCGAAATAGTACAGGAGGGTATAAGGTGAAAAGTGCGTCTCCCTGCCACCTTGACCCTGTGCCCCGGGCCTCATCCAGAGGTTTCTGTTGCTGCATGTACAGTTCCAGAGAGACTTCATGCAGGTAGAAGCATATTCCTTCACATGTACCTTTTTAAGACAGTTATTAGCATCATATATGCATTGTCTGTCCCCCCGAAAATCTCTCCTACATGTAGTTTTAAATACATCATCTGTTGGTCACTGATCTGTTAATTTACCTTCAGCCCTGTGCTAGGTCGCTCAGTCATGTCCAACTCTGTGCCCTTACAGACTGTAGCTCCTCCATCCACAGATTCTCCAGGCAAGAATACTGGAATGGGTTGCCATGCCCTCCCCAGGGGAGCTTCCCAGCTTTAGCCCTAAAGGGGAAAAAAAAAGTACATTTCTAGGGCTTTCTGTCAAACAAAAGAATTCCTATCTTATATCCACAAAAGAGAGTTACATGACAGATTAGCATAGGATGTTTCAAAAATTAAATGTTAACATCCCCAAAGAAAACTTTATACCTTTGAAGTCCAGAAATCTCAGAAAGGGACTCACAAATACTTTCACAAGACACTCTCATGATTTCATTTGTAAGCAATTAGGACTTACAGTTTTGTGAATGTTTCCTGTCTTCATTTTAACACTTGTAGCGTCCCCTAAATGACTCTACAGGGCACTGTCTCATTTTTGCATCTGCATCATCTATTCCTTAACTGTCCAAATTCCTTTTTACGAAAGCTTGCAATGTCAAGGCTGTTTGCTAGAACTGAATCAGAAAACATATACTTAAAATTTAAGACCAAGAACATAGGAAACACTAGATTATCCAGAAAAGATATATAATACTCTTCTCCAATATTTGGAGATTATCCCACATCAATACCTATAGATCTGACTGCTTTATTTTCTTTAATATGAAAAAGTGCATTGTGTAATGAATCACTTCTCAATTGATGAACATTTCAGTTACTTAAAATCTTCATAATCTATGAATATCATATAACTGCCAAAAATTAGTGATAAACAGAAATAGCAACTGGTTTAATTTCTGGCTTTTTCATTATTTATTAGTGTGAAGGCCCTCTTTATTTCATGCTGAAATAGTTCCAAGTCAAAATTATTTAAACACTAGTCTCAAGCACAGTCTCAAAAATGACAGAATGATCTCTGTTCATTTCCAAGGCAAACCATTCAGTGTCACAGTAATCTAAATCTATGCCCCAGCCACTAATGCCGAAGAAGCTGAACAATTCTATGAAGACCTACAAGACCTTCTAGAACTAACACTGAAAAAATATGTCCTAAAAATAATAATAAAAGATGTCCTTTTTATGATAGGGGACTAGAATGCAGAAGTAGGAAGTAAGGAGATAAGTGGAGTAACAGGCAAGTTTGGCCTTGCAGTACAAAATGAAGCAGGGCAAAGGCTAACAGAGTTTTATCAAGAGAACTCACTGGTCATAGCAAACACCCTCTTCCAACAACACAAGAGACGACTCTACATATGGACATCTCCAGATGGTCAATAACGAAATCAGATGGATTGTATTCTTTGCAGCCAAAGATGGAGAAGCTCTATACAGTTGGTAAAAACTAGACAAGGAGCTGGTTGTGGCTCAGATCATGAACTCCTTATTGCAAAAATAAGACTTAAATTGAATAAAGTAGGGGAAACCACTAGGCCCTTCAGGCATGACCTAAATCAAATCTCTTAAGATTATACAGTGGAAGTGACAAATAGACTCAAGGGATTAGATCTGATAGACTGCCAAAAGAACTGTGGATGGAGGTTCATGACATTATGCAGGAGGCAATGATCAAAAGCACCCCCAAGAAAAAGAAATGCAAAAAGGCAAAATGGTTGTCTGAGAAGGCCTTAAAAATAACTGAGAAAAAAAAAAAAAAGAAAAGCTAATGACAAAGGAGAAAATAAAAGATACACCCATCAGAATGCAGAATTTCAAAGAAGAACAAAGAGAGATAAGACAACCATCCTAAGTGATCAGTGCAGAGCTATAGAGGAAAACAATAGGAAGACTAGAGATCTCTTCCAGAAAACTAGAGATACCAAGGGAATGTTCCATGCAAAGATGGGCACAATAAAGGACAGAAAGAATATGCACCTGAGAAGTAGAGGATACTAAGAGGCGGCAAGAATACACAGAAGAACTGTACAAAAGAGATCGTAATGACCCAGATAACCATGATGGTGTGACTCACCTAGAGCCAGACATCCTGGAATGCGAAGTCAAGTGTATCTAGGAAGCATCCTAAGAACAAAGCTAGTGGAGGTGATGGAATTCCAGCCGAGCTATTTCGGATCCTAAAAGATGATGCTGTTTCAGTGCTGAACTAAATATGCCAGCAAATTTGGAAAACTCAGCAGTGGCCACAGGACTGGAAAAGGTCTGTTTTCATTCCAATCCCAAAGGCAATGCCAAAGAATGTTCAAACTGCCGCACAATTGCATTCACAAATGATCCATTAGATCATTAAAAAAGCAAGAGAATTCCAGAAAAGTATCTACTTCTGCTTCATTGACTGTGCTAAAGCCTTTGACTGTGTGGATTGCAACAAAGTGTGGAAAATTCTGAAAGAGATTGGAATAGCAGACCGCTTGACCTGCCTCCTGAGAAATCTGTATGCAGGTCAGGAGGCAACAGTTAGAAATGGACATGGAACAACAGACTGGTTGCAAACAGGGAAAGGAGTATGCCACGGCTATATATTGTTACCCTCCTTATGTAACATATATGCAGAGTACATCATGAGAAATGCCGGACTGGAGGAAACACAAGTTGGAATCAAGATTGCCAGGAGAGATATCAATAACCTCAGATATGCAGATGACACCACTCTAATAGCAGAAAGCAAAGAGGAACTAAAGAGCCTCTTGATGAGGGTGAAAGAGAATGAAAAAGCTCTCTTCAAACTCAGCATTGAAGAGACTAAGATCATGGCATCCAGTCCATCACTTCATGCCAAAGAGATGGGGAAGCAACAGAAACAGTGAGAGACTTTATTTTCCTGGGCTCCAAAATCACTGCAGGTGTGACTGCAGCCATGAAAATAAAAGACACTTGCTCATTGGAAGAAAAGCTATGACAGACCTTTGCAGTGTATTAAAAAGCAGAGACAATACTTTGCCAACAAAGGTTCATATAGTCAAAGCTATGGTTTTTCCAGTAGTCTTGTATGTATGTGAGACTTGGACCATAAAGAAAGCTGAGTGCCGAAGACTTGATGCTTTTGAACTGTGGTGTTGCAGAAGACTCTTGATAGTCCCTTGGACTGCAAGGAGATCTAACCAGTACATCCTAAAGGAAATCAGTCCTGGGTGTTCATTGGAAGGACTGATGCTGAAACCAAAACTCCAATACTCTGGCCACCTGATGCAAAGAACTGAGTCATTAGAAAAGACCCTGATGCTGGGAGAGATTAGAGGCAGAAGAGAAGGGGACAACAGAGGATGAGATGGTTGGATGGCATCACCGACTCAATGGACATGAGTTTGAGCAAGCTCCAGGAGTTGGTGATGGAAAGGGAAGGCTGGCGTGCTGCAGTCCGTGCAGTTGCAAAGAGTCGGACACGACTGAGCGACTTAACTGAACTGAAACCCCTGCAGGCCATGCCTCAGTGACTCAGGCCTATGCCCCTCTACTAGCCCCTACTTTTCCCTGAAGAACATCCTGGAAACTGAGCTCACCAAGGACGTCTAGAAATGGAAAGGCCAGCCAAACTATTCTGCTGAAAAGAAACCACAGTCTCAGTACCATAGACAAGCATAAGCAGTGCACGATTCAGACCCCAAGCTTAAGTTAAAAAAAAAAAGATTTATTTTGAAATTATTTTACTTACCAAAAAAGTTGCAAAAATAGCACACATTTCCTATCACCCAGCTTCCTCTAATGTTAAAATGTTATATAATTATAATTCAATTATGTAAACTCAGAAATTAACATTGATACAATACTATCAGATATTTACAAATCTTATTCAAGTTTCATCCAGGGTCCCACTAACATAGACCTCTAAAACGTTATGCAAAATTGTGGCAGACTCAAAACACACATCATTCAATTCTCTTTTTATAAAACGTCCAGAAAAGGGGAAACCATGGAAACAGAAAACAGACCACTGGGGGCCCAGGGCTGGGAGCATCACTGGGATGGAGTTGCTGTTCGGTCTCTAAGTCCTCTCCGACTCTTTGCAGCCCCATGGACTGCAGCATGTCAGGCTTCCCTGTCCTTCACTGTCTCCTGGATAGTCCATCGAGTCAGTGATGCTGTCCAACCATATCATCCTCTGCCGCCCTCTTCAACTTTTGTCCTCAATCTTTCCCAGGATCAGGGTCTTTGCCAGTGAGCCAGCTCTTTGCATCAGGTGGCCAAAGTATTGGAGTTTCAGCATCAGTCCTTCTGAAGAATATTCAAGGTTGATTTCCTTTAGGTTAGACTGGTTTGATTTCCTTGCAGTCCAAGCGACTCTCGAGTCTTTTCCAGCACCACAATTCAAAAGCATCAATTCTTCAGCGCTCAGCCTTCTTTATAGTCCAACACTCACATCCATACATGACCACTGGCAAAACCATAGCTTTGACTAGACAGACCTTTGTCAGCAAAGTAATGTCCCTGCTTTTGAACGCACTGTCTAGGTTTGTCATAGCTCTTTTTCCAAGGAGCGAGCATCTTTTAACTTCATGGCTGCAGTCACCATCTACAGTGATTTTGGAGCCCACAAAAAGAAAATCTGTCACTGCGTCTATTTTTTCCCTTTCTAATTTCCATGAAGTTAGTTTTTTGTTTTTTGGGTGTTTTTTTTTTTTTAATGTTGAGCTTAAGCCAGCTTTTTCTCTCTCCTCTTTTACCCTCATCAAGAGGTCTTGAGTTCCTCTTTGCTTTCTGCCATTAGAGTGGTATCACCTGCATATATGAAGTAGTTCGTATCTTTGTTAGCAATCTTAATTCCAGCAGTGATTCATCCAATCCGGCATTCTGCACAGTGTAGTCTGGATAGAAGTTAAATAAGCAGGATAAAAATATACACCTGTGTCCTACTCCTTTCCCTCTTTTGAACCAGTCAGTGGTTCCATGTAAGGTTCTAACAGCTGCTTCTTGACCCACATACAGGAGACAGGTAAGGTAGTCTAGTATTCTCACATCTTTAAGAATTTTCCACAGTTTGTTGTGATCCACACAGATGATGAAAATGTTCTAAAACTGAACTGTGGTAAAGTTTGAAAAGTCGGTAAATTTACCAAAAAGCATTGAATTTCACACTTAAGATAGGTGAATGTTATGGTATGTAAATTATACCTCACTAAAATTGCTTTTAAAAAACAGTACAAAGAGAAGAGCTTCCCAGGTGGGCCACAGTCCCACCACAGGGGGTGCAGGTTCCATCCCTGGTGAGGGAATGAATACCCCACACGGTGAGCAGCTTGGCCAAAGCATGAAAAAAAATAGTACAAAGGATGATTTAAACCCTTCCCCTAGCTTCTTCAAAAGTTATCCCATTACATAACAATGGTACTGTGATTAAATCCAGGAGACTAACATTGATCTAAGACTGACAGTTAATCTACAGACCTTATCCGCATTTCAGCACGTCGTTCCATAACATCCTTTTTCTGGACCAGGATCATGTGTCCTCCAGTCTGAGCCATCGGGATGGGTCCTCAGTGTGTCTTCATCTTTTACCATGTCAGCACTGCTGTGGAATGTGAGTTCTTTTGTAGATGACCCTCAGTTTGGATTTTCTGATGTCTTTACCTGATTAGACTGAGGTTATTCATTTGGGCAAGAATGCCACAGAAGTGATGTGTGCCCACAGTTCTTACCACAACCGTAAGCTTTACACACAAAGAAATAACATTCAGGATGACATCACATCTTGCTCTTGACTTAGCCCCCTTGTTCCCAGCTCATGCTCTACACTGAGATTCATGGCTCACAGTTCATGGCTCTGAACTTGGCCCTTCTCAGCGTGATTCTGTTTGGGCACCTGGGGTCCCTTACGCAGCCCCAGGGTCTCTGAGCACCCTTCCCTGGCAACCCTGTCCCTCTCTGTCTTCCTTGTTGGATTTCCGTCTCTCTACCCTTGTAGGAGTACCTGGGAGGAGATGACTCTCCTCTGCCTGGTCCCCAAGCCCTGCCCATGTGAAGTAGATGCTCAGAGAAACATAACTAAGCGTGAATGAGCAAGTGAGTGGCTACCCAAGTGGCCTGGCTGCCTTTCTGTTCTCCCCCTGGAAACCATGGAACTTTCCACCAGCTCTACAGTTTTATCTTCTCCATGCCATGTGGTTGGAAGCACCGTAGCCTTTTCAGATGGGGTTCTCTCAGTAGTGTGCATTTAAAGCTCCTCCATGTCTTTCCATGACTTAATAGCTCACTTCTTTTCAGTGCTGAATCATATCCCACCGTCTGGGTGTGCCAGTTTATTTATCCGTTCACTACTGAAGGACAGCTTGGTCGTCTTCGGGTTTCAGCAGCTATGAATGAAGCTGCTGTAGGCATCTATTCTGTGTGCAGGTCTTTGCATGGATGTAAGTTCTCAGCTCATTTTGGTAAATACCAAAGACTGTGATGGCGGGATCATATGTAAGAGTCTATTTAGTTTAGTCAGAAACCAGCCGGCTGTTCTCGAAGCGGCTGCACCCCCACCAGCAATGGGCGAGAGCTCCTGTTGCTCCACATCTTGCCTGGTATTGAGTGGTGTCAGCACTGGATTTTGGCCAGTCCAGAGATCTGCAGCGGTATCTCGCCATTTTGATTTGCATTCCCTGATGACATGTCATGTGGAACACTCTTCACGTGCTTATTCGCCATCTGTATGCCCTCCGGAGGGGGGGATGTGTCAAGGCCTTTTGACCTGTTTTTTAAAAATTGAGTTGGTTTCTTGTTGCTGCATTTCAAGTTCTTGGTGCCCTTTGGGTAATAGTCCTTCATCAGATGTGTCAGATGGCTAGCCTTTTCAACAAACACTGCCGGGACAGGACATACAGAGGTGCGTAAACAGCCTTGCATTCTTATCTCACACATATCTGAGAAGTAGATCAAAATGGGCCATACTCTGAATTGTAAAGCCTAAAGCAATAACAGTTTCTTGAAGAAAACACGGGAGAAAGAATTCGCGACCTTGGCTTAGGCAAAAGTTTCTTAGAACAAACACCAGTGACCCATAAGGGGAAAGGACTGAATTAAACGTCATCAAAATTTAAAATTTTTTGTTCAAACATACTGCTAGAATTAAAAGGCAATCCATAGGCTCAGGGAAAATATTTGCAAACCTATGTTTGATGAAGGACCTGTAACCAGAATATATAAAGAACTCTCATGGGATCGCATGGAATGTTTGAAGGTACTGAATCACTATGTTAGACCCCCAAAACTAATATAATATTTTGAGTCAATATATTTAGAAGAAAAAAAAAAACTTTCCTATCTTGATAGCAAGAACATTTACCTTGGAAAAATTGGGCAGTTACCTTTCGGGCTTCCCTCATAGTTCAGTTGGTAGAGAATATGCCTGCAATGTGGGAGACCCCAGTTCGATTCCTGGGTTGGGAAGACCCCCTGAAGAAGGGATAGGCTACCCACTCCAGTATTCTTGGGCTTCCCTTGTGGCTCAGCTGGTAAAGAATCTGCCTGCAATGCTGGAGACCTGGGTTCGATCCCTGGGTTGGGAAGATCCCCTGGAGAAGGGAAAGGCTACCCACTCCAGTATCTGGCCTGGAGAATTTCATGGACTGTATAGTCCATGGGGTTGCAAACAGTCGGACACGCCTGAGCAACTTTCACTTACGGGAAGAATGGAGGAAACACTGACCAGGCATTGCAGTTTTCACCAGGGGCCTGGCCTTGACCTCAGTCAGTAGGTTCTGGGTCTGAGAACTAATTAAGGTCTGGAAACGGGATAAGGGATTATGAATTTCCCTGGGGCAGCTAACCTGGCTTTCTGCTTGTCCATCTGTCTTGGCTGCAGCTGTCCAGCAGTCCGTCTCTCCCGCCACTAGGAACATTGCTCTGGGAGCTGCCCCTCCCATCCCAGCATCCTGATCTTGCTGACCATCAAGGTCATCAGTGACGCTTGGTTTCCGACAGTTCTGTGCTGCCATCTAACCTCTTTCATTTCTTTTTATTTCAATCAAGCATTTATTTTAAAATTTCCGAATTTCTAGCCTCTGGTATTTCTGACTCTTACTCTTTCTTTCTTTCCCATGAAGTAAAGTGAAGTCGCTCAGTCTTGTCTGACTCTGCGACCCCATGGACTGTGGCCTGTCAGGTTCCTCCATCCATGGGATTTTCCAGGCAAGAATACTGGAGTGGGTTGCCTGCCATTCCTTCTCCAGGGGATCTTCTGAACCCAGGGATCAAACCTTGTTCTCCATCACTGCAGGCAGACTCTTTGCCGTCTGAGCTTCACCCAGTTCTATAGAATCACTTCCTGTGCCCCGTCTCAGACTGCAGAAGATGGCCACTACGGGCTGTTGAGCAACGCTTACGCCCCCAGCACTAGAGCATCCGTCGTTGCCTTGGTAAATGGCATGCTCTAAGGAAAGAGGGATACGTACTCCTGGGTCTTTGAGGAGGGTGGGACACAGAGCTGATTTAACACTGACATCCAGGGACCCAAAGCACCATCACTGACTTCCTTCTTGGAGCATGCGGGGCAACCTAGGAGTCAGGTGACAATCCAAGCTTCCCAAATAGAGTCCCAGCCCAGGTCTTTTTCACATGAACCACTGGTTCCAAGACCCCTGAGTCAATTCCCTGGTTCCTGTCTGCTTCATTAGCATGGTAACATAAGGTGGTTGGCAGTGTACGAGAAACAGCTAACAGTCCTGAGACTCATGTCCTTGCAACCTGCTTCCAAAGCTGGCCCTTGGCTGGCATCTGCAAACTTGGATTTGGGGAGGGTTCCCACCACTAACTAATAAAAATGGCTCACTGTGTCAAAATTGTTTGGGTTTGTGTTGAACACCTGCTTTCTTTTTGGAGCCTGGAATCTTAGTACATGCCAGCAGAGGGCACCTGCATGACCCACTGCCAACAAAAACCTTGGTGCTGTGTCTCTTATGAGTTTCCCCAGGTGGCAGCTTTCCACATGTGTTTGTCATCATTGCTGGGAAAATTAAGCGAATCCTGTGTGTCTCCACTGACAAGGGACTCTTGGCAGCTTGAGTCATGGGTCCTTTTATTGATGACATGGTGTGAATTGACTTGGTGAGCAGGAAGTGTTGAGTACATCAAGGCTTTGGTAAGACGCAGGCACTCCAGAGGGTCGGGGGCTTGTCCCCTTGGCGAGGTCACCAGGCAGTGGCATCTCAGACATCCCCTTGGAGCTAAATACAGGCCATTGCACTTTGCACCTCCTATCATGATGCATGATGAAAGGAAGAGAAAACCTGGGTCTTGGAGGCGGCATATTCCATACCCGGGGACCCTGCAGAGACACACACACCAGGTAACGCAGAAGGCTGTCAGCTGTGAACAGGGCCATAGGAGGGAAAGGCCTTTGCGGCAGGGCGAGCAGATGCTGCTTGGCCCGCGAGACTCTGCAGGTCCCTGGGACTACAGGGTCTGCAGTGGACACAGATGTGGCATGTCCCCGGCGAGCCCCAGAGATGTGGCGTGTCCCCGGCGAGCCCCAGAGATGTGGCGTGTCCCCGGCGAGCCCCAGAGATGTGGCGTGTCCCCGGCGAGCCCCAGAGATGTGGCGTGTCCCCGGCGAGCCCCAGAGATGTGGCGTGTCCCCGGCGAGCCCCAGCAGGGGTCCTAGCACGCACCCTCAGGCTCTTCAGTCGCTCAGTCGTGTCCGACTCCTTTGTGTCCCCATGCACTGTAGCCTGCCATGCTTCCCTGTCCGTGGGATTCTCCAGGCAAGAGTACTGGAGTGGGTTGCTCTTTCTTTCTCCGGGGGATCTTCCCAACCCAGGGATCAAACCCATGTCTCCTGCATCGGCAGGCGGGTTCTTTACCACTCAGCCCCCAGGGAGGCCCATTCTCCTACCTTCCTTATTGTCAAAGTTTGATAACTTTCACATGACATCTTTAATCCACTTGGAATTAAGTTGCTTTTTATGTCAGATTTGGGTTGCATTTTTGCCCCAAAACTTTTTTTTTTTACGTAATTTTATATTTAAAGCTTGCAAAGAAGAATATAAAGAATTTCAATACAGCCTTAACCCAGGTTTCCATTGTTTTACTATATTTATCTGTCTCTGGTCTCTGTCTCTCCGTACCCACAGACACACACAGAGACATACACACACACACACACACACACACACATATTATCCTTCTGAGCCATTTGAAGACAACTTGCATACAAAATAGCCCTTTGTTCATCAGTACTTCTATGTGTATGAATATTCTCGTCTACAGCTAGAGTGCAATGAGCAATCTGTATGCAGGTCAAGAAGCAACAATTAGAACCAGACATGAAACAATGGACTGGTTCTAAATTGGGAAATAGTACGTAAAGGCTGTATATTGTCACCCTGCTTATTTAATGAGCCTGGCATGAGAAATGCCAGGCTGGATGAAGCACAAGCTGGAATCAAGATTGCCAGGAAAAATATCAATAACCACAGATATGCAGATTACACCACCCTATGGCAGAAAGCAAAGAGGAACTAAACAGCCTCTAGATGAGAGTGAAAGAGGATAACGAAAAAGCTGGCTTAAAACTCAACATTGAAAAAACTAAGATTATGGCATCCAGTCCATCACTTCATGGCAAAGAGATGGGGAAACAATGGAAACAGTGAGAGACTTTATTTTCTTGGGCTGCAAAACCACTGCAGATGGTGACTACAGCCATGAAATTAAAAGACACTTGCTCCTTGGAAGAAAAGCTATGACAAACCTAGACAGTGTATTAAAAAGCAGAGACATTACTTTGCCAACAAAGGTCCATATAGTCAAAGCTATGGTTTTTCCAGTAGTCGTGTATGCCTGTGAGAGTTGGACCATAAAGAAAGTTGAGCGCCAAAGACTTGATGCTTTTAAACTGGTGTTGGAGAAGATTCTTGAGAGTCCCTTGGACTGCAAGGAGATCCAGTCAGTCCATCCTAAAGGAAATCAGTCCTGAATATTCATTGGAAGGACTGATGCTGAGGCTGAAGCTCCAATACTCAGGCCACCTGATGTGAAGAGCCAACCCATTAGAAAAGACCCTGATGCTGGGAAAGATTGAAGGCTGGAGGAGAAGGGTACGACAGAGGATGAGATGGTTGGATGGCATCACTGACTCAATGGACATGAGTTTGAGCAAGCTCTGGGAGATGGCGATGAACAGGGAAGCCTGGCCTGCTGCAGTTCATGGGGTCGCAAAGAGTGGGATATGACTGAGCAACTGAAAAACAACAATTAGTGGTTGCTCATTGGAATGGTATACATCGCAGTCAACTCAATTTTATAGAGTATTAGTAACACAATGTGAAGAGGCTGAGATACGATATATCTAATTTATATCCATAAGTAGTTTATGGTCTAATTGGGGAAGAAAGATTAAAAAACGGCAAGTAGGACAACACACACAATCAACTGCTTACATTTTACAGAGAACTGCAAACCCTTCTCTTGTTTTAAATTCATCAGTTTCAGGACTCAAAGGTCTAGAAGGGACTTTAATCCACACTAAGAGAACTTTAAGCCATTGATAATAAATTGATGAGGTTTCCACTTCTGGAAATGTCATACTAGCTTTTTGCAGTCCAACCATCAAACCAAGCACAACCAGAGAATATGGGAAAAGCATTTTTAAAACATTGCATTTTAAGACATTGAAGAGCTACCAGTGCAGTGAGGACTTTGGGAGCCACAAGCCCAGAGAAAACGAAGGTTCAGTACTGAGCATGTGAGGCATTTGCTAATTCATAAACAATAGCTGTGAACTGGCCAAAATGTGGTGACTGATAGACTGAGATGAGGAGAACTTAAGCAGTCCTGTTGAGTTTGTAGACAAAACTTGGAGTTCAAGACCTACCAAGGAGAATGAGCCATGGTAAACACCCTTGGCTTTTAGAGTCCCTAAAGGGCTATGCTATACAACTAGAGGATGAACCAGAATTTGACTCAGTTCAGTTCAGTTCAGTTGCTCAGTCGTGTCCGACTCTTTGCAGCCCCATGAATCGCAGCACGCCAGGCCTCCCTGTCCATCACCAACTCCCGGAGTTCACTCAGACTCACATCCATCAAGTCAGTGATGCCATCCAGCCATCTCATCCTCGGTCATCCCCTTCTCCTCCTGCCCCCAATCCCTCCCAGCATCAGAATCTTTTCCAATGAGTCAAGTCTTCGCATGAGGTGGCCAAAGTACTGGAGTTTCAGCTTCAGCATCATTCCCTCCAAAGAAATCCCAGGGCTGATCTCCTTCAGAATGGACTGGTTGGATCTCCTTGCAGTCCAAGGGACTCTCAAGAGTCTTCTCCAACACCACAGTTCAAAAGCGTCAATTCTTCAGCGCTCAGCTTTCTTCACAGACCAACTCTCACATCCATACATGACCACTGGAAAAACCATAGCCTTGACTAGACAGACCTTAGTCGGCAAAGTAATGTCTCTGCTTTTGAATATGCTATCTAGGTTGGTCATAACTTTCCTTCCAAGGAGTAAGCGTCTTTTAATTTCATGGCTGCAGTCACCATCTGCAGTGATGTTAGAGTTCAAAAAAATAAAGTCAGCTGCTGTTTCCACTGTTTCCCCATCTATTTCCCATGAAGTGATGGGACCAGATACCATGATCTTCGTTTTCTGAATGTTGAGCTTTAAGCCAACTTTTTGACCCTTAGCCTTCTCAAAAATTGGAGCCCAGCTCTGAATTTGCTTATTTTCTATTTGGGTTGAAGTGATATATACCCTTACCCTAAAAGTGATGTTCCCCTCTTCCAAGGCAATAGGAAATACTCTGGATCAAGGTACTGTCAGCAACAGCCTCAGAGTATCACAATACTTTTCGTATATGGTCTCTAGCAATCCACCAGAAATAGCTGGTATACCAGAAGACCAAATGACCATAAAGAGAGAGAGAGAAAAAAAAGATCCACATGACATACAATTATTGGAAATATAATACATAGATTTTAAAATAACTTTTAAGTATTTTTAGGAAACCAATGACAAGATGGGTAATTTCAGCAACTAAATTGAAACAACATAGCATTACATGGAATGTGAAGATTGAAAACTATAATAGTTGAAAGTAACAACTCAATAGAAGGGTTAATTGAACTTCAGTTCATTCACTCAGTCGTGTCCAACTCTGCAACCCTATAGACTGCAGCACGCCAGGCTTGCCTGTCCATCACCAACTCCCGGAGTTTACTTAAACTCATGTCCGTTGGGTCGATGAGGCCATCCAACCTTCTCATCCTCTGTCATCCTCTTCTCCTCCCACCTTCAATCTTTCCCAGTATCAGGGTCTTTTCAAATGAGTCAGTTCTTCGCATCAGGTGGCCAAAGTATTGGAGTTTCAGCTTCAGCATCAGTCCTTCCAATGAATATTCAGGACTGATTTCCTTTAAGATGGACTGGTTGGATATCCTTGCCGTCCAAGGGACTCTCAAGAGTCTTCTCTAACACCACAGTTCAAAAGCATCAATTCTTTGGCGCTCAGCTTTCTTCACAGTCCAACTCTTACATCCATACATGACCACTGGAAAAACCATAGATTTGACTATATGAACCTTTGTTGGCAAAGTAATATCTCTGCTTTTTAATATGCTGTCTAGGTTGGTCATAACTTTTCTTTCAAGGAGTAAGTGTCTTTTAATTTCATGGCTGCAGTCACCATCTGCAGTGATTTTGGAGCCTCAAAAAATAAAGTCTCTCACTGTTTCCACTGTTTCCCCATCTATTTCCCATGAAGTGATGGGACTGGATGCCATCTTAGTTTTCTGAATGTTGAGCTTTAAGCCAACTTTTTCGCTCTCCTCTTTCACTTTCATCAAGAGGCTCTTTAGTTCTTCTTTGCTTTCTGCCATAAGGATGGTGTCATCTGCATATCTGATGTTATTGATATTTCTCCTGGCAATCTTGATTCCAGCTTGTGCTTTATCCAGTCCAGCATTTCTCATGATGTACTCTGCATAGAAGTTAAATAAGCAGGGTGACAATATACAGCCTTGACATACTCCTTTCCCTGTTTGAAACCAGTCTGTTGTTCCATGTCCAGTTCTAACTGTTGTTTCCTGACCTGCATACAGATTTCTCAAGAGGCAGGTCAGGTAGTCTGGTAGTCCCATTTCTTTCAGAATTTTCCAGAGTTTGTTGTGATCTACACAGTCAAAGGCTTTCACATAGTCAATAAAGCAGAAATAGATGTTTTTCTGGAACTCTCTTGCTTTTTCGATGATCCAATGGATGTTGGCAATACAATCTCTGGTTCCTCTGCATTTTGTAAATCCAGCTTGAACATCTGGAATTTCACAGTTCACGTATTGCTGGAGCCTGGTTTGGAGAATTTTGAGCATTACTTTACTAGCGTGTGAGATGAGTGCAATTGTGCAGTAGTTTGAGCATTCTTTGGCATTGCGTTTCTTTGGGATTGGAATGAAAACTGACCTTTTCCAGTCCTGTGGCCACTGCTGAGTTTTCCAAATTTGCTGGCATATTGAGTGCAGCACTTTCACAGCATCATCTTTTAGGATTAGAAGTAGCTCAACTGGAATTCCATCGCCTCCACTAGCTTTGTTTGCAGTGATGCTTTCTAAGGCCCACTTGACTTCACATTCCAGGATGTCTGGCTCTATGTGAGTGATCACACCATCGTGATTAACTTAGACATCATTGAAGAAAGGATTTATGAACTGAAATACAGGCCAGGAGAAAATATTTCAGGCTGCTGCTAACCTGAAACACAAAAGGCAAAAGAAAAATACAGAAAAAGGCGTAAAAGAGTTTAGATCATGAGGAAAAAGTCTAATTTGCATGTAATTCAAGTCATGGAAGGAAAGGATCTAGACTGAGGCAGAGCCATATCTGGGGAGATAATGGCTGGGAATTTTCCAAAACTAACTAAAGACACCAAACCACTAATTCAAGGAAACCACACCAACAGTAAAAGTGACGGGAAAAGACCAAAAAAAAATTTTTTTAAGCAGTTAGAGGAATAAAAGTTATCAATACTTCCTTATTGAGAAGAAATTCACATAACATAAAATTAACGATTTTAAAGTGGACAGTGGCATTAGTATATTCATGGCGTTGTGTAGCCACCATTTCTATCTAGTTTTTAAAAGCTTTAAACATCCCAAAAGGCAACCCCCTACCCATTAAGTTCTTACTCTGTGTTCCACTCTCCCTTCAGCCCCCGGCAACCACCTCATCTGTGTTGTATCTCCATGGGTATACCTGATCTGGACATTCATATAAGTTGGATCATATGGAATATGTGACCTTTTGTGTCTAGCTTCTTTTACTTAGCATGTTTCAAGGATCATCCACACCATAGTATGCATGTATCAGTACTTCATGCCTTTGTATGGTTGGATAATAGTATAGTAGTCTGTTGTATATATATGTCACAGTTAGTTCATCCATTCATCTGTTGTTGAACATTTGGGCCACTTCTGCCTTTTGGCTGTTGTAAATAATACTGCTATGAATTGGTATACAAGAATCTGTTTGCAGACTCCCTTGGCTGCGCAGTGGATACGAATCTGCCTGCCAATGCAGGGGGCATAGTTTCAATCCCTAGTCCTGGAAGACGCCACACGCCGCGAAGCAACTAAGCTCATGTGCCACTCAGCCCATGCCCTAGGGCCTGCCAGCGGCAGCTACCGAACCTGCGTGCCGCAAGGACTGAAGCCCGCACACCCTAGAGCTCGCAGGCCGCAATACGGAGCCTGCGTGCCACAAGGACTGAAGCCCACACACCCTAGAGCTCACATGCCGTGATACGGAGCCTGCACGCTGCAGCTACCGAACCTGCGTGCCACGAGGACTGAAGCCCGCACACCCTAGAGCTCACATGCCGTGATACGGAGCCTGCACGCTGCAGCTACCGAACCTGCGTGCCACGAGGACTGAAGCCCGCACACCCTAGAGCTCGCAGGCCGCAATACAGAGCCTGCATGCCGCAAGGACTGAAGCCCGCACACCCTAGAGCTCGATGCCACGATACGGAGCCTGCATGCTGCAGCTACTGAAGCGCATGCCCCTGAGCCTGTATGCAGAACCTGTTTGCTCTGCAGCAAGAGAAGTTACCACAATGAGAAGCCAGTGCACTTCAAGGAAGAGCGACCCCCACTTGCTGCAACTAGAGGAAGCTCAAGCGAAGTAAGGAAGACCCAGCACAGCCAAAAATAATAAAGAAAAAAGAACCTGTCTGCAGCCCTCTTTTTAAGTATGCTTTTAAAAGTGTATTTATTTTTGGCTGTGCTGAGTCGTTGTTGCAGGGGCTTTTGCCTAGCCGCAGGGGGCAAGGGCTGCTGGCTCACCATGGCGCCCCAGCTTCTCACGGCACTGGCTCCTCTTGCTGCGGAGCGCAGGCTCTGGGGCACCCAGGCTTCAGTAGCTGTGGCACGTGGGCTCAGCAGGTGCTGCCCCCCAGCTCTTCAGCACAGGCTCAGTAGCTGTGGCATACAGACGCAGTCGCTCCGAGGCATGTGGGATCTTCCCAGGTCAGGGATTGGACCCTGCATTGGCAGATGGATTCTTTACAACTGAGCCGCCAGGGAAGCCCTCCACCCCTCCTTTTAATTATTTTAGGTTTATACCTAGAGGTGGAATAGATGAGTCATATGGTAATTCTATGTTTAATATTTTGGAGTGAAATTGCTCAGTCATGTCCCACTCTTTGTGACCCCATGGATTGTGGCCCACCAGGCTCCTCTGTCCACGGGATTTACCAAGCAAGAATACTGGAGTGGGTTGCCATAACTTTTTGAGGAAACTCCAAACTGTTTTCTACAGTGGCTGAAGCATTTTATATTCCCACCAGTTTCTCCACACCTTGATCAGGACTTGTTATTTTCCTTTTATAAAAAATTATAGCCAGTTCTGGTGTTGTGTGAAGTAGCACCTGATTGTGGTTTTTATTTGTATTTCCTTAGTGACTAATGATGGAGAAGGCAGTGGCACCCCACTCCAGTACTCTTGCCGGGAAAATCCCACGGGCGGAGGAGCCTGGTGGGCTGCAGTCCATGGGGTCTCTAAGAGTTGGACATGACTGAGTGACTTCACTTTCACTTTTCACTTTCATGCATTGGAGAAGGAAATGGCAACCCACTCCAGTGTTCTTGCCTGGAGAATCCCAGGGATGGTGGAGCCTGGTGGGCTGCCGTCTATGGGGTCGCACAGAGTCAGACAGGACTGAAGCGACAGCAGCAGCAGCAGCAGCAGCAGCAGCAGCAGCAGTGACTAATGACATTGAGCATCTAGCCCAATCAGCAAGCATGTGCTTCCTGGCCACTTGTATATGTTTTTTTAGAGAAATGTCTCCGAGTCCTTTGCCCATTTTCTTAATTGGATTGTCTTTTTGTTGAGTTGTTAGAGTTCTTTATATCTTTCAGATACCACACCCTTATCAGATATATTTTCTTTTTTTTTTACCCTTTTTTTAATTGGAGGGTAATTTCCTTACAGTAGAGCCTTGGCTTCAGCTATACAGCAACATAAATCAGCTCTCAGTATGCATATATCCCCTCCATCTGAGCCTCCCTCTCACTGCCCCCGTCTCATCCCTCTAGGCCATCGCACAGCACCAAGCTGAGCCCCCGAGCTCCCAGCAGCTTCTCACTAGTTCTCTGTTTCACACGCGGTGGTGTGTCTATGTCAGTGACACTCTCCTTTCGTTCCACCCCCTCCTTCCTCCCACTGGGTCCAAAGTCCATTCTCTACCTCAAGATTTTTTTTCAGTCTTTCAAGCACAAGTTTTTCATTTTGATGGAGTCCAATTTGTCTTTTTTTTTCTTTCAGTGTGTTTTTCTATGTCATACCTAAGAGACCATTGCCTAATTCAAAGTCACAAAACTTCCAAGAGTTTTATAGCTTTAGCTCTTATATTTAGATCATCCATTTTGAGTTAACGTATGTATATCATGTGAGAGTTGGACTATAAAGAAAGCTGAGTGCCAAATAATTGATGCTTTTGAGCTATGGTGTTGGAGAAGACTCTTGAGATTTCCTTGGAGTGCAAGGAGATCCAACCAGTCCATCCTAAAGGAAAAGAAAGGTTAGTCACTCAGTTGTGTCTGACTCTTTGTGACCCCATGGATGTAGCCCACCAGCCTCCTCCGTCCACGTGATTTTCCAGGCAAGAGTACTGGAGTGGGTTGCCATTTCCTTCTCCAGATAGGAAATCAGTCCTGAATATTCATTGGAAGGACTGATGCTGAAGCTGAAACTCCAATGCTTCGGCCACCTGATGCAAAGAACTGGTTCATTTGAAAAGACCCTGATGCTGGGAAAGATTGAGGGCCGGAGGAGAAGGGGACGACAGAGGATGAGATGGTTGGATGGCATCACCGACTCGATGGACATGGGTTGGGTGGACTCTGGGAGTTGGTGATGGATAGGGAGGCCTGGCATACTGCGTTTCATGGGGTCACAAAGAATCAGACACGACTGAGCGACTGAACTGAACTGAACTGCTTTAAAAAAGTAAAGAAGAAATTGCAGTCGTAATTACAAAATATTGAATAAAATAATAACATACCAAAACTTGTGTAATACAGCTAAAGCTATTTTAGAGGGAAATCTGTGGCTTTCAAAGCAAATATTGGAACAGAAGAAAGGCTAGAAATCAGTGTTGTAAACATTCCTCTCAAAGAATAAAAACAATCAAATAAAGGAAATAATAAAGATCATAAATTAATAGAAACCAAATATCAAGAGAAAAAAAAAAACAAGTAAAAGTTGTTTTTTGAAAAGACTAATGAAACTGACAACATCTGATAATCAAGAAAAGGACCCAAATGACCCATAATAAGAGGGGCAAAAAAGAGGACATCACTGCAGAGCTTATGTATTAATACATTAAAAATAAAAATAATAAATTTCCTTAAAACAGAAAGTAAAATGAGGGTTATTAGGGGTTAGAAGGAGGGGGGAAGGGAAGTTGTTGTTTAATGGATATATGTTTCAGATTTGCAATATGAAAAAGTTCTGCAGATGCTTCTCAACAATGAATATAATTAACAGTACTCAACTATACACTTTAAGAGAAAGGGCTTACCTGGTGGCACTATTGGTAAAAAATCTGCCTGCCAGTACAGGTAGACATGAGAGACACAGGCTTGATCCCTGGGTTGGGAAGATCCCCTGGAGGAGGGCATAGCAGCCCACTTTAGTATTCTTGCCTGGAGAATCCCTGTGGACAGAGGAGCCTCGTGGGCTACAGTCCATGGGGTCGCAAAGACACAATTGAGTGACGAAATGCAACATAGATAAGGTGGCTCACTGGTAAAGAATCCTCTTGCCAATGCATGAGATATGAAAGCGGGTTTGATCCCTGGGTTGGGAAGATTCCCTGCAGGAGGAAATGGCAACCCACTCCAGTATTCTTGCCAGGAAAATCCCATGGACAGAGGAACCTGCTGGGCTACAGTCCACGGGGTCACAAAGAGTTGGACACGACTAAAGCAACTTAGCACAAGCACAATTCCCTTAAAAATGGTCAAGATGGCAAATTTTATGCTGTTTTTTACTATAATAAAAAAAATTAATAATAAAATGAACAAGTTCCTTGAAAAATACTAAGTACCAAAACTGATACGGAAGAAACAGGAAATCTGAAATCTGAAACAGGAAGTCTAAATTCTCTGAATTTACTGCTGCTGCTGCTGCTGCTGAGTCACTTCAGTCGCGTCCCACTCTGTGTGACCCCATAGACGGCTGCCCACCAGGCTCCTCTCTCCCTGGGATTCTGCAGGCAAGAACACTGGAATGGGTTGCCATTTCCTTCTCCAATGCATGCATGCATGCCAAATCGCTTCAGTCGTGTCCGACTCTGTGCGACCCCATGGACAGCAGCCCACCGGGCTCCTCTGTCCACAGGATTCTCTAGGCAAGAATACTGGAGTGGGTTGCCATTTCCTTCTCCAGAATTTATTACTAAACCTAAGTAATAAAGTAATCATTTAAACTCTTCCTTCAGAGAAACACTCCAGGGGTAAGAGATTAAGAGGTACAAACTACTATGTATAAAATAAGATACAAGGACATAGAGTGTGGAACACAAGGAATATAGGCAGCATTTTATAATAACTTTAAATGGAGTATAATCTATAAAAATATTGAATCACCATGTGGTCTACCTAAAACTAATATAATATATATAAAATATTATGAATGTTATAATATCAGACTATACTTTAATTTTTTAAATGATTTTTTTTTAAATTTGAACTCTAGACCTAGATAGTTTCACTGGTGAATTATTTATAATATCTCAGGAAGAAATAAAACAATCCTACACAAATTTGTCCAGAGAACAGAAAAAGAGGAACAAACTAAGTTCCTCCTTGCAGGGCTCAAGTCCCGCAACAAGACCAGCATAACATTGACACCAAATCATGACAAAGACGTTCCAGAAAGGAAAATTGCAAGTTAATTTATTGTATTAATATAGATACAGATATTCCAAATAAAATATGAGCTAAATGAATTGACAATATATGAGCAGGAAAACTTATGGCCAAGTTAAATTTGTTAAAAAATGCAAGGTTGAGAATCAGTGGGATTCAACACATTGACAGAATGAAAGCGAAAACTCCTATTTTTATCTTATAAATACAGAAAAGGCGTTTGCTGAAATTCGACACCCATCCTTCCTTATCCAATAGAGTATTCATCACTGATACAGAACTAGATGGTAAGACTTTTTATAAAGGTACTGTGATTAAGATTGTGAGGTATTGCTACAAGGATGGACATAGAGCTTAATAGTACGGAATATGGTCCCAAAACAACCATGCGTTTATGGACACTTGATCATATGAAGGTAGCACTGTGTAGTAGTGAGCATGAGAATGGTCTTCCAATCTGTGGCTGTACATCAGCCAAATATCTACAAAGAAAAGCAAAAGTCGCTCAGTCGTGTCTGACTCTTTGAGACCCCATGGACTATACAGTCCATGGAACTCTCCAGGCCAGAACACTGCAGTGGGTAGCCTTTCCCTTCTCCAGGGGATCTTCCCAACCCAGGTCTCCCACATTGCAGGCAGATTCTTTACCAGCTGAGCCACCAGGGAAGCCCAGGAATACTGGAGTGGGTAGCCTTTCCCTTCTCCAGCAGATCTTCCCAACCCAGGAACTGAACCGGGGTCTCCTGCATTGCAGGTGGATTCTTTACCAGCTGAGCTATCAGGGAAGCCCTAAAACGAGAAAGTGAATCTCAATTCCTACTTTACACCATACTCAAAAATGAATTCGAAATGCAACATAGATCTAAATGTGGAAAGCAAAACAATGAAGCTTCTGAAAGATAAAACAATTTCTTCAGAACCTTGGGATAGGCAGTTTCTCACATAGGAATCAAAAGAGCACTTAACATAAAATAAAAGATAAATGGATCCACACTAAAATTAAGAGATTCTGTCTGTCATAATACAGTATTTTAGAAGAAAACCTATAGCATTTATAGCAAAGTAATAAGTAATACTTATGTATTACTTACATAAAGTCAGGACAAAGGACTCACACTCGGAATAAAGGAAAAGACTGACAACCTGATAACAAAATGAGCAAAAGAAACATTTCAGGATGAGCAAGATATACAAATAGCCTAAAAACATATAAAAAAGTGCTCATCCTTTTTAGTCATCACGGGATATAAATTAAAACCACAATGAAATACCACTATATACCCACCAGAACTGCAAAAGTTTTTAAGTCAGAAAAATATCAAGAATTAGTGTAGATATAGAGAAACTGGAATTCTTGGCCACTTCTGGGGGTAAAAATTGGTGAAGCCACTTTGGAAAACTGCCAGTATATACATCTACCTAGGACCCAGCAATTTCACCCCTAGATTAAACTGAAGGGATCTGGGCAAGAGACACATAAAGATATGTGTGTATGTGCGCCGGGTCACTTCAGTCGTGTCCAACTCTGCAACCGTATGGACTGCAGCGTGTCAGGCTCCTCTGTCCGTAGGATTCTCCAGGCAAGAATACTGGAATGGGGTGTCCTGCCCTTCTCCAGGGGACCTTCCTGACCCATGAAAGTCTTTTATCTCCTGCATTGGCAGGCAGGTTCTTTATTGCTAGTGTCACCTGGGAAGCCCCCACACAAAAAGATTCCTAACAGCAATATTCATAATAGCTCCCAGTGGAAACCATGCTAATGTCCGTTAATAGAAGATTGGGGGACTGCCCTGCGGATCTAATGGCTAAGACTCCAAGCCACCAGCGCAGGCCCAGGTTCAATCCCCGATCAGAGAACTGGATCCCACATGCCGCAAATAAAAGATCTCCTGCCACAACTAAAAACCCCACATGCCACAGTTCAGACACAGTGCAGATGAAAGAACAAAATCTTCTATTTTTATTTTTTTTAATAGAAGATTAGGTAAATAGGTTGTGGGGCAGTCATACCATGGAGTATCACACAGCAATGAAAGTGAAGAAGCTGCTGCTGTATTCAGTGACACAGATGAATGTCACAACATAACATAGTCTGAAAAAGTCCAAGCTTGAAAGAATATATACTCTGTTTCTATTTATGTGAAATTAAAAACAGGCAAAACTAAACCATGATCTGAAAAGTCTGAATTGTGGTTTCCCTCGGAGGAAAAGAGAAGGCCTGGTGACTGGGATCAACAGAGGCCCTTGCAGAGTGCTGGTGGGGTTCTCGTTCTTGACCCAGTGATTTCACGGGCATCTCCTCTGTGGAAACTCACCTAGCTGGAAGCGTATACACTGTGCACGGCTGTATACAGGTTACACCTCCATTAACAGTCTACTTAGTGACAGTGTGTCGCCAATAATAAGAATCAGGTAATCAGCAAACAGCGTGTTTCCAGGTGCTGAAAAATTTACCATACTTTCTCGGCAAAGCCAGCATCATGCTTTTTTCTAAAATTCAGCTGCTTGTGTGTTCCTCTCTTGATATTTTATTTTTCTCAAGCAAACTGGTTAATAGCTGGGTAGATTGCTAAGTAAATTCTGACCCATGGTTTATTACCAAAGATTTGGTGTCAGCTGATCAACACAGTATCACAAAAAACTTAGCTCATTTCCACTTCTGGAGGCTTTAGTTCTTCCTGCAGAGAAAAAACTTCTTCTTCCTCTCTTTTCTTTTGTTTCGTTTTTTAAATCTTTAAGCTTTAAGCCCAGTTGGACTGTGCAGATTCTTCTGAGCGCTGAGACTCAGCAATCAGAGATCAAGCATCCCATCTCTTACTTGGGACTCGTCTTAAGAGGTCTGCTTATACAGATGGCAAGCATCTTTTAATTCATCCCAGTTTTTTAAATGCAGAAGTTTTTAATAAGGAAAGTTAAACAAGAAGTGACCATGAAATGGTTTCATTTAAAACTATACTCTGTATAATATCTTTCCTCTCCTCCCTGTCCATCCTATCATTTAAAAAATAAGAACAAAGTTACAGCAATTATAATACCTTATTTCAAGGCTCAAAAAGCTGTAGTAATCAGGACAGTGTTGTATTAGTGTGAAGACAGACAACTGAGGACTTCGCTGGTGATCCAGTGGTTAAGAATCTACCTTCCAAATGCAGGGGACATGGGTTCAATCCCTCCTCGGGGAACTAAGATCCCGCATGCTGCAGGGCAGCTAAGTCTGCGTGCCACAGCTAGAGGGCCCGCATGCCCCAGCTGCCGAGCGCGGGAGCTGTGGAGCCACGTGCAGCAAATGGGCCAGCCTGCGTGGCACAGTGAGAGCGCCTGCACGCCGCAACAAACCCCCCCGCGCCACCACTGAGACCTGCCACAACCAGACAAATCAACTGCCCAGAAAAAGACCACACCAGTTGATTGATGGATTTTCTTTTTTTTTTTTTCACCTTTTAAAAAAAATTGGAATATAATTGCTTTACAATGTTGTGTTAGTTTCTGCTGTACAATATTATGAATCAGCCATATGTATAAATATTATTTAGAGACATGGATCGGCTCACAGTGGCTGTCTGAGAAAGGACTGGAAATTACTGGTCTTAACATGTGTAGAGTTAATCATGTAAAGGAACTTTGATATAGATAGGAAGTTTTTCATGCATTCTGACCTGTCAGTCTGCCCAACTGATGACCCTGTGCCCTCTCCTACCTCCACCGGCCTGCTTAGCTCAGAACAGAAGCCTTCAAATGTATAAGCGGAATCTTTTTAAGAGCACCAGGCAGCTTTTGCTGGAAGAGCTCCAGTGGTCAATCTCTCGAGGATCCAAGCACTGACATTTATATATTTAAAGTGTGCTTACACTGAGGGATGCCTGTATTCTTTTCATAAGAGCCCTAAATGGACATGTTTGAGAAAATGTGATGCTTTGAAGATAATCCACATTTTTTTCCTTCAAGCCAGGTGGGGAGTATAGACCTGATGACCTATTAAGTCCCTTTTTCTTGCTCCTTTTCCAGGTGGTCACTTCTTTCATCGGAACTCTCTGTCCCCTCGAAGCCTGGTGTATGAAAGTGAATTCTCCACAATCGAACCGTCTTTGGACATGTATGATGAGAACAAAACCTGATTTTCTAAGTGGACTGTCCCCTCCTTTTGATTTATGATCACCTTTCTTGTTTTGTATTCTTCTGTCTGTGTCCATTTTGGGAGAATGGCAGTGCTTTCCAGGCACAGGTTGGGGCTCAGGGTTACAAAGTCCCCCAAGGCGAGGCTTTGAGGGCAGCTTTATTGCCCAGGTGGCCTCACAGCACGGAAAACCTCCCCAAAGCTGGGCACTGAACATGGGCCCCAAGAAGCCTGGCTGTTTCCGGAGAAGACGCGGGGCCCAGGGGGTAGGATTGCTTTGCCAGTGGGCTCTGAATAATCACATGCTATCTGTGTTGGGGTGACGCTGGGGTTTTTAGATAACCTTTGTGCTCCCCGCTTATACAGCATACTAAAGCCTATAGGCGCTGCTTCTGACTGGTGCAGGGCACACGTTGCTGGTGTGCCCTGCTCTGCATTTTCCTGTCTCTTACTTTACTTCCTGTTAAAGGGCCTCCTTCTAAAGTTTCCTAATAGAAAGCCTCGTCTCTTGTTCCTCCCCTGAGGCTGACCCCAAGCGCTGCAGTGGAGCTGCAGGCTGTGCAGGGTGGGCAGCTCTCCATGTTGTTGCTAGCCCCCCTAGCAGAGCGTGGCATAAGGTGAGCAGTGCCTCTGTGACCACTGAGACACGGAAAGTCCTGTCCCCGAGGCCGGTGGACCTGTCTTCTTGGCAACTGCTGAGGGGTATGGGGAGGGGGTGCTCAGGAGGCCAGCTGGGCATAGTGACCCCTGGGTGATGGCCAGTGATCGTCAGAATCAAAAAGCTCGGAGTGCTTTCTTGAGAAAAATCAACCACCTCCTTGCTGTGAGATACCACATAAACAGCCCTCTTAAGTCTACCCACCCAGCCCAGTCCCCTCCGTCAGCCTCAGCTGAAGCAGGCCCAGGAGCTCAAGGCATTGCGGACATCAGAGACACGTGTGTTCTTCCCATGTTCAAGTTACCATCTCAAGAAACGTGTATCTCCAGAGTGCTCCCAACACAGAACCACAGTGAGCTAACTGATAAAGCTGACTACGCATCCTTTTTGCTCAAGAATGCACCATAGTTCGCCTGTTTCTCCTCTGGATATGAGCTACACAGAGATGTACATGTAAGCCCTCAGCTCCTGTGTGAGACTTCAGTGTGTGACTTCAGTTCCACGTGCCTGGAATTTGATCTGGCAGCAAGCCACGCAGACTTGCCCTGTTATTTGTATTGACTCTGTAGGACAGAGTTTGAGGGGAACACTTGCCATTTCTCCTGTGAAGCTGGCTTCTCCTGCTGTGATGTGTTGCTCAGATGCCTCAGACACAGTGGTGCCTGGAACGAAACGCCTCAGAGAATCAGGGTGTGATGTCACCTCCGAGTGACCAGCAGCATGCTATCGTTTGAGGCTGGAGCAGTGCAGAGTCAACAGCTTTTTCTTTTTAGCTTTAACCAAGGGCTTTTATTTGGTTTTCCTTTGTACTCTAGTCTTTGTACTATAAAAATATTTTTGATAAACAGTTCCAAGAGAGTACTGTTTGGAAAGACGGGTCTGGCCCCCGGCTTCACAGTGAGAGAATGTGTCTCAAGGAGAGCAGAGCTTGGTCTGTCGGAGGTTCCAGACACGCACCTGCGTCAGTGTTTGGTTTGGCCGTCTTCCAGAGAAGGTGGCTCAGTTCTGACCACGGTGTCACTACCGTGACCTTGTTTCCCTGAACCACAACTTAGGTCCCAGTGGAGTGTCTTCTGATTTGTGCATTAGGAAAGCATATATGTTAAATTTCACTCCAGACATTCCTTTACTGAAAAGAAATGAAATTACTCGAGAAGAAACTAAAAACTTAGACCCTAAAAGTCTGCCTATTCATAGAATATTTGAATTTCTGGTAAATCTAGGGCACACATTCACTGTCAAACAAAGAGGCATTTCTTACGAGGAAATTCTCTCAGAATAGTGCTTCAGATCCCAACTCTTTCCTAAAACTTGGGGCCACTTTCCTACTAAGCTACAGAATGTCCTGCTTTTGTCCGGAGAGACAGACAGTAACTTCTGGAAGGTCCTATCTCCCAGGGATAGGGAGGGTAGCATTTTTTGTCCCAAACAACACGTTGTCTCTTTGCTGGAAGCTGTGCCAAGGGGAAATCCTCTGCCCAGCCCCCACCCCACCCCCAGGGATCCTGGCAGAGGGCGGGACCCCAGGCTGCTTGCAGAGAAAGCACTTCTCACTGTAGGCAGTCCTGCCCGTGAGAAGCTTGAGGTTCATGGAGCAGAGTGTCTTGGAAAGTTGGGGTGCAGAGAGGTGCTTCTGCCCCGTATCTCAGTGTCTGCCAGTCTTACAGCTGCAGTGGTTATTAGCCGGGGATGATATGATAACCTCTGATTGTTTTTTGTGGGTTTGGGGGGAAGGGGGCAGAGAGTACTATTTGAAGAGTGGGAGGGATAGAGGAGTGAGCTTCTTACACCACAAACCCTCTGGCCCTTCAGGAGACTGCTCTGAGCTGAGCCTGGCTCCCAGGGCCCCCTCTGTAAAGATGGGCATGGCCTCCACCCTGTCTCCAGGCCGAGCTGGGTGAAGAGCCAGCAGGCACCACAGGACAAGTGCGGAGCTGGGCCTGGAGCAGCCTCATCCGTTAGCTGATCTGTGAGGAACTGGGTTGTGACAGGTAAAATGCAAACTTTACAATTTGGTGGGCTTTAACTTCCTAAGGGAAGAACTGCCCATAGCCCTGCTTTCCTTTCAGGAAAGAGAGGGAGCGAGCAGAGGCACTTGGTCCAGTAACCGCCAAGCTGTCCACAGTACAAGGGCTAGGCTTGGTGGTGTGCGTGGGCAGCGTGTCTATCCAGGGCTGCCCGCCTCTGCCTTCTCAGGGGGAGACAGGCTTTACCACCGGGAGCTTGTCTTGACAGAGTCTGGTGAGTCCCACTTTGGAAGAAAGGCCTGGCCCAGAGGAGCGGACACACTTCCCTGAACACCCTCATCTAGACTGATGCACCAATCTGAAGCTGATAGCCCAACTTCTTTGTGGGGCTACAAAGAGTCAAAGCAAAACAGAATAACTAAACTTGAGTAACTTGATATTTACTGTGGGCTTTATAAGCTCTTCCCATATTTTAATACCTCTCACATCCAGTTCTTTCCTTGACTTCTGTGTTATATGAAACTGGTTTCAATGGAAAAAAATCAGATGTTATCTTGCTTGCTGTTCGCCTTTATCATCTGAGCAGTGATTCTGCAGGAAAACGAGATGGTGTTAATATCCGGTCACCTGTAACAACGGTTGGTGCTCATAAACTTCATGAAACAAAAGCACCATTTCCAGGAAGCAGCATTGAGAGGGAAAAGGTAGGAAGTTCTCACTAGGTGCCAAACACATATATAGGGAGTTACGGTGAATCCAGTGATTGTTAGGCTGTTACTGAAACTGGCACCTTATCAGCCAGCTGAGATGTGAGCCCAAATGAAATGGTGGTGGGTGCTGAAGAGGCTTCAGGGCGTAGATGGAAGGCTGTGGTGCAGCTCAGGAACCCCACCAGCAGGACCTGTGGTTGCTGAGGATGCCGTGCAGACCAGGGGACTGAGACCAGCAAGGCCTTGGGTTCACCTCCTGGGAAAGGAGAGCTTTGCTGTGGGGAGGGCTCACATCTCAGCTTTGCAAAGAGGAGGAGCTGGAGGGGGTGAGCCGGGTAGGCCTGCAGTGCCTGGGTGCTGGCGTCTGGCTGAGAGTTCGGGAGGAGGGAGTCATCAGATTGAATCAGAAGCCTAGCGCTGGTCTCAGTGACCCAGGGGGTTGGGCGGACACAGAGGGAGAGAGACATGGGAACAGCTTAGATCTGAGGGCTGGCAAGACTTCTAGGGGAGGCACAGAGATACAGCCCTGGACCTCAGGCAGAGGTGTGGGGAGGCGAGGGTGGTCAGTGTGTGGCTCCACTGGGCATCAGAATACTGGGAAGCTGTGTTAAATGGACACAATACCTAGAGCTACCAAAGTAGGCACCATGTCATCCAGGCCTCGGGTGCCCCAAATCTCTCCCTCCCCTCCTTCCCACACACACTCACTGGGGTTAGAGTCTCCTAAAGTGGGTATAGACAGGCCTGGGGGTCCTAAGCTAAGCTCAGATGATGATGGATGCCAGAATAGGGTGAAAATCGCCCACTGATTTGAGAACCAGGACAATGACATTTGAGGACAGAAGGGGCTACAGACAGCAACTGACTTAGAAAAAACCACTGAGCAGAACTTCCCTATTCAAGAAAAGTGGTAGTCACTTCACTGCTGTGCCAGGAGAAGCCTCACTAAAGCCCAGAGATGGGGTTTGGGGTTATCAAACTCAGAATTCACTCCCAACTCCATGTATGGGGCAACTGCTATGACATCCACAGCTTAAAATAAGTGTCTTCCCTGTTAAAGGCAGTTGTTAAAAGTGAGATGTGTTGACTTTTGCCATTTCTTTTGGCCTTGTTGGTAAATCACTCCAAAGTCTATTTGGAAAAGGATGAAATGAATGTCATGTTCATGGAACATCCATGGGTGTGGTTAAGATTCTTTCAGCAGGACTGGAGCACGCCTTAAAGATTTTAAGTTTGGTTACAGAGAAAATTCAGGGGAAAAGGCTACAGAGGTAAGGCGCCTGTGTTTCCTTCATGAAATTGTGCTTTTTTTTTTTTTTTAAACTGTCCTACAAAGCAGCCAGAAAAACAAAGCATGCCAGCTCCCACAACCAGAAGAGAACGGTTTCTCCCACAAGAGACCATGTCCGCAGCTGGCCAGCCCCTATCACTCCTCTGGGAGTCAAGTTAGGAGGTTTGCCCTCTTTCTTAGGGGTACCCTGAAAGATCCCCGAAGGCTGAACCTTGAAGAAGAGTCCAGTGGGTCTTCAGTGGACATGGGGTAAAAGCAGTCACCTGAGCTCTCCAGAGCTGCCTCCCACCAGCCTTCAGTGATCATGGAGGAGAGGCGATGCCGTTGGCCTAGAGGGCTGAAAGAACAATATCTTTGCCCAAGACTTGACTCTCATGGTCCCAGAAGGCCCTGGGCGGCTCCCGGTTCATAACTTGGGACTTAACTGGGGTTTTGCCCCTTGCAGTTCAAAATAGCTCAAGCCATGCTTTCTTCACTTTGACTTGTGGGGAGAGAAAGATACTTTGTGACAAACAGAAAACAAAGAAACTGAACTTCCTGCAGACTTGAGTATCAGTGTTTCCGAAGGATTCCCGGCTGCTGGAATCACTCAGGCCTTTGTCCCAGGTCTCCCAGTTCCTCCCACTGGATCACCCACACGCATGTCCACAGACAGACAGAGGTCTGAGGTGACGCAGACCCGGCTCAGCAGCCTGAAAGGAGTAACTTTCTCAGAAACGGCAGGCATGGGGAGCACTGCCGGTGGCCCAGAGGCAGCAGCCACAGCGTGCCTACTCAGGCCGAGTGTGGCATCCGGCTCGGCTCTAAGCACCTTCACAAACCGCACCCCTTCTTCTTCGGTGGAAGGGCCAAGAGCTGGAGGATGTCATTAGCACCCTTTTATCAGCTGCAGTGGGGTCTTGATCCGCTGGGACACAGCTTCTAGGGTCACCCACTCATTTAATGCTGGCCCGAAATGGCTCACTTCTCACCAGCCTGCGATAGTCCACTTGGGCAGGACTGTGTGCAGGCAAGAGGCGTGCTGGTCATCTGGGAAGTCTGACCAGCTTTCATCAGCTCCTTACCCCTCGTGATAATCACTCTGTCCAGCTCTTAGCAACTTAGAGCTACCAGCATCTGTGGAGAGTTACAGATGATAGTTCTGAGCTATTTTTACAAATTTAACCCAACACAAAGCGAATTCTAATTTGCTGTAGGATTTATCCTTCATCCATAATTATGTCCACATATATTTACACTTAGAGAAGAAAACGGCAATGCATTCTAGTATTCTTGCCTGGAGAATTCAATGAACAGAGGAGCCTGCAGCCCATGAGGTAGCAAAGAGCTGGACACGACTGAGCATGCACACACACACACGCATTTACACTATGTGACGTTAGAGGAGTTTTCTAGTGACGGGGCAGCGCTGAGCCAAGATGTCTGTGGAAACAGAAGAGGTAAACCATCACACCTCAGGCCACTTCTTTCCCAGCTGAGCAAGCTGTTCCTAAGCAGAAAGACTCACTGCCTACTGCCTACTGCCCACCAGCATGCCACAGGACCAGGTCAGTGGGTGTGACCAGTGCCAGAGTCCCGACTCCTCTGCTAGGTACCCAGCCTGAGATGACACAGCCATCCTAGAGAGAAGTGAGAGGGTATCATGTCCATTCACTCCCTGGCAGCCCAGGCCTGTCTTGCTGACCCAGTTGGAGGAGGGGCACCCTTGGCCCAATCTTAGGGCCAGAAGCTGGAGTCTTAGGCTGAGAATGGAAAGCAGGGTCCACTTCTGAGTGGCAGTGACTCTAGCTAAGGAAACTTGACCCAGTGATTCTAAAAACAGGAAAAGACTCCAAGCTAGGAAATGCTATTTGGAATATGGGGAGCCCCATCATCTAATAGAACAATCCTGTTCCTAAACAAGAGAAGACGTTGGTCCAAGTCCTAGGCCACATACGTCACAATTGGTTTTTTTACCTTCAGTAGCTTTTATACTCATGTTAAAGTTAGCGCTTTCATATTTCGGCCATTCAAAGAGCTCAGCGCCTCTTTCTCCGAGTTTCTGCAAACCATGCACAACATCTCAGAGGGTGGCATACAAAACTATTTTTCTAACTATAGCACAGGTAGTTTGGGGTGGGGGAGGCTTGGGATATACCTACATGTAGCCAACAACTTATTTTCCCACCTTGAGGGATGAAAGGGAGACTGTATACCTGACTTTAATTTGCCATTGGATCTCTTGTACCAGAAAAAACACATATCAAATATCCAATAAGTAAAATTGATCATTAGCTTAATCTGGGGACTCGCTATAAGGAAGGGTCACTTTGACCAGAACACAGATACCTACAAATACAATGTGAGCTGATTTCTTGGCAACCTTTAAAATGTTCTGGGCAGCACAACTTCTAGGTCCGTACAGTTGATGTAAGTATAATTAAGTAGTGAAATTGTATGGTATATTCCTATATGCCAATAGTGTATACCTGTATGTGCAGGATTTGCTAATATAACCATTTCAATAAAAACTTGTTGAAAAAGATGCATTGGCCCCATGGAGTACTGTTGGTGGATACCTGTATCAGTGAGGACTCTCTTGGTTGCAAATGACTGAAACCCCAACCCAAACTGGCATAAGTAAAAAAAAATAGTGTGGTGTTCCCCAAAAGCTAAAATGCCACAAGTATGCATATATCACTTATGGAATGTCTGGGCCCTCAAATACTGACCCCAGGACACATCTGCTAGTCATAGCCTCATCAGCACAAGAGCTGGCCTGACTCCCCAGGAGACCAGAATGGTATCTCCTCGACCAGTTGGCTCGGTTGGAAACACATAGCCTTCACTGGACCAGCCCCTGTGGTCACGGAGGTAAAATGCGCCCTTAGCCAAGGCCAGAACTGGCTCTGCTGTTGTCGCCACGAGTGCATTCAGCTTCCCTTGAAAGACAGGAGCTGAGAGCTGAAAGACGTGGTTGCTACAGCAAAATCATGATGCTATGCAGGAAGAAATGGAGGTTGGGGCAAAACCAGCAAGTGTCCAATACATGTAGAAAAGAGTTGGAACCAGGAAGGTGTGGACGTTAATACGACTTCTGCACTTATTAGTATGAAACTGGCAAATCACCTGTCTGGATTTCAGTTTTATCTCTTTAATGCTGCTGCTGCTGCTGCTAAGTCGCTTCAGTCGTGTCCAACTCTGTGCGACCCCATAGACGGCAGCCCACCAGGCTCCTCTGTTGTCCCTGGGATTCTCCAGGCAAGAACACTAGAGTGGGTTGCCGTTTCCTTCTCCAGCGCATGAAAGTGAAAAGTGAAAGTGAAGCCGCTCGGCAGTGTCTGACTCTTAGCAATCCCATGGACTGCAGCCTACCAGCTCCTCCGTCCATGGGATTTTCCAGGCAAGAGTACTACAGATGCTTAATATCAAAAATCACTAGGAAAATGCAAGTCCAAACCACATGAGATACTACTTTTTATCTACTTGGTGGCTATAATAAAAAACATAGTAACAAGTGTTGACTAGATATGGAGAAAGTGCAACTCTCACACATTACTGGTGGGAATGTGACATGGTGCAACTGCTTTGGAGAACAGTTTACAGTTCCTCAAACACATAGCTTTATCATATGGCCCAACAATTCTACTCTTATGGGTCTACCCAAGAGAACGGAAAACATGTTCACCCAGAACCTTGCACACAGATGTTCATATCAGTGTTATCCATAACAGCCAAGAAGGGGAAATAGCCCACATGTCCATCAACTGGTACATGGCTAAATAAAATGTGGTATACATAAGCAATGGAATATTATTCAGGCATAAAAAAGAATGCTAAAACACAGATGAACATTGACTACATTACAGTAAGTGAAAGAGGCAGAACACAAAAGGCCGTATGAACCGTATGACTTCCTTTATATGTATCTTGCCACTCACTCTGGGCACTGAACCCAGGGTAGATAAGGCACAACAGGGGAAGCTGGAAGAAGACTCGAGGAGCCAAGGGGACTGCAGGCATGTTTATTCTTTCCAGGAAGTGGCTGCCCGGAGTCTTCAAAGACTACTGATATACTACGCCGGACAAAAGCGGCCCGTGGCCAAGTAGGCGTGCAGGCCCAGTGCAGGTCAGCATCATCGTTGTTTACAGAACATAAGGTATGAGGCTGTGACAGAGTGGGGCAGGAGAGCCTGGCTGACGCCGTGTTGTCAGTCACCCTCTCCAAAATATGAAATGTCCAGAATAAGCAAAATTATAAGGATACAGATAGACTGATTTCTGGGGGTGGGGGGTGGAAGGGGTTGGGGTATAAGGAATGACTGCGAAGAGCTGAGAGGTTTCTTCTTGAAATGATGAAAATATCCTGGAATTCTGCTACTACCTCCCAGCCTAGCGTGCTGTGCTCTCTGCCTGTTCCCATCAGGGCTTTGCCTGCCTCCTGGCATCAGATTCCCTCCTCACAGTGTGTACAGTTACACAACTTTGGGAATATACTAATCACTGTCTTGTGAATTTTACAGCAGTGAGGTTTATGGGAATGTGAATTCCATCTTTGAAATTAAGGGAGGAAAATGAAGTAGGCTTAGCACAGTCTAAGTGTTCAATAATTTTTTTTTTCCTTCTCATAAAGAACAGTTCTCCAAAGGTTGTCTCCAGATTATCAGCATCAGAATCACCTAGGAGTTTATTAGAAATGCAAATACTCTGAGGGGGGGCCCGGCAATCTGCTTTAACGAGCCCTCCAGTGCACGCTCAAGCAGCTGCACCATTTCACCTTCCCACCAGTAATGTGTGAGGAAGGAAGGCACAAAATAACCCTTTACCTCCCCTCAAGGGGTTAACAAGTACAGTTGGCCCCGGAACAACACAAGTTAAGGGCACCTACCCTTTGAGAAGCTGAAAAATCTGAGCCTAACTTAATGGCTCTCTCCAAGGTTCCCTTCTATCTACAGTTTTGCGTCTGAGGATTCATCCAACCACCAATCACACAGTACTGGTAGTGTTTAAATTTTTTTTTTAAATGAGAATATAAGTGGACCAGTGCAGGTCAAACCCTAGTTATTCAAAGGTCAACTGTACTACCAAATTCTTAAGGGTAGATTACTTTCCAGAAAGTACAACACAGATCAGTTTAAGCTTCCAAGGTCTTAAAACAGGCCTCTGCATTCTGGAAGTTGGTTCAGATTCTCAAGCAATATTTCAGAAGACTTAATCACTCTGGCTGTTCACCATAAAACTACCTTTTCATACCTATATCTATTCATATTAATATTAGATTCTTAAATGCCAGTGATAGAAACCCAGTTCAAAACCACCTTAAGCCTCTATGAATGATTCTAAAGTGCCCCCTTCCCTCTGGCTTCCTGCAGGACTCAGGTGGCCTAGTCCATCCAGTTTAGCCCTGGTGGCTCAGCGATAAAGATCCCCATGCCAAAGAAGGAAAGGCAGGTTTGATCCCTGGTCAGGAAGAGCCCCTGGAGAAGGGAATTGCTACCCACTCCAGTATTCTTTCCCTTCTCCAGGGGAATCTTTCCAACCCAGGGATCAAACCCAGGTCTACTCGCATTGCAGGCGGATTCTTTACCAGCTCAGCCACAGGGAAGCCCAAGACTACTGGAGTGGGTAGCCTATCCCTTCTCCAGCAGATCCGGACCCAGGGAATCCAACCCGGGTCTTTCGCCTTGCAGGCAGATTCTCCTGCCTTAAAGGCAGGAGACCCACAGAATCTGCTTGCAAGGCAGGAAGGGAAGATCCTGGAGAAGGGAAGAGAAGAAGACCGGGAAGATCCGCCGGAGAAGGGATAGGCTACCCACTCCAGTAGTCTTGGGCTTCCCTGTGGCTGAGCTGGTAAAGAATCCGCCTGCAATGCGAGTAGACCTGGGTTGGGAAGGTTCCCCTGGAGAAGGGAAAGGCTACCCACTACAGTATTCTGGCCTGGAGAGTTCCATGGACTATATATAGTTCAAGGGGTAGCAAAGAGCTGGACAGGACTAAGCCACTTTCACTTTCCAGTATCCTTGCCTGGAAAATCCCATGGACAGAGGAGCCTGGAAGGCTACTGTCCGTGGGGTCGCAAGAGTAGGACGTGACTAAGTGACCAAACAACAAATCTTGATTCATGCCTGTTGCCCCAGGCGACATTAACAGTTCCCTCTTTCACTCAAAGGAGAAGGCAATGGCAACCCACTCCCGTACTCTTAAGAGTCTTCTGGACTGTGAGGCAGTCCACCCTACAGGCAAGCACTGGGATAGCAGAGCTCCACATGTCCAGCCTCCCTCTGCTGCCTACCCAAGCTTGTGCACAAGCCTCCGGGGCCCCAGGCCAGGTGCTGCCCCCGACCCCAAGCCCACCCAGCCTCAGTGACCCCATCCATCAAGTGAGGGGACTGCACTGGTTTCTGAGGACCCCGCCGGCTTCAGGGCTTCCTAACAACCCGTGCTGGACTCCTTGAGGTTCCCTTCGTCTTAGGCCCAAGCGTCAACATGAGTCACCACAACAGACTAACACTTTTCCAGCCACCCTTTCCAAATGTTAACAGGCGCTGGTTTGCTCTGAACAGTCAGCTAAAAATGTATTTCCAAAGGCTATTCCTTTACATTTCCCCTGCAAACCCTGGACAGGTTTTTACAAAACGCCAGGCGCCCTGCTACCTGTGAACTCAACCATTCCGGCCACAGGCCATTGGCCCCGGGGCTGAACCCGCTCCTCGATGAGCCGGCCGCGCGAAGGCCTGTGGCCAGAAGGCCAAGAGGGAAGCGGAGAAGGCCGGGCTAACCGGTCCCGCGAGCGGGCGGGGAGAGCGGAACGCGCCGCGAGCCCCGAGGCCCCGCTGCCCCGGCGGCCGCCAGGGGGCGCCGCCGGCCCGCGCGCCCCGCCCCGCCCGCTCGGCTCCGCGAGGCGACGGCGGCGGCGCTTCCGCCCGGCCCGCGTCGGCCGGGTGAGCGCGGCGCCGCGATGTGGCTGGGCCCGGAGGAGGTGCTGGTGGCCAACGCGCTGTGGGTGACGGAGCGCGCCAACCCCTTCTTCGTGCTGCAGCGGCGCCGCGGCCACGGCAAGGGCGGCGGCCTCACGGGTGAGAGGCGCGCGGTGGCCGGGCCTGTGGGCGCCGCCGCGGGGCGGGCGAGGAAGGAGCGCCGGGAAGCGAGGGCCGGCCGCCGGCCAGGCCGGGCCGCCGAGCGGCGCTGCGGACGCGCACGTCGGCGCGCGGCGGGGCCGGGCGGCGCGGGGCCGGGCGGCGCGGGGCCGGGCCGGGAGCGGGGCGGGAGGCCGGGAAGCGGGCCGCGGGCGGGCGGTGGGCGCCGGCCGGGGCGGCGCCAGGAAGGACGGGGCTGGGGCCTCGAGGAAGACATCTGCGCTCGCGTCAGGGGGCGGCCGGGGAGCCTGCGGCCAAGCGGGGAGGCCAGAAGAAGGCTGGCGGCGGCCCCTGCCGGATTCGGCGCCCGGGACCTTCCCGGGGCTCCGCGGAGGCTTGTGCAGCTTCCCGGCACGGATCTCACGGCGGAGAGTTCGCGGGATCTCCTGGGCCTCTGCTTCCCCCAGGGCCTCCCAGGAGGGGCCGAGGGACACAAGCATTCCTTTCCTTCTCCTCCTCCTTTCCCCGCTCAGCGAAGAATTGCCTTTTTAGTGAGATCAGAGTTCCTCCCAGCTGCTGCCTGACTCAGCTTCCATCTCTCCAGCTTCTCCTCCTCCGTCTTTCCCGCTTCTTGGTGCGTTGGACCTGCAGAACGAGGCTTAGCTGGATCACCGATATATGTGTTCTGATGACCTAGGCAGGGTGCCTCTTTGCCCGTCTGTCTGGGCACTACGCAGGACTGTCTCTCCTGGGGTGTGTGGCATTTGGGTTCCCGGGGATGTCCCCTGGGCACCCCTCCTACAGGTGTTGTCCACAGTCCAGGCACTGCCGCAGCAGACCTGGATCAGTCTTAGCCAGACCAGTGCCCGTGCTCCCCTGGCGGCCCATTGCTGCCATTGAGGACCTCGGGCCCAGTGTTGCCGGGTCTTCTAATTATCAAGAGAATTTTCTGTGAAATGTCCTAATGTTAAACATTAGCAGCTAATGTAGCCCTGTCAGGTGCAGACGGAGGCTTTCCACGGGAGAACGCTTCCTTCAGCCTCTCCTGGGCCACCTCCTGACCTGGAAGTGTGTGAGGTTACCAGGAAGACTGTTGTCTTCAGTGCCTTGAGCCCCCTCCCAGAGGCCTCTGGAATGTCAGGAGCCAGTGCCTGACCTGCATCCTGGACTAGGCTGTTCAGTGGAGGTTAGACAGCAGCCCCTCTGGAGAGACTGACCGGTGGTCCGCCTCGAAGCCTGTGTAGAAATTGAATGCTCAGGTGCCCGGTACTTCAGGTATATCAGCATACCCATGTTTCAGTCTCAGGGCTTGCTCTTGCTCTGCATTTCCACAGGTCGTCCCAGTGCGAGCCTGGGTCCCTCTGTGCTCTGCCTTCCTGTGCAGAGAAGGCCTTTCTACCACCCTCATCTCTCCATGTCCCCCGAAGCAGGCTTTCCAGTTCTCCCCTGGGGACCATGCCTTGAACTCTCTGCTTTAGCTATGTTTGGTCAGTTCTGCCGTGGCCTTTGCTGTGGCCTTCTCTGTGCCATGATGGACTTTATGGTTTCCTGAACACACTCTTCTTGCAGGAGAAACAGTTCACAATGTGGTTTTATTCGATCTGTCTTAAGACAGATGCCAACCTAGATTCTTCGTTGATGACTGTGATGACATGGTCTGCCATTATATTTCAAGTCTTGCAATATAGATATGCCAACGATATAGGAATTAAAATTTCTGAGACCAGAAGAGAAACCTCAACATGAACAGTTATAACAAGTTTATTCCAAACACTGAAAAGGCTTGAATATGCCACTTAAACTGCAATTTACAGAGGCATTTTAGAACATTTCAGTAAAATAAACATTACAGACTCCTGACTTGGATGTATGTGAAAATTACCTTCTTTTGTAACTGATTGTTTTGTTAGACTGCAGGGTGAAAAAGCAGATTAAAATGGAATATGAAACAAGTGTTAAAGTCAAGCAATAAAGTCAATAGTAATTATTCTGGTATCAATACAAAAATGGTCACAAAATATTTTCAGAGCATACCAAAAACAGCATTTTATTAAAAGGAAAAAACAGAGACTTCCGTGGTAGTTCAGAGGTTAAGAATCCACCTGCTGGGGTTCCCCTGGTGACTCAGTGGTAAGGAATCTGCCTGCCAGTGCAGGAGACCCAGGTTTAATCCCTGACCCGGGAAGATCCCGCATGCTGCAGAGCAGCTGTCGAGCCTGGGCTCTGGAGCCTGCAGGTCGCAGCCCCTGAGCCTGTGTGTCGTGACTGCTGAAGCCCATGTGCCCTAGAGCCTGGGCTCTGGAACAGGAGATGCCACTGCAGCAAGAAGTCGCTGCCGCAAAACTGGAGAGCAGCGCCCACTCACCACAGCTAGAGACAGGCAACAAAGGCCCAGCACAGCCAAAAGGAAACAAAGTTAGTTTTTAAAAAAGGAAAACTATAGGTCCAATATTCCTTACGAGCAACAAAAAAGAATTAGCCTGCAAATGCAGGGGACACATGTTCTATGCCCCCCTGCTCCAGGAAGAGTCCATGGAGCAACTGAGTCCATACCCTAGAGCCTGCACTCTGCAACGGGAGAAATCGCCACACTGAGAAGCTGCTAGAGAGTAGCCCACACAGAGCAATGAAGCCCCAGCGCAGCCAAAAATAAACAATAAGCAAACCTCAAATATGAACAATGGACAGGCTTTCATTTAGCTGAATAATTCAATTAATGAAGAATAAATCAAATAGTTGCAAAATGTAAACATTTCCTCTGATTTATTGGGGAAATAGTGATGTTGACAAATGTTGATGACATTGTGATGAGAAGGAAAACGAAATGTCCTAAAATGCTTCAGAGATGGAAAAAAAAATGGGACAATTTGGCCAATACTAAAAATTTGCCTGTTATTTTCCATCATGACTTTTGAGGCTACATTATCTTCCTGTTGTTGATGTGGAAAATGATGTTAAATATCATTGTCTTATCAAAAAGACATCAAAGTATACAGCCAGAAATGTCAGAGAGACATGTCATAAGAAATGTATCTGGCAGTTAATAATCACATTGTTTTTCTGGATTTTGTGATATTTGTGGTATTGTTTTGTTTAATATTTATTTGTTTGGTTGTGCTGAGTCTTAGTTGCAACATGTGGAATCTGGTTTCCTGCCCAGGCCCCGAACCTAGACCCCTGCTTTGGGAGTGTAAAGTCTTAGCCACCAGACCACCAGGGAAGTCCTTGTTGTTTTGGTTTGTTGTACTTCCTCATTCTGACAAATGCTAGTTTTCAAATCTGATTTTGCGTTTTTCTTGAAGAGGGCCTCCTGGATTACGTGAGCTTTGAGCCCTGTAAAACTTGAATCAGCCCCTGCCTGCAGGTGTTTCTGAGTCAGGAGGATAAACAGGAATAAGTAGGGGATTTTTTGATAGGGATCAGAAACTGGCTGAAGGCCTTTGAGGAAAAAGAAGTAATGTAATGGACTCATGACGCACGATGTTTCACGCTCTGGGCTGGGGCTGCGGGGCAGTGCTCTCCCTGTGGCTGCCTCCAGCCAAGCTCAGCTCCCAGCACAGCCCTCCCTCACCCTCCCCTCTCTCTGCCCTGTTGCCAGGTCTTCTTGTGGGCACCCTGGATGTGGTGCTGGACTCCAGCGCCCGGGTGGCCCCTTACCGCATCCTCCACCAGACCCAGGACTCGCAGGTCTACTGGACAGTGGCGTGCGGTAGGTGCCTTGAATCACCAGGGGTGCTGGGCAGGGCCTGACCCAGAGAGGGAGGGACTCCGCCTGCTGAGAATCTGGTGCTGCCCTTTATTCAGACAGCACAGGCCAGGCCAGCATCCACCTTAGGAAGGCAACATGGCTATGCACGGATGCAGGGCAGGTGGAGGTGAGTGTCACGAAGCCCTGTGCCTTTCCAAGGGCTTGGCCTTGGGCAGTGTCCATGTTCTGCTAACCTTTTCACAAGATGATACAGTTGATCATTTTTCATGTACTACATAATTTTTTAATGCACCTACTCAGTAAAAGTTATCTGTAAACCCAAAAATCAATACTTGTGGTGATTTTGGACATCTGTGGAAGTGTGTGTGTGCAGAGCAGTGAAGTATTTGAATCACCAGACACGCAGGCTCCCCGCTGAGGTGGAGCAAGCCGCCTCTCTTCCTTCTTGTTTCAGCAGTCAAACCATGAGCACGTCTCCTTTTAGAAATCTAAGCTCCATGCTCTTCACGTTTCTGTGTTACCTGTTGATGACTCTGCTGTTTAAAACGGCCCAGGTATAATGCTAAAGTGCTACGTGGCATGCGGTGCTTTTAAGGGCAAGAAGCTGCGATGTGCCTTACAGAGAAAATATGAGTTAGAGGAGCTTCCTTCAGGCGTGAGTTACAGTGCCCCTGGCTATGAGTTCAGTCCTAGGGTATTAAAAGTATGTATTAGATAAGATGGCTTTAAGCAGAAAAACATAAGACAAAGTAGTATTTGGATCAGTTGATGAAAATGTCACGACCGGAAGCTTGTAGGAACTTAGCCCTGTAGCTCCCCTGGGAACAGTATCAGCAAATTCAGTGTTCTAGGAAACTTTGTAGAACATAACCACTGTGAATAATGAGAATCAGCTATAGTTGTCCTAAGTGGAAACAGCCACTCTCCTGAGAATCCAGGAGGAAGTCCCCTTTCAGTGGAACCAGCCTGGCTGAGGTCCCTGGGATAGAACAGCAGTCATAGCTGGCTCTCAGACAGCACTGCCTGCCTGCCAGTTATGTGAACCTCCCAACAACTCCAGAAGGGAGAACGTTGGTTTCCCCTATTTTAAAGATGGGGAAACTGTGCCCAGAGGGGTTAATAAACTTGCCCGAAGTCCCACAGAAGCCTAGATCAGACCCAGAGCACCTGTGTCCCATGCTGCACGCCTCTCTCTGCTCGCAGCCCGTGTCACTGCTCCTCAGGGTAAGTTTTTCCTTGGAGACCCGAGAAGGGGTGATGAGAGGGTTTGCAGCTGGACTGCAGCTACGGGGGCTGGGATTGGGTACAGGGCACCCTGAGTGGGGCGCTTGCAGGAGCCCGCGGCTGCCTGTGTGGGGGCGCCCGGGACAGTTGATGTGTGCCTGGGCCAAGAGGAGCTGCTTCGTGCTGAAATGGGTCCTCGAGGCGCCCATCTGTGTCTCAGGGTCCTCCTTCGCAGAGAGTGCATGGAGGGGGGCAGTGGCAGTGCGAGCCGCATCTCTGCGGGAAGAGAGGCATGCGGTTGCTCTGGGGGCCTGTGGGAAGCCCCCGGGGAGGGGTGCGCTGCACTGGGGAGCTCCTGCCCGGCCAGGCCCCTGTGCTCACCTGCCTGTGCCGCTCTGTTTTTGCCCACACGGCTCTTCAGCTCTCCCAAGACAGACCCCTCCTGATGCCTCCCACTGAATCTTGACTCCTTAGCTTGCCATTAAAGGACTTTTCCCCTTTAAATTTTAAGTACTATTTCTGTTTTTCCAGAACTTTTTATGAGTTATCTTTTTGATTCTTAGAGCACCTCAGAGACAGGTACAGTTATTTTCACTTTATAGGATGGGCCAGAGGAGATGACAGGGACCAACTCGGCCTGGCCGGAACGGAGCCAGGATGGGGTCTTCAGCTGGTGGAAGAGTTGTGGCCAGGCAGGAAAGGATGGGGTGGCCAGGGATCAGGTCTGTCGCCCACAGTCACGCAGACCTCGCGTCTCTGCTACAGCCCACCCCCCGTCCGAGTGTGTGGGCCTTCCTGCAGCCACAGAGACAGCGGGGCCTTCTGGGTGCCTGCGGTCGGCAGACTGTCCCAGGACACTGGAAAGGAAGCAGCGCCTTCACTCCTTTCCTGATTCTTGTGTGAAGTCATTTAGAAAAGAGTTCCTAAGTGCAAACCCCCTGCCAGACACATGGAAAGCCCCCAAAACTGGAGTGCCAGAGGGATGGGGAAGAGACTCGCCTCATCCTTCTGCTTCTCCCGAGGCTCCTTTTCCCAGTTCCCTGATAGAGGCGGAGAAAGCAGCTGCCTCAGTCTTTGGGATGGCGCTGGGCTGCCTCGAGTTTTTCCATCTCCACGGGGCCTGCAGTGCCCTTGAGGGGCCCTCTTCCTAAGGAGGACAGGGACCACCCTCCTAGGTGAGGCAGACCCTGGGGGCCAGCTAGCAACTGAAAGAGTCAAACAGGGATGAAACAAAGGGTTCCTGGAAGAGACGGTCCAGCTGGGATGTGAACTCGGGGGAGGAGGAAGAACAGTCAGAGGCCTGGATGGGGCCTCTGGCCCAGCAGGAGACCAGCCAGCCAGGGACCTGGAGTCCTGCAGGAAGCTCCTGCTGCTGTCTCTGGAGGCCTAGATTCTTGGGAGAACTACAGTCACTTATACCAAGTCTGACTGTCTGGCTAGTCACCTACACGTGGAAGACCACATTAAGTCCTTTTGTCTCAAAAAAAGTAAGCAAGCAAATCTGCATGTGTATAAACTATTTCTGGGACACAGGAAACTCGCAGTCACTCTTGCTCTTGGTGTTAGAGGGCAATGGAAGCTTTACTTTTTTTGTGACTCTCTTTCTATTTGAATTTTTTTATTTTGTGTTTTTATCAGGACCATTTATGACTTTTGCTATATATACACACACACACACACATATATATGGAAAGAGTAGACAGGTGAAAGATAGTAATCTTTTTTGTATAGCAAATCAGGTCACCCATTTTCAGCTCTCTCTGAGTTTATGTTTAAGGCCTGGTGATTTGTGATTTTCCTTTTCTTTATTCCACCAAACCACCCCTAGGTTCTTCCCGAAAAGAGATCACAAAACACTGGGAATGGCTGGAAAATAACTTACTCCAGACGCTGTCCATCTTTGACAATGAGGAAGACATCACCACCTTCGTCAAGGGCAAGATTCACGTAAGACTCCCTCTCCATACTGGTTCTGACTCCCTTCTTTGGGCTAGCAGTATTCACCTGTGTCATCCTCTGTAAACTTCAGACACCATGATATAGTCCTTTGCTCCATGAAGCAGAGGCAGAATGAAGTGTCCAGTCCGGTTCTCTTGGTGTTGAAAGGGGCAGTTGAGCTCATTGTGTGCAGGCCGCATCTTCTGGCTAGCCACCGGAGTCTGACCAAGCGTAGCTGGGAGCTCCCATTCCCTTAGAGCAAATACGCAGACATACAGCTGTGTCTAGTTCCTTGGCCAACAGAGGAAGAAGATGGAAATGACAGGATAATATGAAGTATCTTTCTGTCATAAAGCTAGCATTACTTCAAAATGCACAGATATTCTGACCCAGCAATTGCGTCCCTGGGAATTCACCCTGGAGTGTATTCATCTGTGCAGAATGACATATGTGTCGGGACGTTCCCTGAAGCGCTGTCAGGACACGGTGCCTCCCAGTCCCGTGTTAAGAGGGAAAGCAGCTGTTCTTTCCTTTGCTAGTCGCGAGTGAGCCTACTCGCTAACACAGTACTTATTATTTTCTATATGAATACTGTACTGAGCACCTTATATTCAGGGGACTTGAGCAGGCATATGTGACAGTCTTAGTGGAGTATTTTACAGGGAGCGAAATAATTATGAATGTGTAAGAACTTATCACAGCACTGTTTAGATTGTTTCCCCTTTAGGGAATAATTAGCATAATGAGCATTTATCTGAGAATGTTTGTGTGTGTATCTGCCTTTTTTTCTTTGTGGTGGTTTATTGCCTTGGGTTAGATTCCTCAGAGGGCCCTTACTAGGTCAGAGTTCATGATACAAACTTGCTTTGGGCAAGCCCTTGTTGGCTTCATAATGCCAGAGCTTCCTAGACCTGGGCAGAGAGCACAGAGAGCTCCTCAGCAGTTCTCTGTGTGCCTTGGGGTGAGTTAGGATAGGACCTGTGTTGCCTTTCTAGCTCCAGGAAACTAGGCAAAGAGAGCAGAGGCAAGCCTTCACTCTCCTCCTGAGCAGCTGGCCAATAATAATAATAACAGCAACATTATGGAACGTTTCCCTTATGCCAAGTCCAAACAAACTCATCAACAAAATAGACCAAAGCTCTTGCTGAGTCAAATTAAAAATGGAAATTAGGAAATGTTGAGGTGAGGGGGCTTCCCTCGTGACTCAGCGGTGCAGGGTCCAGTGCAGCAGACACGGGTCTGATCCCTGGGCCAGGAGCAGTCCATGTGCCACGGAGCAGTTGAGTCCATGCACCGCAGCCCTGAGCCTGTGCTCCAGACCCCGAAAGTGCGCCCAGGGAGCCTCCAAGCTGCAGCTGCTGGAGCCCAGCCACCCTAGAGCCTGTGCTCCCCAACAAGAGGAACCCCTGCAAGGAGCAGTCCCCGCAGCACGACTGAGGGGTTGCCCCACACAGAACAAAAACGCAGGGCAGCCGAAAATAAGTAATTAATTAAAGATTGCGTTTTACGAAAGAGAAAATGTTGAGGGAATTCCCTGGCAAGCCAGTGGTTAGGACTCGGCACTTTTACTGCTGGGACCCTGGTTTAACCTCTGGTTGGAGAACTAAGATCCCGCAAGAGGCATGGTGCCGCCAAAAAAAAAAGAGAGACCTGGACTTTATAGACATACTACTATATATCAGAACTTGTGAGCTGTAGTAAAAGCAGCACACAGAAGGAAATGTAAAGACTTCAGTTTTATGTTTTATAATAATGTGATAAAAAAGAAAGGTGGGAATTAGTGAGCCAAGTGTCCAGTGAATTAGAAGAATTCCAGAGAAACCAGGAAATTAGAAAGACAGAAATACAATGATCCCAGAAAGATTTACTATTCACTGGAGACTCTATTATTCACCAGATTATAGCTGGCATTTTCTAGCAGTAAAGTATTTATTGATTAACATAGGTACCTTGTTTTTTTTAGACATAATACTATTACATATTCACTAAACTACAGTACAGTGTAGACATAACTTCTACAGGCACTGTGAAACCAAAGCAATTGTGTGACTTGTTTATATGTGCTTTACTGCTGTGGTTCAGAACCGCACCAGCAGTATCTCCAGGGTATGCCTGTCACAAAGGCGAGAAGTCAATTTCTTGGAAAATAAAGAAATGATACAGAAGAACAACAGATCAAAAAACAGATCCAAGATATAAACAAACCTGTGGCAAAAGTGATCCAGGACGAAAGAGAAAAACCTCAAGCCATGTTGGGAATGAAATATTTTTAAAAAGCAGAGTTAAAAAAAAAGAAAATGCCATAAACAGCTTTACACCCATAAATTATGAGAATTAAGACAAGATGGACACTATTAAAATAATGTTTTAGTTTCCAGTTGCTCTTGTACCAAGTTACCATAAACTTAGTGATTTAAAGCAGCAGAAGTTCTTAGGGCTTCCAGTGGTAAAGATCCGCCTGCCGACGCAGGATCCCCGGGTTCGACCCCTGGTCTGGGATTGTGTGCCGCAACTATTGAGCCTGTGCTCTCGAGCCAGGAAGCCACAGCTACTGACGCCCGTGCGCTCTGGAGCTCGTGCTCTGCAGCAAGAGGAGCCACTTTAGTGAGACGCTCAAGCACCACAGCCGGAGAGTAGCTCCCGCTCCCCGCAGCTGGAGAAAAGCCCCAGAGCAAGAAGGCCCAGGACAGCCAAACGCTTAAAACACTGATTTTAAGTAAGCACAAGTTTCTTATCTTACAGTTCTGCATGTCAGAAGTCTTGAGATGAAATCTCATAGGCTAAAATCAAGGAATTGGCAAGACTGATTCTTGGAAGCTTCGAGGGGAGAATCCACTTCCTTGCCTTTTCCAGCTCTTAGGAACCTTGTAGGGCTTCCCTTGGCTGACTCAGCAGTAAAGAATCCACCTGCCAATACAGGAGACGCAGGCTCAACCTCTGGGTCGGGAAGATCCCTGGAGACGGGAATGGCAGCCCACTCCAGGACTCTTGCCTGGGAAATCCCATGGACAGAGGAGCCTGGCGGGCTGCAGCCCAGAGGGCTGCAAAGAGTCGGACCCGACTGAGCGACTAAATAGCAACAGCAGGAGCCGTGCATTTCGCAGCTCTTGGTCCTTACCTTTCTTTCTAATGCCAGCAGCACTGACGTCCTGACTGACTGGTTTAATCAGTTAGTACCTCTCTCTCAACTCTCCCGGGAATTGGGATGTAACATCTTTAGTGTGTTAGTCTCTCAGTCATGTCCGATTCTGCAGCCCCATGGACTGCAGCCCACCAGGCTCCTCTGTCCACGGAGAGTCTCCAGGCAGGAATACTGGAGTGGGTTGCCATTCTCTTCTCCAGCGGAACATCCTTAGGGGGGCTGTTATCTGATCCGCCACAGAATAGAACTGAAACTGAGACAAAGAAATAGAAAACTTGAATATGCCTAAAACTGTTGAACTTAAATCAGTTGTTCAGAATAGACCCAGTGATCATTAACAGTGCACTTCTGTCAGCTAGGAAACAAAACCCGAGTCCTGGGGGCAGGGCGGTTCGTTCCTTTGGTGGGGACCAGTACTCCAGTAGAGAGACCAGTGGGAATGCAGAGAAAAATGCAATGCAGCATGTCAGCCCCTTTGCTGCCTGCTTGGGGATCTCCCAGGTGCAGCTGAAGGAGTGGGGGCACCCGCTGAGACCCAGGAAGGGGGCCTGAAGGCCAAGGTGCCAGTGACGGTCCATAGGCTGTCTGGCGCTCACCATCCCGCTGGTGGGGCCCCTTCTCCAGCCTCCTGGTAGGCACGCTGGAGGGCAGCGGAAGCAAAGGTGGGGCCTCGTTAGTGAGGAGGGTGCTCAGATGCAGAGCTCGCTTCTACAGCAGTGCTCTGGGGAGGTCGACAGGCAGCTTGAGAGAGAGGCTGGGGTTGCAGGCACAGTGGTGCTGTGTGTACTGAAATGGAGGTGCTGCTCTTGGGTCCTCACCCCAGCACCCGGCTGCTTTTCCTACTCGTGGAGGCAGGGATGTGAGGCTGCCAGGAGGCTCCATGGAAGCGGCAGTCTGGGCCACACCACTTGCCTTGAATTCCTTTAGCTTATCGAGTAGTCATACCCCCTGAAGATTTACGTGTACATTTTGAGCCAGATATACTAAGAACCTGTTGTATCCCCAGGAGGTTTGGCTCTGTGGCCCAGGGGGATATCTCTGGGCACTGTGAGCCCACTAAAGATGTTGGCGGGGCACAACACTGACACGCCCTGAGCTGGATGGGCCCTACAGCTGGCCCGAAGACCTTGAGCAAGGGCTGGAGGCAGCAGCCACCTGGTATGGGGAAGGGGGGAGTGTCAGATACAGAACATCCTTTGGGACACTGGCATGAGGAATGCCCTTCATAGAATAGTGCCACAGCAAGATCCCATTTGGGCAAAGAAGGCAGGGAAAGAGCAGACGTGTGTATTTGCTTAAAGGTGCGTCGGTGCCAGCCTGTTTGGGAGAAAATCAGCAAAGTGGTTGCAGCAGCAGAGGAGATGGAGACTGCCTTCTCCCTGAACCCCCTTTTCTGCTGTTTGCATTTTTTTGCCATGTTTATGTATTATATTTTTCAGGTATTTACATTAAAAGAACTAAAACGTAAATTTGAAAGTCTTTGCTCTGAGCTAGTAGAGAGAAAGCTCGGGGAGTTAGGGGAACTCGCCTGCTCTGTGTGGCAGAGCAGCTGTTGGGTCTCCCTGCCTGTGGCCCTGGGTCAGTGTCCAAGAGCCCTGGGTGCCGCTGGCCGACTCCCCGTGTCCTCCTCCAGGGCATCATCGCAGAAGAGAACAAGAACGTGCAGCCCCAGGGAGACGAGGACCCTGGGAAGTTCAAGGAGGCCGAGCTGAAGATGAGGAGGCAGTTTGGGATGCCCGAGGGGGAGAAGCTGGTCAACTACTACTCCTGCAGCTACTGGAAGGGCCGTGTGCCCCGGCAGGGCTGGCTCTACCTGACCGTCAACCACCTCTGCTTCTACTCCTTTCTGCTGGGCAAGGAGGGTGAGTGCGAGCAGCAGGGGCTCCCTGCGTCACCCCCACCCTCCCTGCCCCAGCCTGCAGCTGGTGCTGGCATCCTCCTCTGCACTCACCCTCCGCCTCGCCCCTAGAAAGTGCACCTCCTCCCCAGACTTCCAGACTTCCTGAGGGCGCGGCCTCCTCAGCCCCCAGATGTTCTGTCCCCATACAACCACCAGAGTCTCCCCAGAAGACAGTGACCCATGAGCAGAACGCCCAGACGGGAGCCAAACATCACCTGGCCCTTGGGGGCTCTGTTGTGTCTGCATCAACCAGCACAGCTCTTCACATGGTGACTTTCTGCACAGGGCCTCCCCTCTTTCATGCAGAACATGCCAGCGCCCCTGTCATCCCTGAGCGGCTGCAGGTTCCATGGGGCCTTGGATGTGCGCCCCTGCATCCGCCTGCTGCGGGGCCCTCTGCCCAGGAAGCCCTGGCCTCAGGACAAAGAGCAGATGCCCTGCCAGCTCTCTCTGCTGCCATGTCACCCCCAGAAAGCGGCCCCAAGGCTTCCGCTGCTCTCTGTGTTCCCTTTCCCGGGCCCAGCGCCCAGCCATGCACACGCTTGTCCCAACCTCACCTGCCTCTCCCACCATCACATCTGCTCAGGAGGCAGGGCCAGTGTCCTCTCTGTGCCGGCCGCACCATGTTGTGACTTGCCCCCAGAGCAGGACACTCCCCCCAGCTGGGGCTTTTCAGGTCCCGGGGCTCAGCTCGCTCACCTCTGCTTGTTCATTCATGCCATCCTTCAGCCATTGTGTGGGCAAACCCAGGAGGTTCTTGGGACTGGGAGCTGGGTCAGCCCGGCGCAGCCGGGCTCGGGCTGGGCACAGGGGGGGAGTCAGGAGCCGGCCGCCCGGCCCTGCAGCGGGCTCGCCCTCATGCCTGTCTGTCCCCCCCTCCCCCGGCGTCCAGTGAGCCTGGTGGTGCAGTGGGTGGACGTCACGCGGCTGGAGAAGAACGCCACCCTGCTCTTCCCTGAGAGCATCCGCGTGGACACGCGGGACCAGGAGCTCTTCTTCTCCATGTTCCTCAACATCGGGGAGACCTTCAAGCTCATGGAGCAGCTGGCCAACCTGGCGGTGCGGCAGCTGCTGGACAGCGAGGGCTTCCTGGAGGAGAAGGCGCCGCCCCGGCCGCCGCCGCGGCCGCACAGGAACATCTCGGCGCTGAAGCGGTGCGTCGGCCGCCCGCCGGGCCCGGCCCCGGCACCCCGCGTGGGAGGGGCCGCTGAGGGTGGCTGCGGCAGTGCACGCGGGCCGGAGGCTCACAGAGGCGTCGTCCTCCAAGCTGCCGCCGACGCGGGGGGAGCGCCTCACGTATGGCTTCTCCAGCCGGGGCGGGAGCCGGGCCGCGAGACCGAGTAACTCGCCCGGGGCCGCCGCCCCCCCGGGAGCCGGGAAGGCCTCCGCGAGTCCCGCTCAGGGAGCGCAGCCGCCGTCCCGCCCGCCCGACGGCTCGGCTCAGGCCCCGGCGAGCGCCACTGTGTGGGAACCAGCAGACCGAGGAGCAGTCGCGGGCCGGCCCTCCCGAGCAGCGCTGTCCTTGCCGCTCCGTGCAGCGCCAGGGATGCTCTTAGGCCGGGAGGAGCTCAGAGACGGCCGCGGCGAGAGGCACGCCCCTGGGCTCAGAGGCCGTGGTCTAGGCCCAGACTCTTGGACCGTCTGGCAGAACGCTGTCCAGGGTCGGCTCTCGCCTCACGCGAGTGACCGGGTGGCTCTCAGAACCTCTGGGAAGAAAGCAAGCAGGGCGGGACTGGGCAGGCCCTGGCACTGTCCGTCGAGGGCGCCCGCCAGGCCCGGCTCAGGCTGCTGGCCGCTCCCCGGGGGCTGGGCGGGGGATGTTCACAAGGATCGGTCCCCGCTGGGCCCGCCTCACGCCGTCCTAGGCCCAGCGAGGGTGTGTTTCTCTTAAGCAACAGCACCCTGTGGTCTATGTGTTTTGAGGATTTTTGGTCCAAGCCACTCGGCACTTGGGATCTTAGTTCCCCAACCAGGGATTGAACCTGCCCCCACCCTGCAGTGGACGCTCCGAATCGTAGCCACTGCACTGCTGGGGAAGCGCTAGCACCCTGCGTTTTCGTCCTCACTCCACACCTGCCTGTCGGAAGGCCCTGTCCCGGTTTCTGGGTGGGGCCGGGTCTTCCCAGTAAGAAGCAGCAGGGTGGGTGCAGGCATCTTCTGGGCACACCAGACGTGCTGGTAGTTGACGGCGCCTCTGCTGACCATACGGACGTGTGCATTTTCCTCCTGGATCATTCAGTGTCCATGTTCTATTGAACTCTGAGGTCCCTGGGCACAGCTTGCTCACAGGAGGACCCCCACGAGCCTGAGTCCAGTGTGGAAGCCGAGGACATGAGGCCCCCTTGCGAGTGTATCAGCCCTGACTCCTGCCCCCTTTCCCACCACCAGAGACCTGGACGCTCGAGCCAAGAACGAGTGCTACCGTGCCACGTTTCGGCTGCCCAGGGACGAGCGCCTGGACGGCCACACGAGCTGCACCCTGTGGACCCCGTTCAACAAGCTGCACATCCCCGGCCAGATGTTTATCTCCAGCAACTACATCTGCTTCGCCAGCAAGGAGGAGGATGCGTGCCACCTCATCATACCGCTGCGGGAGGTGAGCCTGACGTCCTCGCCAGCTCTCCCCTGACCTGCCAGGGCGCCTGGCCAAGTCCCCAGCCTGGGAAGCCGCTCAGGGTTTGGTGGCATGAGCAGCGAGGGCACACGGTTCAGCACCTCCCTCAGCACATGTCCTCCACCAGGCCCCATGGGGTGTAGGGCGCACTGGATGCCCGCTCAAAGGTCACCCTTACCTGGTGGGAAGACAGGGTAGGCTTTGGCCTGCCAGCAGAGCTCACACTGGTACATAAGGAAACTTTGAAAAGGACCCACTGGGTCAGAGCCCCATGGCCTCCTGCAGTGAGTGTCCCTTTGTCCGGCCTTCTTGGGTCTTCCGGCTGGACTTTGGCATATCCCTGCTCTGGCTGGGCCTGGAGGACACTGACCATGCCCCACCTGCATCATGTCACTCTCAGAGCCCCCTCACTGACCCCTCCTGACACCCCCTTGGCTGGGGCGCAGGCTCTGGCAGTCATCGGAAGTCAGCCCTCAGCCTTTCAGGAGGAGGGTCAGCTCTCACCTGTGAGCTCTTACCCGCCGCAGGGATTTTTTTCTTTAGTTTCTTGGGCTTCCACAGTGACTCTAGTGGAAACAAGGCCATTTGTCCTGCGCTGCAGTGAAGGGTGTAGATAGTGAGGGGGAGCACCCCACCACCACCACCCAGACAGAAGGCCCAGACCCGGAGGTCAAGGATAGATCCCAACAAGGCATACTGTTTGCTTAATTACTGAAGCACAGTGAGGTTCTTAAGTTAGAACCTAAATCACGGTAGTCTGATTCTGTTTAAAACATAACAGTGGGACCTCCCTGGCCTTTGTACAAAGCCCTGAAGTTGTGGGTGTAGTCGCGAATAGGTATGAGGTACTGTGCTGCCTCAGTTTCCCCAAGGGAAGTCAGAGGCAAAGACTTAAAGGAGCCCAGCTCCAGGCTGAGGGGCCCAGGGTGGCCCAGGCCCCACACTCCGTTTGGCACTAGGCCTGTGGGTTTGTTCTGGCTGCTGTCCCGACCTGACCCTGAGGTCTGGGGGCTGGCTACAGACTCATCTTAAGCCCAGCTCCTCTTCTCCTGAGGGGTCCTGACATCCTGACATCAGAGAGCTCTGGCTAACCCAGGCAGCTCTTGGAATGTGGCCACAGCTGGCCAGGATGGAGGACCCTACCCAGCCCTGGCCTCAGCGTCCCATCCAGGGGGCTTCCCAGGGGCTCCTCACTCAGAGCCAGCCACACCCAGGCATCCCCTGTGCTCAGTCACTTTAGTCGCATCCAAATCTGTGGGACCCCGGGGACTGAAGCCTCCCAGGCTCCTCTGTCCATGGCATTCTCCAGGCAGGAATTCTGGAGGTGGTTGCCGTGCCCTCTTCCAGGGGGTCTTCCCAACCCAGGAATCGAACCCCTATCTCTTAGTCTCCCGCAGTAGCAGGCGGGTTCTTTACCACTAGCGCCACCTAGGGCCAGTGAGCCAAAACAAGCGACCACAGTGAACAGCCTGCACTCTGCAGCGAGAGTAGCCCCTGCTCGCCACAGCTAGAGGAAGTGTGTGAGCAGCAGCAAAGACCCAGCACAGCCAAAGCTTAGTTAATTTTTTAAAAAAGAACTGGGCCCATGACACGCATCAGGAAGTGCTGAGGGAGTGAGGGCTGAGGAGGGGAATGACTTCCTGCCTCGCTTCAGGATGGGGGCAGGACTATCAGCCTGGAGGGAGCTGGTCAGGGGGCAGCTGGGCCCAGGCTCTACGCTCCGCCTCATCCCCCTCAGGCTGGTCTTCCGAGGCTGACACCCTCACGCCCATCAGCAGTGGAGAGAACGGGGCTCCCACGTGCACAGGACGCACACAGCAGTGAGTGGCAGAGTCAGGAAGCACCCAGGCCTGCAGAGCCCTGCCTCCCCGCCCCGCCCCGCCCCGCCCCGCGCCCTGAAGGCAGGCTGAGCGACGAAGCCACACGGCTCTCTGTCCCAAGATGCAGACCCCAGATGGTGTTTTCGGCTTCTCAGGTGACCATCGTGGAAAAAGCCGACTGCTCCAGCGTCCTGCCCAGCCCTCTGTCTATTAGCACTAAGAGCAAAATGACCTTTCTGTTCGCCAACCTGAAAGACCGCGAGTTCTTGGTTGAGAGGATCTCTGACTTCCTCCAAAAGATGCCATCCAAGCCGTCAGGTGGCAGCCAAGCAGAGAGGAAAGCCAGTGTCGTGGATGCAGCCCCAGAGGTGAGCGAGCCCCCCAGAGCAGCGGAGTGGGGGCAGGGGCAGGAGGAGAGCCCTTGGGTGGAGAGGGCCCCCACTTGGCGCTGCTGGAAAACCTCACCCAACCCGTCTCAGGGGTCCTGGCCATGCACACAGGGCCCAGGGTCTCAGACCTCTCTGGACCCCAAGACTCCCTCAAGTCGGCCTGCCTGCCTCAAGCCTTACTCCACATGAGAAGCCGTCTCTGCCTGGACCAGCCCCCTTCATCTCTGTCCCTCATGAACTTATCCTGCACTGAGCCACACGGCTGAGGCCTGCCCGTTTGGGTCTATTTACCTGGCATTTCTCCCTTCAGTCTTTCTTACAGGGTTACCTTTTACTGCAGTCTCCTTACTACACCAACAGTATTAATAATTCTTTAACATCAAATACTTGTGTTATGGGTTTCCCTGGTGGCTCAGCTGGTAAAGAATCCGCCTACAATATGGGAGACGTGGGTTCGAATCCTGGGTTGGGAAGACTTGGAGAAGGGAAAGACTACCCACTCCAGTGTTCTGGCCTGGAGAATTCCATGGACTGTATAGTCCGTGGGGTCACAAAGAGTTGGACACGACGGAGCGACTTCCACACTTGTGTTTACATTTCCCCAGATGCACATGGATTTTTTACAGTTTGATCAGATTTGAATTGAGGACACATAGATCATATATTTGTTACAGTTGATTGCTGTAATCTCTTTACAGGTTTCTGCTGCCATCTCTTTCTCCCTCTCCCTCGCTCTCTTTTCTTGCAGTGTTTTATTGAAGGAACTGGTCATTTCTGCTGTAGAGTTTCTCACAGCCTGGTGTTTGCTGACTGCTTCCCCTGCGAGCCTTTAATAGGTTCTTTCGTGCCCTATTTCTTGTAGGTTGGTGGTTGAGTGGTAAGATCCAGCTCGACTTCTGGTTTGTTTATGTTAGTGCGAGGTGGGGAACAGGTGCTTGTAGGCAGGATTGAGCTGTGTGCTTCTACCAAGAGGTGTACAATACCTGGTTATTTGCTGTTGCCGGTCATTGACAAGTATTACCTAAGTAATGCCTCAGGTGACTCATTAGGATTGCAAATGGGAGCACTCAATTCTATCATTTCTTCTTTTTACTAGCTGGAATACTTCTGTATAGAGAAAGTTACCCTCATCAGCTATTTGGTCACCCTGAGGCACAGTTCATATAGAAAAGGCAGAATAAGTCCTTTTTTTATTCACCAGTTGTTAAAAAGTTAGTTTTCTAGTGTCCTCCAAATGTGACCAATTCAGCTTTTGTGTTTACTTTTTAGTATAATTATGAACTTACATGTTTAAGCAACGTGACTTGTTTCAGCTCAGGACAGTTTTTATCCTCATTCTGTCTATGACCAGAGGACAGTTATTCAGGTGGCATGAGTCCTTTTGACATGACCGTGACCTTGTTTGATCACTTCCTTCCTTCTTGGTATAACAAGATGTATGTGCTATTATCAATCTAGATTTGTGGAAACACTAGAAAAGTCCATATAAAAATCCACCTATCTGGCTGCTCCAGGAAAATCAGGAGCTCTGGCATTGCAGGGCCTACATTCCCACCAGGTAGCACTGGAGCCATAAATTTTCCACCCGTTAATCGATGCTCAGTAAACTATTAAGTAGACAAAGAATGGATGGGAAGGGAACAGCAGAATCAGTGCATGTTGGAGACTGTAAGAAAGTTTCTTAGAGGAGGCTGGGCTTGATCCTGTGATTTGGAGGAGTAGTGAGGTTGGCCTGGTGGAAAGGGATGTGAGCAGGAATGTTGGACTGCCTTTTCAAGGCCAGTACCACAGATGGCAGGACCTGAGCAGCCAGGCTAAGCTTGGCTGCATGGCCCCTTCCGGGCACCTGCCCTTCTTCATCCAACTCATTTTATTGTGTTCCTGATAGGTGTCAGATACTCTTCTAGGCGCTAGAAACAGAACTGACTAGACAAAATTCACGCCCTTTTAGAGCTTATATTCTAGTGAGAAAGACAAGTCAGTAAGGAAATAAACATCAAATGTGTCAGGTGGCAGTAAGGGCCGTGGAAAAAGTAAAACAGGATAAAAGGATCAGGATTGCCAGGGGACAGGAGGGCTCTGATCGAGTGGCATTAAGGGAAGCAAGGGGCCAGCCAGGAAGTATCTGGGGAAAGGGCTGCCGAGAGGAGCGCAGACAGGGCTCAGGCCTGAGATGTGAGAGGGAGCGGGAAGCCGGAGCATATGGAGCCCGTAGGCCACCAGTCAAGCACCAAGCCTTGACTCTGAGTGCGGTGGGAGCCAGTGGAGAGTCTGGGCTGGAGGAGGGACGTGGTCTGTCTGTGTTGTAGCAGAGCTGCTCTGGCCGCGTGCTGAGAATGGGATCGAGGTGCAGCTGTCAGTACAGTAGCCACAGATGGCTGCTGAGCACTTGAGCGGCAACCAGCCCATACGGGAGTGTGCTCTGAACATAAGCTGCACGCCAGAGGCAGAAGATTCAGAAAAGAAAAACGGAGAGTCCAGTAGAGAGAAAAGAGTCAAGAGACGCGGAGAAGGCAATGGCAACCCACTCCAGTACTTTTGCCTGGCAAATCCCATGGATGGAGGAGCCTGGTGGGCTGCAGTCCACGGGGTCGCTATGAGTTGGACACGACTGAGTGACTTCACTTTCACTTTTCAGTTTCCTGCATTGGAGAGGGAAATGGCAACCCACTAGTGTTCTTGCCTGGAGAATCCCAGGGACAGGGGAGCCTGGTGGGCTGCAGTCCATGGGGTCACACAGAGTCGGGCACGACTGAAACGACTTGGCAGCAGCAGCAGCAGCAGCAGCAGTCAAGAGATGTGAGAAACAACTGAAGCCAAGAAGATCCAATTTCTGTGTGACATAGCTCCCCAAAAAGGAAACGAGAGCCACGAAATAACAGCCGATAGAAACTCTGATTCAAGAAAAGTTTTCTGAAGATAAAAGAAAACTTAAACCTGCCTCATAGAAAAGCACCCTATACATCTGGAAAATCAGTCCGAAGTAGTATGTAATATGTACACACTGAGATATAATCTAGTAAAACTGTGGGACTCTAAAAATTAAAAAAATTCTTCTGGACAGTCAGTCAAGAAACACCAAGTCATTTATGAAGGAATGGAAATCAGAGAGGCATCAGACATTTTCATAGCAACATTTTAATACAAATAGAGCAAGATTTTAAAAATATACAGTAAAAAATGCTGTGGTCCCTGGATTTTCTATCTGGGAAACTGACATTTAGGTATCAAGACCACAGGCCACTAGGAACATGCAGGAAATCAGGGAAGCCATCAGGTGTTGATGAGTCTAATAGTGAACAACCTCAGACAACCAAGAAACAACCGGAGAGGCTTTGGCAGGCGGCCTGGTGGGAGCCTTGAGTGTGTATACGCGGCATAGACACAGACGAGGGACAGGTGACAAGACACGTGTGATTCTGTGTGTTCTGACAGCACAGAGTGTGATGCAGGCGTGACAGCAGGCAGTGTGGAGAGCAGGATAAGCTCACTGACTGCTTCTTTAAGTAAGAACAGAAGTCTGTCACTAAATTATACGGCGGCAGGGGAAAGGATGGGGCGGGGAAAGACAGAGCTGCTGGCCAACTTCAGTATTGTCCCGAGGGGGCAGTCCAGTGTCTAAAAAGAGGGGACCCAGGCTGTTAGATAAAGACACCGTTAGGATGGAGGTGATTGTTAGAACATAAGTGCACACTTACTGACACTTTCTCAAGAAAAAAAAGTAGAGGAAGAGGGAAAGATACAGTGAATTTAGGCAAGTCTTTCCAGAAACTCTGTAGAAAGGCCAGCTGAGACTCACAGGGGTGCCTTCAGGGACTGCCTTTGTGATCAGAGTGTGATGTATATGCTCTAAAGTACATGGATCCTAAGGGCACAGCTTGGCACGCTTTCACCAAGTGGACACAACGTGTGAGCACCATCCAGGTGAAGAACAGGGAGGGCTGGTAGGGACACCAGCATGATTTCTGTACTGATGGTAACGAATCCAGTGGCGAGGGGGTATCTTCTACGCATGCCGGAAGAAGCTCCTGGAGGCCAGAGCGGTGGGATCTTGGGCTCAAGTGGAGGGAGAGTTGGGCCTGGCATGCACAGCCTCAGATGCAGGAGCGCGGGCCAGCGGGAGTAACCGTGGATGGCCATCAAATTGCTCATGCTTCTGCATGCTCAGATAAATAGTTGGCTGTAGGAGTGAGGAAGGCAGGTGGTTTGTGAGGTTGGTGCTGGAAGAATGGATAAGACAGTTACTGAGGGGAAGGAGACAGAGACTACATTAGGAACACACAGGATTCCCATGCGTGGGCTTGGGCTCACCGTCACCCCAGGAGCCTGTCTGTCACGGGGGAGGGTCATCGCGGAGGTCACATCCTCGAGTCAGTCTCCTTTTCAGCACTGAGGTTTTTGATTCTCTGCAGTGCTCTGTGGCCTGAAAGTCCATCTGTGTCCTTGTCTCTGCTGGGATCCTCGGGCCAGAAGCAGAAATCTCTGCATCAGGATGCTTTCAGTCTAGGGTCTTGCCCCTGGATTCAGACAGTTTGTCTTGAAAATGTGTTTATAGTTGATCTAAAGTCCATTTTGAAGACACCAATCATGGGCAGAGGGACAGACCATGGATGTGAGGGAAAGAAGAAAGTGAAAGCCGCTCAGTCGTGTCTGACTCCTTGAGACCCAATGGGCACGGTCCATGGGATTCTCTAGACCAGAATACTGGAGTGGGCAGCCTTTCCCTTCCCCGGGGGATCTTCCCATGGACGTGAACCTAGCAGAATTTTCTTTCCTTTTTTCCTTTTTGTTAAAAACTGTTCTACTGAGGTAAGCTTGATGTACATATTGAAAGAGTACAGTTTGATGAGTTTAGAATATGTTCCCTGCAAAGCAGTCACAGCTGTGGTTCTTGTATAGGGAGCATCCGTACCCCTGCTGCATACCAGATGGACCATGGCCGGGGGGGTCAGAGCTGATGAGCACAAGGGCGGAAACCCAGCTCTGACCGAAGCACGCAGAGCTCCCTGGCCGCACGCTCAGCTGCCTGTCAGCAGAGCTGGGCTCTTTCTGCTAGACGTGGCTTTCAGCCAGGAGGTTGTCGTCCCCAGTTGTGTGTGACCCCAGGATGGTGGCGCCGCCCTCTGCATCCTTCTTAGCTTGTCCTGACATTCCCCTCAAAGTGACCGACATAGTGCCCCCAAGCCCAGGGGCGGCAAATACTAATTAGCTTGTGGCCACCACCCCATGCTTCAAGGGACTCCACAAAGTGCGGGGCCAAGAGTAGAGAGAGATGGGCTGTGTCCCCCAGAAATGGGGAGCCTCTGCGGCAGCAGAAGTGGATTCTGGGGAGCCAGTGGCTGGTGTCCATCCAGTAGCGGTGTTCCTGCCGGCAGGTGCCCGGGGAGGGCGCTGAGGGGAGCGCAGGAAGTGGGGGCTCTGGCTCAGGCCCACCTGACCCTGGGCCCTGGAGCAGGCTCCCCACACAGACCGTCGCCTGTGACCGTGTGCTCACCTTGAAGTCAGGGGCTGCAGGTGGAACCCAGACCACAAGCAGGGGACAGAAGTCTGCTGTCATCTACACTGTACTTGAAGGGGCCTGAGAACTGACTCTCTAGCCCTGCTGGGTGGGACTAGGGGCCACGATTCCAGAAAGCCAGGGGAGAACCCTGAACATCAGGGCTTCCTTCTAGGCCGTTGTCCCCAGTGCCCCTCAATTTTCTCCCAGCCCCAGTTCCCCCCAGGATATTCCCAGAACCCCCCGGGATCCATTTCTCTTGCTGTTTGGCCGGATCCCCCTGGGGAAGGGCCTACAGCCCTACCAGGGACCTGTCGATGGTTAGAGACGGCCCACGGGCAGGGACTCCCCACACACACCCCTGGTTCTGGGCCTGTCTTGCATCTCCGCCTCCTGGAGCCCCAGCAGCCTTGTCAGAGGCGTGGCAGACTGCTAAGGAGAGCCTGGTGTCCCGGAGGGGCCCTGGGGCTCTCTCCCAACCCTTCGCCCCTGAGCTGGTCGCTGTGGCCAGGGGCCTCGTGGGGCTTGGGGCTCGAGGACAGCTGTGTCTCCAGGGGCTGGTAGGGTCTGCACCCCGACACTGGAGCAGGAGCAGGTGCTCCCCAGGGAGTACCCTTGAGTGTGGCCCATCAGGCCCGTGTGGGGGCACAGAGTTCAGAAGAACTCTCCTGGGGCTGCTTCTCTCCTGGCCCTGAGCTCACGGAGAGAGGGTCTGACGGGACAGGCCCCGGAGCCTGGCCCGGGTGCCAGAGGGCAGTCAGGTGTGTGTTCGGGCAGAGAGGAGGCAGCGCTGGGCCACCTCGTGGCCTCCTGCCCGTCCCGGCGCAATGCCCGCCGGCCGTGAGGCTGCAGCCTCGCTCAGGGCCTGCCCTGCTGCTCTGTTTCCCAGCCTTCCCCCGCACCCCAGGAGCTGTCGGAACAGCCCGCCCGCCCGACCTCGCCCCTCGGTGGCCTCCCAGGGGGCCGTGCACAGGAGGCGCCAACCGCCTCCCAAGGCCTGCTCAGACTCTTCCAGAGAAACACGCCCGTGGAGGACCTGGGCGCCAAGGGGGTAAGCCCGGACGGGGAGCCCCACCGCCGTGCAGGCCTGGCCGGGGGGTGGGGTGGCATCTGTGGCCCTCAGGTGACCCTGCGCAGTGCCAGGGACACCCTGCCTGACCGGTGCTGCAGCGCTGACCATGGGCTTCCGACTGCCCACGGGGCCCAGGGACGCTGAGGGTGGTGCCGTGCGCAGCACCACTCCAGCCCTCAGAGGAGAGCTGGAGGTGGCGCTGGGTCAGCCCCGCAGAGCCCCTGTCTGCTGCTCCCCCAGGCCAAGGAGAAGATGAAAGAGGAGTCGTGGAATATCCACTTCTTTGAGTTCGGGCGCGGGATGTGCATGTACCGCACGGCGCGAACGCGGGAGCTGGTGCTGAAGGGCATCCCGGAGAGCCTCCGGGGCGAGCTCTGGCTCCTCTTCTCTGGTGAGCTGCCCTGCCTCGCAGCCCCACGCCCCGCCTCCACGCAGGAGCTCCGCTGACCCCAGCCGGCCTTTGAGTGGGCAGGCAGGGACTGCCACCTTTAGAGGGCAGGAATGGGGCTCCCGGCCATGATGAGGTGTGTGTGCCAGGCGGGGCACACCTTCCCACCGGCTGTGGGAGGAAATCCAGCCTCTTGACGCCTCCTCTCCACGGGCAGGCTCTGACAACATTCACACCCTTGGCCGCTTGAATGCTTTCAGGAGGGCAGGTCAGCCATGTGAAACATGGTTGGGTGACTCTTCTCAGGAGCAGTCATGAGGGAAGCTCTGCCTGGTACCCAAGGGCCCCTGCCCTTCTGGAGTCATCGACGTCTCCACCCTGCCCTGTCCCTGCCCTCAAAGTCCCAGGCGGGGAGAAGGAGGGAGCCAGCTGTCAGCAGTGTCTCCACAGGGGCCTGGAATGAGATGGTGACTCACCCCGGCTACTATGCCGAGCTGGTGGAGAAGTCCATGGGGAAGTACAGCCTGGCCACAGAGGAGATCGAGCGAGACCTCCACCGCTCGATGCCCGAGCACCCTGCCTTCCAGAATGAGCTCGGGATCGCGGCCCTCCGCCGGGTGCTGACCGCCTACGCTTTCCGAAACCCCACCATCGGCTACTGCCAGGTACGGGGGCTCAGCAGGGGCAGCTGCATGTGGTCCTGGCCCTGAGTGACGGCCTCGCACACTTGCAACTGTGCCTTGGCCGCCCAGAAAGATCCTGATCCCAGAAAAAGATGAAATCAGAAACAGTGCTTGTCTCTCCCTTCATCCTCATGCTGTCTATTAAGCTATCTTCTGTGTGCTTCTGGTCTGGGTCCTGAAGGCGTTGGGTCATTCCGTGTGTGTGTGTGTGTGTGTGTGTGTTACACACATAACATAAAGCTTGCCAGCGCAGTCACCGGAAGCGCACCGTTCAGTGGCACTAGGTATATCGTACAGCTGTCACCTGGTCACCTTGATTCCCTGCAGATTGCCTTTTGGGAAATTGCCTAGAGTTGGGTGGGACAGTGTGTCGTTTCCAGGCGTGGTGGTTGGGAAGGGGCAGCTCTGTGAGCCGCCCTCGCTCTCTCTGTGCCCACAGGCCATGAACATCGTCACCTCGGTGCTCCTGCTCTATGGCAGCGAGGAGGAAGCCTTCTGGCTGCTGGTGGCCCTCTGCGAGCGCATGCTGCCCGACTACTACAACACCAGGGTGGTGGGTGAGTGCTCCCGGCTGGCTGCTCCCTGTGGGGTTGGCAGGCCTTCCCAGCGCACAGCCCACAGCTGGGCTCCTGGAGGCCTTCCCAGCGCACAGCACACAGCTGGGCTCCTGGAGGCTCTCTCAGCACACAGCACACAGTTGGGCTCCTGGAGGTCTTCCTCAGCGCACAGCCCACAGCTGGGCTCCTGGAGGCCTCAGTGCACAGCCCACAGCTGGGCTCCTGGAGGCCTTCCTCAGCGCACAGCCCACAGCTGGGCTCCTAGAGGCCCTCTCAGCGCACAGCCCACAGCTGGGCTCCTGGAGGCCTTCCCAGCGCACAGCCCACAGCTGGGCTCCTGGAGGCTCTCTCAGCACACAGCACACAGCTGGGCTCCTGGAGGCCTTCTCAGCACACAGCACACAGCTGGGCTGCTGGAGGCCTTCCTCAGCGCACAGCCCACAGCTGGGCTCCTGGAGGCCTTCTCAGCACACAGCACACAGCTGGGCTCCCGGAGGCCTTCTCAGCGCACAGCCCACAGCTGGGCTCCTGGAGGCCTCAGCGCACAGCCCACAGCTGGGCTCCTGGAGGCTCTCTCAGCACACAGCCCACAGCTGGGCTCCTGGAGGCCTTCTCAGTGCACAGCCCACAGCTGGGCTCCTGGAGGCCTTCTCAGTGCACAGCCCACAGCTGGGCTGCTGGAGGCCTTGTAGCCTCGCCACAGGCAGTCATGTCTCTCACTCCATAGGTTAGAAAGCCGCAAAATCTTCACACAGCTAGAAGGTGGAAAGCCAAACACAGATCCCAACCGTCCCTCCCAGACTTGATGCAGATTCCCTAGGAGTTGCTGGAAGTGAGAGACGGTAGCTTGGGGCCTACATTTACATCCAGCTAACTCTCATTAAACGTTTTCATTGTAGAAAATTTCCAAAATCATAACTAGAGCATATAGTATACACCCCCATGTTGACTGTTACGAAGGGTAGAATCTGTGACCTTGTAAATAGATTTAATTGCATATATAATTAAATCTGGTATCTAAAATGTCCTTCCTGTGTTGTTTTGGTAGGTTTCCACCCTTGGGGTCCTTCAGAATTGCCTCTGTTCCCCAGCTTCAGGTCAGGAGACACATAAGCTATTCAGGGCACTGTTTCCTTCTGACACCCTTGAGAGAAATTAGTATTTCCCGAAAAGAAAATCCAAGTAAAGTGAAAGAAATCTTTTCACACAGTGGTTTGGAAGCAGTAGAAAGGAAACTTATAGGATTTTTTCCTTTCCTCCTTTCTCCACCCCACCTGCCCGCTTCCAGCCCTCAGTTGTAAGCAGAGCTAGCCAGGGACCAGGGGGGCTTCTTGGACCTCAGACCCCAGGGTCCCACATGAGGGCCTGCCTGAGCCAGGAATGTGAGCTCGCTATTCAGACTCCTTTGTCTTCTCCCTAGGGGCCCTGGTGGACCAAGGCATCTTTGAAGAGCTCACAAGAGACTTCCTGCCCCAGCTCTCCAAAAAGATGCAGGACCTGGGGGTGATTTCCAGCATCTCTCTCTCCTGGTTCCTGACCCTCTTCCTCAGTGTCATGCCCTTTGAGAGCGCTGTGGTCATCGTTGACTGCTTCTTCTATGAGGGCATCAAGGTGATCCTGCAGGTGGCCTTGGCCATCCTGGATGCCAACGTGGAGCAGCTGCTGGGCTGTGGCGACGAAGGCGAGGCCATGACCGTCCTGGGCAGGTAACCGCGCCAGCCTGCCTCCTCTTGTTGGGGAGCCGGCCAGTGCTCCCCTGGACCGCAGGACCAGCCCCTCCCCAGTCCTGGGCACTCCTCAGTCAGCGTCCTGGGACTGTACCTACCACATGCTCAGCCTGGGGTCGACCTAGGGACGCTCCAGAGGCAGGAGAGGGGCTCCTTTCTGGGAGAAGACAGGACAGCACTGGAGCAGTCATTCCTCGGGAGAAGCAGCAGTTAGAGGTGAGACAGTGGCGGACCAGAGCACCCTGCCCTGGAGCGCTTGCTGGGCGGGAGGCAGGTGGGACTAGGCCGAGCCGCCCATCTCCACCAAAGGCTGGGTGTCTGTGACTCCTGCAGAGCTGTCCTGGTGCACCTTGCCTGGCTCAGGAGCATCAGTTTCTCCAGGGCAGCTGGACGGGGAGCCCGTGCTGGGCCTGCTGTAGCTGCATGGGCCGATCTCCAGCTAGGCACACCTGCAGCCCAGGTCATCCTGGCCGCCGCCGCCTCCCTCGGTGCCCACGCCCCATCCTCACAGACTCTCTCTGGGCTCCAGCCCCTTCCCTCGGTCCCCAAAGCCTCGGGGCCAGCCCCTGCCCGGGGCCCTGTGCCCACATCGTAACAGTTGGCTCTGCACCAGTTTCACTCACCAGCATCCCACAGGGCTCTTCCTAATCAGTATCTGACTCTGTTCCTCCCCGGGAACGAGGGGATCCCCTGTGGCCCTGGTGGTTTTCTGGACAAAGGAGCTAAGTCCCCAGCCTGACCCTCAAGCCCTTCATATGCAGGTGCTCTTCTGGAGCTCTCCCTCTGGCCCAGGCCCTGAGCTCGGTACAGTCCTGCCAGCCCATAAGCATGTATCTGTTCAGCCTGAAGCACCCCCAGCCCCCCAGGACTGCCAGGGACACCGTCACCTGCGTGCTGAGCCGGCCCAGGTGCTGACTGGGAGCCTGCAAGGGTCCCAGGCTGGCAGAGCTGTGGCTGCTCTGCCGTGGGCCATGCCGGCTCTCTGTCCTGAGCCCGGAAGACAGGCAGCCTGTGGGCAGAGTGGGAAGTGGTTTCCATGCCCGTCTCCCACACCAGACAGAGACGGGGCCCTTCCCCCAGAGCAGGGCCTGAGCAGGATCAGGGCCGGGGCCAGTGGGTGTGGGGGACCCAGTGCTTTCTCCCTCCTGAGTGTCAGGCCCAGCCAAAGCGTCTGGAAGGGTGTGAGGTCCTGGCTGGGCTGGTCCCCCGAGAGTCAGTCCCAGTCCTGAGACTGTGCTCCTTGGCAGGGCTCCTCCTCCTGGAGCACTCCTTTGGTCTCTGACTCTCCCTGGTCAGAGCAGGGAGTCCTCACATCCCCAGGGACCCACCAGACAGAGGGAGTGTGTCATCCCTCCAACTGGGACACAACTTTCTCCTTGTGTAGTAGGGTCTGGAGTCATGAAGGGTCCCCACTCGTGGGATCCTGGTGGCCAGCCTAGCTTTCTCAGAGTGTTCAAGCCTTCCAGGGGGGAGGCCTTCTCCCATTGCCTCCAGGGGGCACCCCTGATTTGCCAGGGCACCCGCCAGGGCATGCCTCTCCCTGCAGTGACCCATCTTTCACCCTCCTAGAGGATACCCAGCCCTTGGCATGCTTGCTCGTTGAGAGTCTAGGCAGATTAAGTCTCCACATCATTCAGCTGTGGGTGAGACATCCTGTCACCTGCAGGGGATCTAGACTTCTGTCCTTCAATCCTTACAGATACCTGGATAATGTGGTCAATAAGCAGAGTGTGTCTCCTCCTATCCCACACCTCCATGCCCTGCTGACCAGTGGAGATGACCCTCCTGAAGAGGTGGACATCTTTGACCTCCTGAAGGTGTCATATGAGGTCAGCACTCACCAGGGCTATTTGACCAGACCGCTCCATTGGGCTATGTGGGTGCAGTTGGCCGTGGTGGGTGGCTGGCCTCTGCTTTGTGGTTCCACCTGATCTCACTGAATCACCTCTGACTGGTAGAAATTCAGCAGCCTGAGGGCAGAGGACATTGAGCAGATGCGGTTTAAACAGAGGCTTAAAGTGATCCAGTCCTTGGAGGATACAGCCAAGAGGAGTGTGGTATGGATGGACCCGGGCTCTCGTGGCCCCAGGGCGCGAGCTGGAGCTGGGGTTGGGATGGGGCCTAAGTGGACTGCGTCTGCCGAGCCGCCCCAGCCTGCCCTGAGAAGCGGGGTGCAGGGCCCCCAGCACTGTCCTGGGTGGGACTGGGATGCCGGAGTGGAGGTGCAGACTTGGGGATGTGGGGAGAGGGCTGGTCACTGTTTTCTGTTGCAGATTGGTCACAGGGAAGCTTCTCTTTTGCCTTGATGCCTGAAGGCCAAGCACGAGCCCACTCTGGACTGAGCCCGCCAGCCTGGCTTTAACCCCTGCCCCTGGCTAGTGACAGCCCCTCAGCCCCTGCCCACTCAGCCCGCTGACCTTGCTGTCAGATTTTGCCCTCTTGTCTCTATAGGAAGGAATCACTGGGAAGTTCTAAGTTATGTTCCAAAGAGCTTTGCCAGGACCTTTCTAGGAATCCAGATGGCAGTTTCTAGATCACCACCCCTCACCCCATGTCCCGGACTCGGTGTTCAGAACAAAAAGGCCCCCCGGCCGGCAACAGCAGAAGGGTAGTTGGTGCCACATGGGGATTCCCTCAAAGAGCAAGACCTTGGGAATTCATTAATACTTCTTGCATCTCTTTCCTTCTAGGTCCGAGCTATACCTGGGGACATTGGTTTCTCAATCGAAGAACTGGAGGACCTTTACATGGTTTTTAAGGTGACAGCCGAGAGCAAGGGAGGACCAGTATCCCATCCTAGCCCCCTAAATTCACCCTCTGTGCAGCAGCCTCCCGCCAGGAGAGGTGTAAAACATTTAAAACATCCTCAGATGCAGTTATTACAAAGCTCACGTGGTAGACTTTAATCCTTTCCAGAGTTCAGGCAAGATGCTCTTTTAAGTGGCTGAAAATTTGCTGAAGTCAGCTTACACAAGAGGGAATGCATTGGTTCATGAAACTGAAAAGTCTAGGGATGCGCAGCTTCAGGCATGGCCGGATCTAGGTGTTCCGACGTCCTGTCAAGCTCCGCTGTCTGACGTCACAGGGACTGCTCTCCCTGCAGAGCGGCAGGACGGTTGTCCTCCAGGGTCATCCTTGCCACAACCCCATGAAAAGAAACTTTCTGCTCCCAGGTGGTTTTAACAAAAAGCCCAGGGTTGGTTGCTGGAGTGACTCAGGTTAGGTGCTGTGGCTACAGGACGCCGTTCACGGCTGACCTCAGGCTGGGCCACATGCACGCTCCACGGCCTGGGCGGGGAGCTTTTCCTCCGGGAGAAGTTCAGGTGCTGGTAACCGAGGAACGGGAAAGGGTATGGAGAACAAGCAGAGATAGCCTCGTCTGCAGCGCCTGCCTGCTCTCCCTGTCATGTCCCATCTGCCCTTCCCGCTGCCCGGGGTTCCGCCCCCGAGGGAGCCGCCCTGGGACGGCCTTCGGGTCGGAGTCGTCCAGCCAGTGGCTCGCTGTGCCTGGCGCTCCTCGGGCCCTGTCTTGACTCCCACGGCTCTAAACAAGGGGGTGACGGTGCCAGCGCCAGAGGCTCTGTGAGATGCTGTGCCTAGCCCAGCGCTCACTGTGCAGGAGGCTGTGGACTTGGATGGAGGAGGCGGGCGAACACACCAGTCAGCCTGGTGACCCTGAGCACCCAGGGCCCAGGAGGCCAGGCCGTCTCACCAGGCTGTGCCCCCTGCAGGCCAAGCACCTAGCAAGCCAGTACTGGGGCAGCAGCCGCCCTGCGGCTGTGCGTCGGGACCCCAGCCTGCCCTACCTGGAGCAGTACCGCATTGACGCCCACCAGTTCCGGGAGCTCTTTGCCAGCCTGACGCCCTGGGCCTGTGGCACCCACACACCTGTGCTGGCAGGGCGGATGTTTCGGCTCCTGGATGAAAACAAGGACTCGCTGATCAACTTCAAGGAGTTTGTGACGGGGATGAGTGAGTGGCTCTAGGGCCTGCAGGGACTCGTCCCTACCCTTGCCCTTTCTCAGGAAACTTCCAGGTACCAGTCCCAGCCAGCCTGCCCACCATAGCGAGCCCAGGGCAGCCTAGAGCCCTTAACCCTTGATAAAGGAGGGCAGTTTTCCCACAGAGATAGGTGATGGGAGCCTTCCCCTCCCCTCCCCTCCCCTCCCCTCTCTCAGTTTGCTGCTGGAGGCTGGGTCTGCAGGCCCCCGAGAAGGAGCAGGCCTGAGGCCTAGTGCTCACCCCTGGGGCCTCTCCAGGGAGAGAGTCGGGTGGTGAGAAGCATCCCGCTGGGACCCCCTGGAGGAGGAGGACTCGGATCTGGCCTGGCCGCAGGGCTCTTGTGCCCTCCTGCCAGCCTGCCTTCCTGCTGGCCTTTCCCCACAGGTGGGATGTACCACGGGGACCTGACGGAGAAGCTCAAGGTTCTCTACAAGCTGCACTTGCCTCCAGGTGAGCGCCGCCTCGCCCACTCCCCGGCAAGGGCTCTCCAGGGTGCAGAGCCGGAGCTGCGGCCTTCCAAGGCACAGGCGTCTGCGCGTTGCTGGGCCTCGTGGCCGCTGGGCTCCCAGCACAGCGGAGGCCCCCTTATCCTGACAGAGTGCAGGGCAGCCAGCGGATGGGGCTGAGGCCGGGCCAGTCTCCGTCTGAGAGCAGGGCCCCCTGGGGGACGTGCGGGTGTCTCGGGGCTCCACACACAGGCAGAGGCCCAGACGCAGCACCAGGCCCCTCCGTGGACCCCCGGAGGGGGTGGCCACAGGCGTGGAGACTTGGGTTTGAGTCTTCTCAGTTCATTGGCTAGTCCTTAAATCTGTCAAGGACTCCTGTCTGTCACCAGAGGGGCAGCCTGGGGGCACCGCCGAGGCCCAGGGGAGGCCAGGGAGCCTGTGTGGCTCTCTCCCCTGCCTTCTCTCACAGTGCGGGGCCCGCTGGGACACGGACAGTGGGTAGCCTGTGTCAGCCTAGCTCACCTGGCTCAGCGGACGTGGCCACTCAGAATTCTGCAAGGGCCGGGGGTGGGCTTCCGTATTTCCACAGAGGGAGCTGAGACTGGGGCGGGCGAAAGTTCTAGCCCCAGGGGTTCTGCTCTGGGGTAGAGCTGTCCTGGGTTCCTGCTTTTGTCCATGACCCTGCCCCCCCAGGGAGTCGGGAGCTGCCTCAGAGTTGGCCGGAGTAATTTATCATCCCAGAGACCTGACGGACTAGGGGCAGGGCCCAGGCTGTAGCTCTGAAGCTCCCTACAGGGCTGTCTGCACCCAGAGTTGGAGAGCCCTGCTCCTGACACGTAGCACGGGGATTCTTACCTGTGGCTGGTCTTTCCCTGTTGCAACGGGCAACAGTGGTCTTGGTTACACCTCCTGGGAGATTGGCACAGGCACTTCTCATTCTGCTGAGAGAGGCTTGAGCTGGGCAGACCCCGCTGGGCCGAGAGCCTATAGATGAGGAAACGTAGGGCCGGCCCTGCCACTCCCAAACCACGCCTGCCCACCTTGCTTCACCTGGGGCCTAGTGACGGCCCATACCTACCACCTCCCCGCGGGCCATGCACTGTTAAACCTTGCTCGCTCCCTCCCCCTCCACAGAGTGGGGAGGACTGAACCAGGAACAGAGACTGTCGCAGAGTGAGACAAGCCAGTACGTACTGGTGTGGGACAGTGCCCAGGGGTATGACGTGAGAACAGGTTGTCTGTGCCTGCTTCGCCCCTGCGCACGTCCCGAAAGGATCCTCTGGGCCACAGCATCACGGAGTGGGGAAAAGGATGGCCCTTCAGCCGACTCCTCTGACTGGATGTGTATTGCAGTTTCAAACACAGTGTACAAGTTAACCGGAAGCAGTCACCAGCTGTTAAGCACTGTGACGACACACCGTGTTGGTGGGCACGCTCAGTGGGGGAGGGGAGGGACTATGTCCAGGACTCGGGGAGGTTTCCTCTGGTGAGAGTCAGGTGGTTCCCTCCTGCCCTCACTCTCCTGTCTCTCCCATCACAGCCCTGAGCCCCGAGGAGGCTGAGTCAGCCCTGGAAGCAGCCCATTATTTCACCGAGGACAGCTCCTCAGAAGGTGAGCACTGTCCACCACTGGCCCCCGGCCCTGTGCCAAGCAGAGCTGCTGAGGGCCGTGCGGGTGGCCTGCAGCCCTCCCCGGGCGGAGGGGGTGTGCTGCACGGGGGAGCTGCAGAGCAAGGGCCAGGGCCCCAGGAGCGTTCTCACTCCTGCTTCTCTTGTCTCTGCCTTCCTGGACCCCGGCTCCTCCTTCCCTCTGCCTCTGCTCCTCCTCGCTGTCCCTTCCAGCGTCTCCTCTGGCCTCCGATCTGGATCTTTTCCTGCCCTGGAAGGTTCAAGGTCAGTGCCTGGGGGGCAAGGGTGCCCCCTTTGCACTTGGCTTCCCCAGGGCCTTGGGCTTCGTCTTCTGAACACTCCCCTGCATGGTCAAGAGGCCTGGAAGCTCTTGGTCCCCGAGATGGCTCCTGTGTGGCTAAGTTCTGAATAGCCAGCTGTAGACCTGGGTGGAGAGCGGCAGCTGCCGTTCTTGTCGTAGGGGCAGAAAGTGGTGACACACGGCATCGTGGTGTTGCACAGGTACCAGCGTATCACCTCCTGGCCACATGGGAAAACTATTCTGTCTTCGTGGTCATAGGAAAAACACGAAATAACTGTTGTTGCAAAGCTGTCATTGTGATGACACGGATGAGTGGAAGTAGGAAAGTGGTGGAGGCTTTCCTAGGAAACGGTTTCATGTTCCACACAGCTGTTTAGTTGAGGAAAAATGTGTGTGTTGAGTGCCTGTTAGAAGTCAGCCCCATGCTGCATTTAAAGCCCGCAGGGAGCACTGAGCCCAGGGCGGTGGGGTATTCCGGGCTGGGATCTGGAGTCAAGCGGGCAGTGTGTAATGCACCCTGAAAACCGACCAAAACACCACCCTACCATTGCTCACGAGGGATAGGTAATAACACATCAAGGATAATACACTCTCAAAAGGGAAACTAAAAGATCCTATCAAGATACCCAAAGCAATCCTACTGACAGTGTCAAAGGCTTACTCGACTGTGAAGCTTGGGGACCTTGATTTCAATTATACAAACTAAAAAAACAGAGGTATCTTCTGTCATACTTGGAACCTAAGCAAATAGGCTTGTCCCAGGCACCTGAGGAGAGGCCACGAGCTGGGGGTACAGAGCCCTTTCCTCGGAGCTCACGTAACCTCCAGGCAGCGGTCCATTCCCTGATGAAAACCCTGAGCCCAGAGGGCTGCACCCTTCCCTGCTACTACAGAGCTGCCGAGGGTCGTTTGGAACTGACACCTGCCTCCCCACCTGACGTTCCCCCCGCTGCACTCCCTCAGGGGGCAGGTCTGGGGGGCTGGGCAGCCTGCTCTCCCCACCTGACGTTCCCCCAGCCGCACTCCCTCAGGGGGCAGGTCTGGGGGGCTGGGCAGCCTGCTCTCCCCACCTGACGTTCCACCAGCCACACCCCTCAGGAGGCAGGTCTGGGGGAGCTGGCACCTGCCTCCCCGCCTGACGTTCCCCCAGCCGCACTCCCTCAGGGGGCAGGTCTGGGGGGCTGGGCAGCCTGCTCTCCCCAGGTCCACGGTGCACACGTATGTGTCACTTTAAGAGATGCAGTGCTGAGCACAGGATGCAGGGACGTAAAATTCATCAGCTGGCGTGGCAGTTACAGGTTGAATTGGTAACAGAGACTCCCCTGAGTTTGACCTTTATCAGGAAAGTATAAAATTGTTGGTCTCAGAATTTTTGCCTGTAACATGCATCGTCGTTGATTTAAGAACTGTGTGGTATGACTCGTATTCTTTGGAAAGGGAAAATGTGTGAGTTCAGTGGCTGTCTCGTTTAACGTAGCCAGGTGGAGTGAGCTGGCCCCGTGTGGGACAGAGAAGCAGCAGCCTGCAGGACCTGCTGGGCCAGGGCCCAGGACCAGGTCCACGTCCACAGGAGAGCACAGACTAGACCTTAGTGGTTTGGAGTCATAACAGAAGAATGTTCTTGTTCTTTTTGTTGTCCAGAAGTATTACAGCAGGAGGAGCGAGAGGAAGCTGGAAATGACATCCAAGATAAAAGAAGAGGTGTGTGTGTGTGTGTGTGTGTGTGCGCGTGTGTGTGTGTGTGTGTGTATCTGCTGATGCTGGTAGAGGTCCTGGGGGGGTGGGATCTGGTCGCCCTGTCACTGCAGAATAGCCCCCGTACCTTATGGCAGATGCATGCCCGATAGCAGAGCTCTCGCTGAGGTAAAGGCCCAACCCATCAGCCACCCAGCTCTCACTCATCAGTCCCAGGCCTGAATTTCCTGTGGCCACAAGCACCCCCAGCCATCACTGCCTCCCTTGGGGGGGCCCTGGCTCTCCATGCCACCCTTTCTCCAGCCTCCACGTGGTCCCATCACCATCTTGGGGAGGACATAATGGGGCCATCGTCATGAGCTTAGCCCAAACCTACTTCAGCATAGCTTGGGGGGGACCCTTGAGTGGTCCTGCAGGGGTCCCCAGCCTCCAGGATCTAACGCCTGATGATCTGAGCTGCAGCGGATATAATAATAATAAAGTGCACAGTGAATGTAATGCACTTGAATCATCCTGAAACCATCCCACCCCCACACCCCCAGTCTCTAGAAAACCTGTTTTCCATGAACCTGGGCCCTGGTGCCGAAAAGGTTGCGGGCTGCTGTGTGTTTTTCCCATCACTACCTCCCCAAACACCAGGGTGCTTTGTAATAGGGCCCAGGTAACTTCATGCCAGATAATCCTTAAACCCCCTTATCCCCTGCTACCAGCCCCCAGCCCTCTTTCTCTCATTTGACAGATGGAGATTAATCTTTTTCTTCCAACTCACAGAGGAGAAGGGAACTAGCCCTCCTGACTATCGGCACTACCTTCGAATGTGGGCCAAGGAGAAAGAGGTTCAAAAGGAGACGATTAAGGATCTTCCCAAGATGAACCAGGTAGGCCCAATCAGAACACCCAAGAGAGTCTGGACCCTCCCACCCTCCCTGCACCCCTGGAATGGAGGGATTCTCCTGCCTACCTTTAGACCCACCAGTCAGCGGCAGTCAGGGACCGCCTGGGAGGATAGGGGCCGGTTGTTCCAGGGCCTTGTCCAGAACACTCCCTCGGTGCTGACTTGATCGGCATCCATGAACCAGAGAAGCGCTGGGGAGGGTCAGCCTCAATAGGCAGAAACTCACACTGCCGTTCATGAGCTGGCGTCACGGCACTTGTCCCTCCAGCCTGGCTCCGAGCCGCGCACACAGGCCCACTTGCCCCCCTGCCCGATAGTCACATGCGGGTCTCCAGGTCAGGACTGCGGCCTCCAGGGTCTTAACAGCCAGGACCACAGACATCTAACCAAAGGCCGCTGCTGAGCGGCAGCCTGATCATGGCCTGCTCTGCCCAGAGGGGCCCCTTGCCATCTGGGTGCTCTTTCACCCACGGGCCTGAAGAATGGGATGCCCTGTGGAGGCAGCTTTCATCCCATTCTCAGGCCAAGAGGCCTAAATGTGGTTTCAGGATCTGAACTTGACCTCTTCATCCCTCTCAACTAACCCAGGCTGCCTTACCTTGTCGTCACTCTCTAAAGAGCTTTGTTAAAGAGAGTTGAAGTGGCTTCTAATTAAAGATCTAAAACGCTCAAACTGATTCTAAAACACAGTGAAGTCCTTGTCGTCACTGGGTTTGAAAAGTTATGATAGACATAGGTCTGTCTCTGCTAACAGAACAGGCATAGAGAGACTCCAGATGTCTCTGTATGTGCTGAAAGAAAGACAGCTGGAAAAGAAAGCCTTTCCCTCTGCACCTCAGTGTCCTAATCTGTGAAATGGGTTACGTCAAGGCACAGGTATATGAAGATAACTAACAAGACAACACCCTCACCCCAGTCGGAATGGCCAGCATTGTGAGTGGCTGACTGGAGGTAGTCTGACCCACCTTTCATCATCTCCCTGCCCCTTTTCTGTTTTTCCCCTCGAAAGGAGCAGTTCATTGAGCTGTGCAAGACACTTTACAACATGTTCAGTGAAGACCCCATGGAGCAGGACCTGTACCACGCTATTGCCACGGTGGCCAGCCTGTTACTCCGCATCGGGGAGGTGGGGAAGAGGTTTTCTGCATGGCCAGGCAGGAAGTCCAGGGACAGTGCCCCCGATGAGGATGAGCCACCAGCCCCAGACCCCCCTCAAGACCCCGCCTGGGAACTTCAGCCACCAGCTGCAGGGGACCCCCAAGCCAAAGCAGGTGGAGACACCCACCCTGGGAAAACACCACAGGAGAGCCAGGTGGTGGGCGAGGGCGGCGGCGGGGAGGGGCGGGGCTCTCCCTCCCAGCCTCTGTCCGACGACGAAACCAAAGACGACCTGTCCACGTCCTCCTACTCCGTGGTCAGCACTGGCTCCCTGCAGTGTGAAGACCTGGCTGACGACACAGTGCTGGTGGGCGGGGAGGCTCGCAGCCCTGTGGCCACCACCCACGGTGGGGGTGCTGTTGACACAGACTGGTGCATCTCATTCGAGCAGATCCTGGCCTCCATCCTGACAGAGTCTGTGCTGGTGAACTTCTTTGAGAAGAGGGTAGACATTGGACTCAAGATCAAGGACCACAGGAAGGTAGAGAGACAGTTCAGCACCTCCAGTGACCATGAGCAGTCTGTGGTTCTGGGCTGAGGGCTCCAAGGCCTGCGGACTGGCCTCTCTTCCCTCCTTCCCTTTGTTTTCTCCTTAAAGACACATCCCTCCAGTTCTCCCCCAGAATTGAGTTGTAAATGGAAAGAAGGCTGAACAGTCACAGTTGGGGCCAAGGCAGGGGGTGCCCAGCCCCCCATTCTGCCTTGGGCCTCCTGGCCCCTGCAGTGTCGGGGGCTCTTGTGATCTGCCCTTGCTTGCCCTGCACTGTGGCCAGGCCACGTCCTGTCCTCCTCCTCATCCCCTGCAGCCGTGTGCTCTGGGGGCTTTCCTGCCACTGGGCCCCAGGCAGGGAGGTGGTGTGCCTGTTGGGCACCGTGGTGAGAGCTTCGAGATGCCTTCGAGGAGCCCCGAGCCTGCTTCTGGTTGAGGACACGGGCAGAAAGCATCTACTGCGTCAGGGCGGGTTACCTCCAGCACAGACGTTCCTCTCAATTCTCTTCCAGCTCGTCATCCTCACCATTAACCTTAAAAACATATCCCTCGGGTCCTGATATGTTTCCTTGTATTCATTTCAGTTGGCTAAAAAGAATCACACTATGCTCAATGCCTTAATAAATCCCTGAAAGAATGAAGAACCACACTGTGTGTAGAGAATTAATGTGACCCGCAGCCACTGCTTCAGCCTCCGGGCTTCTCCCCAGGCAGGTGTGGGGCCGAGGCCATACTCCGGAACTTCCCAACACTTAAGTCTCTCACAGGAAGTGAGGTTTCAAGACCCCAGGCAGGAGGGGGACACGGAAGCTGCTGACGCAGACTGGGCAAGGCGTGTGCAGAGCTGCACCCACAGAGAAAACCTGCTCTGCGGGGGTCAACAGCCTGGGTCTAGGGGTAGGAGCCGTGTGCTCAGGCCTGGCTGCAGTCAGCCTTTGGGTTCAGGAAGCAGAGTGTAGGGACATGTGCAACAGGCTGAGCCATAAAGACCCCCTAGCTTTGTAGCAGGTGTAGCTCAGTGGTAGAGTGCATGCTTTGCATGTATGAGGTTCTAGGTTCCATCCCCAGCATCTCCACTTTAGCTGAACTACGGTTTCAGCTGACTTCTCACCATTTAATCCTTGAAAGGATTAATACTGAAGCATTTTCACTTTCATGCATTGGAGAAGGCAATGGCAACCCACTCCAGTGTTCTTGCCTTGAGAATCCCAGGGACGGGGGAGCCTGGTGGGCTGCCGTCTTTGGGGTCACACAGAGTCAGACACGACTGAAGCGACTTAGCATAGCATAGCTTTGCAGCAGGAGCTATCATGTCCAGCCTTTGGCCCCAACACAGTCACCCCTCATTTTTACTAAAAGGTAACATCTCTGTGGCTCTTGTTTGGTTTTTTAATTGAATAGCCTTACTGAGGCAAAACTTACATACCGTAAAATTCAGCTGTTTTAAGCTACAATTCAGTGATTGTTAGTAAACTGAGAGCTGTGCAGCCATCGCCACAGTTCAACTTCAGAATATTTCCATCACCCCAGAAAGACCCCTCCTGCCCATGTGCTGCCAATGCCTGTATCCCCCCCCCCCCCCCCGCAGCTCCAGGTTCTGATCTATTTTGTAGCTCTTTAGATTTTGTCGATGTTTTTAAAGATAAAAGCCTCCATGATTTCACCTTGTGCACAACTGCTGGGTCACTTTTCTGCTGAAAACAACAAACAGCAAAACAACACCAAGGAAACGTAACAACTTTTCTTTCTTCAGTAATGTAATTTCTTTTCTAGTATTTACACAAGCTGACTACATGCTTTGTCATACATTAATTTCAAAGGATTTACTGCCAGAAAGACTGTAATGAAATTATAGTTCTTGGCCACAATGAAACTAAGGATATACATAAGAATTCCATGAAGTTGGCAGTTTAAAATCAAACTGATTATAATCAATTAGATTTAAATAATTTGGAATGTAAATAAATGTTTTATATACCAGGTAGAAGTATAAATCTAAGAGTATACCGAAGAAAGTGAACAATATAAAAGAGGACATTAGCCTTTTTATGTGATGTGTATAAAAATAAACAATATACTTTCATCTGTTAATCATTTAACCTGGCATGACAGTTAAAATGTTTAATAACAAGAACATTTCCTGCATTAATGGTGGATTCTTTACCAACTGAGCTATTAGGGAGGCCCAATAACAAGAACAGTAACACTAAACAATATGTGGATAATAAAAATAAAGTTTTAAATATATTTGGATTCTGTAAGTAAACAGTGTACATTTCAAAACTCCTTACCAAGTGATGTGTTGTACCAAACTATTCAAGTCATTCTTATAATTTCCAATAAAAAATATGCATATGAATTTTAAAGGATTACATGTTTGTTGCAGAAAAAGGGAAAAATACAGAACAGTAGAAAAACAATTTTTCCTAGTATTTAAGACTACTATTCATTATTTTGGTGTTTTTTCCCCCTGTATTTATCTTTTTCAAAGTTGAACTCACATCATTTATGAAATTCTTATTCTGCCCTTTTCATTAACCACAAAACATTCTTGGTAGCTGCCGGAAACTCTCATCCACAATGATGAGACTTGGAGATAAACAAAAACCACCCAGATGAGAACAGGAGCCATTTATCAAGAGCTTGCTATAGAGGAGAAGTCAGCCACCATCACCTGTGTTTGGCAGAGACTAAAAGGAAGTCAGAAGAGTGGGAAGGCCTTGTGGTGAAAGCAAGGGAGGGCTTCAGGATGCCCTGATCAGAGGCTGCTGATGGGAAGCAGAATGCCTTACCTGTTTGGTTTGGGGGGCATAATCGGCTTCCTCTTGGGTGGTGGAGAAGTCTAAAAGTGTGGGCAACTGGTAGTCATTGACCAAGTCCTGACTGCTGCAGAAGTTGTGGTTTGGCTGGGGGTGGAAGGGGGTCCCGTTGATGCTCAAGTGGTCATAGGTGGCTCTGGTCACTGTATAGTCTGTCTCAAACATAATTTTTTAAGTTAACTGGCTTTTTCTAATATACACTATTGTGCAAAATTTGGAAAACATTAAAAATTTTAAATCACTTATAAAAAGTCATTTATGACCCTTGCCCATGCACATTATATGTAAACAAATAATGCTTGGTTTCACCTAACTGCTATTGTGTATACTTGGTAACTTCCTTGCTTCCCAACAATACACATGCTAGCGTTTTCACTTCAGACTCTGTAATGGACCTGCACGATGGTCCATTCTTTAGAATACTTACTTCCACTTTTTCCTGTTATACTTTGGTTAACATTCGTGCATAAATAATACACTTGGGCGATTCAGATCATTTTTTGGATCGAGATAAACGCCAGATTGCTTTCCCCTTTTACCAGCATCCTATAAGAAAGATTTCTCTCTAACCACAGCCTTGTCACGACTGGGCATGTTAAATTTTAGCAAGATTTATATCGTCAGGCACGTGGGAATGTCTTGGCGGGATGGCGTCAGGGTCCCGGTGAGGTTGGGACATGAGGGACGCAATCTTTCCCCTCTGCTCTGAACGGGACTTGGTCTTCATCTTTCAGAGCAGGGCTTTCCTGGGACTGCAGGAAGGACTGACTTCGTTTTCAACCGGCGGGCGTTTCAGTTTCCCTCTCGGAGAAGCGTAGGGCTGGTGAACTGCCTATTTCCGCAGGATTCTCGGTACTCCCGCTTAAACGTTAACTCACCACCTCTGATCAGAGGTCCTGCAAATTGCACCCGTGGGCCCAGGGAATCGGCCGGAGCAGGGAGGAGACCTCCGGCTCGCTCTTCCCCGACCTGAAGAAGCAGAAGAAATGGGACCAGGAAAGGCCAGACCCCAGGAGCCGGCTGGAGACCCCGCCCCACCAACTTGAAACTTCCCAGGGAGTCCGGGCTCAGACAGAGAACCAGTGACCTGACTGACGGAAACCCCAAGCAGTGCCCAACTCGTAGCACAGATACCCGGCTCCTGAGGGTGCCCAGGATCCCAGCTGACCGCTGACAAACGCTGGACACCTCACCTGCCCAGGTGCGCCGGCGGGCGGGAGCGCCAGCGGCCGCAGCCCAGGGCGCACGCGCGCGGGAGGCGGGGCCGAGGCTGGAGCGCGCGGAGCGCGTGAAGGGGCGGGGCCGCGGCGGAGCCGGAAGCCGGCGAGAACGCGGGGGCGAGGGCGCCGCGATGGCGCCTCCTCAGCAGGCGAGGGTCCTGCGCTGCTGCGGTTGCAGCCTTTTCCAGGCTCACCAGGTGGGGCCTCCCCTCCCCCGAGCGCGGGGATGGCGGGCAGGACGAGGCGGAGCCTTGAGAGGCTAGAGCTCTTCCCCACGCCCTGCCCGCACACATGGGCTCAGTCTCGGGGTTGCGGAGTGTGCTGAGGCCCGGACGAGTGATGGTTTCAGTTGTGAGAACTAGGTTTTATTGATGTCACTTCTCCATACCCGTTGTTGTGGCCTTTGGGGAGCATTTTGCTTTTTGGTTGTAAGATTTGTAGAAACCAGGACTTCCCTGGTGGTACAGTGGGTCAGAATCTGCCTGTCAGTGCAGGGGACAGGGGTTTGATTCCTGGTTGGGGAAGATTCCACATGCCTCCAAGCACTTAAGCCCATGTGCCGAAACTTCTGGGCCCCGTGAGCTACAGCTGTGAGTCCAGGAACCCTAGAGCCGATGCTCTGCAACAAGAGAAGCTACCGCCATGAAAAACCGTGGCACCACAGCTAGAGAGTAGCTCCCGCTAGCTGGAACTAGAGGAAGACCCAGGACAGGCGTGCTCATTCGCCTCCGACTCTGCGACCCCGAGGACTGTAGCCGGCCAAGCTCCTCTGCTAGGCCTGTCCAATTACAAAGATCCTTTTATAACCATATTCTCTTTCTCTCTCGCTCTTTCTAGCCCCTCAGAGCTAGTCAGTTACTGCTTGTCCTTCCAGAACTTTTAATATGTTTTATTGCATTTCTTACTTGCATATGTAGCTATAGAAAGTACGCGATATTTTTATGGTGTTTGAAAGTAGATGCTGAGAAGTAGAATCTTAGGATATACCCACTTAAATTTGTAATAGATGTTGTTTGTCCTCCCTAGAATCCTTTTAGGTACTTCTCCAAAAGACCCGATGGTTTTTGTTTCAATTGTATTTATTTTTATGAATCAACTTAGACATCTTCATGATGTTAAGCATGCTGTCTCAGTCCATCTCTTTTCTAAAGAGCTTTTATTGTTAGCATTGATTAATTTGGTTTGGGCTGTGCTGGGTCTTCATTGCCTCGGCTTCTCTTTGCAGAGTGCGGGTTGTGGCAGGGCAGGCTTCAGGAGTTGCAGAGCGCAGGTCTAGTTGTGCAGAGGCCTAGTTGCTCTGAGGCTTGTGGAGTCGTCCCAGACCGGGCATCAAACCGGTCTCCCCTGCATCAGCAGGCAGATTAACTGCTGAACCACCAGGGAAGTCCTCATTCCATCTGTTAAAGCAGCTTTGGTGCCTCTTGGTAGCATTTTCTTTGTTGCCATTATAAATGGACTTTTCTTTCATTATCTCTTCTAACTATGTGTTTGCTTAGAAACGATATTAATTTTCGTTACATTAATTTTCTACCTAGCGCCTGTGTTAATATATTGTCTTACTGGTTTTAGTAGTTTTTCATTTGATTGTCTTGGGTTTTAAAGAAATAAATCATAATATTCATAAATAAGGTTAGTTTTTTCCCCTCCATTTTCATATCTCTTAATTACTTTCTCTTTTCCAATTCTATTGGCTAGCACATCCAAAAAGAGTAAATAATAGTGCAAACCTTTGACTTGTTCTTAACTTTCATGGGAATGCTCATGGTGATTCTGCAGCTTTAGAGCTGGAAATAAGCCATTTTATTATGTTGAGACACCCCATCTAGTCAGATTTATCAAGACTTGAAATGTTATGGAATTTTTTGAGAATAATAGATAATAGAGACTGAACTGAACTCGATTCTGTTTATTAATATATGGATACCCAGTTTCCCAGAACCGCTTATTAAATAGGCTCTTTCTTCACCTTTATAATATACTAAGTTTTCATACATGTGTTGGTTGTTTCTAGACTCTATTCTTTTCCACTGATCTCTTTAAATTACTATTTCTGATCCAGTTCCAACTGTTTCAAATAATAATCATAGCTATATTTCTGAAATGTCCTTATAGGTGAAAAAGAGTCTCAAGTGGACATGCAAAGCTTGTGGAAAGAAGCAGTCATTTTTGCAGGTGAGTCCCAAGAAGCAGGGTGTCTAATATGCGCACCAGAAAGCAGGTAGGACGCAGCCATGCAGAAGTGTGTTGCTCAAGGAGCCCTCTGTTCTATTATTGACTCAGGTTCATTAGATAGAGAGCTCCTGCTCCCTAAGACCGTCTTCCTTCAGGAAGTGAAGTGGGTGGAGCGGTGGCTGGAAAGTGGCCGTCCTTTGTTTATTCAGCCAGTCAGCATTTACTGAGTACCTTCTATGTGTAGGCATGGGAAACAGTGAAAGGCAAGAAGGTGTCCTTATTGCCTGTACAGATCTGCCCTTGTGAAAAGGGAAGAGAAACTAAAACCACGCATGTAATTTAAAATTAAACAGCACGGTGAGAGGAGAGTGCAGAGTCTGTAAGAGTAATCAGACCTAACTGGGGATGGACAGACAGCTGTTAGAGATCCAAGGGTGTGGAAGGGGCGGGCAGGGTGTGAAGGTAGTCAGGAGGTGAAAGAGCGCATGGACTGAAGGGAGCAGGTTGTAAATGCTCTTATTAACCCAATTTTTTCACCCAGAGTACAGGTTTTTTCCAAGTCCGTACATACTGACCCACCCACACAGTCTCCTCACTGAGCCCTTTGTGCACCTGTTCCAACCCTTGATCCTACCTCTGCAGCTTCATCGCATCATTCTCTTCTTTCAGCTGCAGGGACTTTTCCTTCTGACCTTGAAACAGTCCAGACCTGTTTCCCTCTGTGTGCTTGTTGTTGAGGCATCCCCTAGTTAATCTCACTTCCCTGTCAGAAATATAGTCAAGTGTGTTTATGTGAGTATTGTCCATCTCAGACTGTAAGTCCTTGAGAGTAAATGCTTTGCCTCTTTTATTTATATACATTTTTTTAAAAATTGAGGTATAGTTGATTTGCAATATTATGTTAGTTTCAGGTATATAGCAAAGTGATTTAGTTATACATATTTTTTCCTATTCTTTTCCATTGCAAGTTATTACAAGAAATTGAATGCAGTTCCCTATGCTATATAATAAATCCTTGTTTATATGTAGTGATGTATATCTGTTAATCCCATATTCCTAATTTATTCCTCTCCCCCTCTTTCCCTTTTAGTAACCATAAGTTTGTTCTCTGTGTCTGTGAGTCTGTTTCTGTTGTGTAAGTAAGTTCATTTGTATTATTTTTAGATTCCACATATAAGTCATATAATACTTGTCTTTGACTTGCTTCACTCAATATAATACATTCTCGGTCTATCCATGTTGATGCAGATGGCAATATTTCATTCTTTTTTACGACTAATATTCCATTAGATTTATATATACAGACACACACACACACACACCCCCCACATCTTCTGTATCCATTCATCTGTTGATGGACACACATACACCCTTTTTTCTACATTTTACTGTATACTTTCGGTACCCAGCACAGTGCCTGTGAGATGGTGCTCGCTCGAGGAATGTCTGTTGAATGAATAAATGACCAGCCCCACATCGATGGGCACTTAGGTTGATTTTAGTTTTCATTATTATGAACAACTCTGTAGTAAAAGAAAGAAAGAAAGTGTAGTTGTTCAATCATGTCCGACTCTTTGTGACCCCATGGACTGTAGCCCACCATGCTCCTCTGTCCATGGAATTCTCCAGGCAAGAATACTGGAGTGGATTGCCATTCCCTTCTTCAGGGGATCTTCCTGATCCAGGGATTGAACCCGGGTCTCCTGCATTGCAGGCAGATTTTTTATTGTCTAAGCCACCAGCAAACTCTGTAGTGAAGCTTCTTACAAATACCTCTTTCTTTACTGGACCAATTATTTCCTTAGGACAAATTTACAAGTTAGAGGAATTCTTTCGACCAAGGTTCTCTCAGTTGCAGATTATAGGAAAAAACACTTCAGCAAAATTTAAAATGCACTGGCAAGGTAATGGGATATCTTGTGGGGATCCAGGGGAAGAACTGCCCTTGACCTTTGAAGAACCAACCCCAAGACCTGAAGAGCTGCCAGCCACACAAGCATCCTCTTTTCCCTCCCTCCTCCTCCCTTCACCGAGTTTCTCACTATACCTTCCTCCTCCTCTCCGTTTCTAGCTTTCCTTTCCTTTCTCTCTCTTTCCAGCTCACAGTAACTTACTCCACTCACAGACCACGGAATCTCATTTCAAACCAACTGAAAGAGCTGAGTCCCAGTTATAAACTCCTGGGAGAACTAATCCGATTGATGCGGTTGACTCAGATGTCCACCTCTGGTCCTGTCAGCTGGGACGGGCAGGAGTGGGGACAGTTAGGTCGTCTGTCGCTAAGTATGGCAGCTGAGGCCTACCCGGAGATGGGGTCTCAGAAGTCAGGAGGCTGGCTGATGACTGCACGTGTTTTAAGTATCAGCCTGTGTTTCTGAATTCTTGAGGAAGGTTTGCCTTCCTCTCAGCGCCTCCCACGCTTATGCAGTGGTGTATGGCTTAGGACTGACTAGGCCACATTAACAGACACCACGATTGTGGCTTAACACAATAGACGTTGTTTCTGTTGCTATTTTGAGCAGTCCTGGGAGAGTTTGAGATGAGCAGGGCAGCTGTACTTGGTGTGATCATTCGGGACCCTGGCACCTGTCATCTTGAGGTTCTGCTATTCCCTGAGGCTTGTCTCCTGATGCCACAAGCCCCTAAAGGTGCAAGATCAGGAAAACACTGCCCAGGAAGAATCTGGAAGTGGTTCACATTCCAGTGGGAAGAGCCCAGTTTCATGGCCACACCTGACTGCCAGAAAGACTGGAAAGTGTAGTCTAGTCTGCTCTCAGATGAGGAGAGAATGCGTTTTAGTGTTCAGAGAGCAGTTTCTGCCATGCAAGAGAGCACGCACCCTCCCAGTTATGCCATACATAAGTTGTCAGTCTTTGGGGAATTTATTTAATTTATTTCATTAAAGTGTAGTTGAATTACACTATCGGGTTCGTTTCTGCTGTACAACCAAGTGATGCAGTTATTTGCAGAAATTGTATGTGTGTGTACACACACACACACACACACACATCCTTTTTCATATTTTTCATTATGGTTTATCATAGGATATTGAATATAGTTCCCTGTGCTGTACAGTAGAGCACTGTTGTTGATCCATTCTACGTATAATAGTTTACACTCGCTAACCCTAAACTCCCAGTCCATCCCTTCCCCACCCTATTCCCTCTTGGCGATCATAAGTCAGTTATCAGTCTTTTTAAATTTTGCCTTTACTCTCTCCAGTTCATCTCCTCCCATTCTCACTTGAACTTGCCCCAAATGGGATTTCACCCCGCACCAGTCTTCTAAAATTGCTCACGTCCAAGTCAGCAATGGTCTCTGTGTTGCTGAAAGTAATGGTTGGTTCTCAGTCCTCAAGTGACGCGGCTTACTGGGGGCGTTTGTCAGTTAGCCACTTCTTCCTCCTTGAAGTCTCTGCCTGGACTCCAGCCACCCTGCTCCTGGCGTGTGTTTCAATCCTCTTTGCTAGTTTTTTCCCATCTCCTCATCTTCTGAACTCTGGAGTGCTCTGGAACTCAGTTTTTTGTTTTGCTTTTCACCTCTTCTCTAGCCACAGTCATTCCCTTAGTGGTCTGAGATAAGTGTCTGTGTCAGACCCAAGGCCTGCCAGTGAACTTGTATATGCTTCTGGCCGCTTACCTCTCTGCTGGATATCTAACAAGCATCCCAAACCTACATTCCAAATGGAAGCCCTCCCCTTCCTTTCACCTACCTACTTCTCCCACAGTCATCCCCATCTCAACTGCCCAGTCTCTTTCTAGGTGTTCGGGCTACAAACCTTGAACTCATCCCTGACTCTTCTTCTTTTATACTCTCCATGTGACCCATCAGCAAATTTAGTCACAGCGTACCCACGCTGTGCCCACTTGTTATCACAGTGGACTGGGTTGCCTCAGTATTTGCAGCCCCCTCCTGGCTGGTCACCTGTTTCAGCCATACAGTCTCAGCACCGCAGCCCAAGGGTCCTACGTGCTCAGGATCACGTCAGACCTTCCAGGTTGGAGTAATATATGTGCCTTCAGACAGGGCCTGGACGGGGCAGGAGACAATGTAAAATGGAAATGTGGGCCCCTTTGCAAAAGCAGAAAAAAACTGCTATTAAGGGTTCTAAATATTAAGCTCTTCTTTCATGATCTCCTGACTTTTCCCAAGGTTTTTTATTTACTAATGGTTTAAATATTTATTTCTATTTATTAATTTATTTGACTGCTCCAGGTCTCAGTTGCAGCGTGCAGGGTCTTTCAGTTGAAGCACATGGGATCCAATTCCCCCACCAGGGACAGAACTCAGGCCTTAGCCACTGGACCACTAGGAAAGTCCCTATTTGCTATTTTTTAAATTTACTATATAATTTATTCTGTGTAAAGAAAAACTAACTAAATGTTAGTTTTAACCAACATTTTAACATGTTAAAAGCTAACATTTAAATAGTGCAGTACCATTTAGACTGTGCAACACTGGTTTTAAATGCTAAGAACATTAGTACGTATGTGGAACATAAACAGAATAATATAGGAGCATTTAGTACACATGTAGAATGATCAGAAACACAGTTTTTCTTTTGTAGCTCACATATGCCTGCATATAGCCTCATGTAGCTCATGTAGCCTGCATATTTGATTCTTGAGAGTGGAAATGTTGCACAGAATTAGCTATGTTTACCTCACTGCTTGACACACACATGTTCTACCTACGCTCTCAACCTTCTACTCACTGATTAGTAAGGAAATACCAAGAAGAAGAGGAACTGTGGATTGTGCTTCTGTCCCTTTTTCTGTGCGTTTTCAGCGCAGGCTATTCCAGGGAGGTAATAGGAATAAGAAGAGATATGATAGGTTTATTGGTTGTTGATGCTGTTGGTGAAATACCCTTGCCTTCTTTCTGCAGCTGAAGCAGGTTCTGGTCCCCCGGGGAGCCCTGGCCCCTCGGGCACAGGCGCACCTCCCGGGCTTAGGCACAGGCAGCGCACGCCGCCTACGCCTGGAGCCTCACTGGGCTCTCACACCCTGCGAGCTCACCGGGGCTCTGCCACCAGGCCTCTGCCACCAGGGCATCGGGCATGCTCTGTGCAAACAGAGTGGCAAGGAATGGTGGGCACATTTGCTGTCCACAACTTAGAACATGTTTCATCATCTCATCAGACTTCACTTACACAACACAGGTTCAAAGATGAATAAGATTTTCAAGAAAGAGAGCAGAGCAGATCTCATGCCCATAAGGCTGACTTTTCCTGTAACAGGGCCTGCACTCCAAACCTCATCTCCTACCCTCTTTGCCCTAGACCATGCAACTCCAGCCACGTGGCCTCTTCACTGTTTCTCCAAAATGCCAGGTGTTTGCACTCCTTTCCATTCCATTGCTTCTGCTAGCTACATGATTCGTTCCTGCTTACCTCCCTGTTTTGTGTTCAGATGTTACCCTCTCAGCGATCCACTCGTGGGCCTCTTGAACACCTCGTATAAAATCACCTACTGTGTCTGCCCTCTGCCCACCCGCACTGCATTGCCTGGCTTTCCTGTGTAGCGCTTCTCACCGTCTGATGGCCTGTAGGCGTCTCATGAGCTTATTATCTGTCTCTTACACTACAGAGCTCTGTGATGACAGTGGTGTTTATACACTCTTGTGTTGTCCTTACCTAGTTCCGGTCCTGGCACATAATAGGTACTTCATAAATATATGTTGAACAAATGAGTGACTACTGAGTGAGAAATAAGTATCTCCTCTGTTTTATGTTGTTTTGATTGTGAGTGAGGGTTAAGGATCATTTCATGAATTTGGCAATTTGCGTTACTTCTCTTCTGAATTCCTTATGTTTATTAACCAATTTGTGTGGGGTTTGGGTTGAGTTTGGCTTTGATATGTAAGATTCAGGGTGATGGTGGGCAGATGGACTGAAATTAGTCCCTGAGACTGTTCGTTTGTAAATCACTGCAGAAATGGCAGTCGTTGCTTGAGTTCCTGCATGGCGCTTCAGGCCTTGCATAGTACATTTTTCCCTTCCCTGAGTTGTGTCTCGAATGGACCTGTTTCTCAACATTCTGTCAATACTTTTTAAACTCATATCTGTGTTCGTTTCTCAGGCTTACGGTGAGGGTTCTGGTGCCGACTGTAGATGCCATGTCCAAAAATTAAACCTGCTGCAGGGACAGATTTCAGAGATGTCGCTCAGGTATGATAGTTTGACGGAGGCCTGGTTATCTTGCCCTGTTTTCATCTTGAGTGGATGGTGGCAGTATATGATGGAGAAATCCCTTAGATTTCCATGTCTAACAACATGGCAATTAGATACTGAACAGTCTTTCCACTGAAGTTAATTTTAAAATGCCAGCCACAATATTTTAAAGGCACTGACGAGATGACAAGGAGGTAAGTAGCCATCAGAGATCAAAAATGGAGCAAAAGCCAAAATCCAGAGAATAAGCTGGGCTGCTGGGGCATTTGAAACCTGTTGCCCTGCAGCTTCCAAGTAGCTGGGAGGGAGGCAGGAGATGAAACAAAGTCTGTTCAGTGTGGGAAGGTCAGTCGGAGCCCACCACATAAAGCTGAGTCCCCAAAGGAGTACCCCCTTGGTGTACAAATGACCTAGAAAGGCACCCCTCCGAGGTAGGTTCACCCAGCCTGTCTTGCCCTTGGCACTGGCTAAAGAGGGGAACCGCTGCTTCAGGATTTTGTAAGTGCAAGGACGCTGTCACGTGACCTTTACACATGCTGTGTGAAAAGTCTCAAGCTGAGGACTTAGTTTCTTTTCTTGACTGCTGGGTCTCTGTTGCTGCACAGGCGTTTCTCTCGTTGCCGTGAGCCGGGGCTGCGCTCTGGAGTGGTAGCACGTGGGCCTCTTGTCGCGGCTGATTCTCCTGGTGCAGAGCATGGAATCTAAGCTGCATGGGCTTCAGTAGTTCCCAGGCTCCAGAACACAGACTCAATAGTTGCGGCAGACAGGCTTAGTTGCTCCGTGACACGGGGGATCTTTCCAGACCAGGAATCAAACTCATGTCTCCTGCATTGACAGGCAGATTCTTTACCACTGAGCCACCAGGGAAGCCCTTCAAACTTATTTTTAAATTGTCCCAGGAAGCAGAGATAAATGTAGCTCCTTTTTGGAGCAGTACATCTTCAACCCAGGCATCAAAGGATATATGAAATTCCAAGTGGCATATACCCAAAGTTAAAGATCATTTAACTAACTTAAGGAAGCATGTCACCGTGAGCAAAAGACAGCAGAAATGACAGAGAAGTCAGGTCCAAAAAGAGTTCAGAATACATAATATTGTATGTTTAATGTATTTAATGAAATTAAGTGAAGATGGTTGATGTAAAGAAGAGCAAGAGACTTTAAAAGCTAACCAGTTTTTTAAAGAACAACCAAAAAGTTTGTAGAAATGGAGAGTTTAGTCACTGAGATTAAAAGTTTAGTGGCGTCCCTGTTGGCCTAGTGGTTAAGACTTCGCCTTGCAATGCAAGGGCCGCTAGTTCAGTCCCGGTCCTGGGAGATCCCAGGTGTCGTGGAGCAGTTAGGCCCTGCACCGCAACTCCCGAGCCTGTGCTCTGGAGCCCACAGGTCGCAACACAGGCCGCCCACACGTCTAGAGCCTGCGCTCCGCAACAGGAGAAGCCGCCGCAGTGAGAAGCCCACGAGAAAGCCCAAGCGCAGCAACAGACCCAGCACAGCCAAATACAAGTAAATAAGTAAACTTTCTAAAACAGCTTAGTGGACTGGTAAGCAGATTAAGTGCAACTAAAGAGAGAATTGGTGAAATGCAAGATAAACCTGAAGAAATTATGCACAATTGTCAATGTGAATAAGACAGAAAGGTGAAAAATATAAAAGTTCAGAGACATGAAATATACAGAGATGAGTTCCAGCAAGAGATAATAAAAAGAATGGGAAAAGTCAATATTTGCAGAAATGAACATAACTTTTTCCAGAATCAAAGGGCTTACATTCTTAGATTCAGGAAATGCATCTAATCCCAAACTGGATAAAAATATTGTGTCTGTAGCAGATCCTAATGAACCTATCCAAAAGCTGCTGCTGCTGCTAAGTCGCTTCAGTCGTGTCCGACTCTGTGCTACCCCATAGACGGCAGCCCACCAGGCTCCGCCATCCCTGGAATTCTCCAGGCAAGAACACTGGAGTGGGTTGCCATTTCCTTCTCTAGTGCACGAAAGTGAAAAGTGAAAGCTACTAGAACTAATAATTTAGCAAAATCACAAGGATACATGGTCAACATACAAAACTAGATTTTATTTTTCTATAACTGCAGTGAATAGTTGGAAAACTATTTTAAAAATCAAATACCATTTATGATACCATCAAAAATATAGGGATAAATATAACCCCAAAGTGTGCAAGATATTTTCAGTAAAAATTACACAACTCTGCTGAGAGAAATTTTAGAAAGATCTAAATGAGGAAATATGCTCATGGATTAGAACATTCAGCATTGTCACAGTATCAGTTCATCCTAAATTGGTCTATAGTCACCTTAATCCCAGTCAAAATTCCAGCAGTTTTTTTTTTATGAAATTGACAAACTGATCCTAAAAGTTATATAGAAATGCAATTGCCAAATCGATTTTGATAACAAAACTGGAGGACCTATACAGGCTGATTTCAAGATTTAGTGTCACACTACAGCAATCAAGACAGTGTGATTTTGAATATACATTCTGTGGTATTTTCATACAGTAGAATACTGCTCAGCAACAGAAATGACATGGGCAAACCTCAAAACCATTGCCGAGTGAAAGATGTCGGACGCAAAAGACCAGACGCTTGTGAGGATGAGTGGTGTTCACCTACAAGGGCAGAGAAGGGAATTTTAGGGTGACGAAAATTTTGTAAATCTTGCTAATTATAGCTCAGTAAATTTTCTATATCTTGATTGGAGTAATAGTTTCAAAAATATAATTTACCAAACTCATCTGGTGTACCAACACTTAATTTGGTACATTTTAGGGTAGGTTAATTATAACTCATACCTCAGTAAGTTAATTTTAAAAGATCAAATCCACCCTTTGACACAACAACATAATGAAATTAGAGAAAATGGAAAACCAAGGGAAGAACTAAAATGTAGCGAAACGAGAAACCACCTGCTGGGAAACGGTAGACGCCGGTTCTCAGGGTAACGTCAGAAGTGAGAAGACAGACCTTACCTTCATACTGCAGAGAGAGGTTCTGTAGTGGATGGAGTTGAGTTCCCAGATCATAGTATGGTGAGCAGAGTTCTGGTCAGTAGCAGGCAGGACACTGCTCAGCTGGACACTGGGGTGTCGACCGTGCGGCAGAGTAGGCATTTCACATGCATGATCCCATTTCATCTTCCTCGTCACCCCAGGAGGATCATTCGCTTTGGTTTACAAATGGAGAAACTGACATAGAGGTGCCCACGTTTGGTGGCCTTGGGTTTCCACTGTAGGTCAGTAGAGAGAGTTCCTCGTGTGAGGAGGCAGCCCTGTTGGACACGGGTGGTTGCGGCTTCGCTGCTAGCCTTCAGCCCTCGAACAATGCGTGTTTTAATTGGCCATCCAGCTCCACTCGAGGCTGCAGAGGCTCCGGCTCCTCACTGTGCTCTCTGTGTGAGGAAAGACCCCTGCTATCCCTGGAGGCTGGGTGAAGACACATCTAACTGTGGAAAAGGCCTTATCTCGTAGCGGCTGAGATAGCACACAACTGTAAAGACACTCCTGTGACCCTCTGCCGTGGGGACCTCGCCGCTGCTGGTGGGAGGGACTGTCAGAGCTCAGCTGAATCGGTCTCTATTCAGGCCCCGAGCAGGGCAGGCGCACGCGCGCTGTCTCGTTGATGTTCACAGTCCCCTTGCACTCTTATCCCCATTTGTAAATGAGGAACCTGGGATACAGTGATGTACCCAGAGTCACACAGTCGATGACAGCCAGTCTTTGGCAAAGCCGCGAAGAGCGCCCCTTCTGCCCGATGTTACTTTTCCTGTTGCTCCAAGGAACAGATGGTTCTTCTGCCTTCTGAACTGCCGGAAGATGTCCAAGTCACATCGAAACAACAGAGATAAGTTCAATCAATAAGGTCGCCTGAGCAGGCTTTGATCGCCATTGTTAAGTCTGTGCATCTTACTGTTCCCGCCCTCACTATCCTTCATCTTCCTGGTCGTTTTACAAAGAACAATTGTACAATCTTTCCCTAAGGTCTCTGGGAGATTCCGTAAGTGCCAATGAGGAAGAAAACGTGGGCCCTTGGCAGGCGGCCTCTGCAGGTCCGCAGGTAAGGCAGCAGCCCCAGCTCAGCCCAGCTGCCTGAGCCAGCTCTGCCACGAAGAGGCTCCAGGCATGCATGCATTCGTCATTTGTGCTGTAAACAAATGTTGATGTCACTGACTGACGAAAGCTTGGCTTAGAGCTGCGGGGAATACAAAAATGAATAAAGCTTTCCCTTTTATAAGTGTGTAGACAGCCATGTAAACAAATATTTGCAATACTATGAAAAGGGCTTTTTCTTCTGACTGCTTGGCAAATTCTTCTGAACTTAACTTGAGATTCACCTGCTTGTCCTCTTCCCCTTGTTCCGAAGCACCCTGGGTGGGGAAAGGATGCTGTTATAGAGCCTGGGTTGCTATGTCCCCTTTCTCTAGATGGAGCCACGCAACAGGCTCACGTTCTGTTCTGTCCCGGGGCCTCAAAGTAGGTGCTCAGTGTTGGGTGGGCAGTTTTGTCAGAGCGCCGGTGACTGAGCAGAGGACACCATTGGTACCTCCAAGATGCCATGGGTACAAGATCACTGTCCTGCCAGGGACAGGGGAACAACTGTCTGACAGGCTCCCTGGAAGAGCTCCACCTTTGATCACAGAATTATGCTGGCAGCGTCTACACTCCAGGTTCTCTTCATATTTTTATTATAAATAGGGGAGATACTCTTCAGCACACCACTTTAACACATCAGCTCTCGCATGCTTGAGTCTGTCCTTTCAGTTTCTTTACTTACAGACTTAATCTTTCATCATCACTTCTGTAAGAAATACTTGTTTGCATCATCCTGGGATTTTCACTTGTATCTTCTGTGTTGCTGTATAGCTTTCAACTATTTTCATTTTTAAAAAGTATCTGCAGAATATAGTGGATTTGCCAATATTTATTCCCTTCTTGTGGAGAAGGAAATGGCAACCCGCTCCAGTACTATTGCCTGGAAAATCCCATGCACAGAGGAGCTTGGTAGGCTACAGTCCATGGGGTTGCAAAGAGTCGGACACGACTGAGCGACTTCACTTTTATTCCCTTCTTATTGGGCATTTACCAAACTTCTGCTATTAAAAATATTTGCAATTATTGGTAACACTTTAATGAGCATCTTCGTGCCTTCATCTTCATTTGAAACTACTGGACCAGGGAGTGTGGACATTCGCAAAGGTCTTGGTAAGTTGTGCCTTGAAGCTTTCCCCAGGTGCCTGCCAGTGTGCTCGGTTCAAGACCTCTCTCTCTCATTACCTGTCGGTCGAATTCTTTTCCTGGTGGTGGTGTAGGCATGGGTCCTGAGGCCCTTGGGCCTCAGAGTTGCACTGGGGATTCTCAGTAAAGGTGCCTACTTTTGAGAATAAATTTACTTCCCAATTCTGTAGGAAAAACCCCAGCCCTCAAAGAACCGCTGGCTGAAGTATCTGGAAAGGGACTCCGAAGAACTGGGGCTGAAAGAAGGATTGTGTTTCAACAGACAGCCTTCATCCGAGAGAGAAAAGCCAGACCCTCTGTTCAGCACAGGCCTGCCTAGGAAGAGGTGCCAAGCCCATCACCAGTCTAGCCTCACCCACCCCCACCTAACTGCCCCGTGGTTTGGGGACGGACAGGCAGCTTCCACGGTTGGCAGGGAGCCTGAGGGTTGTGAGCCAGAAGGCGCCGTCAGCACAGGCCCCTGGCCGGGCTGGGCACCAGGCGCAGAGGTGGAGGCTGAGCAAGATGCCAGTGGAGGCGCCTCTTAGGAGTCTCACTTAATTCAGAACATCTAGACTGTGCTGACCTCAGGGAGGAATTCAAGGGCAAGGTTGACAAAGTGAAGTGTGGCCAGAGAAGCTAACGGGCCTGGGAGATTTTAGCTGAGAGCAGGAAAGACCTGATGGTCACAGGTCTCCTCTCTCAGCTTAACCTGCATTTCAGTGAGTTTCTGAGAGACCTCTTCATGTAGGATTAGGGTGGCTCTTCCAGGGCAGATGCTTTGGGGAGGTAGATTCCAGTTCAAAATAAGAACTTTCTAGCAACTGCAAGCTATAGAGCAGAGAAATGGACTGCCTTGGATGTCACTGGGCAGCCTGTTGTTGGCAATAGGGCAGAAGCTGAGCAGCCATCTGGGAAGCTACAAGGGATGGCAACGTACTAGGTGTCAGAGCAGGCGACCACCAAGTCAGGGTCAGACCACTGCTCAGTGGTGAGACTCGGCTGTATTTTTTTAAATTTTATTGAAGGATAGATGATTTATAATGTTGCATTAGTTTCGGGTTTACAGAGTGACTTGGTTATATATATAGTAGTAGTAATACATATGTGTGTACATATATTCGTGTTGAATTTCTTTTCCATTATAGATTATTACAAGGAGGACTGGATCTTTTTTTTCACATTGTTGAGATTGTTTTTTATATGGACGATTTTGAAAATCTTTGTTGAATTAGTCACAATATTGCTTCTGTTTTATGTTTCGGTTTCTTGGCCAGGAGGCATGTGTGATGTCCTTGACCAGGGATTGAACCCCGTACCCCTTGCATTAGAATGGAAGATCTTTACCACTGGACCAGGGTAGTCCCAGGACTAGATTCCTGACAGCATTTTCTTTGCCAGGAAATGGAACCAGAGCACAGTCCAGCCTCTCTGCATCCCTCATGTCCAGGACTCCAGAAACTGTGAGGTCACCTTGAAGTCCTTGAAGGTCAGTGTCCCAGTGTCCATTGAGCACACGCTGGATTTTATTGTTTTTTGGACTATTAAAAGACTTATACCCTCCCCCTCCGTCCCCAAAGTCCAACTTCCCATGTGTCTTGTTATGTCTTAAGCCAACTCCTTTTCTCTGGCCTGCACTGTTTGGGTCTCATGTTAACTGGGTCAAAAGGGCAACTGGATGCCTTGGAGACAAGCAAGGTTGACCGGTAGGACTTTTCTGCATCAGGACCGTCCTCTTCGTTCTACGTGGAGCGCCAGGTCTTCACCAGCCTGTTCAGCTTGGGACCTGCCCTGGATTTCTGAGGAACTGTCACCTTCATTTGCCCAGGTGGGCTCTTGTGAATTTGGGGCACTCTCTTCACCTAGGACCTGCTCTTGTTATTGATGCTTCAAACCTAGCAGACCCCACCATACCTTCCAGGCCGCAGAATGAGGGTTTTGCTTTATGCTGTCGTGGGAGCCACAGGCGTCCAGACAGAGGAACTCTGCCAGGCATATGTCACTGCTGCACCAACATAGGCCAGGGTTGACCTGACCAGCTTCAGACAGTAGTGGAGAGCACCCATTCAAAGCCAAGAGGCAGAGATCAAACTTGGTGTTGCTACTAACTAGCTGTGTGACCCCCAGGTAAGGGCATAGCGCTGAATCTCCAAATTATAGAATAATGAGTGTGATAGTTACTGACGTACCAGTCCCTGGGCTGAACATTTTAACTGCAGTGTCTAACGCTCACAAGCCTGTTTTGTTTTGAAGGTGAGGAATCAAGGCTGGCACAGGTCCAAAGAGGTCACAGCAACTCAGCCCCAGAGCGGGCAGTCTCTGATCACTAACAACTACCCAGAGCCTCTTCCATGCTGCCTGGGGGTGGTGCTGCGGGTCCCTCCTGTCATTGCTTTCATTCCTTTGTAGGCAGTGACACTCATTTTTCAGTGAGCCCTTGTTTCCTGAGGGAGAGACGCCAGGCCCCAGCGGTACTGTCACGTTCTGTACCTGCAGCTTTAAAACCCTCGACGCAGCTAGAGACCTTTCCCCCTGCCTGGCGATGAGCACATGGTGACTCCAGATGGTTTGAGGGTCCTTCTGCTCGCACCCCAGGCACTCCCTCATCTGATTCTAAGGTCCCATGAGATAGATCCACTGATCCCATGGGAACATCTTGCTCTTTTGGAAAGCCTGGTCATGGAATTTGGAGAGAGAGGGCATTTATTTGCTGTGCTTTGCTTAATCTCAAAATCAAGGCATATCCCTAGCCTGCCAGCCTACAGGATAGTAGACAACACCGAACAGAAATTGTCAGTGCCGAGGTTCATTCCAAGAGTAGTGCATGCCCAGGACCCGCTCCTCCCTGTCCCTTGAGTCTGCTAGGCACTTGTTCCTCTGAAGGGAGAACGTGCCATCGCCTCGTGTCTCCACTGCAGGACCATGCTGGCCTGGCGGGCAAGGGTAGAGAGAGCCGTCGTGAGGACCGGGACACCATGGAGCTTGTTCCCCAGGGGGAACCACCGTGTCCTGCCCAGCAGGTCAGGACCATGTCTAAGTGGGAACAATGTCTTGGAAACAGCTCACATTTGGACACAGAGCCCCTCACCCCTCTGCAGAGAGGCCTCAGGCCAATCCAGGCAGCACAAGCTGAGCAGGGGCCCCCCAGGGCCCAGACTCCAAGGGAAGGAGGCCTCTGCAGGCTCCCCAGTGCATGCCAGTCTCCTCAGACCACACACACTCCCATGCCTGGGCCCAAGCAGGTCTGTGGGAGGATCCCCGAGCAGTCACGGAGCACAGGTCCTTGGGCAGAGGGTGCGCCCTTGCTCAAAGGGGTGCAGGCACGTTCTTCACTCATGCGTCTATGTGACCTTTTTAAAACTGGAGAGGACTTTGATGACGATCTGTGAGTTGAAACTAGTATGTTACTCATGTAGACATTTGTTACATGAACCCTTCAATTCAGTGACCTCTGTGCCACTGAAAACAGGGTTCCCCAAGTTGCTTTCAAATAGTAGGACTGAGGAGGACTTATGGGAACTACAAGAAGCGATGATAAATATGACCATCAAACAGATTACCTCTCATACCATCTTTGATTAAAGTGTTTATATCTTTAATTAAAATTGTTTACAAATAGAATGGCTACAAAGCAATTTTCTTAACTTTAAAAGCAGCCAACACGTTTGGAAATGGTAACTATAGTGGTTATGAAATAGGCAGTACTCTGAACAACATCAGTTCCTCTGTGAGCCCTTCTTTATTCTCAGATGTTAGCTACAATCCCGAGCTGTAATCGCTACAGGACAGCCTTTTCCACCCCGGCTGAATGCTGGTGATCCTTTAGCTAAATTCAGAGGATATCAAACTTCTAGCAGAATATCAATTACATATCAGTGTAGTCATTAGAAAAAGCAGGAAGCCATTTGGCAAGATCTACTCTGGACTGCTGGTATAATCCTGCAGGGGGAGTGCGGACAGGATGCAGTACGGTCTCCACGTGCTCCCCAGCAAGGAGTCTCTCGCTCTGCCCCAGGGGGGCTCCCCTAGCTGGAAGGAGCCAGACATCCACGGGAAACTGATCCGTTTCTCAGAATCAGCACCCACACACTTGGAACTCCCCCCATGTCACTTGCTCTTACTGCCCTAAATGGCTTTGTGCATCCCCACCCCCCGATTCTGAAAGAAGAATGACGAGAAATTGGCACTTAGAGGCACTGGGGTTCTACACTAACTCAACACAACTATGAGACAAGAAAGGGGACACAGAATGTGTGAGCAGACATCGTCACAAAGGTGGCGGGTGTTTTGAATACTGGATGGTGTCCAGGGCAGCCCCGATGTCGTAATTCTTGGTCTGCAGAAGCCTGGTGAGCCAGCCGCCTTCATCAGAGAACCCCATGGATAGCATCTGGGAGAGGGACTCAATCAGCCGGGGATCAGCTTCTGCCAGAGAGAGTAACAACAGCTATGAGGAGGAGGCACTGTGCCCCAAATGTGACCTGTACATGGCCCTTTCACAAGGTCTAATCCTCACAGGGACCCTCCAAGGCAGGGACTGTCAAGCTTTTTCTGTAAAAATCAAGAGTAAATATTTTAAGCTGCTTTGCAGGCTATTTGGTCTCTGTCACAAATATTCAACTCGGCTGTTGATGTATAAAAGCAGCCATACAATATGTAAAAAATTAGTGTGTCTATATTCCAGTAAAACGTACATTTATGAATACAGATTTGAGTTTCATCTCATTTTCCCATCTTGACTTTCTTCCAACCATCATAAAAATGACAAAGTCATTATTGGCCCATAGGCCATAGTTTGCCACTCCCTGCTTCAAGGCAGAGAAGATAAATACTGGCAGCCCAAGGGCTGAATGTGGCACACAGATGGGTTCCACCTGAATAATGGTTTAAATGTCTCTGCCATGTGACAGTGATGGGCCAGAGCAGGGTGTGAGTGGCCTCACTTATTCAGTGTGTGTTCCCAGGCTGCCACTCCCCACGCGGCCCTCCTGTCTTCCACACCACCCCCTGTACATGGTGGCTCCCTGCCTGGCTGCTACTGGGAGCGTGACTGTGGCCCCCGCCTAAGACCAGCACTTCCCACGGGCAGACAGTGGAGATGGGCTCCGAGTCCACTTTCAGCAGCGCACGGCAGTGCCGAAGCCAGTGCTGCCGCCACGTCGCACCTGCCTTCATAATTCCAGGTCTGCGCTACGTTTTAGAAATTACTAAAACTAGCTGAGCTTACTAAGGCTCATAGAGACGCAGAGGAGACAAAACCAACTCCTAGATTTCTCTTGTATCAATAGACAAGCCCTGCAGTAGAGACTGTAATGCCTGTCTGCGTTGCTAGAAGCAAGTGATAGGATGCTCTGAATGGAAAAGGGAGTAGTACAGAACTATCTGAAATCCCTTGCCTGGTGGCAGATGTGGGTACAATGCAGCTTCCTTCAGTCCTGTGGGTCCTTCCTGGGAAGGATCCAGAGAGCTTGGCCCTTCAGATTCAGGCATCTGTAGAGACTGGAGTTCACCTGTAGACGGGTCCACCTCTTTTGAAGACAGATGAGTCCAGTCATCATCTCCTCCTGAACAGTTATCAGACTCCATCTGTTCCTGAAACAGACCCCCAGTAAGCACAAGAATGAGAACAGCCAGCCACCGGACCACAGCCTCAACTCTGCGAGAGACAGGGCACGCAGGACTAGCAAGAGTCCTTTTGCTTTACAGAATTCTAGTGGAGGGCTCACAGGACAACTTAAATGCCACCAACCACTCTGCAACGGAAACGGGCTCTGCTGGCTGTGTGAGTGCCAGGGAGGTGCTGTGACTCGTGCTGGGGGAAGCTCTGGATGTGTTGGGGGGCACTTGCCTCAGGCTGACCCCCCGACTCCAGGGCGATCTTATTCATTTGCTCTGTCAGAGACTGTGTTGTGCCCTCCACGTCCCTGTCTGGCTTGCTGGGGTCAGAGCAGCAGCTGCTTGGCTGAGAGCTGCACTTCTCCTCTGTGCTGGAGCTGCCTGCAGAGGAGGGGGTCAGGCGGCTTCTCTTGCCTCCATGCTCCACATCAATGTCGACTTCAATGCCTAGAAGCCAGGGGGGAAAACAAAAACTTGATTAACAGCAACATCCCAGGTCAGCTTCAGAGCCACAAAGTCCAGAAACAGACTGTCTTCCCCTCACTGAGCAGGACAGTAGCTGCACCGCAGTGCGGAGGACGTTCTTGTCCTCACTTGAGGCACCCTACTTGCGTGCAGGGGCCGAGCAATGTGAAAAACACGCACGCTGAACACGCTACCCCTGCTCGGGCAGGCAGACAGCTCGTGCAAGCTTTGTGTGAGACCTGTGAGACAGCATGTCCACCTCCAATCTCTCACACTCTGGGCACATGCTCACTGAAGGGAAGGGAGGGCACACTCACTGGGTTCATGTTATAATTCGTTTTACTTTCTCCAAGGACACACCCCATGTCTCAGAGTGAAGCAAGTTCAAAAGAACAGGGCCTTCTCTGGTGGTTCAGTAGTTAAGAATCGTCCTGCCAATGCTGGGGCCATGGTTTTGATCCCTGGCCTGGAGCAACTAAGCCCGTGTGCCACAACTACCGAGCCTGTGCTCTGGAGCGTGTGAGCTGCAAGTCCTGAGCCCGAGGGTCCCAACTACTGAAGTCTGCACACTCTGTGGCCTGTGCTTCACAGGGGAAGCCACTGCAATGAGAAGCCTGTGCAGAGCTAGACAGCAGCCCCCACGTGCCCCAGCTGAAGAAAGCCTGCACGTACCAAGACTCAGTGCAGTCACATATAAACTAAAAAAAATTTAAGACTATGGGATGGATAAATATCAAGGCCCTACTGTATGACACAGGGAGCCATATTCAATATCCTGATAAACCACAACGGAAAATACATATATGTTACTGAATCACTGTGCTATACAGCATAATTAACATTATAAATCAATTATACTTCAATAAAATTTAAAAAGCAATATAGATTCCCTGCCCCCACCACAGAGCCTGGCCCACCCTCCAGAGACAACTTTTAACTGACAATGTGCTGCTTCTGTCTTTCCTGACTACTTAGGTTTACCACTGATTTCTAACTCTAGATGATCGACAATTGCCCTGTCCTTTCAAAAACTCACTTTTTGGTAAAAACTGTATTCAGTGTTTATGTTAGTGCCACTATATACACAGTGTTCTTTGCTGGCTGAGGAGTGGGCTTATTTCCTCAGAGTTTTCTGTATCTGTAGCAGTAACGATGCTTTCTTTTTCACTTGGTAACTTTCCCCATATTCTCTCACAGCTTCTCTATAGCGTTTTCTACACAGATTAAGTGTATCAGATACCCCATCCACTCTGGTTTTCCCCCTGGAGACCATCCCAGGCAGGCGTGGAGCTTCCAGCTCCAGCCTGGACAGGCAGCTCTCTGAACCAGAGGCACAGCGCCTATGCCCTTCCTTCCACCCTGGCAACTACCGCTGGCATTCTCTCATCTGTTGGGTACCATTTTCAAGTACCTCTTTCTTCATTCTGGACTTATTTTGGCCAGAGAGACGGTTCAAGCCCAGGTAAGAAGATTATGACCTTGTCAGTTTCATTCCTGACAACTCTGCTTTGCTCCCACACTTGATCATTTTAGTTGGGTACAGAATTCGAGGCTGAAAATCCGTTTTAGATGAGACTTTTGAAGTCAGTGTCTTCTAGCTCTTAATGTGCTCCTTAAGTTCCCAAGCTTTTACAGCAGCCTTCAGAGTTTCAGGAGTCTCTCTTTGTCCCAAGGGTTCTGACAGGACAATTTTAAGCTCTGGTGTGGGGTCTTTTTCAGGCCTTGTCCAAGGCATCTGGGGCCCTTTTTAATCCAGAGGTTAATGGTCCTAGTGCCGAGAGACTGTCTTGTATTTGTTCATCTCCTCCCTTCAGTTTACTCTGTTCTCTCTGGAATTCTTTCATCCTATGTTGGGCCTCCAGGATTAATCCTCAAATTATCCCACCTTGGTTACTTTCCTCCATCCATTTTCCATCTTCCAAAGTTTGATGAGATTGTTTTATCTTGTCCTCCATTATTTTTTTCCCTTTTTCTTTATCCATGTTGCTTTATTTTGTTTAACCCCTTCACTATTATTTTAGTAGAGTATGAGGAGCAAGCAGAGAAAATAAAAGCAGGCTTAGCAACTGGTATCCCATCTGCAATATTTACATTGTTTTTCTTCTTCCATTTCCCCTGCAGTTTTCATTGTGAAACATTCAAATAATCAGAAAAGACAGAAGAACAGTACAATGGATACCCATATACTTTCTAAAATGGGTGAATGATGCGACTCTTCTGTAATGAATTTTTGAGATTACTGAATTAGAGTTTTTCCAACTTTATGATAATCTGAGACTTCAGGGCTTAGAAGACTGTACCAGTCTCTGCCCTGCTATCCCCAAAGCCTCTATGCAGGGGTTGTGGAAGACTCCACGGCCCTGCTGTTTTACATCCTAGGAGTCAGTGGCTGTGACCTTCAGCCAGGTACAGCCCTGGGCTCATGCTCTTGCTCAGCTGGCTCTCACAGCACTTATCAAAAAAAGGTCTTAGTTGCTGACTCACTGTACAGACTGCCCTCTGAGAGGTATTAGTGGTTATATCCCTCCTGGGCCCCTGCTGTTGGAACTAATGTTCCCTTCTAAGCAGTTAGTAGACTGAGTTATCCTGTTAGTTCCTCAAAAGAAAGGAAAATACCTGTAACTCCAAAGACAGAGTTTAATCCATCCCTCGAATGGCTCTCTTGAATAGCTACTCAAACACACATTCCACTGAAACTTGTTTTGTAGGGTTCCAGACTCCTCCCAAGTTAGCAGAAAGCACTCCCGCCACTCTGAAAGACCTGAGAGCCTTAATTCTTACTGCCGAAGACCTCAGAGCACTTCTAAAATTATTCCCTTGTGTCCTGAGTGGAGAATCCAGGTCCAGTTCTGAAACACTTCACAAGCTCAGATGGGTCTCAGGATGGAAAGCAAGCGTGACAGTCTCCTGGGAAGCCTTCAGAACACACAGACCCCTCATGCCCTACCCAAAACCCACTTAACCAATCAAGGGACCTGGAACTCCTCACTGTTTTAAAGTCTCCTGCCTGAAAAAAAAAAAATAAATAAAATAAAATAAAGTCTCCTGCCTGAATATAGATGTGGTTTTGTGACTTCCCAAGTTATCTTATTCATTCTTTCAAAAGAAAACTTTTTTCTTCAGGATAATCAGTTTTAAGAGTTTCCATACACCAAAATATATACCCTCCCATAAAAAAACAAAAACAAAAAATAAAAACCAACCTTTCATTGGTGATTCTGACGTTCAGTGCACTTGAGAACCACTGTCCATTTACTATCTTCCGAAGAAAAATTTTCCGTGGCCGCTAAGTAACAACCCATTAGTTGGGATTACTTAAAATCCTACTATGTCTTCATTATGTCTTAAGTGAGTGGCAGAGTTTAGAAGTAACCTATCTCCCAATTATTTCATCTCTACTCCACTGTTACCCTCCTTAGAAAGCATTAAATATAGTAATTATTTTTCCTCACTTTCTCAAGAGTCTTTAACTCCAATACAGAAATTGTGTGAGATCTATTTCATGTAGCGGCGATGCCAAGATGTCACTGCTACTTCAAAGCTGCTTCAATGTGAGCAGAAATGGTCTCAGGTTGGAAGCAATGGCAGTCATGCTCTGTGAGCCACAGGGCGGGTGGTGGGTGAGCTTGGGCACCCTCCTACAGCATTCTTTCAGACACTGGACACAACTTTTGGACAGACCAGGTAGACACTTCCTGCCACTGCAGTCACAAAGATGATATCATGGATCCATCATAAGTCACCTTCATCAGCTGATTCTTATGGCCACAACACAGCAAGTGCTGTTTGAGGTTTTATTTTTAGCCTTGGGCCAAGTCACTCTATGAAGGTGCACAGCTCACCCACCCAGACACCTACCCTGGGCCTGCACCCTGGGAATCCAGCAGCAGACACGAGAACCTTCCTCCCTTACTCCTTTCTCTCTGACACTGGCACAAGCCCAGTTCTTAGGAAGCACCAGGAAAGGTTGGGGGTTGCAGAAAAGGGAAGAAAAGCAATATGGCATCTCAGCTAACGACTCACTGAAGTCCTTAAAGAAACCCCAAGGTTCAAGTAAGGAGAAATACAGAGTGGTCTTCCAAAGGACAAGCAGGAAGAAGATGAAGGGCAGCCTTAAAACTGAGCCTGGTTACCCTCCCTAGTGGGATTACCCAACCAAATGCTGGCTGATTCTTGGCTGATTCCACTTCACTCTGTGTGGAAAGCTGAAGAATTTGTCAGGGAGTTCAACCTCAAGCGGCCTGTGGTGCAGCACTTGGTCAAGACTGATTGAGATGAGGCCAATGAATCCTACTGGTCTCAAAGACACATCAGCTGCCCCTCCTCTGCAGTATCCCAGCTGAAAGCCACAGAACAGCCGCCTGCACACTGGTTACCAAAAGCTCTGCTGATGTCAAAGGAGGGGCACTTACCCAGAGGGCTGAGGGCAGCTGCCACACTCTCCCCTACATTCTTGAGGAAATTCACACTGGGATCTTCTGATGGACCAGAGGCTTTGGTTTCAAAAAACAAAAGATACTTTTAATTCAAAGCATCTCTCTCAATGACTGAAACCTGTCACAGTCCTGTCTGTCCCAGAAGCCCTACTCCCGGGGCCTGTTCCCAGCAGCTTATACCCTATTGCTTCCCTCTCTCCCCCTCTCTAGGCCACCTCCTAGGCCCTTTTGTCTTTCACACCACTCCCCCTTCATCTACCTTCCTGGTGCCTAGAAACTCTGTACACAGAGTATAATGTATTATTTACCCCTCCCCCGAAAAAAGCATTATTTACTCAAACAAATACCCTCATCTTTGTCACTAAAGACAAGGTGAATCAAAGGACATAGTAATACTAATAAAATCAGAATAAAACTAGAATCTAAAAGTTCAGAATGCAAGCTATGTGTAAATTTTTAACTTGGGAACTGTTTTACAAGACTTGAGCAAACCTGGCTGTGACTTTCCTAACAATTAGCATGAACAAGAAGAGAGCCGACTGGAGACGCAGGCGCTGGAGGGGCCTCCCACCTGCAAGGGAGGGCCACCAGGGCAGGTGCATTAGTGGCCTTGAGCACCGAGGCACCTAGTTTTCCCAGATGTACAATGGAGATGATGCTTGCACTTTGCAGGATTTTATGAGGATTAAATCCACAAACAGCCACAAAGTGCCTAGGCCAGCCACAGGCATACAGGATTTTAGGGCACAGGGAAAGCCCTCCAGCTCTGCGGGCCCTCACATCTCATCCTTCAGAGGCCAGCAGATACAACCCTCACCTGATTCCGTGGCAGGGCCAGGGTGGGCATCCCCTGCCTGAGGAGGACGTGGGCTCCAGTTCCCCGGTGGGCCCATCTCCCAGCCAGGCCACCCAAAGTGCCCATGTTTCAGCTTCCGGAGCCAGCGGCTGTGAGAGAAGCCCTAGGAAGGGGCAGGCAAAGGGACAAGGTGGTGCCAGTCAGGGGGCTCCTGCCACCCGGCACCCACCCACAGGGAGGCCCCACTCACCTCAGAGCAGTGCCCAAAGGGGCTGGGGAAGGCCAGCTTGCCGTGCTCCCGGTGCAGGCCCTTGCCCTCACAGGCGGAGCACAGGTCATAGTCAGGACAGACGCTGCACTTGTAGCGGGTCCCCACCACGGGCCCATTACAACCGTCACAGATCACGTTGGGGTGCACCATGTTTCGGGGCACCTCCTGAGCACACGGGGGGCGCTGGTCCCGCCGGCACTCCTTCTTCTCTGCAGGCAGGATGGAGAGCCGAGACTCTCGGTGAGCCACGAAGAATCACACTTGGGGCCATCGGTCAGAAGGCCCACAGTGCCACCCTTCAGACACTGAGTCCACCCGGAATTCAGGTGTTCAACTGACAGTAACAAAGCAGCTTCAGAACCTGCTAAGAGGCTCCAATCCCTGCACCTGTGACCTGGGGACGTGCGGCCCAGGCAGGAGCAACAGAGAGCTGTGTCCGTATGGCTATGGTCTTGACCCGCACTAAACTAAACCCCAAAGCTGCCCTGGCCCATGACTGCAATCAAGGGGGAACTCCCCTCAAGAAAAGAGTGAACCCAGAGACCCTCCAACCTCACCCCCTGTGGTGAACACAGACTCGTTTCTCAGGTCAAGCAGAGTAATGACTGTGGTCCTGTCTTAAAGAGGCCCAGTCTCCTCACCCCTTCTTTGGAGGAACTTCTGCATAACCTCAAGCCAGCTGCACTCAGCAGGGAGCACTAGGCTTTAGGCAGCACCCCAGCGCAGCCCCTTACCTTTAATGTAAATGCGGAAGATGTCATCCTTCACATATGACATAGCCATCGTCAGCTCCTCGTCACTGGAAAAGGCAACCAAGTCCCCGTCCTCATCTAGATTGTTTAAAAGACAGCATGTGAGCACCCAGCGTGTCTCAGTTGGACACAGCTGCTGAAAAGGGCTGAGGCTGGTACTGAAGGGCCACTGCAAGGCTATAAACCAAAGCCCACCTGTCTGACCCAGAGAAAAGCAGGGCTGAGGGCAAACCACCAGCTCACTCCACTGCCTGGAAGGTAAGGACTCCAGCCCGGGCCGTGGACACACGCCAGCAGCAGTGTGTGCAGGGACAGCAGTGACAGCTCCTGCCCACTATGCTCTGCCTCTGGACCAGCTGCCCCATCAGAGGGCTGCTGTCTCTGTGCACATCCCGCCAGACCCAGTCCCCATGTCAACGTGGAGATCCCCATCTATGACCTGCTCCCCTTGGACCGCTTGTGGCTTAAAAGACTAAAGCAGAATACATCTGCCTGCTTCCGCCCCCAACAAAGTTAAAATTATGTATTTGTATGTAGTCTCCAATTTTTAGATGTTGGCACAAATGGTTTAAAACATCACCATGCAAGACAAACCACACCATACATCTGCAGGCTAGATCAGGTCTGTGGGTCACCAGATGCAACATCTACCAAAAAACAGTGGCTGTATCAAAAGCCAGAAACAACTCAAACGTCCATCAACTAATGAACAGCTCAACAAAATGTGCTGTATCCATAAAATTGAATGTTATTCAGCCACAAAAAGGAATGAAATACTGATACATGCTGAACATATGCGAACCTTAAAAACATTATGCCAAATAAAAGAAGCCAGTTACAACAAACTACATTTCTACATGAACTGCCCAGAACAAGGGAATCCATAAAGTAGGTTAGTGGTATCTGTGGCTGGAAGCATGGGATGGGAGGATCGCGAAAGGGCAGAGTTTCTTCAGAAGGTGATGGAAAGATTCCCAGATGACTGTGATAATGGCTGCAGAAATCCGTGAATATGGTAAAAACTGTACACTTTGAATGGACGAATTCTATGGGGTGGTAGCTCAATAAAATCGCTAATTTTTAAACAGATGGAAAAAAAAGTTGGGAGCCTGGCAGCAGTCCAGAAGAAGGTCCTAGCACCGCCCCACGTACATGGGCCCGCCTCCCTCCCAGCACAACAACCTCCGCTAACCCCACACCCAGCAGCCAGCTTCTCACCCGCGCAGCTAGAAACTGAGCTGCCTCCTGGACTCTGTCCCTACACCAGTACTTCTAAGAACGTTTTCTCTTGTGCCTCTCGTCACTGCCAGTGGGATAACGCCTGGATTCCGCCTAGCCCTGGCTGTTCGTGAGGCTGCTCGACCTCTGCCAGCCGCCCGCCAGTCGCGGGCCAGGCCGCACCACCGAGCGCCTCGCCTCCCGGGGCGTTTAACGGCGTCACCGCTCTCCCCGCCGGCCCTTCCGCGGCCGCCCGCCCCGGCTCTTCCGGGTTCTCGCCACAGCCCCCGCCTGGCGCCGGCAGACCCGGACTGCGGCAGCCAGGAGTCGGTGTAACCCGAGAGGCGCTGGGGGAGCAGGTGAGGACGCCCGCGCCCTCGCCAAAACCTGCACTATCACCGCGGGGGGGAGGCCTCTCAGGCCGCCAGGCCTGAGACTCGCCGGGAGGGCCTGGCGGCGCCAGACGCCCCCCTCGAGGGCTGGCTGCGGCCGCCGCTCCTCGTCAGCAGGGCGGCACCAGGACCGAGCTAGGGGCCCACGCGGGCCGCCGTCCACCCGGAGAGCTGCCAGAGAAACCCCCGCGGGCGCCGCCCAGGCCGAGGCGAGGGGCCGTTGGCCCGCCCGGCAGGGCAGGGCTGCGTCACGGCCCCGCACCGCTGCCGAGGGCGCCGGGCCCGCTCACCGCGGTAGTGCGCCTGAAAGCCGCCGGGCCGGAGCACAGGAAAGAGCGCAGCCACACGGCTCAGCAGCCGCTCACAGGGCCGGGGGCCAGGGGCGGCCTCGGCTTCGGCCTCGGGCTCCGGGCTGAAGCAGAAGCTGAAGCGGCGGATCTCGCGGGCTGCGTCTTCCTTGCCCAGAAGGTAGGCCTTCACCGTGAGCGACGCCATGACCGCCACTCGAGGAGCTGGAGCACAGCTGGGCAACAGCGGGCGGAGGCGCGCGGCTTTTGTAGGGACGAGGGAAGCCGCGCCCCCCGCCACCGTCTTCTGGGGGCGGGGCCTCAGCGCCCGGCCCGGGCTCGCGAGCCGCCCTCCGGGAGCCCCAGGCTCACTGCCCGCTCGTCGCCGCCGGGCCCCCTCATTGCCGCCCCCTTTCATCACTGCCCCTAATGCACCAGGCACCCCAAGAGGCCGGCCCCCTACTCCGACATCAAAGATCTTTCGCCAGCCTCTTCACCTGGGGACCCCTCCCAGGTCTGGTCCTGGCTGTGACTCAGCAAAGCAGAACCCAGGCGGCCTGGAGATGCCCGGTGCAGGAGGAAGGTGGGCGACAGAAGCCCGAAGCCAGGAAGCTCCTAGGCGCTCAGCGGGCACCGCCATCTAGAACAAATTGGCTCCTGATGTGCTGTCCTGACCTTGCCACTCTTGGCAGAAGCCCCTCCCTTTGAAGCCATCACCTTCTCAGGTGGCAGCCCACTCCACCATCCCCAGCATCCTCCATGACAGCCCTTTACTGAGTCGTGGAGGGACAGACCCTCCCAACTGAAGCGCAAGCAGCAGCTCCCAGTTTGACAGAGGGTAGGGTTGAGAGGTGCCAGGACAGCACAAAATATTCCCATCTCCACCTGACCCGGAGGGCTTGCTAAGGCTTCCTGGAGCCTCAGTAGCCACCAAGTGTTCAAGTGCTCCCTAAAAGACTCGCCATTGGTGCCTGGACACCCATTTGTCATCAGGTGGTACCCAAGGGCCTGAGGGGGTCTCAGGTCTGTTGCCTCATGAGCAGCCCAATAGGCAGATCAACAGCCTACCGCCTTCCTGTGCTGGGCATCTCCAGTTTTATGTGACAAAAGTGACCTGTTCAAACAGCCTGGGGGAAGGGGTTGGGATGAGTGTCTTAGAAGAAGGTAGTCGAGAAGGTATGTCACCCTATGAACCCTCCCAGGTATGGTTCTGTGAGTAGAAAGTCAAACCTGCTGAGTCAGATTCATGCTTTTTCATGGTGGGGTTTGTGGAAGAAGGTAAAACTTCAAGGAATAAGGGGAAACCTGGAGACCACAGGAAGGTCAGTTGGATTTGGCTAGTCAGATGCACTGGTGCGATGCTTGTGGAAGGACAACTGGGACCTGTTCACAGGGTGGCTTGTCCTTCCCAGAGAGCTCCAGAGAAGGCAAGGCTTTGAACTGCTGTCTAGAACCCTGTAGAGAGGACAGTCTGTTCTCAGGCTTCTCCCGGCATCCCTACTTTGAGCCTGAGAAAAGACCCTCTCTGCCTACTGCCCTACAGACAGAGTTAAGGGACAAAGAGGGAGCAGTGCTGGGTGGAGGCACCCCACAGGTGCCCCTGTGTGACTCAGCAGCTTGAGAGTCACTCAGCCCTGGGCAACGCAAGAGCTGGTTTCCTGACCCCCTGCCAGAGCTTCATCATCCCCAGCTGAGAGTGTGAGGAGTTCACCACCAAAGCCCTGCGGTTCTAGGGAACCTCAGATTTCGGAAAGGACTCCAGGCACAGCCTCTGTGTTTCAACAGAGGCAGCTGAGACAGAGACTGCCCCTAGGAAAACATCTGCTTTCTTGCCTTATAATGTTTGAGACAGTGGTGGGTTTGCAGGGACAAATGGAAAGAAAGCTCAGGGAGAAGGTGGGTGGGAGGAAATGGGGCCTGGGAAGCAGGCAGACCACCCCGGCTGGGGAGCGGGGATGGGGGTGGGGGTGGGGGGTGGTTCTGGCCTTCCCAGCATGCCTCACTCCTGAGCCCGGCCCTCCCCCAGCCCTCCCCCGGCCCTCCCCCAAGGCTTGCTGGAGGTAAACAAGGCGGCAGCCCGGGAACTCCCTGGCAGGGCCCTCTCCGCCTACGCTTGTGGTCAGGTGGTCTGGCCGGCAGTGAGTCAGCATCCCATGACCAGCCGTCATAACAAGGGGATCCCCAGCCCCCTTGCTGCCACCCACCTCAATGACATCTTATCAGGCAGGCAGTCAAGGTGGGGAGATGTTGCATGGGTCTCTTCAGGCCCCGGGGGCCAAAAGAGCAAGGTGATGCCAGGGTGGTAGAGAGCTGGCAACCAGAATCTGTCCCCATGATCCAAGGAGGAGGCTCTTCCGGGGCCCCTGCTGCCCCAGATGGGAGGGAAAACAAGGAACAGGTTCCTTGCTAGCTCTCTCCCCCATGGAGTGGGGGGCTGTGAGTTTGTTCCTAATATGAGGGTGAGGGTATGCCGTGTATCCAGGGGGCCTGACTGGAGGGGTGGCTTGGGTGGTTTGCCCACCCCTTATGTGGTGTTGAATGCAGGAGAGGGGCATGTACAATACTGCATTTCTGCTGGCTCTTCAGAAGTGGCGGTTGGTTATTTTTAGCCTTTTTGTACCTTTTGTCTATAATTTGCCCCAATTACTGTATGCACATAGCTATCTTAGTCCCTTAAGAATTTCTTTGTGGGCCTCCCTGGTGGTTCAGTGGTAAAGAATCTGCCTGCCAAGCAGAAGAGCCGGGTTTGATCCCTGCGTTGGAAAGATCTCTTGGAGAAGGAAATGGCAAACTCCTCTAGTATTCTTACCTGGGGAATCCCATGGACAGAGGAGCCTGGTGGAGTCCATGCGGTGGCAGAGTCAAACATGACTTAGCAACTAAACAATGATAGTTTCTTTGTATTTTGTTGCTTGAGAAGTGTGTCCAGGTGCAAACATTGCAGCGCTGCAGCAAAAGTTCCCAGGTCCCACCCAACCTGTCTCGATCCCATCCCTTGAAAATAGTTTTCTTAAGTTTCCTTTATTTTCTTTGCCAAGTGGAGCCAGGCTTAGACGTGTGTGGTGGGGCAGCCAGAAACAAACCCAATGCACGACTCAGACTGAGCTGCTCTGGGCCACCATTTATATGGCAGATTACAGGAAATCAAGCTTTTCCCCACCCCAACATTAGGTCCAAGGTTTGAGTTCGTTTCTCCAATAGAAAACGGTGTGATGAGTAGGGTGCCTCCAGGACACAGGGCCGTAGGACCTGTCTGCTATTCTCTTCCTCTCCCAACCGAATATTCCACCTGGTGACTTTTTCCTGGCTCCTCCCCTTTCCTAGACCGCTTTCCCCACTGCCTCCCACTGTAACCTCCAACCCTAAATGTCACCTCAGTGGGGCCTTCCCTGACCACACCCTCGGGAAAATCCCCAGGCATTGGGTATCACCCCTTTTTAGCCCTCTGGCAAAAGCGCACAGCTCAGCCCACAGGGAATCATGGGGGCAGGAGGGAAGCTTCTTAAAGAAAAGGAGCTTAAAAAGTCAGTGGCCCTGGGGAAAAGGAGGTGAAGGTACGGCGGAGACCTGATGGGAGGGTTAGGTGATGCCAAGCTGTGAGGGCCCTCCTGCCTGGCTGCTGCCTCCCTTCCGGCTGGGCTGCTCGCACTAGACTGGAGCCGGGGGGCGTCAGGCCCTGCGGGAGTCGTGGGGGCGGCGCGCGCGGAGTGAGACGCTGCGCAGGGGGCCGTGGGGCCAGCGCTCACCTAGCGGGACCCGGGAAAGGAGGCGCGGGCGCGGCGCCAGGGCCCTTTCCCGCTGAGACCCAGGCCCAGCGCGCCTGCCGGGGAGGAACAGGCGGCCCGGAAGGGGTGCGGCCGGAGCTCGGGATGCGGAGTCACTAGAGGGGGACAGAGGTTGGAGCCGACCCCAAGCGCCGTCCGCCGGCCAAACCCTTCTCCAGTCCGTGTCCTTGGGCTGCCGGTGCCGGGCGGGGTCACTGCCGGACTGAAAAGCCGACAGGGGCTTCGGTTTTTCCGCAGTGACAGGGAGCGAACACCTCGCTCTAGGCGGCAGACCCGCGGGTCAGAAGCGATGCAGTCGGTCGCAGGGGCCCTGCAACGCTGGACGAAGTGACGTGGACCCTGCCCCAGGCTGGAGGGCGGGCGGGGCGCCTTTCCAGCCCCCCTGGAGACCTACCCCCGGGCGCCCCTCCGAAGGCAAGGTCCAGCTTGACTGCGGAAGGCTGGGAGAATCAAGGCAGGAGCCATGCGGTGTGGGGGCGCGGAACTCGAGGAAATGGTGGGGCGACCCTTGACGGGATCTGGTGCCGCAGGCGGAGCCCCGCGGAGGTGCCTGGGCCCTCCGGGCTGGGGACGGCCGCTCAAGGCAGAGGGGTGCCGGGTCCCAGCTGGACTGCGGGCAGCAGTCTCCCAGGAGCGCCTCTCCGGCCGAGCCGCGGGAGGGGCGGGGGCGGGAGAGGCGCTTCCCTGACCAGGTTGGGAGGTTAGGATCACGTGGAACGGACGGCCGCTGCTTGTCAGGGTCCGGTCAGTGTCCCTCCTCTCCCCGGCTGCCTTCGAAAACCTTCTGGAAAAGTTATCTGTCGTTCTCTTGTGCTCTGAAGTCCCGCCCTCCTGCTAGGCTCCCCACCAGCCGCTGCCTCTTGGTAGCAGCTAGCTCCCCCAAGGCTTGGGCGCCCTCAGCTCCTGGCGCAGGGCACCTCTTTGGCTCAGCCTGGGTCCCCGCGCCTGAACTTTGGGGGAGCTGGGGTAGCATTTGCGGGGTCAAGTGTTGGACGTCGCGCGTGCCTTTCATCGTGTAACCCTAACTCTCGAGCTGGGATGGCGCTGCTCCTCCTCCGACCTTCGGTAAAACGGTGTCTCGGACGCCCCCTTCCGGTGAGGACCGCCTGGCGCAGCAGCCGCCTTGCGGGGTCTCGGGGTTCCAGCCGCTCTGTCGCGGGGGGAAAGCGTGTGCCTGGACTAGAGAAGGGCGTGCGGTGGCCTTGGCAGGCCCTGATGCTCTGCCTGGCGCCCAGGAGCTACTGTGTGGCAGGCCCTGAGCTAGGGACAGAGGAGAGGACAGGAGAGGCGCGAAGCCTGAGCGCCCTGGAGGTCACGCCAGAGTTGGCAGGATGGCAGCCTCTGCGCCCTGGCTAAAAGCGTGTCAGGTGGGGAGAAACCACAGCGCGTGGGTCCCAGCTTCAGAGAAGGGCGCCACCCTCTCCACCGCACCCCCCTTCCCCCGCCCCGCCCCGCCCAGTTCTGGAGAAGGAGCTGAGGGTTCCTTAGAAGAGACTTCTGAAGAGAAAAGGGGGCTAAAGCCCCTCTCCACCCCCAGATTTTGCATTCCCCAGTCCCTGTGTTAACACCTGGGCTCGTGGACTCTTTAATCAATAGAAATTGGTGAAAGGCCAGCCAAGAAGGCCGTCGGAACTGGTTTCTTATGTCAGGTAACTAGAATAGCGGGGGGGAAAAGAAAAAAAGAGAGAGTCCAAAATGGTGGAACCATGCAGAGGAAAAAAAAAAGCCCATGAAAGGGGCAGTCCAGGACCTGAGTGAGAACCTCTGGTCTTGGGTGTAAGCAATAAGGCAAATGTGGGTACCACCCCCTATTTGCATAGGGTGTAACGAATCAGGTTCCAGGGGAAGGAGACAGTGTAAAAACGCAAAAAACGAGCGCAATAGGGGCAGCTTATGGGTGACTTCAGGTTTTCTTTTTGGTTCAGTGTTGAAGAATCTACCTGCCGAGGAGTAGCCACAGGTTTAACCCCTGGGTCAGGAAGATGTGCTAGAGAAGTGAGAGGGTAACAGGCAGGAAGGCCAGGGGTCTCCAAACGGAGGAAATAGCCTGCAAGTGCCAGACATTTTTCTCTCTCTTAAGCAGCAGGAGGAAACTAGAGATATTTTTTCCTTCTCTATACACATTTAAAAGGAGGTTTCTCTTAAAATACTGTGTTGCCATAATGACACCTGGTTTCCCTTGAAGTTAACCAATGCCTTTTTCTTATGGAAATATTAATCTTAAGTTATGCTAATGACCTGTGCATTTACCCCAAACTCTGTCTTCAAGTTGGTTCCGCCTTTTGGCTCAGAACCTACTTGACAGACCAGTGTGTTATACTCAAAGATATTGTTCCTCTAATCTATGTAAATGAAACTGTATGGTGATCTGCCCTACTTCAAGATTCAAGTTAATCATTTTATGGCCCAGGATGAACCATTTGGTGCCAAGATTATCCCAAAATGCATCTTATGGGTGAGGGGCCTGGTGCCATTCTGGGTTTTAAGCCATTCCTTTCTTTCATTAACAGACTGCTCGTGACTATATAACATCCAGCTGAAGACTAGCAGGGGGGTACTCTTTCTGCCCCCTTCTGATGCCTATGTCAGAGGCTTTCTCTATCTCCTTTATACTTTAATAAAACTTTATTACTCTGAGTGATCAAGCCTCATCTCTGACCCCAGATTGAATTCTTCTCCTCTGGGGCCAAGAATCCCGGCATTGTGATTCAACAACAACCTTTCAGAAGGAAATGGCAACCCACTCCAGTATTCTTGCCTGAAATCCCATGGACAGAGGAGGCTGGTGGGCACTCAAAGTCCTTGGGGTCACAAAGAGCTGGGCACGACTTAGTGACTAAACGACATTGGGTTGGCCTGCCCTTGCTCCGTGGGAGTCTGCTGCCTGCTTCCAGCTTGAGCTGTAACTTGGTTGTCCTTACAAATACTGCCAGCTTAATAAAATGCTGTTTCAGCTACACTTGGTCCACCATGCCAAATCTCTGATAGAAGGAGACAAGAGCCGAAGGAGAGTACACCCACCCGACACAACCTGGGATGAGGGTAGGAGAGGGTTGGTGGCCCCAGCCTGGAAGGGTGGCGTCGCTGCCTGCCTCCTCTGCTGCTCCCACGTGCAGGGGTCACGTGACACCCAGCTTTTGCTCCCGGCACCGCAGAAGCGGCAGCTGGGTTTTGGCTGTTCTGTATCCCGCTGCTCATCACTTGCCCCATGTGTGCATGTGTGCAGTCACTTCCAGTCCCTGGCAGTTTCTTTGTAGTCTGTTGCTGGGGGAGATGTTTGAGTGCAGGCACTGCTTACTGTAAAGGGTCCCGGGTCTCAGCCTATCTCACCCTCACCTGTTCAATTTCTGTCCCTTTTCTGGATGGAATTTTCCTTTGAAGATTCGTTTCTCCCCATCATTGTGGGTAGGATGGAAAACACATATGACCCAAGCTTAGCCAGACAGCATCTGAAGCCCCCTGGGTCAGGGGCGGGCATGGAAATGCACACTGGGGTTCCCTGAAAGCAGGAGCCTGCCTGAAAGCCTCTGGGTCCCTGCAGGCCTAGTGCTGGCTCATGAAATGGCTTATACCAGTTGACGTTGGTCTTTTTTCTTCTGTTTAAATTTGTTTTTGTCTGTGCTGGGACGTCCTTGCTTTGCGCGCGCTTTCCCTAGCTGCCATGCTCAGGCTTCTCACTGCGGTGGCTTCTCCTGTCTCAGCACAGGCTCTAGGGAGGCAAACTAGTTGCTGCAGCAGCTGTGGCTCACAGGCTCCAGGGCACGGGCTCAGTAGCTGTGTGTGGGCTCAGTTACTGCTCGGCATTTGACATCTTCCTGGGGAGCGAACCCGTGTCCCCTGCATCAGTAGGCAGATTCCTGCCCACGGTACCACCAGGTCAGTCCTGACTCTGGTCTCGGTCAGTGCAGCCAAAAGTACAGAACCACCACCTCCCACTCCGTGCCTGTTGCCGGGTTCCAACGGCAGCGATGGTCCCCGCAGTGCAGACCAAAGGTGTGGAGGCTCGGCTGTGGCTGTGATGGCGCGGCCACATCCTGTTGACTATGCTCCCGGAAAATAAAAGTAACAACACTCTCATAGCGCTCCTCTTATGCCAGGAAGCTTTCTGATTTTTTTTTTTTTTTTGCCAGTTCTTTGCTTTCATGCTTTACTGAAAGTAAAATGAATCAAAGACTGGTTTTGGTAAGCAGATTATGTCTCTAAAAGAATTAGTTTTCGTTCAGAGCAGAATGTTGTCCCATCCACTGTGATACAAATCCTTTTGGACCAGTGCATTCAATATAAAACTCAGGCAAGGAAACAGAACTTTATTCTCTCCATGACTATAAATCTCATATGAAAACACGTTTTACTGATACTGCTACTAAACTTTTTCAGTCTTTACTTCCCCTTTCGCTCCCACCACCCCTCTTAAATATAAAATTTGCAACATTTCCCTCAAGTCTGAAGGCCTTCAGTACAACCTGCTTTGTTTGACATCGGAATCATTTTGGGTCGCTTTTGAATGGTTCTCTGCTTTTTGGAAGAGTCATGTAATGGTTTAATTCTTAAATCCACCTTTTCTTTAATGTCCTAACATGTCAAACTCCTCTTCCCTTTTGGCCATTTCTTAGTAGTCAGCAAGTGTTCAAAAATTTAATGTCCAAATAGACCAATACCTTTAAACCCTTCTTCTGGCATACACACTGGCACGACATCATCCCTTGCAACATAATCTGCAGTTGGTCGTCAGCCTTTCACAAAATGACAGCTGAATATTTTATATAGATTGACTCACCTGCTCCCTTGAGGTCAGACCATGTGATTAGCTCTGGCCAAGAACCTGAGACAGAAGAGCCATGTACCTTACAGGCCAGAGCGTTTCTTTATTTGCCAAAGCCAGAGCTTCTAAAACCCATTCCCTTTTCCAGAAAGCCTGCAGTGTTCAGGTGGTTATTCTTGGAGCCTCAGCGGGAACTACCACAAGCAGGTCAGACCCTCAGGCTTTGAAAAATGTACCATTTTTAAATCATAGAGTCTTGCAGTTGTTGCAGCAACACAGTGCACAGAAGGATAGAGTAACTCGCCCAAGGCAAGGCAGCCTGAGCCACGGTAGCGGAGCCAAGATTATGAACGCAGGCAGGCTGTCTCTCCAGGTTACACTCCTGACCTCAGTGATCAACAATCTTCTAAATGTCCTGAACCCATTTTACTTTTCATTGCCAGACAGTCCCTCTCCTAGCTGCATGTATCAGGGCAGAAAGACTTTTTCTCTACCGTCTTAGATTCAGTACTTGGGGCCTGAATTAAACCAACAGGAGACAGATTGGCAAGAAAATGTTTTTATTCATGTACTAGACAGAATTTGGGGCTTATATGCCGATTTAATGGGGGAGCAAAGGAGAAAGGGGGCAAAAGGTACTTACAAGGACAGCACATGGCTTTTAAGAAAGATAAATCGGTCTGATCATAGAGGGAGAGCAGTGAACAGTCCTAAAGAGAGATCTTAAGTTTCCTGTCCAGGAATTAAACTTGAGTAGCCTGAATATTCATTGGAAGGACTGATGCTGAAGCTGAAGCTCCAATACTTTGGCCACCTGATGTAAAGAGCTGACTCACTGGAAAAGACCCTGATGCTGGTAAGATTGAGGACAGGAGGAGAAGGGGATAACAGAGGATGAGATGGTTGGATGGCATCACCGACTCAATGGACATGGGTTTGGATAAACTCCGGGAGTTGGTGATGGACAGGGAGGCCTGGCGTGCTGCAGTCCATGGGATCACAAAGAGTCGGACACAACTGAGCAACTGAACAACGACAACAAAGCCTGGATGAAAACTAGGAATCTTAGTCACTGGACCACCAGGGGATAGAGGCTAGAAGGAAAGTTCCCTGGCTCTTCCCTCTTATCTGAAAGCAAGGTTTCAAGGAGGCAAAAACTGTAAAAACAGATACAAAGTTTATTATCAGAGACACAGCACAATGTAGGAGAGAGCACACAGAGACGGTTAAGAGAAGCAGGGCAGAAATAGGCACCCAGAGAGACAGGATATAATACCTCCTGTGAAGGGAGTGGATGTCCTAAATGAGGAGTGCAGTAAAAAGGTGATTTAAATCACTTAAACACAGGACAATCCTTCCAGGTCTTTGTTTACCTTTGACCTTTATCATTTCTTTCTTCACACCTGACTGCCCTAAGACCTTCCCCTAAATATGTGTGCACTTTTTTCTAAGATGGATCCCACCACAGAGGCCAATGGGTGCATGCCTGTCCACACTTCCTGTGGAGTGAGGCCCACTCCCTCTTCGACCCTCAAGAAGCCTTCCTGTGCGTGTGCAGACAGGGAAGTCTTCCTTGACCTCAGGAGTTGGTACCTTACCTCTTTACTTTAGTAGAGCTCAGCTTTTGCCACTAGCTTTGTCCCTGGAGCGTCTGGGTGAGAACAAAGCTTCAGTTTTACTCCACTTGACGAACACCACCTGTCTAGCCCGGGGGCCCATCTGTCTCCTCCCTCGGGTCCTTAGGAGACTATTTGCAAGTTTTGTGATAATGTCTCCCTGGGTTATCAGGTGAAAAGAGTCAACCTGTTACTGAAGAGCAAGTTTGTGTGCCTGATGCAGTGAGGCCACACAGGCCAAAACATCGGAGTTTGAAGCCAGGAAAGGTTTATTGCAGTGTCACATGAGGATAAAGGGCGGCTTGTCCCCCTCAAACCTGGGACTCCCCAAAGGGTTGCAGCAAAGCATTTTTAAAGGCAAGATGAGGGAGGGGCTCGGTTGGTTGGTGCAAACTTCTTGGTCCACGTAGTCAGATCACAGTGTTCTTGTAAAGCTACAACAAGACAAATGTTACTGTTTGTGACTTTATATATGAATGGAAAAGTGTTATATCCTTAAAGGTCAGAGCCTTGATAAGGGGCTAGCCTGTATACAGGCTGTATTCAGGCTATCTGCAATATTTTAAACTCAAATAGAACACAGAGGTATTATTAAATACCTCTGTGTTCTATTTGAGTTATTAATAAAAAGATATTGTAAAAGTATTCTAAAGGTAAAAGAAACAGATGTGATATGAAGATATGTTCTTCCCTATTACAAATATTTCTCTCATTGATCCTAGGGAGGGGATATAGGACACTGGAATTCTTTTGGGAGGCTCTGCTTTTAGACAGGTACAGGAATTCCAGGACGGGGGGGAAAAAGCTTATTCTCCAAAGTCTTCAGTTCAAAACTCTGTGTCACAGCGTCTCCCTGCACCAGCGCCTGGCTGGCCTTCCCGCTTCCTCGCTCAGCCTCTTCAGTCCCTTCTCCGTGAGCGCCAAAGTGATCATTTCAGAATGCAGATAAGACTGTCACTCCCGCCGCAGGCCCCATTCCGCCCCCGCTTTGGACAGATCCCACAGCTTCAAGGGCACAGACACCAATCCCTGACAAACGGTGCTCTGTCCCAGCGCTGTGCCCTGCCCCGTCCGTCCCAGACCGCTCTCACTGAGCTCCACCAGACTGGCACCGATTGCTGCCACTGATCAACCCTTTCCCGAGAACTCCTCCTCTCCCCTGGGGCATGCGGCTAATCCCGCGCTCCCGGGGAGGCCCCTCTGTAGCCATTCCCCACGTGACCAGCTCTCTGAGCCCCGCAGGCCTTCCCCTCCCAGCACTGCGCACAGCGGCCACAGGCAGGGCTGGGGCCGGGCAGGACTAAGTCAAGGTCAGTGTACAGCGTGTCTGTGTGGCCAGAAACCCGAGCAAGATCTGGCACGGGGTGGACATTTAGAACATTTGCTATGAATGAACAGGGACGTGAGGCTGAGACAGGCTGGGACCTGAAACAGGGACCCTTTGCTTCAGTGCTTGCCCCTGGACAGAGCAACAACATACAAAGGAAACTATAAGAGACTAAGCGCAACCCAGCATGCATAGGTAACTGGGCAAATCATGAACAAGATACAAAGACCGAAATCCCAACTGCCTCTTCTGAGGGGGCAGGAGCAAAAGCAGGGGGCTGCACATGCACCCTGCACATGGCACCATCAGGACGGTGGGCAGACCACCTAAGCCACCCTTTAGGCCTGAGCCCTCCTCCGCCCTCCCCCCACCCACAGAAGGAACCCGCTTACCCCTCTCCACCAGGGACCCGGCAAGGCAACCTCTTACTTGTGTTTGCACCCTCCCGCTGCAACAGGAGTCCCAGCCTCGCCAACCTTTCTTGTCTGGCCTCTTACCAATTTCTATTAATTAAGGCGCCCAGGAACCTTTATCAGTAACATACTCTGCAAAGGGACACAGTCCCCTTCCTGGGAGAGGATCTGGGCACCTCGAGGCCCACCGAATGCAGCATCCTTTTGTGTGACAAGCAGCCTCCTGAACCCCTAGTTTCAGCATCACCACCCTTGCTAAGTCTGCCTTCCCGGCCCCTGAGGGCCTCAGGACCCTCACTCAGGCAACACTTTCTTCTCCCCTTTCTCCTTTACTCTCACTGCTTCCCCTCCCCTTTGCCCCTTTTCTCCCCTGACGTCGCTCTACTTCTCCTCTCCATCCTGTCTTCTCCTGCTTCTGTCCTGTCCTTCTGAGGGGCATCACACAGCGACAGCGTCACTCCTCTCAGTTTGTAAGGCCTGCTCCCTCTGGCCAGCAATGGCTCACCCTGGTGGAAGTCTCAGACGGGAGAGGCTCGCCTCTCACCTTGCAGATCTTGGTCTAGCAGGCTGTCGCTGACCGGAGATTTATGAGAGCAACAGAGGTTCAAACCTCACATCCTGTAGTGGCCAGAAGTCTGATCATCCAAATATTCCCACCTTTATTTTCCTGCTGCCAGGAAGTCTGGTTGGGATGGAATAGACTGAATCAGCAGATTTCTCCTTTGCGACCCCATGGACTGCAGCACGCCAGGCTTCCCTGTCCCATCACCAGCTCCTGGAGCTTGATCAAACTCATGTTCATCGAGTTGGTGATGTCATCCAACTATTTCATCCTCTGTCATCCCCTTCTCCTCCTGCCTTCAATCTTTCCCAGCATCAGGGTCTTTTCCAATGAGTCAGTTCTTCGCATTAGATGGCTAAAGTATTGGAGTTTCAGTTTCAGCATCAGTCCTTCCAATGAATATGCAGGACTGATTTCCTTTAGGATGGACTGGTTGGATCTCCTTGCAGTCCAAGGGACTCTCAAGAGTCTTCTCCAATTAAGTTCAAAAGCATTCGAAAGCATCAGTTCTTCCACGCTCAGCTTTCTCTATAAGTCCAAATCTCACATCCATACATGCCTACTGGAAAAAGCATAGCTTTGACTAGACAGACCTTTGTTGGCAAAGTAATGTCTCTGTTTTTTAATATGCTGTCTAGGTTGGTCATAACTTTCCTTCTAAGGAGCAAGTATCTTTAATTTCATGGCTTTAGTCACCATCTGCAGTGATTTTGGAGCCCCCCAAAATAAAGTCTGTCACTGTTTCCATATTTTCACCATCTATTTGCCATGAAGTGATGGGACCAGATGCCAGTGCAGTTCAGTTCAGTTGCTCAGTCATGTCTGACTCTTTGCAACCCCATGAACCGCAGCACGCGAGGCCTCCCTATCCATCACCAACTCCTGGAATTTACCCAAACCCATGTCCATTGAGTTGGTGATGCCATCCAACCATCTCATCCTGTGTCATCCCCTTCTCCTCCTGCCCTCAATCTTTCCCAGCATCAGGGTCTTTTCAAATGAGTCACCTCTTCACATCAGGTGGCCAAAGTATTGGAGTTTAAGCTTCAACATCGGTCCTTCCAATGAACACCCAGGACTGATCTCCTTTAGGATGGACTTGTTCTTGCAATCGAAGAGACTCTCAAGAGTCTTCTCCAACACCACAGTTCAAAAGCATCAATCCTTCAGTGCTCAGCTTTCTTTACAGTCCAACTCTCATGTCCATACATGACCACTGGAAAAACCATAGCCTTGACCAGATGGACCTTTGTTGGCAAAGTAATTTCTCTGCTTTTTAATATGCTGTGTAGGTTGGTCATAACTTTCCTTCCAAGGAGTAAGTGTCTTTTAATTTCATGGCTGCAATCACCATCTGCAGTGATTTTGGAACCAAAAAAATAAAGTTAGCCAGTGTTTCGACTGTTTCCCCATCTATCTGCCATGAAGTAATGAGACTGGATGCCATGATCTTCGTTTTCTGAATGTTGAGCTTTAAGCCAACTTTTTCACTCCCCTCTTTCACTTTCATCAAGATGCTCTTTAGTTCTTCACTTTCTGCCATAAGGGTGGTGTCATCTGCATATCTGAGGTTATTGATATTTCTCCTGGCAATCTTGATTCCAGGTGTGCTTCTTCCAGCCCAGCGTTTCTCATGATGGACTCTGCATAGACGTTAAATAAGCAGGGTGACAATATACAGCCTTGACGTACTCCTTTTCCTATTTGGAACCAGTCTATTGTTCCATGTCCAGTTCTAACTGTTGCTTCCTGATCTGCATACAGATTTCTCAAGAGGCAGGCCAGGTGGTCTGGTATTCCCATCTCTTTCAGAATTTTCCACAGTTTATTGTGATCCACACAGTCAAAGGCTTTGACATAGTCAATAAAGCAGAAATAGATGTTTTTCTGGAACTCTCTTGCTTTTTCGATGATCCACCGGATGTCAGCAATTTGATCTCTAATTCTTCTGCCTTTTCTAAAACCAGCTTGAACATCTGGAAGTTCACAGTTCACGTATTGCTGAAGGCTGGCTTGGAGAATTTTAAGCATTACTTTACTAGCGTGTGAGATGAGTGCAATTGTGTGGTAGTTTGAGCATTCTTTGGCATTGCCTTTCTTTGGGATTGGAAGTTTTCCAAATTTGCTGGCATCTTGAGTGCAGCACTTTCACAGCATCATCTTTTAGGATTTGAAACAGCTCAACTGGAATTCTATCACCTTCACTAGCTTTGTTTGTAGTGATGCTTCCTAAGGCCCACTTGACTTCACATTCCAGGATGTCTGGCTCTAGGTGAGTGACCACACCATCGTGATTATCTGGGTCATGAAGATCTTTTTTGTACAGTTCTTCTGTGTATTCTTGCCACCTCTTCTTAATATCTTCTGCTTCTGTTAGGTCCATACCATTTCTGTCCTTTATTAAGCTCATCTTGGCATGAAATGTTCCCTTGGTATCTCTAATGTTCTTGAAGAGATCTCTAGTCTTTCCCATTCTATCATTTTCCTCTATTTTTTTGCATTGATCGCTGAGGAAGGCTTTCTGGTCTCTCTTTGCTATTCTCTGGAACTCTGCATTCAAATGGGTATATCTTTCCTTTTCTCATTTGCCTTTCATGTCTTTTTTTTTTTCTCGGCTATTTGTAAGGCCTCATTGGACAGCATTTTTGCATTTCTTTTTCTTGGGGATGGTCTTGATCACTGCCTCCTGTACAGTGTCACAAACCTCCGTCCGTAGTTCTTCAGGCACTGTTTATCAGATCTAATTCCTTGAATCTATTTGTCACTTCCACTGAATAATCATAAAGGATTTTATTTCTATATACTGATATATGTGCAGGTGAAGGTCCCACCTGTGTGTTGGAGTCCACAGATGACTTACAGTTGGCTGGTTTCAGGCCTGATGACCCTGGTGGGCAGTGGACAGGCTGTTAGCTCCTTCACTGGCCCATTCTGGATGCACCAAGTCTGGTGCCTGAATAGGCATCCACAGCAGGTGGGTTAACGGCGATCTCTTTCTCTTTTCCAGTCTTTTCAGTCCTGCCTCCCTCCACCTCTCCGTTGGTTCTCTCACCCACACTCCCATGGTTTTCACCTTGGAGACTCCTTGTTGGCTCACCTTTTCATGAGCCCCCGTACTTCTGTTTTGTGCTCCAGCTGGCAGAAGGGCTAGTTGAGAACGGAGCTGGACTGGACAAAGCCCCCCAGAGGCCGCCTTGCAATAATACCGTGTCTTTGTTTCTTGTTTAAGTTTCTGTCATTGATACCTGTTGACTCTTAGTCAGTGAACGTATCAGGATCTTTGTTTTCTGTGCTTTTGTCTGTCCCACCACTCCTGCAAGTCTCCACCTCATTGTGCGTATGGGTTGAGCACTTAAGCCTTAAAATGCAAACACGGCCCACATTGCCTGAGACTCCAGCCTTAGGTTACTTAGTAGGACTTTAAAGAACATGGAGCAGGGGGAAGGAGCTTGCATTTCTCTCCCCAGTCTTTAAAATGTAACTGTTCTGCCTGGGCTTTCAGGAACTATCTGATCCAAAATCTGTAGCCCCCAGACTGAGGAGGAAAAGGAAGAAGCCTGTTAAAACTCAAGCCAGAAAACTATATGGTCTCCAGTGCTGTGTTGCATTATGTAAAAATTAACTTGTAAATGTAAACACTGACTTGTACATTTTTAAGTCAGAAATGAACTTGTAGTTAACTTTTTACAAGTTAACCTGTAAAAAATTAACTTGTAAATTTAACGTTAAAAAATTAACATGTAAATGAGTATTTAATTAGCTTAAAGTAAATTAAGCATTTATATAAATTCTAAGCAATACAAAAGAAATTCACCAGAATACATTTCAGGTTCATGTGACCTGGGAAACAGTCAATATTGAGTTAATATCTAGAATAAAGTTAGCTTAAGCTTGTAGGTTTAATACATACAGACCTGTCTTTCGAGTCATCAAGTAAAATGCTTTTCTTGTTCCAAGGGTTACTGAACGTCAGTAAGTGCGCATTGTTTCTGCTATAAAATCTGTCAATGAGGAAAATAACCTGATATAATTAAACTTTTAAGTATATGTAACAGAGATAACAGCTTTTTGGTAAACTCTATAGGAATAACTGGGGCTTCCCAGGTGGTGCTAATGGTAAAGAACCCGCCCGCCAATGCAGGAGATGCAAGAGACACAGGTTCGATCCATGGGTCGGGAAGATCCCCTGGAGAAGGAAATGGCAACCCACTCCAGTATTCTTGCCTGGAGGATGGACAGAGGAGCCTGGCGGGCTACAGTCCATGGGGTAGGAGAGAGTCAGACACGACTGAGCACAAACACACACATAGGAATGATAAGTTTTGAAAATGTCCATCTAAAATGGTTTCTCTAAATCTTGGTAACTTGACACTGAATGATAGGAACTCATTGAATATGCCGGGCATTTCAAATAAGATAAATATTGGAACATTAATTGCTAAACAGGTCTAAATTTATCTATTTTTCTCTTACAAGAGGGAAAGTACAGATGTTGTGTTTATTAGACACATATCTTGTACCATGTTGAGGAAAGAAATAATGCTTTGGGAAGATGCATGTTTCTAGAGGTTATGAGATAGTCTGATCAGAAAATGCTGACATGACAGTTTATAATTACTTGCTTCTTAGTTTTTGCTAGAAATTAATGCTCTAAGAGTAAGAATTATGAGGAAAACATTTCAGTATGCAAGGAAAATAGGAAACATGTTTTCAGTAAATGAAGATGTAAGGATGGAAGTGCATTTTGTTAAAAGATAAAAAGTGATTTTGTCCTAGAGCTGGTCGTTTCTAAATGAAAAAGAAAATGAGAGACAGAATAACATAGGATACAGAAAGCTGGAGAAGTTTCTAGAAAAGGAACATTGGGAAAAGATTTTTGCACATGGTCAGGATTTTCTCAAGATTGGATTCAATTTTAACTAAGTAAATGGATTGAGTAGATGGCATAGGACTGGATTTTGTTTCTTTCTCTTAAGAGAACAAAGTTTTCTTGGAATGCTGCTTTTACTAACAGATTGTGCAGACTTCTTTGCTTTTAAATTTTAAGCTGTTACTTATTTGCCTTTTGAAATCTTTTATTGTCACTTTGGTTAAATGAATAAGTATTGTTTCACAGGGACCTGTGAGCCTATATGACCAAGTGTGTTAAAACTTTTTAGTATTTTTTTTGCCTTTCAAATATCAAATGCTAATTAAAGTTATTTTGACCTCCAGCTGAAGCATCCCAAAGAGAGATCCTAAACTAACTGGGTTTATTTGGTATATTAAATTACATGGGAAGTATTGGCAAATGAGTTCTAAATATTCTCAGGCTGCATAACATGGGTAAACGTTATTGATATAGATACTCTAGAAATTATATGAAATTCTTAAAAATCTGGTATGTCCTGATAAAAATATTATCAGTCACAATCTCTAGTTACTATAACCAAGTTTGTTTGTCAGTTACATTGTTATCAGATGTTCAACTGTGCTTTTTAAATCTTCTGTCATTCATAGACAGTTAAGCTGATGCTTTGTAAAAATGCTTCATCTTCAAGAAGATTCACAGAAACAGCATTTTGACAAGTACAGGTTTCTTTCTTTTTTTTAATATTTTATTTTATTATTAATTTATTTATTTTAATTGGAGGCTAATTACTTTACAATACTGTAGTGACTTTTGCCACACATCGACATGAATCTGCCATGGGTGTACATGTGTTCCCCATCCTGAACCCCCCTCCCACCGCCCTCCCCATCCCATCCCTCAGGGTCGTCCCAGTGCACCAGCCCTGAGCACCCTGTCTCATGCATCAAACTTGGACTGGTGATCTGTTTCACATGATAATATACATGTTTCAATGCTATTCTCTCAAATCATCGTACCCTCGCCTTCTCTCACAGAGTCCAAAAGACTGTTCTTTACATCTGTGTCTCTTTTGCTGTCTCACATACAGGGTCATTGTCACACATCTTTCTAAATTACATATATATGCGTTAGTGTACTGTATTGCTGCTTTTCTTTCTGACTTATAATAGGCTGTATAATCGGCTCCAGTTTCATCCACCTCATTAGAACTGATTCAAATCCATTCTTTTTAATGGCTGAGTAATATTCCATTGTGTATATGTACCACAGCTTTCTTATCCATTTGTCTGCTGATGGACATCTAGGTTGCTTCCATGTCCTGGGTATTGTAAACAGTGCTGCGATGAACACTGGGGTACATGCATCTCTTTCAATTCTGGTTTCCTTGGTCACACATATATTTGTATATATATTTATTACACACGTCCATACACACACAGAGTTTTATTCTGTTTTTCTGTGGTTAAGTACAGTGGGCCATCTGTCCATTTTTTCAAGGGGACGTTCTTCCTAGAGCAGTCTGTCCTCCAGTTTTAACAGTCATCTGAGAGAATTCCCTTCTTTTTCTTCTGTGCTATTTCTTGCATTCCTTGTCTCCCTTTTTCTCGGTTTACTTCATCTTTTCGGAAGACAACATTCTGTAAAAGCTTCCTGAGAAAAGGTAGGTGCGAAATAAAGATTTTGAGGTCTTCTGTATCTTTCCACTTTATCATCTTGTTTTTAGCATGGTGCCTAAGTTCTGATTATGGCTATATGAAGGATCCCATCATTAAAAGTAATATATATTTCTGGTTTTTTTCCCTGTTTTGATTATAAGTGACCCTCAGAACATTCCTTTGCTCTCTAAACTATTGATTAGACAATATGATCAGTCCCTTCACCACCTTAATTTTATCAATAAACACTGCTTCCCTTATTGTCTTATTCTTAGACAGTTCTGTATTTATCCTCGGTTTATACCTTCTCCGTCTCTTTCTCCCTAAGAAACTGAAAGCTAATCTCCAGGGACTGTGTGTGTGTGTCTGTGTGTATGAATGGTGTGCAGCTCCTTTCTCCTTGTTTATTTTTGACTGAGCTGGGGCTTTGTTGCTGCAAGCAGGGGCTGTTCTGGCTTCTCACTGCAGTGGCTTCTCTTGTTCAGAGCATGGACTCTACAGTGTACAGGCTCGGTAGTTGCCACTTGTAGGCTTAGTTGCCTCGCGGCATGTGGGATCTTCATTCCTTGACCAGGGGTCTAACCTGTATCCCCTACATTGGCAGGTGGATTCTTAACCCACTGGACCACCAGGGAAGTCCCAATACCATGATTATTTTATCAAAGAAAAAGTGAAGCTTAGCAAGGTTATTTGGTGAAGATCTGGAATTTAAACGGAGGCTTACACTGTTTCCCCTGCTATATAATTTAAGAAAGTGAAAGTGAAAGTGAAGTCGCCCAGTCGTGTCTGACTCTTTGCAACCCCGGGGACTGTAGCCTACCAGGCTCCTCCGTCCATGGGGATTCTCCAGGCAAGAATACTGGAGTGGGTTGCCATTTCCTTCTCCAAGGTACAGGTTTCTTATAACTTTCATATCATACCACTAAATTGGGTAAACTTGATGACCTTATAAAACTGCTAAATAAGTGAACTGAAGGATATGGTTATAATATTTCAGTTTTGTCTGAGACATTACTGGCTTTTATTCTGTGTTTTCCAGATATAAGGAAACCCTTCCCGTCAAGCTAATTATACTTTACAGCAATTTGGTAAGTTATACCCCTAAGTAGAACTGAAACATTCCCTCTACCTGATCCCTCCAGAAACTGGAAACTAAGGTTCCCAGCAGCTTTATCACGTAAATAAGGAAGGCCATTTCCTAACAGGTTAAGAATCTCAAGGTATTTTGAGGAGACTTCAAAAAGGGAGGGATTCACCCAAATCTGTACAGCAAAATCTGTGATAAGCCCTTGTCACCACTTTCCATAAGAGGGTACAGAAAAACCAAACAAACTTTTTGGCCAACCCAATAAAATAACCTATATAACCGTACATAAGTAACCAAGTCAATTTCTTGAAATCAGACTTAATTTGCAACCAAATAAATTATAACTTGGCTATATTTAGTAAAAACGAGGATAATTTTAGAGCGAAAAAGATTGTTTCAGTGTACATCAAATTCTGATTCTGTTTTGAGGTCTGTACTTATTAAGACTACTTCCCAGATAGTTCTTTGTTGTAAAGTTTAATTGCATTATTAATAAGATACTCTAAGCTCATTTCTGAAGCCGATCACTGCCATCTATCCTTAGGTGAGGATCAAATGCCCCATGACCTGTGGCCAGGCTCTATCAAAAACTGGGAGCTGCTGTGTTAACTGTACAGTGGCCCTAGTACTTAGGAAAGCTGGAGAAATGTTACCCGCTAGAGATTCTTTTATAAAACAAAGACTTAGTTCTGACTCTTTCAGTAATCCACTGTAGGAGCCATCAGAGGGATGGGTCTTCTGTGAGCCACGGGGACAGCAAAGCAGACAGAACTGCAAAGCGAGCAACTCGACTGGAAGAGCCTGAGCGAGTTAGGCCCCTGGTGTCTGTGCCCCCGGATTCCCGAGCCTTCCCTAGTATTCTCCACAGGAACAAGAAAAAGCTGAGAAATGGAGCTATGAGAAAGCAAGCATAAAAAGGGGGACAACATTCCAATCTCTGAAGCCCAACAATAGCAACTTGCTGAGAGTTTACATGATGCCACCCACCATGGGAGGGATGCACCACAGGACTTGACGAAAGAGTCTTTCAGGGAAGGGACTCAAAAAACACAGTAAAACAAGTAACCCTTGCCTACGATTTGTGTGCCTGTAATAACCCACAGGCCCATTCAATTCCCCCTTCATTATTCAGGCCAGTTCAACATACCTGGGGGAAGACTGGCAGTTAGGTATCACCCAAATGCTCCCGCGGTCAGGATATAAATATTTTCTTATGTTCATTGATAACTTTCACAGGATGGATTGATGCTTCCCCTACCCAGTCTGAAAAGGCTACTGAACTCTGTAAATCCCTTTTAAAAGAAATAATTCCTGGGAATTCCCTGGTTGTCCAGTGGTTAGAACTCTCTGCTTTCACTGCCTGGGGCATGGGTTCAATCCCCGTTCAGGGGCCTAAGATCCCTCAAGTTGAATGGCATGGCAAAAATAAAAGACACAATCCCTCAGTGTGCACTTCCAAAGCCCCCCCTGAGTGACTGTTATCCCTCTTTTATACCCAAAATCACACAGGGGCTCACAACAGCCCTAGGGATAAACTACAAGTTACACTTATTGGCACCCCCAAGCTATGGCAGATCCTTGGGATCACAAAGAGTTAGACGTGGCTGAGCAGCTGAACAACAGTCTTCAGGGAAGGTAGAGAAAATGAACCATACTTTAAAGAAAACCTTAGGAAAAAAAAAAAAAAACTGCCAAGAGACTCACATTACACTCCTTAGGGTTCATGTACCCTCAGGAGTATTTTGAAATGACCCATGGGAAGGCTTTTCTTACTACTGACATTCTGCCAAATGAGGAAGTGAACAGACCCTAAAAGATGAATCTAGGAGAAGTTCAGAAGGCAATCCAGGACCATGACATCAAGGCACTGCCACCTCCACCAGAAATACAGTAGAAGGGGTAGTTCCTTCACAAGGAAACCCTGGGGACCACGTTCTTCTTAAAATCTGGAAAGAGGGGTCCCCTGAAGACCCATTATTACCAAAGTAGGAAGGCCCCTATAATGTAATTTTACCCACCCCCACTGCTGTCAAATTGTAAGGGATATCTAACTGGGTACATTTGTCCAGACTAAAGCTTTTACCTCCAAAAATCTCACAGGTCACCACAGAAGAACAATACACCTGTGAGCCAGTGGAAAACCTGAGATACCTATTCGGAAGACAGGCACCACCGACAGATAAGTAAAATGATGTGGTGAACTAGACTCTTACTTGCTGCTGTAACTCTTGCTTGCGTTCCACCAGTTGGCTCAGCCACCCCCGCCTGGGAAGTGGCTCTTCTGTCTGTGCTGGGTTTAAGGGAAACACTCCACCACAGAAATGCTTCCTCTCCTGACTCTGTCTGCTTTACTAGTCCCTGTAACTAAAGGACAATGGCAACAAAACTCACTTATCAACATTTCCAGAATCATATCCAAAGGAGAACACTTAAAAGATGCTGGATGTGCCATCAACACCCCTAGCTGGCCACTGGCCCTCCTCTTGCAGTCTCCTGAAACTGCCAATTCCAATGGTAATCAACAATCTAAATCAGGGACAATTACCACCACCACAGCCCCCCCCCCCACCCGAAACCTCTGCTGGTCACATGTGTACCTTCCAGGAGGCTATCCCAGCTCTTTACCCTGAATCCCCCATATGGACACACTGTGTTAAACTGCTTAAATGGCATTTGTTTCACTTGCCTCAAGAGCCCTCCAAGCTATAAATGCACCAGATATGCTGCCTCTTTTTTTTTTTAAATTTTTGGCTGGATCTTCGTTGCTGTGCAGGCTCTTCTTTGGTCGCACCGAGCAGCGGTTATTCTGCAGTCATGGTGTGCAGGCTTCTGACTGCTGTGGCTTCTCCAGGTGCAGAGCACAGGCTCTGAGGCACACAGGCTTCAGCAGGTGCGGCCCCAGGGCTCAACAGTTGCAGTTCTAGGGCTCTAATGTACACGCTCAGTAGTTGTGCTGCCTGGGTTTTCTTGCTCCACAGCATGTGGGACCTTCTTGGACCATGGATGGAACCGTGTCTCTTGCTCTGGCTTCTTTTTTCTCTAAATTATTTTAAGTGGAGGCTAATTACTTTACAATATTGTGGTGGGTTTTGCCATACATCAACATGAATCAGCCACGGGTGCACGTGTGTCCCCCATCCTGAACCCCCCTCCCACCTCCCTCCCCACCCCATCCCCCTGGGTTGTCCCAGAGCACCAGCTTTGAGTGCCCTGCTTCATGCATCAACCTGCGCTGGTCATCCATTTCACATATGATAATATACATGCTTCAGCTATTCTCCCAAATCATCCCACCCTCCCCTTCTCCCACAGAGTCCAAAACTCTGTAATTTACATCTGTCTGTTTTGCTGTCTTGCATATAGGGTCATCATTACCATCTTTCTAAACTCCATATATATGTATTAATATATTGTATTAGTATTTCTCTTTCTGACTTATTTCACTCTGTATAATAGGCTCCAGTTTCATCCACCTCATTAGAATTGACTCAAATGTGTGTGTGTGTTGTTTTTTTTCTTTTCATAGCTGAGGAATATTCCACTGTGTATATGTACCACAGCTTTCTTATCCATTCATCTGCCGATGGACATCGAGGTTGCTTCCATGTCCTAGCTATTGTAAACAGTACTGCATTGGGGTACATGCATCTCTTTCAATTCTGGTTTCCTTGGTGTGTATGCCCAGCAGTGGGATTTCCAGTTTTTTAGGGAATCTCTACACTGTTATGCATGCTAGCTGTACTAGTTTGCATTCCCACCAACAGTGTAAGAAGGTTCCCTTTTTCTCCACACCCTCTCAAGCATTTATTGTTTGTAGACTTTTTGATAGCAGCCATTCTGACCAGTGTGAGATGGTACCTCATTGTGGTTTTGATTTGCATTTCTCTGATAATGAATGATTTTGAGCATCTTTCCATGTGTTTGTTAGCCATCTGTAAGTCTTCTTTGGAGAAATGCCTGTTTAGTTCTTTGGCCCACTTTTTGATTGGGTCATTCATTTTTCTGGTATTGAACTGCATGAGCTGCTTGTAGTTTCCTTCATTGTGCAAAAGCTTTTAAGTTTAATTAGATCCCATTTGTTTATTTTTGTTTTTATTTCCATTACTCTGGGAGGTGGATCATAGAGAATCTTGCTGTTATTTATGTCAGAGAGTGTTCTGCCTATGTTTTCCTCTAAGAGTTTTATAATTTCTGGTCTTACATATATATCTTTAATCCATTTTGAGTTTACTTTTGTGTATGGTGTTAGGCAGTGTTCTAATTTCATTCTTTTACAGGTGGTTGACCAGTTTTCCCAGCACCACTTGTTAAAGAGATTATCTTTAACCCATTGTATATTCTTGCCCCCTTTGTCGAAGATAAAGTGTCCATAGGTGTGTGGATTTATCTCTGGGCTTTCTATTTTGTTCCATTGATCTATATTTCTGTCTTTGTGCCATTACCATACTGTCTTGATGACTGTGGCTTTGTACTAGAGCCTGAAGTCTGGCAGGTTGATTCCTCCAGTTCCGTTCTTGTTTCTCAAGATTGCTTTGGCTATTCGCGGTTTTTTGTATTTCCATACATGTGAAATTATTTGTTCTAGCTCTGTGAAAAATACTGCTGGTAGTTTGATAGGGATTACTTTGAATCTACAGATTGCTTTCGGCAGTATACTCATTTTCACTATATGAATTCTTCTGATCCATGCACATGGTGTATTTCTCCACCTATTTGTATCATCTTTGATTTCTTTCACCAGTGTTTTCTAGTTTTCTATATATAGGGCTTTTGTTTCTTTAGGTAATTTATTCCTAAGTATTTTATTCTTTGTGTTGCTATGGTGAATGAGATTGCTTCCTTAATTTCTCTTTCTGTTTTTTCATTGTAAGTATATAGGAATTCAAGGGATTTCTGTATATTTTCTATCCTTCAACTTTACTATATTCATTGATTAGCTCTAGTAATTTTCTGGTGGAGTCTTTAGGGTTTTCTATATAGAGGATCATATCATCTGCAAACAGTGAGAGCTTTACTTCTTTTCCTATCAGGATTCCTTTTATTTCTTTTTCTTCTCTGATTGCTGTAACTAAGACTTCCAAAACTATTTTGAATAGCAGTGATGAGAGTGGGCACCCTTGTCTTGTTCCTGACTTTAGAGGAAATGCTTTCAATTTTTCGCCCTTGAGGATGTTTGCTGTGGGTTTGTCATATATGGCTTTTATTATGTTGAGGTGTATTTCTTCTGTGCCTGTTTTCCAGAGAGTTTTTATCGTAAATGCATGTTGAATGCTGTCAAAGGCTTTCTCTGCATCCACTGAGATAATCATATGGTTTTTATCTTTCAATTTCAATTTTTATCTTTCAATTGTTAAAATGGTGATTTGCAAATATTGAACAATCCTTCATCTCTGAGTTAAAGCCCACTTGGTCATGATGTATGATCTTTTTAATATATTGTTGGATTCTTTTTGCTAGAATTTTGTTAAGGATTTTTGCATCTATGTTCATCAGTGATACTGGCCTGTAGTTTTCTTTTTTGTGTGGCATCTTTGTCTGGTTTTGGGATTAGGGTGATGATGGCCTCTTAGACTCTGTTTGGGAGTTTACCTTCCTCTGCAATTTTCTGGAAGAGTTTGAGTAGGACAAGTGTTAACTCTTTTCTAAATTTTTGGTAGAATTCACCTGTGAAGCCATCTGGTCCTGGGCTTTTGTTTTTTGAAACATTTTTGATTACAGTTTTGATTTCCATGCTTGTGATGGGTCTATTAAGATATTCTATTTCTTCCTAGTTCCATCTTGGAAGGTAATATTTTTCTAAGAATTTGTCCATTTCTCCCAAGTTGTCCATTTTATTGGCATATAATTGCTCATAGTCTCTTATGATCCTTTGTATTTCTGTGTTGTCTGTTGTGATTTCTCCATTTTCATTTCTAATATTATTGATTTGATCCTTCTCCCTTTTTTTCTTGATGATTCTAATGGTTTATCTATTTTATCTTCTCGAAGAACTAGCTTTTAGTTTTGTTGATCTTTGCTATAGTCTCCTTCATTTCTTTTTCATTTTTCTGCTCCGATTTTTACTTCTTTCTTACTTTCTACTAACTTTGTGGTTCTTCTGTTCTTATTTTTCTAGTTGCTTTAGGTGTAAAGTTAGGTTGTTTATTCGATGTCTCTCTTGTTTCTTGAGGAAGGCTTGTATTGCTATGAACCTCCGTCTTAGCACTGCTTTAACTGAATCCCACAGGTTTTGGGTTGCTGTGTTTTCATTTGTTTCTATGCATATTTTGATTTCCTTTTTTATTTCTTCCGTGATCTGTTGGTTATCCGGAAGTGTGTTGTTTAGCCTTCATATGTTTGTGTTTTTAATAGTTTTTTCCCCTATAGCTGACATCTAATCTTACTGCATTGTCATCAGAAAAGATGCTTGAAATGATTTCAATTTTTTTTTTAATTTACCAAGGCTAGATTTATGGCCCAGGATGTGATTTGTCCTGGATAATGTTGCGTGTGCACTTGAGAAAAAGGTGAAATCCATTGTTTTGGGGTGAAATGCCGTGTAGATTTCAATTAGGTCTAACTGGTCTATTGTATCATTTAAAGCTTGTGTTTCCTTGCTAATTTTCTGTCTGGTTGATCTATCCGTAGGTATCAGTAGGGTATTAAAGTCCCCCACTGTTATTGTGTTACTGCTAATTTCCCCTTTCATACTTGTTAGCATTTGCCTTATGTACTGATGCATGTTGGTTGCATACATATTTATAATTGTTACGTCTTCTTCTAGGATTGATCCTTTGATCATTATGTAGTGTCCTTTGTCTCTTATCATGGTCTTTATTTCAAAGTCTGTTTTATATGAGTATTGCATATTGCTACTCCTGCTTTCTTTTGGTCTCCATTTGCATGAAATATCTTTTTCCAGCCCCTCACTTTCAGTCTCTCTGTGTCCCTAGGTTTGAGGTGAGTCTCTTGTAGACAGCATATATATGGGTCTTGTTTTTGTATCCATTTGACCAGTCTTTGTCTTTTGTTTGGAGCATTTAACCCACTTACATTTAAGGTAATTATTGATAAGTATGATCCCATTACTATTTACTTTGTTGTTTGGGGTTCATTTTCATAAACCTTTTCTGTGTTTCCTGTCTAAAGAAGATCCTTTAGCATTTGTTGAAGAGCTGGTTTGGTGGTGCTGAATTTTCTCAGCTTTTGCTTGTCTGTAAAGCTTTTGATTTTTCCTTTATAACTAAATGAAATCCTTGTGGGTAGAGTAATCTCGGTTGTGGATTTTTCTCTTTCATCACTCTATGTCCTGCCATTCCCTTCTGGCCTGAAGAGTTTCTATTGAAAGATCAGCTGTTATCCTAATAGGGATCGCCTTGTGTGTTATTTGTTGCTTTTCCCTTGCTGCTTTTAATACTTGCTCTTTGTGTTTAATTTTTGTTACTTTGATTAATATGTGTGTTCTGGTGTTTCACCTTGGGTTTATCCTGTTTGGGACTCTCTGGGTTTCTTGGACATCGGTGGCTATTTCCTTCCCCATTTTAGGGGAGTTTTCAACTGTTCTCTCCTCAAGTACTTTCTCACACCCTTTCTTTTCATCTTCTTCTTCTGGGACACCTATGATTCAAATGCTGGGGAGTTTAACATTGTCCCAGAGGTCTCTGAGGTTGCCCTCACTTCTTTTAATTCTTTTTTCCTCTCTGCTTCATTTATTCCACCATTCTATCTTCCACCTCACTTATCCTCTCTTCTGGCGGGTGGATTCTTTACCACTGAGCCACAGGGAAGCCCAGCCTCTTCCATTGGGATAAACTGAATCTACAACCTTACCCACTGGTGCCCTGTTTCAAACTATGGCCCACACCCCTAAACAAAACAGAAGGGGAATGTAAGTTGTGTGAACAAAATGTCCCATCCACCTGGTCAATCCAGTTCAATCCACCTGTGCAATTCTGGCCTATCAAGTGCCACCTTCTGATAGTATCAGCAGGATCGTACATGAACACCTTGTTTAAAATATCATAGAGCTTTATATGCTTAATTATCAACATAATGGTCCACTGTCCCCTAACTATTCAAGTACTAACAACAGTTATGTCCTTCAAGATTGTCCACTGTTAACAGTCATGAGACAGAAATTCAATTTGCATCGTTGGAGGGTTTGTTTTACTCTGCAGACACTCAAGCCATTGTTATTTTACAGAATTATGGCCAGGCCCTGTCCTTTTCCAACCAAGCTATGACCTATATATGCACTGATATGTCCATTTCAAAGGAGAGTGCACCACAGGAACTACAGGGGTAAAATATTTTTTTTAATCTATAACAGGACACTCTGGCTCACCACCAAACCCAGAGAGCACTAGGAATGATCTTAGCAAGGGCAGGGCTGACCATAAGACTGGTAGCTCCATGGGGAGGCTTTCCCCATCATAAAACAACACTGAGAAATCTCACCGGACAGCTTGATTATATGATGAAACAGACAGGGCAAGCCTTAACAGGACTTAAAACCTCTCTTGTTTCTTTGGCTAACTGTCTCTTTTTCTTTCCCTCTCTCTTTTTTGTCTAACTCTTGATTACCTTCTGGCAAAACAAGGTGGATGGAGCTTGTATGGTAACGAATACTTCCTGCTGCACTAGGATCAGTGCGACAGTACAGGGAGAAGTTAGCACTAAGGACGTATACACTCAGGCAGAATGGCGTCACCATTTTGTCAGGAGCAATATCGCCTCCACTGTCTGGTCAACAGCTAAGGAAGTCCTCCTAAATTTAACCTGGTTCCTTCCCTTTCAAGGCCCTTTCATGGCTATTGGTGTTCTCTTCCTTTTTGGCCCCCATTGGTATAACTTTCTGGTTAAGTTTTTGTCTTCTGTGCTGTGCTAAGTCACTTCAGTCGTATCCAACTCCATGTGACCCTATGGACTGTAGTCCACCAGGCTCCTCTGTCCATGGGATTCTCCAGGCAAGAATACTGGAGTGGGTTGCCATTTCTTTCTCCAGGGGATTTTCCTGACCCAGGGATTGAACTGGCGTCTCTTACATCTAACTTGCATTAGTGGGCTGGTTTTTTCACTAGCGCCACCTGGGAAGCCCATTTTTGTCTTCTAGGCTTCAGCAATTTCAAGTAAAGCTCATGATGGCTCAAGGAATTCAACCCATTCCAGCAGAGGGCAGCCCAGACCCCTACAGGTCCTTGGAGAATAGTCAGTGAGGGACTTATGCACCTCTAGGCTGGGCTAGCGGTGAAGGCAATGGCACCCCACTCCAGTACTCTTGCCTGGAAAATCCCATGGACGGAGGAGCCTGGTAGGTTGCAGTCCATGGGGTCTTGAAGAGTCGGACACGACTGAGCGACTTCTCTTTCACTTTTCACTTTCATGCATTGGAGAAGGAAATGGCAGCCCACTCCAGTGTTCTTGCCTGGAGAATCCCAGGGACAGGGGAGCCTGGTGGGCTGCCGTCTATGGGGTCGCATAGAGTCAGACACGACTGAAGCAACTTAGCAGCAGCAGCAGTCTGGGCTAGGGTCTGTGGCCCCTGTACAGCAGGAAGAAGTTTTACAAGAGATCTTTGCCCTTTAAAGTAAGAAGTAGATGGGCCCCAGGCCAAGCAGCTGGTGCTTGTCAGGCTGAACAAACAGGAGCATGTCTCTTGCTGACAGATCAAGAAAAAGTTAACAGCAAGAGCAGAGAGACACTAAGCTCCGCTACAGTGAAAACGAAGACGACCACATCTTTCATTCTTGAAGCCAGGGAGACCTCCCCACCTGCGCGTGCAGAGTTCAGAGAAGAGAGAAGTTCCTCGGGAGCCAAAGAGGGAAGGGGCACCACCCTGTGATATGTGTCACCAGCCTCCCAGAGGCCCTCACGCTGGGATCCATCCTGGTTAGAAGGCATCCGTGCACACCAGGGAGTGCCTTGAGTCAGACCAGTTATGGGCAATGAGCCTGGCGGCTGGCCAAAGGGTACAAAGAAAACTGACCCTATAAAAATGATTAAACCACCCCTCTGGTGCACTCCTCATGAGCAAGGACATCCACACTCTTCTCTGAGTATGTAGCTCTGCTTTGTTCTGTCCTAAACAAACCGCTTCTTGTATGCTCTCTCATGCATATGAGGTTCTAATAAACTCAGTGCTTGTTTTACAGCCTCAGTCTCTGTGTAAAATTCTTTTTTCAAAGGAGACAAGAACCAGGGCTCTACTTCTACCCACTAGTCCCTGGTGTTCTGGCAGTTAGGAGTCCTGGTTTTCACCCAGGTGGCCCAGGATCGAGCCTCTAATAGAGAACTATCTCACTTAAAGCCACCACACACTGTTGTCACCCCAATATCACCTTAACCCGTATAAATAAAGGGTAAAGAATCCCCCAGGGGGAATGACACAGGCTGGTACTTGAAACCTGAGACCTTTTGCTTCAGTGTTTGTGCCTGGACAAACCTCCTTGAAACAATAAAATATAAAGAAACTATAAGGGACTAAAAATAATTGTGTGTGCACGCACAGTTGGAACAAGTTATAAACAAGAACCCAGCTGCCAATCCTGAGGAGCCAGGGGCGAAACACAGCATTGCACATGCACCCTGCACATGGCACCACAAGAGGGTGGGCAGATGACCCAAGACACCTCCACTCTCACCGCTTATAAGGAGCCAGCGCGCTCCCCCACCTCAGGGAACAAGGGAAACAAGCTGCTACTTGTTTCTGCTCCCTCCTGCTGTAGCAGGCAGAGAAAGCAATGGCACCCCACTCCAGTACTCTTGCCTGGAAAATCCCATGGATGGAGGAGCCTGGTGGGCTGCAGTCCATAGGATCACAAAGAGTCGGACACGACTGAGCGACTTCACTTCCACTTTTCACTTTCATGCATTGGAGAAGGAAATAGCAACCCACTTCAGTGTTTTTGCCTGGAGAATCCCAGGGACGGTGGAGCCTGGTGGGCTGCTGTCTCTGGGATCGCACAGAGTCGGACACGACTGAAGCGACTTAGCAGCAGCTGTAGCAGGATTCCCAATAAAGTCTCGCCTGAATTTCTTGTCTGGCCTCTAGTCAATTTCTATTGATTAAGGGGTCCAAGAACCCTGGTTAGTAACAAAGTGTCTAAGGAAAGGACTGGGAGAAGGTGAGCCTTTTAGGACTGCCAAACTCTGTGTCGGAGACATCCTTAAGCATCTGGAGAAGCAGGACTCCTGCTTAAAGCCATGTTTTAAAAGGCATAAAGTATACTGAATTATAAAAAGACTACTAATGTGGAAACACAAATATCAAAATATAAAAACATACAAATGTGTGATATAGGGATTATATATTCCTGGATTCTTTATTAAACTCATTAAGTTATAAGACAGGCATTATAAATAAATGTCTCTGGATTAATAAATACCAGAGACATGAGGTGGTAGCATGAAGTTGCTGTTTCGAAGTGTCTGTAACACCTTCAGTGAGTATGCAAATCCCTGATTTCTCTGTGACAGTCACAGACACTGCTAATTCTGCTAGACTTTGCTGCCTCCATTCGTAATTGAAGGGAATTCCAAGTTTCAGTTAGATATTAGTGACAAGGAAGGATTTCCCCCTCATCTCAGCTCTTGGACCTCCCCAACTCTAGTTCTCTAACTACAGGTTAAGAAGCTCCACTGAAGAAGGATGGAAGGACTGGCCACCTACAAGGGCTATCCCAGCAACTCTCTAGGAAGGCAAAATGAGCTGGCAGCCGGCAAGTATTCCCAACACAAAATGGCATTTCTACACTGTAGGAAGCAAGAACAGTGGAGGAAGGGCCCACAGCCTGGGGTCCAGAGAGAAAGCGGACCTTTTCGGGTCTGCTGGGCTCCATCCTCCTTCTAGGTAGGGGCCAGAGCTGCTGTCTCCAGCACAGGCAGCTGAACCATCAGCAGGGTGACAAGCAGAATCCACCTGCTCGGAAGTGCCCAGAGGGGGTTTGAGTTGCAAGCAGGCCCTGTAGAACTCATAACTGCAGGAGCACAGACAGCAGTGGAAAACCGGCCCAGAGCCAACCACCAGTTTCTAAGGGAAAAGTCAGGAATCCAGAGGCTGCAATGAGGGACACGTTAAAGGCCTGCCAGGGACACCAGGGCCTGGTTTACGACCCCACCCCAGTAGTGGATAGAATGAATTAACGCGTGCAAGACAATGAATTAAGGGACAGTAGACTTTCCTTCACTGTGATGTCACCACCTTAGGCTTCTTTCTTCCCATGACTGTGTCACCTTTAGCCCCCTCTAATGGTAGTATCAGCTTTCATTTGGGATACCCCTTCTTCCCCTCAGCACACAATCTTAGCAAGACAGTCAGCCATGGTGCTGACCCATTCTCAGCCCAGGGGCGGGTGTGTGTCCCTGAGCAGATGTGTGACACAGAGAACTCTCTCCTGGGATTCTGAGGGGGCACTCAGGAGAAGGTACAAAAAGGCAGCCCAGTCGGGGGGGTGAGAGGCGGTCTGGAAAGACTACCCTCACCCTCCACTGCCTGCACCCCAATAGCTGCCCAACCCCAGCCACCAGTTCCGGTGTGTGACCCCCCCAAAGCTTGCTTACCCTTGTCCCTTCCCCCTCTTCATCACTTCAGACCTCACATTCCCAAGGTCAACCACCATACTTCTCCCCAACCCTGTCCTGGACATTCCCATTTCTGACAGAGGCCCTGCATCTACCAGATGTTAGTACAGAATTCTGTCTCCTTCCCAGCCCCCCTATTCCTGCTGCTGCTGCTGCTGCTGCTAAGTCGCTTCAGTCGTGTCCGACTCTGTATGACCCTATAGATGGCAGCCCACCAGGCTCCCCCGTCCCTGGGATTCTCCAGGCAAGAACACTGGGTTGGGTTGCCATTTCCTTCTCCAATGCATGAAAGTGAAAAGTGAAAGTGAAGTCGCTCAGTCGTGTCTGACTCTTAGCGACCCCATGGACTGCAGCCTACCAGGCTCCTCCGTCCATGGGATTTTCCAGGCAAGAGTACTGGAGTGGGGGCCACCACCTTCTCCGCCTATTCCTGCTACTCCTCACCAAAGCCAGAGGGGAAGGGGACCCAGGATAAACTTCCCAAATGTACAGCACCGACAGACCATCTCCTTAACTTTTACTATTTAATAATTTTCCTTAAACCAATTCACTTTTAAACTTACACATTTAGAAACAATTTTAAACCCTTCATACCGTAGTCCAAGTGAAAAACTGTTATCCCTGCCATAAATAAAAAATGCCTGTGAAAACCCGAGAACACAAAACAAGACGGTTTATTCCAGAAAGCTCAGACAAGCCCAGTTTCAGTGAACAAAGCTCACTGGCAAACAGAGAGCAGCGCCACCGTGCCAGCGCTGGAGTCTAGTCTGCAGGAAAGCTGAGGCCATTTAATCAGGATCAAGCCCTGTCTCAGTCCCTGGCCCTGCCTCACCTGCTCCTAGAAAAACTACCTCTGCAGAGGGAAATACCCAGAAACTAGAACACTCCAAGCCTTCTATCCTGCTGCCTGGGACGGATGAGGAAGACAAACTCCCAACATCTCCCAGTCTGAACTCATCCCCCGCCAAAGAGGCCTCTCCCACCAGCTCCTCCACCCCCAAAAAGTCCTGACAGGCAATGCTGGGTGCTGGGGACCAGGACTCCTAGAAATGGTGCCCAAGCAGAGAAATGGCAGGGCCCTCCTCCAGCGCTTGCCCAGAGCCTGAGGACAAATCCCTTTCTTGCCTGTAACCCCACCTGATTCCACAAAGGGGTGGGAAAGCCTGCAATTCGTACAAGTATGAATGTGTAAGCGCCCTGTGGTCAGGGAGACGAGGTGCTGGGCCCATCCCCCATTACTTGGCAGTTCCTCCTGGCTCCTGCCCACCTGCTCATGGCACCTGGGAGGCCAGCCCCACTCTGGACTAGTGACTGAGCCCAACACCCTTCTCCACCCATATACATTGGCACTTTTACTCTTGAAAACACCCCACTTGCCTTTCACGGAGCAGGAGTGACTCCTGGTCCTCAGCAAGCGTTTATCCAGTAGACTAGAGAAAATAATCCCCAAGGGGAGTGGGCGTCGGTGCAGCCAGCTGATACCGCACCTTATCCTAGCTGGTGACAAAGCCAGATCCAGCCACATCGCTCCCCATCCTGGGGTAGGAGACAGATGGACCCTGGTGGACAGGCACTTCAAAATAAAGATAATGGCAGGGGCAAGGAGGAACTGAGTCCTGCCCGGATTGAAAAAGAGACCACATATTTCTCATTCTTGAGGCCAAGGAGACCTCCCAAACTACACACGGGCACAATGGTTCCTCAGGGATCGGAGCAGGGAGGGGGCACCAGATTATAGTATGTTCTGTCAACGTCCAGACCCTTGTGCTAGAATCCATCATGGTTGAAAGATGAATGCACACACAGGGGAGGGCCCTGAGTCAGATCAAATATGGATTCAGACAAAGCAAAATGACGGGCCAGAGGAAACCCAGAAGAACTGCCCCCATATAAGTAATTTAAACTACCTCCAAAATACATGACTCCTTCCTGGGCCTGTGTCTATCCACATGTACTTTTTTCCTCCTAATAAACGCATTACTTGTTTCACTACTTTCCATCTCTTTGCTGAATTCCTTCTCCAAAGCAGAGAAAGAGCCAGGGCCCTGCCTCTAGCAACTAATCCCTGGTGGTCTTGGATAGGACTTAGCTCTTTCATCAATATGGCCCAGGGTCAGTCCATACTCTGGGGAACTGATATCCTATTTCAAGCCACTGCTGGCCACAGCCACCCCAGAACTACCTGAGATCACTCCCATTGTTACTGATCAGGGTTCTTGGTCTTCCTTGATGAACAGAAATTGACAAGAGGCCAGACAAGAAATTCAGGCGATGCTTTATCTCAACAGCAGGGTGTTAGCTAAAACAAGTAACAGATCCCCTTGCTTGCTCCCCAACAGGAGGCAAGCTGGTTCCTTTCATGGGTTGAGGGTAGGGGTATGTCCAGAGCTTGGGCAGGAGGGGTGGCTTAGGTGGTCTGCCCACCCTGTTCATTGGGTTGACTGCAGCAGGCATTCACAGTATCCTGCTTTTGCTTCTGAAACCTTGGTTTTGCTTCTGAAACCTTGGCTTTCCTCCCTGTTTTGCTCCTGGCTCTTCAGAAGCTGCAGTTGGGTTTTTTATCTTATTGTATCTTATTGTCCATAATTTGCCCCAACTGTGCATATATGCAGTTACTTTTAGTCCCTTATAATTTCTCTGCATTTTGTTGCTGAAGAAGATGTTTGTCCAGGTGCAAGCACTGCGGCAATGGGTCCCAGGTCCAGGAGACTCTACACCCTTATTCCTAAGGTAAAGGGATGAAGGTATCCTCTGAAACTTCTTCCTGATAAATAGGGGCCACAGACCCTCGCCTACCTGAGAGGTATATAAGTCCATCACTGACTGTTCCAAGGACCTATAGGGACCTGGGCCACTTTCCACTGCTTTGGTTTAAATTCCTTGAACCATCATGAGCCTAACTTGAAATTGCTGGAGCCTAGAAGACATAAACTTAACCAAAAGCTTAAGCAAACAAGGGCAAAAAGAACAAAGGGCTTAGAAAGGGAAGAAATCAGTTAACATTGGGAGAGCTTCCTTAACTGTTGACTAGAGACGGGAGGCAATATCATCCTTGCCAAAATTACAATGCTATTCTGCTTGGGTTTATATTTTTGTCAATCTCAGGGTTAAAGGTGGACATGTTTCCATTTTTAGAATGGAAGGTCTGGAACTATTGGTCCAGGTCTCCTTCTTGAACCAGAAAGTCTTAGTCACAGATTTACCACAGTAGGGAAGACAACAGAGCATTAGACAAAGTACAGCATGAAACAGTGTGCCTGGAGAGAGAAGGCTCATGAGAGAATAAAAACGTCCCTCCATAAAGTTTTTTTTAACTTTTTAAATTAACTTTTTAACTTTTTAAATTGGAGGGTAATTGCTTTGCAATGCTGTGCTAGGTCTCTACTGTACAACAGTGTGTATCAGCTGTAAGTATACATACATCACTTCCCTCTCAAGTCTCCCTCCTACTCCACCCCCCAGAAAGTTTTCCAAGAGAACAAAGCAGAGTTTTCAATTTCCCTTCCCATACTAAATACAAGGATTGTTGGTTAACTGTATCTGCTTTGGGTTTTGAACTGCTTCTATGAGACATAAAATCTCAGCCCCATATTTTACAGGGGAATTTTTTGCATTTAAAAAAATGCAATTTTTTCCCCGGATAGCTGCATAAACGTAAAACAACAAAACCTGTGTATGTATTTATAATGTTTCCTTCCCCTAAAGTTAAGGTTCAGTTAGGGCTATCGGTTCAGCCCTCTGGGCCAAAGTGTTGGATAGCAAAGGTTTGCTTCTACAACACTAGGAGTATTCACAATACATACTCTGCTCTCCTGGCTCCATCTTTAATGAAACTGATGCCATCAACAAACCATTCTTCCTCAGACTTCTCTGTGGCCTGCTCTGTTAGAGCAGGCCTACAGCCATAAACCTGGTCAAGGGTTTTGAGGGAGGAATATGTTAGTTTGGGGCTGTCAGCAACCCAGTATAGCTGGGTTGAAGGTGTGGCCAGTTTTGAAGGTTACCTCTGGGGAGTCAAGGCTGGTATTCAATAAGGTAGCCTCCAGTTAGCCATTGGTGGCCTTTAATCATCAGGGCTCCTTTTATTGACAAGGAGCCTGGACTTCCAGTGTCTGTCCAAAGGTAAGCGTGTTAGCTTCTCCCACAATAAAGCAGTGGCAGCTACTGCCCAGAGGGAGCCAGGCCAACCTCAGGCCATGGAATCTAGTTGTTTGGAAAAACAGCCTATAGGCTAAGGAACTGCTCCCAGCTTCTGTATAAGGACCCCAATTCAGCCATGTACAAGATGAATGTCTTCTTTAAATGGGGCGGTGCGCTCACCCCTTCTTATAAGAACACAAGGATCACAACTAACTGCTGAATAACCACTGACCAAAACAACACCAGAACATACCAAAAAAGATACCCTACCTCCAAAGATAAAGCAAAAGCCACAATGAAACAGCAGGAGAGGCATAATCACAGTAAAATCAAATCTCATACCCACCAGGAGGGCAACCCACAATCTCAAAGCAATTGTACCTCAGAAGTTCTCCCATTGGAATGAAAGTTTTAAACACCACATCAGGCTTCCCAGCCAGTTGGGGGTGGGGGGGTGTGGTGTCTGTCAATGGGAAGAGGAGTCCCTAGAGAATCTGGCTTTGACATTCAGTGGGATTTGATTGAAGGACTTCCACAGGACTGGAGAAAACAGAAACTTCACTCTTGGAGGGCACACGTACAGTCTCAGGCACATCGGGAACTAAGGGAAAAAGGTAGTGACCACATAAGAGAATGGGCCAGTCCTACCTGCGAGTATTGGAGAGTCTCTTGCAGAGACAAGGGGTAGCTGTGGCTCACTGTGGGGACAGATACACTGGCAGCAGCAGTTCTGGGAAGTACTAGTTGGCATGAACCCTCCAGGAGGCCACCATTTGCCCACAAAACAGCCTGAGGGCTCCAGTACTGCACTGCCTCAGGCCAAACCAATAGGAAGGGAACACAGCCCCACCCATCAGCAGACAGAGATTAAAGTTTTATGGAGCACAGCCCTGCCAACCAATACAGAGATTAAAGTTTTATGGAGCACAGCCCTGCCAACCAATGTGATAAGACATAGCCCTACCATCAGTCCACCCCACCTGGGAGCTTGCACAAACCTCTTTCATAGCCTCATCCATCAGAGATCAGACAGCAGATGGAAGAACCTCAGTTCTGCAGTCTGCAGGAGGGAAACCACAATCACAGAAAGTAAGACAAAATGAAATGGCAGAGGAATACGTCCCGGATGAAGGAAAAAGATAAAACCCCAGAAAAACAACTAAGTGAAGCAGAGTTAAGCAATCTTCCAGAAAAAGAATTCAGAATAATGATAGTGAAAAAGACTCAAGATCTCAGAAAAAGGACAGAGCTAAGAATTGAGAACGTGTAAGAAATGTTTAACGAAGACCTAGAAGAATTAAAGAACAAACAAAGATGAACACTACAATAACTGAAATGAAAAATACACTAGAGGGAATTAATAGCAAAATAACTGAGGCAGAAGAACAGATAAGTAACCTGGAAGGTAGCGGGTAGAAATCACAGCCACAGAACAGAATATAGAAAAAAGAATGGAAAGAAACGAAGAGTCTAAGAGACCTCTTGGGCAACATTAAACACACCAACATTCGCATTATAGGAATCCCAGAAAGAGAAGAGAGAGAGAGAAGAGACCTGGGAAATTATTTGAAGAAATAATAGCTGAAAACTTCCCTAACATGGGAAAGGAAACAGTCAGCCAAGTCCAGGAAGTGCAGAAAGTCACAGGCAGGATAAACCCAAGGAGGAACATGCTGAGACATGTAGCAACCAAATAGAAAAAAAATAATAAAGAAAAGAAAAAATATTAAAAGCAATAAGGGAAAAATTAACAAATAACATACAAGGGAACTCCCATAAGGTTATCATCAGGTTTTCAGCAGAAATTTTGTAGGCCAGAAAGGACTGGCATGATATATTTAAAATGATGAAAGTGAAGAACCTACAACTAAGAATACTCCACCAAGCAAGGCCCTCATTCAGATTTGACAGGGAAATTATATTTTTACAGCCAAACAAAGGCCAAGAGAATTCAGCACCACCAGACCAGCTTTGCAATAAATGCTAAAGAAACTTCTCAAGGTGGGAAAGAGACCAGTAACTTAAAATAACCTTGTACATATACAGACTGCTATATCAAACCATCATGGGAACAGCTAACCCCAAAACTACAAGAGATACACATACAAAAAAGAAAAAAACAAACAAAACATTAAAGATGGCCATCAAACCACAAAAGAACGAAAGAGGAAAGGACTAAAAAAGACCTATAAAAAAACACAAAATAATTAAGAAAATGGCAATAGGAACATACGTATCAATAATTACCTTAAATGTAAATGGATTAAATGCATGAGACAAAAGACACAGACTGGCTGAACAGATACAAAAACAACACCCATATATATGCTGTCTACAAGAGACCAATTTCAGACCTAGGGACACATACAGATTAGAAGTGATGAGATGGAAGAAGGTATTCCATGCAAATGGAAATCAAAACAAAGGTGGAATAACAATATTCATTTCAGATAAAATAGACTTTAAAATAAAGACTGTTACAGAAGACAAGGATGCTACATAATGATCAAGAGGTCAATCCAAGAAGATAAAACAATTTTAAGTACCTATGAACCCAACACAAGAGTACCTCAATATATAAGGCAAATACTAATCACCATTAAGGGAGAAATTGACAGTAACACAATAATAGTGGGAGACTTTAGCACACCACTTTCATCAATGGACATATCATCCAGACAGAAAAATCAATAAGGAAACATAGGCCTTCCTTAAATCAGATCAGATGGACTTGATATTTATAAAGCATTCCATCCAAAAGCAGCAGAAGACACATTCTTCTTGCGTATACACTGAACATTCTCCAGGACTGACCACATGTTGGGCCACAAAGTGAGCCTCAATAAATTTAAGAAAACTGAAATATCAATTCTCTTTTTTTGACCACAACACTATGAGATTAGAAATAGAAGTAGATTACAAGACAAAAACTGTAAAAAACACAAACAGTGGAGTTTAGTGGAGGCTAAACAATATGGTACTGAACAACTAATAGGTCCCTGAAGAAATCATAGAGGAAATAAAAAAATACCTAGAGGCAAGCAAAAATGGAAGCACAATGACCCAAAATCTATGGGATGACTCTCCACATGTCACATGACATCACCAAAAACAAACTAAAAAAAAAACCAGAAAACCAATCAAGCAAACAAAACCTATGGGATACAGCAAGAGCAGTTGAAAGAGGGAAGGTTATAGCAATGCAATCTTCAGAAAACAAGAAAAAAATGTCAAATAGACGACCTAAACTTATACCTAAAGCAACTAGAGAAATAACAAATAAAACCTAAAGTTAGCAGAAGGAAGAAATCATAGATAGGAGCAGAAATAAAATGAAATAGAGATGAAGCAAACAACAGAAAAGATCAATGAAATAACAGCTAGTTCTTTGAAAAAATAAACAAAATTTATAAACCTTTAGCCAGATTCATCAAGAAAAAAGGGAGAGAGCTTCAAACAATAAAATTTTGAAAAAAGAGAAGTTACAACTGACTCTACAGGAATACAAAGGGTTATAAGAGGCTAGGACAAGTAACTGTATGCCAATAAAATGGACAACCTGGAAGAACTTGACACAATTCTCAGAAAGGCATAGTCTCCCAAGACAGAGCCAGGAAGAGACAGAAAATATGAACAGACCAATCACAAGCATTGAAATTGAAACCATGATGAAAAACTCTCACCAAACCAGGGCCCGACGGCTGTGAAGGCAAAGTCTATTAAACATTTAGAGTTATCACCTATCCTACAACTGTTCCAAAAAATCGCAGAGGAAAGAAAACTCCAGAACTTAGACTATGAGGCCACCATTACCCTTATGCCAAAACTAGACCAAGAGGTGAGTCGGGAGTGGGGGTCCGAAGCCACCATGCCCCCCAGATGTAGGGGGGCGGGTGGAGGCCGGCGCGGCTGTTTCGCCCCGGTGCTCAGCGGAGATGGCCAGGGCGCGGCGCCGGCAGCCCAGGGTGCGGTGGGGACGACCGCTGGTTCCCGGGACCGCCGGCTGTTGGAGCCCCGCAGCCAGCCGGTGCTGCAGGGTCAGGGAAGCGAGGCCGCAGTGGTGCCGGGGAGGAAGGAAGAAAGAGCGAGGGGAACACACAAGGAAGGGAAAGTGCGGCTGGCTGTGAGGCGCCCTCAGCTTCAGGTGCCATGCGGGTCTGGTCCGAAGATCAAGTCTGGTCAATTCTTTTCGGAAGGAAGAAGAAGAATATTTATTCCTTGGTGTGGAGGGCGCTTGCACTCGGGGTCCAAAATTGAGGTGCATGGGAGTATATAGAATTCAAGCCTTCTCTCAGAACTGTATTGGTAAAGTTAGAGAAAAAGACAGCCAACCAAAGGTCATCTGAAATTGTGACTGGCTGCTAATCCCAGGACGAAATTAGAGATCACTACTCAAGCATAAGGCCCCCACAGAGATGTTTCATTTAAAGGCTCGGGCTGAGTATGTTGTGGAATGGGCTGCAAAGGACCCATATGGCTTCCTTACAAGAGTTATTTTGGCTCTGACTCCACTGTTTCTAGCAAGTGCTGTGCGGTCTTGGAAATTGGCCAGGATGATTGAGGCCAGGGAAAAGGAGCAAAAGAAGAAACAAAAACGTCAAGAAAATATTGCAAAAACTAAACGACTGAAAAAGGACTGAAGGAATGTACAGGCTGTGTGTCCAGAGGAAAACTGTTTGGAAAATTATGCATCTTTGAAAGGACCCATTAAGGTTTCCCTTTTTGGATCTTATGATGGTATTACTAAACGAAGTAATATGAGTGCTTCTGAGTATATGGAGGAATCATCTTAGTTTTCACCTGCACTGTAGCAGCTTCTTGGCTTCTGTATAGAAGTCTGTGACAGTTACTGTAATTGACATTTATTACGCTACAAGTTCTTATAACTGACTTTCATTTGCCTTTTTGCAGCTTTTGTGTAAACACTAAAATGAAAACATCCTGTGGAGAAAAGTGGCTTTAGATTATGAACTCTATTCAAATAATGACTTCAAATGGGGTCCTGTTCTGGACAAAGGAGATTAAGAATGTAAAAATCAGAATTGTTCTGAGCAGAAAAGCGTGGTGTGGCTTAAAAGATACATGGTGTGTTACATCTCATCATTATTACTTATTTCTTGGAATAAAATCATTTCTGGTTTCCTCAAAGCAAAATATTATTCAATGAGTGCTTCTATTTTCTGTATTTTTCTCATTTTTGCTTTTGAGATACTGGTAATTACCAGATATTCTGCATTTTAAAAAATCTAATTTTATAAAGAATTATGTAGAATACCACCTACTGGATATAATAATTTTTGTACTTATGAACATTGCCATTTTCTTAGAGATTACTTGAGTAGAGTAATACTATGATTTAAAGCTAAGAGGAAAAATGCCAAGGCTTGTAGTACCTTGGAACCAGTTTATTCTCACTTGTGCTAAGCAGAAATGTGAAGTAGTTAAAATGTCTTATCAGATAATTTGCCGATTATACAGATACCACTTTTGTTTTTTATTCCATTATTTAATTCATGTGGTAGTGATGTCCTTTACTTTTTGATCAGACAGGTTCACAATGAAAATTAAAATTTCAAATTTCTTTTAAGGAACTTTTAAAGAGTTACAGTTATGTCATATGTCATAAACGGTAAAGTCTTAACATTTGGAAAAATTTTGTTTACACTGTATTAATTGGGTGAAAAAGGTGTAAATTATGTCAAAATGAGAATGTTATAATTAGAAATAAGGAGGTAAAGGAGATTTCCTTTGGTTAAATAGTATAATTGAAACTTTTTACTCTTTAACATGGCTTTTTTAAATGCATGGTTGATAATTGTATTTGTTGTCAATAACTAATGGCTTATTAATGTTTTCCTCACCTCTAATTAAGAATTTTAAATTGCAAAAAATTGTCCAATAATTTTAATTTTAAAATGAAACTAAATATTGAAATAGTTTGATAGTTAAAAAAAACAAACCTAGACCAAGATATCACCAAAAAAAAAAAAAAAACAGAAAATTACAGGCCAATATCACTGATGAACATAGACGCAAAAATCCTCAACAAAATACTAGCAATAGGAATCCAAAAATTCATTAAAAAGGATCATACACCATGATCATGTGGGATTTATCCTAGGGATGCATGGATTTCTCAGTATCTGCAGATCAATCAGTGTGATATACCACATCAACAAACTGAAGAATTAAAACCCGTAATAATCTCAACTGAGGCAGAAAAAGCTTTGACAAAATTCAACACCTATTTATAAGGAAAAGTCTCCAGAAAGAGGGCACAGAGGGAAAATATCTCAGTATAATAAAGGCCACGTATGACAAACCTACAGCTAACATCATGCTCAACAGTGAAAAGCTGAGAGCATTTCCTCTAAGCTCAGGAACAAGACAAAGATTTCCACTCTCACCACTTTCATTCAACATAGTTTTGGAAGCCCTAGCTATGGCAATCAGAAAAGAAAAAGAAATAAAATGAATCCAAATTGGAAAGGAAGTTAAACTGTCACTATTTGCATGATACTTATACATAGAAAATCCTAACGATACTACCAGAAAACTATTAGAACTCATCAATGAATTTGGCAAAGTTATAGATTACAAAATTAATACACAGAAATCTATTGTTTTTCTATATACTAGCAATGAAAGATTAGAAAGAGAAATTAAAGAAACAATCCCATTTACCAACACATCACAAAGAATATAGTACCTAAGAATAAACCTGCTGAAGGAGACAGAAGACCTGACTTCGAAAACTATACGACACTAGTGAAGCAAACTGAAGACGACACAAATAAATGGGGAGATGCACCGTGTTCTTGGACTGGAAGAGTCAACATTGTCCAAATGACCGCACTCCCAAGGCAATCTATGGATTCAATGCAATTCCTTTCAAATTACCTACAGCATTTTTCACAGAACTAGAATTAAAAAAAAAATTCTTAAATTTGGTATGGAGACACAAAAGACCCCGAAGAACCAAAGCAACCTCGAAAGAAAAACAGAGCTGGAGGAATCAGGCTCCCTGACTTCAGACTATACTACAAAGCTGTAGTCATCAAAATAGTGTGATACTGGAACCAAAAGAGAAATATAGATCAATGGAACAAGATAGGAAGCCCAGAAATAAACCCACACACCTATGGTCAATCGATCTGTGACACTGGGTACAAGATTGTACAATTATGGAAAGACAGTTTCTTCAATAACTGGTACTCGGAAACTGGACAGCTACGTGTAAAAAAATTAAATTACAATATTCGAAGTTCAAAATGAGACTAAAGACCTAAATGTGAGACCAGACACTATAAAACTCTTAGACGAAAACACAGGCAGAACACTCTCTGACATAAATTGCAGCAATATCTTTTTTGATCTGCCTCCCAGAGTAATGGAAATTAAAAAATAACAATAAACACATGGGACATAATTAAACTCAAAAGCTTTTTCACACCAAAGGAAACCATCAGTTCAGTTCAGTTCAGTCGCTCAGTTGTGTCTGACTCTTTGCGACCCCATGAATCGCAGCATGCCAGGCCTCCCTGTCCATCACCAACTCCCGGGGTTCACTCAGACTCACGTCCATCGAGTCAGTGATGCAAGGAAACCATAAACCAAATGAAAAGACAACCCACAGAATGAGAGAAAACGTTTGCAAGTGATGTGGCTGACAAAGAACTAGTCTCCAAAATTTACAAACAGCTCATGCAGCTCAATATCATCAAAACAAACAACTCAGTCAAAAAATAGGCAGAAGATCTAATAGACATTTCTCCAGAGAAGACATACAGATGGCCAGGAAGCACATGAAAAGATGTTCAACATCACTAATTATTATAGAAATGCAGAAAAAAACGACATTGAGATATCACCTCACAGCAGTGAATATGGTTATTGTCAAAAAATCCACAAATAAATGCTGGAGAGGGTGTGGAGGGAAGGGAATTCTCCTACACCACTGATGGGAATGTAAATTGGTACAGCCACTATGGAGAAAACTATGGAGGTTCCTTAAAAAACTAAACATAGAGCTACCATATCATCCGGCAATCCCATTCCTGGGCATATATCCAGCAACAAAAACCCAGCACAGCCAAAAATAAAAATAAATAAATATTTAAAAAGAATGAAATAATGCTATTTGCAGCAACATGGGTTGACCTAAAGTCTACCATACTGAGTGAAGTAAGTTAGAAAAGTGAAGTATCATATGATATTGCTTATATGTGGAATCTAAAAAAAAAAATTATACAAATGAACTTATTTACAAACAGACTCATAGAGAAGAAACTAGGGTGGGGAAGAGGGGGAGAAGGGATAGTTAGGGAGTTTAGGAATGACATGTACACACTGCTACATTTTAAATGGTTCACCAATAAGGACCTACTGTATAACACACAGAACTCTGCTCGATATTATCAGTTCAGTTCAGTCGCTCAGTCGTGTCCGACTCTTTGAGACCCCATGAACCACAGCACGCCAAGCCTCCCTGTCCATCACCATCTCCCAGAGATCACTCAGACTCACGTCCATCGAGTCAGTGATGCCATCCAGCCATCTCATCCTCGGTGGCCCCCTTCTCCTCCTGCCCTCAATCCCTCCCAGCATCAGAGTCTTTTCCAATGAGTCAACTCTTCACATGAGGTGGCCAAAGTACTGGAGCTTCAGCTATAGTATCATTCCTTCCAAAGAAATCCTAGGGCTGATCTCCTTCAGAATGGACTGGTTGGATCTCCTTGCAGTCCAAGGGACTCTCAAGAGTCTTCTCCAACACCACAGTTCAGAAGCATCAATTCTTTGGCGCTCAGCATTCTTCACAGTCCAACTCTCACATCCATACATGACCACAGGAAGAACGATAGCCTTGACTAGACGGACCTTAGTTGGCACAGTAATGTCTCTGCTTTTGAATATGCTATCGAGGTTGGTCATAACTTTCCTTCCAAGGAGTAAGCGTCTTTTAATTTCATGACTGCAGTCACCACCTGCAGTGATTTTGGAGCCCCAAAAAATAAAGTCTGACACTGTTTCCACTGTTTCTCCATCTATTTCCCATGACGTGATGGGACCAGATGCCATGATCTTAGTTTTCTGAATGTTGAGCTTTAGGCCAACTTTTTCACTCTCCACTTTCACTTTCATCAAGAGGCTTTTGAGTTCCTCTTCACTTTCTGCCATAAGGGTGGTGTCATATGCATATCTGAGGTTATTGATATTTCTCCCGGCAATCTTGATTCCAGCTTGTGCTTCTTCCAGCCCAGCGTTTCTTGTGATGTACTCTGCACAGAAGTTAAATAAGCAGGGTGACAATATACAGCCTTGACGTACTCCTTTTCCTATCTGGAACCAGTCTGTTGTTCCATGTCCAGGTCTAACTGTTGCTTCCTGACCTGCATATAGGTTTCTCAAGAGGCAGGTCAGGTGGTCTGGTATTCCCATCTCTCAGAATTTTCCACAGTTTATTGTGATCCACACAGTCAAAGGCTTTGGCATAGTCAATAAAGCAGAAATAGATGTTTTTATGGAACTCTCTTGCTTTTTCAATGATCCAGCAGATGTTGGCAATTTGATCTCTGGTTCCTCTGCCTTTTCTAAAACCAGCTTGAACATCAGGGAGTTCATGTATTGCTAAAGCCTGGCTTGGAGAATTTGGGGCATTACTTTACTAGCATGTGAGATGAGTGCAATTGTGCGGTAGTTTGAGCATTCTTTGCGACTGCTCTTTTTTTGGGATTGGAATGAAGACTGACCTTTTCCAGTCCCATGGCCGCTGCTGAGTTTTCCAAATTTGCTGGCATATTGAGTGCAGCACTTTCACAGCATCATCTTTTAGGATCTGAAATAGCTCAACTAGAATTCCATCACCTCCACTAGCTTTGTTTGCAGTGATGCTTTCTAAGGCCTACTTGACTTCACATTCCAGGATGTCTGGCTCTAGATGAGTGATCACACCATCGTGATTATCTGGGTCGTGAAGATCTTTTTTTGTACAGTTCTTCTGTGTATTCTTGCCACCTCTTCTTAATATCTTCTGCTTCTGTTAGGTCCATACTGTTTCTGTCCTTTATCGATCCCATCTTTGCATGAAATGTTCCCTTGGTATCTCTAATTTTCTTGAAGAGATCTCTAATCTTTCCCATTCTGTTGTTTTCCTCTATTTCTTTGCATTGATTGCTGAAGAAGGCTTTCTTATCTCTTCTTGCTATTCTTTGGAACTCTGCATTCAGATGCTGGTATCTTTCCTTTTTTCCTTTGTTTTTCACCTCTCTTCTTTTCACAGCTATTTGTAAGGCCTCCCCAGACAGCCACTTTGCTTTTTTGCATTTCTTTTCCATGGGGATGGTCTTGATCCCTGTTTCCTGCTCAATATTATACAACAACCTAAATGGGAAAGAATTTGGAAAAAAACAGATATGTATATAATTGAATTACGTTGCTATACACCTGAAACTAACACATCATTATTAATTACCTATACTCCAATATCGGAGAAGGCAATGGCAACCCACTCCAGTACTCTTGCCTGGAAAATCCCATGGACGGAGGAGTCTGGTAGGCTGCAGTCCATGGGGTCGCTAGGATTCAGACAAGACTGAGCGACTTCACTTTCACTTTTCACTTTCATGCATTGGAGAAGGAAATGGCAACCCACTCCAGTGTTCTTGCCCGGAGAATCCCGGGGATGGGGGAGCCTGGTGGGCTGCTGTCTATGGGGTCGCACAGAGTCGGACACAACTGAAGCGACTTAGCAGCAGCATGCTCCGGGCAGAACACAGGAGTGGGTTGCCATTTCCTTCTCCAGCATACTCCAATATAAAATAAAAAGTTAAGCAAACAAATAAAGGGAGGCCCAGAATAAGAGCTCAGGTGAGGGCCTGTTTGATATTACTAAAAGCCTCTTCTTGTTCCACAGTCCAAAGAAATGGTTCTGTATCTGGGCATTTAGTTGCTTCATATAGATTGGACTAAATCCTGGAATTTAAATTCCACAAAATTCTACCATGCCTAAGAAGGTACAAATATGTTTATCTTTGGGATGTTTAGGCCTAATATACCTTGTTTTCTATCTGGAAATAACTGTCTACTTCCAGGGTTTATAACATATCCCAGATATTTAAACTGTTGCTTTGAGATTTGTGCCTTTATGTGGGAGACCCTTTAGTCCCAGGCCTCAGGGAAATCAAGGACTTCAAGGGTATTCTGATCTGAGGTCTCCATTGTGGGGCTACATATTAACATATCATCCACACACTGTAGAATCATCCTTCTTTTAGGTGTATTTCCTTCCATTCCTTTCCTAGGGCCTGGGAGAACAAGCGTGGGCTGTCCTGAAACCCCTGAAGCTATACTGTCCAGGTATATTCTTGCATTTGGCCTGAGTGAGGGTTAGTCCACTCAGAGGCAAAGAGACCGTGATGAACAACGAACTGGGGTGAGAAAAGAAGGCGTTCTGGAGGTGGACCACAGTAAACCATTAGGGTCTCCAGGAAGCTTGACTAATATAAGGGTTGCCCAAGAGGCGATGTGCAGGGGCCACTGCATCACTTACCGCTCTAAGGTCTCGTTCCATTCGATAGTCCCCGTTTGACCTAACAACTGGCAGAATAGGGGTATTGCTGGGAGACCGACCGGGCACTAAGAGGCCATGTTTTAAGAATTTATCTATGAAGGCTGCAAATCCTTTTTGCTTCCAACTTTATGGGATACTGTCTCTTGTCAGAATAAGTGACTTCTGCCTTAAAGCTAGTTTTTACAGGTTGGGCATTTATAGCCTTCCCAGGGATTCCTTTGTCTGAAACTGTGGGGTTTATTGTGTGTAGAATATGGCTGGGAAAAAGCCCTTGTTCCTCTAGCTGATTTAGAGTCAAGAAAAGGGGCTGCCTGGTGCCTCCTAGTCCTAACATGGCTCTGAAGGAGCCCACATGGTCTCTCCCCAGCAGTGGGGCAGGACTGCTGCTATGTGGCCGCTCAGTCATGTCCAACTCTTTGTGACCTCGTGGACTGTAGCCCACTAGGCTCCTCTCTCCATGGGATTCTCCACGCAAGAATATGGGAGTGGACTGCCATTTCCTTCTCCAAGAGGTAGGACACTCAGGCACAACTAAAAAGGCATGTGAAGCCACTGTCCAAATTGGCGAGTGAAAAGGCCCAGTGAAGTAATGGGTGCAAGGCTTTCCACTGACATCACTCAATGTATAGCTTTTAGAGGAGAGGCCCAGCATGAGAGATTAGGACAGACTGAGTAGCTTCTGTATCAGGTAAAAAAAAATGGATTTTCTCACCTGCTACATCAAAAACCACCCAAGGCTCCTCAGTGGAGATAGATATCTTATGTGGGAGGGAGGTACCAGGCTTCCTTGGTCACCTAGCATGGCCACCTCAGGAATGGGCATCCTCTTCCCCTTTGAACCAGGAAAGGTCCCACTTCCAATGACCTTGGAAGCGTGTTTGAAGACTGGGCATGGACCAGTCTGGGCATGGACCAGGGGACTCCTTTCTGGTATGTACAGGCCCAGTGGCCAGCTGACTTGCATTTGAAGCCCTTGCTGGGTTTTGTTTTTGTTTTACGGTTTAATAACTTTACTGGACAATGAGCAGTTAGTTCTCATCCACCTTAACTGTAGATTTTGAAAGTGGTGACAGGTACATAGGTAACCAACATATAGAGCTTCTTTGGTGAACCTTCATTATATTTCCAGGACAACCACACACAGATACGATGTGGGACACTTCTTGTTCCTTTGGCCCAGGCAGCTTTGTTGAACCTCGTGTCAGTGCATACATCTGGGGTTCCCATCTCCTTCATGGAAACTTTCTGGACTTCTCTGAGCGCCTATGGGGCACGCTTTCAGAAACCCACTCCATGGATATGCTTGTGAATGTCAATATGCTTGTATTCTCTGGTTACTACCTTATTGATGGCAGACCAGCCCTTCTTCTTGCTGCCCCTCTTTGCTGGTGCCATCCTGCCAAGCCAGGGTTGGAAAGGAAATCCCTTGCTGGTTTACCTTCAAATGAATGTTTAAACTTCCTTGGCTCCCTTGGGTAGCCCTGAGGTTGCAAGGCATGACTGACAGCAGCAGCCATCAGTTAAGTATGAACCCTGGTCTGCCTATTTTCACATTGGTTCTTTCTTCCTCCTCAACTTGATCTTGATTATTAAATACCATAAAGGCTACCTACCTCTAGGGGTTTTGTGGGCATAATATCAGGGTTGGACTGGCTGAGAAAATGTTGTAGAAGCAGAGGTTGACACTCAGGAGTAGGAGAATCAATGTTACTAAATTTTCTAAAAGGTTCATAAGCTGTCCCTGAAAGAGAGCTGAATTTTCTTTTTCTTCTTGGTTCACTCCTTTAAACTTTTTATAATCAACTGGCCTTTTTTATACACTTTCTCATCTCTTCTGATACACATTGGATCATGTGGTTCCTTGGCTTTTGCTCCCTCCAAGGAATTATATTCTCAAATGGGCTCCTAGCTTAGAAGAGGATCCTCCCATGTTGAGTAGACTGCAACTGGTAAAGAGCATTCCTAGAAATGAATTTCAGCATCGCAGAGACATTTACTAGGAGGGTTTTGCCAGAAGTGGGTCGGAGTGTCCTCCACATTCCCTTCTTGCTGCTAAGTTGCTTCAGTCGTGTCCGACTCTGTGCGACCCCATAGACGGCAGCCCACCAGGCTCCCCCATCCCTGGGATTCTCCAGGCAAGAACACTGGAGTGGGTTGCCATTTCCTTCTCCAATGCATGAAAGTGAAAAGTGAAAGGGAAGTCGCTCAGTCGTCTCCGACTCTTTGCGACCCCATGGACCACAGCCTACCAGGCTCCTCTGTCTATGGGATTTTCCAGGCAAGAGTACTGGAGTGGGGTGCCATTGCCTTCTCCGAAATTCCCTTCTTACCCAATGGGATTTTGAGTGTCCTCTACTCTCCCAACTGGAGAGTCTGATTAACTGGACGTCTAACTAGACATCACTGGTTGACTTGGCCTCTTTCACAAGGGTCATGGGCAGGGGGAGGTTTGTACCAGGACACTGCCAGGACTCTGCCTGAGGGGGTCTATGTCTTTAAAGCTTATGCCCTATAGTAAGTTTCCTTATGCTCGAGGTGTCTTCCCCGAGACTGAGCATCTATAAAGTTTATAATGTGGGCTTCTGGGCAGCATCCACCTAAAAGGCTGTCCTAAGCAGTGTATGGGCTGCCAAGGCCTGAAGTGAAGTGGGTCCTAGCAAAAAGGAGGAACTGGAGTTGGGAGCAAAGGAAAACGCCACAGGGGTCAAGAACTGAATTCCTAGGGAGGCAGTCCTAAGATGGCGGAGGAATAGGGTGGGGAGACCACTTTCTCCCCCACAAATTCATCAAAAGAACATTTAAACGCTGAGTAAATTCCACAAAACAACTTCTGAATAACGGCAGAGGACATCAGGCACCCAGAAAAGCAGCCCATTGTCTTCAAAAGGAGGTAGGAAAAAATATAAAAGACAAAAAAAGACACAAAAGAGGTAGGGATGGAGCTCCATTCTGGGAGGGGAGTCTTAAAAAGAGAGAAGTTTCCAAACACCAGGAAACACTCTCACTGCCGAGTCTGTGGCGAGCCTTGGAAGCACAGAGGGCAGCATAACAGGGAGGAAAAATAAATAAATAATTAAAACCCACAGATTAAGAGCCCAACGGTAACTCCTCCAGCGGAGAAGCAGCGCAGAGGCGTGCACCCGCCACTAGCAAGCGGGGGCTGGGCAGGGAGGCGCGGGCTGCATCGCTTAGAGTAAGGAGCTGGCCTGAATGCCCCGAGGGCAATCTGAGCGAACTAACTTGGGCTAGCAAACCAGACTGTGGGATAAGCCAGCCCTAACCTAAGACACCGCCAGGCCAGGCCCGTGCACAGAACAAAGGACTGAACAGAGATAGCCGGCTGCAGACCTTCCCCCTCCGGTGACAGGCAGCCAGAGCCAGAAGGGGGCAATCGCAGCCCCAGAGAGGCATTATCTACAAAACTGTAAGCAGGCTTCTTTGCTAAGACTTCTTGGGGTTCTGGATGGTCAACATCCGCCTGAGAAGGTGCGCAGGTTGTATACCCAGAAAACCGAGCAGCAGGGACGGGGGAGGGGATAAGTCGCAGCGACCAGACTCGCCAAATACCTCATCACCTGAGCTGCTCGGACCTGGGAAGGGCACAAAACGCAGGCCCAACCGAGTCTGCGCCTCTGAGGACTACCTGAGTGCCTGAACCTGAGCGGCTTAGACCTGGGAGGTGCATGCAGCCCCGGGCTGGCCTCGGACAGTTCCCGGTGGAGCAACCTAGAGCCTGAGCAGCGTGGGCAGGGAGGGCACACGCGCCGTGAGTGGGGGCAGGCCCAGCGTGGCTGAGGCACTGCGAGCACATGCCAGTGTTATTTGTTTGCAGTGTCCCTCCCTCCCCACAGCGCAACTGAACAAGTGAGCCTAAGAAAAGTGTCTACCACCACCCCATTTGTGTCAGGGCGGAAATCAGACACTGAAGAGACCAGCAAACAGAAGAAGCTAAAACAGAAGGAACCCCCTTGGAAGTGGCAGGTGCAATAGATTAAAACCCTGTCGTTAGTACCTACCGACTGCATAGGAAGGGGCCTATAGACCTTGAGGAATATAAGCCGGACCAAGGAACTATCTGAAAATGAACTGACCCCACAATACCCACAACACCACCAGAGAAAGTCCTAGATATATTTTTACTATTTTTACGATCATTCTTTTTCTTTAATTTTTTTTAATTTTTAAGTCCTCTATTACTCCTTTAATTTTCACTTTTATAACCTACTATTACTTTACAAAAAAAAAAAGACCCTATTTTTTTAAAGCAAACTTCATATATATATATGTTTAATAATTTTTGTGACTTTTTTTTTCTTTTTTTCTCTTTCTTTTTTTTTTTCTTCTTTTCTTTAATATTGTATTTTTGAAATTCCAAACTGTACTCTAGATTTCTAATCTTTGCTTTTTGGTATTTGTTATCAATTCTGTACCTTTAAGAACCCAATCTTCAGTACCCATTTTTACTTGGGAGCGAGATTACTGGCTTGACTGCTGTCTCCTCCTTTAGACTCTCTGTTTTCTCCATTGGGTCGCCTCTGTCTCCTCCCTCCCCCTTCTCTTCTTTACCCAACTCTGTGAATTTCTGTGTGTTTTAGACGGTGGAGAACACCCAGGGAACTGATTACTGGCTGGATCTGTCTCTCTCCTTTTGATTCCCCCCTTTTATCCTCTTGGCCACCTCTGTCTCCTTCCTCCCTCTTCTCTTCTCTGTATAACTCCATGAATATCTCTGAGTGGTCCAGTTGTGGAGTGCACATAAGGAAATGATTACTGGCTAGCTTGCTCTCTCCTCTTTTGATTCCACTTCATCTCATTCGGGTCACCTCTAACTCCCTCCTCCCTCTTCTCTTCTCTGTATAACTCCATGAATATCTCTGAGTGGTCCAGTTGTGGAGTGCACATAAGGAAGTGATTACTGGCTAGCTTGCTCTCTCCTCTATTGATTCCACTTCATCTCATTCAGGTCACCTCTAACTCCCTCCTCCCTCTTCTCTTCTCCATGTAACTCTGTGAACCTCTCTGGGTGTCCCTCACTGTGGAGAAACTTTTCATCTTTAACCTAGATGTTTTATCAACGGTGCTGTATAGAAGGAGAAGTTTGAGACTACTGTACAAATAAGACTGAAAACCAGAAGCAGGAGGCTTAAGTCCAAACCCTGAGAACATCAAAGAAGTCCTGACTCCAGGGAACATTAATTGACAGGAGCTCATCAAACGCCTCCATACCTACACTGAAACCAAGCACCACCCAAGGGCCAACAAGTTCCAGAGCAAGACGTACCACCCAAATTCTCCAGCAACACAGCGCTGAGCTCCAATATACAGGCTGCCCAAAGTTACTCCAAAACCATTGACATCTCATAACTCATTACTGGACACTTCATTGCACCCCAGAGAGAAGAAATCCAGCTCCACCCACCAGAACACCGACACAAGCTTCCCTAACCAAGAAACTTGACAAGACACCTGTACAACCCCACCCACAGTGAGGAAACTCCACACTAAAGAGAACTCCACAAACTGCCAGAATACAGAAAGGCCACCCCAAATGCAGCAATATAAACAAGATGAAGAGACAGAGGAATACCCAGCAGGTAAAGGAACAGGATAAATGCCCACCAAACCAAATAAAACAGGAAGAGATAGGGAATCTACCTGATAAAGAATTCCAAATAATGATAGTGAAAATGATCCAAAATCTTGAAATCAAAATGGAATTACAGATAAATAGCCTGGAGACAAGGATTGAGAAGATGCAAGAAAGGTTTAACAAGGACCTAGAAGAAATAAAAAAGAGTCAATATATAATGAATAACACAATAAATGAGATCAGAAACACTCTGGAGGCAACAAATAGTAGAATAACAGAGGCAGAAGATAGGATTAGTGAATTAGAAGATAGAATGGTAGAAATAAATGAATCAGAAAGGAAAGAAGAAAAACAAAAGAAATGAGGACAATCTCAGAGACCTCCAGGACAGTGTTAAACGCCCCAACATTCGAATCATAGGAGTCCCAGAAGAAGAAGACAAAAAGAAAGACCACGAAAAAATACTTGAGATAATAGTTGAAAACTTTCCTAAAATAGGGAAGGAAATAATCACCTAAGTCCAAGAAACCCAGAGAGTCCCAAACAGGATAAACCCAAGGCAAAACACCCCAAGACACATATTAATCAAATTAACAAAGATCAAACACAAAGGACAAATATTAAAAGCAGCAAGGGAAAAACAACAAATAACACACAAGGGGATTCCCATAAGGATAACAGCTGATCTTTCAATAGAAACTCTTCAAGCCAGGAGGGAATGGCAAGACATACTTAAAGTGATGAAAGAAAATAACCTACAGCCCAGATTACTGTACCAGCAAGGATCTCATTCAAATATGAAGGAGAAATTAAAAAGCTTTACAGACAAGCAAAAGCTGAGAGAATTCAGCACCACCAAACCAGCTCTCCAACAAATGCTAAAGGATATTCTCTAGACAGGAAACAAAAAAAGGGTGTATAAACTCAAATCCAAAACAATAAAGTAAATGGCAACAGGATCATACTTATCAATAATTACCTTAAACGTAAATGGGTTGAATGCCCCAACCAAAACTGAATGGATACCAAAATAAGACCCCTATATAGGTTGTCTACAAGAGACCCACCTCAAAACAGGGGACACATACAGACTGAAAATGAAGGGCTGGAAAAAGATTTTCCATGCAAATAGAGACCAAAAGAAAGCAGGAGTAGCAATACTCATATCAGATAAAATAGACTTTAAAACAAAGGCTGTGAAAAGAGACAAAGAAGGATACTACATAATGATCAAAGGATCAATCCAAGAAGAAGATATAACAGTTATAAATATATATGCACCCAACATAGGAGCACCACAACACGTAAGACAAATGCTAACAAGTATGAAAGGGGAAATCAACAATAACACAAAAATAGTGGGAGACCTTAATACCCCACTCACACCTATGGACAGATCAACTAAACAGAAAATTAACAAGGAAACACAAACTTTAAATGATACAATAGACCAGTTAGACCTAATTGATATCTATAGGACATTTCACTCCAAAACAATGAATTTCACCTTTTTCTCAAGCACACACGGAACCTTCTCCAGGATAGATTACATCCTGAGCCATCAATCTAGCTTTGGTAAATTCAAAAAAATTGAAATCATTCCAAGCATCTTTTCTGACCACAATGCAGTAAGATTAGATCTCAATTATAGGAGAAAAACTATTAAAAATTCCAACATATGGAGGCTGAACAACACGCTGCTGAATAACCAACAAATCACAGAAGAAATCAAAAAAGAAATCAAAATTGCATAGAAACAAATGAAAATGAAAACACAACAACCCAAAACCTGTGGGACACTGTAAAAGCAGTGCTAAGGGGAAAGTTCATAGCAATACAAGCATACTTCAAGAAACAAGAAAAAAGTCAAATAAATAACCTAACTCTACACCTAAAGCAACTACAAAAGGAAGAAATGAAGAACCCCAGGGTTAGTGGAAGGAAAGAAATCTTAAAAATTAGGACAGAAATAAATGCAAAAGAAACAAAAGAGACCATAGCAAAAATCAACAAAGCCAAAAGCTGGTTCTTTGAAAGGATAAATAAAACTGACAAACCATTAGCCAGACTCATCAAGAAACAAAGAGAGAAAAATCAAATCAATAAAATTAGAAATGAAAATGGAGAGATCACAACAGACAACACAGAAATACAAAGGATCATAAGAGACTACTATCAGCAATTATATGCCAATAAAATGGACAACATGGAAAAAATGGACAAATTCTTAGAAAAGTACAATTGAACCAGGAAGAAATAGAAAATCTTAACAGACCCATTACAAGCATGGAAATTGAAACTATAATCAGAAATCTTCCAGCAAACAAAAGCCCAAGTCCAGAAGAGAAGAGCTAACACCTATCATACTCAAACTCTTCCAGAAAATTGCAGAGGAAGGTCAACTTCCAAACTCATTCTATGAGGCCGCCATCACCCTAATACCAAAACCTGACAAAGATGCCACAAAAAAAGAAAACTACAGGCCAATATCACTGATGAACATAGATGCAAAACTCCTTAACAAAATTCTAGCAACCAGAATCCAACAACACATTAAAAAGATCATACACCATGACCAAGTGGGCTTTATCCCAGGGATGCAAGGATTCTTCAATATCCGCAAATCAATCAATATAATACACCACATTAACAAATTGAAAAATAAAAGCCATATGATTATCTCAATAGATGCAGAGAAAGCCTTTGACAAAATTCAACATTCATTTATGATAAAAACCCTCCAGAAAGCAGGAATAGAAGGAACATACCTCAACATAATAAAAGCTATATATGACAAACCCACAGCAAACATTATCCTCAATGGTGAAAAATTGAAAGCATTTCCCCTAAAGTCAGGAACAAGACAAGGGTGCCCACTTTCACCACTACTATTCAACATAGTTCTGGAAGTTTTGGCCACAGCAATCAGAGCAGAAAAAGAAATAAAAGGAATCCAAATTGGAAAAGAAGAAGTAAAACTCTCACTGTTTGCAGATGACATGATCCTCTACATAGAAAACCCTAAAGACTCCACCAGAAAATTACTAGAGCTAATCAATGAATATAGTAAAGTTGCAGGATATAAAATCAACACACAAAAATCCCTTGCATTCCTATACACTAATAATGAGAAAATGAAAGAGAAATTAAGAAAAAAATTCCATCCACCATTGCAACAAAAAGAATAAAATACTTAGGAATATATCTACCTAAAGAAACTAAAGACCTATGTATAGAAAACTATAAAACACTGGTGAAAGAAATCAAAGAGGACACTAATAGATGGTGAAATATACCATGTTCATGGATCAGAAGAATCAATATAGTGAAAATGAGTGTATTACCCAAAGGAATCTATACATTCAATGCAATCCCTATCAAGCTACCAACGGTATTTTTCACAGAGCTAGAACAAATAATTTCACAATTTGTATGGAAATACAAAAAACCGCGAATAGCCAAAGCAATCTTGAGAAACAAGAATGGAACTGGAGGAATCAACCTGCCTGACTTCAGGCTCTACTACAAAGCCACAGTCATCAAGACAGTATGGTACTGGCACAAAGACAGAAATATAGATCAATGGAACAAAATAGAAAGCCCAGAGACAAATCCGCACACCTATGGACAACTTATCTTTGACAAAGGAGGCAAGAATATACAGTGGATTAAACACAATCTCTTTAACAAGTGGTGCTGGGAAAACTGGTCAACCACTAGTAAAAGAATGAAACTAGAACACTTTCTAACACCAGACACAAAAATAAACTCAAAATGGATTAAAGATCTAAACGTAAGACCAGAAACTATAAAACTCCTAGAGGAGAACATAGGCAAAATACTCTCTGACATACATCACATCAGGATCCACTATGACCCACCTCCCAGAATACTGGAAATAAAAGCAAAAATAAACAAATGGGACCTAATTAAACTTAAAGGCTTCTGCAAAACAAAGGAAAGTATAAGCAAGGTGAAAAGACAGCCTTCAGAATGGGAGAAAATAATAGCAAATGAAGCAACTGACAAACAACTAATCTCAAAAATATATAAGCAACTCCTGCAGCTCAATTCCAGAAAAATAAATGACCCAATCAAAAAATGGGCCAAAGAACTAAACAGACATTTCTCCAAAGAAGACATACAGATGGCTAACAAACACACGAAAAGATGCTCAACATCACTCATTATCAGAGAAATGCAAATCAAAACTACATTGAGGTACCATTTCATGCCAGTCAGAATGGCTGCGATCCAAAAGTCTACAAGCAATAAATGCTGGAGAGGGTGTGAAGAAAAGGGAACCCTCTTACACTGTTGGTGGGAATGTGAACTAGTACAGCCACTATGGAGAACAGTGTGGAGATTCCTTAAAAAACTGGAAACAGAACTGCCTTATGACCCAGCAATCCCACTGCTGGGCAAACACACCAAGGAAATCAGAATTGAAAGAGATATGTGTACCCCAATGTTCATTGCAGCACTGTTTCTAACAGCCAGGACATGGAAGCAACCTAGATATCAATCAGCAGATGAATGGATAAGAAAGCTGTGGTACATATACACAATGGAGTATTACTCAGCCATTAAAAAGAATACATTTGAATCCGTTCTAATGAGGTGGATGAAACTGGAGCCTATTATACAGAGTGAAGTAAGCCAGAAAGAAAACCACCAATAGAGTATACTAACGCATATATATATGGAATTTAGAAAGATGGTAACGATAACCCTGTATGCAAGACAGCAAAAGAGACACAGATGTATAGAACAGTCTTTTGGATTCTGTGGGAGAGGGAGAGGGTGGGATGATTTAGGAGAATGGCATTGAAACATGTATAATATCATAAATGAAACGAATCGCCAGTCCAGGTTCGATGCATGATACTGGATGCTTGGGGCTGGTGCACTGAGATGACCCAGAGGGATGGTACGGGAAGGGAGGAGGGAGGGGGATTCAGGATGGGGAACACATGTATACCTGTGGCAGATTCTTATTGATGTATGGCAAAACCAATACAAATATTGTGAAGTAATTAACCTCCAATTAAAATAAATTTATATTTTTAAAAAAAACTGAATTCCTAGAGGCGGGAGTATTCCTATAGGGGATTTTTGGACAAAGAGTAAGGTAAGACATTAGACAGCAGAAGAACCCCAAACCCTCTCCCCTATTTGTTTGGTGGCTATCATAAAATTGAGAAGAGTCTGATGATTCCATCCATCTAACATAGGCAACAGCGAGTCTGGACAGTGTTTCCCATGTAATTTAACATACTAGTACTGCTGCTGCTGCTGCTGCTGCTGCTAAGTCACTTCAGTCGTGTCCAACTCTCTGCAACCCCACAGACAGCAGCCCACCACGCTCCCCCGTCCCTGGGATTCTCCAGGCAAGAACACTGGAGTGGGTTGCCATTTCCTTCTCCAGTGCATTAAAGTGAAAAGTGAAAGTGAAGTCGCTCAGTCATGTCTGACTCTTAGCGACCCCATGGAGTAGTTTAGGACCTCTCTTTGGGATGCTCCTGGGTCCCTTTAAAGTACCCCAAAGTCAGCTGAAGATCAAAAGAACTTTAATTTGAATTTCACATTTGGGAAGTCTGTCAAAAATTTCAAAAAGCTTTTATGGCTACGCTATGCAGTTTGTGAAATCTTCTCTGATCAGGGATCAAACCCGTGTCCCCTGCAGCACAAGCACAGAGCCCTCACCACAGGACTGCCAGGAACTTCCTTCAAAAAGTTTTGAAACACTTGGTTATATAGGATCATAATTCGTTGTGAAACAATGAGGTAAGGTGAAAAAAATATTTCAAGACTAAACAGATTATGTAAAGGCACCCACTCCGGTATTCTTGGGCTTCCCTGGTGGCTCAGCTGGTAAAGAATCTGCCTGTAATGCAGGTGACCTGGATTCAATCCCCGGGTTGGGAAGCTCCACTGGAGAAGGGAAAGGCCACCCACTCCAGTATTCTGGCCTGGAGAATTCAAGGGACTCAGTCCATGGGGTCGCAAAGGGTCGGAGAGGACTGAACGACTTTCACTTCACTTCAAAGGCACAGAAACTCATACCTTTTATCAAAAGCAGCATTCCAGGAAAACTCTGTTCTCCTGTGAGACAGAGAAGCAAATCCAGTTCTGTATCAGCCTACTATTAATAAAATCCATTTCCCTGATTAAATTTAATCCAACCTTAGAAAATCCTGACCAAATCCAAGACTTATCAGAATGTTCCTTTTTCTGCAAACTTTTTGCAACTTTCTGTAGCCATGTTATTTTGTCACTTATTTTCTTTTAAAATTTATTTTAATTGAAGGATAATTGCTTTACAATATTGTGTTGGTTTCTGCCATACATCAACATGAATCAGCCATAGGTATACGTATGTTTCCTCACTCCTGAATCTCCCTCCCACCTCGCCCCCTCTCTAGGTTGTCACAGATTCCCAGTTTGAGTTCCCTGAATCATAGAACAAATTCCCACTGGCTATCCACTGCAAGGAGATCCAGCCAGTCAATCCTAAAGGAAATCAGTCCTGAATATTCATTGGAAGGACTGATGCTGAAGCGGCAACTCCAAAACTTTGGCCACCTGATGCGAAGAACTGACTCATTGTAAAAGACCCTGATGCTGGGTAAGACTGAAGGCAGGAGAAGGGGACAACTGAGGATGAGATGGTTGCTTGGCATGACTGACTCGAGGGACATGAGTTTGAGTAAGCTCTGGGAGTTGGTGATGGACAGGGAGGCCTGGCGTGCTGCAGTCCATGGTGTTGCAGAGTCGAACACGACTGAGCACCTGAACTGAACGGATCCACTTTACATACGGCAGTGTAATGCATTTCCACGCTACTGCCTACATTTGTCCCACCCTCTCCTTCCCGTCTCCCCATGTCCGTAAGTCTGTTCTCTATGTCTGCACCTCCACTGCTGACCTGCAAATAAGTTCATCAGTACCATATTTCTAGATTCCATATATACTCATTAAAATATTATCTTTTTCTCTTTCTGACTTACTTCACTCTGTATAATAGGCTCTAGGTTCATCCACCTTATTTGCACTGACTCAAATGTGTTCTTTTTTATGGCTGGGTAATATGGCTGGTACACATAATATTGTGTATATACATATACACCACAGCTTCTTTATTCATTCATCTGTAAGTGGACATCTAAGTTGCTTCCATGCACTAGCTATTGTAAACAGTGCTGCAATGAACATTGGGATCCATGTTTTATTCAGTTATGGTTTTCTTAGGGTATATGTCCAGTAAGAGGACTGTTGGATCAAATGGCAGTGTTATTCCCCGTTTTTAAAGGAATCTCCATAGTGTCTTCCATAGTGGTTGTATCGATATACCTTCCCACCAACAGTGCAAGAGGGTTCCCTTTTCTCCACACCCTCTCCAGCATTTATTGTTTGTAGATTTTTTGATGACGGACATTCTGATCAGTGTGAGGGGTATTTCATTGAAGTTTTGACTTGCATTTCTCTAATAATGAGTGATGCTGAGCATATTTTCATGTGTTTATTACCCATCTGTATGTCTTCTTTGGAGAAATGTCTGTTTAGATTTTTGCCCACTTTCTGATTGGGTTGTTTGCTTTTCTGGTATTGAGTTGCATGAGCAGCTTGTATATTTTAGAAATCAATCTTGTCAGTTGCTTCATTTTCTATTATTTTCTACTATTCTGAGGGTCATCTTTTCACCTTACTTATAGTTTCTTTTGCTGTGCAAAGCCTCTAAGTTTAATTAGGTCTCACTTGTTTACTTCCATCACTCTAGGAAGTGGGTCATAGAGAAGCTCGCTATGATGTATGTCATAGTGTTCTGCCTATGTTTTCCTCTGAGAGTTTTATAGTTTCTGGCCTTACATTTAGGTCTTTAATCCATTTTTAGTTTATTTCTGTTTATGGTGTTAGGAAGTGTTCCAATTTCATTGTTTTACATGTAGCTGTCCAGTTCTCCCTGCACCACTTATTGAAGAGGCTATCTTTGCCCTATTGTATATTCCTGCCCCCTTTGTAAAAAACAAAGTACCCATAGGGGTGTGGGTTTATCTCTGGGCTCTCTATCTTGTTCCATTGGTCTATATTTCTGTTTTTGCACCAGTACCATACTGTCATGATGACTATAGCTTTGTAGTATAGTCTGAAGTTAGGAAGGTTGATTCTTCAGCTCCATTTTTTTTTTTTAATTGGAGGCAAATTAATTTACAGTATTGTGGTGGTTTTGGCCATACATTGACATGAATCAGCCATGGGTGTACATATGTCCCCCCATCCTAAACCCCCCTCCCACCTCCCTCCCCACCCAATCTCTTGGGTTGTCCCAGAGAACCGGTTTTGAGTGCCCTGCTTCATGCATCGAACTTGCACTGGTCATCTATTTTACATATGATAATATACATGTTTCAATGCTATTCTCTAATCACCCCACCCTCGCCTTCTCCCACAGAGTCCAAAAGTCTGTTCTTTACATCTGTGTCTCTTTTCTCCAGCTCCATTCTTCTTTCTCAAGATTACTTTGGCTATTCGGGGTCTCTTGTGTTTCCATATAAACTGTGAAATTTTTCTTTCTAGTTCTTTGAAAAATGCCATTGGTAATTTGATAGTGATTGCAATGAATCTGTAGATTGCTTTTGGTAGTATAATCACAATGTTGATTCTTCCAACTCAGGAACATGGACTATCTCTCCATCTGTTTATGTCATCTTGATTTCTTTTATCAGTGTTTTATAGTTTTCTGCATACAGCTCTTTTGTCTCCTTAGGTAGGTTTATTTCTAGATATTTTATTCCTTTTGTTGCAATGGTAAATGGGATTGGTTCCTTAATTTCTTTTTCTGATTTTTCATTGTTAGTGTATAGGAACAAGTGATCTATGTATTCATTTTGTATCCTGTGACTTTACTAAATTCACTGATTAGCTCTAGTAATTTTCTGATAATGTCTTTAGGGTTTTCTATGTATAGTATCTTATCAGCAAACAGTGAGAGTTTTACTTCTTTTCTGTTAAGAAGTTTTACTTCTTTTCTTTTCTTTAATCTTGTTCTGGATTCCTTTTACTTCTTTTTCTTCTCTGATTGCCATAGTTAGGACTTGCGGAACTCTGTTGAGTAACAGTGGCAAGAGTGTGCACCCTTGTCTTGTTCCTGAACTTAGAAAGAATGCTTTCAGTTTTACACCAATGAGAATAATGTTTGCTGTAGGTTTACCATATATGGGCTTTATTATGTTGAGATTTTGGGTCATCATGGTTCCTTTTTGCCCATTTTTGAAGTTTTTATCATAAATGGGTACTGAATTTTGTCAAAATCTTTTTCTGCATCTATTGAAATTATCATGTGAGTTTTATCTTTCAATTTGTAATATGGTATATATCACATTGATTAATTTGCATATATGGAGGAATCCTTGCATCCCTGAGATAAACTGGACTTGACCATGGTGCATGATCTTTTTAATGTGTTGTTGAATTCTGTTTGCTAGAATTTTGTTAAGGATTTTTGCATCTATGTTCATCAGTGATACTGGCCTGTATTTTCTTTTTTTGTGCTGTCTTTAATCTGGTTTCAGGATCAGGGTGATTGTGGCCTCACAGAATGTGAGTTTGGAAGTGTTCCTTCCTCTGTAATGCTTTGAACGAGTTTAAGAATGATAGGCCTTAGCTCTTCTCTAAATATTTGATAGAATTCACCTGGGAAGCGATCTGGCCCTGTACTTTTGTTTTGGGGGAGATGTTTTATCACAGTTTTGATTTCTGTGCTTCTAACTGACTTGTTCATAATTTCTATTTCTTCCTGATTCAGTCTTTGAAGCTTGAACTTTTCTAAAAATCTGTCCATTTCTTCCAAGTTGTCCATTTTGTTGGCATACAGTTGCTTGTTACAGTCTCTTATATCTGTCATAACCTCTCCTTTTCACTTCTAATTTTATTGATTTGATTCTTCTCTTTTTTTCTTGATGAGTCTGGCTAATGGTCTGTCAATTTTGTCCATCTTCTTGAAGAACCAGCTTTTAGTTTTATTAATCCTTACTACTGTTTCATTCATTTCTTTTTCATTTATTTCTGCTCTGATCTTTACGATTTCTTTCCTTCTACTAACTTTGGGGAGGTTTTGATCTTCTTTTTCCAGTTGTTTTAGATGCAAAATTATGTGTTTTCTATCTGATGTTTTTCTTGAGATAAGATTATATTGCTATGAATTTCCCTCTTAGAACTGCTCTTGCTGCATCCCGTAGGTTTTGGGTCATCATGTTTCATCATTTGTTTCTAAGAATTTTTTTTATTTCCCTTTTTATTTCTTTAGTAACTTGTTCATTATTTAGAAATGTATTATTTAGCCTCCATGTTTTTGTTTTTTTACACTTTTTTCCCTGTAATTGATATCTAGTCTCATAGCATTGTGGTCAGAAAAGATGCTTGATACAATTTCAATTTTCTTAAATTTTCTGAGGCTTGACTTGTGACCCAAGATGTGGTCTATCCTGGAGAATGTTCCATGTGCATTTGAAAAGAAAGTGTATTCTTCAGCATTTGGATGGAATGTCCTGAAGATATTAATTATGTCCATCTGGTCTAGTGTGTCATTTAAGGCTTGTGTTTCTTTGTTAATTCTCTGTTTTGATGGTCTGTCCATTGGTGTGAGTGGGATGTTAAAGTCTCCTACTATTATTGTGTTACTGTCAGTTTCTCCTTTTATGTCTGTTAGTGTTTCTCTTATGTACTGAGATGCTCCTATGTTGGGTGCATAGATATTTACAATTGTTATGTCTTCTTCTTGGATTGACCCCTTGATCATTATGTAGTGTCCTTCCATCTCTTGAAATGGTCTTTATTTTAAAGTCTATTTTATCTGATGTGATTATTGCTACTCCCACTTTCTTTTGATTTCTATTTGCATGGAGTATCTTTTTTTTCATCTTCTCACTTTCAGTCTGTATGTGCCTCTAGGTCTAAACTGGGTTTCTTGTACACAGCAATGTATGTGGTTTCTTGTTTCTGTGTCCATTCAGCCAGTCTGCGTTTCTTGGCTTATGCATTTAATCCACTTACATTTAAAGTAATCATTGATATATATCTGACAACAATGTAGGAGACCAGGATTTGACCCCTAGGTTGGGAAGATCCCCAGGAGAAAGGAATGCCAATCCATTCCAGTATTCTTGCCTGGAGAATTCCATGGACAGAGGAGCCTGGTGGACTATAGTCCATGGGGTTACAAAGAATCAGACACGACTGAGTGACTAACACTTTCACTTTCCACTTACGTTCCTAGGAGGGCGAAGAGGAGCTACTCCACGTTCAAGGTCGGGGTGGGGGCGGCCGTGAGGAGATACCCCTCGTCCAAGGTACAAGAAACCAAAGTAAGACAGTAGGTGTTGCAAGGGGGCATCAGAGGGCAGACACACTGAAACCATAAACACAGAAAACTAGTCAATCTGATCACATGGACCACAGCCTTGTCTAACTCAATGAAACTAAGCCATGCCATGTGGGGCCACCCAAGACAGATGGGTCATGATGGAGAGGTCTGGCAGAATGTGGTCCACTGGAGAAGGGAATAGCAAACCACTTCAGTAGGATAGCCTTGAGAACCCCATGAACAGTATGAAAAGGCAAAATGATAGGATACAGAAAGAGGAACTCCCCAGGTCTGTAGGTGCCCAATATGCTACTGGAGATCAGTGGAGAAATAACTCCAGAAAGAATGAAGGGATGGAACCAAAGCAAAAACAATACCCAGTTGTGGATGGGACTGGTGATAGAAGCAAGATCCGATGCTGTAAAGAGCAATATTGCATAGGAACCTGGAATGTCAGGTCCATGAATCAAGGCAAATTGGAAGTGGTCAAACAGGAGATGGCAAGAGTGAATGCTGACATTCTAGGAATCAGAGAACTAAAATGGACTAGAATGGGTGAATTTAACTCAGATGACCATTATATCTATTACTGTGGGCAGGAATCCCTTAGAAGAAAAGGAGTAGCCATCATGGTCAACGAAAGAGTCTGAAATGCAGTACTTGGATGCGATCTCAAAAATGACAGAATGATCTCTGTTCGTTTCCAAGGCAAACCATTCAATATTACAGTAATCCAAGCCTATGCCCCAACCAGTAACGCTAAAGAAGCTGAAGTTGAATGGTTCTATGAAGACCTACAAGACCTTTCAGAACTAATACCCAAAAAAGATGTCCTTTTCATTATAGGGGACTGGAATGCAAAAGTAGGAAGTCAAGAAACACCTGGAGTAACAGGCAAATTTGGCTTTGGAGTACAGAATGAAGCAGGGCAAAGGCCAGAGTTTTGCCAAAAGAACACACTGGTCATAGCAAACACCCTCTTCCAACAACACAAGAGAAGACTCTACACATGAACATCATCAGATGGTCAACACCAGTATCAGATTGATTATATTCTTTGCAGCCAAAGATGGAGAAGCTCTATACAGTCAGCAAAAACAAGACTGGGAGCTGACTGTGGCTCAGATCATGAACTCCTTATTGCGAAATTCAGACTTAAATTGAAGAAAGTAGGGAAAACCACTAGACATTCAGGTATGATCTAAATCAAATCCCTTGTGATTATACAGTGGAAGTGAGAAATAGATTTAAGGGACTAGATCTGATAGATAGAGTGCCTGATGAACTATGGACGGAGGTTCATGACATTGTACAGGAGACAGGGATCAAGACCATCCCCATGGAAAAGAAATGCAAAAAAGCAAAATGGCTGTCTGAGGAGGCCTTACAAATAGCCGTGAAAAGAAGAGAAGCAAAAAGCAAAGGAGAAAAGGAAAGATATACCCATTTGAATGCAGAGTTCCAAAGAATAGCAAGGAGAGATAAGAAAGCCTTCCTCAGCACTCAATGCAAAGAAATAGAGAAAAACAACAGAACAGGAAAGACTAGAGATCTCTTCAAGAAAATTAGAGATACCAAGGGAATATTTCATGCAAAGATGGGCTCGATAAAGGACAGAAATGGTAATGGACCTAACAGAAGCAGAAGATATTAAAAAGAGGTGGCAAGAATACACAGAAGAACTGTACAAAAAAGATCTTCACGACCTAGATAATCATGATGGTGTGATCACTCACCTAGAGCCAGACATCCTGGAGTGTGAAGTCAAGTAGGCCTTAGAAAGCATCACTACGAACAAAGCTAGTGGAGGTGATGGAATTCCAGTTGAGCTATTTCAAATCCTGAAAGATGATGCTGTGAAAGTGCTGCACTCAATATGCCAGCAAATTTGGAAAACTCAGCAGTGGCCACAGGACTGGAAAAGGTCAGTTTTCATTCCAATCCCAAAGAAAGGCAATGCCAAAGAATACTCAAACTACCACACAATTGCACTCATCTCACATGCTAGTAAAGTAATGCTCAAAATTCTCCAAGCCAGGCTTCAGCAATACATGAACCGTGAACTTCCAGATGTTTAAGCTGGTTTTAGAAAAGGCAGAGGAACCAGAGATCAGATTGCCAACATCTGCTGGATCATCGAAAAAGCAAGAGAGTTCCAGAAAAACATCTATTTCTGCTTTATTGACTATGCCAAAGCCTTTGGCTGTGTGGATCACAATAAACTGTGGAAAATTCTGAAAGAGATGGGAATGCAGACCAGCTGACCTGCTTCTTGAGAAACCTATATGCAGGTCAGGAATTAACAGTTAGAACTGGTTCCAAATAGGAAAAGGAGTACGTCAAAGCTGTATATTGTCACCCTGCTTATCTAACTTATATGCAGAGTACATCACGAGAAACACTGGGCTGGAAGAAGCACAAGCTGGAATCAAGATTGCCGGGAGAAATATCCATAACCTCAGATATGCAGATGACACCACCCTTATGGCAGAAAGTGAAGAGGAACTAAAAAGCCTTGATCGATGAAAGTGAAAGAGGAGAGTGAGAAAGTTGGCTTAAAGCTCAACATTTAGAAAATGAAGATCATGGCATCTGGTCCCATCACTTCATGGGAAGTAGATGAGGAAACAGTGGAAGCAGTGTCATATTTTATTTTGGGGGGCTCCAAAATCACTTCAGATGGTGACTGCAGCCATGAAATTAAAAGATGCTTACTCCTTGGAAGGTAAGTTATGACCAACCTAGATAGCATCTTCAAAAGCAGAGACATTACTTTGCCAACAAAGGTCCATCTAGTCAAGGCTATGGTTTTTCCAGTGGTCATGTTTGGATGTGAGAGTTGGACTGTGAAGAAAGCTGAGTGCCAAAGAATTGATGCTTCTGAACTGTGGTGTTGGAGAAGACTCTTGAGAGTCCCTTGGACTGCAAGGAGATCCAACGAGTCCATCCTAAAGGAGCTCAGTCCTGGGTATTCATTGGAAGGACTGATGCTGAAGCTGAAACTCCAATACTTTGGTCACCTCATGCGAAGAGTTGACTCACTGTAAAAGACCCTGATGCTGGGAGGGACCAGGGGCAGGAGGAGAAGCGGATGACAGAGGATGAGATGGTTGGATGGCATCACCGACTCAATGGACATGCGTTTGAGTGAACTCCGGGAGTCGGTAATGGACAGGGAGGCCTAGCGTGCTGTGGTTCATGGGGTCGCAAAGAGTCGGACACAACTGAGCAACTGAACTGAACTGTCTTTGTAGGTCTTTTCCTTTTTTTGTGCTTCCTACCTATAGAAGTTCCTTTAACATTTGTTGTAAAGCTTGTTTGGTGGTGCTAAATTCTCTTAACTTTGCTTATCTAAAGCTTTTGATTTCAACATCTATTCTGAATGCAATCCTTGCCAGGTACAGTAATCTTGGTTGTAGATTTTTCCCTTTCAGTACTTTAAATGCATCCTGCCATTCCCTCCTGCCCTACAAAGTGTCTTCTGATTGTATGGGGTTTCATTTGTACGTTACTTGTTGCTTTTCCCTTGCTGCTGTTAATATTCTTTGTATTTAATCTTTGTTAGTTTGATTAGTATGTATCTCGGCATGTTTCTCCGTCGGTTTATCCTGTTTGGGACTCCCTGCACTTCTTGGACTTCATTGACTATTTCCTTTCCCACATAAGTGAAGTTTTTGACTATACTCTCTTCAAAAATTTTCTCAGACAGTTTCTTTTCTCTTCTTCTGGGACCCCTTTAAGTCAAATGTTGGTGTGTTTAATATTGTCCCAGAGGTCTATAAGACAGTCCTCAATTATTTTTCCTTTATTCTGCTCTTCAGCAGTTATTTCCGCAATTCTATCTTCCAGCTCACTTATCCGTTCTTCTGCCTCAGTTATTCCACTATTGATTCCTTTTACACTACTTTTCATTTCAGTGATTGTGTTGTTCATCTGTTTGTTTATTCTTTATTTCTTCTACGTCCTTGTTAAATGTGTTAATTGATTCTTGCATTTTCTCCATTCTATTTTCAAGGTTTTAGATCATTTTTGCTATTATTACTCTGAATACTTTTTCAAGTAGTTTGTCTATTTCCTCTTTATTTGGTCTTGTTAATTTCCACCTTGTTCCTTCATTTGTGCAATACTTCTGTCTTTTCATTTTTTTCCTAATTTACTGTGCTTGAGGTCTCCTTTTCCCAGGCTTTAGGGTCGTATTCCTTCTTCCTTTCGGCATCTGCCCTCAGTGGGTAAGGCTGGTCCAGCAGTTTGTGTCGACTTTGTGTTGGGAGGGACTTGTGTCTGCATTCTTGCTGGAGCAGGTGAGTTTCTTTTCCCTCTGCTGGGCAGGGTTGTGCTAGGTGATATGTTTTGGGGTGTCTATGGGAATCCTTTCTGTTGATGACTGAATTTGTGCTTTTATCTTGCTTGTTGTTTGGGTGCGGCATCTTGCGGTGGGTGCTGCCAGCAGTCGGGTGATATACAGGTGGAGTCGGGTGATATACACTTGTATACAGGTGGAGACCTTTGTTTGAGTTCTAACTAGTTCATACTTCCTGGGGTTAGGCGTTCTCTGGTAATACTGGATTCAGCACTTCCACTCCAAAGGCTCAGGCCCAACACTGGTCAGGGAGCCGAGACTCCACAAGTTGCTTGTTACGGCATTAAAGGGAATGAAAACAAACACACAAAAACTAAAAACAAAACAAGAAACAGAAGACAAATCCCATACGAACATAATAACAAAAACAATGGAACATGCACACACAAACAAAACCAAACAGTCCAAAGGAAAGAAAGTACAAGAAAGCGACCCGGCAAGTAAAGGAAACCAAAAGTGTTATTGACCACATAAAAACAAAACTAACTAAAAAAACTAACCACGAAAAAAACCAAAGCAGAGTGCCAACTGGGGGATAAAGTAAAAAAAATAAAACCAAACTAACAACTTGATGAAAAAAAGAAAGAAAAGGAAGAAAAAAAGAAAAGGAAGAAAAAAAAATGGAAAAGCAAAGTTAAACAGAAGTATGTAAAAATATTTATGTACATTAAAGAATAAGTACAGCAGGAAAAGGACAATAAGAAAAACATACAAAATAAAAAATTTAAAATAAAATTTTAAAAAGAAGAAAAAAGAAAACAAAAAAACCCATAGACCTGCAAAAGGCAAATGTAGAGGTAGAAGTATATAAAGGAAATAAAAAGTGTGATTAGAAAAAAAATTCTCAAAAGATTAAATAGAGTTAATAGTAATAATAAAATCAACAACCACAGTAACAGAGGGGGTAAAAAAAGGAAGTAAAAAAAAGTCCAGAACCAATCACAGAACCAATCAAAATATGACTAATAATAAATGTTTTTCTCAGACTTCAGCTGGCAGCGTCCTTTCCCTTGTTGTGAGTCACAGTCCACCTCCACTTCCCTAGGATACTCTTCAATACGGGGCTGGTCTCCGGACCTGCTGTGGGGACAGCTCAGACTCTAATCTGGTGCTACCCCTGTGTATTCTTGTCTCCAGTGTCCACAGTTGCCAGAGCTACTGTGTTTACTTTCATGGGAATTCTCACTGTCCTTTTATATATTCCATAGATACAGAGTCTGCCTAGTTGACCATGTGGATTCAATCTGTACAGCTGGTAGGAAGATTTTCCATCCTCTTCCTTAGTCACACTGCCCCTGGGGTTCAGTTGTGATATTACCTTCACCTTTGCATGCGGGTTGTCCACAGGAGTTTGCTCCAGAGGCTTCCCTGGGACTTGGGTGTGTCCCAGTGAGGACCTGATACAGAGATGATGCAGCTGATCGAGGATGACGGTGGTGCAGCTGCTTGGATCAGGGGGTTTGTCCCTTATTCTTTCCCCATTCAGAAATAACAAGTTTGGAGAAGGAAATGGCAACCAACTCCAGTATTCTTGCTTGGAAAAGCCCATGAACAGAGGAACCCTGTGGGCTACAGTCCATGGGGTCACAAAGAGTTGGACACAACTTAGCGACTGAACAACCACCACCTCAGATCATCAGGCATTAGATCCTGGAGGTTGGGTTTCCCTGCTATAGAGCACTGTTTTTGTGAAATCTCTGACTGCTTGCCTCTATCAAAATACTTAATAGGCATTACTATTTATAAAATAGGTAATCAGTAAGGACCTACCGTACAGCACAAGGAACTCTAAACTCAATACTCTAAAGGCCTATATGGGAAAAGAAAGTCTGAGAGTGGACACATGTATGTGTGTAACTGATTCACTTTGCTGCACATCAACTATATCCCAATAAAATTAATTTTAAAAAGAAGAAATAACAAACTCTAGGACAAAATATCGGAGAAGGCAATGGCAACCCACTCCAGTACTCTTGCCTGGAAAATCCCATGGACAGAGGAGCCTGGTGGGCTGCAGTCCATGGGGTTGCACAGAGTTGGACATGACTAAAGCAATCTAGCAGCAGCAGCAGCAGGACAAAATATATTTCCATTCCTCATACCTTCTTTTACTAAAAGCACACATCCTACTTTCCTTAAGCAACCATGACCTATCTTTTCCATTAGCGTTCCCTAATTGGACTATCCCACAACCTCTAGAAACATGCATCTTCCTAAAGCACAATTTCTTTCCTTAATGTGGTCTGTGGTAAAAGATATGTGTCTGAGGGCACTCAGGGCTGGTGCACTGGGTTGACCCTGAGGGATGAGATAGGGAAGGAGGTGGGAGGGGGATTCAGGAGGGGGGACACATGTACACCCATGGCTGATTCATGTCAGTGTATGGCAAAACCACTACAATATTGTGAAGTAATTAGCCTCCAATTAAAATAAATTAATTTTTTTTAATACGAAAAAAGATATGTGTCTGATATACTCAAACATCGTTAGTTTCCCCCTCATAAGAAGACAAAAGTAGCAAAGGAGTAAATTTGGATCAGCTTAGCAATTAGTGTTCCAAGATTTCACCTTATTTGAAATGGCTTGGATCCTCAATGAATTCCTATTAATTAACTCAATTTTGTTTCAAGTTATCAAAATGTGGAGAGACTATTTTAGATGAATGCGAAGAGTTGACTCATTGGAAAAGACTCTGATGCTGGGAGGGACTGGGGGCAGGAGGAGAAGGGGACGACCGAGGATGAGATGGCTGGATGGCATCACCGACTCGATGGACACGAGTCTGAGTGAACTCCGGGAGTTGGTGATGGACAGGGAGGCCTGGTGTGCTGCGATTCATGGAGTCGTAAAGAGTCGGACACGACTGAGTGACTGAACTGAATTGAACCCTAAGTACAATAAAAGTATTACATTTAATGTTCATGATTCTAAAGACAGGTCTGTATTAATTAAGCCCACAAGCTTAAAGCCAAGCTCTAATGCCAAATCAGAGAAGGCAATGGCACCCCACTCCAGTACTCTTGCCTGGAAAATCCCATGGACGGAGGAGCCTGGTAGACTGCAGTCCATGGGGTCACTAAGAGTTGAACACAACTGAGTGACTTCACTTTCACTTTTCACTTTCATGCACCGGAGAAGGAAATGGCAACCCGCTCCAGTGTTCTTGCCTGGAGAATCCCAGGGACGGTGGAGCCTGATGGGCTGCCGTCTATGGGGTGGCACAGAGTCAGACACGACTGAAGGGACTTAGCAGCAGCAGCAGCAGCAATACCAAATATTAATTTAATATTATCTCCCAGATCATATGAATCTGGAATGTATTCTGGTGAGTTTTATATTTCTGAGTATGTATATAAGTGCTCAGTTTCCTTTAAGCCAATTAAATACAGCTCATTTACAAGTTAATTTTTACATAAAGACAGACAAAATCAGAGATCTTTTAGTTTTCCTGCTTGAATTTTAAAAGGTCTCTTTTAATAGAAAAATACTTATTCAAAAAGATACATGCACCCCTATGTTCATTACAGCATTATTTACAACAGTCAAGATATGGAAGTAAACTAAGTGTGCATCCATGGATAAATGGATAAAGAGATGTTTATCTTCTCAGAAGATAAAAAAAGAGTGAAATCTTGCAATTTGTAACAACATGGATGGAACTTGAGGGTCTTAAATGAATAAGTAAGGAGAAAGACACATACTCTGTGATTTTAATCATGGGGAATAAAAACACAAACAACAAACAAATAATATAACAGCAACAAACTCAGATCTGTCGAGACAAATCAGTTTGTTAACTCAGCAGAGAACTGATCAGTGGTTACCAGAGGGCAAGGGACTGGGTGAGGGGGCAGCTATACGGTGATGGATGCTGACTAAACTTACAGTGGTGCTCACTCTGTAGTATAAACAGATGTTATTTTATGATGCTGCACACTTGCAGCTTACATCATCATGATCATCTTCACCATCATCATAAATAAAAAGAGGCATAATTCCCCAAAAATAAAAGGTCTCTTTTTCTTTTCCTCAGTCTGGGGGACTACTGATGGATCAGAAAGTTCCTGAGAGTCCAGGCAAAATAGTTACACGGCAGAGGCAGAGGAAGGGGAAATGCAAGTTCAATCTCCCCCCCAACCCTTTTTTTCTCTTTAGTACCTAAGTAATCCAAGGCTGGAGTCTCAGGCAATGTGGGCTGTGTTTGAATTTCAAGGCTTGGTGTTCCATCATGCCCACAATTTTAGCAGAGACTTGCAGGAACAGTTGGACAGACAAAACTACATAAGATGAAGATCTTTATTTAACATGTACCAGTGGCAGACCTTGACACAAACAAGTTTTCAGGATAATAGGAATGCGAGCGCAGATAAGCGCAGATATAAGGATCAAGGGAGAGGTACAGGGAGAAAGAGCAGAAAGACTGGGGGAAAAAAACCAGCAGGAAAATAAAGGCATCAATACTGGGAGAATAGGGCTTCCAGCCCCTACATGGTATGTTTCAACCTCACTCACTGTCCTAAACCTCCCATCAGGGAGAGCCCACCGGACCGAGGTTTGCACAGTGTTAGGCCAGCCTCTCCCACCTCTGCTTGTCACCTGTCAAGGTGAGCTGTTGCCAGCCACAGGCTGAGAGCAGCGATTAGCTGCAGGAGGTCCACTCTCTCAGAAGGATACAACAGAGGAGTAGAAAAGGAGAAAGAAGTAGAGAGATAACAAGAAGGGGAAAGAGACTAAGAGGAAGCGTTAAGCTTTGCCTGAATGAGGCCCCCAGGTGGGAAGAAGTGAGGTTTAGGTGATCACTTGTCACCAATGGTGGTCCCCTAGGAGCCCAGATCTTCTCCCGGGAAGCGGACAACTGTCCCAAGTTGGGTGCGAAAAATCTGCTACTGATCTGGGTTCTTGGCCTTCCTTAATCAACAGAAATTGACTAGAGGAGAGACAAGAAATTCAGGCAAGGCTTTACTGGGGTCCTTGCTGCCACAGCAGTGAGGGAGAGTAACCGGGTCCCTTGCTGGCTCCTGAGGGTGGGGATGGGGGTGGGGCAGCTGGTTCCTTAAATGGGGTGAAGGTAGGGTTGTGTCTAGGGGTTAGTCAGGAGGGGTGGCTTAGACGGTTTGCCCATGCTTCAGACCAAGTGCAAGGGGGCGTGCACAGTACCCTGTTTCTGCTCGTGGCTCTTCAGAAGCGGCAGTTGGGGGTTTCGGTCTTTTTGTATCTTGTTCATAATTTGCCCCAACTGCCCACTCACACAGTAACTTTTAGTCCCTTGTAGCGTCTTTGTATTTTGTTGCTGGATAAGAGCTTTGTGCAGGTGCAAACACCGCAGCTAAGGGCTCCAGATCCCGGCCTGTCTCACTTCTGCCTAAACCCCTCAGACCTGGGACAGGGCCTGAGGGTCGTCAGGTAACCCGACTGAGGTCCAAATATGGGTTGGGAAGTTCATAAGGAAAACGGTATTGAGAAGGGGTTGGAGGGCTGACGCACGCCGCCACCACAGCGGACCGCAGAGTCTGGCAGGCCCCTGCTTCGACCTACCTGAGGCCAGAGCCCAGGGCCCGCCACCCTCGACCCGCGAAGTCCAGGATGTTGAAGCCCGCCCGCGGGGCCCCGGCCGCGGCCGCGAGGCGCACCGGCGCGATCCCGGGCGTTCGGCCCCCACCCCGCCCCTCGCGCACCGGTGTCGGCAGCGGGTGATGCGGCCCCTTTAAGTCCCGGCCGCCCCGCCCTTCGCAGCCAACTCCGCGGCGGCCCAGGATCCAGGCCGGGCCGCGGCTCTCGCCGCCCAGCCTAAGCCAGCCCGGCCCGGCCCGGCCCGAGCGCCGAGCCTAGGCCGTCCGCTTCCCACAGCCTGGAGCAGCCGGCGGCGCGGCGCCCGGCCCGGCCCGCAGCCCGGCAGGCCGGCCCGCAGCTCCGCCCGGCCCCGGGCTCGCAGCCCCTCCCCGCCCCGGGGCCGGGGCCCCTGCAGCCTCCCGGTCCCGGCGCTCCGGCCCCGGCCCCCCGGGCCATGCGGCCTCGGCCCCGCCGGCGCCCACCGCGTACCTGAGGAGATGAGGCTCCGCAATGGCGCCTTCCTGACGCTGCTGCTCTTCTGCCTGTGCGCCTTCTTCTCGCTCTCCTGGTACGCGGCGCTCAGCGGCCAGAAAGGTGAGCCCCTCCCCGCCGGCGCGGCCCCGCTCCCCGCCCGCCCCGGGCGCCGGCCTGGGCCGCGGGGCTCGGGCGCCCGCCGCGGAAGGCGGCCGGAAGCCGGCGCCCGCGCCCCCTCCCCGCCCGGCCGGCGCGGGCGGACGCCCCTCCCGGCGCGCCCCCACTTGTTTGCTGCCGGAGTAACGACATTGCCCCCGGGCCGGGGCCGGGCCTCGAGCAGGGGGCCGGGCGGGCGCCCGGGCCTGGCCTCCGCGAGTTTTGCCCGCGCTGGGGCGGGTCGCCCCCTCTGGCGAGCGGGGGAGCTCGGAGTTCCCGGAGAGGGAAGGGAGGCGCAGGGGCAGAGGCGGCTCCGGCGGCTCCGGGCGCGCGGATGCCCCGTTCCGGAGAGCCGCGTCAAGTGGCAGGCGGTCGTGCAGGCGGCGCTGTCACGTCCCACCACCGCGCCGCCCCGGCCGGCTCCGCGTGCGGCCCCCGAGGGCCTCAGCAGCCCTCCTGCGGAACCTCTGGCCCCAGGACTCCTCCACGGGGAAGCCTTCCTCGGGCTGCCGGCCTGCGGGGTGCCGTGGGGGCCTCAGGAGCAGCCCACCTGGCGACCGCTTCACTTGCGTTATGTGGCCTCACGTGAAGTTTGCTCCAGCTGGCCAGTCCACCGCCGAGGCCCTCCGAGTCTGCTAGCACACTTCGGGCTGAGGGGGCAGACCCCAGCACTGGCTCCATGCTGGTTGGGATGGATGGGGTTGAGTGGAGCCTTAGCTGAGGGCACAAGGCTGAGCCTCCTCGCAGGCCTCTGTCGACCCAGCCTGCAGCACCAGAGGCAGCAGGAAAAGCTGCTTCCTTCCTGCCTCTAGCTTTCCCTGCAGGAGGCCTAGGCAGGATCGGGCTGAGGCTGCTGACCTCAGCCTCACTCCCACCTCCTGCTTCTCTGTCCCCAGCAGAGGCTGCAGGAGGGGCCTTTCTGACCCTCGAAGTCCCCGTGTCCCCACCTGGCTCCTGTCCGCCCAGCTCAGCCCAGCCCTGTTTGGGTGGAGGCTTGGGCTGTCCTTGGGGCACCAGGAGGCCTGGACGGAGAACCCTAGGACTTGGTCCGTAGAGGCCACGGCTGGCGCAGAGTTCTCTGTAGGTCTCTGTATGTGGAGTGTTCGACCCAGGGAAGGGCATGGCTGGGGCAGAGTTCTGTGCAGGTGAGGTGTGCCACCTAGGGGAGGACACTTTGGACCCTCGGGAGAGTGGCCAGGTAGGCAGACTGGCTTGGAGGCCAGGGTGGGGCCGTACCTCATGGGCTGGGGCACGTTTGTTCAGCTGTGAGTGAAGTAGTGAGCCCTTGCACCCTGCGCTGGGCGAGGCCACAGTTCCCAGGTGCCTCTTGCAGCAGCTGCGTGCTCTCAGCTGGATGGCAGGAATTGCAGTGTCAGACCCCTACCTGTGCCAGGACACCAGACTGTGAGTCTGACTAGCCACAGTGTCCAGGAGCATGGGAGTGAGGGGGATGCCCACAGCTCCATTTAGGCCTGCTCTCCCTGGGGGCTTCCCAGGCGGCCCTGGTGGTAAAGAACCTGCCTGCCAATGCAGGAGGCTTAAGAGAAGTGGGTTCAATCCCTGGGTCGGGAAGATCTCTTGGCGTGGCAACCCACTCCAGTATTCTTGCCTGGAGAATCCCATGGACGGAGGAGCCTGGCAGACTACAGCCCATGGGGTTGCGAAGAGTCGGACACACCTGAAGCTTCTTAGCAGCAGCAGTAGCAGCTCCCTAAGGGAAGCATCCAGGAGCCTGGTCAAAGAAGTGGGGTTCAGATGCAGAGTCCTTGTCCCTGGGGCCTGAAAGCCCAGAAGCCTGTGACATGTGACAAGAGGGTCACCTGGGCCTTCCCTACTGAGGGCTGCTACTCTTTTGGGGGGCCCAGTAGGATCTGGTCTTTAAAGTCCTGAAGAGAAGCCTGAGTCTGGGCTCTTATATGAACCTTTCTCATTTTTACACTGAGGTGACTGTATTCAGCCTGTAGGGAAGCCAGACTAAATCGGAGACCAGACTGGACCTTGGCTTCCAGTTTGCAGTGAATACGGGACTCAGGAGAGGGCTGGCCCCAGCAGGGATGCTTAGAGGAAAAGCAGAGGAACCCAGATCTGTAGGGAAGGGAAGAGGTGGGCAGGGAGCCAGAGAGAAAGGAAAGTAGGAGCAGGTGGCATCCTGGAAGCCAAGGGCCAGGAAGGACACATAGGCCTTGCCAAGACCCGGGCTGCAGGTTTCAGGCTCACTTTCACATCCAGCCTTGACAAAATTTGTGCATCAGCTCCACTAATGCTCCAGTTATAGCCCTGCGAAAGGTCCCCAGGGAAGACAGCAGACTCTCCAGGGGGTTAGCCTGAGCCACACAGCTCTCCCCGTGTCTAGGCTCTCGCCTCTCTTAGACTTCAGCAGTGATGGATGTCTTGACCCCTGGGAGAGTGGATGCAAATCCTGGAGAGGAGGTGGACACCTGCCCCCTTCTCCATGCTTCTGCCCCACTGCAGGTTAACAACAGACCTTCACTGGGCCTGGCACCTGCATGTGCCTCTCCGAGCCTATTTTTCCATCTCTCAGTACAGGGCACAAGGTCTGTGCCCCAGCTTCAACCTTGAAATCTGTTTCTTTAATGAAGAGGGACCCAAAGGGAAGCTTGTGGTCTGTGGCCTCAGATATCTTGATTATTTTGCCTTCTGGTAGAGGGAGGCGCAGGAAAGTCTCCAGTAGTGTGACCACAGCTGCCCCCAGGACTTGGAAAGAGGAAAGCTTCTAGCAAGAGGACCAGGGTAGGGAGCAGGCTGTGCCCAGGCCTCAGTGGTCAGGTGATTCGGGTCAGCAGGGCCCACCTCTGGGCCCACCTAGGACAGGCTGGACAGAGCACAGCCTACTTAAAAATCAGAGAAGGCCATGTTTAGGGGGAGCAGGGGAAGCAGGCAGAGAGTGTGAGGCCTCCTTACACTCCCTCCACCTCACAGAGGGCCCCGCTGCAGGGGGCTTCCTTGGGTATAGCCAGTAGCATTGGGGTGGGCATCAGGGACAGTAGGTAGGTAGGTGGAGACTGCAAGAGGAAGGCCACCTACCTGCTTAGGCAGCTCTGAACCATGTCCTACTGTGCCTCAGCACTCCCCACTTACACTTCCTTTTTTTTTTTGGGTAGAAACAAAAAGACTTTTTTTTTTTTTTTTAGTTTTACTTTTTTATTTTTTAAATTTTAAAATCTTTAATTCTTACATGCATTCCCAAACATGAACCCCCCTCCCACCTCCCTCCCCAGAACATCTTTCTGGGTCATCCCCATGCACCAGCCCCAAGCATGCTGCATCCTGCGTTAGACATGGACTGGCGATTCAATTCACATGATAGTATACATGTTAGAATGTCATTCTCCCAAATCATCCCACCCTCTCCCTCTCCCTCTGAGTCCAAAGGTCCGTTATACACATCTGTGTCTCTTTCCTTGTCTTGCATACAGGGTCGTCATTGCCATCTTCCTAAATTCCCTATATATGTGTTAGTATACTGTATTGGTGTTTTTCTTTCTGGCTTACTTCACTCTGTATAATCGGCTCCAGTTTCATCCATCTCATCAGAACTGATTCAAATGAACTCTTTTTTACGGCTGAGTAATACTCCATTGTGTATATGTACCACAGCTTTCTTATCCATTCATCTGCTGATGGACATCTAGGTTGTTTCCATGTCCTGGCTATTATAAACAGTGCTGCAATGAACATTGGGGTACATGTGTCTCTTTCAATTCTGGTTTCCTCGGTGTGTATGCCCAGCAGTGGGATTGCTGGGTCATAAGGTAGTTCTATTTGCAATTTTTTAAGGAATCTCCACACTGTTCTCCATAGTGGCTGTACTAGTTTGCATTCCCACCAACAGTGTAGGAGGGTTCCCTTTTCTCCACACCCTCTCCAGCATTTATTGCTTGCAGATTTTTGGATCGCAGCCATTCTGACTGGTGTGAAGTGGTACCTCATTGTGGTTTTGATTTGCATTTCTCTAATAATGAGTGATGTTGAGCATCTTTTCATGTGTTTGTTAGCCATCCGTATGTCTTCTTTGGAGAAATGTCTATTTAGTTCTTTGGCCCATTTTTTGATTGGGTCGTTTATTTTTCTGGAGTTGAGCTGCAGAAGTTGCTTGTATATTTTTGAGATTAGTTGTTTGTCAGTTGCTTCATTTGCTACTTCCTGTTGGCCGCTGGGCGGGGGAGTGATGGGGGTGGCCAGCTCCCTGTTTAAAAGGTCAGGTTTCTGGGGTAACCTGGCTTTGGAACGCAGAGCAGAGCCTCAAAGATCTGGTAACCTGACTCCTAACTCCCTCCCCAGTAGGGCTGTCCTGAGCACAGAAGCCTGGCCTTTGGCTCCAGGGGCAGTGTGTGGGGAGGGAGCCTGGGGCAAGCTTCTGACTTTGGAGTGCCTTATCAAGGACCTGCTTAGCTCCCCTGCTCTCCCCCTACTCAGGCCTCTCTGTCCTTCCTAGGGGCTGCTCCTTTCTCTTTTTCCAGAACTTAGCACTTAGGCCTCTGCCCTAGCTACAGGAGCGGGTATCCTGGGATGACCAAATTTTGCCTTGGTCATGACCTTTGGAGTATCTGGTTGTGGCAAAGTGACACCATCCCGGGGCATTCTGGGGGTTGTGATCCCCCTGAGGGATCAAGGAATATAAGAGCTGCCTGAGGATGAGAGGGGAGAAATCTGGAAGGCTTCCGAGACCTGGTGATTTTTGCACCGAGGCCTTGAAGGCTCCATGGGCTTTCTTTAGGCCCAGAAGAGAAAAGGGAATCCCAGGCAGATGAAACAAGCATGTGTGAAAGCATAGATGTCAGACAAGGAAAAGGCAGTGTGTGTGATAGCAAACAAAGAGGGCAAAAGCCAGATTCGAAGAGGCCTTGAGAGGAACAGCCTGGCAGGACCGGGCTGCCTCAGCAGCAGCAGCAGATAGCACTGTTGTTTTTGTCTCATTCTTGATTGCTCGGCCCTGCCAGGCCAGTGGAGCCAGGTGCTTGGCACCCTGGGGCTCCCTGTCCACTGTCAGGCAGCCCCACCTCTGTGCTGCTTCAGGCCCATGTCCACCTCGGAGCCTGCAGATGGGACCCCGCTGGAGGTTCTGATACAGGTCTCTCTGGGTGGCATGGTACAGGCCTGGGACAGCTCTTCAGAAAAGCAGGCCTCAGGGCATTCAGAGCTTGGGTTCCCTCTCTGCTGTTAATTGCTGAGGGACCTGTGAGCACTGGGGGCTGTAACTGCAGCAATCTCCCCACCCCCCTACTGTGTGCAATTATGAATCCAGAGCTGGTGTCTAGTGTAGAATGTCCGCCATGGGGACAGTGATGAATGTGTGTCTGGGGCTCAGTCCTACTTGCAGGATAGGAGGGGATGTTCAGGGAGGTTTCCTGTCCCCAGGGAGCCTTGGGGACGGGGCTGCCTGTGATCTCTGTGAAGCAGGGTGGGAAGCAAGGTGCAGAGGCTGAAAGAAGGAACAGGGGAAGGCTGGCCTCAACATCAGAACTGCTTGAGGAAGGCGGGTCTTGGATGGGCCCTTGGATGTCCTACCTCCTGAAGGAGGAGATGCTGCAAGGAGAAGCAGGAAGGGGCTGTGAGAGCTACTGGGAGGAGAGCATTCAGTCCTGGCCTTTTCCACCTCCAGCTTAGTTTGACCACCTGGGCCTGGAAGTGATCCTGCAGCCTTCCCACTCGAGACATCTCCTCAGTGGAGAAAATAAAGGGAGAGCCCTGGAGAGGACTCATTCCCCCTTTGGAGGCTTTTCTTCCACAGGTGTGAGTGTCACTGTGACTTCAGAGTGACTTTTACATAAGCCCATGTGACTCACATGTAGCAGGCATGAGAACAGATGTGAACAGATGTGTGTGCTGACACACTCATGGGGCAGCAGGTCAGCTCTAGGCTGCCCCCTGGTGACAGCGTGCGTACCACCCACAGGTGATGTGGTGGATGTCTACCAGCGGGAGTTCCTGGCCCTGCGGGACCGCTTGCATGCAGCCGAGCAGGAGAGCCTCAAGCGCTCCAAGGAGCTCAACCTGGTGCTGGATGAGATCAAGAGGGCCATGTCCGAGAGACAGGCGCTTCGAGATGGAGACAGCAATCGTACCTGGGGCCGCCTACCTGGTGAGGCGGGGGAGCGGGCCGGTGGGGGCGCCAAGCTGGTGGGTAAGCTCCTCGTCTGACCTGCCCCTTCCCGACCCACCCAGAGGACCCGCGCCTGAAGCCCTGGAACGTTTCGCACAAGCACGTGCTGCACCTTCCCACGGTCTTCCACCACCTGCCGCACCTGCTGGCCAAGGAAAGCAGCCTGCAGCCGGCCGTGCGCGTGGGCCAGGGCCGCACCGGAGGTAGGGGCCCCGGAGAGGCCGAAGGCGGGCGGCGGGGCGGTCCCCCGCGTGCCCAGGCCGACCCTCCGCATCCCCGCAGTGTCGGTGGTGATGGGCATCCCTAGCGTGCGGCGTGAGGTGCACTCCTACCTGACCGACACGCTGCACTCGCTCATCTCGGAGCTGAGCCCGCAGGAGAAGGAGGACTCGGTCATCGTGGTGCTGATTGCCGAGGCGAGTGGGCAGGGCCAGGCCGGGGTGCTCAGTGCGGGGCAGAGAGGAGTGGGGAGGGGAAAACAGCAGGGTTTCGGAGGAAGAGGCTCACAAGTTCAGTTGGTTTCATTCAGAAACTTGCCAAGGTAAAAAGTTAAAAGAGACAGTTTACCTTCTCCTCCTAGGGATGTGAAGTTACATAGACCGCCCCCACCTCTTGGCCCCAGGTATCTAGAAGGGCTTTCTCTGAGGCACCTATGGTCCCTAGGCCCAGCCTTACTTAGCCTTTAGGATGGTGGGAGAAAGAGCCGTGTCCTTCCCCCAGCCTTTTCTTCCAGGCCATTTGGGGTGACAGCCTGACTCAGGGAGGGCACTTGGTCTTCCCACAGACTGACCCACAGTATACCTCGCTGGTGACAGAGAATATCAAGGCCTTGTGAGTACTGGCGGCCCAGCAAGGCTGGTGAAGGGAGGACTCTGTGAGGCGCTGGGCAGCAGGAGCCTTCCGTCTGTGGGAAAGGGTGCTTCCCTTCTTGGCTGTGGGGGTGGGTGTGTAGAGATGACCCAACCCCTCTGAAGCCTCTGTGTGTCAGCAGGATGGGTGTGGTACTGGGGGAGGTCTGCCTGGTGGGCTTTAGGTAAAGGATGGGGTCTAGTTAGTTCAGTTCTGCCCCTGCTCTGGTCCCTGGAGGCTGCACACTCACTGGGCCTTCCTGTCCCCAGGTTCCCTACGGAGATCCATTCTGGGCTCCTGGAAGTCATCTCCCCTTCTCCCCACTTCTACCCTGACTTCTCCCGCCTCCGAGAGTCCTTTGGAGACCCCAAGGAGAGAGTCAGGTACTAGTCCTACCCCTCTCCCTCTGCCCCCAGCAGCCTGTCCCCCTGTGCTAAGGAACCTAGCTTCTGGGTGTCTTGAGTCCCGAGTCCTTTTCTGCACTGCCTCCATTGTTCCATTTGAGGACCCCTGCATGGGGGCAGGGGGCCTGCTACCCACTCAGTGGCCTGTGTGGTGGCCACACTGGAGGTGGAGGGGTCTGAGCTCTTGAGGCCCCTTCCCCTGGTCCACAGGTGGAGGACCAAACAGAACCTTGATTACTGCTTCCTCATGATGTATGCCCAGTCCAAAGGCATCTACTACGTGCAGGTGAGCACTGATTCCCTGCTCCGGCCCCCTTTCCCCCTGTACGGGCCTGGGTGGCGAGCCCTGCCCTCCCTGTGCCCGTCCTGAGTCCTGGCCCCTTCTGCCTACCTACCACTGTGCAGCTGGAAGACGACATCATAGCCAAGCCCAACTACCTGAGCACCATGAAGAACTTTGCACTCCAGCAGCCCTCGGAGGACTGGATGATCCTGGAGTTCTCCCAGCTGGGTTTCATTGGTGTGCCAGCCCCCTCCCTGCCCAACTGGCCTGACCAGAATCTCTCTCCAGCCCACTTCTGCCTCTGTCATCAGCTCTCAGCCCCCTGCCCTGTTCCCAAGCCCAGGTCAGGCTCTGAGCCTTTCCTCGAGTGCCCGCTGTAGCCCCTCCTGACCTATATTCCTGCCTGCCCCTCTGCATCAAGATGTTTGGGCTCACCAGCCCATCTGCCCTCTTCTTACCCACACCTGCCTGCAGCCAGCCAGAGGTTTTGCTATAGGACCCTCCCCAGAGTCCCCCAGAGGGATTAAGAGGATGTAGGTCACGGCAGCGCTGCCTTCTCAGCACCCTTTCCCCCTGCTCCTACTCTCAGGGAAGATGTTCAAGTCTCTGGACCTGAGCGTCATTGTGGAGTTCATCCTTATGTTCTACCGGGACAAGCCCATCGACTGGCTCCTGGACCACATTCTTTGGGTGAAGGTCTGCAACCCTGAGAAGGATGCGGTGAGCAGGGCCTGCGCAGAGGCGGGCGGGGCGGTGGAACAAGCAGCCTCCTTCAGGGACTGTGTTGGTGATCGTGTGCCCGACAGGAGAAGACTGTGTTGCTGGCTGGAGGAGTTTCTGTCTTCAGCCCCAGTGTGTCACCCTCCCTCCACAGAAGCACTGCGACCGGCAGAAGGCCAACCTGCGGATCCGCTTCAAGCCTTCCCTCTTCCAGCACGTGGGCACCCACTCCTCACTGGCGGGCAAGATCCAGAAACTGAAGGTGGGCAGTGCCGCACTGGAGCTGGTCGAGCATAGCAGAGCCCGGGCCGAGCTCGGGCGAGGAGGCGGCAGGGCAGCCCAGGGCCCACCCGAGCACCTCTGTCCCTCCGCCACTAGGACAAGGACTTTGGGAAGCACGCGCTGCGGATGGAGCACGTGAACCCACCAGCAGAGGTGAGCACGAGCCTCAAGACGTACCAGCACTTCACCCTGGAGAAGGCCTATTTGCACGAGGATTTCTTCTGGGCCTTCACGCCCTCTGCAGGGGACTTCATCCGCTTCCGCTTCTTCCAGCCGCTGCGACTGGAGCGGTCAGTACCAGCGCCCACAGACCCACTTTGGGGGAGGGGGAGGGTGGCTACCGCAGTTCAAGCCTCACCACAAATTTCTGACCTTACAGATTCCCCTCTGTGACCCCCCCCAGCAGATTATTTAATGTTGTTAGGTTTTCTTATCTGAAAAGTATAGCTCAGAACAGTAGCTACAGAATTCCCCGGTGGAAAGACTCAGGCTTTCACTGCTGTGGAACCGGGTTCAGGCCCTGATTGGCGAAATGAGATCCATAAGCTGCGTATGGTGAGGACAAAAAAGAAGCAACAGTAGCTACTTCATAAAGGCAAGTCCAGCATCGCCCACAGGAGCTTGGTGACATTGCCCGTCACCCTCGGCCTTATGAGTAAGTTGCTTTGTACAGTCCAATGACTGCTTTGGGTGGTGCCCAACTTGGCCGAGTACCACAGGGCCCACTGAAAGGTTGTTGCTGAGCCATGAAAGACTCCGGGATTCTTGGCCTCCAGAGGAGAGGAATTCAGTCTGGGGCCAGAGACAAGGCTTGATCGCTCAGAGCTTTTGTGTGATAAAGTTTTATTAAAATATAAGAGAGATAGAGAAAGCTTCTGACATAGACATCAGAAGAGGGCAGAAAGAGTTGCCCCCCTGCTAGCTTTTAGCAGTATGTTTTATGCCTATCAGCAGGTTGCTAATTAGAGAAAGGAGATGTCTCAAAACTCAGAGTGGCACCAGGCCCCTCACCCACAACATGCATTTTGAGGTAACATTGGCATCACGTGAGTCATCCCAGGCCATAAAACGACTGACATGAATCATGAAGAAAGGCAGGTTTCCAAGTAAATATGTATCTTCATTAACATAGATTAGGAGAACAATGTATGAGTAAAATATACCAGTTTGTTGAGCCCTTATTGGTTCTGAGTCTTAGGCAGAATCATCTAGGGTAAATACACAGTCTAGGTAAATACATAGTAAATACATAGTCTAGGGTAAATACATAGTTCATTAACATAGCTTAAGAAAACCACTTCCATAAGAAAAACATTGGTTAGCTCAAGGTTTGAGAAAAGTTAGGTTCAGGTGGAACCAGGTGTCATCATGCCAACACAGAATTTTACCTCCTTTTAATTTTGTATAGAGAAGGAAAAAAGAGTCTGACACTTGCCTGTTTCCTCCATTTGGAGAACTCTGGTCTTCCTGTTCCCCTCTCACCACCGATTGCAGTCCTGGCCCGGGCCTGGCCTCTTCTCTGCTGGGCATCATCCCTCGGCAGTGCCCCACCGACTGCAGTCCTAGCCCAGGCCTGGCCTTTTCTCTGCTGGGTGTCGTGCCTAGGCAGTGCCCCACCGCTGCAGTCCTAGCCCAGGCCTGGCCTCTTCTCTGCTGGGCGTCATGCATAGGCAGTCCCCCCCCCCCCCCGCAGCAGCTCACAGGCCTGTCTGGCCGCAGGTTCTTCTTCCGCAGTGGCAACATCGAGCACCCAGAGGACAAGCTGTTCAACACGTCTGTGGAGGTGTTGCCCTTTGATGTGAGTGTGGTGGGGGGTGGGTGTGCGCTGAGGCCTGCCCCTCCCACAGCCACCGGCTTCAGCCCCTTGATTTTGCCCCCAGAACCCCCAGTCAGACAAGGAGGCCCTGCAGGAGGGCCATTCGGTCACTCTGCAGTACCCTCGGAGCCCTGATGGCTACCTCCAGATAGGTGAGTGAGGGGCCACCGAGCGGAGGTGGGGGCGAGGCGAGGCTCGATGAGAGGCTCTGGGCCTCTCACTGCTGCACTCCCCCAGGCTCCTTCTACAAGGGCGTGGCACAGGGTGAAGTGGACCCTGCTTTCGGCCCCCTGGAAGCACTGCGCCTCTCCATCCAGACAGACTCACCTGTGTGGGTGATTCTGAGCGAGGTGACATGGGCCAGGGGATGGGGAGCTGTACCCAGCAGCTAAACCCCAGCGTTCCCTGAAACCCCAGCTGATACTGAGCCTGGTTCTTCCAGATTTTCCTGAAAAAGGCTGACTAAGCTGAGACTTATGAAGGTGCATTTTAGCTGGTCCTGAAGCCCGGGAGACCTGAGATGTCGCCGCCGCCCCTGGAGGGCCAGGCACGGCCGCCCCAGCCCGGGGTTCTGCCTGGGACCGCGCTCCGCCGGCCTGGGGTGGCCGCTGGCCCGGAGGCCCCAGGAACTGGTGCTGCCCCGCCCGCCGGCCGCGGGGAAGAGGCAGGCGGCGCCTACACTGTGCCTGAGGCCGGCCGCGCCGCCCGGAGCCGCTCCCTCCTGGCCCCGTTGGGCCAGGCCGTTTTAGAAGAGCTTTTTCCTGGGCACCCACTGTCTCTGGCGCGAACACTGGAATGCATATACTACTTTATGTGCTGTGTTTTTTATTCTTGGATACATTTGATTTTTTCACGTTAAGTCCACATATACTTCTATGAGAGCGTTCCTTGTAATAAAGGGTTAATGACGTGTTCGCCTCTAATCCGGCTATATCATCAGGCGCCCCTGCCTTTGCCGAGTGGCCCAGCACGACCTAGCCTCCATTTCCTGGGAGTGGCGGCTTGGTAACTAGGTAACTGATGGAGCTAGTGTGGAATCTGCCCCCCACCGCCCGCTTCCAAGACGACCTTCCTCAGAGCCCTCCCCCTAGCACCCATCATAGCTGTGGAAGTGCCTGCAGCTGCCTCTCAAAGGCACGCCCCCGTCTCCTCTCCCCGCATTCATGGGTCTCGCCCTGCTTTGACCCCCGTTTCCAAGGCGCGGCTTCATGGGTCTCTGACCCATCTTAGGGTCTCAGCCGGCTCAGGGCCTTTGCTGTTACCTGGTTCCTCTCCTCTCCATTCTCACCTAAAAGCCACCTCTTAGGGACTATTCCTGGTGCGCATTCCTTCCAGATCTGGGCCCCAAGACACCCAGACGTCTACCGAAGAGCACCTGTGCGTGTGTGCTAAGCCGCTTCAGTCGTGTCCGAGTTTTTGCAACCCATGGACTGTGGCCCGCCAGGCTCCTCTGTCCTTGGGATTCTCCAGGCAAGAATTTTGGAGCACGCCAATCAACCAGATTGATTCCGTTCGTCGTCTTTCCCAGCTCTACCGGCTGCAGCAGGTTGCCCGCAACACCTGTGCTCAGTCGCGCCCGACTCTGGTGACCCCGTCCCACCACGCTCCTCTGTCCATGGGATTTTCCAGGCAAGAATAGTGGAGTGGATTGCCATTTCCTCCTCCAGGGGACCTTCCTTACCCAGGAGTGGAACCCATGTTTACTGTGTCTCCTGCATCAGCAAGCGAATTCTTTACCACTGTGCCACCTAGGCATCTAGATGCTGGTAACCCAGTGCCGACCCCCAAAAGTCCCTTGTGTTGGCTGTGACGGCCAAGGTACACGGAATAGGGGGGCTGAGGGTCAGCGGAGAGGCAGGGTTCATAGGAGAGGGACAGGCGAGGAAAGCACTGACCGCAGGGAGAAGCCCTGGGTGAGCCTCGGCGAGAAAGGGCGCCTGCGCCCCAAGCGTGCGCCTCTGGGGTCTGGGAACAGGACAGGACCCGGGACCCGATCGAGCTCCCCCGGGGCGGGGGGGGGGGGGGGCTGGGGGTGGGGGTGGGGAGGGGCCTCGTGCCTCCCGCAGCCCCGCCTCCGCCCGGCAGCCGAAGTTAGGCCCCTGCAGGCTCTACGACCCGCATTGTGCGACACATTTCGACCGAGAGAGTGCACTCGGGGTCCTGTCATGGACGCTTTAATGAGAAACTGGAGGAGGCTCCGGTTCAACTGCAGCTCCGTCGTCCAGGCGTCCTCTGTCTCAGGCCCTCAGCAGCAGTTTCCGGAGCTGTCCAAGGAGCGTGGCGCGCAGCACGGCCGGGAGGAAGTGGGCGAGCAGGCCGAGGGCCGCCAGGGCCACGAGAAGCCAGAGCGCGCGCGCGCTCGCGTACAGCGGGGCCAGCCTGCGAGTGGGGCTCAGCGGCGGCGGGGCCGGGCGCCGAACCCAGCCCGACCCCGCGGCCCGCCTCCACCGGGAGCCCGCCCACTGGGCCCCGAAAGGGACCCGCCTCCAGCCAGCAGCCCGGTCCCGCCCGCGCGCCGCCGGCGGCCTCGGCGGTCCCCGCCCTGCCCGTCTACCGCCTTTCCCCGGCCCGCTTCTCACCTCTGCTGCGCAGAGCGCGCGTAGCCCTGGAAGTAGCGGAGGCGCGCGAACAGGTAGACCAGACCGCACAGTGCCGCCGCGCCTGGGCAGGGGAGGGGGCGGCGGGGCGGGCTGCGGTGAGCCCGCGGCTGCGGGGACCCCCCGGCTCCGGTGCGCGCGCCCCTCGCCCACGTCCAAACCTTCGTGAAAGAAGATGCCGGCCACCCAGAGCGTGGCGAGGAACAGCGGGAAGTACTCGCTGCAGTTCACTCTGCGGCGCGGGCGGGGCAGCATGAAGGCGCCGGCCGCTCCCTCAGAGCCTGCCCGCCCGGGGCTGCCTCGCGGCCCACCCCGCGCCCTCCCGCCGCGGCTCACTGGGCTCGGTAGATGCGCTCGAACTCCGGCGGGCCGGTGGTGAGCGGCGGCGACACGCGGAAGGCTCTGCGCGCCGAGATCACCTGCAGAGAGAAGTAGGCTGGGGACGGAGGTGTTGCAGGAGTCAGACTCGGCACCCTGACTCCCGGCCCAGCTGCCCGTCTTTGATCCCTGCTCCACGCCCTGCTGGTGGAGACTCCCCTTTAAAGCCCAACATAAGAGGACCGCCGGACCTCGCCCGTCTCCGGTGTCCATGACATGCAATAGAGAGGGCAGGGTGTGGGCCTGGGGCCCTGAGAGGTCCTGTCCAGCCCGGTGAGTGTAGGAGGAAGGGATGACACGTCACAGGACACCTGCCCTCGAAAGGACTTTGCTCCTGAGTTAGTTTGACTTGCAAAACACAAGCAGATACCCGATTCCCACCCTCTAGGCATGGACTGTGGCCAACGGCCTTGGACGGGGAGTCCCGCTAAAAGGCAGTGAAAGTCAAAGTGTTCGTCGCCCAGTCCTGTCTGACTGTTTGAGACCCCATGGACTGTAGCCCACCAAGCTCCTTTGTCCAAGGGATTTTCCAAGCAAGAATACTGGAGTGGGTTGCCATTTCCTTCTCCAGGGGATCTTCCAGATCCAGGGATTGAACCCGGGTCTCCTGTATTGCAGGCAGGTTCTTTACCAACTGAGCCGCTGTTGGCTGCCTCCTTCCAGCTTCAAGGGAGTACACACCTTGGGACATCGTCCCTGCTCCCCCACCCACAGAGTTCACCAGGAGGGACCTCCTGGATTGCTGTGCCTGCAAACTGTCCAGTCCTGCCTCGGTTTCTCTGTTCAGCCTCTCTGGACTCTGCCTCAGTCGGTGTCTAGATAACCTCTCCTCTGCCCCCAGGTGGTTAACAGCTGGGACTCTTCTAGTCCAACTCCAAACCACCGGCCTCTGCCACTCTGCCTTCCGACACCGATGGGTACAGAGAGAGTGGGGGCTGACTCTTGAGAGCCTGAGTGCGCAGGAACCCTTCTATTCTACTTGGTCGCAGGCCAGGTGCCCACTACACACACAGTTGCAGTACTGGGTGTCTCCAGCTATCTTCCTGCAAGTTCTGTGGCTCTGATGCCCTTGGTGCCAGGCTTCCTATAGGGCTCAATCTAAGTGCACTGTGAATACGGACGGTGGCCTTGCCAGGACCATGCAGGGTCTGGAGGGCGGCCCGGTGGCTACCTGAGGAGGACCTGATGGGTGAGCTCGCTGGTATGGCTGGAGATCAACTCAGTCTGCTCAACGGCTCCAGGGCCCCTGCCTCAGGCTGTGTCTCGTCCTAGGGCATGTCTGTCCCAGGAATGTGTCATCTAGGGCCAATCTGAAAAGAGCACTCAGCAGGCACCTTTGGGGGTTTCAGCCCGGTCCAGCTTCACACAGTTCCAGGATAAAGAGAGTGCCTTTGAAGGCAGGGCCAGGGGATGGGGTCCTCCCACTGGGACACCCAGAGAGGAGACAGGTGGAGAGGGCAGCAGCCATCTGGAGTAGGGCTGCCTCAGGCCCACGGCTGTCCCACTTCTATACCCAACATCAGGACGCCCATTCATGCTGGCACCCTGCCCTCCTGCTCAGGTTAACATGGCTGGATGCCCACTTTCTCACTGAAAGCCCTGCCCGCCTCCAGGGCTCTTTATGCTGCTCAGGGGACCACCCCCAGCCCCAAGTCTACCTCACTCATCCCTCAGGTGCCTTTTTCCATTTCCCTGCCCATCCCCTAGGCCTTTGCTCCTCTTCCTCCTCCCAGTCCTTTTGGCCCTTATTGGCCTAGCCTTGTGCTGGCAGAACTCAAACCGTCCACCCTAGGCTTGCTTCAGCTGCCAGGTCACCCGAGTGTTCCCAAAGGCCCCACAACCACAGCAGATCCCACCTGGCCCTCCAGACCTCCTCTTGTCCAGGATCTCATCTCAGGAATCGAGACGCCCCTAGGTCAGGCACCTCTCAGCCATGGTCCCTGCCCAGAGTTTCACAGTTTGCCCTGCAGACACCCCTCCAGGGTCTCTCCCCTTCCCACTTGGGGAAAGTGCCAGGCCTTCAGCCCTGGAGCATCCCTTCCTTTGGAGCCAGCAAAGCTCGAGTCCCAGGAGTCTGGGCTGTCCCTCACCTAGGCCTGGCCTTTCCAGCACTCCCCCGACCCTGCCCAGAGTCTGGAGGGAGGAAGGCAGACCGCAGGGGTCCGAGGCCCACCCACCCCCCGAGCAGGAGCCAGCCCACCTTGCAGCAGCACGCCCAGGAGGGTGACAGTGGCCAGAAGGGCTGCCTCGTCCTTCATGGTGGCGGCGGCTCCGGCAGGCCAGGCTGGCCTGCGGGCGGATTGTCTGCGGGGCTTTCTCACCCTCGTCTGCTGCTCGGAGGCTGGCCCCGGAGAGGAAGAGTGGCCCGCTCCCCCCGCCCCTCCTCAGTGGCTGCGCGGGTGGGGAGGGGTGTGGCCACAGCCTGGGAGAGCCTGGGCAGCTGAGCAGGCGGAAACAGGACCACATGGAGCCTGGGCGGGGGAGAGTGGTTGCCTGGGGACAGCCCAGCCTCCTCCTCCCAGTCCTTTTGGCCCTTATGGGCCTACCCTTGTGCTGGCAGAACTCAAACTGTCCACCCTAGGCTTGCTTCAGCTGCCAGGTCACCCGAGTGTTCCCAAAGGCCCCACAACCACAGCAGATCCCACCTGGCCCTCCAGACCTCCTCTTGTCCAGGATCTCATCTCAGGAATCGAGACACTCCTACTTGAACCACCCATTGCCATCACTTCCCAATTCATTCTCAAATCCACCCCCTGTGCCGCCTTCCAAGGCCCACCCTGCCCCAGTCGCCTCTTGCTTGGCCGCAGGTCACGGGCTCCTCATGCACTCCTGGCCCTGGCCCCCTATCAGCCCACTCCTGTATCTCCCGCTCCCCCGCTGGGGTTGTTTTATAACATGCAACTCTGACTACAAGGTACTCCAAGCACCCAGCCCACACCGGGCACAGCCAAGTCCTTGCTCCCTTCCAGAAAACCTGACGTCCACTAGTTCCACCGCTGCCTGAGCTCTGTGCACGTGGGCCATCCCAAAGGCCACCGGCCTGGCCTGGTCAGCCCCCTCAGGATGGCTGAACCTGTCCTCTCTGGGCCTCTGGCCCTGGTACCCACAGTCACCTGCCATTTCTGCCTGCCCAGCACCCCTCTTCGTGAAGCCTCAGCTCTGCCCACACTCATCTTCTGAGCCCTGGACAGAGCCGCCTCCCACCCCTGGGCCTGCGGGATGGACACGCGGGCCAAAACTGCCTGTGGGGGCCAGGGCTGACCCAAGATGGTGAGCCGGAGTCCTGGCAACTTCCTTAGAACTTTGAGGAAGGGAACTCGGAATGGGAGGGAGATTCCTGAGGGCAACTTCCAGCCTCTCGCCATTCTGAGGAAGACGGAGCCAACACAGGGCTAGGCTGTGAGAAGAGAGGCAGCTTACGTCCTGAAGCCCTGGGGCCGCCTTGCCTGAGACAAGCCCCTGACTGTTCAGCTTTTCCATTTTGTAAAACGGTCACTTCTCCTTTTTGCTGAAGTTGGTCTGAAGTGGGTTTTGGTCAGTGGCGACAGAGTCCAGACTGGCACACAAGCACAGGCAGAAGCACGCGGGCGCAAGCCGTGCTGTGGGAGGGACAGGGCAGCCGGGTCCTGGGGCGGCCCCTGCTGCACCGGCTGGTGGGCTGCCAGGACGCCCTGGCGCCCCTTTGCCTGGTCCCACTGGAGAGTCTCCTTGTATCGTGGTGCTGTGACCCGGGGAGCTCCGCCCTCGCTGCCCAAGCCTGGGTGCCAGCCTGACGGCTTTGTTGCCTGTTAGACTCCCCAAGAACTCCCTGTGGCCTCTCATCGCCTGCTTAACACCCAGCGAATGCCCTTTGTCCATTATTGTCCCCCCAGAACCAGCTGCACGTCAGCTGGGGTTGCTGGGAGCTCCTCAGGAGCAGGGCTGGGTCTCCAAGTCTGTGCTCCGCTTTGGACGGGTCTTCCTGTTAGCAGGTGCTGTGTGGTGTGGAAATGACTGAAACAGAGACAGAAGTACCAGGGAGCAGATGCCGGGTGCGTCCTCCAGCTCTCTCCACCAGTTCAGCCCCTTCTACGTGTCCTTCTAGGACACGTGCTCTGGTCTTTCCTCCAGCCCTAGACAGGCTCCCTGAAGGGTGGGACATGTGCGCCATGGGTGGGCTGTGATCCCATGCTGCGATCCCATCGGTCAAGGTGTTTACGATTGTTGTGAAGCTCGTACATGGGCCTCTGTGTCTCCATGCGTCTCTGCACATGTTCAGGCTATCTTCTCTGACAAGCTCTCATTTCCTCTGAGGCCGAGACAGACTCTGTTCTGAGCTGGCAGCAGGAAGCTGAGGCCTAATTATCAGCAGCTTCTGAGGAAGTCCCTGGGCAGATGTCCAGGCAACAGCTGGGGGCTCAGCCCTGAAACCCTCTCCAGATCGCTTGATCTGCACCTCCCTCCCTCTCTCTGAGCTTCCCCAGTCTCTCAGGGTTGGGCCTTGCTCAGGCTGACAGAGGTCGAGCCTAAGGCCTTCCATGCAGAGGCCACCCACTCACCCTCCTTAGCAGCCAGCCCTGGAAGTGCCAACATTGAAGGGAAGTGAAAAAGCCCCTCCCTAAACCCCTGCAGAAACCCTAAGATCATGACATCCAGTCCCATCACTTCATGGCAAATAGATGGGGAATCAATGGAAACAGTGGCAGATTTTATTTTCTTTGGCTTCAAAATCACTGCATGTGGTGACTGCAACCATGAAATGAAAAGACGCTTGCTCCTTGGAAGAAAAGCTGTGACCAACCTAGATAGCATATTTAAAAGCAGGGACATTACTTTGCCAACAAATGTCCGTCTAGGCTATGGTTTTTCCAATGGTCATGTATGGATGTGAGAATTGGACCATAAAGAAAGCTGAGCACTGAAGAATTAATGCTTTTGAACTGTGGTGTTGCAGAAGACTCTTGAGAGTCCCTTGGACTTCAAGGAGATCAAACCAGTCCATCCTAAAGGAAATCAGTCCTGAATATTCGTTGGAAGGACTGAGGCTGAGGCTGAAGCTTCAATAGTTTGGCCACCTGATGCGAAGAAACAACTCATTAGAAAAGACCCTGATGCTGGGAAAGATTGAAGGCAGGAGGAAAAGGGAATGACAGAGGATGAGATGGTTGGATGGCATCACTGACTCAATGGACATGAGTTTGAGCAAACTCCAGGAGTTGGTGATGGACAGGGAGGCCTGGCATGCTGCATTCCGTGCGGTAGCAAAGAATCAGACACGACTGAGCGACTGAACTGAACTGAAACCCCTGCAGGCCGTGCCTCAGTGACTCAGGCCTATGCCCCTGTACTAGCCCCTACTTTTCCCTGAAGAACGTCCTGGAAACTGAGCTCACCAAGGACCTCTGGAAATGGAAAAGCCAGCCAAACCATTCTGTTGAAAAGAAACCATAGTCTCAGTACCATAGATAAGCATAAGCAGTGCACGATTCAGACCCCAAGCTTAAGTTTAAAAAAAAGATTTATTTTGAAATTATTTTACTTACCAAAAAAGTTGCAAAAATAGCACGCATTTCCTATTACCCAGCTTCCTCTAAATCTTATATTATATAATTATAATTCAATTATGTAAACTCAGAAATTAACATTGATACAATACTATCAGATATTTACAAATTTTATTCAAGTTTCACCCAGGGTCCCACTAACATAGACCTCTAAAACATTATGCAAAATTGTGGCAGACTCAAAACACACATCATTCAGTTCTCTTTTTATAAAACGTCCAGAAAAGGGGAAACCATGGAAACAGGAAACAGACCACTGGGGGCCCAGGGCTGGGAGCATCACTGGGATGGAGTCGCTGTCCGGTCTCTTAAGTCCTCTCCAACTCTTTGCAGCCCCATGGACTGCAGCATGTCAGGCTTCCCTGTCCTTCACTGTCTCCTGGATAGTCCATCGAGTCAGTGATGCTGTCCAACCATATCATCCTCTGCCGCCCTCTTCAACTTTTGTCCTCAATCTTTCCCAGGATCAGGGTCTTTGCCAGTGAGCCAGCTCTTTGCATCAGGTGGCCAAAGTATTGGAGCTTCAGCATCACTCTTTAGGACAGACTGGTTTGATTTCCTTGCAGTCCGAGGGACTCTCAAGAGTCTTCTCCAGCACCACAATTCAAAAGCATCAATTCTTCAGCGCTCAGCCTTCTTTATAGTCCAACACTCACATCCGTGCATGACCACTGGCAAAACCATAGCTTTGACTAGACAGACCTTTGTCAGCAAAGTGATGCCTCTGCTTTTGAATGCACTGTCTAGGTTTGTCATAGCTCTTTTTCCAAGGAGCGAGCATCTTTTAACTTCATGGTTGCAGTCACCATCTGCAGTGATTTTGGAGTCCAAGGAAAGAAAAATCTGTCACTGCTTCCACTTTTTCTCTTTCTATTTGCCATGAAGTTGTGTGACCAGATGCCATGATCTTAGTTGTTTGTGTTTTTTTATGTTGAGCTTTAAGCCAGCTTTTTCTTTCCTCTTTTACCCTCATCAAGAGGTCTTGAGTTCCTCTTTGCTTTCTGCCATTAGAGTGGTATCACCTGCATATATGAAGTTAATACTTTTCCCAGCAATCTTGATCCCATCCAATCCAGCATTTTGCACAATGCAATCTGGATAGAAGTTAAATAAGCAGGATAAAAATATACACCTGTGTCCTACTCCTTTCCCATTTTTGAACCAGTCAGTGGTTCCATGTAAGGTTCTAACAGCTGCTTCTTGACCCACATACAGGAGACAGGTAAGGTGGTCTGGTATTCTCGTATCTTTAAGAATTTTCCACAGTTTGTTGTGATCCACACAGATGATGAAAATGTTCTAAAACTGAACTGTGGTGAAGTTTGAACAAGTCAGTAAATTTACCAAAAAGCACTGAATTTCACACTTAAGATGGGTGAATGTTATGGTATGTAAATTATACCTCACTAAAATTGCTTTTAAAAAACAGTACAAAGAGAAGAGCTTCCCAGGTGGGCCACAGTTCCACCACAGGGGGTGCAGGTTCCATCCCTGGTGAGGGAATGAATACCCCACACGGTGAGCAGCTTGGCCAAAGCATGAAAAAAAATAGTGCAAAGGACGATTTAAACCCTTCCCCTAGCTTCTTCAAAAGTTATCCCATTACATAACAATGGTACTGTGATTAAATCCAGGAGACTAACATTGATCTAAGACTGACAGTTAATCTACAGACCTTATCTGCATTTCAGCGTGTCGTTCCATAACATCCTTTTTCTGGACCAGGATCATGTGTCCTCCAGTCTGAGCCATCGGGATGGGTCCTCAGTGTGTCTTCATCTTTTACCATGTCAGCACTGCTGTGGAATGTGAGTTCTTTTGTAGATGACCCTCAGTTTGGATTTTCTGATGTCTTTACCTGATTAGACTGAGGTTATTCATTTGGGCAAGAATGCCACAGAAGTGATGTGTGCCCACAGTTCTTACCACAACCCTAAGCTTTACGCACAGAGAAATAACATTCAGGATAGCGTCATGTCTTGCTCTTGACTTGGTCCCCTTGTTCCCAGCTCATGCTCTACACTGGGATCCACGGCTCACAGTTCATGGCTCTGAACTTGGCCCTTCTCAGCGTGATTCTGTTTGGGCACCTGGGGTCCCTTACGCAGCCCCAGGGTCTCTGAGCACCCTTCCCTGGCAACCCTGTCCCTCTCTGTCTTCCTTGTTGGATTTCCGTCTCTCTACCCTTGTAGGAGTACCTGGGAGGAGATGACTCTCCTCTGCCTGGTCCCCAAGCCCTGCCCATGTGAAGTAGATGCTCAGAGAAACATAACTAAGCGTGAATGAGCAAGTGAGTGGCTACCCAGGTGGCCTGGCTGCCTTTCTGTTCTCCCCCTGGAAACCATGGAACTTTCCACCAGCTCTACAGTTTTATCTTCTCCATGCCATGTGGTTGGAAGCACCGTAGCCTTTTCAGATGGGGTTCTCTCAGTAGTGTGCATTTAAAGCTCCTCCATGTCTTTCCATGACTTAATAGCTCACTTCTTTTCAGTGCTGAATCATATCCCACCGTCTGGGTGTGCCAGTTTATTTATCCGTTCACTACTGAAGGACAGCTTGGTCGTCTTCGGGTTTCAGCAGCTATGAATGAAGCTGCTGTAGGCATCTATTCTGTGTGCAGGTCTTTGCGTGGATGTAAGTTCTCAGCTCATTTTGGTAAACACCAAAGACTGTGACGGCGGGATCGTATGATAAGAGTCTGTTTAGTTTAGTCAGAAACCAGCCGGCTGTTCTCGAAGCGGCTGCACCCCCACCAGCAATGGGCTAGAGCTCCTGTTGCTCCACATCTTACCTGGTATTCAGTGGTGTCAGCACTGGATTTTGGCCAGTCCAGAGGATCTGCAGTGGTATCTTGTCATTTTGATTTGCATTCCCTGATGACATGTCATGTGGAACACTCTTCACGTGCTTATTCGCCATCTGTATGCCCTCCGGTGGGGTGTGTGTCAAGGCCTTTGACCTTTTTTAAAAAAATTGAGTTGGTTTCTTGTTGCTGCATTTCAAGTTCTTGGTGCCCTTGGGGTAATAGTCCTTCATCAGACGTGTCAGAGGGCTAGCCTTTTCAACAAACGCTGCCGGGACAGAGGACATACAGAGGTGTGTAAACAGCCTTGCATTCTTATCTCACACATATCTGAGAAGTAGATCAAAATGGGTCATACTTCGAATTGTAAAGTCTAAAGCAATAACAGTTTCTTGAAGAAAACACAGGAGAAAGAATTTGCAACCTCGGCTTAGGCAAAAGTTTCTTAGAACAAACACCAGTGACCCATAAGGGGAAAGGACTGAATTAAACTACATCAAAATTTAAAATTTTTGCTCAAACATACTACTAAAATTAAAAGGCAATCCATAGACTCAGGGAAAATATTTGCAAACCTATGTTTGATGAAGGACCTGTAACCAGATTATATAAAGAACTCTCGTGGGATCGCATGGAATGTTTATAAAGATATTGGATCGCTATTGAATCACTATAAGTCAATTATATTTTTTTTAAAAAAGCTTTCCCATCTTGATAGCAAGAACATTTACCTGGGTAAACTGGGTAGACCCCTTTCGGGAAGAATGGAGGAAACACTGACCAGGCATTGCAGTTTTCACCAGGGGCCTGGCCTTGACCTCAGTCAGTAGGTTCTGGGTCTGAGAACTAATTAAGGTCTGGAAACGGGATAAGGGATTATGAATTTCCCTGGGGCAGCTAACCTGGCTTTCTGCTTGTCCGTCTGTCTGGCTGCAGCTGTCCAGCAGTCCGTCTCTTCCGCCACTAGGAACATTGCTCTGGGAGCTGCCCCTCCCATCCCAGCATCCTGATCTTGCTGACCATCAAGGTCATCAGTGACGCTTGGTTCCCGACAGTTCTGTGCTGCCATCTAACCTCTTTCATTTCTTTTTTTTCAATTAAGCATTTATTTTAAAATTTCTGAATTTCTAGCCTCTGGTATTTCTGACTCTTATCATTTCTGTCTTTCCCATGGAACCCAGTTCTATAATGTCACTTCCTTTCCCCCGTTGCAGACTGCAGAAGCTTTTGAGCAACGCTTACGCCCCCATCACTAGAGCATCCGTCGTTGCCTTGGTAAATGGCATGCTCTAAGGAAAGAGGGATACGTACTCCTGGGTCTTTGAGGAGGGTGGGACACAGAGCTGATTTAACACTGACATCCAGGGACCCAAAGCACCATCACTGACTTCCTTCTTGGAGCATGCGGGGCAACCTAGGAGTCAGGTGACAATCCAAGCATACTCTGGCTTCCCAAATAGAGTCCCAGCCCAGGTCTTTTTCACATGAACCACTGGGTCAATTCCCTGGTTCCTGCATGCTTCATCAGCGTGGTCGCATGAGGTGGTTGGCAGTGTATGAGAAATAGCTAACAGTCCTGAGACTGATGTCCTTGCAACCTGCTTGCAAAGCATCTGGGAACTTAGATTTGGGGAGGGTTCCCACCCCTGATAAAAATGGCTCACTGTGTCAAAATTGTTTGGGTTTGTGTTGAACACCTGCTTTCTTTTTGGAGCCTGGAATCTTAGTACATGCCAGCAGAGGGCACCTGCTTGACCTGCTGCCAACAAAAACCTTGATGCTGAGTCTCTTATGAGTTTCCCAGGTGGCAGCTTTCCACTTGTGTTTGTCATCATTGCTGGGAAAATTAAGCGAATTCTGTGTGTCTCCACTGACAAGGGACTCTTGGCAGCTTGAGTTGCGAGTCCTTATATTGATGACATGGTGTGAATTGACCTGGTGAGCAGGAAGCGTTGAGTACATCAAGGCTTTGGTAAGACGCAGGCACTCCAGAGGGTCGGGGGCTTGTCCCCTTGGCGAGGTCACCAGGCAGTGGCATCTCAGACATCCCCTTGGAGCTAAATACAGGCCATTGCACTTTGCACCTCCTATCATGATGCATGATGAAAGGAAGAGAAAACCTGGGTCTTGGAGGCGGCATATTCCATACCCGGGGACCCTGCAGAGACACACACACCAGGTAACGCAGAAGGCTGTCAGCTGTGAACAGGGCCATAGGAGGGAAAGGCCTTTGCGGCAGGGCGAGCAGATGCTGCTTGGCCCGCGAGACTCTGCAGGTCCCTGGGACTACAGGGTCTGCAGTGGACACAGATGTGGCATGTCCCCGGCGAGCCCCAGAGATGTGGCGTGTCCCCGGCGAGCCCCAGAGATGTGGCGTGTCCCCGGCGAGCCCCAGAGATGTGGCGTGTCCCCGGCGAGCCCCAGAGATGTGGCGTGTCCCCGGCGAGCCCCAGAGATGTGGCGTGTCCCCGGCGAGCCCCAGAGATGTGGCGTGTCCCCGGCGAGCCCCAGAGATGTGGCGTGTCCCCGGCGAGCCCCAGAGATGTGGCGTGTCCCCGGCGAGCCCCAGAGATGTGGCGTGTCCCCGGCGAGCCCCAGAGATGTGGCGTGTCCCCGGCGAGCCCCAGCAGGGGTCCTAGCGCGCACCCTCAGGCTCTTCAGTCGCTCAGTCGTGTCCGACTCCTTTGTGTCCCCATGCACTGTAGCCTGCCATGCTTCCCTGTCCGTGGGATTCTCCAGGCAAGAGTACTGGAGTGGGTTGCTCTTTCTTTCTCCAGGGGATCTTCCCAACCCAGGGATCAAACCCATGTCTCCTGCATCGGCAGGCGGGTTCTTTACCACTCAGCCCCCAGGGAGGCCCATTCTCCTACCTTCCTTATTGTCAAAGTTTGATAACTTTCACACTGACATCTCTAATCCACTTGGAATTGTTTTTTATGTCAGATTGGGGTTGCATTTTTGCCCCAAAACTTTTTTTTTTTACATAATTTTATACTTAAAGCTTGCAAAGAAGAATATAAAGAATTTCAATACAGCCTTAACCCAGGTTTCCATTGTTTTACTATATTTATCTGTCTCTGGTCTCTCTCTCTGTGTACCCACAGACACACACAGAGACATACACACACACACACACACACACACACATATTATCCTTCTGAGCCATTTGAGGATAATTTGCAAACAAAATAGCTCTTTGTTCATCAATACTTCTGTGTGTATGAACATTCTCTTGTACAGCTAGAGTACAATGAGCAAAATCAGAAAATTAACATTAGGGCAATCGGCTTCCCTGGTGGCTCAGGGGTAAAGAATCCACCTGTCATTGTGGGAGATGCAGGTTTGATGCTTGTGGTGCAGGAAGACCCCCTGGAGAGGAAATGGCAACCCACTTTAAGATTCTTACCTGGAAATCCCCATGTATAGAGGAGCCTGGCAGGCTATTGCCCAGGAGGTCACAAAAAGTTGGACACAATTTGGTGACGGAACAAGAACAACAGCAACAGTTGTCAATATACACAAATATTAAATCATTATGTTGTTACACTTGAAACTAATATAATGTTATGTCAATTATATCTCAATTTTTATTTTTTTTTATTTTTTTTCTATGAAGATATAACTATTGTATTTTTATTTTTGAGCATATTTCCTTTCAAACATCCTTTTTATTATTATTATTATTATTTATTATTATTATTATTATTATTTTTAATTTTAAAATCTTTAATTCTTACATGCGTTCCCAAACATGACCCCCCCTCCCACCTCCCTCCCCACAACATCTCTCTGGGTCATCCCCATGCACCAGCCCCAAACATGCTGCACCCTACGTCAGACATGGACTGGTGATTCAATTCTTACATGATAGTATACATGTTAGAATTCCCATTCTCCCAAATCATCCCACCCTCTCCCTCTCCCTCTGAGTCCAAAAGTCCGTTATACACATCTGTGTCTCTTTTCCTGTCTTGCATACAGGGTCGTTATTGCCATCTTCCTAAATTCCATATATATGTGTCAGTATACTGTATTGGTGTTTTTCTTTCTGGCTTACTTCACTCTGTATAATCGGCTCCAGTTTCATCCATCTCATCAGAACTGATTCAAATGAATTCTTTTTAACGGCTGAGTAATACTCCATTGTGTATATGTACCACAGCTTTCTTATCCATTCATCTGCTGATTATATCTCAATTTTTAAAAGGTCAGTATCGTTATCTCATCAATAACACCTTAACCTGATGTTGCCAATTGTCCCAATAGTGTTTTGTTTTGTTATTTATTTATTTGGCTGTTTCAGTCTCAGTTCAGGCACCTGGGATATCTTTGAACTTTATTGGAGCATGCAGGATCTAGTTCCCTGACAAAGGATTGAACCCAGGCCCCCAACATTGGGAGCGTGGACTCTTAGCCACTGGACAAGGGAAGTCCCCCAGTACTGTTTTTATGGACTCCAGGATTACATGTTGGGTTCAGCTGCCAAAAGTCTTCAGTCTCTTTTAGTATGAAACTGTTTATGAGTTCATGTATCTTTCTTGGTCTTGCATGATCACAGGTCACTTATTTTGCAGAGACCTACCTGTTTGGGTTTATCTGAGGATTATAACTGATGACGCACTTTGGGCAGGAAAGTCAGAAGTGATGTCCTCAGCACCAGTGACGTCAGCCTGGTGACGTTTACCTGTGCTGTTGGCATGGTGTCTGCTGGTTTCTCTGTGAGAACTGCAAGAACTCTCAGCCCACACACCCTGGAGAAAACCCTCACCCTAAAGGACTTTGCCCAAACTCAGCTTGAGGTTGTGCCCATCCCTGAGATGAGTGCTAGGAAAAGCTCTAGGCTGACACAAGAATTTACCGTTTGTTCCAGCCAACACCTAAAGTTAGGCTCCTGATTTCCCCGTTCTTAGAGTACTTATTTTAAAAAATCTATAATTTGTAAGAACTTCCTCTTTCCCTTTAAGATGTGTTTGTACCTCTTACATCCCAGCAGTGTCTTTCTCAAGGAGTGTCCTCCCCTTGAAACTTCATAGTCAGGAGGACAGGGGCCCCTCTTCTACCAGTCTTTGGGAGAGAGAGAAAATCTGACTTCAATAGTCCCAGTTAGCAGACATGAATGGCTTAACCACTCTGACACTGGCCAATTTTCTTACCCGCTTTCTGTAATTTTTCACTTCCTGGATGCTGCTGGAGTCCTCGTTGTGTTACCTCACCTGCTTCTTGTCTGACTTTGACTTTAACACTTTTTCCCCCATTGAAGTAAGTATTTTTGTAGAACCAGATATTGAGAATATGTAAAAACTCCTGTTTGTTCTCCAACTTCCACCCCCCTGTTTTAACAAGTATCAGTGACTCTTGCCTGGAGATGGCGGTCAAATATGATTTTCTAATTCCATCATTCTTTTTACCTTTATTACTAAGAAAGAGCTTCCCCTTCTTCTCTATTTATTTACTTATCTGAATCATTGGGAAGTCAAATTCTTAAATTAAAAATAAAATTTTATTTTACTTAATGGGTTATAATATTTTATTGCCATTATTTATTTTGATGTACATATTGTCCGAGATTTGGTCAGTGGGTTTCGGCTCCAAAATCACTGCAGATGGTGACTGCAGCCATGAAATTAAAAGATGCTTACTCCTTGGAAGAAAAGTTATGACCAACCTAGACAGTATATTCAAAAGCAGAGACATTACTTTGCCGACTAAGGTCCGTCTAGTCAAGGCTATGGTTTTTCCTGTGGTCATGTATCGATGTGAGAGTTGGACTGTGAAGAAAGCTGAGCGCCGAAGAATTGATGCTTTTGAACTGTGGTGTTGGAGAAGACTCTTGAGAGTCCCTTGGACTGCAAGGATATCCAACCAGTCCATTCTGAAGGAGATCAGCCCTGGGATTTCTTTGGAAGGAATGATGCTAAAGCTGAAGCTCCAGTACTTTGGCCACCTCATGTGCAGAGTTGACTCATTGGAAAAGACTCTGATGCTGGGAGGAATTGGGGGCAGGAGGAGAAGGGGACGACCGAGAATGAGATGGCTGGATGGCATCACGGACTCGATGGATGTGAGTCTGAGTGAACTCCGGGAGTTGGTGCTGGACAGGGAGGCCTGGCATGCTGTGATTCATGGGGTCGCAAAGAGTCGGACACAACCGAGCGACTGAACTGACTGAACTGATGCCTTCAACAGGGCTTCCTAGGTTAGTGGTAAGAACCCACCTGCCAGAGCAGGAGACGAAAGAGACCTGGGTTTCATCCCTGGGTCAGGAAGATCCCCTGGAGAAGGAAGTGCAACCCACTCCAGTATTCTTGCTTGGACAATCGCATGGACAGAGGAGCCTGGAGGGCTGCAACCCACAGGGTCGCAAAGAGCCGGATGCGACTGAAGTGACTTAGCATGCACGCAGGGCACGTATGCCTTCAGACTGGCTTCTGCATCTTTAGACTTGCGCACGCCTTCCTTTGAGCCTGTCCTTGTTTTCTATTACAGTAAGATTCTCAGAATGCATCCAAGTACTTCCCTTATTCCAGCACTGGAATCAGCCATTCCTCCGAGGACAAGAAGACCTATTCTTTTTAGTGGACAATGGTATTTAGAAACCAAAGTCTGGGCCCAGGTGTGCTCACCGCTAAATGGTATCATTGTGTCCATGCCTTCTTGGGAGAAAAAAACCGGGAAAGAGATATATGTATACACACACAGGCTGTGTGTGCATGTATACATAAATATATGTGATGTGTATATGTATATTCATGCGTGCAAACACACACACACAGAGATGCATATATTTACCTGTGTCTCTATGTTAAAAGCCGTGTTTGCACTGACAGTTTTAAATCTAAAACCACAGGGTTCATTCTATTGTTCCTCCCTTACGTAACTCCAAATTTCACCAATAGTAAAATTCTAGCTCCCGTTACCCAAAATGTTATCTACCTACTTGCACAGGCAAGAGTTCCAGAGCTGCTGACTTTTGCCTCCAGAATCCTACAAGCTGGAGCTGCATATGTGTCTAGCTTTTTCTTGGTCTTCAGCCTGAGGGCTTGTAGTCCAAACGATACCTGTGTTTCTCATCCTTACGGACTTTATTTATTCTCTGTCTTTCTTTTTGATTTTTGAGAATATAAATATAAAACATTCATAAATTTCCAAAAGTCTGCTCAGAGAAGGGTCTCTGCTGCCATCCCATCCCCACCCACACTCCCCTTCAGTTTCTGGTTTGCCTGCCCTGTGGTTTTTTCCCCTTCTTTCTCACTTTGCATATATGAGTAGCCACATGCAAATTTTCCTATTTCCTCTTTTTTCTTACACAAAAGGCAACATACTAGATATACTCTTCTGCACTTTGCCTTCTTTCCTAATTAAACACAGCAACCATCCTGGACAGCATGCTGAACCAGTTCACGGAGCTCGTCCTCATTCTTGCTGCTGTTGGTGACCCCACTGTGGGTGTTAGAGTTTATAGAATGATCCTGCTGCATGGGCAGTTAGGATCACGCCAATATTTTGCATTTACCACTGAAGCTTCAGTGAGTGAGTGTTTTCAATATAATGATTTTATAAAATTTAATTTTTATGAATAGTCAATACACTCACCTGATTGAAATGTGAAAGCCAGCTATCTTTATAATATATCGATACTGATTTCAACATTAGCACTAATAAGGCTTTTTGATGACATTCACCCAAACTCCCCACTTGGCAGTTTTAAGAGAGCTTAAAATCACTTAGAAGGGAAAATCCCACGACAGTGAAAATGTTACTTGCCCAGAAGCCGCATGCATGTGTTGAGAGGCTACAGTGATGGGAAATGGCTGCTTTTCCAGTGGGCTCTTTTAGAGATGGAAGGAAACCTGTTTTGGTCCACAGAAGCCTTGGAAATGCTTAAACCTACCCTCACTCCATACCATTCCATGTGTATGGAGTGACCTCAGAAACAGAGGATTTAGGTGCTAGGGGTTTCCTGGGGATTGGGCCTGGAAACATCAGTTGTAAATACAGGAGAGCCGGGCAGGTCACAGGGCGTTTAGCACTGTGATGTGGTTGCGGCCAAGGCTCAGATCGCCCCAGAGAGGGCCCTGGGACTGGAAAGGCCTTCAAAGTGGTCCTGAACTGAGGCAAGCAGGTTGGGCCTTTGCATGCCCCACACGGAGCGGGCGTTGCGCACGGGCAGCCCTGGGGCCGGACAGCTCCCTTCCCTCGGTGATGCCCGAGGAAGGGGTCCTGCTGCCGGGTATCCAGGGCAGCACTGCTACCGGGATGGCCCCTCGGCCCACAGTGACATGACACACATTCTGGAGCAGCGCGCCACACGCTTGGACCCCTTGGACAGCAGTGCTGGCCGCCACTCGCCTACAGGACTGGCAAAGCCATGCCTGGACTTTGTGTCCATTCTAGGAGTCCATGGCTGGTGCCAAGGATATAAACCACAGGACACACAAGCTGTCACAGACCAGACAGGCTAAAGAGACCTGGCGACTCACTGCAATGCGATTCTGCATGGGACCCTAGAACAGGGCAGAGCCGTTTACTGAAATGAGAATGGAACTGTCCATTAGTTAACAGTCTTTGTTTCAGTATTTAGTTCCTTTTTTAATAATTGTACTGTTTTATAAAATATGTTAACATATGGGGCAACTGGGAGAAGGCAATGGCACCCCACTCCAGTCCTCTTGCCTGGAAAATCCCATGGACGGAGGAGCCTGGAAGGCTGTAGTCCATGGGGTCGCTGAGGGTTGGACACGACTGAGCGACTTCACTTTCACTTTTCACCTTCATGCATTGGAGAAGGGAATGGCAGCCCACTCCAGTGTTCTTGCCTGGAGAATCCCAGGGACGGGGGAGCCTGGTGGGCTGCCGTCTACGGGGTCGCACAGAGTCGGACACGACTGAAGCAACTTAGCAGCAGTAGCAGCAGCAGCATGGAGCAACTGGGTGGAGGAAGGGCGTGTAAGCATTTTTGCACTATTTAAAACAAATATTTCCTTATTTATTTAGCTTCATCAGGTCTTAGTTGAGGCGCACGGGGTTTTCACTGCATCATACGGATCACGCCACAGCAGACTCTCTAGTTGTGGTGTGCAGGCTCAGCTGCCTGGCTGCATGTGGGATCTTAGTTCCCCAACAAGGGACTGAACCTGCATCCCCTGCGTTGTAAGGCAGATTTTTTTTTTTTTTAAGATTTATTTATTTTGGTTGCAGTGGGACTTTGCTGCTGTTCACGGGCTTTTCTCTAGCTGTGGCGAGCAGGGGCTGCTCTTTGTCGCGGTACTCAGGCTGCTCACTGCAGGGGCCTCTTGCGCAGGCTTGAGAGCAGCCGTGAGAGGCTGCGGCACGTGGGCTCAGTAGCTGTGGCATGCCGGCTCTAGAGCACTGGCTCAGTAGTTGTGGCCTGGGCTTAGTCGCTCTGAGACATGTGGGAGCTTCCTGGGCCAGGGATGGAAGCCATGGCCTCTGCATTGGCAGGAGGATTCTTAACCACTAGACCACCAGGGAAGGCCCCTTTGCACTATTAAAAAAAAACATACACACATAAAACTTTATTGAGGTATATATATCAGAATATTCATCCATTTAAATCTACCCATTTGTGCAAGCATCATAATCTGATTTTAGAACATTTTCATCTCCCCGTAAAGATCCCAGCCCCAGGCCACCACTGATCTGTTTTCTGGACATTTCATATAAAGGGAACCATACAATATGTGGTTTTTCGGGTCTGCCACGGCTTCGCAAAACGTTTTTAGGTCTTTGTATTGTTTTCACAGCTCTTTTTGTAAGTCTGAAATGATTTGAAAATGAAAAGCAAGGTGGGCAAGGTGGGGGAGAAAGGAGAGAAAAGAGGTGAATGCCTGCCCCTTTCCAGCATGGAAGGGGCCAGCGTGCTACCACGTGGCCGGCTGGTCTCCTCGAGGTCCCTGTCACTAGCAGGGTGGCCATTCAGCAGTGTCAGAGCTAAACAAGCCTCGGGGAGTTAGGGCAACGCTGCTGGGATCGTGCAGAGCCCCCGCCACTGGTCACAATAGCTGCTTTACTCATAAGCCCTGTTCCTCAGCCCCGGGGTGGCTGACAGCAGAAGCCAGCTGACGTTCGTCGCTGCTGACGTTTGAACTCAGCTTGGCTGAGTTCGCAGCAGTCCAAGTCTTCTGCCAGGGACTATCTGCCGTTTGCAGGGACCGCTGGATTAAATGAGCATACGTGAGGGGGACCAGCATCCTTGCATACACTCCATGGAACTCTCCAGTCAGGATACTGGAGTGGGTAGCCTTTCCCTTCTCCAAAGGATCTCCCCAACCCAGGGATCGAACCCAGGACTCCTGCATTGCGGGCGGATTCTTTCCCAGCTGAGCCACAAGGGAAGCCCAAGAATACTGGAGTGGGTAGCCTACCCCTTCTCCAACAGATCTTCCTGACCCAGGAATTGAGCTGGGGTCTCCTGCATTGCGGGCAGATTCTTTCCCAGCTGAGCTACCAGAGAAGCGAGAAGGCTTTTAGGGTGGTACGAATCTCAACTTTTCCCTCCGGAATGCAGTATTTCTTTCTATACTCTTTTTGCTGGGAGAAGCCATTTTCCAGGCTTTCCCCAGTGGGAGGGTTCTGTAATGATCAGGTGTGTCTGTTCTGATTGAACATCAGGGCTGGGGAAGCAGAGAGGTGGGCCCCAGTGGTTCCACTGTGAGTTAGGCCTGGGCTAGGACTCTGTTTCCTGCCTCGCTCTTGCTCCCCTAACCTAACGAGGGAGTCATGAGGACACTTGGCATCCCCAGGTGTCACTGTCAGTCAGACCTCGTATCCAAGTGACCTAAACAATTTTGGGTATTCTTCTTGCCTGGGGTATGGTTCTCTGAGTAAATGGCTATGACTCCCATTGGGAAGGACAGGGAGAATCATTGTATCATTCACAGTAACGGTTGCCTGTCTGGAAACTGGGCAACGTCTTGTGACTTTTGGGGCGGCTTCCCTCAGCCACCCAATCGATGGCCCATTGTTGAGTCCTTCTGCTTGTATAGAGGAAGCCAGCCCCTTGTCACCTGCTTAGCTAACCGTCCCTGGGTACACTGTGATCCATTAACAGCTCCCTAGCTTTCTGTGGGTTGGGTCCTCCAACCTGGCTGCTCGCTCGCTAGCTGTTCATCTCTGGCTTCTGAAGGTCCGTGCTGCCACCTGGCCCTACTGCTTTGGGGCCCCCATGAGGCCATTACTATCAGGGAGCCTGGTTCTATTATATCTTCCGCTCACCCCGGCCTTGGGGGATGGCCGTCCAGCTGCTCGTAAGGGCCACCCGGCTCCTCTCTTCTTGGTAATGGGATGTCCTCTGGATCCTCTTGCAGAACATAACTAACTGGTAGATTTTGAGGCCCATCCCAAATACAGCCTGTCCACTCGAGCATACCTTTCTCGGAGGACGTGGACCTCTTCTCTCCGGATTGTTGCAGCAGCTACTGCATTTCTCCTTCCCTGAGCATGGGCCGTGGCTTTCTCAAGGCCTCCCAGAGCCACATGAGGGGCCCGTTAGCATGGTTCCTGGGAGTGCAGCACGCAGCGCAAGCCGTCTTGTTACAGCAGGGCAGTCCTACACGGATGAAGCCCCCCCATGTTAGCGCCACCTTGCCCACACATGCAGCTCCTGCCCATCCACCTTGGCAAGGTGCCCGAGTGCCTCTGGCATATTGTCCCTTTCCTCTCTTGGCAGGCCCAGCTTCCCCAGCCAGGTTGTTATTACATAACCCTCATCATTGGTCCAGCAGCCAGGAGGGGAAGTGGAAAGAGGCTTGCTTGCGCATGACTTTTAAGCAAGAGAAAGTGCCAACCCTTAAGGGGGAGGAGCAGGCTGTGTCTGTGGGCCTCGAGGGTGCAGGGGAACCTGGGCTTCCGAGACTTTCCAGGGCATCCATCAGATGTCCCCCCCACCCCATGTCAGGGCCCCTCTCCTTCGTAACGACAGTAACCTTTGTGTAGCAGATTTGGTGGGCTGAAAGTTCAAGCTGCACTTTTAACCCTCAAGTCCTGGCCTGACTCCCTCAGTCTGTCCGCCCTTTTCAGAGCCTGCCAAACAGGCCCTTTGATTTCTTAAGTTGGTGCTTAGTCATCCTTAGCTTGTCAGTCTTTCTTCAATGCATTGGTGATGGCCCCTAGGAATAATCCCCTGACACCATAGTTCTTTTAAAATTTTTATTTTGATTAAGAAGACTTAACATGCCCTCTTAAAATTTTAAGTGTATAATACAGTGTTCTTGATTGTTGTTATAAAGACCTCTAGAGTTTCTTCATCTTGCTTCGTTGAAACATTTCGCCCACTGATTAGCATTTCCCCTCTGCCAGCCCCTGGCACCACCATTCAGCTCTGATTCTGTGAATTTGACTATTTAAAATACCTCGTGTAAGTGGTATTTTATATCTTGGGTTTTCCAGGTGGCACTAGAGGTGAAGACCCCGGCTGACAGTGCAGGAAACATAAGCGATGTGGAGTCCATCCCTGGGTCAGGAGGATCCCCTGGAGGCGGGCATGGCAGCCCACTCCAGTGGCCTCTGTGCCCCCATGGGGGCCAGGTTCCAGAGGTGGGCCGCCCCTGAGCCACAGGCAAGGAAGGCAGCTCCCTTCCACCCAGACAGGCACAGCTGAGAGCCGGCAGCAGCCAGCATCCCCGGCATTTGGTGAAAGGAGCCCCAGTCCTAAAGAGGCGGCTGGGCTCGCATCGTCTGTGGGAGCAGGACTGGGCTCAGACGGTCTCGTTCTCTTGTTCTAATGTTCCTGCTAACACCATGGCGGGGCTAAAACGATGGATGGATGGAGAGAGGAGCCAGCAGAGGAGGCTGGACAGGTTCAACAGAAGGAACGGGAGGCAGCGGCAGAGTTTAAGAAAAGCCATCTTTTACTGCACAAGCAAGGATTCAAAAGAAGAAATGGCACAGGGGGAGACATGGCTTATAAAGCAGATTTGGACTTTCTTACTACTTGGGGGCAAGGACCTCCCGGTCTCTAACTCGCATGGTAACATGACATAGTGGGAAGGACAGGAACATACGCAGCTCTTGACTTTGCAGATGACTGTAGGTGGTCGGGCTTCACCATGCGTTACACAAAAGCAGCGAGTACCTAGGAAAGTATACAACCAGTCTAGAGGCTTCAGAGTCAAGATGAGAGATGGTGGTGGTCAGCACTGAGCACGCACCTCAGCTGCATCAAGCGGAGCTAGCTCCTTCCCAGTTTAAGAATATGGAATCCCAGCTCTTCTTTCCATAACCTGGAAAAGCTCTGCTCTCCAGATACAAAGACAAACGGAGCCTTCTGCTCGGACTTCTGGTGCGGACGTGACAGCCCCCACGTGTGAGGAGACCCTGTCGGCCAGGGCCCGCAGAGCCACCTGCAGCAGGGACTCCCCTGCCCAGCCCCGCCAGGCAGAAGGGGGCTCCAGAGCCCCCCACCAGCCCATCGCGGCGCAGCTGCTGTCTCTTGCCGTGTCTGTTTCTGCAGTAGATGGCCTCTCCTTTTCTCGCGCGGGTTGCCTGAGTCTGCATTCCAGGACGCTTATATCAAGGTGGATCCGTGTGTCCTGCCCTCCCCTGCTGGATTCCACTTTGAGTGAGGGTCTGAAGCTATTTTCCCCCCAAGTTTCATGAAATGGTCTGCATGTTTCAACTAGGGTTTGCAGCCCTGCTTACTGCAACCATTTAGAGGGCAAATCATCTGAAAACCGGCAGATGCGCCATCAGCTTGAAGACCAAAAGGGAAATGTCCAGCAGGGCATATTGATCCCATGTGCAGATCTGTTTCTAGAACATCACCCACCATCCCTGCGTCAGTCCTGGGGGGCCCGGAGCTTTTAGTTGATTAGTCTTGGAGCAAGCTCACAGACAATCATCATTTTGCATCTTTTAACAGCTTTACAGCTACACTGCCACTTCCATGCCCTCATCAGCTGACTGGCCTTAAGGCTGACTGATAAACACGCAAATGATGGCAGAAGTCTAACCCCAGGGATGAGCACAGCACCCTGTCGTAACTTCAGCATCTCCTTGGCTGGACTGGCAAAGACCCCAGAGTAGCACAGGCCTCCGGACGCTGCAATGCTGGGGGCACCTGGAGAGGGAGTTTTTAACTGAGCATTTTTTAGGCATCTGTTCATTTTGCTCTCTCGGCACTCCTTCCTTCCTGTTATCAGCATCCTCCTCCTCTGGGGAGTGGCTTCCCAAGTGGCACTGGAGGTAAAGGACCCACCTGCCGATGCAGGAGACATAAGAGACATACGTTTGATCCCTGGGTTGGGAAGATTCCCTGGAGGAGGGCATGGCAACCCACTCCAGGATTCCTGCCTGGAGAATCCCATGGACAGAGGAGCCTAGAGGGACACAGTCCATGGGGTTGCAGAGTTGGACACGACGGGAACGCCGTAGCACGGCAGCTCTGGGGAACTTTCTCTCCCATTCCACGTGGCTATGAAGTGCACTTCCCCAGATCTCTCACTGGCTCCCGTGGGCACCCGGCCCGTTAGTCTATCTCATGTCCCTCAGGCCTCCCCCAGCCCGCTCCCTCCCGGTAGCCCCAGCACGATCTTATCACTGCTTCAGTCCCTTCCTGACACTTTATCATTTTGAAACCAGTCACCCGTTTATGACACCCCTTCCACATGCTGCTAGAAGACCTGCAACAAGGCCCTGTTCTCCTGCACTGCTGCTGCGTTCCCTGCTCCTGACACGATGCCTGGCCAGGTCACAGCACATGCTCACAGCAGGTGAGCGAGCCTGCCTCCACCTAAGCCTGCCTTGTGACTCTCGTCATACATGGGAAGATGGCTGAGCAGCAGAGACCAGAACTGCCTGACCCTTGGCACTCCTGAGGACTAGCTTGTTCAACATTTCCTTTGATTCTGGGAGTTACCTAGTAACCTAAAAAGCAGACTGCGGGCAGGTTTTATTAGCCAGTTTGTCTGTTTGCACCCCAGAAGCTTGATAAATCCAACACTAGAAGTTACTATGTTCAAAACCTTCCCAAATAGCGGGAGCAGCTGTTCCGCACAGGGAAGTCAGCCTGGCCCTCTGCGATGACTCAGGGTGGGGTGGGATGAGGGCGGCAGGGAGGCTCAAGAGGGAGGGAACATATGTATACTTAGGGCTGGTCTGGGGCTTTCCAGGGGGCTCAGTGGTTAGGAATCTGCCTGCCAAGCAGGAGACACGGCTCTGATCCCTGGTCTGGAAAGATCCCCTGGAGAAAGAAATGCAACTGTAGTATTCTTGCTTGGAAAACCCCATGGACTGGTAGGCCACAGTCCATGGGGTTGCAGAGTTGGACACAACTTAGTGACTAAACAGCAGCAGCAGCATAGTGGATTCACGCCGTTTTACAGCAGAGACCAACACTGTAAACCAATTATCCTCCAAACAAAAATTTTAAAAAACCTTAATATTAAAAAAAAATATATATATATATATATATATACAATATCTCATCAAGTGGGAGTATGGCAACTTACTTAACTAACCCCTTCTGACAACTCTGTCTGATTCTCCTAGTTTTCTGCGGTTATGAATAACACTATCAGGAACACCACTGTTATCAACTTTTTCTGCACCTGGATTTATTTTCAAGGATGGCTTCTCAGAGTTGGAATTGCTGGGGTGGACAGATGACGTGAGTATTTTAAAGGAGCTTACTGCCTTTTTCAAAACCTCTTTCCACAGAGAGCGCTGTACCGCAGCCTGCCTCTGACCAGCACAACCGCCTCCCTTTTACCATTTGGGACTTCTCTGAGCGCTAGGGAGAGCGACCCCCGCCCCCCAACACGCATTCTGTGTCTTCTCAGCCAAGACTGTTTGAGTCTGGTGTTCTTCCCTTTCCTGCGCCCTACACTCGGGGCTCCATCAGAGTAACCAAACCTTTTCATTCCATCACATGGCGGGCTTCCTCCCTGAAGGCCGCTCTCTCCTGCTCTTCTGAGAGCTTCCGCTTCTCCAGGCCGGACCCTCTTCCAGCCTGTGCCCGAGGTGAGAAGTCCCTGAGCAGACGCGCTTTCCAGGCTCCCGGCGCGTCTCCATTCGAGGCCCTCGGCAGCGTGACATCGGCAGGAGTGAGGGGCGGACGTGCCAGAGCACACGCATTTCTCACATGAAAAAGGAAACGAAACAAGACCCGGAGAGCTGCGCTGACAATACACCTAAGGGTTTTAAGTAGAACATCTGAACTGCCGAGGACCTGTAGCGTCCCTGACTTACCTGGTCCAACTTTCCTCACATTAGACAGAGGACATGGATGAGCCAGAGGGGAGAGGCCGGCGGCCCTAGGCAAAGTCAGTGCTAATTTCCTATCTATCATTTCTATCTATCTATCAAATGTAAAAGTCACTCTGAGGGAAACCAAGCCCAACACCCCCACCACCAATGTCCATTAAAAAAGCAGCTAAATCACAAAACTACCGAACAAAGCAGCTGTGCACTGGTCCGCCGCCTGCCTCGCTGGCACGGCCACGTGAAGTAAAATACATGGGCAGTTTCCATACTAGCAAAATACTTTTATTATTTTATAGTGATAAAACAGGAAAGGAAAGACTTCTTTTTGGTGTATACCAGAGTTAAGGAAGTAAAAGAATAAGGGAATTAATAGAATTTGTATGTACTTTGATGACAGTAAAAAGTTAACAATACCAACTGTTTGTCATAAAACTTATAGCCCCCCAAAACACATATTATAAAGGATCATAGTTTTTAAATCTATAAAAGTAAAAAATATACAGTCAGAAGCTCTAACGCTTACTCCATCTTTAATATAAAATTGTAAACATTTATTTACACAAAGCAAATGTGTATAACAAAAGTCCGAGCACCCTTTTGAGTCATGGCTCCTGGAAGATGGGGGTTTGCACTGAAGTGGAGTTGTCTCCTTCCCTGACTACCTAAAAACCAGATTCATAAATAAAGCCACTGGCAGCTCCCCGGGGGGCCCCCAAGCATCACATTTATTGCTCTGACAAGCAGCAGGTGAGAAGCCTGCCATCCGTCTGGGCGGCCCCAGGACTAAGGCAGAGGCAGCCTTCCCCACAAGGCGGGGCAGAGGTGTGAGTGCCGAGGACAGAGGTGAGCGGCAGCCAGAGGGAGACCGGGAGAGGAACAGGGACCCACCACCAGCCTCCAGCCGCTATTTTTGGTAAAAAAAAAAAAAAAAACAACCCACTGAAGTCACCCTCTTCCCCTTCAGACTGGGGAGCTCACTCGGAGGGCGGCGTCTCCACTGGCTTTATGACGCATCCCTTTCTCTGAGCTATATCCAGCCTCCGGGGAGGGCTGGGAGGGTGATAATAGGGAAATGGCCCGAACGCCACTCACGGCGGCAAATGGCTACTAGAGAAGACCTGAGGGTCCAAGCACCCCCATGAAAGGCACTGCTGGTGCAAAGTAACAACCGACGTGTGCACAACCCTCCATCCCCTCAAAGCCACTCAAGCTGGTTGTGTGAGCATTTTTCTTGGCTCAATTTTTTACATATGATACTCCTTGAATTATCCATTTTGAAACTCCGGGAACTAAAAATGGGGTTGTGATTCCGCCAGAGATCACTGCATATAAGCCACTCTCTTCAGTGTACTGCTTTCCCTCCAGTACTCCATCTGAAAGAGTTTCCCCCTGTGCTTACTGCTTCTGCTATACTGAAGTGCTCTCTCCGTCTTCACTTTCCACAACGGCCCACAGGTAATACTACTACGTGGACTCTTAGCTTAGTCAAGACCTAAACAGTCATAGACCTTAAAAGAGAAATCCACTTGAATTTTTAGAAAGGATGTGTTAGTGTTACAAAGCAATTCTCTCTAAAAAGTGCAAGTCGTCTGAAGAGGCAGTGGCAGCAGTAGCAGAACGGAGTGGGGCCCCTCCTCTGGCCTGGGTCCTCTTTCCTCCTTCCCCTGAACCTCTGCTTTCTGGGGAGGGGATACCCGCCTCCTTACAATGCTAGGGTTTCCTGGGGAGTTCTAACGACTCTTTTCCTCTCCAATCTAGTAAATTAGTGCCATAAGGAGGTTTTCCACTTGGGCTGGAGAAATAAAGAACGGAAGGGAGAAAGAACGGTTATGGGAAATGAAGACAGGGTGAAAGAAAAGACACCTGTGCAGAACTCAACAATGATCACCTTCCTGATACAGTAAATACGAGTCTCCAGAGAAACTGCAAATGGTGGGGAGTCACAACAAGAGAGACACAGGAGCCCCAGTTTGTATTACAGCCTTTAGCCTGGGGTCCTGCTCTGAAAACACGGGAGGAAGGGACTCCTCAGCCCAGGTCCTCCTAAATGCCAACGTGGAAGAACAGCATTCTGGGAGAACGCGGGGCTGCAGTAACGACCGCATCTCTGCCACTAGCTCTGCTTCTCACGGCATCCTGTTCCTTTTTGGCACATGCAATTTTCCAGTGAGCCTCTCTTTGTCCTGAAAGCTGACAAAGAGCAGGAATAAAAAAGGCTCTTAATCAAAAGGAAACCCTAAGTTTCCAATGCCACTTATAGATTTTAACCACCTACCCTAATCTGTTTTAAAACCTTAAAACCTTTAAAAAATCTTTTCTATGCTACAAATTGCAAATAGTTCCACTATAAAGTTTCAACAAAAATCTGTCCCAACATTGGGCCAAGTGGAGAAATCTTGGATTAGATCAAAATGATAGCACAGATTTTTATAAACCTGGCGTCGTGGGGTTTTACTGTTGGCTTTTTGGTCTTCTGGATTAAAAAACCACCTGTAGAACCCTGTCGTGCTGTGCCAACCCCATACAGTGACACCAGCAGATGGGGGCGGGCCAGCCCGACATACCAACTGCTGGCTGGGGGCCGTGGGCCCCACGGTCCCGGGAGGACCAGGCCTCAGCTCTGCCTGCCCGGCTCCCTGGGCTGTGGGCTTTTGGTCCAAAGTAGTTACTCTTTCTTGAATCTGAGAACAAAAATACAGGCTGTGTGAACACTGAAAACACCACAAATCCTCCTGCTACTGAGGCCCAAGGAGGTCGTCCAGATCACTCATCCACTCCTCCGAAGTCCTGTTCTTCAGCAGGGAGTCGATCAGGTCGGCGTCCCCAGCCATGCTGGCCAACCCGCCACTGCCCGGCTGCCCGCTGTAGGCGAAGGGCAGCTCCTGGCCTGCGGTCCGCACGGGGTAGGCCTGGGCACAGTGCAGGCCTGGCCGGCCGCCCATGGCTGGGGCAGGGCTCTGGCTGAAGGCCCCCAGCTCTGGCCCTGCCGGGCTCAGGCCCGACAAGCCCTGCTGTGGGGCTCCCTGGGGAGGTGCTGGGGCAGGGGCACTGGTCCTCTGCTGTGCGTTCACAGTGGGCAGCATGGACCCTGCCACAGCTGCTGAGCTCATGGGGGCCATGGGTCTGCTGGGCATCGCCTGAGAGAACTGCGGGCTGGACATTTTCAGGTGGGCCTGCTGCAGGTGGAAACTGGAGGCTGCAGTGAACGGGCTTACGGTGCTGTTTCCTGGGGGCTGGCCGCTCAGGTTTGGCATTCCCTGATGTTGCCAGGTGGAATTCTGGCCTCCCATGGCTGCTGATACCCTTGGGACCTGTGGCTTAGTTAAACCCGAGTTCAGGGTCCCCTTACTGTGCTGCTGGGAGAGACCAGAGTTCCCCAGCGAGTTCTGTCCATAGGCAGCTGAAACCGAGGTGTTCTGGCCCACGCTGGTCTGCCGCGGAATGTGGGCATGTCCGTTGGTGGCCTGTGGTGGAGGCTGGGCAACCATCTGGGTTATGCCGGAAGTCATGCCGTAGAGGCTGCTCTGGGGCATGCTTTGGGAGCCAGTGAACTGAGCCACACCCCGGTCCTGCTGGCCTGAGTTTGAGGGGAGAGAAGAAACCGAAGTGTGTCCAGGGCCCATTGGCATCAGATTCCCAGCCTGAGGGAACACTCGGGGACAGCTGGAGCTAGATGGACCCAAGCTGTTCACGCCAGGCATGGCAGAAGAGGGCCCTAGAAGAGAGAGAGAGTGCTGTCAGCCAGGCCAGCGCTGCTTCACCACCACTAGGAGACACAGCTAGGACCCACGCAGCAACGGCCACCCCGCGGGCGCGCAAGGCAAGGGCAGTGTTCTGACACCCCACCAGACACGCACGATCACTGGAACCTTAGAGAAGAGAGCCCTGGGGGCCAAAGGCTCCCCACAGCATGGAATGGAGGCCGGTCTGGAGCGATAAGGAGATTAAGACAGGTACATTAAAGGAAGAAAAGGCACAGAGGAAGGGGCAAACTCTGTGGCCAGGATGTGGGGAGAGCGTCTGGGGTAAACGGAGAGATGGTCCTGGCCAGATCCAGAGGGGCTGCAGCCCCCACACGGGGACAGGGCTGTAGAGCCGCAGGGTAACTGGACTGTGGCTGGCTCAGGCCTCGCTGGCCGGGGACTGACAGGATCACTCAGATGAGGGCCCACACGGTGTGGTACCGCAGGGTGCAGAAGGGAGGCGATCAGAAGGCGTGCACCGAGCGCCTGCTCTGCGGCGCAGGCTGCGCTGGGGAGGCAGGGGCCTGTCCTCGGGGACCCTGCCGTGTGGGACTGTCTCAAGCACTGGATGCGTGGTGACAGCACTAACAAAGACACTGTTTTGTGCACGCAGGCGAGGGGCTGTTCAGGAGTTGGCCATAGCTGAGTACGCCTTGTTTGTCCTCTTCTGCTTTCCATTAACACCTAACTAAAGACTGAGTTGAAAAAGAGAGAAATGCTGAAATAACCCACTTCTTTCCCACTGACAACACACAGCAACAGTGAATGGGATAAAGGCAGGAAGGCTGGCCAAGGCTCAGCTTCTGAGCTGCCCACAGACTTCAGTCCCCTGGTCCTGTCAGCATGACGTAAAACCCACGCAGCCTCCTCTGGAAGCACGGCTGTGGGCACCACCACCAGGACATGTTATAGCAAGAGTCACTAACCGAGGAAAGCACAGGTTTTGAAGATAGTCCAAGAGCTAGGAAAGCAAGTATGGCCTGGACTTTTCTGCATCTATCAGCTGAACTCTCTCAGTATTTCTAGAGCAACAGCCTGCACAATGCTGGTCAGGCTCTCTCACGCATCTGAGACATGACAGCTGAGACCTCAGAACGCTTCCTGCCCCCACCAGATCAACCTGCTGCTGCTGACACCAACATGAGTAGACAGAGAGAAGAAAAGAAGCAACAGGCCACAAGCACATTAAGTTTCTCCTTATCTGGAAAATAGGACAGGATCATTTTTCACAGAGACACGTAACAGTAGACGCCAAGAACTTCCTTAAGAATTACAGAAGCTACTTCCTATGGATGAGATATCTTTCAACCGGAAACAATTTTGCCTTAAACGACTATATAGCCAGGGACCCAGCCAAAGCAGCCTGCTTCTGTCCTCCTCCTCTGGCTGACCTACAGGTCACCCAGAGAGCCAGGCTCCTTACACAGACTGAAGCTACAGAAGCATGTAAGTCCATTTAGCAGCTATAATGCAAAGCTGAGCAGACAGCAGAAAGTCAGCATGAGGGGAACGTCTCATCGATGCCTGCCTTCCCCCGCCCCACACCATCGTCTCAAACACTGCTCACCTGTGAACTGTCCAACCTGTTGTGGGAAGGTGCTCTGTGTTGGGTCTTGATACTGGGGTGGCGGGCGGGTCAGATGGCGCTGAAACTGCTGCTTCTCCTAGAAAATGCCAAGGTCAACAGAAAACAAGACCCCCATAAAACAAAAACAAAACGATCAGAGAAAAGTAAACTGTCCAAGTTTGTTACTCAGAGGGACTCCTGTGGAGACAATGTTCACAATCTCATTTGGGGGATTCTTAGTAAACAGTGTGACACAGAATGATGGGTCAGACCTAAGGAGCCACAGAAAGGAACGGAGTTCTGATACACGAGACAGGATGGCTGAATCCCAAATGCTTTATGTGAAATGTCCCAAACAGGCAAATCTATAGGGATAAAAAGTAGATCAGTGGTTGCCTAGGCTTAGGAAGATGAACGAATAACTTTTAATGGGTACAGGGTTTCTTTTAGGTAATGTTCTAAAACTGGTTATGCTGATGGTGTGTAACTCCGACTAAACTGAAAACCATTTGAATTATATACTTTAAATGGGTGAACTGTATGTCACGTGAATTATATCCCCCAAAGCTGTTATTTAACACATGGTGAAACTGCGGCAGTACTGTCGGTTTTAAAGTCGTCCTCAATCAACTTTATCCCCTAGGTAACTAGTTCTCTTCTGTCTTAGGATGTAATTTAAAGTCCTGAGAATTCCTGTAACCTGGAAAATCCCATGGACGGAGGAGCCTGGTGGGCTGCAGTCCATGGGGTCACGAAGAGTCGGACTCGACTAAGTGACTTCACTTTCACTTTTCACTTTCATGCACTGGAGAAGGACATGGTGTTCTTGCCTGGAGAATCCCAGGGACGGGGGAGCCTGGTGGGCTGCCGTCTATGGGGTCGCAGAGTCGGACACGACTGAAGCGACTTAGCCGCAGCAGCAGCAGTACAATCTGATCACCAAGGGGGCAAACAAACTGCAGGGCGAGGAGGGGGTTGTCAGTCCTAATTCTCAAATCCCAGGGCCTCAAGCATGTCTTCATTTCCCTACTCTATGTTCTGCCTTATAGCAAACTCTTCTGGAAGCTGCTGGAAAACTGGTTCTAATACACTGAGATTCCACCTTCATTAATCCCCACTAAGTGACATAAAGCTGCCCGGACACAGGCTACCACTGTCTGAGAAATAGCCCACTCCTGTTTCCCAGAGTAATCTAAAACCAGACATATAAACAATCACAAATCCACATACATACATATGGAAGCCTGCAGCCACTGCAGCGACCTGGGAGGCAGGCAAACACGGGAAGGGGTGGGGGTAGAGTGTTCTCCCGCCTTTCTCTTTACCTGTTCTGCCAGAAGGTGCTGTTGCCTTTGCAAAAACTGCTGTTGCTGCAAATGTTTTTGTTGCTGCTCCCTCTGCTTCTGTTGGTCCAAAAGCAACTGATGCTGCTTCATTATAGCTGCCTGCTGCTGGTTACTGATATAGGAGGAGCTACTGTGAGTGCTGGCCACGGAAACAGCAGATGGCTGAGTCCCCACACTGGCAGCCTGCGTCGGTACAGGGACATTGGGAGGGTTCTGGTCCTGTCAACAGAGACAAGGGGGCCTCAAGTCAGGTGGGACACACTGAGGACTAGGAGGCCTGATCAGGGCGGACGAGCTCTGTTTACTGAAAGCCTGGCTCCAGGTTCTCTTCGAAGCCTCTGCTCTTTTGGCACATGACTCCAGAGCCCTCCCAGCAAGGCAAGAGGCTGGAGACCAAAAGCACTAACACCCAAGTGTCCAGGCACGGCAATGAACAGTTAGTAGCTAAGTGTTAGCATTGTTTCCTACAATTCACCAGTGGCTTAAACTTGTATACCTGCATACCCAGTTCCAAAAGCAACTGTAGCTCGTAAATGCTCCCTTACTGGAATACATGGGCACAGATAGGCCCCCAGAGAAGAAGTTTCTGAGGGACACTGGTTGATGAAGAGGCTACCCTGAGTGTGCAAACCTTGGGCCCCTGGTGGCAGGGCTGTCCCTGAACCAAGAAAAATTATACAGTTTGTCCACCTATGTACAGCGTTTTCCTGGGACAGACTGCTTGGCTTCCGTCAGATGCGCTGCTCTTGTTTAGTCACTGAGCTGTGTCCAGCTCTTGCAGCTCCATGGACTGCAGCCCACCAGGCTCCTCTGTCCATGTGGCAATATACTGGCTGAAATGAGCAGAAGGAGGAACATCACACATACGTTCTTCCACTGAGAGATGCTTACACTGCTTTCAATTTTTGGCTATCAGAAATAGCCATGCAATGAATATCTCGTACATAACATTCTTTCTCTCTTTTTGTATTATTTCTTGCAGAGGTATAATGTGTCAACGTTTACAAACATTTTTATGGCTTATGAAAACTATATAATGTCAAATTACTTTCTGAAAGCACTGTGCCCATTTACACATCGTTACTACGATCTGAAACATGTCAATTTCCTCAGCTATTACTAGCATAGAGTTTTTCTATTTTTAAAATGTTCAGTTCAGTAGCTCAGTCGTGTCCAACTCTTTGCAACCCCATGGACTGCAGCACGCCAGGCTTCCTTATTCATCACGAACTCCCAAAGCTTGCTCAAACTCATGTCCACCGAGTCAGTGATGCCATCCAGCCATCTCAGCCTCTGTCGTCCCCTTCTCCTCCTGCTTTCAATCCTTCCCAGCACCAGGGTCTTTTCCAATGAATCAGTTCTTCACATCAGGTGGCCAAAGTATTGGAGTTTCAGCTTCAGCATCAGTTCTTCCAACGAATATTCAGGCCTGATTTCTTTTAGGATTGACTGATTTGATCTCTTGCAGTCCAAGGGACTCTTCCAACACCAAGAGTCTTCTCCAACACCACAGTTCAAAAGAATCAATTCTTCGGCACTCAGCTTTCTTTATAGTCCAACTCTCACATCTGTGCATGACTACTGGAAAAACCATAGCTTTCAGACCTTTGTTTGCAAAGTAAGTCTCTGCTTTTTAATATGCTGTCTAGGTTGGTCATAGCTTTCCTTCCAAGGGGCAAGTGTCTTTTAATTTCATGGCTGCAATAACCATCTGCAGTGATTGTGGAGCTCCAAAAAAAAGTCTGTCACTATTTCCACTGTTTTCTCATCTATTTGCCATGAAGTGATGGGACCAGATGCCATGATCTTAGTTTTCTGAATGTTGAGTTTTAAGCCAATTCTTTAACTCTCATCAAGAGGTTCTTTAGTTCTTTTTCACTTTCTGCCATAAGGTTTGTGTCATCCGCGTATCTGAGGTTATTGATATTTCTCCCAGCAATCTTGATTCCAGCTTGTGCTTCCTCCAGCCTGGTATTTCTCATGATGTACTCTGCATATAAGTTAAATAAGCAGGGTGACAATATACAACCTTGACGTACTCCTTTCCCTATTTGGAACTACTCTGTTGTTCCATGTCCAGTTCTAACTGTTGCTTCTTGACCTGCATAAAGATTTCTCAGGCGGCAGATAAGGTAGTCTGGTATTCCCGTCTCTTGAAGAATCTCCCACAGTTTGTTGTGATCCACACAGTCAAAGGCTTTGGCGTAAGTCAATAAAGCAGAAATAGATGTTTTTCTGGAACTCTCCTGCTTTTTTGATGATCCAATGGATGTTGGCAATTTGATCTCTGGTTCCTCTGCTTTCTGTAAATCCAGCTTGAACATCTGCAAGTTCTTGGTTCATGTACTGTTGAAGCCTGCCTTGGAGAATTTTGAGCATTACTTTGCTAGTGTCTGAGATGAGTGCATTTGTGCAGTAGTTTGAACATTCTTTGGCACTGCGTTTCTTTGGGATTGGAATGAAAACTGACGTTTTCCAGTCCTGTGGCCACTGATGAGTTTATTTATCTATTTTATTTTTGGAAATAGTTTTAATTTATCTAGCAATATCTGTACAGGAAATATGATGAATGTTTTAAAATGTTAGTGTGTTACAAATACACAAGGGTACATTCACTGCAGCCTTTTACTTACAGTAGTAAAGGGAAGGAGATACCTCACTGCACCATGACAAAACAACTGTCATACAACTGGTATAAAGTCACACTACTGTCTGCTAAGCGTCAGTGGATCCATCTGTGTGGAAGGTGTGGCAGGGCAGTCCAGGACGTACTGCGGTGGAGAGAAGCCAGCGCTAGCTCTGAGGAAGGCTGGGAATGCTGTTTGTTTACTCTTCCGGGGGTGGGGGACACTTTAGAACGTGAATGTGAGTAGAAATGCAAACAATGATCATGATAAAACGGTTCTCGACCATCCTCCACCCTTCAGACCCAGTGATTCTGCCAGGCTTGAGAGCCTTAAGTAAATAACCATGGACTTGAGACCTGTTAGGAAGCAGCATTCACCTAAATGCTATAAGCTTACTAAAACTTAGGGCATTTTGAACATACATATCTGAAAGTTTGTTTAAAAAAGCAGAGCCTCTAAGGACATTAAACATGATCTTTACCTTCAAAACACGGCCACGAACGATTTAAGTTGTGTGGCATGACAGAGACACCAGACCAAGTGCAAGGGTTCTATCCTATTCTACTGAGAATCAATCCTGGTTTGCTTGGTCGATTTTCATTCCCAAGGGAGTTGGAAGTCAAAAAGTAGCTGTTCACTTACTCCCTTTGTTCCCCAACTATCTGGGACCTGAAAAACCACTCAGTGGGTGGACGTGAATGCAGAGTATCGGAGCAAAGACCCATGCTCACCTGGCTAGGTGCGACCAGTGATCGGAAGGGCATATTTCCTGGCTTTGGTTTTATCAGAAATAAGGAGCTCTGCTCACTGCTAAGATGAGGCAGCTGCTGGGGAAGATAAGCCATCAGGGCCGGCTTGCTCTGGCCAGCCCCAGGGCCGCCTTGTCCACAGTCTGCTTTGTAGTGAGAAAGGGGCTTGGTGTTGCCATAGTCCAGCACCGAGCCTTGGCTAGCCACGGGGTTCTGATTCAAGTTACTTGGCGGCTGGTGGCTCAGCAGGCTCACATGGCTGGGCTGGAGGTAGGGGCCTCCAGGTCGAGGGGAGCTCTTGTTGACACTGGGCATCATGAGCAGTTTGGAAGTGGTGAAGTCTGGCTTGTAACCAGGAGGGCTCGCCGGCTTTTCCACGGGGTAAGGGGCGTTTAAGGGACTATGGGCGGGGCCTGTCTGCTGCCACGTGGACATCTGGCCTGGAGCGGGTGCTGGGGCAGCCTGCTGCGGGTTCTGGAGCATCTGCTCACGCTTCTGCTTGGCAGCGATCTGCTGGAGTTGGTGGGCAGAGGACAGCTCTGAGCCTCCGCCTGGGCCCTGGCTAGGCAGCACCACACTGGAGAGGGCTCTCTGTGCATTCTGGGCCTGGGCTGATGCCGGCATCAGGCTGGGACTGGGGCTGTCCACCCCAGGCTGACCAGCGGTGTGGAAGAGGGGCTGGGAGCCCCCGAGGCTGGGTGAATCTGTGGTCACAGGGCCAGATGAAGGCCCCATAAAGGTCTGTCCTGCAGACCCAGCCCTCACTTGTGGAGAGCCTAACTGTTCCTGTTCAAAGGCCGCTGGAGAGAATTCTGTCTTAATATTAATCTCCTGTGCCAAGGGGGTCTGTGTGGCAGAACCAGAAGACTCTGGGTCCTTCTTCTCTTCAAAGTCCTCATTGAACAGATCCTTCATGTCTTCATCAGGCACTGACCTGTTCAGCTCCTCAATGAGCTCCTTCCACTCCTGCTCATTGAGGTTGAGGTCAGGCATGAGGTTGCCTTGAGAGATGGAGCCTCCGGCCCCTGCGATCATGCAAGGCAGGTCATCCATGGGCTCCTGTTTCAGTTCTTTATTCAGGCTCAGGGGAAATGACTCACTAGTGTTGCTGCCTCCGTTCAGGTGGAGGCTAGAGTCTGCCAGACACTTCTTGCTGATGGAGTCCAGCCCCAGTGCGTGCTTCCCAGTGGCCTGCAGGGCTTCAGGGCCAGGCTTGTCCGGCTGGCCAAGCGGGGAAGCCGGGGGCAGGCCGTTGGAAGAGACGGCGGCTCCGAGAGAGGCCTCTCGGCGCGTCTTCTTGTGCCCAGGAAAGAAATCTCCGTAGCCATTCTGCTGATCACCATTCTGAGGGGAAGTGGCACTGTCGAGATTCCTCTTTACCGTATCATGGAGATGCTGAAAAACATAAAGAAGAGTGACTCACGGACACAGCACCACGTACGTGACCCCTCTGCTCCTGAAGGTGACTGAGACCAGGGTCTGCACCCCTGGAGTGCTCTCCTGCCGATTCTGCTTGCCTAGTTTATACTCTCCACTTCCAGGAACACACACCCATTTCCCCTCCAGGGCTGTCTTCCCCTTCTCCTTTCCTGTGGCCTTGCCTGAATCAGGACTAGCTCAACTGCGGCTAAGCAACACAGCTGCAGTCCGTGAGTCAGTCCCTGGACATATGCAGCTCTTTCGGTAGGACACAAGTCTGATGCGGCCCAGAGTCAGCTAATCTGAGGGTGTGCCTGACGGTGGAGCCAGTGAGAAAGAGCCACGGAACATATATACATTCTTGAGAACACCACTTGAGTCCCCGGATCTAGGTTATGCCTGAGACCAGCCATCCCCCTGGACTTCTCACTTACAGGAACCAATGAGTTCCTCCTTACGTTTAAGCTGGTTTAACTTGGATTTCTGCTGCTCGCAGCTGAAGGAGACCTGGCCGGCGTAGGTTGGGCCTCGTCGGGGGCTGATCACGCGCTCCAGGCTCCGTCTCAGAGCACAGCACTCCCATGCCCTCTCCAGTCTTTCCAGGTGCCCTCTGGCTCCATCCCTTCTCTCCAGGCCTGGCTGCATCCTCATACGCCTCACAGGTCCTCTGCCTTTTGTCCCACTCTCCTCCCGCCAACCCTGAGCACCTTGCACCCCCTGAACCCAGTCACCAGCCCTCACAGACCCCACCGCTTCCGAATAGGACCGTTAATTCCAATATAGTCCTGTTAGCCTGGCATTGTTCCTTACTTCCATCTTCTCAACTGCATTTGTTCAACTAACCATGGAATTCCAGTTGAGCTGTTTCAAATCCTGAAAGATGATGCTGTGAAAGTGCTGCACTCAACATGCCAGCAAGTTTGGAAAACCCAGCAGTGGCCACAGGACTGGCAAAGGTCAGTTTTCATTCCAATTTCAAACAAAGGCAATGCAAAAGAACGCTCAAACTATCGCACAATTGCACTCATCTCACATGCTAGTAAAGTAATGCTCAAAATTCTCCAAGCCAGGCTTCAGCAATACGTGAACTGTGAACTCCCTGATGTTCACGCTGGTTTTAGAAAAGGCAGAGGAACCAGAGATCAAATTGCCAACATCCGCTGGATCATGGAAAAAGCAAGAGAGTTCCAGAAAAACATCTATTTCTGCTTTATTGACTATGTCAAAGCCTTTGACTGTGTGGATCACAATAAACTGTGGAAAATTCTGAAAGAGATGGGAATACCCGACCACCTGACCTGCCTCTTGAGAAATCTGTATCCAGGTCAGGAAGCAACATTTAGAACTGGATAGGGAAGAATAGACTGGTTCCAAATAGGAAAATGAGTACATCAAGGCTGTATACTGTCACCCTGCTTATTTAACTTATATGCAGAGTACATCATGAGAAACGCTGGACTGGAAGAAACACAAGCTGGAATCAAGATTGCCGGGAGAAATATCAATAACCTCAGATATGCAGATGACACCACCCTCATGGCAGAAAGTGAAGAGGAAATAAAAAGCCTCTTGATGAAAGTAAAGAGGAGAGTGAAAAAGTTGGCTTAAAGCTCAACATTCAGAAAACGAAGATCATGGCATCTGGTCCCATCACTTCATGGCAAATAGATGGGGAATCAGTAGAAACAGTGTCAGACTTTATTTTGGGGGGCTCCAAAATCACTGTAGATGGTGACTGCAGCCATGAGATTAAAAGACGCTTACTCCTTGGAAGGTAAGTTATGACCAACCTAGATAGTATATTCAAAAGCAGAGACATTACTTTGCCGACTAAGGTCCGTCTAGTCAAGGCTATGGTTTTTCCTGTGGTCATGTATGGATGTGAGAGTTGGACTGTGAAGAAAGCTGAGTGCCGAAGAATTGATGCTTTTGAACTGTGGTGGTGGATAAGACTCTTGAGAGTCCCTTGGACTGCAAGGAGATCCAACCAGTCCATTCTGAAGGAGATCAGTCCTGGGTGTTCTTTGGAAGGAATGATGCTAAAGCTGAAGCTCCAGTACTTTGGCCACCTCATGTGAAGAGTTGACTCACTGGAAAAGACTCTGATGCTGGGAGAGATTGGGGGCAGGAGGAGAAGGGGACGACAGAGGATGAGATGGGTGGATGGCATCACTGACTCGACGGACGTGAGTCTGAGTGAACTCCGGGAGATAGTGATGGGCAGGGAGGCCTGGCGTGCTGCGATTCACGGGGTCGCAAAGAGTCGGACATGACTGAGCGACTGAACAGAACTGAACTGACCCTTATTAAGCATCTACCACGTATCAGGGACAAGTGCTGTGGGGATATCAAGACAAAGGAGGCGGTCCCACGGGCTTCCAATCTTCTAGGACACGGCTACAGAGTAAGACAAGCACTCTATGCAAGCAGCAAAGCAGTGAGCACCCTGAGAGCTCACCAAGAGAGCGTGGCAGCGGAGGCGAGGAAGACAAGTGGTGTCCTCTCTCCCTGTCCCCCAGCCCCACTTCCAGCTGCCAGGACTCAACTCCTCCACTGACAGAGGTGCCAACACGCACCCTCTAAGCATGGCTGCTCCTTGCCGATGCTTACTTCTGGTACATCTTTTATCCTTTATCCCCCATTCTCAATTCCACACCCCCCACTAGCCCTGAGCATCTATACGGTGCTATTTAAAGTTCCAAATAACAGCTTTCAACATTATCGTTAGGTAGACTTCAGAGAACAGCACAGGACACTCTGCGCTGCTGTCTTCTGCTGCAGAGTAGGACACAGACCCACGACACCCACTCTACGGGGCTGAGTGCAGAAGCACCTGATCCCCAGGTGGGAGCGGGGGGCAAGGGGGACCAAGGGCAGCGGCTCTCCGCAAGAAACTGCCTGTAGACACACACGCGCAATGAGCAAGAAAATAAGGAGGGTAATTTTATCAGTCTCTGAGTCTCAATGGTCCATTCCCTCTCCTTCAAGACTTTCTTATTTAACTGGTAAAGCTGACTGCACAGTGTTCTATGAATTCTGCCCAAGTACTTCTTTAAATAGATATTTGGATACTTAAGTTAGCTCACAAAAAGTTAAAAATGCTGAATAAATGGAACTGTAGGTCAGAGGTATAAGCAAAACATGATCCTAGGACCCAACTCAAGAACACAGCCCCTATGTATAAAGGACACATATCTCAAGATGATGAATTGATGACAAATCCACAGCCAATATAATATCCAATGGTAAAGAGCTGAAAGCCTTCCCACTAATTCTGGAATAACACAAGGATGCTCACTCTCACCTCTTCTATTCAACACAGTCCTAGCCACAGAAATTAGGCAAGAAAAAGAAATAAAAGGTATCCAGATTGGAAGAAAAAGGTACAATTATCATTACATGCAGATGATAATACATATAGAAAACCCTAAATACTTCACACAAAACCTACTAGAACTAATAAACTGAGCAGGGTAACAGGATACAAGATTAAATACATAAATCAATTGCATTTCTTTATACCAACAATGAAATATCAGAAAGGAAATGGAAAAACAAACAAACACCTTTTAAAACGTGTGCTCAGTCACTCAGCTGTGCTGGACTCTTTGTGAGCCCCTGGACTGAAGCCCGCCAGGCTCCTCTGTCCACGGAATGTGTCCTGGCAAGAATACTGGAGTGGGTTGCCATTTCCTTCTCCAGGGGATCTTCCCGACTCATGGATCAAACCCAAGTCTCCTGAGTCTCCTGCAGGTGGATTCTTTAAGCTACCTGGGAAGCCCCAAAAAGTCATAACAGAAAAGGAATGTTTAACAAACAAACAAACACTTTTAAAAAGGTAAACCCCAAAATAAAACACTTAGGAATAACCCTGACCAAGGAAGTGAAAGACTTACATTGCTGGAAACTATAAACATTTAAAAAGGAAACTGAAGATGACTGAAAGAAATGCAAAGCGATCCCATGCCCTTGGACTGGAAGAACTAACACAGTTCAAATGGCTACACGACCCAAAGCAATCCACAGATTTAATGCAATCCCTGTCAAATTACCCATGACATTTCTCAAAGAACTAGAACAAATAACCCTAAAATTCATATGGAACCACAAAAGACCCAGAATTGTCAAAGCAATCCTGAGGAAAAAGAGTAAAGCTGGAAGCATAACCCTTCCAGACTCCAGATGATGCTACAAAGCTACAGTCATCAAAACAGCGTGATACTGACACAGCAGCAGACACAGGTCAGTGAAACAGAACCAAAGACCAGAAGTCGAACCACACACCTACGATCGGCTGGCCTTCGACACAGGAAGCAAGGCGACACAAGGGGAAAAAGACAGTGTCTTTAGAAAGCAATGTTGGGAAAGTTGGATAGCTGCACGTAAATCAACGAAGTCAGAACAAATCCTCTCACCATACACAAAAATAAACTCAAAATGGCTTACAGACTTAAACATAAGACATGGCACCATAAAACTCTCAGAACAGATCACAGGCAAAACATTCCTTGCTCTGAAGTGTACCAGTGCTTTCTTAGGTCTTCCAAGGCAAAAGAAAGACAAACCAAAGGGCAGGGCAAAAGACCTCAAACAGGACCTAATGAAACTTACATGGTTTTACACAGCGAAGGGAACCATCGACAAAATGAAAAGACAGTCTGCAGAATGGGAGAAAATATTTGCAAATGATGCCACCCTCAAGGACCTAATTTCAAAAATAGACAAATAGCTCATACAACTCAACAACAAAAAAACCGAAACAGCGCAGTCAAAAAATGGGCAGACCTATAAATATTTCTCCAAAACAGACCTACAGATGGCCAACAGGCACATGAGAAGATGCTCAACGTGGCTAATTATGAGAGAAATGCAATCAAAACTACAGTGAGGTAGCACCGCACAATGATCAAAATGGCCATCTTTTAAAAGTCTACAAGTAAATGCTGCTGTTGTCCTGCACTGCTGGTGGGAACGTAAGCTGGTGCAGCAACCGCGGAGAACAGTACGGAGCTTCCTCGAAAGATTACAGACAGAGTGACCATACGACCCAGCAGCCGCACTCCTGGCCATCTATTCAGACAGAACCGCAGTTCAAAAAGGTGCGGGCACCACTGTGTTCACAGCGGCGCGTTCACAAGAGCCAAGTCCTGGAGACGACGCCAATGTCGTCGACACTGAATGGACAGAGATGACGTGGTGCGCACACGCAGCGGAGCACTGCTCAGCCAGAGAAGAAGGAGGCGACGCCATCTGCAGCAACACGGCTGAGACCATACTAAACAAAGGGAGTCAGAAAGACAGACAGACACCACGTGCTGCCCCTTACACGCGGGACCGAAAGGCCCCCTGGAGAAGAAGGCAACGGCAGCCCAGTCCAGTGATCTTGCCTGGGAAACCCCAGGGACAGAGGAGCCTGGCAGGCTGCAGGCCACGCAGTTGCAGAGAGCTGGACGCGACTGAGCGACTCAACAGCAGCAGGAAAAAACGGCAGAGATGAGCGTGTCTCTGAAACAGAAGCAGAACCGCTGACTGGGAACAGACTGGTGGCCGCTAAGAGGGAAGAGGACTGACACGGGAGGCTGGGTTAGCACGTCTGAGTCTTTATGTACAGAATGAACAGACAAGGTCCTCCTGTACACAACGGAGAGCTACATTTAATAGCCTATGGTAAACCGTAACAGAAAAGAATGCGGAAAAGAAGGCTGCACATCCATACATACGTGAAGAGAACGGAATCACTCGGATGTAGAGCAGCAATTAACACAGCACTGTAATCAACTACACTTCAATGATCAGAAAAGTACTAAGAATATAGCCCCTGCAGCATAAGGACATGTGCTTTATTTTCCTGCAGGTTTTTCTGCTTCTTGCTGCCACCTAGGGGTAGGAGGGGGAAAAAGGAACCATGATCCTAAAATGGACCCTTCATAAGAGCCATTGTTTTAAAAGTTTCCTTTGGGGAAAGTAAAATTTATACCCATTTAGTTAGTCAGAAGGAAATAAAAATGAATTGCTAGTATTGAGGGTTTTTTTTTAAAATTTATTTTTTACTGAAGAATAATTGTTTTACAGAATTTTGCTGTTGTCTGTCAAAACTCAACCAGAATCAGCCAAAGACATACATATATCCCCTCCCTTTTGAACTTCTCTCCCATCTCCCTCCCCACCCCACCCCCTAGGTTGATACAGAGCCTCTGTTTGAGTTTCTTCGTTCAGTTCAGTTGTCCAGTCGTGTCTGACTCTTTGCGACCCCATAAACCACAGCACGCCAGGCCTCCTTGTCCTTCACCAACTCCCGGAGTTTACTCAAACTCATGTCCCCATTGGGTCAGTGATGCCCTCCAACCATCTCATCCTCTGTTGTCCCCTTCTCCTCCCGCCCTCAATCTTTCCCAGTGTCAGGGTCTTTTCTAATAAGTCAGTTCTTTGCATCAGGTGACCCAAGTATTGGAGTTTCAGCTTCAACATCAGTCCTTCCAATGAACACCCAGGACTGATCTTCTTTAGGATGGACTGGCTGGATCTCCTTGCAGTCCAAGGGACTCTCAAGAGTCTTCTCCCAACACCACAATTCAAAAGCATCGATTCTTTGGTGCTCAGCTTTCTTCACAGTCCAACTCTCACATCCATACATGACCACTGGAAAAACCATAGCTTTGACTAGACGGACATTTGTTGGCAAAGTAATGTCTGCTTTTTAATATGCTATCTAGGTTGGTCACAACTTTTCTTCCAAGGAGCAAGTGCCTTTTAATTTCATGGCTGCAGTCACCATCTGCAGTGATTTTGGAGCCCCCCAAAATAAAGTCTGACACTGTTTCCACTGTTTCCCCATCTATTTCCCATGAAGTGATGGGACCGGATGCCATCATCTTCATTTTCTGAATCTCGAGCTTTAAGCCAACTTTTTCACTCTCCTCTTTTACTTTCATCAAGAGGCTTTTTAGTTCCTCCTCACTTTCTGCCATAAGGGTGGTGTCATCTGCATATCTGAGGTTACTGATATTTCTCCCGGCAATCTTAATTCCAGCTTGTGTTTCTTCCAGTCCAGCATTTCTCATGATGTACTCTGCATATAAGTTAAATAAGCAGGGTGACAATATACAGCCTTGACGTACTCTTTTCCCTATTTGGAACGAGTCTGTTGTTAACGTCCAGTTCTAACTTGCTTCCTGACCTGCATACAGATTTTTCAGGAGGCAGGTCAGGTGGTCTAGTATTCCCATCTCTTTCAGAATTTCTAGTTTATTGGGATCCACAGTCAAAGGCTTTGGCATAGTCAATAAAGCAGATGTTTTTCTGGAACTCTCTTGCTTTTTCAATGTTCTAACAGATGTTGACAATTTGATCCCTGGTTCCTCTGCCTTCTGTAAATCCAGCTTGAACATCTGGAAGTTCATGGTTCATGTATTGCTGAAGCCTGGTTTGGAGAATTCTGAGCATTACTTTACTAGCATGTGAGATGAGTGCAGTTGTGTGGTAGTTTGAACATTCTTTGGCATTGCCTTTCTTTGAGATTGGAATGAAAACTGACGTTTTCCAGTCCTGTGGCCACTGCTGAGTTTTCCAAATTTGCTGGCATATTGAGTGCAGCACTTTCCGAGCATCATCTTTTAGGATTTGAAATAACTCATCTGGAATTCCATCACCTCCACTAGCTTTGTTCATAGTGATACTTCCTAAGGTCCACTTGACTTCACATTCCAGGACGTCTGGCGCTAGGTGAGTGATCACACCACCATGAGTTTCTTAGCCCATACAGCAAATTCCCGTTGGCTATCTATTTTGCATATGGTAACGTAGTTTTTATGTTACTCTTTCCATCCATCTCACCCTCTCCTCCCCTCTCCCCATGTCCGTAAGTCTGTTCTCTATGCCTGTTTCTCCACTGTTGCCCTGTAAGTAAATTCTTCAGGACCATTTTTCTAGATTTCGTATATATGCATTAGAATACGACATTAATCTTTCTCTTTCTAACTCACTTCACTCTGTATAACAGGCTCTAGGTTCGTCCACCTCATCAGAACTGACTCAAAGGCGCTCCTTTCTATGACTGAGTGATACTGTGTATACATCGTGAATACGCACCACAGCGTCTTTATCCATTCATCTGTTGATGGGCATCTAGTTTGCTTCCATGTTCTGGCTACTGTAAATAGTGTTCCAGTGGACAACGGGACACGTGTGTCTTTTTCAGCCCTGGTTTCCCCAGGGTATCTGCCTAGGAGTGGGGCTGCTGAGTCATACGGTGATTTTATTCCTAGTCTTTAAAGGAATCTCCACGCCGTTTTCCATAGTGGCTCTATCGATTTACATTCCCACCAGGGATTCTTAATTTTATTATATTCTTTCTGGAAAATCATGTGTTCCTCAGTGTTTGGGCTGTCTGAAACCTGGGAGCTAAGCTGAGTTTTCTTTTTCCTAAGTGGGGATGATGGACACCTAAAAGGTCAACGCACTTGATGAGTCAGCTGGTTGTCTCAGATTAGGAAAAGAACCCTTCTTCGCCCTAACAGTTATAAAAGCTACCACTCCCTCTTTTAATATCCACATGCAAACAATTGCAAACAAGTTGCAAACAACTTAATTTTGCAATACCAACTGCTTCCAGCCAAAGGAAACCTCAGGTCATTTTCTCCACTGCTCACAAAATGCAGCTGGAGTGCTGCAGGCAGGTTTGAAGTGTGGAATGTGGTGGCTCTGAGCATTTGCAGGAGTGCGGGGCATTGCAGAGGAAAGCAACGAGCTGGGGAAATGGTCTGGAGAGATTTTACATTATTTAAGAGCAACCACGGTAAGAGCTATAAAGCATATGGAACTGGCCTGCCCTCAGCTGTCTGGTGCTCCTGGGCAGTCCGCTCAGAGGGTCCTAGTCTAACTACCAGACGGTCTCCCATGCGCAGGGTCTCTGGGGGGTTCAGTTCTGGCATAACGTGATCTGGTGCTCATTTCCTTCACGCAGAGGTTTTGCTGAATCTGCATGTTTTGACGGTAAACTGGAGGCCCTGCAAAGCTCACCCAGTCAGTCACGACCCCTGCCCTGGCCTGTGCCACCCATCGTCTTGTTTGGGAGAGGGGCCCCCAGACCATCAACGCTGAGTCAAGCTGGAGCAGCTATACCTTATGAACAACACATCAGTGTCCTGTGTCCCCCCACTAGCCTTACAGGAGAGTCCCTCACCTCGTCCTTGCTTCCTCCCTCTTCCAACACCTACCAATGGCAGTTCTGCTGCTCTGTGGTACAACTCCGCCACGTGAGAGTTCCGCTCTGAGTTAACCAGCAGCTGTGGCTGTTAAGACGGGAAGTGGCTCTTATCAATGTTCCGTAGGCACTGCCAGTCACCCGGGGGCAGCCACCAGCGCTTCCTGCCTCTTCTCACTGGACATTAGCTTTCCTCCCCCTCCCTCTCCTGGCACCCTTTTATCAGCCAAACACCACCACCTCCACCCCTGAGAGCCAGACAGCGTTTTGGTTCACCACCTGGGAAGTGACTCAGTGTTGGATGGGAGGACTTGGGAGGACTGCTTTCTCAGAGACTGGCGATGATCTTCACGCTATTAAACACAGTCTAACACTGTGTCTTTTCCTTCCCTGCCCTCTCGCTCTTCTATCATCTGCCACATAACGATTCCCTTCACTCACTCATTCATTTGGTTGCACTGAGAACTATGTGGGATCTTAGTTCCCTGGACAGGGATGGAACCCACATCCCCGGCATTGGAAGGCAGAGTCTGAAACCACCGGACCACCGAGGAAGTCCCTATTCCCTCCATCTGTTTGCGGAAACACACTGACTGAAACTGCCCACCCTGGCCAGGCAGCAAAGGAACTGTTTGCATGAGTTATTTCACAACAGGTCTTAGGAAGGAACACGAAACTAACCAGCCACCACCAACCAGAAGACTTCGGGAAAGGCCAAAAGGAGATGCCACTGGTCCTGCCACCTCCCAGAATCCTTCCTGCTGGCTTCTGTCTTGGCTGACCAATGCATGCGCCACCAGGAAGGACCTCGAGTCAAGAGAGGTTGGCCAAAGAAATCCCATCACCATCAAACCTGAGACTGCGAGCCATGTTGCAGAACAGTTCCCCTGGATTCCCTTACGCTTCTGCTCTCGGCCCGGGAGCCCCTTGCAGTGAAGCCTCTTGCTTTGTCAGCTCGTACGTCTCTTTGGACAATTCATTTCTGAGCGTTAGACAAAAGCCCACTCTTGGACCCTGGAAGGGGCTCCCTTCCTGCAATGAAGGGTGACTCTGGTGGACTGTCCTTTGCTGTGACTGAGAGCCCACCATCCAGCGCACTGAGGGGCCAACCCGCTTCCTCACCGGTGGACCAGATCCAGCGGCCGCAGCTCGGACCCTTCTGTCTCTGGTCTTCCCCCGACGTGGACAACTGGCCCGAGTGGCCTGACCCGGGAGGCAACAAGAGACTGCACTGAGCTCTTTCCCCTTCCCTCTCTCTCTCCGCTCCTTAACCCTTCCTATCCTACCCTTTTTTCTAAGTCCCCCAGTCCTGGACGCAGGAGTCTGGTCAAAGGGCTCAGTCTGAGCTGAGGGTTGGAGCTTGATCGTCTCTGGTTGGCAGAGAGAGAACTGGAATTCTGGCTCTGTTCTGGTCTGGTTTCTGGCAGGGCCGAGTTCCAGTCCTCCCTTCCCTGGAAGCTCAGGGTGCAGTCCGTGTGATGCCTGGGTGTCTGCAGGTGGCAAGAGGCATCTGTAAGCCCATCCCTTCAGTCCCCCTTCCCCCGCCTCCTTCACGTTCTTCTTTCAACCTGGCCTCCTTTCCTCCCTTTGAATCTTTGAAGACCTGAGGTATTTCCATTTACTCTGTTCGTACTTGTCTCTATAGGAGGTTTTCTGAGAGACGGTAATCTTGTATTTAAGGGGCTGTCTGACTAGGACTACCGGGCCTGTGTGTGTCTTATACTTTGTGTTCTGGGCTGTGATTTGTGAGAGCCATTCTGTTTAGACCCCAGAGAAAGTTGGTTTAGGTAAAAGTGTGAAAAACTGGTTCCAAAGCTGGTTTGTTTTACATAAACAGTAAGAGCAAGGCTGGTAAAAAGACCTTTCAGAATTCTGACCCTGAGGGGAACGAGCTCTAGCAGAGCTTGCCTGCCTCGCCCTGTGCCTTGAAACCAGGCTCTCAGGAGCACTGGACCTAGGTGATCTCTCACTCCCGAGACTGCGGGGGAGACAGGAGAAGCCTGAAAACGTCTGTTTATCCCAACTGTCACTTATAAACTAGTGAATCTGATGTATCAACATCTGATTCATAACTAAGCTTAGAAAATGAAGTTAGATTTCACGTTGTGTCTGTCTAGATATGTGTATGTCTCTGTATGTGTCTTTGGTTAATATTGTTGAGATTAATTTGTAAATGAGCTCTGCCTAATTGGTTTAAGGAAAAGTAAGCACTTACAAATCAAACAATTCTAAATTAAGCTAAATAAATTTCAGGTCCTTGTGAACTGGGAAATAGCCAGTATTAAATTAATACCTGGTAATACATACGTGTCTTTAGAACCATCAATAAGTAAAACATTTCTGTTGTAACTAGCTTTACTAGAGGACAAATATGATCATATTCTATCTCTAAAAATTTGTTGACAACAAAAGGAACTTAATGCGGAAAAACTTCTAAGAAAAATAAATGTGTTTTCAGTAAAAGAAGGTATGAGAAATGAATAAATACTGAAATGACTAAGTTATGCATGATCAGGATTTTCTAAAATTGGATTACAATTAGTCGGGTAAATGATTTTGTTAGGAATGACACCGTCATAGAACCAACTCGGTCCAAGACGGCAGAGTCAACTTTTACTGACCTTGAGCCTCAGCATACATCCATTGTGACAGATGAGCAATAAGCTAAGTGGCACACCCACCAGCACTGGCTAAATCTGAGTGTTCTAAACTCTCTTGATTTTTTTGACAAAACATCCTAAATCAAATTCTATTGAAGTTCTTTTGACCTTTGTTACCTTTAAGATGCTTCAAACGGGCCCCGAAACATCCCAAAGAGAGACATTAAACTAATTATGTTCATTTGGTTGGTTACATTATATGGAAATATTATCAAATGAGTAATAAATGCTCTCAGGTTATACTGTATGGTATTACTAATACAGATATTCTAGAGGTTATAAGGAGCTCTTAAAAATCTGATATATCCTGGTAAAGTGTTATCAGTCATAATTCTTGCAGCACTATCTCCAACCCAGATGAAAGGACCCTTGTCAGGGCCCCTGCAACGGACTGGTCTATAGTGAAGATGGCTGACCTCAAAATCATCTTAAAATGACTCTCAAAGGCAAAACTATACTCACACCAGGACGAGAAGACAACGACATCAGAGAGAAACAGTTTGCCCAAGGTCCTCGATGTGACTTGTATGATCTATGTTTTCCTGATGTCTTGGACTTTTGTGTGTGAATCAATTTTTTTTTCTATTGTAGGCATGATCCAATGCTACTTTTAGAAATCAATCCAATTGCTGGGTTTATGGCCAATTACCTGTATCTAGTAGTTCTGGGTTACCCTGGTGGATCTCTCCCCTCCAAGCCTCTAACTGGATGACCTTTAGCAAAGTTCAGCTCTGTTCTGTCTGCTCCTGACATTACTAGATGGGATTCCCCTCACCTGGCCAATTAACAATGCCTGCTCTGATCCTGGCCATAAATATGAGTTTTCTTCTATTACTCAAGCTTAGTAAGTTTCAGCCAAGGAATAAAATCTCCCACAATTATGGGATGGATTTATGAAGAAAACACCAGGCTATGGTAATTTAAGTTTAAAGTCTCCTATATGTTGGGAGCAATTAAATCATACTAAGGAATCAGTATAGTAACACCAGGAAACTGGGCTATGTGACTTATAGACAGTGAAGTGAAAGGAAAAGGAGAAAAGGAAAGATATACCCATTTGAATGCAGAGTTCCAAAGAACAGCAAGGAGAGATAAGAAAGCCTTCCTCAGTGGTCAATGGAAAGAAACAGAAGAAAACAATAGAATGGGAAAGACTAGAGATCTTGTCAAGAAAATTAGAGATACCAAGGGAACATTTCATGCAAAATGGGAACAATAAAGGACAGAAATGGTCTGGACCTAACAAGCAGAAGATGTTAAGAAGAGGTGGCAAGAATACACAGAAGGACTGTACCAAAAAGATCATCACGACCCAGATAATGACGATGGTGTGATCACTCACCTAGAGCCAGACATCCTGGAATGTGAAGTCAAGTGGGCCTTAGGAAGCATCACTACGAATAAAGTTAGTGGAGGGGATAGAATTCCAGCTGAGCTACTTCAAATCTTGAAAGACGATGCTGTGAAAGTGCTGCACTCAACATGTCAGCAAATTTGGAAAACTCAGCAGTGGCCACAGGACTGGAAAAGGTCAGAAGGTCAGTTTTCATTCCAATCCCAAAGAAGGGCAATGCCAAAGAACGTTCAAACTACTGCACAACTGCACTCATCTCACATGTTAGCAAAGTAATGCTCAGAATTCTCCAAGCCAGGCTTCAGCAGTGCGTGAATCGGGAACTTCTAGATGTTCAAGCTGGATTCACAGAAAGCAGAGGAACCAGAGGTCAAAGTGCCAACATCCACAGATCATCAAAAAAGCAAGAGTTCCAGAAAAACATCTACTTCTGCTTCACTGACTGTGCCAAAGCCTTTGTGTGGATCACAACAAAATGTGGGAAATTTTTAAAGAGATGGGAATATTAGGCCATCTCACCTGCCTCCTGAGAAATCTGTATGCAGGTCAAGAGGTAACAGTTTGAACCGGACATGGAACAACAGACTGGTTCCAAACACGGAAAGGAGTACGTCAAAGCTGTATATTGTCACCCTGCTTATTTAACTTATATGCAGAGTACATCATGAGAAACGCTGGGCTGGAAGAAGCACAAGCTGGAATCAAGATTGCTGGGAGAAATATCAATAACCTCAGATACACAGATAACCCCACCCTTCAGGCAGAAAGCGAAGAAGAACTAAAGAGCCTCATGATAAAAGTGAAAGAGAAGTATGAAAAAGTTGGCTTAAAACTCAACATTCAAAAAACAAAGATCATGGCATCTGGTCCCATCACTTCATGGCAAATAGATGGTGAAAATATGGAAACAGTGACAGACTTTATTTTGGGGGGCTCCAAAATCACTGCAGATGGTGACTGCAGCCATGAAGTTAAAAGATACTTGCTCCTTCAAAGAAAAGCTATGACCAACCTAGACAGCATAGTAAAAAGCAGAGACATTACTTTGCAAACAAAGGTCCATCTAGTCAAAGCTACGGTTTTTCCAGTAGTCATGTATGGATGTGAGAGTTGGACTATAAAAAAAGCTGAGTGCCGAAGAATTGATGCTTTTGAAGTGTGGTTTGGAGAAGACTCCTGAGAGTCCCTTGGATTGCAAGAAGATCCAACTAGTCAATCGTAAAGGAAATCAGTCCTGAATATTCATTGGAAGGACTGATGCTGAAGCTGAAGCTCCAATACTTTGGCCACCTGATGTGAAGAACTGACTCACTGGAAAAGACCCTGATGCTGGGAAAGATTGAAAGCAGGAGGAGAAGGGGACGACAGAGGCTGAGATGGCTGGATGGCATCACTGACTCGAATGACACGAGTCTAAGCAAGCTTCACGAGTGGGTGATGGACAGGGAAGCCTGGCGTGCTGCAGTCCATGGGGTCACAAAGGGTCAGACACGACTGAGCAAATGAACTGAAGTTCAGGAGGAAGCAGGTGTTGCCATGACAACAGCGGGAGACACCCTCGTGGGCTCATTTCCCAAGATCCTACCATGTGCCGCATGATGCCCTACACAGGCTATGCACAGAATTATTGTGCATCCAGATATCTGGGAGGCTTTCACTCCATTCCAGGCAGAGCACTAGGCACCGGTGATAAACAGATAAACAGGACATGAGCCCTCCTAGGCAGCCCGGTGCTTAAGACGCCAAGCTTCCACTGCAGGGGTGCACGTTCCAACCCAGTTGAGGAAACTGAAGGTTTTGCACAGTGTGGTCAAAAAATTAATTAAAAATGAATAAAACATTCACTTAACAAGAAAAAGAGATAAATAAGACATGGTTCCTGCTCCACCCCTGGAATCTGATGGAGAATCAGTGAAGTATTATGGGAGGAGAGGAGAGAACAGTGTGGGAATGGCATGGTAGACTTCTCAGAGAAAGAGATGGCTGAGTTAGGTAGTAAATAAGCAGAGAAGTCATCCAGAAGAGGGGGGAAGGCACTTCGGCTGAGAGACAAAGGCAAAAACATACGAATAAGCATGGAATGGTGGCAGACCGAGGGAAGCAAGCAGAAGATGAGCGGTTCAGCGCTGATGGAGTGTAAACGGCACCACAGGGAGGCTGCAAGGCTGGATGGACTATGACTGTCCCTAAATGTGACGTAGTGGAAAATGTTAAAAAAAAAACAACACAAAACTAGAGAGAATAGTACAATGAATCCCAATATGCCTGTCCCTCACCTTAGTTATTAGAATTTGGTCCTTTTGTTTCAATTCTATCTCCTTATCCTCCCTCTTCTACCCCCGTCCCCAACTAGATAATTTAAAAAACAAATCCTAGACATAACATCATTTAATCCACAAATACTTCAGTATGTCTCTTTAAAAGGAACTCTTAAACATATAAGCACGTGCGTAACATCACAATACCATTATCACAACTAAAACATTAATTTTTAAAAATTTATTAGTTTTTACTTTTTATTTAATGGACACTAAATGATTTTTTTTTTTTTTTGAGGAACAAAGAAAAAGCCTTTATTTGCTGCTAGCTAGCAGGTCAGTCTGAAAATGAGACTCCTCTGTCTTCTTGGAGTTAGCTGAGGTTTTGTATGTTACAAGTATTTAGATTGGCCAGGAGAAAGAAAAGAATAAGGAAATGAGAATGCAACCAGCGGGGCAATACAGCTGTGCCATTAATTTTTAGAGGCGGATGTCTTAATGATAAGGGCTTCCCTGGTGCCTCAGTGGTAAAGAATTCATCTGCCAATGCAGGAGGCTCTGGTTCCATCCCTGGGTCGGGCAGATCACCTGCAACCAACAGAAGACCCGCTGGCGACGGACCTTCAAGACAAACCGCCACCGCCGGGGGCGTGGGTCGCTTTATTCCGAGACAACCGGGGTGGGGGAAACAAGGGAAGGGCTGCCAGTCGGGCACCAGGCGCCCACCCGTGGAGGAGCTCGCTGCTCCCCGCCGCCCCGCCGTCCCCGCCGGGGTGGAAATCGGCGTGACACGCAGCGAGCATGGCGGCCGTCTTCAGCCCCTGGGCGTCACTAAACGATTTTAAATAGCCAAAACATTTTAACAATCACTTGGGACTTTTAAAATCTTATTCTGCTAAAAAAATTTTTTTCAAATTGTTATTTTACAACTTCTTTTTTCTTCCCTGAGGTGAGCAGACGTCTAATTTATTAAGTCTCTGCCTTATCCTAAATAATTTTTTATCATCACCCCCTTAAACTCATGAGGATGTCTACTATCAAAACGCCAGAACGCAACAAGTATTGGCAAGAATATAGAGAAACTGGAACTCTTGTGCACATAAAGTGGGGGATATGCAAGGGGTGCCCCACTATGAGAACATGGGTCCCTAAAAGGCAAGCCTTCCTGTGTTGGTAAGCAACCTCTCATCTAGAACAATGCCATTTCCAAAAGAATTGAAACCAAGGGTTTGTATACCCACGCTCATAGTAGCATCATCCACAACAGCCAAAAGGTGGAAGCAACCCAAGCGTCCATCAATGGACGAATGGATAAAGCAAAGCATGGCGTACCCACACAAGCCTTAAAAGGGAAGGAAGTCTGGACACATGCTATAACGCGGATGAAGCGCAAATGCACTGTGAGTGAGCTGAGCCAGTCACAGCAGGACAAAACAAACACTCCACGATTCTCCTCATTCGAGACACCTGAAGCGGTCAAATTCATTAAAGACGGAAGGTAAAACGGCGGTTTCCAGAAGCCGGAGAGAGGAAGAATCGCGAGGTATTTTTAACGGGTACAGTGTTTTCAGTTTTGTAAGATGAAAAGTTCTGAAGGTGGAGGGTGGTGCGGCTGCGAATGTGGACTTCATGCCACTGAGCTGCACACTTAAACATGGTTAGGATGGTAAACTTTTGCGTCATCTGTCTTTTACCACAATTTACAATTAACCCTTTATTATTATCCTGTATCCCATCAGTGTTCACATTTTCCTGTCTCGTCAATACCTTTTGCAAACAAAACAAAAACAAAATTAAGCATGATAAATTATGGAACATTTCAAATACACACTACAAGAGAAAGGTACAATGACGTCTACGCACCTACGGCTCAAGTGAAACAACACACAGCCCATCTTCTCTCATGCATATCCTCCCCATGCTCCTCGGGCTGACCGAAGAGTCACATAATTTCTCCCTAAATGCTTCAGCATGTATCGATAAAATATAAATGCTCTTTACAAGATAATCACGGGGACTTCCCTAGTGGTACAGTGGCTAAGACTCCAAGCTCCCAATGAAGGGGGCCCAAGTTCACACACCGCAACTATCAAAGGTCCTACATGCTGCAACTACGATCTGGCACAGCCAAAAAATAAATTAAATAAATCAAGGGTGAGCCTAAGGTCTTAAAGAAAACAAAAGACGATCACCAAAGAAGCACTTTAGAAATGTGAACTAAAAATGTTAGTAGTAATAACAGGGGATTCCCTGGCGGCCCAGTGGTTAAGAATCCGCCTTGCAGTGCGAGGACACTGATCTGACCCCTGGTCTGGGAAGACCCCACGTCTGGGAGCAACTAAACCCGCAAGCTGCAACTCCTGAGCCTGTGCTCGGAGCCCTGAGCTGCAGCCACTGCGCCCGCGCACCCCAGTGTGTGCTCTGCAACCGCAGGGGCCATGCGGCGAGAGGCCCGAGCACCGCAGCCGGAGAAAGCCCGTGTGCAGCAAGAACGGCCCAGCAGAGTCGAGAATAAACAGATACTAAAAAAACCTAAAGACATTACAGAAACGTGACGAGGGATAATCGAGCTTACAGAGGGAGAGACAGACAAAGCAGGTTAGCGGCCACCTAGGGGTGGAAGCGGAGAAGGCAACGGCACCCCACTCCAGTCCTCTTGCCTGGAAAATCGCGTGGACGGAGGAGCCTGGTGGGCTGCAGTCCATGGGGTCGCTAAGAGTCGGGCTTCACTTTCACTTTTCACTTTCATGCATTGGAGAAGGAAATGGCAACCCACCCCAGTGTTCTTGCCTGGAGAATCCCAGGGACAGAGGAGCCTGGTAGGAGGCCGTCTCTGGGGTCGCAGAGAGTGGGACACGACTGAAGCGACTTAGCAGCAGCAGCAGGGGTGGAAAGGGGGGCGGGGTGGGGGGCGCAATGGCTGAGGGGTGCAGGCTTCTGTCTGCAGGGATAACATGTTCTCAAGTTGACTGTGCTGATGGTCACACTTAGGCACGATTAATTACTGGGAATAAACTAAAAATTACTGAACTGTACACTTTAAATGGATGCTATGTAAATTATGTCTCAATAAATGTTTTTAAAAAGCGGAGGAAAGAAACTGCTTGACAGCCAGAGAGGGTCAAAGGAGGGTTATTTTAGAGTAATACTTGAGCTCACTTAAAGAACAGCAGATAACCAACCACTCATTGATTAGACTAGATCTCTCTGATAGCCTCTGGAACCCTGTTCTAAGAATTCAGTCAGGCATAGGAATATGACTATGCAAAAATGTATCATGATATCTTTTCCTTCCTCAGCTCTTCGTGAAGCCTCCTCTCAGACAACCACTCCGCCTTCCTGCATTTCTTTTTCTTTGGGATGATTCTGGTCACTGCCTGCCGCATAATGTTACTAATCTCCCTCCGTGGTTCTGTGGGCATTCTGTCTCTACCAGATCTCATCCCTTGAATCTATTCATCACTTTCACTGTATAATCATAAGGGTCATACCTGAATGGCCTTCTGGCTTCCCCTACTGTCTTCAATTTAAGCCTGGATTTTGCAATAAGTAGTTGATAGTCTGAGCCATCAGATCCAGGTTTTGTTTTTGCTGACTGTATAGAGCTTCTCCATCTTTGACTGCAGAAACTGTCACCAATCTGATTTCGGTGCTGACCGTATGGTGGCATCCATGTGCAGAGCCGCCTCTTGTGCTGCTGGGGAGGGGTTGCTGTGGCCAGTGTGCTCTCTTGGGAGAACTCTGCATTTGCCCTGCTTCATTTTGCACTCCAAGGCACAATGAGAGAAGCAAAGCATGAGGGGAAGAGAAGAAGAAGGGAAGGGCGAAAGGGAAAGACACCGAGCTGCAAACAGAGTTCCAGAGAATAGAAAGCAGAGACAAGAAAGCCTTGTAAAATGAACGCTGCAAAGAGATACGAGGAAAACAACAGAAAGGGGAAGACTAGAGGTCGCTGCAAGAAAACGAGATATCAAGGGACCATTTTATGCAAGGATGGGCACGGTAAAGGACAGAAATAGTAAGGACCTAACAGAATCAGAAGAGATTAAGAAGAGGTGGCAAGAATACACAGGAGAACTATACTAGAAAGGTCTTAACAACTGGGATAACCACAATGGTGTCATCACTCACCTAGAGCCAGACATCCTGGAATGAGAAGTCAAGCAGACCTTAGGAAGAAGCATCACTATGAACAAAGTTAGTGGAGGTGACGGAATTCCAGCTGAGCTATTTCAAATCCTAAAAAATGATGCTGTGAAAGTGCTGCACTCAATATGCCAACAAATATGGAAAACTCAGCAGTGGCCCCAGAGCTAGAAAAAGTTCAGAAGATCAGTTTTCATTCCAATCCCAAAGTATGTCAAGGCTGTATATTATCACCTTGATTATTTAACATATGCAGAGTACATCGTGCAAAATCCCGCCTGGATGAAGCACAAGCTGGAATCAAGATTGCAGGAGAAACATCAACAACCTCAGATACACAGATGACACCACTCTAACGGCAGAAAGCAAAGAGGAACTACAGAGCCTCTTGATGAGGGTGAAAGAGGAGAGTGAAAAAGCCGGCTTAAAGCTCGGCATTAAAAAAACTAAGATCAGGGCGTCCAGTCCCATCACCTCATGGCAAATAAAGAAACAGTAGAAGCAGTGACAGACTTTCTCTTCTTGGGCTCCAAAATCACTGCAGATGGTGACTGCAGCCATGAAATTAGAAGACACTTGCTCCTTGGAAGGAAAGCTATGACCAACCTAGACAGAACATTAAAAAGCAAAGACATCACTCTGCCGACAAAGGTCCGTCTAGTTAAAGCTACGGTTTTTCCAGGGGTCATGTACGGATGTGAGTGTTGGAACACAAAGAAGGCTGAGCACCAAAGAATTGATGCTTTTGACCTGTGGTGTTGGAGAAGACTCTTGAGAGTCCCTTGGACAGCAAAGAGATCAGACCAGTCAATCCTAAAATAATCGACCCTGACTATTCATTGGAGGACTGATGCTGAAGCTCCAATACTTTGGCCACCTGATGCAAGAGCCAGCTCATTGGAAAAGACCGTGAAGCTGGGAAAGATTGAAGGCAAAGGAAAAGAGGGTGGCGCAAGTTGAGGTTAGATTGCATCATCAACTCAAAGGATACGAATCTGAGCCAACCCCAAGAGACAGCGAAGGACAGGGGCGCCTGGCGTGCTGCAGTACATGGGATGGCAAAGAGCTGGACACAACTCAGTGACTGAACAACAATCGTGACAACTACTAAAGTATGAACACCATGACCGTTCTGTCTGTGGGGAAATTCTGTAGGAGCTCAGGACTTCCCTAGTGGTCTAGTGGCTGAGAATCTGCCTGCCAATGCAGGGAACATGGGTTCTATCCCTGGTCCGGGAAGATTCGACATGCCAAAGAGCAAGTAAGCCTGTACACCACAACTGTGAGCCCAAGCTGTAGAGCCCGTGTCTGCAACAGGAGAAGGCGCCACAACGAAAAGCCTGGTCACCATAACCAGACAGCAGCCGTGCAAAGCAGCAAAGACCCAGATCAGCCAACAATAAATAAATAAACTTAGAAAAATTAAAAAAAACAAACCAATGCTATGACCTTGGCCAAGCCCTCCACCTGGATTCTTACCCTACTTGGCCTTTCAATGAGATCCTAGCTCATTCAATTACCATCTTATTCTCTATTTGCTATTCATTTCCCTCCTTACCAGTTCCTTCCTCCCCTAAACACTGACGAGTGCTCAGCACCTGCAATCTTTTAAACTCCACCCTACTCTACAAACCATGAGCACAGTGTTAAGTGACAGGGAGGCTGAGTTTGAACGCTGGTTCGGCTGCTTAAGTGCTGTATGCCCACACGCAAATCATCAAACATCCCGAGATTTGGTTCCTCATGTGAAAAACAAGGGCAGGGGGTGAGTGCTGGGAAGAGCCACTTCTGGAGAGAGGGAGGAGCACCACTGCCTCTTACTGAGCTTCTTCAGAGGCCAGACTCCATTTTGCCATACTCACCAAGGTGACCTCCTGGTTCTTAAATCCGAGCAACACTTTTCAAACTGTGTCTACTTGGCCTTTTTGAGGCCCTGAGCTCCGAGCGCCGCTAAACTTCTTCCTCCCTTAAGGCCCATGCAACCAACCGCTCTGGACCTGCTCCTGTCCCCAAGGGCACTCTCTGCAGGCTGCTCCGGCTCATGCCTGCTCCTTCAGTGATGACAGCCGCAGGACGTGCGTCCCTCTTCACTGTTCTCATCTCCCCAGGCAAGCCCATCCACAGCCTGAAACCTGGCACAGAGCAGGCACTCCAGTATTTACCGAGTGAACATTTCCCGAATCATCATCTTTGCGACCAGCCCTCTGTCCTGTGCCCTGCGTAGGTGGAAACTGGTAATGTCCACATGGAAATTAGATAGGCCATCCTCCGAGTTCAACTCTTTGCCTTCTCCCCAACTCAGCCCCTCCCCTTCTTGCCCCCTGACTCGGTGCATGACTGAAATCTTGACCTATCAGATGATTAGGGCTAGATTTCTGTTGACTTATCTTTTTAATCTCTCTAGTGAGATTCCCCCATGCCACCTCCATCGCAGTTCTTTTATTTTTCCCCCCAGACTACTGAAGTAACTTCATGCTGATCTGTTTCTATTCTCCCGGTCTAACGCACTCTTACTACGTTCAACATGATCTCTATAAAACACATATTTTAACCATTTAAAATTAGCTACTTCCCTATCACTTAGGCATGAAGTTCCAATTCCTTAAGCTAGCATGCACAGGCCTGTTTGATCTGATCCCAGTAACCTTCTCTGTTTAATCTCCTGCTAGTACTTTGAAGCCTGGACTTAAACTGAACTCCTTTCAGGACTGAGAATGTATCTCTGGCCTGGGAACCTCCTACTAGTAACATTTAGCTCAAACATCAACTCCTGCAGTACGTTTTCGCTGGCCACTTCCCCCAAACTTGGCCAAGTTCCTATGCTGCCCCCTAGCGCCCTGACAAAACTCTGCACTTCCACTCCGCGACCCGTCACACTGTGAACACTCGCTGATCTGCGTCTCTGCATCTCCCTCCACCCACGGAGGGCAAGAGCCCTGCCCCTTTCATCTGCAGTCCCAGACCCAATGCTCAGCAAGTTACAGGTACCCAGCAAGCATTTCCAGAAGGAACCCGCCCAGCTTCCCCATCACTTCCGTTCAGTCTTACTCTACTGGTTCTTTAGCCCCCTGGATATCTGCCCTTCAGTTTCGTGGGCTCTCTGCCCAATAATGGGTACGAGTTCACTTAATCTCCACAACCACCTATGTCATGGACTTAGTGCGAATGGAAAGTGAGTGGTGAACCAGGATTTAAACACAGATCTATCCGATTTAAAACTTAACCTCAAAACTTAACATACACCCATGGCTGATTCATGTCAATGTGTGGCAAAAGAACTACAATATTGTGAAGTTAGCTTCCAATTAAAAAAAAAAAAACAAAACTTAATGTCTTTACTTATCAATGCTCTGCTTTCCTGCTCCTCTTAGAGGGAAACATCTCACCTTGCAAAGATTAACTTCCTTCAGCTGCACTGTCTTATTTTTTCTGAACCTGCCTCATCTGAGACTTTCTCCCTTCAAATTCTTCCCCTTTCCATCTCAGGAAAAATTTAATGTTGTTGGTTAGTTGCTAAGTCTTGTCTGATTCTTTTGCAACCCTGTGGTATATCCTATGCCGCCTCTGTCCAGTGGATTTCTCAGGCAAGAATACAGAGTGGGTCGCCAGTTCCTTCTCCAGGGCATCTTTCCAACCCAGGGATCAAGCCTGTGTCTCCTGCATTGTCAGGCGGGTCTTTCCACTGAGCCTAGAGCAGTGGTTCTCAGTGTAGTCCCAGATCAGTAGTGTCACCCAGGAACCTGTCAGAGACGCAAACTCTGAGGCACTGACCTGGGTTAATGAGACCCACTGAATGAGAAGTGTGGGCGTGGGCTCAGAAACAGTTCTAACAAGGCCGCCAGGTGTAAGCACGTGAAAACAAGCAGGTGAAACTAATTTTAACATCTTATTTAACCCACTATATTGCTATTTCAAGTGTAATATTTAAAAGATTTTGCAGAGAACAAGATAGCGGAGGAGCAGGTGGGTGTGGAGTACGTCTCTCTCCACAGATACATCAGGAATACACCTTCAGACACAGACGTGCAGGGAGAACACCAGCTGAGAATGGACAGGAGTACCTGACCAGTGGAAAAGAATATATAAAACCACGCAAACTCGGTAGGATGAGGAACTAGGGGGAAACAGAGGAGGGTTAATAGGACTGGACCTGCCCTCGGCAGGTGGGGGAACTGAAGCAGGGGTCCAATCCCCACCTGGGGCAAGTATCCGAGTCAGAGGAGAAACATTTAAGGCTGGGAGTGAAACAGCTCATCTGTGGCAGCCTAAATGGGATGAGAATCAGAACTTGCTGCAGCCATACATACCCCGGACAGGGACGCAGGCCCCCTGAAGTCTCAGTGGCTGGGAGTTGGCATTTAGGGATTACACAGCAATCCCAGGGGGAGGGCTGCTGTTGACTATGGAGAGACGGACCGAGGGGACGTGAGGGAGGAGATCATGGTGGGAAATGCCTGTGCAGGAAAGCCGGGCAGCCGTGGAAGCAAGGTGACACAGCTGAGTCATGTGTAGGGGGTGGAGCCATCACCATAGTCTCTCTCCCCCCACAGGCAAGCACTGGCCGCTGAACAATAGAGAGGCTGGCCCATCAAATGCCTGACACACTGAACTACGGAGCAGGACCCCACCCAGGGTGCTCCTTTCAGTGGCTGATGTGCCAGACTACAGAGCAGAACCCCACCCAGGATGCCCCTTTAAGTGCCTGACACGCTGATCTACAAAGCAGGACCTCTAAACAATAGAGAGGCTGGCCCATCAAATGCCTGACACACAGAACAACAGAGAAGGACCCCAGGCAAGGGAGCCCTCTAAGTGCCTGAACGGGAGGAGATATGGAGAAAGACTGGCCAAAGAGGCCTTCTGATCGCCAGCTACAAGAGGCTTGAAAAACGACTCAGATAGGACCATAATTCCTGGGGCGCAGGCAGTCCGTGTCCCTGCACACTTTGCGCCACCAGGGTTCCCGCAAGCCAAGCAGCTGCGCCACCTTCACACTTAACTCTCACTGGGGCAGAGCTGCCACAGGCAAAAAAAAAAAATCTTCCATCTATACACACAGGGTCGCTTCGGTCATGTCCAACTCTTTGCGCCCCTGTAGACTGTGGCCTGCCAGCCTTCTCTGTCAAGAATACTGGAGCGTATTGGCCAATACTGGTTGCCATACCCTTCTAGAGACTCTATTTCCTGCTGCCCTAGCCGCCAACCCCCCTGAGTACCTGGTGCTGCCAGAACCCTTGCGACCCAAGCAGCTGCCCCACCTCCACACCTGGCCCTCACTGGGGCAAACCCAAGCCCTCCACGGCAGCCCCGGGAGCAAACCCCAGTACAATCCACACGTAGAGGTGAGATAAAACCACAATTGAAACCCAGGGGCAGTGTGGCTAGGGAAGAAGACCTAAAACCTTCCCACCAGCTGTACAAGCTGCAGGTTAAATCCTCACGATCAACTAGGCAGACTCTGTGTCTATGGAATATATAAAAGGACACTGAGAGCTCCCATAGAAGAAAACCCACTAGTTCTGACAGCTGTGGACACTGGAGGCAAGAACACACAGGAGCAGGACCAGACCAGAATCTGAGCTGTTCCCACAACAGGTCAGAGGTCAGCACAGTACTGGAAGGCATCCTAGGGAGGTGAGATGGGCCGTGACCCCCAGAGAGGGAGGGGACTCTGACAGCAGGGGCGCGAGAAAAACAGTTATTATTCTTATGCTTTCACTTGTTCCGTAGATTCCTTTGGATTCCCCTCCCCTCCCCTGTTGTAGTTGTTGATTTTATTGGCACTATGAAATCTAATTAAGCTCTTAAGCTCTTTTTTTTCCTCACTCACATTTTTTATTGTTGTCATAAACCGCTGCCTCTACACTGGGCTTTCGCAGTTCTGTGGAGTTTTCCTCTTTTTTTCTTTTCTCTTTTTTTAATTTCAATTTTTAAAACCTATTGTTATTCTTTCTACATGTATTCCTCTGCTTTTCCTACTGTTCTCTACCCCTTGCAGCTAATCTCTAATGCGTATAAACCTTGTTTATCTGCCTCTATTTAACTTTGCATATCTATTCTCGCGCTCTTCCTCTCCTCTCCTCTCCACGTACCTGATAGCTTTATTTTCACTGTCGTATTCCCCAGCTGGCACCTCGCTTCAGGTTCGTTCTCCGCTTTGTGCTTTAGTTAGTTTTGCTCTTAACTGGCAGACATGATTTCCAGGTTCCTTTGCTTGCCAGGTCAACCTATTGCACTCTATTTCTGTTGGGCTGCTCTGATGTTGCTTATGGGTGGGTATGCATATGTGCATATTCAGTCACACTTTTTACTGTGGTCATAAACCACTGCCTCTATGTTGGGCTTTTGCAGTTCTGTAGAGTTTACCTTTTTTAATTTTTTCTTTTCTCTTTTTTATAATTTAAATGTTTAATCTTTTAAAACCTATTATACTTTTCCTACATTTATTCTGTTTGCCTTTCCTGCTGCTCCTTCCCCTGCAGTTAGTCTTTAATGTATATAATCTTCTCCATCCGCCTCTATTTAACTCTGCATATCTAGTCTTGCTTTCTTTTCTTTCTTTCCTTTTCTCTTAACCTACTTGTCAGTTCTGTTTTCACTGCTTTATTCCCCACTTGGCACCTTGCTTTAGTTTTGTTTTCTGGTTTGTGCCTTAGTTTTGTTCTTAACTGGTAAATATAATTTTTGATTCCCTTTGTTCGCTGGGTCAATCTATTGTACTTGATTTTTGGTGGACTATTTTGACTTTGCTTATGGGTGTATATGTATATGTGTATATTCCATTAATTATTATTTCCCTGATTTTGTAACTGCCATTTGTCTGGGGTTCATCTTTGGTTTCTCGCTTTGGGGTATTTGTGTTCCTCTGAATGCCATAATAAACCACTTGTGGAATCTTCATTCCTACCAGAGATCAAGCCCTGAGCCTTTGGAGTGGGAGCACTGACTCCAAGCCCTAGATTACCAGAGAACTAAGCCTAGGGGGTATCAAATAGTGAGAACCCACACAAAGGAAACCACTTGAACACAAGACCCAGCATCACCCAACCACCAGTAGCACCCTGTGCAGGAATCCTCATCTAAACAACAAACAACACAAAAATACAAACCTAATCATCAGCAGATTAGATTACCAACTCACCCAGCCTTGCCCATCAGAGGAAAAACAAAACAACCTGAAAAAGAATTCAGAATAATGATAGTAAAGATGATCAAAAACCTTGAAAACAGAATGGAGAAAATGCAAGAATCAATTAACAAAGACCTAGAAGAATTAAAGAATAAGCATACAGAGACAAACACCACAATTATTGAAATGAAAAATACTCTGGAAGGAATCAATAGCAGAATATCTGAAGCAGAAGAACAAATCGTGAGCTGGAAGATAGAATGGTGGAAATAACTTCTGAAGAGCAGAATAAAGTGAAAAGAAACTGAGGACAGTCACAGGGACCTCTGACAATATCAAGCACACCAACATTTGAGTTACAGGGGTCCCGGTTAAGAAGAGAAGAAAAAGAAAGGGTACGACAAAATTTCTGAAGAGACTGTAGCTGAAAACTTCCCCAACATGGTGAAGGAAATTACCAATCAAGTCCAAGGGGCACACAGAGTCCCATACCGGATAAACCCAAGGAGAAACATGCCAAGACACACACTAATCAGACTAACAAAGACTAAAGATAAAGAAAGAGCAGTGAGGGAGAAGCAACAAGGAGCATACGAGGGAAACCCCAGACACTTAACGGCTGATCTTTCAGCAGAAACTCTGTAGGCCAGAATGGCAGGATATATTCAAAGCCCTGAAAGGGAAAAACCTACAATCAAGATTATTGTACCCAGCAAGGATCTCATTCAAAACTGATGGAGAAATAAAAAGCTTTTCAGACAAGCGAAAGTTAAGAGGATTCAGTACTACCAAGCCAGCTTTACAACAAATGTTAAAGGGACTTATATGGTCAAGAAATACAAGAGAAGGAAAAAGATCTACAAAGTCAACCCCAAACAATTAAGAAAATGGCAATAGGAACATATATATCAATAATTTCTTTAAATGTAAATGGATTAAATGCTCCAACCAAAAGACAGACTGGCTGAATGGATACAAAAACAAGACCCATATATATGCTGTCGACAAGAAACCCACAAGAAACCTAAAGACATATAGACTGAAAGCGAAAAGATGGAAAAATGTATTCCATGCAAATGGGAAGCAAAAGAAATCTAAGCAGCAACCCTCATATCAGACAAAATAGACCTTAAAATAAAGAAGATTACAAGCGATAAGGAAGGACGCTACATAATGATCAAGGGATCCATCCAAGAAGAAGACATACAACTGTAACTATCTATGCATCCAACATCGGCGCACCTCAACACATAAGACAAACACAGAGATAAAGGGAGAAGCGGACAGTAACGCAGTAACAGCAGGAGACTCCAACCCCCCGCTCACACCAGTGGACACACCGAAACAGAAAACTAGTACGGAAACGCGAGTCTTAAAAGATACATGAGATGAGATGGATCTCAGTGACATCTTCAGGACATCCCATCCAGAATACACCTTCAAGTGCACATGGAACATGCTTCAGAATAGACCACATCTTGGGTCACAAATCAAACCTCAGTAAATCTATGAAAACTGTAATCGTATCAAGCATCTTCTCCCACCACAATGCTATGAGACGAGATATCAATTACAAGAAAATAACTGTAAGAAATACAAACACATGCAGATTAAACAATATGTTTCTAAATAACCAACAGGTTACTGAAGAAATCAAAAGGGAAATAAAATTTCAAGAAACAAACGACAATGAAAACCACGACAACTCAAAACCTATGGGACGCAGCAAAAACGGTTCTAAGAGGGGAGTTTATAGCGACGCAGCAAAAACGGTTCTAAGAGGGGAGTTTATAGCAATACAATCCCGCCTCAAGAAACCAGAAAAACATCGAAAGGACAACCTAACTTTACACGTAAAACAACTGGAAAAAGAACCAAAAAACCCCAAAATTAGTAGAAGGAAAGAAATCATAAAGATTCAAGCAGAAATAAGCGAAAAAGAAATGAAAGAAACAATAGTAAAAAATTAATAAAACTAAAAGCTGGTTCTTTGAGAAGATAAAATTGACAAACCTTTCACCAGACTCATCAAGAAAAAGAGAGAAGAATCAAACCAACAAAATCGGAAATGAAAAGGAGCGGTTCCAGCAGACAGTGCAGGAACACCAAGGGCGGTGAGAGGCTACTGTGAGCATATGGCACTGGAATGGGCAGCCTGGGAGAGCTGGACAGGCTCTGAGGAAAGCTCACTGTTCCAAGACTGAACCAGGGAGAAACAGAAATTACGAACAACCCAATCACAAGCACTGATACTGAAACTGCGATAAAAAATCTCCCAAAACACAAAAGCCCAAGACGAGATGGCTTCACAGGAGAACTCTATCAAACACTGAGAGAAGAGCTAAGGCCTATCCTTCTAAAACCCTCCAAAAATTGCAGAGGAAGGAACACTTCCAAACTCATTCTATGAGGCCGCCATCACCCTGATAAGACAACACAAAAAAAAACAGACAAAGACAACACAAAAAAAGAAACCTACAGGCCAATATCACTGGACTAGACACACAGTCGGTAAACAATCTGCCTGTAATGCAGCTCAATCCCGCAGTCAGGAAGACGCCCTGGAGAAGGAGATGGCAATCCACTCCAGTATTCTTGTTAAATGTGAAAGTGCTGTTAAAGTGCTGCACTCAATATGCCAGCAAATCTGGAAAACTCAGCAGTGGCCACAGGACTGGAAAAGGTCAGTTTTCATTCCAATACCAAAGAAGGGCAATGCCAAAGTGCCCAAACTACCGTTTGAGCATTTGCACTCATCTCACACGCTAGTAAAGAAATGCTCAAAATTCTCCAAGCCAAGCTTCAGCAGCAGTACGTGAACCGTGAACTTCCAGATGTTCAAGCTGGATTTAGAAAAGGCAGAGGAACCAGAGATCAAATTGCCAACACCTGCTGGATCATCGAAAAGGCAAGACAGTTCCAGACAAACATCTACGTCTGCTTTACTGATTATATACCAAAGCCTTTGACTCTGTGGATCACAACAAACTGGAAAATTCTTCAAGAGACAGGAATACCAGACCACCTTACCACCTTACCTGCCTCCTGAGAAATCTGTATGCAGGTCAAAAAGCAACAGTTAGAACCGGACATGGAACAACAGACTGGTTCCAAATTGGGAAAGGAGTATGGCAAGGCTGTACATTGTCACCCTGCTTATTTAAGTTACATGCAGGGTACATCATGCAAAATGCCAGGCTGGATGAAGCACAAGCTGGAATCAAGACTGTCAGGAGAAATATCAATAACTTCACATACACAGATGACACCACCCTTATGGCAGAAAGTGAAGGGGAACTAAAGAGCCTTTTGATGAAAGTGAAAGAGGGGAGTGAAAAAGTTGGCTTAAAACTCAACATTCAAAAAACTAATATTATGGCATCAGGTCCCATCACTTCATGACCGATAGATGGGGAAACAGTGGAAACAGTGAAAGACTTTATTTTCTTGGGCTCCAAAATCCCTGCAGATGGTGACTGCAACCATGAAATTAAAAGACGCTTGCTCCTTGGAAGAAAAGCTATGACCAACCTAGACAACATATTAAAAAGCAAAGACATTATTTTTCTGACAAAGGTCCATCGAGTCAAAGCTATGGTTTTTCCAGTAGTCATGTATGGATGTGAGAGTTGGACCATTAAGAAATCTGAGTACCAAAGAACTGATGCTTTTCAACTGCGGTGTTGGAGAAGACTCTTGAGAGTCCCTTGGACTGCAAGGAGATCCAGCCAGTCCATCCTAAAGGAAATCAGTCCTGAAAATTCATTGGAAAGACTGATGGTGAAGCTGAAATTCCAAAACTTTGGCCACCTGATGTGAAGAGCTGACTCATTGGAAAAGACCCCAATGCTGGGAAAGACTGAAGGCAGGAGGAAAAGGGGAAGACAGAGGATGAGATGGTCAGATGGCATCACCGATTTGATGGACATAAGTTTGAGGAAACGCTAGGAGTTGGTGATGGACAGGGAAGCCTGGCATGCTGCAGTCCCTGGGGTTGCAGAGTCAGACACGACTAAGCGACTGAACTGAAGTGATGAGTCTTGCCTGGAAACTCCCATAGGCGGAGGCGCCTGGTGAGCTACAGTCCGTGGGACTGCAAGGATCTAACTCGACTTACCGACCAAACCACCAGACAAGCTTCAAACCAGTCCTCCGTGCCTGGTGGCTGTGGACGCACAGCTGGGCGGCACAGCTCCAGAAACCCGCGCTGAAGCTGTGTCCAGGACAGCACCAAGACAAGGGAGGACTCCTGAACCTGCTGCCTCTTTCCGCCAGCAGGCCCCCTGCTGCACACAAGGCTCCTTCTCACAGCCTGCCTTCCTGTCAGGCACGCTGAACTTCAACACACCAGGCCCTGCAATGACTCTGCACGGGCAGCTACCTGGCTAGGAAGGCTCAACCTTGCCCCTTTCTCAGTTTCTCCCAAATTCCTTCTCGTCTCATTCAGAGTACTCAACCAGAATCTACTGAGCGCTTGCCAAGCCAGCCACTGCCTGGGTCTTGGCAATATAGCAGGGAACGAAACAGACAAATCCCTTGCATTCCTAGAGTCGAAATTCTAATCAACTTGTGCTCCCAAGGAAATAAAGCATAGAAAGGGAGTTTTATGGGGGCTTATGATTTTTTAAATCTGCTCAGTAAAGGCTTCACTGAGTGTTGAGAATTCTGAACTAGAATCTGGAGAGATGAGTGAGTGAGCAGTGCCACCTCCTGGAAGAGTGATGCAGAGGCTGAGCGGGCGTGTGCCTGGTGGTGGTGGTGGAGCACGGAGAGATGGTGCCAGAAAGGACCAAGGAGGAGGACAGGGAGACAGAGAGGGCGCAGGAAGGACAGGGGCACCACACTGCACAGGGTCTGTGGGGTCTGGTTAAAGGCTGGCGAGACGGAAAACCTGTGGCAGGGTCCAGCAGAACAAAATCGTGCTGGCTGCTGGACAGAGACCACAGGAAGAACTGGGAAACAGGAAGAATGGTCAGGAGGCCATGATCCAGGTAGAAGAAGCAATGGCCTAGGGGCGGGCCAGTGGTAAAGAATCCTTGTGCCGGTGCAGGAGACGTGGGCTTAATCCCTGGTCCAGGAAGGGCCCACATGCCCCGGAGAAACTCGGTCTGTGAGCCACAACTCTGGAGCCCGAGCCCTGAAACCCAAGCGCCGTGACTGCTGAGCCCATGCACCCGAGAGCCTGGGCTCCGCAACACGAGCAGCCAGTGCCCTGGGCAGCCCACAGGCTGCAACGAGAGAGCAGCCCCGCTCAGCGGAGCTAGAGAAAACCTGAGCACACCGACCGGACCCAGCGCAGCCAGGAGTCAGTGAGAATGCTAAAAAATATAAACGTGAAAAGAAACCTCCTAAAGCAGGAACAGTTACCTTTTATTAAGTACATAATCTATGCTAGGCAGAGTAACTCTGCAAAGCAGTTGTTATCACCATTCTACACGGAAGGAAACTAAGGCTCAGAAAGGGTAAAGACAGCAAGAGGAAGAGGAGCAGTAACTGTAACTCAAAAGCAATGGCGGGAGAGTGTGTGTGTGGAATGACCACGGAGCGACAGAGCTCACATCGTAATAGCCCTGCTTGTGTCTAGAAGACACAGCAGAGACGCTGGGAAGCGAGCCGCCAACTCCCACCTGCAGCCTCACAGCTCCCGGCTGTGGGCTGGGGCTCACAGCTACAGAACACGCACGCACTCCCAACTCTCCAGACTGCACACGTGCGCTCAAGCTACAGCCCAGAACCCGACCTATGACCAGACTGTCTAATGAGACACTCAGGACGGCAGCGTGAAAGGCTGTACTCTTTTCCTGTGGTTTCCCGCACGTGTCAGCCGGATTCTATGCCAGTGCTCTAGGTGTCTCCTGAGGTGTGCGTTCCGTCTCTTCATCTTCTGGGGACCTGTCTGGCTTTCCTCTGACAAGCTCTTATGCAGACTGACTGCTGTCACTGTGAGGCCCGTCTTCACTGCGGCCTCACACACTGGCTCCCCACGGAGCCTGGAGCATACCGAACCGCGGAGCTACAGCGCTGGTTCTGCTGGGTCTGCAGCTTGGCAGCTGCAGATCTTGGGACTTGCCTGCCTCTGTCACTGTGTGAGCCGATTCATTACAATAAAGCCACTCAATACCCCCTCCCTGCCCCCATATATGTCTCCTAATGGCACTTTCTCTGGAGAACCCTAATAACGGAGTCAAGGCTTTTACGATTTGACATGTTTACATCTCCAGGATTTTTCCTCAAAACATCCTTCTTCTATTACATTTTTCCTTTGCAATTAAAATTTTTTTGTTGTGAAAGCTAGCACAGTATATGCATATATGAAGAATAATAGTAAAATGAACACTGTGTATCAACTGCTCAAGTTAAGAAAAAAAGAGTCCAGCACTTTAGAATGCTGGCACTCAAAGTATTGTCCCACAAAAGAACGAGCATCACCTGGAAGGCTGAAAAAATGCTCCCTCTCAGCCTCCTCCTCTGCCTTAGAATCTGCGCTGTAACAGGGTCTCCAAGTGATTCCCATGCACACTCAGTCGGAGTTCTCCTTAGAAGCCCGCTTCTCTTCTCCTCAACACTTGCCACAAACAATTAATCCCCTGATTTTGTGTTGATCGCTTTTAATAACAGTTCTACCACCCTCGTGTAATCTATCCCCAAACCCCATAGCACCTCGTCTTGGAAATGGAAGGCCAGTGACCACCAGCCGTGCGAGGAGGGGGCAGCACTGATCTCACTGGACGGAGGCTCCAGAAGTGGGGGAGCAGAGCAGTCTCAGGCCACGGGCTGACTTCCGCTTCCATGGACGCTGACAAGGCCCCCTCTGAGGAAGATGCAAGCAAGGTCACAAGTCAGTCCTGGGAAACACAGGCCTTTCCACAGTTGGGAGCCTGGCAAGACAAGCAGCGCGCGGGCCAGGCGCTGGACATGGAGCAGAAGTCTGGTCTGTGAGCGTGGGCTGACCTGCACTTCGGCCTCTGAGGCCAGTGTGGCCTAACCCTGCTCTCAGGGAAAAGCTGAAAACTTCCCTGAGTGTCCTTGGCAAAGCTTGGAAAGAAGACATGATCAAGATGAGCCAGGCACTGATGAGGGTCCAGGCCAGGCTCTCTCGGCATTCTGTCCTCAGTGCGGAACTGCAGGTCTGGGTGGTGACACACGCTGGCTCACGCTGCAGCCGCGGGGCTCAGCTGCCTGTCACATCTGATGCAGAGCGACCGTGCTGGCGTCACTTTGCTTCTTCCTCCAAGTGAAACCTCGCCATTTTTTCTGCTGGATCTCTTATTTTCTGTGTCTCGTGCTTTGCTCTTCCTTGACTTATTCTTTCAATGTTGATGGAGTATTTCTTACAGTAACTTCTTAAGAAAAGGTATGTGACAGTTAAATTTTTTAAATCTCTGACTTCTGAAAATGACTACTCTATCTCATTCTTGCTGTATACTTTGGCTAGCTGTATAATTCTCAGTTGGTAACCGTTTCCCTTCAGAATTTCAGCACTGTACTACTGCCTTCTTGGTGCCTATGTTGCTGCCAAGAAGTCCAAAGATACCCTTGATTCTTGAGATGTGAGCTGGAAGTCTGTCCTCTTTAAACTCAGTGTTGAGAAACTATGACTGCCACGGGTCTGTTTGCTTCCCCGGTGCTGAGCACAATGTGCCCCTTTACTCTGGCAGCTCACGCCCTTACATTCTCAAGTTAAATCATTTCTTCCAGTCATTTCTCTTTTTCAGATGTTCAATCTCCTATACTCGTCCTCAAATTTTCTTCTCTATTTTTAGCTTTTTCTCTCTTTTTTTCTTTACATTTTGGGAAAATTACTCATACTTCATATGTATAATTCACACATATATTTCACATTTTATAATATTTCTCAGCTTTTGTTTTCTGAATTTAAAAAAATTAGTTTCACAACATTTCATTGGCCAAAGTAATTCGTTAAGTCCAAGCTCCGAATTAAGGAATGGGGATGTATACTCTGCCTGTTCTGAAGCTATGGCAAGGCTGCAGGTGCATAATACGACCCAAGGAGTGAAAACCGAAGCCAGACATGTAAGCTGTCCCCACACAACTAAGGGGTGTGCCACGTTCCCATCAGTAAGAGAGACTCACTTGAGCAGCGATGAGGGAGGGAAGTCACGGGAGAGGTGGAAGAGGGAGGGTGTCTGCAGACACTAAAGACACACAGGTAAACACGCCCCGAGAGCTGTGTGGGGCGCCACCCGCGGTGGATGGGCCCGTCTCACTGGAGAAAGCCCTTCACACCTCCTCTTTGGCAGCTCTGGATTTCCTGCATCACTACTCTTCTGTTTCGGGACCATTGTTAAGTAAAATGAGTGTTAGATGAACACATGCATTTAAATACCAGCACCATCAGTCTGACAACCCAGACGGCTAAGTGACTGCAGGGCGTGTCTATACACAGCATAGGTATGTGAGGCAAAGGGATGATTCAGGCCCCCAGGCAGACAGAGCGAGAAGCACAAGGCTTCACACACTGTTCAGAATGGCACATGACTGAAAACTTATGACTTATTTCTAGAATTTTCCATTTAATATTTTCAGGCAATAGTTGACCTCAGGTAACTCAATCGAAAGCAAAAGTGCAGTTAAGTAGGGACCACTGTAATTCTGATATACATGACCCTCTGCCACAGAGTATCTTTGAAAAATCATTGTTCTACACTAAATAACATATTAACCAATTTGTTTCTAAAAAACATCTAATTTTTATGAAACTCTTTCTCATGCAGGATCTCATCTGCAGAAGCCAAAAGACACAGTAGAAAGATACAGAGTTTTGGTACTGGAGTTTGGTCTGAATTTCTGGTTCTACCACTGAGCTGGCAATCTTGGCAAGTTAATCTATGAGTCTTAAGTTTCCTGACACGTAAAACTGGATATAATATCTACCCTATGAGACTCCTACGAGGAATAAATGACAATAAGTTTAAAAGAGTCTGGTTCTTCCAAAATTCTCTTGACATGACCAGCTAGGTCACCTGTATCAGAGCAGACCTGACTGGATGCCATGATGCCAAAGCAGGTACTTTATGTATAAGCAGCAGAGATGGCTGAGGGCAGAGTCCCGAGACTGAGGTCCCTTACCTAGCAGACCATCTCCAGCCAGCCTACGGAGTCCGGCTTCCGGCTTCCCGCTTGCATAGTGGAAAGACCGTGGTATCATTAGCCAATCAGCAACACTCAGAGACTCTGCTTTCCCAATGAGGGAGAAGATGGTTTGTGGTCTTCTGGTTTTAAAAAGATCATCCAAGTTTTCCTCCCCTGAACCACTCACATCCATGCCTCGGAGCCTAGACTGTGCTCGACTAGTTTCCCTCCTTTGGAGGTAAAATTTTTCTACTCAGTTTACAAGTTTTGGTCTCTTAGAGCATTTCCTTAATACCTTTGAAAGGTAAAAAAGTTGGAGCAGAAAGTAAGCCCCATGCCTAAAATCACAGTTTGCTGTTGCGCAGTCGCTAAGTCATCTCTGACTCTTTGCCACTCCATGAGCTGCAGCACAACACACGCCCCTGTCCTTGACTAACTCCTGGAGTTTGCTCAAACTCCTGTCCATTGAGTCAGCGATGCCATCCGACCATCTCACTTCTCTGTCTCTCCTTTCTCCTCCTGCCCTCAATCTTTCCCAGCATCAGGGTCTTTCTCAATAAGTCGGCTCTTTGCATCAGGTGGCCAAAGCATTGAAGCTTCAGCATCAGTCTGTCCAGTGACTACTGAAGACTGATTTCCTTTAGGACTGACTGGTTTGATCTCCTCGCTGTGCAGGAGCCTCTCAGGAGTCTTCGCCAGGACCACAATTATCGCTGCTTTGGCGCTTATAATTCTTACGGTCCATCTCTCACATCCACAAGACTGCTGAAAAACTCATACCTTTGACTATACCGACTTCCATTGGCAAAGTGATGTCTCTGCTTTTTAATATTCCGTCTAGTTTGTCATAGCTTTCCTTCCATGGAACAAGTGGTGGTGTTTTTTTTTTAATTTCATGGCTGCAGTCAGTGTCCGCAATGATTTTGGAATCCAAGAAAAGAAAATCTGTCACTGTTTCCACTTTTTCCCCATCTATTTACCGTGCAGTGATGGGACCAGCTGCTATGATATTAGTTTTTTGAATGCTGAGTTTTAAGCCAGCTTTTTCACTCTCCTCTTTCTCTTCATCAAGAGGCTCTTTCATTCCTCTTTACTTTCTGCATTATATTGATATCATCTGCATATCTGAGGTTGCTGATATTTCTCCTGGAAATCTTGATTCCAGCTTGTAATTCATTCAGCCCAGATTTTGCATGATATACTCTGCACAGAAGTTAAATAAGCAGGGTGACAATACACATACTTGATGAACTCCTTTCTCAATTTTGAACCAGCCTGCTGTTCTTTGTCCAGTTCTAATTGCTGCTTCTCGATCCGCATACAGGTTTCTCAGGAGACAGGTAACGTGGTCTGGTATTCCCATCTCTTTAAGAATTTCCCACAGTTTGTTTTGACCCACATAGTTAAATGCTTTAGCAAAGTCAATGAAGCAGAAGTAGATGTTTTTCTGGAATTCCTTTGCTTTTTCTATGATCCAACAGATGTTGGCAATTTCATCTCTGGTTCCTCTGCCTTTTCTAAATCCAGCTTGTACATCTGGAATTTCTCAGTTCATGTACTGCTGAAGCCTAGCTTGAAGGATTTTGAGCATTACCTTGCTGGCATGTGAAATGAGCACAACTGTATGGTAGCCTGAACATTCTTTGGCATTGCCCTTCTTTGGGACTGGAATGAAAGCTGACCTTTTCCAGTCCTGTGGCCACTGCTTGAGTTTTCCAAATTTGCTGTTCATGTTGAGTGTAGCACTTTAACCATCCCAAAGAAAAGTGCAAGAAGGCAAAACGGTTGTCTGAGAAGGCCTATTAGGAACTGAAATAGCTCAGCTGGAATTCCATCACCTCTGCTACCTTTGTTTGTACAGTAATGCTACCTAAGGCCTACTTAACTTTACACTCCCAGATGTCCAGCGCTACTTGAGCGACCACACCATCATGGTTATCCAGCTCCTTAAGACCTTTTTTGCACAGTTCTTCTGTGTATTCTTGCCACCTTTATCTCTTCTGCTTCTGTTAGGTCTCTGCCACTTCTGTCCTTTGCCGAGCCCATCCTTGCATGGTACGTTCCTTCGGCATCTCCCACTTTCTCGACGTGACCTCTAGTCTTTCTCGTTCTGTTGTTTTCCTCTATTTCTCTGCACTGTTCACATAAGGCTCACTGTTCACATAAGGCTTCTTACCTCGCCCTTCTGTTCTCTGGAACTCTGCATTCAGTTGTGTGTAACTTCTTTCTCTCTCTTCTTTTCTCAGCTACTTGTAAGGCCTTCTCAGACAACCATTTTGCCTTCTTGCACTGTTCTTTGGGATGGTTTCAGTCACCGCCTCCTGTACAGTGTTACTTACCTCTGTCCATAGTTCTTCAGGCACTCTATCAGATCTAATCTCTTGAATCTATTTGTCACTTCCACTAAATAATCATAAGGGATTTCACTTAGGTCATACCTGAATGGCCTACTGGTTTTCCCTACTTTCTTCAATTTAAGTCTGAATTTGGCAGTAAGAAGTTCATGATCTGAGCTACAGTCAGCTTCAAGTCTTGTTTTTGTTGACTGTATAGAGCTTCTCCATCTCTGGCTGCAAATAATATAATCAATCTGATTTCAGTATTGACCACTGGGTGATGTCCATGAATAGAGAGCTGTCTCTTGTGTTGCTGGAAGGTGTTTCCTATGACCAGTGCGTTCTCTTGGCAAAATTCTGTGAGCCTTTGCCCTGCTTCATTTTGCACTCCAAGGCCAAACTTGCCTGTTACTTCAGGTAACTCCTGACTTCCCACTTTTACATTCTAATCTCCTATGACGAAAAGGATGTCTTTTGGGGGTGTTCTGTAAGGTCTATAGATAGCATATTCAAAAGCAGAGACATTACTTTGCCAACAAAGGTCCGTCTAGTAAAGGCTACAGTTTTTCCAGTGGTCATGTATGGATGTAAGGGTTGGACTGTGAAGAAAGCTGAGTGCCAAAGAATTGATGCTTTGTGAACTGTGGTGTTGGAGAAGACTCTTGAGAGTCCCTTGGACTGCAAGGAGCTCCAACCAGTCCATTCTAAAGGAGATCAGTCCTGGGTGTTCTTTGAAAGGAATGATGCTAAAGCTGAAACTCCGAGGGATTGGGGGCAGGAGGAGAAGGGGATGACAGAGGATGAGATGGCTGGATGGCATCACCGACTCAATGATGTGAGTTTGAGTGAACGCCAGGAGTTGGTGATGGACAGGGAGGCCTGGCGTGCTGCAGTTCATGGGGTCACAAAGAGTCGGACACGACTGAGCGACTGAACTGAACTGATAAGGTCTATAGGTCTTATAGCTCTATAAGGTCTAATAGGTCTTCACAGAACCCTTTCAACTTCAGCTTCTTTGGCATTAGTGGTTGGGGCATGGATAACTGTGATGTTGAATGGTTTGCCTTGCAAACAAACCAAGATTATTTTGTAGTTTTTGAGATTGCACCCAACTACTGCATTTTGGACTCTTTTGTTGACTATGAGGACTATTCCATTTCTTCTAAGGGATTCCTGCCGACAGTAGTAGATATACTGGCCCCCTGAGTTAAATTTGTCTGTTCCCGTCCATTTTAGTTCACCGATTCCTGAAATGCTGATGTTCACTCTTGCCATCTCCTGCTTGACCATGTCCAATTTTACCTTGATTCATGGACCTAACATTCTAGGTTCCTATGCAACACTGTTCTTTACAGCATTAACTGTAAGTGCCATGCCTAAAATCACAAGATTACTTTAGGCCAAAATTTTCACTGCATGCAGGTTTTTTGACTCCTGGCCCATAAACAGCTTTATCTCGCCTGTATGCATTGTGCTCATTAGCAGCATCAACCTTTATTTTTGTTTAGATTAACAGACTTTACTCATATATGGTAATATACTATATAGGACTAGAGATACATACATATGAGGTTCTTCCTTGTACTATATTTAGGCGTAAAATCGTAGCATCTATCATATCTTTCTTTGTTAGTGTTTATAACACTTTAAAATGACTCTGGTCTTTCTAGCACCATTGACAAGCCTTATTCTTTCTCTCGGCTGCACCAGGTCTTCGTTGTGGCGTGAAGGCTCTTAGCTGGAGCTGCGGGATCCAGGCCACCTGCCTGTCCGGTGGTTAGGACTCCACACGCCCAAAGCAGGAGACTCAGGTTCATCCCTGGCCACAGAGCTAAGACCCCACATGCCACATGGCGTGGTCAATAAATAAATACATAAAACCCTTATAACTGCTAAAAATTTTCCAGGCATATGACTTGGAAAATTATAGTTTGTGTCTTATAGACAACTTTTTAAATACTGTGGTCACAAATGAACCTATCTATGAAATGAAAATAGAATCAGGGACACAGTCAATAGACTGGTGGTTCCCAAGGCAGTGAGGAATGGGAGAGGGCTGGACTGGGAGTTTGGGATTAGCAGATGCAAACTGGTAATACATAGCATGCATAAACAGGGTCCTGCTGTATAGCACAGGTAGCTGCATTCTATATCCTATGATAAACCATAATGGAAAAGGATATGAAAAAGTGTGTGTATGTAAAACTGAGTCACCTTGCTATGCAGCAACAAGTAACACAAGACTGCAATTCAACCATACTTAAAAAAAAAAAAAGGTGGTCAAAAACCCTTATCATAGAAGTTTCCATCTTGAGCTCTTTTATGTGCACAGCACAGTGTTAACCGTGTGCACACTGCTATGTAACAAATCTCTAGCGCGCTTCATCTTGCACAACGGAAACTGTACATCCATTAAATACTTCTCCCCTTCCCTCCAGCCCCTGGGAACTACCATTTTATGCTTTCTAAGAGTTCAACTATTTTAGATATCTCAGATAAATGGAATCAGGCAGTGTTTGTCTTCCAGAAATTGGTTTATTTCATTTAGCACAATGTCCCTAAGATTCATCCGTTTCAACATATGACAAGATTTCCCTTTTTTTTTTAAGGCTGAATAATAGTCCACTGTATGTATACATCACATTCTCTTCATCCACTCATCTGCTGATGGAAACTTAAGATTGCTTCCACCTCTCGGCTATTGTGAACAAGGCCACAAGGAACGTGGCAGTGTAAATCAGGGTCTACTGTCACCTGTTAAGTCCACCTCTGAAATGACTCCAGCCTAAAAACATACAGCTTCTGACTTCTAATTCACAGCTCCTTCCACAATACCATTATCATTTATTCAGCAAATGCCTGCTGCCTGCCAAATATGTAGCAGGTATGTGCTACGTTATTGGTCTTGCTCTCAGGTTGCTCACAGTCTAATGGAGAGTAGCAAGCACGCTAATTAAAGCACAGTGAGGTTGTTCTGGCAGAGGTTAAGTACCCATCCCGGCCAGAGAAAGGACTCAGAGAAGACGTCCTAGAGGAGATGACACGTTAGCAGAGTTCTGAATGGTGAGCGAGTGTCAGGCATTATGGCACTAAGGAAGGGCATACATGTGAAGACATCTAGAGAAATCAGGCTATTTTAAAAGACCTGCATTCAAAGCATTTTAGGGATCTTGGAGTGCTGCATATGGGCTTCATTTCCATGGTGCCAATTGCTGTGAATCCCTCAATGACAGGCTGCTCCACCAGGCCAGCAACACGGATGCTGCTCCAAAGTTCACCGAATACCACAGTGCCTTACACTGCTCTGCTAGGCACAATCGTTCTTCACTAACTTAAGGGCCTTGAGTACGTAACTTGCCAAAGTGTAGCCTGTGAGTTGGGACGCTCTGAATTAGACTGGGAGAGTGGGCAGCCCGAGTGCCGAGACTTTTCATCATAGAAACATCATTCTTCCATCCTCAACTCACCAATAACATACAGCGCTTCTAAGGAATGCTTAATGCGAGTAAGACACAGGCAGTGCACAGCAGCTGCTGGGAGAGAACTCATGGCAAGGCTCCGCACCGCTCAACTCTCTCCCTCAGAGTTCAGAAGTGAGACGGCTCTCATGGGATGCACAGTATTATGTGCATTTGAAAACCGAAGTCAAACCTTTCCTGACAGAAAGCTGATTAACTGGACAATGAGACTGATTCTGCCAACTGGGTTACCTGGTAGACACTGTGCAAACCAAACAAGCTGCAGTCACAGTTCTAAGGTTCTGATGAAAACATGCCTGAAGTGGGTAAAAGTGTTTACCAAAAACTACCGGCAAAGGTGCACTGAGGTGAATAATGTTTTTATTTTCCCAATCAATTTTGAGTGTATTAGGTTATACAAGGTCCTTCTAAATGAAAGAATAACAGGTATAATAGGCAATCAATCGATAAGATTTGGTAAAGCCTCTGTTACATTTCTTAGTGAGAAACTGAATGACTGATGATGAGATTATCCTTTTACAAGTCAGATGGTCTCTAATTTTCTGCTTTCATTAAAATTGACAGTGTACCTAACCAAGCTGTCGTCTAATTAACAAATTAATTTTGGATGATAGATATCACTGTGATTTCAGGCAAACAACTCAAATTTCAAAAACTTGAACATTACTACAATTAAATTTCTTCTTTTCTTTTATGCTTAGGCAAACAAGGATTTCTGGAACTTAAATTTGTAAAGACAAAAAAATAGGAAGAGAATTAAAAACTGTCATTTTGTCAATAAGTAATATTCAGCCACAGTTATGTGAACAAATTTAGGTGGAAAAGCCTCCTCCATCTCACTGAGAGGCAAGTCTAATAAACCTTTACTTTTTTTTTCCTTCAGGGGAAAACATGAACACTACTTACTACCACAAATTATGCAGGCGAACTTTCCATGTCTGGGGAATCGCAGGACTCAGCACATGTGGAGTGTGAAGGACTGACCTGGGAAAACCACCCTGGTGATCGCCATTAGCGCCCCTGCCAGGTAAGTATAATAAACCTGTACTTTTTTGCATGTTATTTATAAAAATTTATAATGTATGTTGTTTGTTGTATGCTAATTTACCATAATAACTTATTAACATATCAAATATATACAACACATAGAATCTTATGAATGCTACATATAGTCTTTTGTATCAATCAACTTTTTTTTTGGCCACACCATAGGGTTTGTGGGATTTTTTCCTCTACCAGGGATTGAACCTGGGTCCTCTGAAGTGAAATAGCAGAGTCCCAATCACTAGACCACCAGGGAATTCCCTATAAATTGACTTTAATAAGAGCAGAAAGGGAATTCACTGCATAGTTTTAATAACCTATAAGGAAGAAAGAATCTGAGAAGAAACAGATGTCTCTGTGTGCATGGCTGAATCACTCTGCCGTGTGTCTGAAACTAGCACAACACTGGAAACCAACTATACTTCAGTAAAGAAAAAGAAAAGAAAAAAGAAGCGCAAGTGTCAAGAGAAAAATGTCTGGGACTTCCTCGGTGGCCCAGTGGTTAAGAACCCACCTGCCAATGCAGGGGACACAGGTTTGATCCCTTGTCCGGGAAGATCCCACACGTCTCAGAGCACCTGGGCCCACGCACCATGACCACTGAGCCTGCTCACCCTGGCCTGTGCTCCACGGCAAAGCCACCGCAGAGGGGGAGCCTGCACACCACAACTAGAGAAAGCCCACGTGCGGCAAAAGAGACCCAGTGCAGCCAAGAAAAACCAATTAATGGAAAAATAAAATTTCTGTTATAGAAAAGCATTCCTTAAGTGGCTGACAAAAGCACACCACTAAAGTTTTCAGATTCCACTAGACATTTTTAAAAAGTGATGTAATCATTTTATTTTAAAATGTTAACATTCATGATTCTCTGGAAGTTATATCCTCTGCCACTATAAATAGTATTTTTGCCCTTTTCTCTTTTTAAAACAGCTGATTCACACTGAACATACGTAGTGCTTCATGTGTTACATAAATGTTCTTAGTTCATATATTTCATTTAAACTGAGTTATGGTAATTTAGTATACTATTGATTAACACAACAAATCATTATAATTCTGATAAGCTTAAAATGTCAACAAAAATCTGTCAGGGAGGTTCGCAATGTTTCAAAATTATTTAGTCCAAACACCTAGTATCAACCATAAAGCTTTTGGTGATACGACTCCTAGCTTTCCAATTTTATCTTCCAGTCTCTGGCACTTAAAGTCTTAAATTCAAAGAATTAGTCAGTCACAGTTTTGTGCTTTTGCTTAGTTTTCCAAAAGGATCAAAATCCTATTAGATGTTCCCTGCTCTTATGAGCGCAAGCCCACCTGCTTATTAGGCTACTAAATGTTTGGAAACCTCCTAAATAAAGGAAACTGTTTAAATTCGTTTATTCCAGTATCACCCAAATCTGTGCAACTCTAGAACTCTTTTAATAGGCCATGAAATTAGTGCTTCATGTAACACCCTTTGGGAAAACATCTGGCAAAATATTAAGACCCACTTTAAAAGTCTGTAACACTTTGCAAACTTCAGCCAAGGGGCATCCCTTTCCTAGTATTCCCATAGGTTTTACAGCCTTCAACAGGGCTCTGCGATGACTACATGACATAGGTCTGGCACCACAATTCCTGGTTCCCAGCAGGAGTTCAATGTTGGGTGAACAAATGGCCAACTTAAAGATGGACATGGGGACCACCCTGATGATACAGTGGTCAAGACTCCGTGCTCCCAATGCATGGGTCCCATCGCTGGTTGCGGAACCAAAATCTCACATGCTGCAGGACACAGCCAAAACAAAAAGATGGAAACGAAGAGAAGGGGTGGGTGATTCCCAAGCTCCTGCTTTGGTTGAGTATTTCCAAGGGAAAATACTCTGAAGAAATATAAGATTGGCAAGGAAAGCGGAGAGTCCCTTTTGTATAACGAGGGAATCAAACTGGAAATGCGCAGTCCACAGCTGCATCTGACCCTGGGTGGAGAGGTGAAGAATCTATTATAGGTGACAGACGCATGCAAGAAGCAATGGCATTAACCCTGGAAAAGAAAACTGAGTGGAAAAAACTAGGGAATATGAATATTTTAACAGTGTCCAAAGAACATTTCTCAAGCCAAAAAACTTGGAATTCCCGTCAACTCCTTCCATTTAGTCCATCACCACCCTCTGTCACGCCTGCCTTCAAAAGCTATCCAGAGTTCACCTCTTCTCCATCTGCACTACCGCAAACAGTTCCAGCCTAGACCGCTGCAAGAGCCCGAACTGCATCCGTTCACGCCCAGACCAAGCCCAGACACCCTCCATCCAGCATCAGAATGGCCTTTAAAAAATGTTAGAGCATGTGATGTTTTTCCTTCGAATCCTGCACTTGATCTGACCCTCGCTTGCCCAGCTCTCGTACCAGCTGACTGCCTGCTACTCTCTGCCCATACTGTCCCTCCTTTCTGTCCTTCACGCAAGCTCAGTAGGTTCTTGCCTCAGAAACTTTCTGGTGGTAGTTCTAACTGGAATGTTCTCTTCTGAAAGTTTCAGCTGACTCATAACCTCCTGTCATTCAGCCCAAATTAAGACAGAGCTGCTACTATCATATCTAAAACTGCTACTATAAATCACTCAGTATCACATCACTTTACATTTTTTTCTTAGCATTTATTATAACTTAAAATTAGTTTTAAAAATGATTGATCTCTCTCCATGAGAGCAGAGTTTCAATCTGTCTTGTTCACTGCTGTATCCCTAGCAACCAAAAAATGTTCTGACCTACAGTGGGCACTCAAATATTTTTTTGTATGAATTAATACAGGAAAGCAGGAGGAAAAGTCAGAAAGCTGGAAAGAAAATCAGAAGAGAGTAGAAGCTAACAGAAGAGTCTTAGCAAGGAGGAAGTCAAAAAAGAATGATGACTAAGAAGCCACTGAATTTGGCAAGTCCATCTTTGGTGTCCTCTAAGGGGGCAGCTTCAGAAAAGTAGAAGAGGCAGAAGACAGATTACAATGGGGAAATGAGCAAATGGGAAGTGCGGCGGAAAGGGCAAAGGGGAGGAAGGAGCCAGGACACTATTCTGAGGGTGAGAAAAGACAAAAGAAAGGAGAATGTTCATGTTGCAGCTAATGGCAAGGACCCAGTGGAAAGAGGAATACTGATGAAAAAGGAAAGAAGATGCTAGGACAAGGTCATGAATGTCACAGGAAGAAATGCAATCCTAAAGCCACATTACTCATCTTTTCTCTAAAATCATCCCACAATGTCTGTTTCATGTTCAGAAACATTTACTCTCTGAAAATAATTTATTATTTATATAATTCTTACACAGGCTCAGTCTACAAAGTAATTATTAAAATTCTGCACATCTTTAACTCTTAGAAGGTACACACTGAGGTGTTTGGGGTAGAGAGGTGTGCACTGTCCTCACAGATGGTTCAGAGAACAAAACTTTCAGAGAGAGAGAGGTAGAGAGGAGAGAAAGAGTGTGCGAGACACGACAAAGCAAACAGGGAACGGAGACGACAACGGGCAGAATCTAAGCAAAGGTGAGCGGCCGTTCTTTGCACTATCCGTGTGGTTATGCATAGATACAAGTTAGAAGACAAAGACAAAGCGACAAAGACAAGTAATATTCCCTAAACAATCAACAATGTATCAGTAATTCTTTCCTAACAAACAATATAATTTTCTACACTAAGCAGGAAAGGCAACTTCCATGAATGGCTGACATGGAACTGTCAAATTTCTTGGTAAACTGTCACAACAACTTAAGAAGTAAGCAGCAAAAGAATGGCTACGCTGTCCAAGGGGTTCAGGCATAAACCTTTATAACATTTTACCAAAGAAAAATGCTCAAGCTATTGTAGAAGGCTAGTTTCATGACAAAATTAACGTTTGTATACAGTGAGTGGTAATTCTCTATTATTTGGCATCCCTAATAAAAAGAAGTCAATCCTGTCACTAGAAAATTACTATTTGGTTTTCAATGAGCACACGCAGTATAAAGAAAACCTAATAAGGTCATTCCTTGACAACTAGAGGAGAAAAAGTCTGAAGCACAGTTTCTGATTCATCTGTAACAGTATCTACCGTAAATAGATTCTGGTCAAGATTTTGCTGTAATGGAATATCCTAAGAAGGGGGAAAAAATAAGCAGAGAGTGGACTCTACTAGTAAATTTGATTTGATCCATTTTCACTTGTACAAATGGTTTGCTGATGGTAACTTTGCTAGGAAATGGATGCCTAAGAGTACTACAAGACTTTTGGAAAAAATAAGAATAATAGTCCTTATGTAAGGAGTATTGGGCTTCCCTGGTGGCTCAGCGGGTGAAGAATTCACCTGCAATGTGGGAGACCTGGGTTCGATCCCTGGGTTGGGAAGATCTCTTGGAGAAGGGAAAGGCTACCCACTCCAGTATTCTGGCCTGGAGAACGCCATGGACTCTATAGTCCGTGGGGTCGCAAAGAGCCGGAAACGACTTTCACTAAGGAATATTAATCAGATCAAATACATATACAGAATTGTCAAAAATAATAATCACTTTCTCCCCTCCATCTCTCTGGGCAAAGCTGTGCTTTCTCTCAAGGCCAAGAGGCAAGAACTCGCCCCCTCTCTGAACGGAAGGAGCCACTAAAATGCCTTCTACTAAACACCCCTCTTCCATTCCTAAAACTTCACTCCAGAGCCAAAGCGCTCACCTAGAAGCATGTGGAGCCTGGAGCTAACAGGGTCCCTCTTCCTAGCAGGGAGGCAGTAGAGCAATTCGATTCTAAAGTTTAGCTCACGAAGCCCATGGGTCAAGGTTTACTGTGATAAGACACCAACATAGCACGACACACCCGATCACCCAGAGGAGTGACTAACAGGCCAGGCTCAAGTTCGAACACAATCAGAACTCATTTCTCTGCAAACAGCATGTCCAGCCTCTCTCTAGTAGTTTAGGGCTAAAAATATCATAGAGGACCTAAATTCTTAACTCTCCTTAAACAAACTGAATCACTAATAATATATATTCTAGCGGGTGTTCAAGGCAACTATTTGTGTGTAAAACTGAGATTTTTTTTTTAATGGGCTTTCACTATTTACTTAAATGGAATGACCATCCCAAACCTGAAGTCTTTCCTTTGAGCTGCACCCCTCCCTGTCTCCTAGGGCTTACAGTCTAGTTTCCAAGACACTTCTAAGGTAGCATGCAAGGATGTGCTTAAAATATTCAAAATAGCACAGGCAATGCATTTCTTTAATGTTCTGACAAAGGAGATTCTAACTGCTCTGGAGCAGGATAAAAACTGGTTTTAAAGAGGAAGATGAACTGGATCTGAAGGATGTCAGGATTCTGAGAGGTGACACAGTGGGTCTTACAGGCAGCCTTTCCATTTATGAAGTATTTTCACCTGGACACTCATTTCTTTTGAATCTTACAAGAATCCCAGAGGAAGTCAAACACATCTTCAATTTACAGAGAAGAAAAGTGAGGATGAGAAGTCCTGACTATAGAAGAATTGATAACAATAAGCAATGAGATGTCCAGCAGTCCAGACTGATGTGGGAGAGAATAAGAAAAATAATACAAACTGGGCATAGGACCTGTGAGGGTCATAGCATTTAAAGGGTTAGAGACTAAATACCTGAATACTAATTAGGGAAGAGTACTGCCAACAGCCCAGTGAGACCTAATAAAGGCGTGAATTATAAAAATACACAGAAATTAAATTGGTAGTATCTGTTCTAAACTTTAAATTACCGAGAAAACAATAGCAACGAACCTTATAAGTAGTTTCAGGAAGGAAAACCTCTCACCAACAAACTTCCCTAGCACTACTGAGAGCCCAAGACGGTGTAATAATTTACCAACAAACTCTAATATCATCAGAGGTTTTAAACAGGCTTCTAATTAAAACTGGGACTGCCAACAATACTGCTGTAATCACAAATTCCAGAGTTGCCTAAACAAAGAATACTTTTGTACATCTCAATGAGCAGCACTATGCCTTTACGAAGATTTCCAAAAGATTCTTGACTTTCCATTCAGAACAGTTTCAGTTGGTCAACTGAAGTCCGTCTTATTTCCATATTTAAGCCCTGACCCTGCAAAGAGCAAGGACTCAAAGAACAGCTGCAGAATAAATGAAGCCATTATCACAGGCAACTTTAATGCCAGTCTGTTCCAAAACAGAGTTCTCAGAATTTCGAAATCAAGTCTGGAAGAAGACTGTTTCACCGCCCGGTCACCAGCCTTCCCTGCCGGGGCCTTACGGTCGCTCCTCGGGATCCTGTTTGCCAAGGCAAGGCCACAGTGCCATTTCCCGCAGATGACAACCGCTGAGTCCCAGCCATGTTAGCCTCCCCGGAGCGAGACCCAAGGCGCTGCGGGCACTGAGGCAGTCTCAAAGCGCCCTGGGCGGCGTCAGGGGCAGCATCTGGAGACCGGGCTGCTCCCCGGGTCCTACTCACCGCGACTGGGAGGCCGTGCTCAGGGCCGTCGGCGGCATCGAGGCGGGGCGCCGCCGCTGGCGCCGGGGCCGGGGCCGGGGCCGGGGCGGGCGGCTGCCGGTGCTTGCCGGCGCGCTTGGCCTTGGCCTGGATGCAGCGCTGGTGAAGGGCGAAGGTGTGCTGGCGCTCGAGCTCCAGGCGCTCGGGCGACACGGCCTCATAGCGGGCCTCGCAGGTGCTGTGGTGGCGCCGGCACAGCTCGATGCGCCGGCGGAGGCGCTCCATGACCGCGCTGTGCCGCGGCAGCGCGAACTCCGCCATGGGGCAGGTGGGCAGCACCATGGGCCGCGGGCTGCTCAGGCCAGGCCCGAGGCGGGCCTCTCGGGCCGGCTGGCACTGCACGCCCCGCTCCGCGCCGGCTGCCCGGCTGCCTCACTGCCACGCCATGGTCCCGCGAGCTGCGGGACGGGCTCGCGCGCGGCGGGGGTCTTCCTCTGGCCCCGCTCGGCCCAACCCGGGCAGGCGCTCGCTGCCCACCTCAGGCCTCGGCCTGTCCCCGCCGGCCCGGCCCCATTGTTTTCCGCGCCGCCGCCGCCGCCGCCGCCATCTTAAAATTGTTTTCGGAGCTCTCGGAAGAGGGCGGGGCTCCGGCAGCCGACCCTGCCGTCACAGCTGATGAACAGACACTGCGGCCAATTAGAGAAGGAAGAGCGGGCCGCCCGAGGGGCGGGGCCGCGCACACTAGAGGCGCGCTGGGCTGTTCCCTTGCGGAGTTTAAAAGGAACTCTCGAGTCAGGCGGAGGGAAGCAGCTGGGCGGGCTTCAGTCCTCGGCGCTCAGCTGAGTGACCGACAGAAGCTGGCTCTAAACGCCGCCTCACGCGAACAGGCCCTTCCGGGTCCGCCGCGGAAAGGGGCAGCAGGCGCGGCGTAACCCGCCGGACCCAGATGCTGGTCTGGCACCACAGCGATTCACCATTTTCCTACCGCTTCTTAAATTCGGGTTTGATAAGCTCAACAGTAGCCACGCTTTTTCAGTGTCATCGGTTTTCCTTCGACCTCACTCCTCACATTCAGCCTCACAGTTGGTAAGAATCGTACTCGAGCTGAAGGTTTCCTCGCGCTATTCTGAATCGAGAGTATCAATCTGCCCTTATATGAAAGTATTTCAAAAGTTACACCTACTAAAAGAAAAAATGCCGACATAAGGAAAAGTATATGAAGTCTCCTGGGGGAAGGAGTGGGCACAGTAGAACTGCAAAGGATGATGCTTTAGTAAAAAAAAAAAAAAACGGGGAGCCTGGCCTGCAAGTTTTGCGTTTAAAATTTTACGTCTGTTAGGTAAAATTAAATCAGACGACAAAATCCTACTAAAGACAATTACACTCTAGTATTATACCTAGTAGGCAAAGGAAGTGGGAAACTAGGGGGGAAAAAACAGGAGCAATCAAACTAGACAGTCTGTTGGGTCAAGAGAAACTAGGCTGCCAATACCTGTTGGCACCCTAACTGCTAAAGAGAAACAGGAGGTGCCAAAAGGCTACAAAATGAGACACCGTCGACAGCGCAAACATTTGCTACAGTAACTTCTTACTAGGCCAATGAAAATGTTTTAAAAGCAGAAGAAAAAATCGAGTCTTTATTCAAATAGCACCTGTTTTTATACACACTCAGTAAGAAGAATACACGTGGCCCACCAAAAGCAAGTGTGTAGGGCTCATGAACACCGTAGCAGTCCTACTTTTGCCACTCCTCAAACATAAGTTTTACACCGGAATTAAAGTTCCTAATGGGGAAGACGATTGTGACTGGGAGCACTACATTTTGTGTACTCTTCAGAAAGCAATTCAAAAGCCTATTTAAAACTACATAAGTTTTGACCTACTGTTCTAAAATATTCCTAAATAGGAATATAAAAGATGGAGTCTGATTCCAAAATTCATTCATTTTTGGATAAAAATTTTGAAGTTAAATGGTTTCCATAATCTACAAGAATATTATCTACAAATCACCCCTCTTCCTCTGAGCTGCTAGTCATCCTATACAACTGAAACTACTGAACCCCAATCCAACAGGAAAAAGATGCAAAGCCTACTTTGAATTATATTCACCTTCATGTGGTAAGATGAAGTCATAACTATTTCACTGTTCATAATAGTTTATGTGTATTAGCAAACTTTCATGTAGTAGCCAATTAATGGAAGATTAACCCACTCCTGAAACAGTAAAACAAATTGAAGGTTATTTGTTAAGTTCAGTCAAAAGCAGATGCTTAACCCAGGGCTTTAATGTAACACCATTTAGTAACGCCAACAATCTGAGAAAAGTGGAGTGTGTTATGGATAAGAGAAATTGAGGAACACATCTGATGCAGTGGGCATTTTATATCAATGGGGCAGATAACCAGCATATAAAATAACGTAAGTGCCTTTTAAAGAGATGAATACTGCTGCTGTTCTTTCATTAAGGTCAGACTTCTAATTAGGAGGCTGCATCTTCAATAAAGTGGAATACAGAACCAAGAAAAGACTTTTTATTTAGCTTTGTTTTTTGGTGGGTTTCCCCCCCACCAAGGACTAGAGGGGAGGGGAGACAAACGCTGCTAAATAATTACCCTGGATATGATAAATTACCCTGCAAATGAACAGTCTACTCATATATACTTGTTATTCCACAGCTCAGCTGGAAGAAACTGTAAGGGAAGCATGACGTACAATGTCAATTCACGGGTGAAGGCAGACTTTTAGAAATGCAATGATCCCACACACTTACTTCAAGGAGAAACCTGCAGACATATTTTCGGGTCTTGCTAAGTAACTGTTTATTTGCACTCAATACATTTGGGAAAGTCTGCTACATAGCTAAGGTCACTGTGACCACAAAACAGATGAAAAAGGATAAAGCACTGAACAGCAAGAAGATGCATCCCACCCTCATAAGAATTTAAGTGAACAAGTAAAAAACTGAAGAGAAACAGATACAGCCTTCATCTTTTATGAATATACTTCCTCCCCAATATCTCCCCAATATAAACACTCTGGAGTGTTTATATATTCAGTGCAAGAAACAGTATCATCGGTACATTTGCAACACCTCTGAAGAAACAATAAAGCTAAAAAAAAAAAATCTAGTTCTGAATACATTTCAGTGTGGTGTAATAATGGTATTATTACACTATAGTGATAGGGGAGAGGCTCTGATAGCACCCATCTGCATTCCACATGAAAAAACAGACCTAAGCTCATTTATTAAAAATTCTACAAGCCACATAAAAAAAAATTGAACAGGACTGCTTTATCATGTAATTTAAGACACAACTATTACATGAACTGCAAATAAAGATTTAAAAGGTTTAGCAGCTACAAAAATCAGAAAACTCATGCTAAAAGTCACTCCCCCCATAAATACTTTTAGCCTGTGTTCAATTACAGTCAATTCTGAATTGGCTCAACTCTGGATTAGACTTCTGAAGTCTTTAAACGGAGTAAAAGATGAAGGATAGTATTCTATCCTGTACTTTGACCCTGGAAAGGTGTGGGTCTGCTTAACAAAGAAGAAACATACATATAATCACAGTAAAGCTTAACACTATGCAGAGCTTATAATAATTTTTAGCAATGGACTGTAAGCTGCGCTGTGAAGACAAAATGCATAGCAGAGGAGAAAGCTCTTGGGAATCTGGGGAACTTGAGAAGGTAAGACAGTGTCAACACAGTGGAAGATGTGATGAAAACATCTGCACCTACTCTGGAGCTCACACATGGTGGCAGCTCCTTGAGAAGCCACCTGCTTGAGAAGACTGGAGCCCAGACACTCCTGGCGTGTGAAGGATGGATGCCTGAGTGCCATATATGCCACCTCTTCCACTATCTGCAGAGCTGTGTGGGAACTGAGCTGTTCCAAGGGCAAGAGAACACACACACTTTATGGTCTAACCAACAAGTGAAATGTTTTTTTCTTTTTGTATGTCTATTTTTAATATAACTTAAACAATCTTTACTTAAATTTGGGCTTCCATCCAATCACTCTCAATTTCCTAAGGAGGAATTGAATAATGGAAGCAAGCAAAACAAGATTATAACCACAAATGACTCCATTTTAAACATGATTATCAATTAGGGGACAAAGACACTTAAATGTTTCATAATACCAAACTTAAAATCAGTTACAATTCACCAACTTCAAATTCATCCCCCTAACATTTTTAAAGGTTGGTTTTATTTCTGCATGGACAGATTAATATATTAAATTAAGCCAAGATTTTTAAAGACTGGCAAAGTTCTATCACACTATTTTAAAAAAACAAACATATTTAAAAACAAAAAAAATTACAAGTTAGTTGCTTCATGTTACATTTCACAACAATTATGTTAAGCTTTTCTCTCTACAGAAACAGGGTCCTTTATGTCACAACTGCAATTATTTACTGCTAGCTGTTTAAAATTACACGGGCGAGTGTTCAGCTGGGACCTGCTGATGGTGGTGCATCTGAAGGTTTTTGAATTTCAACCCAAGGTGTGCCAGGTCCTCTCCTAGGACCCACACTTGCAGGGGAAGGGAAGGGAGAGAAAAATCACAGGTCAAGTTCTTAAGATTGTTTCACTCTCTTCTCGGCTTTCTGTTTCTTGGTGATCTGTTCAAAATTTCCTCCTCCTGTTGGTTGAAAAAACAAGAAATTCACTATCATTAGCATTTTTTTAAAAGTAAAAATTCACCACATTTTCAAGATCAACCAGCTGAGTATAACTCATTTGAGGAAAAACAAACAAAAAAATGATTAGAAGAAAATGCACCAAAAACAATGATTGGCTCAGTGGTGGTAGAAATGTGCATGTATGTACTTTTCTGAACCTAATCCCATCAACATTTTCTTTAAAAAGGACCAAACACCAGGCTATCATGTTATCCTGCTTAATTCTGAATAATCTACTGGTCTATGGACATAATAGTCCCACTTTGAGGCTGAGAAAGCCCAGATTCATGAGGACTAAAGGCTGTCCAAGCCCAGGCTGATTTCATAGAATACTCAAGACTGCAAGCCCAGGGACTTCCCTGGCAGTCCAGTGGTTAGGACCCCATGCTGCCAGTGCAGGGAGCACAGGCTGGAACCCTAGCTGAGGAAGTAAGATCCCACACGCTGCATGGCATGGCCTAAAAAATAAGACTACAAACCCAGTGCTCTTTCCACACTATGGCCACTTACTGTGTGAGGAATTCTGGGGAATATGAAAATAGACTGGCCCCCACCTGAAAGAATTCTGCATTCTAGTTGAGATAGAATATATCCATTGAAAATATAAACAGCATTGACTTTTATCAATGGAAGGGCAGAGTTGTGGTAGCTGGAAATGACAACTGGGTAGTTTCCAGAAAGGATCAGAATGAAAGAGAAGTGCTGAGAAAAGGGAACTTGGTGAGAATGACATGGACTATTTTCCTTCCCTCATACCTCATATCCAATCCACCTGACTGGATCAGATCCAATCTGTCCAATCTGATCAGAAATCCAGATCAGATACTCATGTCCTTCTCTATCACCCTGCTCAAAGCCACTGTATCTTGCCTGGATTATTACAGTAGTCTAACTAGGCTCCTTGATTCTCCCTGGTCTGCAGAAGACATCAAAGCCAGAGTAATCCCATCAGTCCTTTGCCCAGTAGACTATGATGCCTGCCTGTTTCACCAGCAGGAAAAGTCAGGTCCCATACCACAGACTCAGCGGCCCCGCCTCACCTGGAGCTCTCCCCGTGCTCTTTGTCTCCAGCCTTGTAATCTATACTGGCCGTGCTGGCCTTCTAGACTGCCTTTTCAGGCCCTTTTAGTGGCTGTTTCCTCTGCCAGGAACTCTCTCCCCATGGACATCTCCATGGCAAAGCCTTTCACCTCTTTCAAGTTTTTGCTACGCTGAGGCCTATCATCTTTAAAATTACGTACAACTCACTCTCTGCCCCAGTACTTCCAAAACCTTTTTCTGTCTTCTTTTTACTTTTCATAGCTCATTGCTTTTTATCATACTGTTCATTTACTTCCTTAAGATGCCCATTGCTTACTGTTTCCTCCCACTAGAATTAAGCTCCTCAAAGGTAGAGTATTTTTGTCTTGCTCACTAACAATGACTCCAGAAATACTTACTGAATGAATGAACAAATGAATTCATCAGCAGGAGGGACAAAAATTTTAGAATGCAGTGATTTGTCCAAGAAATAGTTTTAAGGGCACAGTGAGGAGAGACAGACAATGATAGAGGACTGTAAACAACTTGGAACCTACCATTACTCAAAGCACTTTATTAGTCTTCCCTTGCCTTCTGCTTATTACAGAAAACCATTTTCAGCACGGAAAATAGTTTTGAGGTTCAAATGTAATTTAAAATTTAAAAATTGAATTTTTTAATGCTAAGAATCCCACTTTTACAAAATTGGCTGTAACAGAATTTTTACTGTCATAGCCATTGAAAATTATCTTATGAAAATACTCTATAAAATCTACTCTCCCCCCACTTTCTATTACCTCTGCTTTAGGTTTCCTGTCTTCCTCCTCTTGACTGACAGTGTCACCATCTTCTTCAACATCACTTTTTTGCTTCTCTTCTAAGAAGTCAAAGTAAAACAACTGAGCAAAATCTTACACTTATTTTTTGGTAACTAGAAAATTAGCATTAGGACACACTTCTAGAGTCTAAAACAATCCTGACAGTAACTTGCTCATAAGGGTTTGAAGCAACATCTTAGGGTGCTGGCTCAGAGCAGATATTTTGGGGTCTACCTCTTACCAAGTTTCTCTTCACCTTCCTCCTCTTCATCCCCCTTTTCCTTCTCCTCTTCCTTTTCTTCTTCATCCTCCTTCACATCTGGCTGAGGAGCATCAGTCTTTTTGTATTCCACAGGACTGGCCTGTTTCTGAAATATTCCCCCAAAGCACAACAGGTTTGTTCATATTTTATGTATTATATTACCAGGTAGTTATTGAATGCCTATGAGCAAAGTTCTGTGCAAGTGGTATGCTGGAGCAGATACAAAGAAATGTGTAAGAAGGAATTCCTGCCTGAGAGCTTCCTCTCCAGTGAGCATGTGTGGTTCAAGGCAGAAGGAACAGTAGAAACAACAGGGTCAGGCAGGAATGTGTAAGTCTAACTAGTCAAAGGTGACTGAGGTAACAAATATGCAGAACAGTGGCAGAGGATGAAGCTAGAAAAGATTGGGGATCAGATTAGAAAACATCTCGAATGCAGTGTGAAGCCCAAGTCTTCTTTAGCAGAAGTAGAGGGCCTAAACAAAATTTTCTTCTTTTTTTTAATTCCATATAACAAAGACTAAACAAGAAAAACTACAATAAGGGTGTATTACTCCTGTATGTGGTGTTTGGGGGAAAGGGGGAATACTGAAAAGAGAAATGAATGGATAACGAGAAATCAAAGATTGAATTACGAAGTATATGAACAGAAACAGGAATGCCAGCAGGAAAAGCTAGTCTGTGCCCAGATGGGTCAGTTTTATATCTAAGTTGTTTTTTTTTTTTTTCTTCCTTCTTTCAGAAAGCTGCTGCCAAATACGAAGGAGAGCAATACACCAGACTAGCAACTGAGGGGCTAACAATCCTACTTCCATCTGGGCACAATAAATGGCCACTGAAAATAGTGAACAGGGTTTCAGAAGTCAGCATCAAATGCGGCTCAGTCAATACTGAGCTGCTACAAAGAAAAACCTCTGGCAATATATCTTGGTTATTTTTAACATGGTAAGAGTGAATCAAAATAAAACAAAACAAACTAACAACAACTCATACCTTTCCAGAACAGCAGAAGAGGATGACAAGAAACACGGGCAGAGCTACAGTCAAAATGTAGACCACCCAGAGCCATGGGCGCTCCTCAGCTGCTTCAAGCATCTGCCCCACTACCCCTGGCTGGAAAACAAGACAGCACGCATTTCACGGTCTGGCTTTTGACACTAAATATAGGCAGTACTATCCCGCTGTTAAATTCCTGCATGGCACTGCTCAGATACCATTTTCACAGGATTCACGCCTAGATGTCCACACAGTGTAAAAAGGAAATAAAAGTCTCAATTTTCCTGCTGTCTTTATCATCAAGGGTATTTCTCTTTCCTAGGTGTGAAAGCTGGCTTCCCAATTACCTGCAAAGTTTCTTAACCTCAGGGACCAGTGAATGAAGAATTTCTTTTTCTTAGTGTGTCTCCAATTTTCAATTTGGCCTTATGACCAATTATTTGAAAATTCCACTTATTTAATAAACCAAAATTCAATATTTAAGCGTGTATTAAAATAGATCCTAAATGGAAAACTTTGTTCATTTTTCTTACATTGTTGAAACTGGAGAATAGTTGATTTACACTGTGCTAGTTTCTGCTGTAGAGCCAAGTGAGTGAGTTACACATGTATCTAGTCTTCAGATTCTGTCCCCATGTAGGTCGTTAAGGCGTGTTGAATAGAGTCCCCTGTGCAGTACAATAGGTTCTTACTAGTTATCTGTTTTATATATAGTAGTGTATTTGTCAATCCCTGTTCACTATATTTTAGCACAATTTTAAAAGAAATACCATGCATATAACACAAATATAGACTCTAAAATCTTTGTATTAACCTAATGAAATCATGTCCAAAACCCCAGTATTTTGTCTTTAGTAAACACAGGTCACACTTTCTATGACAACATTCCCAAATAAGGGAAAAGACAAATCTTAGAAGATCGCTCTTCACCAACAGTAGCAATTAGTTACCTATAAAAGACATAAATGCACAAGAAACAAGGAAGCACGAACCTCAGAAGCCCCATCTGCAGCTTTCTTCAGACCCCATCCATCATTGGCCCAATCGTCAACTACTCTTCGATCACCACAAACAATAAAGTTGTCGAAGAAAATGTCCGAAGTCATAGACCAAAGTTCCAAACCAATAGCACTAAAAGGAGTCATTTTGAAAGGTTCTAGATCTTCAAAGAAATCTGGATTTGGTATTTTCCGTGGTTTCCAGATTCCCTAGAGAAAAGTATTTTAAAAAATCATTTCAGATAATGATCAACACAAATTTACAGTGAACCTAAATAAGATGAATTCTGCATTATCTGTGAAGTAAGTGCTGACCGGGTGAAACTTATCAGGAGGAAAACAATAAACGCTACTACTGCCTCTAAGACGGCTGACTCCAACTACTTCCAACTTCTGCTTTCAGTTTCACCCATGACCTTGACTCAGACCAACACCTTGCTCGACCTGGCACATTCCAAGAGCCTTCACTCTCATCAGCTAACTGCTGGCAGGAGTGGGAGCGTAGACCAGTACAGACTTCCTCAGGGGTGAAGGGCACACGGTCTTCAGCCAGATACTTCAGCTCAGACAACTGCCCAGAGAAATGATTGCCACGCACACTTAGACTAGTGCAAGAAAAATCACTGCAGCAAGGATTCTAAACGCAAAAAGGGAAATTCACCTAAATGGCCGTCAACAAAACAGCTAAGGGGCAACTTTTCTTACTGCCTGCACAACTAAAAATACACTTAAAAACAGAAAAGCATACACAGTCTATATGTAGAGATAGAACTTGCATTTCGAAGTAAGCTGTGAAGTAGAAATTAATGAGTTTAAATAATCTGACTAGAACAGAAACGGAAGTGAGACCAGGGTCGGAATTGTTACAGAGCCACAGTAAACTTGAAGCTTTAAGGTATCACCACCGGTATAATCATCTCATTTGCGCTTCAGAGTCTTTTTATAGCTGAAGATACCGAGGTCAAGCAATGGGCTAACTCACGGTCAGGAAACCAACTTTCACCATAGTCCCCTATCCACGCTACCAGAGACTGCCAGTTTGGATATTTATGGCTGGAGCACCCCTGCCACATGGTAGGAGGGTGTCCGAAACACAAGTTTTCATTTTTGTTTGTTTTTAAGTTATAATGCAATTATGAAAGCTTGTCTTTCCACTTCCTAGGTTTATCTTTTCAACACAACACATAAGTTCTCTCTTAATTCCGAAGTTTACTTTGTTTTTAATTCAATTCTTTGAATATAGAGGATCAATCTGTGGCAGGCTCACTACACACTCGAGAACTATCTGAACACAAAGAGCTCAATGAAGCAGCTCAACCATCAGGAGGTACCAACCTGGTAGTTAGGGTTGTCAATCATGGGGGGCTTCCATCTGCCCTTGTAGTTAGGGTTGTCAATCATGGGTCGCTGCCAGACACCGCACCCAGGGGCCGACTCACACTTAGGGTTGGCAATCTGCGGAGCCTCCCACTCTCCGTCCATGTCCTCATCCCTGCAGAGACAGAAGCAAACTGCGAGTGGGTCCTGGGCAGCAGGGCTCTGAGAAGCTAGCCCAGGGCTTCCCTAAAGCCCTGCACGAGTGTTCAGCGGCGTACGAAGCGGCCTCTTGTTTCTGCATTTCCAGCAACAGGGTTTTCTGTGACAAGACGCATTGAAAAAGAGATGAAAATGTGATCAATTCAGTTTGTTGAGCTCTACACTTAAGTTTGAGCAGTTGAATACTGGAGTGGGCTGCCATTTCCTTCTCCAGGAGACCTTCCTGACTCAGGGATTGAACCCAGGTCTCCCACACTGCAGGCAGATGCTTTACTGTCTGGGCCCCCAGGGAAGCCCTGGCTGTATTAAGTACTAACTTTCCCTTCAGTAAAGAGCAGGCAATGTTAAAGTTAACCAACGCTCATACCAGTCCTCCGGCCTTTCTGCGTCTGGGTCAGGCACATACTCAGGCTCATCATCTAACCAGCCTTCGGGCTTCGTAGCTTCTTCATCTGGAATCTTAGCAGGGGCATCCTCATCCCTAAGCACAAAAGAAAAAGACAATTAACAACAACACTACAGAACTACAGAACTACAATGATTACAGTGTGGTCCCACTTTGTGAAATAGCTCCTCCTAGAAAGATCTAAAATCATATGCAAGGGTCTAGTATGCAGAATATATAGAGAACTCTTACGATTCAATAATAAAAGACAATTTGATTTAAAAACCAGTAGAGGATTTGAATAAACATTTCTTCAGATATACAAATCCCCAAAAAGCACATGAAAATATGTTCTACATCACTAGTCATCATTTTGAATGCAAATCAAAACCACAATAAGATACCACTTCATAACCAGTAGGATGACCATAATGAAAAAGGACTGATAAAACTAAGTATTGGCAAGGATATGGAAAAAAATGAAACCCTCCTAAATTGCTTGTAAGAAAGCAAAATGGTGCAGCTACCTTGGAAAACAGTTTGGCAGTCCCTCACAAAGTTAAACATAGTTACCATGTGACCTAACAATTACACTCCTAGGAATATACCCAAAAGAAATGAAAACGTATGTTCAACCCAAAACCATTCATTTGAATGTTTATAGCAGTGTTATTCACAACCATAGCCCCAAAAGGGAAACAACCTAAATGTCAATTAAACAAGGAATCGATAAATAAAGTGTGGTATCACCCACAGGATGGAATATTATTCAGTCACAAAAAGAAAGTATCAATACAAGGTTCCACATGGATGAGTCTTAGAGTCTTAAAACTATTATGCTAAGCCAAAGAAGCTAGACACCAAAGACCACATATCTTACTAATCCTATATCCAGAATGGTCAAATCCGTAAGACAGAAAGTCGAATACTGGTTGCCAGGGGCTGGTGGAAGGGAGAAATAGGGAGAAGTAACTGCTTCATGGGTATGGGCTTCTTTTTGGGTGATAAAAATGTTTTGGAATTACAGTGGTAATCGCCACACAACACTATGAATATACTAAACCAGTAAACTGTACATTTTAAAATTTAGCATGTGAATTATGACTTTAACAGTCACCCTTCTAAGTTTATCAAGAAGTACCTAATTTCAAAGCTTTCTGCAGTTACTGTAAGACAGTGCCACTTTAGCTGGTTACCAAGGACATCTCCTATTCTTGGTCAGGGTTATGCTTGTTTTAGAACTATGCTAGTTTAAAATTGTGTTAGGACTAAAACTTGTCTATCACTCACCTGACCTTTTAAGCTGAACATTTACTTCTCCACAACAAAACAGCTAGTTAAGGAATACAATACTGAACAAGGTGAGCCCAAATCTAATGTTCACCAAACATACAAATAAACTCACTCTTTACACCAGTGCAGCACGTAAGTATCACCTAGAATTTCCCTAAGAAACCTAAGAGGATGCTTTTACAAATGGAAGATCAGTTTTATATTTCTCTTTGTTCACTTTCTAACATTCCCACAAGTCACCATACCAAGAGTTCAAACAGGGTCATGCACAAGAGGACAACCCACCGGCTTCCATTTCTGACCACTCTCCAATTTGCATCCTGCATAAAAGACCACTCAATTGCCCTCGTGTGTGCTAAGCTCGCTCCTCTTCCTCTACTTTTGCACATGATATTCTCCTTCAACCAGGAAATACCACTTCCCATCTTTCCCAGTTAGTTAGCTCCTGCCCACTTTCAGTTCCCAATTTAAAATACTAAAGCCTGGTATACTTGGTGCTCTGGTCACCATGGAAACACATATTAGATCATTCACCATATGCACGCCAACTTCGTTGCCTGTCTCACAACTACGGTGCGGGCTGTGCAGGCAGCGGTGTGCCTGTAGCTTTGTATTCCAGCGCCCAACGGAGCGCAAAGATCTGCTGAGTACTGTTTAATAGGATAAAGGTTATTTTTCAAATTAAAATTTTAGGACTCCAGCTTTAAATTGAATTATAGAAGCACGGGAAAGGCCAGGCCAAAAAATGTGAAGTTTTGTCACAAACCAACTGTGCTGCCACAGGCAAACCCTATCATTAGTTTCAGCATTTAGTAGCTTGTAAAATGGTGTGAGGCAGTCCAGATGACCACGACGGCCCTGGTGATCACTATGTGGTCACTACTATTTTCAGCTGTAGTAGTCTGCACTTTTCCTAACATTTACACTGCATCACAGATTGTACAAATTATCAGACTTCAACCATCATTAGATTGCTTAAGCCACATGGAATATATGAAACGCTCCACTGCATTCAAAAACAGGTACCAAAGACTCACCAGTCATCTGGTTTGACAGCATCAGGATCTGGTATTTTTGGTCTTTCATCCCAATCTTCAGGCTTCCGGTCTTCTGGGTCCTCAATTTCACGTGAAGGATTTACAGGAGGAGTCATGTCATTTAACAGATTCCCACTGTTCACAACAGATTGGTCCACTAATATTTCAAAACTATTATCTGGATTCAAGACTGAAAAAAATCAAATGCAATTTTTGTAAGTTAATTAGCCACTCATTCCCAAGTTTTCTTTACCACAAAAGATCGTATTTCGAACAGAAGGCAGAAGCATGGAGTAATGACTTTGGGTATCACGAGTCGGAACACGGTCACGGAGGCTCAGGCAAGTTTGTACTCTTTTCCTTATCTGTCAATCATAAACATTAGTTCTTCAGGTTTTTAGAAATTAAACAATAGGTAAAATTTTAAAAACAAAATATTCCATGAACATGGAATATGAACACAAAAACATCAAAAAACCAAAAGTATGCAAAGTAACTGCAATATTGGTCTGTCACAAATGGTTACACACAGGTCAACAGGCAAATAAGTTTATTTATTATAACCATCTCCCAGTAGAAAAGACCCATTTCCTCATTTTCTGAGTTGGTATTACCACTATCTATGTTGCCGAAAGTTCCAATCACACAAACCTTTTATTTATCAAACCACAAATCTACTCAGGCTGTACTTTTGGACTCCAGTGAAGAATGCAAATGTAGCTTTAAATCTATAAAGGTATCTTAAGTGGAATTATGCTAAAGCCTGGATCCTACAACTAAATGTCTAATAGGCAAGTGACTAGATCACAGCACATCCAGAATACTGTGGAAGCTAACAGAGTAAGTACTATGCTGCTATCCTAAATGATAATGAAGGTGACCAATGTTATCAATGAAACATTCTCACAGAAAATTCTCACATTTTGTTAAGAGAAGAAATAAAACATATTTAACCTTTAATATAAAATTATATGTGTTTACACATATATACATGTTTATTCACATATGGCCAAATACGTATCACAATGTTGATATTTCAGATACTTTGTCTTTTTTCCTTTCAAATTTCTATGCTGAATATACATACTTTCGTTATAAAGAAAAAAAGTTATTGCATTCTTCAGGAAAAGAAGCATGACTACATGTGATCTCAAAGCAGCAGAAAAAGCCTTATGAATATAAAAACCCCATTCCAATGTCTGAATAATTATACTCAACTGTCTAGGTGTTGGAGCATCCAAACAAGTTCAACTAGAAGACACATTTCTATTGTATGTCCTGTTACTTAACATTCTATCAATAAGAAAATAAACAAAGGCAGGAGATGAGTGGAGATCAAGCAAAGAATCTTTTTACAGGACATAAAAGCTTTTCTTAAAATCTGTTTCTCAATTCAACCTAAGGAAGAAACATTTCTTTTAGTGCTGAGAAACTAAGTTCTTCTCACCACTATGATATTAAGTCAATAGAGATTGTTATTTGCAGGTCATTTTCATTATAATCTTTAGAAGGATAATAAATGGGCAGTGCCAAAACCCCCTCAAATTAATTAATAGTTTTTCTTACTTAATGTATAAAGATGTGTTTTCTTATCAGTAAAATAGGTCTTCAGATCTGCATCTGGCCTCTTAGCATGCTTTTCTTCATATACACCTGTTTTGGGGTTTTTGTGGCGGAAGATGAAGTGCAATTTATAGTCCTCTCCACATTTATCTGGACCAAACATAATCGTATAGGGGGTCTTGTCGTGGAACTGATCCTTCAGAAACAAAAACGAATTAAGTAACTCAAAGTGTTGAAAAGCAACTTTTCAAAAGTATGATATATCCTCTTACAAAATCCCAAATAGTGTCCTATTTATTCATTTATGAGATTTGTACAGATACCACTGAAAATAACCAGAAATTTCACTGAGAATGATTAAAAGCGTAAAATAATGCATTTATCTAGAGAGTTATTGCTTTTATAAAGTTTGCAAAAACTAAAAATTACATAGGACAGAAACTAAGAAACAGCTTCAAAATTTACATTTCAAATAAAAAGCACAAAAATGTCAAAGTCGATATTTTCAACTTCCAAGATATTTCAACAGCAGGAAAGAAGACCTTTATTTTCACAGGTCTTAGAAAATTTTCTTTCGTTCTCTCTGAAATTCTTAAAAGGTAATTGGGTGGCCACATAAAACAGAAAGCACTTACCAGATTGAGCTCTGGGGTTTTGGAAAGTAATTTCACATAGGCACCGCCACATTCTATCCCATTTTGGAAATTAACTTCATACCTAATTTTAGGGGGGAAAAAAAAGCAGAAATTTATTTCCCCTTTCCCTCATTTTGATCACGTTTTATACAGGTTATATGTAAAAATTCCATCTTCTACTGTTATATCCACCCAATCCTCCAACATTAAATAAGTAAAAAAAACAAAAAACCAAAAAAAACGTAATGCAGATTCCCAATAAATACTTTCTGCAAAATCCAGAAGTTCATTTGGTATCAGGAGGAAAAATAGCTGATTTATTTTAAAATAATTTATTGGGCATGAAAAAAAATGTTACAATATGCTGAAACACATCCTAAAATTTCTATTGCAACATGTAATTATTTTCATTATTTTTTTACATAGAATAACAGTTTTAAACAGGTATCATTCTTCCCAGAAAGCTTCTATCAACCAAGTGTTTTACTTACTGAACAATGAGAGGCTTGGTATCGAAGATGAAGGGCTTGTTCAGCTTAGTAGAGATAGCATGGTGTTTGGCCCGAGACATCAACACAAGTCCTTTATCGCCTGGAAGTTTCGTTTCCTTCATTTCATCCACCTCCCATTTTCCTGCAAGACAACAAAAAATAGTTCCACTCTCTAACTACACCTCTGAAGATCCTTAAATGGTAATAAATAAAACTCCGAGTTGTATAAATTCATCACACAGGCAAATGTTTAACCTGTTCCATTTACCTCTAAGAGCTGGCCTATTAATATTAAACACACATAACTAATAAATATTAGGATATAGTTTTTAAAAACCCAAAGCACACGCATTTTACCAATGCCTAGAAAAGACCCTCCATGTCCAAAATACAGCACCATGGGTAATAAATTATCTTTCTACTTTATAGTATAAAAATTAAAATTAAACAGGTCTAACCCTGTAAAATATAACGGGACACACAAAGATAGCAAAGTTCCAAGGAGTAACCTTAAAATGTATACATACTACTTTTAAACTAGTCTTGAGATACTATGGAAGTATACTATATCTCAATCTGCTGTTATATCTAAGTCAAATGCAACTCTCACCATCATATTTGGCAATTTCGTCATCAGTGTCATCTTTCTTGGCTTTGGATAAAATCCACCTGTAATTAAGACATCCCCCCAAATTAAGAATCAAATTACAGTTGGCCTGTAAAAAGAAACAATGTAAATAATAATAAAAACAGGGACAATTCAGCTCTTCTTAGCCCACCTAATCACTCTACTTTCAACTTTTAAATATATCTTTCAAGTAGTGATAATATATTATATTCAAATCAAAAATCGGTAACAAAAAGCACCAAACTCATGGAATAATTTCACTTTTTAAGACTCAAAGAGAAAAAAAAATTTTCCTCAAAGAACAAAATACAAGGTGAAGGGGAAATAAATGGAAGCAAGAACCACATGTTCTAAAAGATTTTTCCTAAATGGGACTGAAAATATAAAATACTATCTAAAAAGGAATCTACTATTCTAGTTACATGATGTTTGCCTCTAAGATTTTTTCCCCCTACAAAACACTTACCCTGACAGAGTTCCTCTGTCAAAAGAATCAGCAAAATACACTTCCCCAGTTGGAACTGGAGCTTTGTAGGTGACCTGTGTTAAACATAAAAATGAATTAAGAATTAAAATATTCTCAGTAGGATCTATTCTCTTGGTTTGCTTTCACACTTGCATGACTGGCCCTCAAATTCAACCCATATAATTTATCTTTGGGACAATATAACAAAGGTTGACAGGGAGAGCAATAAGTATTTTAGCAAATTTTGCTTTCCCTTTGGTAAGGATCCAAAATGTACCTTCATCTTTTGATCATCTCAAGAGGCAAAACAAACAGATTCAAAGATCATGTCACACCTTTGGCGATGGCGGACTGCTGGCATCTGGCTTCGGTTTCGAGTCTTCTACCTCTTCAATGACGTCATCAAGGTCATCCTCAATGTCAATCACATCATCGTCATGTCCATCATGAGCTTGAACAAGAGCAGTTCCAAGGACCAGTAACATACACAGCAACCACTTCCCTTCCATGATCTAAGTATTTATTAAAAAAAAAAAGTACAGTTAATTGTATCACCTCCTTTCAAAAATTTTGAACCTTTATTTAAAATTAAGGCTTTCAAATCAGAGCTGAAAGGAACTTTACTGTATTTCATTTTATAGATAAAGAAAGTGAACTCAGGATAACAGGTTTTCCTAAAATCAGTTAGTTAAAAGATCCAATTTCAAGAAAAAATTCAAACTATAACTCAAACAATTGTCCCCATATAGAATATCATGTTGGCTACACAGACCTAGGGTGTTCAGATATAATTTCAAAATAACTTCTCGCATTTGTAAAGAGCTTTACAACAGACAAAGCCCCTTTTACAGAATAGTTTAAACGAGTTAAAACATTACAATGAAATAACAGAGGAGTTAACTTGCCTCACATTAAAGACTTAATTTAGATTAGATGCTGCTGTTTTTGTCCAAAGATCAAGAAGAATAGGTATGTTTTTTAATTAGTGTTTTAAGGGACTTCCAGGGAACCCTGTGCAAAGCAGGGGACTTGAGTTTGATCCATGGCTGGGGAACTAAGATCCTCCATGCAACAGAGCAACTAAGCCCACAGGCCACAATTCGAGACTCCATGCTCAACAAGGTCCTGCATTAAAACCAGACCCCGCAGGATGCAATGAAGATCCCACCTGTCAGCAACTAAGACCCAATAAGCCAAATAAATAAATAATACATCAGTTTTAAGATTCAACAAAAAAATATATTAAACCATGCTGCTGCTGCTAAGTCACTTCAGTCGTGTCCGACTCTGTGCAACCCCAAAGACGGCAGCCCACCAGGCTCTGCCGTCTCTGGGATTCTCCAGGCAAGAACACTGGAGTGGGGTGCCATTTTCTTCTCCAGTGGATGAAAGTGAAAAATGAAAGAGAAGTCGCTCAGTCATGTCCGACTCTGTGCCACCCCATGGACTGCAGCCCACCAGGCTCCTCCGTCCATGGGAGTTTCCAGGCAAGAGTACTAGAGTGGGGCGCCATTGCCTTCTCCGAAAAACAAAAAAATATATTAAACCATAGACCAACTATTTTTATCTCTTTTTTCTAAGCCTTCAAGTGTCTTACATATCATATCTGACTGTCATGGATGGTAGTCAATCCTCTCTCCAAAACCACAGATCTAAAGATACAAAAACTGAGCCACACGGATGCACAAAATGATTCGGCAGTAGGCAGTACAGAATTTTAATTCTGCAAGACGAAGAGTTCTCGAGACGGATGGAGGTGAAAGCTGTACAACAATATGAACATACTCAATGCCACTGAACTTGATGGTTAAGATGGTAAATCTTATAAGTATTTTCACTGCTATAAAAAAGATTTTATTAAAATAAAGAAAATAGCTTAATTTTTTGGTCACTGGTAAATCAACTTATTCTAATGCTGAATTTAACGCCTAATTCCTTATAAATGCTATAATCCTTTAAAGTGATTGATTATATAGAACTAGACTTTCATGTATCATTTGGCGGCATTTCCTTTATTTATAAATCGTGGGTACTGTTTTCACAAAATGAAAGAAAGTAAGGCTCACTGGACTCCTAGGCAGCACAGAAAATAAAGAAATAAAAGATTTTTATAAAAATAAAAACTCACTCATCATCTTTCCTAGGACTGGTATTAGAGTTTAAAAACTCTCAATGTCAACATTCTGCTATGGCTTCTTATATACCAAGAAATGCCAGTAATTTCAGTTTTTCACTGGTAAGGCGTCTATTCTCTACCACCAAAATCTACAATGGCATAGCAATATCGCTTTGATTTACAACTACACTGGATTCTCTGAAACTAAACAGGCTGATTCAACCCTTTTATCTAAATCAACTGTATACAACCTAAGAAGTCCTCACAGAAATAATGCTATAAATGGCAGTTGGGTTCCCAGGGATACTCTATAAATCAAATTAGCCCACAAAATAGTTAAGTCAAAAAGGCAAATGTGATAAGCCTAGTAGCAATTAAGTGAATCACAAAACCAGTGAATTAATAAGGACTATGTACTGATGTTAAAACACTGCTGCTCAAGGAAAAGCTAATCGGGGAGATGAACTAACTACTTACCTTTCAAAAATGGGATTCAGGTAGGGTTCAGTGAGGGAGAGTACAGCTGCAGAACAGGAAGACTGATTTTTTTCCCTGTATCTTTTAATTTACTGATATACTGCTGTTATGTTATGGGCTTGCAGATGGCTCAGTGGTAAAGAACTGGTCTGCCAATGAAGGAGACCCACATTTCGGGAAGATCCGCTGGAGAAGGAAATGGTAACCCACTCCAGTATTCTTGCCTGGGAAATCCTATGGAAGGACCTGGCAGGCTACAGTCCATGGGGTTGTAAAAGATTTGGTCACAAGTGAGCAACTGAGCGCACACACACATACAACATATACCGCTGTTACAGGCTTAACTGTGTCTCCTACCTCAAATTTGTATGTTGAAACTTGAACTCCCAACATAACTATATTTAGAGATAGGACCTTTAAGTAATTAAGGTTAAAAGCAGTCATAAGGTTGGGGCCCTAACTGGTGTCTATAGTAAGAGGAAGAGAACCAGGAATCCACATGCACAGAGGTTAAGTCCAACGAGGACACAAGATGGTGGCCCTCCACAAGCTGAGGAGGAAGGCCACACCAGAAGCCAACTCTGCCAATGCCTCGATCGCAGACTTCCAGACTGTAAGAAAACACTTTTCTGTTGTTTAAGCTGCCCGGCCTGTGGTGCTGTTGTGGCAGTCCAAGCAGACTAACACAATGCTCCTTGGGTTGAGTATAATGTCACAAGACAGCTCTTCCTAACTTGAGCGTGCCTCAGGGGGCTTTTTAAAACAGACTGCTGATTGAGTGTGTGCGTGCTGGGCCTTTTCCTTCCTATCAGGTTCCAGGGGATGCAATGGTTGCTACCTTGAGAACCACTGACTAGGGTTTATGAATCATCAACTTGTGCTTTGTGTTCTAGTTTATAAAAGCACTTTCACAGTTACATTATTTTGCAAACCTCCCTTGAGGTATTACTAAGATGTAGGGAAATGAAAACAACCCAATCATTTACTCAATATCACAACCAATAAGTGAGAGTCAAAGATTTCAGATCTCCTATTTCTATTACACTAGACAAAACGTGGCTGCATCCCAAACACGTGTGAGAGGATAGAAAGGCTAGTCAGGAACGGTCCTGAAGGGAGTGGGCTGGAACAGAGGATTCAGGCAGGGTGTAGTGAGTGAGCAGCGTGACTGCGGAACAGGTTGCTGGACCGAGGAACCCAGGAAAGGTGGCATCTGCATGAGGGAGGCATAATAAAAGCAGAAGTTGTCCGGCAGCATAAGGCTACCATCCCAGTCATGAACAGGAAACGCACTTCTCTCCACCACCATTTCCCTACAGCCTGAGTTTCAGGACCTGGTTTTTCAGGTTTGAGAAGTCTCAGGCACATATCTGTTAACTTTCACATTACCTAGAGGGTTGTTAAAGCCGTGGAGGAACCACCATTGCCAACCCATGGCAAGTCAATTCTCACAGCCGTGTGTTTACGAGCCTAAGCCACTGCTAGTTTTACACATGCTACTTCAATATTTGCCAAAGCAACTTGCCAGTACTCCCAAGAAAACGCTGAACAGGTCTAGTTTCAAGAGCCACTATTAAGCCAGCCCAAACATTCCAAATTTTGTTAAAGACTTGGTCACACTTAGAAATAATCCAAAACAATATATTTTAAGGTGATCTTAATTCTCCACTTCATTAATGAAAACCCAATATTACCAAGTAACAAAACCCACCCTCATTTCAGTCCTCCTACCCACACATATCAAAAAGGATGTTGCACTATTATGATTTCTATAAGAAAACACAGGAGAAATTGTAAGCAATCTTGGGTTTGACAAAGAGTTTCCCAATACATCAAAAGCTAGACACACAAAAGAAAAAAATTGGTTGAACTTACTTTAACTCTATGAAAGAAACTTGAGAATTAAAAAACAAATCAAGCTAGGAGAAAATATTTGCAAAATAAATATCTAATAAAGAAATGGATTCCAAAATGTACAAAGAACACAAACGCAACCAGTAAGAAAAACCACCCAGTTACAAACTGGGCAAAGCATCTAAACAGACACCTCACCAAACAAGACGTTTAGACGGCATACGAAAAGATGAGACACCATCTGCCACTGCTCAGCTGCTCCAGTCGTGTCCAGCTCTTTGCAACCCCATGGACTGTAGCCCACTGGGCTCCTCTGTCCATGGGACTCTCCTACTGGAGTGGGTTGCCATGCCCTTCCCCAGGAGTTCTTCCTGACTCAGGGATCGAACCCAGGTCTCCTGTAGCTGCTGCACTGCAGGCAGATTCTTTACCGCTGAGCCACTGGGGAAGCTCTTTCATCTGCCGTTAGGTAACTGCAAACAATGAGATACTACAATACCCCTATTAGAATGCCTAAGATCCAAAACACTAGGAAGGATGTGAAGTAACAGGAACTCATTTCACTGCTGGTGAAAATCTAAAATTTCAGGCACTCTGGAACATACTCTGGCAATTTCTTACAAAGCTAACCATAGACTTACTATATGATTTGTCAATCATGTTCCCAAGTTCTTGCCCAACAGATCTGAAGGCTTACGACTGGACAAAAACTGTCACACAAATGCTTATAGCAGCTTTATCCATAACTCAAAACCTGAAGAAACCAAAACATTTTTCAGTAGGGGAATGAGTAAACAAACTGTAGTATACCCATTCGATGAAATATTGTTCAGAAATTACAAGATGAGCTACCTAAACTGAATCACTTTGCTGTACAGCAGAAATTATCACAACATTGTAAACAAACTATAAACTATACTTTAATTAAAAAAAAAAAAAAAGAGCTATTAAGCCCAAAAGAGACTTGAATCTTTAGTGGATACTGCTGAGAGAAGGCTAACTGAGTCTGAAAAGGCCAATGCTATGTAATTCCAATTAGATCACATTCTGAAGAAGGCCGAACCCTAGATAGCAAAAGAAAAAAAAGAAAAACCAGAGGTTTAGAGGCAGCGGTCGGGTTGAATAGGTAAGCACAGGGGGCTATTCTAGGCAGAGAAACTGTTCTGTATACTGTTGTTGTTATGGATGATGGTACTACATATTTTTCAAATCCCATAAAACAGCACAAAGAATGGATCTTGATGTACGGAAATTATAAACCATCATTTAAGAGGTTGAGTGACCCAAGGATACACACAGGATGTGGCGAAACCACCCCACTGTATCACAAACACATGAAGCAACCTCACTCAGAGAGTTGGCGGGAAAAGACTTTTCCCTAAGTAGCTCTGGCAATCAGCGAAGTCTGCAAAACCAGACTATGCAAAAGTACTGCTCAAGCTGAACTGACTCGCATGAGCATCCAGGGTGACCATCTGCATACTGCTATACACATATATCAGGAAAATTAAGTAAATGGATGGTGTATGGCAGGGGCCAGTTTCAATGCTGAGCGTGGAAATTTTACGGACAAGCAAGACAAAGAGGCTAAGATAATCCACATGGTAACGGGCGAGAGTTAAGAGACTACAATATGAACTCATGTCTACCTTAATATACAGAGGATTACATACAAAACATTTATAGATATGTGCATATAAACCAGTTAGTATACACACATATATTTTCTTGCTCTATCAGTTAACAGGGCATACAAGAAACTACTACACCTCAGTAGCAATACAATAAATACCCTAGTATCAAGGATTTTGGTTTCCAATATCATCTCCAATAAAAAGGAAACTGGGTTCCTTGGCTGATTCTAGGATTAGGGCAGCAAACATATAAGACAAGCCTGGAACATCTTGTACCGCCAGAAAGTGACGAAGTGTTCAAAACAAAAACACCCACAACGATGGGGGGCTACATCAAAGGAACAAAAGAGCGAGCAATGGCCAAAGCTGGAACAATACAAGCAATAAATAAGTCGTATTAGATTATATTCTAAAGCACAAAATAAATGCCCATGAATCTACACATTACATTACTGAATAAATAAATGAGACTAATCAAACAAAAGAGGCAAACTTCCCAGGCAGAAATATTCCAAGTAACAGATACAGACAGTCCACTGTCAAGGAGGAGAAACATAACTCCCTACCCTTACAAGTGGGCTACACACAGTGCTCCCCTTCCTGTATGAGAACAGGAAAAGCTGGAATTTACAGTGGAGAAACCCAGCAAACACTACTTCAGCCAGCTGCTCAAGGTAAAGACCAAAAGTGATGTCATGCTGTCAGCATGCCCTTGATACAACGGGGTGAAAACAGTACTTCAGCGCTCGCTTCGGCAGCATGTTAGTAAGACTGGAACATACAGAGAAAATTAACGTGGCTCCTGCGGAAGGACGACACGCAAATTCGTGAAGTGTTTTTCGAATGGATAAGAAAGCTGTGGTACATATACACAATGGAGTATTACTCAGCCATTAAAAAGAATACATTTGAAGAAGATCCGCTGGAGAAGGAAATGGCAATCCACTCCAGTACTACTGCCTGGAAAATCCTACGGACAGAGGAGCCTGATAAGTTACAGTCCATGGGGTCGCAAAGAGTCGGACACGACTGAGCGACTTCACTTTCGCTTTCTAATGAGGTGGATGAAACTGGAGCCTATTATAAGGAGTGAAGGAAGCCAGAAAGAAAAACACCAATACAGTATTCTAACGCATATATATGGAATCTGGAAAGGTGGTAACAATAACCCTGTATGTGAGACAGCAAAAGAGACCCAGATGTATAGAACAGTCTTTTGGACTCTGTGGGAAAAGGAGCGGGTGGGATGATTTGGGAGAATGGCATTGAAACATGTATAATATCATGTAAGAAACGAACCGCCAGTCCAGGTTGATGCAGGATACAGGATGCCCCGGGCTGGTGCACTGGGATGACCCGGAGGGATGGGATGGGGAGGGAGGAGGGAGGGGGTTCAGGATGGGGAACACGTGCACACCCGTGGCAGATTCATGCAAAACCAATTCAATATTGTAAAGTAATTAGCCTCCATTCAAAATAAATGAATTTATATTTTTTAAAAAAAGAAAAAAAAAACAACAACAGTACTTTAACCTCTGTGGTCTTCTTCCCCAAAATCCATACTCCCTCTAATCATGAGAAAAACATCAGCGAAATCCCAACACAGGGACTGCTGTCCTGACCAGTAGCCCTCAAATGTCAAGAACATCAAAAACAAAGAAAATCTAAACAACTGTCACAGCCAAGAGCAGTTTAAGGAGACAAGATGACTAAATGTAATACGGTACCATGGGACATGAGCAGCAAGTGAAAACAAAGGAAATCTGAACTAAATATGGGCTTCGGTAATTACCATGATCTGGTCATTAATTATAATAAATGTACTACACTAACACTGTTAATCATGGTAGAAATGATTCTATAGATTTAAAACGATTCTGTAAAAAATTCATTTTTTAAAAAAGGGATGTTCCGCTGCTGCTGCTGCTAAGTCGCATCCGACTCTGTGCGACCCCATAGACGGCAGCCCACCAGGCTCCCCCGTCCCTGGGATTCTACAGATGAGAACACTGAAGTGGGTTGCCATTTCCATCTCCAATGCGTGAAAGTGAAAAGTGAAAGTGAAGTCGCTCAGTTTCCGACTCTTCGCGACCTCATGGACTGCAGCCCACCAGTCTCCTCCATCCATGGGATTTTCCAGGCAATAGTACTGGTGTGGGTTGCCATTGCCTTCTCCAGATGTTCCACTATTATGCATAAAATATTTATCCCCTATCCCTCCAAAAAAAATTTCAGGGCTGAAATATATACCATTGGAATCCAGTCTAAATCTCTTTTCAGAGAAGAAACTGAGGTACAACAGACTGACTTGCCAAAAACGGTTGTTGTCACAATGGGGAGCAGAGGCCACGTCTGCTGTCTCCCAATACTTCACCTGATAATTTTATACCACTTTTGCCTTAGAAACAAAATGATTTTTCACATATATTAATGTCCAAGAAGACATCTAAGAAGCAGCTTTTTTCTGCCTTTAAAACTCTTCAAGGACTTCTCTGGTGGTCCAGTGGCTGAGAGTTCATGCTCCCAACACAGGGAGCCAGGTCTGATCCCCGGTTAGAGACCTGGATCCTTTACGCCCTCTGCCACTACAAAGACCCACTGCAGCCTAATTACTTAATTACTTTGGGAAAATAAATAAACAGAACTCTTCATGTGTCTTAACACTTAGAAACTCCCAAGCAGAAAGTGTAAGGGTTTCCCAGGTAGCTCAGTGGTAAAGAATCTGCCTGCAATGCAGAAGACATGGGTTCAATCCCTGGGTCGGGAAAATCCCAACCTGGAGAAGGAAACGGCAACCCACTCCCAGTATTCTTGACTAGGAAATCCCAAGGACAGAGAAGCCAGGCGGGCCACAGTCCATGGGGTCGCAAAGAGTGGGACACGACTTAGCAACTAAACAACAAAGCAGACAGCGTATTTCTCAGTTGTCACTATTTTTAAGATTATTAACAGGAAATATGTAACAAGAAGCTCAACAACAAAGCAATAATGCTTTCAAAAAATATATAGCACGTTTCCGCCACTCCCAACTTCCCCAAAGTCCCAGAGCCAATGACTCCTAGATCTAAAATGTTTAAGAATAAAAGTGAAGAAATTATATGCCTTTAAAGCAAATTAACACTTTCCAGCAGTAAAGAAACATTAACATTTTCTAAGCCTCTTCACAGTTCATGCTCACTAAGCTACATTACCTCTTCCAGTGCAAGATTTCTCATATTCCTGAATACCATTAGAGCAGTTTCTCTCATACTTTCTGCTTGAAAGCCATCATTTTCTTGGAGTACTTCATTTCCTGATTTTCCCCTAAGAGCCATTTTTATTATATTTTTTTTCTTAATTACCACAAGGCTATTACCTTAAACTCTACCGCAGTGCCCTTTTGAGCTTGGGTGCAAATGCTAGCTGGATGTCTAATTCATGACTAAACTACTTAGTGCCACAAACTGTCTCACAGCGGGCCCATTTAAATTCCTGTCTTGGCCAAATTACAAACTACTTACAGACTTCCAGGAGAGTAGCAATTAAAAATCAAAACCACAAATAAGAAAATCTTTTAACATTTATGAGTCTACCAAAGTGAACTTTTCTTAAAAATACCCTTAAGTTGTACGTAAATATAGTTTTGTGTGGCTTTATCGTACGGTATCCCTTAACTACAGCAAAAGTGAAGTCAATAAAACCAACAATATGAGGGCCAAGACTATATAGGCCAAGTTCTGATTTCTGTTGATCCAGAACTTGATCTGGAAATAAAACTTAAAATTTCTAGGTTTCAGAGAAGTGAACAGACTGCACTTCCTTCAAATACTCATTAAATATTTTTCAGCTAGATTCCCCCACCCCACCCCCCCTTTGGCCATGCCACATAGCTTGAGACATCAGGAATCAAACCCAGGCCCCAACAGTGAAAATGCCTACCCATGAGACTGCCAGGGAATTCCCTCAAATGGACTTTCAATAAATACTGGGTGGCAGGGCTCAAGACTGTTTCCTGGCAGTTTCAAGACTGAAGTGTGAGAATTCTGTATTACAAAGGGTTAAAGGAGAAAATAGGTCTAATGCCCATCAGCAAACTTGGCACATATTAAACACTAAATGAATGTTTGCTAATAGTGTTTTATTCCATGAGGACCAACTAGTTATCAAATATTAAAAACGAAAAAACTCTGACCTTCAGGATCAATAAAGGGTGTCCTTAAAGTCTGGAAACATAAATGTATTTGCCCATGTTTTCAGAGTTCATGAATATTCTGTACCATTAGTCCTACCAATCAAGTTTCAGGGGGGTTGGAAGAGGATAACATAAACTCATAACCTTTTATCTAACTAGGAAAAAATACGCAGAGATCTGTTAGCACTACTTAAGACTCCAGCCTGAATATTTTATCTATCAAAAACACCAAAAGCAATAATTTTAAGTATCAACTAGTGTCATGATAAAACTGTACGTAACTATGTACACCCAAGGGCAGGTAAAACCTGGAGAAATCCAAATATGGTCTATAGATTATACCAACGCAATTTTTTCCTAGTTCTGATATTTTACTATAGATATTGTTATTTGGGGAAGCTGGGTATTGGGTACAAGAGATCTCTCTGTACTATTTTGCAACTTTTGCAGATCTGTAATTATTTCAAACCTGAAAGCTTCTCTTAAAAAATGTATTACTGGATCAGCATGGCTGGTTCGTTAGACTTGATCAAAGTTGTATAGAAACCAGCTTTAAATCGACCCAGTCTTTCAAAGCACAGAAGTACAGACAAAGACCCAGAAGTGTGAGTTGGATTAGAAATCTGAACATCTTGCCCCCTTCCTTCCAGTTAATAACTGTTTTGCTTTTAATAATCAAATATCAAATAATCAGCCTATATCCAAGGCAGAGAATCTCTACCACTGGGGTCACATGGACAAATGTACACAAAGCCAAGAAAATACATGCATATACATTTATATGTATATGCATGTATATACATTTATAAATAATATACATAACAAAATTATATAAATATACATGATAAATATTATATAAATATACATGTAATATACATTTATAAATAATATAAATATTTCCAACTTGCGTCTCAATTTTCCAAGGACAGAGCAAAAAGCAGTTCTCAAAATCTCAGTCAGAAGGATTCTTCAAGAGACCCTCGTCACTCTTAGTATTTCAGTTCACTTTTTAACTTTTAAGAGTGAATTTACCTTGAATTCTAGAAATGGAAATATTCTATTTTAAAACTGTCAATTCAGAAAATTAAGGCCTTACGCAAAAGGCAGTACAGTGTATGTGATGGTGTAAACTGTCATGTCAAGAGAAATCTGGGTTCAAGACTTTCTTGACCCTCTTTGTGGCCTTGGTTAGGTCATTGAACTTACAGGAGTCTTTCTTCCCTATTTTATAAATGTAGCTAGTAGTACTACTAGCTCAAAGGCTTGCCGTGAAAATACAACAATACAGTCTATCAGAGTCCAGTACTTCATAAGTACACAAATAGTTTGTTCTTTTGATACACAATTAGTACAACCACATCTTCAATTCCCAGACGGCCTATACCTCCTACATATTTCAACAAAGCTGAATGATTTTATGTAACAAGAAGAACTAGCTTTCTTCTCATTATATTCTATGATTTTTTTTTCTTTAACTCTTCCTTGCAATGGTGTATATACAACTGTAGCATTTGGACAGGGAAATATCCCTGTTTATCTGTGATTTTCTTATTTTCTGCTCTGCTACCAATTTCATGAATTCCTCCAAATTTAAGTTTATTTTTGGTTAATGGTAACTCTGTTCTCAGCACACATTCTAAAGAGTACTATTATTTTACTATACTGAAAAATATACATGAGACTTCAACTGAACACAAAATATTCTATTAGAAACATACACATTCTGCATTGAATTTCAACAAATCACAATTGATTTAGAGCACTTTTAGGAACTGGCAAACACTAAAGAAATATTAAATTTGTCACCTCTCATAGGCAGTATCTTTACGCTCCCTAAGGGGCCATTCAAAAAAAAAGATTTTTAAAACAAATGGAGTCTCAAATTACTTTTAAATTAAACTTTAATATTTTCAAGATAGTCTATTTTGCATCTATTTTCATAAAGATATTGACCTATGGCTTTCTTGTAAAGTCTTTGTCTAGTTTTGGTATCAGGGTAATACTGGCCTCATAGAATGTGTTGGAAACTATTCTCCTCTCTTCTATTTTTGGAAGAGTTTGCGAGGGATTAGTGTTAATTCTTCCGTAAGTATTTGACAGAATTCACCAGTGAATCCATTTGGTTCTGGGCCTTTCAAGACTTTGTTTCTTAAAAGTAGTTGGGGGACTTCCCTGGTGGTTCAATGGCTAAGACTCTGTGCTCCCAATGCAGGTGGCCCCAGATGGTCAGGCAGCTGGGTATAAGCAACCGAGACCCAGGGCAGCCAAATAGATAATTTTTTTTAAGCAGTTAGGAAATTTCACTTCTACTTCCTTTAATCCATGAGAAATTAGAAAGGAACAAATCCCACAAAAGGAATATCTCTTTACAGGGCCAACGAAGCTCCCTTACATTCCTAGTCTGTTAAGTGCTTCTGCCTTGAAAGGGTGTTGCACTTTATCAAACTGATACAATCAGGTAGGTTTTTTGTCCTCTATTAATGCAATATATTACACTCTTTATTGTATGGTAAACCAACCTTCCATTTTTGGGTTAAATCCCACTTGGCTGTGGTGGTTTAATTCTTTTTTATATGTTGCTGGATCCCATTTACTAGCATTTTGAGGACTTTTTATTTATTTGCTTAAGGGACACTGTTCTATGGTTTTCTTGTGAAGTCTTTCATTTTGATATCATGGTAATATTGGCCTTAAAGGATGAGTTAGAAGTGTTTTCCTTTCTTCTATTTTTTAGAAAAGTTTGTGAAGGATTGGTATTACTTCTTCCCTAAGTATCTGGTAGAATTCACTAGTGAAATCATTCAGTTCTAAAGCTTTTCTTTTTGGAATTTTATCTCTTAAAAGTAATTAGGAAATGTCACCTCTAATTCCTTTAATCCATGAGAAATCAGAAAAAACAACAGAAGTGACCTACCTGGCAGAATTGGTTACTTTTTTAAAAAAAGTGATTTTTTTTTTTTTCTTTTGGCTGCACAGCTTGCTGGATGTTAGTTGCCCAACCAGGGACTGAACTCGTGCCCCCTGCAATGGAATATCCAAGTCCTAACCACTGGCCCACCAGGGAATTCTACAAAGTGATTTTTTTCAAAGGCTGAATGTAATTAAAAAATGAAGCAGTCTTTCCTTCATGCAGGCTACCCATTTATCTACCCTTTTAAAATGTTACGTCTCACTGATTTTAGACACCTTTAGACTGTCTAATTTAATCTTCATAAGATCCCCAGGAGGTTCTATCATCCCATGTGCCACATGAGGAAACTAAAGCTAAACTGTCCAAGGTCACAGTTAAAAGCACGGTTAATGAGCAGGACTGGGCTTATGTGGCTCAGTGGTAAAGAATCCACTGGCGAAGCAGGAGATGCCGGTTTGATCGCTGGGTTGGGAAGATTTCCTGGAAGAGGGCATGGCAACCCACTCTAGTATTCTTGCCTGGTAAATCCCAAGGACAGAGGAGCCTGGCGGGCTACAGCCCACAATGTCACAAGAGGCAGACACAACTTAGTTCCTGCACAACAATGAGCAGCAACTCAGAAGTCACAATCCCTAATCTTCTACTTAATAACTTTGCATATTGGGTGAATTGCTAACTTCAGGGCCTCAGTTTCTTCATCTAAAATAACAACACTGTGTACTTTTTAAAGTGAAAGTAAGGTCGCTCAGTCATGTCCAACTCTTTGTGACCCCATGGACTGTAGCCTAGCAGGCTCCTCAGTCCATGGAATTTTCTGGGCAAGAGTACTGGAGTGGGTTGCCATTTCCTTCTCCAGGGGATCTTCCCAACCCAGGGATCGAACTTGGGTCTCCTGCATTGCAGGTGGACGCTTTACCGTCTGAGCCATTTACACTGGGATACGTTTACACTGTGTATGTCTTGGGATAGCTATATAAACAAAATGCTTGCAATGTGTTCATATTAGTACCAGGCTTACAGTAATGTGCAACATTATCAGTGATTTCTACTATTACTAGATATTGCCCAGCGACACCATTTAAGCTTTGATGGTCCTAAAACACTGAGTTTTAACAGCGATAAGAAACTTGGAAAAAAAAAAAAGAAAGAAACTTGAAGTCTTAGACTGAAAAGGAACCACTTAAAAGGAATTTGACTCCAGTCACAGATAACCATTTTACTACTACTTTTCATTCCTCTGGATTACATCTAGCCAAAACATCAAAGCACTTAATAGTGGGAGGGAAGTACATAGAACTCAAAGGGGTCCTTACTGTAAATGCTCATCCACTAAAAAAATAGATGTACACTGCCTAGTTCAGTTCTGAATTTTGCTTTTCATTGACAGGAACATTAAAATGTATCTTCCCATAGCACTTTCCTTTTTTGTATAAACTAAGTGGATTTAAAACGTGGATTCCCAAAACATTACTGAAGATTCTAAGTTACTTAAAAAAATTAAATTCTCCAAATAATTTTCACAGTTAAGCTTAATTTAAAAATCATCTGTTACAGTTAACAAAGCACTCAGCCTGCACTTTTCTGACAAAGTTCTACTGTTATAGTTAACAAAGCACTCTGACAAAGTTCTACAGTGAGCTGTACAGGTTGTAACTATGTGCAGGCACTGTTATTATTTCCTAGGAGTTGTTATGAGCTGCCAATTCTACTTGCATAGTTCATTACTCCATTCAAAGCAGTTTCCTGTTCACCATCTTATCTGTCTCTCCTAAAAGATCCCTAATGGTAAGGTATCCTGGGCACTGCGTTTTAAAGATATGGAAACTAATGTTGTTCATTATGCTAGTTACCTCGCTGGGCCTGGAATTCAGGCTCCAGCCTGCATTTGTGCTTACCAACTCTCACTTCATCCCCTTAAGCTATCTCTCAGGGCAAAGTGAACTGTGTAACTGAAAGGATGCAAGAGCATGATTGCCAAAACTGCAGCAACAACCTCTGTCAAAACGTTTACCCCTCAAGGTCCTTGGAAGATAATGTGCTAGTTGAAACTGTTGAGTTAAGATAGTCAGGTAGGGAGTTACTGACACTCATTATCAGACAGGTCAGGAAATGCGCTTGCTGCGCCGCACATTTACTCCAATACACCGTTCATCCTGGCCATCTCATAATCCAGTTCCCTGACTTGTTTGCTTGGGCTGCTGCACAGAACTCCCACACAATTCTCTACCTCTGCTCTTACTACAGCAAATGGACAACTCTGCAGTGATTCTATTCATGGCACTTAAACATGGCTGTTAAAAGACTGACATACAGAATGATCTTAAAAGATCAATACAGTTCCTCCCTTTTAAAAAAAACCCGAAACAAAACAAATCCTCCCGCCCACTAATTCTTATTTAAAAAACTAAGCAAAGTGTTCCATTTCCTAACTCAGAGGTAAAGAAACCTAACTGTGGCTCACCTTTGTCCCCCCAAGCTTTTAATATTCAGCTCAGTTTAACTTCCTCCAGCCAGCATTCACTTGTGTCATACCCAGCAGTTAATCCACTAAGTCCAGTTTCTTCCTCCTGTATCCATTAAGGTGACTTCAGGTCCCAGAACTTAACCAACTCAAAAAGGAGGATGTTGATGTAGGGGACCAACATCACTCAGGCCTTAATTTATTTAAATCATCTATCAAGTAGTCAAAGTCTCTCCTGTCCTTTTTTATACACAGTTTAGTGGCTCAGAGGATAAAGCGTCTGCCTGCAATGCAGGAGACTCAGGTTCAATCCCTGGGTTGGGAAGATCCCCTGGAGAAGGAAATGGCAACCCACTCCAGTATTCTTGCCTGGAGAATCCCATGAACAGAGGAGCCTGAGCAGGCTACAGTCCCCGGGGTGGCAAAGAGTCGGACACGACTGAGTGACTTCACTTCACTTTAGTTCTAACCCCACCACCATCAGATTTTATATCCATTATTTGGAGAGAAGTGGGGTACAGAGAAGTAAACTGCCTAAGTTCATATAGCAACAAACGACAGATTAACGACCTGAACCAGGGCCTTAGCCTTAACCATCAAAACTGCCTCAACTAAAACTCCAACGTGATCATAAAATTAAGCCCATGACCTTGAGCCAATCATTTCAGAGCTCTGGGCCTCAAGTTTCCTCCACTATAAAATGACTTGCCCAGAGAGCTTTCGGGTGCTTTCCTGCCAGTCTTTGTGAATTTACAAACCAGATTACTTACTCCTCATCCATGAAGAGATATAATTAAATGTCAGGGCCTAAGTTTTCCAGCCCCTGCGTGTTCTAGCACATTCTCCATACTCCACTCTTCATTCTGTGATTTTAATTTTCAAATACTGAACCTCTAATGCTAAATATTCTCTCTCGGCCCACTATCAACTCTTCCCCACTACAAGGGACATCGACTAGGCCCGATCCTATTCCAGACCTTTACCCAGTTACTCCGGGCACTTCCCAGCTTCACAGGTAGCCAGCAATAGGCTTAAGAAAGCCCTAGAAGCAAAGCCAGAAGGAGAAGTTAGCTTTCTCAGAGGTCAAAGGAGGTTCTAAGGCACCTGCCACGCCTCCCGACCCCGGTGGCGCGGCCTGGGCCTGGCTCCCTAACTCAAGCGGCCCAGGTCCCGGCCTCACACCACACGGCCGGAGCGCCAGACTGGGCCTGAGCTTTCGAAACCCAGCCGGACCCCACGGCCCCGGCCACGCCCGGCTCTCCAGGCCCCCGGTGGCGGCGCCGCGCATCCAGGCCCCCAAGAGTCCTCGCAGGCCCGAACACAAGCAGGCCTCCCGTCTCACCTCGAGCCTCAGCGGGACGGCCGGTGGCGCCCTCGCCTGCTCCCACCCGCACAACCGGCCCCGCGCCGCAGAGAACACAGCCGCCGAGGCAGCGCAGCAGCTGAAGCCGCACGACCGTCACGTGCCGCAGCACCAAGAGGCCTTGACTCCCGCTGCCGCCGCGCGAGCTAGCCCCAGAGCACGAAGCCCGGCCCTGCGCCCGCCCCTCGCTCCTGAGTAGCTACAGCTAGCGCCAAGGCCAGCGCCCCCGCGCCAGCTTCTGAATTCAATTGGTCAGTGCGACCATCGCTCTAAGGACTTTCCCTTACGCCCCCTAGGGCTATTCTTCGTGGAGCGTGGGGATTGGCTGGGAGTGAGGCAGGAAGTGGCCGTTGGTTGGGCGGTACGGAAGGGGGCGGGCTGGGGCGGAAAGGAATACTCCCGGGCGCGCGCGCCCTGTGGCGGGACCAGCCCTTCAGGAGTTCCCGCGCGCGGTTGCGCTGGTTCCTTAGTGGGCGCGCTTCCAAGAGTTGAATCTCGCTCTGTGTCTGTGGTTCCCACACCTTCTGTGCCTAGACCCGGGCCTCGGAGTCTGGCACTCCGTTCCCTTCGTTGGAGGTCAGATGTCAGCTGGCAAGGAGGGATGGGAAGTCTGGTGAACCATCGGGAAGGGCCTTGCCCCCGATGCAGCGAGTGCCCAGCGCCAACGGCTCCCTCGCTCCGGCCTAAAGTCGACTGCACTGCGCTGTGTAAGCAGGCGCCGCGGTTCCTGCAGTGTCATTGCTCTAGGCCCAGCAGCCTGAGGCCACCTTGTTACCCAAGCTCAAATACAGTCCACAGTACTACGCTGCAGGTTTATTTCAATTTTCAATTTGTGATGTTTTCCTCAGTAAAATTATACAGAAAGGGCACAGAGACACACTGACAATATTGAGAGAAAAAGATGGTGCGATGGAAAGATTTCAAACACACCGCAAGTTTTGTAATTCACTTTGAGCATATTTTCAGTTTTGAATATGCTGAGAACCTCAGAAAATTGAAATGGTCTGTGGGTTTTTTTAGACCTTTATGTGTCCTGGTTTCTGTCGTCCATTTGTTTGGATACCCAAAGGCTGAATGGTAGGGTGAAAAAAAACTGTATTTGGTAAATGTAGCAACTACCATTGGCTTCCCAGGTCATGACAGCAGTAAAGAACCAGCCTGCCAGTGCAGGAGACTAAGAGGCCTGGTTTCATCCCTGGGTCCAGTAGATCGGCTGGAGGAAGGCATGGCAACTCACTTCAGTATCCTTGCCTGCAGAATCCCATGGACAGAGTAGCCTGGCAGGCTACACTCCATTGCACAGAGTTGGACAGATCTGAAGCAACTTAGCAAGCATGCGTGCGCGCAGACACACACACACACACACACACACACACACACACACACACCCAGTTTTTTCAGTTCACTTGCTCAATCCTGTCCGACTCTGCGACGCCATGGACTGCAGCACACCAGGCTTCCCTGTTCATCACCAACTCCCTGAGCTTGCTCAAAATCATGTCCATTGAGTCGGTGATGCCATCCAACCATCTCATCCTCTGTCATCCCCTTCTCCCACCTTCAATCTTTTCCAATATCAGAGTCTTTTCAAGTGAGTCAGTTCTTCGCATCAGATGGCCAAAGTATTGGAGTTTCAGCTTCAGCATCAGTCCTTCCAATGAATATTCAGGACTGATTTCCTTTAGGATTGACTAGTTGGAGCTCCTCGCAATCCAAGGAACTCTCAAGAGTCTTCTCCAGTGCCATAGTTCAAAAGTATCAATTCTTCGGTGCTCAGCTTTCTTTATAGTCCAGGTCTCACAACCATACATGACTACTGGAAAAACCATAGCTTTAACTAGACAGACCTTTGTCGGCAAAGTAATTTCTCTGCTTTTTAATATGCTGTCTAGGTTGGTCATAAATTCTCTTCCAAGGAGCAAGCATCTTTTAATTTCATGGCTGCAGTCACCATCTGCAGTGATTTTGGAGCCCAACAAAATAAAGTCTCTCACTGTTTCCATTGCTTTTCCATCTATTTGCAATGAAGTGGTGGGACCAGATGCCATGATCTTAGTTTTCTGCATGTTGAGTTTTAAGCCAACTTTTTCACTCTCCTCTTTCACTTTCATCAAGAGGCTTTTTAGTTCCTCTTCACTTTCTGCCATAAGGGTGGTATCATCTGCATATCTGAGGTTACTGATATTTCTCCCTGCAATTTTGATTCCAGCTTATGCTTCATCCAGCCCGGCATTTCTCATGATGTACTCTGCATATAAGTTAAATAAACAGGGTGACAATATACAGCCGCGACATACTCCGTTCCCTATTTGGAATCAGTCTGTTGTTCCATGACCAGTTCAAACTGTTGCTACTTGACCTGTATACAGATTTCTCAGGAGACAGGTAAGGTGGTCTGCTATTCCCATCTCTGTAAGAATTTTCCACAGTTTGTTGTGATCCATACAGTGAAAGGTTTTGGTGTAGTCAATAAAGCAGTAGTAGATGTTTTTCTGGAATTCTCTTGCTTTTTCTATGATCCAACAGATGTTGACAATTTGACCTCTGGTTCCTCTGGCCTTTTCTAAATCTAGCTTGACCATCTCAAGGTTCACATACTGTTGAAACCTGGCTTGGAAAATTTAGAGCATTACTTTGCTAGCGTGTGAGATGAGTGCAATTGTGTGGTAGTTTGAACATTTTTTCATATTGCCTTTCTTTGTTATCGGAGTGAAAACTGACCTTTTCCAGTCCTGTGGCCACTGCTAAGTTTTCCAACTTTGCTGGCATACTGAATGCAGCACTTTCACAGCATCATCTTTTAGGATTTGAAATAGCTCAACTGGAATTCCATCACCTCCACTAGCTTTGTTCTTAGTGATGCTTCCTGAGGCCCACTTGACTTCGCATTCCAGGATGTCTGGCTCTAGGTGAGGAGCCAGCTTTATTCCCTCCTGCCATCTTGGAAGGGAAAATGAGAAGGTAAATGTTAAAAGATGGGAGTACTACAGGGAATTTAAGGGGATTTTTAGTTAGGAGGGACTGCTTTCATTAGAATGAACAGGGAAATAGGTGACTTGAACTGGATAAGGTAGGATATGCAGGGTTTCTGTAGTTGGAGAGTTGGAGAAAGGCTTCTTTAAATATGAAAAAGCATACAAAAAGGCAGGAAAATGGGTATCATATATTTGGGGACATCATGTATTTTGGCTGGAGAAAGGTACGTGTTCATTAAAGTAATGGGAGCTTGCTCAGCTCAAGAGTTGGGTTAGGACCTAGCCAATGAGTCTTTACGGAGATAGGTTAAATTTTACATTTTGGTTATGATTTAGATACTTAGGGAAGCATTATAATGATTATTTTTTAATTTGGACACAGCATATGGCATGCAGGATCCTAGTTTCCCAACCAGAAATCAAACCCGGTCCTGACAGTGAAAAAGCCAAGTCCTAACCACTGGAAAAACAGGAAATTCCCTAGGGAAGCTTTATTTTAATATTATTCCTGGGAGTCCAAAAGAGAGAGAAACTACCAGCTATGAGTCTGGTTAGGAAGCTACTTCTTGAAGTTGATTAAAGGGCAGAGTTAGGGAATGACAGGATGTCTAGAAACAAAAGCATTAAATGTGATGCTGAAGACTGTACCACAGGACTCAGAAATCTAGGGAAAGAACAACCAGAGGCGACAATGAGATGTCAGCCCAGATGACCGGTGGTAAAGTACAGAGCCCTAAAAGCAGGGGGCTTCAGCCTCAGCTGATCCTGGGAATCCTGGGTCTGGGCCCAAGACAGAATGGGACTGTTGGTCCTGCTAGGGATTTTTCTGCTAAAGCATAATGTTAAGAAGGTGAGGACAAATACCTGCAGGCTGGCCATTCCAGAAGATATTTCTAAGATTAATGGCCTTTTTTCTTTACCTCCTCACCTACCTGTCTCTCTGTTCTATAAAAGAAACTGGCATCCAAACCCAGATAAGACGGTAATTTTGAGACATAAGTCTTCCATCTTCTAGGTCTACAAGGCTTAACACCTCATCTTGCGGACTTACTGGTGTGTCCTGTGGGCCAAGCAGAGTGAGCTTGGACTTGGTAACAAGTTCAACTCAATTTTGACGCTGACTACCCAGTTAATCTCAGACACCACAGGTTGAAAGGGTAAGACTGCCCCCACATCAGACCCTCAGCTGCAGGTGAGGTACACAGGCTACCCACAGGTCACCTTGACCAACTACAAATTTGGGGGTTCCCATGACCACCTCTTCAGATTCCAAGAACAACACAGAGAGCCCAGGAAAATACTTTAACTTGCTATGACAGGTTTACTAAAGTAAAAAGCTACCACTAAGGAACAGCCAAATAGAAAAATGCATAGGGCAAGTTATGGGTGTTTATGTGTGTGAATGTGTAGAGCTTCTATAGCCACTGCAGGCATGCCAACCTCCCAGTACCTGCATGTGCTGAACAAGGCAGAAGCTCTCCAAACACCATTACTTAGGGGTTTTATGGAAGGAGGATTACAGAAGCACAATTGCACTCATCTCCCTTGCTAGCAAAGTAATGCTCAAAATTCTACAACCTAGGTTTCAACAGTACATGAATCGAGAATTTCCAGATGTTCAAACTAGATTTAGAGGAGGCAGAGGAACCAGAGGTCAAATCGCCAACATCTGTTGGATCATAGAAAAAGAAAGAATTCCAGAGGAACATCTACTTGTGCTTTATTGACTACACCAAAGCTTTTGACTGTATGGATCGCAACAGACTGTGGAAAATTCTAATAGAGATGGGAATAGCAGAACTCCTTACCTGCCTCCTGAGAAATCTGTATACAGTTTGAACTGGACATGGAACAACAGACTGGTTCCAAATAGGGAAAGGAGTACGTCAAGGCTGTATATTGTCAACTAGCTTATTTAACTTATACGAAGAATACATCATGAATAATGCTGAGGTGGATGAAGCACAAACTGGAATCAAGATTTCTGGGAGAATAATCAGTAACCTCAGATATGCAGATGATACCACCCTTATGGCAGAAAGCAAAGAGGAACTAAAGAGCCTCTTGATGAAAGTGAAAGAGGAGAGTGAAAAAGTTGGCTTAAAACTCAACATGCAGAAAACTAAGATCATGGCATCTGGTCCCACCACTTCATTGCAAATAGATGGGGAATCAACGGAAACAGTGAAGACTTTACTTTGTTGGGCTCCAAAATCACTGCAGATGGTGACTGCAGCCATGAAATTAAAAGATGCTTGCTCCTTGGAAGAGAATTTATGACCAACCTAGACCGCATATTAAAAAGCAGAGACATTACTTTGCCAAAAAAGGTCCGTCTAGTCAAGGCTATGGTTTTTCCAGTGGTCATGTATGGATGTGAGAGTTGGACCATAAAGAAAACTGAGCTCTGAAGAATTGATGCTTTTGAACTGTGGCATTGGAGAAGACTCTTGAGAGTCCCTTGGATTGCAAGGAGATCCAGCCAGTCCATCCTAAAGGAAATCAGTCCTGAATATTCATTGGAAGGACTGATGCTGAAGCTGAAACTCCAATACTTTGGCCATCTGATGCGAAGAACTGACTCACTTGAAAAGACTCTGATATTGGAAAAGATTGAAGGCGGGAGAAGGGGATGACAGAGGATGAGATGGTTGGATGGCATCACCGACTCAATGGACATGATTTTGAGCAAGCTCAGGGAGTTGGTGATGGACAGGGAAGCCTGGTGTGCTGCATTCCATGGGGTCGCAGAGTTGAACAGGACTGAGCAACTAAACTGGACTGAACTGATGGAAGTCCTCTGAGTAGGCATGATTAGTAAATCATTGGCCACTGGTGATTGCACTCAATCTCCAACCCTTTCCCCTCCTTAGAGGTCAGAAGTGGAGCTGAAAATTCCACTCTTCTAATCACTTGGTTTGGTTTCTCTAGCAACCAGCCCCTATCAGGAAGTTATCAAGGGACCCAGCAATAACCACCTGATTAGCATAAACTCAGGTGTTGGTGGAAGGGGCTCATTATGAATAACAAAAGATACTCATCACTCAGGAATGCCAAGGGTTTTAGAAGTTCTGTGCCAGGAACTCAGAATAAAAACTAAAAATTTTTTATTATATCACATAATATTCATTCCATCCCCACCACTAGCATCAGGCAAAAAATTGATCTGCTTTCTTCTACTACAGAAAAGATTGGTCATTTCTAGAGCCTCATATAAATGTAATTATATAGTATATAGTGTTTTCTATCTGGCTTACTTAACATATTGTTTGCAGATCCTCATCTGTGTTGTAACATGTATCAGTAATTTGTTGCTTCTAATTGCTGAGTAGTGGTGTATTGTACAAGTATGCCACAGTTTCTTTATATTTTAACCAGGTAATAGACACCTGGGCTGTTCCTAGTTTCTGGCTCTATGATATAAAACTGCTATGGACACGGTGTACCACTCTTTGTATTAACATATATTTTATTTTCCCCTTAAAACCCAACATCTTCACTTTTTCTTGGTTTACTGCCTCAATTGATAGTTAGATCCATCCAAAGAAAGTGTCGTAATTGTTTTTGAAATCTTGCACATCTGAAAGTATTTTTATTCTACTCTCACATAGTTTAACTTGATTGAAATATAATTAAAATTCTATAAAGTTTGCCCACTGTAAGTGAATGATTCATTGATTTTTAGTAAATTTATGGAAGTTACCAAAATTCAATTTTAGAGTAACTCCATCATTTAAAAAGTATTTTGCTCCTCATTTGTAGTTAATTCCCAGCCAACCAAAGCAACCATGAAACTGCTTTCTCCCTTTTCCAGATATTTCATGTTAATGGAACCATATCTGACTTCTGTCACTTAGCATAATATTTCTGCACTTAATTAATGTTGTAGAATGTATCAAGGATTGATTCTTTTTTATTGTTGAATATTATATTGCATATGTTGAAAAAAAATTTCACAGTGTGAGTTACAAGTTAAGTTTTATTGGGGGGAAAATGAGGACTACAGCCCAGGAGAAAACATTTCAGATAGCTCTGAGAAACCGCTTCAAGGAGGCAAGGGTATATATAGGAGTTTAGCAGCAAAAGCCAGGTAGTCTGGGTACATCAAAAGACTACTGTTAATTAAAGAAACCAGCTATGTCAAGTTAAGGAACTTAGCACTTTTCTCTGTATGGAAAGATGCAAGAGTCTGGACTCACTGAATCATTCCTTTGATATGTTCTTCAGCTATCTGGGACTAGTATCCTGTTTTCACATCCTGAGTTTCCTCGGGGCTCACCATGTGGAATGGCTGCAGTCTGATGTCGGCTAGATGACAGGTATTCTTTTCTTTCCTGAGTTTCCTCAGGGTTCACCGGCTCACTCTGGAGGGCTTCAATTGCTGATGACTATGACATCCTTGTTTATTGAACAAGTCTGTATATGGACATGTTCTTTGGGGTAGTACATAGGAATAGAATTGCTGGCTTGAATGCTAAGTTTATGACTAACTGTCTAAGAAACTCAAATTGTTTTCCAAATTGGCTGCTCATTCTACATTCCCATGTTGGAGCGTTTCAGTTTCTCTGCATCATCACCAACACCAGCTATCCCCTGTCTTTTTGATTACAGCCATTTCAGTGGATGTAGAGTGGTATCTCACTGTGATTTATTTCAGATTCAGTGAGCTCCCTCAGACAGAAGCTGCTGATTTGTGCAGCCTCCCCAGTTTTGAAGACAGAGAACTTGAGAAGGGAATGGCAACCCACTCCAGTATTCTTGCCTGGAGAATCCCATGGACAGAGGAGCCTGGCGGGCTACAGTCCCTGGGGTCACAGGAGTCGGACACGACTGAGCGACTAGACCACCACCACCCAGTTTTGGGACAGCTACCCTCACGCCCAAGCTATGGGAATGGGAGCAGCCCCAGACAAGAATGCCACAGGTGCTCACTGTTCTAACCAGATTTCAGAAGTTTTTCATGGATAAATAAATGCTTCTCAATTTCTCAGTGACTTTTGGTCAATTTTCAGAACCCGAAATCTTTCAAAAAAAATTTCCCTCCCATTCTCATAGTTATTTTCTGAGGAGAAAATCAGCTGATCTCCTCACTGCACCAGACCACCTTTTAATTGACAACTGTTTTCTCTATGTGTTTTCTCTCAGCTTTTTTCGTTCTCCATGCTTTCGTCTCTGTGTTTTACATTTTAAGGTTTTTGCTTTGTGTTTTGCTTTTTGCCTTGGCTGCACACTGGAATTACCTGGAAAGCTTTTTATTATTTAATTATCTTGGCCATGTTGTGAGGCATGTGGGATCATAGTTCCCCAAGTAGGGGTCGAACCTGTGTCCTCTGCATTGAAAGCACTGAGTCTCAACTGATGGACTTCCAGGGAAGCCCCCTGGAAAGCTTTTAAAATCCTAGTGCCCAAGCTATACCTCTAGACATTACATCAGAATCTCTGGGGGAGGGCCCAGCCATCTGAGAATCAAAATAAATGAGCTATAAACCACTGAAAAAGAGAACTGTAAGCACATTTTTAAAAAGGAAAAGAAAAATAGAAATTAATAAGTCTGTAAAAGTCCTAGTCATGTCCATCTGTTTGCGACCCCATGGACTGCAGCCTACCAGGCTCCTCTGTCCATGGACTTCTCCAGGCAAGAATACTGGAGTGGGTAGCTGATGCTGAGCAGGACTCTGTGGGACTCCAGGGCATGGAGACCTTTTTGTCCCTGATTTCTTATAGGGAATACTCCAGCATTCATGACCTCTCAGTTCCAAAAGGGCAGAAGAGTTGCTAATCAAAGGAAGAATAGCGATGAAACCACCTGAGGCAAGATTAAAGGATCAGAGAGGCTCATCAAGACTGGGAAACTAGACCACTGCACACACCCTAACTTGACAGCAGCAAGAAAGAATAGACTGTTACTGCCTTGATCCTTAATCACATACTCCTGCCTGACTATATAACCTTTCCCTACTCAGCAGAGAGGGGGCTTCCCTTGTGGCTCAGCTGGTAAAGAATCCGCCTGCAGTGCGGGAGACCTGGGTTTGATCCCCGGGTTTGATCCCTGGGTTAGAAAGATCCCCTGGAGAAGGGAAAGGCTACCCCCTCCAGTATTCTGGCCTGGAGAATTTCATGGACGTAGGTACAGTCCATGGGGTCGCAGAGTCAGACAGGACTGAGCGACTTTCACTCACTCAGCAGAGAGAGGGGCACAACTCTTGAGGTGGTAGCCTGCTGTCTTCCCCCTTTGCCTGGCAAAATAATAAAGTTACTCTTTCTCCTCCATAACTCTGTCTCCGTATTTCTATTTGGCATTGGTGCACAAAAAGCTAAGATTTTGGCAACACAGCCATTCCCTTCTTCAGGGGATCTTCTGGACTGAGGGATCAAACCTGGGTCTCCTGCACTGCAAGCAGATTCTTTACCATCTGAGCCACCAGGGAAGCCTTAATAGGTCTATATCTATAAAGAAAAAATTAGACTCCTCCTGTGTTTCTTCTTTACCATCACAGTACCACCACACTTCCTACGCCAGACGTGTAGGAATTTCCCCATGCCAAGCAATTCTGTGGCATCAACTGGGTCCCACCATGTAACTCACTTCTGACACTACCCCCTTGAAGACAGCAAGTGTCAGATCCTACAGGCTAAGGACTTAGTTCCATAAGACTGACTCCAGTTCAGATGCTAATTGAAAGTAGTGAATCCTCACGTTACCCACAATTCCAGTCTGACTTGACTATACATTTGAGGTATCCACGCCTTCCTCCCCTTGGATGTGATCATTACTAGAACAGCTCACAGAGTGCAGACACACTTACTTGCATCTATCAGTTTATTAAAGGGTGATGGACAGTCAGATGAGATAAGCAGGCTGAGGCATGGGAGGGTCTGGAGCACAGTCTCACCCCTGTCACCTTCCCAGAACATGGACGTGTTCGCCAACCTGGACACACTCTGAACCCAGTACTTAAGGGATTTTTATGGCAGCATGATCAATCATTAAGCCCGTTTCCAGCGCCTCTCCTCTCTGGAGAATGGCGGAGGGGAGGAGGGGCTGGGAGTTCATGGTTCACCACTCTTTGCGGTGAACAGCTCCCATCTAGGGGTGCACCGTGACTCATTTCGTTAGCCCAAAAGACACTGCTGTACCTCAAGAACTGTGTCAGGAACAGGGGTCAAAGACCATATGTGAAAACAAAAGATATGCCTAATGCTCTTAACACTTAGGAAATTACAAGGGTTTTAGGAACTCTGTGCCAGAAATTGGGGGCAGAGACTGACATATATATTTTCTATTATCTCGCAATACCAACAGAGGAGAAGGAAGAGCTCTTGCTGAGGGCCGATTACTATAAAGTGAATGCTAGTGTGGGAAAAGCATAATTTGGCAATTATAAAGGTAAAGATGGGATCATGTAAGAGTCACCAAAGGATGCTAACTTTAGGGGGAATTTTGAGCAACAGGAGATTTAAATGGTCTTAAAAGTGCCCACAGTAGGGAAGGTTCCTTTGCAACATTTAAATGCAATGCCTAACCAATACAGTATTGTAAAGTAAAATAAAGTAAAAAAAAAAAAAAATGCAATGCCTGTCCCTAGACAGGATCCTGTTCTAGAAGGAAAAAATGCCATAAAGGACATTATTAGTAAGCTGACAAAACTGAAATATGGATGATTGATTATAAAGTAGTATATCAACATAAATGTATAAGGTTGGTAACTGCATTGTGGTTGTAACTGTGTATCATGGTTATGTAAAGAGAATACACACGGAAGCATTTAGGTGCACAGAGCCACGATGCATATAAAAGGCTCACAAATGACACAGGAAATACGGTAAAATGTTGAGTGTAAGAGAATCTAAAGTGTACATTGTTCTCTGCACAAGTTATCTTGAAAAAAATTTTTTTCCTTGCCCAGTTTTTACTTATTTTTTATTTATTTTTGGCTGTGCTCAGGCTTTTTCTAGTTTTGGCCAGCATAGGTTTTTCATTGCATTTGCTTCTCTTGCTGAGCACAGGCTCTAGGCACGTGAGGCTTTAGGAGCTGCGGCATGCGGGCTCAACAGTTGTGACTTGTGACACAAGCGCTCAGTCACCCCGCAGCATGTGGAATCTTCCTAGAATGGGGATCAGACCTGGGTCCCCTGCACTGGCAGGCGGATTCCTAACCACGGTGCCACCAGGGAAGTCCTCCTTGCACAGTTTTAAAATTCACAACGTTAAAAAAAAAAAAAAACAGGCCAGGGGAGCTCCCTGGTGGTCTAGTGGTTAGGATTTGGTACTTTCACTGCTGTGACCAGGTTCAGTCGAGGTTGGGGAACTGAATGGAGATCCCACAATCCCCACAGCATGGCAAAAAAACAAAAAAAAGCCAGGCTCTCATAATTCAAGATGATTGTTCAGAGTTATTTATAGCCTATAGAGCCTATTTTGAAAGTTAGAAGCCTCCAAATAATTCTGTTTTCTGAAGAAAGCCTCAGATTTTCATTTAAATGGTAATAGGCCTGTGTAAAAAGGAATATTCAGGACAACTATGCATGGGCTAATCAAAATATTAACCCACCACACATTCTTTTTTAAATACCTAAAAACATAAGCATACTTACACAAATGTAAAACCATGACTTTTAAATTACCTATAAAACATTCAAATTAATACTTATATAGGACAACAAAACATGTTTTTCTGCTGAAAGTAAGTGCTATTTGACTTGCCATCTGCTTCCAATGACCTGAGGCAGATGTTTTCAAGTTCAGCTGGCACATGCATTGTCCTGTACCATGATGCACATTCTCAGTCCACTTTCCACTCTTCAGAAGACCTTGAAATCTTCCATTCATAGGGAAATTCAGTGCTCTCATGCCTGTCTGCCTGCCTTGCCCTCTGGTGAGCCGCCATCATTCAAACCCAGGTGAAAATTCTCAGGTTCTGGGGCACTTCCTGGTGGTTGTGTAGAGCAGACAGAACATCATCAATACTTTTTTTCAGTTATTTTTAAATTTTATTTTAAGAATTATTCATTTTTATTTATTTTTAATTTATTTAATTGGAGGCTAATTACAATATTGTAGTGGTTTTTGCCATACATTCACATGAATTCACCACGGGTGTACACATGTTCCCCATCCTGAACCCCCTGCCCACTTCCCTCCCCATCCCATCCCTCTGGGTCATCCCAGTGCACCGGCCCTGAGCACCCTGTCTCATGCATCGAACCTGGACTGGTGATCTGTTTCACATATGATAATATACATGTTTCAATGATATTCTCTCAAATCATCCCACCCTCACCTTCTCCCACAGAGTCCAAAAGACTGTTCTATACATCTGTGTCTCTTTTGCTGCCTCGCATACAGGGTTATTGTTACCATCTTTCTAAACTCCATATATATGTGTTAGTATACTGTATTGTTGTTTTTCTTTCTGACTTACTTCACTCTGTATAATAGGCTCCAGTTTCATCCACCTCATTAGAACTGATTTAAATGTATTCTTTTTAATGGCTGAGTAATACTCCATTGTGTATATGTACCACAGTTTTCTTATCCATTCATCTGCTGATGGACATCTAGGTTGCTTCCATGTCTGGGCTATTATAAACAGTGCTGCGATGAACATTGGGGTACACGTGTCTCTTTCAATTCTGGTTTCCTCAGTGTGTATGACCAGCAGTGGCAACAAAATAGAAAGCCCAGAGATTAAATCCACGCACCTATGGACACCTTATCTTTGACAAAGGAGGCAAAAATACACAACGGAGAAAAGACAATCTCTTCAACAAGTGGTGCTGGGAAAACTGGTCAACAACCTGTAAAGGAATGAAATTAGACCACTTTCTAACACCATACACAAAAATAAACTCAAAATGGATTAAAGATCTAAACCTAAGACCAGAAACTATAAAATTCCTAGAGGAAAACATAGGCAAAACACTCTCCAACATAAATCACAGCAGGATCCTCTATGACCCACCTCCCAGAGTAATGGAAATAAAAGCAAAAATAAACAAATGGGACCTAATTAAACTTAAAAGCTTTTGCACAATGAAGGAAAACTATAAGCAAGGTGAAAAGACAGCCTTCAGAACGTGAGAAAATAACAGCAAATGAATCAACTGACAAAGAATTAATCTCAAAAATATACAAGCAACTCCTGCAGCTCAATTCCAGAAAACTAAATGACCCAATCAAAAAACGGGCCAAAGAACTAAACGGACATTTCTCCAAAGACATACAGATGGCTAACAAACACATGAAAAGATGCTCAACATCACTCATTTTCAGAGAAATGCAAATCGAAACCACAATGAGGTACCACTTCACGCCAGTGAGAATGGCTGCTATCCAAAAGTCTACAAGCAATAAATGCTGGAGAGGGTGTGGAGAAAAGGGAACCCTCTTACACTGTTGGTGGAGCAAACTGGTAGAGCCACTATGGAAAACAGTGTGGAGATTCCTTAAAAAACTAGAAATAGAACTCCCATATGACTCAGTTATTTTTTTTAAACAGAAAATTTAAACATTTTCCGCAGAGTATTACAGATTCCAAAGAACGTGGAGGTAACTAATTTTAAGGCAGCGTAGGTATGAGAGGAAGCAATAGCAACCCCTAGATCACCACCACAGTCCCCCCTTGTACTGCATCTCAGCCCTGCTGAAATCACCAAGCCCAAGAGGAAGGCTGAAGGAGAAGCTACAAGAAGAAAAAGCCCAAGGGAAGTGTGAACCAAACAGGGGATGGGCATTCTTTCCTGCTAATGTTGTTCTTTCTAAAAAGGCACCTTGCAGAAAGTGGAGGTACAAGGTGAAGCATGTGTATTTTGGGTTTTACTTTTATTTGCATTTATTTTTTGTGGCATTTATTCCCGGGCCATACGTTTTTGTATCTTCAGTTTCTTCTGGGATATCTTTTTGTTCTGTGCAACCTCCTCTTCTGGTTTAGAAAAAAATCTGTTTTCAGTAAGGGTCATCTCCATGTGGCAAGGAGAGCTCGTGTATGGATTGATCCGACCATGAGCTCTGGAAGTCCTGTGGGCTTTGTTCACCTGGATGCGCTCAATGACCAGAGAACCTACATCTAAGCCCTCAAGTTCAGCATTACTCTCTGCATCTTTGAGCATGTACAGTAAAGCTTCAGCACTCTTTCTGGGCCACCGACCCTGCGTCCAGCCCCACTGTTTGGCCTGTGCACACCTACCAACTCCACCATTGTAACGATGGAATGGTACACACTGCTTCTTTAAAGTGACCTCCTTCAGACGCTTGGTGGCTTTTTGGATATGCACACCCTTAATGACCCGGGCAGTTTCACGAATGTTCTTAAAGTGAACACAAAGATCTGAACCTCTTGATCTGCATGATTTTGTGAGGTTTTCTGGGTCAAGTGAAGAGAGTATCATTTTTAGAGGTCACCTCAGGCAACCGATTGGAAAATGAAGGCATGTGTATTTTGTATAACTATGTTTTCCTTTTTCTGTACTACTTGAATTAGTTTCTATCAGATTTAATATAAATGCAAATATTTATGTTTTTAAAAGCTACTATTAGCACAAACAACCCTTCATTATTTCAGGGAAGGGTAAATATTACTAACAGATTATCTTAGAAATTGGGTTGAAATGATCCTGCGGGTGAACAAGATTTTGCTTTCATGGCTTTAGAAGTATTCTTGGTTGCTAAGAGAAGGGATCCACTGATATTTATAGCTACTATAGCTGTGAAGAAAATAAAATTCTTTTTTAGGACCTCCTTCCTTTTCTCTGTGCCATCAGAATGACCTTTATGTCCTTAAACTCAGGCCTGTCGAGATCTGATTTCTTTACTCCTTTCCTCAAAGGCTCCAAGTCTGGTCTTTTCAGTGACTTGGAGACCAATTCCCTCAAAGAAGCCAGGAACCATTGTTATTGATTGCGGATCCTTAAATTCTATAGTTTTCAGGACTTCCCTGGCAGTTCAGTGGTTGGGGCTCCACACTTCCACTTTTGGCGGGAAGGATGGGTTTGATCCCAGGTTGGAGAACTGTGATCTTGCATGTAGCACTGTGTGGCCAAAAAAAAATTTATATTTTTCATTAAATTTCTTCAAACGTAAGGTCTGCTTGTGAAAGGAGTTAACATGTTAAGTCGGAATTATTCCTCCTCTAAACTTCTTCTGTTCAGACCATCAAAAAAGACTTCCTTGGGTTTTGTAGCTTTTCCTTTTTTGCAGACCATGGGAATAAGGGAAATTGAAAGTTGCTGTATACCATTTCTGATGACCACTCAGGATTTTCCTGAAATGTCATGAGTATAAATGAAAATTAGTTTTAATAACACAGACACAACTAGGGGAGAGCAGAAGAGGGACTGAGGAAGAGAAGGGGAAAGTGGGATTGGCTGGACTAAAACATTCCTGGGCTCTGATTCCATGTTTTCAGACAACCTTCTGAGGGCTGATTCAAGCTTATCCTGATGATAAGAGAGAACTCTGAACAGTGAGCATAAGGATTTATTTGTGGAAACTGACATTCTAATTCTAAAATTAGGACAGAAATTCAATTATATGGAATTAAAATTATATGAAAATTCCAAGGACCTAGAAAACCAAAGCAATCTTCAAAAAAAAGTTTGAGGACTTACATTCCTAGATAAAGATTTACTGTAAACAATAATTAAGAAAATACGGTATTGGTACAAGAATAAAAAGATCAATAGAAGAGCACACAGAGCCCAGAAACAGTCATACATACACAGTCACATGAGGAACAAAAAAGACGTAACCGCAAATAGTGAGGGAAGGCTAATCTTCTATAAATGGTGCTGAGTCAGCTTGTCATCCATATGAAAAACACTATCAACAAAAATTAACTGAAAATGGGACACAAAATGTAAAGTTAAAACAGCAAAATTTCTAGTACGGCAAAGCATTCTTAAATATTACATGAAAAGCATGACTCAAAAGTAAAAATTGATATACTGGACTTTATTCAAATTAAAAACTTTTGCTTTAATAGGCAAGTCAGAGACTGAGGAAAAATATCTGCAAAACATATCTGACAGATGTTTTTCTAATATTAAAGAACTCCTTATACTCAATGAAACAATCCAGTTTAAAAAAACAAAGGGCAAAAGATAAGAACAAAGTCCAATTTATCAATTTTTACTTTGGAGAGTCATTCTTTTTGTGTGATATTTAAGAATGCTTTGTGAAGCTAGACATTTCACCATTTAACTTTACATTTTGTGTTCCATTTTTAGTTAATTTTTGTTGCTAGTGTTTTTCCATATGGATGACAAGTTGACTCAGCACCATTTATGAAAGACTAGCCTTCCCTCCAGAGAAGGCAATGGCGCCCCACTCCAGTACTCTTGCCTGGAAAATCCCATGGATGGAGGAGCCTGGTAGGCTGAAGTTCATGGGGTTGCTAGGAGTCGGACACAACTGAGCGACTTCACTTTCACTTTTCACTTTCATGCACTGGAGAAGGAAATGGCAACCCACTCCAGTGTTCTTGCCTGGAGAATCCCAGGGACGGGGGAGCCTAGTGAGCTGCCGTCTATGGGGTCGTACAGAGTTGGACACAACTGAAGTGACTTAGCGGCAGCCTTCCTTCACTATTTGCAGGTGTGTCTTTATTGTTCAGAATGCGAAGTCAAGCGGTCCTTAGGAAGCATCACTAAGAACAAAGCTAGTGAAGATAATGGAATTCCAGTTAAGCTATTTCAAATCCTAAAAGATGATGCTGTGAAAGTGTTGCACTCAACATGCCAGCATATTGGGAAAACTCAACAGTGGTCACAGTTTTCATTCCAATCTCAAAGAGAGGCAATGCCAAAGAATGTTCAAACTACTGCACAATTGCACTCATCTCACACGCTAGCAGAGTAATGCTCAAAATTCTCCAAGCCAGGGTTCAATAGTACATGAACTGTGAACTTCCAGATGTTCAAGCTGGATTTAGAAAAGGCAGAGGAACAAGAGAGCAAATTGCCAACATCCGCTGGATCGTCAAAAAAGCAAGAGAGTTCCAGAAAAATGTCTATTTCTGCTTTATTGACTATGCCAAAGCCTTTAACTGTGTGGATCACAACAAACTGTGGAAAATTCTTCAAGAGATAGGAACACCAGACCACCTTACCTGACTCCTGAAATCTGAATGCAGGTCAAGAAGCAACAGTTAGAACTGGACATGAACAACAAACTGGTTCCAAATAGGAAAAGGAGTACGTCAAGGCTGTATACTGTTACCCTGCCTATTTAACTTATATGCAGAGTACATCATGAGAAACTCTGGGCTGGATGAAGCACAAGCTAGAATCAAGATTGCAGGGAGAAATATCAGTAACCTCAGATATGCAGATGACACCACACTTCTGGCAGAAAGCAAAGAAGAACTAAAGAGCCTCTTGATGAAAGTGAAAGAGAAGAGTGAAAAAGTTGCCTTAAAACTCAGCATTCAGAAAATGAAGATCATGGCATCTGGTCCCATCACTTCATGGGAAATAGATGGGGAAACAAAGGAAACAGTGAGAGACTTTATTTTGTTGGGCTCCAAAACCACTGCAGATGGTGACTGCAGCCATGAAATTAAAAGATGCTTGCTCCTTGGAAGAAAAGTTATGACTAACTTAGACAGCATATTAAAAAGCAGAGACATTACTTTGCCAACAAAGGTCCGTCTAGTCAAACCTTTGGTTTTTTCAATAGTCATGTATGGATGTGAGAGTTGGACTGTAAAGAAAGATGAGTGCCAAAGAATTGATGCTTTTGAACTGTGGTGTTGTAGAAGACTCTTGAGAGTCCCCTGGACAGCAAGGAGATCCAACCATTCCATTATAAAGGAAATCAGTCCTGAATATTCACCAGGAGGACTGATACTGAAGCTGAACCTCCAAAACTTTGGCCACAAGATGCGAAGAACTGACTCATTTGAAAAGACCCTGATGCTGGGAATGATTGAAGGTGGGAGGAGAAGGGGATGACAGAGGATGAGATGGTTGGATGGCATCACCAACCCGATGGACATGAGTTTGAGCAAGCTCAGGGAGTTGGTGATGGACAGGGAAGCCTGGCGTGCTGTAGTCCATGGGGTCGCAGAGTTGGACAGGACTGAGCGACCGAACTGAACTTTATTGTTCATCATGTGACTGATGAACAGCAAGGTGGGTAACAAATAAACACGTGAAAAGACACTCAACATTATCAGCCAATAGAGAAATCAGAATCACAATTTAGACACACCCACTAGAATAACTAAAATTAAAAGGATTTATCATACTAACTGTTGGCAAGTATGCGGAGGAACAGGAAGACAAACTTTTTCACTGCTGGTGGGGATATGGTACAACCATTTTGGGAAAACTGGTAACTTCATAAAAAAGTAAACATACATGTCATATTACCTAGCCATCCTATTCCTAGGTATTTACTCAAGAAAAACTGAAGCATATGCCACACAAAGACCTTATACAGATAGCTCCTCAATGGGAACAACCCAAACTTCCATCAACAGGTAGATGGAAAAACAAACTGTGGTATTTCCAAGTAATGGATTACTACTGACTAAAAAATGAATGAATTTCAACCTAAAATAATTATGCTGTAGAAATAAAGTAAATACTAAGTAATTCTATTTATAGAAAAGTCTAGAAAATACAAACTAATATATATAGTAATGGGAGCAGAGGAGACTTCTGAAAGTAATGGATATCTTCATTATCTTGATTTTGGTGATGATTTCTTATATCAAATTATCCAAACATATCAAAGAGTATATTATAAATATGTGTAGTTTATTGTGTTAATCATACCTGCTCAAGAAAAAAGTTTTCTGGGAGGTGGCACTACCACTTGGTTCTGCTACATTGTGAGTGCCCCTGGAGCTGGGTGACTCTAGATCCATCAGGACACTGGACGTCCCTGTAAGAGATCCTTGGGGTAAGGAAAGTTAAGTAGAAGTGATGGCAATTGACTGGGCATGCTTGGAGAACAGGGCTGACTCTATTTCCTTCCACTGCTCAACACAGCACTTGTCCTTCAGATAAGCCCAGCTCCTTTGAACCTCTAGCCCCTTCTCATCATTCAGGTCTAGGGATGAAAATCAAGTGCCTTCACTGAGTGCCAATTCTAAATTGGTTCCTATCCCTCATTTTGTTCTAAAGTCACTTCCTGTATTTCTCTTTTCTTCATGGCATGTACCACAATCAGAAATTATTAATGTAGTTATTTCAATTATCTACTTGCGTCATCCCTCTTTTATGCTGCTGACATCCCACAGATCCCTTTACAGGAGGTGCACCCACCCTATAGGTGCCTTAACTTTTGGTTGACAACTCACAGCTACCCCTGCGATGACTGACTGAAATGAGAGGTGGGTGGGGGAAGAAGGGCACAAAAGATTGGCTCCTTGGCAGTAAGGAGCCTTAACTCTGTGGCACAATTGTGCACAGTTCCCTGAGATCTGACTAGAGCTAGTCTCCACCTGAGGTCACGTTCTTGCTTAGCTTTACCTTTTCTCCCTACCCTGTCCTGCTTTCGTCACTTCCATAATAAATCCCTCAAAAAATTCCCAGGCTCTGCTTCTGGGAAATCTGACCCACGACACCCTTGCTTAGCTTCATGAGGGACTATTTTGTTCATCCCCCTCGAACATATTCTTTTCTTAGGTTCTGCTTATGACCTTCTCCCCATCTAAGAATAATGAGGGAATATCTTTGTCCCACCCTAAGAACAGTGCCTGGAACACAGCAGACCCTCAGTAAGTGTGCTGAATGAATACAGGGGCGTGCCCTGGGGTCTGTTTTACAGCTTAGCTGATCTGGCCTAGAGGCATTGTGAGTCACAGCTGGTAAAAAGCAACTGAGTGGTTCAGAGATGGGGCCAGGCCTAGGACAGCAGCTTGGCATCTTTGACACGTCCTCCAGGTGAGGCACAACATGTGAGGATTATAGGGGAAGGGTCCTCTGGAAAGATGCAACCTCAAGGGTGGGCCTGGTTCTATCCTAAGGCTCTACATGGTCTTCCAGAGACATGTCCCTGAGCCAGATCTAGGGGACAGTACTGCCCAGGTTTGTGTGAAAAATAAGTGTGTGTTGAATTAATGGAGGTCTAACAGAGGGAACCCTGCCCCAGGGTTCTTTTCACTCTCCATGGGGCGAAGAGGAATTTAAAAGAAAACATAGCCCTCTTTCTCACACAACAGAATCAGCACTTTTACGAGTGAGGAAAGGGAGAATGGGACATGTCTGTTACCTGGACTTTAGCTTCCTTGAGCATGTAGTCTGCTTGGGATAAAAGTCATACCCAGTCTGCACAACCACTGTTGGCTCAGGTCCTAGCCCATGGCACATGCCTCCACCGAACTGACTACAAGGGACTGTGATCTAAACACACACGTCAGGCTTCCCAGATGGACCAGGAATATCTTGAGGGCGGGCGTAGGCTATGCTTGGGACCCCTCTACCCAAACCACAGCCTGGCACAAAGCAGATGTCAGCTCAAAGTTGTAAAATAAGGGAATGATAAGGGCAATAACACTGTTGGTATGCTAGACATCCACCAGATACTTTTCAGGATGTAGACCTACCACTGCGTTTGCAGTCCTGCAGTAGCGCCCTCTAACCCACAGAAGGAAGTCTAAACTCTGGAGCCTGCCTGTACAGCACCCTCACAGAGCACCCTGGTCTCCCTTTCCAGCTTCCTCTTCTGCTATTAATACCCTACACCGACCCTACCCCAAGCTCTTCCTCACATGCACAACACTGGAGCCTTGCAGAGCCCTTCACTCTGCCTAGAGGCTCTCCCTTATCCACCCACAACGTACCTGTCAAAATTCCTGTGCGTCTTTACTTGCCTCTGCTATCATTCCGTCCTTCCCTAAGGGCCTATTAACCCCTTCCAGCAGCCACTCAGCACTCAAGAGAGCAGGGCTCTGGTCCTTAATCAGCCTACCTAGCCCCAAGACCCGAAAGTGGTCTTTGGAGATGTCTCCAGGAAGACTGCTGCTAGGCGAGTGGGCAGGGATGGACTCCTCAGTGGCCAGCAGCTTGTTAGCCCTGAGCGCCGTCGCAGGCCTGAGCCCTGCCCACCAGGCCTCGTGGTTTTAGGGAACAGGGGGTCGAACAGCTCGCCTGAGCAGGTTGCTCACCCATACTCTTGCTCCCCAGCAGTGCCCCTGGCTCGCCTTTATCATTCTGGACATCGGGGCTTGAGAGGCAAGGGCGCAGCCCGAGTCACCCGGGTCCTCGTGGCTACGCTCCGGGCATCCGTGCGCCTGACAAGGCCCGCCCGGCCCTCGCCCTGGAGGCCTTTGGGTGCCTGGGCTGGGGCTACACCAGCCGCCTGTGGGAGCAGCTGCGGCAGTTCTGGACCGACCACTGCTCGCGGCGCTTCTCACCGCGACGCCCGCCGCTGCGCCGCATCTCCTCCATGTCCACCTTCTACCTGTTGGACCACCAGACGCGCCAGGCGGAGCTAGGCCTCAGCTACGGCTCGCCCCGCACGCGCCTCAGCGACGAGGCCTTCGTGTTCCGCGGCGGACGGTGGACCGCCGAAGGCCAGCCAGCGTGGCGGCCGCAGCTGCCCTCGCAGACCATCGCGGGCTGGAAGGCGCAGGTGCAACGAGTCAAGAGCCAAGTGCTGCTGGAGGAGAACAACTACCTGAAGCTGCAGCAGGAACTGCTTATGGACATGCTGACGGAGACCACAGCCCGAATGCACCTGCTGGAGAAGAAGCTCGACCACGAGGCCAGCCCGGCTGCCGCGGCGTGCTCCTGGCAGAGGAAGATGCGCAAGCGCGAAGGCCCGGGCAGCCTGCCCATGCTCGAGCCGCGGGCTCCGGAGTCGCGGTGACGCAATAAAAGCCGTGCGGCGCATGCGCACCTCGCCCGTCACCTCAGGCGCGTCGCGCGGGGCCGGGCGAGCGCTGCGCGCGCTGTGCGCGCTGTGCGCGTGCGGGGAAGATCACTGCGGGCCTGTGGTGGGCCGGGAAGTCACCCCCAGCCGGTCTCGGGAGAACGCCATAGGGCTGTGGAGGAAGATGTTAGCGGCCCGCTGGGAACGCGCAGGGGGAGCCGCGCTGGCAACAGGCAGTGTCTGGGGGGCGAGGATGGCAGGCGGTGAAAGGCAGTGGCTGCGGAGGCTTTCTTGGCCTAAGGGACGGAGGACAAAGTCCGGGAGGCGGGGAAACCCGCGCTCAGGCGCGGAGGGTGCGGTTGGGCGGGCGGGTCGAGGACCTTGCACTTGGCCCTTCCCTCCTTGAGGCGCTCCCTGCAGGGGTTTCAGCCTGAGTTCAGGATAAGGATGTATTTTACGACCTGGAAACTGTTTCCAGACTGAAGCCTTCTCGAAACTTTGGGCTCTGCCTCCCCGTCCTGGCTGTACCGGCTTTTGGTGAGACACTTTACCGGCTTCTTTCTAAAATGACTGGTCGGAGGTACAAATAAGCGCTCTCTGGAGCCAGTCTAGTGCACAGATAGGATTTGCTCAATCCACTTTTTTACAGTTTTGCGTGAGTGGCCAACACGTACGAATCTGGAGATTTCCCATTAACAATCCAGATTTTCTGTGTTCTCCTGAAAACCCAGGAAATTTAGCCATCACGGACCTGGTTTTGCCCAGCAGCAATCGCCTGATTTGTGGCTATTGTCACCTGGTCAGCTTCACTCGTTTCCTCCTGTAGGTGTCTGATTTTTGAACCTCTTCTAGATCCGTTCCAGACGGGTGTTCTCTCTCCGAATATGGGGGCCCCCTCTCCGTGCCCAGGGTATCGTATCAGGTACCATCCGTGAGTGTGTTGTACTTGTGAGTGATGTGGCTGCACAAGCAGGTGATGACACTGGTCTTTGGTATCTGCAACCTTTCCTCACAATACAGACAGGCGATGTCAGCATCCAGTAAGTCCAGTAAGATTCCAAAACATTTCCCTAGAGCCACGTGAAATCTTTGAGAGAAGTGGGTGTCCTGCCTTACCCTAACTTGCTTTCAGGAGAAAGACTGCTGCTGCTACTTGCTAAGTCGCTTCAGTGACCCCATAGACCGAAGCCCACCGGACTCCTCCATCCCTGGGATTCTCCAGGCAAGAACACTGGAGTGGGTTGCCATTTCCTTCTCCAATGCATGAAAGTGAAGTCGCTCATTGTGTCCGACTCTTAGCGACCCCATGGACTGCAGCCTGCCAGGCTCCTCCGTCCATGGGATTTTCCAGGCAAGAGTACTGGAGTGGGATGCCATTGCCTTCTCCAAGGAGAAAGACTAGGGGTTACTAAACCATTACTTTGTACAAAATGTGGCCAAAACAACACAGAACATGTCATTAGACGTTAAGCTTAAAAATTTCTTTTGAGTAGTACTCTTTTGTATTTTAATAATTCTGTATTTATATAATTGTTGTTCAGTCGCCCAGCTGTGTCCAACCCTTTGTGACTGCATGGACTGTAGCGTGCCAGGCCTCTCTGTCCCTCACTATCTCCTGAAGTTTGCCCAAGTTCATGTCCATTGCATCAGTGATGCCATGCAGCCATCTCATCTTCTGATGCCCTCTTTTCCTCTGCCCTCAATCTTTCCCAGCATCAGGGACTTTTCTAATGAGTCGGCTGTTGGCATCAGATGACCAAAATACTGGAGCTTCAGCTTCAGCATCCATCCTTCCAGCGAGTATTCAGGGTTGATTTCCCCTAAGATTGACTGGTTTTATCTCCATGCTGTCCAAGGGACTCTCAGGAGTCTTCTCTAGCACCACAGTTCCAAGGCATCAATTCTTTAGCACTCTGCCTTCTTTCCAATTCAACCCTACGTGAACACTGGGAAGACCATAGCCTTGATTATATGGACTTTTGTCTGCAATGTCTGTGCTTTTCAACACACTGTCTAGGTTTGTCATAGCTTTCCGATCAAGAAGCAAATGTCTTCTGATTTCATGGCTGCAGTCACCATCCGCAGTGATTTTAGAGCCCAAGAAAAGGAAATCTGTTATTACTTCCACCTTTTCCCTCTCTATTTGCCATAAAGTAATGGGGCTGGATGCCATGAACTTAGTTTTTTTAATATTTAGTTTTAAGCCAGCATTAATATTTTATATTAACATGGGTTAGAATATTTTGAATAGTTGTAGTGGTGACATAAAATTTTCTTTGAGAATAACTTAGAAAATAAAAAATATGCCGAAAAGGAAATGAGAAGGGAGTCAAAACAATACCTAAAGCAGGGGGGGCGGGGGAGGAACACAATATAAGGCACTGATGGAGAAACTAAGTGGAAGAGGCCAGATACACAGGACCACATGTTGTATGATTTTGTTTATATAAAATATCCAGAAGAGGCAAATCCATAGCTGGTGGGGCGGGGGAAGTGGGAAGGAGGAAGTGACTGTTTAACAGGAGCAGGCTTTCCTTTTGAGTCGAAGAAAAATATTTTCGAGGTGTAATGGTTGTACATTGTAAATGTGGCACATTCTAAAATGTACATTCTAAAAGCCACTGAATTGTACATGTTAGTGACTTGTGTGAATTTTACTGCCATAAAATATTTTTAAGGAGGAAAGTACGTTAAAACCTGAGATAAAAACTATTTAGTATGGGGAAATAGGAAAAATCATGAAGGTGATCCGAGAGTGCCTGAAGCTGAGGAATGCTGCTTTGGTCAGAGCGCTTGAAAACAAATAGTTGATTCTCTAGAACAGAGAAAAGTATCTGCCGTGACAGAGCAGCAACAAACGGAGAGCCCTATGTTTAGGGAAGGGCATCCAGGTGGATGAAGGACCCAGATCAAACGGGGAGGATGATGTTTTGAGATACCTGCCTTTGTTCTTTCTGCTCTGGAGTTTCAGCCCTTGACTAAGGCAGCAAGCTCAATGCCCCAGGCAACGTGACAGAACTGAAAGTGGGGACAAAGGACTTTTTTGTGGGTTTCTTCTTCTACAGCTCAGAGCTCTGAACAGCTTTGCAAAAATATTTTGTGGGCTTGAGGAGAGAGGTGGAAAAGGCTGTACATTTGTCTACAGCCAGAGGAAAGATGAAGGGAAATGGAAGTAGAGATCCTGGGAGGTCTTCCATCGTGGAAAAAAGTCCTTTCTTGATCCTACATTACCTTCCAGCTACTGCCCCATTGCTCTGCTTTCCTTTATTACTAAACTCCCCAAAGTTGCTTATGTTCACTGTCTTCAATTCCTCCCCTCCCTCTTTGCTCTTAGTTCCCCTCAGCTTTGAATCCTACCTCCAGTGCTCTGCAGCCCACTCTTGCCGGGATAACGCTGACTCCAGTCCTGGGAAGGCCTCTGGCCACTTCTCCTCCCTCATCTAGGCCCGTCAGCAGCATTTCTTACAGGGGACTCCTTGTCTTCCCAAGGCTTCTAAGGCACTACCCTCTTCTGATTTCTCTCCTACCTCACAGTTGCTCCTTCTCAGTGTTTTGCTGATTTTACTTACTTCCTTCAGGTGTCTACTTAAGTGTCACCTTTTCAGTGAAGTTTTCCCTAACGACTTTATTTTAAAAGAACGTACATTCTTCCCACACCCAACAAAACCAGCACTACTTACCCTCCTTTCTTGCTTTCTTTTCTAGCCGTTGTCACCATTTAACAGGCTATATATTATATTTCGTCAATCTCCCTCCACCCACTCTGCCCGCACTGGAGTAAGTTTCACGTGTGCGTGCTTCTGTGTGCGCACACGTGCCGAGTCACTCAGTCATGTCCTTTGTTTCCCTGTGGACTGTAGCCCACCAGGCTCCTCTGTCCATGGATTTCCCAGGCAAGAATACCGGAGTAGATTGCAGTTTCCTTCTCCAGGGGATCTTCTGAGTGCAGGGATCGAATCCGTGTCTCCTGTGGCTACTGCATTGGTAGGCAGTTTCTTCACCATTGAGCCAAGGGTTTTTTCCTGTATTTTTCCTTTGTATCTTAGTGCGGTAAGTGCCTTTCTGCTTCCAGGCTTTCTCCTGAGCCTCAACAGCTCTCTCAACCCACAAATGTAGCCTGAGAATGTAGGAGACTTAATGCCTTCTGGGGCAACCTCCAGTAGAAGACAGATACCAAAACACACTTTGTTGAATTTTCCTTCTATTTTCCTCACTCTTTCTCTCTCAGTTCCTGGGATCATCTACCAAATAAACTGCACCCAAGTTCTAGGCTTAGGCTCTGCTTTTATGGAGACTGAAGCTAAGACAGTTAGTAGGAAGTAGCGCTAGAAGCGGAGAAGGCAATGCCACCCCACTCCAGTCCTCTTGCCTGGAAAATCCCATGGACGGAGAAGCCTGGTGGGCTGCAGTCCATGGGGTCGCTAAGAGTCTGGCAGGACTGAGCGACTTCACTTTCGCTTTTCACTTTCATGCATTGGAGAAGGAAATGGCAACCCACTCCAGTGTTCTTGCCTGGAGAATCCCAGAGACAGTGGGCCCGTCTATGGGGTCGCACAGAGTCGGACACGACTGAAGCGACTTAGCAGCAGCAGCAGCAGCAGCACTAGAAGGCAGGCCATGTGGAAAGGAATCTACAACTAGATCACCCACCATTCAAAAGGCAACAGAGACCTCTCACCACTGTTGGTGAGTAGGATGCTAGTAACCCCTAGCATGAGACTCTTTGGTAGACTGGAAGGAGATATAAGTTGAAGGGGAAGTTTGGCTAATATAGTTAGTAGCTTGGGCACTTGAAAGATATAAAGGCAGCTGTAATTACAAGGATTATGAAGGTGGTTAACTTTTCCAAATTGCCTTAGAAGATTTGAAGAAAAAATGAAAGGCCCTTGGCCGACTCCACTCAGGGCATGATGTGAAAGCCAGAAAGTCTCCCAAGGCAACGTGTAAAGAAATGCTCACTTCTGAGGCCAGGAAGTAAGTGTGATGAAAACAAGGCTCAAGACTTAATCCAAGGGCAACAGAGCTGCAGAGGAGACCTGTGCATCCTTGACAGCTTTCCTGTACTAAATTCAAGCCTTTTAGAGAGAAGGAATGGGACCCTAAGGCCTGGCATGGGGATATTTGGGTGGATGTATCTAAGAACCTTGAACCCTCAGAGCTCCTGAACCCTTTGGCTAGCATCAGCTACTCTTTCACTTGATAGAAAAGAACAGCCTTATTTTCCCTAGAGACAGTGCAACGATCTCACTGAGGTAGACGAGGTAGACATCTTATAAAACAATGCTAATCCTTCTGAAGCTCCACCTCTCATTGCCTCCAGACCAGTAACTAGTACTGAGTCTCAGCATACCCAAGCCATGATGCACAGTCCCTACTTGATCACCCAAAAGGTTGCAGGACATGTCTAACCACAGGACCTCCGGGGTAACGGACGAGGGAGGGGATCTTGAGGGTAACTGATGGGGGTGAGAGGGTATATCAGACTGGGTAGGAAGTTGACTGCAATGGAAGCATATCCCATGACTCAAGATGTAATGTTCTGCCAAGAACACCCAGAACTCACCCTAATGTGCTGCTGGATGACTCTGGTAACTTGGACATGATGGTAGTCTAAGGTCAATGAGGTGGAGATGCCAGAATTGCCTTGGCTGAGCTCTTTAAAGGGGTCTGAAGGCTACAGGGAAGTAGAAATATCAGAATGAGTTTATTACATGAGACCAGAAGATTCACCGTTTGACTCTGTTCTCTGGGAGCCGTCCAGAGGATGCTCCTTTGGCTAAGGCAGCAGAAATATGACAGTGGTTGGGCGGGGGGTGGGGGGGTGGGGGGTGGGCATTGCTTCGTTTAGAAGGTGTTGATGGCTGTCCCCAGTGGGCCCGGTTTGAAAGCAGGAAATGCTGCTGTGGACCTGGGCTCCTTAGTGTCACTGGGGATGATGGGATTCAGGAATGGCATTTAACCATTCCAGATGGTGATTTTTACCAATCAGAAGCCAGGGGTGGGGCATTCTTATCATACTTTGCACAAGATTGGAGTGGTAACTTGGGGGGGCTTGCTTCTTCAAGATCTGTGGTGATGAGAGTAATCGGTCACAGTGTTCTTGGGTGCAAAATAAATGGGCAGCTAATGGAGGTAGAGAATAAGTGATAGAAAGGGTGGGGAACAAGGATGAGACACGCCAGCAGAGATCTGACCGTCTTGCTATTGAAAAGCCTTACTTAATATTAGATCAGTATTTAGATACATCCTAGGAAAGGTGGGTAAGAAATGCTCCAAATAGACAGGTTTTTCCATCACTGCAGTAGAGTGGCAGGTTTGACATACAAATTGAGTTATTGAAAAACACTTAAAAACCAGATATCTTCCATACCCAAGAACATGGAGCAAGATATCGACACAGATATTGACAAGGAGACTGGACAGTGTGAGATGCTGATGTGTGGCATGCAGAGAAATGAATGTGACAGCGACTAACCAAATTCAGACCTTCTGTGGATGTCTTAGTTCAGGCTGCTATAATAAAATTTCATAGACTGGGGGGAGGGGCTTATAAACAACCAAAATTAGTTTCTCATAGTTCTAGAGGGTAGAAATCTTAGATCAGGGTGCCAGCATGATTAAGTGAGGCCCTCTTGCAGATGGCAAACTTCGTGTATCCTCACATGGCAGAGAGCAGAGGTGGGAAGCTAGCTCTCTTAAAGGCCCTAATCCCATCATGTGGGCTCACGTCATGATCTCATCTAATCTGAATCATCTCCTAAGGCCCCACTTCCTAATTCCATCATATTGCAGGGTAGGGTTTTGACATATGCTATGGAGAAGGCAATGGCAACCCACTCCAGTACTCTTGCCTGGAAAATCCCAGGGCTGGAGGAGCCTGGTAGGCTGCAGTCCAAGGGGTTGCTAAGAGTCGGACACGACTGAGCAACTTCACTTTCACTTTTCACTTTCATGCATTGGAGCAGGAAATGGCAGCCCACTCCAGTGTCCTTCCCTGGAGAATCCCAGGGACAGGGGAGCCTGGTGGGCTTCCGTCTGTGGGGTCGCTCAGAGTCGGACACGACTGAAGCGACTTAGCAGCAGCAGCAGCAGCATGGACACATTCAGTCCTTAACAGAAGGCAAATCCCAGAACTGGAGTCAAGCCCAGCAGGCAGCAGTGATGAGACCGGGACCTCTACCTGCAGCCACAGTGCTCTGCACATAACCCACCCCATCAGTCCAGGCGATAAACGGCAGCCGGGATAGTGTCACGAGCCAGTAAAAATGCCAGTCATTTCGCTTTTACAAGATGAAGAGTTATGAGGATGGATGGTGGTGACGACTGTACAGCAATGTGAATATGTTTAACACCACCAAACAGAACTCTGAAGAATGATTAAGATGGTAAATTTTTTGTCATGTGTATTTTATCATAATAAAAAAAGAGAAAAAAAAATGGTTAGTGGTGACTGTGTAGAGATTGGGGGCTGGAATAGAATATTAGCTAAAGGAGCGTAAGAAGCAAGCACAACAGCTCTTAAGAAGAAAAGCAGACAATCTGAACAAGAGTATGTGACCACAAAACAACCTGCAAGTCCCAGGATAGAAGTGCTTTCTGGAATACATGTCGGATAAAAGGAGGGAGGAGCAGAATGTGACTTCCAAGCAGGTGTAGACAATGGTTATGTGTTCGGTAGAGCCAAGGCATTTGCCTTGCATTGGTTAGGTTGGGGCTATGCCCTCTCGCCTTTTGGGACCCAGCTGATCTGTTGGGCCTCCCTGATAGCTCAGTTGGTAAAGAATCCGCCTTCAATGCAGGAGACCCTGCTTCAATTGCTGGGTTGGGAAGATCCGCTGGAGAAAGGGATAGGCTACCCACCCCAGTATTCTTGGGCTTCCCTTGTGGCTGAACTGGTAAAGAATACGCCTGCAATGCGGGAGACCCGGGTTCGATCCCTGGGTCAGGAAAATCCCCTGGAGAAGGGAAAGGCTACCCACTCCAGTTTTCTGGCTTGGAGAATTCCATGGATTGTATAGTCCTTGGGGTCGCAAAGAGTTGGATGCGACTAAACGACTTCACAGTTCATCTAGGGTGTTTCCCAGAAAACCACCTGTTTCCCCTGCGTCTGGCTTTCTCTGCTTTTCCTGCTCGCATCTAGCTTAGCTCTGAACAGCCCCCTGTTGTCACTTACCATTGCCCCTGCCTCACCCACCAGTTTCATGTGTGTCTCCTACCTCGTACTCCTGGGGCCATTCCTACCAAGACTGATCTCCTCTGGTCAGTCTGTGCCTGGCCTTGCCTGCCTTTGATTTTCAGACATGTCTAGGACATGGAGGGAATCACTCAGAAGCTGGTGCCCACGGGTGTTCTGTGTACATCTGTACACGTGTGGGTGGGATTACCACAGAAGTCTGTGGCAACCAGAGGGGCTGGGCAGGAACCAAAGGCCCACAGAGCCTGCGTGGTCACTAGGAATGGTGCTGACAGACAGCGAGGGGGCCTTGCATGTGACCCTGGAGCAGGAGTGGGCTAGGGCGGGAATTAGTACCAGTGGTCTCTGGAGCACAGTTTAGGAACCTTGGTTTCTGCCTGCTTGGGAGTCACCACCGGTGGTGTGTCTGCAGCTTTCTGTCCTCTCCTAATATACTGCACCTACAAAAGTTTAACAATACTGTGGTATCATCAGTCTGTTTTCAACTGATCTATGTCCAACCTAGCTCTAATCATCCAGGGCTGGCTTGAAGTAAGGGAAACAGGGTCATGGGACTAATGCGTATTCAACAGGGACTAGAGGTGGGTTTGGAATTTTGAGATCCATGTCCTGGGGTCATAGCAATGGTCCCACAACTCTCCAGAGAGAAAGTAAAGGCAAGTCAATGGCTTGGGGTGCAGCCTCTGTGTAGCATCAAAAGTGAAAGGCAGATAGGGGAGTGGGGCCTAACCCTTGAGCCATAAGCAGACCTATAAAGAAGCATATCAGCTAGTTACAATGACTGGACATTATTTGGTTCCTGACTTCAACCAAACAAAACAACAAAAAACCCACTACCAAAAAAAGTAATGCAAAACAATAAGGGAAGGATTAAAAACAGATATTTGATAATATTACAGAATTGCTAGGAAATTGCCTGGTGGTCCAGTGGTTGAGACTCAGCACTTCCACTGTTGGGCACCTGCATTTGATCCCTGGTTAGGGAACTAAGATCTCACAGGCTACATGGTATGACAAAAAAAAAGAATTGCTAAATTTTTGTAGGTGGGATATATAAGCATTAGATTCTTTTTAAAAATCTTCTTTAAGAACAATTTACTGGTGTATTTACAGATTAAAAAGATAAGATGTCTGGAATTTGTTTCCAAAGTCTTGGAGTGAGTAGGTATAGTGGGTAAATGTACAGATGAAAAGGATTTGGTCTTAAGTGTTATGAAAGCTGGGTGATGAGTACATGAGGGTTCATCAGACTGTTCTCTAATTTTGTGTATAACTGATATTTTCTGTAATAAATTTCTTTTCAAAGGAATGAATAAGGAAGCCTTAATTTTCCTTGTAACCATTACAGAGGTTTAATTAGTAATTAGAAATCTCCTCACAAAAAAAACACCAAGCCTGGATGTCTGCATAGGCAGGCTCCATCAGATTGGCAAGGAACAGATCATTCCAACCATAAAAGAACAAAGTTATCTGGAGAACAGAAAGGGAACATTCTCTCAGCTTTGAGGTCAAAACCAGCCAAGGACTGTATGAAAAAGAAAACCACAGGCCATTCTCACCAGAAGACAGAAGCAGTTAAACTAGAAGTTAGAAATAAAAGATAAATGCAAAATTTCCCAAGAATTAGCAAATCATCAGTGCATTCAAACTACAATGTGTCATTATTTAACTTAATTTATCCCAGGTATACAAAGATGAATTAATGTTAGGAAATCTATAAATGTAATATACCGTATAAACAGATTAAAGGAGAAAAAGTGTAGGATAATCTCAATAGATGCCCAAAATGTATTTGATACAGTGCTCAGTTGCTCAGTTTTATCCAGTTCTTTGCAACCACGTAGACTGTAGCCTGCCAGGGTCTTCTGTCCATGGAATTTTCCAGACAAGAATACTGGAGTGGGTTGCCATTTCTTACTCCAGGGGATCAGACTGGATTCTTCTGTGTCTCCTGCACTGGCAGGCAGATTCTTTATCACTATCTCATCATAAACTAGAAATAGAAATAAATTTCTAATTTGATAGAATATGTCCTCCAAATACTTACAACATTCATTGTTTTTAAAATTTTAAGTATTATTTATTATCTGATCTACTTTTTGTAAACAACTGCATATATTTAAAGTATATAATCAGATGAGTTTTGGCTTATGTATATACCTGTGAAACCAACAATACAATCAAGTCATGAATATATTCATTACCCCCCAAACTTCTTTGTGTTCCTCAGTAATTTTTCCATCCTACCCCTCCCTCAGGACACTACTACTCTTACTTTTCGTCACATATAGATTATTAATAGTTTTTATTTTTTAGAAATTTCTGCAAATGGATTTATTCAATATGTACTTAAAAAAAAAACCCCTACTTTGTTTTACCCTGCATTACTGTTTTGAGATTCATCTATATTGTTCTGTACATCAGCATTACTTTTTACAGTGAGTGATATTCCATTGTATGGAATACCACAATTTGCTTATCTATTCACCTATCAGTAGAAATTTGGGTGTTTCATAGTTTGGAGCTATTAAAAAAAAAAAAGCTGCTAAGAACATTTGTGTACAAGCCTTTCTGTGGACATGTGTTTTTTCTTAAAAAAATTTTTTTTTATTTTGTCTTGGTGTTTAGCTGATGAAAGTGCTGTGATAGTTTCAGGTGAAGAACAAAGGGACTCAGCCATACATATCTCTACTCTCCCCTAACCTCCCCTGCCACCTGAGGACATGTATTTTCATTTCTCTTGAGTATGCTAATTCTGTGTCTAAATTTTTTAGGAAGTCAGGCTATTTTCCAAAGAAGTTATTTTACATCCCTACTAGCAATGTATGAAAATTCCAGTTTCTCCACATTCTACTCAATACTTGTTATTTTCTGTGTTTTTTTAATCAGTGGATGAAATCTCAAAAAATCACTATCCATACTCCTCTGAGGCTATGGCTGTGCTTACTAAGACTGCAGAGAAATCAATCCATCTAATTCTATATTGATTAAATTAAAAATTGTGTGCACATTTATGTTTCCAGAGACAGAACTGTGAAGCAAGGTGTGTACATATATGTCTAGGTATACCCCTGTACCTTCTACCGTGATCCTCCCTCCCCATCTAGGGAAATGTTTATATTAAAATTTTAAATATACCTGTGTTGTTTCTATTTGAAAATACAAGCATATATACTTGCATTTCTTTTCTTTCTTGGATACTGCAGCATATGGTAAAATCTGTAAAGCCCCTTTGTAAAGTCAGGCCACTCAAAATGGCTGTCGTTTTACCCTCTGTATATTCCCTGCTTGACCAATCCTTGCTTCACGTGCCCCCTACTCACCTGACTATCCATTCCTCTTCATCATAGGACTTAGTGGCTGCCTACCTGCTTGCTGCCTGCCCCAGTCACTGGTTTCCCTGGTCACTGATAAACCAACCTAATGTCAATTCCCCCTTATCTATAGTATTCTCCTTCTCCCCTCAGAAGTGAAGACTGCTATTCCTGTCTTTCTGCCCGCTGCTGCACACAGTGGGATATTGCTCCGGGACTTTGCTTGAGGCTTTTAAGATTCCCTACCCACTAAATTGTTGATGTTTCTGTCACTGTTGCTGGGCTCTTTCTTTAGGCTCATGGCTGGGCAATTACAAGGCTTGTAGGCCTGTGGGTTACAGCCCAACACCTTTACTTTTTTCACTGAATGACCTATCCTGCAGGTAATGCCTCAGCAATACATAGATACTCCTTTTTCCCTTTCATAGCTGCAGTGAAATTCTATTGGATAAAAGTGAAAGTTGCTCAGTTGTCTCCAACTCTTTGCAACCCCATGGATATACAGTCCATGGAATTCTCTAGGCAAGAATACTGGGGTGGGTACCCTTTCCCTTCTCCAGGGGATCCTCCCAACCCAGGGATTGAACCCAGGTCTCCCACATTGCAGGCAGACTCTTTACCAGCTGAGCCACAAGGGAAGCCCAAGAATACTGGAGTGGGTAGCCTATCCCTTCTCCAGGGGATCCTCCCAACCCAGGGATCGAACCCAGGTCTCCCACATTGCAGGCAGATTCTTTAGCAGCTGAGCCACAAGGGAAGCCCTTCTATTGGGTAAGGGTTGCATAATCTATTTCACTACGTATTTAATATTTAGATTTCTCTTGTCTCTTTTAAAATTGTGATGAAATACATGTAAAATTTATCATCCTAACTTTCTAAAATCTATAGTTCAGTGGCGAGAAGTACATTCACCTTCTTGTGCAACTGTAACCACCATCTATTTCCAGAAGTCTTTTCATATTGCAAAGCTGAAATTCTGGGACTTCCTTGATGATCCGGTGGTTAAGAATCCACCTACCAACGCAGGGGACACCGGTTCAATCCCTGTTCTTGGAAGATTCCACATGCTGCGGGACAATGAAGCCCAGGCACCACAGCTACTGAGCCCGTGCCGCACAGCTACTGAAGTCCACTCACCCTAGAGCCTGTGCTCTGCAACAAAAGAAGCTGGTGCCCTTCAGCTGGAGAGCAGCCCTTGCTTGCTGCGACTAGAGAAAGCCCATGCGCAGCAACAAAGACCCAAGCACAGCCAAAAATAAATAAATTAAATAGATAAAATTACTTTTAAAAAAAACCACCTGAAATTCTGTAGCCATTAGACAACAACTTTCCATTTCTCCTTCCTCCACCCAGCCCTTGCTAACTATCATTCTATTGATACTTTCTGTTTGTACGAATTTGTCTAAGTACATCACGTAAGTGGAATCATACAGTATTTATCGTTTTGTGACTGGCTTATTTCACTTATCACAATGTCCTCCAGAATCATCTATGTTGCACCATGTGTAAGAATTGCCTTGCTTTTTAAGGTTGAGTAATGGTCTGTTGTCAGCGATCAATGCAAAGAAATAGAGGAAAAGAACAGAATGGGAAAGACTAGAGATCTCTTCAAGAAAATTAGAGATACCAAGGGAACATTTCATGAAAAGATGGGCTTGATAAAGGACAGAAATGGTATGGACCTAACAGAAGCAGAAGATATTAAGAAGAGGTGGCAAGAATACACAGAAGAACTGTACAAAAAAGATCTTCACGACCCAGATAATCACGATGGTGTGATCACTCACCTAGAGCCAGACATCCTGGAATGTGAAGTCAAGTGGGCCTTAGAAAGTATCACTATGAACAAAGCTAGCGGAGGTGATGGAATTCCAGTAGAGCTATTTCAAATCCTGAAAGATGATGCTGTGAAAGTGCCGCACTCAATATGCCAGCAAATTTGGAAAACTCAGCAGTGGCCACAGGATTGAAAAAGGTCAGTTTTCATCCCAATCCCAAAGAAAGGCAATGCAAAAGAATACTCAAACTACTGCACAATTGCACTCATCTCACATGCTAGTAAAGTAATGCTCAAAATTCTCCAAACCAGGCTTCAGCAATATGTAAACCATGAACTTCCTGGTGTTCAAGCTGGTTTTAGAAAAGGCAGAGGAACCAGAGATCAAACTGCCAACATCCGCTGAATCATCAAAAAAGCAAGAGAGTTCCAGAAAAACATCTATTTCTGCTTTATTGACTATGCCAAACCCTTTGACAGTGTGGATCACAATAAACTGTGGAAAATTCTGAGAGAGATGGGAATACCAGACCACCTGACCTGCCTCTTGAGAAATCTGTATGCAGGTCAGAAAGCAACAGTTAAAACTGGACATGGAACAACAGACTGGTTCCAAATAGGAAAAGGAGTATGTCAAGGCTGTATATTGTCACCCTGCTTATTTATCTTATATGCAGAGTACATCATGAGAAACGCTGGGCTGGAAGAAACACAAGCTGGAATCAAGATTGCCGGGAGAAATATCAATAACCTCAGATATGCAGATGACACCACCCTTATGGCAGAAAGAGAAGAGGAACTAAAAAGCCTCTTGGTAAGAGTGAAAAAGAGTGAAAAAGCTGGCTTAAAGCTCAACATTCAGAAAATGAAGATGATGGCATCCGGTCCCATCACTTCATGGGAAATAGATGGGGAAACAGTGGAAACAGTGTTAGACTTTATTTTGGGGGGCTCCAAAATCACTGCAGATGGTGACTGCAGCCATGAAATTGAAAGACGCTTATTCCTTGGAAGAAAAGTTATGACCAACCTAGATAGCATATTCAAAAAGCAGAGATATTACTTTGCCGACTAAGGTCTGTCTAGTCAAGGCTATGGTTTTTCCTGTGGTCATGTATAGGATGTGAGAGTTGGACTGTGAAGAAGGCTGAGCGCTGAAGAATTGAGGCTTTTGAACTGTGGTATTGGAGAAGACTCTTGAGAGTCCCTTGGACTGTAAGGAGATCCAACCAGTCCATTCTGAAGGAGATCAGCCCTGAGATTTCTTTGGAAGGAATGATGCTAAAGCTGAAACTCCAGTACTTTGGCCACCTCATGCGAAGAGTTGACTCATTGGCAAAGACTCTGATGCTGGGAGGGATTGGGGGCAGGAGGAGAAGGGGACGACAGAGGATGAGATGGCTGGATGGCATCACTGACTCGATGGATGTGAGTCTGAGTGAACTCCAGGAGTTGGTGATAGACAGGGAGGCCTGGCGTGCTGCGATTCATGGGGTCTCAAAGAGTCGGACACGACTGAGCGACTGAACTGAACTGAAAGTAATCCTATGCTATTTTTTTTTTAAGAAACTGCTATTTTCCATAGTGGTTGTATCATTTTACATTCCCACCAACGCTGCACAAGGGCTCCAGTTTCTCCACGTCTGCACCAATGCTTATTATTTTCTGTCTTTGTTTTGTTTAGTAGTTGTTATCCTAATGGGTGTGAAGCGGTGTCTCTCATTGTGGTTTTGTATTTCTTGTAATTAGCTAATATAGTTAATATTGCAATGAAGGGCCTACGTGTGTGCGTGCTAAGTCACTTCAGTTGTGTCCGACTCTTTGTGACACTTTGGACTGTATCCCACCAGGTTCCTCTGTCCATGGGGATTCTCCAGGCAAGAAAATACTGGAGTCTGTTGCCATGCCCTCCTCCAGGGGATCTTCCCAACCCAGGAGATGAACCCGCATCTTTATGTCTCCTGCATTGGCAGGCAGGTTCTTTACCATCAGCACCACCTGGGAGGCCCAATGAAAAGCCTCGTGCCGTGAAAATTCTTGTGCACAAGTTGGGTGCTCAATTTTGCTCATAATAACAGAAATACAAAATGAAAGTGTCCTAAGATGTCATCTCTCACCTGCAAGACCAGCAAAAACCCAAGTTTTTGCAATACACTTCGTTGGCAAGGCTGTGAGGAGGCTGGCACATAAATTGTTGGGGAAAATACAAAGTGGTACAACCTTCTGAGCATGAAGATTTGACATGTAGTATTGATACAATTGCCTGCACCTTTACCCTTTACCCAGGCAATCTCACTTTCCAGAATATATCCCAAACACATACCAACTTTCCCCTAGTATAAACGACCCTGATGGTGAAGAGCTTGGTAGTAATTGTGTTTCCTTAGGGTCCTCTTGCTTCCTTCAGGTCCCTTTCTCAGGAGGGGTTCTGAGCTCATGTGCACCCCTTCAGACTCACCTAACCTCACTCATCTTTATTCTAGCCCTCACTGGGAGACCATCCTAAGCAGGTTTTGCACAGGTACCACTGGACAGACGCTCCCTTTAGACTTGTGCTGGAAGAAGGGGTCAGGAGCCAATGGATAAATTCCTTCGGTCTGGATTTTCCTGGTGGTCCAGTGGTTAAGAATCCACCTGCCAATGCAGGGGACACGATTTCGATCCCTGGTCTGAGAAGACTCCACATATCACAGAGCAATTAAGCCTGTGCATCACAACTACTGCCCCTGTGAGCTGCAACTACTGAAGCCTGTTCTCTGCAACAACAGAAGCTACCACCACGATCAGAAGCCCGTGCACCCCAGCTCGAGAGTAGTCTCTGCTCACCCACTTCAACTAGAGAAAGCCCAAGTGCAGCAACAAAGACCAAAAATACATGAATTATATACATATACATTCCTTCTCTCCTCCCCAGCAGGATGGTTTGGAGACATTTCATGATGAGCCCCAGAATAACCTAGGGGACTGAATGCAAAGAAGACCAGTTTGGTGATCAGGGGTTACGTTGATTGTCTCTCTACTGCTTACTCTCCTCATGGTCACCTGCTCAACCAACATCCCATAGGCTCTGCTTTCAGGGGAATCCAGGCCAAGTCAGATACAGAACATATACTCTATCAAAATGTTGTGTTAGTCACTTGGCTGTGTCCAACTCCTTGCGACCCCATGGCATCTTGGCTCCTCTGTCCAGGGGATTCTCCAGGTAAGAATACTGGAGTGGGTTGCCATTTCCTTCTCCTTGTATCAAAATGATACAAGTTTATAAATGTGTCAAACAGTATGTTTAGTGTTTAAAGAGCTGCTGCTGCTGCTAAGTCGCGTCAGTCGTGTCCGACTCTGTATGACCCCATAGACGGAAGCCCACCAGGCTCCCTCGTCCCTGGGATTCTCCAGGCAAGAACACTGGAGTGGGTTGCCATTTCCTTCTCCAATGCATGAAAGTGAAAAGTGAAAGGGAAATCACTCAGTCATGTCCGATTCTTAGCGACCCCATGGACTGCAGCCTACCAGGCTCCTCCATCCATGGGCTTTTCCAGGCAAGAGTACTGGAGTGGGGTGCCATTGCCTTCTGGGGTCCTTATCCTGCCCCAGTGAAATTCCACAATGGTAACCAAGAACAATGGTTTCCAACCATTTTCAATGCACTAACAAGGAAAGGACTTCCCGGGCTAACTCAAGTCCCCAGGCCCAGCCTACCTTCAGGGTTCAGGTGGGAGTGTGCGGATGGGGCACCCCATGCTGGTTACATGCAGTCTGGAGTGGCTTGTGCCCCTTGGAGGGGCAGCACATATCTGGGTCTCGCTGGGACTCTGGGTTGGTTTGCATGTTCCTGCTCCTGAGACGTCTTTGAGCTTCTGGGTGACTGCTCTTCCTGGGGTCAGCCAGAAGCCCAAGACTTCTCCCTCACAACAGCCCTGGAGTGTAGTTGCACCTTCTTTGCTGGAGGTTGCAACTCATTTAGTGTTTCTTTTGGCCAGATGCCCTTGGTTCTCCCACTGGCTGGGGTGGAGGAAGGGGTATGGATTTTGGACATGGCCTGGAGTCTAGTTCCACTGTGCCCACTCACTGGATCTCTGACCACGCAAAACTTTGAGCCCGTTTCTTGGAGACTTGGGCTTGTTGAAAGGCCCCATTGAGACAGGGATGGTGAAGCACCCAGAAATGAGGTTTGGCCCTGAAACAGTCATTGAACCCAACTGCTCGAACTTTTATAACCCCCTTCTACTCTTTCCCAACCCAGGTCCCCTGCCTTGTGACTATCCCCCAAACATTGGCTCGTCTACTCGAGCGGAAACCCCCAACCCAGGGCCAATATCACTCCAAGTGACTTTGCCTAACCACGCACCTTGCTTTTCTTTTATTCAGGGACATAGGGAAGTCTTAGATTTCTCAGACTCATGTGACTTAGTAATATGAGTAATATGAGACTCTAAAATAACTATTTGTCAAATTCTAGGACAAAAACACTGGGGCAGATAATACCCCAGTTGGCAGATTTAGCCCTGAAAGGGAAAAAGCCCTGCAAGGGGAACAGTGAGACGCGCCGGTGCTTTAGCGCGGTGCGGCTTATTATTCTCTGGCTGTGCCGGGTCCTAGCTGCTGTGCAGACTCCTCTCCGGCTGCGGCTGCGGAGAGCGGGGCTGCTCTCCAGCGGTGGGGCAACTCTCGCCTCTTCTCTCGTTGCCGAGCGCGGGCTCTAGGTGCCAGGGCTTCTGCAGCCGTGGCTCGCAGGCTGTAGGGCACAGGCCTAACTGAGGCACATAGGCCTGGTTGCTGCACAGCGCGCGGGTCCTCCCAGACCAGGGACGGAACCCCGTGTCTCCTGCATTGGCAGGCGGATTCCTCACCACTGCGCTGGCAGGTAAGCCCCCACAGCGGGTGTTATTGACTGGGCTGTGCTCTCTGGGGATGCCGCTTTGTCTCCTGACTGATTGGACAGAATATTGGCTAGGAGGTGAGTCGTTCAAAGGCTAAGTGAAGCTTAGTAGAGCCACTGAGAGAGTGTTTGGCGTTTCCTCTTCCATGTGTGCTTACAAATACAGACACCCGACATAGTGGTCGTACTTACTGTTCACTTGATATTTCTGGTTCTTCTCTTTCCAGGCTCATAAGATTTCATTCCTGGTGTCAGCTGGGAAAACAACCACAGAAACACAACGCACAAACAGTGAGTTTCAGTTTTATTCAGGGACCCTTACTGAGGACTATAGCCTGGGAGACAGCCTCTCAAGATAGCTCTGCGGAACTCAGAAGTAGGAGAGGAATTAGGGCATATGCAGCTTTTCTGAGAAATAGAGTCACGCATACATCTTGGTAAAGCATCACTGCTAATCCTAGAGAACAGACATCTCAAGTTAATAATTTTAGTGATTTTCTACGTATGGAAAGATGCAAGAATCTGGGGTCATTGAAATTTTTTTTCTTTTTGAAATCCTTTAGATAAGCATCTTAACTGTCTAGGAGCCACATATCTAAAACAGAGATGGCTTCATCCTATTTTTATCCATCCTGAATTCTCCTCAGGGCACACTGTTGCTGGGCAACTGCAGCTGCAGGTTGTTGACTTGATTTTTACAAGTGGATGATGAGCAAGACTCTTTGTTCTTTTATGTTTACATTGGCCTCCTGAGGAAAGGTTTGACCATGTGACTTATTTGGTTAGTGAACTGTTAGTAGAAATATACTGTGTCATTGCTAGACAGAAGCGTCTAAGGGCCAGAGAGGTGGTTCTGGATGGTGGAGCCTCCGTCATCCTAAGTCTTTGAAAGAAGCAAGATGGAGCAAAACCTTGTAAAACTAAGATGGATGTGTAGTATGAGCAATGAGAAATCAACTTTTCCATGTTGAGCTACTGAAACTTTAGGTTGTTATTGCAGGATAATGTATCGCATCTTGACTAATGGGCACTAAATCCTTTCTAAAGCTGCAATACTTTGGCCACATGATGCGAAGAAGTGACTCATTTGAAAAGACCCTAATGCTGGGAAAGATTGAAGGCAGGAGGAGAAGGGAATGACAGAGGATGAGATGGTTAGATAGCATCACCACCTCGATGACATTTTGAGCAAACTCTGGGAGTTGATGATGGATCCTTGTCATGCTGGCATGCTGCAGTCCACGGGGTCGCAAAGAGTCAGATACAACTGAGCGACTGAACTGAAATCCTTTCCGAGACAAAACAGGACAAACAAGCAAGCAGACAGATTATTTCTCTTGAGACTGTGAGCCCTGAAAATCTAGAATTCCTTCTTGAAAAATGGATGACAGATCAAAGTATCCTCAAATTCCACATATCCTATTCTGGTCCCCATTTCTACTGAAGGGAAACCAGGCTAACCTGCTCTTTAATGGTGACAGTCTCTCTGGATTTAGTCTTTGAGGGGATAATTCCTCAGTCTTTCCATTTTTCTTCCTTTCCTCCTTCTCATTCTGTAGCAGTCTGGGTTGCCTGTGTTATCTCTATTCTCTGCTTCTTTGCTGACAGAATTGTGACTGCTTGGGTTCCATCTTTGGAGAAGGTGCCCCTCATCCTGGTTTAGGGATAAATCCTGACTTGTCTAAGGCAATCACTGCAGAACCATCTCTCTGCCCTTGGCTGGTTGGGGCTGAGAACGCGACAAGGTTCTGACTGTGGAGACAGTGTGGGGTGGGGAGGTATTTGCCTTCAGGCTTTTTTTTAAAAAAAAAAAAACCAAAACCAAACACCAAACAACAAAGACACAGGTTAAGAAATTGATTTTGTTATCCAAACAGTCTCCCAAAGAAAAATCCAGGCTCAGATGATTTCACTGGTCAATTTTACTAAAGTAGAAATAACAATCTCATACAAACACGTGCAGAAAACAGGAATAAGGAATGCTAAAGAAACCTGTTCTGAGGCCACCATTACCTATGAAGTCATTACGAAAAGACAATCGCAGACCAACAGCCCTCATGAATACAGACTTAAATATCCCTATAAAACATTAGCAAATCAAATCCAACATTCCATAAAATACAACACATTTATGACCAAGTAGGATTATCCCAGGGATGTAATGTTGTTTTAATACTTGACAATGAGTCAATATATACTTCTCTCACTGACTGCATCCTTGTCAGCTCTGGAAATTACAGATCTATAAACTCTTACTCAAAATCCTTATGTTTCAGAATACAGAATTTTCTGGATTTAAGGAAATTCTATGACACTCCCAGAAGGCTCTGAGGTAGCATCTCTTAATCAAACACATTAACAGCTATCATAGCTTACAATCAGACAGTCAGTAGGTTAAAAATTAATTGGACCTGTGGATGGTGGCTATGAGAGACGTGAAGCTGCTGTTGTAATGACTGAGTTTAAGTCCTCCTAGGCAGTATTTCCAGAGAAGGCAATGGCACCCCACTCCAGTACTCTTGCCTGGAAAATCCTATGGACACAGGAGCCTGGTAGGCTGCAGTCCATGGGGTCGCTGAGTCAGACATGACAGCGACTTCACTTTCACTTTTCACTTTCATGCATTGGAGAAGGAAATGGCACCCCACTCCAGTGTTCTTGCCTGGAGAGTCCCAGGGACGGGGGAGCCTGGTGGACTGCTGTCAGTGGGGTCCACAGAGTCGGACACGACTGATGCGACTTAGCAGCAGCAGCAGCAGCAGGCTATAAGGGGCTTCCCTGGTGGTTCAGAGGTTAAAGCATCTGCCTGCAATGTGGGAGACCTGGGTTCGATCCCTGGGTCAGGAAGATCCCCTGGAGAAGGAAATGGCAACCCACTCCAGTATTCTTGCCTGGAGAATCCCATGGACGGAGGAGCTTGGTGGCTCGCAAAGAGTCGGACACGACTGAGCAATATATAAGAAATATTCTCACCAAACAAGTTATGTGAAGACTGCAAAGAGCCTCATAGTAGCTCAGGTTAAGTCTTATGAACTGGCCTCAAATTTAACAAAGCCAAAACATTTTTCAGGTTTCCAGGACTTTATGAATTTTGGATTGGGAATAAATAAGGGATTGTGGACACAAATCGCTCTTAAATTTTAGCCAATCCTGCTGCTGCTATACTTTGCATTTCTCTCCTTGTTAGGCTGAACCCCTATTCATAAACTTTATAAGTAAAGTTCATAAGCCCCTATTCATAAAATATTTACATATCCTGTTTTTTTAAATTTGATCTGTTAAGAATTGTAGTATAATCACATATTAGGGGTTTTAACTTTCTGTCTTTCACATATTTTATAACAATTTTCTCATTTCCTTATGTATTTTATTTTCTACTAGAAAAACTCAAAAGTTATGTGTGGTCAAAAAAAAAAAAACCACTTATATATAAGAAGAGAGAGGCTTCATGGTTTCCAGACTTTGGGAGGACTTTCCACTCCAAAGTTATATTCATTTTTTCCCCCCCTGCTATCTTGTTTTATATTTAAATATTTATTATGAAAACTTTAATACATCAGAAAAGTACTTTGGTGTTTGTGTCATTTCAGAGCACGTTTTCTGAACCACAGCACTACTGACACCTGGCCTTAGATGACTGTTTGTTGTGGGGCCGTCCCGTGCGCTGCACGATGCTTAGCAGCATCCCCGGCATTTACCCACTACATGCCAATAGCAGGCCCCAGCTGTGGCAACCAAAATGTCACCAGACACTGCCAAATGTCCTTTGGGGGTAGAGTCCCCCCTAGGTGAGAACTGCTGGGTTATAGCCCAGCCTGGCTTTTACTTCTTTTTCCTGTAATCATGGTCTATAATGTCAACATCATTTGTCAGATTAATCATCTTTCCACTCAACAGTCTTAGCCACAGATTAATTTCCAAAATCTATCTGCAGCTACTTCTGAATTCTCCCGTCCTTCTCTTGGCCAGCTCTCCTCCACTACCATTCTCCTGTTCGCAGTGTTCTGGGGTCTACTCAGGCATTTGTTCTTCCTGTTGGACTTCATTGTTTTATGTACTTATTTCTGGCTGTTCTAGGTCTCTGCTGCTGTGCGAGGGCTTGCTCCCGTGTCCGGGGCAGGGTCTGCCTTCCTTGCAGTGTGGTGGCTTCCCTTTGCTGAGGAGCACGGACTCCAGGCGTGTGGGCCTCAGTAGTTGCTCTAGAGCTCAGGCCCCACAGTCGTGCTGCACGGGCTTAGTCGCTCTGCGACATGTGGGATCCTTCTGGACCAAGGATGGAACCTGTATCTCTTGTCCTGGCGGGTGGATTCTTTACCGCTGAACCACCAGGGAAGCCCTCCAATTGGACTTTGAGATCATTTAAACCAGCTCTAATTGCATGCTCTAGCTAGCCCCTCCAACACAATTTTAAGTAGTAGTGGACGTACTTGTCTTGATCTGAATTTTAGTGGAAACAACTTTGAGACTTATTTAGTTTGCTTTATACTTTTGAGTTTTGGTAAAAAGTCTCTTTTGTACTTAAGTATTTTACTTCTATTCCTATTTATGATTGTATTAGGGATAGAGACCTAACCATCAATCCTATTTATTGTTTATGGATATATGTAAGCATATGATTTTGTGAGAAAATGAATGATTCCTGGAATAAACCTGGTATTAATTTTCTGTTACTGCTATAACAAATTCCCACAAATTCAGCGGCTTACATCAACATATGTTTATTATATTACATTCTAAGAAGACTGGTATTGCATATGCCCTCCCTTAATCTTCTCTGTGTTTCTAGTCTGGCTTCCAGTCTTTTTGCTCAACCTAAACTGCTCTTGCAAAGGCACCAGAGACATATATTTTGGGACTTTGGTTCCTGTATCTTCTGAGTCCTCGCACCATAATTTTATGTTGTTGACCACACTGTTTCACCCGAAACCCTGTCCTTTGTTTCTGTGACCCTAATGCTTCCCAGGCTTTGCCCATTTTTCTGGTGATTCCCTTTCACTCTTTTGCTGTTTCCTCCCACTGATTCACTCATTCTTTCACTGACACAGACTCCCAATCTGTAACGTCTGTGATATCTGGTGATGGAATCCCTACGAGCCACTTCTCAAAGGTTTAAAATATCATCTATATCCTGTGACGTCCACATTTTATATCCCATCTAGATTGCTCTTTTTAGCTTTAAACTCGTAAAATGTCAGCTAAGCTAGGACATCTCCACTTGGATATCTTGGAGGCATTTCAAATTTAACATTTTCAGAATGGATCTACTGACTTGCCCCCTTCTGTCTGCCTCCAGTTCTCCCCATCTTCATCTACCTCAGTGTACCGACTTTCAAATGTGCTTCTTCCTCCTTTCCTTAATTCATCTCTCAGCCAACAATTACTTGTTCATGCCCAGTACATACCAGGCACTCCATCTATTGTTAGCAATGGAACCAACATTCTAGTGTGGGGAACAGGCAATAAAAAGTAATTACATAAATAAATGAGATAATCACAGAGTGCAGAAACACTATGAAGGAAATGAATAGAGGAATTCGATACAGAAAAGCCTGAAGAAGGAGTTAGTGAGGATGAGCATTTGGGGACAGTGCTCCAGGCAAAGGAAATACCATTTGCAAAGGCCTATGGGTAGAAAACAGCAGAAAGGAAGTCAGTGTAGCTGGGGTATAGAAAAGGTGGTAGAAAAGTAATGGGGTTATGGAGATGTACACAGCATCCCATCATGCAGGACCCTGAGGACCTCCTGGATAATCACGATGGTGTGATCATTCATCTAGAGCCAGACATCCTGGAATGTGAAGTCAAGTGAGCCTTAGAAAGCATCACTACAAACAAAGCTAGTGGAGGTGATGGAATTCCAGTTGAGCTATTTCAAATCCTGAAAGATGATGCTGTGAAAGTGCCGCACTCAATATGCCAGCAAATTTGGAAAACTCAGCAGTGGCCACAGGATTGGAAAAGGTCAGTTTCATTCCAATCCCAAAGAAAGGCAGTGCCAAAGAATGCTCAAACTACTGCGCAATTGCACTCATCTCATATGCTAGCAAAGTGATGCTCAAAATTCTCCAAGCCAGGCTTCAGCAATACTTGAGCCGTGAACTTGCTGATGTTCAAGCTGGTTTTCGAAAAGGCAGAGGAACCAGAGATCAAACTGCCAACATCCGCTGAATCATCAAAAAAGCAAGAGAGTTCCAGAAAAACATCTATTTCTGCTTTATTGACTATGCCAAACCCTTTGACAGTGTGGATCACAATAAACTGTGGAAAATTCTGAGAGAGGTGGGAATACCAGACCACCTGACCTGCCTCTTGAGAAATCTGTATCCAGGTCAGGAAGCAACAGTTAAAACTGGACATGGAACAACAGACTGGTTCCAAATAGGAAAAGGAGTATGTCAAGGCTGTATATTGTCACCCTGCTTATTTATCTTATATGCAGAGTACATCATGAGAAACGCTGGACTGGAAGAAACACAAGCTGGAATCAAGGTTGCATGGAGAAATATCAATAACCTCAGATATGCAGATGACACCACCCTTATGGCAGAAAGTGAAGAGGAACTAAAGTGCCTCTTGATGAAAGTGAAAGTGGAGAGTGAAAACGTTGGCTTAAAGCTCAACATTCAGAAAATGAAGATGATGGCATCCGGTCCCATCACTTCATGGGAAATAGATGGGGAAACAGTGGAAACAGTGTCAGACTTTATTTTTTGGGCTCCAAAATCACTGCAGATTGTGACTGCAGCCATGAAATTAGAAGATGCTTACTCCTTGGAAGAAAAGTTATGACCAACCTAGACAGCATATTCAAAAGCAGAGACATTACTTTGCCGACTAAGGTCTGTCTAGTCAAGGCTATGGTTTTTCCAGTAGTCATGTATAGACATGAGAGTTGGACTGTGAAGAAGGCTGAGCGCTGAAGAATTGATGCTTTTGAACTGTGGTGTTGGAGAAGACTCTTGAGAGTCCCTTGGACTGCAAGGAGATCCAACCAGTCCATTCTGAAGGAGATCAGCCCTGGGATTTCTTTGGAAGGAATGATGCTAAAGCTGAAACTCTAGTACTCTGGCCACCTCATGCGAAGTGTTGACTCATTGGAAAAGACTCTGATGCTGGGAGGGATTGGGGGCAGGAGGAGAAGGGGATGACAGAGGATGAGATGGCTGGATGGCATCCCTGACTCAATGGACGTGAGTCTGAGTGAACTCCGAGAGTTGGTGATGGACAGGGAGGCCTGGCGTGCTGCGATTCATGGGGTCTCAAAGAGTCGGACACGACTGAGGGACTGAACTGAACTGAAGTGCAGTGGGAGCCACTGAGGGTATAAAGCAGGGGAGTTATGTGATATGATCTGCAGTTTTGAAAGATGACTGGATAATGGGCATGGGGTTTGTTTATGGGGTGATGAGAATGTTCTAAACCTAGAATATGATGGTTGGACAGCTTAGTGAACATATGTTTTAAAAAATTGTGGACTTCCCAGGTGATCCAGTAGTTGGGAGTATGCCTGCTAATGCAGGGAACATGGGTTTGATCCCTGGTTTGGGAGGATTCCACGTGCTGCAGGAGAACTAAGCCCATGCGCCAGAACTACCGAAGCCCACGAACCATTGCCTTGCAACAAGAGAAGCCACCGCCTTGCAGCTGGACAGTAACCCTTGCATGCCACAACTAGACAAAGCCTGTGGGAGGCAACGGAGACTCAGGGCAGCCAAAAGTTAAAAAAAAAAAAAAATGGCATGGCATGTGAATTGTATCTCAGAAAATCTATTGGCAGGGAGAAAAAAAAGATCATTCTTCCTGTGGTGAGAATGACCAGACAAAGGCCAAGAGTATAGCCAGGGAGATCAACTGTATTCCTCAGATGACAGAAGCGATGCCCATGGATGTAAGGGAGGATGTGGCGAGTGTCGGGCGAGGTAGGGGAGGAAAGAGGACTCCATATGAAATTATTCCCAGCACAGATGTAAGACTGATCTTGGAAGAATATAAATTGGACTGTGTCACCGCACACCTAGAGCCCTCAGTGGTTTCCCTCTGAAGGTAGAAGGAAGCCCTCCCCGCTCATTGGGCGCTGGGGCTGCCACTCCTGCTTTGGAGTCTGCCACCCTCAAAGTCTCCCCTCTGCCAAATCACCCTCTTCTAACCAGGCCTGGTCACCTGTCAAATCCCAGTTTGAGTGCCACTTTCTCAACAACTTTCTTATCCCTCAAATTACATGAGGGGCTCTTCCCATGATGCACAGCACCTGGCACAATCTGTAGTCATGGACTGAATTGCCTATTTATTAATTTTTGCTTGTCTCCCCTCTAGACAGGGAGTTCCGAGGACCGGGATATTTTCTCCTGTGATCATGCCTCTAGGGCTCCTCCAAGAGCATGGCACAGGAATTGTACTGGAACATTTGTTGGGTGAATAAATTCATGAATAGAATCTATATGTGAAAGCTAGTAAGCAGTGGGTGAAGGAAGCTTTCAAAGGGACAATGAAATTAAAAAGACTCAAAAGTGAAAGGGGCAAACCATAGAATGAGAGAAAATCTTTGCAAATCATTATCTGACAGGGGATTAATATCCAGAATATATAAAGAACCCTTAAAACTCAACAACAGAAAAGCCAAACAACCCAATTCAAACATGGACAAAGGACATGAATAGACATTTCTCCAAAGGAGATATACAAATGGCCAGTAAGCACATGAAAAAAATGCTCAATGTCGCTAAACATTAGGGAAATACAAATCAAAACCACAGTGAAATACTACTTCACACTCTTTAGGACGGTTACTGTCAAAAAACAAAAATAAACTCAGAAAATAGCAAGTGTCGGTGAAAATAAAGAGAGACTTCGAAGCCCCGTGTGTTGCTGTGAGGGATGTCAAATAGTTCAATCTAGGAATGGAATTGCTGAATCATATGGTAATTTTTTTATATGGTAATTTTATGTTTAACTTTTTGAAGAACTGCCAAACAGTTTTCCATACAGACTGAAAGAATAGAAAGCAGAAAATCAAAGATAGTTGCACATCAAAGTTCAAAGCAGCACTACTTATAATAGCTAAAAGGTGGAACCGACACTTGATGAGTTAATGGATAAGCAAAATGTAGTATATATATATACATATATACATAAAATATATACACACAACAGAATGTTATTCAGCTTTAAGGAAGAAAACTCTTGAGGACATGGAGAGGCCTTATAAACAGTGTTAAGTGAAATAAAGCATACACAAAAGGACAATTACTGTATGATTCCGCTTATATCAGGCAGTGTAATAGGCAAATTCCTGGAGACAGATAGTAGAACAGAGGTTACCAAGGGCTGAGGAGTTAAGCATGTACATGGTATAGAATTTCAGTGGAGAAGATGAAAAAGTTCTATAGATGGAGAGTGGAAATATTCGCATGATACTGTAAATGTACTGAATACCTCTGAATTGTACATTTAAAATGGTAACTTTCATGTTATGTATATTTTACTATAATAAAACATTATAAAACGTAAATTCTGTCATTAGTTGGGCTCAGCTCAGTGGTAAAGAATCTGCCTGCAATGCAGGGGACTTGCAGGAGACAAGTTTGATCCCTGGACTGGGGAAGATCCCCTGGAATAGAAAATGGCAACCCACACAGTATCCTTGCCTGGAGAATTCCAAGGACAGAGGAGCCTGGTGGGCTATAGTCTATGGGATTGCAAAGAGTCGGACACAACTGAGAGACTAAACAATAACAACAGAGACTAGTCATCAATACATTTTGAATTCATGGCTGAAGGATTCAATCACAGTTGAGTGTCCTGGCTGGAGCTGTGGGAAGCTTCAATATTCAGTATTCAGTAATCAGAATATTCTCAATATTCAGGGCCAATACCTTGAAGGTTCAAAACCAATGGCAGTCACATTTGGCCCAAAGGAGACATGCTGAGTGAACTGAAGAGAGGATGTTAAGATCCCCTTTCCAGGTGGCCCCGGAAGCTGACTTTACTCCACCAGGAGCACCGGCCCCTCCCCTCGGCCAGGACCTGGGCCTCCCTGTGGGGACCCCTTTGTTTCTCTGTCGCATGTAGAAAAAGCAAACGTATCAGAATACACAGAGTGGTTTAGATGGTTTCAAAGCCCGCACCAGGCGTTGGAGGAGCTCTTATTTAAGACAACTATGATCATGCTGATGAAAGGGTCGAGCCACGCTGCACCGGGTTGGAGCGGGCTTGAGACTCTGTACCTACGTTCTCACAGCTGAACCACAGTCCCTGTCTTTACAGTTTCCAGCTTCAAAGTGGGGTTGCCTGGTCCCCATCCCATTCTGAAGCAGTTGATGCTACAATATTAGGAGGATGGAGGAGACACATCCTAACATTCTCAATCCTTCCCACTCAGAAAACGGTCAAGTTTTAAAGCTACAAGTAATGTGTTTAGTATTGACAACTGCAAAGCAGAGAAGAGGGACTTCTCTGGAGGTCCAGGCGTTAAGAATCTCCACTCCCACTGCAGGGTGCACGGGCCCAATCCCTGGTTGGGGAGCTAAGAGTCCGTGCACAGCTCTGTGCATGGCCAAAAGAGAGAGAGAGAAAATACACAGGAGAAGAAGAAGAAACTTACCCATGCTCCTATTACCTAGTCCCTGTAAACACCTTGGATTCTATCTTTTCCATACATGTATAGTTTCTTTCCTATGCATGTGCATAATTATATTTCCAGGATGTTGAGCCATACTGTATTATTGCTTTATAAGTGAAGTCGCTCAGTCGTGTCCGACTCTTTGCGACCCCATGGACTGTAGCCTACCAGGCTGCTCCATCCATGGGATTTTCCAGGCGAAAGTACTGGAGTGGGGTGCCATTGCCTTCTCCAGAGCATGTTCCTGACCCAGGGATCGAACCTGGGTCTCCCACATTGTAGGCAGATGCTTTACCATCTGAGCCACGAGGGAAGTCTTAACAATGCATAATAAGATTTCATTGTTTTTTTTTTCCACTCAACAAATATTGTAAATGTCTTTCCAAAAACATACTTCTAGTCACCATTTTTAATAACTGCAAAGTATTCTACTACATACCTCAGTTTTTCTGAACTTTTTTTTCTCCCTGATGTGAAATATTTATAGCATAGGTACACCGTACCTCTTGTTTACGTACTGTGGCCAAAAACCATTGTAATAGCTTAGTTGTATTCTCTCCTCTTCACACTCAGGAATCAATTTTGCCCCTGATGATGATTTATGATAAGGTTGTACCATAATTTATTCAATATACCATTTGACATTTAGGTTGCTTCTAAAATTTACCTGTTTCATGCTGTGATGAACATTCTCATAAATTTTAAACTGTGCAAAAGTGGAAATGGAATGTTTGGGTCAAACGGGATGTATATATTTTTTCAAACTTTTAAACTTTTTATTTTGTATTAGGATATAGCTGATTAACAATGTGTGGTAGTTTCAGGTGAACAGTGGAGGGATTTAGCCATATGTGTATCCATTCTCCCCCAAAACCCTCTCCCAAAGATGTGTATTTTTTAAAGACTTTGAATATATATTGCCAATAGCCCTCCTGTGTACCAGTCCAATGTGCATGGAATCCCACATCTTGGTGACTTCAGCCAAAATGCTCTCTATTCTCCTCTAGCTCCATTTGCAATTGAGGGCAAGCAGCATCACCATGCTTGTCCCATCTGAGTCCTCTTCACACCCAACAATAATTTTCCTTTTCAAACAAGTCCTATGGTACCCGGATGAAGACCTGCCAAGGCCTGCCGCATTTGGAGTTATCACCATTGTCAAGGCCTAAATGGCCTTTCAGGATTGGGCCTGGCCTACCGCTGTGACCTTATCTTGGATTATCCTCTTCTTCTATTCCATTTCCTCTTCAGTTTTCTCAAACCCATTAAAACTGGAAAACAGAGTGTGTTACTTGACTCTTAGCTTGTCGGGGATGGTAGCCAAGACCGGCGTCTACTTCTGTTGCCTGCGCCTGCTGAGCCATAGCCCCCGCGTGTGAGTGCGTCTCCATCTGAGTTGGCCAGGCTTATGTCCAGATCCGCAATGCCTGCTGGGAGCTCTACTGCCTGGAACACGGCATCCAGCCCGATGGCCAGATGCCAAGTGACAAGACTGTTGGGGGAGAGGACTCCTTCAACACCTTCTTCAGTGAGACAGGTGCTGGCAAGCACATGCCCAGAGCAGTGTTTGTAGACTTGGAACCGAGTCATTGATGAGGTGTGCACTGGCACCTACCGCCAGCTCTTCCACCCTGAGCAGCTCATCACAGGCAAAGAAGATGCTGCCAATAGCTATGCCCGAGGTTACTACAACACTGGCAAGGAAATCACTGACCTCGTCTTGGACCAAATTTGGAAACTGGCTGACCAGTGCACAGGTCTTCAGGGCTTCTTGGTTTTCCACAGCTTTCGTGGAGGAACTGCTTTTGGGTTCACCTCCCTGCTGATGGGACGTCTCTCTGTCAATTATGGCAAGAAGTCCAAGCTGGAGTTCTCCATTTACCCAGCCCCCCAGGTTTCCACAGCTGCAAGTGAGCCCTACAACTCCATCCTTACCACCCACACCATCCTGGAGCACTCGGATTGTGCCTTCACGGGAGACAATGAGGCCATCCATGACATCTGTTGTAGAAATCTTGATACTGAGTGCCCAACCTACATGAATCTTAATCTCCTTCTTGGCCAGATAGTGTCCTCCATCACTGCTTCCCTGAGGTTTGATGGCGCCCTGAATGTGGATCAGACAGAATTCCAGACCAACCTGGTGCCCTATCTCCGCATCCACTTCCCTCTGGCCACATCTGTCATCACTGCTGAGAAAGCCTACCCTGAACAGCTTTCTGTAGCAGAGATCGCCAATGCTTGCTTTGAGCTAGCCAACCAGATGGGGGAATGCAACCCTCACCATGGTGAATACATGGCTTGCTCTTCCTGTTGTACTGTGGTGATGTTGTTCCCAAAGATGTTAATGCTGCCACTGCCACCAAGCATAGCATCCAGTTTGTGGATTGGTGCTCCACTGGCTTCAAGGTTGGCATTAATTATCAGCCTCCTACCATGGTACCTGGTGAAGATCTGGCCAAAATAAAGTGAGCTGTGTGCATGCCGAGCAACACTACAGCCATCACTGAGGCCTGGGCTTGCCTGGACCACAAGTTTGACCTGATGCATGCCAAGCATGTCTTGGTTCACTGGTACGTGGGTGAGGGCATGGAGGAAGGAGAGTTTTCTGAGGCCCGTGAGGACATGGCTGCCCTCGAAAAGGATTATGAGGTTGTGTGGGTTCTGTTGAAGGAGAAGCAGAGGAAGAAGGAGAGGAATACAAATTACCATTCCTTTGAGGCCTGCAGCATGTCATACTCAGAGCTTCAGCATTAGCTAGCTGACAGGCATAAAAACTTTGACTACACTGTCTTCGCTTTCAACTGTGATCATGGATTGCTTTTCCATGTGTATCTGTAAGACTTTTGTCCAGTCTCAAAATGAAGATTTTAAGGAAAAAAACAAAACAAAACACAAAACCCCCAGAACTGGATGTGGCTTCTACACCATTGCAGGGGTGAAAACATGTTTTACTTGTATCTACCCATGGTGGTACTCAAGACAGACCTGTGCTGTGTTACCCCTGGCTTGAGGACAACTGGGATCAGACAAGGGGAGGACTTGGGGGCAACAGGAATGGTCCCAGTTTCTGTAGTGCTGCAGGAAATCTGGGATTATCCACTAGCCTCAAACATCTCTAGTGTCTTATGAGCACACGGCGTGACCCACCTGCGGGGAAGCCATAACGGTTATCTGCTTAGCTTTGGGAGAATTAAGCGGGAGCCTGCTCGAGATAGGGCAGTCGGGCGCGCACCGGCGACTCAACCTGCGCTCACGAGGCGCGGCGGGACGCGGCATCCGGCGCCCCACTCTCGTGCGAGCGCCCGGCCGGCTGACCCGAGGCGAGGAAGCGGGGGTCGCAGGGTGGGAGTTCGTTAGGGCAAAAGCGGGGTGCGGGACTGAGGCACGGGCACGGAGACCCCGCGTGGGTCCAAGCCCCAGGCCCAACGGCGGCAGGTAAGGAGCAGCGGCAGCGCGAAGGCCTCGGATGCGCCCCGGATACCGCGGAGGTGGCTTCGGGCGCACAAGCATGCCGTCCCGCAGCGCCCGCTTGGGCACGGACTGGCTCTAGGGAGAAGAGGAGTACTGACGGCGCGAGGGCTGGGAGCCTGTGTACCTTCAGGCCGGGCAGGCCTGCGGAGAACACGCTAGGGACACCTCACCACAACCCTGAGCCCGAAACTCATAGAGTTCCTATAAAGAACTGGCCGCCGCCATTCCCCTCCCCCTTCTGAAGGGTAAGTCGAGAGCAGTTTGAAGGAAGACGCATGCGCAGGAAACTAAGCCCGCTAAGGCGCGCTAATCGCGGTAAGGCGCAGGCGCAAAACAGCCTAGTGGGTTTAAGGAGGTGGGTGGGGCTGAACCAAATACGCATGCGAATAATAATTCGCTGGCGGGAGTGGGCCGGCTCGTACAACTACGCATGCGTCCGAGCTCTGTGTGACGCAAGAGGGCGGTGCGGGCACCTGGCTGCGCGTGCGCAGAGCTTGTTCAATGGGCCTTATTTAGGTTGCGCAGGCGCCCACTAGCCATTTCGTCTCAGCCGCGCCGAAGTTGTGTTTGCAGGTGAGTGTTTGTTGTTCGGTGTTTCCCACCCAGCGTCCCCCGAGGCTGTCAGTTTTGCGAGGATTGCTTGCCCCTAGGTCTGTGTAGAGCGTGAGGGTCTTTGGCAGGGTGAGGGCTGCCGTTAGGAGCCAGGAATGGTTCGCCGAGTTGCGGCAGGGCCGCTGAGGCCTGCAGGCCGCGCCGACTCTATTGTGTGAGATGTCGGAGGAGGCGGAGCGGAAGCGACCGCCGCCATTTCCTAGCCTCCACGCTGGCGCTAGGCCGGGTTCCCCCGCGGCTGGAGGCCACGATACCTGGGGCGCAGAGCGGCTTCGGGCGTCCGGCTGCTGGCAAGTGGGACACCCGTTGCTACATTCGCTGGGGTCGGAACGTCCTCACGGGCTCGACCCATCCTGAGGCTCCGCGGGCAGGCGGGCCGCCACGAGAGCCGAGGGCTGTTTCATTTTAACGTTTTTCCAGGTCTGACTGCGGTCCCCCGTCTTGCAGTCTGATTCGACGCCAGCACCCACTAGGAGACCATGATGTTGGGCACCGAAGGCGGTGAGGGGTTCGTGGTGAAGGTCCGGGGCTTGCCTTGGTCTTGCTCTGCAGACGAAGTGCAGCGGTTTTTTTCTGGTGAGTCTGAAACGGAGGCTGGAGTTAAGCACCTGGGGCCGCAGGGCGGGCGAGCGAGGAGGCGACTGCAACGGCGGGGCCGAGCCCGTGGCGCCCCCTAGTGGGGCGCGGGCGGCAGCTGTTCCCGCTGTCGAGCGCGCCCAGCCGGCTGCGGTTACGCAATGGAAATTGCGAAAGCCCCACCCGCCAGGCGCTCTTGGGGGGGAATGCGGCCTCTGGTGGAATTTTTGTTTATCTTTCTAAGTATTTTTCTGTGAATGTCTTTTCTTACAAAGGATAAATGGGAATAGACCGGATTTTCCCCGCAATCTTGAAAAAATTTGCCGAGTAGCTCAGCAAATAACCTTACAAATTTAAACTGCTAAAACACTTTTCAAATTTGGGTATTGATTTGAAAAGGGGCATTCTGTTTCGGAAAAAGAAAATATCAATTCTTAGTTTAAGACAGTTTTCCTAGTCGGGGTTTGGTAATCCGGCTTGCTTTGCAGTCGAGGGCACTGAAACTCGGGAAAGTTTGCTTGCCTATGTAGCTTTTTTCCAGTATGTAGGTTTCCTTGAATGTCTGCCAAATGCCCGTGTTCTCAGTGTAAGACTAGACTGAAAGATAATATTTGGAAGAAATTTACAGGTTGGAAGGATATTTGTAGTATTGACTTACTATCTGAATTCAGTGTATGTAACGGAAAACGACCTGTAAAACAAGAAGCAAGTACATTGGAAGCCACCTTGCAGTGAGCAAGACTGGGTTTGGCTTCAGCTGTGCCTTTGGAGCATTTTAGCTTGGTAACATTGATCCCCTTTCAGGTGAGTATTGGCCCTGCAGTTCGGATTTGAGCAAGAAACTGATGTTGCTTCTAGTAAGGTAAAACTGTCAAATACCCCGAATCAAAAGTCCAAACCAAGTGTATTCAGAAAAGACCATAGAATCACAAAGTCCAGATTGAAAAATGTGCTGAGGAGTTATTAAAAGTATGTTTAATGGACACACAGGAGTAATGAGTTGGAGATAAGTTCGGTAAGAAACTGCTTTGAATATTGGATTTTCTTGATGGATTGGGAATGTGTTTAGGGGAATAAAGTTTGGTCATGGGAGGAAAACTGCTTAATTACTAAGACACCTTAGGAGTTAGTAACAATGTTGCTCATTCTAGGTTTTGCAAATGACTTCCTTTGTAGTGGGGGTATGTATAGGCATTTTATCTGTATCACCCAGAGGTGGTTTTTCGTTTTAAATTCTGTATTAACGGTTGTTTTCTTTCCAGACTGCAAAATTCAAAATGGGGCTCAAGGTATTCGTTTCATCTACACCAGAGAAGGCAGACCGAGTGGAGAGGCTTTTGTTGAACTTGAATCAGAAGATGAAGTCAAATTGGCCCTGAAAAAAGACAGAGAAACTATGGGACACAGATATGTTGAAGGTTTGATTTACGTTGCCCTAGTAACAGTAAATAAAACATTAAACAAAATAGAAATCTATCTTACCCCTTCTGAATTTTAGGTATTTGACCGCATGGAAATGGTCATCTAAGAGTTTATGGCAGCTCTTCCTAGATTATCTAAAGACCCAGGAAGTCTGAACATTGTTCTATAACTTTCCGAAGTTGACTAATTCTAAGCACCTCTTTCAGTATTCAAGTCAAACAACGTTGAAATGGATTGGGTGTTGAAGCATACTGGTCCAAATAGTCCTGACACGGCCAATGATGGCTTTGTACGGCTTAGAGGACTCCCCTTTGGATGTAGCAAGGAAGAAATTGTTCAGTTCTTCTCAGGTATGTAGTCGTGTTTGTTGTTGAGCAGTGAGTTCTGGCTAGCAGCTGGCAACATGTGATTGAATAGACTTAAAAGTTGAGAAGCTTAGGTATTTAAATAGGTTGTGAGTATATGCAGATGTTTTCTTCTTCCTGGAGACCGTCAAATAATTTAAGCCCATCTTAAAGGTGGATTTAAGCCCATCTTAAAGGTGGATTAATTATTTCCAAAATGCTAACTTTGCTTATATTTAGTATTGTAGTTCAGAGTAGATCTTTGAGGATTGTCCTCAACAACTTAACTACTTTCCTCACATTGCTGTTCAGCAAAATGCTTCACCTTAAAGGTAAGATCCCTTCACATTAGATTAGTGTGTTAGGCTGCTGTAATTTATGGCAGGAGTCTGTATTGTAAGACACAGTAGGTCCTGGGGCCAGAAATGTCTCTAATAGTCTCATTCTGTTTATGCAAGAGAAAATAGGGAAACAATTAGCTCTAGCCAGGGAATTAAACTTACTGAAAGGAAGTGTAGGTTGAATGTAGTCTTAGTATCTGAAGTACAGAAACTGTTTTGAAATTGTTTTGGGCCTAAAGTATTTGAATGTTTAGCAGAATGTTAGAGCATATATTTTTAAGTATTGTTGCTTAATATTCTTGATGTTATAAATTGGAATTAACAAATCCTTTCATGGTTTAGTGTAGTATGTATTAAAATTTTGACTATTAGATATGTATCAAGTCCTAATGTTTTGCCAGAATTTTTGAAATCAAGTCTATTTTTACTGTTTTTGTCTAAATTGGTGAGAATTGAATGCTATCTGTCAACATCGTTAAATATGAACATAATTTCATATCTTCTAGGAAAGTGCTTTAAGTCCTTTTTGTAAGCTTGGGAATGTATCCACGGAAAGGATTTTTCATAGACGGAATTTCCAGAAGTGAATCATACTACTATTAGAGAATAAGAGTGCATGATTGTGCTGTGTTAGATCAGTTGTTTGTTGAAAGCTTAGATTGTATGTTTGTCAATTGTATGACTAAGCAATGTTTCAATTTGTATATAAAATGTTTAAATATGTAATTTTTTAAAACTGAAGTTCCACTAACTTTAAAACATTGAAAAATATGAAATGAGGTAAAAGGTGTATCTTTGAATTTAGCAAAACTATTGTATTTAATGCTTGAAAATGTGTATAATTCTTGTATAATTCACCATTAAGTTGCATAGATAAATAAGTGTTCTTAATTGTTGAATTCTTAATGCATCCTGTGTTCAAAGTGTTTTCTTGTATACCATGTCATGGGATGTGTTAAGAATTGAGTTATAGTTTGTAATAATGGAACTTCATATTACTGCAATGCTTTTTTAAAGAGTACTTGTTGAAAGCATACCATTCACCTAAAGTTAAAATTCTGGTTTATTTAAAGCTATAAGAAGAATCATTTCTGGGCTTGTGATGTTAATATTGCCCCCCTACTGGGGTTATTTGTCCTTGGGTTGAAGGGTTGGAAATCGTGCCAAATGGGATAACATTGCCGGTGGACTTCCAGGGGAGGAGTACGGGGGAGGCCTTCGTGCAGTTTGCTTCACAGGAAATAGCTGAAAAGGCTCTAAAGAAACACAAGGAAAGAATAGGGCACAGGTGGGGATGGATGGTTGGTTGGATTTGTCACTTTTCTTATGGTAAACAATTAAATCCATATTCTCTCTGCTTAGAGTCAAGGGAAAAATTCTGATTTCAGAGTCTATTTGATATTTTGCCACAATTTTCAAACTTTTCCAGTGTCAAAAGTCTGATAGTACTTTCGGATTAAATTTTAGATTTTGAAATTGTCCCCAGTTAATTTGATCTACTTCACAATTTTGTAAGATTCCTAAGTAACCCCAGTCAGTGGAGTTGAGAGACTATGGTTTTAAAAATGTTAATGCAAACCTGGCTTTAGCTGTAATAACACCCACCTAGTAAATTAATATTACCATAAGAAAATGTGATACTTTCTGATCTTGTTTTTAAAGTTGAAATGCAACAAACTTTTTCTTGCTGTATAAATATTCTGCATATGTATTAATAAGCATAGCTTTCAAGAAATTGTCACAAAAGGTTTTATATTCTCTTTGCTTGTGACTATTTTTCATTGAAGCATGCGCTTACCTATGCTGATTCCTACTAAAAGCATAGGCTGGGGAATTTATTGGCGGAAGGATATGTGTAGTGTGGGCTAGACTGTTGGTGGAGGCTGGCTTTTTAGCCCACTTGCTATACATGATGCCAATGGATTTAAGACATGAAATGTTGAAAGTTGAGTGGAATTCTTTCCCTCCTGACACATTTACAGTACTCCTCTCTACCCCTAAGGTTGGGCGCTCTGCCTCAGAGGAGGATGTTTTTCTCCTATAAAGTTTACATTAAATCTTAAAATTGAGTGAATTTCTGGTCATTGCCTATGCAAATATAAGAAATCTGGCTTTAAATATTAGTCAGTTTCATGGCTATGACTTCATTGTTTTCTTGTGTAACTAAATACCTGTATGAAATGAACTAATGTTTTCTCTCCCTTCCCCACCTCCCTTCCTCACGAACAATGCTTTAGGTATATCGAAATCTTTAAGAGCAGTCGAGCTGAAGTTAGAACTCACTATGATCCACCACGAAAACTTATGGCCATGCAGCGACCAGGTCCCTATGACAGACCTGGGGCTGGCAGAGGGTACAACAGCATTGGACGAGGAGCGGGCTTTGAAAGGATGAGGCGTGGGGCTTACGGTGGAGGTAGGTAGACTGTGCACGTGTCATGAGGTCCGTTCTTTGTGAGTGTTTTCATGTGGTGATAGTCCTTTTTGTCTTTTCAGGTTATGGAGGCTATGATGATTATAATGGCTATAATGATGGCTATGGATTTGGGTCAGATAGATTCGGAAGAGGTAAGGTAAGAATTGAATTTCTCTTCTGAGGGATACTTACACTCTTGTTCATCTAGACCTCAATTACTGTTTTTCAGGAATGTCTGATCACAGATACGGGGATGGTGGCTCTACTTTCCAGAGCACAACAGGACACTGTGTACACATGCGGGGATTGCCTTACAGAGCCACTGAGAATGACATTTATAATGTAAGTGGAGGATGGGTTGGTGCATTGTCTATTTCAGTATAGCGGTAAAAACGTGGTGGTTCTAAAAGTGAAGCAGCATGTTAGAATTTTGCTTCTTGTAACAAGGTTTGATTTTGATTCTTTGAAATACCTTGTATTTAGTTTTTCTCACCACTCAACCCTGTGAGAGTACATATTGAAATTGGTCCTGATGGCAGAGTAACTGGTGAAGCAGATGTCGAGTTTGCAACTCACGAAGATGCTGTGGCAGCTATGTCGAAAGACAAAGCAAATATGCGTAAGTGTGATCTAAGGATTTTGGGGTCTCTCTACAGGTAGTGTGACTAATGATTATAGAGGAATACTGAGGATGTGAAAATTTTTGATCCAGTGATAGGGGTCTGTGGATCTTTAAAAAGTTCTTGGGTTGCTGTGACTAAAACGAATTTGATAAGTTAATTTGATAAGAACACTGACTTAAGGTATATGCTTGATTGACAGACTTAAGCTATTTAGATGAATGCCTGACTGCTTTTTAAAACCTGCGTGAATTAAATCACCTGAGAACAAGCAGCTAGGATTTTTATACTAAAAGTAATAAGTTCACAGATCTACTTAAAAGAACTTAAAAAGAGCTTATTTTTCTTTAACCAACAAATGTTTTCAAACTTTTTTTTTCTCATTTCAGAACACAGATATGTAGAACTCTTCTTGAATTCTACAGCAGGAGCAAGCGGTGGTGCTTACGGTAGCCAAATGCTAGGAGGCATGGGTTTGTGTAAATATCACTTTAGTGTCTTTTTTTTAAGCTAACCTTGTATGCCTTTTCTCTCATTTCAGAACACAGATATGTAGAACTCTTCTTGAATTCTACAGCAGGAGCAAGCGGTGGTGCTTATGGTAGCCAAATGATGGGAGGCATGGGCTTGTGTAAATATCGTTAGTTTTTTTAAAAACCAAAACATTTATATCTATATAAGTGAATTTATATAAGTTAAGTTATTTATAAGGGGTTTAGCAAAATTTAGGCAAAGAAAAGTTTTTATTTGAATAGTATGCTTTTTTAAATGTCTGTGAGTTACATAAAATGCTTAGAATAGATAAGTTGGTTTGAAGTACTTTTGGGGGAGGGGCCTGTAGAAAGAAATTAGTTGTAAGTATGAAGTATAAGCCTAAAATATTTAGCAAAAAAGCACAGGATCAAACTAAATGGTTGGGCTTAATTAGGTGTTCAGTGATACCTGTGTATTGAAACACCCTTATTATATGGAACCATGGGGGGAGATCCCATTAAATCCAATTAAGCAGTTTCATAAGGTGTTGTCAGAATGCCTCTACTTAAGGAAATGTGGATTCAGTCCTGCTATGTATGCTTTGGGCCTTGTGGTTTTTAAGTGGTTGACTAGCTCATACGATGGATAGAAAGGTAGTCTGGTCATAGGCAGTAGGCAGAAGGTGGTACAGCAGGCTCTAGTGATACTAAGATCAAGACTGGAAGAAAATAGATTTAGAATTACAAGCCGGGTACCACCAGGTACCACATTACATAAGAAACAGGGTTCTAATGTTGTCTTAACTTAACAGCAAACCAGTCCAGTTACGGGGGCCCGGCTAGCCAGCAGCTGAGCGGTGGCTATGGAGGCGGCTATGGGGGCCAGAGCAGCATGAGTGGATACGGTAAGTGTTCTTTTTTAAATATACTTAGAATAAGTTTAAGGCAGGTTTCTTTAGTTGGGAATGTTCAGGCTCCTTTTTTGGTAAAATTGGGTTATTAAATGTATGTTCTTGATCCTAATATAAATATTCAAATAGTTTAATTTTCAGAATCAATCATTGGGAGGGGGAAGTATTCTGTGAATTCAAAATAGTCAATATTGCAACTTTGAATAACGTTGAGCCAGAAAACATCTGCCTCCGTTTGTTAAAACATTAAAGTCTTTCTCTTTTTCTGTCTTTTTGTTAGCAGTAAATCCATGTTAGATGGAGGGAAAATTTAGACTGGTGGTTGGGTTCAAGACCGTATTTACTAGTCAGTTAACCTAGGATTGGTTTTATTAATTAATTTTTTCAGTTGGTCTAAAGAATGGTGATTTTGGTATTATAGTCTTACCCTACAAAATCCTTTTGCAGACCAAGTTTTACAGGAAAACTCCAGTGATTTTCAATCAAACATTGCATAGGTAAATATTTTCTCAAAAAATATAATTTAAATTCCCAATAGCAAATATTGATATGTTGTAATAACACTTTCTATAGCAGTCAATGGCTCTTATTTAACTCCATGGAGGCTGCCATCTTGGGCACAGTGAGTTGCCTTTAGTCCAACCTTGTCTCACTTCCTGCCCACCATGAATAGGAAAAGCAAGAGATTGCCCCTGTGCTCCCTATTCATACATGCCATTCGATGGACACATTGTGAATGTTTATGGTAAATTTTTTTTAAAATGCTTTGTTTAGCTTTAAAAACGACATGAAGTAATTTTGCAATTTTTGAAAAACACTAGTTTTCCTTTAAACTTTTTTCAACGTTGATCCTGAAGCATCCAAATAAATGGTAGCACAAGAGTCTGGCAAGTTGGTACTGCAGAGAAAAGGGGTTTACTGAGACTTGTTTGGAGTCGGGAGTCCCTTTTCCCAAACATGCTTCTCGCCACTTGGACAGCAGCCATTTGTACTCGTATACTTTTTAAACTTTTTTTGGAATGCTATATTTTAGTTGACTGCTAATCTGATGCTTATCCTGACTTGTCAAATTGGTCTCTTTGCAGGCAGCCAAGGAGCAGTGAGCAGCAGCTACTACAGTAGCGGAAGCCGAGCATCTGTGGGAGTGAACGGAATGGGAGGGATGTCTAGCATGTCCAGTATGAGTGGTGGATGGGGAGTGTAACTGGCCCTGGTCACTGACTCTTGGTCAACATTTTTTTAAAGAAAAACTTAAGTTTTAACAGTTTTGCAATACAAGCTTGTGATTTATGCTTACTCTAAGTGGAAATCAGGATTGTTTTAAAGACTTAAGGTTCAGTATTTTTGAACACACATTCATCTAGGATGTAACAACTAGGTTGAGTAAACTATTACTGTTAAATAATTTTCAGCTTTTCTCAAGTTAGTTCTATTGTAGGATGTACTTAAGCAGTAAGTGTATTTAGGTTAAAGCAGTTGAATTATGTTAAATGTTGCTCTTACATCACATTACATTGAACACTGTCTGGATGCATGTTGAAAGACATGCTTTTTTTTTGTAAAACTCAATATAGGAGCTGTGTCTACAATTAAAAGTGAAACATTTGGCATGTTTGTTAATTCTAGTTTCATTTAATAACCTCTATGGCACGTAAGTTTAAGCTTTTTTTTTTTAAGTTAATGGGGGAAATTTGACACGCAATACCAATACTTTAGGATTTTGGTCTTGGTGTTTGTATGAAATTCTGAGGCCTTGATTTAAATTTTTCATTGTATTGTGATTTTCCTTTTAGGTGTATTGCGCTAAGTGAAACTTGTCGAATAAATCTTCCTTTTAGAAACTGCACTTTGTCTGGTCTGTGCTTCAGTGTCATGTGGACTGTTTCTTGGTGCTTTCTTGCTGCCTGGGGCGTAGGTGAACAGTGGCCTGCCTCTCTGGCTGTGGCACACAGGCTTGGCAGTTGTGGCTGTTGTGGAGATGTCTTCAGACTTTTCCTTCCAGTACAACTGAAGGTAAATTAAGCTTTGGGATCCTGTGGAAGGTCGGTATGTTTGGCCTGGCTGCACAGGATGCGATCTGAATTGCCTTTGACTTGCTAAGCACTTGCACAAGTGCAACAGAAGTGTCTTCTGTTATGCTCTGCATGTCTGTGGAAGCCTTAGCATGGCTTAGTAAGTGCCAGAGGCAATCTTGTGGCGTCTTTTGAATTTTGCTCCTTCTAGAAGGAGCTAGCTCATAGAGGACTTTGAAATGAGATTCAGTTTTTTGTTTTTGCTTCGCTCCTCAAAATCAAGTCTGCTTAGGAACAAAATTACTTTAGAAAGTATGAAGCTATCAAGTACTGAGAACAAATGATTAGTTTTAACTCTAATTGAAATCTTTATCCATAGGTAAAACTCAGTGTCATTTGCTAGGAAGGTAGTAAGCAATACAGATATAGTTCTAGAATTACCTTCAGACACTTAACACTGGGAATTTGGGAATTGCCGCTCATTCATCATCCCCCTAATGTAAACTGTTTGCTGCATGGAGGTTAGAATTCAGAATTGGAGCTGTGAACAAAGGCTTGTGCTGTTCAAAGCCATTTTTATTTGCTGACAGTGCTGAAGGGGGTGGTTAGTACGGTGAATGTAGAAAAACTGCTTAGAATGAGAGCATTTCTTGACAATTGCAGTTGGCAGCGCTGCACAGATACACTGAAGTACTCTGCGTATCCTCTTGCCCTTCCACGTGCTCTGAAAACGGGGTGCATACCTTCAGTTGGGTTGGGGCTACAGAAGTACTCTAATGTTTATAAATTGTTTTCTGCAGGCTTGGAGAGAATTTTCTGGGGGTGCACTGCTCTAAACCTAGTAATGCCCTTGAGATCTTTACTTGGTCTGTGTCCGGGGAAATCAGGCACAAGGAGTGTTCTTCATCTTCCCTAGTCCTTTAGTTTTTGGTTTTTTAACAAGGAACATCTTTGTTGAAACTTGAAAAAATGCCTAGAAACATTGTGTGTGTTTGAAACACTGTACTCCATGGACCAGCATCTTCACCTGGGAGTTAGGAATGGTCAGAGTCTCCAAACTTGGTGTCATTTATCATGACCCTTACCCCTCCACAATCTCTATTTAAGCTGGAGAAACACTGCCTTTTATCTGTCCCTTGTTTGCCCAAGTAAGGGAAAGTTTGCCAAACCAGAAACTCGGTTCCAAAGTTCAGTTACATAATGGACGTCTTAAATTTTTCTCCATGCAGCTAGATATTTAGTGTCCGGCACAAGCAGCCTTTGTGAATGGTGCTTGGGGCATGGGGGCAGGGGCAGGTTTTAGAAGAAATCAGGATGATAAAGTGAGGTAGTGGTGGGAACTGTCAGAACTGTCTTGAAGCAGGAAGGTATCCTGTTCCCCTTCTGTGTGCAGATGAGACAGGCTGAGAAGTGACTTAACCTAAGGCTCCTCAGCAAGTTGGAGTAAAAATTGGGCACACTGCAAACAAGGTACAGATCTAATGCTAGACCAGTTGGCGGACGTGTGGTATGTGAACTTTGGGAAAGTTGGGCCCTGAATGAGGTTAAGAAAGCTGCTCAGACTAGGTTAGGGAAGAGGAGAAAGTCCCTTTTTGCTGCCATGTGCTTCCTTAAATAGGACTAAAAAAATCTGCACTTTGGAATGAATGTAGCTTTGAAGCAGGGCACGGTTTTGGAGGCTGGTCACACAGATCTGGGACCTAACGTCACCGAATCTTCCATGTTTCCCATGCATAACAGTATTTAGGTGAGCGGATGTGGAATCGGCTAGGCTATGGGCGTGCCTTGTGCTAGGACAGAGTACAGAAGGAAGAGAGAACCAGGCTCTCAAGCAGAGGCTGGACAGCCAAGGTCAGAACACTGGTGGGAGAGGGACTTGGGCACTGAAAAGAGGCCTTGCCTATAGATGGGCTGACCTGATTGTGTTACAGTGCTTGTTAAACTTCTGTAACCTGAATACTCAAGGCCATTAACTGGTGGAGGGAAGTTAGGGGTGTGTGTGTGTGTACCCTGAAATCCAAAATGACTGCCTGGCAGGTGTTTTTCTATGGGTGCCTCCATCTGTAACTACACTAACTCCCTATTAGAGAAGGGAAGACATTCTGAGCTTTGGTGAGATACTTCCTCTAGGCCTGTTGATGAACTCAACAGCTCAGCTTGTCCTTTATTCATCTGGGCAGCAGACTGCACCCCAGAACCCAGCAAGCTCAGGCCTCTACCTCAGATGCGGCCACCCTCACTGAGGGCCTCTAGTCCTGAAACGGGGCTTGCTCTGGGCATCCTGTGAAGCTGACATAAGCTTCCTTATTTATACCAGAATGAAAAATAAACAGTTTTATTGCAGGGCTAATGATGGATATTCACAAGGGTGTGAATTCTTGACTCTGAAGCAGGGGAAAGCATGCTGGAGTAGGAGTGAGGAAAAGGACCTGATTACTACAACTAGCTGGGCTGCTGCAAAAGAGGTTAATTCTTTGGAAATTGAAAAACGATAATAGCAAAATTATGAAGTTATATCTGAACCAAAGCCGGTGCTGTCAAGTGAGAGTTTCAATCCAGAGGAGTTGATTCTGTATAGCTTGGAAAGGAGAGGCCTGTGTAGCTTCTAGTCCTGCGTGCTGCGTTCCAGAGGGCCAGCAGCTCAGCTTGGGAACCAACCTTCCAAGTCCCGGACCAACTCAAGACCCAGAGAGTTTGGCACTGTTCTGAGGCTGCCCACAGGCATGAAGGTGGGCTGGCAGCTGGTCTAGAAGGCAGGCCCTGCGGAGGCCCCTGCCTTAGGAGCTGGTGGAGGAGGAGCACCGCTGAAGGAGCAGGGTGTGGCAGCTGTCGCACACGCGGACTGGTCTGGGGTAGGAGGGCAGGGCCAGCTCGTTGCTGGAGCACGCGTTGCAGAAGATGTGGCCGCAGTTCCGGCAGTGGTGCTGGAGGGTGAAAAGCGGCAGTTACCGACTGCTGTGCTGCCTGGGCCTGCACACCCACCCTAGCTGACCAACCTTTAAAGCTTAATACGCTACAATCCCTCCTCCAGAGGCTTGTATCATTTTGAAAGGGGGTTCTTCAAGACCTCATGTTTCCACATTTCTGTTCCTGTAAAATCCGGAGTGTTGGAGGGGGTGTCCAATGGCATGAGTAAGGTTCTTTTTGTGTTTATTGGACTTGACAACTCTCAGTGAGTTGGTAGTCAGTGATCCTTCAAGTGCCTGGGTATGTTCCCTGTAATTGCTGCATTCCACGGTGGTGACCCAAGGTTTCTTTAGCCAGCCACTCATGCTGCTGCTGCTAAGTCGCTTCAGGTGTGTCCGACTCTGTGCGACCCCATAGAGGGCAGCCCACCAGGCTCCCCCATCCCTGGGATTCTCCAGGCAAGAACACTGGAGTGGGTTGCCATTTCCTTCTCCAATGCATGAAAATGAAAAGTGAAAATGAAGTTGCTCAGTCGTGTCCGACTCTCAGCGATCCCGTGGACTGCAGCCTACCAGGCTCCTCTGTCCGTGGGATTTTCCAGGCAAGAGAACTGCAGTGGGGTGCCATTGCCTTCTCCAAGCCACTCATGAGAAGTCCTTTAATAAAGGCTCTCTATTTTGTGTGGCATCTGTATCTTGCCCTGCCCAACTGGTCAATCAAGGCCTGGTCAACCTTGGACTGAAAGCTGGGTCCAAGGTCACATGTTCCTGGAACCTGAAGGCGGGCTACCCAGGCGGAGGCAGATTCACTGGACGCAAGTGCCCTGCCCAGATTGCCACCGGGATGCCTGTCTTAAGACTAACTGCCCATAGGTTCCCTATAGATTCTGGTTTTGCCTAACTAGATTTTGGTCCTATTGCTCTCAAAGAATTTTCAGCTTATATACACACACCTAGACCACTTCTGCAAACAAGCAGCCCCAACTCCCAAATTACTTACAGGACTGTGGTGGAGACAAGGCCTGTGCTAAGGGGTGAGGTCCCTGAAGGGGGCAGGCTGGGAAGTCATCTGCCAGCAGACCAGTCAGCATGAACCCAATGCAGCGAGCCTAGTCCTACGGGCCTTCTCCAGAACCAGGGCCCAGGCAAGGTACCAACTTAGTCCCTGGGCGAGCAAGTGGAGGGCTACCCCACATACCTTTCTCCGGGAAATGGAGAACTCCTTTTCACACTGCTTACAGTGTGTTGCTTCATCGTCTTTCAGCCAAGTATGGCCCTGAGGAAGAAAGAACACACAGTCCTATTTTATGGCTTGGCTCCTGATGAGCCTTTAGCTATGTTCATCCTTCAGCCCAGCAGCCACTGTCCCTAATAGCACCTGGTTGAGGGACTGCCTCTTCTCCACTAGAAGTGGTCCCAGGATTGTCCCCCATGACCACAGCTGAAACTCATGTGCTGCAGCCTGCCTGTCCTGGGGCTTCCTTGTCTCTGCAGGTTGCCAGATTCTCTAGCCTCGCATTAACCTGAGACTCCTCCACTCCCTAAGGCCGAGGTGATCAGAATCAGGGTCTGGTGCTTGTAACTCCATCCCTGGCTGAGACATCATCCAAACTGCCCCTAAACTGGCAGGAGGAAGATGGGCCAACACTGGCTGCCAGACCAGAAAATCTGTGACAGCAGTCCTCGCGAAGAAAGAAGGGCAACATGCTGCGGAGACAGGAGGTGCTTCTCCACACACACTGACGTCCTGATTCTCAGAGCTTCCTGGGGAAGCAGAGGAGGCAACTGAGGCTTAGAGAGATGCCTTTCTGAAAGTCTTTCTAAGGGAAAACCGAGATACGCATTTGCTCGGCTCAGAGACTGAGCTGTTCGAGGGTCAAGCGCCCCAGGCACCTTAATGGCGCCGTGGCGCTTCCTTGGTGACGCAGAGATATGACTAGGAGGTGCAGCACAGCCCCACCACGCTATCAGCCGGGGGCTCCACCGCTCCAGGAAGCTCCAGGGTCCCATTTCATGACTTCTATCCCCCCTCTAGCACTGTCAGCTGATATTATGTGCAAACACTTGTTTACATCTTCAGGGGACAAAAACAGCTCACAGCAATGACATCTAAGGAGCTTTTCAGTCTACAAGGGAGGCTAAAATAAAACTGACGTGAACTGCAAGTCCAGGACGCTGTTAGTTGCTATGACAATTTGCTGCTTCTGACCTGAGGCGGGCTGGTAATCAAGCGCCTAGAGACACAAGGGTCTCTGCTCCAGCGTGCGCTGCAGGGTCCCTTGGGAAGAGGGCTGTCTGTACATTGCTGCCAGAGCAGAGCTCAGGCTGAGGGTCAGAAACTCCTACCCTCTCCCACTCCACTCTCAGCCTCAGCAGGCTAGCTCCGCGCCACACTGGGCCACCTGGCCCACATGTCCCTGCTCTCTTAAGTGGCGTGTGCCATTCTGCCCTTCCCAGAATGGTTCAGAAACGTGGCCCAGCTGAGGGCTTAAGTGGTCCCTGGAAATGGCCCAGGGCACTTTAACGGGACAATGTGGCCTCTAGCACCTTACCTGGAGGGAAAGGTCTTACTCTGATCATTAAAAAAAAAAAAAAAAAAAAAGACAACCTGGATCTCTTTCTACCACATTTCATTTCCTTCATTAGGGCACCTATGATCTAGGTCTAACGTCAACCTGCAGCTGATGGCAGAGAGACCAGAACCAGAGGACCTTGACTCCTCCAGGACCAGTCCAGGCCCTGCCGCTTGTCCGCGCCACCATCTCAGCCTAGACACACAGTTCTGGGCAGCGTTTCCTTATCTGTAAATAAGTTATGGGAGCCAGGACTCAACCGCATATTCTCACCTGACTGCTGTGAGAGAACCTAAGAGCATGCCAAGAGCTGGCTGATAGCTACCAGTAGTGGTTCTTAATGACATTAATAGTCCAGTACCTTCAGTGCCTTATTTACTTCTTTGATGTCTTCCATCTTCAGCTTTGACCTTAGAAAAAGAGAGAGAGAAATTCATAGCCTCACTAAGAGAGACTTTCAAGCTCTCATGAAGTAAATCGACAGTCAACCTTTTGGCTTTGTGAGGGCAACAAGAGGAACGTGATAACATGAGTTCTTACAGAATAACTTCTTTCCACCTTTTTACCATCCCAGAGTCATCTCACTGTATTGGCTCGTGTCTGGGGCGGTCTTGAGGCTGAGCCTCTGGACCGAATCTGGCCCAAGATACACGCTATTGAGTTGCGGCAGGGTTTAAAAAGGCTTTGAAACAGTTACAATCACTTAACACCTGAGAATGACCTCATCAAAGCCCATGTTTCTGGCTTCTCTGAGCAACTGTTCCCGCCTGTGACGTGTGCGAGGGGCAGGGGCACTCCCTCGCCAGGGGCGGGACCCCTCATCTGTAGGCCCCTCTGCCCCTCCTGCTGCTAGCTCTGTCTAGAACAGCCAGGCTCAGGGGGCACGGTTGCTTGTTCTTGTCCCATTCTCATTCATTAATGGAAGAATAATTCCTTCGTTCTCCACATAGAAGACAGGACCCAACATGGTCTAAAATGGCAGAATTGAGCCAGACAGAGGAGAGCACTATGTGTATGTCGAAGCCCTTCTTAAAGAGCTGAGGTTAGCTTAAACTCTCACAGGATTTGCCTAGTCTAAGTGTCAGAGAGGAAGGCTCTGAGTCACAGGTTAGACTTCTAGGGAAGGACGAGGAAACCAAACATCAAAGCCTTGAAAGAAAACACCCTGTGGCCTCCAGGAATGCTGGCAGGGGCTCCTCCCCTCCCCGCCCGGCTACAGAAGCAGGCGGGTAGACCGACAGGGCCAGAGGCTGCCCGAGACACAGAACTTCCCTGAGAAACACGATTTGAGCATCCAGATGTGTCTGCAGCTGGTGGAGGCGTCTGACAGGAGGCTTTCCCTTCCCTGTCGTCTGGTGGGGGCTTGCACAAAGGAGGGAACGGGGAGAACCCACATCTCGCTGGCAGCGCTGACCCACCCCGGCTGTGAAGGGCACTCGGAAGGTGGAGGCTGCTCAGGGCAGGGGTGTCTTTCCAAGACCAGCCGTTGTCTGCTTTTCTGAGGCCTTGGCCTTACTAGGAGTGTCTCTCTAACTCTGCCGTTTGTCCAACATGAAGAGGACAGGCAGGAGGAGAGAAATGGGGCGAGCCATGTGAGAAGTGGGAGGGTGCCCTGAGGATGCCTCCCTCTCTCTCTAAATAACGCTCGCATCCAAGAAGCGGCAGCATGTCAGCGTCCACAGCTGGTTCTCAGTTTCAGGGAGCGCTCAGAGCTGGCCGGTGCTCTCTGAGAGCTGCCCCCAGGCGGGGGCGGTGCACGGCAAGCTCCGCCTGAAAGGGGGTAGGCAGCCTTCAGGGGAAGGGACCAGCGGCCCTGAGCTGGTCTAGTCTTTCTAGAAGAAAGACTGAATGGGAAAGGAGGGCAGATGGGCAGCATCATCACATTAAACTACTGAAAAGACCACCTTCTCATCAGAGTCATAACATTCTCCCTTATACTTTTGTGGGCCAGCCCCCCGCACTGCTTGAGGCCTTCCAGCTTTGCAGACAGAAAGCTCCCAAGCTTGTGAACACCTGTGCACTACTCGAGTGTGTCTGATCTCCTCTCCACTGAGTTCCTGTCTCCGGCCAGTGTGTCCTGCTTCGGGCCTGAGCCAGGCTCTGCTGCTCACTGAGTCTGCACCAGGACTCAGGTGGGCCGTGAGTCAACCTGGGATCTCTGTGGAGGGACAGGAAAGAGGAACTCTCGTTCCTTTAACAGACAGCCCTGCTGGGGGCCAGGCCCACCTGCAAGGCAAGTGACAGAGAGGTAGAAACGGACTCCTGATGATTTTTTTGCTTAAGCCAGTTTGAACTGGATTTCTGTCACTCGCAACCAAGAGAGTTGTGACTGGAGAAGAAGTGACCCACTTTGTTTAAAAATGCAACAGTCACACAAATGGGCAAGTTCCACCGCCCGCGGTGTGACCTACCAGACTGTCCAGAACAACCTGGCAGGACTGGGACGTCAGGGAGGAGACCTGTGCAGTCAGAGGGCAGACGGAGCCGCAGGGCGTGCACTCCCGCAGTATCGCCCACCCGGCGGAGGCAGGCAGGCAGACTCTGGCAGATGCGAGTTTACAGGCTCCAGGGAGGGACGCGGTCGCCAGACTTGGACTGTGGCGGGCTCACAGTCTCAAGACACAGCACTCCCTCTGGAGCTAAACACACAACCCTCTTATCACCCATCTGGTTCCCCTGCGACATAGACAGTTTGTGACCGTAAGACTTCCGGTCACTAGAAAAGGGTGTTCTCGATGAATTAATTAACCCAAACCAGTGTTGTGTCCCTGAAGCCTGACTTCCTGGGCAGGGGGTTCCCCTTGAACAGCTGGCAGGCCTCCCTGACTGCCCTTCCCTCCTTGGATAAAAGGACACAGGTTTGCGGCTCGAGCGGTGCAGTGGGCGGGCTGGCGCGACTCTCTAGGGGGAGGGGGGCCCAGTGGCCCTGATGCGGGTGGCAGACAAGGGGAGCAGGTTTCTTACTGGCTGAGGTGCAGACCCATTTCCTGGAGGGCTTGCTCCTGCTCATCACAGATCTTCTGTAACTCTGCCTTCTCGTCCTGGAGCTCCCGCAGCTCCTAAAACAAACAAACCAGGTGCCTGACACAGAACTCAAAGTCCTTTTTTAAAAAAAAAGGTTTAGTCATCACAGTGACAAGCAGGTAGGAATGTTTCTTTTCTTTTCCTATTTTTCACTTTGGTCATGCCGCATGGCATGCAGGGTCTTAGTTCCTTGACCAGGGACTGAACCTTTACCCCTCTGCAGTGGAAGCATGGAGTCTTAGCCACTGGACGACCAGTGAAGTCCCTAGAAACAGTTTTGTTGTATCAGTCTCATTCACAACAGGGTTCTTTCGAGAAACACTTGTGTGTTTCTCCAGAATGGACAATTGGAAGAGAAGCGCTTCATGAGTGGCTTTGCAGTGTGGAATGTGGGGCAGGAAACATTCAAAACAGATTGGCACCGTGCAAAAAAAGTTTTTTCTGTTTCTATTAAAAGTCAGATTTATATCAGGGAAAGCTAGTTTATAGGATAAACTGTTTTTTGGAAAGAGCTGGTCAACATTTTCTGAAAATAAATGAGCAAGGCTGATGAAAGCCAAGATCTGGGATCTCCTTCATAGCCCTGAGGGTGGCAAGTCCTTCCAGGGGCCCTGAGCCATGGAGCGAAGCTCAGCAGGGACGATGCTGATGACTGTAAACTGGGGTGAGCGCACCTTGAGGACACAGGCTGGTGAGGGCAGAGACGAAGACCCGGAAAAGTAACTTGGTTTTCAGGGCTGATCCCAGGGCAAGCAGCAGGGCTTAAGGCCCGAGTGGTGGGCAGTTCCCACCTCAGCCACCCCTCGGCCTTCTGCCCCGGAGACCGTTTAACAAGGGCTCACAAGGCTTCCCAGTGAGGTCAGATATGCTGTCTTGTTCCTTTTGCAGGGTGCGTGTAATTCAAATCTTAGACCAAAGTATTCTGAAGTGAAGGGGGAGTGTTCCATCATGCAGAACTTTCTAGAAGTCCTTTCCTCCCATCTCTGAGCTTGAGTAGCTCCTGGAAAGCTCTCTCCTCACTAGCAACCCCCATGCTGGGCCTAGCAGGCTCTCCCATGAGGGACTCTAGGTACTCTCCAATAGAAATCAAAGGGCTTTTACCTCAGACTGCAGTGGTGCCCGTTACCGTGCTCAACAAGACAAAACCCGTGTCTGGGAACCGCCCCAGCGGCACGGGGAGGCCGTCTGGGGTCGCTGCCCAAGCCCTCCTTCCTCTGCTGCCACACCTGGGGCACACAGCCCCTCTCTGGTCTTTCACCGTGACGGCCCCTCACACTTCCGGCGGCTCTGCACGGCTGGCCCTGGCTCACCACCCAGTTCTCTGCCTGTCACTCTCTTCCCAGGCCACCCTCCACCCCACTGTGGGGACACGCTCCTGCTTTCTTCTCTTCATAGCCCTCAACACTGAATCTCTCTGGTTTGCTCGCTCTTTGTCTTTTCCTCCTGAAGCAGAGGCTCCGAGGATGTGGGAACAGGGTCCCAGACCCAGGGCCGGCGTGTGCACAGCGGGGACGGACTCTGCAGCCACAGGTTGAAGAGCCGTGCGTGCGTCTCACTTGCTGGCTGGGAGGCTCTTGGGCAGGAGTTTCTGGAGATCTGGAAGCTCTTTTTCTCCCCAAGACAGCCCACCTTACCTTTTTTAACCCTTCTACTTGTTGTAGCTCTGCTCGGAGTAAAGAGGAAGTGTCTTTCTCATGCTGTAACTCTCGCTGAAGAGCTTGTCTTTGTTCTTTTTCTGATTTCAGCTCTTTCTCTAGACTTGCGCTGTTTTTGCACAGGGAACTTGAGTTAGTCTCAATGAGAGATCTTCATGGAAAAGCACAATCCACAGCCCGAGTCACCACATCAGAGACAGGGGATTCACAGCAATGTGAACTGTGATGTGAGCATACAGACCCTTCCACAAAGCATAGAAATAAGGCTCCCGCTCCCCCAGGACCATCTGCACCTCCGTAAGAAAGACCAGGAGTACGCCAAGGAAGGCAGGCACAGGCGCACATCTGACAGTTACTCAAATGGAAAGGGAGGGAAAGAGCGCTAACACTTGTGGCTGCACACAGAGCCTACTACTGAGATGGAGATATTTATTCTGCAACACTTATCCTGCTTTTTAAAGGGGCCAGCTAACAGTGGAGGATACTGGGGGGCTCGGGACAAGGAGGAAGCTACTAAGGGGTGGGGGTGACTTTCAGTTTAATCCTGATGCCTTGCTCACCAGCTGAGTAGCCTTGGGGACTACACTGAGCCCCCATGAAGTCATTTTTCTCATTTGTGAAGCGGGGAATAGACACTTCATCTCTCATCCTAGTCCTAGCCTTGCAGGGGTCACCTGTGAAGTGGGGCACTGCCCCACTTGGGAGATGGCCTCCCCAGTCCTTGCCACACCACGAAGCCACCCGCTGCCTCTGGGGCTCCTACCACTGCTCATGCAGCTGGGCAAGCTGCTGCTGCAGGGCGCTGCTCCTCCCACCGAGCTCCTGCTGCAGCTTGCGGCTCCGCTCCTCGGCCCCCTGCCTCGCGCTCTCTGAGTGCCGTAACCTAGGCCAAAGGAACCAAATACTTGTAAGGAAAAGACCACTCCTCACATTTACCACGATTTTTGCATATCTTTGCTGGCTTTCATTTTTAAAAATTAATATATGACAAAATTGACTCCTTTGTGTGTATAATTCTATTTATACAGGTATAAATCCATGTAAGAATTACCACAATCCATTCTAACAGGTGACATAGACTATTTCCATCGCCCCGCAAAACACCTTACCACTGCCCCTTTGAGTCACACCTCTCCACCCCAAATGTCATATATGAATACACAGAATTATATTTCACACAACCTTTTGAGACTGGCTTCTTTCTTTCAGCATATCTTTGAGATCAATCTGAGTTTTTGTGTGTATTAGTGGCCATTCCTTTTTATGGCTGGGTAGAATTTCACTGGGTAGATGACCCGTTTATCCATTTGTCTGATGAAAGACATCTGAGTTGCTTCTAGATTTTGGCAATTATGAATAGAGATGCTGTAAGCATTTGTGCACAGGTTTTTTTTTTTTTTGTGAACATGGGTTTTCACTCCTTTTGAGCAAACAGTCAGGAATGGGATTGTTGGATCATATGAGAGGAGCATGTTTGGCTTTTTGCAGAGACTGTTTTCCAAAGCGCATTCCCACTAGTAATGTACGAGTGTTGTTTTGTGGCCTCACCAGCACCTGGTATTGTCATTAAAAAAAATTTTGCTGTTCTAATAAGTGTGCAGTGGCATCTAATTGTGACTTTAATACGTACTTCCCTAATGGCTAATGCTGAACAATTTTTAAAAGTGGAAATATAGTTGATTTTGGGAAAAACGTTATGACCAACCTAGATAACATATTAAAAAGCAGAGACATTACTTTGCTGACAAAGGTCCGTCTAGTCAAAGCTATGGTTTTTCCAGTGGTCATGTATGGATGTGAGAGTTGGACTGTAAAGAAAGCTGAGTGTCAAAGAATTGATGCTTTTGAACTGTGGTGTTGGAAAAGGAAGACCCTTGAGAGCCCCTTGGACTGCAAGGAGATCCAACCAGTCCATCCTAAAGGAGATCAGTCCTGAATATTCATTGGGAGGACTGATGCTGAAATGCCAGTACTTCGGCCACCTGATGTGAAGAACTGACTCACTGTAAAGCCCCTCATGCTGGGAAAGACTGAAGGCACAGGAGAAGGGGACGACAGAGGATGAGATGGTTGGATGGCGTCACCGACTCAATGGACATGAGTTTGAGTAAACTCCAGGAGTTGGTGATGGATAGGCAAGCCTGGCATGCTGGAATCCATGGATTCGCAGAGTCAGACACGACTGAGTGACTGAACTGAACTGAACAAGATATTGAATATAGCTCCCTGTGCTACAAAGTATCAGAAAATCACTGTGTTCATCTAGTTTAAAGTGGTACATATCTATTAATCCCATTCTCCCAGTTTCTCTCTCCCCACTTTCCCATTTGGTAACCATAAGTTTGTTTTCCTGGTCTGTTTCTGTTTTGTAAATAAGTTCATTTGTAACTTTTTTTTTTTTAGATTCCACATATTAAGTGATATCATATATTTGTCTTTCTCTAACTTATTTTACTTGGTATGATAATCTCTAGGTTTATCCATGTTGTTCCAAATCAATATTTCGTTATTTTTTATGGCTAATATTCCACTGTACACACGTACCACATTTCTTCATCCATTCATTAACTGATAGACACGAAGTGTGCTTCCATGTCTCGGTTATTGTAAACAGTCTGCTATGAACACTGGGGATGCACATGTCTTTTTGAATTAGAGCTTTCATCTTTTCTGGATATACGCCCAAGAGCGGGACTACTGGATCATACGGCAACTCTACTTTCAGTTTTTTAGAGAATCTCCATTCTGTTTTCCACAGTGGCTGCACCAATTTTTTATTTCCACCAAGTAGAGGAGGGTTCCTCTTTCTCCACACCCTCTCCTGCATTTACCTGTAGACTTTCCACGTTGGCCATTCTGACTGGTCTGAAATGACGCTTTACTGTAGTCTTGATTTGCATTTCTCATAATTAGCCATGTTGAGCATCTTTTCATCTGTCTTCTTTGAAGACATGTTTATTTAGGTCTTCTGCTCTTTTTTTTTTTTAATGCAATAATGTCTCAACTTTTATTGGCCTCCTGCTCCACAGGGCACACTGCTTCTATTGATTCAATGCCTCAAAACTTCAGCGTCTGAGGCTTCAGACACCACTTTACTATCCACAAGCCTGAGGGTGGTGGTATTCTGGATGGCTTGCATAGAGTTGCTGCTGTCCAGAGCATCATCAAGACTGACGTCTTCCCCATTTTCCAGCAGGTGGCAGGAGGTGTTGATCTCAGCCTCTAGCTTGACCTTGATGTTCAGCAGGGCCTCATATTTCTGGGTCTAGCATTACCCCTCTGCCTCGGTCTGGGCTAGCTCTGACTCCAGGTGCAGGAGGACCCCGATGGCCTGCTCCATCTGCATGGCATATCGGGCCTCCACCTCCCTCAGGCTGTTTTCCAAGCTGGCCTTCAGATTTCTCATGGAGGCCAGGTTGATCTCCGGGGACTAGATGGTATCTCTGCTCTGAGAAAGTCATCTCAGGAGCTCCTACCTCAGACTGTGTCAGTACCCACTGTGGTGCTCTCCTTGATCTGCTGCGACCAGTACTGGTCTGGCTCCTGCTGGTTCTCCTGAGCCAGCTCACTGCACAGGGCCCAATGTCTGCCACGATCTTGTTGAGGTCCTGAGGTTTGAGGGCATCCAATTCTACGGTAACCCAGAGTTGGCAGTCTGGCTTTGCAGACACTTTACTTCCTCCTCGTGGTTCTTCTTTATGGAAAGCAGCTCCTGCTTGACAGCCTCTGTCTCAGTCTCTGGCTGAAGCTCGGTGACACAGTGTCATCAATAACCTGCGGAGTCTGTGGATGTCACTTTCAACAGACTGGCGCATGGCCGGCTCTGCCTCATACTTGACTGTGAAGTCAGCAGCAGCAAGATGGGATGGGGCATTGTCAGTGTGTAGAACGATGCGGGCATTGTCCACAGAATTTGGAAAAATCTGAGCCCCTAGGTCCTCAATGGTCTTCAAGTAATTCTGCCCCCCCCCCGCCCCCCGCCACCACTTCCCTGTCTCCCGAGAAACCTATATGCAGGTCAAGAAGCAACAGTTAGAACCAGACATGGAACAACTGATTGGTTCCAAATCAGGAAAGGAGTGTACCAAGGCTGTATATTGTCACCCTGATTATTTAACTTACATGCAGAATACATCACACAAAATGCTAGGCTGGATGAATCACAAGGTGGAGTCAAGACTGCTGGGAGAAATATCAATAACCTCAGATATGCAGATGAATCCACCCTATTTGGCAGAAAGTAAAGAGGAACCAAAGAGCCTCTTGAAAGAGGAGAGTGAAAAAGCTGGCTTGAAAAAGATTAGAAAAACTAAGATCATGGCATCCAGTCCCATCACTTCATGGCAAATAGAGGGGAAAAAGTGAAGCAGTGACAGATTTTATTTTCTTGGGGTCCAAAACCACTGCGGATGGTGACTGCAGCCATGAAATTAAAAGATGCTTGCTTCTTGGAAGGAAAGCTATGACCGACCTAGATAGTGTATTAGAAAGTACAGACATCATTTTGCTGACGAAGGTCTGTATAGTCAAGGCTATGGTTTTTCCAGTGGTCACATACGGATGTGAGAGCAGGACCATAAAGAAGGCTAAGTACCAAAGAAATGATGCCTTTGAACTGTAGTGCTGGAGGAGACTCGAGAGTCCTTTGGACTGCAAGGAGATCCAACCAGTCAATCCTAAAGGAAATCAGTCCTGAATATTCATTGGAAGGACTGATGCTGAAGCTGAAGCGCTAATACTTTGGCCACCTGACACGAAGAGCAGACTCAATGGAACAGACCCTGATGCTAGGAAGAATTGAATGCAAAAGGAGATGGTTAGACAGATAGCATCACTGACTCAATGGACATGAATTTGACAAACTCCAGGAAATAATAGAGGACAGTGCTACAGTCTGTTGGGGTTGCAAAGAGTTGGACACGACTTATTAGCAACTGAACAACAACAACTTACATTTAAGTCTTTAAACTATTTTGAGTTTATTTTTGCATATAGCGTGAGGGAGTATTCTGACTTCACTGATTTACATGAGGCTGTCCAGCTTTGCCAACACTTGCTGAAGAGACCGTCTTTTCTCCATTGTATATTCTAGCCTCCTTTGTCAGAGATTAATTGACGTAGGTGTGTAGTGGGTTTATTTTTGGTCTCTCTATTCTGTCCATTGATCCATGTCTGTTTTTGTGCCAATACCATACTGTTTTGACTACTATCACTTTGCAGTATTGTCTGAAGTCTGGAAGGGTTATGTCTCCAGCTTTGCTCTTTTCCCGCAGGATGGCTTTGGCATTCAGGGTCTTTCATGGTTGCATATAAATTTCAGGATTATTTGTTGCAGTTTTGTGAAAAATGTCATAGGTAATTTGATAGGGATCACATTAAGTCTATAGGTTGCTTTGGGTTGTATGGTCATTTTAACTATATTACTTCTTCCAACCCAAGAACATGGCATATCTTTACATTTCCTTGAATCATCTTCAGAGTCTTTCACCTCCTTGGTTAGGTTTATCCCTAGGGTTTTTTTTTTTAAATGTGATTTTAAACAGCAATTTTTTTTCTTTCTAATATTTCATAGTTAGTGTTAAGATATCCAACAGATTTCTTGACTATCTTTTTGTGTGCTTATTTGCCCTCCATATGTCCTATTTGATGCAGGGTCTTTTCAAGTCTTTTGTCTGTGTTAGACTGGACTGTTCATTGAGAGTTCTTTATATAGTCTAGATATGAGTCCTTTGTCAGATACGGGATTTTTATTCTCTTAGCTGTGTCTTCCACTGAACAAAAGTTTTAAATTTTGAGGAAGTTCAATTTATCAAGTTTTTCTCTTATGAACAGAGCTTTTATGTCACATCTAACTCTTTGTCTAACCTAAGGCCACAAAGATTTTCTCCTATGTTTTCTTCTAAAAGTTTTTAGTTTTAAGTTTTACATGTAGATTCATGATTCTTTTTAACTTTTATATAAAGGTGTGGTCTAAATTGAGGTTCGTTGTTTGGCTTATGGATACCCAACTGTTTCCAATATCATTTATTGAAAAAACTATCCTTTCTCCATTGAAATGCCTTTGTACCTTTGTTAAAAAAAAAAAAAACACAAACACCAGTCACCTATATTTGCAGGAGTCTTTTTTTTTTTTTTTTTTTTACTGTATTCTGATCCCTTACTGACCTGCTATTTATTTATTTAACTTTTATTTTTTGGTCATGCTGTCCAGCATGTAGTTCCCTGACCAGGGATCGAACCTCTGCCCCTTGCAATGGAAGTGCAGAGTCTTATCCACTGGACTGCCAGGCAAGTCCCTGACCTGATTTAAATGTGAGCTCACTGGATAGTTCTGACTCCCTGAGATGTTAAAGTGATATAGTAGCCCCAAAGTTGAATAACTGAATACATGCTTAGGCAAAACTAGGGAATCCAGTCCCCTTTCTGGGCAAGACTAAAGACCTGAAGGAAAGTCATTCCAACTTGTCTCTGCTTTTGAGAGAGACTCTGAGTAAGTCTCTGGGCCCAGACCATGCCTAGTACCTTCTAGGGAATATCTGCCCGGAGGAAGTGTTTACCTGTCTTCCATTTGTTTCATGCTGGACGTGACTTGATTGGTTTTTTCTTCAAAGGATGTAATGACTTCATTCTTCTGTTGTAAACTGCTCTCTGCATTCTATAAAAGCAAGGAAAGAGGGTCATTTTCTGCTTCTGTCTCACCCCCTGCCTGTTCTGCATTACAAGAGGGTTCAACTGTTCTCTCTGTACTTTTTAAATAACACTTGCAAGAGTGTTTCATTAACTGCTGCTCTTCACACAGCGCTGGAAGACAAACTAGGTCAACGCTCCCAGTGTCATCAACGTAAAGAAAGGCAGAGGGGGACCGTCCTAGTGGTCCAGTGGGTAGGACTTGGCGTTTTCACTGCTGTGGCCTGGGTTCAGTCCCTAGTTAGGGAATTAAGATCTCGCAAGCCAAGCAGAGTGCTGAAAAAAAGGCAGAGAGGGAGGTAATGAAGCCCTGTGTTGGAACAGGCCAGATCCCTTTTTGAAAAGGAACTTCAGAGTCAGACCTGACTCAACACTGCTGAGCCTTCTCATGTGCCAGGCACCTCCATGAGTTTCCATGAGTCTTGCAGAGTTCTCACGGTGGGCATTGTGAGCCCCCACTTCTCTGAGCAAGAGACGGAGGCTCGGGAGGAGAAAGCACCTGGGTAAAGGTTACAGCACAAATGTGGTGCAGCTGGGTTGGTACCCACACCCCCGTGACTTTCTCAGCCAAGCTTTCAGCTGTGGCAGACGCTGAGTGATCAGGAGGCAGCAAACAGACAGACAGACAAACATGTTTCTGTGTGTCTACAAGAGACATTCTTAAATGCAAGGAAACAGAAAGATTGAAGACAGAAAAAAGTACTGATATATTCCCAGGAATACACAGACTGTATTTTCTGGCTTTAACATAATAAAACTAGGTGTAAGCAACGGAAGAATAGCTGAACACCTCACATCTGGAAATGGAATAGCATATTACTAAAATACACTGAGCTAAAAAAAGCAGAAGAGAAATTATGAAGTAGAGCTGAAAGACAATGAAAACACTGCAGTATTTCATTCCATTGAAGATGCATCCTAATTTTATATACCACTAGGAAAGGAAAAGACTGCTACTTGAAACACGTCATGACATTGACTATAAGACGTGTCCTAATTTCAGAGATGATATGAAAAATATGCTTTCTATTGGGTTGGCCACTAAGGTACTTTGGTTTTTAGGTAAGAAATAAAAGACATATTTTTCATTTTCAACAAGAACTTTACTGAACAACATGTTATTTTGTTCCACTACCTTCTGCCATTTTTCAGGCAACTTCATATTCCATCTTCCCCAAACTTTTTATCTTTTTGAGCAAAGAAGTGTTGCAGGTGCCTTTTACATTCTTCCAAGTAACTGAATTTTTTTCCATGAAGAGAATTTTGTAAAGATTTAAATAAATGGAAATCCGAGAGTGCAGTGTCTGGTGAATACAGGGCACGAATCAGAACTTCCCAGCCAGGGACTTTGCTGATGATCCAGCGGCTGAGAGCCCAGTGCAGGGGGCCCAGGTTCGATCCCTGCTCAGGGAACTAGATCCCACATGCAGCAACTAAAGATCCTGCATGCCACAATTAAGACTTGGCGCAGCCAAATAAATAAATAAAATCAAACAAAACCCTATTTTTTTTTTTTCCCCCGAAGAACTTCCCAACCAAGCTGTAACAGTTTTTACCTGGTCATCAAAGAAACATATGGTCTTGTGTTATCCTGATGGAAGACTATGTGTTTTCTGTTGACTAATTCTGGACACCTTCCATCAACAGCTGCTTTCAGTTGGTCTAATTGAGAGCAGTATTTATTGGAATTAATCGTTTGGCTTTTCTGGAAGGAGCTCATAATAGAGGACTCCCTTCTAATCCCACCATATATATAACATCACCTCCTTTGGATGAAGACCTGCCTTTGGCGAGGTTGGTGGCAGTTCATTTTGCTCACCCCATGATCTCTTCTATTCTATATTATTGTACAGTATCCACTTTTCACTGCCCTTCACAATTTGTTTTTAAAAAGGAATGTTTTTATTATGTTTCAGAAGAGAATGACATGTGGAAATATGGTCAAGAAGGTTTATTTTGCTTAACTTATGTGGAACCCAAGCCATTAAAATGATTAACATAACCAAGGGTTGCAAATAATTTTCAACACTTAATTTGGATATTTTGAGTATGTCAGCTATCTCTCATGTAATTCAACACTGATTGTTGTCAATTGATGTCTTGATTTAATCTCTATTGACTTCAACAGGTCCATCTAACTGGGGAGCATCATCCAGCAAGAAATCTCCAACAGGAAACTTCACAAACCACTTCTGACACAATTGACCAGCACTTTCTCCACACACTGCACACATACATTTTTCTGCATTTCAGTTGCATTATTACCTTTCTTGCAATAATAAATAATAACAACATGCCCCAAATGCTGCTTTTCCCCTTCCATCTTCAATATTAAAACAGCTTTACAAAAATTCACCAATTTTGCTAAGCTTCTTTGAAAATGCAGGCCAATATGACAACTGTCATGATACAATCTAACAAAACTGTTTTGAGTGAAGTTAAAGATTAAATGTTGAGAGAGCTGTCTAATGGAAAAAACCAAACCAACCTTTTGGCCAACCCAATCAATGAAATACTTTTCTCACAATTTGAGTGCCATAGCTAAAGCAGTGAAGTGAAGTGAAGTCGCTGAGTCATGTCCAACTCTTTGTGATCCCATGGACTGTAGCCCACCAGGCTCCTCTGTCCCGGTGTTTACCAGGCAAGAATACTGGAGTGGGTTGCCATTTCCTTCTCCAGGGGATCTTCCTGATCCGGGGATCAAACCCAGGTCTCCCGCACTATAGGCAGACTCTTTGCCGTCTGATCCACTGGGGAAGCCTAGCTAAAACAGAACTTGTGGGCAATTTTAAACTTTAAATAAACTATTTAATGAAATTAAAAAAAAATAAAACAGATGAGGTAAGTATGCATTTCAGAAGCTGAAAATGAGCCACAGAGTAAACCGTTAAGAAATAAGAAAGAATATAATAACAGTGAAGGTAGAGATCAATGAAATAAGAAACAACAGTACAGAATAAGGAATATTAGAGAACAAGCCAGTTCTTTGAAAAGATTATTAGAACAGACACAATTCTTGCAAGATTAGACAAGGAGGAAAGACAGAGAATGCAACAAGAAAACACTGAATTAAAGAGACTTAAAAATTCTGCAAAAGAATATTATAAACAATTATGAGCTAGAACACTTGAAAACCTAAATAAAATAAGACACATTTTGTGGAAAAGTATAAAATATACCAAAATTGGTCTGAGAAGAAATGGAAAATATGAATAAACCAGTAAGCATTCAATAAATTGAAATGGCAGTCATAGTCTCCTTGACCCAAAAAGCCTAGCCCAGATGAATCCTGTATTATGGATGGGATTCTCAAAACTTTTGGAGAATAAATACTTGCTATCTTATAAGAGTTACTTCTAAGAAAGAGAACAGGAAACCTTATTTTACAATACCAGTCCAACAATGATTTTGAAGCCAAATAAGGTTAAAGAAAGTTAGAGGTCTGTCTCATGTATAAACATGCATATCAGCTACATGTTTAAATATATCATAATCAAGTAGGAATCCAGGAATGTTAATCTATAAATTGCCACATAAATAAGGAAGAAAAAGAACTATTCTATCACAACAGATAAAATGCAAAAAAGCCTAAAACATTTAATAAAGCTCAATTATTTATTTATGAGAAAAATCTCTGAGCAAAGAACAACTTCATGGACTTCTCTGGGGGTCCAGTGGTTAAGAATCTGCCTGAAAATGCAGGAGACATGGGTTCCATCCCTGATCACGGAAAATCACTCATGCCATGAGCAACTACACCAGAGCGCCACAGCTGCTGAGGCTCTGCTCTAGAGCCCACGCACCACACCTACTGAAGCCCACGCGCCCCGTGCTCCACGACGGGAAGCCACTGCCGGGAGAAGCCTGTGCGCGACAATCAGAGCAGCCTCTGCTCCACACGGCGAGAGGGAGCCCGTGCACAGCAATGTAAATAAATTTAAAAAAAAAAGAACTCCTTTAATTCAGTAAAGACTACACACCAACCATCTAGTAAGCATTATTCTTGATGGGGAAATCCTTTTTAAAAATAATTTTATTTACTTATTTTTGGCTGTGCTCAGTCTCGTTGCCGTGTGGGCTTTCCTCTAGTTGCAGAGAACAGGGGCTACTCTCTAGCTGCGGGGCGCAGGCTCCAGGGCGTGTGGACTTCAGCAGCTGTGGCTCCCAGGCTCCAGTGCACAGGCTTCATAGTTGGGGCACACGGGCTTGGTTGTTCCAGGGCATGTGGGATTTTTCCCAGTCAGGGATGGAACCCGTGTTTCCTGCATTGGCAGGCAGATTCTTTTTTTTTTTCTGATTTACAATGTCATGTTAGTTTCAGGCATACAGGAGAGTGATTCAGTTATTTATATATATACATATTTTCTATTTCAGATTCTTTTACAGGTTATTACAAAATAGAGTATAGCTCCCTGTGCTATCCAGTAGATCCTTGATGTTTATCTATTGGAGGGATTGGGGGCAGGAGGAGAAGGGGATGACAGAGGATGAGATGGCTGGATGGCATCACTGACTCGATGGACATGAGTCTGAGTGAACTCCGGGAGTTGGTGATGGACAGGGAGGCCTGGCGTGCTGTGATTCATGGGGTCGCAAAGAGTCGGACATGACTGAGCGACTAAACTGAACTCAAGTGTATAAATGTTAATCTCAACTTGCTAATTTGTCCCTCCCCTGCTTTCCCTTTTGGTAGGGCAGGCGGATTCTCTACCACTGAGCCACCAGGGAAGGCCTGATGGAGACAGTTTTACATGCATTACCTTTAAGATCAGAATCACAAGTCTGCTATTTCTGTTACTATTTAATGTAGTCATGGAGGCCGGTGCGAAGAGAGACAAAAAATAATGGGCACAAGACTTGAGAGTGAAGAGACTAAACTGTCTTTATTTGCCTACAGTATGATTAATCACAACCAACAAGATCAATAGACTTAACTATCAGAACCAGGTGGTGGGCAAGGTCGTCAAATGCAAGGTCAACCTATAAAGCACAAAAGCACTTCTCTATATTAGTAAGACCTCACTCAAAGATGCAGCCAAAATAAGGAAACAACCTCGCTGCCAGCAAGAACTAGACAGAATCAAGGAGCTCACCTGGAGAAAATGCAACTCTTACGGAATAAAAAGGACAAAAGAAGCGTAAGCTTTGAATTCAATGTAATTCCCACTTAGGAAATTCAGCTGGAGTTTTGAAAAAGGAAGTTTATACCTTATTCTAAAATATTTATCAAGAATCAGACTACACTACAAAGTTACAGGAAACAAAGCAGCATGGTGCTGGCACAAAACCAGAGAGAGATCAGTGGAACAGGAGAGAAAGCTCAGAAATAAACCCACGCACTTATGGTCAATTAATCTACAGCAAAGGAGGCGAGAAAATGGAGAAAAGAACTGTCGCCTCAATAAGCGGTGCTGGGAAAGCGCCCAGCTACGTGTAAAAGAATGAGAATAAAACATTTTCTAACACTATATACAAAGATAAACTCAAAATGGATTAAAGATCAAGGTATAACACTGGAAAACACAGGCAGAACACTGACATAAATTGCAGCAATATTTTTGGGGATCCATCTCTTAGAGTAATGGAACCAAAATGTGACCTTAATTAAACTTATAAGCTTTTGCACAGCAAAGGAAACCATAAACAAAATGAAAAGACCACCTATGGAATGGGAGAAAATATTTGCTAATGATGTGACCAACAGAGGGATTTTGAAAATACACCAACAGCCAGCGTTATAGTTGTTGTTCAGTCCCTAAGTCGTGTCCGACTCTTTGTGACCCCATGGACTGCAGCATGCCAGGCTTCCCTGTCCTTCACTGTCTCCCGGACTTTGCTCAGATTCACGTCCACTGAGTCAGTGATGCTATCTCACCATCTCTTTCTCTGCTGCCCCCTTCTCTTTTTGCCTTCAATCTTTCTCAGCATCAGGATCTTTTCCAGTGAGCTGGCTCTCCACATCAGGTGGCCACAGTACTGGAGCTTCAGCTCCAACATTTATGTTTCCTCTTTGTGGCTTGCCTGTTCATATTTTTTGCCCCTTTTTCTTTTGGATTTCCTATCTTTCCCTTGTTGATGAGTAGTAATTCCACGATAGTCTAAATATTAGTCCTTTACTGGTCTACAGATGGTAAGTATCTTCTAGTCATCTACTATCCTTAAGTCCCTCGTTTTGATATAGTCTAATGTGTTGATTTTTCACATATGGTTTGCACTTTGGAGGTTCTGTTTTAGAAACATTCTCATGCTTAGGTGACAAAGATATTCCACACTAGCTTACTCAGCCTCTCACATTTAGGTGTGTAATGTATCAAGAGTTAACTTTTGTATATGGCATTACCTAGGGATCCAGTGTTCTTCCAGTGAATAGTCAGGGTTGATTTCCTTTAGGATTCACTGGTTTGATCTCCTTGCAGTCCAAGGGACTCTCAAGAGTCTTCTCTATCATCACAGTTTGAAAGCATCAATTCTTTGGCACTCAGTCATCTTTATGGTCCAACTCTCACATCCGTACATGACTACTGGAAGACCAGAACCTTGACTATATGGACTTTTGTTGGCAAAGCGATGTCTTTGCTTTTTAATATGCTGTCTAGGTTTGTCACAGTTTTCCTTTCAAGAAGCAAGCATCTTTTTAATTTCATGGCTGCAGTCACTATCTGTGGTGATTTTGGAGCCCAAGAAAATAAAATCTGTCACTGTTTCCACTGTTTTCCCATCTATTTGCCATGAAGTGATGGGCCTGGATGCCATGATCTTTGTTTTTGAATACTGAGTTTTTTTTAAAAATTAACTTGTTTATTTTAATTGGAGGCTAATTACTTTACAATATTGTGGTGGCTTTTGCCATACATTGACATGAATCAGCCACAGGAAAGGGGGCTCAGGATGGGGGGACACATGTGTACCTGTGGCTGAATGCTGAGTTTTAAGCCAGCTTTTTCACTCTCTTTCACTTTCATCAAGAGGCTCTTTAGTTCCTCTTCACTTTCTGCATTAGAGTGGTATCATCTCCCTATCTGAGGCTGTTGATATTTCTCGTGGAAATCTTGACTCCAGCTTGTGATTCATCCAACCCCTAGCATTTTCCAAGATGTACTCTACATAGAAGTTAAATAAACAAAGTGACCATACATAGCCTTGTTGTACTCGTTTCCCAATTTGGAAGCAGTTATTTCACGTCAGGTTCTAACTGTGGCTTCTTGACCTGCATACAGATTTGTCAGGAGGCATGTAAGGTATTCTGCTATTCCCAGCTCTTTAAGAAGTTTCCAGTTTGTTGTGACCTACAAAATCAAAGTCTTTGGCGTAGTCAATAAAGCAGAAGTGGATGTTTCTCTGGAATTTCCTTGCTTTCTCTATGACCCAATGAATGTTGGCAATTTGATCTGTGGTTCCTCTGTTTTTTCTAAACCTGGCTTGTACATCTGGAAGTTCTTGATTCATGTACTGCTGCAGCCTGGCTTCATGGATTTTGAGCATAATCTTACTAGCTTGTGAGATGAGCACAACTGACTGGTAGTTTGAACATTATTTGGCATTGTCCTTCTTTGAGATTGGAATGAAAACTGACCTTTTCCAGTCTTGTGGCCAATGCTGACATATTGAGTACAACACTTTCACAGCATCATCTTTTAGGATTTTAAATAAATAGCTCAGCTGGAATTCCACCACCTCCACTAGCTTTGTTTGTAGTGCTAAGGCCCACTTGACTTCATACTCCAGGGTGTCTGGCTTTAGGTTAGTGACCATACCATCATGGTTATCCTGGTCATGAAGATCTTTTTTGTGTAGTTCTTCTGTGTATCCCTGCCACCTCTTCTTAACCTCTTCTGGCTCTGTTTCTGTCCTTTATCGTGCCTATCCTTGCATGAAATATTCCCTTGATATCCCCAATTTTCTTGAAGAGTTCTTTAATCTTTCCCATTCTGTTGTCTTCCCCTATTTCTTTGCATTGTTTATTGAAGAAAGCCTTCTTATCTCTTCTTGATATACGAAAAACTTACATAGCTTAATATCAAAAAACCAAACAACCCAATCAAAAAATGGGCAGAAAACCTAACCAGACATTTCTCTGAAAGACATACAGATGGCCAACAGGCGCATGAAAAGATGCTCAACATGGCTAATTATAGAGAAATGCAAATGAACACTACAGTGGAGCATTACCTCACACCAGTCAAAACGGGCATCACCGGGAAGTCTACAAATAATGCACTGGAGAGGGTGTGGAGAAAAGGCCACCACCTGCACTGCTGCTGGGAATGCAAATCGGTACAGACGCTGGAAAACAATACGGAGATTCCTTAAAAAACTAAAAACAGAGTTACTATAAGACCCAGCAATTCCATTCCTGGGCATATATCTAGAAAAGATGAACGGTCTAATTAAAAAAGATACATGTTCACTGCAGCACTATTTACAATAGCCACGGCATGGAAGCAACCTAAATATCTATCGACAGATGAATGGATAAAGAAGATACGGTGTGTGTGTGTGTATATATATACATATAGTGCATACAGACGCACATACAACGGAATATTGCTGTTGTTTAGTTGCTAAGTCGTGTCTGACTCTCTTGCATCCCCATGGGCTGCAGCCCGCCAGGCTCCTCTGTCCATGGGACTTCCCAGGCAAGAATACTGGAGTGGGTAGCCATTTCCTTCTCCAGGGATCTTCCTGACCCAGGCATCAGACCTGAGTCTCCTGCATTGGCAGGTGGATTCTTTACCACTAAGTCACCAGGGAAGCCCCACAGAGCCGTCATAAGAAAGAAATAATGCCATCTGTAGGAATATATATGGATGGACCTGGAGATCATCACTCTAAGTGAAGTCAGCCAGCCAAAGACAGATATCATACCACTTATGTGTGGAATCTAAAAGAAGGATACAAATGAACTTATTTACAACACAGAAACAGAGTCAGACTTGGAGAAAAAACTTATGGTTACCAAAGGGGAAAGGGGTAGGGAGGGCTACATTAGAAATTTATGGTTAACAGATATATATCACTATATATAAAACAGATAAAGACCTACTGTATAGCACAGGGAACTATATTCAATAATTTATAATAACCTAAAATAGAAAAGAATCTGGAAAAGAATCATTTTACACCGGAAACTAACACAACATTGTGAATTAACTACACTTCAATTTAAAAGAAGATAAAAAAGAACAAACATTTATAAATAGATAAGTCAATTGGAAAATGAAGAGAGAAAATGGGGAAACATGGGCAGGCTTGACCAACATTATAGGCTGAGTCACGTCCCTCCCAAACCTGTTATGTTGAAGTCCTAACCCTCAGTATGACCCAGGACCTCATTTGGAAGCAGGGTCACTAACTGCAGACATAATTGATCAAGGTGAAGTCACAATGGGGTTGGGTGGGCTCCCTATACAATACGACCGGTGTCCTTATACAAAGGGGAGACGCGGACAGGCATGCACACACAGGGAAAATGCTGTGTGGAGAGGAAGGCAGAGATGTGGTGGTAACTCCTTCAAGTGAAGGAGCCTCTGAAATTGACAGCAACCACCAGAAGCTAAGAGAGACGGCTGGGACTGACGTTCTCACAACCCTCAGAGGAAACCACCCCCTCCAATACCTGACGCTGAAACCTCTGGCCTCCAGCACTGTGAGGTGGCAAATTCTTGGTAAGCCACTCAGTTTGTGGTGTTCTATCACAGCAGCTAGAGCACACTAACAGAACCAACCAGACATTAAAACCCACTACAAAGCTATGGCAATTAAAATAAACAGACCGTCAAGCAGAACAGAGACCTCAGAGACAGTTCCACTTATCTGCACGGAACTTGACACATGATGAAGGCGGCACCACACGCCAGTAAGTGAACTTGAAGCAGTTTACTAGACGGACAAAAAGAACACGGGATCCCTGGGTAATGCCATATACAAAGGCTAACTCTTGGTAACAGTACAAACCTAACGTGAAAGGTTGAGACAACTCGCGTGGACTATCTCTGACACCTAGGCATGAGGAAGTTTCTAATACAAAACTTCCGAAGTGCAAACAAAGAATGTGAGAGTGCAAGCCGCTCAGTCGTGTGTGACTCTTTGTGACTGCACGGACTATACAGTCCATGGAACTCTCCAGGCCAGAATACTGCAGTGGGTAGCCGTTTCCTTCTCCAGGGGATCTTCCCAACCCAGGTCTCCTGCATTTCAGGCAGATTCTTTACCAGCTGAGCCCCAAGGGAAGCCCAAGAATACTGAAGTGGATAGCCTATCCCTTCTCCAGCGGATCTTCCGGACCCAGGAATAGAACCAGGGTCTCCTGCATTGCAGGTGGATTCTTTACCAACTAAGCTATCACGGAAGCCCCCAAAGTGCTAACCATATGTGAAAAATCAACACATTAGACTACATCAAAACCAGGGACTTAAGGATAGTAGATGACTAGGAGAAGATACTTACAATCTGTAGACCGGTAAAGGGCTAATATTTACACTATACATTACTACTCATCAACAAGAAAAAGAGAAAACACAAAAGAAATAAAGGACAAAAAATATGAACAGGTAAGCCACAAAGAGGAAACATAAATGGCTAACTGCCACATGAAAGGATGCTCAAGCTCACGAGACTGAGAAATGAATAGTAAAACAATTGTACACTCACTCACAATACAGGTGCCACATGGCACAGCTGGAGGGAGTGTGCGTTGGTGCAGCCCTTCTGCAAAGCAGTGTGGCTGGACTTGTGCAAACCAGGAACACAAAGGAAGAAAGAAGCGTCTGGCTGGGAGGACACTACGATTATGTCTGCCAGAGAGATTCTCCCAGGTTTCAAAGGGAGATGGGTACGCTACTTGCCAGGGTGTGGCTTGTGCTAGCATAGCGAAGGAAGACCGTCTGTCCGTCACTGGGCAAGAAAGTGCAGTCGGTACACACACTGGGGAGCTAAAGTGTATTAAGAAGCCAACACCAGACAAGTACGCAGATGAATGTCACACTGAGGCAGAAGAAGGAAAAAGAGCGCCACAGCACAATACCACTGATGGAAACTAAAATTTGTATCTCCGAATGGTACACGTTTTAGAGTGATAAGTACAAATGAAGAGATAAACGCTTTCGAATGCTGGGCTACGGAAAAGAGGATGGGAGTGGGGTGGGGGGTAAAAGGAAACAAGAAAACAGGCGGGATGTTTCTTTCTAGTGCTCCAACCAGGGAGCCAAGTGTTGACGCCACCTCCTGCATCCGGAGCCCAGAGGGACAAAGAGTGTGAAGCAGAATTCTAGCAGCGCTAGAGGGACGTGGGGGTGGGCCTTGGAATCCAGCTATGCTGTGCTGACTCTGCACACAGCCGTTTGGCGATGCCAAAGCAGGTATCATGAGCCTTGCGAGTTATGGCCGACATTAAGTCAAACTGTCACTTGCCCAAACTTGGAAGACGGAATCCATGTCCACTGTGTCAGGGCTTTGTGTGATGTGGACACAAAGCCAATTCCCACCTGGACTTTGTGAAACATCTGTAAGTTAATGGCCTTGACTTCCTCCAGCTGCTGGCGCAGGGCGACTAGAGTGTCCTGCTTTTCATGGGTGTCCTTTTCTAGCAGCTTCATTGCAATCTCCATTTCGGTTTTCATTCCAATTTGTAACTCCAGTTCTTTTTCTAGTTCCTTAAAGGATATTAATAAGGAGAATATTATTAAAGTAGGTCCGAGAAATGAACTTAACTGATACTGTATTTTGGGCCGTGCTGAAAATACGAAGGTCAGAATAGGTTAGGGAGATGCAGACAAGTCTGTCTGGAGCATAACTAGATTTAATTTTACCCCTTTTCTCATTTTACAATGAACACCGGCTCAGCATCAAGTCAACAGAAAGTAGGTAGGTGGCAATGAGGAATACTCCAGGAATATTTTTTTTAACACGTTAAGAGCCTTATTTCCATAAAACTAATTCATTTTAAAGAAGGCTGAACCAGGTGTCTGCAAAGTGCTGATAGAAGTTAGCTCACAGGGAATGAACTGGGAAATCTTCCCGACACACTCACCAGGCGGGCTTTCCTCTCCTGCTTCAGCTGCTTCCACACATCGTTGTACATTTCATCCAGACCTTGCCGAGTCTGCTTGTAAGTCTCCAGCTCAACTTTTGTATCTTGTTTTGTTATCTGTGACCAAACAAGAGCACCAGAGGAATGGTTTGTTTACAAAGCAAGCTAACTACTGGGTTGGCCAAGTACAAAGTATTTTAACGCATTATTGGCTGGGGAATTATTGCAGAAACTAATGCCTGTGACTGGCGATTTGTTATGTAAGTGAGTAATGAAACACTCTGGTCAATCACGTTCAGGTAACAAAAGATATATTAATACATCTCTGGTCAGTAAGTTGCTAAAATATACCAAATATATGTTTCAAAAAGTAGCATAATTTCTAATTTCTATTTTTTAAAATAATAATAGAGAAAAGTTAAAATTTTAAAGATATTTGAATGTGTCTGAACTTGAAGGATGAAAGCAAACTAATAGATTTTTGAAAAGGTGGGCTCAGAAACTATTTAATTTTCCTTAAAACAGAAAAGTTGTTCTGAGTGGGAAAGGTCCCCATTCAATATTTAGCTAGCATAATTTTTGGCACTGGGTAAATTTCGAGATGAATCAGATACAGTCTCTACCCTCTAGTCACTGGGTGAGACAGCTGCAAGTCAGCAGTTCTACAAAACAGCAAATGGCTTCTATAGTGGAGGGAGACGCGACGAGTGATGAGAACACAGGAGAAGGGCCCAGGACCACTGCTGGGCACCGGGGCGGCACCACAGGGGCCTGCGCGCACAAGAGGAGCTGAGGAGGGAACAGTAACTTTCACTTACAAAGGCCTGGAGGCACTTGGGAAACCCCAAGTGGTCCAGGTGGCCTGAGAGTGACATGAGGGTACCAAGGCATCTTTGAAACAGAGCATCTTAGCACGTTTCAAGCTTGAGGTCTGTGATGGACATGTCTGAGTGCCTGCAAGGCCCATTTCTCACCTCTACGCTTTTTTCACTTTTCTCACGAATTAATTCATTTTGTTCTCTTAATTGTTGCTGTTCTTCTTGGAGTGAACAAATTCGGTCTGTTGCGGCTGAAAGCTTATTAAGAAAGATTTTTATATTTCTTAACATCAAAATGAATCTTACTGCTCAAATTAAAAGCTAACATTTAGCACCCTCAAAATTGACAATGCATTTTCACATATGTGAATTTTGTTTTTTAATCCTTGTCTTGAATTAGGTAATACAGTCACAAAATTCCAAAGATAAAAAAACAGACAGCAAAATCTCTCTCCCACCCTTGCCCCAGTGATGTCTGCCCTTCCCAGATACTTTTTCACAAAAATGACAATATACCATCTATTTCACATGGGCAAAGATTTATGGACACAAAATATTAGAAACAGCCTGAACATCCAATACTAGAAATGGTTTAACAAATCACAGTGACAGCAAAAAAAGAAACAAGTAGTTATTAAAATATTTATAAAAACTTTTAATGACTTGAGAACATATTTATGATATAATAAAATAAAGAAGGTTATAGAGTATGTTCTCATGACTAGTTTAACAACAACAACAACAACAACAACGGACCTCCCTGGTGGGGGTAAAGACTTGGTGCTCCCAATGAAGGGGACACGGTTTTGATCCCTCATTGGGGAACTAACACCCCACGTGCCACATGGCATGGCCTAAAACAAAACAAAACAAAACCCCAAAACTTAAAAATGCTTAAGAAGAAAATCAAAAGCAAACAAACAAAACTTAGGACACGATGGGGATGCTATATACCAAATGTTAAAAAGAGCTGTCATTTAGCCAAGGGATTATGGGTTTCCTGCCCCCTCCCCGCCATTCTTTTTAGTTTTTCTAGCCAATGAGCAAAAGTATATCTTATCACTAGAGAGATAATTAATGAATGTGGGAGTATAATCACAACCAAACCACTAAAGATGTGCCTGAGGAAAACATCTTCCTTGCCTTGAATGAGTTAACATAGTTTAGGGAAAAGTATATAGGAGCAGGTGCCTTCATGGGTGCCTACATTCACAAGTAGTGAACCCCAACCAGCTTGGCCTTATCCAGCCTCTGAACCAGCCTCGAGAGAGAAGGTGAGGCTGGGTAAGGAAAAAGAAGCAAGACGTGTGCCCCCAGCGTGTGGCTGTGCTCTTAGCGTCATTCACGAACGGGGGGCCCTGAAGCCTTCTCTTGGTCAATGCATCTAGGTCCACTCGGACTCAGAAGCCAGGACTGAGGTTTCTAAACATAACTTCTGTGCCCAAGCTAAAAACTGTAAGGCTTGAAAGGAGGTGCTAGTTGCTACAAGGGAAGAAGCAGGCAAAAACCATATGGTAATTCCAGTCCTACTCTCTGAGGACACAGAGAGCACGCCCTGAGTGAGAGGTGTACTTTTCTCTAAAGCACATTTTCTATTACAACTGTTTGCTTTTGAAGAAAAAATAACCCAGTTGTTCAGTTTCAAAAGCTAAATTAGACCTTCATTCAAAGTGTGCCAACTCCCCTCAGAGTGGGAGAAAATATTCGCAAACAAAGTAACTGATAAGGGATTAATCTCCAAAATATACAAACAACTCATGCAGCTCAGTACTAAAAAAAAAAAAAAAAAATCCAATCAACAAATTGGTAGAAGATGTAAACAGACATTTCTCCAAAGACATACAGATGGCCAAAAAGCACATGAAAAGATGCTTAACATCACTAGTTACTAGAGAAATGCAAATCAAAACTACAGGTCAGAATGGCCATCGTAAGAAACCTACAGACCGTAAATACCAGGGAGGGTGCGGATAAAAGGAAGCCCCCTCACACTGTTGGTGGGAATGTAAACTGTGCGGCCACTGTGGAGGACAGTGTGGAGGTTCCTTAAAAACTACTCCTAGAGCTGCCGTGACCCAGCAATGCCACGCCTGGGCGTGCAGCAGAGAAATCCAGAACGCGAGGTTCATGGACCCAGTGTTCACTGCAGCACTGACAAGAGCCGGGACACCGAGGCAGCCTGGATGTGCAGCAGGAGAGGAGGGATAAAGAAGGTGCGGGACATGTACACAATGGAAAAGAAAAGAATGAAATGGTGCCAACTTGCAGAAACATGGATGGACCCAGAGACTGTCATATCGAGTGAGGTAAGTCAGACAGAGAAAGGCAAACATCACATGATACTGTTTATATGTGGAAACTGAAAAACGGGTACAAATGAACTTATATAGAAAATGGAAAGGGTTACAGATATAGAAAACAAACTCATGGTTCCCAGGGGTAAACGGGGGAGGAAACGGGTAAACTGGAAGACTGAGACTAACATATGCACACTGCCATATATGAAATAGTCAACTAATAAGGACCTACTGTATAGCACCAGGGAAGGCAGTGGCACCCCACTCCAGCACTCCTGCCTGGAAAATCCCACGGACGGAAGAGCCTGGTGGGCTGCAGGCCATGGGGTCGCTAGGAGTTGGACAGACTGAGCGACTTCACTTTCGCTTTTCACTTTCATGCATTGGAGAAGGAAATGGCACCCCACTCCAGTGTTCTTGCCTGGAGAATCCCAGGGACCGGGGAGCCTGGTGGGCTGCCCTCTATGGGGTCGCACAGAGTTGGACACGACTGAAGCGACTTAGCGGCAGCATAGCACAGGGAACTCTACTCAATACTATGCAATGGTCTATACGGGGAAAGAATCCAAAGAGTGGGTGTGTGTATTTATATAACTAATTCACTTCGCTGTACACCTGAAACTAACGTAACATTATAAACCAACTACACTTCAATAAAAATGATTTAAAAAACCCTAAAACAACAACAACAAAAAACAAAGCATGCCACCTCATCTGGGAAAGAGTGAATCTGCTTGTTCTAAAATCAGCTAAGGTCTCTCTGAGTGCCTCTGCATGCCACGTGTCAGGCAAGGCACGTTTATGTGGTATTAACCTAATGTAATCTATACAGCACTACGGAAAGGCATGAATTATCACCCAATTTGGAGATGAGGAAGTGAGGCCCAAAGGCCCACTCCATCCCCAGAGGAATCTGAGTGCTCCAGTCCTAAATGCGATGAAGTCTCTCCTGTGACGCTCATCTCTGAACTTCGCCTCCTCTCACAAATCTGAGCTCCTCTCCTGAAAGCTGTTCGGTCATGGCCCTGAGAAGAGTGTAGGAAGTCTGCAGTGAGCCTTACACTGGAGTCCTCACTAACAGGCGTGCTCTGCGACTCCTCCCGGCCGTGAGCTGCCCCACGCCATGGGCGGCCGTCCTCCGGCCGCTCTCGCAGCGCCTCCCTCCCAGTGAGAGCTGGGGGGCCCGAGCAGCCCGGGACCGCTACCTGCGGGCGCGCACCCCTCCTGCTAGCAGGAGGCGAGCTGTGTCCACCGAGCGGACGGCCGGGCGCGGGCAGCAAGCCTCTTCCTCGGCCTCAGCCCTCCTTCTTCCTGGCCCTTCATTCTCTCTCTTCCTAGTGAGAAAGCAGAGAAAGACCACACTGTGGGGAGACGGGCTCCATGTGCCAGCGAGGCTGAACCACCAAAGGGGCGGGTAAGGGTACTTCCACCCCATGGCAGAGCCTGCGCCTTCCGACAGCAGGGAGACACACTCATCACAGCACATGTGGTAGAAGAGGAAGAGAAAGCATGTTCACAAGAGGGCCTGCACTTGTCTCCTACTGGGCCACTGTGGCGTGACGAAGCCTAAGTCACCGAGAGCTGGCTTGCAGTCAGCTGCACTGGCTCATGGGAGTCCTGGCCAGGGCAGAACATAGACATTCCGAGGATGAGAAATTCTGAGAGCGCCTGTCCTGTCTGCAGCTCCACCCAAGGTTAGCACTTCCCATTCCTGCCAGTGAGCAGCTCTGGTGAGATATACCAACCATACCAATTCTCTTAGCCTTGGGTCATTCTGGTTTAAGCATTTCAGGAAGTTACAAACCTCTTCTTGAAGCTTTGAATTAGTCTTTTCCAAGCCATCTATCTTGGTTTGAAGATCCCCAACTGTGCAGCTGTAAAACACAAAATATTAAGTAAATGTGAACCGATGAAGGTTGTCTTCCCAATTTTTAAACAATGAGAATAGAGATTTCCAGATTTCCTGTATGAAATGGAGAGTCAAAGGGTTTCCAATTAACTCATAGATGAGGATTCTAAATATATATGTATATTAACTGAAAAATTTTCAATGTTTTCTTCCCCAACTATGCTGCCCATTTGTTTTTTAGCCAACTGGAAAGAAAACAAGAGTTTCTCCCAACACAATAGATGGGAACCAAAATGCCCTGGCAGTCATCCATCTAAAGTAATATTCATACCAAGATATTGGTACTTTTGGGTAGTAGGCTCAAAGTTGATTTTTAAATCTTTTTTATACTTTGTCCCATTTTTCACATACTCTTCAAGTAACATGCTCTACTTTCATACTGAAAAATATACAAAAACCTAGTGTAGATTTCATAAACAACAACAATAGCTACAACAATAATAGTAGTAATTTTCTTTTTGGATGATGGCTCTCTTTTGAGGCTCTCTTTTGGTTTAAGCATTTTAAATGCATCAACTTATGTAATCCTCCCCACAATTCTGTGAGGCAAATTTTATTGTTAATCTATATTACAGATGAGGAAACCATAAATTTGCATTGAAAAACTAAGTTCATACCCCTATGAACCCAGGAAGTCTGCCTCTAGAACCTACACTTTTAGGCAACAGATCCTACTACCAAAAACTGATGTTTTTTGTGATGGGGATGTGTACCAAGAAACAAATCTTTCAAGGCTAGTGAACCAAGGTTCAAGAATCAGGTGGGAGAAAGATAAAAATACAAATTGACACAAAATGAAAAGGCACAAAACAAAAGATATGGAAGAATTACAAGTTTAAAGAGTATGGCATTTTCAGTTCTGTACTGACTATATAACTCACAAAGTATCAACAAAATTGCTATTTTTTCTTAGGAAACATAAATTTCCAAACATAAATCTTAGAACAAATCTTAGAAAACATAAATTACCAAAAAAGATATATCCTCAAGAGGAGAATATCCTCACTAGAGAAGGGAATGGCAAACCACTTCAGTATTCTTGCCTTGAGAACCCCATGAACAGTATGAAAAGGCAAAAAGATAGGACACTGAAGACGAAACTCCCCAGGTCAGTAGGTGCCCAATATGCTACTGGAGATCAGTGGAGAAATAACTCCAGAAAGAATGAAGGGATGGAGCCAAAGCAAAAACAACTCCCAGTTGTGGATGGGACTGGTGATAGAAGCAAGGTTCGATGCTGTAAAGAGCAATATTGCATAGGAACCTGGAATGTTAGGTCCATGAATCAAGGCAAATTGGAAGTGGTCAAACAGGAGATGGCAAGAGTGAACGTCAACATTCTAGGAATCAGCAAACTAAAATGGACTGGAATGGGTGAATTTAACTCAGATGACCATTTTATCTACTACTGTGGGCAGGAATCCCTTAGAGGAAATGGAGTAGCCATCATAGTCAACTAAAGATTCCCAAATGCAGTACTTGGATGCAATCTCAAAAACAACAGAATGATCTCTGTTCGTTTCCAAGGCAAACCATTAAATGTCACAGTAATCCAAGTATATGCCCCGACCAGTAATGCTGAAGAAGCTGAAGTTGAACAGTTCTAAGAAGACCTACAAGACCTTCTAGAACTAACACCCAAAAAAGATGTCCTTTTCATTATAGGGGACTGGAATGCAAAAGTGGGAAGTCAAGAGATACCTGGAGTAACAGGCAAATTTGGCCTTGGAGTACGGAATGAAGCAGGGCAAAGGCTAATAGAGATCTGCCAAGAGAATGCACTGGTCATAGCAAACACCTTCTTCCGACAACACAAGAGAAGACTCTACACATGGACATCAGCAGATGGTCAACACCAGTATCAGATTGATTATATTCTTTGCAGCCAAAGATGGAGAAGCTCTATGCAGTCAGCAAAAACAAGACTGGGAGCTAACTGTGGCTCAGACCATGAACTCCTTATTGCCAAATTCAGACTTAAATTGAAGACAGTGGAGAAAACCACTAGACCATTCAGGTATGACCTAAATCAAATCCCTTATGATTATACAGTGGAAGTGAGAAATAGATTTAAGGGACTAGATCTGATAGATAGAGTGCCTGATGAACTATGGACAGAGGTTCGTGACATTGTACAGGAGACAGGAATCAAGACCATCCCCATGGAAAAGAAATGCAAAAAAGCAAAATGGATGTCTGAAGAGGCCTTACAAATAGCTGTGAAAAGAAGAGAAGCGAAAAGCAAAGGAGAAAAGGAAAGATATACCCATCTGAATGCAGAGTTCCAAAGAACAGCAAGGAGAGATAAGAAAGCCTTCCTCAGCAATCGATGCAAAGAAATAGAGGAAAACAATAGAATGGGAAAGACTAGAGATCTCTTCAAGAAAATTAAAGAGATACCAAGGGAATATTTCATACAAAGATGGGCTGAATAAAGGATATAAATGGTAGGGACCTAATAGAAGCAGAAAATATTAAGAAGAGGTGGCAAGAATACACAGAAGAACTGTACAAAAAAGATTTTCACGACCCAGATAATCATGATGGTGTGATCACTCACCTAGAGCCAGACATCCTGGAATGTGAAGTCAAGTGGGCCTTAGGAAGCATCACTACAAACAAAGCTAGTGGAGGTGATGGAATTCCAGTTGAGCTATTTCAAATCCTGAAAGATGATGCTGTGAAAGTGCTACACTCAAGATGCCAGCAAATCTGGAAAACTCAGCAGTGGCCACAGGACTGGAAAAGGTCAGTTTTCATTCCAATCCCAAAGAAAGGCAATGCCAAAGAATGCTCAAACTACCGCACAATTGCACTCATCTCACACGCTAGTAAAGTAATGCTCAAAATTCTCCAAGCCAGGCTCCAGCAGTACGTGAACAGTGATGTTCAAGCTGGTTTTAGAAAAGGCAGAGGAACCAGAGATCAAATTGCCAAAATCCAATGTATCATCGAAATAGCAACAGAGTTCCTGAAAAACATCTATTTCTGCTTTATTGACTATGCCAAAGCCTTTGACTGTGTGGATCACAATAAACTATGGAAAATTCTGAAAGAGATGGGAATACCAGACCACCTGACCTGCCTGTTGAGAAATCTGTATGCAGGTCAGGAAGCAACAGTTAGAAGTGGACATGGAACAACAGACTGGTTCCAAATAGGAAAAGGAGTACGTCAAGGCTGTATATTGCCACCCTGCTTATTTATCTTATATGCAGAGTACATCATGAGAAATGCTAGGGTAGAAGAAGCACAAACTGGAATCAAGATTGCTGGGAGAAATATCAATAACCTCAGATATGCAGATGACACCACCCTTATGGCAGAAAGTGAAGAGGAACTGAAAGCCTCTTGATGAGAGTGAAAGAGGAGAGTGAAAAAGTTGGCTTAAAGCTTAACATTCAGAAACTAAGATCATGGAATCCGGTCCATCACCTCATGGCAAATAGATGGGGAAACAGTGGAAACAGTGTCAGACTTTATTTTTCTGGGCTCCAAAATCACTGCAGATGGTGACTGTAGCCATGAAATTAAAAGACGCTTACTCTTTGGAAGGAAAGTTATGACCAATTTAGATAGCATATTCAAAAGCAGAGACATTACGTTGCCAACAAAGGTCTGTCTAGTCAAGGCTATGGTTTTTTCAGTGGTCATGTATGGGTGTGAGAGTTGGAGTATAAAGAAAGCTGAGCACTGAAGAATTGATGCTTTTGAACTGTGGTGTTGGAGAAGACTCTTGAGAGTCCCTTGGACTGCAAGGAGATTCAACCAGTCCATCCTAAAGGAGATCAGTCCTGGGTGTTCATTGGTAGGACTGATGTTGAAACTGAAACTCCAATACTTTGGCCACCTGATGCGAAGAGCTGATTCATTTGAAAAGACCCTGATGCTGGGAAAGATTGAGGGCAGGAGGAGAAGGGGACAACAGAGGATGAGAAGGTTGGATAGCATCACTGACTCAATGGACATGGGTTTGAGTGGACTCTGGGAGTTGGCCATGGACAGGGAGGCCTGGCGCGCTGCAGTTTATGGGGTTGCAAAGAGTCGGACACAAGTGAGCCACTGAACTGAACTGAACAAGAGGAGAAAAGCTAGATGAACTAACAACCAAGGAAAGACTAAAAAGCTGGCAAAGTATTGCCACTATACAGGCACTTCAAATTTTCAAGGAGCTCATGAAGCAGAAGGTATTCCCAGGCACAGAAATAAGGCAAAGCTTTCTGATTCATTTTGCGAGGCTGCACTGAGACCATACCAGAAGGAAAACGATGGAACAATTACATTAGATTATGCCTTAAGAGAATGATTAAATCATTAACGCTATGATCAAGTAGTTTATCCCTGGGGAAAAAATACATTAGTAAACTGTATCATGTCAATAGATTAGAGGGACAAAAGTCAAGCTTAACTTAATGAATGCTAAAAGGCATTTGATAAAATTCAACATGTATTTCTTACAAAAGTTCTCAATAAACTAGGAATGAATTAAGAATCTCTCTCTCAAAACAACAGTCAGCATCATACCTCAGAGAGCTCAGAAATACGCTTCCTACATACTCCTTCCTTACATAAAGGATCTGAACACGCCAGATCCTTGGCCTGATTCATTGGCTTTGGGGGTCACAGGCTGCTCCCACAGAGCACTGCTAATGTGCACAGTAAATTTTCTAAATGGGTTAAGGGTTCAGAGAGAGAATTGTATCTCCCAAAAATGTCAGGCTGAGAATCTCCATCCATTCCCCTCAACACCTGCAGCAACTAGTGTTTCATGACACACAGGAGCAGCTTTCCAGTTAAAAAGAAAACTCAAGATAAAGATACCTGCTTTCAAAAAAAAAAAAAAAAACCTTGCTATTAAATCACTAGTGAATTGCTTTCAAAGGTCTAACCCAGTGGTTTTCAACTCCTTTTCCTGCTCAGCACACTGGAGGGATGTGTGCTGATTCCCGGCAGCAATAGTGCTTTCTAGGCAGTGATCTCCAACTAAGTTGTTGTAGGCTGATGGGTGGAGAGTCCGGTTTCATTCATTCCTCTCTAAGTTGCATAACTACACAGAACAAGGGACCAAAGGATTCCCCAAAGAAATCATACTTCTATAACCTGTACACATGAGCACTGAATGACAATCTTTCTTCCTGATTAGGAAAAAAGGTAGTTATAAATATACGGCAACTCAAGAAAGTCCCATGAGGCAATCATTGGGCACTGAGAATGAACACTGGGCAAAGAAGGGAGTCCTACCTTAAGTGCCGGTTAAGTTCCTCCACATAATTTTTTTGATCAAGGACATCTGTGATTCTTTCATGCCTTTAAAAAAGGGCATAAAAATAGAGAAATTATTTTTTTGCAGTGAACAGGTGTAAAAAATGCATTTACTTATTTGGCTGCATTTGGTCTTTTTGATGCAGCATATGGACTCTGCAGTTGTGGCGCGCGGGCTTAGTTGCTTCCTGACATGTAGGATGTTAGTTCCCTGACCCAGGATGGAACCTGTGTCCCCTGCATTATCAGGTGGATTATTTTTACCACTGGGACACCAGCGAAGTCCCAAGGAATTCCTTTTACTCAGGGCTAATACTCTGTAGTTGTCCCCCAACCTTCCAGTTACATTGTCTGAGTACCAACGTCATTAATGCCATCAGGAGACCAAGAGACAGTCAGAGTGGAGTCACGTCTACACGGTCCTGAGTGAACCAGCACGACTGGCTGGGAAGACATGGAACACACTGGAAAGGCTGCCTGGAAAGGACCCTCCCTACAGATGGTCCTCCCACCTCATCCCTAGCATTTGAGAATGCCAACCAGGATTCAAGGTGGAAACACCAAAATCCATACGCGAATGGCTCCCAAGGTAGGAGATGAAGCAGCCCTCGGTATACTGAAGGAAAAGAAGCTGGCTCATAAAAGAAGATCACAAGGCTCTTCAAAACACAAAGCTCATTAGTCTGGGTTTGAAAAAAAAAAAAAAGACATTGGGAATTCCTTGGTGGTCCAGTGGTTAGGGCTCTGTGCTTTCAATGCCAAGGGGGTGGGTTCAATTCCTGGTTAGGAAACTAAGATCCTTAAATCCATGCAGTGTGACAAATAAAACAACACCAAAAAATGCCATATGTATTTATATATATAAAAAAAAGACTAAGATTTTAAAGTTAGCCTCCCCCCACCAATTTCTTTACATACGTATGTACGTAAATGAGATTATTCAACCCACACTCATGCCGCAGGTGCTGGATTTATTGGTCAGTATAGTTTATTATTATTATTTTAACCTTTCTGCCCTCACATAGCTTTCCCAGGTGACACATATGGAGAGCCTGTTGAGTAGCCTCTGTGCATATAATCATAATATCGATCTATATTTTTATACATAGTATATGCAATTAAAATATAAAACAGATTTGGAGGTTTAAAAAAAATGGGATATATATACTTCTCAGTATTATACTTTTCTCACTCAATAATACCTGTGGAAATCCCTCTAAATCTACTATACACTAGCTAAAATTTGCTTTTTCTCGTGTCTGTGTAATATACCACAGTGTGGAATATTTTGGATTTTCCACAATTCATTCAATTACAGATGTCCCTAAGTGTCCACAGGGGACGTATTCCAAAACCTCTGTGGATACCAAAATCTGCAACTACTCAAGTCTCTCATAAACATGGCATAGCACGGCTGACCCTCTATATCTGTGGGTTCAACATCTGCAGGTATGAAAGGCTGACTGCGTTCCCTTCAAGGTGGATCATCAGCTCATTTCCAGTTCTTTTCGACATTAAGAATATATTTTTAATTCCAAGTGAGCAAATCTTAGCACTCTGTGTGCATAAAGCATGCCCTCCTTGGTAAGGCGCGCTGCCAGGACACTGAGACCAGAAGAGTGCTCAATACGAAGGTGTGTGAAGGACAAGTGGTGGCTGTTTCTGGGAGAGGATTCAAACACAGCCCAAGGGTCTACAGTGAGGCCCTCCCACACCTGTGCTCAGGTCTGTGTGCCTCTCTAGAAGTGACCTATGTATATGGAAGTACAACACAGAAACACAAGTGTTATGTCTTCTTTAATATAACATAGATTTTAGCATGTTATACACATTGTTTGCTTTTCTTTCTTTTCTGTCTCTTTCTTCAGGGTGACTTCTCTGAATGCTCTTGTTAACAAGACGCATGCTTGTTAACAAGGATGAAGTAGAGTTACATGCGGCGTGAAAAGACATCCAAGACACCCTGTGATCAAAGAGTAAGTCTAGTGGCAACCTAAATATGTAATAGTGCTTTTCCATTTACATCCAAACAATCTATAAAGCAAACTACACTACCAACAAATATACATCTGCAAGGCATTAATAAAAAAAGACTTGGAAGGACTCATGCATGAGTAGCTTCCTCTGAAGAAGGAGGCGGGGAGTGGGACTGAGATGGAGACTCGGGGATAGTGTGGATGGGGAAATTGCCCTTGTACGCTCTATTCTTCCTCAGAGCCTAATTCCTTGGACAACAAGAACAGTCACGTATTACCATTGTAATTAAAAACAGCTAAATAAAACTAAAATTTCAAACAGTGCAAAAACAAAAGTAGCATTCTTTGTCAGCAGTTACATGAAAGGATGCTCAACATCACTAATTATCAGGAAATGCAAAACAAAACTGCAATATGGCAACACCTCATACCTGTTAGGATGGTTGTCACTGAAAAGACAAGAAATAATAAGTGTTGGCCAGGAAGCAGAGAAAAGAGAACTCTTGTGCAGGGTTGGTGGGTATGAAAATGAGTACAGCCACTGCGGAAAACAGTATGGCAGCTTCTCAAAAAGTTAAAACTAGAACTACTAAATGATTCAGCAATTCCACTTCTGGGTATTTACCCAAATAAAGTGAAAACTTACATGAATACATATATGCACCCCCACACTCATGGGAGTGTTACTTACAATAGCCAAGATACAGCAACAACCGTCCTGATAGCTCAGCTGGTAAATCAGGAATCTGCCTGCAGTGCAGAAGACCCCGGTTTGGTTCCCGGGTAGGGAAGATCCACTGGAGACGGGATAGGCTACCCACTCCAGTATTCTGGCCTGGAGAATTCCATGGACTATATTTTCCATGGGGTTGCAAGGAGTCGGACACAACTGAGCGACTTTCACTTCACTCCTTTAGAGCAACAACCTAAGTGTCCATCAATAGATGAATGAAGAAAATGTAGTGTATTTATATAATAAAATAGTATTCATCCATAAAAAAAATCCTACCATTTCTGACAACATGAGTGCATTTGAGGGCATTATGCCAAGTGAAATAAGAAAAATAGTGAAAGATAAATACCTTATGATCTTACTTATCTGTGGAATCTAAAACAAACACACACAGAACCAAGCTCACAGATACAGGGACTGGTGGTGGTTGCCAGAGGCTGGGGAGTGGGGGAGAAGGGGAATGGGGTCATAAGGTACAAACTTCCAGTTATAAAATAAAGGAGGCTTAGTGAGGCAACGTGCAGCATGGTGACTCCCGTTAATAGCAGTTTATATATATAGTGAATGTATATAATTAAGTATAGCTAGTGACCATAGTTAATAGTACAACTGCATATGTGAAAGTTGCTAGGACAGTAGATCCAAAAAGCTCTTGTCACAAGAAAAAAATTCTTTTGTAACTAACTATGTTAAGGTCATGGATGTGCGCTATATGTACTGTGGGGACCACTTTACAATACATACAAATATCAGACCATTATGTTGTACACCTGAAAATAATATAATGTTATATGTCAATTACACCTCCATTTTTGAAAGAGTAGCATTCTTTGCTAGAATTTCATTAAAATCACGAAGAGCAGCATACAGTGCAGAACTTACTCTTTGCGGCCGTCTAGATCCTGCACGTCTTTAATGTAGAGAGAAAAATCGATCACTCCAACCTGATTGAAAGAAAAGGCACCAGTGTAAATGGAAGATAATTCCCCCACTTTCCACACACCTTACTACCTTTAAAATTCGTGGTGTTTATACGCCTATCTCTTTCCTCAACAGTCAGTTAGATGGATGAGCTTAAAGTAGCAATCAAGCAAACAAACCGAAAGAAAAATAACCCCATCATCTTCGAGAAGAAAACCTTACTAAAAATCAGAATTCAAGGGAATATTCTGAAGTTTTACCACTTAGTAATGATTAGTTTTTCTGTCTTTATTCAACAATCACATTGTTGACAAAGATCAACAAAGTTCTTCGGGTACAAAGTAATAAAAAAAAAAAGAGAGAGAGAGAGAGACCTGGATCTTTAAAGTGGTGACTTCAGCTGATAACTCTGACTCCTTCTTTCCCCAAGTTGGGATGAAAAGGTCCAGTCTGTATTTCAGGGAAAATCCTCTGCTATAGGGAACTAGGGAGGTCCAAGATCCCTCAACATCTCAAAGTTAGGTGCTTTGTCCAGAAATAAAGCACCTGAGTCAGAGTGAATGACAGCCCTAGCCTGCCATCACGGACTCCAGTGAAAGTGAAGCCATTCCTTTGAAATACAGGATAATTGGGTCCATCAAGACAGAAATATGTAAATCAGTCACATTATAGCCATATTGCAGAACCCTCTGCAACCATAACAAAGAACACAGGGAATGAAAATGTAATGAAACGAAGAAAGCTCCAGGATAAAATTTTAAGTCAAAGAATACTATGTACAGCATTAACCCCAATTATATATATAGAGTATAGCAACCCCACTTATGTTAAAAGCCAGAGCTGTATGTGACGTCTTCTGCAGCTTCCCTGTTGAGCCTCCCACCAATCTCCATTCCCAACCCTTGAACCTGGGTGGCCTTACTACCTTTCTTAATGAGCAGAAAGCAGCAGGAAGGAGGCTGTGACTTTTCAGCTAGGTTAACAAAGGCAGTACACACTTCGTCCTGGCTCTTTCCCTTGGGCACATGCCTCTGAAGTTCTGAGCTTCTACGGGAAAAGTCTGGCTACCTTGAGGCACCACGCTGGAGAGCATGTGGAGAGACCAAATGCAGACAGAGATGCCCAGGAAACCCCTGCTGCTCCAGCGCCTGCTCACTGCCCTTCTCAACTCAGAGGGCAGTGACAGCACAGGCCTTCAGCCACTTCAGTCCTAGCCACCAACTGCCTATAATCATAGGTGTCCTTCAGAATCAACCTGCTGAGCCCAGCTACCCATCAACTATGAGTGACTGCTATTTTTAGTGTGACTGTTAATTTGTTACACTGCAATAGAAAGCCAGGAAAGATTTAGTCAGAAACAAAAACCTACGTACACATAAATGCATAGAAAAAGTAGTCCCTCAAGTTTTTACATCACCTGTGGGGACAAAGTGGGACTGAAGGAGGAGGAGAAAAGGGAAGCTGAAATGGTAATACCAGCAAGTTTTAACAAACATTTACAGAAAAATAATTCTTGCTATAACCAACTTTTGCAGAAAATAAGAAGGAAAAGAATATTATCCAGCTTATTTTATGAGGTTATATAATCCTGACACTGAAAAGTTACCAAGACAGTATAGAAAGGGAAGATTCAGACAAGTGTCACTTGTAAGTAGAGACACAAAAATCCCAAATAAACCACAGACATTAAGTCTAGGAGTACACTAAAAGTATATGTACGATGACCAAATAAGATTTATTTTAAGAATGCAGGAATAATGTCACAATAGGAAGCCCAAGAATTAATTCAATTATAATTATGGGCTAAAAATGGATATGACATCTCAATAGATGCCAAAAAGTGTTGGATAGCATTCAATATTCATTTTTTAAAAATTAATTTCTTTATTTTAATTGGAGGCTAATTCCTTTACAATATTGAGGTGGTTTTTGTCATAGGGTTTGGGACGGCGGCACACACGTACACCTGTGCCTGATACATGTCAATATTCATTTTTAAATAAAAATGCAAAGTTAGAAGAGAACAGCACTTTCTAAACATGAAAAAGAGGGTCTCTCAGACAGCAGCAGCAAATACTCATGCTTCATAGTGACATGCAAGAGGCATTATGTGGACGATAAGAATAGGCCAGGGGCTCAATCACATCTATTATTTAATAAAAATCCCAGACAAATTTTTATTTTGGAATCTGACAAAATAAATGATGTTCAAGGTCATCTGGCAGAATAGAAAATGGACAGCCTCAACTAAATCTGAAAATGTGGCATAAAAAAGTAGGTAGGAGGTGAACTGCCAGAGCATAAAACACACTATATGGCTTTGGTAGTTTAAAGGCTATGTTACTAGCATAGAAATAAAAAGATCCAGAGACTAAACAGAGAGTCTACAAACAAGCCTCTGAGTATAATGGATATTTCAACAGATGATAAAGGTGGAATTTCAAATTAGTAGGCAAAATAAAAATATTTGATACATGATACTGAAACAACTGGTTTACTACTGTACTTAATAGGGAAAACAAACCCTGAGAGAGCAGAAAAAAATTTTATAACAAATATTCTGACAAATGGTAAATATCCTTATCCATAATAAAGGAGTGGAAAAAGATGGAATATTCAAAAAAATGGGCAAAGGATATGAACAGGTGAACCACCGATGGCTTGTTTAGTGTTTGTAATACAAAATGAAAAAACCTTGTATGATATTTATAACAAAACATGAAAAAAAAAACAACTCCATCATCCTAGTTTCAAAAACACAAATTTGAGATGAAGAGTTTTTTCTGTCTGATTGAAAAAGACCAAGAACGCTCCCATGCTTTCACAACACTCATGCAGAACTTGTACAGTCTGACACAGCAATCTCAAAACTTATCCTGAGAAAATAAACGGACAAGACTCAAACACAAGTATAAGGACATTCATAACACTGTGATTATAACATGAAAATGACTTACATTAATAAGTACTGGTTAGGGAGGGAGAATCAAGGAGGGGATATATATATTACATATATAATTATATGTATATATATAAAATTATGACTGATTTGTGTTGTTGTATTGCAGAAAACAACACAACACTGTAAAGCAATTATCTTTCAATTAAAAAAAATGTTGGTTAAATAAATTTTTGTATATTCATAAAATGGATGACTCACATGGTCAGTTAAAATTAGGTTTATATCTCTTGACATCAAGAGCTGTGTGGAACACATTGTTAAATAAAGAAATTGCAAAATGGTGTTCTTGGAATAATCACATTTTGGTTTAATGAAAAAAGAAAGCTCCAAACATCTGCTTCTGAGATACAAAGATACACACACACTCACACCTTTTATTCATGTGCTGGAAGGATATATCCCAAAATTTAACACTGAATTGGCTGTTTCTATGAAATGGGACAATATGTGATACTTTGTTTCTTTTCAAAAAAACTTATTAAAAAAAAAAAAACAACTTCTTTATATTTTTTGAAAAATATTCAACAGGCCAAAACAAGAAAACTACTGGGGAAAAAAAGAAGCTGATCTGGTCATGGAGGGATTGGGGAAGCTTTAGATTCATGTTCAAACATGTAGTGGGAAGAAGGCGGGGCAGCGGCCCAGCCACAGTTCCTGATGCCCTGAAGTGGGGTGGAAGTTACAATGGGGCAGAGTGTCTGGATTTACAGCCTCCAGCACCTCGAGCTTAGGCCTCAGCCCTGGCTACTGGCTCCCTTGTAGGAGGAAAAGCCCATCACAAGGCTGTCTCCAGCAAGGGGCACTCTGCACCTCACAGCCTGAAAATTCCTGCTCCATTTTACCATCTAACTTTCCAAATCTCTCCTGAGTCTGTTTTCCCACTCCTCAAGCAGACTTGTCTGCCCCAGACTTCCTGACTTATCTGCTTCATGTTTCTCCATTCCCCATTCTGGGCTGCTTCTAACTCATGACCTGGATAGCTGCTAGCTTCAACTTTCTCAGTCTCAGGCCTGACCATTTCACTGTGCTGCCTAAAAACCTCCAATGGTTCCCGAAGTTCCAGGGACAAAAGCTGAAGCCTCTAACATGGCGCTGATGATGTAACACCTGGGCCGGCCTCCACCTCCACCTCACTCACTGAGCAGGCTGTGTCCTAGCCGTGGAGAACCATTTCCTGTTCCCAGACATGCCCTGCTGTCTGTGCGTGCCTTTGTGCCTTTGTCCGAGCTATTTTTCGCTCTTCCCTGAGACTTTTGCCAGCTGTCCCAGCTTTGGTCCAGCACAGCACCCTGCACAGCCCTTTACCAGATACCCCCTGCCATCTGCCCCTTCTTGCACACGTCTGCAAATCCAGTGTAAAATCCCTGGCCCAAATAAGACATTTGATCTGGAGTCAAAAGTCCCATCTTACCTGAGAATCCAAGTCTTCTCCTTTTAAGCAGAGGTTGGCATCAAGCACATTGAGTCCCACCAGCAGACCAACAATCACCGTCCCTTCTTCCTCCATCATCAATGCCTCAGGCTCATAGAACTCACTGAAAGAGATGGATAACACCGGAACACCGTCACCACCTTCTACTGGACCTATCCTGACTTTTCACCTCTTAGCTCGCGGCCTGGCCGCCAGCTTCACCAGGAGCCAGAGGCTGCCTTGTGTGCATGCCCTTCTGCCTCTTATTCCCTCTCTCACTCTAAGTTCTGGGATCTCTTCCCTCTCCTCTCTTCCTGGGGCTTAGAATGGACCCCTCCCACCTCTGGTCTAAGGTTAACTTCTCTGGTTGGGCCCTGGACCCCAGCTCTTCTCATTAGGCCCCCGTGTTCCCAAACGCCACTCTGCCCCTCTTGTCCACCTGGCTGCCTCTTTGGTCCTCCCACGTGAACTACGTCTACACTCACATCCATGTCAACACGAAGTGCAATCCTGCGATCCCCACCGCCCCCGACCCGGAACAACACTCTTCCCTCTCTCCCGCGTCCCGGGAACACTGCCTGCTTTGACTCCCTTCCCTCCCAGTCCCCCTGGCCACGTGTAGTGAGGCTCTATCCATCCACGCACTGGTCACCAGCGATTAGCTAATATACCAGCATGTGTGTGAGTGCGTAAGAACTTGCTATCCTCAGAATTGGTTATTTATTTATTATCGTTTTATTTTTGGCAGTGAGCCATGTGGGATCTTGGTTCCCAGGCCAGGGGCGGAAGCTGTGCCCTCTACAGTGGAAGTGCGAAGTCTGCACCACTGGACCAGGAGGGCAGTCCCAGAACTAGCTGTTTAGAACAAAATCCGTACCTCAAAGTCACTCAGTATAACGGTCAGAGAAGAGTACAAGGTACGTAAATTATCTGAAATCAGTATTTATCATGAAAGCATTTGTTCAGTAATAAGCCATGACTTGAAAACAATCGAAAATTTTGGATGATAGGCCATACTGTAAAAGATATTTTTATTTCAGTTAGATAAGAGCATTACCTCTATAAAGATTTTTTCCTCATAAATTCTCATATCATAGAGAAAATTCCTCTTATAATGATGTCCTTTGTCTAAAAAGCTATAAATATAAAAAATGAACCCAGTCATAAATTTCAGAGATAGTTTGTCTTTAGGGATGCCAAGAGATATAAAAGTTTACAAACTGAATATGGAATCCTAAAATAGGTAATCTAGGTATGTTCTCTTATAAAAAGCAGGGTTTTATAATTTAAAATTGCCCACTGAATCTAGCTCAAGCCATTTCCCCCCTATTATCACCCAATCAAATACTATTTTGTTGAAACTTAATGGAGTATGCTGTCAGTTACCCGATCTTAGGTATTTTTGAAGAATTACCTTCAAAATGAAAATACGAATCTTCATTCATAAAGATTTCGGACAGTGCTCAAAAAATAAAATTCTGCTATTTAAAAAGCAGAAGAATTAAGCCACAGAATAATTACACTTCATAATAATCTGAATAAAAACTGTACAGGCTTGTTCAGGTTTTCGCATTAACATCTTACAGAGAAACATGAATGAACCATTTGGCCAAGTCAATACATTCTTATTTTAATTCCTAATGATGTACAAAACTATGTCCTAATTACGAAGCAAAAACTAAGGTGATGAAATACCTCAAGAGATTTTTATTGTCTACAAGCACTTTCAGATAATCTGCCAGTTTCTTCTGCATGAGCGCAAGATAAAGCCAAGCTCTGCCCCTTCCCACAGCCGTCCTGTAATGCAAACAGAGGATTAGCCTATTAAAGCATTACAACAGCAAAAACAAACGGAAAAAAAGCCAACTTGGCCAAGGGGAAATATATTCTCTCACACAGACACACAGACACGCTTGTGAATGCAAAGCTTCCCTGGGGGTTGCAGGAACACTCTGGGAAGGCTGAGGAAATGGCTCACTGCATTTTTGGGGGGACTACTTGAAGTCTATATCATAGGCATACATTTCCCTCCCTCCCCCTCAAAACACACACACACACACACAACAAAACCAGCAAAATATTTAAGCCAGAAACATCTGATTTCTGGAACAAATACAATTAGACAAAACTTTGCATGTACTCATAAATTTCACAGGAAGCCAGGAAATACCAGGTTAGATTGTATCATGGATAAACATGCTTTTACATTTACTAAAGTACTGAACTCACAAGATTTCTAAGGCATTAGCTTGAAATTTATCACGTTGAGTTTATTTTTGGCACAGTAAAATACACACAATATGACGCTTACCACCTCATCCATTTCTAAGTGTACTGTTTAGTACTGTTGGGCACATTCACGTGGCTGTGCAACCAGTCTCAAAGGTACAATTTTGATAAGATCTGTTTTAAAAGAAATTTAAAAAGCCTCCCAAATAGAGACCTAGCTCTATTGAAGGAAAAAAAGATACTGTTCTAAGCAGAGTAACTGCATTTGTAATGTCCAAGAGAGTATTAGAGGTACTGCTGTAATCAATATCTGCCTCAAAGGGCTAGAAGGCACACAACTTACTATAAAAGGCTTTGGATTCCCCCCCACCTTTCAACAAATGATGTGAAGTTCGAGTAAAAGAAGAAAAGAAATAGGAAAAATGCACACTGACATGTCCTGCTTGGTGGGAGTACAAACTGGCACAATTCTTCCAGCAGGCAACTTAATGCCAGCAGGTTCTCAAAGTTCTGCATCTAGCAACGTAAGGCAGTAACTGAGGATGTACACAAAGATGTGTATTGGGTTTGGTCAGCACTGCAGTTTGGACAATGAGGATTTGAAGACAACCAAGAAGCCCAAAGTGGGAGGGGCTACACAACAGAATGCTATATGCTCACTTCAAAAACAAAGTTGCGGATGAATATTCAATATGGAAAAAGGTTTAAAGTCTACTATTACATGGGAAAAAAGCTACAGTATGTACAGTTTAATACTTGGTGTTTTCCCCAGTTCTCCTTCTCTGTTCATTAATATACTGCTCCTAGTTAAGGTTCACTTCCCAAACATTTTTCTGCACTGGAAATAAATGTTCTTATTTTTCTTCCCTTCTTGCAAAAATATTAGTATGCTACATATGCCATTCACTGAGTATCTGTCATTTTGACATTCTTTCTGTACACAGGGAATTTCCTGTTTATGTTTTCATAGCTTTAAGGCGTTTCACTATTGGACTGTGCCATGACTTATTTACCTAGTCTTTAATCTAGGCCATTTCTAATCTTCTGCTGTTACAAATAATGCTGCAACAGACATTTCTGTACATGTGTCATTTTCACATGTTAGGTCTATGAGATAAAAGCCCTAGAAGTGGAATTACTGGGTCAAAAGGGAGACGCACTGGTGGCTTCCGAGGTTAGTGCCAAACTGTCTTCCATGAGGAGCGCAACAGTGATGCCACTGGGGGAGGCAAAGGCGAATTAAAATAGAGTCTTCTTTATTTGTCTAACTTTGTACTGAAAGGATCTACAAGGATACTGACCAAGATATTAATTGTAGTTTTGTTTTTTCCGAGTAGTAAGCTAATAGAAGCATCTTTTTTGCTTGTTCTTATTTCCTAATTAAAAATTATGTAATAAGAAAAAAGACTTTTTAATTTCCAAAAAAGGAGAGAACCTTGTCTGTTGTCTGGGTTTAAATGCCAATACATGAAATCGTATTCATTGTATAACAGTTAATAATGAACCATGATGTGAAAACAATGAAAAGTTCTGGGTACTGGGCCACACTGTAAAAGACATTTTTATCTCAATTAGACAAGGAAATTAAACTCCAGAGAGAGGACTCTCAGGACTCAAAGTCTGTCCTGCAAGTTTCAAACTACCTCAGAGCAAACAGTCTCTATTCTCCAAAAAATACTAATCATAACTTCCAAAATACTGTAGAAATTTTAGAACTTTTGCTCCTGTTTAATGAAATAGTAAAAACACCACAGCTCTTTATGGAGCAAAGCCAGTAGTCTTTTCTCACATGGCTCCCAAAAGGCTACTACTCCAGAGGCATCAAGAAGAGGGAGCTACGCTGTATTTTCTTTTTGGCAGTCAAAGGGAGGATTTTGATACTTAAAACTAGTTACTTGTTTAGCATCCACAGTGTTAATAAGGGAACAGAAGCAGTGAGTTCAGCTGAAAAGAAGCTCTTTGTTAGCATAACAAGACTTCAGAGATGCCCCTGTGCCTAAGTGGAAGTAGAAGCCTGAGTGCAGGAGAAGGCAGAACCCTGCTCCATCGGATCAGAGCACCCAAGGACAGGGTCTCTAGAGGGAGCGAGCTGGCTGGAAGGGATGGACAGTAGGACCACACATAGAACAACTGAAGAAACAAGGCAGATGTGGGAGGCTCGTGACAGTGAAAAGCAAAAGGGTTAGCTGCTCAGTCATGTCCAACTCCTTGCGACCCCATGGACTGTAGTCTGCCCATGCAATTTTCCAGGCAAGAATACTGAGTTGGTATCTATTTCCTTCTCCAGGGGATCTTCCCACCCAGGGATCGAACCTGCATCTCCTGCATCGCAGGCAGGTTCTTTACTATCTGAGCCACCAGGGAAGCCCAGGAAGATCACAGCTGGTGGGGGTGGCGGGGTGGGGTGGTGTCACCAAATAAATATATGAAAGTCTGTCACCTGCTATAGGCTTTCACCTTAGGTGGCACAGGCCCACAGGGCTGAACCCAGGTCAGAGACAGAAGGCTTAAATCCTCAGCAGCAAATGAGTTTAGCAAGATGCAGAGGGTTTCAGAGGCCAGGAGACCTGTGTTCTCTTCTTGGTTCCACCACTTAGTTGCCAAAGGACCTTAGGCAAGTTACTTAACCACTCTGAGTCTCAGTTTCTGCACTTGCAGATGGGAACACCATCAGCTTAGCTCCTAGGGATTTGTGGAGGATGAAATGAAATAATGAAGTGCTAAGGCATTGTCCTTAGCACAATGCCTGGCACTTGGCAGGGCCTTAGTCATGGCGGCTAATACAATTACCCTAAAATGGAATGGGCTGGCTCTGCAGGAGAAGGTCAGAGAGAGCATGGACAGTTAGGTTCCTTGTGGAAGACTCTGCAGGGGGCTCTTCTATCGACCCCAAGATCTCCTTCTCCTCCTGGAACTGCTCTTGCAGTGACAATACTTTTTCATTACAGAACCTTGTATGACAAGCAGGAATCACGGTCCTCATTTTAAAGAAAAGGAAACTGAGGCTCAGAATGGGGCAAATTTTGCTCAAGTTTATGTGGAGATTGAGCAGCAGAGCTGAGACTAAAGTCTAAGTAAAGTGTGGCTTGTGCTACAGTTTGTTCTAAATTAGAAGATGCTTTATTAGCAAGGAATTGAGAAATGGATAAATACAAGGGAGTTGTTTTTTTTTTTTTTAAACATCAAATTGATGTAACTACTTCTCACTCACTTTAATTCTGGTAGATTTCTGACACTAGTGGCTATATCTGATGCTTCTGGACAAAGTTTCTCCACCAGCTCCAAAGGACCAAAGAAAGATTTATTTTGGCCAATAAAACTCTTCTTAACTAAAAGGGAAAACAGAAGTATTATTCATAAGAACAGTTTGCAAAACGTCTTCAGGCGCCCTCAGTCTCTCTCCCAAAAGCCAAATGAAAGCTATGGAGCTGCCCTGCTTACTCCTTCTGATTCAGTCTTGGGAACCGGGAGAAGCCAAGTACCAAATGAGCTCTCCCTGTTTCTGATGACAGGGTTTCTCTGTCATACCCATTATGCTCCCTCAAGTATTTATTGCCCACAAAATAAAACAAGTGCTCAAATAATCATCTATGAAATCCTTGCCCTTCTCCCTCTTACCTGATGCCAAAGTCAATTCTTGATTGACTTTGTCAAACCATCACCATCCCTCATCTGAACTGCTGCAATAACCTCCTAATGGGTTTCCTTGCTCCTAATATTGTTACCACCCCACCTTTCTGATCTGTTCTCCACATAGGTGACAGTTTTTTAAAAAAATGTAGGTTAGATCTTATTTTTCCATGGCTGAAAATCCTCCAAATACTCATGAAATAAAATCCAACTCCTAACTTGACCTTTAAAGGCCGACGTGATTCAGCCCATTCCAACTACCCTGACCTCCTCTCCTCCTGCTTGGCATGCCTCACTTACCTGGTGTCTTCAAACCAAAGTTGGTCCCACTCAAGACCTCTGCACCTGTTTTGTTTTTCTAGAAAGGCTCTTGCCCCAAACCTTCGCATAGTTGACTCCTTCTCTCCTTTAGCTCTCAGCTCACATTTCACTCCCCAGAAAGACCTTCCCCCTTTACCCTAACTGGAAAGATTTTCCCTTGATTCTCTATCTTTTAACCAATCTTGCATCCCTGAATTAGTAGCATTTTGCAACTATTCTGCTTCTGAATTTGTTGTCTTATCTCCTCTCTAGAACTGTGCTGTCCAAGGTAGCCACTAGCCACAAGTGGTACTGAAATGTAGCCAGTGCAATTGAGATATACTGTTAAGTGTAAAATACACAGCGGATCTTTAAGCCTCACTTTAAAAAAGAATGCAAAATATCTCACTAATAAGGTTTATACTGACGATATATGTCAAAATGATACTATTTTGGCTATATTGGGTTCAATAAAATAAATTACTAAAACTTCATGCGTTTCTGCTTTTTAAAAACGTGGCTCCTAGGATCTCAGAAATTACACATGTGGCTTGCATAGCATTTCTACTGGACAGCGCTGCTCTAGAATGTCACGTCTTGTGGGCAGGGATCTTGTTTGTTTTGTGCACAGCTGTTATCCCAGCACCCAGAACAATGTTTGGCATTGAAGATGCTGAGCGAGCTTAGCCTGAATTTTCACGGCCCCGAAGCCCCCAGCCCCACCGCCGCGGCTCACCTCTCAGCCCATGTTTGAGGCAATGCTCCAGCACTACAAAGAACTGCTGCAGGGGGGCATGATCTGCATCCAGGCTGCGGCCCAGGCTCAGGGCAGACTGGAGCAAGACCTTGATGCTGAGTTTCATCATGTGCATCAGGTTGACACGCTCCTCCATCATCTGGCCCTTGGAAGCTGTGGAGCGGAAGCAGGGACAGCTTCGTTAGTGCACTGAATGCAGTCCCGGGTGAGGAGGCTAGACGCAGAACAACGAAGGGAAGACCCGTCGGCTGGTCTGCTCTGAGCACTCACGTGCGGATTAACTGGAGTTCTCAGCCAACCGGCCCCTAACCCTGGGAGGTCACAGGCTCATCCGGCGGCTGAAGCCGTGGGTCAGTCTCCAAAGGCTTCTCCCAGGTAGCTCCGCGCGTTGCTACGGCGACGGCCCTATCCGCACTCACTGCGATTGGTGTCTCCCACGCCCTTATTCCATTTTCGACCAATGGAACGATGCATACTCCAGAAAGCCTTGCCCTAACCTAGAAGGCTTGCTGGGAAAGTGATCTACCCCCTCGCGTTCCTATTGGAGGAGTCCAGCTCGAGGCCACGCCCCCAGCGCTCGCGGGCGCCATTTTGACTTCTCTGCCAGGAGGGAGGTGGCGGCTTCCGGGCTTGCTTGGGGTGGGTCGCATACTAGCCAGAGGGATTCTTGAGCCAGCTGTTTTGTCTGTGAGTGCCACCCGGAGCATTCGGGGAAGCATCCATTCCTTGGTACAGGGCTCAAATTCTCGTTGCCCGTCTTTCGTACACGATTAGTGGACTGTTAGTTTCCCGGTTCTTTTGTAAGGTAAAACAGAATAAAATGCAAGCACTATAAACTGGTTCAATTAATAAAAGTTCAATCATTCAAGGTTTTTTTAATCTTTATTTTATTACTATTATAAATAATTATAAAATATAATGTGCTATGAAGTTTCTTTGTATTAATTGTATTTATACTTAATAACCACTGGAGTTCAGCAATCTTTCATTAGATTATTTTTCATTTTGTTAGGTCACATTTCAGTTCTCCATCTCCCCTGTCCCTGGGATTCTCCAGGCGAGAATACTGGAGTGGACTGCCATTTTCTTCTCCAGGGCATCTTCCCAACCCAGGGATCCAAGGCCCGTCTCTTGCATTGGCAGGCGAATTCTTTACCACTGAGCCAAGAGGAAAGCTCATTTAATATGTAAAAATGTATAAAGGTGAAACAAAATTTTGCTAAAAAGTCTACCCTGAGTTAAATTTTTTTGGGGGGGGGTAGAATTTTTTTTAATAGTTGTAAGTTTATAACAAAATTGACCGGAAGGTACAGAAATTCCCTTCCCTCACATGCATCTGGAGAAGGCAATAGCAACCCACTCCAGTACTCTTGCCTAGAAAATCCCATGGACGGAGGAGCCTGGTGGGCTGCAGTCCATGGGGTCCCTGCGAGTCGGACACGACTGAGCAAGTTCACTTTCACTTTTCACTTTCATGCATTGGAGAAGGAAATGGCAACCCACTCCAGTGCTCTTGCCTGGAGAATCCCAGGGACAGGGGAGCCTCGTGGGCTGCCGTCTATGGGGTCGCACATGACTGAAGCAACTTAGCAGCAGCCGCTGCACATGCATCAGTTCAGTTCAGTCGCTCAGTTGTGTCCGACTCTTTGCGACTCCATGAACCGCAGTTCGCCAGGCCTCCCTGCCTATCACCAACTCCTGGAGTTTACCCAAACTCATGTCCATTCAGTCCGTGATGCCATCCAACCATTTCATCCTCTGTCGTCCCCTTCTCCTCCTGCCCTCAATCTTTCCCAGCATCAGGGTCTTTTCAAATGAGTCAGCTCTTCACATCAGGTGGACAAAGTATTGGAGTTTCAGCTTCAACATCAGTCCTTCCAATGAACATGCATAGCTGTTATCAAGGCTGGAACTTTTTTTTTTTAAATAAGGATGAACTGCATTGACACATGATAACCAAGGTCCCAGCTCATCCTCTATATTCACTGACTAAGTAAGTAGTATTGTACCTTCTCTGGGTTTGGACAAAAGTATAACATCATTATATTATAATGACATCATCATATTATAATGATGTCATCATATTATAATGAAATTCAAATACTCATGTGAAAGTCATTCAAAGTATTTTCACTGCTCATAAAAACTTCTGTACTCTGTCTATGCATCTCCCTGCTAACTCCAGGCAACCATTGATCTTTTTATTGTCTCCATAGTTTTGCCTTTTCCAGAATGGCATTTAGTTGGAATCTATTTTTCTGTTTTCTTTCTCCTTGACAGGTTCAAAGCCTTTTTAAGACCACTCATGGCCGACCCATGCATGGATCAGAACGGCTCTAGGTGGCAAGCTCCCTGACTAAGCACTGCAGCTCTTCTTCCAATATCGAGCCCTGTCCCACTGGTCCTGCCCAGCAGCCACATGGAAGTGAACAAGGACACAGTTTGGATATTTGTTCATTGAAACACTAGAAGTTTTTGTGCCTCTTGTCACAGTGAACCCAGATTCCTGTCTGGTGGGTTGCAAACAGATGAGCCATTTATTTAGGCCCTCTGCTCTACGTGCAACCCAATCCACGACAAATTCTTACCAAGTGACCTCTCAAGCCCTGGAAACTGTCACTCTGGAAATTAAAACTATTATAGACCCTCAAACTATAACCTAGTTCCAGCAGGAAAATAAGCCCTGGTTGGTGCACCCCTCTCTCTGCACCAGTGCCACCTTTTGGTCTTTTAAATGTTTGCCCCTTGGATTGGAGGATGGGGCGGGGAGTGTATGGTTGTTTACCAGTTGTTCATTATATATGCTAAGCAGACTTTCATGTTTATTGTTTCTTAGTATTATTTCTATGACTTGCCTGTTAAATCTTTTAACTTTCTTGATTTGTTTGCTTTTGTCTTATGGGTCTGTGTATTGTGGATATTAATCCTTTGTTTACCCGCTTTCTTTCATCAGCAATAATTAATATGGATATATAGTTAAAAGAGCATATATGTGCATAGCTAAATTGAAAAGAATGACACTACGACTGAATTTATAATACAAGTATTAAGTAAATATGAATGAAACTCAAAGACAGCCTGGGACTGAAAATTCTAGATTCTCAGCAAAACCCAAGAAGACAGCTATTGGGAAAGAAAAACTGGTCTAAATATTTCATCTTGGTTTTGAAAAAAGAAAAATGGATTTTAAGTAAAGCATCTGGGTGGGGATGGTATATTTTAAATATTGAGAGACTCCTATGTATTGTTTATAAATTTGAAAAGTTTAATGAGATGGGTGATTGGGTGCAGTCTCAAAAAGGCAGAATGATCTCTGTTCGTTTCCAAGGCAAACCATTCAATATCACAGTAATCCAAGTTGATGCCCCAACCACTAATGCTGAAGAAGCTGAAGTTGAACGGTTCTATGATGACCTACAAGACCTTCTAGAAGTAACACCAAAAAAAGATGTCCTTTTCATCATAGGGGACTGGAATGCAAAAGAAGGAAGTCACGAGATACCTGGAGTAACAGGCAAGGTTGGCCTTGGAATACAAAATGAAGCAGGGCAAAGGCTCACAGAGTTTTGCCAAGAGAACTCACTGGTCATAGCAAACACCCTCTTCCAACAACACAAGAGACGACTCTACATGTGGACATCACCAGGGGGTCAAAAATGAAATCAGACTGATTATATTATTTGCAGTGAAAGATGAAGAAACTCTATACAGTCAGGAAAAAACTCCTTATTGTCAAATTCAGACTTAAACTGAAGAAAGTAGGGAAAACCACTAGACCATTCAGGTATGACCTAAATCAAATCCCTTATGATTATACAGTGAAAGTCACTCAGTCGTGTCTGACTCTTTGTGACCCCATGGACTGTCCATGGAATTCTCCAGGCCAGAATACTGGAGTGGGTAGCTGGTTCCTTCTCCAGGGGATCTTCACAACCCAGGGATCGAACCCAGGTCTCCTGCTTGGCAGGCAGATTCTTTACCACTGAGCCACCTGGGAAGCCCCTGATTACACAGTAGAAGTGACAAATAGATTCAAGGGATTAGATCTGATAGAGTGCCTGAAGAACCATGGATGGAGGTTCATGCTGTTGTACAGGAGGAGGTGATCAAAACCGTCCCCAAGGAAAAACATGCAAAAAGGCAAAATGGTTGTCCGAGGAGGCCTTACAAATAGCTGAGAAAAGAAGAGAAGTGAAAGGCAAAGGAGAAAAGGAATGATATATCCATCTGAATGCAGTTCCAAAGATTAGCAAGGAGAGATAAGAAAGCCTTCCTAAGTGATCAATGCAAAGAAATAGAGGAAAACAATAGAAGGGGAAACACTAGAAATCTCTTCAAGATAATAAGAGATACCAAGGGAACATTTCATGCAAAGATAGACACAATTAAGGACAGAAATGGTATGGACCTAACAGAAGCAGAAGATACTAAGAAGTGGTGGCAAGAATACACAGAAGAAATACACGAAAAAGATCTTAATGACCCAGATAACCACGATGGTGTGATCACTCACCTAGAGGCAGACATCCTGGAGTGTGAAGTCAAGTGGGCCTTAGGAAGCGTCACTACGAACAAAGCTAGTGGAGGTGATGAGATTCCAGTTGAACTATTTCAAATCCTAAAAGATGATGTTGTGAAAGTGTGGCACTCAATACGTTAGCAAATTTGGAAAACTCAGCAGTGGCCACAGGACTGGAAAAGGTGAGTTTTCATTCCAATCCCAAAGAAAGGCAATGCCGAAGAATGCTCACACTACTGCACTCATCTCACACACTAGTAAAGTAATGCTCAAAATTCTCCAAGCCAGGCTTCAACAGTACATGAACCAAGCACTTGCAGATGTTCAAGTGGATTTAGAAAAGGCAGAGGAACCAGAGGTCAAATTGCAAAACATCTGTTGAATAATCTTAAAAGCAAGAGAGTTCCAGAAAAACATCTACTTCTGCTTTATCGACTGCACTAAAGCCTTTGACTGTGTGGATTACAACCAACTGTGGAAAATTCCTGAAGAGATGGGAATACCAGACCACTTGACCTGCCTCCTGAGAAATCTGTATGCAGGTCAAGAAGTGAGTTAGAACCAGACATGGAACAACAGACTGGTTCCAGATTGGGAAAGGAGTATGTCAAGCCTGTATATTGTCACTGTGCTTATTTAACTTCTATGCAGAGTACGTTATGTGAAATGTTGGGCTGGATGAATCACAAGCTGGAATCAAGATTTCCAGAAGAATTATCTATAACCTCAGATATGCAGATGACACCACCTTTATGGCAGAAAGCGAAGAAGAACTAAAGAGCCTCTTGATGAAAGAGGAGCATGAAAAAGCTGGCTTAAAACTTAACATTCAAAAAACTAAGATCATGGCATCTGGTCCCATCACTTCGTGGCAAATAGATGGGGAGGTAATGGAAACAGTGAGAGACTTTATTTTCATGGCTCCAGAATCACTGCAGATGGTGACTGCAGCCACAAAAAACACTTGCTCCTTGGAAGAAGAGCTATGACCAACCTAGACAGCATATTAAAAAGAAGAGACACTACTTTACCAACAAAGGTTCATCTAGTCAAAGCTATGGTCTTTATGTAGTCATGTATGGATGTAAGAGTTGGACTATAAAGAAAGATGAGCACCAAAGAATTGATGCTTTTGAACTGTGGTGCTGGAGAAGACTCTTGAGAGTCCCTTGGCCTGCAAGGAGATCAAACCAGTCCATCCTAAAGGAAATCAGTCCTGAATATTCATTGGAAGGACTGATGTTAAAGCTGAAACTCCAGTACTTTGGCCACCTGATTCAAAGAACTGACTCATTGAAAAAAAAACCCTGACACCAGGAAAGATTGAAGGCAGGAGGAGGAGGGGACGACAGAGGATGAGATGGTTGGATGGCATCACCAACTCAATGGACATGAGTTTGAGCAAGCTCCGGGAGCTGGTGATGGACAGGGAAGCCTGCTGTGCTGCAGTCCATGGCGTTGCACAGTCAGACTCAACTGAGCATCTGAACTAACTGATCCTTAAAGAAGATACCAATCCCTAGGGTATAAACGAAGTCTAGTGGTCTTCGAATGGGAATAAATATGCAGGAAGTCCTGCAGAGGGCTAGGCAGGTCCAGATATTTTGAGGAAATTGATTTTTAGATCCTCAGGTTTCACAGGCACTCTTTCTTTACCCACTCTACGGAAGAATCACAGTTCACTCCTTGTCCCATATCTTCCTCCTGAGGCGCTGACCTGAGGTGCAGAAAGTACCACATACCAGATAGGGGTGAAGCTTCCTTTGATGATTAATCAAATCACTAAAAACTATTCCAGTCTTTCATTTGCTGAACTTAAAGAAACTTGATCTTGGGGGAGAGGAGTGGTTTCTACCCATCTGCTGGGTATCCTGAATTTAGAAAGTTTTTTTAAAAATTTATCTACAAGTAAAAATATATGTAATTGTTTTTGGTTGGTCTCAATACTTATTCCTTGGATGTGCCATTAACTTGATGGACATGTTCTCTAAATTAAATAAGCCAAGCTGCAGCCCTTGAAGAACATGTACACTAACTCTATTTTATTAATTCTGGCCACATCTTGGCATATGAAACCCTAGTTCCCTGATCAGGGATCAGACACGTGTGCCCTGTGGTGGAAGTGCTCAGTCCGAACTGCTGGACCACCAGGGAATTTCCTAAAGTCTTTTTGTCAAAACACAATGTATTGGCAAGATGTAATGATATAAGCAATGTTTAGATGTCTCCAACCATTTTGAGTGTCTAGGTTAAACAAAGTGAAAGAATTATAAGGCATAATTGTAATTTGATAGGTCTTGGTAAAGCCTTTTTTGGAGAACTTCCCGGAAAGAGAAATATCTTTAATGTTTGCAAGAAAGGTGATTTTCATTCGAACAAAATGAAAATCTGAACAAAAATTTTTTTGATCAAAAAAATGTTTTTAGATCAATGCGATTTGGGGCATATAGTTTAGAAGGAGTTCAAAGACCTGAATAACATTACTATAACAAAGCTGTCCATTTCATATCTGAGTTACTTTATTGTACAGGAGAAATTAACACAAGATTGTAAATCAACTGTACTTAAATAAAAAATTTTAAAATGTTTGGTAGAATTTACCAATGGGGGAAAACAAACCAACATGTTCAGTCCTGTTTTTTATTTATATGAGTTAGAGTTCTCAAGGATCACATCTATTAAAAAAACAAAAATAAAATTGATGCTGAGTTCCATCACATTTACATCAGTAAATCATGTATATTCATCTGCATTTTTTTAAATTAAAAAAGACACCATTCAGTTCATTAAGAGAAGTAATTCCAAGAAAAAATTATGTATAATTACTTATAAAATTATATTTGTATCCCTTTCCAGTAGTCATGTATGGACGTGAGAGTTGGACTGTGAAGAAGGCTGAGCACCACAGAATTGATGCTTTTGAACTGTGGTGTTGGAGAAGACTCTTGAGAGTCCCTTGGACTGCAAGGAGTTCCAACCAGTCCTTTCTGAAGGAGATCAGCCCTCGGATTTCTTTGGAAGGAATGATACTAAAGCTGAAACTTCAGTACTTTGGCCACCTCATGCGAAGTGTTGACTCATTGGAAAAGACTCTGATGCTGGGAGGGGTTGGGGGCAGGAGGAGAAGGGGACGACAGAGGATGAGATGGCTGGATGGCATCACTGACTCGATGGATGTGAGTCTGAGTGAACTCCGGGAGTTGGTGATGGACAGGGAGGCCTGGCGTGCTGCGATTCATGGGGTCGCAAAGAGTCGGACATGACTGAGCGACTGAACTGAACTGAATCAACTTAGGATTACTAATAATTTTAATGGTAATTCATTATAGAAGAAAAAAATTTTTTATACACACAGAGCTAAAGTCACAAGAAAAGTTTATTATATTACAAATTTTTTCTGAGATGTATGATAGGATGACCAATAAAAAAATTTAAAACATACATTAAGTAGATTGGAAATTCAGGGAATAAACGGGAAAAGTGCAAAATTTACAAATATTAAATAATTTTATTATTTATTAACAAGATAGATGGCAGAGTTAAGTTGTTAAGGTATTGATCACTTGATACACTTAAAATAATGAAACAGTGGTTTTATTTTAAAAAGTAGATTTTTACAATAAACCAAAACATTTATTGAAAATTATGATGAATTTTATGTATCACCTTTAAAAGTTGAAGTTTTTTTAAGGGGGTCATGTGAACAAAATATGTGAAGACTAGTGTTTCAGGAAGTGGCTCCTACAGTCATTCTTGGGAACACAGTAGTGTTTTGCAGCCATCTCATCCATTCCCCAGTTAGGTTAGTCACCAATTCCCATTCGAGCGCAATTTAGAGTCATGGAAAATTTGATTGGAAGGAACTTTAAGTTGTTTTATTTCTCCATATTACTAGCTTTGTGACCTTGGCTAAGCTATTTACATCTCTAAGCTTCATTAATAATAGTTCAACACAGCACACAGAATATCATAAAATTCTACACTTCTTGAATTGCCAAGTAAATGGTCTGATCAGGGATCTCGACCTTGACTGTTACAGAGGGGCTGAGCCTGTAACATAGAAGAGTGACCCAGTGAGAGGAAAAGCTGGAGAAGACATAAAGACACCTTGCTAGAGGAATGCTAACTGATCATGTATGCCAGATGGGAATTAGAAGAAACTGAGATCTGGATTTTTAATAGAAAACCTGGTAATTGGCTAAAAAAAAAACCTAAATGCTTTTACACTGTGCAGGATGGAAAAAAAAATGCAGCTACCAGCACAAACATCTCAGAGGGATGCCAGTGTGTTGTAACCTTGGTATAGAGAATACATATTCAGGAGAGTGGGCTCTACAGAATTTTTTATTGGGTTCTGAATTAAAGAGAAGTACCTAGAGTCTTTATAAATTTGAGTTTTAGTTTTGATTAGCCCTTTGGTGTCTCAAAAGATCTTATAATACAGTATGGTGTTACGCTGTACTGACAAAACCATTTTACACTTTCATAATTTTCCAGAATTTTCACTTATCACCTCAATGGTAAGTTAAGGAGTTCAGCAATATGCAATGAAAAAGGCGCTGTACTTCATTTTAGAAGGAGGCATATTACTTTGTGCAGTGGAGCTCTCACACATGGAAAATAAAATTTGCCACTGGAAGACAACAAAGAAAGGCATAATATAATCCCACTTACCTAATGGCAAATATATATCTAAATACTTTTAAAATTAAAGGCTGACTTCTTCAGTGAGTTTTGTTACTCATCCTTTAGAAAAAGAATACCCCCAAACCAAACAACTACAGAGAATGCAATCATTGTGGCAAGCTGTGCTACCAGAGCCATGTGGGTTAACATTTTAATACAAGTCGTTTCATGACATTCCACAGCATCTTCCTTAAACCTGGATCACCACAAAAGCTATCTGGCAAGAGCGCTGCTCATATGCAGTCTCTGCTCCTTCACCGCTCCCTCTGAACTCTCTCTGACCTCACTGCTTTTGTAAGCAGATAAGCAGATCAAAGGAAAAGAAATGAGCCAGCCCTGGCTGGAGTGGTGACCACTATCTTCTGACCTGCTTTTCTGAGGCCTCTGCAGAGCATGTTACCTGAGGTTCAGTTCCTTTTCCCCATTCCCACTCCTGCTCTATCTGATGACTTCAAATCTGGCTTACCATTGGGAAACCGGTCACATAGCTCATGCCAGCTGTTCCCCACCCTTTCGCCCTCAGTAAGCCATGCTCACGACTTTTGCCAGATTTCAGTGGCAGCTGTTTACTTAATTGACTAAGAAATCCATATGTATATTATAGCATATTACAACATTATTTAAAAACATCAAGGCATTGAGGTGATGTAACTAAGCACTGGCTTGAGAGGTAGCTTGTCTTGGTTCAAGTTCTGGCTCTGCCATTTCTGAGTAACTTGGCCAATTTAATTTTTAATTCAGCCTCCCTCTTTATAAACAAGGAATAAGAATGGTATCTATCACATGGTGCAGGCTACAGGAGTGGAGGCACCAAGTTCACCACCCCTTCCCATGGCCCTGCTGCTGCTGCTAAGTCGCGTCAGTCATGTCCGACTCTGTGTGACCCCATAGACAGCAGCCCACCAGGCTCCCCCGTCCCTGGGATTCTCCAGACAAGAACACTGGAGTGGGTTGCCATTTCCTTCTCCAATGCATGAAAGTTAAAAGTGAAAGGGAAGTCGCTTAGTTGTGTCCGACTCTTCGTGACCCCATGGACTGCAGCCTACCAGGCTCCTCCGTCCATGGCATTCTCCGGGCAAGAGTGGGGTGCCATTGCCTTCTCCAGTGAAAAAGGCATTGTACTTCACTTTGGAAGGAGGCATATTACTTTGTGTAGTGGTGGTCTCATGGCCTTCTCCCATGGCCCTAAGGGACTGCAATTTCCTGCAGGGATGCAGTCCCCATACGGTTGGGCGGGTGAGAAGTCCCTGCCAAGTTCCTGTCTAATGTGCTGCGGTGCTGGCAGCCTGAGGCAGGCCGGTGAACACCTGGCCCCGCATGACATCAACCCTCCCTGGGGCAGCATGGTCACCCAGTATGTCACAGACAGGTAGGGAGAAGCCCGAGGGAAGTTCAAGTGGACCAGAGTGGCAGAGAACCTGTCCCACGGAGACAGTGGGAGATGGGACCACACAGGAGCCCAGCTCCAAGGCCCCACACCTGTTCCTTTGTCCCATCAGACTTCACTTAACACAAATTTAAAGATAAGAGTTTCTATCGTGGGTACTTCCGAGGGCCTGGCCCTGTGCAATCATACTGATTAAAGCCTGCACTTCATGAACATCATGAAGCCAGTTCAGCTATCACCTAAGATTACTGTCAAGATGAAATGAACTAATATATGTACAGATTTAAGACTAATATCTGTCACCTAGGAAGCACTATATAAGTGCTGCTTATTATTTATAGCATTACCATAAATAGAAAAGTATTTTTCAAATATTTGTTCAACAAATATTATTCTGTGCTAGGCACAGTTCTAGGCACTGGCACATTTCCTCGCCAAACAGCTAACATTATTTGCTTACTGACAAGCCTCTAAGAAGACCTTGGGCCTTGACTCCCTGGACTGAACACCAGTGGGTGGGCATACAGTCAAAACGTGTAAAGGTGGCAATTTACTGGGAACCAGATTCCTGACTTAAATAGGTTCCTTCATTACCTTCTAGTCCTACTTTCCATTGCCAGAGAGATACAGTTTCCCATCTCAAAACAAGTGAGATTTTAAGCTTTATCAATCTTTCTTGGCCATTGAAACTATCACAATTCACTATCTGTGCTTTCTACATCAAATAGACATTGGATAGGATGGAATCAAGAAACCTCACAGGCACACTATAATACTTCTTAGGGAATACTTCACAGTCGTTAGTGAGCTCTGCCCCATAGCACTATGATGAAATGTTCTCAGGTCACAATCCAACACAGTGGCCTCTAGCTACATGTAGATTACTGAGCACTTAAAATGTGGCTGTTGTGACTGAGGAACTGAATTTCTAACCGTTAAACATCACATGTGGGTAGTGGCTATTGTATTGGTTGGCAGAGCTCTAAATATTTGGCTTTACAGGACTTTCTAAGTCACACTGTGTTAATCATTTAATGTTTCCATTCTTACTCATGTGCTGAAGTATTCTAGATGACAAAGGCTTAAAAGAGATGACTATAAGAGATCATTGAAGGCTATAAGAACTTTGTGAATCACAAAATTCCTATTTTACAGACTGGAAAATGTGATGACTTGCCTGTATCATACAGCTTGTTGGTTGTAGTGGTCGCCTGGAATTAGAATGGGAAAGACTAGAGATCTCTTCAAGAAAATTAGAGATACTAAGGGAACATTACATGCAAAGATGAACACAATAAAGGACAGAAATGGTACAGATCTAACAGAAGTGGAAGATATTAAGAAGAGGGGGCAAGAATACACAGAAGAACTATACAAAAAGATCTTCATGACCCAGATCACCATGATGGTGTGATCATTCACCTAGAGCCAGACATCCTGGAGTGCAAAGTCAAGTGGGCCTTAGGAAGCATCACTATGAACAAAGCTAGTGGAGGTGATGGAATTCCAGTTGAGCTATTTCAAATCCTTAAAGATGATGCTGTGAAAGTGCTGCACTCAAGATGCCAGCAAATCTGGAAAACTCAGCAGTGCCCACAGGACTGGAAAAGGTGAGTTTTCATTCCAATCCCAAAGAAAGGCAATGCCAAAGAATGCTCAAACTTCTGCACAATTGCACTCATCACACACACTAGTAAAGTAACGCTCAAAATTCTCCGTGCCAGACTTCAACAGTACTTGAACCAAGCACTTCCAGGTGTTCAAGCTGGATTTAGAAAAGGCAGATGAACCAGAGGTCAAATTGCCAACATCTGTTGGATCACTGAAAAAACAAGAGAGCTCCAGAAAAACATGTACTTCTGCTTTATAGACTACGCCAAAGCCTTTGACTATATGGATCACAACAAACTGGATAATTCTTAAACGAGATGGGAGTACCACCAGACCACCTGACCTTCTTCATGAGAAATCTGTATGCAGGTCAAGAAGCAACAGTTAGAACTGGACATGAAACAACAGACTGGTTCCAAATTGGGAAAGGAGTATGTCAAGGGTGTATATTGTCACCATGCTTATTTAACTTATATGTAGAGTACATCATGCAAAATGTCAGGCTGGATGAAGCACAAGCTGGAATCAAGACTGCTGGGAGAAATATCAATAGCCTCAGAAAGGCAGATGACACCACCCTTATGGCAGAAAGTGAAGAACTAAAGAGCTTCTTGATGAAAGTGAAAGAGGAGAGTGAAAAAGTTAGCTTAACTAAGATCATGGCATCCAGTCCCATCACTTCATGGCAAATAGATGGAGAAACAATGGAAACAGTGAAAGACTATTTTTATGGGCTCCAAAATCACTGTAGATGGTGACTACAGCCATGAAGTTAAAAGATGCTTACTCCTTGGAAGGAAAGCTATGACCAACCTGGACAGCACATTAAAAAGCAGAGACATTACTTTACTGACAAAGGTCCATCTAGTCAAAGCTATGGTTTTTCCAGTAGTCATATACGGATGTGAGAGTTGAACTATAAAGAAAGCTGAGTGCCGAAGAACTGATGCTTTTGAACTGTGGTGTTTAAGACTCTTGGGAGTCTGCTTGGACTGTAAGGAGATCAAACCATTCAATCCTAAAGGGAATTATTCCTGAAAATTTATTCGAAGGACTGATGCTAAAGCTGAAACTCCAATACTTCGGCCGTGTGATGTGAAGAACCGACTCATTGGAAAAGACCCTAATGCTGGGAAAGATCGAAGGTGGGAGAAGAAGGGGACGTCAGAGGATGAGATGGTTGGATGGCATTACCAACACGATGGACATTAGTTTGAGTAGGCTCTGGAGTTGGTGATGGACAGGGAGGCTTGGCGTGCTGCAGTCCATGGGGTTGCAAAGAGTCCTACACGACTGAGCGACTGAGCTGAACTGAAGCAGAACCCTCACCCTCTAAACTCCATCTGGTGTTCTGACTCCGCGGTGAGTCGGTATGCGCCATCAACAACTGGAGACGTGAGCTGGCGTGGAAGTTTGAGATTTAAAGCAGAAAAAAGTACATTTTCATTTCCTAAGTAAGTCTTTTAAAAATAAATACGGACTAAACTTAAATCCGTCCATTTTTTAGTATGAAGTTCACCAATGAGAATAAGAATGCTGTCTGGGGCACACCATAGAAGTGAAATTGCTCCAATCTCAGGCCACCCACGCCCAGGTATTTATCTTGACTCGGACGCACGGTGTAAAGAAAACTGACGAGTAGTTACGCGTGTTAACAACCTGTGTAGCAAGCTGAGTCAGTTAAACAGTCTTGCCAGCCTGGCACCCGTGGCAAAACAACCACCTGTCTGAGGGAAAGCTCACGCCGCGGGCCCGGCTGGAGCCTACCTGCGCGCGTCGCGTCGTCCGCGCCGCCGTCCGCGCCGCCCAGGCTCGCGGCCGCGCGCAGCGCGCTCCCGCAGCCGGCCGACAGGGTGCCTGTGGCCCTCCGCGCCAGGGTCAGGATGGGGGCGGACCAGGCTTCCGTCGCCGCCCGCGACTTCGCCGCCCGCCGCAGTTCGCCTGGGCCCGGCACCTGGCTCCGGTCCACGATCTCAAACTCTTCTCCCGGCTCCGGCCCCGGCTCCTGCTCCGGCCGGCCGCCGTCGCCCCCGTCAGCCATTTTGGCCGTGTCACGTGCCCCCGGCGGGCGGCGGGCGGCGGGCGAGGCGCTGGCGGGCGCGCGGGCGGGCGCTGTTACGTCCTCGCCGCTCGCTTTCGTGTTCGCGCCCGGTTTTCTTCCTCTTTCCAGTTCTACTCTCGTTTCTCTCAGTTTAGAAAAGCTCGGGAAGGCGCAAGTCATAAAATACGCATCCACGTTCTCATCAGCTGGGGGGACTTGTTTCCGTTGAAGTTCCTCTTGGGGTTTCTCCCTTTTTCGTGGTGCCTCCTATAACAGCCCCAAAGGCCGTAGTTTTCTTTGTGACGGAATTACCTCTTTTAAATTTTCATTTCATATTTTGCTTTGCTTAGCCATTATTCTGCGGTAGTTTTCAGAACAAACCCTAAAAGAGCGGGTAAGGAAACTCTGGAACAGTTCAGGCAGGAAGGCAGGACTTAAAAAAAAAATTAAATAACTGGAAACTGACAACTTGGCAGTGTTCTTTTGAACATACTGAGGTGGAATGGGAAGCAGAAGGTCCGGTTGCTTTTGCTCAGTCGCTCAGTCGTGTCTGACTTTTTGCAGCCCTAGGGACTGCAGGACATCAGGTTTCCCTGTCCCTGACTGACTCCTGGAGTTTGCTCAAACTCTTGTTCATTGAGTCACTCGATGCCATCTAACCATCTCATCCTCTGTCTCCTTCTTTTCCCTTCAATCTTTCCCAGCATCAGAGTCTTTTTCCAATGAGTCAGCTGTTCCCATCAGGTGGCCAAAGTATCGGTGCTTCAGCATCAGTCCTTCCCATGAATGTTCTGACTGGTTTGATAACCTTGCTGTCTAAAAGACTCTCAAAAGTCTTCTCCAACACCACAGTTCAAAACCATCAATTCTTCAGCACTCAGCCTTCTTTATGGTCCAACTCTCACATCCATACATGACTATTGGAAAAACCACAGCTTTGACTACATGGCCCATTGCCAGCAAAGTGATGGCTCCGCTTTTTAATACGCTTTTTAGGTTAGTAGTTGGGAGAAGGCAATGGCACCTCACTCCAGTACTCTTGCCTGGAAAATCCCATGGACGGAAGAGCCTGGTGGGCTGCAGTCCATGGAGTCCCTAGGAGTCAGACGCGACTAAGCGACTTCACTTTTACCTTTCACTTTCATGCATTGGAGAAGGAAATGGCAACCCACTCCAGTGTTCTTGCCTGGAGAATCCCAGGGATGGGGGAGCCTGGTGGGCTGCCGTCTATGGGGTCGCACAGAGTCGGACACGACAGAGGCGACTTAGCAGCAGCAGGTTAGTAGTAGCTCTTCTTTCAAGGAGCAGGCATTTTTAATTTCATGGCTGCAGTCACCATCTGCAGTTGTTTTGGAGACCAAGAAAATAAAGTCTCACTGTTTCCACTTTTTCCTCATATCTTTGCCATTAAGTGATAGGACTTGATGCCATGGTCTTAGTTTTTTGAATGTTGAGTTTTAGGCCAGCATTTTGGATTAAAAAGAGAAAGAGCCAACTCTCCTCTTTCACCCAGGGCAAGAGGCTCTTTAATTTTTAAAAAATTTGTTAATTTTTTTAATTGAAGGATAATTGCTTTACAGAATTAGGTTGTTGTCTGTCAAACCTGAACATGATACAGCCTTAGGTATACATATATCCCCTCCCTTTTGAACCTCCCTCCCATTTCCCTCCCCATTCCACCCCTCTGGGTTGATATGTGTGTGTGTGTGTGTGTGTGTTAGCCGCTCAGTCATATCTGACTCTGTGACCCCATGGACTGTAGCCTGCCGGGCTTCTCTGTCCATAGAATTCTCCAGGCAAGAATACAGGAGTGGATTGCCAGTCCCTTCTCCAGAGGAACTTTCAACCCAGGGATCAAACCCTGGCCTCTTGCATCACAGGCAGATTCTTTACCATTTGAGCTACAGAGAAGTCCCAGGTTTATACAGAACCCCTGTTTGAGTTTCCTGAGTCATACAGCAAATTCCCCTTGGCTCTCTATTTTACATATGGTAATGTAAGTTTCCACGTTACACTTTCCATACATCTTACTCTCTCCTCCCCTCTCCCCATGTCCATAAGTCTATTCTCTATGTCTGCATCTCCATTGCTGACCTGTAAATAAGTTCTTCAGTGCCATTTTTCTAGATTCCATATATATGTGTTAGAATACGATATTTATCTTTCTCTTTCTGACTTCACTCTGTATAATAGGTTCTAGGTTCATCCACCTCATTAGAATGGACTCAAATGCATTCCTCTTTATGGCTGAGTAATATTCCATTGGGTATATGTACCACAACTTTTTATTTAGTTCCGCTTCACTTTCTGCCAGTAGGGTGGTGACATCTGCATATCTGAGGTTATTGATATCTCTCCCATCAGTCTTGATTCCAGCTTGAGCTTTGTCCAGACTGGCATTTATTATGATGTACTCTGCATAGAAGTTAAATAAGCAGGGTGACATACACAGCCATGATACTCTGTTCCCAATTTTGAACCAGTTCGTTGTTCCATGTCTGGTTCTAACTATTGCTTCTTGACCTGCATACAGGTTTCTTAAGAGGCAGGTAAAGGGTCTGGTATTCCCATTTCTTTAAGAATTTCTGACAGTTTGTTGTGATCCACACAGAAAAGAGGCTTTAGCGTAGTCAATGAATTAGATGATCTTCTGGAATTCAATTGCTTTTCCTATGATCCAACAGTTCAGTTCAGTTTAGTTCAGTTGCTCAGTCGTGTCCCACTCTTTGCAACCCATGGACTGCAGCACGCCAAGCCTCCCTGTCCATTTCACCACTCCTAGAGTTTACTCAAACTCATGTCCATTGAGTTGGTGATGCCATGCAACCATCTCATCCTCTGTCATCCCCTTCTCCTCTTGCTTTCAATCTTTCCCAGCATTAAGGTCTTTTCAAATGAGTCAGTTCTTCACATCAGGTGGCCAAAGTATTGGAGTTTCAGCGTCAACATCAGTCCTTCCAATGAACATTCAGGACTGATTTCCTTTAGGATGACTGATTGGATCTCCTTGCAGTCCAAGGGACTCTCAAGAGTCTTCTCCAACACCACAATTCAAAAGCATCAATTCTTCAGTGCTCACAGGACTAGTGGAAAAACCATAGCCTTGACTAGATGGACCTTTGTTGGCAAAGTAATGTCTCTGCTTTTTAACATGCTGTCTAGGTTGGTCATGGAGAAGGCAATGGCAACCCACTCCAGTACTCTTGCCTGGAAAATCCCATGGACGGAGGAGCCTGGTAGGCTGCAGTCCATGGGATCGCTGAGGGTTGGACACGACTGAGCGACTTCACTTTCACTTTTCACGTTCATGCATTGGAGAAGGAAATGGCAACCCACTCCAGTGTTCTTGCCTGGAGAATCCCAGGGACGGGGGAGCCTGGTGGGCTGCCGTCTATGGGGTCGCACAGAGTCGGACATGACTGAAGTGACTTAGCAGCTAGGTTGGTCATAGCTTTCTTTCCAAGGAGTAAGTGTCTTTTAATTTCTTGGCTGCAGTCACCATCTGCAGTGATTTTGGGACCCCTCAAAATAAAGTCTTCCACTGTTTCTCCATCTATTTGCCATGAAGTGATGGGACCGGATGCCATGATCTTTGTTTTCTGAATGTTGAGCTTTAAGCTAATTTTTTTACTGTCCTCTTTCACTTTCATCAAGAGGCTCTTTAGTTTTTCTTCACTTTCTGCCATAAGGGTGGTGTCATCTGCATATCTGAGGTTATTGATATTTCTCCTGGCAATCTAGATTCCAGCTTGTGCTTTATCCACCTGACATTTTGCATGATGTACTCTACATATGAGTTAACTAAGCAGGGTGACAGTAAACAGCCTTAACGTACTCCTTTCCCAATTTGAAACCAGTTCATTGTCCATGTTCAATTCTAACTGTTGCTTCTTGACCTACATACAGGTTTCACAGGTGTTGGGTAAGCTGGTCTGGTATTCCCATCTCTCTATAAATTTCCACAGTTTGTTGTGATCCATACAGTCAGAGGTTTTTTCTATGATCCAATGGATTTTGGCAATTTGATCTCTGGTTCCTCTGCCTTTTCTAAATCCAGCTTGAACATCTGGAAGTGCTTGGTTCATGTACTTTTGAAGCCTTGCTTGGAGAATTTTGAGTGTTATTTTACTAGCATGTGTGATGAGTGCAATTGTACAGTAGTTTGAACATTCTTTGGCATTGCCTTTCTTTGAGATTGGAATGAAAACTGACCTTTTCCAGTCCTGCGGCCACTGCTGAGTTTTCCAGATTTGCTGGCATATTGAATCCAGCAATTTCACAGCATCATCTTTTAGGATTTGAACTAGCTCAACTGGAATTCCACCACCTCCACTAACTTTGTTCGTAGTGATGCTTCCTAAGGCCCACTTGACTTTGCACTCCAGGATGTTTGGCTCTGGGTGAGTGATCACATCATCGTGATTATCTGGGTCATGAAGATCTTTTTTGTACATTTCTTTTGTGTATTCTTGCCACCTCTTCTTAATATCTTCTGCTTCTGTTAGGTCCATACCATTTACATCCTTTATTGTGCTCATCTTTGCATGAAATGTTCCCTTGGTGTCTCTTATTATCTTGAAGAGATTTCTAGTGTTTCCCCTTCTATTGTTTTCCTCTATTTCTTTGCATTGATCACTTAGGAAGGCTTTCTTATCTCTCCTTGCTGTTCTTTGGAACTCTGCATTCAGATGGGTATATCTTTCCTTTTCTCTTTTGCCTTTCACTTCTCTTCTTTTCTCACCTATTTCCAAAGCCTTCTCTGACAACCATTTTGCCTTTTTTCATTTCTTTTTCTTGGGGGTGGTTTTGATCACTGCCTCCTGTACACTGTCATGAGCTTTCATCCATAGTTCTTCAGGCACTCTTTCTGTCAGATCTAATTCCTTGATCCTGTTTGTCACTTCCACTGTATAATTGCAAGGGATTTGATTTAGGTCGCAACTGAATGGTCTAGTGGTTTTCCCTACTTTCTTCAGTTTAAGTCTGAATTTGGCATAAGGAGTTCATAATCTGAGCCACAGTCAGCTCCCAGTCTTGTTTTTGCTGACTGTATAAAGATTCTCCATCTTAGGCTGCAAAGAATATAATCAATCTGATTTCGTTTTTGACCCCCTGGTGCTGTCCATATGTAGAGTTGTCTCTTGTGTTGTTGGAAGAGGGTGTTTGCTGTGACCAGTGAGTTCTCTTGGCAAAACTCTGTTAGCCTTTGCCCTGCATCATTTTGTACTCAAAGGCCAGTTTTACTCCAGGTATCTCTTGACTTTCTGCTTTTGCATTCCAGTCCCCTATAATGAAAAGGACACCTTTTTTTGGTATTAGTTCTAGAAGGTCTTGTAGGTCTTCATAGAACCATTCAACTTCAGTTTCTTTGGCATTAGTGGTTGGGGCATCAACTTGGATTACTGTGATATTGAATGGTTTGCCTTCAAAACAAACAGAGATCATTCTGTCATTTTTGAGATTACAATTCAGACTCTTTTGTTGACTATAAGGGCCACTCCATTTCTTCTGTGGCTTCCCTGATAGCGCAGATGGTAAAGAATCCACCTGCAATGCAGGAGACCCAGTTTGATTGCTGGGTTGGGAAGATCCGCTGGAGAAGGGATAGGCTACCCACTCCAATATTCTTGGGCTTCCCTTGTGGCTCATCTGGTAAAGAATCTGCCTGCAATGCGGGAGACCTGGGTTCGATCCCTGGGTTGGGAAGATCCCCTGGAGAAGGGAAAGGCTACCCACTTCAGTATTCTGGCCTAGAGAATTCTATGGATTGTATAGTCCATGGGGTTGCAAAGAGTCAAACACGACTGAGTGACTTTCACTTTCCATTTCTTCTAAGGGATTCTTGCCCACAGTAATAGATATAATGGTCATCTGAATTAAATTCACCCATTCTGGTCCATTTTAGTTCACTGATTTCTAAGATGTTAATGTTCACTTTTGCCATCTCCTGTTTGACCACTTCCAATTTATCTTGATTCATTGACCTAATATTCCAGGTTCCTATGCAGTACTGTTCTTTGCAGCATCAGACTTTACTTCTATCACCAGCTACATCCGCAACTGGGCACTGTTTTTGCTTTGACTTAGCCTCTTTATTCTTTCTGGAGCTATTTCTTTGGTCTCCTCCAGAAGCATATTGGGCATATACTGACCTGGGAAGTTCATCTTTCAGTGTCATATCCTTTTGCCTTTTCATACTGCTCATGGGGCTGTCAGGGCAAGAATAATGAAGTGATTTGCCATTCCCTTCTGCACATTTTGTCAGAACTCTCCACCATGACCTGTCCATCCTGGGTGGCCCTACACAGCATGGCTCATAGTCTCATTGAGTTAGACAAGGCTATGATCCAAGTGGTCAGTTTGGTTAGTTTTTGTGGTTTCCGTTCTGTCTTCCCTCTGATGGATGAAGATGGGAGGTTTGTGGAAGCTTCATGATGGGAGGGACTGGCTGTGGGAGAATCTGAGTCTTGCTCTCATGGGTGGGGCCAGGCACAGTAAATCTTTAACCCAACTTTCTGTTGATGGGTGGGGCTGTGTCCCCTCCCTGTAGTTTGGCTTGAGGTGACCTCCTTTGAAATATGAAATTCATATTGTAGGTTTATTTCTCTTTTATATTATGCTTATGACATTGTATTAATTTTTTTGTAATTTTGAGTGTTCATAGGTTTATTATATATGTTTCATTTCAGAATAGCAAGTGGAACATTATAAAATCTGTATTTTTGATAGGTGGGCAATTGAGTTTGCATAAATTTATCTTAATGGTCCTAGCAAAGTGAAAGTGAAAGTCATCTAGTCGTGTCTGACTCTTTGCAACCCCGTTCCATATAGTCCATGGAATTCTCCAGGCCAGAATACTGAAGTGGGTGGCCTTTCCCTTCTCCAGGTGATCTTCACAACCTAGGGATCAAACCCATGTCTCCCACATTGCAGGTGGATTCATTACCAGCTGAGCCACAAGGGAAGGCCCAAAAGAAACATGGCAATTCCAGGTTCTTTCAATTTTTACTGTATATGAGATCAACTTTGGATAAAACTTGCTAAGGGTGTTTTGGTGAAGAGGATATGTCTGACTATTTTAGGTGCAAATAGTGAAATTTAGATGATAATCTAATGCCGGGGGCCAGCGTGAGGAACTCCGCCCATGGCAAAGGTCATGAGGAAGGAGGCTTGGCATACGCAAAGGCGTGATCAAGCCTCAGGAAACCCCCTGTTCCCGAGCATCTAACCCCAAAACCAGAGTCTGTTTTATGCTCTCACCTACACCTCTGACTTTACGGGGGGCTCTCCCCCATAACCGTTTCTCTCGGAGAAGGAGTAAACGTGCAGCTCCAAGGCAATAAAAATTCCCTGGCGTGACAAGAGTGTTTCAGCTTAGAGACTCCTCTGAAGTTTATCTAGCCCACCTGTATAGGTTCGTCCGGCCACATGTGATTGTTTACAGCCTCCCAACCTGAGAGGCACGAGATGTTTTAGACTTACTAAAGGCAAAATCTTTTGGGGAGTTGGAAATTATTAGTATAATGGGTTGGTTAGGAATTATATTGGTGAAGGGTTCTTCATTTGTTGTGTCAATAATTGCTGCTAATTCCCTGCTCTGGGTGGGACAAGGATGTTTCAGGTCAAACCTCTCTGCTGACAGACTAGCTTGTGTGACAGGATTATCCATACTCCTGCCACTACCCACATGATTGTTTACTACCTCTCAACCATAAACAGCACAGAGAGTTTTGGAGTATTTTGAGAGTCTTAATTAGCATAGGGCTTTTCTCATTGTTGAGCCAATGATTGCCACCAGGCCGCCATATCCTTAGGCACCTGGGAATATATTAATCAATGTATTTGGACTATAGAAAAGGAAATATAATAGTTTTTAAGGTTAGCAATACTAGACTTTTTGAGTTAATGGATTTTCTCTTTTGTAATAGATCACAGTACTTTGTTATAAATCAGTGTGTCCTTGTTATGTAAAAACGTAACTTTATCACTATCTTAAGACCAAATAGATCTTAAGGGGAACATTGGTGAAAGGATTTTCATTTGTTGGGCTGATGTTTGCTGCTAAATCTCCATGTTCCCTACCCTTATAATGAATATAACTAACATATAGAGAAATAAGTATTAACCTTTAAGACTAATCATGTTAACCTTGGGTTAAATAAATTCCTTTCTTGATTGTAACTCACTACACCCTCACCCTATAGGAATGCAACTTTATTTGGAGGGTGGTGCCTGGTTTAAGAAAAAACACACTTGGAAAAAATAAGCTTTTTGGTTATCAGAAAGAAAGGATCATAAAATGTCAGCAGGTCTCACTCATGGCCAGAAGATGATGTAATATCCCTAAGACCTTTTTTTATACATTTATGTGAAGCACCTGATTTTGATAAAGGTCAGGACTGCTGACCCCCGCGTGACTCTGTATTCATCCCTATGTGTAACAAAAGGTATATAAGCTAACCCAAAAATAAAGACATCGGATCAGTTTCCGGAAAGACTGATTCCCCCATGTCGCTTCTTTCTTGCTCCCGTTTTTCTGGCTGAATTCCCATCTGGAGCATGGATGTTATTCCACGTAATCCAAGTTATTCAGCCTCTTTTTCTCCACTAATCTTCCTACTACACTATCCATTTCTAATCTCTCTATATCTGTGATTAAATATGTATTTTTCCAAAGACGCCGACTCCGTCCCCACCTTCGAACCACCCTGGATCCACCGGGGCTGGACCCCGGCACTCTAATGTATTTGTTGTTTTTTCTATAATTTTCCATGTGCTAGAAATATTCAATAATGATTAAAAAGTTCCTACCCCAAAATAGTAAAGCAGAAGTAGATGTTTTACTGGAATTTGCTAGCTTTTTATATGATTCAGTGAATGTTGGCAATTTGGTCTCTGGTTCCTCTGCCTTTTCTAAATCCAGCTTGAATATCTGGAAGTTCTCAGTTCATGTACTGCTGAAGCCTGGCCTGAAGAATTTTGAGCATTACTTTGCAAGTGTGTGAGATGAGTGCAATTGTGCAGTAGTTTGAGCATTCTTTGGCATTCCCTTTCTTTGGGATTGGAATGAAAACTGACCGTTTCCAGTCCTGTGGCCACTGCTGAGTTTTCCAGATTTGCTGGCATGTTGAGTGCAGTACTTTCACAGCATCATCTTTCAGGATTTGAAATAGCTCAACCGGAATTCCATTACCTCTACTTGCTTTGTTCGTAGTGATGCTTCCTAAGGCCCACTTGACTTCGCACTCCAGGATATCTGACTTTAGGTGAGTGATCACACCATAGTGGTTATCTTTTTTTTATAAGATCTTTTTTTCTATAGTTTTTCTGTGTATTCTTGCCACCTCTTCTTAATATCTTCTTCTTCTACTTCTGCTTTATTGACTATGCCAAAGCCTTTGACTGTGTGGATCACAACAAACTGTGGAAAATTCTTAAAGAGATGGGAATGCCAGACCACCTTACCTGCCTCTTGAGAAATCTGTATTCAGGTCAAGAAGCAACAGTTAGAATCGTACAATAGACTGTTTCCAAATTGGGGAAGGAGTACATCAAGGTTGTATATTGTCACCCTGCTTATTTAACTTATATGCAGAGTACATCATGCAAAATGCCAGGCTGGATGAAGCACAAATTGGAATCAAGATTGCCAGGAGAAATATCTATAACCTCAGATATGCAGATGACACCACCTTTATGGCAGAAAGTGAAGAAGAACTGAAGAGCCTCTTGGTGAAAGTGAAAAGGGAGAGTGAAAAAGTTGGCTTAAAACTCAACATTCAGAAAATTAAGATCATGATATCTGGTTCCATCAGGTCATGGCAAATAGTTGGGGAAATAATGGAAACAGTGAGAGACTTTGTTTTCTTGGGCTCCAAAATCACTGCAGATGGTGAGTGCAGCCATGAAATTAAAAGACACTTGCTCCTTGGAAGAAAAGTTATGACCAACCTAGCCAGCGTATTAAAAAGAAGAGACATTACTTGGCTGACAGAGGTCTGTCTAGTCAAAGCTATGGTTTTTCCAGTAGTCATGTATGGATTTGGGATTTGGACCATAAAGAAAGCTGAGCACCAAAGAATTGGTGCTTTTGAACTGTGGTGTTGGAGAAGATTCTTGAGAGTCCCTTGGATAGCAAGGAGATCAAACCAGTCAATCCTAAAGGAAATCAGTCCTGAATATTCGTTGGAAGGACTGATGCTGAAGCTGAAGCTCCAATGCTTTGGCCACCTAATGGGAAGAACTGACTCATTGGAAAAGATCCTGATGCTGGGAAAGATTGAAGGCAGGAAGAGAAGGGGACAACAGAGAATGAGATGGTCAGATGACATCACCAACAGGATGAACATGAGTTTGAGCAGCCTCCAGGACTTGGAGATGAACAGGGAAGCCTGGCGTGCTGCAGTCCATGGGGTTACAAACAGTCGGACACAGCTGAGTGACTGAACACAAAGCACGCACATGTTCACACACACGCATACTACATCTTCTTTATTCATTCATCTGTTGATGGACACTTAAGTTGTTTCCGTGACTTGGTTCATGTGTCTTTTCAAATTAGAATTTTTGTCTGTTCTGAATATATGCCCAGAAATGCACCCCAACATTTTTAACAAATGCCTTTTTTGTGGTTAGGCCTAGACCTTTTTCTCCCTTCTCTGACTTATTTCTTGTGGCTTGGGTTTCGTGCGTCTGCTCCCTCTTGAGCCTGATCCATCCTGTGCCCATTGCAGTCCCTCTCACTTAAAAAAAATCCTTTGGAGGATTCTCATCACATTTCTTAGACTCCATCTCTCACTTCAGGCCCTGCATTTCTTTGGCCAGTGCCCCTGCCTGAGTGGATTCTTGCCTGGTTTGTAGTCACTCGCTGGGACATTTCCTTGTGCCAAGAAGGCTGAGTGCTGAAGAATTGATGCTTTTAAACTGTGGTGTTGGAGAAGACTCTTGAGAGTCCCTTGGACTGCAAGGAGATCCAACCAGTCCATTCTAAAGGAGATCAGTCCTGGGTGTTTTTTTGGAAGGAATGATGCTAAAGCTGAAACTCCAGTACTTTGGCCACCACATGCAAAGAGTTGACCCACTGGAAAAGACTCTGATGCTGGGAGGGATTGGGGGCAGGAGGAGAAGGGGACGACAGAGGATGAATGGCATCACTGACTCGATGGATGTGAGTCTGAGTGAACTCCGGGAGTTGGTGATGGACAGGGAAGCCTGGCGTGCTGCGAGTCATGGGGTCTCAAAGAGTCGGACACGACTGAGCGACTGAACTGAACTGAATTGGGGCTTTACTTCCTGCATCTGTTCCAGCTCAGCCAAGGACTTCCAAGACCCAGGGCTGATCCTTTCCTTCCTGTCTTCAAACCTCCTTTTGCTTCCCTGTGGCAGGAGGCTGCAGTTTGCAGATTGCTCATTTTCTCCTTGGCGTGGGCTAGATACAGAGTTATGCAGCATCCAATGGTGGTTGGATGATTTGTGAGTCTGAAGTGAGAGCCAAAGAGATGGATCCTTGTGGCTTCAGTAGGATTGCAATTGGCCTATCAGTAGACAGTGCTTTACTAATTGTGTCCCATGTGTATAATTTGTGCACTTTGATTGGCATTTTATAATCTAAACGAGCCTCACTATCTGGACATAATTGGTACCCTGTGCCAAGAACAGCCAATTAACGTCAAATTATTTTTCCAAATAACACAATGTGCCATTGGCTGTGGTCTTCTGCCAAAAGTGTTTACCTAAAGCAAAATATGCTTTTTGAGCAGCACTGTCTGATAGAACCGTTAGCTGTAAATGTTCTGTACAGTGGCCTGTGACTGTACAGGAGTCACAGGCAGCTGCTGAGCACTTGCAATGAAGATCATGTGACTGGGTTATAGGAAATGCAAGGGAGAAAGGAAGAAGAGAAACAGCGCCTGTAGCAAGCAGTGAGACATTCCTACAACGGGCAGCATCTGCCATGACCTGATAGAACAGGCAACCCTGATGAGACTAGAACTACCTTCTGAAAGACTTCTTTCTAGAACATCAAGAAAGTATTTGGTGTGAACGTGGCAAGATCTTGACAGTTTTGAAATCTAGGTAATGAGTGTAAGAGAGTTATTATTCTACTTTTTTGAATGTCTGAATTTTCATAATAAAAAGTAAAAAGATATATAAAAAAGTGAATCCATATGAAATGGGAACAAATGTGTCATAAAGACTGAGAAATCCTAGGGAATTTCTTGACAGTCCAGTGGTTAGGACTCTGCACTTTCACTGCTGTGGATCTGGGTTCAATCCCTGTTTGGGGATCTAAGATCCTGAAAGCTACATGGCATGCCAGAAAAAAAGAAGACTGTAAAACTCTCAAAACAGTCTTGACTGAGATGAACATAGATGCAAAAATCCTCAACAAAATTTTAGCAAACAGAATTCAGCAACACATCAAAAAGGTCATACACCATGATCAAGTTGGGTTTATTTCAGGAATGCAAGGATTCTTCAATATACACAAATCAATGAATGTGATATACCATATTAACAAATTGAAAGATAAAAATCACATGATAATCTCAATGCTGCTGCTGCTGCTAAGTCACTTCAGTCAAGTCTGACTCTGTGTGACCCAATAGACAGCAGCCCACCAGGCTCTCCTGTCCCTGGGACTCTCCAGGCAAGAACACTGGAGTGGGTTGCCATTTCCTTCTCCAATGCATGAAAGCGAAAAGTGAAATCTCAATAGATGCAGAAAAAGCCTTTGACAAAATTCAACGCCCATTTATGATTAGAACTCTTCAAAAAAATGGGCATAGAAGGAACCTACCTCAACACAGTAAAGGCCATATATGATAAGCCTACAGCAAACCTTATTATCAATGGTGAAAACTGAAAGCATTCCCCATAAGAATAGGAACAAGACAAGGCTGTCCACTTTCATCACTATTATTCAACATAGTTCCAGAAGTCCTAGCTACAGCAATCAGAGAAGAAAAAGAAATAAAAGGAATCCATATCAGAAAAGAAGTAAAGCTCTCACTGTTTGCAGATGACATGATACTGTACATAGAGAACCCTAAAGATAGTACCAGAAAATTACTAGAGCTAATCAGTGAATTTAGCAGTTTCAGGATACTAAATCAATACACAGAAATCACTTGCATTTCTATATACTAACAATGAAAAATCAGAAAGAGCAATTAAGGAATCAATCCCATTCATCACTGCAACAAAAATAATTAAATATCTAGGAATAAACTTACCTAAAGAGACAAAAGACCTGTACAGAGAAAATTATAAGACACCGATGAAAGAAATCAAAGATGATATAAACAGATGGAGAGATATTCCATGTTCCTGGGTAGGAAGAATCAGTATTGTGAAAATGACTATACTACCAAATGCAATCTACAGATTCAATGCGATCCCTATCAAATTACCAATGGCATTTTTCACAGAACTAGAACAAAAAATTTCACAATTCATATGGAAAGACAAAAAGACCCCAAATGGCCAAAGCAGTCTTGAGAAAGAGGAATGGAGCTAGAGGAATTAACCTTCCTGACTTCAGATTATACTGCAAAGCTACAGTCATCAAGACAGTATGGTACTGGCACAAAAACAGAAATATAGACCAGTGAAACAAAATAGAAAGCCAAGAAATAAGTCCACGCACCTCTGGGTACCTTATTTTTGACAAAGGAGGCAAGAATATACAATGGGGCAAAGACAGCCTCTTCAATAAATGGTGCTGGGAAAACTGGACAGCTACATGTAAAAGAATGAAATTAGAAACATTCCTAACACCATACACAAAGATAAAATCAAAATGGATTAAAGACCTAAATATAAGACCCAAAACTAGAACTCTTAGAGGAAAACATAGAACACTCGATGACATAAATGAAAGCAAGATCCTCTCTGATTCACCTCCTAGGAAATAGAAACAAAAGGAAACAAGTGGGACCTGATTAAACTTAAAAGCATTTGCTCAGCAAAGGAAACTATAAGCAAGGTGAGAAGACAACCCTTGGAAAGGGAGAAAACAATAGCAAATGAAACACCTGACAAAGGATTAATTTCCAAAATATACAAGCAGTTCATACAACTCAATACCAGGAAAACAAACAACTCAATCAAACAGTGGGGAAAAAAGACCTAAATAGACATTTCTCCAAAGGAGACATACAGATAGCTACAAACACATGAAAAGATGCTCAACATCGCTCATTATTAGAGAAACGCAAATCAAAACCACAATGAGATATCACCTCACACCAGTCAGAATGGCCCTCATCAAAAAGTCTACAAACAATAAATGCTGGAAAGGATGTGGAGAAAAGGGAAGGCTCTTGCACTGTTGATGGGAATGTAAATTGATACAGCCACTATGGAAGAGGGTATGGAGATTCCTTAAAAAGCTAGGAATAAAACCACCATATGACCCAGCAATCCCACTCCTAGGCATATACCCTGAGGAAACCAGGGTTGAAAAAGACACGTGTATCCCATGGTTCACTACAGCACCATTTTCAATAGCTAGAACATGGAAGCAAGCTAGATGCCCATGGACGGATGAATGGATAAAGAAGTGATAGATATACCCGATGGAATATTACTCGGCCATAACAATGAACACATTTGAGTTAGTTCTGATGAGGTGGATGAACCTAGAACCTATTATACAGAGTAAAGTGAGTCAGAAAGAGAAAGATAAAAATTGTATTCTAACCCACATATATGGAATCTAGGAAAATGGTACTGAGGAATTTATTTACAGGGCAGCAATGGAGAAACAGACATAGAGAATAGACTTACGACATGGGGAGAGGGGAGGAGAGGGTGAGATGTATGGAAAGAGTAACATGGAAACTTATATTACCGTAGGTAAAATAGATAGCCAACAGGAATGTGCTGTATGGCTCAGGAAACTCAAACAGGGGCTCTGTATCAACCTAGAGGGGTGGGATAGGGAGGGAGATGGGAGGGAGTTTTAAAAGGGAGGGGATATATGTATACCTATGGTTGATTCATATTGAGGTATGACAGGAAACAACAAAATTTTGTAAAGCAATTATCCTTCAATTTTAAAAAAAAAGAAAAAAAGTCTTGACTGAGATTTTGATACTATAAACAAAAATAAGTTTATTTTATCTTGCACTTGACAGAATTGAAAATGTTTGCAAGCAGGTACTAGTTTGTATAATGAGCAAAGAATGAATAAATGCTAATTTTCTTTGCACAATTTTTCTGAAGATAATCACATTATATAGCATTATTTATTTCACATCTGATTCACAATGGAGTGAGAAAGAGGGTCCAAAAATATTTAGGCTTCATATTTTTTCTCAAGGCCCCTTTAATCCTGAGGTAGATTAAACCACACCCTATTTTGGCTACCTTTTCATTTTACTTGTATCTCTTTGCATGTACATAGAATTCAAGCTAGTTGGCCCAAAGTGGTAAAGTAATTATCCTGTTTATAATGCTATTCCTCCTTCTGGATATTTTGGTGGGATATCTCATAGGAAAAAACAAGCCATTTTGCCCATCTAAGCTCACTCTTCACTTGTCATATGTTTTAAATTTACTATTTCTTCCCAACTATTCTCTTTTGAAGCTCCTATTGGATCAGCAGCATTAATTTTCTTTTCTGCTGATCTTATATGTCGGTGGCTTTGTGTGGGATTGGCTGGGACTTTAGTATCACTTTTGTTTACTCCGTGAGATCTTGCAGTGTGTGCAGATTTGTAGCTTCACTGTACAATTGATTTGCTTTGTAGACATCTGACAACCAGCCAGAGACTGGCTAGCCATTGGCTCAGTACCTGAGGTATGGTACTTTGGGGTTCAGCAGGAAGTGAGCTTTGAGCAGGGATGGATTTTATAAGTGGTAATACTAATATCCTCATTAGTAAATATTTTAGCATTTTAAAGACTTCGGCTTCTCTTAATGGCCTTGTGACTACAGGGATTTGGGTAAAATACCCTACAATGATAAGTTGAATCACAGAACTTGCGGTGGTTGGTTGTAACTGAACGAGATGTAAGTACTCGTTGCTGAAATGGCATCAAAGTGTGACAGTTTAAAGGGTAACCAACTGAAAGGAAAACTTGTCTTCCTACTCACAGTACTTCTGACACTGACTGTCTGGAGTTAGTGTGGATCCCACAGGGTGAGGCCTCAGTCCCACAAGACTGACCCCTCCTATAGCTAATTCATGTTGATGCTTGACAGAAAGCAAGAAAATTCTGTAAAGCAATTCTCTTTCCATTAAAAAAAGATAAGAAAAGACTGTCCCCTCATTCAGAGGCCAATCTAGGCCTCCAAATGAAACTGAAAGTGAAGTCGCTCCATCATGTCCGACTCTGCAACCCCGTGGACTGTAGCCCACCTGGCTCCTCCGCCCATGGGATTCTTCAGGCAAGAATACTGGAGTGGGTTGCCATTTCCTTCTCCAGGGGATCTTCCCAACCCAGGGATCAAACCCAGGTCTCCCACATTGCAGGCAGACGCTTTAACCTCTGAGCCACCAGGGAAGTCCCCCTAAAACTGAGTTCCTTTACCGAGTTTATGATTAATCTATTTAAAACTTTATTCCCTTTCTTGTCCCCTCTGACCTCAGTCCTATGCTAACTGAACCCTAGTCAACCAGAGTTGGATGACTAAAATTGCTCTTGTCAATAATATTGTTGAAGTACTCAAGTTGCTATTGTAGCCATCATCATTAATGTAAAAACTCAGGTTGCTTTTCCAGGGCAATATGAACTCACAGACCCCGAGCCGTGGACCACACATGGCTAGAGAATCTTAAACTGAAGATATCCTGACCTCTGAAATTAGGATGAAGAATTGTCACAGGATAATGTTTAAACACAGCTTCTTTGTTCTTCCCTTAAAAAAACACCCCCAACCCGAAGATCAGGTTGGAGTAGATCTGGGGCTTGCTTGATGCCCTGTAAATACACTCTCATTTTCCTGCAGACACCTGCTGTTAGGGTTTGGCTGTCTGTGCTGCGGGCACAGAAGCCCTTGTTTGGTGACACAAGTACTTCTAACTGACTGGTTATCAGTAAGCCGTTCCCACTAACTCCTCCTCAGGTTTCATAGCTTGCTGGGATGACTCATGGAACTCAGGACAGTGCCTTACTTACCTATCCTCTTTGTGGTAAGGACGTAGCTAGGAAACCAATGGAAATGAAATGAAAGAGATGCACGGGGCAATGTACATGGGAAGAGGTTTGCGGCTTCCACGCTCTGTTTGTGTGCATTACCCTGTCAGCACCTTGATGTGAATCCTGCTGCTTAGGGTTTTAGTGGAAGTTCAGTTAGATAGGTATGATTGATTATTAACCATTGGTGATTGAACTCAATCTCCAGCCCCTTACCCCTCCCAGGAGGTGGGCGTGGGGTAGGCATGAAATTTCCAACTCTAATCACAGTGTTGGTTCCTCTGGCAACCAGTCTTTATCCTCCAAGAGGCACCTCATTAGCATAAACTCAGGTATGGTTGAAACAGGCTTTTAGAAATAACAAAAAAGATGTTCTCATCTCTCTTTCACTCAGGGAATTACAAGTTTTAGGAGCTCTGTTCTGGGGACCAGGAGCAGAGTATCAAATATGTCTTTCTTACTATGCAAGACAGTTATTCTAGGAAACTAATCTTGTATTAATTTAAAAATAAATTGTTGTTTAGTCACCAAGTTGTGTCCAACTCTTTTGAGATCCCATGGACTGTAGGCCCCTAGGCTCCTCTGTCCATGGGATTTATTTCCCAGGTGAGAACACTGGAGTGAGTTGCCATTTCTTTCTCCAAGGGATCGTCCTGACCCAGGGATCGAGGCTACATCATCTCCTGCATTGGCAGGCGGATTCTTTACTGAGCCGACGTGGTGCTGGTGGTAAACAACCTGCCTCACAATGCAGGAGACAGAAGAGACACGGGCTCGAGCCCTGGGTTGGGAGAAGATCCCCTGGAGGAGGGCATGGCAACCTACGCCTGTGTTCCTGCCTGCAGAATCCATGGACAGAGGAGCCTGGCTGGCTACAGTCCACAGGATCGCAGAGTCAGACCTGCCTGGAGTGACTTAACATGCACGCGTATCTTTGTGTACTTGTCTCCTAAGTAACTTTCTGGGAGTGGAATTTTGGGGTCAAAATGTTTCATTAAGAATAGATTTTGGGACTTCCCGGGTAGTCCAGTGGTTAGGAATCCACCTGCCAATGCATGGGACACAGGTTCGACCCCTGGTCTGGGAAGATCTCATATGCCTTGGAGCAATTAAACCCATGCATCACAACTACTGAGGCCACACTTTGTAACTAAGGAAGCTTGTACACCTTGGAGCTTGTGTTTTGCAACAAGAGAAGCCTCTGCCCGAGAAAGCCGTGCGCTGCAACTAGAGAGTAGCTGGCGTGCAACAACGAAGAACTAGCACAGCCAAAAACAAATAAAAAAATTAAAAAATCTTGATTTGTAGTAGATGGCCAGATGAAGACTGTGTGTACACGTCTACCAACAAGTTATGAAAATGTTCACTTTCCTCCATCTTTCCAACACCAGATAGTATCAGCCTTCAGAGATGTGGGCCAATTTGATAAGTGAGAAAGAGCTCTCCTTTTTTTTCATTTCTTTGTTTATTAGTATAGGTGTTCTTTTTTTTTTTTTGCTAAATAAATGCTGATTTTGTTAATAGGCTCAACCCTAGGTGGGATACTGATGTTTATTACCTCACTGGCAGCTAGGTGTGCCATGTAGCATAATTCTGACCAATGAACTATGACTAGTATATTGGGGCTTTTGGGAAGTCTTTTGCTTTTCCTGATACGTGGGAAGCCATATAACATTAACCAGGTCTATCTATGTATTCACCAGCTGCGGATCCACTTCCTTTTCCTTTTTTCCCTGCCTTGAATGTGGACACGATGCCTGGAGCTATGCCATTTTGGCATCATAATGCGACAAGCATGAGGGTAAATAACTCTGTTTAAGCCACAGTAAATGGCTTACTTCCATCTTGCAGCTGAAAGTATTCCTAAGTGATGTACTGGGTGAACCTGAACTTCATTTTGTGTGCTAGCTGCACAGTGTATTTATTACTGTATGAGAGTATTTGGTTTGTCTGTCTGGCTCCTCTCTACAGTGGGAGCTCCTTGAAAAAAGGGGCCACCTGACAATAACATTCACTTCTGTATGGCAGAGAAGACACAGATTGAGTGGTCACTAAGTCTATTTGAAAGGAATGTATGATATTATTTAATTACACATGCAAATTGTTTTTAAAATGGAGAGCTCAGGGTGGACATTTACTTTTTCGGTAAATTTCAGGTAGACGGCTGCTCCAGGTCATCACACTCTGTGGCCTTTGTACTCCTTTATCAGTTTGAGAGATTCTCATTCCTAAAGCTGTGCTTCCTAACTTTTTTCATATCATGAATCACTCGGAACATGGTCATGTTTGTGGTAGAACACTGCACTGGAAATGAATGGAAGATTTCTTGCCGCAGAAGTGGCACCTTCCTCAGACTTCACTGGGTCACCCCTGGGCCAAACATATCAGCATCTCTGAACAGCTAACTACTGAGTAGCCTTATTAGTCTGGAAGCTCTGCTCTGCTGACAGGGGAAGGCTTTTCTACTTTCCAGTAGGGAACATCATGAAGACTTTTAAATTTATGCCGTAAGACACGCATGACAATGTAACAAGGATCAGTGTTTGGCTCCATCTAGTGGTCTAAACGGAGCCAAACACTGATACATCTCCTGGTCTAATTGGAGAAGGCAATGGCGCCCCACTCCAGGACTCTTGCCTGGAAAACCCCATGGATGGAGAAGCCTGGTGGGCTGCAGTCCATGGGGTCGCCGAGGGTCGGACACGACTGAGCGAGTTCACTTTCACTTTTCACTTTCACGCATTGGAGAAGGAAATGGCAACCCACTCCAGTGATCTTGCCTAGAGAATCCCAGGGATGGGGGAGCCTGGTGGGCTCCCGTCTATGGGGTCGCACAGAGTCAGACACAACTGATGTGACTTAGCAGCAGCAGCAGTGGTCTAAATACTTCCTCAGATCTCAGTGATACTTCATTGCGACTGTGCTGCTAAGTATAGTTATCATCTTGATTTTACACACTTTCATCAGCCTTTTTGGAGAATGAAATGGCAACCCACTCCAGTATTCTTGCCTGGAGAATCCCATGGACAAAGAAGCCTGCTGGGCTATAGTCCATGGGGTCGCAAAGAATTGGACACGACTGAGCGACTAACACACACACAGAGTGGTCTAAAATGGATTTGGGTTTCTAACAATCCAGGCTTTGACAAGTTGGGTCAATCTATTCTTGTTGCTGTTCAGTCACTAAGTCGTGTCCGACTCTTGGCAACCCCACGAACTACAGCGCGCCAGGCTTTCCTGTCCTTCACTATGTCCTGGAGCTTCAAACTCATGTCCATTGAGTCACTTGATGTCATCCAACCATCTCACCATCTTCTGTCCACCCCATTCTACTCCAGCCTTCGATCTTTCCCAGTACCAGAGTCTTCTCCAATGAGTCTGCCCTTCGGATCAGGTGGCCAAAGTACTGGAGCTTCAACTTCAACATCAGTCCCTCCAGTGAATATTCAGGACCGATTTCCTTTAGGATTAACTGGTTGGATCTCCTTGCAGTCCAAGGGACTCCCAAGAGTCTTCTCCAGCACCACAGTTCAAAAGCATTGATTCTTCCGTGCTCAGTCTTCTTCATGGTCCAGCTCACATCCATACATGACTACTGGAGAAACCATAGCTTTGACTATGTGGTCCTTTGTTGGCAAAGTGATGTCTCTGCTTTTGAATTGCTTTCTAGGTTTGTCATAGCTTTTCTTCCAAGAAGTAAGCGTCTTTTAACTTCGTGGCTGCAGTCACTATCTGCAGTGATTTTGGAGCCTAAGAAAAATAAAATTTGTCACTGTTTCCATTGTTTCCCCATCTATGTGCCGTAAAGTGATGGGACCAGACGCCATGATCTTCATTTTTTGAATACTGAGTTTTAAGCCAGACTTTTTCACTTTCCCCTTTCACCTTCATCAAGAGGCTCTTTAGTTCCTCTTTGCTTTCTGCCATTACAGTGGTATCTGTATACCTGAAGTCGTTATTTCTCCCAGCAATTTTGATTCCAGCTTGTGATTCATCCAGCCCACATTTTGCATGATATACTCTGCATATATGTTAAGTAAGCAGGATGACAATATACAGCTTTGTCATACTCCCCCTTTCCCAATTTTGAACCAGTCCATTGTTCCATATCTGTTCTAGCTGTTGCTTCTTGTTTCTTAGGAGGGGGCTTCCTTTTTGGCTCAGCTTGTAAAGAATCCGCCTGCAATGAGGGAGACCTGGGTTCAATCCTTGGGTTGGGAAAATCCGCTGGAGAAGGGAAAGGCTATTCACTCCAGTATTCTGGCCTGGAGAATTCCATGCACTGTGTAGTACATGGGGTTGCAAAGGGTTTGACATGACTGAGCGACTTTCGCTTCTTATGAGGCAGGTAAAGTGATCTGGTATCCTCATGTCTTTAAGAATTTTCCACAGTTTGTTGTGATCCATGCAGTCAAAGACTTTAGTGTAGTCAGTGAAGCAGAAGTAGAATTTTTTTTTGAATTCCATTCCAAGATGAAAGGAATTCCTTTTTCTATGATTCAATGGATGCTGGTAGTTTGATTTCTGGTTCCTCTGCCTTTTTGAAATCCAGCTTGTATATCTGGGAGTTCTTGGTTCACATACTGCTGAAGACTAACTTGAAGGATTTTGAAAATAACCTTGCTAGCATGTGAAATGAGTGCAATTGTACAGTAATTTGAACACTGTTATTGCCTTTCTTTGGGATTGGAATGAAAACTGACTGAGTTTTCCAAATTTGCTGACATATTGAGTGCAACACTTTCACAGCAGCATCTTTTAGGATTTGAAATAGCTCAGCTGGAAGGGTCATGTAGGCATACATAATTTTCTTTCTTTCTTTATTTTTCCTTTCCTCTTTTCCTTCCAAGATCCCTCGCTTCTCCTTCCATCTTTCCCTTACTCTTCTCTCTCTTTCTTTTCATTTCTGTTATGGTTGGAGAACAGAGGTGTTATGATATTGAATTTTTGGAGTTATTAAAGTGTACTTTAAGGTGCATTCATATGTTTAATTATTATAAATGCTCTGAATTACATAATTACATATGTAACTACATAATTCTGTTTATTGTGGATATAGACACATACATATAAATTTAAAAAGCATTTTGTAGCTCTGACCTAAATCAAATCCCTTATGATTATGCAGTGGAAGTGAGAAATAGATTTAAGGGACTAGATCTGATAGATAGAGCGCCTGATGAACTATGGACGGAGGTTCGTGACATTGTATAGGGGACAGGGATCAAGACAATCCCCGTGGAAGAGAAATGCAAAAAAGCAAAATGGCTGTCTGGGGAGGGCTTACAAATAGCTGTGAAAAGAAGAGAAGTGAAAAGCAAAGGAGAAAAGGAAAGATATAAGCGTCTGAATGCAGAGTTCCAAAAATAGCAAGAAGAGATAAGAAAGCCTTCTTCAGCGATCAATGGAAAGAAATCGAGGAAAACAACAGAATGGGAAAGACTAGAGATCTCTTCAAGAAAATTAGAGATACCAAGGGAACATTTCATGCAAAGATGGGCTTGATAAAGGACAGAAATGGTATGGACCTAACAGAAGCAGAAGATATTAAAAAGAGGTGGCAAGAATACACAGAAAAACTGTACAAAAAAGATCTTCATGACCCAGATAATCATGATGGTGTGATCACTCATCTAGAGCCAGACATCCTGGAATGTGAAGTCAAGTGGGCCTTAGAAAGCATCACTACGAACAAAGCTAGTGGAGGTAATGGAATTCCAGTTGAGCTGTTTCAAATCCTGAAAGATGATGCTGTGAAAGTTCTGCACTCAATATGCCAGCAAATTTGGAAAACTCAGCAGTGGCCACAGGACTGGAAAAGGTCAGTTTTCATTCCAATCCCAAAGAAAGGCAATGCCAGAGAATGCTCAAACTACTGCACAATTGCACTCATCACACATGCTAGCAAAGTAATGCTCAAAATTCTCCAAGCCAGGCTTCAGCAGAACGTGAACTTCCAGATGTTCAAGCTGGTTTTAGAAAAGGCAGAGGAACCAGAGATCAAATTGCTAACATCTGCTGGATCATCAAAAGGGCAAGAGAGTTCCAGAAAAACATCTATTTCTGCTTTATTGACTATGCCAAAGCCTTTGACAGTGTGGATCACAATAAGCAGTGGAAAATTCTGAAAGAGATGGGAATACCAGACCACCTGGCCTGCCTCTTGAGAAATCTGTATGCAGTTCAGGAAGCAACAGTTAGAAGTGGACATGGAACAACAGACTGGTTCCAAATAGGAAAAGGAGTACGTCAAGGCTGTATATTGTCACCCTGCTTACTTAACTTCTATGCAGAGTACATCATGAGAAATGCTGAGCTGGAAGAAGCACAAGCTGGAATCAAGATTGCCGGGAGAAATATCAATAACCTCAGATATGCAGATGACACCACCCTTATGGCAGAAAGTGAAGAGGAACTAAAAAGCCTCTTGATGAGAGTGAAAGAGGAGAGTGAAAAAGTTGGCTTAAAGCTCAACATTCAGAAAACGAAGATCATGGCCTCTGGTCCCATCACTTCATGGGAAATAGATGGGGAAACAGTGGAAACAGTGGCTGACTTTACTTTGGTGGGCGGGGGGGTGGGGGGGGCGGCGGTGGGCTCCAAAATCACTGCAGATGGTGACTGCAGCCATGAAATTAAAAGACGCTTACTCCTTGGAAGGAAAGTTATGACCAAACTAGATAGCATATTCAAAAGCAGAGACATTACTTTGCCAACAAAGGTCTGTCTAGTCAAGGCTATGGTTTTTCCAGTGGTCATGTATGGATGTGAGAGTTGGACTGTGAGAAAGCTGAGTGACGAAAAATTGACGCTTTTCAACTGTGGTGCTGGAGAAGACTTTTGAGAGTCCCTTGGACTGCAAGGAGATCCAACCAGTCCATCCTAAAGGAGATCAGTCCTGGGTGTTCATTGTAAGGACTGATGCTAAAGCTGAAACTCCAATACTTTGGCCACCTGATGCAAAGAGTTGACTCATTGGAAAAGACTTTGATTATGGGAGGGATTAGGGGCAGGAGGAGAAGGGGACAACAGAGGATGAGATGGCTGGATGGCATCACCGACTCGATGGACGTGAGTTTGAGTGAAGTCCAGGAGTTGGTGATAGACAGGGAGGCCTGGCGTGCTGCAGTTCATGGGGTTGCAAAGAGTTAGACACGACTGAGCAAGTGAACTGAACTGTGGCTTTTCATATCTCTGCTTATGGTTTTATCTGCTATGTTTATTGGTTCCAAGAGAGATGTTAAAATTATTGATCTAGCTATTACTCCCCACAGTTCTATCAGTTTCTGAGAATGTATTATTAACTTATTATTTCTCTTAAAATTTCTTCCAGTTGCGGCTTTCTCCATAACTAGAGAACAAATTAAGCTGATTTTGCATACATATTTCAAGCCATTGTATTGTATGCTGCTAAGTCGCTTCAGTTGTGTCCGACTCTGTGCGACCCCATAGACGGCAGCCCACCAGGCTCCCCCGTCCCTGGGATTCTCCAGGCAAGAACGCTGGAGTGGGTTGCCATTTCCTTCTCTGATGCAGGAAAGTGAAAAGTGAGAGTGAAGTCGCTCAGTTGTGTCTTACTCTTAGCGACCCCATGGACTTCAGCCTACCAGCCTCCTCCGTCCATGGGATTATTCAGGCAAGAGTACTGGAGTGGGGTGCCATTGCCTTCCCCAGATTTGTATTGCATACCTTAAACTAAAACAATGTTATGTGTCAACAATATCTCAATACTGCTGGAACATTTTCATTCATTTTTATGGTGCAATAGTATCTCTTCATCAGCTTTCATCTCAACAGAGTTTTACACTGCTCTGACACCACCTCACAATCTGTAACACCCATGGTTTAACCGCAGGTTTCTAGGGGGACATGGTGTCCCAAGGGAATGGGTGGGCTGGGATCTGGGGGATGGAGTGAAAAGCTCTACTCCAACATGCCTTCTCATTGCAACTTCTGCCTTTACTTATGTGTTAGTCTTTTCAGAGCTTTCTTGGGGATTATTATTTTGGTGGGATGGTTATTTCCTGGTGTTCATGTTTCCTTCTCCATTCTTGGGAGCAAGTCTGGCAGCCTTGGTTTGCTAAGTTGGCAGAAATTAGGGCTGTATGGCCCCTTGCTTTAATTTTTACAATTCCAATTTTATTGATTTATTTTAAATTTCAGTTTTATTGAAATATAATTGACATAGTCCATTGTATAAATTTAAGGTATGCAATGTGATAACTTGACTTACATATATTGCAATATAACTAACACGATAAGTTTACTTACCATCCGTCATCTTTTCTAGATACAAGAAAAAAAGGAAAAAAAATTTTTTTCTTGTGATGAAACCTTTTGTCAGCTCTCAAATAGATTACACAGCAGTGTAAACTAATCATCATGTTGCATATTTCATCCCCAGTGGATTTTGAATTACAATTTGAAAGGTCATTCTTCTAACTAGTGGGCACTTTTAATCTCAAAACTTGTATTCTACTTTTCTGGGAATGGTTTCACATTATTTCTTTGATAAACCTGTCTGCTTAGTTTTCTTGGATTTCTCTTTCTAGACCTTATATTATTCTTTTATTTTATGTCTTTGCGGTTTTTTTTTTAACTCCCCCCTGCAACCATCTCAAGATTCTAAACACTGACTCCTATATTTTGCTTTAGTAGTATTACAAATTTATTCTTTATATTGATATATTGATCTGTATGGAATTTATTTTGGTGTCTGATATAATACAGGAAATTAACTTCTCCCCTAAATGTTAGCCATTTATTCAAACACTGTTTATTCAATAGTCTATCTTTCCTCCACTTACTTGAAATGTAAAATTTTGATTTTTTATTTATTTATTTTAAAAAATTTTATTTTTACTTTATTTTACTTTACCATACTGTATTGGTTTTGCCATACATTGACATGAATCTGCCACGGGTGTACGTGAGTTCCCAATCTTGAACCCCCCTCCCATCTCCCACCCCATATCATCTCTCTGGATCATCCCCGTGCACCAGCCCCAAGCATCCTGTATCCTATATCGAACATAGACTGGCAGTTCGTTTCTTACATGATAGTATACATGTTTCAATGCCATTCTCCCGAATCATCCCACCCTCTCCCTCTCCCTCAGAGTCACTTTATTCTTTTATTAATTATTCACCTATCAGTTGACCCGCTTGAATTTTCTAGGTAGGCAATCACATCTTTTGCAAAACGGTGTCAGTTCTACCCCGCCCCCCGCCCCGCCCCCCCGCCCCCCCGCCTTTTAAGATTTATGTCTTTGTCTTTTGCTCCTATTATTACTGATTGATTGCTTTCGACTATGGCATTAGTTTCTTGTTATAGATTTGTGGGGAGACATTTTTTTTTTGATTTCATGAAGTTAAATAAGCTTCTTTCTCTTCTTCAGCTTTAAAATAAAATCAGGAATGGTATCAAACACTATAAAATGGTTTACAGACAGAGATAACCCCTGCTTTACACCACTTCACTTTTACAAAGACTTACCTTAAAAGACCTGTTTTTAACCTATTTTGAGGACAGGAATAAAGAGGAACATGTAGAGAGAGGACTTGTGGACACAGAGGGGAAAGAAGGGGCAGGACCAGTTGGGAGAGCAGCATTGAAATATACACAGTGCGTGCACAGCATGCTCACTTGTGTCTGATTCTTTGCCACCCCACGTTCTGTAGCCCGCCAGGCTCCTCTGTCCTTGGGATTTTCCAGGCAAAAATACCATGTGTGAAATAGGTAGCTAGTGGGAAGCTGCTCTATAACTCAGGGAGCCCAGTTTGGCGCTCTATGATGACTTAGAGGGGTGAGAGGCTCACGAAGGAGGGGATATGTATATACACATACACATATATATGTGCACATACTTATGGCTGACGCAAGTTGTTACACGGCAGAAACCAACACAATACTGTGAAGCAAGTATCCTTATTCAATTTAAAAAAGACCTGTTTTTGCTTTGAACTGCAATACATCTGAAGAAGACTTTTGCTTTTGCAAAAAAAGGCAAGGAGCTAAAACAGCATTCAGCTTTTTTGCTAGCTAGATGAGTCTGTGTGGAGGCAGCTGAATCCCAAACATAGAGTGCCCCGCCCAGCTCCCTCCCTGGGAACCGCTTGGCACCTCAGCAAGGAGCTGCTGAAGCTGTGAACCATGTCTGTGAGCATCTGTGCTTTGTCTAGATGTATTTCATGTGTCCTTTAGCAAGATGTATCCTGAGGCAATCACTTCTGGCTTTATTGCCCTTTTGTAGTTTTACAGAACTTTTCATAGGAACGCTCTACTTTTGGATAGTGGGAAAAATGTGTTTATCAAGATAGTGGTTAAATTTCTCTCAGTAATCTATTAATGTGATAAAATTTCTACTCTTGAACCATTCTTATATTCTTTAAATAAGTTCCACTAGATTGTTATTATTATTCTTTTAATACAATGCTGGATTCTATTTCCTGATATTTTATTTAGAGAATTTGCATTTGGTTTATAAGGAGTTTTTTTTTCTCCTTTTGCATTCTTTTTCCTTTCTTCCTGTCTTCCCTTTCTTCCTTCCTCACTTCTTTCTTTCCTTCTTCTCTTACTTCTTTCCTCCTTCCATGTTTCTTCCTTTTAAAAAATATTCTAGTTTGTCTAATTTTGGTGTGATGGTTATAGGAGCTGCCAAGAATATTGTGGTCAGGAAGGCAAATTCATACACTGAATCTATGTCAGTCTCTATTAAGACAAATTGCTGTCCCCTTCATGACAGAAGTGCCCAATGTGCTCACCTGGAGTGGGCGATCCCTTTCATGACAGAAGCGCCCAGTGTGAGCCCCTGGAGTGGGCCGATCCCTTTCATGAGAGAAGTGCCCAGTGTGAGCCCCTGGAGTGGGCCGATCCCCTTCCTGACAGAAGTGCCCAGTGTGAGCCCCTGGAGTGGGCCGATCCCCTTCATGACAGAAGTGCCCAGTGTGCTCACCTGGAGTGGGCCGATCTCTTTCATGACAGAAGTGCTCAGTGTGAGCCCCTGGAGTGGGCCGATCCCCTTCCTGACAGAAGCGCCCAGTGTGAGCACCTGGAGTGGGCTGATCCCTTTCCTGACAGAAGTGCCCAGTGTGAGCCCCTGGAGTGGGCCGATCTCTTTCATGACAGAAGTGCTCAGTGTGAGCCCCTGGAGTGGGCCGATCCCCTTCCTGACAGAAGCGCCCAGTGTGATCACCTGGAGTGGGCCGATCCCCTTCCTGACAGAAGCGCCCAGTGTGATCACCTGGAGTGGGCCGATCCCCTTCCTGACAGAAGTGCCCAGTGTGAGCCCCTGGAGTGGGCCGATCCCCTTCCTGACAGAAGTGCCCAGTGTGAGCCCCTGGAGTGGGCCGATCCCCTTCCTGACAGAAGTGCCCAGTGTGAGCACCTGGAGTGGGCTGAAGCCCTTCATGACAGAAGTGCCCAGCGTGAGCCCCTGGAGTGGGCCGATCCCCTTCCTGACAGAAGCGCCCAGTGTGCTCACCTGGAGTGGGCTGAGTGCTCTCCTTGGAAGCTGGTGCCATCTGCCTTTGGCAGGGTAGGCACTCAGCAGCTGTGTGGCCAGAGCCACCTCTCTGAGGGAAAGTCCACACAGAGCCTCCGTCTTGTTTGCGTGGCCACATTGTACCCAGACTTAATGAACAAGCACTGGGCGAGTGGGGAAGAGGCTGACTGACATTTACGAGAACATTCTCTTCAGGAGACAGATGCTGTTTTCTAGGTATTCTACTTCTTTCCAAGTCCTAGACCAGCTGGCCAATCTATTAGCCACGGCATGTGAACCACTGTAGACCCATATCACAGGCCATCTTTCCTTCCATACAACATGGACCACCAGATGTCTTGCCTGAAGTTCCATCTTTCGGAAGATCTCCAAATACTGTTTTCTAGCATTTTCCCTGAGAGGTTGTCCACTTTAGGCTGGTGCTGGCATATTGTGCTTTTTTCTCTTCATTTTATGGTCATAGGGAATACCCATGAGATCACAGAATAGTGGTGGGCCTGGCAGCAAAGCAGCAGGGGCAGGTCCTGTGGAATCTGACACACACACACAGGTATTTTATTGGGTCTTTTTTTTTTTTTAATAAACATTTGTAATTTTATTTTTAAAAAAAATCACAACCATGAACATTGTTACAGTTAGAGGCCCTCTTGGTTCTCCACAACCATACTGAGCATGCTCACAAGGGGTTCCCATTGTTTAGTCTTAAACAACCATCTTTAAAATAAGAAAAAAAAACTCAGCACACTACCATTTAACTTGTTTTAATGTTTCTTCACAAATGGTGAAAAATACTAAAGTACAGACAAGGAATAATCATAATGTTGTGGCCAACATTATAAATATGGAATTATAAATTTAAAACATTTTCTGGTTTAAAAAATAAATCTGGTAGTCAATGCAGCTCTGCGGGTCTCTGCGTCAAGTAGGGCCGGTCTCTGCGCTCCTGACGGTGCTCGCCTTTATCCATCTTTCCAGGGCCTCCTCGCCCGCCTCGTTGTCCTCCCATCTGTTCCATCAGTGGTCCAGGGGGTCCCCCAGGGCCACCTCGTCTTCCACCACCAAAGCCACAGCGGTCCATGCCCCGGCCGCCACGGAAGCCACTTCTGTCTCCACCACCGCCGCCTCTGAACATTCCACCGGGACCCCCGCGGTCCATGAGGCCACCTCTTCCTCCCCGCATGCCTCCAGGGCCACCTCTGCCGCGGTCACCGCGCGGGGGCGGGAAAGGTGGTGGGAGGAAGCCTTCAGGCTTTGGGGCCTTACACTGGTTGCACTTTGTTCTCCAGGCGAAGTTCTGGTTTCCACAGCCCGGGGTTGGGGCACTGCCAGTCGCCAGCTTGGTGCTGGACGTTTCCTCCTCCAGACGGGTTCCCCCGGGAACCACGGGGCCCTCTTGGTGGGAAGCCGCCTCTGTCTCCTCCACGGCCTCCCATGCGCCCCATGGGTCCTCCAGGACCTCCTGGGCCCCCTGGACCTCCTCGGAGCGGCGGCGGCATCCCCCTGCCCTTGCGCGGTGGCATCCCGCCCTGCATGCTGTTCATGGGCGGCTTCTTCCGAGCAAGAGACACTTTGAGTTTGCTCCCTTGGAAATCTTTGCCATCAAACCACTCGACGGCAGTTTTGGCAGTTGGTGGGTCTTCATAAGACACTGTAGCATCGCCTTTGGGCTTTCCTGTTTCCTTGTCCAAGTAAATATGGATCATGGGTTGACCAGTCCTCTTGTTCATCTTAACGACTCCACACTGCTTAAAGAAGTCGACCAGATCATCGAGAGTCACACTGTCACTCAGTCCTTGCACGTAAATGGCACTGTTGTCAGAGTCTTCATCTGGATCTACAGGTGGGCCTAAATCAAGATCTGGTCCTTCATCCATGGGTCCACCACGCTTATTGAAGCCACCTCGCTCTCCAGCGCCCATTCCACCGCGTCCTCCTCCCCGCCCACCTCTGCTCATGCCTCCACGATCAAATCCCCCTCTTCCCCTGCCCCGGTTATCAGGCCACTCATGCTCCGGTTCTCTCCTGGTCCGGAAAATCCTCCAGACTCCTGCCCATAAACACCCATGCTACTGGGGTGGTCCTGTCGGAATGAACTCTGCTGCCTGTAGCTGCTGCTCTGTTGACTATATTGACTTGGAGCCTGGCTGTAGGATCCAGTCTGGGGGGGGGCGGGTAACTAGTGGGTGGCTGCTGCCCATAGCTGCTTTGCTGGCCATAGCTACTCTGCTGCCCGTAGCTGCTCGGCTGCCCATAGGTGTTCTGCTGGGAGTAACTGCTCTGATCGTAACTAGTCGGCTGCGTAGAGGAGTAGCTGGTAGGAGGATAGGATGGTGGTGCCGAGACTGGCTGCATGGGGTAGCTCCCAGGTACCTGGGGATAACTGTAGTTACTCTGTCCGTATCCTAGGCTGGGCTGGTTGTAACCCCCTGTGCTAGACTGAGGTTGACTAGTCTCAGTGGGTTTGTTACCATCCTGCGGTCTTGCGGGCGCGGTGGCTGCTGGCTGCCGTCCATAAGCTGGGTAGGCAGGCTGAGTACCATATGCAGGCTGAGCTGCATAGGAGGCCTGGGTGGTCGTAACTGTGGCAGTGGTGGTGTCGTAAGCGCCAGTGCCGTACCCCTGGACAGGCTGACTGTATGCCTGGGGGGCAGCTGGAGTTGAATATCCAGTGGGAGGCTGTCCATAAGAAGTTGCATAGGCGGTCTGCCCATAGGTTGCAGTGGTCTGAGCCTGGGTATAGCTGACATCAGTGGGCTGTCCATAGGTTCCATAACTTTGCTGCCCATATGCCTGGGTAGTCTGTGCATATCCTTGAGTGGGCTGGGCAGTATAAGCGCTGTAGCCCTGCTGGGCTGCAGCTTGGCTGTATGTACTATAATCCGTGGACGCCATTTTCTCTCCTTCCTTCTCATTCTCTCCTATTGGGTCTTTTGGAACCACTCAGACTTTTCCAGTATGTACCCCTTACATGTCATAATGAAATGCTTCTGAACACATCCGGTTTTTTGATTTGGTGGTTCATATAACACCTAGTTCCTAATGGGCAGTTTAGTAAAGTTATTTCACAAAGCACATTATGGTTTTAATTAGATTTCTCATTCATCAGTATTCCTTGTATACACTGTCTTCTCTTGTCTTGAAGTCACTGTTCTGATTTAATTTTCACGTTCATGAAACTATTCTTGAGTTATTTCCTTAGAAAGGACACGTTTATTGTAGACCGTATGAGAAATGCATTAGAAGTATGGTTATCTTTGACAGATAGCCTGTTCTTTCTTTCTGGAAGCTCCTAAGATTTTCTTTTGATAATCACAGTTCAAAAATTTACAGGAAATGTCATATTTATGACTTTGAAAAGTTAACTCTGCTTGGTACTTAGCTTGTCATTTTCAATCAGAAAATTCAAGTCTTTTTTTCAGATAAGGAAGTTTTCATGTATTATATCTTATATTATTACTTTCTCTACTGTTCTTTTCTTTCATTTTGGAACTATTATTATTCACTCTTTTTTTCTCCATGCTTCTTTTCTTGTCATGAATATGTGTTTGTGGTGTTATTTATTTATGTATTTATTTAACAAACATTTTTGAGTACCTCCTCTGTGCCCAAATTCAGGCACTTGGGTTATAACATGAGTAACGCAAAGAACCCTGCTTGCAAGGAGCTTGCATTTTAGCGAGAAGAGATAGATGACAAAGAAGTAAATTCCATAATATATTTGGAGATGATGAGTACTAAAGAAGAAAGAGAAAAGTAGGGGAGGGCAAGGAGAGTTGGGAGTGGTATTAATAATATAGAGATGATCTGCAATTTTAAATGGGTTGTTCAGGGTAGGCCTCTTGAGAAGGTGAGAATTAGTAAAACAAGGTGAGGGAGTGAGCCTTGCAGGACCTGGGGAAGAACATTCTAGGAGGAAGCTAGTGCAAAGGCCCTGAGAAGGGAGTGTACCTTGTGTGTTGGATGAAGAGCAAGAATGCTGGTATGACTGGTACAGAGTGGATATGGAGGTTCTGATGGATAACAAAACCTATAGGGTCTTTATAGACCACGGTAAAGACTTTGGATTTACTCTGGCTAAAATGGGAAGCCACTGTAGAGTATTGAGACAGAAGAATAACTTGATCTGACTTATTATAAAAGGGGGAGAGTGTTGGGGGAAGGATGGAATAGAGGCTTGGAGTTAGCAGATGTAAGTTATTATATGTAAAATGGATAAGCAATAAGGTCATACTGCATAGCACAGGGAACTATATTCAACATCCTCTGATAAACCATAATAGAAAAGTATACGAATGTGTATGTATATAACCGAGTCACTTTGCTGGACAGCAGAAATTTATACAACATCGTAAATCAGCTATACTTCAATAAGATAAACATGTTTTAGTATAGTTTCATAAAAAATAAAAAGCTCTCCCTGGCTAATCTGTTAGGCATATAGTGTACAGGTATCAATTGTATAGGAATAGATTGTAGAGGTAGAAGTGGGAAAACTAATTGGAAGTGATTCTTTAACTATGAGTGTGATAGTGGCTGGGATCAGGGTGGTAGCAGTGGAGTTTGGTAGCAGTGGACTGTAAAGGCTAGCAGAGTTTCCACTAGCTGAAATGAGGAATGCTATGAGAGTAGAATCAATAATTTGGCTTGGGATATGTTAAGTTTGAGACGTCTAATGTTTCAAGTGGAGGTATTGGGTAGGTAGTTAGATATTTGAGTCTAGAGTCCAACAGACAAATTTGGCAAAATCTATAAATTTGGGAGTAACTGGCATATGTAGTTAGTAGTTAAAGGTATAAAACTGGGCGAGGTAACTGTATTGGTCAGAATAGATGAGGCCTCTGCCTTTGTAACAAATATCTCCCAAATATGAGCAATTGATACACAGATGTTTGCTCAATGATATGAAGCTTGAGGCACATCTGGGCTCATTTCCAGGACATCTGTCTTTTATAGAGTGACTCAGAGAACAGGCTGCTTTAGTTTTTTGGTCCCACACATCAACATGAGGAATTCTCTAAATAGCTACAGCAGGAGAAAAGACAGCTGGAAAATTTTATGCCAGGCTTTGCTGGGAAGTGACCTGTCTCTTCTTCTCAGTCTGTTGGCCAGAACTAGTCACATGCAGTCTTCTGGTTGCTGGGAAGGAGTGGGAGGAGATGTGGATGTCATCAGGGAAGTTAGGGGGAAAAGAAGGTCATGGAGAGGAGGAGGAGATAGCAAAGGAGACAGGGAAGAAATGTTCAGGGGACGAAAGGAATTCCAGGAGATGGTATCCTGGAACCCAAGGATGAAACTATTACAAGGACGGGAAGGTGGCCTTGCTGGGACAGTGAGATGCAGACAGGCCATGGGATCTATATGGAAATGATCTGTAATCTGGAGGAGAGCAATTTATTACTGTCACGTGGAAAAGCCTGATTGAAGTGAGTTAAAGAGAGATGGTGGACGGAGAAGAATTTGAGACAAGTACAGACAAGAAATGGGACAGATGTTGGCAGAAGAAGTAAGTTTGAGACTAGGGTATTTTGAGGACTTCCCTGGCCATCCAGTGATTAAGACTGCATGCTTCTGCTGCAGGGGGCATGTGTTTGATCCCTAGTTGGGGGACTGTGATCCCACAAGCAGTGCTATGTGGCCAAAAAAACAAAAACAAGACTGCAGTGGTTTTTAAAAAAATTTATTTTAGTTGGAGGATAATTAGTTTAAAATATTCCATTGGTTTCTGCCATATATCAACATGAACCAGCCATAGGTCCATGGGGTCGCTAAGAGTCAGACACGACTGAGCGACTTCACTTTCACTTTTCACTTCCATGCACTGGAGAAGGAAATGGCACCCACTCCAGTGTTCTAGCCTGGAGAATCCCAGGACGGGGGAGTCGGGTGGGCTGCCATCTATGGGGTCGTGCCGGGAGCCAGCGTGAGGAATCCCACCCGTGACAAGGTCATGCGGCAGACATCTGATGTGCAAGGTCGAGTCAGATCTCAGGTTTTCCCCCTGGAATTTCCTGAGCATGCACCCCCCAAGACCAGAGTCTGCCTGCTTTACTGTGTTATGCTTTCCACCTACTCTTCTGTCATTAACAGGGGGCTGTCCCCCCACCGCCTTTTTCTGGGGAAAAAATTAATTTAGAGCTTTTAGATAATAAATCTCCTAGGCATAATATGAGTGTTTCAATCCAAAAACCCCTCTGATGGCTTTCTAGCCTGCCTGCAGGACTCATACAGCTGTGCATGTGATTGTTTGAGGCCTCCTGACCGCAGGAAGCACAGGAAGCTTAAAACATCCTAGGAATGTAGGGGCTTCCGAGGAGTCAAAATCATTAGAATAGGACTGATTAAAGGTTTCATTTGTTGAGCCAATACTTGCTGCCAAATTTTCATATCTTTTATTTGTAGAGATAGTTGGTATATAGAAAAACAGGTAGTAGACCTGGTATTAGCAACATTAGATCTTTGAGTTAAGTACTTTCTTTGTTATAACCCACTGCACCTTTGTCCTACAGGAATGTAACTTTATTTAGTAATTTGAGGGTGATGCAGAGTAAAGAAAAAACACTTCTAGGGAAAAGGAGTTTTCTGGTTGATAGACAATTATCCAGGAAGAAAGCCATAAAAATGTTAACAGGCCTCTTGGCCAGAAGATAATGTAAACCACCTGAGACCTTTTGTATATGGGAGGGTATGCAAAAAGAAAGCCTTGTTTGTTTCAGTGAGGGTCAGGACTGCTGCCCCTGCATAACTTTGCATATTCCATTATTTCTTTATGTACAACTTGGGGTATATAAGCTGATTTTGAAAGTGGAGTCTTTGGAGTCTTGCACCAATGCTGGGCTTCCCCATGTCGTTCTTTTCTTTTTCCGGGTGAATTCCCATCTGGAGCGGGGAGGCTCACCATGTCTACTTACTTGTCCCGCCTTCTAAGATCCGTAAAAGAGAGAGCCCAAGGCGGGGCACTCTCCGATATTCAAACGGATGCCCGTGGCCTAACATAGATGGTGCAGGTTCCTTGTCTGGAATTTTATTGGTTTTCCCCGTAAGCCAAGTTATTCAGCCTTCTTTCTCCACTAAATTTTCCTACTACACTATTTCTTCCTAATCTAATCTTATATTAATAAATAAATAAGTCTTTCCTCGCCAATGCCGTCCCCGCTTCGAATTCCCTGGATCCACCGGGGCTGGACCCCGGCAGGGTGGCACAGAATCGGACTCGACTGAAGCGACTTAGCATAGCATATGTATGTCCCCTCTCTCTTGAACCTCTGTCCCACCTCCCACCTGATCCCACGCCTCTAGGTTGTCACAGAGCACCAGATTTGAACTCCCTGCATGACAGAGCAAATTTCCACTATCTAATTTTACATATGGTGAAAGTATTGTCCAATTGCTCAGTCGTGTCCAATTCTTTGTGACCACATGGACTTCTCCAGGAAGTCCATGAAATTCTCCAGGCCAGATACTGGAGTGGGCGGACTTTCCTTTCTCCAGGGGATCTTGCCAACCCAGGAATTGAACCCAGGTCTCCCACACTGCAGGCAGATTCTTTACTAGCTGAGCCACAAGGGAAGCCCAAGAATACTGGAGTGAGTAGCCTATCCCTTCTCCAGCAGATCTTCCCTACCCAGAAATCAACCGGGGTCTCCTACACTGCAGGTGGATTCTTACCAACTGAGCTCTCAGGGAAGCCCCTTGCACATGGTAATGCAATGTTTCAATGCTATTGTTTCAGTTGGTCCCACCCTTTCCTTCCCCCACGCTGTGTCCACAAGTCTTTTCTTGATGTTTGTAACACTAGGGTGTTTTTGCTTGTTTTTTCAGCCGGGAGAGGTAACAGCATTGTAATATACAGTTGAAGAAGGTCCAGCAGAATGAAGGAATGAAGACTGATGATGTAGCAGAGAGAGCAATGTTGTCGGAGCAGGACCCTTGCATCGGTTAGGAGGGACTGGCTCTGGGTGGCAGCTTGGACAATCCATCTTAGATTGTGGGTGGAAGGTGGGAAAGGTGGACAGACTCTGGTGGAAGGGGGCTGGCAAAGGCAGAATATTGGGGGTTTGCGGTGAGAGAGGAAAGGGAGAAACAGCCTCTGGAGACTGCAGAGTGGACAGATGAGGGACGTACATGACCTGGGCAGGGCAAACTGCCTCTTGAGGCTCGCAGTCAGGGATTGGAGTGAAGCCTACCCATGCGACTTGTGAGTTTCCCAGCTATCTTCTGCTGGAGAGCTGGATTCAACATGGTTAAGGTTTCATTAAGAGAGTTCAAGGAAGTTAGGGGCAGGAGTTCGGGGTGTGTGTGGGAGTGATAACTATGATAATGCCAGAGCATCCATTTTGTTTTTCATTACCTCTACCGGTTTTTTATAATTTGAATTGATGTATGTATGTTTGTATGTATATAGAATAAAAACTGTAATAAAAATAAAATAAAAAATAAAGTACACAAGTATATAAAATGTAAAAATAAATAAGTTAAAATTATAACAAAAATCTAAAAAATTAACTGTAATGAGAACTCTTAAGGAGAGTCAGGAAGATATTACCAAGGACCAATAAGAATAGATAAAGATTTTGGAGTATATCTATACCAAATCTGTACCTGATTTCTCTCTCCCTACCTGTCTGTATAGACGTATTTCCTTAAGGGTTCTCATCACAGTGTCTCTTGTGTTACTCTTAGTACTGGTTTTGTTTCCTTTCTGAAGTCTGCCTCTGCTGGGGCCACCTCCTGTGATGGCTGGCCTCTGTCCCCTTCCTTCAAGCCACCTTGGAGGTCCTTTGAATTAGTGCTCTCACTGTGGCCCCGGGCCAGGGCGTTAGCGTCACTTGGGAGCTCTGTGGGAATGCAGATGCTCAGGCTCTGCTGGAGACCCCCTGAATCAAATATTTGGGGGGCAGGGCCCAGGAACATGTATGTTTGCTAGCTCCGCAGGGATTCTGTTGAGAACTGCTGCTTGTATCGCTGTGGCCTTTGCTTTCCTATTCATGTGAGGGATGTGGGCCCCTCCAGACCTGCACTGGTGAGATTCGGGGGCTCTTGCCCAACCACACTGGGGAGTTGGCATGAGGCATGAGAGCCCTTCCCTGGGGGCTTGGGGGCAAGAGAATGGTGAGTGAGCTGGCCAACAGAGGTTTGCATTCCCGTTTCTCTACTTCTCCATCCGTAGGTTTTGGGTTGAATCAGCACCAGCCAGCCCTGTGCATATTAATTACCATTCTTACCTCACTGTGGTCCTTGTAGGCTTTCTCGGGCCTCTTCCTGGCTCAGGGAAGAATGGAGGAAACTAAGATCTCAGACCCAGAGAGAACACAAAGACAGCCAAGTTTCTAAATGGATTAACTTAAACAACCAAGGAAAGACTAATCTGAAAATCATGATATTTTTGATTTGCTTAGGCAAATCCTGACAGACTCATCCAAACATTTTTTCTGCATGAAGAACTGAATGGGGAAGACTGCAGGTTGATGTGAGAAAGCCTTCCTCAGCGATCAGTGCAAAGAGATCAAGGAAAACGACAGAATGGGAAAGACTAGAGATCTCTTCAAGAAAATTAGAGATACCAAGGGAACATTTCATGCAAAGATGGGCTCCATAAAGGACAGACATGGTATGGACCTAACAGAAGCAGAAGATATTAAGAAGAGGTGGCAAGAATACACAGAACAACTGTACAAAAAGATCTTCATGACCAAGATAATCACAATGGTGTGATCACTCACCTAGAGCCAGACATCCTGGAATGTGAAGTCAAGCGGGCCTTGGAAAACATCACTAAGAACAAAGCTAGTAGAGGTGATGGAATCCCAGGTTGAGCTATTTCAAATCCTAAAAGATGATGCTGTGAAAGTGCTACACTCAAGACGCCAGCAAATTTGTGTAAAACTCAAATTTGTGTAAAACTCAGCAGTGGCCACAGGACTGGAAAAGGTCAGTTTTCATTCCAATCCCAAAGAAAGGCAATGCCAAAGAATCCTTAAACTACTGCACAGTTGCACTCATCTCACACGCTAGCAAAGTAATGCTCAAAATTCTCCAAGCCAGGCTTCAGCAATACGTGAACCGTGAACTCCCTGATGTTCAAGCTGGTTTTAGAAAAGACAGAGGAACCAGAGATCAATTTGCCAACATCCGCTGGATCATGGAAAAAGCAAGAGAGTTCCAGAAAAACATCTATTTCTGCTTTATTGACTATACCAAGGCCTTTGACTGTGTGGATCACAATAAACTGTGGAAAATTCTGAAAGAGATGGGAATACCAGATTACCTGACCTGCCTCTTGAGAAATCTGTATGCAGGTCAGGAAGCAACAGTTAGAAGTGGACATGGAACAACAGAGTGGTTCCAAATAGGAAAAGGAGTACGTCAAGGCTGTATGTTGTCACCCTGCTTATTTAACTTATATGCCAAGTACATCATGAGAAACGCTGAGCTGGAAGAAGCACAAGCTGGAATCAAGATTGCAGGGAGAAATATCAATAACCTCAGATATGCAGATGACACCACCCTGATGGCAGAAAGTGAAGAGGAACTGAAAGCCTCTTGATGAGAGTGAAAGAGGAGAGTGAAAAATTTGGCTTGAAGCTCAACATTCAGAAAACTAAGATCATGGCCTCTGGTCCCATCATTTCATGGCAAATAGATGGGGAAACAGTGGAAACAGTGGCTGATATTATTTTGGGGGGGGGGCTCCAAAATCACTGCAGAGGGTGATTGCAGCCATGAAATGAAAAGATGCTTACTCCTTGGAAGGAAAGTTATGACCAACCTAGATAGCATATTCAAAAGCAGAGACATTACTTTGCCAACAAAGGTCTGTCTAGTCAAGGCTATGGTTTTCCCAGTGGTCATGTATGGATGTGAGAGTTGGACTGTGAAGAAAGCTGAGCACCAAAAAATTCATGCTTTTGAACTGTGGTGTTGAAGACTCTTGAGAGTCCCTTGGATTGCAAGGCGATCCAACCAGTCCATCCTAATGGAGATCAGTCCTGGGTGTTCATTGGAAGGACTGATGCTGAAGCTGAAACTCCAGTACTTTGGCCACCTCATGTGAAGAGTTGACTCGTTGGAAAAGACTCTGATGCTGGGAGGGATTAAGGGCAGGAGGAGAAGGGGATGACAAAGGATGAGATGGCTGGATGGTATCACTGACTTGATGGACGTGAGTCTGAGTGAACTCCAGGAGTTGGTGCTGGACAGGGAGGCCTGGCGTGCTGCGATTCATGGGGTCGCAAATAGTTGGACACGACTGAGTGACTGAACTGAACTGAACTGAACTGAACTGTAGGAGCTGAGAGATGAGCCCACTGGCTGGGAGCCTTGCAGGACTGCCGGTGGGCTGTGTGTGAGCAGGGAAAGCCTGCTGACTGCGGGGTACCAGGGCCTCAGCACATCAGGACTTCGGGCAGGAAGTTCAGGTGAACAGCCTGGATCTCTTGAGAGAGGAGATCAGGGACTTTCTCAGCAGGGACAAAAGCATGAAGAGTGCCTCCCCTCCCAGCAGGTGGCCATGGCTGGGGGTGGGCTTCCGTGGAGGCACAGACGCTCGTCCGTCACGCGTTGTCTGGGAGGATGCTGGTGGAGCTGAGCCCAGGTGTCAGTCTTGCAGCCAGGGATCCACCCAAGAAAAGGAGGGCAGGGTGGGATGAATCTGCCTGAAGTGTCTGAGGGACAGAAGATGGGACCAAGTTTTCCTTCAGGAGGCTGGAAGAAACTGTACAGAAACTGGAATCAGAAATTCAGACTGGAGAATTCCCTGCTGGTTCAGTGGTTAAGACATGCACTTTCACTGCTGTGGACCCAGGTTTGATCCCTGGTTGGGAGATCCCACAAGCCATGCAATGTGGAAAAAAAAAAAATCAGACTGCATTATGAAAAATAGAGCTAGGTTTTGAACATGTGATTTTGAGGCTGAAAATTTGTATTTGTTACGTTTATACTTGAATGTGAAAATATGCGCAGTGCCTGGCATACAATCGGTGCCCAGTAGGTGCTAGTTAATATCTTTTCAATTATTCATGTAGCTTATACATGTGCCCACACACCAGTGGAAAGGGTAATGGAGCAGAGAAAATGCCCAGGTGATGCTATTTTCGTTTGGAAATTTGTTTGCCTTTTAACATGCTGCTGCTGCTGCTAAGTCACTTCAGTCGTGTCTGACTCTGTGCGATCCCATAGACGGCAGCCCACCAGGCTCTCCTGTCCCTGGGATTCTCCAGGCAAGAACACTGGAGTGGGTTGCCATTTCCTTCTCCAATGCATGAACGTGAAAAGTGAAAGTGAAGTCGCTCAGTCGTGTCCGACTCTTGGCGACCCCGTGGACTGCAACCCACCAGGCTCCTCTGTCCATGGGATTTTTCCAGGCAAGAGTCCTGGAGTGGGGTGCCATCGCCTTTGCCTTTTAACATATTTTGGATCATATCATATAGGTGATTTTTACAACTTAGAAGCAATCATTAGTGCAGATGACTAAATTCCAAGTTGATCAGAAGACCCAGGTCTGAATCCTAGGTCTACCACTCACTAGGTATGGAACCTTGAGCCAGTACTTTACCTCCAAGAATCTTCCTTGTCAATGAAGATAACGCCTGATTCATGAAGCTGGTGGACACCAATGAATGTCTCCTGAGGGCTTACACCTGTCTGGAGCTGTGCTAGGCAATCTAAGAGCACGTGTTCTCTTGTGTTCACATACTACACACACAGCACACGCACAGCACACACACACACACACAATATGGGCGCTGCAGCAGGACACACTGCAGGCACACACTCCACACACATACTCACCATGTACACGGTGTAGTCACATACACAGACCCCACACATGCCTGTCACACAGACACCCAGACGCACAGCACACGCACAGCACACACACACACACACACACACACAGTATGGGCGCTGCAGCAGGACACACTGCAGGCACACACTCCACACACATCCTCACCATGTACACGGTGTGTTCACAGACACAGGCCCCACACATGCCTGTCACACAGACACCCAGACGCACAGCACACGCACAGCACACACATGCAATACATGCACACACGCCACAGCCTCATGTGCACCACATGCCGCCCACAGCCACATTTGCGTCACTTGCATGCTCAGTACACGGCATCACACGCATGACCTATGTGAACACATACCTGCACACACACTCCACACACTAGACGCATACACACGTGTGGTAACCAGTACTTGCAATAATTAGAGATACCACCAGGTGGCACAGTGGCACTTTTATTTGGGCGTTTTTGCTTGTCTATATAGTAGTTCTATACTAAGATGTCATTTGCCTTTTTAAAGCTCTTTCTCCCAGGTGCATACAGTGGAGTTTTCAGGAGACTACAGGATGTGTGACATGGCAACAGACTGAAGGCTGAAGTAGATCTGAGAATCCAGCTGTCATCTGCAAAGCCAGACCTTAAAGAGATTCGTAAACGTAAGACAATACCACTACATTTTTAGAAGATACAGTTAATTTTCATAAAAAGTATTTTATATTAACATGCACTAAGTTCATTAACGCTATTTTAAAATAAATAAATATCTCAAGATCTCCTCTGTTTCATTATCTAATACAGTTAAAATTGATAGATACAAACTCACATAACAAAAGTTATTTTGGGGGTCTGCAATATAGTTTTTTAAGAGTATCCTGAGGCAAAAACATTTGAAATCACTATTTCATATGTAATCACATATCCAGATACATTTCAAAATTTTTCTTTTTTTTTTAAGTCTTTATTGAATTTGTTACAACACTGATGCTCTTTTATGTCATGGATTTTTGGCCTAGAGGTATGGGGGATCTTAGCTCTTTCACCAGGGATTGAACCCATGCTCCCTGCATTGGAAGGCAAAGTTCCAACCACTGCATCACCAGGGAAGTCACAAGGATTTTCTTTTATTATAAATTTGTAAAGAACCAAAACATTACAGAGAAGAGGAAAATCACTTTTAAAAGTACATATTTCATTTTTTATTACCAATAAAAAATAAATTCCATAAGTATGTATGGTATGGGTGTCCTCAGTCATGTTCGACTCTTTGCAGCCTCATGGTCCGCAGCCCGCCGGGTCCTCTGCCCATGGGATTTTCCAGGCAAGAGCAGTGGAACAGCTTGCCATTTCCTCCTTCAGGGAATCTTCCTGACCCAGGGATTGAACCCACGTCTCCAGGGTCTCCTGCACTGCAGACGGATTCTTTACTGCTGAGCCACTGGTGAAATCCCTAAATTCCATACATTGTTTCGCAAATGTTATTCGCTGTTTTGTGACAAAAGAGTCACACTCATGACAGTGCCGAAGTAAATCACAAAATTATACAAATTAAGGTCTTATGCAAGACAAATATGAGTTATCTGCTATGCTGGCTGTGTCTTGCCTTTCCATTTGGAGGCCCCTTGGGAAAGTCTGCTCATGGGCAGACACAGGGGGTGGGCTGGCTCCAGGGCATGGCCAAGAGACCAGAGATGATCGCTGTTGATGTCTTACCATGTTTTGTCCCAGTGTTTCTGCACGAATTTCTGCACAGTTGAGGCGTTCTGAGTATAAACTCAGAGTCCTGGGTTGTGTCAGCCGAGTCCTGTTTTGCTGACATTGCCGTGTGTATGTGGCAGCTCGGAGCCTTCATTTGCTCACGCTGCCACCCGGGGCCCAGGTGGGCCCTGCCCCTCAGCGTCTTTATGGGTCTTACTTGAGTGACCCAGCTGCCTCTAAGGTGTCACCTGTGGATTCCGGCTAAGGTGTGTTCCCAGGTGTGTCTTCCTTCGAACAGCAGCCCGGGGCCCTCCCCGCGGGGCCCTCCTGGCCTCTGGGCCGTGGCGGCCGTCTCCCATCCTGTGCGGGGCTGTGGCCTGCGGTGCCCTGGTCCTGCTCCTCTGGCCTTTGCTCACTCTGCCCTCTCAGGTGAGGGGCACCGGCACGACCTGCTGCTCCGCTGACACTGTTTTCAGACTCTGTATGAGCCCCAGTGTGTCCACTTCATTAGTACCTGTAGTAGGGCCAGCTCCCAGGAGCTCCCCATGCATCTCCCTCCTCTGACAGAGATGAGAAGAGCCTGCACGGGCCACGTTCCCCTCTCACACGGGAAGGCCTGCTGGACTACAGACTTACATAAGTCTCTTGGCGAGCCAAGGTGGGAAGGGGGTTCACTGAACTGAGCAGCCTGTGAAGCAGGCTCTCCGCTGCCTCCCCAGGGCCATGGGACTCCAGGCAGGACTCCCCTGGAGGGTTCAGCCATGCCCTGTTTTCCGCCTGCTCACCCGCCTTCTTCAGCCTCCTTCCCATGCAGCAGATACGCTTCACTGCACTGTCAGCCCAGTTGAACTTCTTTCCCAAGATTCGTCTGGGCCCTCAGAAATATCTAGAGGTGTGCCCAGACCCCAAGCCCATGAAAAGTGTTCCAGAGTCTTCATGAGAGTGCCAAGCTTTGTCTACCTGGAGCCTGCTGAGTGTTGGGGGCTGTCCAAGTCCACAGATGGGCCTTTCTGTCCCTCAGCTTCAGCCGGATATCATCTCCAACTCCACACACATACATTTTAAAACTGAGGTATAGTTCAGTCAAATGCACACACCTTAAGTATATTTAGATCAATGACTTTTTTTTTTTACAAATATTTGCATATCTGTGTGGCCAATACCCCAGTCAACTTATAGAACATTGTTATCACCTTAGAAAAAATCCTGCCTGTTCCTGTCCCCTCTGTCTCCCTCCTGCCCCCATCTTGCTCCCCAAGCAAACACTGTTTTGATTTCTATTCCAAAAGATTAGCCATTTTTTTGTAGTTTTGAACCCCATATTAACAGATCATAAAGTACGCACTCCTTTGGATCGCATTTAGCTCAAAGCACACTTTTTAAGGGTATTCTGTTTTTGCTTGTATTAGTAGACCATTCCTTTTGGAAACTGTTAAGTAGTGTTCTGCTGTGTTGTTGTCACTGTTGTCTAGTTGCTCAGTTGTGTCCGGCTCTTTTGCAACCCCGTGGACTGTAGCCCGCCAGGCCCTTCTGTCAGTGGAATTTTCCAGGCAAGCCTACTGGAGTGGGTCGCCATTTCCTTGTTCAGGGGAATCTTCCAACCCAGGGACTGAACCTGCGTTTCTTGCGTCTCCTGCACTGGCTGGCAGGTTCTTTACCACTGAGCCACCGGGAAAACCCATACCACAGTTTACTTATTCATTTTCTTGTCGATGAGCATTTGAGTTGTTTTCAATTTTTCCATTATGAATAAAGTTGCAATAAACATTCTGGTACAAGAATTTGTGTGGACACATGTTTCCTTTCCCTTGGGTCAATGTGTAGGGGTGGAATTGCTGGGTTATAAGGTAAGAGAGGGCTTCCCAGGTTGCACTAGTGGTCAGTTTATTTCATCAATGTCTTATACTTTTCAAGGCCTTTTACTTCCTTAGATAGGTCTATTACTAGGTATTCCCAGGGATACAAGGATTTTTCAATATCCACAAATCAATTTATATGATACACCACATTAACAAATTGAAGAATAAGAAGCATACAAGCATCACAATAGATGCAGAAAGGCTTTTGATAAAATTTATGATAGAAAATTTCCAGAAAGTGATCATAGAGGAAACATACCTCAAAATAATAAAGACTACATATAACAAATTCACAGCTAACATTATACCCAATCTGAGATGCAATGTGTACATGCTAAGTCACTTCAGTGTCCGACTCTGCAATCCTATGAACTGTAGGCCCACCAGGCTCCTCTGTCCATGGGATTCTCCAGGCAAAAACACTGGAGTGGGCTGCCATGCCCTCCTCTAGAGGGTCTTCCCCACCCAGGGACTGAACCCGCATCTCTTATGTCTCCTGCATTGGCAGGCGGGTTCTTTACCACTAGCACCACCTGGGAAACCCTGACACTATACCCAATGGTGTAAAACTAAAGGCCTTTCTTCTAAGATCAAGAAAAGGACAAGGATGCCTAATTTTACCTCTCTTATTCAACATAGTTTTGGAGGTCCTATCCACAGCAATCGGGGAAGAAAAAGAAAAAAAAGGAACCTAAATTGGAAAGGTAGAAGAAAAATTGTCATTCTTTGAAGATGACATGATACTGTACATAGAATATCCCAAAAGCGCCAAAAGAAAACTGAAAAATTCATCAGTGACTTTGGTAAACAATAAATAAAATTAGGAAACAAATTTGGTGCATTTCTATACACTAACAATGAACTATCAGAAACAGAAATGATAGAGACAACCTCATTTAGCATTGCATCAAAAAGAATAAAATTATTGTGTGTTTTAAAGTGGCTGCATAACGGTCCAGAGTGTGAGTGAACCGCATGCTTTCTTTTGGCTGTTTTAGGCGGGACGGCATGGAGGTTAGGACCATGGGCCCTGGAGCCAGCAGTCCAGGTTTGAAGGGGAATGCACTGGACTGCTGGTTCCCGGGCCCATGGTCCTAGCCTGCATGTTATACTGTCTACAGCAGAAACTAACAACTATACTCCAATTAAAAAAAGAAAATGCATGTGGAAACCTTACTGGGATAATTGCAGTAAATGCTTCTTTTTTCTTTTGTTATAAACCACATTAGTATCTTGCACAAAGCTTGTTTCCTTATCTAAGATTACTCTTTTAGGATCAATATTCAGAAGTAAAATTACTGGGCCAGTAGATGTGAGTATTTTTAAGAATCTTAATATCTATGCCCAAATTGCTTTCTAAAAGGATCCGTTTACCCTCCCACCAGCAGCATATGAGAGTGTCCTTGCCACCACAGTGTTCCTGAGAAGTGGTGACTTTTTACGATTGTGGAATGTTCTGTCTACAATGGGAGAAGTCATGTCAATAGGCAGTGACTCAGAAGTCACTCTTTACACCTGCTGCGGTAACACCCAACACCTACCCAGTATTAGGTATTGCGACAGTGATGCTGCGTAACAGCATAACTTATGTGTAAATGACATACAGTAATACATATTCAATTTTTACTCATGAGTTTGTGGGGCTTCCCAGGTGGTAAAGAACCCTCCTATCAATGCAGGGGACCTAAGAGATGTGGGTTTGATCCCTGGGTCAGGAAGATCCCCTGGAGGAGGGCATGGCAACCCACTCCAGTATTCTTGCCTGGAGAATTCCATGGATGGAGAATCCTGGTGAGTTACAGTCCATAGGGTCGCAAAGAGCTGGATACGACTGAAGTGACTTAGCACCTGCTGTATATGGCCTTAGGCACCATGAGTTTGCAGGTTGCCTGGTGTGGCTCTGTTTCATGCTTCTTGGGACTCTTACCCTCCTCCTGCACTAGCAGGGGCATATTCATCTCTAGGTGGTGGCAGGGGTCTGAGAGAGGGGACTCTTGACCACTCAAACATATTTCAAATTTTTCTTGTGTCAGAGCTGCTAATATATCATTCAGTTTAGTTCAGTTCATTTGCTCAGTTGTGTCCGACTCTTTGCGACCCCATGAATCACAGCACGCCAAGCCTTCCTGTCGATCACCAACTCCCGGAGTTCACTCAAACTCATGTCCATCGAGTCAGTGATGTCATCCAGCCATCTCATCCTCTGTCATCCCCTTCTTCTCCTTCCCCCAATCTCTCCCATAATCAGAGTCTTTTCCAATGAGTCAACACTTCGCATGAGGTGGCCAAAGTACTGGAGTTTCAGCTTCAGCATCAGTCCTTCCAGTGAACACCCAGGACTGATCTCCTTTAGGATGGACTGGTTGGATCTCCTTGCAGTCCAAGGGGCTCTCAAGAGTCTTCTCCAACACCACAGTTCAAAAGCATCAATTCTTCGGGGGTCAGCTTTCTTCACAGTCCAACTCTCACATCCATACATGACTACTGGAAAACCATAGCCTTGATTAGACGGACCTTTGTTATATCATTGAGTGAGCCCAAAGTCAATGGGAAAGTCCAAAGGGGTGGGGAAGTGCCTCCCACATGGAGCCTGTGATGAGGGTGTGGGTGCAGGGGGAGGGGAACAACTGGGGAGATGGTTCAGGCTACTACTCCTTGCATCCTGTTGTTATAAGTTAAAAGAAGCTTCTTTATTGGACTTAAAAGGATAAAGGAGAGGTTTCTTTTAAGCTTATATGCTGATATGTTAATAATGTATTTGTTAGTGATTTTAGAAAATTTTCATGCTCAGCAACTCATAAGAGAACCTGTCAGGATACAACTTTTCCTGTACAGTTGCTGATCATATACGATTTCTGTACCATCTCAGGCAGCTCTCCACCTAGTATGATCTGATTTACTGAAAAGTATATGTGACAGTTTAAATCAGTATCTTAGTTGTACTCCTCACTTTGCTTCTGGCCTGAGTTAATTCAATGACAAACTTTATAAACACGTTCATTAGCTTAATAAAAAGCAACACTGGTTTACTAGTCCAACTATTTAGTGAATCTGAGCAATTTATTAAAAATACATATTTGAGTGATTTTTATAGAATATGGCAGTTATAATAAGATGTTTTGTTAAAAAAAGATCTGTTCTTGCAGTCAGACAGTATATACACTTTGGGAATAATTTCGCTTCTTTCTCTCCTGTTTCCCGTTAACCCCGCAACCAGTTCCTTATCACACTGAGCTCACTGAGATTTTAATTTCACATTGAAATGTAACTTTTTGTTGAAACTAGTGCACCAACTTTAAGTTTTTACTTTACCTCTCCCTCCATTATTTATAGGGTTCTATATCTTCCACTTTCTTTGATTCTTTGGGGCAAGTTTTACCTGGTATGAACTGACACACGCATGAAGATGTCTTTATTTAGCATCCCCACTTGAATGCTAGTTTGGCTGGGTATTACATTCTAGGTTAACAATGCTTTTTCTTTCAGATTGTTAGAGAAATTGCCCTACTATCTTCTAGCATTCAGGGTAATGGAGGTGTCTGATGTCAAGCTGTACTCAATTTGTGCTCAGCGTGAAAGTGCTGCACTCAGTATGCCAGCAAATTTGGGAAACTCAGCAATGGCCACAGACCTGGAAAAGGTCAGTTTTCATTCCAATCCCAAAGAAAGGCAATGCCAAAGAATGCTCAAACCACCACACAGTTGCACTCATCTCGCATGCTAGCAAAGTAATGCTCAAAATTCTCCAAGCCAGGCTTCAACAATATGTGAACCATGAAATTCCAGTTGTTCAAGCTGGATTTACAAAAGGCAGAGGAGTTGGAGATAAAATTGCCAACATCCCTTGGATCATAGAAAAAGCAAGAGAGTTCTAGAAAAACATCAATTTCTGCTTTATTGACTATGCCAAAGCCTTTGACTATACCAAAGCCTTTGACTGTGTGGATCACAATAAGCAGTGGAAAATTCTGAAAGAGATGGGAATACTAGACCACCTGACCTGCCTCTTGAGAAATCTGTATGCAGGTCAGGAAGCAACAGTTAGAACTGGACATGGAACAACAGACTGGTTCCAAATAGGAAAAGGAGTACATCAAGGCTGTATATTGTCACCCTGCTTACTTAAGTTATATGCTGAGTACATCATGAGAAATGCTGGGCTGGAAGAAGCACAGCTAGAATCAAGATTGCCGGGAGAAATATCAATAACCTCAGATGCCGGGGTCCAGCCCCGGTGGATCCAGGGTGATTCGAAGGTGGGGACGGAGTCGGCGTCTTTGGAAAAATACATATTTAATCACAGATAGAGAGAGATTAGAAATGGATAGTGTAGTAGGAAGATTAGTGGAGAAAAGGAGGCTGAATAACTTGGACTACGTGGAATAGCATCCATGCTCCAGATGGGAATTCAGCCAGAAAAACCGGGAGCAAGAGAGAAGCGACATGGGGGAATCAGTCTTTCCGGAAACTGATCCGATTTCTTTATTTTTGGGTTTGCTTATATACCTTTTGTTACACATAGGGATGAATACAGAGTCACGTGGGGGTCAGCAGTCCTGACCTTTGTCAAAATCAGGTGCTTCACATAAATGTATAAAAAAAAGGTCTTAGGGATATTACATCATCTTCTGGCCATGAGTGAGACCTACTTACATTTTATGATCCTTTCTTTCTGATAACCAAAAAAAACTTATTTCTTCCGAGGGTGTTTTTTCTTAAACCAGGCACCACCCTCCAAATAAAGTTACATTCCTATAAGGTGAGGGTGTAGTGAGTTACAATCAAGAAAGAAATTTATTTAACCCAAGGTTAACATGATTAGTCTTAAAGCTTAATACTTATTTCTCCTATATGCTTAAAGGTTAATACTTATTTCTTCCTATATGCTAGTTATATTCATTATAAGAGTAGGGAACATGGAGATTTAGCAGCAAACATCAGCCCAACAAATGAAAATCCTTTCACCAATGCTCCCCTTAAGATCTATTTAGTCTTAAGATATGATAAAGTTACACAGCAAGGACACAGTGATATATAAGTACAGTGATCTATTACAAAAGAGAAAATCCATTAACTCAAAAAGTCTAGTATTGCTAACATCAAAAACTACTATATTTCCTTTGCTATATTCCAAATACATTGATTAATATATTCCCAGGTACCTAAGGATATAGAGGCCTGGCGGCAATCATTGACTCAACAAGAAGAAAAAGTCCTATGCTAATTAAGACTCTCAAAATACTCCAAAACTCTCTGTGCTGTTTATGGTTGAGAGGTAGTAAACAGTCATGTGCCTAGTGGCGGCAGTAAGGATAATCCTGTCACACAAGCTAGTCTGTCAGCAGAGAGGTTTGACCTGAGACATCCTTGTCCCACCCAGAGCAGGGAATTAGCAGCAATTATTGACACAACAAATGAAGAGACCCTTCACCAATATAATTCCTAACCAACTATACTAATAATTTCTAACTCCCCCAAAGAATTTGCCTTTAGTAAGTCTAAAACGTCTCATGCCTCTCAGGTTGGGAAGCTGTAGACAACCACATGTGGCCGGACGAACCTATACAGGCGGGCTAGATAACCTTCAGAGGAGTCCGTAAGCTGAAACACTCTTGTCACGCCCAGGGATTTTTATTGCCTTGGAGCTGCACGTTTACTCCTTCTCAGAGAGAAACGGTTATGGGGGAGAGCCCCCCGTAAAGTCAGAGGTGTAGGTGAGAGCATAAAACAGACTCTGGTTTTGGGGTAAGATGCTCGGGAACAGGGGGTTTCCTGAGGCTTGATCACGCCTTTGTGTATGCCAAGCCTCCTTCCTCATGACCTTTGCCATGGGCGGAATTCCTCACGCTGGCCCCCGGCACTCAGATATGCAGATGACACCACCCTTATGGCAGAAAGTGAAGAAGAACTAAAGAGCTTCTTAATGAGAGTGAAAGAGGAGAGTGAAAAAGTTGACTTAAAGCTCAACATTCAGAAAACGAAGATCATGGCATCTGGTCCCATCACTTCATGGCAAATAGATGGGGAAACAGTGGAAACAGTGTCAGACTTTGTTTTCTTGGGCTCCAAAATCACTGCAGACAGTGACTGCAGCCATGAAATTAAAAGACGCTTGCTCCTTGGAAGGAAAGTTATGACCAACCTAGACAGCATGTTAAAAAGCAGAGACATTACTTTGCCAGCAAAGGTCTGTCTAGTCAAGGCTATGGTTTTCCCAGTAGTCATGTAGGGATGTGAGAGTTGGACTATAAAGAAAGCTGAGCACTGAAGAATTGATGCTTTTGAACTGTGGTGTTGGAGAAGACTCTTGAGAGTCCCTTTGACTGCAAGGAGATCCAACCAGTCCATCCTAAAGGAAATCAGTCCTGAATGTTCATTGGAAAGACTGATGTTGAAGCTGAAACTCCAATACATTGGCCACCTGATGCAAAGAGCTGACTCATTTGAAAAGACCCTGATGCTGGGAAGTATTGAAGGTAGGAGGAGAAGGGGATGACAGAGGATGAGATGGTTGGCTGGCATCACCAACTCAATGGACATGAGTTTAGGTAGGCTCTGGAAGTTGGTGATGGACAGGGAGGCCTGGCTTGCTGCAGTTCACGGGGTTGCAAAAAGTTGGACATGACTGAGTGACTGAACTGAAGTGATGTCAAGCTATTTTTCACTGTATTGGAATAACCTATTTTCTCTCTTTTGAAGCTAGTAGGACTTCCCTTTCACCCTTGGTGCTCCAAAATTTTACCACAATATGTCTAGATTTTTGAAATTCAATTGTATTTTTCATTCACTCTGCTTAGCACTTAGTCTGAAGACTAATAACTTTCTTGAGCTCTGGAATTGCCACCCACCATCCCATTATTTCTTCACTTCCATTTTAGCTGTTCTTTCCTTTTGGAACTCCTGTTACACACACAGTGGGACTTCTGGGTCTACCCTCCATATCTCATGACTCATGTTTCCTTTTTCTTTGTCCTTCTAACTTAGCTTTAGGAGAATTCCTTGTTTTGCTCTTCATGTCACTAGTTTCCCTGACCTGTGTTATTCTGATAATGCCTTATTTTGGAAGTTAATCTTCAGTTTTTGCTAAATATTTGCAATTAATTTTTAATGGGTAAAATATCCCCTCATCTCTCTAAAAATAGAAATTCTAGTTGTTATAATTTTTTAAAAGGAATAATTTAATTTGTTTATTTATGACTGTGCTGGGTCTTTGTTGCTGTGGGGGCTTCTCCCCAGTTGTGGGGAGTGGGGGCTACTCTTTCCTCACTGCAATGTGCAGGCTTCTTATTGTGGTGGCTTCTCTTGTTGTCTCCAGGCTCTAGAGCACAGCCTCAACAGCTGTGGTCTACGGGCATGCTCCAAGGCACGTGGTTCTTCCCAGACCAGGGGAAGAATCTGTGTCTCGTGCGTTGGCAGGCGGAGTCTTTGCCAGAGAAGTCCTGTGATGTCTTTGTGTCCTCTACTGATTGGTTGTAGTTCTTCTTTGCTATGTTTGATTTTATCATGGTGTTGATTTTTCTCAAGAGTTTGGAGATTCGTGATTACCATTATGTACTTCTTTTTCCTTTCCTTTTCTCCCCTCTCTTGTTTTTTGCTTCTGTTAATTAAATGAGTCTTTTCTGTCATTTATAGGGTTTTGATTAGGAAGGAGGTCAGATGGGGGTGCTTGATCTTCCATCTGGATCTGATCTGCATTTTTAGCAAAGCAACTAAGTTTGGAAGTTTGAAACTAGAGACACTAAGGCTGAGAGATTTCTTAGTGTAAATATATTTCAGCAGAGTTAATGAAAACTTGGAGTGCTTACAAAGTTGGATATATTACATGTGTGACAAATTATATATAAACCAGATTTCATTTCCTGTTTTTTTTTTTTTTTTTTAATCAGCAAAGGAAAAATGGCAAGAGACCGAAATCTCCTACATTTTAGCAATACATTTTAAGGGATAACATATACTTGAACATTTTCAGCGTTTGCTGTTAAAGTGAATAAACCTTTACAGTAAATCCCCCCTGCCAAGCCTAAGTTCTAGCCAGCGATGAGCCCCTCATTGGCTACAGCCCAGGTTTTGTTCAGAGGGCCTGCCGGCCACAGGCTGCTGCTGTTAGCAACCGCAGAGCCATCTTTCTCACTTGTCTCTCATCACTATGGTGATTCTTGTTAAATAAAGTGAGCAGTCCTGATCGTGTGCCCTGGTACCTTATTTCGTGTATTATCTGTGGCTGTCAGTTTCTACAAACAGCCGCCATCTAACCAATAAATACTTGTGAATGCCTACAATGAGCTTGGACCTAGAGACACAAATAGGGCAAAATGCTTTCCCTCAAGGGAGGAAAATGCAAAATCCATAGATTTCATGGATCATCCAGCAAGTGAAGCCCAACTTGATACATTTTTGTGGTTCTTGAATTTAAAATGTTTTGTTTGCATAGGTAAAATCCTTTAAAAATCATGCCTAATTTCAAACAGGAGATAACTTATAGGGTTCAAAAATCAAAATGACATTAAAAGTTATCCCCATTCACACTATTTCCTCATCTCCCACTCCTCTAGGTGACTTTTTTTTTCATTAGATTCTTGTTTCTACTAGTGTTTCCTTATGCATTATGTATGGATGCATATTTAGATTTTTCTCTTCTTAACAAGGGTGACATGCAATGCATTTACCAATATACCCTGGAGATCTTTTCATATTGGTTCATAAAGATCTCCCTCATTTTTTTTTCACAGCTCTAGGTAGTCCCCTCGGTTGATGTATCATAGTACATTAATGACTCCCCTATTGAGGGACACTTGGGAAGTTTTCAATCTTTTGCCATTGCAATGAACACCCCAATTAATAATCTTATGTCTGTCATTTCTATGTATGCAGGAGTATTTGCAGAATTGATTTTCAGAAGTGATACTGGTGCATTAAAATGTACTTTCATGTATACTTTTGGTAGATTTTGCCAGCTGTCCCTTTAGAGCTGCCCTTCACATCTTTCCCTCTCTCAACAATGTCTGAGAGCACCTCTTTCTCCTGGGTAAGACTATGTCTGATCCTTTCTCATCTTCTCAGTTAAATCGCTCGGTCGTGTCCAAGTCTTTGCAACGCCAGGCTTCCCTGTCCATCACCAACTCCTGGAACTTGCTCAAACTTGTGTCCATTGAGGTGGTGATGCCATCCAACCATCTCATCCTCCGTCGTTCCCTTCCACTCCTGCCTTCAATCTTTCCCAGCATCAGGGTCTTTTCCAGTGAGTCAGTTCTTCGCATTAGGTGGCCAAAGTATTGGAATTTCAGCTTCAGCATCAGTCTTTCCGATGAATAGTCAGGACTGATTTCCTTCAGGATTGACTGGTTGGATCTCCTTGCAGTCTAAGGGACTCTCAAGAGTCTTCTCTAACACGACAGTTCAAAAGCATCAATTCTTCAGTGCTCAGCTTTCTTTATGGTCCAACTCTCACATCCATACATGACTACTGGAAAAGCCATAGCTTTGGAATAGATGGACCTTTGTTGGCAAAGTAATGTCTCTGCTTTTTAATATGCTGTCTAGGTTGGCCATATTTTTGCTTCCAAGGAGCAAGCATCTTTTAATTTCATGGCTGCAGTCACTATCTGCAGGGATTTTGGAGCCCAAGAAAATAAAGTCTGTCACTGTTTCCATTGTTTCCCCATCTGTTTGCCATGAAGTGATGGGACCGGATGCCATGATTTCATTTTTTGAATGTTGATTTTAAGCTTGCTTTTTCACTCTCCTCTTTCACTTTCATCAAGAGGCTCTTTAGTTCCTTTTCACTTTCTGCCATAAGGGTGGTGTCATCTGCATATCTGAGGTTATTGATATTTTTTTTGGCAATCTTGATTCCAGCTTGTGCTTCATCCAGCCTGGCATTTTGCATGATGTGCTCTGCATATAAGTTAAATAAACAGGGATACAGCCTTGATGTACTCCTTTCCCAACTTGGGACCAGTCCATTGTTCATGTGTGATTCTAACTGTTGCTGCTTGACCTGCATACAGGTTTCTCAGGAGGCAGGTAATGTGGCCTGGTATTCCCAGCTCTTTAAGAAATTTCCACAGTTTGCTGTGATCCACACAGTCAAAGATTTTAGCGTAGTCAGTGAAGCAGAAGTAGATGTTTTTTCTGGAATTCTCTTGCTTTTTCTATGATCCAAGGGATGTTGGCAATTTGATCTCCGATTCCTCTGTCTTTTCTAAATCCAGTTTGAACATCTGGAATTTCTCAGTTCACATACTGTTGAAGCTTAGCTTGAAGAATTTTGAGCATTACTTTGCTAACATGTGAGATGAGTGCAACTGTCAATAGTTTGAAGATTCTTTGGCATTGCCTTTCTTTGGGATTGGAATGAAACCTGACCTTTTCCAGTCCTGTGGCCACTGCTGAGTTTTCCAAATTTGCTAGCATATTGAGTGTAGTGCTTTCACAGTATCATCTTTTAGGATTTGGAATAGCTCAGCTGGGGTTCCATCACCTCCACTAGCTTTGTTCATAGTGATGCTTCCTAAGGTCCACTTGACTTCTGGCTCTAGGTGAGTGATCACACCATCGTGGTTATCTGGGTCATTAAGATCTTTTTTTGTATAGTTCTTCTGTGTATTCTTGCCACCTCTTCTTAATATCTTCTGCTTCTGTTAGGTCCATACCATTTCTGTCCTTTATTGTGCCCATCTTTGCATGAAATGTTTCCTTGATATCTCTAATTTTCTTGAAGAGACCTCTAGTCTTTCCCATTCTATTGTTTTCCTCTATTTCTTTGCATTGATCCCTGGGAAGGCTTTCTTATCTCTCCTTGCTATTCTTTGGAACTCTGCATTCAGATGGGTATATCTTTCCTTTCCTCCTTTGTCTTTCGCTTCTCTTCTTTTCTCAGCTATTTGTAAGGGTGAGACCATGTCTAATCCTTTCTTGTCTTCCAGTACCATATAATACTTGCAGATTTCCCCCTTTCCCTCACAGTATTCTTTTTTCTCCAATATTGTGCAAGTCTCTTGTAGAAGAAGTTTCTTTCTTTTTTTAATTTTTATTTTTACTTTATTTTACTTTACAATACTGTGCTGGTTTTGCCATACATTGACATGAATCCGCCACGGGTGTACATGAGTTCCCAATCCTGAACCCCCCTCCCACCTCCCACTCCATATCATCTCTCTGGATCATCCCCGTGCACCAGCCCCAAGTTTCTTATAGACACTTATAAGTAGACAGAGTGTAACATTTACTGTGTGGTGTACCAGATGAAGAATTGTTGAAGGAAACCCAGAATATTTAAGGGATGATGTGGACTGCAGGTGGCTGGGGTCCAGGTTCAAGCTGCTGAGTAGCGTGAGGGAAGCTCAGGGACAGATTGTGGAGAACTTGGGCTTCCAGACACCAAAGGATTTGGATTTTTCCTTCAGGCAACAAGCAGCCATTGAAAGTTTCAGAGCAGAGGGAGAAGATGGCCAGAGCCATGTCAAGGCAGATTAATTTCAGTGGCCTCAGGATGGGAAGAGACTAAAGATTCCAATTTTTAATTCTTACACATACCTGCTGTGGCTTGCTATGATAAGAAATGTGCAAAATTGCTATTTACCAGCTGTGTGTTACCTCACATGCAGCGGTTTGGGGGAGAATTCCTTAGCCAGAAGGGATAATGTCTCCATTAGCTTTCTGACTGGAAGAGGGGAGGGGTCACTTTCCCTTTAGCCCCTCAAGGGTTGTCCTCATCACTGTCATTCAACTCACAGAAACTGAAACACCAGTCCCTTTAAGCTCACAGAGCAGCTGCTGCCTTTGAGCCGAGGTTTCTTACCTACTGTTCTTTTGATATTATTTCCCGGGGAGAGGCGGTCTCGCTGGGGCAATCCCTCCTTCCAGACAGAAGAAGAGAGCGTGTCACAAGCAGGAGAAGAAGGCGCGCTTCCCAAGGCTTCTTTCGGCTGTTTTCTACCCACCGGGTGGCCTCGCGGAACAGGGTCACCGGCTTGGTGCGGGTGCAGGGGCAGCGATGCTGTGCGCGGTTTCCATGGCAGTGAGCTCCCGAGGCCCGCAGCGACCCGCCAGCTTGCTGGTTCGCTCCCACTCCGCACGGGCTCAACTGCTTTGCTGTTGGCAGCCGCCCTCTCCGCTCCTCTTAGCTCCTGGAGCTTTAGAATTTCTTTGGTTACTCCCTTTATGAGTCTGGTCTCTGAGTGAGAGACCTGAAGTTCTGAGCTTATGAAAAGTGCGACTTTGTCTCTGAGCAATGCAATGGCAGGAATTCAGAACGTGAGGGTGGAAAAGTACCAGGAGATGGACCTCTCTGGAAGGAGGCTGGAACTCCGAGGTGAGGCCGATTCTGAGGCCTGAGCTTCCTGCGAAGGGTGGGGGGAGGACGCATCCCGTGGCAGAGAGGGTCCCCCCGAAAGGACCACGGCATTCTCCTCCCAGAAGTCATCGGCACACAGGTTGCTAGAATTCAGAGTCTGTCCGTCTTCGTTTCATCTGATCTCTTCATTTCATTAACTTTAGGGAATTTCCTGGCTGTCCAGTGGTTAGGACTCTGCCCTTCCGCCACAGGGGGCCTGGGTTCCATCCGCAAGGGGTTCAGTCTGCAAAGGTGAAGGTTAAATTTACCGTTAGAAGATTGTATGTGTTGCAGTTACTTGCTGACAGAAATGTCTGCTCAATCGTTGTCCATAACTTTTCAGTGAGGACACAGTATCACAGGATTACTAGGAATTCGGGGTCACCGAAGGGAAATGAAGGACCTTAAGTAGAGAAGGAGGTCAAGGTCAGGCGCAAGTTCACGCGTGCTCTTTCAGCAAGTGCTTCTGGAGTACCTGTCAGCCGTGTTTCCGACGCTGTGTCTTCAGCCCCGTGGTGCTGGGGACCAGGCAGCTTCACAGGCCTGGGACCCTGTGGGCTCTGCCCATCAAGGACACCCGGCTCTGGGCTCTGCCTTGAGGCTAAGTCCTGGTTAACCAGGCTTATCTCCAAGTCAACACTTAGAAGAGTTTCATGGCAGGGATGGAGACAAAGGCTTAAGGCTTAAGGGTTAAGATTCTGTTTGGGAAATGAAGATGCTTTGGATGGGCTCTATCCGAAGCAGTCACGATGGCAACAACGGCAGGGGCTGCCAGGGCGTGGAGTTCTTCCAACTGCTTAAGGCTCTGAAAAAGTGGCCCTGAAGTCACATTTTCTTCTAGTACATACTGAAGAATCACTGAACAGAATGTATTTTAGTATCAAGCACTACTGGAAAACAAAAAATTAAACTCAATTTAAGCCCCGAAATGAGTCGAAGCAATTTATTTAGTTTTCTTCAGGGGCAAAATATTCTTTGCCCTAAATCATCTGCAGTTAAGTCATAAACATAGAATGAAATTCCCTTTAGTAACCCCCTAAGCTAATTAAATGCATTTCTTTGGTTCCATATCACAAGCAGCAAAAGGGAAAGGAAAGAAGGAAAGAGCGAGTAAATTAGTCCACGTGATGACTCTGTGGTTAGACATGTTTTTCACCACTTACTGTGGTTCTTGACTCTGAAACAGGAAGCGAGTGAAGCCAGCCCAAACCCTTGCCAGCAGGGGCTGAATGTGCTTGGGATTCAGGGAGGCAGGCAAATAGCCAGGTGATAGTCCAAGGCTCGGCAACTTGGATTTGGCCCACTGGGGTAGTTGAGGAGGTGGGGGAAGTGGAGGCAAGGTGCAGAGGTGAGAGAGGGAGGCCCACCCAGGTGTGGAACCGAGGCTGGAGGAGCTGAAGGAGGAGGCATGGCGAGAGGCGGGCAGAGCCCACTGGCTTGGAGACGTGGGCCCCACGCTGCGTGTGCAGAGGCCTTCAGATAGGGGAAGTGGGTTTCTCAGATGACTCCGGCTGGTGAGTGAATAAGGAAGGTGAAGTTGTCATGGGTACAGGGAGTCCAGGGAGGCAACTACTGCCAGATCCAGAGGGAGAAGAGATTGGAGTGGGGTTGGAGGGCTGGGCACAGACTCGAGAGAATTATACTCCCCTGCTCTCTCCTTCCACCCAGCTGACGGAGTAGAGGAGGAGCAGCAGGGAGGAGTCAGTTCACACCCCAGGGCTTCTGACTTGGGGAGCTGCCAGACAGACCATGCAGTCCATCAGGATAGCATCATGGCAGTGTGCCTGGGTGGGCTTGATGGTGGGGCAGAGGCAACAAGAGTAATGAGTTTGTGTTTAATTAATGGTATTAGGCACTGTATCAGTCAGGGTTCTGCCAGAGAAACAAAATCAGAAAGATATTCAAGAGAGAGAGAGGTCCATTTATTGCAAGGCTTACGTGTAGGGCTGCCGAGGCTAGGTGAAAATCCACAGGGCAGGCTGTGAGGAAGTGCGGGCTGGGACCGTCAAGGAGGAGCTGACAGTGCTTCTTCCTCAGGGAATCCTCAGTTTTGCTCTGAAGACTTTCATCTGACTGGATGAGGCCCATCCAGCTTACCAAGGATAATCTCCTTTACTTAGTTTCTGAAGAGTATATGGCTTCCCTGGTGGCTCAGACAGTAAAGGGTCTGCCTACAATGAGGGAGACCCGGGTTCGATCCCTGGGTTGGGAAGATGCTCTGGAAAAGGAAAGGCAACCCACTCCAGTACTCTTGCCTGGAAAATCCCACGGATGGAGGAGTGTGGTAGGCTACAGTCCATGGGGTCGCAAAGAGTCGGACACGACTGAGTGGCTTCACTTTTTCACTTTCACATTTAAGCAAAGTTGGTACATAACACTAACCTTCACAGATAGAAAACTATAGAATCGTGAAATATTCAAGTAGTAGGGAATGAGTAAAGGAAAAATGGTATTCCTCCCATCCCAAACTCCTGGAACTTCTCCCCAGAGGAAACCATAGTTAAGAGTTCCTGTGTCTTTATTCAGATGGACGAGGGACCTGGGCAGGAAATGAGAGTTTTTCAGCATTTGGGTAGGATGCAAAGCCATAGGACTGGGTGGAAGCACCCAAGGAGAGTGTGAAAGTCACACAGGAAGAGAAGGGCAGACTGTGAGGATGCCACAGATGGGGACTTGGCAGGCAAGAGACAAGAGAGGGGTATATGGAGGCTTGTCCTGCAGAATCCCAAGCAGCTTATGCATGGCGAGTGAGTCCAGAGCAAGCGCCCAAGAATTCACGCTGGGCGAGCAGCAGAACAGGCAGCAGAGCCCCGGGGAGGATGGCCTTCTTGTCTCTGGTCTGGCGGGGGGAAGCACCTTACCCTCGCCTACCCCTGTGGCTGGGGCCCTGTGTTCAGGGAGGAGGGGTCGAAGCTTTCTCTATGCTGCTGACAAGCAGAGACCAGGGGTTCTTGGCGCTTTGCTTAGGGCTCACCTTAGTGAGTTCTTAGTTGAGCAGAGGTTGTCCTGCAGACTCATTTGGGATTGTGTACAGGAATTTGAGGCCAAGAGGCTGGTACTGTGGGAGGAGAGAGGAGCAGACCCAGCCCGTGGCAAGAGGGAGGGTGAGGAGGAAAGATGGCCGGGGAGCCCTGGGCAGAGGGGCTTTTGCAGATGGTGCAGTGTTGATGCTGTACCCTGTTGTAAACCTGGAGGGGCAGAGTGAGCACAGACTGACAACACGTTTACTTGCTGTGCTTTACCCTGTGGAGCCTGATGCTAGCTCTTGATTGTTAACATCAGAGCTGAACTGCAGGACTGCACTCTGGCTTAATAATCCCAGCGTAAATGCGGAATTCAGCGTGCATGCAAGCGGGCAGCAGCCTCTGTTCCTTGGTGAGAGGCATGGTGGTATAGCCTAGGGCTCCCCCAATACCATTGGCTGGGATAGCTCCCTGTGCCCTCTCACGTGAGCCACGATCGAGACTGAGTTATCTGGTGAGAAAACCCCTCGGAAACCTGGGAAGGACTCAGGCAGCAGTTTGGCAGCAGTTTGGTTACAGACCTTCACACTTTTTGTCCTAAAAACCCTGCAGAAGAACACTGAGTACGCTGAACTTTCCTCCATATCTCAATAACAACATGGAACGGCACCTCTGGTGACCCTAGGAGACAGGGGAAAGCTCCAAGCCGGAGTTACATTTAACTGCAGTCAGAGGCTCTCACGCTTGATCACTAGGACTGGCAGAGAAGAAGGGCGAGAGTCTTGGGGAGAGTCTAACAAGAGCTTCCTAGAAGGAGAAGGTCTTACCCCGAGGAGGAGCTGCTGTAACAAAGATTGAAAATCAGTTGGAGGAGGTCCAGAGATGTAGATGGGCCTGGAGGGCGTCTAGATGTGGCCAACCTACCAATAACTGCTTTAGGAAAAGAGTGGGTCCCTGGAAGGCAGACTCAGTGTTCCTTGGAGACAGCAGTTACTGATAAAGGAACTGGAGATGCTTAGAGGTTGGGAAGAAACCCTTCTGCAGTTTAGTTTGCCCTCCTTTTTCCAGTGTTTTGAGGTAGACCATTAGGTTATTGGTAGGCTCTTTCTTCTCTGTTAATAAAGGAGATAATAGCTATAAGTTTTCCTCTAAGCACTGTTCAGTTGCATACCATAAGTTGCGGTTTGTTGTCTTCATTTTTATTCATCTCAAAGCATTTTCTGGTTTTCCTTTTGACTCCTTCTTTGACCCATTTGTTGTCTAGGAGTGTGTTGTTTAGTTGTCACGTATTTGTGAGCTTTGGGGAGCACTTCTACGCTGGTGGCCTGGCTCTGCAGAGAGTAGGTGAAAGAAACTGTCCTTTGTAGTCACAGAGGAGGGGGCCCTGTACTACCAACATACAGGATTGCCCACTAACAGCTGGTCCAAGAAAGTAGAACTCACTGAAATATCAGTAACATAATAGGTATTACAACACATTTATAAGAATATCATAAGAAAAATAGTGAGAAAGAAAAACAGAATTATTCTGCATATGAAGAAAATACACCAGAAAAAATGTTACTAAAAGTGGGGGAAAATTGTACCCTAACCTTCCAATATATATAAGGCAAAACCAATTCAATATTGTAAAGTAATTAGCCTCCAATTAAAATAAATAAATTTAAATTAAAAAAATAAAGGCATTAGCCACACACACACAAAATAATAATAGCTCAGTGAAGTAGTTGCAGCTTTGAAGAAAGACCACACAGCAGAAATTTAAGACCTTAGGAAAGAAGGAGCTAAATAAAAGGAAGATAGTGAACTATCAGGTCTTGGTAGAAATCAGGAGAGAAACAGAAGAAAATACAAAATCAGAAATGAACACTAAATTAAAAGGAGCTTGAAAGAGAGTAGAGCGGAAAGCACAATAAAGCATATAGAGGTTATCAGTGAGGAAAGAACCTGAAACAGCAATAAGGGAATGAAGCAGGTTAGAGAATCAGTAAAAACTGTGAAAGACTTTGAAATAGGTCAAAAGGATTATGAGGTATCTTTAATGGAAAACTATGCTTCGGAGTGGAATGGAAAGCTAAACACTACTTTCTGGATTATCCCCTCCTGGGTCTGCACCTTTGTGCTGTTTTATAATTTTGTAAATTGTAAATGGGGCTTCTCCGGTAGCTCAGTGGTAAAGAATCCACCTGCAGTGCGTAAGGTGCAGGAGATACGGGTTTGATCCCTGGTTGGGAAGATCCCCTGGAGGAGGAAATGGCAACCTGCTCCAGTGTTCTTGCTGGGAAAATCCCATGGACAGAGGAACCAGGCAGCCTGCAATCCACGGGGCATGCAGAGTTAGACAGGACTGAGCAACTGGACATACACATATATGCAAATTGTAAATAACCAATAGCAATGCAAGTGATTTCTTTCTTTCTTTTTTTCATGTGGACCATTTAAAAAGAGTCTTTATTGAATTTGTTACAATCCTGCTTCTGTTTTACATTGTTTTTTTGGCCATGGGACATGTGAGATCTTTGCTCCCTGACCACTTGCATTGGAAGGCAAAGTCTTAACCACTGGAATGCCAGGGAAGTTCCCAGTGCAAATGATTTTAATCTTATATATGCAAATTAATTATTTATGATGGAAGGAATAATTGACCCCCCATTTTTGTAAGCAGAATAATGCTCCCTGCAAAATGTCCGTGTCATAATCCTTGTAACCTGTGAATATGTTACTCTACATGGCCAAAAGGGTTTTGCAAATATGATAAGTTAATGATCTTGAGATGAGGAGAGTCTCCTGAATTACCCAGAAGGGTCCAATGTAGTTGCAAGGATCCTGTTACCAGCAGGGTCAGTGTTAGAGAAGGAGATGTGACAACGGAAGCTGAGGCTGGAGTGACACAGTCATGAACCAAAGAATGAGGCAGTCTCTTGAAGCTGGAAAAGGCAGGAAACAGACCGGAACACCCGTATTAGATTTCCGACCTCTAGAATTGTAAGGTAATAAATTTGTTGTTTTAAGCCAGTAAATTTGTGATTGCAGCAATAAGAAACTAATACACCCCCCAAAACGTCAATTTTATTTATATCTATTTATAGATTCATTTTACGCTCTATGTATGTCTCTGTCCTTTGAATTCTCCTTTAAGCTGGTTGCAACATCTTATTGATTTATCATTAATCAATGAATTAAATATTTTGTATTTGCTTATTTTATATTTTATGGATTCATGATTTCACTCTTTTAACAAAGTAATTTTTGACAATATTGCCAAGACCATTTAATAGGGAAGAGCAGTCTTTTCAATAGTGCTGTGAAATGGTGCTGGGAAAACTAGATATCAACATGAAAAAGAAAGAACTGTACCCTTATCTAACACCATATGCAAAAATTAAGTTAAAATGGATGAAACACCGAAGTGTAAAAACTAAAGCTGTAAAACACGTTTTTATTTTATTTTTTGTCCACGTGGCTTGCAGGATCTCAGTTCCCTGCCCAGAAACTGAACCTGGACCCCAGCAGTGAAAGGGCGTAACCCTAACACGAGAGCACTAGGGAGCTCCCAGCTATAGGACTCTTAGCTGACAACATAGGGGACATTTCATGACACTGGATTTGGTAATGATTTCTTCGATACGACGCTAAAGGCAAAAAAAGAAAACAAATGGCTAAACTAGAGTTCACCAGAGTTAAAAACTTTTATGCATCAAAGAATACTACCAACAAAGTAGAAAAGTGGAAGAAAATATTTGCAAACACCTATCTGATAACAAAGTATATGGGGAACTCCCTAAAATTAAATAACAAACCCTCCCAACAACCCAATTCAAAAATAAGCAAAAGACTTGAATGGACCTTTATCCAAAAAAAGGTATATAAATGTCTAGTAAGCACTTGGAGAGATGCTTAACATCAGGAGTCATGAAGGAATTGCAGATGCAAATCACAGTGAGATATCACTTCACGCTTATCAGAATGACTATGATAAAACAGAAAACAAGTGTTGGTATGGCTATGGGGAAAATGCAACCACTGTGCATTGCTAGTAGGAATATAAACCGGATTTGATTATATTTAAAAAGAACCTTCCACCCTGCTTCCGGAAAGATGGAGTAGACGTACTTTTTCCTGGTCCTCCTGTTAAGTACAACTAAAACTCCTGGAAGTTGTGGATAAAATGAACGCAAGAAGACTCTGAAAGGTAGAGAGATAGAAGCCGACAAAGTAAAGGACTCCACGAAGCCTGCTCTCTGAGGTCAAAGGGCCAGAAAGATATAGCCTGGCAAGACACAAAACTTTTAGACAATAACTGCTCTACTTCAGCCAGACTCCACAGATGCAAACGATGGCCCCAGCCCATCCGTGTCAGCACAGGCCGTGAGGAGCGCCTAGACTTCCGTTCTCGTGCGTGTGGTGTCACTCCAGTTGTGTCCAGCTCTTTGCGACCCTCTGGCCTGTCCTCCCGTGTCCATGAGATTCTCCAGGCATGAATACTGGAGTGGGTTTCCATGCCCTTCTCCAGAGGGTCTAGACTTCTGTTCTTGCCATGCTGTAATGAGGTAGCTCCATCTATGCCTCCATTAGTAGGGTGCTGGCAGAGAAGGCCAAGTGAGGAGCCAAGACTTCTATACTTGTTGGGTGAAACACAGAACATTGCCAATGATGAATATGCTTGAAACAAATGAAAAAATAGGACGTCTCAGCAAAGAAATAGAAGATATAAAGAACCCTGAAAAATTTCGTACCTAAATGTGCAGTAACAACAACAAAAACCTCAAAAACTGGCCTAAGAGTAGGATGGAGAGGATAGGGGAAAGAATCAATTAAATCAGTTAAGTTAAAGATAGAATGATATAGTGCTTGCTTTAGCAACATATATACTAAAATTGGAATGATACAGGGAAGATTAGCACAGCCCCTCCACAAGGATGATGTGCAAATTTGCAAAGTGTTCCATATTTAAAAAAAAAAGATAGGATGAAATATATTATCCAGTTGAAATAATGGTGAGAAAATAAAGTGGTGAAAAAAAAGAATAGAACTTCAGAGACATGTGGGCCTCTAACAGAGATCTAAAATTTATGCCATCAGAGTCCCAGGAAAGGAGAAGACATGGGACTGAAAATATTTGAAGAAATAATGGCTGAAAGATTCTTAAATTTGGCAAAAAAAAAAAAAATCCAAACAAAAACAAGACACCTGAATGTACAATAAGAAAATGAGTGAACTCAAAGGTAAACTTGAAGAAATCTACGTCAACACACATCCGTCAAATATCTACAAGCTAAAGACAAATTAAAAGAACCTTGAGAGTAGCGAAAGAGAAACAATGCGGAAACCTTTGGCGAGAAACAATTAAAATTTCAGCAGATTTCTCACCAGAAACCATGGAGACTACAAGGAAGTGGTACAGTATTGTTTCAAATGCTGAAAAAAAATGACTGTCAACCCAGAATTGTGTCAAGCCCATGAAAATACGCTTCAGCAATATAGGGAAAATCAGGATATTCTCAGATGAAGGAAAACTAAGAGAATTGGCTGCTAGCAGATCTACCATAAAAAGAATGGCTAAGGTAGTTCCTCAAACAGAAAGGAGATAACAAAAGAGGGATCTTGGAACATCAGAAAAGAACAATGTAGATAAATACAGAAAAGAAGAAAAATGTACATGAATACAATAGACTTCCCCTCTTTATTTTTGATGATTGAAGTAAAAATTATGACACCGTCTAATGTGATACTGGGAGGGACTGGGGGCAGGAGGAGAAGGGGACGACCGAGGATGAGATGGCTGGATGGCATCACCGACTCGATGGACGTGAGTCTGAGTGAACTCTGGGAGTTGGTGATGGACAGGGAGGCCTGGTGTGCTGTGATTCATGGGGTCACAAAGAGTCGGACACGACTGAGCAACTGAACTGAACTGAACTGAATGTGGGGCTCAGTGTTTATAGAGATAATATTTAAGACAACTATAAATGGTGTAAGGTAAAGGGACTTTAAAGGAGGTAAGGGTTCTTCCCGTCACTCAAACTGATAAAGTGGCAACACCATTCAGTTCAGTTCAGTTCAGTTGCTCAGTCGTGTCCAACTCTTTGTGACCCTATGGACTGCAGCACACCAGGCCTCCCTGTCCATCACAAACTCCTGGAGTTTACTCAAACTCATGTCCATACTGTCGGTGATGCCATCCAGCCATCCCATCCTCTGTCGTCCCCTTCTCCTCCTGCCCCCCCGTCCCTCCCAGCATCAGGGTCTTTTCCAATGAGTCAGTTCTTTGCATCAGGTGGCCAAAGTATTGGAGTTCCAGCTTCAGCATCAGTCCTTGCAATGAATATTCAGGATTGTTTTCCTTTAGGAGTGATGGTTGGATTTCCTTACTGTCCAAGGGACTCTCGCAAGTCTTCTCCAATACCACAGTTCAAAAGCATCAGTTATTCTTTATAGTCCAACTCTCATATCTGTACATGACTACTGTGAAAAACCACAGCTTTGACTAGACAGAACTTTGTTGGCACAGTAACATCTCTGCTTTTTAATGTGCTGTCTAGGTTGGTCATAGCCTTTCTTCCAAGGAGCAAATGACTTTGAATTTCATAGCTGCAGTCACCATCCAGTCTGTCACCAACAGTTACCAACAGTCTGACACTGTTTCCACTGTTTCCCCATCTATTTGCCATGAAATGATGGGACCAGATGCCGTGATCTTAGTTTTCTTTTTTTGTTTTTGTTTTTGTTTTTTTTTTTATTTTTAGTTTTTTATTTTTTACATTTTAAAATCTTTAATTCTTACATGCATTCCCAAACATGAACCCCCCTCCCGCCTCCCTCCCCATAACATGTTGAGCTTTAAGCCAACTTTTTCACTCTCCTCTTTCACTTTCACCAAGAGGCTCTTAAGTTCTTTGATTTCTGCCATCAGGCTGGGGTCATCTGCATATCTGAGGTTATTGCTATTTCTCCTGGCCATCTTGATTCCAGCTTGTGCTTCATTCAGCCTGGCATTTCACATGATGTACTGAACCATGAACTTCCTGATGTTCAAGCTGGTTTAAAAAAGGCAGAGGAACCAGAGATCAAGTTGCCGACATCCGATGGACCATCAAAAAAGCAAGAGAGTTCCAGAAAAACATCTATTTCTGCTTTATTGACTATGCCAAAGCCTTTGACTGTGTGGATCACAATAAACTGTGGAAAATTCTGAGAGAGGTGGGAATACCAGACCACCTTACCTTCCTCCTGAGAAATCTGTATGCAGGTCAGGAAGCAACAGTTAGAACTGGACATGGAACAACAGACTGGTTCCAAATAGGAAAAGGAGTACATCAAGGCTGTGTATTGTCACCCTGCTTATTTAACTTATATGCAGAGTACATCATGAGAAACACTGGACTGGAAGAAGCACAAGCTGGAATCAAGATTGCCGGGAGAAATATCAATAACCTCAGATATGCAGATAACACCACCCTTATGGCAGAAAGTGAAGAGGAACTAAAAAGCCTCTTGATGAAAGTGAAAGCAGAGAGTGAAAAAGTTGGCTTCAAGCTCAACATTCAGAAAACGAAGATCATGGCATCTGGTCCCATCACTTCATGGGAAATAGATGGGGAAACAGTGGAAACAGTGTCAGACTTTATTTTGGGGGGCTCCAAAATCACTGCAGATGGTGACTGCAGCCATGAAATTAAAAGATGCTTGCTCCTTGGAAGAAAAGTTATGACCAACCGAGATAGCATATTGAAAAGCAGAGATATTACTTTGCCCACTAAGGTCTGTCTAGTCAAGGCTATGGTTTTTCCTGTGGTCATGTATGGATGTGAGAGTCGGACTGTGAAGAAGGCTGAGTGCCGAAGAATTGATGCTTTTGAACTGTCATGTTGGAGAAGACTCTTGAGAGTCCCTTGGACTGCAAGGAGATTCAACCAGTCCATTCTGAAGGAGATCAGTCCTGGGATTTCTTTGCAAGGAATGATGCTAAAGCTGAAACTCCAGTACTTTGGCCACCTCATGCGAAGAGTTGACTCATTGGTAAAGACCCTGATGCTGGGAGGGATTAAGGGCAGAAGGAGAAGGGGACGACAGAGGATGAGATGGCTGGATGGCATCACTGACTCGATGAACGTGAGTCTGAATGAACTCCGGGAGTTGGTGATGGAGCGAGAGGCCTGGTGTGCTGTGATTCATGGGGTCGCAAAGAGTCGGACACGACTGAGCGACTGAACTGAACTGAACTCTGCATATAAGATAAGTAAGCAGGGTGACAATATACAGCCTTGAAGTAATCCTTTCCTGATTTGGAACCAGTCTTGTTCCATGTCCAGTTCTAACTGTTGCTTCCTGACCTGCATACAGATTTCTCAGGAGGAAGGTAAGGTGGTCTGGTATTCCCATCTCTTTGTGAATTTCCACAGTCTGTTTTGATCCACACAGTCAAAGGCTTTGGGATAGTCAATAAAACAGAAATAGATGTTTTTCTGGAACTCTCTTGCTTTTTCATGATCCAACTGATGTTGGCAATTTAATCTCTGGTTCCTCTGCCTTTTCTAAATCCAACTTGAACATCTGGAAGTTCATGGTTCACGTACTGTTGAAGCCTGGCTTGGAGAATTTTGAGCATTACTTTGCTAGCGTGTGAGATGAGTGCAATTGTGCGGTAGTTTGAACATTCTTTGGCATTTCCTTTCTTAGAGATTGGAATGAAAACTGACCTTTTCCAGGCCTGTGGCCACTGCTGAGTTTTCCAGATTTGCTGGCATATTGAGTGCAGCACTTTCACAGCATCATCTTTTAGGATTTGAAATAGCTCAGCTGGAATCCCATCATCTCCACTAGCTTTGCTCATAGTGATGCTTCCTAAGGCCCACTTGACTTCACATTCCAGGATGTCTGGCCTTAGGTGAGTGATCACACCGTTGTGGTTATCTGGGTCATGAAGATCTTTTTTGTATAGTTCTTCTGTGTATTCTTGCCACCTCTTCTTAATATCTTCTGCTTCTGTTAGGTCCATAACATTTCTGTCTTTTATTGTGCTAATCTTTGCATGAAATATTCCCTCGGTATCTCTAATGTTCTTGAAGAGATCTCTAGTCTTTCCCATTCTATTGTTTCCCTCTATTTCTTTTCATTGATCACCAAGGATGGCTTTCTTATCTCTTCTTGCTATTCTTTGGAACTCTGCATTTAGATGAGTATATCTTTCCTTTTCTCCTTTGCCTTTAGTTTCTCTTCTTTTCTCAGCTATTTGTAAGGCCTCTTCAGACAACCATTTTGCCTTTTTGTATTTCTTTTTCTTGAGGATGGTCTTGATCACTGCCTCTTGTACAATGTCATGAACCTCAATCCATAATTCTTCAGGCACTATGTCTATCAGATCTAATCCTTTAAATCTATTTGTCACTTCCACTGTATAATCGTAGGGATTTGATTTCAGTTATACATGAATGGTCAATTTTCCGTACTTTCTTCAATTGAAGTCTGAATTTGGCAATAAGGAGTTCATGGTCTGAGCACAGCCAGCTCCTAGTCTTGTTTCTTCTGACTGTATAGAGCTTCTCCATCTTCGGCTGCAAAGAATATAATCAGTGTGATTTCAATATTGACCATCTGATGATGTCCATGTGTAGAGTTGTCTCTTGTGTTGCTGGAAGTGGATGTTTGCTATGACCAGTGCAAACTCTTGGCAAAACTCTGTTAGCCTTTGACCTGCTTCATTTTGTACTCCAAGGCTAAATATGCCTGTTACTCCAGGTATCTCTTGACTCCTTACTATTGCATTCCAGTCCCCCATAATGAAAAGGACATCTTGTTTGGGTGTTAGTTCTAGAAGGTCTTGTAGGTCTTCATAGAACCATTCAACTTCAGCTTCTTCAGCATTACTGGTCAGGGCATAGACTTGGATTTCTGTGATAGTGAAAGGTTTGCCTTGGAAATGAACAGAGATTATTCTTTCACTTTTGAGATTGCATCCAAATATTGCATTTCAGACTCTTTCTTTGACTATGATTGGTACTCCATGTTTTCTAAGGGATTCTTGCCCACATTAGTTGATATAATGGACATCTGAGTTAAATTCACCCATTCAAGTCCATTTTAGTTCACTGATTCCTAAAATGTTAGATTATAGAAATTATATACATATAATGTAATACAGCAACCACCAAAGGGTATACAAAAAATACATTCAAAGACATTAGAGATATGTCAAGTGGAATTCTAAAAAAAGTCCCAGTAACCCAAAGGAAAGTGGGAATAAGAAAACGTAAGTGAAAACCAGAGAGAATAAGAGGGAAATATAAAATGGCAGACTTAAGCCCTAACATGTAAACATTATAAATAGTCTAAATATATCAACTACAAGGCAGAGATAGGCAAACTGGATTAAAAACCATGACCCACCTATGCAGTGTTGACAAGAAACTTATAATGTTTATAACAATATAGTTGAAAGTAAAAGGGTAAAAATTGTATACTATGCAAACATTAATTAAAAACACAGAAGTGGCTATATTTATATTAAATAATATAGACTTCAGAGTGAATAAAATTATCAGGGACAGAGAGAGAAATCATGTGATGGTAATAAAGCTAATCCACCAAAAAAAGGACCAGTCTGTCGAGAAGACATATCATAATAAACACATGAAAAGATGGTCAGCATTGCTCATTATTAGGGAAATGCAAACCAAAACTATAATGAGATATCACCTCACTGCCAGTCAGAATGGCCATCATCAAAAAATCTACAAACAATAGATGCTGGAGAGGGTGTGGAGAAAAGGGAACCCCATTGCACTGTTGGTGGGAATGTAAACTGATACAGACACTATGGGATGCAGGATGGAGATTCCTTTCAAAACTAGGAATAAAACTACCATATGACCCAGCAATCCCACTACTAGGCATGTACCGTGAGAAAACCATAATTGAAAAACACATGTATGCCAATGTTCATTGCAGCACCATTCGCAATAGCTAGGGCATGGAAGTAAAGTACATGTCCATCGACAGATGAATGGGTAAAGAAGTTGTGGTACAGATATACAACGGAATATTACTCAGCCATAAAAAGGAACATAATTGAGTCAGTGCTAATGAGATGGATGAACCTAGAGCTTATTATTCAGAGTGAAGTAACTAAAAAAGAGATAAACAAATATACATTAATGCATATATATATAGAATCTAGAAAGATGGTACTGGCGAGCCTGTTTGTAGGGTAGCAGTGGATACGAAGACATAGAGAACAAACCTATAGACACAGGATAGTGGGTAGATAGGGTGGGACGAATGGAAAGAGCAGCATGGAGACATAGACGTTAACATATGTAAAATAGATACAGTGGGAATTTGCTGTATGACTCGTGGAACTCAAACCTGGGCTTTGTGACCACCTAGAGGGGTGGGATAGGGTGGGAGGTGGGAGAGGGGAAAAAAAGCAAAGGCCGGTATTCTAAGAATCTGCACAGATGTGGGGGAGTCTAGCGGGAATCCAGATGGGGAGTCACGTGAATAAAACGGGGGTGCTGGGAGAATCTGGTCCCAGTGGAAAGCTTCACAGGCAGTTCTGACAGGAACAGAAAGAACGTGAGAGACAAGGATGGAGTCCAGACCAGAGTGGTGGAGATAGCTTGGGTCACAGTGGAATGCAAACACAAATGCTTTTTCCCAAACTTCATCATTGGAGAGCGAGCACTTTGATTTTCTAGATGAACTGAAGTTTTCTGAAAGTCCCTTTAGGAAAATGGCCATTTGAACCCCTCCAACAGACCCTTTCTCCAACAGTGTGCTAACTCCTGAAACTCCTCCACCACAAATGCTTCATATAGTAAAGTTGAGAATTAATTAGAAAAGGAAAAAAATTTCTCAAGTCAAAACACATATCTCACAACCTATTATAGCATTAAGATTAGCGTTAAAGAAAGTTGGAAACTGTAACGTTTTAAGCACAATTTATAAGACAGATTTCCTGTGTGTCACTCTCAGATAATAAACGCTTTTCCTTCAAGTTGAAAAAAAAGAGAAGAGAGATCAGTCTTAAATGTATATGCATCAAACAGCAAAACTGTAAAATATGCATGGCAGAAACCGAAAAAATGGAAAGAAGAGACAACTCCACAATTTTAGAGACTTCAACACTCCTCCTCAACAATTAATAGAACAATTAGACAGAAAAGCATTACAGATACAGAAGAATTCAGTAACACCATCAATCAACAAGCTCTAAGTGGCATTTATACAACATCCCAGGCAACAACAGTGAACACACTTTCTTCTCAAGCACCCACAGATTATATAATAAGACAGACCACATCCTGTGTCATAAAATGAACCAAAGAAAGTATAAAATCACTGAAAGCATACAGTGTGTTCCCCAACTATGCTGGACTCAAACTAGAGATCAGTAACAGAAAAATCACAGGAAAATCTCCCAAACAGAAACTAAACAATACACTCATAAATAATCCCTGGATTAAAGAGGAAGTCTTCAAGCAAATTAAAAGGTACATTAGAAATGAAAATATAGCATCAACATTTGTGGGATGCTGCCAAAGGGCTACTGAAAATAAGTTTGTAGCATTGAATGCTTATATTAGTAAAGGAGGAAAGTCTCAAATCAATAGTCTCAGTTTTCACTCAAGAACTTAGAACAACAACAAAAATCCAAAGCAAGCAGAATGAAGGAAATAATAGAGATAAGATCTGAAATTAGTGACGCTGAAAACAGGAAAACAACAGAGGGAATCAATTAACCAAAAGCTAGTTCTTTGAAAAGATTCATAAAATTCACAAAACATTAGCAGGGTTGACAAAGGTAAAAGAGAGATGCCACGTATTAGTGATGTTACTAATATCAGGAATAAAACAGACTCTGCAGACACTGAAGGAATGGAAGGGGAATACTGTGAACAACTGTACACACATACATTTGACAACTCATATGAAATGGATCACTTCTTTGAAAACACAGATTTCACACTAACCCAATATGAAATGGGAGAAGGCAACGGCAACCCACTCCAGTACTCTTGCCTGGAAAATTGCATGGATGGAGGAGCCTGGTAGGCTGCAGTCCAAGGGGTTGCTAAGAGTCGGACACGACTGAGCGACTTCACTTTCACTTTTCACTTTCATGCACTGGAGAAGGAAATGGCAACCCACTCCAGTGTTCTTGCCTGGAGAATCCCAGGGACGGGGGAGCCTGGTGGACTATGATCCATAGGGTTGCAAAGAGCTGGACATGACTGAAGTAACTTAGCACAGAGCACATCACTATTAACAAAATGTAGTTCAAAATTAAAGAACTCCCCAAAAGGAAATCTCTGGGACTATGATTTCCCTCCTGAATTCTATCAAACATTAAAAAAAATTAACACTCATTTTATACAACCTCTTCCAGGAAACAGAGGAGGAAAAAATATTTCCTAACTAATTAATGAAAAGTCAGTATTACCCTGAAACAAAGACCATGCCAAACAAATGAAAAAAAGAGAAAGAAGAACCTAGAGACTACTATATACATTGTTCATGCATATAGACACAATGCATCAATATATATTCCCTCATGCATATAGATGCAATGATTTTTTCTCTGCTAATTTAGTTTTATTTTAAAATTTCAACTTTATGGAGGTTTAACTGACATTAGAATTATAAGATGTTTCAAAAACTCTTAACAAAACATTAGCAAATAGAATTCAGCAATACATAAAACCAATTATACTCCATGACCATGTGAAGTTTGCTCCAAGGATACAAGGTTGGTTCAACATTCAAAAATCAGTTAATGTAACCAGCCATATCAACAAAATCACATGTCATGTCAATTGATATAGAAAAGCATTTGACACATTTTAACATCTATTCATGATAAAAACTCCTAGGTAGCTAGAGATAAAGAACTTCTTCAATGTGATAAAGAACATTTACAAAAGTCCTATAGCTAACATCGTGCTCAATGGTGAAAGATTAGATCTTTCCTCCTTAAAATCAGGAATAGTCAAGGATGTCTGCTCTTACCGCTGCTATTCAATATATTATCAGAAGTTCTAGCTGTGCAAGTCAACTATAGAAAATAAAATGTATACCATTGGAAGGGCTTCCCTGGTAGCTCAGTGGTATAGAGAATCCACCTGCAATGCAGGAGAGGCAAGAGATATGGGTTTGATCCCTGGGTTGGAAAGATCCCCTGGGGGAGGAAATGGCAACCCACTCCAGTATTCTTGCCTGGAAAATCCCACAGACAGAGGAGCCTGGTGGGCTGCAGTCCATGGGACTGCAAAAGAGTCAGACACAACTAAACAATAACAATATACTATTGGAAAGGAAGAAATAAAACTGTTTTTATTTGTAGACAACATTTAGGGACTACATAGAAAATCTCAGGTAGTCTGCAAAACCCTCTAAGTGGTTTCAGCAAGGTTATAGAATACAAAGTCTACTGTATTTCTACACACTAGCGGTGAACATCTGGACTCTGTAATTAAAATTCAATATTATTTATAATCACTTAAAAAAAGAGAAATACTTAGGTATAAATCTAACAAAACACGTGCAGGATTCAAATGCTGAAAACTACAGGGTGCTGACCTAGGCATGAGAGAGTTTCTAATACAAAACCTCCAAAGTGCAAAGAGAGAAAGTGAAGTGAAAGTCGCTCCGCCCTGTCCAACTCTTTGTGACTCTCCAGGCCAGGACACTGGAGTCAGTAGCCTTTCCCTCCTCCAGGGGATCTTCCCAACCCAGGGATCGAACCCAGGTCCCCCGCATTGCAGGTGGATTCTTTACCAGCTGAGCCACGAGGCAAGCCCATGTTTGTTTTCTGCATCTGTGTAAGTAAACGGAGAGACAGACCATGTTTGTGAATTAAAAGATTCAACATAGCAAAGATATTAGTTCTCCTTAAACTGATATATAGGTTTAACCAATTGTTATAAAAATCTCAGTAAGATATTTCTTAGATATAGGCAAGATTATTCTTAAATTTATATGGAAAGGAGAAGAAACTAGAATAGTTATAGACAGTTTTGATAAAGAAGAATAAAATGGAAGGAATCACCCCTTTTTTAAGTCTTTAAAACTAAAATAATCAAGACAGTATTGTATTGGTGGAAGGATTAATGAAACAAAATTGACAATCCAGAAATAGCAAGTATGGCCAACTGATTACGAACAAAAGTGCAAAAGCTGTTAGACAGAGGAAAGATAGTTTTTCAACAGAGTGCTAGAACAATAGGCAAAAAAAACCCCTCATTGACCTAAATCTTACACTTTACACGAAAACTAACTCAGGATGGATTAGAGAATTAATTATAAACTGTGAAACTATACAGCTCTCACAACATAACATCTAGAAAAATCTCAAAGGCCTAGTTCTTGGTAAAGATTTCTTAGACATGGCATTAAAAGCTCAATCTGTTAAAAAGAAGAGCTAATCCTTGACATTCTCTGGTTTCCGATTCTGGAGTTAGGATTCGGGCATATCTTTTTGGAAGCCACTATTTGACCCCTTGCAGATGGAAAAAGACGGATGAGTGGTTGCCGGGGTTAAGTATGGTGGCGCGAGGGCGTGGGTCATGGCAATGAGGAAGAAGTTCTAGCAGATCTTTGTGTCCACAGGCAAGGTTTCTGCCTTGATTGTGGTAGTGGTTACATGAATCTCTACACAGGATAGAATGACATGTGTGATACCAATGTCAATTTTCCTGACTTCGATGTTTATTGGTTTTGATATTTTCTGGTTTTGATGTTTTTTGATGTTACCATAAGATCTTATTCTTGGGAGAAACCAGGTGATGAGTCCAAGGGGAATTTGTATTATGATTGCAACTTCCTGTGATTATATAATTGTTTCAAAGTAAACTATTAAAAACACTATACACATATACATAAATATGAGCAAAATCAAAAGGCAAATGATCAACTGGCAAAAATGTTTCTAATTAATTTTGCAAAAGGATAATCTATCCAATGCAGATGTAGATGACAGACGGTCTTAAAAGATGCTGCCACCAGCTCTTGTTTCCTGTACCCCACCCCACTCCCCCAAGCCAGAGGAGGAGTCTGTTTCCTACCCTTTGAATCTGGCCTGTGACTTTCTCTGACTAATACAGTGCAGAAGTGGTGTGTTATGACTTCTGAATCCATGCCATAGGAGGACTGGCAGCTTGTCTCCTCCTTGAAAAATTAACCATAATGCAAGAAGGCTGGCTTCCTTGAGATCCTCATGTTGTGAAGAAGCTCAAGCCAGCCAGCCGCTGGAGAGCCCATCTGGGCATGACAAACGCATGGGACGAGTAAGTGATGCCTTCGTGGGCTGTCCAGCTTCTTGGACTGCCAGCTGCCAGATGAATGCAGCCATGTAAGCCTACTCCTCCGTACACTTTAGATGCCAGTTGCAAGCCCAGATTATCACCTGTGCTATGGATTAGAGGTTCCAATGACTCACCTCCTTGGGTTTGCAGAGCTTCTATACATGGTGGCTCAGACGGTAAAGTGTCTGCCTGCCGTGTGGGAGACCCAGGTTCGATCCCTAGGTTGGGAAGATCTGCTGGAGAAGGAAACGGCAACCCACTCCAGTAATCTTGCCTGGAAAATCCCATGGACTGAGGAGCCTGGTAGGCTACAGTCCATGGGGTTGCAAAGAGTCAGACACGACTGAGCAACTTCACAACTTCATACTTTTTCTGAGCAAATTCTCCCAAATTTTTCACGTGTTCATCTACCTGGAAATTCTCCAAACCCTGTCTGTTTTTTTTTTTTTTTTTGTAGAAGCTTCGTTGATTACATACATAGGTATTATGCCTACAAAGGCATGAGTAAATAAATCAGACCATTGGCAATTGTTCCAGCTCCTTGGAACTGGAGCTGAGAATTCTTACACACACACTCCCACATGCATACTCATTTTCACACACACTCGCATATTCACAAACACAGAGACACATGGTTGGTTCTCCCGGCAGTCAACCCCATCCTAAGGTGGGGGGCTAAAATCACCTCAACATAACAAAAGACCTAGAAATTCTCATTGCTTAGAAATTCCAAGGGTTTTAGGAGTTCTGTGCCAGAAATTTGGACCAAATTCATATACTTTTTATCATAAAGCATGGGCTCCCCTGGTAACTCAGATGGTAAAGAAACTGGCTGCAATTCAGAGACCCAAGTTTGATCCCTGGTTCAGGAAGATCTCCTGGTGCCGGGGGCCAGCATGAGGAATTCCGCCCATGGCAAAGGTCATGACGAAGGAGGCTTGGCATACGCAAAGGCGTGATCAAGCCTCAGGAAACCCCCTGTTCCCGAGCATCTAACCCCAAAACCAGAGTCTGTTTTATGCTCTCACCTACACCTCTGACTTTACGGGGGACTCTCCCCCATAACTGTTTCTTTCGGGGAAGGAGTAAACGTGCAGCTCCAAGGCAATAAAAATTCCTGGGCGTGACAAGAGTGTTTCAGCTTACGGACTCCTCTGAAGGTTATCTAGCCCGCCTGTATAGGTTTGTCTGGCCACATGTGATTGTTTACAGCCTCCCAACCTGAGAGGCACGAGATGTTTTAGACTTACTAAAGGCAAAATCTTTTGGGGAGTTAGAAATTATTAGTATAGTTGGTTAGGAATTATATTGGTGAAGGGTCTCTTCATTTGTTGTGTCAATAATTGCTGCTGATTCCCTGCTCTGGGTGGGACAAGGATGTCTCAGGTCAAACCTCTCTGCTGACAGACTAGCTTGTGTGACAGGATTATCCTTACTGCTGCCACTAGGCACATGATTGTTTACTACCTCTCAACCATAAACAGCACAGAGAGTTTTGGAGTATTTTGAGAGTCTTAATTAGCATAGGACTTTTTCTTCTTGTTGAGTCAATGATTGCCGCCAGGCCTCTATATCCTTAGGCACCTGGGAATATATTAATCAATGTATTTGGAATATAGCAAAGGAAATATAGTAGTTTTTGATGTTAGCAATACTAGACTTTTTGAGTTAATGGATTTTCTCTTTTGTAATAGATCACTGTACTTTGTTATATATCACTGTGTCCTTGCTATGTAAAAATGTAGCTTTATCATATCTTAAGACTAAATAGATATTAAGAGGAGCATTGGTGAAAGGATTTTCATTTGTTGGGCTGATGGTTGCTGCTAAATCTCCATGTTCCCTACCCTTATAATGAATATAACTAACATATAGGAGAAATAAGTATTAACCTTTAAACATATAGGAGAAATAAGTATTAACCTTTAAGCATATAGGAGAAATAAGTATTAACCTTTAAGATTAATCATGTTAACCTTGGGTTAAATAAATTCCTTTCTTGATTGTAACTCACTACACCCTAACCCTATAGGAATGCAACTTTATTTGGAGGGTGGTGCCTGGTTTAAGAAAAAACACCCTTGGAAAAAATAAGTTTTTTGGTTATCAGAGAGAAAGGATCATAAAATGTAAGTAGGTCTCACTCATGGCCAGAAGATGATGTAATATCCCTAAGACCTTTTTTTTATACATTTATGTGAACACCTGATTTTGACAAAGGTCAGGACTGCTGACCCCCACGTGACTCTGTATTCATCCCTATGTGTAACAAAAGGTATATAAGCAAACCCCAAAATAAAGAAATCAGATCAGTTTCCGGAAAGACTGATTCCCCCATGTTGCTTCTTTCTTGCTCCCGTTTTTCTGAATTCCCATCTGGAGCATGGATGCTAGTCCACGTAATCCAAGTTATTTAGCCTCCTTTTCTCCACTAATCTTCCTGCTACACTATCCATTTCCAATCTCTCTATATCTGTGATTAAATATGTATTTTTCCAAAGACGCCGACTCCGTCCCCCCACCTTCGAATCACCCTGGATCCACTGGGGCTGGACCCCAGCATCCTGGAGAAGGGAATGGCAACCCACTCCAGTATTCTTGCCTGGAGAATCCCATGGACAGAGGAGCCTGGTGGGCTACAGTCCACAGAGTCACAAAGAATCGGACACGACTGACTGACTAACACACACACATCACTGAAGGAAAGAAGGAGGATGTGCTGCAGGATATAGTGAGTGAAAAAGAAAGGTGCACAATACTGTGCTCAATTCTGTAAGGAAAGGATGGAAAACAGGAATAAATATATTTGCGTTTCCTTGTGTTTGCATAACAGAGAAGGCAATGGCAACCCACTCCAGTACTCTGGCCTGGAAAATCCCATGGACGGAGGAGCCTGGTAGGCTGCAGTCCATGGGGTCGCTGAGAGTCGGACACGACAGAGCGACTTCACTTTCATGCACTGGAGAAGTAAATGGCAACCCACTCCAGTGTTCCTGCCTGGAGAATCCCAGGGATGGGGGAGCCAGGTGGACTGCTGTCTCTAGGGTCACACAGAGTCGGACACGACTGAAGCGGCTTAGCAGCAGCAGCAGCAGCAGCAGCACTGAATCTGTAGATTGCTTTCGGTAGTGTAGTCATTTTCACAATATTGATTCTTCCAACCCAGGAACATGGAATATCTCTCCATCTGTTTATGTTGTCTTGGATCTCTTTCATCAGTTCAGTTCAGTCGCTCAGTCATGTCTGACTCTTTGCGACCCCATGAATCACAGCACCCCAGGCCTCCCTGTCCATCCCCAGCTCCCGGAGTTCACTCAAACTCATGTCCATTGAGTCGGTGATGCCATCCAGCCATCTCATCCTCCGTCGTCCCCTTCTCCTCCTGCCCCCAATCCCTCCCAGCATCAGGGTCTTTTCCAGTGAGTCAACTCTTCACATGAGGTGTCCAAAGTACTGGACTTTCAGCTTTAGCATCATTCCTTCCAAAGAAATCCCAGGGTTGATCTCCTTCAGAATGGACTGGTTGGATCTCCTTGCAGTCCAAGGGACTCTCAAGAGTCTTCTCCAACACCACAGTTCAAAAGCATCAATTCTTCAGCGCTCAGCTTTCTTCACAGTCCAACTCTCACATCCATACATGACTACTGGAAAAGACGGACATTTGTTGGCAATGTCTCTGCTTTTCAATATGCTCTCTAGGTTGGTCATAACTTTCCTTCCAAGGAGTAACTGTCTTTTAATTTCATGGCTGCAGTCACCATCTGCAGTGATTTTGGAGTCCAAAAATATAAAGTCTGACACTGTTTCCACTGTTTCCTCATCTATTTCCCATGAAGTGATGGGACCAGATGCCATGATCTTCGTTTTCTGAATGTTGAGCTTTAAGTCAACTTTTTCACTCTCCTCTTTCACTCTTATCAAGAGGCTTTTTAGTTCCTCTTCACTTTCTGCCATAAGGGTGGTGTCATCTGCATATCTGAGGTTATTGATATTTCTCTCAGCAATCTTGATTCCAGCTTGTGCTTCTTCCAGCCCAGCATTTCTCATGATGTACTCGGCATAGAAGTTAAATAAGCAGGGTGACAATATACAGCCTTGACGTACTCCTTTTCCTATTTGGAACCAGTCTGTTGTTCCATGTCCAGTTCTAACTGTTGCTTCCTGACCTGCATATAGGTTTCTCAAGAGACAGGTCAGTTGTCTTATAATTTTCTGTATACAGTCCTTTTTTCTCCTTAGATAGGATTATGCCTAGGTTTTTTATTCTCTTGGTTGCAATGGTAAATGGGATTGATTCCTTAATTTCTCTTTCTGCTTTTTCATTGTTAGTGTATAGGAGTGCAAGTGATTTCTGAATATTGATTTTGTATCCTGCAACATTACTAAATTCACTGATTAGCTCTAGCAATTTTCTGATAGTACCCTTTAGGTTTTCTATGTGTAGTATCATGTCATCTGCAAACAGTGAGAATTTTACTTCTTTTCCAATATGGATTCCTTTTATTTCTTTTTCTTCTCTGATTGCCATGGCTGGGGCTTCCAGAATTATGTTGAATAACAGTGGCAAGAGTGGTCGCCCTTCTCTTGTTCCTGATCTTAGAGGCAATGTTTTCAGTTTTCACCATTGAAAATAATGTTTTCTGTGGGTTCATCATACATGGCCCTTATTATGTTGAGGTTCAGTTCAGTTCAGTTCAGTTGCTCAGTCGTGTGTGACTCCTTGTAACCCCATGAACCACAGCACGCCAGGCCTCCCTGTCCATCACCAACTCCTGGAGTCCACCCAAACTCATGTCCATTGAGTTGGTGATGCCAGCCGACCATCTCATCCTCTGTCATCCCCTTCTCCTCCTGCCGTCAATCTTTCCCAGCATCAAGGTATTTCCCAATGAGTCAGCTCTTCACATCAGGTCGCCAAAGTATTGGAGTTTCAGCTTCAACATCAGTCCTTCCAATGAACACCCAGGACTGATCTCCTTTAGGATGGACTGGTTGGATCTCCTTGCAGTCCAAGGGACTCTCAAGAGTCTTCTCCAACATCACAGTTCAAAAGCATGAGTTCTTCAGCACTCAGCTTTCTTTATAGTTCAACTCTCACATCCATACATGACTACTGAAAAAACCATAGCCTTGACTAGACAGACCTTTGTGGCAAAGTAATGTCTCTGCTTTTTAATATGCTGTCTAGGTTGGTCATAACTTTCCTTCCAAGGAGCAAGCATCTTTTAATTTCATGGCTGCAGTCACCATCTGCAGTGATTTTGGAGCCTACCCCCCCCCCCCCCCCCCCCCCGCCAGAATAAAGTCAGCCACTTTTTTCACTGTTTCCCTATCTGTCTGCCATGAAGTGATGAGACCTGATGCCATGATCTTAGTTTTCTGAACGTTGAGCTTTAAGCCAACTTTTTTACTTCCTCTTTCACCTTCATCAAGAGGCTTTTTAGTTCTTCTTCACTTTCTGCCATAAGGCAGGTGTCATCTGCATATCTGAGGTTATTGATATTTCTCCTAGCAATCAATCTTGATTCCAGCTTGTGCTTCATCCAGCTGGCATTTCACATGATGTACTCTGCATATAAGATAAATAAGCAGGATGACAATATACAGCCTTGATGTACTCCTTTTCCTATTTGAAACAGTCTGTTGTTCCATGTCCAGTTCTAACTGTTACTTCCTGACCTGCATACAGGTTTCTCAAGAGGCAGGTCAGGTGGTCTGGTATTCCTATCTCTTTCAGAATTTTCCGCACTTTATTGTGATCCACACAGTCAAAGGCTTTGACATAGTCAGTAAAGCAGAAATAGATGTTTTTCTGGAACTCTTGCTTTTTCGATGGTCCAGCAGATGTTGGCAATTTGATCTCTGGTTCCTCTGCCATTTCTATAACCAGCTTGAACATCTGAAAGTTCGCGGTTCACATATTGCTGAAGCCTGGCTTGGAGAACTTTGAGTATTACTTTACTAGCGTGTGAGATGAGTGCAACTGTGTGGTAGTTTGAGGATTCTTTGGAATTTCCTTTCTTAGGGATTGGAATGAAAACTGACCTTTTCCAGTCCTGTGGCCACTGTTGAGGTAGTTTCCTTCTATGTCCATTTTTTGAAGAATTAAAAAAATCATAAATGGGTACTGAATTTTGTCAAAAGTGTCTTCTGCATGTATTGTGATTATCATATAGTTTAATATTTGAATTTGTTAATACGGTATATCAGATTGATTAACTTGTATATATTAAAGAATTCTTGCATCCCTGGGATAAATCAGACTTTATCATGGTGTATGATCTTTTTAACGTGTTGTTGGGTTCTGTTTGCTAGAATTTTGTTGAGGATCTTTGCATATGTTCATCAATGATATTGGCCTATAATTTTAATTTTTTGTGATTTCTTTAAGGTTAAAGCATCTGCCTGCAATGTGGCAGACCTGGGTTCAATCCCTAGGTTGGGAAGATCCCCTGGAGAAGGAAATGGCAACCCACTCCAGTATTCTTGCCTGGAAAATCCCATGGACAGAGGAGCCTAGTGGGTTATAGTCCACGGGGTCACATGGAGTTGGACACAACTGAGTGACTTCACTTCACTATCTGGTTTTGGTATCAGTATGATGGTGGCTTTGTAGAATGAGTTTGGAAGTGCTCCTTCCTCTGCAATTTTTTGTAAGAGTTTAAGAAGGATAGACATTAACTCTACTCTAAATGTTTGAATAGAATTCACCTGTGAATCCATCTGGCCCTGTCCTTTTGTTTCTTGGGAGATTTTTGATCACACTTTTGATTTCAGTTCTTGTTATTGGCTTCTTCATAATTTCTGTTTCTTTCTGATTCAGTCCTGGAAGGCTGAACCTTTCTAAGAATCTGTCCATTTCTTCCAAGTTGTCCATTTTATTGGCATAGAGTTGCTCGCTATCATCTCTTATGACCCTTTTATTTCTGCATTGTCCCTTGAACTCTCCTTTCTCATTTCTAATTTTGTTGAGTTGATTTTTCTCCCTTTTTTCCTTGGTGAGTCTAGCTAATGATTTGTCAATTTTATTTATCTCCTCAAAGAACCAGCTTTTAGATTTATTCATGTTTACTGTTGCTTCCTTCATTTCTTTTTTCATTTATTTCTGCTCTGCTCTGATTTCTTTCCTTCTACTAACTTTGGGGTTTTTGTTCTTTTTTTCTCAGTTGTTTTTAGGTGTAAAGTTAAGTTGTCTATTTGATATTTTTCTTGTTTCTGGAGATAAGATTATATTGCTATAAACTTCCCTGTTAGAACTGCTTCTGCTGCATAAGTTTTGAGTCATTGTGTTTTCATTGCCATTCATTTCTAGGAACTTTTGATTTCCCTTTTTATTTCTTCAGCAATCTGTTATTTATATTTCTGAATCTCCTGCACTTTCTTTTTTTTTTTTTTAACAGTTTTTCCCCCTTGTGAATGATATCTAGTTTCATAACACTGTGGTCAAAGAAGATGCTTATACGATTTCAATTTTCTTAAATTTTCTGAGGCTTGATTTGTGACCTAAGATGTGGTCTATCCTGGAGAATGTTACATGTGCACTTGAGAAGAAAGTGCATTCTTCTGCATTTGGATGGAATATCCTGAAGAGATCAATTAGGTCAATGTGGTCTAGTGTGTCATTTAAGTCTTGTATTTCCTTATTAAATTTCTATTTTGATGAGCTGTCCATTGGTGTGAGTGGGATGTTAAAGTCCTCCATTGTCACTGTGTTACTGTCAGTTTCCCCTTTTATGTCTGTTAGTGTTTGCCTTATGTATTGAGGTGCTCCTATGTTGGGTGCATTAATTACAATTGTTATCTCTTCTTGGACTGATCCCTTGACCATTACATAGTGTCCTTCCTTGTCTTTTGTAATGGTCTTGATTTTAAAGTCTATATTATCTGATCTGAGCATTTGCATGGAATATCTTTTTCCATCCTCTCACTTTTAGTCTGTATGTGTCTCTACGTCTGAAGTGGGTCTTTTATAGACAGCATATATATGGGTCTTGTTTTTGTATCTATTCAGCCAGTCTGTGTCTTTTGGTTGGAGTGTTTAATCCATTTACATTTAAAGTAATTATTGATATATATATTCCTATTGGCATTTTTCTTTATGGTTTTGAATTTATTTTTGTAAATCTTTTCCTTCTTTCGTGTTTTCTGCCTATAGAAGTCCCTTTAACACTTGTTGTAAAGCTGGTTTAGTGGTACTACATTCCCTTAACTTTTGCTTGACTGTAAAGTTTTTGGTTTCTCCACCAATTTCTGAAAGAAATCCTTGCAGGTTGAATAATCTGGTTGTAGATTTTTCCTTTTCGGTACTTTAAATATATCCTGCCATTCCCTTCTGGCCTGCAGAGTTTCTGCTGAAAGATCAGCTGTTAATCATATGGGGTTTCCCTTGTATGTGACTTGTTGCTTTTCCCTTGCTGCTTTTAATATTCATTCTTTGTGTTTAATATTTGTTGATTTGATTCATATGTGTCTCAGTGTGTTTCTCCTTGCATTTATCCTGTATGGGACTCTCTGTGCTTCTTGGACTTGATTGACTAATTTCCTTTCCCATGTTTAGGAAGTTTTCAACTATAATATCTTCATAAATTTTCTTAGACACTTTCTTTTTCTCTTCTTCTTATGGGACTCCTCTAATCCAAATGTTGGAGTGTTTAATATTGTCCCAGAGGTCTCTGAGACTATCCTCAACTCTTTTCATTCTTTTTCCTTTATTCTGCTCTTCAGCAGTTATTTCCACCATTCAATCTTCCAGTTCACTTATCCATTCTTCTATCTCAGTTATTCTGCTATTAATCCTTCTAGAAAATTTTTAATTTCAGTAATTGTGTTGTTTGTCTCTGTTTGTTTATTCTTTATTTCTTCTAGGTCCTTGTTAAATGTCTTAATTGATTCTTTCATTTTCTCCAGTTTATTTTTGAGGTTTTGGATCATCTTTACTATCATTACTCTGAGTTCTTTTTCAGGTAGTTTGCCTGTTTCCTTTTCATTTATTTGATATTGTGAGTTTTTACCTTGTTTCTTCATTTGCACAATATTTCTCTGTCTTTTAATTTTATCCCTAGCTTACTGTGATTGAGGTCTTCTTTTCCCAGGTTTAGGGCTGTATTCTTCCTTTTGGTTTTTGGCTTTGGTGGGTGTGTTTGGTCCAGCAGTTTGTGTAGGTTTTGTATTGGGAGGGACTTGTGCTTGCATTCTGGTGGGAAGAGATGAGTTTTTTTCCCTCTACTGGGTAGGGTTGTGTGAGGAGGTATGTTTTGGGGTGTCTGCTGATGATCAAGTTTATGTTTTTGTCTTGCTTGTTGTTGGGGTGAGGCATCCTGCACAGGATGCTGCCAGCAGTTGGGTGACGCTGGGTCTTGGATAAGGATGGAGGCCTTTGTGGGAGTTCTCAACTAATTAATACTCCCTGGCATCAGGAGTTCTTTGGCAGTCTAGTATTTTGGACTGAACACTCCCACTTCAAAGGCTCATGCCTAATCTCTGGTCAGGGAACTGAGATTCCACTAGCCATTTGTTATGGCATTAAAGTGGATTAGAACAAACGTAGAAAAACAAAAAGCAAAACAAAGCAAGAAACCCTAGACCAATGGTAGATACAAAATCAGACAAAAAACAGCAAAAACAAAGGAACATACATGTACACACTCAAACAAAACCAAAACAGTCCAGAGAGAAGAAAGTACCAGAGAGCCACTTGGCTGGCAAAGGAAACCAAAAATGGTATCGAACAATTAAAAACAAAACTAACTAAAACACAAGCCAGAAAACGAGACCAAAGCAGAGTGCCAACTGGGGAATAAAGCAAACGAAACAAAGCAAACTAACAAACATGGTGAGATAGAGAAAGAAAAGGATGGAAAGAAGAAAACCAGAAAGGCACAGTTAAATAGAAGTGTGTAAAAAGTATATGCATTGAGGAATAACTGCAGCAGGAAGAGAACAATAAGAAAAATATATAAAAAGTATATGTATTGAAGAATAACTGCAGCAGGGAAAGAACAATAAGAAAAACAAACAAAAAACAAACAAAAATATTTAAGTAGAAAAAACCCTATAGAGCCACAAATAGCCAATGTATAGGTATAAGTGTATAAAGGAAATAAAAAGTATGCTTTAAAAAAAAAGTTCTCAAAAGCTTAAATAGAGTTAATAGTAATAAAATCAACAACCTCAGCAGTAGAAAAAGAAAGAAGAAAAAAATCCAGAACCAGTTCTTTTGTGGGAACTCTCATTGTCCTTCAATATATTCCATAGACACAGAGTCTGCCTGGTTGATTTTGTGGATTTAATCTGCAGCTTGTACAGCTGATGGAAAGGTTTTTGACCTTCTTCTTTAGCCATGCTACCCCTGGAGTTCAATTGTGGTTTCATCCCCACATGCTTGTGATCATCCACAGGACTTGTTCCTGAGGCTGTCCTGGAGGATTTAAGTCTGCCTTAGTGAGAACTGGGTTGGAGCTGGCACAGCTGATGGGATTGCAGGGATCCTGGAGGCACCAGGTATGCAGGGGAGCTGGCAGCTGTGGGCATAGATGATATGGCACTATTAGGAACTTTTTCTAGCCCTGGCAGCTCTGCCCCAGAGAGGATTGAGCATGTAGGTGGTGCAGCTGCTTGGATCATGGGGACCCTGGTGGCACCATGCATTCAGAGACACTGGTATCTTCAGGCACAGAAGCTATGGCACTATTAGAGTCTTTTTCTAGCCTCTGGCAGCTGGCATTCGAAGAGCCTCCCTGGCTGGTCCTTCTCTGTTGCTTGGAACAGCAGGCACTCAAAGGCACCCCTCTGGCTAGAGTACTTCTCTATTGCTCAGCACATCAGGCACTCAAAGGGCCACCCTCTCCAGGGTTTTTCTCTATTGGTCAGCTGCTGGCGCTAGTGTGTGGGGTGAGAGAGGCTACAGTGATGGCTCCACCCCCTGTATGTGACTCAGCAGTATTGCCTTGCCTTCATGGCTGCCCAGCTTTCCTCCAAAGGCATTCCCTACTGAGGTCTCTTCCCTCCATGCCCTCAGGCTGGCTCCTCACGGTCAACAGCTGACCTTGCTCTGGGTGTGCTCTCCAACCCCTATGGTCCAGCTCTCAGCCTCTGAGGGTTCCAGGGGACTTGTGTCCCTCTCTGGGGTATATAGGGCTGTAGCAAGGTTTGTTGTGTGATTATCACTCCATTCAGACTGTCACAGATGAGCTGTTGCACTCTCCAATGGCTCAAATGCTTTCCCTCCATCCCAAATGTTTGTCCCAATGTGGGGATCTCACCCCCACTTCAGTTCCCCCACCCCATGGTTGCCGGTCCAGTCCTGCTCCCTCTCTTCTTTTTCCCTTCCTCCCTTCATCCTACTGAGTCATTCATGAGTCTATGTACTCCTTTCCAGTGGTCAGGGACTCTTGTCTGTTCTCAGCTGGTGTTCTGCAAGATCTTCTAAATCTGAAGGTTTATTTATTCCTGATGCATTTGGAGAGAGATGTATTCCACGTCTACCTACCACATTGCCATATTGTCTATCCCCATCTGAATTTCTCACATATTTTAAAGATGAACTTAATTTTGTGAATAGGTAATACATTCGTATTGTCAACCAAACCAAGCACTTTGGTGATGGGTTACAGATAGGACACAGAACTTGGAGCAGGAAGCAGCTTATTTGCAGTGAGCATCACCGTCTGTCTCAGGGTCACTGTCCCAGCATCTATTTCCTTTGCAGTTATATCTCTGACTCCATTCTCTCACTCTTCCCTTTATCCTCCGACTCTATGTCCCCTAAAAACTGCATTCTTTGACAATCTCCTAGAGGAAGCAAGAACAAAGATGTTTTCTTAAATACTTTTTCCACTTCAGAAGATAGCCCAGCTTCTCTTGTTCCCTGAGCCTGATGTGACCAAGAGGTGGGTGATGGATCCATTGACCTCCAGGGCATATTTCCCCTTATTTTCTTGACCCCAGTCTCACTCCATGAACCGATATTGCTTTGTCTACATGGGGGGACAGGTAGTGGCCAATCAGGGGAGCACGACTAGCCTGTCAGGGCTGTCTACAGCAGAGACGTGGAGGATCCCAGAATGGAGGTGGCTGACCTTTGGTGGATGGGGTGCAGGTGAAGGAAGCCGCCGTGAGTGTGCAATCCTGTTCTAGAGGCAGATGAACAGGGGCATTTTGGTCCAGCAGCAGTGTCTACAACGGTAGGAAGGGCAAATGTGCTTGGGGCCCACATTCCAGACAGGGTGCAAAGCCACCCTGGTCAGGAATGCACAGCCTGACCTACTCAGGAAGAAGAGGCCAGCTGTAGTCAGAGCATTTCCTCCCTACATGTGCTGCCCTCTGGGGACCTGGGAGGGACTGGGGAAGTGGCATGTGTGGATGGCCAAAAAGCCACAGCCCCAGGATAGAAGAGATTGGGAGCAGAGATCTGGCAGAAAGCCAGGTATCTCTTCCCTGCCAGTCAACTGATCCTCTTGGGACCCTGGGATCCTGGGCAGAGGTGGCAGCAGTTGTCACTGTGGGCTTGCGACTGAGCCTGGAGCAGGTCTAAGGACTCTGCCCACCCAGCCACCTGATCTTGTGTGGCCCAGTGAGTTTCTGAATCATATGCCAACTGCCCCTTAACAGCCCCTCAAATTGTCCAGAGCATAAAAGTGGTTTGTTGTGATCATAGCCTCAAATTTTAGGAGTGGGCAGTGGCCTTGGGTTATTGGCCTTGTTATTCCAAGGACAGGGAGATGGTTGTTTCTCTGGGTGGTGAAGGATTAATGACAAACCTTAGGAGTTGGGTCTCCTTGCCCTTTAAATCAAGCCCTGGCATAGAATTTAGCATTTTCATTCTGGTTGGAATTTGTGACTTATTACTGCCACTAGCACAATCCCAGAGAGTGTGGCTTAAATGTCAAGGTATATTTTTCAGGTGCATAAGACACCAAAGATCACAGCTCTCTGGAAGAGTGAATTTTAATTAGCAAAGGGATACCATCAAACCTCCCCAACCTTGATGAAACAGCCCTGCCAATCTTTATTCAGCCCTGGTGTTTATTACAGACTCAGATGGCTGGTGATAGTATCCAAAGGACCTTGGGACTGTGTTAGTGGGAATGGTTTTTACTTTCAAATCTTATCGTTAAGTCCCTTATGCCAAATACCTCTGTAGAAAGAAAGAGGGCTACATAAAGGCACTTTATGAATAGCTAATAGTATAGTATTGTCCTTAGGGACTTCCATGCACTGTGCTTACTTAGCAGTTAATTTAGATGGTCTAGAAAGAGTTTGTTCTTTGAGGGCTTGGGGAACTACTCACATTTGGAAAGGAGCCACTTACTAGTTCTTACTTTACTTTCCCTCATACCAGCTTTCTCTATTCCCACTCTTTGCTCCTCAGCACTGCTAGAGAAAGCCAAAGACATCCCCTCTTTGATGCCAGCAAAGACTCATCAAGTTCAGTGACAGTCCAGCCAGCTCTGTTCTGTAGCTGGGTTCTCAGAGATGAATGGGGTGGTCTCAACCTTTGAAGAGCCCACAGCCTCCTGATATGTAAGCAAGCTGACTGTGACACTGAGTGACAAGGTGTCTTAGTTACAGTGTGAATGAGGTAGGCTGTGAACACAGAACACTGTGTGTTGGGAAGGTGGTGAACTCAGAAATAGCTGGATTTTAGAAGATAAATAAGATGACATCATAGAAAAGATTATAAAGGAAAACTATAGATTTGTCAATATGCTAGATAACTAGTATATATATATAAATATATATGCTTAATAACTTTGATGAAATGAACAAATTCTAGGAGATAAACTACAAAAACTGACTCAGGAGTAACTTGAATATCTGACTAGACCTATAGCACATAAACAGATTGACAACAAAGGCACAGGCAACACAAGGAAAAATAGGTAAATTGTACTGGGTCAAAATTAACAACTTTTGAATTGTGAAGGACACCATCAAACATGTAAAAATATTTACATATATGGTAGGGACCTGTATTTAAAATATATGAAGAACTCTTTCATTTTACTAAGAAAAGATAAACAGCCCCATTAAAAATGGGACAAGGATCAAGACCATCCCCATGGAAAAGAAATGCAAAAAAGCAAAATGGCTGTCTGAGGAGGCCTTACAAATAGCTGTGAAAAAAAAGAGAGGTGAAAAGCAAAGGAGAAAAGGAAAGATATAAGCACCTGAATGCAGAGTTCCAAAAATAGCAAGAAGAGATAAGAAAGCGTTCTTCAGCAATCAATGCAAAGAAATAGAGGAAAAGAAAAGAATGGGAAAGACTAGAGATCTCTTCAAGAAAATTAGAGATACCAAGGGAACATTTCATGCAAAGATGAACTCGATAAAGGACAGAAATGGTATGGACCTAACAGAAGCAGAAGATATTAAGAGGTGGCAAGAATACACAGAAGAACTGTACAAAAAAGATCTTCACAAACCAGATAATCATGATGGTGTGATCACTAATCTAGAGCCAGACATCCTGGAATGTGAAGTCAAGGGGGCCTTAGAAAGCATCACTACAAACAAAGTTAGTGGAGGTGATGGAATTCCAGTTGAGCTATTTCAAATCCTGAAAGATGATGCTGTGAAAGTGCTGCACTCAATATGCCAGCAAATTTGGAAAACTCAGCAATGGCCACAGGACTGGAAAATGTCAGTTTTCATTCCAATCCCAAAGAAAGGCAATGCCAAAGAATGCTCAAACTACCGCACAATTGCACTCGTCTCACATGCTAATAAAGTAATGCTCAAAATTCTCCAAGCCAGGCTTCAGCAATACGTGAGCTGTGAACTTCCTGATGTTCAAGCTGGTTTTAGAAAAGGCAGAGGAACCAGAGATCAAATTGCCAACACCTGCTGGATCATCGAAAAAGCAAGAGAGTTCCAGGAAAACATCTATTTCTGCTTTATTGACTATGCCAAAGCCTTTGACTGTGTGGATCACAATAAACTGTGGAAAATTCTGAAAGAGATGGGAATACCAGACCACCTGACCTGCCTCTTGAGAAACCTATATGCAGGTCAGGAAGCAACAGTTAGAACTAGACACGGAACAACAGACTGGTTCCAAATAGGAAAACGAGTACGTTAAGGCTGTGTATTGTCACCCTGCTTATTTAACTTCTATGCAGAGTACATCATGAGAAACACTGGACTGGAAGAAGCATAAGCTGGAATCAAGGTTGCTGGGAGAAATATCAATAACCTCAGATATGCAGATGGCACCACCCTTATGGCAGAAAGTGAAGAGGAACTAAAAAGCCTCTTGATGAAAATGAAAGTGGAGAGTGAAAAAGTCGGCTTAAAGCTCAACATTCAGAAAACAAAGATCATGGCATCTGGTCCCATCACTTCATGGGAAATAGATGGGGAAACAGCAGAAACAGTGTCAGACTTTATATTTTTGGACTCCAAAATCACTGCAGATGGTGACTGCAGCCATGAAATTAAAAGACGCTTACTCCTTGGAAGAAAAGTTATGACCAACCGAGACAGCATATTGAAAAGCAGAGACATTACTTTGCCGACAAAGGTCTGTCTGGTCAAGGCTATGGTTTTCCTAGTGGTCATGTATGGATGTGAAAGTTGGACTGTGAAGAAGGCTGAGGGCTGAAGAATTGATGCTTTCAAACTGTAGTGTTGGAAGAGATTCTTGAGAGTCCCTTGGACTGCAAGGAGATCCAACCAGTCCATTCTGAAGATTAGCCCTGGGTGTTCTTTGGAAGGAATGATGCTAAAGCTGAAACTCCCGTACTTTGGCCACCTCATGCGAAGAGCTGACTCATTGGGAAAGACTCTGATGCTGGGAGGGATTGGGGGCAGGAGGAGAAGGGGACGACAGAGGAAGAGATGGCTGGATGGCTGGATGGTATCACTGACTTGATGGACGTGAGTCTGAGTGAACTCCGGGAGATGGTGATGGACAGGGAGGCCTGGTGTGCTGCGATTCATGGGGTTGCATAGAGTCGGACATGACTGAGGGACCGAACTTAACTGAACTGATTAAAAATGGGCAAATGGGGAATTCCTTGGAAGTCGGTTGGTTGGGACTCTACACTTCCACTGCAAGGGTCACGGGTTCCGTTGTTGGCTGGGGAACTAAGATCTTGTGAGGCCAGAAAAAGGGCAAATGATCAGCATATACATTTTTTTCAGAGAAGATATACAAATAGCTAATAAACGCATAAAACAATGTTCAACATTATTAGCTATCAGGGAAATGGAAATTAAAACCACAATGAGAATCACTTCATATGGCCTTACATTAAAAAAAACAGTGTATATTTGTTATAGTATCGTGTATACTCGGAGAAGGCAATGGCACCCCACTCCAGTACTCTTGCCTGGAAAATCCCATGGACGGAGGAGCCTGGTGGGCTGCAGAGTTGGACACGACTGAGCGACTTCCTTTCACTTCTCACTTTCATGCATTGAAGAAGGAAATGGCAACCCACTCCAGTGTTCTTGTGTGGAGAATCCCAGGGATGGGGAGCCTGGTGGGCTGCCGTCTATGGGGTCGCACAGAGTCGAACACGACTGAAGCAACTTAGCAGCAGCAGCAGTGTATACTTTAATTGGAAATACTTTATTGCTAGAAAAATGCTAACCATTATCTGAGTTAGTTGTAATATTCTGCAATTGCAAGTCAAAGACCACTGATCACAGGTAACCATCACAAAGATAATAATGAAAAAATTGAAATATTGGGAGAATTACCAAAATATGACAGTGAGAGAGACATGAAGTGAGCAAATGCTGTTGCAAGAATAGCACCAATAGACTTGCTCAACACAGGGTTGCCACAAACCTTCAATTTGTAAAAATTTCAGTGTTTGAGAAGGCAATAAAGTGAAGTGCAATAAAATGAGGTATACTTGTGGAGGAGTATTCACAGTAGCTTTATTCAGAATAGCCCCAAAGTGGAAACAACCCCTGAAATCCATCAGCTGATGAATGGAACAAAATAGGATGTATTCACACAATTGAATATTATCTGGCAATAAAAAGGAATAAAGTATTGATATATATGACAACATGGATAAACCTTGAAAACATTATCGTAAGTGAAAGGAATAATTCATAAAAGATCGATTATGTTATTCCACTTACATGAAATTTTCGTAAGAGGCAGATTTACAGAGACAAACAGATTACTGTTTGTTTAGGGGTTGAGGGGAAAAGGGGGTGAAGGCTGATAGGTATGGAGGTTTGGGGGAAAGTCATGAAAATGTTCTAAAATTGATTTTGGTGATGGTTTGTCATTTTCTGTGAACACACTAAAAACCATTGAATTGTACACTTGAAAAGAGTGAGCTTTATGATGTGATAATTATATCTCAATAAAATTGTTAATAAAAAAGAATTCACTAGGTGTGGGAATGGCATATTGTGCTGGGGGACAGCATAATAAGTGGGGGTGTCAGGGACTTGGAACTTTTGATGTGCTGATGGCAGCTGGCAGTGAGTGGAGGGGCAGAAGATGTGAGCAGTGGGCCTGGCCAGGAGCACACTGGATGCGGGGGCTGGATTTTCTCCAAAGGCCATGGTGGGCCAGTGGTCAACATGGACAGGAGGGTGGCAGGCGAAAGGAAGACTACTCCAGAATGAGAAGCACATGGCTGAAGCTAGGGCTGAATAGGGGCAGTGGATGCCAGGCTTGGGGAAGAGGAGGTGGCTCTGAGAGCTAGGTGGAAGGTACTGATCTTTTCACAGATTTCTTTATTTTATTTGGAAAAATTCAAAATGGCATTCGAAAGTAAACCAACAAGTGAGAAGCCTATGAAGTCTTCTTTACCTTCAGAGAATGCTTTTCCTCTTCTTTTGAGAGCTGTGGCTGGGGATAACTGTCAAGCTACTCAACTTCTTCTTTTTTAAAAAATTAATTAATTAATTTTAATTGGAGGCTAATTACTTTACAATATTGTAGTGGTTCTTGCCATACATTCACATGAATCAGCCATGGGTGTACATGTATTCCTCATCCTGAACCCCCTCCTTAACTTCTTTTTTTTGTTGTTTTTTTAATTGACATATAGTTGTTTCACAGTGTTGCGTTAATTTTTGTAATATGCAAAATGACTCAGTTATATACATATACACATTCTTTTTTATATTCGTTTCAATTACGGTCTATCCAGATATGGAATAAACTGTGGTTTACCGCAGTTCCCTGCGCCATACAGTAAGATCTTGTATATCCATTCTATATTTGATAGGGTTTCCCTGACAGTTCAGTTGGTAAAGAATTCGCCTGCAATCCAGGAGACCCTGGTTCGATTTCCGGGTCAGGAAGATCCGCTGGAGAAGGGATAGGCCACCCACTCCAGTGATCCTGGGCTTCCCCGGGGGCTCAGCTGGTAAAGAATCCGCCTGAAGCGCGGGAGACCGGGCTTCGATACCTGGGTTGGATGATCCGCCGGAGAAGGAGAGGCCACCCACTCAGGTGTTCTGGCCTGGAGAGTGCCACGGACTGTGTAGTCTGTGGGATCCGCATCTACCAACGTTAAACGCCCAGTCCATCCCTCCCCCAACCCGGTTTCATCTGGTAACTGCACGTTTGCTCTCCACACCTGTGAGTCTGTTTCATAGATGAGTTCATTTGTGCCATGTTTTAGATCACACATATAAGTGATATTGCTTTCTGACTTACTTCCTTCCCTTCATACGATGCTCTCTAGTTGCATCCATGTTCCTGCAGATGGCATTATTTTGTTCTTTTTCCTTGCTGAGTAGTATTCCATTGTAGATATGTATCGCATTGTCTTTATCCATCCAAGTCTTACATATTTGGAATAGCGCTGCTATGAATACAGGGGTGTATGCATCTTTTTGGATTATAGTTCTGTCCAGATGTATGCCCAGGAGTGGGATTGCTGCATCACGTGACGATTCTATTTTTAGTTTCCTGAGGAATCCCATCCTGTTTTCCACAATGGCTGCACCAACTGACATCCCTGCCCACAGCGTAGGAGGGCTTCCCTTCTCTTCACACCCTGTCCAGAATTTATTATTTTGTAGACTTTTTAATGATGGCCATTCTGACAGGTGTGAGGTGATACCTCATTGTAGTTCTGATTTTCATTTCTGGTGCTGTGCTAATCTGCCTGCCAATGCAGGAGATGCAAGAGATGTGGGCTTGACCCCTGAGTTGGGAAGATGCCCTGAAGCAGGAAATGGCAACCCACTCCAGTATTCTTGAATGGAAAGTTCCATGGACAGAGGAGCCTGGCAGGCTACAGTCCGTGGGGTGCAAAGGGTCATGACATGACTGAGCAACTGAGTGTGCACACGTGTGCACACACACACACAGTAATCAGCCATGTTGAGTATCTTTTCACGTGCCTATTGGCCATTTACATATCTTCTTGAGAAATGCCTATTTAGGACTTCTGTACATTTTTCAATTGGGCTGTTTGTTTTTTGCTGGAGAGTTGAATGAACTGCTTATATATTTTGGAAATTAAGCCCTTTTTGGTCACATTGTTTGCAAATGTTTTCTCTCATTCCATAAATTGTCTTTTCATTTTGTCAGTGGTTTCATTTGCTGTGCAAAAGCTTGCAAGTTTGATTAGGTCCCATTTGTTTATTTTTGTTTTAATTTCTACTGCATTTGGAGGATGACCTAAGAAAACATTGGCACAATTCATGTCAGAGAAGGTTTTGCCTATGATTTCTTCTAGGAGTTTTATAGTGTCTTGTCTCTAAGTAATTTTGAGTTTATGTTTGTGCACGACGTAAAGGTGTGTTCCTCCCGGCACTGATTTACATGAAGGTGCCCAACTTTCTCAGCACCACTTGCTGAGGAGACCGTCTTTTCCCCGTTTTATATTCTTGCCTCCTTTGTCAAAGATTAGCTGACTGCAGGTGTGTGGGCTTTATTCCTGGGCTTTTCATTCCGCTCCACTGATGCACGCCTGCTTTCGTGCCAGCGCCACACTGTTTTGATTGCTGTGCCTTTGTAGTCTTGTCTGAAGTCTGGAAGGGTGATGCCTTCTGCTTTGTTCTTTTCCCTCAGGATGACTTTGGCAATTCTGGGTCTTCTATGGGTCTATATAAATTTTAGGATTATTTGTTTTGTGAAAAATGTCATGGGTAGCTTGATAGGGAACACATTAAATCTGTAGATTGCTTTGGGTAATATTGCCATTTTAATGATACTAATTCTTTAATCCAAGAGCATAGGATATCTTTCCATTTTTTGAATCATCTTAATTTTCCTTTACTAATGTTTTATAATTCTCAGCATATAAATCTTTCATCTCCTTGGTTAGGTTTATTCTTCACGCTAATTCTTGATGCCTCGGTGTCTTTGTTTGCAAAACTTACCTGCCTGAGTGTTGTAGTGAAAGTTAAATGTGAGTCACTTATAACTGGTTCTGGCATAAAATGAGGGCTGAATAAAGACACATTCTTGTTTATACATGCGGCCACTCCTTATATATTTGGAGGGATGAGATGGATCTCATTTTGAATCTTTATTTCCTTTAATCTTGTGTTTTTTTTTTCCCATGCTGTGTGCGTGTATTTGTGTTTGTGCTTATTGGTAGATTGAGTTTTTTTTTTTTTTTTTACACAGAAAGATGCACAAAAGGTACCATTTGCTTTGAGGTTTTATTTACTTTTATTAACTAATTAACCCTTATTTTGATAGCTTGCATTGTCTTGGAAAAGAGACGTGAGCTCAAAGTTTTAATATTCATGTACCTATTATTCTTTATATCTTCTGTCATTTTTGCTTTATGAATATTGATGCTGTTATTTGTTATTTAGTTATCATTATCTATGTTGAGAATTGCACCTTTGACTGTAACAAAGGGCCAGTTTTCCTATTAACTAATGTTTTTTTGCCATGAATCCAACCTCCTTTATACACTTTCTGCTGCATTTCCAATATAACTTGTTTATACTTTTATGTTTTATCTTTCTGAGTTATTCTTGGTTATATCTTTTGTGCACAGTGTAGAATGGGATGCTGCTTTTGGGGACATTTTTGATTGTGTGTTAACCCACATACTAGACCACGTGACAAGTGTGTTTTGTCTTGGTTCTGTCATATAATTTCGTTTTGAGGGCTGTTCAAACTCCCTACACGATCTGTCTTCTTGTGTGCATCTCTTCCGATAATCAGAAAGATATCTATTATTGTCTTTACTGAGATACAGTTGACACGTATGAGCTTTTGGTGTACAACACAATGATCTGATACGTGTCCCGGTTAGTCTTTATATCAGTGTGAAGCCACATCCCATTCTATTGTGCTGGCGTGTCATCATCACTGCCTTGTAGTAAATCTTGTGTGGTAGACTGAGACTGTCTCTAATTTTGCAAAGATGCTTTAAGCATCTCTGTGTTTACTCCTGGTTTCAGTCAGGGGTCTTTAGTTGCAAGTGACAAAGATGACTGGAGCAGCTGAGGGAAATTGGTCTGGAGAAAGGACCTCACCCAGTAGCCCCACAGGTATCAGTGAGCAGATTTCATTGTGCCCTTGCCAGCATCCAGTGCTATCTTTTAGCTTTCTTATTATTTGCTAATTTAATGGATATAAAACAAAACTTCAACGTTGCTTTAATTTTGATGGCAAGGGGCAAAGATGTCTACGGATTTGTTTGGTGTGAGTTCTCTCCCCTGTGGTGGTGGCTATGTTTATTTCTTAGCTCTTGCACATGGGGCTGCTTTCAGACTTTGCTGGAGAACTGGGGCACAGGGCCTGGCCTCCACGTGGTCTTCCTGTTTCTCAAGAACATACAGAGCATGTCTCCAACTGTGCAGTGAAGGCCAGCGTGTTCTGCTCCCACTATGGGGCCAGCTCTGGTTCTGCAGCCTGCCCGAGAGGGGCCAGGGAAGTGATAAGTGAAAATCCATCACAACTTCTGGAACTAACTCAAAGGACACACTCGACTGCTGAAATACCAGCAGGACTCGGCCGACCTCAGCAATGTTGTCAGGAGAATGATTCCATTTCAGCAGACACTGTCCTTGTGGAAGGAGGTCTTTGGAGGATAGCTTACAAAAAGAATAAAAAACGGTCTAAACAGTATTTGTGTAGGAGGAGGAAAGGAGAAGGGAACGTGTCCTTTGCCTGAATCCAGTCTCCTTTGTGTCCCTCTTTTGGGGGTGTCTGTGCAGCAGCTGCACTCTCAAGTATTTCCCTTTTGGACAGAGTTGTGAGCAAAACATGACAAGTGGTGCTTGTGGCAGGAACGGTGAACTGTACATTAGTTTACACAGTGTCTTATATAATGTTATATATGTCTTATATATTGGTTTACCCAAATAACAACCTTTCAAGTTCAGGAATTCATGAGTTTGCTTCAGTTTTCGAAAATCTTTGCAAATAGAAAATGGTTTATAAGATGAGTAGAAAAAATTTACCTGATTAGTATATTTTCCCTTATTAGAATGTTGGGTTGGATTAAATCTCTGAGAATCCTTGTAAAGTGTAACTGCAGGCACATGCTCTGGGTCTTAGTTATGTTTGGGTGTCCAGATACTTTTGCAAGAAGCACCAAAGAAGTCTGGTGTCAAAAATAAATCCTCAGCCAAAAATGAAACTCCCTGTGCTCTGATTTCTCTCATAAGTTGGATCTTATTTGCTTTCTATTTTTCAGAAATTCCTCAAAGTATATGATCCATCAAGAGCATCATTCTTGCTTCCCCATGTTTTTTAGGGGGCCTATTCATTTGCAAATGCTGTTTTCTCGTGCCATTTCTTAGCTATTTTGGAAGTAGAGGATATGATAAGTATACAGCTCACAACCTTGAATTGACCATCTCTGTTTGATTAATTTAGCTTTATTTATTTTTTAGAACATTTTTTATAATTAGAGAAAATTTTAAGAAACAAGAAAATCACTTATAGCTTCTATCTTTATAAAAAGTTTTTATTTTATTTTTTAAATTTATTTTAATTGGAGGCTAATTACTTTATAATATTGTAGTGGCCTTGCCATACATTGACATGAATTAGCCACAGATGTACACGTGTTCCCCATCCTGAACCCCCTTCTCACCTCCCTCCCCGTACCATCCCTCTGGGTCATCCTGGTGCACCAGCCCCAAGCATCCTGCACCCTGCATCGAACCTAGACTGGCAATTCATTTCTTATATGATATTATACGTGTTTCAATGCCATTCTCCTAAATCATCCCACCCTTGCCCTCTCCCACAGAGTCCAAAATGCTGTTCTACACATCTATATATCTTTTGCTGTCTTGCATACAGGGCTATCGTTACCACCTTTCTAAATTCCATATATATGTGTTAATATACTGCATTGGTGTTTTTCTTTCTGGCTTACTTCACTCTGCATAATAGGCTCCAGTTTCATCCACCTCATTAGAACTGATTCCAGTGTATTCTTTTTAATGGCTGAGTAATACTCCATTGTGTATATGTACCACAGCTTTCTTATCCATTCGTCAGCTGATGGACATCTAGGTTGCTTCCATGTCCTGGCTATTATAAACAGTGCTGTGATGAACACTGGGGTACACGTGTCTCTTTCAATTCTGATTTCATCGATGTGTATGCCCAGCAGTGGGATTGCTGAGTCATATAGCAGTTCTGTTTCCAGTTTTTTAAGGAATCTCCACATTGTTTTCCATAGTGGCTGTACTAGTTTGCATTCCCACCAACAGTGTAAGAGGGTTCCCTTTTCTCCACATCCTCTCCAGCATTTATTGTTTGTAGACTTTTGGATAGCAGCCATTCTGACCAGCGTGAGATGGTACCTCATTGTGGCTTTGATTTGCATTTCTCTGATAATAAGTGACGCTGAGCATATTTCCATGTGTTTGTTAGCCATCTGTATGGGGTCGCAAAGAGTTGGACATGACTGAGCGACTTCACGACATGACATGACAACATGATGTCTTCTTTGGAGAAATGTCTGTTTGGTTCTTTGGCCCATTTTTTGATTGGGTGGTTTATTTTTCTGGAATTGAGCTGCAGGAGTTTCTTGTATATTTTTTAGATTAATTCTTTGTCAGTGGCTTCATTTGCTATTATTTTCTCCCATTCTGAAGGCTGTCTTTTCACCTTGCTTATAGTTTCCTTCGTTGTTTGATCCATGAGAACTTTATATTAGTGAAGGGAATATGGTTATGATTGGGCATTAATTTTTGTATTGTTTTTAATTGATTAATTTTCTAGTTGTGTCAATGCCTTTTATTGAATGAGGTATTCGGTGGTTCTTCTCTATCACATTTTAAATCCCTGCTTGTACTTAGACTGTTCTTGAACTCCCTTGTCTGCCCTGATTTCTCCTCCTTGGCAGGTTCATCACATCCAGGAGAGAGTGCTAGTCCTGCTTCGTTACTTTTTCTTTTCAGAAGTTTCCTAGATATAACTATATTTTCCTTCTGATAGACTGGCTTTTAAATATCTTCCTTTTCCAAAAAAAAAAATGAGAAGAAAAAATAAACAAAATACTATCCTAAACCTAAAAGAAAGAAAGGGGAGAAGGAAGGAAGCAAGGAAGAAAAAGTCGAACTAAACCAAACTACAAACCCAACCAAATAGAATTTTGATTAGGATTGTATTACGCTTGTAGTTTATATGGAAAAATATTGGCATCTGTATTAGTTTTCTAGACTGAAATGATAAACTGCCACAAACTACATGGCTTAGAGCTTCCCAGGTGGCTCACTGGTAAAGAGTCCACCTCCCAGGGCAGGAGACACAGGAGATGGGGGTTTGATCCCTGGGTCAGGAAGATCCCTTGGAGGAGGACATGGAAACCCACTTCAGTATTTTTGCCTGGAGAATCCCATGGACAGAGGAGCCTTGTGGGTTCCAGTCCATAGTGTTGCAAAGAGTTGGACATGACTGAAGTGACTTAGGATGCACATAGGAATAACTGGGTCTTCCCAAGTGGCACAGTGGTAAAGAACTCACCTCCCAATGCAGGAGGCGCAAGAGACATCAGTTCAATCCCTGGGCTGGGAAGACCCCCTGGAGAAGGAAATGGCAGCCCACTCCAGTACTCTTGCCTGGAGAATCCCATGGACCGAGGAGCCTGGTGGGCTACAGCCCCTGGGGTTGCAAAGATTTGGACACGACTGAGTGACTGAGGACACACTCACATGACTTAGAACAACAGAAGTCCAATCCCTCGCCGTCCTGGAGGCCAGAAGTCTTGAATCAAGAGGCCAGCAGGCCATGCTCTTTCTGAAGTCCATAGAGGAGAGTCGGGCCCATGCCCTTCTCTTCGTTCCTGGTGGTTCCTGGAAGCTCTTGGCATGTCATTGGCTTGTGGGCACACGGTTCCTGTCTTTACCTCTGCTAACGCATGGTGCCCTCCCTGTGTCTCTGGCCCTTTTCTTATGACCCCAGTCACTTTAGAAAAGGACACACCTGCTTCAGTGCACCCTCATCTCAATTAATTACATCTTCCATGACCCTACTTCCCGATAAAATCACACCTGAGGAATCAGGAAGGACATGAATTTCGGGAGGATACTGAAACCCAGTAGAAGGTTTTTAGAATTTGTATCAATATTGTTTTCAAGAAAGAGGTATGTCAAGGGGGTGGGGTTCAGGATGGGGAACACATGTACACCTGTGGGGGATTCATGTCAGTGTATGGCAAAACCAATACAATATTGTAAAGTAATTAGCCTCCAATTAAAATAAATAAATTTATATTAAGAAAAAAAAAAAGAAAGAGGTATGTCAATTTATTTAGGTCCCCCTTTGGAGAAGACTCTTGAGAGTCCCTTGGACTGCAAGGAGATCCAACCAGTCCATTCTGAAAGCGATCAGCCCTGGGATTTCTTTGGAAGGAATGATGCTAAAGCTGAAACTCCAGTACTTTGGCCACCTCATGCGAAGAGTTGACTCATTGGAAAAGACTCTGATGCTGGGAGGGATTGGGGGCAGGAGGAGAAGGGGACGACCACGGATGAGATGGCTGGATGGCATCGATGGACGTGGGTCTGAGTGAACTCCGGGAGATGGTGATGGACAGGGAGGCCTGGCATGCTGCGATTCATGGGGTCGCAAAGAGTCGGATACGACTGAGTGACTGGACTGAACTGAACTGAACTTACATCATTTTATATTTTTTTCATGTATTTCATTCCTAGTTGAAAATTGTTTTGTCCTTTTGTTGAGTGATATAGTTTCTTTTGTTGCACAATTTAGCTGTTTCTATTTCTTATAACAAACTATAGGAAATCAATTTTGCTTTGGAAATAGATTTCTTAACTCACTGAATCATCTTATTTTTAATACCTTTCAGTCGGTACTTTGGAGGTTTTCAGGTTTGTGATTTTGTCATCTACAAATAATGATACTGTTGCTAACTCATTTTGAATATTCAAACTTTGTATATTGTTTTCAAGTCTAATTACACGGTCTTACAGTTGAACAGCAGGTGAATACAGCTGTGGGTCTAACTTGCGAAGCTTGACTTCAGACAGAGATTACTAATGTGAATATTTTTTTAAGTGTCTTCTGGTTGAAAGTGGCAAACTTAACTCTAGATGACATAACTGAAAAGGTCTTTATTAGCTCATGCAGTGTAAAACATTGTACATTAAAACAATGCTACTAGAGAGTGATCGTGGTAGTCCTCATTCTTAGTCCTGGTTTCTGATTTTGAGGGCCAGTGGAGGCTGGGGTCAGGAAAATGTGTAGGAAGCTGCACTGCAACTGAGGCCAGACTTTGGCTGCTGCCGCCCTGCTAAGTCGCTCAGTCGTGTCTGACTCTGTGCGACCCCATAGACGGTAGACCAGCAGGCTCCTCCGTCCCTGGGATTCTCCGGGCGAGAATACTGGAGTGGGTTGCCATTCCCTTCTCCAAGACTTTGGCTAAAGGGGTATTCTGACATCTTGCCCTTTTTGAGCCACTTCTCATCTGGATGGAGCCTAGGGTCAGGAGGAGACAGCTCAGGTTTTCCGGGTAAGGCAGGCCAGTCCTCAGCATCAGAATCCACCAGGCCATCTGGGAGCTATTCCCACACCCCTGACATGCCTGCCCTGTACCCAGGGCCTTTTCCTTGGTAGCAGACCTCACGCCTCCTCCATCCAAGTCCTTGTGGTTTAGGCTAACTCTAGTATTGGGGGTATGGCCAACCACTGTATTCTATTCTGTGTGAATGGCAGTTGGTTTGGGGCAGGGGTGGAAGGTTCCATTCAACTCACACAAGGCCTAGGCAGGCCAATCTGGGGGCCCTTTGTATAAGAAAACCTCTACCTTGGGGACCTGAGATAGGGAAGGAGTTGCCCGGAAGCTACTAGCGTTACGCATGAAGAACGGCTTGCCTGAGGCTCAAACTAGCAATCGTGACACCAGGTGATAACAGCATCATTTGCTTATCTGGACCCAGCCATACCTGCAGCTAGTTACTCCTAGATTTTTAAGGCATATGAATCAATAAAGACCTTTTATGTCTTGTCATCTTGAGTGCTCCACTTTCAACTGAAAGACACTTGAAAAATATTCACCTTGTTAATCTCTGTCTTAAATCAAGCTTGGGAAGTTAGACCAAGTTGTACTCACCTGCTGTTCAAAAACACTGTGGTCATGTGGCATTTTGTATTTACTCACTCAAATAAAACGTGTTGAGTAGCTACTAGGTACAAGTGCAGCTCAAGCCTGCATCAAAACAGATGGTGATTGCTGCCCTCAGTGGAGCTCACATTTTAGTGGGGAAGGCAGGTAATAAACATGAAAAATTAATGAGTAAATAATCTAACATGCTAGAATGTGATCAGTGCTGTGGAAAGGCAAATAAGGGCAGGCTAAGGGGGATGAAGAGGTAGTTTTCAGCATCAAAAAGGGTGGTCGGGTTAGGCCTCATTGATTGAAAAGGTAGATTTGGGGCAATGGTAGATGGGGGTGTGAGGTCTGTTACTGGAATAACCCCCTCCCCTAGCTTGGGGCAGGGAGGGGGTGGTAAGGATGGAGAAGCAGGTAGGTTTGTGGAGGGTAATTAGAACTGGTAGTATTGTGTGATGAGCGGGACACCTGGGAAGAAGACAAGGGAGGTTTGAAAAGACTCCTGGCTCTGGACCGTTTGTCAGATGAGTCTGGATGGAGCAGGGAGCTCCTGTCCTGAGGCAAGAGCTGAGTGTGCCGAGGTGCAGTGTCTTGGAGGCACTTAGGTCTGGGACAGGCCCTGGGTCTCACGGCGCTGGCCCAATGGACTGGGCCCTGATGATCCTTTTCCCAGTATCTTAGCTGCTGGCTGTGTCTGGTCAGCACCCCTCTGTGCGTGTGGTCACTCGAGCTGGGAAGCGGGCTGGGCTATTATGGGCCTGGTTTTGGGCCTGTCAGCTCCTGGTCCACTTCCACACTCCCTGCCCACTCCTGTGCTCAGCTGTGGGCTGGGCTCAGCCACTGGGCCTTGGATGGGGCCCAGGAGCCTCCTCTCCCTGGGAGCCCTGGGTAGGCAAATCCAGAGCACCTGGGCTGAGAGCGCCAGGGCAGTGCTGGCAGTCTCCCTGGCCTCCTTGCCCTCCCCTCTCTCCTCGGTCAGCCGGCACCTAGAAGCCCACATTCCTCTTCATGTTTGTTGTTCTCATTTCTCTGGTGGATTTATTTGCCCTCATTTGCATAAGAAATACCATACTCCCCAACTTAATGAGCAGGCCCATCTGGCGGTGCAGGCTTCCTCTCGGCTGAGACTTGCGCGGCCAGGAGCTGTTATAATTAGTTTGTTCCTTTCCAAGACTGAGGAAGGAGCGGGTTCTCGACACAGCCCCGGGACCAGGGCCCTCCGCAGTGGGCCCGAGCCGGCTTCCTGGGCCGCCAGCTGTCTCGTTTGTAGGTCCATCTGTGTGCATTGTCTGGGTTGGCCCTGCCTCTCCTGAACTGTCCTTGGCTGGGCCAGGGCTTGGCTAGCATCAAAGCAGGCATTTCATGGTAACACTGCAGAACCGAGCTGAGAGCATCCTCACGGCCACTTGGCGGAGCTTGTCCCAGGCTGGAAGTATTGGAGTCCTGTAATACGGTGTCATGGAAGGGACGCTCTGGAAATTCAGCTCTGGGCAGAGCTTAGCTGAGCTATGTCAGAGGTGACCCACCAGAGAAAGTGCCCTAATCTCTCAGATGTCACCCTGATGACCTCCATACTAACCGCTATCCACCCATACTTCAACCCACAGTGGTGACTGCCCACGCCTCTGTGCCAAGTAGGCTCTGCACTGGCCTCAGAAGAGGTGATAGGCTCCCGCCTCTTGGGCTGTGAGCCCTAGGACACAGGCACCCCCCTGTGATGCCATCCTGCTAGAATGGGTTGGGGGTCCAGGGAGCCTGGCCAGGTGAACATCTGGGTCTGATCTGAGTGGGCCGTGCCTGGTCTGCATCGAGGGGGTGTCGCCAGGCCTCCCTGTCTGTGTGCAGAGCGCCAAGCCACCCTTCTCTCCCCCAGGCCGCCTTCAACTGTGGCTTAATCACCACCATCCCGGCCCCACTCCTGCCCGCTTCACACTCCAGGAGTAGTTCCTGTGTGCTTAGTGAGCACTTCCTGCCTCATTTCCAGTAAAGAGGTAAAAATTCATACTGTTAAAGGATCAGCTTCCAAGAAGGGGTGATGGAATCCTCGAGTATCCTAGGGTGGTGCGACAGGGGAGAGCCCTGTCTGGGGAAGGTGGTAGTGGATGGCAGCTGCAGTGCCTTTTCCCTACTTTTTGCCTACAGGAAGACTCAGGAGAAAGAGTCAAAGGGAGAATCTGCTAAGTTCTAAGCTGGCAGCTGGAAGCAGACTGGAGGGCTCCCATGAATGAGCCAAGCTGTCTGGAGGCCGGGAGGGGATGGAACTTTGCCTGGAGGCCTGGCACTGAAGTCTGGGTGTAAGGAGGAGGACTCTGATGCTGGAAAGAGCGGGAGCCTGAATGGTGACCAGTGAGAGTTAGTGAATTCCCTTGTCTTTGTGTTTCTTACGATTGAACTCTATATTTGTAGTTTTAGAAAACTGAGGTATCATGATAAAATGCATCAGAGCCCTGATATCATGACCGAACAGGACCCTGTAGGCCCTCTTGGGACAGATTCCCTTTCTCCCCTCTCATCTGCCTGTCTAATGTTTGTAGAAAATCTTTAGCCTCCTAGGCCTTCCAAAGAATAAATTTAATCAGAGAAGTGAGAAAATGTAGAAACAAAACAAACAGACAAACAAAAACCCCCAAAACAGTCAAACAAGACAAAATATTAGTTTAGCTGTTAAAAGAAGTAAAGGACATTTAATTTCTCCTCAAGGGATATAGGTAATATTCTGAGTCATATCCCTTGAGTTATTTTGCAGGTACTGAATCTCCCACCAGGTGGAAGAAGTTAACTGTGTGCTGCCCACAAACATGCAGACCCCGGATTGCTTGGAACCAGAAGGTTGATGATGTTGACTCCCAATTACCTCACCATCAACTAGTCAGAAGAATGTCCCTGAGCTGATTACACACCCCACAATCCACTCCCTCATTCTGTTTTTAAAAATCTTTTTCTAAAAGCCATTGAGGGTTCTGGTCTTTTGAGCATTAGCTGCCCAGACTCCTTGTGTGGTGCCTGAAATATATGCTGCACTTCACTTCACCACAAACCAGCGTCAGTAGATTGACTTTATTGCACATGGGCAAGCCGATCCAAGTTTGGTTCAGTAACAGTATTAAGCAGATCTTTACAGCAAATATTTCTACATAGATAGAGAGCCTTGTCAGCATTCTGTAAGGCTCCAATATTAATTGCATCTTAAATTTTCAGTATTTTATGATGCTTTGACATCTTCTGTTGCTTTACTAGCTCTGGGAGACTGCCCCTTCCAGCCTAAAGACAGCAAACAACTTGCCTACAAGAGTGTCTTTTACATGCAAGCCAACCAATCCAACTCACAGGCTAAGCTAGTATCCCTCCTGCCCTAAATCACCCCAGGGTCAGATACCAGACAACTAGATACGATACCATCCCCATAGTGCAGAGCTTCCCAAAATAATTCAAACTATCCAGTTCTAAACTTGCTTAAACTTGCTGATTGCCTCTCCCATTTCTTCCCTGGGAATCACAATATGAGCTCTGACCATGCCTTTCCCTGGTTCCTTCTGCCTCCTGACCAACCTGGCGCTTTCCCAAGTGGCCCTGCATGGCATGGCATGCCCTCTTCTCTTGGAAACTGTAAGTAGCAAAGTCTTCTTTCAAAGACATTGTCTCTGTGTCTGTTACCTTAGCATATCTGATTAAAACAGAATTTCATTTCAAGACAGCCCCTCCCTCATGTCCCTTCCTAGGCTATACATTCCTCCCTCCCAAGAAGTACCACTGTTGTGATTCTATAATTACAGAGCTTTGCCTGCTCTTGTCCCTTATATAAATAAAGTCATTCAGCATTTTCTCCTTCGTGTCTGGCTTCTTTCACTCAGCATGATAAAATTCTTCCATGGTGCTGAGAATATTTCTCTCTCTCTTCCTCTCTCTCCCTTCTGTTGTAGTATTCCATTATACACAGGCCACAATTTACTCATTTCTTTGTTGATGGGTATTGAGTTTTTGACTGTTTCACTCCCACCCTGTACCTATTTCTCATAGAGTTTCATTATTAGACTCTTTTGCAACTATGAAGTAAAATTGCAAGTATCTTACAAGTTGTGACTGTGTGTGTTTTGTATTCTGTCTCCTAGATCCTGATGCCCAGTGACAGCTGTTATCCATCCATTTATCAAATAGGTCTTGAGAACCTGCCCTGTGCCAAGGTGCTGTCCTAGGTGCTGGATTTCCTCCCACAAGGGGCATTCTAGTGGTGATGATGGTAGTGGGAAGAACAGACAGCAAATAAACAAGAAAATAGATCACATAATTTCAAGAACTGATATACACTAAGGAGAAAATAATGCAGGATGAGGGTATTCAGTGTATGTATGGCAGTGTTTATTACAGGCCAGGAAGCAGGGCAGTGCTCTTTGAAAAAGTGTTTTTAAAAACAGATACCTAAATGCCTTGTGGGAGGAAGTTCTCTGGGAGAAGAGCATTTTAGACAGAAGGGACTAGCATGCGCAAAGGCCTTGAAGTAGAAACATAGTCTCCTAGGGTGTAGCAAGAGACTGAGAGGACATGGAGAAACAGACACGAGGGAAACGTGGTAGAGGTGTGATCACATGGTCCTGGGCTTGAAGGAGTGACTGACAGACACACTAGGGTCATTCAGATGTGGGCATGTGGAATACAGGGCTTCCCTGATGACTCCATGGTGAGGAGTCCACCTGCCAAGCAGGAGACACAGGTTTGATCCAGGGAGAAGGAAAAGGAAAACTGTCCCAGAATTTTTGCCTGGGAAACCCCATGGAGAGAGGAGCCTGGTGGGCCACAGTCCAGGAGGTCACAAAAGAATCAGACACCACTTAGGGACTAAACACCACGGCCACCATGTGGGATACATTCTGTCGAAAATGATCTAAGTCAGCTTGTCTGTTCAACTGAGTGCATTTATAGTTAAAGAGAAAATTTAAACTTTCAAGTGAAAATTAGAAATTTGGGTAACATTTACCTGCCACTGTGAGTTTAACAGCTTCTCAACACAGGAAGACTTTTCTGATGAGATTAATGACATTAATGAATGTGATTTTTGATATTGTTTAAAGCAACATGTCAACCATTGGCAGCTCCCGCATGTCTCAGAGAACCAGTGTTTTCCAAATGGCCATGCATCGTGTGTCTGTTGAAAAGTCAGTCCTCCACCGGGCTCACTTCCGCTCCTGCAGGCCTCACTGGGTGTGCGAAGCATGGAAGACCTGACTCTCTCTTTGGTCAAGCTATTTCTCAGAAGTGTTTGTAGCGAGCAGCTTTGAAGGAAGAGGCATTGTCTCCCCTTAGGTCAAAGAGCGGGCTTGCTTACTATGTACTGAGAAAACACTGGTCCCCAAGCTCAGGGTCCGTCACTTGGAACACAGACCTGCTGCTTGCGTAGTGTCCATCCAGGCACTTCTGCATAGCCTCTGTGGGACCTGAGCAGCAGAGAGAAGCGATGTAAACAGGCTGGTACTCACAGTACTTGCTGCGGAAGCATGCTGTGAGTAATCAAGTCCTTTGTCACTGACAAAGGACCCTCATGTCTTTTGCCAACAGCTGTGAAACAGCAGCAAGTTAATCCAGTACCTTGTAAGTTGAGTAAAATCAATCCTAGTCCTGACAGTTACAAAATCACGCATGAACAAAAAACCCATTCAAACGACAAGACACAAAGGGGATTTTAATGGAACAGAGTACAAAACAAAGCTTATTGCTTAAGCTTTGAGGTTCTCATTCAACCAGCAGGCCTAGTGTTAGGTGGAAGGACTGAAGTGCAGGCACCTCACACCCCTGAGAATGAGTTCTCCTTGAGTTTGTATCCTGAGGGCCTCCCTTACTCTTTTTCTAGTCCTGGTAACTAATCCTTAAGAAACAGCTTCTTTAAATAAATTTTTGGGTGACCTCCATACTGTCTTCATATATATATATATATGAAGTCTGAAAAAATAAAACAGATCACAGATACAGAGAGCAAACTATTGGTTATCAGTGGGGAGAGGGCTGGGAGGAGGGGCAAAATATGTGAAAGCAATTCAGAGTTACAGAATTCTGTATATAAGATAAATAAGCTACAAAGAGGAAATGTGTGCAACATTTTATAACAACTGAGGAGTATGATCTATAAAAATATGGAATTACTATGTGGTACACCCGAAGCTAATAAAATATTATAAATCAACTATACTTCAGTTTAAAAAATAGAGAGAATGAAATGCTTGTTGACTTCTGGTATAGTATCAAGTAAGAACATCCATAATTCTCTGAAAAGACTATTAAAATACTCCTCTGTTTACCGGTTGTATCTCTGAGGGAATCTTGAATTTCTTTTTATGCTCCAACCAAACAACGCATCATAATAAATGGAAGCAGGAACAAAGATGAGAACCCAGCTGCCTTTCTTAATATAGGCATTAAGGAGATTTGCAAAACTGTCAGACAGTGGTACGCTTTGTGGTACATTTTCTCTTTTGTCTTGGAAAATTGGTTTTTATTTAAAAATGTGTTATTTATATTACCGTGCCACAGGCTTATTATTGCTATTTTTAAAACAAGTTAATGAATGAATGTTTTTAGAATGTCTCAGTTAAAAGTTTTAATGTAAACACTGATGGGTGTAACATACAAAACAAGAATTCTTTGGGGTTCTTAATACTTTTTAAGGAAGTAAAATCCATGCAATCCCATGGACTGCAGCATGCCAGACTCCCCTGTCCTTCACCATCTCCTGGAATTTGCTCAGTCCATTGAGTTGGTGATGCCATCCAACCATCTCATCCTCTGCCGTCCCCTTCTGGTCTCTTTCCTGAGACCAGAAAGTTTGAGAACGGCTGGTCTAAATGTTTAAGAGTTATGAATCAAGTTAATAAATTGGTAAATAAAATATGTTGTTGCTCCAGTCTTGAAAGATACATCTTTAAAACAGCCTGGCAAGCCAGATTCAAACTGAAAATTCTTTTTTTAAAAAATAAGTTAAACTTATTTCTTTTGGCTGTACCGCATGGCTTGCAGAATCTGTATTCCCTGACCAGGGATTGAACCCACACTCCCTGCAATGGAAGCGTGCAGTCCTGACCACTGGCCCACCAGGGAATCCCCCAGATGGAGAAATCTTGAACTCATCAGAGTTCTGTGCTGGAGTGTGGTGAAGAGGGGCTCTGTGGCCTGGTGTCATCCTCGCTCTTCACCGCAGGCTCCAGGCACCCCTGAAAAAAGAGGTTTGCTGGCCACCCTCCAGGGCAGATGTATGCAAGAGGACTACTTAGGTCCTGAAAGTGAAGTTGGGCTTTAGGGTCAGGACCTGTAAAGTCTGGGGCACTTCAGACAGAGCACAGTCTGGAGTGTGAGGGAGTGGGCTCGGGTGGCCATCTCCCCTTGACCCAGGAGACACCTCATCCCATGAAAAGGGACATGGCTAGAAGTTAAGTCTCAGGAAGGAACGGGGTTGGTTCTAACAGGGATCCTGGTCCTTAGTGGCTGTCTCCATACTTTGTTGTTCAGTTGCTAAGTCATGTCTGACTCTTTGCAATCCCATGGACTGCAGCATGCCAGACTCCCCTGTCCTTCACCATCTCCTGGAATTTTCTCAGTCCATTGAGTTGGTGATGCCATCCAACCATCTCATCCTCTGCTATCCCCTTCTCCTCCTGCCTTCAATCTTTCCCAGAATCAAGGTCTTTTCCAATGAGTTGGCTTTTCACATTAGGTGATCTTGGTACTTAGCACACAGTATAAAGCCTTGAACAAGTTGGAATCAAAAATGCTGGGAGAAATATCAATAACCTCAGATATGCAGATGACACCACCCTTATGGCAGAAAGTGAAGAAGAACTAAAGAGCCTCTTGATGAAGGTGAGCGAGGACAGTGAAAAAAAAACTGGTTTAAAACTCAACATTCAAAAAACGAAGATCATAACATCCAGTCCATGAAGTGAACTTCATGGCAGATAGATAGGGAAAGAATGGAAACAGTGAGAAACTTTATTTTCTTGGACTCCAAAATCACTGCAGATGGTGACTGCAGCCATGAAATTAAAAGATGTTTGCTACTTGGAAGAAAAGCTATGACAAACCTAGACAGCATATTCAAAAGCGGAGACATACTTTACTGACAAAGGTCCATATAGTTAAAGCTGTGGTTTTCCCAGTAGTCTTGTGAGAGTTGGACCATAAAGAAGGCTGAGTGTCGAAGAATTGATGCTTTTGAACTGTGGTGTTGGAGAAGACTCTTGAGAGTGCCTTGGACTTCAAGGAGATCAAACCAGTCAATCCTAAAGGAAATCAATCCTGAATATTCATTGGAAGGACTGATGCTAAAGGTGAAGCTCCAATACTTTGGCCACCTGATGCAAAGAACTGACTCTTTGGAAAAGACCCTGGTGCCGGGAAAGATTGAAGGCAGGAGGAGAAGGGGACGACAGAGGATGAGAAGGTTGGATGGCATCACTGACTCAATGGACATGAGTTTGAGTAAGCTCTGGGAGTTGGTGATGGACAGGGAAGCCTGGCGTGTTCATTCACTGTGGATGAAAACAAAGAAATGAAAAGAGACTGACATATCTTCAAAACACTTGGTCTCTCTGAACAGAGATCCATCTATTTATCCACCAGTCCATCCATCCGTGCATGCACCCATATCCCAGGCTTCACACTTGTTAATACATCCGCCTATTCTCCCTATCTATCTCCCATCCACCTATCACCTACTCATTTGCTGTTCATTCATCTGTTCTTCTATTTACTTCATCTATCTAACCATCCAGCCACCCATCAATCCATCTGTTTATTCCATCCACCCATCAATCTATACATCCAACAGATATTTGGGTTTTTTTAAAATGTTTTTTTCTTTGACTTTATTTTACTTTGCAATACTGTATTGGTTTTGCCATACATCAACATGAATCCGCCACGGGTGTACACGTGTTCCCAATCCTGAACCCCCCCTCCCACCTCCCTCCCCATACCATTTCTCTGGGTCATCCCAGTGCACCAGCCCCAAGCATCCTGTATCCTGCATCGAACCTAGCCTGGCAATTCATTTCTTATATGATACTATACATATTTCAATGCCATTCTCCCAAATCATCCCACCCACCCCCTCTCCCACAGAGTCCAAAAGACTGTTCTATACATCCAACAGATATTTGGATCCCCTATCTGAGAGGAGACTTCCCTGCTGGCTCAGACGGTAAAGCATCTGCCTACAATGCAGAAGACCCTGGGTTGGGAAGATCTCCTGGAGAAGGAAATGGCTACCCACTCCAGTATTCTTGCCTGGAAAATCCCACAGAAGGAGGAGCCTGGTAGGCTACAATTCATGGGGTCTCAAAGAGTCAGACACGACTGAGCGACTTCACTTCACTTCACTTCACTTCTGAGAGGAGCAAACCTCATCATGGGTCATGTGGTTGGGTGAGTAGAAAAGACCTCTGGGTTTGTAGGAACTGGGTCTGCTCTGGCCCCTTTTATTAAGTTTCGTGAAGAAAGTCACTGCAGCCTGACACAGTAGGGATAGATGTGTCTTCTCCTTTAGCCAAAGGAACAATCTCGTTATTAGCCCAATGGGTAAAAATGTGTTATGTGACTAGGAGCAATATTCATTTCTCATATTGACCCGATATTGGAGAATGAACAACAACGGCAACAAGGCTTGACTTAGGGTATTCTGGTAGTGAGCAATCTGCATCCCAGAGGGGAAGACCCCACAACTCCTGCACTTTCCTTGCCAACAGGCCCAGAAATATGACAGCCCTAGGGTCAGCAGATCTCAAGTATCTCAGCAGTCTGGGAATACCCAAGGGTCACTGAGCGTGGATCTCTGCCACTCATGGGAGCAGGGTCAAAAGTAAGGGAGTGGTGGGATACATAGGTGTGCCAAGCTTGAGACTCAGCTCACCTTTGGGGCAGGAGGGGTGGGCTCAGCATCCCCTCTCTCTCAACTCAAAGGTCTGAACAGAACCCCCATGGAATGGTGGAATGGCCACCAAAGATAGGGAGGTCAGGAGATGATGGCATGCTCACACCCTGGTCACCTATGGGCACGGGGTCCACCAGAGGACCCCAATCTGGGATCTGCCCCCGGATCTGCACTTGAATCCCCACCTGCCTGCCAACTGCTAACCTGTGGGCACAGCTTGTTCTACATATTACTGTGGGTTTTTGTATCAGTTGTTGCCTCCCTGGGTAGGTCACATCCCAGAAGTCTCTCCCCATTGTCCTGGGTCACCTTATGCAGCTGAAGAGAAGCCATGACTTGTTTCTCCTGTCCCTGAGGGCAAGGGGCCTGATAGACCCTCCATCTGCTCATCCCTGCAACATCCCAGCCTCACCCAGCCTCAGGAGGGAGACGTGACAGGTAGGTGGCAGAGGGCTGGCATAGTTCTAGACTAGGGGCTTGCACCCGTTGTCCAAGGCTGATTAGTATTTACTGAGTGAAAGTCATTGCCTTGGAGACACGGGCTGTATTGACATTGAGAGATGAACACTGTCTGGTCTGTTGGTCTGCAGAGAAAGCCTCTTGTATTTCTGTGCAGAACCTCAGGGAGAAGATGCCTGCCAGAGGCTGGCAAAACAGGGGGTATGGGATGGAAGTCGTGGGTGGCTGGGGGTGGCCTGGACGCAGGCAGTAGGTGGGTGTCACCTCTGCGCTCTGAAACACCTGGGGTCTGGGATGTTTACGGGGCGATGCTGTCTGTAGACTTGCCCTGAGCTGCTAGCCTTGGCTTCACGGTCCTCTTTCTTCCTATTTCCCTTTCATCTGGGGCCAGCTCTGCCCTGGGCCCTTCACGACCTTCAGTGTCACACCCAGCTCTAGGTCCTAAGAGGGAGTGTCTAGCGATACCCCATTCTCTTATCTGAGGTCTCTGACCTGAGTCATTGGGCCTTGCCCTGGGTCCCACAGACCCTCCCCACCCTTACCCCCCCGCAACCTTTGAAGTGCCTTTCATGAAGTTGTCTAAGTGCCTGGGACCAACCAGGCTGGCAGAGGTACCCAGGGGTGCTCTCCAAGCCTGAAGGAGACCTGTGTGGGCTCTGGACCCCATTTTTCTCCCTCAGGCACTGTCTGCCCTGTAACCGATGTGTGGAGTTGACCAGACAACTCACGAGGCTCCAGGACTTGGGTTGAGGGTCATTCTGTGGGCCCTGTGGCTGGACCTTGCTTCCAAGAAGGTGACCTAATAAGTAAATGCTTCCTGCTAGCTGGTGTGGTCTTCCTTTTATGCAATCATACGAGGTTGGATTGCCAGAATGATGCTGAAATGCTGATTTGGGGTGACTCAAATAGTTTACACAAGCAGAGGCCCCACAGAAAGTATTTTCCCAAGGGCCTGCACACCTTCATCCACAGTAACTCACGAGCTGTTTACATGGTACCAGTATTGCCTAAGCACCCCACCATCTTCCCCCATACTTGACTCCTCTTTCCAACACAACCTCTGGGCAGACTTTGACTACTTGGCCAATGGTCATTTTTCTACTCTCAACCTTTTTCTTGCAACCATCACCCTGGTTTTGATCAGAGGGATTCTGGTGGGTCCCAGGCAGTCTTCACTCCCATTGGCCACTCTCTGCTCCTCTCGTCTCTACACCTGGTGCCTACAGTGCCCACAAATGGTTGATATCCCCATCTGTCTGTGTCCGATGGGTGCCTGACTGGCCACCTCCCTGGGCAGCTACTGGGTCTGGGCATCCCTTGGTGCCATGGCCAGCCTCCCCCAGACACTGGGTGTTTGGTGTTTGCAGGGGCCACAGAGTGGAAGCTTCACCTGGGAGACAGATGCTTCTTCCCAGACAGCAGATAAAGGTTGCTCCTAAATTCTTGAAGAAAAGCATCCGCTTATCTGGAAAATGTCAGAAAGAAGAACGGCTGCCCTTTGCTGAGCTCAGCCCTGCAGGGTTTGGGAGGGAACTTAGGAGGGCGAGACGCCTGCCAGGTTGGCTCAGGGGAGCCACTTGCTCACTCAGGGAAGACAGGACCGCAGATGACCTCCCCCACAGGCTGGGTCTGTGTATCAGGAAAGGGGGCAGCGTGGTGGGAGAGGCAGTAGGCGTGCCGCGTCTGGCCGCAAGACCTGTTCTGCTTGATGCACCCACGGTGATAGATTGCCAATGTGGCCTCAAAGCCTGGGAGCCTGGCATCTCTGAAGAGGGCAGACCTGGGCTGACATCCTGCAGGCCCATCGGCAGGAGCTGGCGAGGGGAGGCGCCCGCAGGGAGCCGCGGTGGGCTCTACTGCCTGCAGCCCCAGGCCAGGCTGCCTCCCTGCCTGCTGGCCTGCCTGGCCCCCGAGGGCATCCCGGCCTGAGGCCCAGTGCTCAGCTGTGAGCCCTCCCCCAGGCAGGTAGGCTCCGGGTTGAGCCACTCCATTCTCACCTCTGTGTCTTCCTCTCCAGACTGGCTCTCTTTCTGGACCTCAAACCGTTTCCTCTACACTCGAGTTCTCACCATTTAACACAGCTCTGCTGGGTTCCGAGGCTTTGGGGGTTTCTTTCTTGCCTTGCTGTAAGCTTCCCCCAGTATCTCTTTGTCTAAGGATTTTGGTCCGGAGTCAGATAGTGCTAGAAGCCCCACCCCTTCCAGGGTCTCCCACATCTCAGCAGTCAGGAACACCTGAAGTGCCGAGCATCTCTCTCTCTGCCCAACGCCCTCCCCCAGGCAATGCCCAGGACTGCACGTGTTCCCTTACCAGCACTGAAGGCCCAGCGTCACAGCCCTCGTAAGGATGCTTGGTGAGGGCTGCTGGATGCCTGGAGACCAGTTCTGTGAGGGCTGGACCTGCACACCATGCAACGCCGTGCCTGGAAGAGTGTCACCGGTGCACAGGAAGTGTTTGTGGAAGGGACTGCTACAGAAAGAGCGCAAGGGTCTGCATTTGTCTGCCTGGGCTGGGTTGCTGAGGCAACAGAGCTTTACTTTCTCACAGCTGTGGAGGGTGGAAGTTCAAGGTCAAGGTGTCGGCAGGGTCGGCTCCTGGAGAGCCGTCTTCTCTGTCTTCTCACGTCGTCTTCCCTCTGTGTGTGTCTGTGTCCTCGTCTCCTCTTTGTAGAAGGACCCGAGTCGTACTGGATTAGGACCCACCCACATGGCTTCATTTTACCCTAACTACCTCATTGAAGACCCTATCTTCCAATAAGGCCACATTCTGAGTGGGCCGGGGACTGGGGGCTAAGACTTCATTGTATCATTTTTTGCTGGGGGCAAGGAGTGACCCAGTTCAGTCCACAGTGGTTACTGAGCCAGTAACCAACACTGGAGTGGTGTCCTCCTCCCGGTGCTTCAGATGAGGAGGGCGCAAAGGGTGAGACTGCCTGGCAGGAGGCACTCAGCTTTGCCTGGGAGCAGGCAGGGTGTTGAAGGAGGTGAGCAGGTGGCCCGGGCCCTCCTTCCTCTTGCTCGTCTCTGGGCTCAGTTCTTGCTGCAGACAAGGCTCCTGATGCTGAGCCCTGGTGACAACGATGGGCAACCCCTCCCAGGGGCTCCAAGCATGGAGCTCTGTACCACTGATCTGGCACGGAAGTGGGGTGAGGAGCTCACAGACGCAGTGCCAACACTCCCAGTGCTGGGAGGATCTGCGGTGCTCCTGGCAGGGACCCTCAGAGACCCCCGGAGCAGCCGCAGGGACCAGCATGTCCTGCAGGGGGGCCGCACAGGAGGCCGTGTAGGTGGGGCTGTCACACACAACCAGCGGCTTCTGCTCCTGCCCTCCGCGACAGGGCAGCTGGCAAACCGGGGGTGGCTGGGGACCTCCCGGGGGGCTGAAGCGGTGTAGACAGCAGCTCGTGCATGAAGCCCCCTCCCCACCGAGGGGCTGGAGATGCTGCCTATGTGCCGCTTGCCTCCAAGCTCACTTTGTTAATGTAACTCCATCAGTGATTTCCTTGTTTTGATGAGACATGGAGAGGTTCTTGTCAGTATTCATGATACATTTGGGGGTTGCCTTAAGTCTCCATTACGTACCACTTCCAAACTCATGGACCTCTGTGGACGATGAGAAAATATGAAATTCTACCCTCTTGATCTTTCAGAGGAACACCTAGCTCTTTCATGAGAAAGATGCATTTCTGCCATCATATAAATGAACACGTGTGTGTGGTGAGCAGGCATCTGGGTTGGTCTTTATCACTAAGTCGTGTTGGATTCTCTGTGACCCCAGGAACTGTAGCCCGCCAGGCTCTTCTGTCCGTGGAGTTTTCCAGCAAGAATACTGGAGTGGGTTGCCATTTCCTTCTGCAGGGGAATCTTCCCGATCCAGGGATCAAACCCCCGTCTCCTGCATTGACAAGTGGATTCTTTACCACTGAGCCATCAGGGAAGCCCGAATGAACACGTACATAGACACTTTTTCATCAGTAAAATTTGAGATGTTGAGCTGACATGAAAGACAAATGCCCATCCTGTATTTGGTGTCAGCACAAGATGCTGTCTGTGTGCTATTTCACTGAATGCCTAAGCTTTGTGAGGCAGATGGCATTTCCATTCCCATTTTGTAGACAGAGAAATTGAGGCCTGGCAGGGTTAGGCACCTTTCTGAGGTCACTTGGCTAAAGAGTGCTGGGGCCCAACCTCAGCCACCAAGCTGCCCTGTAACAGATAACAAGGACCAGCATGGACGGGGAGGCTGAGATGGAGGAGCTGCTGCGGCAGCCACGATTGAAGACTTCACAGCGGAGCTTCCTCTGAAATGTCTGAGGGTGAATCCCAGGCCTGGATTCTCATCTCGGGCTCCCAGCAGGCTCTACTGACTTGAGCTGGTCGTCACGCCAAAGTTCAAGTCGGCAGACAGAGTTGATTAGATTTGACTTTATCTCTGACTTTGAATTATTCATGCCTCTACCCTAATCTCCCCAGGAATAATTCAATAATGCACAGCAGCAGGAGGGCACCTGAGTGGGTGGCTCCGTGCCAGGCAGGCTTAGGACTCCCACAGTGTTTGCTGGGCAAAGGCTGCCTTGAGACATCTTTCCTTAAAAGCAAGTCCCACCTTGAGCGCGCAGGACTTGGAGATCCTGCCTGGGCAGCCCAGAGCTCCAGGGACCTCTGTCCTCCTCTGTCCCTGGCCCCTGAGAATCCTGTCCCCAGCCCTGCATCCTGTCTCCCTGCAGGGCTCCTGTGCTCGGCCCCTAGCCATGCTCCTGAACCCCTGGACGTGGCCCAGGCCACACCCGCCACAGCCCCGGAATGTGTGGGAGAAACCTGTTCAGTCATTGCACTCTCCTGGACCAGACCCTTCTGGTGCTCCTGCCCTGTTTGGGGCCAAGGTCAATCTTGTTAGCTTGGCGTTTGGGCCCCAGCCTGCGGGGTCAGACACCCTCCTGTCCTGCCCCCCGCTGCAGCTCTTGCTCAAGGGCAGCCTCTTCCTCGGGAGGAGCATGGGGCCTGGTTGAGGGCCACTGGCCCCGACCACAGAGCTGACTTCAATCCTGGGCTGCGGAGGGTGGGCAGGCTCCTGGGAGCCTGAGGCCCCCGCCACTCAGGTCCGGCGAGGTGCTGCCTGGGGAGCGGGCACCCCAGCTTCTCATTCTGCCAGGGCCGTCCCTCCTACCTGCCCGGGAACAGACTGAGGGCCGGAGCAGGAGTGAGTGCTTTCCTGTGGCCTTCAGGGGAACAGAGGGCCGCAGGGCGTGCAAGAGCCACAAGGAGCAAAGCCAGCATGTCTCAGGGGCTGCCTTTTGCTGGGAGCTGTGGTGAAGTGTCTTCATGGACTGTCCCGCTGACACGGCAGCCTCTGAGGGGCCCCACCTTGTTGGGGGCAGCAGTAAAGCACGGAGAGGCTGGGGCACTTTCCCAGGATCCTGCAGCCACGCAGCCAGAGCCTTGAGGGGTCTCATTTTGGAGCTCTCCCTGTGGGTTGTTACCAGCAAGTGCTAGGAGAGAGGCAACTTCAGGGTCCTCACCTAGAATTGGAGCGTGCCGGGCTACAGGCTCCATTCGCCTCAGTTCAGTTCAGTCGCTCAGTCGTGTCCGACTGCGACCCCATGAATCGCAGCATGCCAGGCCTCCCTGTCCATCACCAACTCCGGGAGTTCACTCAGACTCACGTCCGTCGAGTCAGTGATGCCATCCAGCCATCTCATCCTCTGTTGTCCCCTTCTCCTCCTGCCCCCAATCCCTCCCAGCATCAGAGTCTTTGCCAATGAGTCAACTCTCCGCATGAGGTGGCCGAAGTATTGGAGTTTCAGCTTTAGCATCAGTCCTTCCAAAGAAATCCCAGGGCTGATCTCCTTCAGAATGGACTGGTTGGATCTCCTTGCAGTCCAAGGGACCCTCTAGAGTCTTCTCCAACACCACAGTTCAAAAGCATCAATTCTTCGGTGCTCAGCCTTCTTCACAGTCCAACTCTCACATCCACACATGACCACAGGAAAAACCATAGCCTTGACCAGACAGACCTTAGTCGGCAAAGTAATATCTTTGCTTTTCAATATGCTATCTAGGTTGGTCATAACTTTTCTTCCAAGGAGTAAGCGTCTTTTAATTTCATGGCTGCAGTCACCATCTGCAGTGATTCTGGAGCCCCCCAAAATAAAGTCTGACACTGTTTCCACTGTTTCTCTATCTATTTCCCATGGAGTGATGGGACCAGATGCCATGATCTTCGTTTTCTGAATGTTGAGCTTTATGCCGACTTTTTCACTCTCCTCTTTTACTTCCATCAAAAGGCTTTTTAGTTCCTCTTCACTTTCTGCCATAAGGGTGGTGTCATCTGCATATCTGAGATTATTGATATTTCTCCCGGCAATCTTGATTCCAGCTTGTGTTTCTTCCAGTCCAGCGTTTCTCATGATGTACTCTGCATAGAAGTTAAATAAGCAGGGTGAAAATATACAGCCTTGACGTACTCCTTTTCCTATTTGGAACCAGTCTGTTGTTCCATGTCCAGTTCTCACTGTTGTTTCCTGACCTGCATACAGATTTCTCAAGAGGCAGGTCAGGTGGTCTGGTATTCCCATCTCTTTCAGAATTTTCCACAGTTTATTGTGATCCACACAGTTAAAGGCTTTGGCATAGTCAATAAAGCAGAAATAGATGTTTTTCTGGAACTCTCTTGCTTTTTTGATAATCCAGCAGATGTTGGTAATTTGATCTCTGGTTCCTCTGCCTTTTCTAAAACCAGCTTGAACATCTGGAAGTTCACGGTTCACGTATTGCTGAAGCCTAGCTTGGAGAATTTTGAACATTACTTTACTAGCGTGTGAGATGAGTGCAATTGTGCGGTAGTTTGAGCATTCTTTGGCATTGCTTTTCTTTGGGATTGGAATGAAAACTGACCTTTTCCAGTCCTGTGGCACTGCTGAGTTTTCCAAATTTGCTGGCATCTTGAGTGCAGCACTTTCACAGCATCATCTTTCAGGATTTGAAACAGCTCCACTGGAATTCCATCACCTCCACTAGCTTTGTTCGTAGTGATGCTTTCTAAGGCCCACTTGACTTCACATTCCAGGTTGTCTGGTCCTAGATGAGTGATCACACCATCATGATTATCCGGGTCGTGAAGATCCTTTTTGTACATTCGCTTACACCCATCTTTTCTCCCTTTCCCCCAGCTGCCTTCCTTCCACTTGTGAACACGTTGGTCGCTCAATCCTGTCTTGACACTTTGCGACCCCATGGACGGTGGTCTGCCAGGCTGCTCTGTCCACGGGATTTCTAGGCAGAGATACTGGAGAAGGTTGCCATTTCTTCCAGGAGATCTTGCTGACTCAGGGATTGAACCTGAGTCTCTTCTGTCTCCTGCCTTGGCAGGTGGATTCTTTATCACCAGCACCACCCGGGAAGCCTTTCCTCCCGTCTCTCTCCCTTTTACCTGTCCATCGACCTATGCCTCCATCTCCATAACAGTTACGGAGCATTTACCATGTGTCAGGTTCCATAGTCAGTACTGGGAATCTAGGCATGAATTGGACCTGGTCTCTGCCCGTGGGACCCCCGGGCTGGGCAGACAAAATAAAGCCTGCTCAGAGCTGGGGACATCCCGGGAAATGCCGTGGTGAAACAGGGCATGGTCTCCCTGGAGAAGGTGTAATGGCAGGGCTGGCTCTGACCCTTCACTCTGGAAGGTGCCCAGGTGGTGAGCAGTCACTGGTCGGGGCTTGGCACCCTGTCCTTCCTCCTGCCCAGTCCCCCTCGCTGACTCCACATACACTCCTGTCTCTGTGCTTGCTGCAAGATGCAGCCTGCATCTGAGGACACTTATCTCTTTTGTCCCCAGGCTAGCCTGGCTGCTGGAGAGGATGCAGAGGCTTATTGGTTGAAGGGGGTGGGATACAGGGCTGCCCTGAATGGCAGCTGAGACTTGGCGATGAGAACACTGGAGCGGCTCATAGCACAGTGGTAAGCGGGAGGCCAGCACCGGACGGGGTAGCCTCAGGCCACAGGGCCTCTGATGGGGGGTGACTCTCAGTCCTTGTAGGATAGGGAGCTTGTCCCAGGCTGCACAAAAATGAACCCTGGTAGGTGACTGATGAAGAAGCAACCCTGGTGTGGGCTGGAGGAGGGGGTGTGAGGGACAGGGCTCCTGATGGACACGGGACTCCATTGTGTGGGGATGTCACGGAGCATCTGGAGGAGCAGTGCCGCGTAGTGGGTAGAGAGCAGAGGCCCAGGCTGATTGTGGAGGATGAATAATGGTCCCCTCCCTAAGAAGTCCCTGTTCGAATCCCAGGAAGCTTTGAATGTTACCTTATATGGCAAAAGAGACTTTGCAGATGTGATTGAATTAAGGATCTGGAGATGGAAAGATAATCTTGGATTATCCAGATGGGCCCCAAATGCAATGATCAAAGTCCTCATAAGAAGGGGACAGAGAGAGGTGCGATGACGGGAAAAGGAGGTGTGATGTACTTTGAGAGTGGAGGAAGCCAAGGCGGCCCCTCGAAGCTGAACCAGGTGAGGAACGGATTCACCCCAGAGCCTCCGGAAGCACCCAGTCAGTCTGCCCACAGCTTGACTTCAGCTCCATGGGTCCTGTTTTAGACTTCTGACTTCCAGAGGTGTAAGAGGATACATTTGTTTCAGGGGTCCTAAGCCGCTGAATTTGTAGTAATTTGTTAAAGTGGCAATAGGAAGCAAATGCAGTGACCACACTCAGGGTGAGACAGTTGTGTGGGAAAGTCCTGTCATAAGAGGCAGAGAGCTCGTGCAGTGGAAGGCGTGGCAGACGCTTTACCATCTGAGCCACCAGGGAGGTTTATCCTCTGCAATAGGAAACAAGTACAGGGTCTCAGGGTGAGACAGTTGTGCGGGAAAGTCCCGTCATAAGAGGCAGAGAGCTCGTGCGGTGGAGGGCGTGGTTATCCTCTGCGTACATCGCTGTTATCTCAGGGTTTGGGCATCGGTTCTGGACTCTGTGCTCTGAGGGACAGATAAGTTTGAGGGGAATGGCCATCTTTGGGGGGTGTTTGTCCAGTCTCTCTCCTTTGAGAAGTGCTTCCTGCTCCTCCCAAGGAGGGGTTATGGTGGCTAAGTTTTTGCCACCTATTCCTGTCACCGCGGCCACCCTTGGTCTAACCAGGATGGACAGCTGACCCCAGCTCAGTTGAGCAGATGCTGTCTTCTGAAGTCTGTGATTGAAGCAGGTTCTTGTTGAGTCTGAGCTGGTTGGTGAATTGAAAGTGGAAGACGCTCAGTCGTGTTCGACTCTGCGACCCCATGGACGATACAGTCCATGGAATCCTCCAGGCCAGAATACTGGAGTGGGTAGCCTTTCCCTTCTCCAGGGGATCTTCCCAACCGAGGGATCGAACCCAGGTCTCTCGCACTGCAGGCAGATTCTCTACCAGCTGAGCCACAAGGGAAGACCACGAATACTGGAGTGGGTAGCCTCCCTCCTCCAGGGGCTCTTCCTGATGATGAGGTGTTGTGAGCTGCAGAGAGGGACCTGAGACCCATGGCCCTCTGCCTCACAGGCACACATTTGTTTGTGATAGCCTCCCATAGTTTTTTTTGTTGTTGTTGAAATTTTTTATTGAGACCATATTCTCATAACATAAAACTCATAAAACTCACCGTATGTTTCAAAGCATACAATTCAGCAGATACTCAGAGTGTTGTGGATCCATCCCCTCTACCTAATTCCAGATCATTTCGTCATCACCCAAAGACTCCTCAGCGGCCATTCTCCCTTCATTCAGCCCCTGGGAACCACTCAGGTATTTTCTGTTGATGCAGATTTGGGCATTTCTTATGAATGGAGTCAGGAGACCTAGGGCCTGTTGTGTCCGGCTTCTTTCACTGAGCAGAACGGTTCTGAGGCTCATCCATGTTGTAGTGTGTGTCCGTAATCCAGTCTTTTCTGACTGAATAACATTCCACTGTATGAATAGATCGCATTTTGTTGATCTGTTCATTCACTGATGAACATCTGACTGACTCTCTTTTTTACTATTGTGAATAAAACTGCTATGAATATTTGTATGCAAGTTTCTGTCTGGATGTGTCTTCAGCTCTTTTGAATAAATCCCTGTGGATGGAATTGCTGGATCATACAGTATCTCTGGGCTCAAGTGGCTCAGATGCTAAACTGCTGCTGCTAAGTCGCTTCAGTCGTGTCCGACTCTGTGCGACCCCATAGATGGCAGCCCACCGGGCTCCCCCATCTCTGGGATTCTCCAGGCAAGAACACTGGAGTGGGTTGCCATTTCCTTCTCCAATGCATGAAAGTGAAAAGTCAAAGTGAAGTCGCTCAGTCGTGTCTGACTCTTAGCGACCCCATGGACTGCAGCCTACCAGGCTCCACCGTCCATGGGATTTTCCAGGCAAGACTACTGGAGTGGGGTGCCATTGCCTTCTCCAAGATGCTAAACTATCTGCCTACAATTCAGGAGACCTGGGTTCGATCCCGGGGTTGGGAAGAGCCCCTGACATAGGAAATGGCAACCCACTCCAGTATGCTTGCCTGGAAAATTCCATGAACAGAGAAGCCTGCTGGGCTACAGTCCTTGGGGTCGCAAAGAGTCAGACATGACTGAGCAACTAACACACACTGTGTATATGGTAAGTCTCTGTTCTCTGGTAACCTTTTGTCCTCTTGTCTTGAATGTCTGTGAGAGCTTTAGTGATATGTTCTTTTCCATTTCTAACATCATTTTCTGTTTTTTTTTCTTTATCTCTTGCTCAATCTCTGCAAGGTTTACCAATGAACCAATTTTTTGCTTAGCTGATCCTTTTTATTGCATACCTTAAAATTTTAATGACCATATATTACATTTTATTATCTTTTTCCTTTTACTTTCTTTGATTTATTTAGCTGTTATTTTCAGCCTTATATTTTGTAACGCTTGTGTTTAAAACCGTAGTTCCAAGTAATCATGGCTTCAATTGCAATCTTACAAATTTCAATACATAGTATTTTCATTAACTCCAGCATATTTTCTAACTTACGTTGTAATTTTTCTCTTTGATTCATTAATTATTTCAATGTGTGTTTTTCAGTTTTCAGAGAGCAGCCTCTGGCCTCAATTCCCTCTTGAAGCCATTGAGGTGTCACTTAAGGTCTTAGCTGTCTCCTTAGGAAGCAGTGAATGTATCCGTTTCAAATGACTACAAATTTAGCTGCTTATAGCAGGACCTGTTCGTTAGTTCACAGATGTGCAGGTCAAAGGTCTGGCACTAGGGGATAGGATACCTCTGCTCATGGTCTTACCAGGCAGAAATCAGGTTGCTGGCCAGGTTGGATTTCATCTGGAACACTGTGGCGGCTTTCAGCCTCATTCAGTTCTTTGGCAGAATTCATTTCCTTCCGTTTGTAAGACTGAGGTCCCTTGCTGGCTGTCAGCCACAGGCCACCCTCCTTTCCTAGAGGCTGCCTACATGTCCTGCGATAGGGCCCCTCCATCTTCCAAACCAGCAAAGGAGACTCATCTGTCTCTCACACTTTGAATCTCCTTTGCCAGGAACAACACTGTCTCTTTTAAAGATTCACCTGATTAAGTCTTTCCCACCAAGGTTAATCTCCTGGTTAAAGACAGGCTGATTCGGGATATCAAACACATTTGCAAAATCATTTCACAAAAGTGCCTAGATGAATGCTTTAATAACCTGGGGAAGGTAGGTGAATACTGGTGCCAGGTATCTTGCAGCTGACTTAGGATTCTGGTCTCCACAGTGGGTAGCAGTGGGCACACTTCTCAGACCTCCATCCTCTCCCAGGTACTGCAAGGGAATTATTTATTATCTTGTTAGTGTTATGATACAGTCTAACAGATTTTTAAATTTTTGGTTCAGTTTTTCTGCTCTGCTTTAGTGGAAGGGTTGGCCCAAATTACATACCCATCATTATTGAAAGTAGAAGCTCTTCTATTTCTGATTAAAAAAAAAAGAAGAACCCCCCCCCCAAAAAAAAATAAACTCTTAGGAATGAAAGGAAACTTTCTTAACTTGGTAAAGAATGTCTTTCAGAAATCTAAAGCAAGTTTCACATATAAAAGTGAAATATTAGGCTGATTCCTTTTAAAAGTGAGGATGGAGTTAAGTTCAAGTTCTCTGTCACTATGGCTAAAAACTGGAATCTTGGCAATAAAAAAGCTGATATTGCCAAGGAAGAGGAAAAACCTAGGCAATTCAAGAGAGTCAATCACCTGTCAAATTACTAGAGTTAGAGAGTTCAGCAAGATGGCAAAAATAGAAGATCACCCTAAAAATCAAAGCATTCCTAACTGCAGTAATAACTAATTAAAACCATAATACAAATGAAATACCAATGGCAATAGCTGCAGAGAACAGGACACGTCAAGGAACGAATCTAACAAAATATGAGAGGATTCAAGTGTTGGATATCATAAACCCTTTCTGAAAAGCATAACAAACCTTCACAGTTAATGGAAAGAAATGTCACGTTTAAGGGTGGAAATATTCAATATCCTGAAGACTTCATTTTCTTCAAATTAATATAAGTTCAATGCAATTTCAATCAAAATCTCAGTATGGAGGATTTTTTTTTTTTTTTTTGGTGAAACTCATCAAACTGATCCCAAAATTCATGTGGAAGACATCATGGGTAAGAAGGAAATGTTTCTGAAAAAGAATGGCAGTGGGGTTCTTCCAGGTCTGCCTAGAGATTGAGGGTCTGTAAGTGTGCAACAGCGTGGTGCTGGCACAAGAAAAAAGGACAGTAAAGGGCTCGGAGGAAGCCAGAGCTAATCACACATGTGTGAGCATTTAGCGCAAGACAGAAGTGCATTTCCAATCCAGGGGGAGAGCTTTTACTCTCTTCTTTTTAAACAAATAGGGTAAGGCCAATTGGCTCTTTGTATCAGTCATGGCACCCTCAGGAAAGGAAAAGAGTTTTCATAATAGAAGCAATTGAATGCACGAAACTAGTTACACAGGTGATGAAAATAGCCAGTAGGGGCCAGAGGTGCAGCCAGGCCTGGCCTCGGTGGGAGGAATAAAATGGACTGGGGTCCGCTGGCCGAGGCTGGGTGCACAGTTGGCTTACTCAGGCGGAGCCAGAGCCGCAGAGCAGGCGCTGACTGTTCCAGGGTGGCTGCCTGGCCAGAGTGGGAGGGCAAGCACCCCAGCTCTCCCTCCCTCCTGCCTGCCAGCCTCCTGCCAGTGGTCTCTCTGGTCTGAGTCCAGCTGGAAGCTAGGTGACATGGTGGCCTAGGGCGGTGCAACTGTTGGGTCAGCGCCCCACAGGGCAGGGTGAAGCAGAGGAAGGGACATGATGGGGCTGGAAGTAAACAGGCCAAGACTGCAAACGATCGTCTTGTGAGAAAAAAAGTTAGAGCCATCGTTCATGGCTTAAAAAAATAAATTCCAGATCAATCGAAGACCTGAACATAAGAAACAAAAGAATTAAGGCGTTAAAGAAATATAGGAGGATATGGTCGCAACCCTGGAGTACACACTTCTTTAAAGAACATACAAATTAAAAATAAGCTAGAAAGAAAGGACTGATACAGTCTGTATTATGAAGCTGAAAATCTGTTCTATGACAAAGGATGTCATAAACAAATGAGAAAAAGGACAGATGAGGATAAAATATTTGCAACATAAAGGCAAACGGACTTCCCTGGCAGTCCAATAATTAAGATTCTGAGCTCCCTCTCTCTGCAGGGGGCAGGGGTTCAATCCCTGATTGTAGAATTAAGATACCACATATCATGTGGTACAGCCACAAAATATATATATATATATACATATAAAGACAAAGGTTTATCTTAGAATATGTAAGTAAGCACTTTTACAAATTGATAAGAAGATAAAACAACCCAAAAAGGAAAACTGGCAATTCCAAGAAGAGAAAATAAGGAAGTTCTAACACAGAAAACTACAAATAGACAGTAATAATGAAAAGACAGCCAATTTCAGTAATTATTTGGAAAATGCAAATGAAAACAACAGTGAAATACCATTTAGGTGAACACAAGGGTGTGTGTGATGGAGAGCATTGCCCAAGTCACCCACTAAATCCCGTTATTCACACCACTTTTTCTCGACAATGAGCAGACTCCTCACTTTTCACACAGGGCCGCCTGGAGTAAAGGCTGCAGTCCAGGCTCCTTCGCACATAGGTGTGGCCACATGATGAAGTTCAGGCAACGACATGTAAGGAGAAGGGTAGAGGGCAATTTCTGGAATCTTCCTTGAAGACAGTCAGGGTGCTCTTTGCCTGTCTGTCTGTGTCCTCTCCTTCTTCCTAACGCTGGCAGTGCAGCTGTGATGGCCGGGACTGCAGCTTCGGCTGGGAGACCTAGGGAAGGGGCCAGGTTTGCCGGGGCCATCAGGTGGTTCCCTGGAGATCTGGGGAAACAGAGCTGCTAGGCAGCCCCAGCCTGCCCGCCTCTGGTCTTTAATTTGAGAGAGACTTACACTTCTGCCTAGCGTGTTTTCCCTTGCTGTTACGCAGGGCCAGATGGATTCCCAGTTGGTACAGGGCGTAGATGAGGACAGGAATTGTTACGGGCTGAACGGCGCGTCTCCTCTCAAATTCCTGTGTGGAAGCCTTAGCGCCCAGTACCTCAGAACAGGACTGCGCGAAGTAAGAATGAAGTCACGTGAGTGCGCCCTAATCCAACATGACTGGTGTCCTTATGACAAGAAGAGATACGGAGACGACCACATCCAGAGGGTGATCGTGTGGGCTCACAGTGAGAAGGTGGCCATCCACCGGCCAAGAAGAGAAGTCCAAGGAGAAAACCACCCTGCAGATGCGCCAATCTTGGACTTCCACACTCGCGAGCAGACCTCAGCCTCCCCCTGTCTGCTCAGGAGCCCTGGGCAGTGGGCCCAACACAAGCTATCCCTGGCTCACAGCTGCCACCATCCTGTCCTGAGCTGAATTGGGGGCATGCTTGGGTTGGCTTGGCCAGAGCTGGGGCACTGTCTCTCCACTGCATCCGCATGCTTTGGAAGGCAGGGTGCCTTCTGACTGGTGTCTGGAGTGGGCAGCTGGGTCCTCATGCCTGCCCACTGTGCCCGGCAGAGATTCCCATCTGGCTGGGCTGCTTGGGGTGGGGTGGGGCAGACAGTGTTGGCCCACTGCCCACAGGTCTGACCTCCTCCCTGGCTTCCTTGCCTCTCTCAGTCATGGAGTCTGCTCTTGGCAGGCCTGTTTCTGAGCTGCCCCGCTGCCCCTCTGGCCTGGAGGGCTGGCTTTGCCCTTGGTACACTTCTGCTAGAGTTCACAGCCAGATGACAATCCAGGGAGCGTGGCTAGAAATTTACAGCAGCCCGCCGACTTCTAAGGGCCTCCACAGCCAGAGGTGAGACGCTGACTGAGTGGTACACTGGGGTTTCACAGGAAATCTCTCAAGGCTCCGGTTTTCTTTTATGCATGAGGCAAACCCTGTGGAGTTCATGGCAACACGTGCTGAAATTCAAACTTTGAAGGGGAGAGTCAGAGCAGATGAGGTGGCTTCCCAGGCCTGGCCCTGAAATGGTGCAGGGATCTGTGCCCATAGACACTCCTGCCAGCCAGAGGGCAGGAGAGTGGGGGCAGTGCTCCAGCTGGACAGCTGGCCCAGGTAAGCACCTGTCACAGCAGGCGCTGGCCCCACCCCTGCCATGGTGACTTCAGAGGGGCCTTGCATTACTCTCAGCAACTCACATAGAAAGTCAAACCCATCCCGAATCTCCTGCCAGCCAGCAGGAAAAAGAATTAAGCAGAGAATAGCGAATGGACTCATTATTTCCTTTCTCCTGTGGGTCTGGGGGTCTGCAGGACAGGAGGGGACATGAGTTGCTGGCTCCTTTGGCCCAGAAGTCACTTTCCTTTGGGAGCCTCATGCTGCCCCGTCTCCATGCCCTGAAACTGCTGGGGAGAGAGAAGGGGCCATCTGGGGGTACTGTGCTTCTTCTCTCTCATCCTGTGGCTTGAGTGTGTGGCCAGCTTTTGCCTCTGCCTTTCCAGACCCCTTGATAACTCCAGGTCTTGGATCCCAGAGCGCCTGCTCAGGAGGATTCCGCTGGCGGTATAGCCCCGGCCGAGTGGGAGGCTGAGCCCTGTGTGTCCACGAGTGCTCTGACGGCCTTGCAGTCTGTGCCGTGCCTTGGCTTACTCCATGGTGCCTGAAGCTTGTCACTAGCTGGGCCTGATCCTAGTGAGAACCTCCCAGGCCACTTCAACACTGACGGTCCCCCACGTCATTCCACAGCCTCCTTAGACCCAGCCTCCTGCTATATCTTGTCTGGAACACTGGGCAGTGGGTACCCTCTCCTCATTAACCCAAATAGCTGCTTTGATTGGGTCCTGTCTGGCTGCCATCCCTCCTGCCCACAAGCTAGACAGGGCTGCACTGGGGCATGCCCCCCTCTGCCTGGGGGGCTCTCATGGAGGAGGGTGGGGGCAGGACCTGGCCAGGGGTAGCAGGGTCCCTGGATTCTGCTGCTTGGACAGTGGGACAGGAGCCTCCCTGGATCCAAGACAAGCCAGAGTGCCTGCCCCTTGGGGTGATGAGAGGAGGAACGTAGCTGGGGGCTGTGCTGCCCAGGACTGCTGAGGACTTCTCATCCAGCAGGCAGTGAGGGGCAGGCCCCTGACAGCCAGGTGGTGAGGACAGGCAGCCTCTGAGAGCTGCTTTCGTCCAGAAAGGCTCTTCAGGGCCCTGGGGAGCTACAGGTCCTGTTGAGGACGCTGTGGATGTGAAGCTGAGGCTGTGTGCCAACTACTGGCTGTTGCCAGGGAAGCAGGACTGGGCTCTCTGAGCCTTTACTTTGCCATCCATGGAAAGGGAACAGTAACACTGACTTTGGAGTTGGTGCTATACTTCAGAAAGCTAAAGGTTAGGAAGTCTCCAGCACCGACCGGCCTGGGGCTAGAGGACCCAACCAGCCTTGCAGCAGGGAAGGCAGAGGCTCAGAGATGAGGTCCTTACAAGGAAAATCTAAGTCCCACTCAGGCTGACCCTTTTCCCAGGTCCCTCCTGGCATCTCACCCTCTCTGAATGGACATGGTTGGGTGCACCAGGCGGACATCTGCAAAGCTTTGCCCACAGCTTCTCAGTCACTGCTCCCACAGCCCTGGGAAGTGGGGGGCTAGAACACTCTTGGTCTTACAGATGACACCCCTGAAAGTCAGTCAGGAAGGCTCTGCACCCCGCCCGTGGTCATTTTGTGTGGAAGGGCAGAAGCGAATTTGAAAGCCAGTCACGTACCCGAGGAATTAAAGGGGGGCTGGCCCAGGCAGAAGCGCCCAGGAGGAGACTTGCCCGCCGGAGGGGCTTGGGAGCCGCCTTCTGTTCTGGGAGAAGGAGGTCGGACAGGGAATGAGTACCTGTGTGTGGAAACCCAGAGGCCCTGTGAGAGCTCCAGGATGAACGTGTGGGATGTTCTGAAAGCTTTCAAGCCTCTAAGGGTCCCCAGAGAGGCTCTGAGACTAGAAGTGATTTTTTTCCCCCTTGAAACTAATTGCTATTTTGAGAGTCAGTGAATTAGAGCTCACGGAAATGTTTAAACCCCCGGGAGTGGAATTCAGGCATCTCTTCTTTCCTCCTGTTTGAAGACTTGCTCTGAGAATCCTTCCTGCTCCGCTTGTGAGGGCCTCTGGCTTCCCGAGCCAAGGGCAGAAGATGGTGACTTGGGAGAGCACAGCATAGCTGTGCCCAGGTGCCTTGCAGGGATCGGTGCCCACCGAGAGGCCTGAGTTCTGGCCAGGTGAGCAGGGCAGGCTTGAAAACACAAGGGTGAACTGAGGGAAGCCCTGTCTTTTCCTGGACCAACAACCACCTTCATCAGCCTGTGGGGCCTAACAGTGTCTCTGTAGGGTCAGATACACAGATGCGGCTGTTCAGTCTGCCTCACCCTGCAGCTTCCTAATGCAGCAGGTAACTACCATATACTTTTACTTCTATGGCACCCTGGAAATCCTTCCAGTCTGATACCTAGAGTGTGTCCTTGTCCTTTTTTTTTTTTTTTTTATAAATAGCTACTGCATTAGTCAGGGGCCTGGCAGGAAACAGATGGCTCACTTAAATTGGGCAATTTGAGGAGTGTTTACTGAAAGAGATTCTTTATAGAGGTGTGGGGAGGACACAGGGAAGTCATGAGGGGCGTTCATTCTTACTGTCCAAGGCCAGAGAGGTGAGGGGAACGCGGGAGAGGGAAGCCAACAGGGCCACCTGCCAGGAGCCGTGACCTCTAGTTACCCGGGTGCAGCCAGGTTCAGGTGACCCTGCTGGGGGGAAAATACCTCCATTTCTTCCTCTTCTTGCCCTCTCTGTCCAGTGACTGAACCACTGAACTAGACCTGAAGTCAGAGGGTGATGGAACCATTGTCTTAGTCACACGACAGCTCCCAGAGGCCCTGAGCAGGGTGAATGGTGGACGGTGAATCTGGCAGGCAAATGGGACAATCTCTGGGTTTTTGCATGTCTTTCTGCTTTGTTGGGCCATACATTTTTTTTTTTAAACATGTAACTTTGCTTAGCTTTCAGATCTGTTGCTCTTAACACATGCAGGCCCATGTCAAGGCTACATTTCTAGAAGTGAAATTGCTCGGTCAAAGGGTAAACGCGTTTGCTGTTTTGACAGCTGTTGCTGAATTGCCTTCTGTGGAGAGGCACCTCTTCCCACATTATTTCCCCAGCAAAGGGTGTTTTCAAACTTGCATTTCTGCCAAGCTGATACTGAGAAGCCGCTGCTGCTGCTGCTAAGTCGCTTCAGTCGTGTCCGACTCTGTGTGACCCCAGAGATGGCAGCCCACCAGGCTCCCCCGTCCCTGGGATTCTCCAGGCAAGAACACTGGAGTGGGTTGCCATTTCCTTCTCCAATGCGTGAAAGTGAAAAGTGAAAGTGAAGTCGCTCAGTCGTGTCCAACTCCTAGCGACCCCATGGACTTCAGCCTTCCAGGCTCCTCCGTCTATGGGATTTTCCAGGCAAGAGTACTGGAGTGGGGTGCCATTGCCTTCTCCACTGAGAAGCCGCAGTAGGGCTAATTTGTGTTTCTCCTAGTAAGTGAATTGGGTATCTTTGTATGTTTGAGGTCCCTTTGTATTTCACTATCTGTTCCTGTCCTTTATCATTTTCTCCCTATTGCATTATTATTATTATTTTTTGGCACACTTTTTTTTTTGGAGGATAATTGCTTTACAATATTGTGTTGGTTTCTGCCATACATCAATGTGACTCAGCCACAGGTATACACAAGTCCCCTGCTGCCTGAATACCCCTCCCACCTCCCTCCCCCTCCCACCCCTCTAGGCTATCTAGAGCACTACATGGAGCTCTCTGTGTCACTCAGCAAGTTCCAGTGCGCGGCGGCACTCGCTAAGTAGCTTCAGTTGTGTCTGATTCTGCAACCCTCCGGACTGTAGCCCGCCAGGTCCCCCTCTCCATGGGTTTCTCCAGGCAAGTATACTGGAGTGGATTGCTACACCCTTCTGCAAGCAAGTTCCCACTTGCTGTCTATCTTACATATGGGATCCTATTGCATTATTGATCTTTTTCTTATTAGTTTCCAAGAGCTCCTCATATTATGAATATTAGCTCTCTGACAGTGATCTGAGCTGCAAGTGTTTTTTTCCCAGATGGTTTCTCCTTTCTTAAAAAAAAAATTTATTTTTAATTGGAGGATAATTGCTTTACAATGTTGTGTTGGTTTCTGCCATACAACAATATATGTGTACCTATATCCCCTCCCTCGTGAACTTCCCTCTGACCTCCCATCTCATCCCACCCCTCTAAGTTGTCACAGAGCACCAGGCTGAGCTCCTTGTGTTACACAGCAATTTCCCTTTAGTTGTCTATTTTACATATGGTAATGATGCTTTTGAACTGTGGTGTTGGAGAAGACTCTTCAGAGTCCCTTGGACTGCAAGGAGGTCCAACCAGTCCATTTTAAAGGAGATCAGTCCTGGGTGTTCACTGGAAGGACTGATGCTAAAGCTGAAACTCCAATATTTTGGCCACCTCATGCAAAGAGTTGACTCATTGGAAAAGACCCTGATGCTGGGAGGGATTGGGGGCAGGAGAAGGGGACGACAGAGGATAAGATGGCTGGATGGCATCACCGACTTGATGGACATGAGTCTGAGTGAACTCCAGGAGTTGGTGATGGACAGGGAGGCCTGGCGTGCTGCGATTCATGGGGTCGCAAAGAGTCGGACATGATTGAGCGACTGAACTGAATATTCCATTGTACTTTGTACCACAGCTTCTTTATCCATTCGTCTGTTGATGGGCATCTAGGTTGTTTCCATATCCTGGCTGTTGTAAATATTGCTGTAATGAACTGTGGGGGTACATGTGTGTTTTAGAACTGTGGTTTTCTCGAGGTATATGCCCAGTAGTAGGATTGCTGGGCCATATGGGTAGTATTCTTCCTAGTTTTTTAAAAAGTCGTCATTTTATTCTCCACAGTGGCTGTTTTGATTTATATTCCCACTGACAGTGCAAGAGGCTTCCCTTTTCTCCACATCCTCTCTAGCTTTTATTGTTTTCAGATTTTCTGATCATGGCCATTCTGACCTGTGTGAGGTGATACCTCATTGTAGTTTTGATTTACATTTTTCTAATAATAATAATGACCCCATGGACTGTAGCCTACCAGGCTCCTCCATCCATGGGATTTTCCAGGCAAGGGTACTGGAGTGGGTTGCCATTTCCTTCTCCAGGGGATCTTCCCAGCCCAGGGATCGAACCCAGGTCTCCCACATTGCAGGTGGACGCTTTACCGCCTGAGCCACAAGGGAAGCCCTTAAAGTTAAAGTGAAAGTTGCTCAGTTGTGTCCTACTCTGCAAGCCCACGGACTATACAGTCCATGGAATTCTCCAGGCCAGAACACTGGAGTGGGTAGCTGTTCCCTTTTCCAGGGGATCTTCCCAGCCCAGGGATCGAACCCGGGTCTCCTGCATTGCAGGTGGATTCTTTACCAGCTGAGCCACAAGGGAAGCCCGAGAATAAAAGATGCTGAGCATTTTCATGTGTTCATTAGCAATCTCCCAAACGGTCTCTTGAGTTTGCCCAAGTGATTGCTCTGCAGAAGTTTTTGCTCTTTGTGCCGTCTATCAATCTTTTATGGTGGTTCAATTTTAAATCATAGTTCGAAAAGCCTTCCTTGCTTCAAGCTTGTAAAGCTCTATTCTTCCCATACTTCTGTAGATTCACTTATACATTAAATTTTCGATCCATTTAGAGATTAACCTGAGGTATGGTGTGAAAGATTGATCCAACCTGATCTTTTTCCCAGAAAGCAGCTAATCACTTCCAACATTCAAGAGTTCATCTTAATAAAGGAGATGCTGCCTTCATCATTGACTGACTTCCTGTGTATGTTTGAGTCTCCATCTGCTCTCTTGGTCTGTCTCCACGGTATCTGCATATTGCCACACTGATCTGATATTAAAGTGACAGTGTTTCAATATCTGATAAGGCGGTTTGCTCTCCTTGTTTCTTTTTAGTGTCTCAGGCACTTTTAAACTTACCTTTGCAAACTGCACATGTGCGTGTGTGCGTGCTAAGCCACTTCAGTCATGTGACCCCACGGACGGTAGCCCACCAGGCTACTCTCTGTCCATAGGATTCTCTAGACAACAATACTGGAGTGGGTTGCCATGCCTACCTCCAGGGCATCTTCCTGACCCAGGGATGGAACCCGCATCTCTTATGTCTCCTGCTTTGGCAGGCGGGTTCTTTACCACCAGCGCCACCTGGAAGACTTGATTAGGCACATACTTTTCTCATTTCCCTGAGACAGGCCTCCCTGCCCTTCTACTCCAGGTGGGCATCCAGGGGCAGAGGGTGTCTTTAACTGGCAAGTTTATTTTTTAGCTGCTCTATGTTCAGAACTGAACAAGGAAGAAGAATGGTTTTGGATACCACATTTGTAATGTAAGAAGTCAGCTGGTCACACTGTGTCCAGCCCGGTTTGTTTCCCTGCCTGTGCCCCTCACCCCAGCTCTCCGTGGGCTCTGCAGACGGGGTCAGTACCCTCCCCCACAAGGCCTGCTGTTCTCTGCTTCTGAGGCCTCCCTCAGCAGGTCTCTGCCTAAAAGTCCTTTTCTTGGAGGTCATTGTCCTGTACCTGCATGATTATTAGCAGCTGTCTGTCTGTCTGTGGGGGGTTCCCGGGGAAGCTCCATCTCTGGCCCAGGGTGTTTCTAGGTGTGCAGACAGCTAAAGCTCAGGGTGCCTGCACTTGCTCACTGCCGTTCCTCCCCCAGCCTGTGGTCAGTCCCCATTGACTGCTCTTCAGTGGCCCTGCTCTCCCTCGGGGCTCCTCTGCTCACCGGCAGTTCACATGGCCCACGTGCCACCCGCTACTGTCCTCTGCTACTGCTCACCCCATGTTCTGTCCTCCCAGTTCCATCTCTGAAATGCAGCTTATACAGGAATCTCTCCTTTTATCTGCATGGAACTTTTCCCCTGACTGGATACCTCCTCCTCCTTCCTGAATTGCTTCTTTCTGCCAGGAACCCTTCTGGCCTGCTGTCCAGAGGCTGTCAGCATGATCTTTCTAGAAGGCACATCTATTGGTGTTGTTTCCTTGACTAACTCTGCTCATGGTCTCCCAATGGCTTTCAGGATGAAGTTCAAATCCAATGGCTTGGCATCCTTGACCTTCAGTGGCCTGGTCTCGGTTCACCTCACCAGTACCCCTAGCGCATCTTCATAGAGGATTTCTCCTCACCCCTCAGCTGACCAGTAGCCCCTCAGCCTTCAGGTCTCAGGGTCTGTGTCACTTTCTCTGGGCGGTCCCTTCTGGCCCACAGGTCTGGGTTGGAGGCCCCAGAGCCCCCGGAGCACACCACAGAACCATGGCCTGGGAGGGCAGGTCCTTATTGGACAAGCTGGATCCTGGTGCCTGGCGTGTGCAGGAGCTTATTCTTGCCCAAATGAAGAAATTAAAGCCCTGAAATCAGGACAGCAGCAGTTGATAGAGAAATATAATGTTTTTTAGGAACATCTCTGGATCTGCCCCTTGGCACTGAAATACTCTCTTAGCATCTGAAGGGCTTAAGGAAGAGTGGGTGACAAGCCAACCCTGTAGACAATTGGAATAAGCTTAGCAAATCTTCCATAATGCATGTGCCACGCCGCTGGTCCCCAGAGCTCCATGAAAGGATAGATTATGTTTTCAGCAGGAAGAAAAGAAATTTGTCATCTCCTCCAGCGCTGGGGGCCAAGGTCACCCTGTGGAGCTACCTCCTTGATGATACCAGGAGCGTCCCTCAGGTGCTGAGAGAGGCTGCGGGCCTTGGAGGCCAGCAGGGTGGGCACTGCAGGTCATCACTGCCTCCTGGGCGGGGAGGCACTTTCAGAGGGTCCCCGCACACCTGAGGAAGGCCCAGGGTAGCCCCCTTCCAGGGGCCGTCCCTGCGTGTGCATCTTCATTTGAGGTGGCACCGTCTCCGGAGAGCCGTGGGCCTCCCAGGCCAGCTCCTGGTCCTGTCAGGGTCTTGGTGAAGACCGTGTTCCCCTCCCCACTGTGGACAAGAGTTGCCGACACAGCGTGCCCAGAGAACATGGCCTAGCGTGGCCAAGGCAGGACAGGTACTGAACGTGGCCTAAAATGCAGAGAGTCGTTCTTAAAGTCCTGACCTTACTCTTCACTTGACTGCCCCTTGTTCCTCTTCCTCCTTGTCTGTCCACTCCAGGAACTTTACCCTCCTCTCCACTCAGGCTCAGCTTTTTATGGAGAACAGTCTCAGGGGGGAGTTCAGCCTGGCAGCTGCTCCGTTCTGAGGCTCAGCATCCCCACGGGAGCAGGCAAGAGGCGGGTACGAGCTTGGGTCAGACACTCAAACAGCCGGCTGGCAGGAGGGGCCTTCCCTGGTGCTCACGGCTCCCGAGGGGCTTGGGGCAGCGAAGGAGTCTGAGTCAGTTTGGGAGCGCTGACTGGGTCGTAGGTGCCCGAGTGTCCTTTGGTGCGGGGACCGTGGCCGAGCCTTGGGCCTGAGGGGTAAAGTGGACAGTTGGTACAGATGGCAGGGTACAGGCGCGCAGCTGGTGACTATAAGCAGGACCAGAGCAGCAAGGGCGCCAAGCTGGGTGTGGGAAGTCAAGAACGACTGCCTGGTGGGAGGGCAGGGCAGAGTGCCTGACCTTGAAAGATGGGAAGATTTTGACAGCTGTGAATGTACAAGGAGGGCTCTTTGGGCCTAAGCAAAGAGGAGGGGAAGGAAGGCACTGGGTTTGTATGGCTGCACAAATGGGTGATTTGTGTTAGAGGTGAAAAAACATATGAAGAGATCTCAACCCAATTATAATCAAAGGATGCAAATTAAAGCAATAAAAAGATGCCTCCCCCTGCAAATGTTAAGCAGGCAAAGATAAAACCAAATTGGAATCCAGGCTTGGAAGGGGGTTGGGAGATGAACCCTCATATTAAAGTGGGCTGAGTCAAAGCGGAGATGGATATAGAAAGCCAGAGAATGTCTATATTCCTTACCCAACTTCCAGGATAGTCTTCTAAGGATGTAGTTAAGAGAGGCATCAAAGCACGACTGAGGCCCACAAAAAAGTCTCAAATGTTTGATGGGGAATTGGTTAACTTTCTTAAAAAAATTGGGCTTTCCTCAATTTCCCTTCTGTGGCTCAGAAGGTAAAGCATCTGCCTGCAATGAAGGAGACCCAGGTTTGATCCCTGGGTTGGGAAGATCCCCTGGAGAAGGAAATGGTAACCCACTCCAGAATTCTTGCCTGGAGAATCCTGACGGCCAGAGGAGCTTGGTGGGTTGCAGAGTCAGAGACAACTGGAGTGACTTAGCACATGCACGCAAGAGAGCAGTTATTAAGGGGAGAGAATGTTCTAGATAAGCTGCTGGATGGGAACTGCAGGCTTTAAAACAGGGTGAACAGAGTGAGGTGGGTTTTGTAGAAGCGGATGTGTGTTTGTGTGCATGCATCTTTCTCCCTCCTGGCAACAGGATGGGGGTGCTGCAGGCCCCTTCATCCCCCCTTGCCCTTGAGTGGGTGACTCTTTCTCTCTTTCTCTGAAGTGGCCACAGACGCCCAATGAGCAGGCACTGTCCTGCCTCGCCTTGTTGGTGATTTGGAGAGCTGACGCCCTGCCCAGGGGAGCTGGGTATACATTGAGGTAATAACAGAAGGCGCACTTTAGTTGGCCACGTGCCACGGTCCCTCCCCTTCCTACAGCTTCCTTGAAAACCTTGTGGGCAGGGGATGGCTGGGCTCAGAAGAGGCTGTAGTATTTCCCAATCCTGCTATAATTTATGCTTATAATTTTGAATATGTACTTTCTGTTTTGAAGTTCAAAAGTCACCAAAGAATGTACAGTGAAAAACAGGATTTCTAACCATGACTTCTAGCCTAGCTAGAACTACCAGTTTCTTGTGTAGCCTGCTAGAAATGTTTTAGAAATTTGAAGAATAGTCAGACAATTACATGTATGTAACCTCCTTCCAAGGCATCCCAGGTGGCTCAGTGGTAAAGGGTCCGCCTGCCAAAGCAGGAGACACAGGAGACTTGGGTTTGATCCCGGGGTCAGGAAGATCCTCTGGAGAGGGAAATGACAACCATCTCCAGTATTCTTGCCTGGGAAATCCCATGGTCAGAGGAACTTGGCAGGCTGCAGTCCATGGGGTTGCAAAAGAGTTGGACACGATTTAGTGACTAAACAACAACCACCTCCCCCAGCTGCTTTCACATGACTGATGGTGTATTGTACATGCTGCTTTGCACCTGTCTTTTCACTTAATGATGCAACTTGATGATAATTGCTTGCTAGGGAGGGTCCTTGTTCATGGCTGCATAATATTTCACGACACAGCCACACCATTAGTTATTTAACAGTAGACGTTTAGGTTGTTTCCCATCTTTTGCTATTACAATGAAGACGCCTTTGCACAAGTAAATTTGAACATCTGTGACTCACTCTGTAGGATAAGACCTCAGACGTGGTCAAAGCTTTGTATCTTGGAAATTTGGGTCAAAATTACCAAAGCATCTTCCACAAATGATGCCCCAATTTATACCCCACCAACCATTTACCACCCCCTTGCCAACACAGTCAGTCCTCAGACTTCTTGGCCTTTATAAAATAGTTTAAATTTTTTCACTTATCTTATTATGAGTGGTGAACATCTTTTAATTTTTTTAAAATTGTGAATTATAACATATATAGAGAGAATTATACAAAACATTTGTACAGTTAAAATGAATGATTATGAATGAAATACTCAGATAACCCAGCAAGTAAATCAGGAGTGAAAAGAGATCAGCACCCTAGGATCCACTCCCATGCTGTCTTAACCCTTTCCTCACCCATCGGGAGCCACTCTCCTTAATCCTGTGTAATTCTGTTCTTTTAGCAGTCCCCCTGGAAATCAGGATGGTCCTTAACTTTTCAAAGCCAGTGGCTAATCAATATCTTCATCTTCCTCTCAGATGACACAACCACTGGATACTTGAATATCATCCACCCCTACCCCCAACTTACATGTTGTTATGGGTGCATTTGGACTCCATCTCCTTCTTAATGATTTCTAGGATATTTTTGTGTATTAGGAAACTAGCTCTTTGTTGGTGATATGAGGTGCAATTATTTCCCTCCTCCAAGATTGTCTTTTAAAATTTTAATTTGGCCGTGGTGGTTTTGCCATACAAATTTTCCAAAATGCATGTGATAATTAAAAGAGAATAGCACACCATGACCAGGGCGGGTCATGGTGGAGAGGTCTGACAGAATGTGGTCCACTGGAGAAGGGAATGGCAAACCACTTCAGTATTCTTGCCTTGAGAACCCCATGAACCGTATGAAAAGGCAAAATGATAGGATACTGAAAGATGAACTCCCCAGGTCAGCAGGTGCCCAATATGCCACTGGAGATCAGTGGAGAAATAACTCCAGAAAGAATGAAGGGATGGAGCCAAAGCAAAAACAATACCCAGCTGTGGATGTGACTGGTGATAGAAGCAAGGTCTGATGCTGTAAAGAGCAATATTGCATAGGAACCTGGAATGTCAGGTCCATGAATCAAGGCAAACTGGAAATGGTCAAACAAGAGATGGCAAGGGTGAACGTCGACATTCTAGGAGTCAGCGAACTAAAATGGACTGGAATGGGTGAATTTAACTCAGATGACCATTACATCTATTACTGTGGGCAGGAATCCCTCAGAAGAAACGGAGTAGCCATCATGGTTGACAAAAGAGTCCGAAATGCAGTACTTGGATGCAATCTCAAGACGACAGAATGATCTCTGTTCGTTTCCAAGGCAAACCATTAAATATCACAGTTATCCAAGTCTATGCCCCAACCAGTAGCACTGAAGAAGCTGAAGTTCTATGAAGACCTACAAGACTTTTAAGAACTAACACCTGAAAAAGGTGTCCTTTTCATTATAGGAGACTGGAATGCAAAGTAGGAAATCAAGAAACACCTGGAGTAACAGGCAAATTTAGCCTTGGAATATAGAATGAAGCAGGGCAAAGACTAATAGAGTTTAGCCAAGAAAACACACTGGTCATAGCAAACACCCTCTTCCAACAACACAAGAGAAGACTCTACACATGGACATCACCAGATGGTCAACACCGAAATCAGATTGATTATATTCTTTGCAGCCAAAGATGGAGAAGCTTTATACAGTCAACAAAAACAAGACCAGGAGCTGACTGTGGTTCAGATCATGAACTCCTTATTGCCAAATGCAGACTTAAATTGAAGAAAATAGGGAATACTGCTAGACCATTCAGGTATGACCTAAATCAAACCCCTTATGACTATACAGTGGAAGTGAGAAATAGATTTAAGGGACTAGATCTGATAGAGTGTCTGATGAACTATGGATGGAGGTTCATGACATTGTACAGGAGACAGGGATCAAGACCATCCCCATGGAAAAGAAATGTAAAAAAGCAAAATGGCTGTCTGGGGAGGCTTACAAATAGCTGTGAAAAGAAGAGAAGTGAAAAGCAAAGGAGAAACGGCATCTGAATGCAGAGTTCCAAAGAATAGCAAGAAGAGATAAGAAAGCCTTCTTCAGCGATCAATGCGAAGAAACAGATGGAAACAACAGAATGGGAAAGACTAGAGATCTCTTCAAGAAAATTAGAGATATGAAGGGAACATTTCACACAAAGATGAGCTCAATAAAGGACAGAAATGGTATGGACCTAACAGAAGCAGAAGATATTAAGAAGAGGTGGCAAGAATACACAGAAGAACTCTACAAAAAAGATCTTCATGACCAAGATAATCACGATGGTGTGATCACTCACCTAGAGCCAGACATCCTGGAATGTGAAGTCAAGTGGGCCTTAGAAAGCATCACTACAAACAAAGTTAGTGGAGGTGATGGAATTCCAGTGGAGCTATTTCAAATCCTGAAAGATGATGCTGTGAAAGTGCTGCACTCAATATGCCAGCAAATCTGGAAAACTCAGCAGTGGCCACAGGGCTGGAAAAGGTCAGTTTTCATTCCAATCCCAAAGAAAGGCAATGCCAAAGAATGCTCAAACTACCACACAATTGCACTCATCTCACATGCTACTAAAGTAATGCTCAAAATTCTCCAAGCCAGGCTTCAGCAATACATGAACCGTGAACTTTCTGATGTTCAAGCTGGTTTTAGAAAAGGCAGAGGAACCAGAGATCAAATTGCCAACATCCGCTGGATCATCAAAAAAGCAAGAGAGTTCCAGAAAAACATCTATTTCTGCTTTATTGACAATGCCAAAGGCTTTGACTGTGTGGATCACAATAAACTGTGGAAAATTCTGAATGAGATGGGAATACGAGGCCACCTGACCTGCCTCTTGAGAAACCTGTATGCAGGTCAGGAAGCAACAGTTAGAAGTGGACTGGTTCTACTGGAACCACAGACTGGTTCCAAATAGGAAAAGGAGTACATCAAGGTTGTGTATTGTCACTCTGCTTATTTAACTTATATGCAGAGTACATCATGAAAAACACTAGGCTGGAAGAAGCACAAGCTGGAATCAAGATTGCCAGGAGAAATATCAATAACCTCAAATAAGCAGATGGCACCACCCTTATGGCAGAAAGTGAAGAGGAACTAAAAAGCCTCTTGATGAGAGTGAAAGTTGAAAGTGAAAATGTTGGCTTAAAGCTCAACATTCAGAAAACTAAGATTATGGCATCCGGTCCCAACACTTCATGGGAAATAGATGGGGAAACAGTGGAAACAGCATCAGACTTAATTTTTTTGGGCTCCAAAATCACTGCAGATGGTGACTGCAGCCATGAAATTAAAAGACGCTTACTCCTTGGAAGAAAAGTTATGACCAACCTAGATAGCATATTCAAAAGCAGAGACATTACTTTGCTGACTAAGGTCCGTCTAGTCAAGGCTATGGTTTTTCCAGTGGTCATGTGTGGATGTAAGAGTTGGACTGTGAAGAAAGCTGAGTGCCAAAGAATTGATGTTTCTGAACTGTGGTGTTGGAGAAGACTCTTGAGAGTCCCTTGGACTGCAAGGAGATCCAACCAGTCCATTCTGAAGGAGATCAGTCCTGGGATTTCTTTGGAAGGACTGATGCTAAAGCTGAAACTCCAGTACTTTGGCCACCTCATGCGAAGAGCTGACTCATTGGAAAAGACTCTGATGCTAGGAGGGATTGGGGGCAGGAGGAGAAGGGGACGACAGAGGATGAGATGGCTGGATGGCATCACTGACTCGATGGAAATGAGTCTGAGTGAACTCCGGGAGTTGGTGATGGACAGGGAGGCCTGGTGTGCTGCGATTCACGGGGTCGCAAAGAGTCGGACACGACTGAGCGACTGAACTGAACTGAAGCACACCAGAAAGAGTGCAGTCCTAACCGCTGTTATTGGGGGAATTATGGCTCACTGTTTTGCTTTCCCTTTGCGTTTTTAAAGTTTTTTTTTTCATATTAAGAATATATTACTTTTGTAATCAGAAAGAAATAGGTCAGATGCCAGAGCAGTAGAGTTGCTCACCTACTGCAGGACCGCCCCGGGCCTTGTGAAGCTGGAGGCAATAATGGAGTCTCTCTGCATTAAGGCTCTGCCTTCCTCCCACCCTGGCTACAGCGGACCCCAGGGTCTCAGCCTCTCCCATGCTCTCCCCAGCCATTTCTAGGAGACCTAAAGTGATATCTATAAGGCCTTCAGCTCTTAGTCCAAGATGCCTCATGCTTGGTGCATTTGCAACCTTGAGCCTCTCTACCAGGCTGCCGCTACACAGGCCAACACCCGTGGTCCTCAGAGAATCCTCCTGAAGGGAGTCACAAGATGTGAGCGGCCCCTTGACTCTGCAGCACCACCTCAAGGCCGAATAGTTGCAGGCAGCCTTAGTTGGAGCTTCCTTTTTCCTCTATAACCTTTACAACCCCAGGCTGTGCCCAGCAGTTGCTTAGTTAAAGCTTTCAGATGGAAATATGAGGGAGTGAAGATCTGGGTGGCCAAAGCAAGAGTGGATAGGACTTGCAAGGTCTAGTGACCGGGACTGGCTGGCATTCCACTCCACCAAGCAGGAGGGGCCTCTGGGACAGTCATTGGAGATCTCTCTCCAGAGGGTGGGGTGCCATTCTGAGGGTGTGGGTAGGAGCAGGAGAGGCTGAGTGCCATTCCCAGAGCATGGCAGCTATCACAGTCTCCTCGCTGTCCAGGTGTGCGAAGCAGGGGGGCTAGAGCCTTCCTTGTCCGACCTACTCACTGCCAGCGCACCCCCTGGTACTTCCAAGCTCACAACTCGGGAGGAACGCCCATCAGTCCTCATCTCCCATTGTCCTTGCACTGCCATCCCTTGGGAGACGTTCCTGGGAAACAAGCTCTGGGAGGTCTCCTGGGTAATCGTGTGTGCTTTTTAATGCAACCAACCCCGAAGCTTCCAGCAGACAGGTTTGCTTTTTTCCGGCGAGCTGCTAGGAAGCGTTGGGACGCATTTGTTTCTCGTTACAGCAAGCACACCCAGCACGCGTAGCGCTCATTTGGCCTTTGTTTTCAAGGTAGCTTTCTTTCTTGTCCCTCTTTACATCCCTATCCTTGTTTTTCTTTCTTTTTTGTCTCCCATGTTTAATTTATGCTATCTTGTTATATATGTGTATCCTTGTAAGCACCTTAAATCCTTTCCAGAAACGCTGGGAAGAAATCATAAATACCATTTCTATCTTCATCCGGAGTCTGGAGGTGGGAAAACATCTCCGTGACAGCCAGTCTTATTAACCCTTACCTGGACAGGCAGAGCAGTGACTCCCAAACAGAGCAGACTGTGGGGTCTGGGAGCTTCCCCAACAGTCCCTGGAGAGGTCCTGAAGGGAAGGCTGGTGGAGGGGCACACCCACTTCAGGTTGAGTGAAGGCACTGGGTTTACGTGGAGACTGTGGAGCCTGGGGGCTGGGTGTGGGCTGGGCATGAGTGCTGCCAAGGACTGCCGGGGACTCTGGATTTCTGTAGCCTCAGCCCTCAGAGTATTTGAGAAGACACATTTTCATTGCTCTAAGATAGGCTTGTTTGGCAGAAGGGTGAGACACAAGGTTGCTGTGGGTGCTGGCAGGAGAGGAATTGAAGCGTACCTGCAGGGCTCAGCCACTGTTCCTGCCTAGGCAGGGCTGGAGCAGAGGCTGGGGAGTGCTGATAGGACCCAGGCAGGATCGGGGTTGGGGGGCGGGGATGGGGGGAAGCCCCATTGGGTGGGGTGCGGAGTTCAGGATCACTTCCTAAAGGTGGTACTGTCCTGAGTGAGGAGAAGGTTTTGGGTTGGCCTCAGAAGAGGCCGGTGGAAGTGGTGTGTGGACAGGTCACCCTCCATCCTCAGGGGTGGGAGGAGTGGGGGGGTGGGTAAGTGAGGAAGGGTACAGGGTGGTACAGCTGGGTGGGCGGCCCTCCTGGGTGGTGCAAGGACACTGTGGTGGGTCTGTGAGCTTTCCCGTCCAGCAGCCGTTTCCCCCTTCTCCGGGAACAGTGCTGAGATGCCTCTGGGAACCTGCCTCCCCTCCCACCTCAGACAGTATGGCCTCAGCACGGCTCTGCCTCTTTTCCACAGCTGCAGGGGGAGGCCCTTCCATCAGGTTGTTCAGTTGTATGGAATTCTGGGACTCAGGTGGAAACTTCTGGAAAGAAATGCTTTCTTTCTTGTTGAACTTGAACCTGAGAAGATGAAGGCGGGAATGCACAGGCCCATTGTTATCACAAGAGGGCTGAAAGCAAAACCATGTGGAATAGGCTGGAGAAAGGACTAGAGAAACTAGAGGGATAGGGGATGTTTTGAACCACAAATTCAGCTATACAAGAGGATAATTTTTTCTTTTTTCTTTCTTTTTTAAAAAATTGAAGTGTAGTTGATTTACAATGTTGTGTTAATTTCAGGTGTACAGCAAATATATCCTGGAGGAGGGCATGCAACCCACTCCAGTATTCTTGCTTGGAGAATCCCATAGACAGAGGAGCCTGGTGGGCCACAGTCCATAGGGTCACAAAGAGTCAGACATGACTGAAGCGACTTAGCACATCACATAGTACATATGCAATAAATAATATATATGGGAAAAGATCTGAAAAAGAATACACATACACACACATATATATACATATAAATATACTTTTTCAGGTTGTTTTCCCATGTAGGTTATTATACAATATTGAATACCATCCTCAGTGCTATACACTACATCCTTGTTGCTTATCTATTTTATATAATAGTGTGTATACGTTGATTCCAAACTTCTGATTTATCCCTCCCCCTATTTTCTTTTTGGTAACCATAAAGTTTGTTTTCTACGTCTGTAAGTCTTTTTCTGGTTTATAAATGAATTCTTTTGTTTTGTTTTGATTCCACACACAAGTGATAGTGTATATTTGTCTTTCTCTGTTTGGCTTACTTCATTTAGCATCATAATCTCTAGGTCCTGAAAATGGCATTATTTCATTCTTTTTTATGTCTGGGTAATATTCCATTATTTATATTAATATATACACATATATGTCCTGTGTTGTGCTTAGTCGCTTCAGTCGTGTCTGACTCTTTGCAACCCCATGGACTATAGCCCATCAGGCTCCTCTGTCCACGGGATTCTCCAGGCAAGAATATTGGGGTGGGTTGCCAGGGACTCCTCCAGGGGGTATTCCCAACCCGAGGATCTAACCTAGATCTTTCACACTGCAGGTGGATTTTGTACCATCATCTGAGCCACCAGGGAAGCCCAAGAATATTGGAATGGGTAGCCTATCCCTTCTCCAGGGGATCTTCCCAACCAGGAATTGAACCAGGGTCTCCTGCATTGCAGGCAGATTCTTTATCAGCTGAGCTGGTAAAAATAAATAAATAAATAAATTATATATATATATATATATATATACACACACCACATTGAAGATAATTTATTGAGTCAGAAACTGAAAATCTCCAGTCATAGACTGGATTCCTCAGAAGAAACTTGAACAAGCAGCTCAGTGATATCACAAATCCCTCCCAGCTTTTCACCTCCCGTGCTGTTGGCATTATCTTGGACTGGGTCTCCTCTTGGTGATACAGTGGCTGCCAGTGGCATATGAGGTCATGTTCTTTATCACTGAGAAAGAACTTTCCCCCAGAACCTCCTGTAGACTGAGGAAGCATCTTTCCTGGGAGACCTCAGCAACTTCTCCCCCTATTTCACTGGCCTGACTTGGTTCACATGCCTACCTTTGGACCAATTTCTGCTGTCAGGGGGCTGAGAGGCCCTCATTGGCCAGTAGGAGCCCAATTTAAAGTTGGAAAATTTAGGTATCTGTTAGATAGGGGAGGATATATGTGGGGAGGCAGCCAACACTGCATACCTCAGTCAGCTTGGGGTGCTGAACCAAGAGCTGACCTGGCTTCCTGTGAGGTCTGAAGTGACTCCTGGCTGGATTGCTGGGCTTCCAGTCCCCTCTTCCAATGTGCTGGGGCTCGTGGCAGCAGACCTGGCAAATCTGGGCTCATCTGGACTCTGGGTCAGAGTCTTCGGATCTAACTCCAGTTACAGGAGATAGTGGGGGCAATTCTGGGGCTTGAGGGGGCACCCCATTCAGAGGGAGGCTTAGAGAAATCATCAGAGGGCCTGCAATGACAGCAGGGAAGTTTGTTATGGCAATGCTACGTTTGCCTTCCTCAATAAATTTTTTCAGAGGCAGAAGCTGTGTACACAGTCTGGAAGCGGGGGATATGTATCTGGGGCCGTGGGTCACCGCCTTATTTACTCCATGAACGAATCCCCATCTTCTGTGCCACTGAGATTACTGAGATTCTCTGCTGAAACATGATTGATTCATATCACTGTGGTTTGTATTTCTTTTTCTGATGTGATGAATCTAGTGTGTGTTAGTTGCTCAGTTGCGTCCAACTCTTTATGACCCCATGGACTATAGCCTGTCAGGTTCCTCTGTCCATAGAATTCTCCAGGCAAGCATACTGGAGTGGGTTGCCATGCCCTTCTCCAGGGGATCTTCCCAACCCAGGGATCAAACCTGGGTCTTCTGCATTACAGGCAGATTCTTTACCATCTGAGCCACAAAGGAAGCCGCAATGAAATTAGTAACCATGGCTTAATTGTTAATGGATTAAAAGTAACTTATCTGTCAAAGACACTTTGCCCCATCAACTCTGAAGCCTTCTGGGGTCATTAACCATGGCAGTAGGGCTGAAACTCAGCTCTGGCGCTGTCGTCCGATGACCAGTATTGAACCTCTCCCTGGGAGAGACCTTCTTGAACCCTGGGTCTGGTAAAGGTCTCCTGCCTGAGGCCTGTAGCAGGGAGGGAGGAGGGAGGAGGGAGACCCTGGGAGTGAATCTGAGGGTGGAGGGTCCTGCTGTCAAGGTCACAGCCTGGGGGGTGTCTCTGGGCCTCAGAGGTGTATAGAGTGATAAGCAGGGGCCATCCTGTGGCTCTCAGGACCCTCTCTGGGCTGGGGAGGGGCCTGCATTTCCACCACCAGAATCTGACCTCCCTTTCCCCCTCGCCCCTCCTGTGGGACTTTACTCTGGACATCACACTTGGTGTTTCCCTGGAGGGCATGACTTGGTGCCCTTGGCACCATGGTACCTCCTGCACCACGTCTCACCCCGCTTCCAAACCAGTCTCTGCTGCAGTCCCTCCCCGAGGGCATCTGTTTCCTCATGGTAACTTCCCTTACTAACCTCTTCTTTCTCCCCCTGGATGGTCGTGGGGCCTGAGAGCCCCCGAGCTGGTCCTGACCCTCCTCAGTGCCAGGCGTGGAGCAGGGTGGTTCACAGAGCAGGCACAGTCCCTGCTTCCCGAGGCTGATCTTCCAAGGGGATACAGACTGCAGTAGCCTGGCATGCCATCCGGGAGGTGGGAGGCGGGAGGCTGTGCTGAGGAGCGTGAGACCAGAAGGCACAGCACGCAGGCAGGGGGCGGAAGCTCTCTTGGGGGCAGATCAAGGCCTGGAGGAGTCAAGGCTTTGGGTGTAATGTTAAGCCACGGGTAGCTTTTCTGAAAACCATCTTGGTTGAGGAGTAATTTATGGCTAATAAAACGTACCATTTTTAAGTGTGCAGGTTAATAAAACGACACAGACGTGTATAGTAGTGTGGCCAACACCCATATCAAGATAGAGAAAATTGCATTTCCCCACAGAGTTCCCCTGTGACTCCTTCAGTGAACCCCTCCTACCCAGACAGAACTCACTCCTAAGCAGCTCTGATCTGCTCTGTTACCAGAGACTAATTCTGCCTGTTCTAGAACTCACTTCATTGTTGTGTCTGGCTTCTTTCACTCAGCAAAATGCTTTTGAGATTCATCCATGTTTTTATGTGTATTAGTAGCTTTAAAAAATTGCTGAATAGCATCCCATCTTGGGCTTCCCTTGTGACTCAGCTGGTAAAGAATCCTCCTGCAGTGCGGGAGACCTGGATTCGATCCTTGGGTTGAGACGATCTCCTGAGAAGGGAAAGGCTACCTACTCTAGTATTCTAGCCTGGAGAATTCCATGGACTGTATAATTCATGGGGTCGCAAAGAGTCAGCTACAACTGAGTCACTTTCGCTTTCATGCCGTTTTATGAACTAGCCTATTGTGGACATATGGGTTATTTCCAGTTTGGAGCAATTACGAATAAAGACTAAACCTTCTTAAGCAGGTCTTTTTTGTGTGTGGAAATGTTTTCATTTCTCTTGGGTAACTGCCTAAGAGTAGAATTGTTGGCTTATGAGATAGGTTTATGTTACACCATTTTCTTGGTAACTGCAGGGGATTGATTCCAAGACCTCTGTGGATACCAGAATCTGCAGATGCTCAAGTCTCTTAGGTAAAATAGAGTGGTATCTGCATATAAACTAAGAACATCCTCCTGTGTACTTTTGAGAGAATCAGTTCCTAGGCAGGTTGATAAGAACTCCAGGGATCCCTGAGGAGAGAGGGGTCTGGAATTCCCAAGGAGGAGGAAAGGACAAACATCTTTTTTTTTTTCTTTACATTCCTTAGTCTTAGTCACATAAACCTTTTTTTTCTTTAAGCCAGGAACTGATGACAACAAACAACTTAGTTTAAACTCTGTACTAAGGGTTATATAGGAGAAGGCAATGGCAACCCACTCCCGTAATCTTGCTTGGAAAATCCCAGGGACAGAGGAGCCTGGTGGGCTGCAGTCCATGGGGTCGCAAAGAGTCGGACACGACTGAGCAACTTTACTTTCACTTTTCACTTTCATGCGTTGGAGAAGGAAATGGCAACCCGCTCCAGTGTTCTTGCCTGGAGAATCTCAGGGACGGTGGAGCCTGGTGGGCTGCCGTCTATGGGGTCACACAGAGTCAGACATGGCTGAAGTGACTTAGCAGCAGCAGCAAGGATTATATAACAACAATGTATCCTGCTTGAGGACAGTTTCTCCTTCCTGAAAACCTTCTGGCTAATCCTGTTATCCTAAAATGTAAATTGTGGGAGTGGGTCTGGTAAAACATTCACAAACTTGAGACATTCTTTTGATTTATTGTTATAATTAATTAAAAAGTATGTAACTCCCTTGCTAACACTAGCAAGGAGGGCACTCTCCGCCCCCTGCTGATGTCTGTGTCAGAAGCTTTCTCTGTCTCTTTTTCACTTTAATAAAACTCTGCTACACAAAAGCTCTTGAGTGATCAAGCTTGGTCCCTGGTCCCGAAGCTAAATCTTCTTCAAGCTATCATTTTAAATCATGTTTACATTACCATGCTTACGTAAGTAGTTGTTAATACAATGTAAATACTATGTAAACAGAAAAATATCTACTTCTGCTTTATTGACTACCCCAAAGCCTTTGACTGTATGGATCACAACAAACTGTGGAAAATTCTGAAAGAGATGGAAATACCAGACCACCTTACCTGACTTCTGAGAAATCTGTATGCAGGTCAAGAAGCAACAGTTAGAACCGGACATGGAACAACAGATTGGTTCCAAATTGGGAAAGGAGTACGTCAAGGATGCATACTGTCACCCTGCTTATTTAACTTATATGCAGAGTACATCATGCGAAATGTCAGGCTGGATGAAGCACAAACTGGAATCAAGATTGCCGGGAGAAATACCAATGACCTCAGATACGCAGATGACACCACCCTTACGGCAGAAAGTGAAGAACTAAAGAGCCTCCTGATGAAAGTAAAAGAGAGCGAAAAAGTTGGCATAAAATTCCACATTCAAAAAACTAACATCATGGCATCTGGTCCCATCACTTCATGGCAAATAGATGGGGAAACAATGGAAACAGTGACAGACTTTATTTTCTTGGACTCCAAAATCACTGCAGATGGTGACTGCAGCCATGAAATTAAAAGATGCTTGCTCCTTGGAAGAAAAACTATGACTAACCTAGACAGCACATTAAAAAGCAGAGACATTCCTTTGCTGACAAATGTCTGTCTACTCAAAGCAATGGTTTTTCCAGTAGTCATGTGTGGATGTGAGACTTGGACCATAAGGAAAGCTGAGTGTGGAAAAATTGATGCTTTTAAACTGTGATGTTGAAGAAGACTCTTGAGAGTCCCTTGGACAGCAAAGAGATCAAACCATTCAATCCTAAAGGAAATCAGTCCTGAATATTCATTGCAAGGACCAATGCAAAGTGTCGGACATGATTGAACTACTGAACTGAACTGAAACACTCTGTAAATACCGTATACGATAGATAGTTGCTGCTGCTGCTGCTGCTAAGTCGTTTCAGTCGTGTCTGACTCTGTGTGACCCCATAGATGGCAGCCCACAAGGCTCCTCTGTCTCTGGGATTCTCCAGGCAAGAACACTGGAGTGGGTTGCCATTTCCTTCTCCAATGTATGAAAGTGAAAAACAAAAGTGAAGTCGCTCAGTCATGCCTGACTCTTAGCGACCCCATGGACTGCAGCCTACCAGGCTCCTCCGTCCATGGGATTTTCCAGGCAAGAGTACTGGAGTGGGGGTACCATTGCTGGTGTGTGGCAAATTCAAGTTCTGCAGTTTGAAACGTTCTAAAATTTCTTTCGAGAATGTTTTTGATTTGTGTTTGGTTAACTCCTTGGATGTGGACATGTGGAGATGGAGGACCGACCATGTAAGAAAACGCCAAATGACTTTATAAAGTGCTCTCACCACTTTCACTCGAGCAATGCACGAGTTGCTGTACACCTTCAATACTTGGTACTGCCAGGTTTTTACTTATTTATTTATTTTTTACTTTACAATATTGTATTGGTTTTGCCACACATCAACATGAATCCGCCACGGGTGTACACGTGTTCCCAATCCCGAACCCCCCTCCCACCTCCTGCCCCCTTACACCATCCCTCTGGATCATCCCAGTGCACCAGCCCCAAGCATCCTGCACCCTGCATCGAACCTAGACTGGCAATTCATTTCTTATATGATATTATACATGTTTCAATGCCATTCTCCCTAATCATCTCACCCTCTCCCTCTCCCACAGAGTCCAAAAGACTGTTCTATACATCTGTGTCTCTTTTGCTGTCTTGCATATAGGGTTATTGTTACCATCTTTCTAAATTCCATATATATGCATTAGTATACTGTATTGGTGTTTTTCTTTCTGGCTTACTTCACTCTGTATAATTGGCTCCAGTTTCATCCACCTCATTAGAACTGATTCAAATGTATTCTTTTTAATGGCTGAGTAATACTCCATTGAGCATATGTACCACAGCTTTCTTATCCATTCATCTGCTGATGGACATCTAGGTTGCTTCCATGTCCTGGCTATTATAAACAGTGCTGTGATGAACATTGGGGTACACGTGTCTCTTTCAATTCTGGTTTCCTCAGTGGGTATGCCCAGCAGTGGGATTGCTGGGTCATAATGCAGTTCTATTGCTGGGTCATAAGGCAGTTTTTTAAGGAATCTCCACACTGTTCTCCATAGTGGCTGTATTAGTTTGCATTCCCACCAACAGTGTAAGAGGGTTCCCTTTTCTCCACACCCTCTCCAGCATTTATTGCTTGTAGACTTTTGGATCGCAGCCATTCTGACTGGTGTGAAATGGTACCTCATTGTGGTTTTGATTTGCATTTCTCTGATAATGAGTGATGTTGAGCATCTTTTCATGTGTTTGTTAGCCATCTGTATGTCTTCTCTGGAGAAATGTCTGGTTAGTTCTTTGGCCCATTTTTTGATTGGGTGGTTTATTTTTCTGGAATTGAGCTGCATGAGTTGCTTGTATATTTTTGAGATTAGTTTTTTGTCAGTTGCTTCATTTGCTATTATTTTCTCCCATTCTGAAGGCTGTCTTTTCACCTTGCTTATAGTTTCCTTTGTTGTGCAGAAGCTTTTAATTTTAATTAGGTCCCATTTGTTTATTTTTTCCTTTATTTCCAGTGTTCTGGGAGGTGGGTCATAGAGAATCCTCCTGTGATAGTAAAGTAGCAGGATATAAAATCAACACACAGAAATCCCTTGCATTCCTATACACTAATAATGAGAAAATAGAAAAAGAAATTAAGGAAACAATTCCACTCACCATTGCAACGAAAAGAATAAAATACTTAGGAATATATCTACCTAAAGAAACTAAAGACCTATATATAGAAAACTATAAAACACTGGTGAAAGAAATCAAAGAGGACACTAATAGATGGAGAAATATACCATGGTCATGAATTGGAAGAATCAGTATAGTGAAAATGAGTATACTACCCAAAGCAATCTATAGATTCAATGCAATCCCTATCAAGCTACCAGCGGTATTTTTCACAGAGCTAGAACAAATAATTTCACAATTTGTATGGAAATACAAAAAACCTCGAATATCCAAAGCAATCTTGAGAAGCAAGAATGGAACTGGAGGAATCAACCTGCCTGACTTCAGGCTCTACTACAAAGCCACAGTCATCAAGACAGTATGGTACTGGCACAAAGACAGAAATATAGATCAATGGAACAAAATAGAAAACCCAGAGATAAATCCATGCACCTATGGACGCTTTATCTTCGACAAAGGAGGCAAGAATATATAATGGATTGAAGGCAATCTCTTTAACAAGTGGTGCTGGGAAAACTGGTCAACCACTTGTAAAAGAACGAAACTAGATCACTTTCTAACACCAAAATAAACTCAAAATGGATTAAAGATCTAAATGTAAGACCAGAAACTATAAAACTCCTAGAGACGTTTAAAGTTTAGCCAATTTACTGGGTGTGAGGTGATATTTCCTTGTGGCTTTAATTCGTGCTTCTTCAGACAGCCTTGAACACTGGGAGAGTAGCCATGGACAGGACTTTTGACAAAGTCTCTATGTGAAGGGTCTCCTGAAGTAGGCTGGCCTGGTTGTCCCACCTTTTTCTTTTGAGATTCTGGCTCCCTGAGCTCCCAGCATTTCTCCTCTCTTCTCCCCACCTCCCAGTCCCTCCTGGAAGGATGTGCAGCTCCGACACCTGCAATTTGGTTTGTGTGTCCACTGAGAAATAGGGGCCAAAGCACTGGTCAGAAGCTTTTCAGGAACTGGTCCAGGGCACCTAGGGACTCCAGACCAGCCCAGTGCAGTGGCATCAGCTTTCAGCGACTGCTGACCCCCAGAAGGAGGGTCTGGGGCTGTTTTCAGAGACAGCATCTCAGGGTGGCTCCTGCTGGTGAGTCCACTTCATCTTAGGGCCATCCCGGTCACTGTGAGGCCCTGGAGCACCCCCACCTCTGGCCCCAGTTCCTAAGTCTCTTGTGCTCCTAGCCCTCTGCCTTCCTCTCCTTCAGGGCCCCTGGGTCCTCGAGCCTCCAAGTAGAGGCACTTCTCCTTTCTCAGGTTGCTTCCCTTGGTGGTCTCGCCTTGGACTCTGGGTTCCAAGGGCCTGGAGGAGCCTGCAAATCCTCTGTACTCTCATTCCGGAACTGGGGGTGGCTGGGCTATGTGCTTGCTCCAGGCCTCGGTTTCCTTGTCTGTAGGCTGGGCCGGTGACAGCCTTTCTTATGGGTTGATGTGGGGATTAGAAGGGATGCTCCCACTGTAGAGGGGGCACACTGCTGGGCCTCTTCTAAAGCCCGTCTGTGCAGACGCAGGGTGCCTCGTCGTCTGACAGCTGGAGGCCGAACACTGAGGCTACTTGCAGGGTGTCTGCTGCGGGCCGTGAGGGGCTCGCCCCTTGGCCGCTCATGGTGATTTCCGGCATCTGTCCTGTGGTGTCCTCCCGAATCGCAGCTCTTATCTTCTCAGCACCCCAGCGCCCTCCTCACTCACCCTCCTGTCCTGACACATACCTGTGCTCCTCCTCCTGTTCCCCCTTCTCTTCTCCTGTTCCCGCTTGTCTCACCTGACCCAGCTGTCATCCTTGAACCCCCGTCACTCTCGACCCAGCTGTCTCATCTGACTTACCTGTCTCACCTGACTCAGCTCTCCTGTGAAATGGCCACCTCTGTGCTGGCCAGGCTGAGCTCAATCCACTGCAGTCATGGAGATGGCTGGTATCTGGTGTGAGGGTGGGGCCTAGCCTTAGCGTGTGCCCCTGGCACTGGCTCAGGGGCCTTCTCCCTGTGTCCATGCTCAAGACCTTGTTCAGTGATGGTCAGGAGGCCCACTGGGAGGCATCTGTGGGGGCCTGCAGGGCCCTAGGGGGCAGGAGAGCCCTGGAGAGCAGGGGCATGGGTCAGCATGAGGCCATGGTGAACTCACCTTTCACAGAGCCTCAGGGTACAGGCCCGTGGCAGACCAGGGGGTGCCCCATTTCTTGGGGAATTGCCCCAGAATGTGCTGGAGGGGGCGGGCCTTAAGGCTCCTCCCTGACCCCCACCAAGAGCCTGGTCTGGGGGACTCTGTTCTGCTGGCCCGTCTCCCAGGGCAGGGCCCACCCCACTCTTCTCCTTTTGGGTCCTCAAGGCAGAGGCTCTGGGGAAGGGAGGAGGGTGGGAGTAGAGATGGGTGGAGCTGGGGCTGGCTGGGAGTGTGTCAGCCCCCTTTATTGACTTGGATTTGTATTTTGAAATTGTGTTGCAAGGACCACCTAAGAAGACCAGCAGTGCTAGAGCTCCTGTAGAATTCCTCTGCTGGCCTGCCTGTGAGCCGCCCCAAACCCCCACCCCCCCGCCCCCCGGCCAGAGGCCAGGAGCCCAACAGTGGCTGTCCTGCAGATCTTGCTGGGGCTGGGTTCTGCTCTGGAGGAGGTGTGTGAGAAGGCGGCCTTGCATGGCCTTCCCTCAGGCACTGTTGTGCCGCTGGGGGTATGCCTGTGGCAAATCATCAGGTGAGCTGGGCCTGCCCTTAATGCATTAAACCATCTAGAGGGGGAAGCAGACACTCTTCAGAGCCACAGAGTGCATGGGTGTGGAGACAAGAAATGGGCTAGGGACAAGTGCAGCCCTCCAGAGGGCAAGGGGACACTGATGGGCAGATGGAGCATGTTGAGAGTCCTGGCAAGGCCACCCCTGGTGCTGTTGGTCCCGGCCTGCATGGGCACCTGGGGCATCAGGGCTCCCTGAGCTCTGCCACTGTGAGAAGCATCTAATCCCAGGGTGCGCAGTGCTGCCGCTGGGCCTTCACTCAAGGCTGAGTGGAAAAGTCAGAAATGTGGAAGCTGTTTTACAACATGATGTCAGTGCGAGACTCTCCCGCCCCCTCTCACAAGGACACTCAAAGTGCAAAGACACACAGCAAAGACCCCAGGTGCTGGCTGTGGAATGTGAGGGGTGTTTGGTGGGAAGGGAGCAGGAATGCAAGGGGAAGCAGAAATCACAGAACGAGTCATGGGCCCCTGGAGCCTTGAGAGATAGGGGCCACGTACTGAGGAACCTGTACTCAGTGAAAGTGAAAGTCGCTCAGTCGTGTCCGACTCTTTGTGACCCTATGGACTATACAGTCCGTGGAATTCTCCAGGCCAGAATACTGGAGGGGGTAGTTGTTCCCTTCTCCAGGGGATCTTCCCGACCCAGGGATCGAACCCAGGTCTCCCACATTGCAGGTGAATTCTTTACCAGCTGAGCCACCAGGGAAGCCCTTCCCTTTAAAGCCTAAAACATGATGAACAAACAAGTAAGCAGTTGTAGATCTCACAATTACTTGGAGAAACTCAATGTGGACAGAAAAGGATGGGAAGGAGGCATGGGAGGCGAGGCCACAGTCAATGGGTTGTCAAGGAGCATCTGAGTGAGGTAGTGGCAGAAAGCCTGACTTTGGAGGCCCAGGAGAAGGCCAGGGGCTGGGACCTGAAGTGTGTGCAAGAGGAGCTGTGGCTGAGCAGGTGAGGCATGTGCAGGGGCCCCCAGAGCTGTGAGGACTCAGGCTGGGCAGGGGCAGCCACCAAGTGTACTTCTGCTGGGAGCCTTCATGCGTTACTAGCTGCTGGGAGGGCTGGCTTCTCCCCATCCTGAATGCTCTCCCTGCTTCTCCCATTTCAGGTTCCAAGTGGAGGTGTTAGTTAATCTTCCCTGACTCCACAAATGGGGTATAGGCCTCAACATAAATGACGTTGTGTATTCGGGTCTCAGAGCAGTTTTCTGTCAACTTAGGGTCAGGGCTCAACCTGGGATTCAGGATCCAGGAGGTAACTTCTCCCTGGAGCTTCACCCTGGAGCTGAGAGCTGCTTCCCTTGGTTTGGCCCCGGCCTGCCCGCTTTTCCAGAGCCCACCCTCCTGCTGGCAATGGGTCCTTGGGTTTTAAGGTCATTAGGTGGGACAAGGCCTCAGAGCTGGCTAAGCAATAGCTTTGGGGATTGTTGTGGCTTCTGATAATATCAACAAGTGGACCAACCTCTCCTGGGGAACTTCCATTTGTGCCATACATCTGGGGCTCACTCCTGCCCATGCATTCCTGTCCCCATCTCATCAATGAGGGAGCTGAAGCTCAGTGGGGGAGGGCACTTGGAAAGGCCACCAAAGACAAGGGCAGTGGTCAGACTGGGTGTGAGGCTGCCCGATGGTGCCCTCACCAATGGCTTGTCTTTCCCAGGTTCCAGGCTCATGGCCAGGGGGAAGCCAGTGGGGCTGCCAGCTTCCCAGGAGTGGTGATAAACTGTGATGGAGCTGTGTCCCAGGCCTGCTGGGTCTAGAGCCTCTAATTGCTGGGAGCCGGCCTACCCAAAGGACGGGGTGGTTATCGCAGATCTGGCGGAGTGTCCAGCTCCTTTGGGGTTGTTGGTTTTTTCTATTGCAGTTGAACAACTCCACTCTTTCTTGTGGGGCTGGGCCTGGCCTCTGCTGGCCTTGAAGAGCAGAGCTGGCCCAGGGAAACTGACGGGAAGTGTGGTGCTGCCACAGCTTCAGTGGCTGGCCCTGCCCATGGTGGTCACTTCAAGGGGGGCCCCAGCCAAACCCCTAGGCCCAGGGCACGGGTCTGGGTCTGGCTTCCTGGTCCAAATTTCCTGCCAGGGCCAGCTGGGGTACTCATCTCTGCCCCTCAGGGAGAGTGCCCACTCTCTAGTGTCTACCTGATCTGGACGCCCATCCTGGTCAGGGGACCCAGCTATGGGGAGCTCCAGCCAGGGCCTGGCTGAAGCCTCTGCACCTGCCTTCTCATCAGTCTGAGTGGAAGGCAGGACCCCAGACCAGGAGGATGAAGACAGGAAGACATCCTGGCTCAGTCCAGTCCATCCTGGGCACAGGGGTCTCAGGCTAGGATCCTGACTGCGGGTTGGGCGGCATGGAGATGTGTGTGTTCACTCCTGCCTGCGGCAGCTCAGCGCGGCTTTCCTGGTGTGGGTGAGGATCTGGCCTGCGGCTTGCTCTTGGGTGCCTCTGCAGAGACCTGGACTCCAGGGCTCCCTGAAGAAAGCTTGGCCTGTGCTGAGCCTCAGCTACAGCAGGGCCTGGGAGTCTGGGGATAATGACAAGGGAATAGTTATCTGCACAGCTGGCTGGAGCTCTGCCACTAAGATCCCAGGGAGAATCTGCAAAGGACCACTCCCATCTCTGAGCCTGCTTCTGCCATCTCTGGGGCGTTCCGAGGGGACCCTTAGGCCACCGCAAGGGCCTGTTTGGAGCAGTCACTCTTCCAGCAGAAGGCAGGGTCCACTCTGATGGAGCAGGAGAGGAATGAAGGCACCCCTCTGGAGCAGCGGGGATTTGGAGCTGGAGCAGTGAGGGGCCGGGACCGTCTTGGACCAGCGGGGCCAAGAGAAGAAGCAGGGTTGACAGGGAAAATTTTAATTAAATGTATTTCTAGCAAGTTTGGATAACTGGTTTCTAAAATGGAGTAGTTGAGAAGCAGCAAATGTGTGTGTGTGTGTGTGTGTGTGTGTGTGTGTGACTATATGAGTATCCTGTGAGGTATGAGGATGTAGGCCTGGGACATGCTACCACAACCCATCGCCCCCACTCTCCCACCAGCCCTGCTGTCTTCATATTGGACTCAGACCGGCACTGGGTCTTTCGATTCCTCTGGGCCTCCCCCAGGATCCTGCCCCTAGTAGCTCATCTGAGAATATCTATAGAGTAAATGATGCAATGAATACATATGCTAATCATTACAGCAAAAGGGGGAAAGTCTCAGTCTGATATGTGAGAAAGAAAATAAAAGGAAAAAAGCCAACAAAAGCAGATGAGAGAAATACAAAGGCATTATAACATGAGGCTGACTGGAGATGCAGTCAAACATTCTATGCTGCTGGAAGGATCCTGAGACAGGCCTTGTTAAGCACTGGACTGATGGTCAGTTGGAAGCCATATCTCATTGCCTCCTCTGTCTTTTCCGCCTCTTTCATTTGGTCCTCAGACATGCTCACTTCTTCCTTGTGGTCTGAAAATGCCAGCAGTTTCTTGTTATCTGCCTGCTGCTCACGCCGTTCCCTCTATGTGGCATATCCTGCCTTGTTGACCTTGTAAATCCTCCTTCAAGGCAAGTCAAATGCCCTCTCCTTTGTAGAATACAGCTCCCACTCTCTGTTCATTCTTCCCCTGGGACCTCGCCATGAACTTACTCCCACCGCAGCAACTTAGACCTCTAGCCAGGCATTTCCACAACTCATTGCAATTGTTTGGTTTTGTGTCCCCTTTCCCATGAGTTCTTTGAGGGCAAGGGCATCATCTTACTCTTTTTGTAGAAATGCAACAGGTTTGTTGAAGCAAATCGAAGTTTGGCTATTTAAAGTGTCAAATCTTTCAGACATTTGGCTAGTGAGGGAACCATGCTCCAAGTATCCAATGTATTTGAAGTTTTCTTTCAAAGGTTTAGGACATCAGATCCGTAAAGGACAGGCTTAAACCATTTGAAGGGAATTTGTCCAACATTAGACCAAGATGCCTTACAGGAAAGAACTATTTTTCAATAGAAGGAACTTCCTGAACTGTTAAATTGGACATGCTAGAAGCCCAAGGCTACTCACGTCAGTTTTACTTTCTTTGTCTCTCATTCCCTGGCTTTTAAGAGTCATCCATTGTCGTTAAATTTAAAATAGTTTCCAATCTTCATGCAGTTGAGTTCAGTCAGTATTTACTGGGTCCTGAGTCGGGTCTGCTCTGGATGTTGAGCTTAGAGGTGTGGGAGGCCCGCTTCTGGCAAAGGGCTGCTCACCCTCAGCTGGGGACCTGGGAGCTGTGGCAGGCGGGGGTGGGTGAGCGCACAGCTTGGCTCAGGGTAGCCTTCGAAGGTCGAGGTGTCTGGGCCTCTGAAGTCTGGGAGGCTGTGGTGATTGCTGGCTGCAGGAGGCAGCATGGTGTGGGCACGGTGCAGAAGCTGGTGGACTCAGGAAGACAAGGGTTCAAAGCCTGGCTCCCAGGCTGCTGGCTGGCTGAGGCGACTGCTTTCTGCTCTGTCTCTATAAAGAGGGTGAATGTGACGGAGTGCTTAGCACAGGGCTGGCACCAGGGGGACTGAGGACACAGGGGTTGCTTGTAGTGCAGCTGTCTGGGATGACATCACTGGGAGGTGGCTTGAAGCCTCACTCTAGCCTGAAGATGAGGCCATGTGCTCGGCCTGACTCCATGACCCCGCACAGCCCCTTGCCTCCCATCCACAAGCCCAGCTCTGCTGCCAGGACTGGGGCAGGGGCAGGCCTGGTGAGGCCCAGGCTGTCCCCCTAAGGCAAATGACAGTCTCTGAATGTGTCGGTGCTTTGGGCCCTCTGGTGTTCAGGCTTCGGGGAGGCTGCGAGAGGACCCACTTAGGCCTTCAGGGAAGGTGAAGAGGAGGTCAAGCTGGAGGAAGTTTCTGGAGCCCAGCTTAGTGTCTGTCACGGCCAAGACTTCCCTCTCCGAGATGCCATCAGGAGCCCAGGGCTTCTGCCTCATCCCTGGCCGTGCTCGCTCAGAGGCCCTGGCTGGCTTCTCCCCTTCTGGAGTCTGTGCCGTGCTCAGACCTGGCCTTGCTGTCCTGGCCACGGCAGGGTCTCGGGGTCCTGTGGGTGCTGCTGTCCTCCTGTGTGTTGCTGCTTCGGAGTCTGTGGTCTTCCCAAGATAGGCCTCTGAGGGTGGCTGTCAGTGATGGAGAAACTTTTTTTTTTTTTTTTTTACAGATGGAAGCACTAATTAAGACATTTGAATGTCTTCCATATTCCTAATTCTTTGTTCTTTTCCTTTATGTAATAGAGAAGATCCTGCTTAGCTCATTACCAGCTGGTCTAGTAAACATCTAGAGACTATAAGGATATTTTATTTTAATTGCCTGAGCCTCAGGATTGTGGAAACAAGATGGTAGGGGGAAGGGCTCTGCAATGAGGCTGGAAAGAAATGCTCTTCAAGAAGTAGTCCCTTGGAAGCAAGTGGTCAGGTTACTTTGTCGGAGCGATTTAGAGGTTTTGACCTGGACCCAGGAAAGATTGAAATCAACTTGAAGGAACTGATGGGTGGAGCCTGAGCTGCTGCCCTGTTGAGGGGAAGGCAAGTTTGAGCCAGTCAATTCAACACATTTCTCCTTAATAAATGTGGCAAAACTGCATGAAAATATGTCTTATTTTCTAGGTTGCATGAATCAAAGTCTGGCAAGGGGCCTGAGAGGCAAGAGCTGTTTGCTCTGTGACAGACACGCACACAGACTCTGGTGCAGGTGCTGAGTTTCACTTGCACAGGGAACGTGGCCCGTTTTCCAGAATAGGGCTCCCGAGGCAGTCAGGGGAGCCGGGGAGGGAGTGGATGCTGACCCACAGGCCAGCAGAGGAAGGGTGGGTTCCGTGGCAGGAATAAGGCCGCCCACTGAGAAGAGCCTTGGCTGAAGGGCCACAGGCAGGCCTGGCCCGGCTCAGCCACGTGGATCCCATCAGGGTGAGGTCTTGAGGCCATCTTACCCCACCAATATGTCCAAGAGGCTCAGCTTTCCAGTGCAGGCTGAGGGGGCGCGCAGAGGCCCAGTGAGAGGGCGGAGGCCAGCAGCCTCCCCATTTCCTCCTTGCCAGCCGCTCCCAGTCTGACCCCCTTGCTGGGAGGGCAGCCTCTGGCAGCAGGCTGCTCTGCTAACATCCAAGGGGAGTGAGGCTGTCCAGCTTCCCCTGGGCCAGCAGCAAGGGCCCACCCCATGACCTGGTGTTTGGACGGTTCTGGTACCTCTCTGACCAAGCCTAACATGTTATTCTCAAAGTGGACACCCTTAGGATGTCACTACCCAGAGGGGAGACAGGCTCAGCAACTCCTGGGCCCCTCTCTTGCATCCCTGTCTCACCTGTGAGTGCTCCCTGGAGACACCCAGCCCCCTGCACCCAGCCCCATAGCTCCAGGAGGGAGGTGCGGCTGGGACTTCTGCCCACACTGCTGTGGGGTTGGGGCTGGCTCCTGCCTGGGAGAAGCCAGAGGTGCTATGAGCTGTCCCACTCCACTCCCCACCGGTGGCATTGCTCTCTGCGTAGCTGGCTGTAGAGTGCAGGCTTGGCCTTATTAAAAACTGGGACCCAACCACAAATGCCAATTCCTTACTCACAGAGCAGTGTTTATAGTGGAGAGAAACTCATTAGGGCCAAGCCCTTCCCAGGCTGAGGAAGCACAGGTCTCATTATGGAGGCCAGATCTGTTCTGGTGGTTCTAATGAGCTGTGAAAACCACTCAGGACCAGGAGGATTAGCAGAGAAGGTGTCTTCAAATTCCCACAGGAGAGTTTTCTGCCTAGTTTTGGAGTCTGCAGGCCAAGGCATTCTATGGGAAAGGGGCTAAGACACCTGGCCTACCTTTCTGCACATCTGCACTGAGGCTTGTGCTAAAATTCTCCCACAGAGGAGTACCACTACCCTGGGTTTCCCAGCTTTGGTAGGGAAGGAGAGATGAGGTGGGTGGGGATGGGGGCCAAGCAAGGGGGCTGCCAGGCCCTCAGAATAAGGTGGGGCACTCCAGCATTGGCACCGAGGAATGGTACTTTGGCAGGGATGTGGCTGGGGGCCATTAGCAGTGCAGACACGGCCTGCCTGGCCAGACTACGGCTCTGGCCAGCTCCTGGGTCAAGGAGGTGGGTCCAGAGGGAGGGAGTTCCCAAACGGTAGGGTTTGAGGTCTGTGTCAGCTTATCACCAGAGACCTGTCGCTGATGACCTTAAGGGGGACATGTGAGCCAGGAATGGGTGAGGCTGGTGCAGCCTGGCCACGTATTCTTGTCAGCAGGCCTCAGTTCCTTGGTCCTTCTCAGCCCCGTGAACCTGAACTCTCTGCAGCTTCTTCAGGGATACGCGCCCCACGTTGGACCTTGGGAGCTCTGGCTCCTGCTCCTGCCTTATTCAACCCAGTGTGTGGAGAGGGCCTCTTGCTTAGAACTTCAGGAAATGTCCCAGTCATGAGACTCATCACCTAACTGGGGCCACTGGCCATACCCTCCCTCATCTGGGGGCCAAGCTCAGTCACACTGTTGATTCTCATCTGGAAGGGAGGGGACCATGCACACTGGTGAACCAACCCCAAGTGACCCTTTAGCAAAACACTTAAATCCCCACAGAACATCTAAAAGCCCACTGCAGGTAGGGCCCACAGGACCTGGGGGTAACCAAGCATGCAGGGGGCGGGTCTCATTCTTGGAAGGCAGGCAGCTGTTTTCCAAATGTGGGTGGCCTCCTCCCTTACCCAGGGCAATGATCTGTGCCCCTTGGCCCAGGTCAGCATGGACAGGTGTCTGTGGGTCTTGTGACCACAAGGCCGTGTGCTCCCCAGTGTATAAGTGACGGCAAGTCTCCAACCCATAGACCCATCTGTGACCTCTTGTTTCTCAGCTCACAGACCTTCTGTGGAATCTCTCAGCTCACAGACCCTCTGGAGAGTTTCTCCCTTTATTCTCTTGGTCTCCCCGACAAGGAAGCTACTAAGTTTCTTTCTACTCTGTTGACTGCTCCTTCTCAGTCTCCCTTTCTACCTCTTCTTCCTTTACACAGTTTCAAAACGAGCCTCAGTTCTTGGTTCTCTTTGCTTCTTACTCTAAACCATCCCCAGGCAAAGCCGTGACAGCAGGACCATCTATAGGCTGATGACCCTTTGTGTCTCCACCTTTGAGCTTTGGACTCACCCACCGGACATCTCAGCTGGTCCCAAACTTGAACTTGCTCTCTCCTGTCCCATCTGCCCCTCTTCCTGTCCTCGCCTCCGGTTGCTTCATCTAGTCCCTTCCCCTCTGTGAGCTGGCTGGGGCTGCCCGCCTGGAGCCGAGCGCTGCAGTGTTCCCAGGTTTGCTCAGGCATGGCCCCAAGCAGACCTGCCCTGGGGTGGAGCTTTCCAGGGCCATCCCTCCTAGTTTCTATCACCTTACCAGCACCTCCAACAGGCCACTGACTGCAAGCAGCTGAATCAGGAAAAAAAGTCCAGAGGGCTGGGGGCTTCTTGGTACCCAAGTGAGGACATACTGACTTATCTCTACTGGTTCCTCCCCTTGCTCTTGTCACACATGTTGCCAGAGTGTACCTGGAGGTCACCCTGGGCACCTCTTTGCATAACTGCCCACATCCAAACAATCCCATGTTCTGTTTATCTTACCTTTCAGATCGGTCTCAAACTCACCCTTTATCTCCTCTCCTTGTGACCTCTGGGCCAAGTCATCATTCTCTCTCTCCCCGACTCTGCAGTGGCCTGCAACCCACTTCCTGCATCTTCTTCAGTCTGTCTTCCACTTGGCAGTGAGCACAGTCCCTGGCACCTGGTGGGTGTTTATGCCTCAGAGGGACGAAACTGCTCCCTGTAGGTCAGCAGGACCAGGCGGACGAGCTTTGCTGCTAAAGAGGTATATCATGCCCCTGATTGGTGGGGATTATTCTTACTATTTTTGGCTAGGAGGAAAAAGAACAGCTCTTTGTTATTAAAACCAGAGAGGAACTACTGGTTGGTCAGAGTGGCAGGAATTCCGACGAGGACACTTGGTGCGTCACGCACAGGTCCACCAAGTTTGTGGTTGTTGGCGGTAATGATCTCAGCACGTGTCTTGTCCTATGCTGTTTTTAACTTTTAATTTTGAAATAATTAGCAGGAAGTTGCAAAAATTGTAAATTCTTGTGGGATTGTCTGCTTCCCCCAACAGTAACGTCTTATATAACTGCAGTGTGCAGTCTCAAAACCAGGGAACTGATGTTGGTATAACACTGTTAACGGGACTACAGACCTTATTCAGTTCTGACCATTAAAAATCGAATAAAGTCTGTAGTTTTTACTGTACCTTGCAATAATCTGTGTGTGTATGTGTCTGTATGTGTGTGTGTGTGTGTAGCTCAGTAATCACCATCACAGTATCACCATTGTCAAGACACAGAACTATGAGACGCCAGTAGCTGTACTCTCCGGCATACAAAATAAGTCACTGAAGGAATTTTTCTCCATGTTAACATTATCAAGAAAAGACGAGAAGCTACAGAGTTCATGGAAATGAAGACAGGTTCCCATGCAAGAGATTCTTCTTTTAAAATAACTGCTAACTTTGCCTGAGAATGAAATACCCATTTTCATGTTGTTTTTCGGGTAATCATATTCTCTTCCTTCAGTTACATCATTTGATGCATAGCCAGAGGATGTGTGTATGAAAGAGAAGAAAAATACACGGTAAAAATATCTTTACTATAATTATTGTGGGGGAAAACGGTTTACAAAAAAATAATAATAGTGAATACCTGGAGAAGGCAATGGCACCCCACTCTGGTACACTTGCCTGGAGAATCCCATGGATGGAGGAGCCTGGTGGGCTGCAGTCCATGGGGTCGCTGAGAGTTGGACACGACTCAGTGACTTCACTTTCACTTTTCACTTTCATGCATTGGAGAAGGAAATGGCAACCCACTCCAGTGTTCTTGCCTGGAGAATCCCAGGGACAGCAGAGCCTGGTGGGCTGCCATCTATGGGGTCGCACAGAGTTGGACACGACTGAAACGACTTAGCAGCAGCAGCAGTAGTGTTTACTGTGTATTCAGGCACAGTAAAGTATAAAAAAACCCATCATCACGAAAGAGCTCCCTTGTATCACCTCTCTGTAGTCACACCCCTACCTCGCCTCTCCATTTCTGTCCCCAGCAACTACCGGTCTGTCCTGCTCTATAGCTCTGTCATTTGAGAATGTTATATAAGTAGAATCATGTAGTGTGTACATTTTGAGATTAACTTTTTTTCCACTAAGCTATCAGGCTGTTGCACAAATCAATAGTTTATTTCTTTTATTGCTGAATAATGTTCCTTTGTATGGATGTATCAGAATTTATTCAATCATTGAAAATAAAAGGTTCTATGGATCATAAAGCTGAGAGCTGAAGAATTGATGCTTTTGAACTGTGGTGATGGAGAAGACTCTTGAGAGTCCTGTGGACAGCAAGGAGATCCAACTTGTTCATCCTAAAGGAAATCAATCCTGAATATTCATTGCAAGGACTGATGCTGAAGCTGAAACCCCAATACTTTGGCCACCTGATGTGAAGAACTGACTCTTTTGAAAAGACCCTAATGCTGGGAAAGATTGAAGGCAGGAGGAGAAGGGGACGACAGAGGATGAGATTGTTGGATGGCATCATCGGCTCAATGGACATGAGTTTGAGCAAGCTCTGGGAGTTGGTGATGAACAGGGAAGCCTGGCTTGCTGTAGTCCATGGGGTCACAAAGAGTCAGACACGACTGAGTGACTAAACTCAACTGATGACTTATTCATGTACAGGTTTTTGTGCAAATATCAGTTTTCATTTCTCTGATATAAATATCCAAGTATGCAAGGGCTAGGTTTTTGTTAAGTGCATATTTAGTTTTGTGAGTAACTGACAATTTTCCGGAGTGGTTGTACCATTTAGCATTCTCACCAGCAATGGATGAGGGATCCATTTCTCTGCTTCTTGTTACCATTTGGTATCATCACTGTTTTTAATATAGTGTTAATACGTATAGAGCGATGTCTCACTCTGATTTTAACTTACGTTTCCTCAATGGCTAATGGTGCTGAACACTTTTTTTTTTTTCATACTCTCACTTGCCATCTCTGTCTTTGGCAAAATACCTGTTCATGTTTTTTGCCCATTTTGTAATTGGGTTGTTTGTTTTGTTCTTTTACTGTTGAGATTTTTTTTTGTAATGAAATATACATACCAATAACCAATAAACGTTTCTTCTTTCTTTTGATATTTTTTGCAGTGATGTAAGTTGATATACACCCAGAAATGTGTGTAACATGCTCATATCAGGGATTAGGGTGAGTATTGGTAGCTGATATAATAAATAACTCCCAATTTGAGAGTTAGACACAATGGATATTTATTTCTTGCTCACACAAAGCCAGAAGTGTGTTGTGTGTTTCTTTTTAACTGATTTTGCCAAAAGGTGACTGTGGAATCTGGGTATCTTCCATCCCAAGACCCTGTTAGCTGGATCACATGGGCTCCAAGACAGCTATGGAGAGGCAGAGAGAAGGGAAATACACAGGAGGTTTTATTTTTTATGGCCAGTTCTAGAGGTTGTGTATATTCCTCTAACTTACATCTCATTGGCTAGGATTAGTCACCTGATCACAAACCAGCTTCATGTGAGACTGGGCCTCTTCTTCCTGTGTGTCCTAGAAGACGTGGTAGGGTGGGTGTGCTCTGGGCCCATCTCTGTCATTATTGAGGCATAAGATGGAACACTGTGGAACACACCTTGCTTGTTCAGGTGATACCATGACTCACAGTTCTAAGGTGACTGTGGCATTAAGTCTTGGATGAAAGGGGTTATCCTGTTCCATCTACTACTTTTTAAAAAAAATGCTTTTATCCATACAAGTTTATATTTTCTTTTTAAAGAGTTTATTTTATATTGGAGTAGAGTTAATTGCAATGGCACTCTACTCCAGTACTCTTGCCTGGAAAATCCCATGGATGAAGGAGCCTGGTAGGCTGCAGTCCATGGGGTTGCGAAGAGTCAGACATGACTGAGCGGCTTCACTTTTCATTTTTCACTTTCATGCACTGGAGAAGGAAATGGCACCCCACTCCAGTGTTCTTGCCTGGAGAATCCCAGGGACGGGGGAGCCTGGTGGGCTGCTGTCTATGGGGTGGCACAGAGTTGGACACGACTGAAGTGACTTAGCAGCAGCAGCAGAGTTAATTTATAATTTTATTTTCAAGTGCACAGCAAAATGATTCAGCTGTACATGTATCTATTCTTTTTCAGATTCTTTTCGTGTATAGGTTTTTACAGAGTATTGAATAGAGTTTCCTGTGCTATACAGTAGGTCCTCATTGATTAGACATATAATATATACCTTATATACAGTAGTGTATATATGTTAATCTCAGACTACTAATTTACTCCTTTCTCCACCTTCCCCTTTTGTTAATCATAAATTAGTTTTCTAAGTCTGTGAGTCTGTTTCTGTCTTGTAAATAAGTTCATTTGTATCATTTTTTAAAGATCCCACGTGTAGGTGATAGCATATGATATTTGACTTTGTCTGACTCACTTCACTTGGTGTGATAATCTTGAGGTGCATGCATGTTGCTGAAATGGCTTTATTTCACTCTTTTTATGGCAGAATAACATTCCATTGTATATATGCACCACATCCTCTATATTCATCTGTCAGTGAATAGCGAGGTTGCTTCCATGTCCTGGCTTTTGTAAATGAACATAGGGGTGCGTGTATCTTTTCAAATTATATCTTTTTCCCCAAGACATATGCCCAGGAGTGAGATTGCTGGATCATGTGTGTGCATGTGTGCTAAGTTTCTTCAGACTATAGCCCACAGGGTCCTCTGTCCATGGAATACTGGAGTGGGTTTCCATGCCCTCCTCCAGGGGATCTTCCCAACCCAGGGATCAAACCCACATCTCTTATGTCTCATGAATAGGCAGGCGGAATTGTTAGCCCTAGCACCACCTGGGAAGCCCTTACTGGATCATATGGTAGCTATACTTTTAGTTTCTTAAACCTCCATACAGTTCTCCATAGTAGCTGTAATGACTTACATTCCCACCAACAGTGCAGGATGGTTCCCTTTTCTCTGCATCCTCTCCAACATTTATTGTTTGTATTATTATTATTTTTGGTGATGGCCATTCTCACTGCTTGGTTCATTGTAGTAATTAGCAATTCTAAGCATGTTTTATGTGCTTTTTGGTCATCTGAAAGTCTTTTTTGGAAAAGTGTCTATTTAGATCTGCCCATTTTCTGAATGGGTTGTTTATTTTTTTTACATAGAGCTGCATGAGCTGTTTATATATTTTGGAGATTAATCCCTTGTTGATTGCATAATTTGCAAATATTTTCTCCCATTCTGTGAGTCACCTTTTTGTTTTGTTTCTGGTTCCCTGTGTTGGGCAAAAGCTTTTACATTTAATTAGATCCCATTTGTTTATTTTTTCACTACTCTATGAGGTGGATCCAAAAAGAAATATTTCAACTTATGTCAAAGAGTGTTCTGCCTATGTTTCCCTCTAGGAGTTTAGGTTTTGAATTTATTTTGACTTTATTTTTGTATATGCCGTTAGGGAATGTTTTGATTTCATTCTTTTACATAAGGCTGTTCATTTTCCCCAGCCCCACTTATTGAAGAAACTATCTTTTCTCCATTTTATACTCTTATCCCCTTTGTTGTAGATTAATTGGCCATGGGTGCCAGGGTTTATTCCTAGGCTTTCTATCCTGTTCTGTTGATCTATAAGTCTGTCTTTGTGCCAGTTCTGTACTGTTTTGTTTACTGTAGTTTTATAATATATTCTAAAGTAAGGGAGCCTAATTTCTCCAGCTCTGTTTTTCTTTCTCAGGATTGCTTTGGCTATTTGGGGTCTTTTGTGTTTTCATACAAGTTAAAAGTGTTTTTGTTCTAGTTCTGTGAAAAAAATGCATGGGCAATTTGATAAAGTTTCCATTGAATCTGTAGATTGCCTTGGGAAGTATAGTCATTTGACAGTATTAATTCTTCCAATCAACAACATGGTGTATCTTTTCACCTATTTATATCATATTTAATTATTTTCATCACTGACATATAGTATTCAGAGTACAGATCTTTCATACCCGTAAGTAGGCTTATTCCTAGGTATTTCATTCTTCTTGATGCAATGGTAAATGGAACTGTTTCTTTAATTTCTCTTTTTGATCTTTTATTGTTAGTATATAGGGATGCAAGATATTTCTGAGTGTTAATTTTATATCCTGCAACTTTACCAAATTTATTGATGAGGTCTATTAGTTTTCTGGCAGTGTCTTTAGGACTTTCTATGTGTACTATCATGTAATCTGCAAACAGTGACAATTTTACTTCTTTTCCAATTTGGATTCCTTTTATTTCCTTTTATTCACTGATTGCCTTGGCTAAACCTATGTTGAAAGCAGACATCCTTATCTTGTTCCTGATTTAGAGGAAATGCTTTCAGTTTTTCACTGTTGAGTATGATGTTAGCTGTAGGTTTGCTGTATGTGGCCTTTGTTATATTAAGGTATATTCCTGAGGTATCAGCTCTTTCTGAAGATACCTCAGCTGATACCTCAGTTTTTTTTTAATCATAAATGGGTGTTGAATTTTGTCAAAAGTTTTTTCTGCATATATTGAGATGCTCATATGGTTTTTATTCTTCAATTTGTTGATGTGATTTATGACACTGATTGATTTGCAGATATTGAAAAATGCTCATATCCCTGGGATAAATCACACTTAAATCATGTCATTATTTGTGATTTTTTAAATGTATTGTTGGATTTGGTTTGCTAGTGTTTTGTTGAGGATTTTTGTGTCTATATTTATCAGTTATGTTGGCTTATTTTGTGTGTGTGTGTGTGTTTATGTGATATATTTGTCTGGTTTTGATATCAGGGTGATGGTGGACTTATAGAATGATTTAGGGAGTCTTCCTTCCTCTGCAATTTTTTAAAATATTTCAAAAGGATAGATATTAGCTCTTCTGTAAATGTTGGATAGAATTTGCCTTGGAAGCCATTTGGTCCTGGACTTTTGTTTATCAGGAGTTGTAAAGTCACAGTTAAAATTTCAGTACTTGTTTATATTTTTAATTTCTTTCTGATTCTGTCTTGGGAGATTGTACCTTTCTAAGAATTTGCCCGTTTTTTCTGGGTTGTCCGTTTTACTGGCATATATTTGTTGAACTGTGGTGTTGGAGAAGACTCTCGAGAGTCCCTTGGACTGCAAGGGGATCCAACCAGTCCATTCTGAAGGAGATCAGCCCTGGGATTTCTTTGGAAGGAATGATGCTAAAGCTGAAACTCCAGTACTTTGGCCACCTCATGCAAAGAGCTGACTCATTGGAAAAGACTCTGATGCTGGGAGGGATTGGGGGCAGAAGGAGAAGGGGACGACAGAGGATGAGATGGCTGGATGGCATCACTGACTCGATGGACGTGAGTCTGAGTGAACTCTGGGAGTTGGTGATGGGCAGGGAGGCCTGGCGTGCTGCGATTCATGAGGTCCAAAGAGTCAGACACAACTGAGCGACTGAACTGAACTGAACTGAACTGAACTGAGTAGTCTCTTATGATCTTTTGTATTTCTGTGGTGTTTGTTGTAACTTCTCCTTTTTCATTTTTAATTTCATTGGTTTGAGTCCACTCTCTTTTTTTCTTGATGAGTCTGGTGAAGGGTTAATGAGTTTTGTTTATCTTTTCAAAGCACCTGTTTTAGTTTCATTGATCTTTCCTCTTGCTTTCTTCATCTCTATTTCATTCATTTCTGCTATTATCTTTATGATTTCTTTCCTTCTAGTAATTTTAGATTTCGTTTGTTCTTTCTCTAGTTGCTTCAAGTGTGATGTTAGGTGGTTTATTTGACATTTTTCTTGCTTCCCAAGGTAAGATTGTATAGCTGTAAACTTCCTTCATAGATATTATCTCTTCAAATGTTTTCTCATGTCCTTTCTCTCTCTCTCTTCTTCTCCTGGGACCCCTATAATGTGAATGTTGGTGCATTTAATGTTGTCCCAGAGGTCTCTTCAGTTCAGTTCAGTCACTCAGTCATGTCTGATTCTTTGCAACCCCATGGAGTGCAGCACACCAGGCTTCCCTGTCCACCACCAACACCTGGAGCTTGCTCAAACTAATGTTCGTTGAGTTGATAATGCCATCTGACCATCTCATCCTCTGTCGTCCCCTTCTCCTCCTGCCTTCAATCTTTCCCAGCATTAGGGTCTTTTCCAATGAGTCAGTTCTTCACATCAGATGGCTAAAGTATTGGAGTTTCAGCTTCAACATCAGACCCTCCAATGAATATTCAGGACTGATTTCCTTTAGGATTGACTGGCTTGATCTCCTTGCTGTCCACAGGACTCTCAAGAGTCTTCTCCAACACCACAGTTCAAAAGCATCAATTCTTCGGTGCTCAGCTTTCTTTATAGTCCAACTCTCACGTCCACACATGACTACTGGAAAAACCATAGCTTTGACTAGACAGACCTTTGTTGACAAAGTAATGTCTCTGCTTTTTAATATGCTATCTAGTTTGGTCATAGCTTTTCTTCTAAGGAGCAAGCATCTCTTAAATTGTCTTAATTTCTTTTCATTCTTTTTCTTTATTCTGCTCTGTGACTGTGGTTTCCCCCATTCTATCTTCCGGGTCACTTATAGATTTTTCTGCCTCAGTTATTCTGCTATTGATTCCTTCTAGTGCATTTTTCATTTCAGTTATTGTGTTGTTCACCTCTGTTTTTTATTTCTTCCTGGTCTTTGTTAAAGTTTCTTGCATCTTCTCAATCCTTGCCTCCATTCTTTTCCTGAGACCCTGGATCATCTTCACTGTCATTATTCTGAATTCTTTTTTTTTTAATTGCCTATCTCCACTTCACTTAGTTGTTTTTCTGGATTTTATCTTATTTTTTTTTTTTATCTGGGGCATATTCCTCTGTAATTTCATTTTTTTTCCCCTAATTTGTTATGATGTAGTTTCTGTTCCAAGGCTGCAGGATTATAGTTCTTACTTCTGCTGTCTGCCCTCTAGAGGATGAGGCTGTCTAAGAGGCTTGTGCAAGCTTCTTGATGGGAGGGATTGTTGGTAGGTGGAGCTCAGTCTTATCCCTCTTGTGGGCAGGGCAGTGCTCAATAAAATTTTTATCTACTTGCTTGATGATGTGTTCTCACCATGTTAGTTGTTTAACCTGAGGTGACCCAGCACTGAAGCCTAAGCTCTGGTCGGGCTAATAGTGTCCTCTGGGAGGGCCCAAGTCAATGAGTATGTTTCTGAACTACTGCTGCCAGTGTCTTTGTCCCCACAGTGAGCCACAGCTCCCCTACCTCTGTAAGAGGCCCTCAAGTGCTAGCAGATAGGCCTGGCCCCATCTCTTATGGGATAATTGCTTTTTTCCCTTGAGTCCTCATACACATGAGACTTTATGTATTTTCCAAGAGTGGAGTTTCTGTTTCCCCAAGTCCTGTGGAAATCCTGCAATCAAACCCTTCTGGCCTTCAAAACCAGATTCTCTGGGCACTCCACCTGTTGCTGGACTCCTAGGCTGGGAAGCCTGACATGGCGCTCAGAACTTTCACTTCTGTGGGATAGTTTCTGTGGTATAATAATTTTCTGGTTTGTGGGTGGCCCATCTGGTGGGTATGGGAATTGCTTTTATCATGATAGTACCCCTCTTACCAGGTTTTTGTGGCTTCTTTTTTGTTTTTGGATGCAGGGTATTTTTTTGGGGGGGGGGTAGGTTCCAGCATTTTTGGCTACTGGTTGTTCAGCAGTTGTGATTTTGGTGCTTTTGTAAGAAGAGAGTGGGCTCACATCCCTCTACCCCATCATCTTGAGACCAATCCTCTTAAAGAGTCTGGGAAGAGTATTTGTGGCTGCAGGTTTTCCCCGTTTCATCAGTTTAAATGTATTGTGCCACTTCCCTCTAGTCTGCAGAATTTCTGCTAAGAAATCAAGTTGATAATCTTCTAGGAGTTCCTTTGTATGTTATTTGCTGCTTGTAATACTTTTTCTTTGCTTTTACTTTTTGCCAGTTTGATTACTGTGTGTCTTGGGGTGTTCCTCCTTGGGTTTATCTGGCTTGGGACTCTCTATGCTTCCTATACTTGGGTGACTGTTTCCCACATTATGGAAAATTTCAGCTACTGCCTCTTCAGATATTTTTTCTGGTCCTCTCTCTCTCTCTTTCTTTTCCTATGATTCCTAAAATTTGAATGTTGGTGCATGTAACATTGTCCCAAAGGTCCCTTAAAATGTCTTCATCTCTTTTCATCCTTTTCTCTTTATTTTGTTCTGCAGCAGTAATTTCCACTATTCTGTCTTCTGGCTCGCCTGTCCATTCTTCTGCCTCACTTATTTTGCTATTGATTCCTTCCAGTGTATTGTATTCCTTCCTTCCGGTTTTGTGTTGCTTGACTCTGTGTGCTCTTTATATCTTCTTTGTCAAACATGTCTTATATCTGTGCCTCCAGTCTTTTTTCCAAAACCTTGGATCTTCTTCACTATCATTACTCTGAATTCCTTTTCACTGCTGGTATATTGCCTATTTCCACTTCACTTAGTTGTTCTGGGGTTTTATCTTGTTCCTTCTTCTGGGACATATTACTCTGCTGTCTCATTTCATTTAACTTTCTCCGTTTGCAGTCTCTCTCCCACAGGCTGCAGGATTGTATTTCCTTTTGCTTCTTATGTTTGCTCCCAGTGGGTGAAGCTGATCTAAGGGTCTTCTGCAGGCTTCCTGGTGGGATGGACTCATGCTTGCCCACTGGTGGATGGAGCTCGGTCATGTCCCTCTGATGGGCAGGGCTGTGTTAAGGAGTTCATTTAGAGGTGGTTGTGGACTCAGGAATATTTTAGGCAGCCTGTTTTCTGATGGGTGGGGCTGTGGTACTGCTCTGTTGGTTGCTTGGCCTGAGGCACTCCAGTACTGAGGATGCTTTTTGTCACCAGATTTTGCTGTCAAAATGGCAGCCAGCAGGAGGGTTCACACTTATGAATGTTCCCTAGTATGATTTCCACCTGTGTCCTTGTCCCCACAGTGAGTCATAGCTGCTCCTGCCCCCTGTGAGACCCTCCAAGACCAGCAGATAGGTCTGGCCCAGGCTCCTCTGAAGTCAATGCTTTTCTTCCAGTTCCTAGTGTGCATGAAACCTGGTATGCACCCTCCAAGACTGGAGTTCCAGTCCTGTGTAATTCCTGTGATCAACCCCACTGGCCTGGGGGATCCTCTTCCCAATGCCAGACCCCTAGACTGGAAGAACCTGATGTGGGGCACAGAATTCTTGTTCCTTTGAGGAGAACCTCTGTGATATAGTTATTTTCCAGTTTGTGGGTTGGCCTCCTGGCTGGTATGGGATTTGATTGTATCATAAATGTGTTCCTCCCACCTCTCATTGTGGCTTCTTTGTCTGTGAATGTAGTATATCTCTTTTTGGTAGGTTCCAGTATTTTTTCTTTTTTTTGATGATTATTCAGCAATTAGTTGTGATTTTGATGTTTATACGAGAGGAGGTGATCTCTTTTACCCTGCCATCTTGTCTTTAACCTCTGCTTCTTGTTGCACTAGTTCCCAGAGAGGATGCTGGGCCTGGAAAAGGGCCTTTATTGAACCAAATAAGGAGTTGGGAAGATGGTTATTGGTGCCATTGTTTTCTTTCTTTTTCTGGTATGTATATCCAATAAAGAGCCTTAAAAATGCATCTGTTCCTAAGACATATAATGTAATCATCCTACTTTTATGGGATCAGAAGGGTTGGGGAATGCTGTTCTTCATCCCATTGACTCTCTAGCTCAGTTTGCAAACTAGTAGAACATAAGTGTCACGTAGTTAACAAGTATGCTTTATTTGTCCTATTCGTGTGTTTATATAGCTGTAACTCCAGAAGAGCAAAATTAGAACCACCAGATTAGTAAAATCGTATTTAGTAAGCATTTATTGTGCATACAAGAGCAGTTTGTGAAGCTGGGTCTCTCCAACAAAGGAATGAGAAGAGACACAGAGGTATGTTATAGGACAATTTACAAAGTGAAATGCAGAGGCTGCTTATGATTTACAATGATTTGTTATATAGCTTAGAGTTTTCTGCCAGTTGTGGGTGATAGTCTAAGTTTCATTTATCCTCTTCAGGGTAAAGAGTCTGCCTGTAATGCGGGAGACCCAGGTTCAATCTCTGGGTCAGGAAGATCCCCTGGAGAAGGAAATGGCAACCCACTCCAGTATTCCTGCCTGGGAAATCCCATGGACTGGAGCCTGCCAGTCCAAGGAGTCTCAAAGTGTCGGGCACAACTGAGTGACTAATACTTCACTATATTCTTCAGAGACTTTATAAGAAGTGGTCTAGGTTGTTTTTACCTATTGTCTAGAATAAGATTAATGTTTTTCTTCTGCTCAGGAAATTTACAAGTTTGCTTTCCATTTTGTATTTTACTTTGTATCTGTCTACCTACAATTATTGTTTATTTGTTTATTGACCCATGTAACTGCCATCTCAACCGATAGAGAACGTTTCCATTATCCCAAGAAGTTCCCACATGTCACCTCCCAACTAAACTGAGTTAAACCCCATTTTTCCAAGGCAAGAACTGTCCTGACATCTACATCACAGCTTAGTTTGCTGTCTCTGAGCTTCATGTAAATGGATTGCAGATACTATTTTTCCTGACTTCTTTCACTCATCATCATGTTTATCATCCATGTTGTTGCATGTATCAGTACTTTGATTCACTTAATTGTTAAGGACTATTCCATTGTATGAATAACTGCAATTTATTTGTTTACTTGATGATAAACATTTGGATTGTTTCCAGTTTGGGCTATTTTCAATCAAGTTTCTATACAACATTCTATGCAAGTCTTTAAAAAAAATTGAACCTCCATACTATTTTCCATAGTGACTGCACCAATTTGCATTCTCACCAAGAGAGTATAAGTGTTCCCTGCTTTCCACACCTTCTCTAGCATTTGTTGTTTGTGACTTTTGATGATGGCCATTCTGACAAGGGTAAGGTGATAGCTCACTGTAGATCTGATTTGCATTGCTTCAATAATTAGTGATGTTAAACATCACTTCATGTGCTCTTTGGCCATCTGTATGTCTTCTTCGGAGAAATATCTATTTAGATCTTCTCCCCATTTTTAAATTGGGCTTTTTTAAAAAAATTATTTTTTCAATTGAAGGATAATTGCTTTACAGGATTTGTTGTTTTCTGTCATACCTCAACATAAGTCAGCCATAGGTATACATATATCCCCTCCCTCCCATATCCCTCCGCATCCCACCCTTCTAGATTGACACAGAGACCCTGTTTGAATTTCCTGAGCTCATTTCCTGAGCCATTATATACGGTAATATAAGTTTCCATGTTACTCTTTCCACGCACGTCACCCTCTCCTCCCCTCTCCCCATGTCAATGTCTATTCTCTATGTCTGTTTCTCCACTCCTGCCTTGTAAATAAATTCTTCTAGATTCTGTATATATGTATTTATCTTTCTGTTTCTGGCTTACTTCACTCTGTATAATAGACTCTAGGTTCATCCACCTCATTAGAACTGACTCAAATGTGTTTCTTTTTATGGCTGAGTCTTGAGAAATCTGTATGCAGGCCAGGAAGCAACAGTTAGAACTGGACATGGAACAACAGACTGGTTCCAAATAGGAAAAGGAGTATGTCAAGGCTGTATATTGTCACCCTGCTTATTTAACTTTTATGCAGAGTACATCATGAGAAATGCTGGACTGGAAGAAACACAAGCTGGAATCAAGATTGCCGGGAGAAATATCAATAACCTCAGATACGCAGATGATACCACCCTTATGGCAGAAAGTGAAAGGAACTAAAAAGCCTCTTGATGAAAGTAAAAGAGGAGAGTGAAGAAGTCGGCTTGAAGCTCAACATTCAGAAAATGAAGATCATGGCATTCGGTCCCATCACTTCATGGGAAATAGATGGGGAAACAATGGAAACAGTGACAGACTTTATTTTCTTGGGCTCCAAAATCACTGCAGATGGTGATTGCAGCCATGAAATTAAAAGATGTTTACTTCTTGGAAGACAAGTTATGACCAACAGAGATAGCATATTGAAAAGCAGAGACATTACTTTGTCCACAAAGGTCTGTCTACTCAAGGCTATGGTTTTTCCAGTAGTCATGTAAGGATGTGAGAGTTGGACTGTGAAGAAGGCTGAGTGCTGAAGAATTGATGCTTTTGAACTGTGGTGTTGGAGAAGACTCTTGAGAGTCCCTTGGACTGCAAGGAGATCCAACCAGTCCATTCTGAAGGAGATCAGCCCTGGGAGTTCTTTGGAAGAACTGATGCTAAAGCTGAAACTCCAGTACTTTGGCCACCTCATGCGAAGAGTTGACTCATTGGAAAAGACCCTGATGCTGGGAGGGATTGTGGGCAGGAGGAGAAGGGGATGACAGAGGATGAGATGGCTGGATGGCATCACTGACTCAATGGACGTGAGTCTGAGTGAACTCCGGGAGATGGTGATGGACAGGGAGGCCTGGCGTGCTGCGATTCATGGGGTCGCAAAGAGTTGGACACGACTGAGCGACTGAACTGAACTGAACTGAATATTCCATTGTGTATATGTACCACAAATTCTTTATCCATTCATCTGTCAATGGACATCTAGGTTGCTTCCAAGTTCTAGCTATTGTAAATAGTGCTGAAGTGAACAATGGGATACATGTGTCCTTTTCAATTTTGGTTTCCTCAGGGTATATGCCTAAGAGTGGGATTGCTGGGTAGTTTTATTCCTAGTTTTTTAAGGAATCTCCATACCATCTTCCATAATGCTGTATCAATTTACGTTCCCACCAACAGTGCAAGAGCGTTCCTTTTTCTCCACACCCTCTCCAGCATTTGTTGTTTGTAGACTTTTTGATGATGACCATTCTGACTGGTGTGAGGTGATATCTTACTGTAGTTTTGACTTGCATTTCTCTAATGATGAGTGATGTTGAACATCTTTTCATATGTTTGTTAGCCACCTGTATGTCTCCTTTGGAGAAATGTCTATTTAGGTCTTTAACTTTTTGTTTGGGCTGTTTGTTTTTCTGGTATTTAGTTGTATGAGCTGCTTGTATATTTTGGAAGTTAATCCTTTGTCAGTTCTTTCATTTGCTATTATTTTCTCCCATTCTGAGGGTTGTCTTTTCACCTTGCTTATAGTTTCCTTTGCTGTGCAAAAGCTTTTAAGTTTAACCAGATCCCACTTGTTTACTTTTGTTTTTATTTCCATTACTCTAAGAGGTGGGTCATAGAGGATCTTGTTTTGATTTATGTCATTGAGTGTTCTGCCTATGCCTTCCTCTAAGAATTTTAGAGTTTCTGGTCTTAAATTTAGGTCTTTAATCCATTTTGAGTTTATCTTTGTGTACGGTGTTAAGAAGTGTTCTAATTTCATTCTTTTACATGCAGCCATCCAGTTTTCCCAGCACCATTTATTGAAGAGGCTGTCTTTGCCTCATTGTATATTCTTGCCTCCTTTGTCAAAAATAAGGTACCCATTGTTTGTTTGACACAAAGCTGCATGAGCTTCTTTTATTTTGGGGATTAATCCCTTGTTGGTTGCATTGTTTGTCTATATTTTCTCCCATTCTGTGGATTGTCTTCATTTTGTGGGTGGTTTCCTTTGTTGTGTAAAAACTTGCCAGTTTAATTAGGTCCTACTTCCTTATTTTTGCTCTTATTTATTTATGTTTTTGCTTTGGGAGACCGACCTAAGAAAACATGCTACGATTTACGTCAGATAATGTTTTTCGTATATTCTCTTCTAGGAGTTTTATGGTGTTATGTCTTATACGTAAGTCTGTAAGCCATTTTGAGTTTATTTTGAGTATGGTGGGAGAACATGTTTTAACTTCATTGGTTTATGGTGGTTGTCCATCTTTTTCAACATGACGTGCCTATCTTTCATTCATTGTATAGTCTTTCCTCCTTTGTCAAAGGTTAATAAATTGTAGGTGTGTGAGTTTATTTTGGGGCTCTCTATTCTGTTTCCCCTTCATGGATCACAGTCTTGTTGTGGTGAAGGGGCTTGTGTAACTCAGTGAACCTATGAGTCATGATGTGTGGGGCCACCTATGATGGACAGGTCATAGTGAAGAGTTCTGACAAAACATGGTCCTCTGGAGGAGGGAATGGCAAACCACTTCAGTGTTCTTGCTGTGAGAACCCCATGAACAGTATGAAAAGGCAAAAAGATATGACACTGGAAGAGGAACTCCCTAGGTTGCAAGATGTCCAATATGCTACTGGGAAGAGTAGAGGGCAATTCCTAATAGCTTCAGAAAGAATGAAGTGGCTGGGCCAAAGTGGAAATGATGTTCAGTTGTGGATGTGTCTGCTGGTGACAGTAATGTCTGATGCTGTAAAGAACAATATTCCATAGGAACATGCAATGCTAGGCCCATGAATTAAGGTAAATTGGACATGGTTAGGAGTAGATGGTAGGAGTGAACACTGACATCTTTAGTTCAGTTCAATCGCTCAGTCATGTCGGACTCTTTGCGACCCCATGAATTGCAGCACACTAGGCCTCCCTGTCCATCACCAACTCCCGGAGTTCACTCAAACTCACGTCCATTGAGTTGGTGATGCCATCCAGCCATCTCATCCTCTGTCGCCCCCTTCTCCTCCTGCCCCTAATCCCTCCCAGCATCAGAGTCTTTTCCAATGAGTCAACTCTTCGCATGAGGTGGCCAAAGTATTGGAGTTTCAGCTTTAGCATCAGTCCTTCCAAAGAACACCCAGGGCTGATCTCCTTTAGAATGGACTGGTTGGATCTCCTTGCAGTCCAAGGGACTCTCAAGAGTCTTCTCCAACACCACAGTTCAAAAGCATCAATTCTTCGTCACTCAGCTTCTTCACAGTCCAACTCTCACATCCATACATGACCACTGGAAAAACCATAGCCTTGACTAGACATCTTAGGAATCAGTAAACTAAGATGGATGGGAATGGGTGAATTTAATTCAGATGACCATTAAATCTACTACTGTGGACAAGAATCCCATAGAATAATTGGAGTATCCCTCATAGTCACCAAAAAGGTCCAAAATGCAGTACTTGGGTACAATCTCAAAAATGACAGAATGATTTTGGTTCATTTCCAAGGCAAACACTTCAACATTACAGTAATCCAAGTCTATGCCCCAACCACTGATGCCAAAGAAGCTAATGTTGACCGTTCTATGAAGACCTTCCAGAACTAACACCAAAAAAAATGGATGTCTTTCTCATCATAGGGGACTGGAATGCAAAAGTAAGGGGTCAAGAGATACCTGGAGTAACACACAAGTATGGCCTTGGAGTACAAAATGAAGCAAGGCAAAGGCTAACAGAATTTTGTCAAGAGAACACCCTGGACATAGCGAACACAAGAGATGATGTTACACAGGGAGGTCAACAGATGGTCAATGTTGAAATCATATTGATTACATTCTTTGCAGTTGAAGATGGAGAAACCCACAGTCAGCAAAACCAAGACCTAGAGCTGACTGTGGCTCAGATCATGAGCTCCTTGTTGCAAAATTCAGGCTTAAATTGAAGACAGTAGGGAAAACCACTAGGGCTTCCCCGGTGGAGGTAAAGAACACACCTGCCAAAGCAGGGGACACAGGTTCAATCTCTGGGTGGGGAAGATCCCCTGGAGAAGGAAATGGCAACCCACTCCAGGATTCTTGCCTGGGAAATCTGAGGGAGAGAGGTGCCTGGTGAGCTACAGTCCATGATGGGGTCACAAAAATGTTGGACACAACTTGGCAACTAAACAACAACAATAACAAAGGGAAAACTGCTGAGCCATTCAGGCATGAAAGTGAAAGTGAACTTGTTCAGTCGTGTCTGACTCTTTGCGACCCCGTGGACTGTAGCCCACCAGGTTCCTCTGTCCATGGGATTCTCCAGGCAAGAATACTGGAGTGGGTTTCCGTTTCCTTCTCCAGGGGAATCTTCCCGACCCAGGGATCAGACCCAGCTCTCCCACATTGCAGGCAGATGCTTTAACCTCTGAGCCACCAGGGAAGTCCATATGACCTAAATCAAATATCTCAAAGGAGGAAAGGAAAGATACACCCAACTGAATGTAGAGTTCCAGAGAATAATGCAACAATGCACAGAAATAGAGGGAAAGAATAGAATGAGAAAGACTAGAGATCTCTTCAAGAAAACTGGAGATATGAAGGGAACATTTCACTCAAAGATGAGCACAATACAGGAAAGAAATGTCAAAGACCCAGCAGAAGTAGAAGGGAATAAGAAGAGGTGTCAAGAACACACAAAGAACTATAAAAATAAGATCTTAATGACCCATATAACCACAATGGTGTGATCACTCACCCAGAGCCAGACATTTGGTGTGTGAAGTCAAGTAGGCCTTAGGAAGCATTACTACAAACAAAGCTAGTGGATGTGATAGAATTCTAGCTTAACTATTTCAAATCCTAAAAGATGATGCTGTTAAAGTGCTGTACTCAGTGTGGCCACAGGATTGGAAAATACATTTTCATTCCAATCCTAAGGAAAGGAAATGTCAAAGAATGTTCAAACTACAGTACAATTGTGCTCATTTCCACATGCTAGCACATTTAGGCTAAAAATTATTCAAGACAGGCTCCAGCAGTATGTGAACTAAGAATTTCCAGATGTACAAATTGGGTTTCAAAAAGAAGAGGAACTAGAGATGAAATTGCCAACATTTGCTGGATCATAGAGAAAGCAAGGGAATTCCAGGAAAATATCTACTTCTGCTTCATTGACTATACAAAAGTCATTGACTATGTCGATCATAACAAATTGTGGAAAATTCTTCAAGAAATGAGAATACCAGATAACCTTACCTGCCTCCTGAGAAACCTGTATGTACATCAAAAAGCAGCAGTTAGAACCAGACATGGAACTACAGACTGGTTCCAAACTGGGAAAGGAGTACATCAAGGTTGTATATTGTTACCCTGCTTATTTATCTTAAATTCAGAGTACATCATGCAAAATGCCAGACTGGATGAATCACAAGCTGAAATCAAGATTGCTGGAAGAAATATAAGCAACCTCAAATAGTCAGATGATACCACTCCAATGGCCATTTGTGAAGAGGAAGTAAAGAGCCTCTTGACGATGGTGAAAGAAAATAGCGAAAAAGCTGACTTGAAATTCTGTATTCAAAAAACTAAGATCATGGCATCCGGTCCCTTTCCTTCATGTCAAATAGATGGGGAAAAAAAATGGAAACATTGACAGATTTTATTTTCTTGGGCTCCAAAATCATTGCGGACAGTGACTGCAGCCGTGAATTAGAAGATGCTTGCTCCTTGGAAGCAAAGCTATGACAAACTTAGACAACATATTAAAAAGCAGAGACATCACTTTGCTGACAAAAAGTCTGCATAATCAAAGCTATGGCTTTTCCAGCAGTCATGTACAGATGTGAGAATTGGACTGTAGAGATGGCTGAGGGCTGAAGAATAGATGCTTTCCAGTGCTGGTGCTGGAGAAGACTCTTGAGAGTTCCTTGGGCTGCAAGGAGATCAAACCAATCAATCCTAAAGGAAATCAGCCCTAAATATTCATTGGAAGGACTGATGCTAAAGCTGAAACTCCTGTATTTTGGCCATTTGATGCCCAGGGTCAACTCATTGAAGAGCCTGTTGCTGGGAAAGTGTGAAGCCAAAAGGAGAAGAGGACGGCAGAAGATGAGATGGTTAGATAGCATAACTGTCTCAATGGATGTGTATTTGAGCAATCTCTGGGAGACAGTGGAGGACAGAGGAACCTGGCATGCTACAGTCCATGGGCTGGCTCACAAAGAGTTGAACATGACTTAGTGACTGAACAACAACAATTCTGTTCTGTTGATTTGTGTGTGTGTGTGTGTGTGTGTGTGTGTGTTTTGATTTGTTTTTGTGCCAGTACCATACTGTCTTGATTACCTTAGCTTTGTGGTATTGTCTGAAGTGTGTGGAAGGGCTATGCTTTCAGCTTTGTTCGTTTTCTTCAGGACTTTTGGGAAATTCTGGGTCTTTCGTGGTTCCAATAAATTTTAGGATTATTTGTTCTGGTTCTGTGAAAAATGTCATGGATAATTTGATAGGAATTGCATTAAATCTGTAGATTCCTTTGGGCAGTATTGCTAAACTATATTAATTCTTCCAGTCTAAGAGCATGGGATATTTTTCCTTGAATCATCTTTGATTTCTTCTATCACTGTTTTATGTTTCTGTCTGTGTAAGTCTTTCGCTTCCTTGGTTAGGTTTATTCTTAAGTATTTTATTTTATTTTTTTTGGATGCAGTTTTAAATGCTTCTTAAATTTATCTTTCTGATATTTTGTTGTTAGTGTAAAGAAATGCAACAGATTTACGTATAATAATCTTATGTCATGCTACCTTCATTGACAAGCCTAATAGTTTTTATAGAGTCTTCAGGGTTTTCTATAGAGTCTGTCATGTTATCTGCATATAGTAACAATTTTACCTTTTCCCTTTTGATTTGGACACATTTTATTTCTTTTTATTGTATGATTGCTGTGGCTAGGACTTCCAGTACTGTGTTGAATAGAAGTGGTGAGAGTGGGCATTCTTGTCTTTTCCTAGAATTCAGTGAGAAAACTTTCACCTTTTTGCAATTTAGTATTATGTCAGCTATGAGTTTGCCATAAATGACTTTTATTATGTTGAAGTATGTTCCCTCTATACCCACTTTGGTGCGAGCTTTTTTCATGGACTGATGTTGAACTTTATCAAGTAATCCTCCTGCATCTATTGAGATGATCGTGTGGTTTTGTCTTTTCTTTTGTTGATGTGTTGTATCATGTTAATTTATTTGCATATGTTAAAATATCCTTATGACCCTTGCTATTTGGATATCCAGAGTGGATCAAGATGAATCCAACTTGATCGTGGTGTATGACTCTTTTTGTAAGTTGTTGGAGTCAGTTTGCTGATGTTTTGTTGAGGATTTTGGGGTCTATATTCATCAAAGATATTGGCCTGTAATTTTCCTTTTTGTCTCTGTAGGGTTTTGATATCAGGTTGATGGTGGCTTCATAGTATGACTTTGGGAGTTCTCTTTCCTTTTCAATCTTTTGAAAGAGTTTGAAAAAGATAGGTATAAGTTCTTCTTTGTGTGTTGGGTAGAATTCCCCAGTGAAGCCATCTGGTTATGTTTTCAGGCAGTTTTAAAATTACAGATTATATTTCTCTTCTGGTGATCAATTTGTTGAAATTATGTGTTTTTCTTGATTCAGCTTTGACAGGTTGCATGTTTCTAGAAACTTGTTCATGTCTTCTGGGTTTTCCATTTTGTTGGCACATAATTGTTCAAAATATTTTCTCATGGTATTTCATATTTCTGTAGTATTTGTTGTTTATTTTTCTCCTGTTTTATTTCTTATTTTGTTTATTTGGGTCCTCACAGTGTGAACCTGGACAGAGGTTTGTTGATTTTGGTTCTTGGTTTTATTGATTTTTTCCCTATTTTTTAAACCTCTATTTTATTTATTTCATCTCTGATCTTTATTATTTTCTTCCTTCTGCTGACTTTAGGTTTTATTCATTCTTCTTTTTCTAATTCTTTTAAGTGCTAGGTTAGGTTGTTTATTGAGATTTTTCTTGTTTTCTTGTTTTTTTTTTTTTTTTTTTTTTTTTTTTTTTTTTTTTAAGAAAGGGCTGTATTGCTATGAACTTCTCACTTAGAACTGCTCTTGCTGCCTGCCATATACTTTGTATGGTTGTGTTTTCATTGTTTGGTGCTTTGGTAGCATTAAAAATTTTTTCCTCTTGATTTCATTATTGACATTGGTTTTTCAGTATCTTGTTGCTAGTCTGGTTTTTCAGTATCTTGTTGCTAGTCTTCACGTAATCCAATGTTTTCTTATTTCTCTTTCTGTGGTTGATTTTTAGTTTCATGGCATTGTGGTTGGAAAAGATGCTTAAAATAATTACTATCCTCTTAAATTTGTTACAGCTTGTTTTGTGTCCTAGTATGTCATCTATCCTAGAGAATGTTACATGTGCAATTGAAAAGACTGCAAATCCTGTTTCTTTTGGATGTAGTTTCCTATAGATATTAAGCCTAGCTATTCTATTATGGCAGTTAGAAACGCTGCTGCCATACTGATTTTCTGTCTTGAAGACCTGCCGTTGATGAAAGTGGGATGCCCTACTATCAATGCATTCCCATCAGCTATTTCTATATGTCTGTTCGTATTTTTAAAAATACAATTGTGTGCTCCTATATTGGGTAAATACACATTAATGCGTGTTAGACCCTCCTCTTGTATTGATCCTTTTATCATGCTGTAGTGTCTTCCTTTATGGTCTTTGTTTTAAATTCTATTTTGTCTGATATGAGTATTGATATCCTTACTTTCTTGCTATTTCTATTTGCACTTTCCATCCATTCACTTTAAATCCATGTGTGTCTTTCTCCCTAAAGTGAATCTCCTGTAGGCGGCATATTGTAGCTTCTTGTTTTGTTATCGGATCTGCCACTTTATGTCTGTAATTGGAAAATTTAGTCCTTAGCATTTAAAGTAATTATCAGTAAGTATGTACTTATTGTCATTTTAAAGCCTGTTTTCCAGTTGATTTTGTACTTCTTCTTTGTTCCTTTCTTCTTTTTGCTTTTCCTTTTGTGTTTTTATTAAAAAATTAATTGAAATATAGTTGATTTACAACGTTGTGTTAGTTTCAGGTGTATAGCCATGTGATTCGGTTATACATATACATACATGTATATCACTTTGTCAACAAAGGTCCATACAGTCAAAGCTCTGGTTTCCCAGCCACTGTGGGATTGCCAGTATATTGTTTTCTTTTTTGTTTTTTTTTCAATTTGTCTTTCTGGGAATTCCCTGGTCCAGTGATTAGGACTCCATGCTGGGGACCTAGGTTCAATCCCTCATCAAGGAGCTAAGGTCCTGCAAGTCGTGTAACACGGCTAAATCAATAAATCTGTCTTTCTGTCTGCTGTTCTGATTGGGTGATTTCCATTATTCTCTCTTCTAGATTACTTGTTTGTTCTTCTGCTTTACTTAGTTTGGTATTTTTTGCATTTAGCTCAGTTTCACCTTGCTAATTGAGTGGTCTAATTTTGAGCAGTCTTTATAGTTTCCTGGCTTCCCTGGTGGCTCAGTCAGTAAAGAATCTGCCTGCCTGGTTCATGTTGATGTTTGACAAAAAACAACAAAATTCTGTAAAGCAATCACCCTTCAATTAAAAAAATAAATAACTTAAAAAGAATCTGCCTGAAATGCAGGAGACCCTAGTTCCTTGTCACAGTGACTTGCCTTTCTAACAGCAGTCTTTCTTAACTCCTTCATCACTTGTGATCTTCATTTTGAACTTGAGGTTTGATGGACTGGAGGCCCAGGCATTCCCTCCCAATCAAGTCTCTTGTTTTGTCAGCATGTGTGTCTCCTCAGACAATTAACTTCTGAGTATTAGGCAAGAGCCCTGGAGAAGGCAATGGCACCCCACTCCAATACTCTTGCCTGGAAAATCCCATGGACGGAGGAGCCTGGTAGGCTGCAGTCCAGGGGGTCACGAAGACTCGGACACGACTGAGAGACTTCCCTTTCACTTTTCACTTTCATGCAATGGAGAAGGAAATGGCAACCCACTCCAGTGTTCTTGCCTGGAGAATCCCAGGGATGGGGGAGCCTAGTGGGCTGCCGCCTATGGGGTCACACAGAGTCAGACACGACTAAAATGACTTAGCAGCAGCAGCAGCAGCAGCAGCAGCAGCAGCAGCAGCAGCAGCAGCAGCAGCAGGCAAGAGCCCAGTCTTGGGCCCTGGAAGGGGTTTACCTTCCTGCAATAGTTGACCACTGAACAACAGTCCTTGAAGTGGAAAATCTGAGTATAACTTTACAGATGTCCCTCTGTGTCCATGGCTCTGTATTGGCAGAGTCAACCAACTGTGGATTATGCAGCTCTGTAGTCTGTATTTATTGGAAAAAAAATCTGCCTATCTGCTCAGTCCAAATCTGAGTTGTTCAAGGGTCAACTGTAAGTTGAATTTGAAGATCAATTTGGGGAAGTTTGATAGCTTAACATTATTGGATCTTCTGATTCATGAATGTGGTATGTATTTCTATTAGTATTAGTCTCCTTTCATTTCTTTCTTTTGGTGGGGAGATCTAATTATCTTTATTCAACAACTCAGGAGTCAGACAGCATCCAATCTAGTAAATAGAGGGATGCTCGAGGAGTTGCTTAAAAAGGAAGGTTTTTATAGGTAGAAGGAAAGTAGGGAAGTAGGTATGAGCAAAAGAAAAGAAAGGGTTTTTTTTTTTTTTTTTAAGCCAAGCCATCTTCGCTTGGAGGGAAGGAAACAGAAGAGGTCTTTATCATGTTCAGTTCAGTTCAGTTCATTACAGTCGCTCAGTTGTGTCTGACTTTTTGTGACCCCGTGATTCACAGCACGCCAGGCCTCCCTGTCCATCACCAACTCCCGGAGTTCATTCAAACTCACGTCCATTGAGTCAGTGATGCCATCCAGCCATCTCATCCTCTGTCGTCCCCTTCTCCTCCTGCCCCCAATCCCTCCCAGCATCAAGGTCTTTTCCAATGAGTCAGTACTTCGCATGAGGTGGCCAAAGTACTGGAGTTTCAGCTTTAGCATCAGTCCTTCCAATGAACATCCAGGGCTGATCTCCTTCAGAATGGACTGGTTGGATCTCCTTGCAGTCCAAGGGACTCTCAAGAGTCTTCTCCAACACCACAGTTCAAAAGCATCAATTCTTCATCACTCAGCTTTCTTCACAGTCCAAGTCTCACACCCATACATGACCACTGGAAAAACCATAGCCTTGACTAGACGGATCTTTGTTGGCAAAATAACGTCTCTCCTTTTGAATATGCTTTATCTAGGTTGGTCATAACTTTCCTTCCAAGGAGTAAGCGTCTTTTAATTTCATGGCTGCAGTCACCATCTTCAGTGATTTTGGAGCCCCCCAAAATAAAGTCAGCCACTGTTTCCCCATCTATTTCCCATGAAGTGATGGGACCAGTAGACTACTGAAATTTCAGGTTACATATTTAAAATTCACTTTCCCAGCTCTTTTATGCCCAGTGAAGTCATGGCTCATGGTCTCAAGAAGCACCTGAAGTGTGTAACAGCTCCAAAGCATTGGATGCCGGATAAACTGACTGGTGTGTTTGCTTCTCATCCATTTATTGGTCCCCATGAGCTAAGGGAATGTCTCCTCCTAATGATTTTCCTAAGGAACAGACTTAAGTATGCTTTGACAGGAGATGAAATAAAGATTTGTATGCAGTGTTTCATTTAGATTGATGGCAAGGTCTGCACTGATATAAACTACTCTGCTGGATTTATGGATATCATTAGCATTGACAAGACTGGAGAGAGTTGTCATCTTTTGCTGTTCATTGCATTACACCAAAAGAGGCCAGGTATAAGTTGCACAAAGTGAGAAAGATCTTTGTGGGACAAAAGGAATTCTGCATCTGATGACCCATGATGTTTGCACCATCGGCCACCTTGAGTCCCTCATCACGGTGAATGACGCCATTCAAATTGATCTGGTGACTGGCAAGATTACTGATTTCATCTAATTTGACACTGGGAACCTGTGCATGGTTTCTGGAGGTGCTAACCTGGAAAGAATTGATATGATCACCAACTGCAAGAGACACCTTGATTCTTTTGTAGCTCATGAGAAAGATGCCAGTGGCAAGAACTTTGACACCGGATTTTCCAACATTTTCATTATTGGCAAAGGCAACACCGTGGATCTCTCTTCTCCACGGAAAGCGTGTCCACCTTACCATTGCTCAGGAGAGAGACAAGAGACTCATAGCCAAACAGCAGTGGATAAAATGACCTCTAGGTGACATGATTGGAAAAGTCTGTACTTAATTAAAGATACTGCCGCACAAAAACAATAAAATTTCATACCCCTAGGAGATGTTGAAACTGCAATGAGATTGTGGTTTGATGTTCTGGGAGCAAATCACTCCATTTTGTATTTATTTTATTTTTGAAATTTTATTAATTTTTTAACTGGTGGAAAATTGCTTTACAATTTTGTGTTGGTTTCTGCTGTACAACAGTGAGAATCAGTTATAATTATATACACACACAGACACACACGCACACACACACACACGTATCCCTTAGTTCATGAACCTCCCTTACTCCCTTCCCCCCTTCCCACCCCTGTAGGTCATCACAGAGTGCCAGGCTGGGCTCCCTGTGTTATTTAGCAACTACCCACTAACTATTTCACCTGTGATAGTGTCAACGCTACTTTTTCATTTTGTCCCACCCTTACCTTCTCCGACTGCATCCACAAGTCTGTTCTTTACCAGATTCATCAGTATCATTTTCTAGATTCCATATATATGCATGCTGCTGCTGCTGCTAAGTCACTTCAGTCGTGTCCGACTCTGTGTGACCCCATAGATGGCAGCCCACCTGGCTTCCCCGTCCCTGGGATTCTCCAGGCAAGAATGCTGGAGTGGGTTGCTATTTCCTTCAATGCATGAAAGTGAAAAGTGAAAGTGAAGTCGCTCAGTCGTGTCCGACTCTTTGAGACCCTATGGACTGCAGCCCACCAGGCTCCTCCGTCCATGGGATTTTCCAGGCAAGAGTACTGGAGTGGGGTGCCATCACCTTCATATGCATTAATATACTATAGTTGTTTTTCTCTTTCTGACTTACATTACTCTGTGTAATAGGCTCTAGGTGCATCTACCTTACCACAAATGACTCAGATTTGTTCCTTTTGTGCTCGAGTAATATTCTCTGGTACATTTATACGTACTGCTGCTGCTGCTAAGTCACTTCAGTCATGTCTGACTCTGTGCGACCCCATAGACGGCAGCCCACCGGGCTCCACCATCCCTGGGATTCTCCAGGCAAGAACACTGGAGTGGGTTGCCATTTCCTTCTCCAATGCATGAAAGTGAAGAGTGAAAGTGAAGTCGCTCAGTCGTGTCCGACTCTTAGCGACCCCATGGACTGCAGCCCACCAGGCTCCTCTGTCCATTGGATTTTCCAGGCAAGAGTACTGGGGTGGGGTGCCGTTGCCTTATACATACTACAACTTCTTTATCCATTCATTTGTCAATGGACATCTAGGTTGCTTCCATGTCCTGGCCACTGTAAATATTGCTGCAATGAGCACTGGGGTACATGAGTCTTTTATAATTATGTTTTTTTCAGAGTATATGCTCAATAGTGGGATTGATGGTCATGTGGTAGTATTATTCCTAGTTTTTAAAAGGAATCTCCATACTGTTTTCCCTAATGATTGTATCAGTTTGCATTCCCACTAACAGGGTCCCTTTTCTCCACATCCTTTCCAGGATTTATTGTTTGTAGATTTCTTGATGATGGCTTTTCTAACTGGTGTAAGATGATATCTCATCATAGATTTAATTATTAGTGTTAATCTTTTCACGTTACTGGCCATCTGTATGTCTTCTTTGGAGAAATGTCTGTTTAGGTCTTCTGCCCATTTTTTGATTGGGCTGTTTGTGTTTCTTATATTGCATGAGCTGCTTATATATTTTGGAGATTAACCTTTTGTCAGTTGCTTTGTTTGCAATTATTTTCTCCTATTCTGAGTGTTGTCTTTTCATCTTATTTAGTTTCCTTTGGTGTGTAAAAGCTTTTAAGTTTAACTAAGTCCTATCTATTTATTTTTGTTTTTATTTCCATTATTCTAGGTATGTCATAGAGAATCCTGCTACAGTTTATGTCAAATGGTATACTGCCCATGGTTTTCTCTAAGAGCTTTATAGTTTCCAGCCTTACATTTAAGTTTTTAATCCATTTTGAGTTTATTTTTGTGTATGGAATTAGGAAGTGTTCTAATTTCATTAAAAAAACCAACACATAGTGTTCAGTTTTCCCATCACCACTTGTTGAAGAGGCTGCCTTTTCTGCATTGTATATTCTTGCCTCCTTTGTCAAAGATAAGGTGCCCATATTTCTCCTTTCACACCAGTGCCATACTGTTTTGACGACTGTAGCTTTGTAGTATAATTTGAAGTCAGGGAGTTTGTTTCCATCTTTCTTTCTCAAGATTGCTTTGGCTACTCAGGGTCTTTGTATTTCCATACAAATTATGAATTTTTTTTGTTCTAGTTCTGTGAAAAATGCCACTGGTGATTTGACAGGGATTGCTCTCACTCCAGTGTTCTTGCCTGGAGAATCCCAGGAACAGGGGAGCCTGGTGGGCTGCTGTCTATGGGGTCACATAGCATCAGACACGACTGAAGTGACTTAGCAGCAGCGGCAGCACTGAATCTGTAGATTGTTATGGGAAGCATAGTAATTTTGACAGTATTGATTTTTCTAATCTAAGAATATGGTATCTCTCTCTTTGTGTTGTCTTTGATTTTTTTTTTCATCAGTGTATTATAGTTTTCTGTGTACAAGTCTTTTGTCTCTTTAAGTAGGTTTATTCCTAGGTATTTTGTTCTTTTGTTGAAATGGTAAACAGGATTGTCCCCTTAATTTATCTTTCTAATATTTTTATTGTTAGTGTATAGGAATGTAAAGGATTTCTATATTTTCTTCTTAACAATGTCAGTTATATCTTAAAAAAAATCAGTGTGCCTCTAGTTTTAATGTATGAAAGAAGGTCTCCTTTAATTTCTGTTAGCAGGGTTTTATAATTTTCAGTGTGACAGTCTTTAGTGTCTTTTGTTAGATGTGTTTCTATGTATCTAATGTTTTTTCATGCTATTATAAATTAAAAATTTTATATTCCAATTTTTATTGCTAGTATATAAAATGCAATTATTAATATTTCTGTTTTTGACCTTGTATCTGTGAGTTTGAGAAATTTGTTTTTTAATATTAGTAGTTTTTTGTAGACTCTTTAGGATTATCTATGCAGACCATCACATTTTCTATGAACAAAGGCAGTTTTATTGACTTCCTTCCAATGCTTTTGCCTTTTATTCATTTTGCATGCTTTCAAAGAATCCCCAGCATAATGTTCAGTAGAAGTTGTGAGCGTGGCATTCAGTATATCACTACTTAGTATGAGGCGAACTGTAGCTTTTCATAAGCAACAGTTATCAAACTGAAGAAATTCATTTTTATTTCTAGTGTGCTGAGAATTTAGGTCATGAATTGATGTTAAGTTTTGTCATTTTTTCCCTGTGCATCTATTAAAATAATTATATATGATTTTACTCATTTATTTCATTAACAGGATGAATTATAGATTCACTTTTGAATCAACATTCAAAAACTTGCATTTCTTAGACTCTACCTGGCCATGATTTACAGTCACTTTTATGTGTTGCCAGGATTCTATGTATTGATCTTCTATTGAGGACTTTTTGCTTCTGCATATGTGTGCATGCATGCATGCGTGTGTGTGTGCTCAGTGACTCAGTCATGTCTGACTCTGTGACCCATGGACGGTAGCCCGCCAAGATCCCCTGTCCCTGCGAATTTCCTCTCCAAAAAGAACACTGGTGTGGGTTGCCATTTCCTTCTCTAGGACATGTTCCCAACCCAGGGATTGAGCCCATGCCTCTTCTGTCTCCTGCATTGGAAGGTGGATTCTTTGTCACTGAGCCGACTGATAAGCGAGGAAGCCCACTAGGTCTGTAAGATTGATAGCTTTCGTACTTACATATTTGATAGGTCGTACCAGTGAAATCTATGTCTTTGCATTGATCACTGAGGAAGGCTTTCTTATCTCTCCTTGCTATTCTTTGGAATAGAATGGAAAAGACTAGAGACTCTTCAAGAAAATCAGAGATACCAAGGGAGTATTTCATGTGAAGATGGGAACAATAAAGGACAGAAACGGTATGGACCTAACAGAAGCAGAAGATACTAAGAAGACGTGACACCAAAACACAGAAGAACTATAGAAAAAAGATCTCCATGACCCAGATAACCACGATGGTGTGGTCACTCACCTAAGCCAGACATCCTGGAATACGAAGTTACGTTGGCCTAAGAAGCATCACTATGAACAAAGCTAGTGGAGGTGATGGAATTCCAGTGGAGCTATTTCAAATCCTGAAAGATGATGCTGTGAAAGTGCTGCACTCAATATGCCAGCAAATTTGGAAAACTCAGCAGTGGCCACAGGACTAGAAAAGGTCAGTTTTCATTCCGATCCCAAAGAAAGGCAATACGAAGGAATACTCAAACTATCGCACAATTGCACTCATCTCACTGCTAGCAAAATAATGCTCAAAATTCTCCAAGTCAGGCTTCAATAGCATATGAACCGTGAACTTCCAGATGTTCAAGCTGGATTTAGAAAAGGCAGAGGAACCAGAGATCAAGTTGCCAACATCTGTTGGATCATCGAAAAAGCAAGAGAGCTCCAGAGAAACATCTACTTCTGCTTTACTGACTATCCCAAAGCCTTTGACTGTGTGGATGACAATCAACTGTGGAAAATTCTGAAACAGATGGGAATACCAGACCACCTGACCTGCATTCTGAGAAATCTGAATGCAGGTCAAGAAGCAACAGTTAGAACTGGACATGGAACAATGGACTGGTTCCATATTGGGAAAGGAGTAGATCAAGGCTGTATATTGTCACCCTACTTCTTTAACTTTTATGAAGAGTACATCATATGAAATGCTAGGCTGGATGAAGCACAAGCTTGAATCAAGATTGTTGGGAGAAGCATCAATAACCTCTGATATGCAGATGACATCACCCTTATGGCAGAAAATGAAGAAGAACTAAAGAGCTTCTTGATGAAAGTGAAAGAGGAGAATGAAAAAGTCTACTTAAAACTCAACATTCAAAAAACTAAGATCATGGCATCCGGTCCCATCACTCAGTTCAGTTCAGTTCAGTCACTCAGTTGTATCTAACTCTACAACCCCATGAATTGCAGCACGCCAGGCCTCTCTGTCCATCACCAACTCCCGGAGTTCCTTCAGACTCACGTCCATCGAGTCCGTGATGCCATCCAGCCATCTCATCCTCTGTCGTCCCCTTCTCCTCCTGCCCCCAATGCCTCCCAGCATCAGAGTCTTTTCCAATGAGTCAACTCTTCGCATGAGGTGGCCAAAGTACTGGAGTTTCAGCTTTAGCATCATTCCTTCCAAAGAACACCCAGGGCTGATCTCCTTCAGAATGGACTGGTTGGATCTCCTTGCAGTCCAAGGGACTCTCAAGAGTCTTCTCCAACACCACAGTTCAAAAGCATCAATTCTTCAGCACTCAGCCTTCTTCACAGTCCAACTTTCACATCCATACATGACCACTGGAAAAACCATAGCCTTGACTAGACAGACCTTTGTTGGCAAAGTAATGTCTCTGCTTTTGAATATGCTGTCTAGGTTGGTCATAACTTTTCTTCCAAGGAGTAAGCGTCTTTTAATTTCATTGCTGCAATCACCATCTTCAGTGATTTTGGAGCCCCCCAAAATAAAGTCTGACACTGTTTCCACTGTTTCCCCATCTATTTCTCATGAAGTGATGGGACCAGATGCCATGATCTTCGTTTTCTGAATGTTGAGCTTTAAGCCAGCTTTTTCACTCTCCACTTTCACTTTCATCAGGAGGCTTTTTAGTTCCTCTTCACTCTCTGCTATAAGGGTGGTGTCATCTGCATATCTGAAGTTATTGATACTTCTCCCAGCAATCTTGATTCCAGCTTCTGCTTCTTCCAGCCCAGCATTTCTCATGATGTACTCTGTATATAAGTTAAATAAGCAGGGTGACAATATACAGCCCTGACATACTACTTTTCCTATTGGAACCAGTCTGTTGTTCCATGTCCAGTTCTAACTGTTGCTTCCTGACCTGCATATAGGTTTCTCAAGAGGCAGGTCAGGTGGTCTGGTATTCCCATCTGTTTCAGAATTTTCCACAGTTTCTTGTGATCCACACAGTCAAAGCCTTTGGCATAGTCAATAAAGCAGAAGTAGATGTGTTTCTGGAACTCTCTTGCTTTTTCGATGATCCAGCGGATGTTGGCAATTTGATCTCTGGTTCCTCTGCCTTTTCTAAAACCAGCTTGAACATCTGGAAGTTCACGGTTCATGTATTGCTGAAGCTTAGCTTGGAGAATTTTGAGCATTACTTTACTGGCGTGTGAGATGAATGCAATTGTGCGGTAGTTTGAGCATTCTTTGGCATTGCCTTTCTTTGGGATCGGAATGAAAACTGACTTTTTCTAGTCCTGTGGCCACTGCTGAGTTTTCCAAATTTGCTGGCATATTGAGTGCAGCACTTTCACAGCATCATCTTTCAGGATTTAAAATAGCTCTACTGGAATTCCATCACCTCGGCTAGCTTTGTTTGTAGTGATGCTTTCTAAGGCCCACTTGACTTCACATTCCAGGATGTCTGGCTCTAGGTGAGTGATCACACCATCGTGATTATCTGGGTCATGAAGATCTTTTTTTTACAGTTCTTCTATGTATTCTTGCCACCTCTTCTTAATATCTTCTGCTTCTGTTAGGTCCATACCATTTTTGTCCTTTATCAAGCCCATCTTTGCATGAAATGTTCCCTTGGTGTCTCTAATTTTCTTGAAGAGATCTCTAGTCTTTTCCATTCTGTTGTTTTCCTCTATTTCTTTGCATTGATCACTGAGGAAGGCTTTCTTATCTCTTCTTGCTATTCTTTGGAACTCTGCATTCAGATGCTTATATCTTTGCTTTTCTCCTTTGCTTTTCACTTCTCTTCTATTCACAGCTATTTGTAAGGCCTCCCCAGACAGCCATGTTGCTTTTTTGCATTTCTTTTCCATGGGGATGGGCTTGATCCCTGTCTCCTGTACACTCTCACGAACCTCTGTCCATAATTCATCAGGCACTCTATCTATCAGATCTAGTCCCTTAAATCTATTTCTCACTCCCACTGTATAATTATAAAGGATTTGATTTAGGTCATACCTGAATGTCTAGTGGGTTTTCTACTTTCTTCAATTTAAGTCTGAATTTGGCAATAAGGAGTTCATGATCTGAGCCACAGTCAGCTTCCGGTCTTGCTTTTGTAGTAGTAGTCCCACCACTACATGGCAAATAGATGGGGAAACAATAGAAACAGTGGCAGTCTTTATTTTTTTGGGCTCTAAGATCACCACAGATGGTGACTGTAGCCATGAAATTCAAAATTCCTTGGAAGAAAAGCTATGACCAACCTAGACAGCTGAGACATTACTTTGACCACAAAGGTCTGTCTAGTCAAAGCTATGGTTTCTCCAGTAGTCATGTATGGGTGTGAGAGTTGGACCATGAAGAAAGCTGAGCGCCAAAGAACTGATGTTTTTGGACTCTGGTGTTGGAGAAGACTCTTGAGAGTTCCTTGAATGGCAAGGAGATCCAACCAGTCCATCCTAAAGAAAATCCACCTTGAATATTCATTGGAAGCACTGATGCCAAAGCTAAAACTCCAATACTCTGGCCACCTGATGTGAAGAACTGACTCATTGGACAAGACCCTGATGCTGGGAAAGATTGAAGGCAGGAGGAGAAGGGGATGACAGAGGGTGAGATGGTTGGATGGCATCACCAACTTGATGGACATGAGTTTGAGCAAGCTCCAGGAGTTGGTGATGGACAGGGAAGCCTGGTGTGCTGCAGTCCATGGGGTCGCAAAGAGTCAGACATGATTGAGGGGCTGAACTAAACTGAACCACTGAAATCATCTAGGCCTTCAGTTTTTTTGTGTGTGTTTTTGTTTTTGTTGTTGTTGTTGTTTTTTTTTTTTTTGCGGGGTGGGGGGTAGTTTTTGGTTATGGTTATTTAATAGATTTAGGTTGTGGTAGAGGCTCTCCAAACTGGGATGCCATCCATTTCTTACCCTTTGTGTGCATTCCTTTGTATACATCTCCCTGTCTTGAGGCTGCTGCTGCTGCTGCTAAGTCGCTTCAGTCTAGTGTGGTCTTAAGACTTTGATGAATAGGATATGGGAAAATGAAAGTCAGTTTAAGTTCTGTCCCTTAGGAGCCTCGGCAGCTCATGCTTTCCCTCTTGAAGTCAGCCACAATAGAGAAAATATGACTGCTCTGAGGCTGCATGGTTAACAGGGAATTCAAGAGAAGGAGCACTAGGTACCAGACATGTGAGTAATGCATCCGTGGACTTTCCAGCGTGGCCCATCTGCCAACTGAGAGAAGCAGGCTGAGTCATCCCAGCCAACATCACTGGATGGGGAGAACCTAACTGAAGTCAATTAATTCAGCAGCTACAAAATGATTGTTGCTTTTGTTTTTTAAACTGCTAAGTTTTGGGACTGGCTGTGAAGCAATAGGACACTAAAAAATAGAGCTGTTCATATTGTCTCTTTTTTCACGTGTGTTGTTTTTGGTAGATTTGTTTCAAGGAATTTGTCCATTTCATCTAAAAGCTTGAGTTTATTATTTTAAAGTTGTTTATAATAATTCTTTATACTTTATATCTATTGGCTCTGTAGTGATGTCTTATCTTCCATTTTGGATATTTGTAAGTTTTTCTTTTTTTCTTGATTAGTTTTGCTGGGTTTTAAAAGTTTTTTATTAATCATTTCAAAGAGTTATCTTTTGGCTTTATTATTTTTTATTTATTTGCTTGTTTTTATTTAATTGACTTTGGTTTTTATTATTTCTTTCCTTCTACTCATTGTGGGATTAATGTGGTCTCATTTTTAGACTGGTAAAGTGTAAATTTGAGCTATTAATTTTTAATCTTGGTTTTTTTTTAATTATAGACTTCTATGATTGAATATTTCCTTGTAGGCACTGCTTTAAGTTCATTCCATAAAATTTGTTACTTTTTATTTTCATCATCATTCAGTTAAAATATTTTCTAATTTCCCTACTAATTTTTTGTCATGAGTTATTTGGTCAGGAAGATCCGCTGGAGAAGGGATAGGCTACCTATTCCAGTATCTGTGGGCTTCCCTTGTGGCTCAGCTGGTAAAGAATCTGCCCGCAATGTGGGAGACCTGGGTTCGATCCCTGGGTTGAGAAGATCACTCGGAGAAAAGAAAGGTTACCCACTCCAGTATTCTGGTCTGGAGAATTCCATGGGCTGTATAGTCCAAGGGGTCGCAAAGAGTCTGACATGACTGAGCAACTTTCACTTTCATTTAGAAGAATGTCTACTTTTCAAATATTTAGGAGGATTTTCTAGATAGCTATTGTTCTTGACTTTTAATTTAATTCCATTATGCTCAGAAAACATACTATAAGATTTTAATCTTTTGCACTTTATTGAGACTTATGACTCAGTATATGGTCTATTTCGGTAAGTGTTCATGTGCATTTGAACAAAAATGTGTATTTTAAAATCGTTCAGGGAGATATTCTGAAAATGTCAGTAAGAGCAAGATTGTTGATAATATGGCTCAGATCTTTTATATTACTATTTCTTTTTTTTGTCTCCTCATTCTGTAAATTACTGAGGTAGAGATGCCAAAATCTCCAGTCATGATTGGCAAATTTTTTATTTTTCTCATTTTGTTACTCAGTTTTTGATTTATGAATTTTGAAGTTCAGTTATTAGGTACAAAATTAAGATTTTAATGATTTCCTGCTGAGTTAACTCTTGTGGTATTATGAAATGTCTCCCTTTATCTGTGGAAATGCTTTGCCTTGAAGTCTGCCTTGTTTTATTTTAATGTAACCATACCAGTTTTCTTATTCTTACTATTTTCATACTTTTCCATCCTTTTATCTTTAATCTGTGCTTTATATTTCACATTTATGTAGTTTGGCATTTTTTTTTATTTATTAAAATTTGTACTTATTTACTTATTTTTGGCTGCACTGGGTCTTCACTGCCCAGTGAGGCCTCTCTCTAGTTGTGGTGTGCGGGCTTCTCTTGTTACCCAGCACAGGCGCTAGGTGCTCAGGCTTCAGTAGTTGAAGCACATGGGCTCAGTAGTTGTGGCATGCAGGCTCTAGAGTGTGGGCTCAGTAGTTGTGGTGTATGGGCTTGCTTGCCTTGCAACATGTGAAATCTTCCCAGACTGGGGATTGAATCTTGCATTGGCAGGAAGATTCTTATCCACTGGATTACCAGGGAAGTCTGGGCATCGTTTTTACTGTAAAGTAAAATAAATAACTTTAATAAGTAAATTAAATAAATTTATTAAAATAAATAATTAAAGAGTCTACTCTGATAACCATTTCCTTTTAATTACAGTATTCAGCTCAGTTTTACTAAATTATATAGTGAGCTGTAAGTATGACATGTAATTATTTGGTTATTTGTCCCATCTGCTTTGTGTTCTTCCTCTTTTGTGCTTTCTTTTGGATTAATTGAATACTTTGTATTCTTTTTTTCCTCTTCTTTATTGGCATCAAAGCTATTTTTATTTTTCTTTTTGTTAGTTATTTAAGGATTATGTTATTAATTCATCACAGTCTAATTATAATTAATATTGTTTCACTTCTCACATTGTTATTCACACTTAACAAATATGAGGAACTAATAGCAGTATGTGAGGAGACAGCATATTAGCCAAGATAGCGTGCGTATTCAGGCTCTTTCACCGCACATTTTGTAAATAATGACTATGTAACAGCTGAGATCGTCTGTAGCTCTGCGCATGCACGTCACGAGATCCTTGCTTAGTCACGGGTTGGGGGCTCTGAAGTGAAGTGAAGTGGCTAAGTCGTGTCTGACTCCTTGCGACCCCATGGGCTGTAGCCTACCAGGCTCCTCTGTCCATGGGATTTTCCAGGCAATAGTCCTGGAGTGGATTGCCATTTCCTTCTCCAGGGGATCTTCCCAACCCAGGGATCGAACCCAGGTCTCCCGCATTGTGGACAGACGCTTTACCGTCTGAGCCACCTTAAGTCTCATATATATGTGAGCTCCACTTAAAAGGCGGAGGTGTTGTTGTTGCTACATGGCTGTGTCTGTTGGGTCAGCCACCAGAGGAGAGAACTGTGGAACGGGTGCTGCGTCAGCCAGGAGAGAATACTGTTACGGCTGCTGTGTCAGCCGGGAGAGAGGTTGCGTTGTGTTAGGTTATGCGATGGCTGTGCTCCACCAGCCAGAAGAGAATAAATGTGTCTCCAGTTCCTACAGCTCCTCAAGCCTTCTTCCAGCCTCTGAGCTCGCGTCTTGCCTACCCTGGGTTCAGCAAACAGTGCGGACAGTGTAAACAGCAAGACAAATGGCGTCATGAACAGGATGAAGAGCAATGCACAGCCTAACTTCATTTTCTTCTCCATCCTTTGTGATGTAGCCATAATTTTAATTTATGTATAGTATCAGTTCAGTTCAGTTCAGTCGCTCAGTCATGTCCGACTCTTTGCTACCCCATGAATCGCAGCACGCCAGGCCTCCCTGTCCATCACCAACTCCCGGAGTTCCTTCAGACTCACATCCATCGAGTCCATGATGCCATCCAGCCATCTCATCCTCTGTCGTCCCCTTCTCCTCCTGCCCCCAATCTCTCCCAGCATCAGAGTCTTTTCCAATGAGTCAACTCTTCCCATGAGGTGGCCAAAGTACTGGAGTTTCAGCTTTAGCGTCATTCCTTACAAAGAAATCCCAGGGCTGATCTCCTTCAGAATGGGCTGGTTGGATCTCCTTGCAGTCCAAGGGACTCTCAAGACTCTTCTCCAACACCACAGTTCAAAAGCATCAATTCTTTGGTGCTCAGCTTCCTTCACAGTCCAACTCTCACATCCATACATGACCACTGGAAAAACCATAGTATAGATCTCAATTTATAATGTTACTATTTTCACTTTTAATGGGCATTTGTCTTTTAAGTAAATGAAGGGGAAATCTAGTTTTAAATTTACATGTAACATTTTCAGTGTTTGTCATTTTTTCCTGTAGATCTGTTTCTATTTGGTATCATTTATCTTTAGCCTAAGAACTCTTTTCAGTAGGTCTTATAGTGCATATCTGCTGGCAACCATTTCTTTCAACTTTAAAAAAGTCTGAAATGTCTTTATTTTGCTCTCCTTTTAAAGAATATTTTTGTTGGATAAAAATTCTTGGAATACAATTTTTTCTTTCTTCATTTCAGTGTTATTCTGTGACCTTCTGGTCTCCGTCGTTTCAACGAGAAGATAATTGTCTTTGTGTCTTTTCTCTCATGTATTTATGTAGTCATTTTTCTCTTGTTGCTTTCAAAGGTTTTTCTTCATCTTTGGTTTTCAGCAGTTTGATTATAATGTACTTACTTGTGCTTCTCATTGTATTTAGCCTGCTTGGGGGTTCACTTAGTTTCTTGATTTGGCAAGTTAATGTTTTTCAATGCATTTAAGAAAATTTCAATCACTGTTTGTTTTTTTTTTTGAACATTTCTTTCTTGTTCTCTCTTTGCTTTCCTCTGAGAGCTGAATTGGACTTAAGTTAGACTGTTTAACATTGTCCCACAGGTCACTGGGACTTTGTTCATGTTTTTAAATTTTTATTATTTATTTATTTATTTTTTACTTTATTTTACTTTACAATACTGTATTGGTTTTGCCATACATCAACATGAATCCGCCACAGGTGTACACGTGTTCCCAATTCTGAACCCCTCTCCCATCTCCCTCCCCATACCATCTCTCTGGAAAAAATATTTTTTCTTCAGAGTGGAAATTGTTATGAATCTGTCTCTAGTTCACTTTTTTTTTCCTCTTGCCATCTTAAATTTGCTTTTAAGCCAATCTAGTAAATTTTTGATTTCTGATATTTTCTTTTCAGTGATAGAATTTCCATCTGCTTCTCTTTCATAATTTCTGTTTCTCTGTGGACTTCTCATATGGTCACTCATTAGGACTATATTTTTCTTTAAGTTTTTAGCATAATTCTAATAGCTTTAAAGAAAATCCTTGTGTGCTGATTCCAATATCTGGATCATCTCAGAATCTGTTTGTAACTGCGTTTAAAAAAAACATTATGAGTCATGTTTTTTCATTTCTTTGCATGCTTAGTAATTTTTTTTTTACTGTATTCCCAAACATTGTAAATTATGCATTTTAAGGAATCTGGCTTTTTTTTTTTAATATATATAAGAGTTTTGAGTTTTGTTCTGGCAGACAATTAACAAGGCTTAGTTTTAGGCTTTGCTAGGGCAAAGATTGTTGTGTTCATCTATTACTGTGTGATAAATTACCCCAAAACTTAGCAGTTAAAAACATTTATTATCACACCATTTCTGAAGATCAGGAATCTGGGAGTGACTTGGCTTCATGGTTCTGGCTCAGGAACTCTTTATGAGGTTGCAGTGAGCCATCATTTGGGGCTATAGTCATCTAAAACTCCAATATAGTTGCAAAATATGCTTTCAAGAGTACTCACGTGCTTATTGGCAGATCTGTTCTCATTTCTGGCTATGACAGAGACCTCTGTCCTGCTTCATCTGAGCTTTTCCATATGGGTGGGTGGGAACTAGACAAAGGTATGAATAATAGGAGGCGAGGATCACTGGGGAGGCTAGCTACTAGCTTTTGCAAAGATCTAGAGTAGCACTTGGAGAAGGCGATGGCAACCCACTCCAGTACTCTTGCCTGGAAAAATCCCATGGATGAAGGAGCCTGGTAGGCTGCAGTCCACGGGGTCGCTAGGAGTTGGACAAGACTGAGCGACTTCACTTTCACTTTTCACTTTCATGCATTGGAGAAGGAAATGGCAACCCACTCCAGTGTTCTTGCCTGGAGAATCCCAGGGACGGGGGAGCCTGGTGGGCTGCCATCTCTGGGGTCACACAGAGTTGGACATGACTGAAGCGACTTAGCAGCAGCAGCAGCAGCAGCAGAGTAGCGCTTATTCTAGGGTGGGGTTTCTCAACCTTGACACTATTGGCATTTTTAGGCTGGAAAATTCTTCGTCGTGTGTGATTATCTTGTGAACTGTGAGATGGTTAGCAATATCCCTGGCTCTGCACACTAGATGGCAGTAGTACTTTCCATCCCCTGGAGAAGGAAATGGCAAGGCACTCCAGTACTCTTGCCTGAAAAATCCCATGGACGGAGGAGCCTGGTGGGCTATGGTCCAAAGGGTGGCAGTAAGTTGGACGAGGCTGAGCAACTAAGTACACACAGCACCAGTATGTCTCATCGTGACAGTCAAAAAAAGATCTCTAGGCTTTGCCAGATGTTCTTTGAGGGAGGAGAAAAAGCACCTCACCCTTCCAATTTGGAACCACTTCTTTAGGACGCGAATCTTACTTGTGAGATGTTGGAATAAATATTGTGTCTCAGATGAATGCCTTAATGAGGTCTCTTTCATCTGGTTGGACCAGAGCTCCAGCGTCTGCTGAAAGAAAGTGAAGTCACTCAGTCGTGTCCGACTCTTTGTGACCCCATGGACTGTAGCCTACCTGGCTCCTCCATCCATGGGATTCTCCAGGCAAGAGTACTGGAATGGGGTGCCATTTTCTTCTCCAGGGGATCCCCGACCCTGAGATCAAACCCTGGTCTCCCTCATTCCAGGTGGATGCTTTCACCTGTGAGCACCGGGGAAGCCAGTGTCTGCTAGTGTGACGTTTAGTATCTCGGCTCTGCTTTCAGCCATGTCAACTGCTTTCTGCAGGGTTTTTCGGTCTTTCTCCGTACATGTGAAGCCAAGCTCTCAGCCAGTTCCCTTCTCTATGTTGCTCAAATCTTTACATTCTAGGTGTTTCAATGGCTCTAAATAACCTCTGCCTTTTCAACTCAGCATTTGTGCTCCCTCTGGTAGAAGAGATCGGGCTCCTTCTTTTTTGTGGTTAGGAAATTGTCCTAGGCCAGGCAGTGCTTGGGGCTCACCTGATGTGCTTCCTTCTCTTAGAGTTGCAATCCTGAGCTGGCTACAACAAACTTCACAGCATTTTCCTTATGTATTTTGTTCCATTAAATCTGTTTAAGTAAAGTAATTAACCTCCAATTAAAATAAATAAATTTATTTAAAAAATCTGTTTAAGGCAGAATGGCAAGTGTGATGGCAATTATTTCATCATGATTGAAGGTGGACGGTACCAACACAGTGTGGTGGTTGTTGTTTTTAAATGAACCAACGTTAAAAAATCAGAAAATTTTATTGTTCTGGAGAATCATATCTGTCTGCTTGGAACGGACAAACGGCAGTATTTATCCAGGCTGATGGTTGCCGTTCATCTTCACATTTTTGCTGTTGGTTTTTTCATTTCTATGAATCCAAGTGCCTCCGCCCATGCCTCTTACAAAAATGGAAAGATATGCTGAGTGGACAGTGTGGTTTTTCTCACACATGTCAAACCTCACTTGTTTCTGTCATCCACACTTGAGTTGGTGACCCCTCTTCCTGAAATTTAAGGGGCGATGAGATCCAGGGGAAGAGAACATTCTGGTGTCATCGTTTTGTCCATAAATAAAGCTCAGAGGCTGTTTGATTCAAGCCAGCACATCTCCCATGAATTCACTGGGCTGGGGTTAGCCACAGGGCCACCACCAGGCAATTGTATGGACAGACTTCCTGAGGGGTTGGCTCTGATGTGGTTGTCTGAGTCTACTCAGAAGGTATTCATTTTCCCAAGGGCTCTGGGAAAAGACCCTTCAGTAGCAAGTTACTGAAGGAAAACTCAAAGGGAGAAGAACTGTGCTTTACACACAGAAGGGTCACCTTCTGATTCAGATCCCATCCCACTGTGTTCTGACAAAGCAAGAACAGCCTTTATCCTAAATGGAGATCACGTGGCTTATTTCCTGAGGGGACCCTGAGCACGAAATCAGAACAACCATCGTTGAATCCATAAAAGCAGGAAGAACCTTGAACTGTACTTAAGTTGGGTTTGCACACTGGAATGCCTAGAGGGGCCAGATATGCAACATAAATGAATCAAGCTAGATACTGAACAAAATAGAGTGGAGGGCTCTGTGGCCAGTGGAGACCACATTCTCTGGTCAAGCAATCCATTTCCAGAAGCTTAAAAACATGGAACCAGTGAAAGAAAGCCACGTGTGGGTTTGCCTATGGACTACAAGCTTACAGACCTGGTTCACATTCTTTATTGGTTCAGAGAAAGATGTGCGTGCTTAGTTGCCCAGTCGTGTCTGACACTTGGCAATCACGTGGACTACAGCCTGTTAGACTCTTCTGTCCATGGGGATTCTCCAGGCAAGAATACTGGAGTGGGTTGCCATGCCCTTCTCCAGGGAATCTTCCTGACCCAGGGATCCAACCCAGCTCTCCTGCACTGTGGGCTTTCATTCTTTAGACTGATCCACCAGGGAAGATCCAGGGAAAGACACCATTGCCTGTTTTCCCTGGGGGCATCACACATCTTTCAAGCTGGGCACAGTATGGAGGAGGCTAGTCTCAGTGCCTTGGGCCACCTCTTGGGGGTTGAGGTTGGGCCCCAGTGCAAAGAGCTCAGTGTGGCCTTCATGGTCTGGGCTTGATGGTTATTCTGAGCCGCCTCCTGACTAAGGAGTCCTTCCCCTCATGCACCGTCTGTAGGGCCCTAGGGAACACACTCTTCTGAGAACTTTTCTGTTGGGTTGGAGTTGTCTGGGGCTCAGTGACTGCGGGGCTGGGGAGGGGAGGGAAGGAGCTCCAGGCCAGCCAGCCATTCACCCTGGACTGACGCTTTTCTTCAGGTCACCCTGGTGGGCCCGACCCTAACCTGCCCAGCTGCGGCACACACCAGTGCTCCAGTTCTGGGTTGCCTATGGGGCCAGGAGGAGCAGTCACTCTGAAAGCCCTTCCCCCCGTTCCTTGGCCACAGCAAGCGGACCTCCCAACTCTGCAGCCATCTCTCCTGCGCGCGCAGTCGGAAATGCGCTCTTGTCCCTGAAGTCTCACTTCAGTTCTTTGCGTGCAGAGGTGTCCCCACTTCTGCAAAGTGTCCCCAGCAGGGCTGGGATAGAGCTTGTGGACCAGGCCAGTTTTTCATCCTCCCCACCTGATTGGTTACCTTACAGTGTCTTCCTGGCTTCTCCAAATCTTTCTAGGTGTTCATGAGAAAAATGTGTACATTTGTCTTTTATATTATATATATATATATAAAATTTGAACCATGGAGTAAATATTTACTTTATGAGGAAAATGGCTTAGGTATAGTCGATAGGCATACCTGCTCAGTTGTGTCTGAATCTTTGAGACTCCATGGACTATAACTCACCAGACTCTGCTATCCATGGAATTTTCCAGGCAAGAATACTTGAGTGGGTTGCCATTTCCTACTCCACACTTAGTCAGTAAACACTTCTAAATACTATCTTCAAAGCTGCAGTTGAAAAAGTGATCATTAATTTCTTTAATAGATGGTGACATTGGCATAAATGAAGTTAAATATTATATTTTTAAATAAAGTGCTGATCTTAATTATTTTACCAGGTTCAGAAAAACACTCCAATACTTACATATGATTTTTAAAAACTATCATAAAACTAGGAATAGATAGGAGCTTCTTTACCTTCATAACAATTACTATATTTCAAAAGCCTACAGCAGACAAGATACTTGGGGATAGCATTTGTGCTGAAGCAAGGCCTGGTGATAAGGACCATACTGCCCCCACTGTTGACACCGTATTTGGGGTTTTGGCAACAATACTCTCTGGAATGGAAATGACATAATACCTGTCAGAATTGGAAGGAAAGAGATTAAATCCTCATTACAAGGAGGGAATAACATTACATATATATTAAACTCAATCCAATCAACAGACCAAATAATAGAACCAACAAGTCACTTAAACAAATTTTCATAATCAGCTTACAGACACCAACAGCCTCCTGCAATATCAGCAACAACCACCTAAAAAATAAGTCCCAGTGGCCATGTTGAGATGCTGGGAAGCTGGTACATCTGGATAAAGCATGAAACTCTCTCCCTACACATCCCCTAAAGTATCTATTCCATTCAATTGTTCCGGAGTTGTGTCCTTTATAATAAACTAATAAACTGACTGAAGGGAAAGCCTGTAAATATTTTTTCTAAAGCATGGAGTTCTGTTTTTATTGATTCAATTTTGGAGTGGAAAATATAGAAGGCTCCTTGGTTTACACCTAATTTTGTTAGAGAGTCAGTACCTAAAGGTCTATTAAAACTCCAGGTTTTGAAGCAACAGCAGAATTACCCCCAGACTACAAATTTATAGGGTTCTCTTCAAACAATCCCAAAACAGCTAGCTACTAGCCAAACCCTCAACTGGTCCTGTCCAACAATGAGACATTATCAACCAAACAAATTATCTTTACTGAAAAACAATTGAGGAAATGTATACGCAGCAAATGTATTGGAAAAATATTGCTATTCAAAAATGCCACAAAATGCTTTATAGGAACAAATTCTTACTGAAAAATGATCAAGAAATTTTACAAAGTCACCATTTTCAACGGCAAAAAAAAGCATCCTGAAGTCGACCTAACAAAGAATATAGAGGACTTTCCTGTAAAAAAAAAATGGAAACTTCTAGTATATGACACAAAAGGAGAGATTACTGTGTGTATAGGTGAGATTTCTTACTGTTAAAAAGCTCTCAAGTCTCTCAGATTCATATAGGCATTATGTGCAATCCAGATCAAAATTTCAGCTGGAATTATTGAGGAAATCAACAAACTCATTGCCAAATGTATATGGAAGAATCAAGGAAAAAGAAGAGGTAAGTCACTCCAAGCCAAGATCATGTAGGTCTTTCCACGATTTCTCATGTGATAAGGTTTCCAGACCCTACATCATGCTAGCTCTGCACCTTAGCATGTACTCCAGTTTATCAAAATTGTTCATAAATTGCTGTTGTTTAGTCATTAAGTGGTGTCTAACTTTTTGCGACCCCATGGACTGTTGCGTGCCAGGCTTCCCTGTCCTCCACAATCAAGTATCAAATTCAGTCCCATTATGATCACCACAAGGTGGAGGAGGGCCATGAGCCCCAAACTAGGTGCCCTGGAGGGAAAGAAATGACAGAAGCCTTGGAGGCTGGGAGATGCGGTGGGACGCCCTCCCCCCAGCTTTGACCCAGTGTCCATCTGCCATCAGTCTACATTCCAAGGAAGTAAATTTAGCAACCTTACCATTTTCATCCCTTCTTTTCTTTCACATTTAATCCTTTCCCACTTTTTGTCTCCACATATTACGTGACTCTTTCCAGCTTCTTTATTTTTGAAAGACGAGGAAATATAAAAGCAAAAAAAGGAAGTGAATGAGAAAGGAATCTGAGCAGGTATGAAAAAGTTTTTCATTTCTTGTTTTAGAAAAAAGAAATTAGGCAAACAGGGTGTTTCCAATTATTAAATAAACAACCAATCTAGTTTGCTAATTAGACTTCTTCAAGGACACCATGAAAGGCCAAATGGAAGAACACAGAACTCTTTGCATATGAAAAGAACACACCTGCCTACCACCCAGTGAAGCCAGGAAAAGTCAGGCGAGGGGAGGAACTTCTGGAGAATTCCTGGCTGGGAAAAACCCTGCTTGGGCAGAGCAAGGACTGTTGAGGAGAGAGAGAAGGCTTGCAGGGTAACAGCACTTTCCTCAAGGTCCCTGGCCCTCTGCCGCACTTGCTGAACCAGGTGAAGATTGAGACACGTTAACCCAGATATTCATGGTATCTTGAATCAAGAATTTGACAACTAAGTCTAGTAGGTCTCAACTGTTGTAGACAAGTAATAAATCAGAATGTTTGTCAAAACAAAAAAACAAAAGAAGAGGTAACTTGATCTTTCAAAACTTCTCTGTCACGGCATGTCCTGGAGGTTATGGTCCTGGTCATGGGATAGACTGGGATGTCAATAGCATGAAACAGAGAAATTGAAACAGACCTGGTGTACACGGGAATTTGGAATATGGTACAGGCGGCATTGCAAAGAAAGGGGGAAGGACAGGCTATTTAGTGGATGAGGCTGGGAAAATGGGCTTTAAAACTGGACTCTACTTCACCTCAATATCCTACAGGGGTCTCTGGATAGATTAAAGGCTGGCAGATGGAAAGTAAAGCTTTAAGGCCGGCAGAAGACTATGTAGGATAACATCCTCTGAGATCTAGAGTGGTGGGGAGACTTTTTTTAAACAAAACTCACCACAATGCAATTCAGAGGTGACAAATTGATGTTTTTGGCGAAATAAAAGTTAAGTATATCTGTTCAATGAAGAACTCCACAGCCCAAGTCAAGAGAGTGCAGACTGGGAGGCGACATTTGTGATGCTCACAATTGCTAAGGGGTTACCTGTTAGAATATAGAAAGGTCTTCTGCCAGTTACTAAGAGAAAGACACGCAGCACAATGGAAAAATGGGAGAGCGGAGGAAATGACAGTTCTTATAAGGAGATGATGCCCAAATGGCCAACAAGTGTTTGAAGAGATTTGAACACACAAGGCGTCAAAGAAACGCGAGTGAAAGCAACAGTGAGACACCACTGGATACCCAGCAGAGTGGCGACATTGGAAAGGTGGATGATACCAAGCTTCAGTGGGATGTGTGCTGGGATTTTCGGGAATGGTTGATTGGGGGTGTGCTGCTGGCGACAATTTCAGAGTTTCGTGAGCATGTCCTCTGACCCAGGAGTCCTAGAGACGCTTCCACAGGGGCGCCTGAAGGCACACACGTGGCCATGTTTATTATGGTATCGTTTCTGATAGCAGAATGCTGGAGACAGCTCCAGGTTCCCAGCCACAGGTACCTGACAAGTTCGATGTGCTGAGTGCAAACTATTGTGTACGAAGCAACATGAAGGAACTCTGGACCAGTTATTCATACAGTTCCATAAACAGAGCTCCAAAACTGTGTTAAGAGAAGAAAGTAGGGTTGGAGTGGAGTTTGTAGCTCAAAGTTGTTTATGTAAGGCAGCATGAGGAGGGTTCCATGCGTACTACCTGGGGAAGCCTGCATCTTTAAGACTGAATCAGACAGACCATGTGCCTGTGGAGGAAGGCGGTAAGAAGAGTAGATGGAAAGAAGGGAAAAATTAAGTGGGGTAAAATTAATCAGGGGCTGGCCTGCATCTGTGCTAACAAAGCTGTGATCTGAGGAGTATGGTTTTAGCATAAATATCTGAAGCTGAAGTTCAAATATTAATAAACAAGGAAATGAATAGGCAAGCAATTTCCAGGTTTTAAAATAAATTTACAAGTCGTCTGTCCCTGTATGGAGGAACCATTAAGTCAATGTAGGTGGGAAAATTGGATTCTAATCTAGGGAGAAAGGAAATCTTGACCCAATCATATCCCAGACATTATGATAAATTCCTCATGATTTCAAATTTAAATTGACAAGTGATATGGCAAAGTGTTTGCACGTTGTCTCAACTCTGGAAGGAAGAAAACGCTAAGTGACAGTGGGGGTGATGTGAAGATTTAAAATGCTTTACTACTTGTTAGGGACTATGTCCTGTGCAGTGAGCTTAACATAGATTGTTCTTTCTATCGCTCATGGCCACCAGCTACTATTTCCATTGTTCAGACGATGCTCTTGACTAGGGAGGTAAGGATCTTGCCTGAAGTTGTGGTACAAAGGCTTCACCAGCTTGGAACTCAGTCCACCAGCCTCAGAGCCTGTGCCTTGACCCAGTGACGTGACAAGTGACAGGATAACAGCAAAACAAAAGCGGCTCTGCAAATTGAAACTGGAACACAACCAAGATAAAAAGCAGCAACAGATGGGAAATAACAGCTTCCATAAAGACGATGAGAAAGTTAATACAAACATAAGGGCTTGCTACAACTGTCATCCTCCAGGACACAGTGTCCAAAGCAAGTAAAACGGGAATTTTATCTAAATGGAAACTAAAGCGATAAACCAATGTTTGAAGAAGCTTCACTTTAAATCATTATAAAAATGCCAACCAATAATGCGTTTTCACCTTTCCCAGTTATTGTTATAAAAAATAAATGCATGACATAAAACTTTGTGCCAGTGAGATGTGGGGGACAGGCGCATTCATGCATTGCTGGTGGAAGCCAAACACCTATGCAACTAACTTGGGGAGCAAACTCCCCTTGAAATGGAACCAAACTGCAACCGTGTTTTCTCCTCCCTTCCTCTGAATGTGTGCGTGGTTGGAGGACACCGAGCCCTCTCCGGAGGAAAATGCGGGCCGGTCTCACAACCTCTCAGCTCTCTCTCCAGTGATGGGTCTCTCACAGACTTCATCCCCAAATCAGCACGACCAGGTCAAGGCTATGACTAAACTCTTAATTTGGCAGCATGGCCCCACTTCTGCCTTTCCCCAGCTGGGCTGACTTCTGGCTGGAGTCCTGCCGTAGGAACTTGCTGAGGTTGTCCTCTGCTGTTTTTCCCGTGGAGCTTCTCCCCGACCTTGCCAATCAGGGTGGGCTGGCTGCCTGCTCTTGGCCTGGCCGGCGTTGGGCTGTCTCTCTTACGTGTGCTGTTTGACGGTTACTGGAAGGTTCCAGCTCCATGACCGTGGGGCTCCTGGAGTGGAAAGTCCCCTATCCCATGGGTCCCCCAGGAAGAGACAGAGCGCTTCCCCAGCAGAGGGTGGGTGGGGGGGATGCTCAGGGGCCACTGCAGCTGCTTAGCCGGTGAGCCGTGTGCTTTTTCCTCCACTGGCCTCTTCTCTTGTCCTTACGGTTCCTGCAGATTCATTGTGTGCAGACTCCCCTTGAGCTCCACATCCCCTCAGCCTGGGGGTTCCGTGTCCCACCACATCTGGTCTCAGGAGCATCCTTGGCCCTGGGGCACTAGGAGGCAGGGTGATCCCAGGACAGCAATTCCCTCCAAAGTCTGCTTCCAAGAACACGACACTGGTCCCTCCATCAGCTGGCACTGGCTCCCAAGTTGGGGGAGGTCCAACCTCAGTCTTCAGTGCCCAGAGCCTCCAAGTGACCCCATGAAAGTGCCCTCAGTAGGCTAGAGGTGAAGGGGGTGGCATACCACACCCCTGAACATTGGAGGGGGCTGCATTTGTAGTATGAAACAGTAGCTTCCAGATGCACCCCAGCTCTTTTTCAAAACCCTCTCTCAGCACTTCTGTGTTCTTCTAGTTGGTGAGGAGGTTCAGGAGGAATTGGGGTGCAGGCTGAGTCTTGGGGTGTCCCCCTACTTGCATTCTGAATTGCTTCCGTCTGAGATGGACCATTAATTTGGCTACACATTGGAGCACTACCAGGGTTCTGAGTATGCAAAGCTGTCTGTGAAATGGCCTTTGTCTTGAGGATTCAAGGAAGCAGATGGGACGAGGGGCAGACATCTACCCCAGGACCCTGGATGAGTTCATGGATTTGATGGTATATGCTCCATGGCCATGCCCAGGGATGGGGCTCCTGAGGGGTCCACTGGGAATTTCTGTAAGTGACAGAAAATCCTACTTAAACTGGTTTAAGCTCTAAAGGGAATTTATTGGCTCATGTTGCTGACAAGTCCAGAGAGGCTTGCAATGACATCACTAAGAACCAGCTCCAGTCCTCTGGGATTCTCTTGGCTCTTCTCCTTCTGAATGCTGGGCTCATCCTTAGCCTAGCTGCCCGCTCTCCACTCCGTGGAAGCAGCTCCCAACCGTCCGCCTTCATACCACTCCCTCCAGGAGAAGAGCTCCATCTCCTCCCAAGGCACCCACGGGATAGAGGGACTTTCCACTCCAGAACACTGAGGGTCACTCTGATTGGACCCACTAAGGCCAGGGACGCGTGGCTGGCTCTCTTAGGACCTAGTTTCCTGCTTCGTCCCAGTCAGGGGCAATTGGGAGAAGGTGGCCAGCAGCGGGCAGAAGCAGCAGTGGGAAGCCTGCTCACGTTGCAGCAGTGACTTTACCTATTGGCACTGCTTCTCCATCTTACAGGCAGGTAACTGCCTCGCCTAAGGTCGCATCAAGAGTTAGTGAGTGTGGACCCAGGTCTGAAGACCCTGTCCTTGGAGAACAGGAAGGTGTGTGGAGCTGGTGGTGGTGGGGAACCCAGGAAGAGTGGTCTAGGCTGGATAACAGACCTTGAAGATCGGGCCAAAGCAGTTTCCCTGAATCTTATGGGACGTGGGTTTCAGTGAGGAGCGGAGGGACTGGTTCCAGGTTTTGGAAAGAGCACCAGGATACTGGGCGGATGGATAGGAGGTGGGGTGGGTGCTGAGACAGGGCTGTGGTGGCACCTGGGCACATGCACCTGGGCTTGTCCCCCTGCAGCTCCCTGTCACTTCTGTCCACAGCAGCAGCTCCAGCCTGCCTGGCTTGGTTTGGATGTAGAGACTTTGCCCGGATGCTGAGCTCTAGGGGTTCAGCCACTACGGAGTCCCTGCCAGTCCACATACTATTGATGCTGGAATGTATGCCTGTTCTCTGTTACTGATCAGGGGATGTTCTGTGTCCATCCCACGCCCTACTTCTGGGTCCTGTGGTCTGCGCCCTGTCCTGTTAGTCTACTCGGCATGCTGCTCACCAGCCTGAGTAGATGAGACATTTTTTCCCCAAACAATCATATGAGATCTAGTATGTTCTTTCCTAAAACAATGGAGAAATTGTGGTGAAACCGAGGACATTCAACCGCTCTCCTGCATTCCTGACAAAAATCTACTCAGGGTGACATCCAAACCGCTTAGGCTAGCTGAGTCACCTCCCAGCTCCAGCTTCACCCACAGCCCCGGGTGGCTTCATGTTGAAGGCATTCAAAACTCAGCTCCCCTCCCTTGCCTGGCCGCACGCTTTGACACCTGCCTGCCTTGGCACAGGTGCTCCACCAGAGAGGGGCCCTGCAGGAGCTGTGTGTTTGCTCTCTTCTGAAGCTGCAGGCTGTTTTGTGAAAGCCAGGCTCCTTTGGGCACACCTCCTGCTCTGTAAGGAAGCTTTCCTTTGGTCACACAGACGGGAAATGAGGCATCTTCATGGTTCTGGGACCTAGTCGCTGGCTGAAGTCCTCCCTTTCTAGACCACCCCCTGCTGGGCTCTTTCCCCTTCATCCCCAGCTCAAAGACTCTCAGAATCAAACTGTGGCTGTACCCAGGCGACCTTGGACCTAGGCCTGGCATGCCCAGATCCTCCTTTGTCTGCCATTGGGGTCTCCCTCAGGCCAGCTTCTTTGCCAAAGGTATGACCATCTCCTTTTTTCATATAAGGAATCGGGCGCAGAGACCTAAAGAGAAACTTAGAGGCCAGGTCGCCAGCCTGCAGAGTCATATCTGGGTGAGGGTCTGCCAGCCTCTCAAACCTGACTCTTCCCTCCAAAAATGTCATTCCCCATTGCTTAGGTCACTCTTGGAAATCAATAAATTGTATAAACAAGATAAGGAAAACACTCTAGATGAAATGAACTGACAGCTTCCATGATGAAAGGCTGAGATAAAACAGGAAAAGAACTACAGAATTTTTTCAAAGTTAAAATTGCAGGAGTAAATAGCATTTGTTGTTGTTTAGTCAATAAGTTGTTTCTGACTCTTTGCAAACCCATGGACTGCAGCACGCCAGGCTTCCCTGTCCTTCCCCATCTCCTGGGGTTTGCTCAAACTCATGTCCACTGAGTTGGTGATGCCATCCAATCATCTCATCCTCTGTTGCCCTCTTCTCAATAAACAAGACAGAAGAAAGAGTAAAATAGGGAAATTAAAAATACGTGACTCTGGGTGGGGAAGGGTGGAAGGGCCCAGGACAGTCCAGATGAGCCTGGGGTGGGCTCCTGCCATCTGCCTCCTCCCCGGGTGCCAGTGGCTGGCCGCCCCACTCAGCAGGGCACCAATGGAAGGTCGTGCTGCTGATCAGGCTCCCTGAGCGCTGGAATTAGGTACGCCAGCCATACAAGCTGATATCCAGCAGCAGCTCTGACTGAACAGGGAGGCGATGGCCCGGGGTTTCCACTGGGCTGATTTAGTGCTCACTTCTGTAGCTGGTCTCTGCAGGTTGGTGATACCTTGCCGATTCAAGCAGCTACATCTCCATGAAACATCTTGCATATGCATTTGTTTACAGACTCAAATCTTAGTTGCTCGAATTTTAGACAGTGCTCCCTGCAATTTACCCTGATCTAAGAGGATTTACCATCTGCTTGGAAGGCAGCAGAACCTGGGGCCCCACTTTGTGGGGTCCTGGGCCTGGACACCTTTCTCAGCCTTGCTCACTGAGGGTCAGCCTCCGGCCCAGGAGGTGAGCCCAGGGGCGCCCTGAGTCGAGCCTGCAGGCTCCGTGGTTCCAGCTGGAACTGGCTGGACTCTGGCTTCTGAGAGCAGCATCTTCTCAGTAGCCTGCAGACAAGAGGATGCGCGTGTCGTTGCTGGGATACGGTGGAGGCCCGGGAAGAAAGGCCTGACTGCTTGCCAGCCAAGGCATTGATTTTTACCAAGGGGCTCTTCAGGCTCCTGTGTTTGGGCAGGCTTGGGGCTGGAGGGCTGAGGCTGCCTGCCAGGGGGTTCAGCTCTGAGCCAGACTTTGAAAGAGAAGCCTGTTGTGGGGGCCACGGTCCTTGACGGGCAAGGACGATGTTAGCTTGAAAATGCCCACTTCCTCATCTAACACCTCTGTGCTGACATCAGGGAGGGAACCATCCACTCCTACCCTCATGGACTCTGCTTCTAGTGGAGGGACTGAGAAGGCGTGTGCACTGTGGGTGCTGAGAAGGTGCTGGAGAAAACAAGCAACTGCAGCGCTGAGAGCTGGGCAGCATGATGGCTGGGTGCCCTGGGGTGACTGCCCTGACCTCTCTGAGCCTCAGTTTTCTCATCTGTATGATACAAATGGTGTGTGCCCCAGAGGGCTGTGGAGAGAATTAAATGAGACAAGGGGGAAGGTGCTCAGCAAGTGTTACAGGTTGAATTGTGTCTCCAAAATTCATATGTTGCAATCCTAACTCCTAGCACATCAGAATATGGCTGTATTTGGAGATAAGGCCTTTAAAGAGGTAGAAAAATTAAAATGGGGGTGTTAGGGTAGGCCCTGATCAAGTAGGACAGGTGTCCTTATAAGAAGAAATTAGGACACAGACACGCTCAGGGGGAGGGTCACGTGAGGACACGGGGAGGAGACAGACATCCGCAAGCTGGGAGAGAGGCCTCGGAGGAACCAGTCTTGGCCACACCTGGGTCCTGGACTTCTAGCTTCCAGAACTGTGAGGAAATAGATTTATGTAGTTTAAGCTACCTGATCCGGTACTTTGTTAGAGCAGTCCTGTGAATACAAGCGTTAACTACAGGCATATGTTGTTTTATTGTGCTGTGCTTTATTGCAACTTTATAGATACTGCAGTCTTTACAAAGGGAAGGTTTGTGGCAATCCTGTGGTGTTGAATTACAGTTAGAATTTTTTGGCAATAAAGTGCTTTTTTGGTTAAGGTATGTACATTTTAAAAATATAATGCTGTGGCACGATAGACTATAGTGTAAATGTAAGTATTATGCGCACTAGGAAACCAAAAAAAATCCATAGGACTTGCCTTATTTCAGTATTTGTTTTATTGGGATGGTCTGCAACTGAACCTTCAGAATCTGTGAGGTCTGCCGATATTATTGTTATTTCCAAGCCCCAGCACTCAGCCCAGGGACGCAGAGCAGGCATAGTGAAGTTTATAGATGGAACCCTCAAGAGTTCCATCTATAAACTCTAAAGAGGCAGTGAGGTGAACAGCACTGGAGCCCTGGTGAGCCAAGGGCCCTCCTTAGAGCGGGAATGACAGGCTCCCAGGGGCATGGCCTCAGGGAGGAGGAGGAAGTGGGGAGCAGGGCAGGGGGGGTAGGGAAGGGGTGCAGGGGTCTTCTGCTGTTGCTGACTGTCGACGGCCTCGTCTGTGGTGCAGCGCTGTGACCGTGCTCACCGCACGGCAGCAAGAGTGGGCGTCTCTGCTGGTTGCCTGCCGGCTCTCCCTCTGGGTGTGGGGGCAGCGTGTCCAGCTGGTCTGCTGCGGCCTGGACACCCTGTTGCTTCTGTTACTCCGCTCTGATACGCAACACTGAAGGCAGCAGGCTTGCCCAGTCCCCCTGGGGCACATAGGCAAGCCTTTCCTCATTCAAGTGAATATGAAGAGCTGCTGGATCATGGGGCATATGAATCGTTCACTTTAATTTTAAGAGACTTCTCCTTTAGACTCGTCTTGTTAATGGTATCTTAGAACTCAGGGCAGAGGACCCAGTGGAGCCTCTGTGCTCAGCAGCTTGGTGGAGGTGCCCTGACATCCCTCAGGCAAGTTGCTGCAAGAAGGCACTGCGGGGCTCCAGGCCCCTCCCCCGTCTCTTCATGTAGTATCGGTGGTTGGGGACCCTGTGGGTGACAGAGGCAGGTCATTGCTTCCAGCATATGGAGAGATGCTGGGGACTAGGGAAAAGGAACTGCTCAGCCTCCCTAAAATCTGCAGGGGCACCGCCATCACCTCTCCGGCTTGTGGTCACTCCCTTCTAGCTGCTTATGATCATCACCCTTGGTGATGACCAGCCAAGAACAGGGCTGGCCACTGCTCTCCATAATGTCCATTGTATGTCATACCTGGATTCAGAGACATCTCCCCTGCTCTCTCTCCACTTGAGGGATGCTGTGGTGGGCATGCTCTCCTTGCACCCAGGAAGGACTAAAGACACCGGATGAGTTCACGGAGATTCAGGAGACTAGCTTGCTTTGCTCAGCAGCTTGAGGGAGGGCCATTTCCTGAGGTCTGGCAATGTCATTCTCAGCTGCAGAGTGATACATGCTGGGAGGTAGTCTGTCTGCACATCCCTGGTGATGGGTGAGGTCCTGCATCTGTGTCCTGGTTTATGTGGGCCTTTTTTCCTGTTGAATGGGTAGGACTGGGGTAGACGCTAGAGGTGAGAACTCCAGGTGGAAGAAGCAGCCCTGGTGAGGCAGAGAGGCAGGGACACTTGAGATGTCTTAAAAGCAGAGGCACAGAGCTGGGGCCTGGGCCTCGACGCTAGTTGGAGGCGCAGAGGGAGGGCAGAGCGGTGGCCTGCAGGCCTCTCAGTGCAGGAAAGCGTCTGGGCTCAGCCCTGAGGGCGGAGGGGCTTAGGGACAGGAGAGGGTCGGGCGGGCTCCGGGCTGCTGCCAGGAGAAGGCGAGGAGAGGATGGAAGCAGCGGCCTGCCTGGAGCAGCAGGGGTGGCTCGGCAGGGGGCCGGCAGGGGGTCCGGCAGGGGCTCGGGCTGAGATGCAGTACAGAGGCAGCCCTGGTGGGCACAGTTGGCAGACGGATGGCGAGCTCTAGGCTGTGGGGCTGAGGCTCTGACATGCCAGCAGCTCTGTGCACCCCTATCCCAGAGGGCCACTCAGGGCTTCCTGGAAGGGCTGGCATTACTTCCACTGGGCCCAGTGTGGCCTGCTTGTCAGCAGCTCCAGCCAGCAACAGATTGGCTGGTGCCCCATGAATGACTGGGTAGCCTCCCAGGTGGCACTAGTGGTAAAGAACCCACCTCCCAATGCAGGAGACCCACGTTTGGTCCCTGGGTTGGGAAGATCCCCTGGAGGAGGGCATGGCAGCCCACTCCAGTACTCTTGCCTGGAGAATCCCATGGACAGAGGAGCCTGGTGGGCCACAGTCCATGGGGTCACACAGAGTCAGACTCGACTGAAGCAACTTTGCACGTGCGCACCACGAATGAAGCAGCCCTGTGTCTGTTCCAAAGAGGGAGTGGGGTCCCCATCAAACCACCTTCTGTTTGTCCAGCCGTGGTAAAAGAGGGCTGAACCTGCTGCAGCTGCCTGGGGCTAAGTCTGTCTGATTTGCAGTAGGAGGCCTTGTGGAAACAGCCCAGATTCAGGCTCCCAGAGCCTCCAGTCTGGGGCGGCCCTGGTGAGACGTTGGAGCCTGGGAGGAGAAGCCATTTGGGGTGGGAAATGTGACTTTAGAGCCTGAGAATTATGGTGGCAGATCAGTAGTATCTTGGGAATTCTGCGTCAGGGAATTCACCAGGATCACTGCCTTGGTCATGGAGAGGGACCATCTTCCAGGGCTGAGTCCCCCCTCGCACCGGGGATAGGCTGGCAGGGGGGAAGGGCCGCAGGAGCGTGTTTCCTGGTGGGCGCTTTGTGCTGTAACTCTGCCTCACCCTTCGTCGAGGTCTGGCGTCTCAAGCCCCCAGGTCAAGTGGCCCTGCAGCCCAAGCCTGGTGGAGAGGGAGTAGCATTTCCCGGCTCCAGGCTCTAGTTAGTTTGCTGTATCAGGACACGGGCCCTTGGATGCCGACTCTTGATAGTTCAAGAGAAGCTGCAAATCCAGATTTCTGGGTGAAACCCTGTTGTATTCATTTGCCAGGGCTGCCATAGCAAACTACCATAGACTGGAGAACTTCAACAATAAATGTGCTTTTTCATGGCTCTGAGGCTGGTGAGCCAAGGTCCAGGCGGTGGCGGCCTTGGTTCTTCTGCAGCCCTTGTCTTGCAGGTGCTTTTCTTCCACGGGGTCCTCACGTGGTCACCCCTCTGAATGTGCCTTGCTGGTGTCTCTCAGTGTATGAAAATTTCCTGTTCTTATAAGGACGCAAGCAGGCTAGGATGAGGGCCCATCCATATAACCTCATTTTACCTTGAGAAGTTGAGTCCAGCTCAAGCATGCTGGAGCGGGTTGCCCTTCCCTTCTCCAGGGGATCCTCCAGACCCAGGGATCCACCCGGGGTCTCTTATGTCTCTTCCATTAGCAGGCGGGTTCTTTACCACCAGCGCCACCCTGGAAGCCAGAGAAGGCTAAGTGAGAAAGTGAGGATGTGTCAGTCACTCAGTTGTGTCCGACTCGTTGCGACCTCATGGACTGTAGCCCGCCAGGCTCCTCTGTCCATGGAATTCTCCAGGCAAGAAGACTCGAGTGGGGTGCCTTTCCTTTCTCCAGGGGATCTTCCTGACTCAGGGATTGAACTTGGGTCTCCTGCATTGCAAGCAAATTCTTTACCAATGAGCCACCAGGGAGGGTACCCATTTTACCTTAGGCCTCTTTTTCAAAGACACTGTCTCCAAATAGTTATTTCTGAGATTCTGAGGTTCAGGACTCCTATCACGAATTTCTGGGGGAACACAACTCATGCACAACATTCCCTAATGGTTAAATGTTGGTTTTCGTTTAAAAAATTTAAAAACTCTGAAGGGGCAAACGCACCAGCCCATGAACTGGATGGGCTTGTGAACGGTCTGCTTGAGGCCTCTCATTTCAGGTCTGACCCCAGACCCCCCAGGAGCTCCCACGTGTGGTCTGGACATGTGCACAGGTGACTTTAGCCCCACCCATGAGGTGCTGTGGATTTGCGCTCTGCGCTGTAGGCCTGGGAGGAAGAGATGGTGTCTGCAGGTGGGGGATGAATATCCTGCCCCCACTGGTGACTGAGCTGAGGAAGGAAGGAGTTGGAGGGGAAGGGAGATAAACTGAACACCCACTGAATGCTGACGCTGTGCCAGCCACTGGCGACCCAGATGTGCGTCAGACACTCCTGTCCCATCTGAGGGGCTTCTCTGGAGGCCTGTCCAGGGCGTGGTGGGCACTCAGATGAGCAGGAGCCTAGTACGACCTTTGTGTGGGGATGCGGTAAGAATGGCTGGATCCTGGGACAGTGAGGAGCCTGGGTGGATGAAAGACAGGACAGTGCATCTTCTCGTGGGATCTAACCCATCCAAGGCGGGCTCCAGCGTAAGTCTCAGAGCCTCCTGATGGTCTAGTCTAGGCTGCTGCAATGGGAGGCTGGAATAGACTTTCCCCAGGTCCCACAGGATCCTCTCACCGATCGCTGTGCTGGAATGGACACTGGGAAGTGGAGAGGAGTGAGCAAGGCCGACCGAGTGGGCCAGGACAGGGCTGAGCATCACTCATCTCTGAGCACCTTACCTGTGAAAACTAGAGAGATGATCAGTTGGACCTAGTACAACTGTAACTTGCCTTTGCTGATCAAGCTCACCTTAATTTTTGCTAGGAAAAACTTGTGGGTCCCCCAAGAGCTCATGCAGCCTAAACAAGTTTGCCTGAGCTGTTTTCCAGGAACTTGGAGTCAGCTGTGTCTAGTTCAAGCTCCAAGTTAAGAGTGCTTAAGACCACTGACTCTCCAGCTGGCCTGTGAGCGTCCACTCAGGGACCTTTTGACGTCACAGGGTTAAACACTCCACCCTGGGTGCACCCCACTGCCATACTGCTTCTGAGCTCATGTCCCATGGAGAAGCCTGTTGCTAAGCTGAGCCTGCACAAAATCAGATTATCTCCACTCTCTCTTATCTCCAATCACTTTTCCCCTTTCTCCTCGTGCCTCAGATCAGCCTGCTGCTTTATGCCATAAATTCCTGAGCCCCTAGCCTTCCAGTGGGTCCATCTAAGATTTGTTTTCCTATCTCCTTGCTTGGCTGCCTCATAAATAAACTCTCTGCTGCAGACCTCAAGGTCTCAGCATTTGGCTTGTTGTGTGTTGGATAAACACACCTAGTTTGGTAACTGGGGTCTCAGGCCAGGCAATGCCCGGAGCTGGGCCTAGCACAGGCATAGGAAGGAGTCCCTGACTCCAGCCAAAGGCAGTGCCGCCCAGCAGCAGAGAAAGAGATACATAGGCGTCATTGCTCACCTGGCCTTTCCCAAGCCTGGGTCTGGCTAGCGCGTGAGAATGGGAGGCAAGGTTCAGTCTGATCTCATGACTCAGGAACTTCAGGCTATCAGAGTGAACCTCTTTTGTGATTTAACAGTCTCGCTCTAAGTCAGAACTGTTAGGGTGGTACAGGGGCCACTTAATCCCCTTTTCTATGAATCATGTAGTTAGGGTGAAGCTGGCCTAGCCCTGGCTTAAAGGGTGAATCACATGGCCCAGGCCTGGCCTCTCTTGACCGGGGAATGGTTTCAGGAATGGCTATCTGACCCCTTTGGGGCCCATCAGATATCTGGGACTCAATCTGAGCTCTTGGAGCAGGAAGGGTTTTCCCCCAGAGTTTGAGGTTGTGAGAGCGTGTGGCTGGAGCTGCAGCCCTCTTGGCACCATGCAGAGACTTCTCGCCTGAGAAGGGAGTGACCCAGAGGAAAGGGAGAATGAAGTTAGAGGGAGAAAACTGGGCTCTAGGGACATCATTTCATATTCCAAGGCCAAACAGTCCCTGGATTCTTAATTTTGTCAAACAATAGATTTCTTTTTTTGCCCCAGTGAGTTCCTGTCACTGTCTTACAGCTATGGCTGAGCCACCAGTTCTTGTCAACCTCTGATCCTTCCTGCGGTTGGGTGGGGCCGCTGTGCCATCCTGACATGGAGTGGGCTCCCTACTTACCTAGTGAATAGTTTTGGTACCCAAGCATCTCTCTAACTTCCAGTCCTTGGGCTGAAACCAGCCTGTGGGTGAGAATTACAACCAACCTCTGAGAACTCTTCAGGAGGAAGATGTGTTGAGGGAGGGATATCAGAGCATTTCCCTTCAGGAAGGCAAGCCAAGTGTTGAACCTCCATGGACAACTTTAATTAACTGGAAATTAAAAAAAACAAAACCAGAGTCTGGGGGCATTTAGAATGTCTGTCTTCCTGGTTTAATTTCACTGGGATTGTGTTATTGCTTTTGATAAAATGTTTCATTTTAAAGCCCTGGTTTCATCAAAGCAGGGCTTTCCTTTACAGAGGCGGCCCCACTGATAAAAGATATTTTCATTAGGAAAAGGTGACACCTGGCTTGGACTTAACTGTGGGTTCAGAGAACAGAAAAGAAACGTCTGTGCCCTTTGGTGATCCCTCATGGTCTCTGCGGAGGCGACATAGCTGAGACCTGGAGTAGTTTCCTGGACACAGCATGCATGTTCACGCTGCTTGTCTTGTCCACGCTGCTCGTCTTTGTCCACGCTGCCCGCTCCCTCTCCCTGGATGTCTTCTCTTTGCTCCTGGTGGGCAAGATCCCAGCTTGCTGACTTGCCTCTGCTATTCTGGATGTGGTCTTGGCCAACTCCCGTGGTTTGCCAGGGCTGGTTGGTCGCAAATGGTGAAATGTGACCTTATTTGCAGATATGATTAAATTTGAGGACTTCCGATGAGGAGTTGTCCTGATTTATCTGGATGGGCTCGAAATACAAGCACAAGTGTCCAGATAACAGGGAAACCAAGGGAGACTGGACACGCACACAGGTAACGAGAGCAAAGAGGCAGAGACTGGAGTGTTGCGGCCACAAGCCAAGAAATGCTGGCAGTCACAAGAAGCTGGGAAAGTCAAGCAATGGAATCTTCCCTAGAGTCTCTGGGGAGAGGTTGGCTGATGCCTTGATTTTGGCCTCTGGAATTTTGGCCTACTGGGAGAGAAAATATTTTTGTTGTTTTGAGCCACCTGTTTGGTGCTGATTTATTTGTAGCAGCCACAACGCAAAGAGTCGGACACAACCGAGCGACTGAACTGAACTGAACTGAACTGAACGGAACAGGATACTAACACAGAAGGGAAAGCCATCTGAACGAACTAGGAATTTTGCGTTGAGCATGGTGGTGGTGGTGGTGGTGGGGGTTGTAATTGAGGAAACCCACAGTGGAAAGAGCATTCCACTCTCCTGTGGGTTAGAAGCAGTACCAGAGCATTGCCCAGCAAGCTGACAGCCCCTTTCTTGCTTCCCTCCTGCTCCTCCTTACTCTCCCTGGCTTCCCCATGCATTGCGTGATCCATTCTTCTCTATCCAGGAGAGGAAATTGGGAGGTTCACAGGGAGGAGATGCTTGCTTTTTTTTTTCACATGATTTGGAATTGTTTTGCTTGTTACAACAACTACTACTTTCATAATATGAAAGATGTCAAGTAAGGACACTTGAATCTAAGATGTGTTGGATTGCATCGTTTTCCCAGCCTCTTACCCATCTCTTTCTCCACCCCTTGTGCTACGTCACTTTGTAACTTCTCTGTCTAGAATGGAGTAGGGGTTCTGCCCCATTCATGTGGCTTTCCTGGCCCACGGAACAAGAGTGGAAATGAGCGTGTGCTGGTTTGGAGCCCAGTCCACAGGCCTCATCGTGCTTTCCTGCTTCTCCTAGAAGCTCCCGACCTCCTCCATGAGACGGGCTTCCCCGGGACCCAGGGTGCACATAGGGAGAGCAGAGCTGTGGGTCTGAGCAAACAGTACTGTTGTTCTGGGTTTCCAGGTTCTAAGGTGGTTTAGCGTCCAGTGTTAGCATGGCACTGGGTAACGGCTGCAGAAGTTAAACCTGTAATATGTGGCATTGGTTCTGGAACAAGAAACTGTTACTGGAGGCTGAAAAAATGATGGCCTGTATTATGGAATGGTGGGATATTTGCTAAAAACTGTCACTTGAAATAACTTGGAGGAAGGCAAGTGTACCTAATACACTGGTGGCTTTGGGCTGAGAGTGTCCAGGTAGAATGTTGCAGGCATGCTGCTGCTGCTGCTGCTGCTGCTAAGTTGCTTCAGTCGTGTCTGACTCTGTGCGACCCCATAGACGGCAGCCCACCAGGCTCCCCCGTCCCTGGGATTCTCCAGGCAAGAACACTGGAGTGGGGTTCCATTTCCTTCTTCGATGCATGGAAGTGAAAAGTGAAAGTGAAGTCCCTCAGTCGTGTCCGACTCTTAGCGACCCCATGGACAGCAGCCTACCAGGCTCCTCCATCCATGGGATTTTCCAGGTGAGAGCACTGGAGTGGGGTGCCATCGCCTTCTCCGGTTGCAGGCATGAGCAGGCTACAAAGAAGAGTCAGCTCTTCTTAACTGCTCAGGTCTCAGAAAGAGAGTGAAGAAAGAGTCCGGAAAATCTTGGACTTACTGGGTTGAAAAATAAAACTATCTTTTCTGTTCAATAAAAGATTCTCAAACATAGCCTGAGAGAAAAGTCAAATCAAGGGTATGGCTATTAAGATATAGCTTGGGGGTCTAGAGTGAATCAAAGGCACAGTGCTTGCCCTTGTGAAGGCCTCTGGAAGAAGTAGATGGTGCTCGAAGTTACTGGAAAGATCAGTGATGCGGTCCTTTAAACCAGCCTGAGCTGCCCACAGTACTTGTATGTGCAGAGGCAGACGTGTCTGGAAATGAAGTGGGGATATGGCTTTTGGCACATCAAATCGAATACGCAGGAACTCCACAAGCTCTGAGAGAGCTGTATTGACAAAAGCCCCCCAGTTCAGTTCAGTTCCGGCATGTCCGACTCTTCGTGATCCCATGGACTGTAGCACACCAGGCTTCCCTGTCCACCACTAACTCCCAGAGTTTGCTTAGATGCATGTTCATTGAGTCGGTGATGCCATCCAACCATCTCATCCTCTGTCGTCCCCTTCTCCTCCTGCCTTCAATCTTTCCCAGCATCAGTCTTTTCCAATGAGTCAGTTCTTCACATCAGGTGGCCAAAGTATTGGAGCTTTAGCATCAGCTCTTCCAGTGAATATTCAGGGTTGATTTCCTTTAGGATTGACTGGTTTGATCTCCTTTCAGTCCAAGGGACTCTCAAGAATCTTCTCTAACACCACAGTTCAAAAACATCAATTCTTCGGTGCTCAGCTTTCTTTATGGTCCAACTCTCATATCCACACATGACTACTGGAAAAACCATAGCTATGACTAGACAGACCTTTGTTGGTAAAGTAGTGTTTCTGCTTTTTAATATGCTATCTAGGTTGGTCATAGTTTTTCTTCCAAGGAGCAAGCATCTTTTAATTTCATGGCTGAAGTCACCATCTACAGTGATTTTTGGAGCCCAAGAAAATAGTCTCTCACTGTTTCCACTGTTTTCCCATCTATTTGCCATGAGTGATGGGACCAGATGCCATGATGTTAGTTTTCTGAATGTTGAGTTTTAAGCCAACTTTTTCACTCTCCTCCTTCACTTTTATCAAGGGGCTCTTTAGTTCTTCACTTTCTGCCGTAAGGGTGATGTCATCTGCATATCTGAGGTTATTGATATTTCTCCCTGCAATCTTGATTCCAGCTTGTACTTCATCCAGCCCAGCATTTCATATGATGTACTCTGAAAATAAGTTAAATAACCAGGGTGACAATATACAACCTTGATGTACTCCTTTCCCAATCTGTAACCAGTCCATTGTTCCATGTTCGGTTCTAATTGTTGCTTCTTGACCTGCATACAGATTTCTCCAGAGGCAGGTAAGGTGGTCTGGTATTCCCATCTCTTTCAGAATTTTCCACAGTTTATTGTGATCCGCACAGTCAAAGGCTTTGGGGTGGTCAATAAAGTAGAAGTAGACGTTTTTCTGGAACTTTCTTGCTTTTTCTATGATCCAATGGATGTTGAGAATTTGATCTCTGGTTCCTCTGCCTTTTATAAATCCAGCTTGAACATCTGGAAGTTCTCAGTTCACATACTGTTGAAGCCTAGCTTGGAGAATTTTGAGCATTACTTTTCTATTGTGTGAGATGAGTGCAATTGTGCAGTTTTGAACATTCTTTGGCATTGCCCTTCTTTGGGATTGGAATGAAAACAGACCTTTTCCAGTCCTGTGGCCACTGTTGAGTTTTCCAAATTTGCTGGCATATTGAGTGCAACACTTTCACAGCATCATCTTTCAGGATTTAAAATAGCTCAATTGGAATTCCATTACCTCCACTACCTTTGTTCATAGTGATGCTTTCTAAGGCCCACATGACTTCATATTCCAGAATGTCTGGCTCTAGGTGAGTGATCACATTATTGTAGTTATGTGGGTCATGAAGATCTTTTTTCTATAGTTCTTCTGTGTATTGTTGCCACCTCTCCTTAATATCTTCTGCTTCTGTTAGTTCCATACCATTTCTGTTCTTTATTGTTCCCATCTTTGTATGAAATATTCCCTTGGTATCTGTAATTTTTTGAAGAGAACTTTAGTCTTTCCCATTCCATTGTTTTCCTCTATTTCTTTGCATTGTTCACTTAGGAACGCTTTCTTATCTCTCTTTGCTATTCTTTGGAACTCTGCATTCAGATGGGTATATCTTTGCTTTCACTTCTCCTCTTTTCTCAGCTATTTGTAAGCCCTTGTCAGACAACCATTTGGGTTTTTTACATTTCTTTTTCTTGGGGATGGTTTTGATCACCACCTCCTGTACAATGTCACAAACCTCCATCCATGGTTCTTCAGGCACTCTGTCTATCAGATCTAATCCCTTGAATCTATTTGTCATTTCCACTGTATAATCATAAGGGATCTGGTTTAGGTCATACCTGAATGGTCTACTTATTTTCCCTACTTTTTTCAACGTAAGTCTGAATTTGGCAATAAGGAGTTCATGATCTGAGCCCCAGTCAGCTCCTGGTCTTGTTTTTGCTGACTGTATAGAGCTTCTCCATCTTCGGCTGCAAAGAATATAACCAATCTGATTTTGGTATTGACCGTCTGGTGATGTCCATGTGTAGAGTCTTCTCTTGCGTTGTTGGAAGAGGGTGTTTGCTATGAGCAGTGCATTCTCTTGACAAATTCTGTTAGCCTTTGTCCTGCTTCATTTTGTACTCAAAGGCCACTTTTGCCTGTTACTGCAGATATGTCTTGACTTCCTACTTTTGCATCCCAGTCCCCTATGATAAGAAGGACATCTTTTTGGGGTGTCAATTCTAGAAGGCCTTGTAATTCTTCGTTGAACCGTTCAACCTCAGCATCTTTTGTGCTAGTGATTGGAGCCTGGACTTGGATTACTGTGGTACTGAGTGCTCTGCCAATCTGGACCAAAAGACACTGAAACTGTTCAAGACGGAAGCAGCCTTGGGCCGCTGGTTTGCTATGGGCAAGATGCAGGCTGAGAGAGCATTCAGCATCCATGAACACCACATTTTAGAGTGTCCTTCTCAGAAGTAACCAAGAAGTCTGATGTGAACAAGAAGTAACCAAGAAGAATGATGTGACAAGAAGGAAGTGACCAAGGAGAATGATGCAGAAGGAGAGATGTTGTAGGGAGCAGAGCCAAGAACCGCAGCTCCAGGCAGTAGACCTGAAGCCTGATTCCACAATACTCCCTGCTCCAGGGTAGACGTTCCTGGCAATGTTTCTCCAATAGGATGTAAGAATTGTTGTGAACTAGTGGACCAGTGAGGAGAAGGCAATGGCACCCCACTCCAGTACTCTTGCCTGGAAAATCCAAAGGACAGAGGAGCCTGGTGGGCTGCAGTCCATGGGGTCGCTAAGAGTTGGACACGACTGAGCGACTTCACTTTCACTTTTTACTTTCATGCATTGGGCAAGGAAATGGCAACCCACTCCAGTGTTCTTGCCTGGGGAATCCCAGGGACAGGGGAGCCTGGTGGGCTGCCGTCTCTGGGGTCGCACAGAGTCGGACATGACTGAAGCGACTTAGCAGCAGCAGTAGCAGCAGCAGCAGTGGACCAGTGGGGCTTCCCTGGCAGCTCAGACAGTAAAGAAGTCACCTGCAAGGCAGGAGACCCAAGTTCGATCCCCGGGTCGGGAAGATCCCCTGGAGAAGGAAATGGATGCGCACTCCAGTATCTTTGTCTGGAGAATCCCATGGACAGGGGAGCCAGGTGGGCTACAGTGCACAGGAGAGTGAAGAGCTGGATGTGACTGAGTGACCAGCACGCACCCATGAGCGGACCGGCGGGCTTCCCTGGTGGCGCAGGTGGTAAAGAATCTGCCTGTAATGCAAGAGACCCAGGCTTGACCCCTGGGTCTGGAAGATCCCATGGAGAAAGGAATGGCAACCCAATCCAGTATTCTTGCATGGAGAATCCCACGAAAAGAGAAGCCTGGCGGGCTACAATCCATGGGGTCACAAAGAGCCAGACACGACTCAACAACTAGCACCTTTACTCACAGTGGCTGTTTGGGGCCTCCTGTCTTTCCTTTTTTCTTTGAATCAGAGTATGGTTGCTTTACCCTGCTGTGCCACTTTCTACTGTCCAGCAAAGTGAATGAGTTAGACATACATGTACGTCCACTCTCTTTTAGATTCTCTTCCCGCTTAGGTCATCACAGAGCCTGGAGTAGAGTTCCCCCTGCTATACAGTGGGTTCTCATTTGCTGTGTATTTTAAACGTGGTAGTGTGTATATGTCAATTACTGTCTCCCAGTTCATCCCACCCTGCCTCCTCCCGTTTGAATGGGAGTGTTCATTGCATGACACATCCCTGTTCTATCACGGCTAGCTTGGCCTGTGTGAGGTGTTAGAGGGGAGGAGGGGCACAAACTTCTCCTTTTGTTCTTTAGGTCCTAGGAGCAAGGGGAGGTGCATTTGGATCTGACTTAGAATACAAGATTCTCAGCTTCAAGCTTGACACCGCAATCGGGTGTGTTGAGTGCGAATAAGTGTATTTTGTATGTCGGTGGGTAACTGCGTCCAAGAGGGCACTTTGCGGAAGATTCTATCATCGTTCCCGATTCCTTACCCACCGTGTAGTTGTTTCTTAGGACTGCCACAACAGATAACCGCAAAATTTATGTGACAGAGGTTTACTGGAGGCCAGAGATCTGAAATCAAGGTGTCAGCGAGGTTAGTTCCTTCTGCGAGGGAGAATCTGTTCTGTGACTCTCTCCCAGCTCCTCATAGCCAGGGAAGGGAAGGGAAAGTCGCTCAGTCGTGTCCGACTCTTTGCGACCCCATGGACTGTAGCCTACCAGGCTTCTCAGTCCGTGGGATTTTCCAGGCAAGAGTACTGGAGTGGGTTGCCATTTCCTTCTCCAGGGGATCTTCCCGACCCAGGGATCGAACCCGGGTCTCCCGCATTGTAGGCAGACGCTTTACCCACTGAGCGAGAAATCCTTGATATTTCTGTCTTTCTTTTTTAAGAGAATTTTCTGAGCCTGTTTTTTTTCAACACATCTTTGTTTGTTTGGGCTGTACTGAGCCTCCGCGGCTGCGTGGCCCTTTAGTTGTGGTGGGCAGGGGCTACTCTCGAGAGGAAACGCGCTCCCCTTTGCTGGCTCCTCTTGCTGCAGAGCACAGGCTCTAGGGTGCATGGGCCCCAGCGGCTGTGTCTCCCGGGCTCCTGAGCACAGGTTCAGTAGTTGTGGTGCGTAGTTGATCTGTGACATGTGGGGTCTCCCTGGATCAGGGATCAAACTCATGCCTCCTGCATTGGCAGGCAGATTCTTTACCACGGAGCCACCAGAGAAGCCCGGCATGTCTTGAGTTGTAGACACATCCCTCCAATCTCTGCCTCCAACTGTCACACGGCATTCTCCCTGAGTGTCCCCACTTCCCTTCTTATAAGGACATCAGTCACATTGGATTAGGGGTGCACTCTGACCCAGCATGACTTCATCTTAACTAATCACTTCTGCAAAGACCCCCTTTCCAAATAAGATCCCTTTCCGAGGTTCTGGGCAGACATGCATTTTTCAGGGGAGCGCTCATCCGCTGCATGTCCTGTATCCACACCCTGTGGCTCTGCAGCTTCTCTCTGCAGGATGCAGAGCTGTCTGCCCCATTCATGGGGTTGGTCCGTATGTTTCATGTGGCTAAGGGTAGGTGGGTGAAATCAACTGTGGGCCACTTTGGAGCCCAGGTCTTAGAGGCATCATGTACTCATGCTTACCCTTTTAGAAGCCTCTGATCTCCTCCGGGAGATGAGCTTCCCCTTAGAGCTGCTGTCCCTGCATCCTGGTTTACATATGAGCTGCCCCAGCTGTCCCCAGACCTGCCCTGTCAGGAGAGCTGCCTCGGCCAAGCTGTAAGCCCGTGGTAATCCTTGTCTTTCTCCAAAAGAAGACAAGAATCTCGATTTCAAATCCTTAATCTCCTAATTTTTATGTGTGTTTCAGACTCAGTTAAAAATGTCACTGTGCTGTCCCAACCAAACACTCCTGTGAGTAGAATTCTGCCTGTAATCTTCCAACTTATGGTCTGGGGTGCAGATCGGCTGGGCCCAGGGATCCCTCTGCTCAGCTGCTTCCTGTCAGAGGCACCATCCTGGGAAGATCCTTGCTCCAGGCGGAGAGGGTCCTTCCGTGTGACACAGAACCCAAGTGGGCCCTGCAGCAACCGAAGATTTCCATCAGGAGGGGGTACAGAGCCTATCTCTGCTGGCGGTCGTGCACAGGATGGCCAGGCCACGGAGGAGGCCTGTCATCTTGATGCCCTTCTGCCCTTTCCAAGGCATCTCAGATGATGCTGTTTTAAGAACATTTGGCAAGAAGATGCCCATAGTGTTTCTTTTACAAAAATGGTGGCTTCTTAGGGATTGGTCTAAAAAACCAAACCGAACCAAGTGAAACCACACCATACCAGAACAGTTACGGAGAATAAGGAAATCAAACACCACCAGGTTGAAACTGATTTTACTAGATGAACTTCTCACTTTAAGTTGAGTCCAAGTTCATTTTCTCTCCCAGACTTCTAGAAGGCAGCATTCAAAATGTTTACACTTGTTTCATGTGGCTTGTTGCTCAGCTCTGGTCCCCCACCTCCTTCCCTGCACTTCACACTTACTGCTTCATTGCACACATACGCTCAGCTTTATATTTACACGTATCTAATTTTTATATATGGCTTGTGAAATATGCCAGACGAAGAACGAAATAGTCCTGAAAACAGCTGGAAAATTATGCAACGGAGGAGACTGGGCACACGCACGTTCTGTACTGCAAGGTTGCACAACAGACCAAGTTTGTTACAAGCGATGCTGGGAGGCTTTTATTTTTTCCCCAGAGTGACAGCTTGCATGGTGAAGTGAGCCTTCTGCAGAAGGCATTTCCTCAGGCGCCTCAGACTTTCTGAGAGGGGAGAGGCAAGGCTGGAGCTACATGGGGAGCACAGAGGCTGCAGCCTACGGGAGTTTGTCGAGGGGCTAGAGGCAACTCCTGTGGTCTGGTCGGGTCAAGGCCAGGGGCCAGGGTAAGCCAGGACATGGCAGAGCCCATAGGCCAGCCAAGCCTGGGGATCCGGCAAGGCCAAGGTCCAGCAAAGCTGAGACCCAGTTTAGGGTGAGAGGAGGACAACTTTTGGAGGTGTCCATGTCTCTGCTGCCCTCTGTTGGGAAGTCCTGGTGGACAGATAGCCTCAGATGGGTCTGGAGCCAAATGGTCCCTCACTGTCTGCTGCTCCCAGAGCTGAGTCTCTGTTTACCCATCACCATCCTGGCTCTGCGGTTCTCTGATCTTTCCCGTGGCCCAGAAGGATGCAGAAGAGCAGGGCCTTGGCCCCTCAGACCAGACCTGGGTCCTCCCTGGGGCCACCAGGCCCTGTGACACGGCTCCGCTGTGTGCCTTATTGTCTCACAGGTTAGAGTCAGTGAGAACCGCAACTGAGACCCAAATCTCCACTGTCAATGCCCAGCGGACGGGCAGGCTTTACTCTGCTATTAAAAAGATCCAAGGGTCTCAGTCAGCCTGAGGTGTGACAAGATGGCTAATAATGTGATCTGTCTGCTCCGCAGCTGAAGATAACATTACGGCCAGCAGGGACCTGCTGTCTGGGCTCAGTCTGGGAGCCTGTGTGGAACAGGGTGTTCTGGCTTATGCTGGAGGAGGGGCTCATGAGCAGGTCAGGAGGAGGACAAACCCCGCAGCCCAACCCTATGTGGAAGGTGGAAGGGAAGAGCCTCTGGGAAGCTGCTGCCCAGCCCTTGGTACAGGGCTTGAGTTTACCCAGAGATGTGGGCAGGGCAATTTGGCTCAATAATGGTGGAGAAAACCTGGGGCCCTTGCTGTGAGGGGGGCCTTGGCTGCCCGGGCAAGCAGGCCAGCGGCTCCCACCGTCACCACAACCCCTAGGTAAGCTGGCACGTCCTGTTTACGGCCTTCATGGCCAGGGCAGGCCACGACATGGCAGAGCCCACAGGCCAGTTACGGCGGGGGATTAGCTGCAGCGAGGAGGGTTGCTAAGGAATCTGGGGCTCAGCTGAGAGCCTGGCTGCTGCAGCCACTCAGAGCGGAGACGGGAATCGCCACGGGGGAACTGTGCCGCCCGGCTCACTCGGTTTCCTCGTTCCCGTTTCCAGAAATGCAATTAGGGAGGCCAAGGCACTGCGTGGGCTCTGGAGCGAGTGTCTGGGTGTCTGGGTCTGTGGGTCTTTGGGGGCTGGGGTCAACGTGTGCCTCTGTGCTCGTCTGTGCACACATATCACCACATGCACGTGGCCAAGTGTGTGTGTGTGTGCACAGGTGCAAATGCACGCTCTCGCCTCCCATCTCCTGGAGCAGGCATCCCCAGACTTTGAAATGACAGTTCTTGGCACTCCCCAAACCCCGCACCCCATGTACCCTGCACCCCTGCTCCCAGGGGCAGCCTGTGCTCTCAGATTTATCTTTGAGGGGCTGTGTATTCTCAACTAGGGAGTATAATCTCTTAGCGGGTAGCAGGGGGCCAATGGTGCCATATGGGGACCACAAGAAGGAGCATAATGGAAAGTTCCAGCAACCAGAGGCCCTCATGGAGGTCCTGAGTGAGCACAGTTGAGAAGCCTGGGAAGGAGATGGGATGCAGAGGCGGTGGGTGCTGGAGAGCAGCCCCCATAGCCTGCAGATGCCTCACAGGCCGTGCAGGTGCCGCCTGAAGGCAGAAGCGCTAGCTCTAGCTTCCCCATCCAAAGAGCCGGAGGCGGGCCCTGCAGGGCAGGTGGGGGCCCTGCTGCCTCTGGGTGAAGCCAGCCGGCTGGGGGCCAGGAAGTTCAGAAAAGCGTCTAAATGCCGCGCTACCCCTCAGACCCAGCTCGGCTCTCCATATGGCCTGGTATGCCCGTGTGGTCAGATGTGCTTTTTTCCCCAAGAGAAGCCAGAGGGGCATATTTTAATGGGGGCATCTTTTGATTTTTAAAAAGTTTTAAGCAAATAGTTTAACAAACAAAACCCTGTGGGGTGCTGGTTGGGAGCCCCTTATGCATCAGTTAGGATACTTGACTCCGGCAAAAAGTAGGGATTGGTAGAAAGGATGCTGAGATTCACATCCCAGAAGGCTTCACAGGAGCACCCAGAGCAGTTCACCTTGTGGGTGATGAGTGCTCTGGTTCTGAAGCAAGTCATGATGTCTGGTCTGGCTCTGGCCCCAGGCGTTATCATCTCCAAGGCTCAACTTTTTCATCTGAAAGTGGTAAGGTTGCATTTCCACCTGGAGGGATGTTGTGAGGATGAAGGGAGGTAGTTTACTTAAGAGCTCTGCTAATTCACCAACAGAGCTGCGAGCTTGCAGGAAATACTGTGATTGACAAAACACAGCCTGGCACAAGAGGTGCTTCCCAAGGGCACACTGACCCCAGTGTCTTCACTGGGAAGAGGAAACTGTGGGCCTCAGGTTGGCCAGTCATACTTGACCAGGGCACAGGGGGATGGCCATGGAACAGTGATGTGTGAGATCCTTTTCCTGAGAAGGGAGTCAGGAAGCTCCGGATCGGTGTCCTGGTGAGTGCTCCCAGCTCCCAGAGCTTTTCGAGATGAACACGATCTTGCTTCATTCTCCTACTTAAATCTCCCATTTAGAACAAAGTGCAGCCTGCAAGCTGAGACCTGCAAGGCCCTGCCTCATCTGTGATTCCCTGGTTGCCTCTCTCTCTTCATCTCTTTCTTCTTTTACCACCCTCTGGCTTCACTGCTCTTCTTTCCCTGGAGCAGTAAAATCTCTTTTCTGCTCAGGGCCTTTGCCTGTGCTGGTCTCTCTGTTTGAGATGCTCATTGCTTAGACTGCGTTAGGATTCCTGGTGGCTCAGATGGTAAAGAATTTGCCTGCAATGCAAGGTTTGATCCCTGGGTCGGGAAGATCTCCAGAGGAGGGATGGCTACCCACTCGAGTATTCTTGCCTGGAGAATTCTATGGACAGAGGAGTCTGGTGGGCATCAGTCCATGGGGTCACAGAGAGTCGCACACAGCTGAGGGACTAACACTTCTTTTTCCCCTACCCTTAGACTGGTAACTTCTCTCTGACTAGCTTTTAATTTCCCCTCCTCTTCCTCTCCTTTGTCCCATGTATTCTATATCATGAGTCTGATTTCTTCATAGCATCAATCTTTGAAATTTATCTTATTTTTAAAAATTCACCCTGCAACTATTTACTGAGTGCCCACTACGTTCCAGTCTGTGTTTGTCAATCAATGTTTCTCACAGTTCTTCAGCAAGGTTCCTTATTAGGCCGCATTCAACCCTGGCATCCCAGCCACCCATCTCCTGCAGTACAGCCAGGGTTTAGTTCTAAGGTCAGTGATGATATGAAAAAAGCACGCAGTGAAAATACTCTGGAAAATTTCCAATGAATACAGTTTTGCATCTATAGGCCAACGCTGAACTGCGTACAGCTGGGTGCAGGGAGTGACGGAGAGCAAAACCAGCTAAGGAATGGACAGCTTTATATGTGTTAAGTCATTTAATTCTCCAAGCCTTTCTGTGAAGTACGTGATACGACTCTGCCCATCATAAAGTTTAAGAAACTGAGGCGTGTGGAAGTTAAGGAAGTTTCTAAGGTCACATGACTGCCTGACAGAGCCCTAGCAGGCTGTCTCTGACTGCGCTGGGTAGTAGAAATTGTGTATGCTGGGGAAGCATCGTGTAATTCCCCTCGCAGCAACACTCAGCGAGCAAGGCCTCTGCTGCCCAGGATGGCAACACTGTCAGGGTGGGGAGGGAACGCTCTCACTAAGCGATCTGACTCATTATTCCGAAGAAATACATGTGATTTCAGCTTCCAGTGTGTGTCGGGAATCTTACATTCATTCTGCTTTGAAAATGAGGATGAGCTAGGCCCCAAGCCCTTCCTGACGCCAGGGTCCCAACCTTGCAGATGAGGAAATGGGCAGTGGAGAGACTGGGCATGGTGTGCAAGTTGTCAGAGGCACCTCGCTGACTTTCGGGAGAGAAAGTCACGAGAGTCAGTGGTTCAACTTCAGGCATCCACTGCCCAACCGAGACGATGGTGAGGGTACTGCCACCACGGCCGAGAGAGGTGGCTAGGCCTGGCCTCAACAGAGTAGCAGGGAAGAGAGGTGAATTCCTTCTCCTAATGAGAGGGAGATGGAGAGCTGGCTGCTTTGCTGTAGGGGTAAAGAAAGAGAAAAGCAAAGGAATTCCAGAAAAACATCTGCTTCTGCTTCGTTGACTATATGGTCCCAGCAAACTGTGGAAAATTCTTCAAGGGATGGGAATACCAGACCACCCGACCTGTCTCCTGAGAAACCTGTATACAGGTCAAGAAGCAACAGTTGGAACTGGACATGGAACAACAGACTGGTTCCAAATAGGAAAAGGAGTATGTCAAGGCTGTATATTGTCACCCTGCTTATTTAACTTATTTGCAAAGCTCATCATGCGAAAAGTCAGGATGGATGAAGCTCAAGCTGGAATCAAGATTGCCAGGAGAAGTATCAATGACCTCAGATATGCAGATGACACCACCCTAATGGCAGAAAGTGAAGAGGAACTAAAGAGCCTCTTGATGAAAGTGAAAGAGGAGAGAGAAAACTGGCTTAAATTTTCAACATTCAAAAACACTAAGATCATGGTATCCAGTCCCATCACTTCATGAGAAAAAACCCCACAAAAACCCAACAGTGACAGACTTTATTTTTTGGGCTCCAAAATCACTGCAGAGAGTGACTGCAGCCACGGAATTAAAAGATGCTTGGAAGAAAAGCTATGACAAACCTAGATAGCGTATTATAAAGTGGAGACATTGATTACTTTGCCGACAAAGGTCCGTATAATCAAAGCTATGGTTTTTCCAGTAGTCACGTAGGGATAAGAGAGTTGCACCATAAAGAAAGCTGAGCACTGAAGAACTGGTGCTTTTAAACTGTGGTGCTGGAGAAGACTCTTGAGAGTCCCTTGGACAAGAAGAAGATGAAACAAACCAATCCTAAAGGAAATCAACCCTAAATATACATTGGAAGGGCTGATGCCAAAGCTGAAGCTCCAGTACTTTGACCAGCTGATGCAAAGAGCCAACTCATTGGAAAAGACCCTGGGAAAGACTGAGGGCAGGAGGAGAAGGGGACGACAGAGGATGCGATGGTTGGATGCCATCCAACCATCGCCGACTCAATGGACATCAATGTGAGCAAACTGAGGGAGATAGGGAAGGACAGGGAACCCTGGCTTGCTGCAGTCCATGGGGTCGCAAAGAGCCTGACACAACTGAGCAACTGAACAGCAACAAAAGGAAAGAGATGGGGCTCAGATGCCCCTGGTGCCCAGGTGGAAGGAGATGCCAGGTTTGAGCCCAGGAGGCTGGGGGTGGGTGGAGATGGGAGCTGTGAGAAGCTGAGGTTCTGGGACATGCTGATGGAGATGCCTGGGGGTTGCCACATTTATAGGGTGGATGGACCTCTCTGGGTGGTCTGTGCATAGACCCTTGAACACATGAGGAAGGCTGAGGAGGAGTCCTGTGTATGGAGAGAAAATGGCATCCATTGGGACCGGCCCTGAGGAGCGGCCAGAGGCTATAGGGACGTGTGAAGGGTCCTCTCGTGAGATGCTGCCTGGAGCCAGACTTGCAGAGAACCTGCAAGGGGCTATTTATTTTATCCAAAACAAAAACTTCAAAACATTGCACTGAAGACACAGGTCTATCTCTTTTTTGGGATGAGTGGAAGATGGGAACACTATTTTGCAGGGGGCAGAGGAAACTGTTCCTCCATAAACTCCACACTGGAGTGGACTCTGTGTCGAGTCTCAGCATTTCTGCAGAGGAGGGAGCATCTGGAGCTGCTGGGAGGGAGACAGTCAAGAAACACCCATCCTACTAGTGATGGGGATGTTGGTGGGGAATAATCCTCCTGACACCCCTGGAGGAGTGGAGGGTCTCGAGGGAGTCCCCAAGGGCCGCAGGGATGGCCAAAGGCCCTCAACTCCATGTCCGGAATTTCTTCTCACTGAGTCTCAGCCTTGGGATTCCATAGTTAGTGTTACTGCCAGACCCAGCTAGAAGCTTTGGCCTCTTCGAGGCCCACGTCCTAGATGGTGCGAGCCCTGCTGGGTTGGGCAGGACTGGAAGGAACCTGACACGAAGGGAATGCAATCGAAAGAGAACAGGGCTGCGAAGGCCAGGGATTCTGGGTTTCCCAAGGCATTGGCCAGGGCCACCCACTGACGTTCCCTGGATTGTCCAGGGAAGAAATGTCCAGTGACGTTTACAAAGCGTTTGAACACAAAATGCTACAACGTAATGGGATTGTGCCGTTCACAGTTACATACAGGATTTATATGTAAAGAAATTCATTCTCCAGTCTCTGGAAAGTATGTCATCTGGGAATGGTGAATTCCAGGCAAGAACATCTTCTTTCACCAGACAGGGGAAAGCCTGGGACTGTGCCATGCTCTCATTTGGACATAAAGGCAAGCAAAGGGCTGGGGGGACATTGGGGCTAACCCCTAACATGTTTCTGCCCCCGATGGTTAATCCAGGCTTGTCCCAGTAATACCACTGCCCCTTGTCAGCAGCTGGTTCAGCAATGGCCGTATGACCCAGTCTGGAGCGGGAGTCAGCTGGTCCATCTGGGAGAGATGAGGACCCCCGCGTGTGGTTTGGTCATCTTGCTACCTGGTTGAGCTCTGGGGCTGTCATGCCCGCAGACCTCATGCATTTCCTTACGGTCTAAGAGGGCTGTGAAACCTGTGTCCATGGGGCATCTTAAGGGACCCAGAGGCATTTCTCAGATGAGAAGCTTGGAACAAATGTCCCTCTTGACCTGTGTGAGAGGTCAGACACAGGTCTAGACCCTGATCCCAGGAGACCCAGAGCACTACTACTCGCCACACCCAGCGTCACCTTGAAAAGTCTTGGAACTTGCTGCCTCTCTGCTAGGTGGGAGCACACAAGGATAGTCAGAGGTCTGCACTGAGCTGTCTCCTTCCCCAGCTCTTTATTGCATAGATTGAGCCCGAGCCTCCAGCTTGTGTCTCCAGTGTAAAAGTATTGACTGAGCCTAGATCCCTAAGCCTCCAAACTTCAACACTTTGCTTTTTACTTCTAGGCAGAACTGACTGCAATGAAGGTGGGACTCCTCCGTGTAGAACATGGCAATGAAAAAAAATTTACCTGCCTGCCACCTACATTTCCTCTTTTGCCTGACACAGATCCCTGTCAGTGTATGTGTTGGGGGGGGATGCTCAAGAAACTGCAAGAACCATACCCCTAAAGGCCACCTGGCTGGCATGTTCTGTTTAATTAGCATTCCCCTGACATATTGCTTACCAAGGCTGCTCCCAGCCAGAACTCTGCCTGTGCATCTGACGGGGCCATTGCACCCGCTGTTTGCCAATAGCAGAGGGGGGTAGAACTGCTGTCTTCAGAGGCCCTTTGACAAGGTCGCCAAGTCCTCACGGCTTGTTAGGCTCAGCATACGGGTCCCCAGAGGGCTAGAAGAGTCTAGATCTTGCCCGACAACCCCTGGGATCTTGCCTGTCGGGACACAGGAGAAGGAGCTCTCACTACTTCCATCTGCCTGAAGCCTGCAGTGCGGGCATGGCCTGCCAAGGATGGTGACCTCGGCAAAGGGCAGAAGCACTTCTGGTTTCTGTGTGGCCGCCAGGGGACGGGAACGGCTCTGATGAAGTCTGTCCTGGTGCATGTGACCTGGAAGTCAGAGGTGGGCTGACAGCCTTGCTTCTCCTCTTCAAGCCAAGGGGGGCACTGCTCCCACCAAACAGCTGGGGCAGGCATAGGGCAAGAAGTTCCTTGCTTAATGTCTCTACTCCAAGGCAGGCACTGTGATTTGTGATACCCAAAATGACCAGAAAAAGTCCCCATTTCTTTCTGTACCTCATGTTGGGAAGATTTTAAAGGGATTGGAGGGCTCAAGCTCACTCTGAGCTGTTCTCACCCTTTCTCCACAACATGGGGCTGTTCTAGACCAGGGGTGCAGTTCCAGTTCTTCGGGGATCAGACTGGACACAATAGTGAGCAAAAGCAGGCATAGGACAGCAGGGAGTGGCGGGGATGGTCAAGTAGGAGAGTGCAAGCCAGACTGAAGGCCACTCAAGGTCAGCTGAAGTAAACACACAGGACATGCGCTTAGTAAGAGTTCTAACTGGACTGGATCTAGACTGGAGAAGCAGACTTCAACGAAGAACCACTGTGCACTCCTCTGTTCCTTTCACCCAGAGAAGAGGGGAACAGGAGGAGGGGCAACGACCTCAGTTGCGGCAGCATTTTCCAGGAGGGGAAAGACCTGAGCGTGGAGGTTTGAAGAAGTAGGGGTGATCTTCTCTTTTTTTCTGAGCTGAGGACAAGTGATCAGGAAGCTGGGATGAGCCCACAAGAGTTCAAGGATTCATCCATTAATTTTGATGCGTCTGTGCTTGGTTCTTCCACTCAGCCTGGAGAGGTGTCATTGTGGGGACTAAAGGATGGGTTGGTTATGGGTAGTAGTCTGCCTTCAAAGAGTCTCTATCAGGGTGGAGCCCCAAGAGGCTTGGGGTGATGTGGGAAGGCATAGTTGCCAGGAGTGACTCAGGAATGTCAGAGAGACAAAGCTGCTTGCCAAGAAGATATTCTAGAGCTGATTTTCCAAAGTGCACAAGATAATTTAGCTACGTGGACCCGTTAGAAAATATCAACTCGCCAGGTGAAAGAGTTGTTCATTTTCAATTTTCCCTTCATGCTTCTGATCGCATCAAAGGAAAGGGCTTTGCTTCTGCTGATCTGTCTTCCCACTTTTTAATCATCAACACTTGTTAATCATCTTCAGCCTCAATGCCTTTTGCAGGCAGTCGTATTTAGAATTTGATAACAGCTTTTTGTTTCATATATTTATTTTTGGCAGTTATCTTTGACTTATGGCAACATTTTGGCTTTCTCATGTACAGTAGTGATTTAAAGTATCCTTTAGAAACTCAAGTACAGGATTAAGTACAGTATAAAGAAATAATGGTGGTGGTGGAAGGATTACCATAAACCTGGCAGGGAAGTGAGTGAGGTGGTGGAACATCACCCTCATCAAGTAGGTGATGCTGCTGCTTGGGTCTCATTCGTCTTTTCAGGAGGATGAAAGCACACAAACCAGATGGGAAATGAGTGGAAGAGACTCATGGTTTCCAAGACAGCACCTAGCTGAGCCCAACTCTGGGCTGCTTGGCCTTCAGGATTTGACCCATGCCACTTCTTACAGGAAGTCCTCCGGGATCTCCATCCACTTTCTCTGGAAGCATCAGAGGTCACAAAAGTGGATGACTGTTGGGAGCAAGGGAAGGACACCTGCAGCAAACTGCAGAGCATTCGCTTCATTTATCACTGATAAGTAGAAGTGCAGGCCCAGTGTCATACTTTCCAATTTCTCAAGAGAAGTCAAAAGTTTAAATTTTTAGGTTAAATGTCACCGTTTTAAACCCTGACAACAAATATTCACCATACCTGGGGGCTGGATGCTGTGGTGGGCACCCTCAGGTGACACAGAGAGAAGCTTCCATGTGAAGATGACCGTCAAGCTGCAGTGCCCAGACACCCAGGTCCTGGAAATGAGGGAACTAAGGATATGAAACCACAGCTAAAGCAAGTTGCCCAAGTCACATGTTTTCCCCGTAAGGCTGGGCCCTTCTGGTGGGCACGGAGGGATCTGAGTCATCAGGCCCCGCCTGGCCAAGCCAACCCCAAAGCCCTGGCCACTCAGGCTGGGGGCAGGGTGAATAAGAAACTCCTAAGGGACAGGTGTCTCCCCTTCAGGGACTTGAGGCAGGGCTCACACAGCAGAGGTGTTCCCACAGACACGTGTTTGGAAGCGGGCTCCTGGGCAGGACCCGGGGGGTGGGGTGGGGGGAAGGTCATTGTGCGGGGGGGACAGGAGACATGGAAGGATGGTGACTCCAGACAGCGAAAGGTAAAGCTGGGGATGGGCTTTGACTGCAAACTGGCTCCAGGCTGCAGAGGGACGCCTTGGAGGCTGAGCTGGAAACGGTGGGCAGAGTGTAGAGAGGCTACTTCAGGCAGAGCCTGGGTGAGTGCAAAGACCAGACTTCCAGAATCCCATGCCGGATTCAGGACAGGTGAGGGAGGCAACCTGTGAGGTCTTTTGGGCAGGGCCCAGGTCTGCAGTGGAAGGTTGGGGAGGAAGAGGACAGGGTGTGTGGGGGACCTTAAGGCAAAGAGCCACTGGAGCCTGAGGGAGCCTGGCCTCTCTCCGAAAGGGTAAAAACTCCTCTTGGCGGAGGCCCCTGTGGCGCACACCCCTTCCTGGAAAACTCTTCCAGTCGCTGGGGTCTCCATCTGGTCGAAAGGCCTGGCTCAGCCCCACGGTAACCAGGCCTCTCCGCCCACCCGAGGGCGCACAGAGAGGGGCCACGTCTTGCGCCCCGAGACCAACGGCTGGGACCCGGGGGCGCCGAGTGCTCTCTGGGCGGGGATCTTGCTCCTCCGAGGTGGCGCGCCACGAGTGCGCCGGGCGCGTCGAGGGTGGCCGGCCGCGGGGCTCCCCCGACCCGGCCCGCGGCGCTTCTCTGTCGCCGCCTCGGGGTGTCTCTGCTTCGCTGCGAGCCGGGAACCGCGGCGGCGACGGCGCGAGGAGGGGAGCGGGCGGCGGCGGCGGCGGCCGCGCCAAGAAGCGCCGGGTCACCGCAGGCTGAGGCGCCCGCCGTCCCCGCCCTCCCGCTCGCGCGCCGTCCCCTCCCTCCCGCCTCGCTCGCGCTCCTTCCCTCTCCCCGCCTCCCCGCCGCGCTCCCCCGCCCTCCCCGCCGCGCCTCGCCTCCTCCGCCCCGCGCCCTGCGGTGCTGCAGCTGCGGGCGGCTCCAGCTGCCCCAGATGTGGGCTGGGCGGCGCGCGGGCAACTTTCGCGCCGGCTGCGAGTGCGGGGCCCCGGCTGTGGCCCGGCTGCCATGGATCCGCCGGCGGGGGCCGCCGGCCGCCTGCTCTGCCCCGCGCTGTTGCTGCTCCTGCTGCTGCCGCTGCCCGCGGACGCCCGGCTCGCCGCCGCCGCCGCCGCCGACCCCCCAGGTAGGTGCGGCCGCGTCCCCGCGCCTCGCGACCCCGGCCGGCCGGGCTCCGCCCCGCGCGCCCCAGCGCCCCCTCCCCAGGCGGCGTCCGGCTCGACTTGGGCAAACTCCGCGCGCCCCGCCCGGGGCCAAGTTGGCCAACTTCGGGGCCCGGTTGGTCGGGCAGGGGGCGCCCTGCGGCGCACCCGGGAATCTCGGGCCGCGGGGAGCCCCGGAGCGCTCGCGGCTCCCGGGACGCCGAGCGTGGAGACCGAGGGCCGGGAAAGCCCGGCGGCGGCGAGCGCAGCATCAGCACCAGCGGGTCCGGGGGAGCCAGGGCGAGGCGGCGCCCCGGCTCGCGTCCGGAGACGCTCGGGAGCAGTCGGGTGCAGAGCGCGCCGCCTTGGGCCTTGAGGATTGGTTTGGGCGCCCCGGAGGGGATCCTCGAAGATCGGAGGGACCCTGCTCCACCCCTCCCTGTTCTCGGGCACGCGGGGAGGCGGCCGGCAACGGGCTAACCTGGAGCTGTACGCGGAGGACAGGCCGCCGGTGCCGGGGGGGGAGCCGAGCGGTGAGGGCAGTCGCGCGGCGGGGACTGCTAAGAGGTAGAAGCGCACGGGTAGGGAACCAACCGGGAATGGCTTCAGAGCAGCCCCATGTCCTGCCAAGGACGGTAGGTTCAAGGGGCGGGGGACGGTCTGACCGGGCCCGCCCCTGGGGAACTGCGAGGAGCTGAGGAACCCCAACTTGGAACGGGGCAGGGGGCAGAGCTCTTGGTTGGGAGGGTCCCAGAGGGGTCGACCGGAGGTCGGAGGAGCGCCAGCGTGGTAGCCGCGTTAACGCCCCTTCCCAGTTGGAGGAAGGCCGGGGAGGCGCACGCTAGTTTCTGGGGGATGCCTAGTGGAACGCCCTTCCCTTCGCAGTGGGGCGGGGTTTGGGAGGATGCCGTGCTCCGTGGCGGGGCCCTGGGGCTCCCCGGTCTCGGCTGGTCTAACGCCCCTTCCCTTTGCAGGCGGGCCCCAGGGGCACGGAGCCGAGCGCATCCTGGCGGTGCCGGTGCGCACTGACGCCCAGGGCCGCTTGGTGTCCCACGTGGTGTCGGCGGCTACGGCCCCGGCTGGGGTGCGGACCCGCAGGGCCGCCCCTGCCCAGATCCCGGGGCTCTCTGGAGGCAGCGAGGAGGACCCCGGTGGCCGCCTCTTCTACAATGTTACGGTGTTCGGCCGAGACCTGCACCTGCGGCTGCGGCCCAATGCCCGCCTTGTGGCGCCTGGGGCCACGGTGGAGTGGCAGGGAGAATCGGGTGCCACCCGCGTGGAGCCCCTGCTTGGGACCTGCCTCTACGTCGGAGACGTCGCGGGCCTGGCTGAAGCCTCTTCCGTGGCGCTCAGCAACTGCGACGGGCTGGTGAGTACGCGCTTGTCTCCCTTCTGTCTGTCCACTGCTCTCACGTGAGCTTTGGAAGCCGGTTGTCTGGGAGTCCGCTGGGAGGGCAAGGCCTGTACTGAGGACCTTCTCTGCACCCCTTGTGCTTAGGGACCACCGAAAGGGTTGGCTGGAAGGCAGGTTGTTTTGATTGGCCCGAGGGGGTGATTTATGCAGGGGGAGGGCCACATTTCCAAAGTGTTTAGCAAGCAGCCAAGTGTGGTCCCCCTGAAGCCTGCGGGAGCCGGCTTTCCTTTTCATTCAGCTGTGTGTCTGTCTCGGTGAGGGCACGCATCTGCACACGTGTTTTTGCATGGGTCTAATATCTAAGTACATGTGCACTTGTGTGTCTTGAGCATGTGTGTATTCACAGGTTTGTATGTCAGTGCCTGTTCAGTGTGTTGCTGTGCATTGTAGCATGTGTGATATGTGTGTGGGGGACACGTATGCAGGTGGGTGGTTTTCTTGTTTCTGTGTGTGCAGGTGGTGCCAGCCCAGCGAACAGGCAGTGGTGCTGAAATGCCCAGTTATCCCTCTGCCCCTGGCTGATGTTTTATGCTGTGGTTTCCTGTTGGATTTCAGCTGGTTATTTGAAAAGTTAGTTTTCTCTACTTCGAGCCAAGCGGAGCATTTGGAAATGCAGTCTCTGGTGCCCCCGGGCGGCCCCTGAAGGACAGGAGAGGCTGGGGAGTGGAACCCTTCTGGGACTGGCTGGGCCGCTCAGTGTGACCAGAGCTCTGGGAAGTTCTCCTGCTACCAGGAGCCTAGAGGGACCATGGCTTTGCATAAGAGAGCCTTGGAGGAAGCCTGGATCAATGCTCAGGGAGGAGGCTGACATTGGCAATGCTCTGTCTGGAACCACTGCAGTTTTCTATTTTGGATTGGCTGTGTGGTGGTCAGGCTGGCTGTGCTGGCCAGACATCTGAAGCTGCCCACCGTGGGTTGCGCTCTAATTACTACTCAGGGCACTCCTGCTCGGAGCAAGTGGCCTCTCTCCCAGCCCTGGTGGCCCCCAAGCCCCCCGTCCTCAGGCTTGCCCTGCAAGTTGCAGAGCCAGCAATTACAGAGAACCCCACAACCGGTGGTGTTCTTTTTATGGACACACAGGAAATGTCACTTGTTGCTTCGGAAAATCACTGCCTTTGGCTGGATTTAGTTAGAACCCAGACGTATTGCAAACAACCGTGAATGTCCTTGGAATAGCTGGGTTGACATGGTGCAGCCCTTTGTATCCTTGTTGCCTCTGAGGATGTCCCAGACTTCATAAGTGTGTCTTATTTTTACGCTGGAGGTGAATTTCCTAAATAAAAGGAAATTGGTGTTGGGGGCTCGGAATGGGGGTGGTGGTGGCCTGAGCTGGGGGGGCGGAGTTGACATGGAAGTGGTCTGCTGTCAGTCGCTCAGTCGTGTCCGACTCTTTGTGACCCTGTGGACTGTAGCCTGCCAGGCTCCTCTGTCCATGGGATTTCCCCCGCAAGAATACTGGAGTGGGTTGCATTTCCTCCGTCTGTTGTTGAGCAACTCCTGTGTGCTGAGTAATTCTTGATGGAAAGCATTCCAGAGAGGCTTTGTTCATGTATCATTCATTCATCTGTTCATTCCGTTGTCTGTTTTTTCGGCCAGTACCTCCAAGCGCGGTTGTCTGTTGTGCTGGTCAGAGATGTGGCTGGCCTGGTGCCCACCTCCCCCCTCCCACCCCTTGGGGCACCATGCTCAGCTAAGTCTGGGGCCCACTCTGGTCAGGGCTTGGAAAGCATGCTCCTGGGGGCTCTTTGAGCGTGGGTTGCCAGGGGGCAAAGGCCCAGAGGGAAGAGCATATGCAGAGAAGTACCAGGTGTGTATTGGCTTGATCAGAACAGGCGCAGTGAGATGTCACACGTACTGGACACACACCAGCAGAAGTGCAAGACACAGCTGGAGAGCGGGCTGGAGCCGAAAGAGGGGCTGGGGTCTGGAGCATGGCCTTGAATGTGGTTGGTGGAAACGGCATTGAGACAGTGGCGCAGCCTCATTAGTTCTTCTTTCCTTGTCCTTCTTTCTTTTTGGTGTGTGAATGTCCTGATTTGATACCACTTAATTCCGTAACTATTTAAGTCCCTCTGTGTATCACTGATGGGCCGATTGCAAAGCACCTAGGGTTTAAATATCATATTTCTGGTCCACAGCAGCTCTGTAGTGGGAAGGATTCTTCATCCCTCATTTACAGATGGGCGGTCGAGGCTCTGGGAGACTGAGTGGCTTGCCCAAGGCCACACTGTCTGTGGTGGCAGGAGTCTGGCCTGGTTCTGTCCAGCCCCTTCTGCCAGGGTGCTTGCAAGTCTGGGCAAGTAGAAGCCCTTGATATGTGGTAGTAGAACTATGCTCCCGCGCCATCCCCTCTTGCAGTAGCCATGCATGCATCTCAGGAGCAGCAGCCATGCTGCCCAGCACCCCTTCCTCTGAGCCTGCTCTTCCTTCATAGATAGTGAAACACACAGGGGCAGATGTGTCAGGCTGCAGTGTCTGTGTAGATCCTCAGGGATCTTGTTACAATTCAGATTCTGAGTCAGCATGTCTAGGGTGGGGTTCAAGGTTCTGCATTTCTAATGGACTGCCAGGCTGATGCTCCTGCCCTTTGAGAAGCAAAGTATTACACCCTAATTTCCGCAAAGGAGTTCTACAGGCTCACACCGCAAGTTTCTCTGAGCAAACGCGGCTCAATGGACGACTGGTGTGGGAAACGCTGCAAGTTGCTTTCAACCTGGGAGATTCAGGGAGGCCCACTGGGGTCTCTGAGAAGCTCTGTAATAAAGAAACCTCTTGAACTTCGTGTACTGTAGCACTGCCCATGCAGATGAGGCCATCAACCTCTTCTTTGCAGGAACCCCAGGAATGTGCATTCCTGGAAGACAAGTGGAGAAACCGCGAAACAGGATCACAGCACGCAGCTGGCGGCTTACAGCTTAGGTTGAGGTGCTTAGGTGCTTAGGTGCTTAGGTGGGACGAGCCTCTCCCCAGAGCCATAGGCCTTTTCAGGCCTCCTTCTGGCCTGGGACACATATTCGCTCATCTAATCGCTTGGTCCTGAGTTTGTTTCTCTGCCTTAAAAGAAGGAGTAGTAGCTCTGGTTTCTGTGGACAGCAGGCTCCTTTCCTGTTTAGCATGAGGGGATTCTTACGGTCAGGATCCTTTTAGTCATGAGCGAAGGGAACACAAGTCAGATCATTTAAACAGAAATGGGAAGTTAGTGGCTCTTATGGTGCTCAGCCTTTAGGCCTGGCTGGATCCAGCTGCTACTCCCACGTTGTCTCCCTGCCTCCGCCTTCTTCTGTGTTGGCTTTGTTCTCAGCTGGAGGCCTTCTGTGGTAAGTCAAGGGGCGCAGCGGTGCTGGCTGATAATCTTTCTCTGATAATTCTGGCTGACTCCTGGGTAGCACTCTATTCAGGCTGGGGTCAGATGCTCCCATGAGAATCAGAACATGAGGTTTGTAGAACCCCACGGATGGAGAGTGCAAGGGATGATGACATGAGCTGAGGACCTGGGCCTGCCAAGGTGAAAATTCTAGCTGAATCAGGTAGAGGTGTAGATTTAAGAAATGCCACATGCTTCCTGTTGTTGTTCAGTCACTCAATCGTGTCTGACTCTTTGCGACCCCATGGACTGCAGCACCCCAGGCTTTCCTGTCCTTCACCATCTCTGGAGTTTGCTCAAAGTCATGTCCATCGAGTCGGTGAAGCCATCCAACCATCTCATCCTCTGTCGTCCCCTCCTCCACCTGCCCTCAACCTTTCCCAGCATCAGGGTCTTTTCCAATGAGTCGGCTTTTTGCATCAGCTGGCCTAAGTGTTGGAGCTTCAGCTTCAGCATCAGTCCTTCCAGTGAATATTCAGGGTTGATTTCTTGTGGGATTGACTGGTTTGATCTTGCTGTCTAAGGGACGCTCAAGAGTCTTCCCCAACACCACAGTTCAAAAGCATCAATTCTTTGGTGCTCAGCTTTCTTTATGGTGCAACGCTCACACCCATACATGACCACTGGAAAAGCCACATGCTTCATAAGACATACCGTACATTTTATTTACAGAGAGGTGGGTAGATGTAGTTTCCAGCCTTTCTTATAGCCACTAGATAGATATTGTTCATCATATTCTCAGGGGAAGGTTAACATTTGCCTTTTCACAATGAGTGAGAAAATGATGTTTAACAAAGGATACTTGTATATCTCATTGCTATGGAAGACTTCTCTAGTACCTCTCAGGCTACATGATATGTAGTTTCATGTTGTTCTTACTTGCTCACTAAAGACCCACGAGAAGCCTGTTGACAAAAAAATAATAACAGAACCTCAGTTTACTGTGCTCATGTTATGTGTCAGGCTTTCCACTGAGCACCTTATGACATATCACCTTGATTAATCCTCACCACACCCTATACTGTGTGACTGATATTATCCCCATTTTACAGATGAATTAACTGAGATAGCCTGCTTCAAGCTTTGCGGGTCTATATTTAAATACACATCTGTTTGGTTCTAAGACCATGCTTACTACGTGTTATTGCCTTTATTGCATGCCAAGATAAAATAAAGAAATGCATTTCTTTAAGACATTTCCTACCTGTTCTAGAAATTAAAAGACGCTTACTCCTTTTAAGAAAAGTTATGACCAACCTAGACAGCATATTCAAAAGCAGAGACATTACTTTGCCAACTAAAGTCCATCTAGTCAAGGCTATGGTTTTTCCTGTGGTCATGTATGGATGTGAGAGTTGGACTGTGAAGAAGGCTGAGCACCGAAGAATTGATGCTTTTGAACTGTGGTGTTGGAGAAGACTCTTGAGGATCCCTTGTACTGCAAGGAGATCTAACCAGTCCATTCTGAAGGAGATCAGCCCTGGGATTCCTTTGGAAGGAATGATGCTAAAGCTGAAACTCCCGTACTTTGGCCACCTCATGAGAAGAGTTGACTCACTGGAAAAGACTTTGATGCTGGGAGAGATTGGGGGCAGGAGGAGAAGGGGACGACAGAGGATGAGATGGCTGGATGGCATCACGGACTCGATGGACGTGAGTCTGAGTGAACTCTGGGAGATGGTGATGGACAGGGAGGCCTGGCGTGCTGCGATTCGTGGGGTTGCAAAGAGTCGGACACGACTGAGCGACTGAACTGAACTGAACTGAACTGAACGAGTCAACTCCTGGACGCTTTCTTGGTCCGCAGCACTGCCTGTGGTCAGTGTCAGTGAGCGGGAGCTGGGGTAGGTCTGGTGGCCAGGCGGCTTGGTGACTTGTGGCTGACATGCTCTGGGCTGCAGCCCCTTTCAGGCAGCCCGAGTCCTTACAGGGAGGTAACGGCAGCGGAGACTCCAGGCTGGGGGCACCCTGCCGCACCTCTGTCCCCTGCATGCGTTGCTGCTCTGGGGGCCTCTCTGGCCTGGCGTCTCTGGTTGGCAAGGCCATTGGTGGGAATGTGTACGGGCTGGGCAGTGACTCTGAGGGGCATGATCAAGGCCTTGTGGCCTGGGGCTCCCCTGCTGGGCTGCTATGCCGGCCAGGCCCCTGCTCTATAGAGTCTCGATGGGCGTTGAAAGTCAGTAAGGGCCACAGAGAGAGAGAGAGAGGTCATTTGCTGGCCTAAGGGGTGGAATTGAGTTTCATGTTTGTATAAAGGCCACTGTCTTTGAGGCCACACGCTGGGTTCCAGCTGGCTCAGGTGCTAGAATGGCGAGGGCAGGTGCAAGGCGCTTGGGCTGCAGGGCTACAGGTGAGAAGTGGGAGGGACTTGCAGTTGCCCTTTGTAGAGTCTCCTCACTTTTCCTCTTGCCTTGGCGCTGCCTGGAGGGTGATGAGAAGGTCTCAGGAACATCAGAGAGGGGCCGCGTCTGAGTTCCCTGGGTGTCGGGGCTCCTCAGATCGGAGGAGCAGAGGCTCCTGCTTGGCCCCTACTCTCGGCAATCTGCACAGCTGCCCAGGGTGGTCTCAGCCTCCTACCTGGCTTATTATTCTCCTTGCTGTTTAAGATTCATTCAGCTGAAGTGGTGGAAAGCCAACTTGGATGAAACAAGCAAGATGTTGTGGGCCTAGTTCCTTGGGGTCCTGAGGCAGCCTTCAGACATGGCTGGATCTAGTGGCTCAGGGCTGCTTCAAGTTATGACCAACCTAGGCAGCATATTAAAAAGCAGAGACATTACTTTGCCAACAAAGGTCTGTCTAGTCAAAGCTGTGATTTTTCCAGTAGTCATGTATGGATGTGAGGGTTGGACTATAAAGAAAGCTGAGCGCCAAAGAATTGATGCTTTTGAACTGTGGTGTTGGAGAAGACTCCTGAGAGTCCCTTGGACTGCAAGGAGACCCAACCTAAAGGAAATAAGTCCTGAATATACATTGGAAGGATTGATGCTGAAGCTGCAACTCTAATACTTTGGCCACCTGATGCGAAGAGCTGACTCATTTGAAAAGACCCTGATGCTTGGAAAGATTGAAGGTGGGAGGAGAAGGGGACGACAGAGGATGAGATGGTTGGATGGCATCACCGATTCAATGGACATGAGTTTGAGTAAACTCTGGGAGTTGGTGACAGGGAGGCCTGGTGTGCTGCAGTCCATGGGGTCACAAAGAGTCAGACATGACTGAGTGACTGAACTGAACTGAACACCTGGGGAGCCCTTAGGTTATAGGCCCACCTTTAAATCAAGCACTGTGATGTGAGCTTAGCTAGAGTCTCTTGCCTATCTTTGGGATTGAGAGTGAGGGTCAGATCCCCAAACTCTGGAACGGATTAAGGTTTTATCAGAAAGCAAGGGGAAGGACCAGTGTGCTGGGCAACCACACTTCACCCAGACTTCAGGTCCTGTGTCTCTTCCTGTGCTCCAGACTTGCCTGCCCAGCTGCCTCGTGGGCCCCTTCCTTGAGTGACCCCTGCTTCTGAAATGGAACGTGCGTCTCTCTACTCTCCTCCAGACCTCATCGTTCACTTGGGCAGGAATCGCAGGATTGCCCCTCCCTGCTCTCTCCATGACCCTCACATGCAGCCGGTCATCATCCTAGACATCTCCAGACTTCATCTCAGTTCACAGCTTTATACCACGCCTACCTCCAAGCCCTGTGATCCTTAGGGACTCCAAACTGGAGCAACTCTCTCCCCACACAGCTACCAGACTGATTTTTGTAAACCATGCATTCAATCATGTCACTCCTTTGCTTAAGACTTTTCTTGAGTAGTGGTCTTAAGTGCTTCTGATTACCCTTAAAAAATCCAAACTCAGAAAAAAAAAAAAAATTCAAACACACTGAAACTGTTAGTCGCTCAGTCATGTCTGACTCTTTGTGCCCCGTAAGCTGTAGCCTACCAGGCTCCTCTGTCCATGGGATTTCCCAGGTAGGCATACTGGAGTGGACTGCCATTTCCTTCTCTAGGGGATCTTCCTGACCCAGGGATCGAACCTGGGCCTCCTGTATTGCGGGCAGATTCTTTACCGTCTGAGCCACCAGGGAGGCCTGGCTTGGCTTAGAAGGCCTCCCATGACCTGACGCAGTCAGCCGTGTCTGTCACTGTGTCCCCCTCACGCCTGTGCTACAGTCACATCAAGCTTTTAGTTTCTCTGCCACTGGACACTCCCGTCTTAGGCCCTTTGCACAGACCGTGCCCTTGCCTGGACCACTCTTACCTCCCTCTTTAATTGGCTCGCTCTATTGTTGTTCAGCCCCTCAGTCCTGTCTGAGTCTTGGTGACGCCATGGACTACAGCATGCCAGACTTCTCCTGGAGCTTGCTCAAACTCGTGTCCATTGAGTCGACGATGCCATCCAACCATCTCGTCATTTGTTGTCCCCTTCTCCTCTCACCTTCAATCTTTCCCAGCGTCAAGGTCTTTTCCAATGAGTCAGCTCTTTGCATCAGGTGGCCAGAGTATTGGAGTTTCAGCTTCATCATCAGTCTTTCCAATGAATATTCACGATTGATTTCCTTTAGGATTTGATCTCCTTGCAGTCCAAGGGACTCTCAAGAGTCTTCTCCAATACCGCAGTTCAAAGGCATCAATTCTTCGTCGCTCAGCCTTCCTTATGGTCCAGCTCTCACATCCATACTGACTTACTGGAAAACCCATAGCTTTGACTATACAAACTTTTGTTGGCAAAGTAATGTCTCTGCTTTTCAATATGCTGTCTAGGTTGGTTATAGCTTTTCTTCCAAGGAGCAAGTGCCTTTTAATTTCATGGCTGCAGTCACCCTCTGCAGGGATTTTGGAGCCCAATGTAGTCTCAGCTAGATGACATTTCATCCGGGAAGCTGTCCGAGACATTCACACGCCACGTTGGACCCCATGCTTCTTTGGTATCTTGTCCTGTAGGCGATTTGTACCTGGGTCCATAGGCTCCGCTCCAGCTGGATGGAGCTCAGCTAGGGGCCATGAAGTGGGCGTCTGTGGAGTGGGGGATAGAAGCCTGTGCAGTCCTTTGCCCCTCAAGACCGTGTGCCCCATACCCAGGGATGGTCCACCTCTGCATACCCAGGGATGAGGTGTGTGGGCAATACCCAGAATGTCCACACTCAGCAGGGTATGCCCCCTAGAGGAGTGCCCCGAAGCGCCTTTCCCACAGGAAAGTACTGTGTACTCGCGTGGTCTTGTGCAGTCTTTTTGTCCCAACTTTGGAGTTCAGGAAAGGTGAGTTGAAAACCCCTGGTCTAAATGAAACTTAAGTAAGGGAGGGACCCCCTCTGGGGCTGAAGAGACTGGGCTCCGGCAAGTCACCATCCAGCTTTGAGCAATGAGCTTCAGTTTGTTCAGGTGGCAGGTGGGGCTGGAACAGTTATTTCCGAGACCTTTATAAAGCAACTCTGGGTGTCTTGGCACCGAATGGGGATCAGTTGAGGGGATCAGTTTGATGGAAGGAGAGCTGGGGACCGTGGCCAGTCTATGCCCTGCATCCCTTGATAGATTTTTGGTCCTTGGGAACACAAGCTCTTTGCTGCCAGACATGCAGATGTTTCTTCAGAGAAGCAGCATTTCTGAGTCTGTTGATATTACTTGAGCAAATGAATCCGATGTGAATCCATGGAGCTCTGAGGTCTTGACCGGGCCTCCAGAGACATATGTGGAAGTGTTGAGAGCTGAACTGGCAGTGGGATTAGGAGATGGGCAGGGCTTCCTGCAGGCAGGAGCTTTCTTTGAGAACTTGGTGAGAACCCAGGCTTACTTCATCACAGATACCCCTGGTCTCTTCTGGGGCATCCACAGATGGATGGCCTCCCCGCCACTTCTCACCTAGTGCCGTTTGGTGGGAAGGAAGGAGCTTCCCAGGGGCTCTTCCCTGCTGGGACTGGGTGCACTGACCTGTGGCTGGTGGAGGCTGGCTTGTCAGGGCTTTGTGCTGGAAGCAGCAGAGCAGCAGCCCACGGCCCCTGCCCGCCTCGTGGTGGCCCCCTTAGAATGGCACAGGCGGGTCTGTGGTCGGAAATCCAGACTCACCAGGCTTCAGCCAATATGGCATCTGAAGGCCTTTTTGATTATCAGAATCTTAGAGATGGGGAAGAGTTGTAAATTGTGGCTGTCAGAAGCTAAAGGAGGAAGACAGAGCATTGTGGATATAGAACTTCAGTTTTACAAAAAGGAGAGTTCTGGAGATGGATGGTGATGATCATTCCACAACCTTATGAATGTATTTAATGCCAGCAAACCATACACTTCAAAGTGGCTAAGATGGTAGATTTTGTGTTATGTGTATATTTTATCACGCACACACACAGGGCTTCTGGGGACTGGTAAGGCTGTGCAGGTAATTCAGAGGTGGGGTCGTGTCCCCGCTTGCCCAGCTCCTTCTCCCCAGTGTGACTCTGTTCCCCGGTGAACCATTGGCTGTAGCTGTACACATACTCCTCACACCACACAGGCATAAGCAGGTTCTGAAAGGGAATAGTTCTGAGCTCCGTGCAGAATGGACAGGCTTAGGTCTTGGGACCCTTCCATTGCCGGTCACCGTGGCCTGGGCATGCATAGTGCGGGAGCAGAGTAGAGCCTGACTGGGCCCCTCGTGGAGGCCCGCGCAGCTGGTTACCACCTGAGTCTCAGGCCTGGGAGGCCCTGACCATCTTCCGTCACACTGCCACCCCTGCCCTGACCCCACTGCCCGCTTCTGTGTTTCTGGTCGTGAGCCGCTGCCCCGTTAGGTTCCCTTGCCTGATGGCTAACTGCCTGTGCCCCCATGTCCCAGCAATTAGTGAGGGAGGAGGGACCAGCGTCGGGTGGGAGGCGAGGAGAGTCTGGGTCTTCACCCGGGCCTTCTGCGAGGACCACAGATGCCACAGCCTCCCTGAGTAGCGCAGCCACTGAGAGCTCAGCCACGCTGAGCCACAGGACTGCTCCCTACCCCCACCGTGGCCTGGGGTGCCCACTTCAGCACAAGAGGGGCTTAGCTGTGTGGTGGCCTGAGCAGGGGCCCGGGCCTCCTCTTCTGGTCTCTGAGATATGTAGGGTCAAGTATTCTGGGGCCTCTGCCAGGACTGTGGGTCTGTACTGACAGGCAGACCTGTCTGTGATCACCCTCCTCCACTTGGCCAAGCAGGGGAATTTTGTGTTGTAGCCTGAACACTGCAGGCTGCTGGTATATGTGAATGTGTGTGCAGGTTCCTGTCCGTGGGGATGTGTGTGCACGTGTGTGCATATCTGTATGAGTATGGTGTGTGTGCGTGTGAGTGTGTGGGGGTATCTGTGTGTATGTCGGTGTGCATCTGAGTAAGCACATGTGCGAGTGTCTGCACTCAGGTGTGAGTGTGAGTGTCTGTGGTCCTCAGCAGGGGTTTCCTGCAAGGGAGGGGACGGAGGTGGGTGGAGGGACTGAGGGGAGGGCATGACCCCCGCCCCCTGAATCTGGGTGCTGCCTTGAGCCCTGCTCTCCCCACTGGCAGGCGTTCTCGGATGGGAGGGCCCAGGTAGGAGCCTCTGGCTCTGCTGCGTATGTTTCATATTAAATGTCAGCTGTCCACCGGCTCTGCTGTGCTGCCATTAATATGGAGAAGTTATTACTGAGTCTGGAGCCGGCTCCTCGAGCTCATCCATGAATTTCAATTGCACTGCACGTCTCCTCCAGGGCCTGTGGAGGGGGCACACAGCTTCTGCTCTGAGGTGGAGGAGGCCCTAGCGTCCAGGACAAGGCCTGGCAGGCTCTGCGGCACCCCACCCTGCCATGCGTGTTTCAGTGAGCGCCATGGTGAGCGGTGGACTTGACGTGGGCTGGAGGCTGCCGTGTCCCGTGGTTAGCTTTGTCCCTGGCAGCTGAGCAGCCTTGACAAGGGCCACAACACTGCCGATGTTCAGACTGCCCAAACGTTGCCCGTTCTTCTGATTGGCCCGCTCATTGGGCTTTGGAAGGAGGGGTGCAGGATTTGGCAGCACTTAGCCCAGGTCGATGATTTGGGAAATGTGGGCTGTTTCTGAGTTTCATTGTGTCTAAGGTGCCATCAATTAGAGGACACAGCCCGAAAGAGAGGACACTCCGACTAAACTGCTCCGTTGCGCCTTAACCGTGGTCTCGTGGGCTATAGGCCCCGCCACCTGCCACTGGCTGCTCCAAGTGGTGGCTCCTGCCTCACTCGCCTGCCTTGCTCACTTTGCTTAGTGTGTGACTGGCTTCATCTACTTCCGGTGTCTTCCTCTCTTGAATAAGGGAATGAGGTCATGGTCCTTCCTCCAGGGACATTCCTCTGGATGCCAAAGCTACACACTCCGTTGTCTCTGTGTCTTTCTGTACACACTGTAATTTTTGCAGCACAGAGTGACTTCTTGAAGACATGTTGAGCGGCAGGTGTCGCCGACCCCGCACATAAGTCAGGTGACGTGAAGGCAATATGAAACATCGTGGCAGAGTTGGTGTGTGCCAGGCAATGCCAGCCACCCCACAGTTGCTGCTGGCTGCCAGCAGTGAAAAGACCCATGGATTTCATCCTGAGTTTGGATATGGTAAATGTGGAAAATGTGCGTCTTAGAGAGTCCTGGACATGTGGTTTTGTTATTTTGATGATGTTACGTGTGATTAATGGTTTTAGTCCCTGAAAGCTGGCATGCGGTGCCCATGGTAGGGCACCAGGGCGGTGGCAGAGCCTGGGTTGTCCATACTGCAGGGACTAGCCCCTCCTGGCTCTATGAGCAGAATGTTCAAAGATTCATCTTTGAACCTGGATATTTCTCCTTTGAAAGCAGGGATTGGACCACACGACAAATAACGTATATGTTCTTGGACCAGTACTGAATTATGTTCATTATTAGAGCTTTAAAGCTCTAATATGTAAAATATTGGCTATTTGACAACTATGCTGTCCATTATGGTAGCTACAAGCCACTCGAGGCTGTTGGCTATTTGAGATGTGGTTGGTTGGTCAGGTTGGTTGGTGCTCTTGAGTGCAAAATATACACCAGAATTCAAAGACTTAGCACCAAAGAAAAAGAATATCAAATATCTAATGGACACATTCAATAGTGACTACGAGTGAATATGATAATAGTTTGGATATATGGGGTTAAGTAAAATATATTGCTGAAATTAACTTCACCTTTTTAAACGCGTGGCTGCGTGCAGCATTCCTGTTCCATCTCTGTTGGATCGTGCTGCTTTGAAACATCTGACTGGATACTTCCCATTTTGCTGTTATTTTGCAAAATTTTCCTGGCTGGTCACATCTGTTTATTCATTCAATTGAATTTCAGGATTGTTTTGTCAGATTAGAAGCATCCCTTGTGAATTTGATTGACATTAAATTAAACTTAGACACCCATTAAAGGGGGAATGGACATAATTTGTAGTATTTACCAGGAATGTGGTATATTTTAGATCGATTAATTCTACTTTGATATCGCTTAGTAAAGTATCCCACGTTTTTTATATGGGTCACCTATTAAAACCAGGGACATTTTAAGGGTTTTCTGCTTTTTGCCATTGTGAATTAAAGCATTTCCGTCTATTGCTGGTATACAGGGTGACTATTGACTTGTATGCAATTATCTTTTATCAGGCTGCATGATTGAACTCAATTCTCATATATCTTTGTGAGTTCCCTTGGGTTTTCTGGGTAAACAGCTGTACCATTTGTGGACTATGATAATTCTGGAGCTTAATTTTCGATCTGTGCCATTGAGAACCTTCGGAGTAACGTTAAGTACCCGCAGTGGCTTTGCGTATTCCTTTCTGCGCCCGACTCTGATGTTAACGCCCCTGGCATTTCTCTGCTTAATAGAATGCTTGCTCGTGGACTAAGATGGATTTCATGCGAAGGCAATATCCCTGAATTCTAGTTTTCTAAGACCCCCTTTTCATCAGCAAAGGAACTGAAATCTAGGTAAAATGTGTCTAACCCCCACACTATGACCACCCTCCTTAAAGGCTCAGGGCATTGCAGTTCCCAGAGGCTGGGCCCCTGCCATCCTGGACTTCAGGACTGCTGCCCGGTCCCCTCAGTTGCAAGCTTGCGGCCCCTTGAACAGCTGTTGACCCCTCACAGGAAGCCTTTGCGGGGTTCGGGAAGGCGGAGGGGGCCGCCCTGCCCAGCTGTGCCAGGAGCGGTGCTCAGGAAGGCCATCTGTCCCTCTGACGGCAGGTCCCCCTCCCCTCAGTGACGGCTCTCCCATCCTCCAGTTTCTCTGGGTCAGGCCCCCTTCTTATCCCCCTTCTGAGTCACTGACACCTGCTGGCATATAGACCTCCTACCTCCCATTGTTAGCTTTATTCCCTCACGCTTCTAGAAGGTCTTTTCCCAAAGACCATTGTCCCCTTAGAGGAAATCTGTGGCCTGTAAAAATAAATTTGTTTTCCATCATATTAGCTGTCTGCCCACAGACAGTCATGGATTTGGGGCAGTTTGAACAATGCCTGTGCCTAGGTCCCACCCTGAGGGGGTCTGACTCATCAGATCTGGGCAGGACCCGGGGGTCAGGAGGCCTGAGGTCACGCAGAGCCAGGCTTGGGGCCCTATCTTCCTTTTGCTGGCCTGTGCCCCTCAGTTTCCTTCCTTGCCATGCCACCTGCCTGGGAGGGCATGTGTCTGTGAGGGAGTGATGGGAAACGAGTCTGGCTGGCCTCAGTCTGAAGGAATGTCGTGGGGAGACTGGGGTGAGAGGTGATGGCCCAGCGGGACGGCCAGGCCTCCAGGTGGCCTGGGACCAGGAGAGCTGCCTCCTGGCCCTCTCTGCCCTGGGTCCCCCAGCTGGGAATTCAGAATCTGGCAGGGGGAGAGTGGCCTCCCTTGCACGGCCATCTCAAGGGCTGGCTGCCTGCCACAGGCCCGTGGAACTCAGTGGCTGTGATGCTGCAGACCCCGCGGGCAGGGTAGATGCAGGGTGTCCTCCTCGTGTCACCCACTGATGCCCCCAGCCAGACCACAGGCCCCTGAGGCTCCTCGCCTGCTCCCCTCCCCCCGGCTCCCTGCACCTGCCGCCTGGCCAGTGGCCACTGGCCTGAGCTCACTAGCCCCGGGCTGGGGTCTCGGCCCCCCAGGGTGCGGGGTCTGTCACCGCCTGGAGTGTTTTGTCTGAGACCTGCCTGCACAGATCAAGGAGGTCCCGGGCCTGGGCTCCGCTCAGCAGACAGAGGGCGGGCCAGTCTCTCCAGAGCAGCTCCAAGCAGGCGGAGGTGCCGGGTCCTGGGGTGGCTCTGGGTCTTGGCTCAAACTCCCCGGCATCGCTTCTGTCCCTCTCTCTCCCCTGCCTCACCTCGCCCCTCCCCTCTCGTCCCTGCATCCCCTCTGTCTCGCTCTTCCCCATCCTTCCCATCCCTACCCCTCCCTCCTCTCCTCCCTCCCGCTCTTTCCTTTCCTCAGTTCTTCCTGCTCCCTCCCCTCCCTACCTTCCCCTTCTCTTTCCTCCTCTGTCTGTCCTCCCCTTCTTTCCCAGAGTGGGGGGAGCCCCCTCCATCACCCTGGATGACCCTTCCTGGGTACCCTTCCTGGGCAGTGCACTCTTCATCTCTGGCCACACACTCAGCCCCAGGCGGCACCGTGTTGTTCTGTTTACAGTCACCTCCTGTGATGCTCACAAGACTCCCCTTGACAACAGGCGCAGTCAGGGACGGCAACACGATCCCGCTGGACTTGGAGGAAAGCAGGGCTCAGAGAGGGCAGTGACTTACTCCAGGTCACACAGTCCAGAGCCTGGGCCCCTCCCGCTGAAGCTCTGGATAAAGCCCTTTTGATCTCAGAGCACACATCACCCCTCGACCCTCCACACAAGCAGGGTTAATTGCTTCTGGGGAAGAGCTGAGTTCTTGGTGTACTTCCCAGCAAATGAGGTCAACGCCTTGCTCTGCCTTGCTGGAGTGGCTCTCAGTTCAGATAGGGTGGCCTGGCCTTTGGGTGCCATCTCTTCTGCCAGGGTTCCCAGGCCCTTGCTCTGCTCAGAGTTGCCGTGAAAAGTTGTGCAAGTGGTGTCCCGCACAAGGACGCCTGAGCAAGGAGACGGACGTGTGAGCAAGGAGATGAATGAGGCTGGCTCCCGCTTGGTGTCCGGGAGTGGATGGAGTTGAAGGCAGGGGGCGGCCATAGTTGGGTGGGGATGGTGGACACTGGAGAGGCAAGAAAAGTGTGCCTGGCATCTGCCCCCACCATCAAGGTCACTGGAGTCGCTGCACTCTTCTCTTTGAGGAGCTCTTGGGTCTGTAGGATTTGCAGCCTAAGAGCCAAAGCCAGGCCGGTTGCAGAGAACTGATGGCTGCTGAGGATGGCTTTGGGGACCAGAGTGGGTCCTCTCAGACTGGGCATGATGGCGGGGCACAGACGCTGGCAGAGGCTCTGTCCCAGTGTCAGCCTGTGCTGCTCAGGGGCAGGGTCCTCACAGTCCTCCCCAGCCTGAAGGTGCTCCTTGCTTCCAGGGGAATGAGCTCTGCTCCTGAGTGCAGGGGCTGGACTGGGCCCCTCAGCCCTGGGCGTTTGCTTTGGGTTAATTATATGGGTGTGGGTATGATCCTATTGTTGCTGAATCTTTCTTTTTCCGAAGCTGGCTCGTCCTCCTTGCGGCTAAACTTTAACCCTTTGTTAGCTTGGGCAGACATATTCTTCAAGCTTCCTTTCTTATTTTACCTTGCTGACTTTGATTTCTTCTGGTCAACTCTGTGAGGTCCCTTCTGCTGATTTCTTCTGTTCATTTAGACTGTAGGAAATAATCAGCCCTTCAAAGAGGTACTTCATATGTTTCGATAGTTTTTTTCGGATTTGGATTTTAAGTATTTAGCTTCTTTACTTCAAGTGAAGTGTTTCTTGTACTGTATAAATTAAAGACGTTAAGTGTTTATTTTTTCTAAATTGCCACTCTGTGGTCTCAGCTCCCTTCATTTACTAACTCACCCTTCCTCCTGACTTTGGGGTGCATATTTCCTATCTCTGAAGTTCATGAAGGTGATCTGGCTCATTTTTCAGGTGCAAAATGTTATCTTTTTTACACTAGCACTAGATTCTTGTAATTACTTTGCTTAACAGTATATTCTAAAACCACATAGGGCAAGAATCACCATTGTGACTTAAAATGTTTTAGCTACTTTTGTCCCTTTATCGAATGTCTTTTGGGTTTGTTTTCTTATGGGTTTTAAACAATATCATGAGGATCTTTATTTTGGGTGATACTGCTGCTTAAATTAGTGTCCAGCATTCAACAGAACTGCAGCAAATCTTAGCTGAAAACAAGTGATTGACATCTTCAAGATGGTTATTTTTCTCAGGGAAATAAGAACATTAATTCATACCTTTTAAAATATATCCCAGGAGGTTTACTACCAAGAGTTAGAATGTTATTACCATTACAAATAGGATCTTTTCTGTTATGTTTTATAACAAGTTGTTATAGATGTCTAATGGCACCCCACTCCAGTACTCTTGCCTGGAAAATCCCATGGACGGAGGAGCCTGGTAGGCTGCAGTCCATGGAGTCACGAAGAGTCGGACACGACTGAGTGACTTCCCTTTCACTTTTCACCTTCATGCATTGGAGAAGGAAATGGCAACCCACTCCAGTGTTCTTGCCTGGAGAATCCCAGGGATGGGGGAGCCTGGTGGGCTGCCATCTGTGGGGTCTCACAGAGTCGAACACGACTGAAGCGACTTAGCAGCAGCAGCAGCAGCAGCAGGAATATTTTTAATCTAGTATACAGTAGATGATGATTTACTCAGAATACCCAGGACCTACTTGTTCCAGATTAATGATATCCTCAGAGTTTCAGTTCAGTTCAGTCGCTCAGGTGTCCGACGCTTTGTGAGACCATGGACTGCAGCACTCCAGGCTTCCTTGTCCATCATCAGCTCCCAGAGCTTATGCAAACTCATGTCCATCGAGTCAGTGATGCCATCCAACTGCCTTAGAGTTTAGACACCTTCATTCCCAAGGAGCCAACAGAAATATAAACAGCATTTTAGTACAAATTATATAAGCATTTGCATAATTGCTGCTAAACACAAGACAGCTGCCGTTGACCTGGCAAACCCAGACCCCATCAGGCCTCACCTGTTCCTCGTCATTTGCTCCTGATGGCTTGCATCTTTCTCTTGCGCTTCAGCAAAATCAGTCTTCCAGTATCATAGTGGCACAGATGCAGAACATGGATAATCACAAAAAAGCCCTTTTAAAGTAAATCTCTCAATTCGATGTTTCCCATGTTTGCACTCCAGATGCGCACGTTTCTATATTTATTTCACATCTAGGCATTTTCATGAACTTCTGTATTATTATTTTTGTCCTGTTTTGTTGGATTCTTTTTTTGGGGGGGTGAGAATTTTTTACATGTGCTGTTATCTTCTGCAATTCATAATAGTTTTTCATTTTCTTTTTCAGTGTTTATTCATTTTATGTCTTATTGCATTGGTTACAGTATAACACTGATTTTAGTAATTCTGTGTGGGAGCCACAACTGTGTGTTCAGAGCATGCGGCCTGCCGCCATCCATGGGAGAGCAGGACCTGGTCCTGCCTCTCTGTGAATGCTGCGGATGGCAGACCGGAAGTGGGCATGTCTGGGAGGAGGTGATCTCCCATCCTCACCTTCCCTTGGTAGATCAACTTCTCTTTCCCTGGTCTGCTGCCTTAGGTAGAGCGTGAGCACAGAACATGGGTGTATGGTGGTTTCTGGGGGGATGAGCAGCAGTGACTGGCTGCTGCTGCCGCTGCTAAGTTACTTCAGTCGTGTCCGACTCTGTGCAGCTCCATAGACGGCAGCCCACCAGGCTCCTCCGTCCCTGGGATTCTCCAGGCAAGAACACTCCAGGCAGGCCTCCATTAGTCAGGGAGTCTCTCTCAGCCCCGTTTGGCATTGTGTTCCCTGCAGCTGAGGAGTAGTGCTCCTGAGCAGCACTGTTTGCAAGGCTGGCAGGAAAGGCATGGTCTTTCAAAGACTGTTCTGAATTTCAGCTGGGGAAGCAGTTCAGTGAAACCCTTTCAGGGGAAGGCTGGCAGGTAGATGCACACGTATAACCTGAAAGTCTGAATGAATCTGGACTTTGAAACCCCGTTTGGAGCCCCTGGCTTGCCCCTGACCAAGGGAACGGTATCTGAAGCTCAGTGTTCTCATCGTGCGGGGCGGAGCTTGAGAGCCGGTGGGCTGCGTGCCATGTCCACCCACAGATGAGTTTTGTTTGGCCTTCTCAGTGTTTGACAAATTTCTCAGAGAGCTCCAGATTTCCCGTTTCTCTTGAGAACCTGGGAGAGCTGCTCGGCCTGTATTTCCGAGGGTTGGAGCTGAGCAGGGCCAGAGCCCTCGCGAGGAATCTCACGGCCCCCGGCGCGCTGCGATCACCGCCGCCTCGTCTCTTTCACCTTCCGCGTGGCCCCAGTGTTGGCACCTGGCTTTCTCGCGTGTTGAGGTGGGATGCCCGAGGGGTTTGGCGGCCAGTGGTGTCTTCCTCCTGCCTCTAACTCACGGTTTCGACTTACAGAGCGTTGTCTCTGAGTGGGGCCCTGTGCGCGGAAGGCAGACACGGTCCCACAAACACGGTGTGTTTGATTCTGGCTCCTTCCCTCCCCAGCAGAGCCTCCTATTTCTCTGTGAAAGGTAAATTTGATGGGTTGTTATGAGGATTCAATGAAGTAGGGCCCACAGCTGGCATTTAGTAGCGAATGGCCCTCGTTACTACGAGGTGGTGTTTTCCTTGGGGTGCTGTTAGGAGAAGGCAAAGCCGCAGAGTACTCAGAGACGCATGGAGCGCAGTGCAGATATGCATCGTTTCTGGGGCTCCACGGGCTGAGCTGGGGCTGGGCGTGGGGAGGAGGGAGGCAGGGCTGTGGGCCGGCAGGCCCCTGAGTAGGACCCTCTCCCCGCCCCAGGCCGTAACTAGCCTGGGACATGTTGCCAGATGTGGCCGTGACTATTCTGAAATGGAATTCCTGGGTCAGAATAAGGAGACCAGATGTTTACTGGATGCGGCCAAGAGCCACTGACGTCACCGAGAGCCCGTCAGGACACAGACTGCGGCTGAGGGTCCTCCGTCCCTTCCTGTGGACACGGCATTCCTGGGACAGCTGCCAGGGCTGGGGCGGAGACATACACACACATCCATGCACACACACACCCACATACACTTACATGCGTGCGCGCGCGCGCACACACACACACACACACGACATTTCTTCTGCCAAATCCTCCTCACCTGAATACAATTAGCCAGGATGTGGGAAAGATTTCCAGCCTGGAAGGAGAGAAGAGCTCGTGCTGGCAGTGGGCTGGGGAGGGGAAAGGCACGCCAGGTTGGTGAGTGGCCTACTCTGTAAGACGGAGGAGCAGGTTTTGGGGGTGGAGAGCTGTCTGGAGCCACTGGCCGGGGAAGAAGGGGGAGAGCCTGTCCTCTACTTTCTTCTTTGGGTGTAAATCTGGAGGGTGTGACTGTGGGGCTGACTCCTTTTTCCTGTCCTGTCACTAACACGTGTGCAGCTGCTGCTGTTGCCCTGGCCCCCTGGAAGGCGATCCCCAGGTCCAGACCCCTGCCAATGCACGTACAGAAAACCCCGTGTGAATCATTTCAGGCCGGAAGAGGATGCTCAGGCCTGCTGCCCTCGTTCCGCTCTGCTTCTCTCCTCCTTGGCGTGACCTCAGCAGGCACTCTCCAGTGCAGGGCTGCAGGCTCACCCCCCACCACCAGCTTCCAGCCCAGCAGTAAGACCTTCTTTCCCCCTGAGGTTTCAAGTGTCCTGAGTCTAGTTCTTACTGACTTAGGCTAGGTCACGTGTCCAGTATTGAGCAGTCGCTGTGGCCAGGGCAGGGAGCAGGGCTTCCGTCGGCCGGGTCTGGTCACTTGTCCACTGGCTCCAGGGGTAGAGTCTATGATCTGAAGCTCTGGGACACAGACAGGAGGGCTGGGTCCCCAGTGGGAAGCCAGACTGCTGTTGTTGGGGCTAGCAGCAGGGCCCGCTGCCTTCTCTTGTCTCCCAGATCTCTGCCTGTCTTGCCCCTTCTCCGGACTCCCATTTCTCCTGCTCTAGTCTGTCTTGCTGTACCTTCCCCCAAGCGCCTTCAGTGGCTCTTCTTCATCCATTGGGTAAACCAGCATTCAAGATCCCTTATGACTTAGTTTACCCAGCTCCGTCTCTTCTATCCTGCGGGCCTGGGATGAGCTTTCCAAAGATCATACATTCTTGCCAGTGGGAGTGTAGGCTCCGCCCGTGTTACAGATAGCCCTTGTCTCGGGACTAGGAGGGAGCGGATTGTCTGGGCTGCAGTTAGACCTAAGGACAACCTGAAGATGGGAAGTTTTAACTGGGGCCTAAGACAAGTCAAAGGTCTGAGTGGGCAAGGAAGCCGGGACTCCATGGGCTCGTCTGGGGTTGTATTAACAGAGCAGATGGAGTAGGGGGCGTCTCCAAGGACCTCTGGGCCTCTGTCCTAAGTGTCGGGGAGTCCCATATGCGTGGCTGGCTCTTCACCGTCCCAGTTTCAGGAGGCCCTGCCTGTTCTCTTTGTCCTGGCAGGTGGCATAGCTGCATCACAGCACACGTGTTCCGGCCTTCGTCCTCCTCACCCTGGTTGTGTCGTGAACCCTGGTAGTCTGTTGAGGCCCACGGACCCTTCATCAGAATAATGTTTCTGGGTGGGAGGTGGGAGGGGGGTTCAGGATTGGGAACTCATGTACACCCGTGGCTGATTCATGTCAATGGATGGCAAAACCAATACAGTATTGTAAAGCAAAATAAAGTAAAAATAAAAATTAGAAAACAAAACAAAACAAAAATAATGTTTCTAAGTCAAAATTTAAAATACAAAGAACACCAATTCCATTGAGATAAAGCTATTAACGTCGAAACAGTTTATAATACAGCAGCGCATGTGCTTTTAAATTTTTTCTTGTCATCGTGCCTTTTTTTTGGGTAATGACTTATTGAGATAGAATTCACATACCATCTATTTCACCCATTTAAAATAAAATTCAGTGGCTTTAGTATGTTTATAGAGTTGTGCAACCATCACCAATTAGTTTTAGAACATGTTCATCACCCCCAAAAGAAACCCCAGACCCTGTGGCTATCAGACTCAAGTGCCGTGTCCCCTTAGTGCCTGAGAACCACTATTCTACTTTCTGACTCAGATTTGCTTATCCAGTCCTTTTCACGTAGATGTGAGCACACGATGTTAGTCCTTTTGCGTCTGCCTTTCAGTTACTGCTTTTGAGGTTCTTCTGTGTTGCAGCATGTGGCAGAACTTCTTTGCTTTCTCTGTGCCCATGACCTTCACTGAGCGACTGAACGGACCTTTATTTATTTGTTTTGGCTGCTCTAGGGGTTTGCTGCTCTCCATGGGCCTGTCTCTAGCTGCAGCCAGCAGGGGCTATTCTCGGTTGCAGTGTGTGGGGTTCTCGCAGCGCTGGCTTCTCTTGTGGCACAGGCGCTCAGGAGTTGTGACTCCCGGGCTCTAGAGTTTGGGCTTAGTAGTTGTAGCAGGTGGGCCTAGTTGCTCTGTGGAATCTTCCTAGTCTAGGGATCAAAGCTGTGTCCCCTGCATTGGCAGGAAGCTTCTTATCCGCTGTGCCACCAGGGAAGTCCAGAACTTTCTTACCTTTTGTTACTGTTGGGTAATCGCTCAGTCATGTCCAGCTCTTTGTGACCCCATGGACTGCAGAATGCCAGGCTTCCCTGTCCTTCACTATCTCCCAGAGTTTGTTCAAACTCATGTCCATTGATTCGGTGATACCATCCAACCATCTCATCCTCTGTCATCTCCTTCTCCTCCTGCCCTCAATCTTTCCCAGCATCAGGGTCTTTTCCAATGAGTCAGCTCTTTGCATCAGGTGGCCAAAGTTTTGGAGCTTCAGCTTCAGCATCAGTTCTTCCAATGAATATTCAGGGTTGATTTCCTTTAGGATGGACTGGTTGGATCTCCTTGCTGTCCGAGGGACTCTTAAGAGTCTTCTCCAGCACCACAGTTCAAAAGCATCAATTCTTTTGCTGCTCAGCCTTCTTTATGGTCCAACTCTGACAACCACTGGGAAAGCCATAACTTTGACTAGATGGACTTTTGTGGGCAAAGTGATATCTCTGCTTTTGAATATGCTGTCTAGGTTTGTTATAGCTTTTCTCCCGAGGAACAAGCACCTTTTAATTTCATGGCTGCTTTTTATGGACAAATAGTATTCTCTTGTGGGCTTCCCAGGTGGATCAGTCAGTAGAGAATCTGCCTGCAATGTGGGAGACCTGGGTTTTATGCCTGGGTTGGGAAGATCCCCTGGAGGAGCGCATGGCCGCCCATGCCAGGGGCTGGATCCAGGTAACCGAGTAAATTTTGAGTCTCTTACTTTCTCCGGCTCTTGGCTGTACTTCTCTCTGCTGATTTCATTCATGCTCTTTTATTCATCCAGAAAAAAAGGCTGAAGGTAGATGCTTCCTCAGGTTTGCACATTTTAACAACCCCAGGGAGAGCAGCTTTTCTGAGAGTTACAGCAGTGTTAGTTGGTCAGTTGTGTCTGACTCTTTGTGACCCCATAGACTGTAGCCCACCAGGCTCCTCTTCCATGGGGATTCTCCTGACTCAGGCCCTCCTCCAGGGGATCTTCCCAACCCAGGGATCGAACCTGGGCCTCCTGCATTGCAGGCAGATTCTTTACTATCTGAGCCCCCGGGGAAGCCCCAGTTGCAGCAGCAGCTTCTGGATTTAACCCAGTAGGCTGACTTGTGGCAAGTCCTTGTCCCTAAGCCTGTGTTCACTGCGGCCGGGTTGTCCTGCCTGGGTTCTGTGACCCTTTACCTCCACAGGATCTGTGGGAGGGTGGTGGGGAGTGGCTTCTGACAAACACAGGGCTGTGTTATCAGAAGGAGGGCAGTGGACTTTAGGCAGACCGAGGTCCCCAGAGAAGAGGCAGGGCAGGGCGTGGGAGCCCTAGATGGCTGGAGGAGGCAGCTGCTGCCCCACAGGATGGAAAGAAAGAGAAGTGTGTGGGTGATGATATGGGGCAGGAGGGAGTTTCCTCTGGGGCCTTCCCTCACTTGCTGGGCAGGGCAGGGACACTGAAGTTGCCAACCAGGCTCTGTAACTCTCCTGGGAGTTGGCCAGCCTGGGAAGGAGAGTGTTAGGCTGGAGGAGGTTGACCACCCACTGGCTGCCTTGGAACCCTCAGGCTGGGCAGCTAGAGTGGCCTGAATGCAGAAAAGTAAGCACTCGGGCCAGACAGGGAGTCCTCCTCGCTCAGGAGCCAGAGACCAGGAATTATCAGGGCCTGTTAGAGGTGGGGCACACATGTACGGACCTCACAGAGCAGAAGACATTAAGAAGAGGTGGCAAGGATACACGGAAGCACTGTACAAAAGAGATCTTAGTGACCCAGTGACCCAGATAGCCGTGATGGTGTGATCACTCACCTAGAGCCAGACATCCTGGAATGTGAAGTCAAGTGGGCCTTAGGAAGCATCACTACGAACCAAGCTAGTGGAGGTGATGGAATTCCAGTTGAGGTATTTCCAATTCTAAAAGATGATGCTGTGAAAGAGATTCACTCAAGATGCCAGCAAATTTGGAAAACTCAGCAATGGCCACAGGACTGGAAAAGGTCAGTTTTCATTCCAATCCCAAAGAAAGGCAGTGCCAAAGAATGCTCAAACTACTGCACAATTGCGCTCATCTCACATGATAGCAAAGTAACGCTCAAAACTCTCCAAGCCAGGCTTCACCAGTATGTGAACTGAGAACTTCCATATGTTCAGTCTGGATTTAGAAAAGGCAGAAGAACCAGAGATCAAATTGCCACATCTGTTGGATCACAGAAAAAGCAAGAGAATTCCAGAAAAATATCTACTTCTGCTTTATTGACCATGCCAAAGTCTTTGACTGTGTGGATCACAACAAACTGTGGAAAATTCTTCAAGAGATGGGAGTACCAGACCACTTTACCTGCCTCCTGAGAAATCTGTATGCAGGTCAAGAAGCAACAGTTAGAACTGAACATGGAACAATGGACTGGTTCCAAATCGGGAAAGGAGTACGTCAAGGCTGTATATTGTCACCCTGCTTATTTAATTTATACGCAGAGTGCATCACGTGAAATGCCAGGCTGGATGAAGCACAAGCTGGAATCAAGATTGCTGGGAGAAATATCAATGACCTGAGATATGCAGATGACACCACCCTTATGGCAGAAAGTGAAGAGGAACTCAAGAGCCTCTTGATGAAAGTGAAAGAGGAGAGTGAAAAAGCTGGCTTAAAACTCAACATTCAAAAAACAAAGATCATGGCATCCGGTCCCATCACTTCATGGCAAATAGATGGGGAAACAATGGAAACAGTGACAGACTTTATTTTCTTGGGCTCCAAAATCACTGCAGATGGTGACTGCAACCATAAAATTAAAAGACGCTTACTCCTTGGAAGAAATTCCAGAAGGGAATTCCAGAAAAACATCTACTTCTGCTTCATTAACTTCCCTAAAGCCTTTAGCTGTGTGGATCACAGCAAACTGTGGGCAGGTAGGGCGGGGGAGACAGGAATGAACATCATTTCAGATAGTGGCAAGAACTGTGAAATAAGTAAGCAGAGAATGAGCCCAAGAGCGGCTAACAGGGCGGGTCTTAGTGCGTGCAAGTGCCTGTAGGTACGTGTGACATGCAGGCAGGAACGGCACGCACACACACACGTGTGAACACGTGTGCACGCGTGTTGGGTTTCTGCACATGTGTAGTGAGTTGTGTGGGTGCACCTGTGTGTGTGTGATGTGTGTGTGCAAGGGCCTGTGTTGTGCTTGTGGATACGTGTGTGACGCTTGTGGAAGTGCACACAGGTGTACGTTCGTGTGTGTGCGGTGCACATGTGCTTGTCAGAGGCCAAAGCTGCTGGGCACCCACCGTCATGAGTGAGAACAGCCTGTAACTGTCACAACATCTCCCTCACGGCTGGAGGGAAAAAGAAGAGAAATAACACCCGGGGGAAAGCAAAGTCAGCCTAGCAAGCAGCGACCGCTCCCCAGGTGCCCAGCTGAAGAAGGCCTTCCTGCCCAGTGGATGGTGCTGTCTGTGACCTGCTTCTTTGGGTTGGGTCTGACGTTCCCGGATGGCCCTTCAAGCTTCTCCCCCAGGAGAGGACAGGGCTCAACGTCTCAGGGTCCAAGAGAGCACCGTTAGCGCTCCTCCCAGGAAACTGCCAGAGGACAGCCCCCACCTGAGTCAAGGGCCTCAGCCTGGTCCCCGCGCCCAGGGGGGAGCTGCCCTCTGCCACGTGGGAGTGAAGGCCAGCTGCGGGCTGTGCCCTGCGTGTCTCCCTGCTAAGGTTCGTGAAGAGGAGGCTCAGTGTTGCTGCAGCCCCTCCAGTGTGCCCTGGGTTTATCCCCTCTTCCAATCGCGTTGAGAAAGGACTCGAAGCAGCTGCAGCAGGCACATTCTCCCAAAGGGGTTTGCGGTGGGGCCCTCCCCGCGACAGCGCCCGTGGCCTTGCTGGCCCTGTCTGCCCCGCGTCTGCCCCTGACCGCTGTCTCCCCCTCTCCTGTCTCAGGTCTGGCTCCCTCTCTGCCTCCGCTTCCTCTCCCGGCTGTAGTCTCATGCCGTTTTAATGAGGGCTTGGCCTCCTGTGTGGGGCGGCTCAGCAGCAGTGCATTTAATTAATAATCTGACATTGCAGTTCTTCAGAGTAAATGCTGCCATTTTATTCTTCACTAATTGGAAGAGGCTAGTTAAGCCCAGAGATAAATGGCCTTTTCTGCCGGGGATGTATTAGTCTAGGATCTCCTTCTGTGTGGCAGTGCCAGGGTGGGCACTGTGGGCTCTGGGCCGGGGCTCTGAGCTTGGGGGCCAGAAGGGCTGGCTTGCCCCACCTGCCTGCTCCAGGGAGGGCCTTCTTGCTAGGAACCAGGGCAACCATAACCCAGTGTCAGCACCCCTGAGGCCTGGGGAGGGCTTTCAGGTAGGGATCCTGCTGGGAGGCAGAGACTGGGCTTCCTGTTGCCCATTCCTCTTGTCCCAGCTGTGTGTCAGCCGTGGACAAGGCTCTCAGAGACACTGGCAGGCCTCAGTCTACCCCTGTCATCTCTGCTGACTGGGACGCTGGCGTATCTGCCCCCTGCACACCTGCACCTCTCTCCTCGCCTGGCCAGGATGCCCTGCCTGGTGCTGGCCACACGGTTCTCAGTGAGACATGTGCTGAGACACGTGTGTTAGCTTGTGTCTAACAAACATAAGCTCTGGGTTGCCTTGGCTATTAGAGAAACATCAGTTATCCCAGTGTGGACATGCTGTTGGGCCCCTGTGGGTAGGCAGCAGCAAGGCCCAGGTCTATGTCTAGGGCAAAGCCCCGCTGGGTGGGCACCTGTCCTGCGTGCCAGTCCTTGCGATTTCCCTGAGACACAGATGCAAAGGGCACCATCCTGCAAGATAAGATGTCTCAAAGTGCCTCCACATCTGTCCAAATGAATGGGCTCCCCTGAGTTGAGCAGAGGGGTGTCGAGGAGTGAGGTGGAAGTGTGGGCACAGGGGTGGGCAAGAGTGGACAGGAAGACAGGCAAGGGAGGAGCAGATGGCCGGATGATGCTCAGGAGAGTATGTTGACATAATACTTGTATAATTAATACAAGAAAGTGAGTGAGTTTTCCCTGTAATTATTGGGGCACGTGGTGTTGAATGCCAGAAGCATTCCTGGAAAGTCTCAGGGTGCGTGTCCAGCCATGAATCCAGTGGTCCTTGACGGCTGCAGAGCTCTTGGCTCTGCTCCAGGGCATGAGATCCTGTTTCTTTCCCTCAGTTAGCCTCCCCTCTGGACAGCTGGGTGGCAGCAGGGTGCTGTGAGAACAGTGGGGAGGGATGCCCATTCATATCCCTGGGGCCTCCCTCCCCATGGGTAAATTTCACTGCAGGCCAGCATCATTGCCTCCCTGGACCCTCAGCTGTTTGTGTGTCTGTGTGTGTGTGAAGCTGGGCTGTGGGTTTTTGGAGGTCTTCATGCTCCCTCCTTGTTGCACTGGAGTCAGAAATTGGGGTCGGAAGTGCTCCACCCGAGCAGGCTGGCCCTGCAGTGTGATGTTGTGTTGAAATGTCAGCTGCTCTGCCAGCTGAGTCAGACTTCGGGGACAAGGACAGTTCAAGCCAGAGCCCAAGCTTGGTTTGTGAGGAATTACCTGGAAGCCATCAGGAGGAAAGAGACCGAGGTGCTGGGGCAAAGGGCTGAGGCTGCTGGCTGCAGGCTGGCTGCAGTGGCCCCCAGGTGGCCCCCGGACGAGCTGGCAGGAGGGCTGGGGCTCTGCTGCTGTCCTTACATCCCTGCACGTGTATGTTGTTGAGAATTAGCTGCGATTTCTTTCTTTCTTTCCTTTCTTGTTTTTTTCTTTTTCCCTTTCATCTTTCCTTCTCGTCTTCCTTTCCTCCTCCTTGCTTCCCTCCCTTCTTTCTCTTTCCTTCCTTCCCCGCTCCGCCTTTGTGCAGCCACATTTCTCTGTGGTTCCTTGGCCAGGCCCTGTGGACACTGTGAAGAGGCAGTGTTCTCCAGGAGCAACATCAGGAGGGTCTGAAATGCCATCCCAGGGAGTGAAGGCGTGTTCTGCAGTGGAGAGCCCTTAAGGGACTTAGGCAGGAACCTCCCATGCTCACGGGGGGGTGAGTCCCCTATTCCAGCTGTTTAAGTGTCCCCCAAGATGCTGGCCCACTAGGTCAGTGGGTCTCTTCTACTCTGCCATGCGTGGCCTCTGCCACTGCCCACCTTCCCGAAGGGACTTGGATGTTCTCCGCTGTGTCTGCTGCCACTTCGGCCTCGGGGAATGGGCTGTGTCCCTCCACCCCACTCCCTTTGAGATCCTTTTCTTGAATTCTTTGCGGATACTGCTGCCTGAGGCTGGTCTCTATCTGTTGCCTCTGGTGCTTGGTCCTGATCCTAAACTTGCTTGTCTGTCTGAAGATGCTTTCCTCTGTATTGATCTGCCCTTTCTCTCTGGGAGCTGTCAGAAGGTTCTTTTTGTCTTTGATATTCTTGGGTTTCAGGATACTGTATCTCAGTGAGTTTTTTCCTTAGTGAGGTTTTTTCCACATACATATTGATCTGTTCTCTATGAACCCATTTAAGTTGAAATATCTCATCTAATTTTGGGAAATTTCTTCTTCCTCCCTCCTTTCCCGCCCCATGTGGATGGTATGGGTTCATCTACGTCATCTGAGTTTTCCCATATGCGTTCTCTGGCTTGATCCCGAAGCATCCAGAGGTAATTCTCCCACCACACCCTCAGGTTCTGAGCTGGTTGGTTGGCTCATTCTTTCTGCTGTTCAGTTCAGTAACTAGGTATTTTTCCAATTATAAACATTTGTCCTAACTAGGATTTTTGGTAGCTGCTTATTCCTGCTCCATGTTCCTAATGTTCTCTCTATGTGAACAGAGATAAATGTTCTCTCTATGTGAATACATGACATCTTTATTTCAGTTCTCTCTCATCTATAGGCTGTCTTGGGTATGGCTTTTCTTTTAAAGTACTGCTCACACGTGACCTCTTATTTCCCAGGGTGTAGGACCACGGCTGGTCACGTGGATGGAGGGTTTGCGTCCCTTCTAGTGAATGGGACAAGGGAGGTGAGGAAGACTGTCTCCGGAGCTGGCTTTCCTCCCACCCCTGCGTGCACCTCCTGACCCCAGCTCCTATTCCCTGACCCCTGATACTGGCTCCCTGGATTAATAGCAGCGGGAAATGGGTGCTCCTGGGGACACCCACACTTTACCAACAGGAGTGCTGTAGGCTGGCTCCAGGACGCTGACATGACCCTCACACAGCGATCTGGTTGCAGTGTATTCTGCATCGTGGGGGTATTTCATCTTATCCATGGTTACCTGGTGATGTGTTTCTTGGGAAGGGCTCTCTGGGGTTGGGAAGAGACTGTGCCGGTTGGACAGGGCCTGCGTTGGCACCCTTGGAGGGACAGGAGCGAGAGATGTGACCCTCATGCTGAGGAAGGGGCAGGGAGAGACAAGGTGGTGGTGGTGGGTAGCTGAGAAGTGGAGCAGATGAGCCTCGGGGATGTGAGTGGGAGGGAGAGGGGCCCAGTGGAGCCTCCGGGCGTCCGGCTTGTGTGACTGGGAGGAGGGGCGCGCCCGCCTGGGATGCGGGAGGGGAGGGTGTAGAGGAAGGGAAGAGCTTTTGTCTGGATAGGCTGAGCTTGAGCCTCTTCACACCGTGCTGGGGGAGCCTCCTGAGTTCCCATGGCTCTTGGTTGGCCCTGGCATAGGGAGATGGGGACCCCAGCCCATTGGTTGGAGAGTCAACTGGCAGGGACGCAGAGGCAGGACATGACCTGGGTGCACAGAGGCCGTGAGGGCTGGCTGGCAGGGGGCAGACTCCAGGGCCAGGGGATCGGAGTCTGGCCAGGATCACCTCCCGTGGGCTCTGTGACCCGGCAGGCACATTGGCCTCTGCAGGCTTTGTCCCCCTCACCTATAAAAGGGGGCCGTAATTCAGTGAGGATGTGGCAGAGTACACACCAAGCGAGGAGGGACACGGCCTCGGGCCTGCAGAGGGCGAGCAGGCAGGAGGGCGTGCGAGCCCCGGGAGCTGTGCGTAAAGCCTGGTGGATTTATTCCTCTTTATTTCAGAAGGGATGGGAAAGCAGTGTCTGTTCCGGCCGTGATGCCGGAGGAGGAGCAGCCCTGTCCCTGCTCCCTGCTCTCCCCTTCCTCCGCCCGCACTCACTTAGCTCAGAGCTGGCACCCGCCCAGCGCCGAGTGAGACGTGGCAGCCAGGAGGCTGAGGCTCGGCCAAACCCCAGATGGCTGGCGAGAGGTGCTTCCCGAGAGCGGAGTAAGACAAGGACAGGAGCCGGCCTGGCAGGGGCAGGAAAGGGCCTGGAGCCCGGCAAGTGCCATCCGTGGCCTGGCTTTGGCACAGCCCCGCCTGCTCCAAGTGCGTGTGGAAGCGCAGTGCTGGGGGTGCGGGGCCCTGGGTGGCCCTTTGTGTTCTGGGTGCAGGGGGCCCTCCTTAGCTTCTGGTTGGGACCTGTAGGGCCAGAGCTGACATCCTGGCTCTGGTTCGGGGTCCCTCTGGCTCCCCTTCTGGTGTGGTGTATGAGTGTGTGTCTATATGTGTAAATGTGAACGGATCTGAGGATGCATGCAAGTGTGAGAATGCATTTTGAGTGCATGTGTGTGTATGAGTGTGCGACTGCTTGTGTGTGTGTGTGTGTGAATGTAAGGGCGCCTGTTAGTGTGAGTATGCAACAGAATGTGGGTGTGTGTGCCCATGAATGAGTGTGTGAGCATGTGTGCCCCTTCCTTGCAGGCCATCCCCAAGAATGGGGCCCACGGAGGGTTCTGGGCTGGGGGTTCCAGCAGTCACCATCATGCCTTTGCGTGCATTCCTGGTACTCTTTCTTGGTGGGTCAGGTTTTGACTTTATCTTTTGACTTCCTGCCACAGAAGATGAGGATTTAGCTCTCTGACAACCCTCCTGCCCCTTAACTGCCCCAGTCTTCCACAGCATTTCTTTGACCAGTTTCTTTGACCATATCAAGTTTCCCTCTTTTATCAACTTTCTGCCTCTGAATGTAACAAATTGCCCCCAATTTACTGGCTTAAACAACAGACATGTATTGCCTCCCAGTTCTGGAGTGGAGGAGGAAATGGCAACCCACTCCAGTATTCTTTTTTTTTTTTTAATTTATTTTTTTTATTTTAGTTTTTTATTTTTTAAATTTTAAAATCTTTAATTCTTACATGCATTCCCAAACATGAACCCCCCTCCCAACTCCGTCCCCATAACATCTTTCTGGGTCATCCCCATGCACCAGCCCCAAGCATGCTGCATCCTGCGTCAGACATAGACTGGCGATTCAATTCACATGATAGTATACATGTTAGAATGTCATTCTCCCAAATCATCCCACCCTCTCCCTCTCCCTCTGAGTCCAAAAGTCCGTTATACACATCTGTGTCCCTTTCCCTGTCTTGCATACAGGGTCGTCATTGCCATCTTCCTAAATTCCATATATATGTGTTAGTATACTGTATTGGTGTTTTTCTTTCTGGCTTACTTCACTCTGTATAATCGGCTCCAGTTTCATCCATCTCATCAGAACTGATTCAAATGAACTCTTTTTTACGGCTGAGTAATACTCCATTGTGTATATGTACCACAGCTTTCTTATCCATTCATCTGCTGATGGACATCTAGGTTGTTTCCATGTCCTGGCTATTATAAACAGTGCTGCAATGAACATTGGGGTACATGTGTCTCTTTCAATTCTGGTTTCCTCGGTGTGTATGCCCAGAAGTGGGATTGCTGGGTCATAAGGTAGTTCTATTTGCAATTTTTTAAGGAATCTCCACACTGTTCTCCATAGTGGCTGTACTAGTTTGCATTCCCACCAACAGTGTAGGAGGGTTCCCTTTTCTCCACACCCCCTCCAGCATTTATTGCTTGCAGATTTTTGGATCGCAGCCATTCTGACTGGTGTGAAGTGGTACCTCATTGTGGTTTTGATTTGCATTTCTCTAATAATGAGTGATGTTGAGCATCTTTTCATGTGTTTGTTAGCCATCCGTATGTCTTCTTTGGAGAAATGTCTATTTAGTTCTTTGGCCCATTTTTTGATTGGGTCGTTTATTTTTCTGGAATTGAGCTGCATAAGTTGCTTGTATATTTTTGAGATTAGTTGTTTGTCAGTTGCTTCATTTGCTATTATTTTCTCCCATTCAGAAGGCTGTCTTTTCACCTTGCTTATATTTTCCTTTGTTGTGCAGAAGCTTTTAATTTTAATTAGATCCCATTTGTTTATTTTTGCTTTTATTTCCAGAATTCTGGGAGGTGGATCATAGAGGATCCTGCTGTGATTTATGTCTGAGCCACTCCAGTATTCTTGCCTGGCGAATCCCATGGACAGAGGAGCCTGATGGGCTACAGTCTATGGGGTCGCAGAGAGTCAGACACGACTGAGCGACTAACACCCTGGTTCTGGAGGCAGAAGGCAGGGCGCCGGCAGGGCTGTGCTTTCTGCAGTGGCTCCAGGGGAAAATGCATTCCTGTGTCTTTGTGTCTGGTGGCTCCAGGCATCCCTTGGCTTGTGGCTGCCTCGCTCCTGTCTTCAAGGCCAGAATTTTCCTTCGCTCTTCTCTGTCTTTGCTGGGCCTTCTCCTCTGTCTGGTCTCTCTGGCCCTCTTCTTATAAGGAAACAGACATGTGATTGCACTGAGGGTGCCCTGCTAATTCAGGATTGTCTCCCATCTCCAGATGCTTAATTTAATCACATATAAAAGTGCTTTTCTGCGATACGAGGTAACAGCATTCACAGGTCCTCAGAGATTAGGACTAGTGTGTATCTTTGGAGCTGACCACGCCCTGTGGACCTTTCGCTACCATGCTTGCATCTCTGCTGCTTGTGGCATCAGCCGACCTCCCTTACTGTGATTGGGTCCCTGGTGCCCACTCTGTCCCCTCCCCATTCCCGTCATCTCTGCCTCTCCTTCTGCATGGCAAGGTGCTCACTGTTCACATTCTTCTCTGTGGCTGGGCCTTTGCCAGCAGACTCTTGTCAGTTGCTCTGATTCTTTGTGTGTTACTTGCAGCCAGTTGGTCCTGGCCACTCATGGCGCCTCTGCGCAGGGCCTGCGCCTGCCCTTAGGTTACTGAGAGCAGTGAGCGCTCTCGGAGAAGGGCTGGGCTTGCAGCCTGGCTCAGCACAGCCCAGGACCAGGCCTTCTAGAGGCGTGTTCAGCCAGAGGCCAGCTCCCCCTGGGCTGGGAGGGCCGGTCCTGAGCAGAAGCGGGGAAGGCTTTCCTGCTCAGAGGGCTTGGGGAAGATTGACATCTGAGCAGACATCTGTTGAACACACGCATCCTTCCCTTGTCTAATCTGGTTTGGAGCGTGGTTTGGAAAAGTTGTTTCCCGTTGCTGTTGAGATGGTGGATGGAAACACAGGTCCTGCCCTCATGGGGATCCTTGGCCCCACCCCAAAGTGGAAGACAGGGGGCCAAGGCCAGGAGGAAAGAGGTGTCCGGTAGGTGACAGTGTGCTGGGGTAGGTGGGTGGCTTGGTCCTGGGTGCTGCATGGTGAGGGTGGGCAGCTTGCCCAGGTTAAGGCCTCCCTGACCCCACAGTGGGCTCTGTGCAGGGCGGTAGCCCTCTTACCATCACGAGGAGGCCAACCAAGGCCCTGGGGCTCCCGCTTCTCCAGGGATTCCCAGCTTCCTCTCCCTGACCCTCCTCTCTCTTGGGCCTTTGCCATCCTGAGAGAGTCCTCTTATTTTACTGCTGGGGTAGGAGACCCGGTGAACAGGAAGAGCTCACTGCCCTGGCCACACAGCTGATCTTCGAGAGGCCCTGAAGAGTGTTGAGTGGCATGTCCCAGGCTGATTTTAAGTTAAAGTTTATTTTTTAAAAATAAAACTTGTGTATATTTAAGGTGTACACGATGATTTGATACACACACATATAGTGAAATGATTCTTAAAATGATTATACAGACGAATGGATGGAAAAAGAATTGTCAGACACACACAGTGGAATATTATTTGCTTTTACAAAAGGAGATCCTGCCATTTGTGGCAATGTGGATGAACCTGGAAGACATTATGCTCAGTGAAATAAGCCAGATGAAGAAGAACATTACGTGATCTCACTGATATGTGTAATCTAAAAAAGTCCTCTACAGAGAAGCAGGGAGTAGAGCAGTGGTTACCAGGGGGATGAGGTGGTGGAGGAAACGGGAAGATGTTGGTCAGAGGTATAAAGCTGCAGTTACGCAGGATGAGTAAGTCCAGAGATCTAATGTACAGCATGTAGTATTGGAAAATTGCCAAGAGGGTAGATTTCAGGTGCTGTCACAACACACACACACACACACACACACATACACACAAAGGTATGTCCTAGACTTTAATAAGCATCAGTTCACCTGGGAACATGCGACAGTGCAGGTTCCGGTTTGAGGATCTGGGGTGAAGCTGGGGTTTCTCACTTCTGTCGAGCTCCCAGGTGACACAACGGTTATCTGCGGCTGCTGACGCACCTTCTGGGCCCACCACCCAGAGGAGGAGTCACTTCTCTGGGAGTGCTCAAACCTTCATTCCCTGCCTTCCCATTGATGCACATTTGGGGAGAAGTTATTCTGTGAATACAGGTTTAAAAATTCCTTCAAAGTATTTGTCTAAAAAAAGAAAATGAGATGGTCTATTGCGTGGGGTCTGCAGGGGTTCCCAGTGGTGGCCACATGGTGCCCACCTTTTGCCTGCCCGTGAGGCTGCACAGCTCTGCTTCCAGCTGGTGCATCCGACCTTTCCAGCTGGCATTTCACGGGCTCCCTCCCAGCGCGGCTGAGTTCCGTGGATCCCCGAGGTGGCCATTTGTCAGATGGTCCTGGAGCCTCCCGACATCCCTTCAGATTCCCCTGCTGTTAAGATAATCTGTGTCAGACAACTCCCAGTGCCTGTCTTTCCACCTCCACGCAGGCAACCCGAATATTTTATAAGCCAGAGAGAAATCAGAGCACCAGAATTCTCAACATAAACATTTCTTTTACACTTTCTCTTATGCTCTGCTCATGCTGGAAGGCAGTAAGCTTGGCCCATTTTGTGAAACTGACCTTAAGGAGGAAGCCTCATGGAGGGAGGGGAAAGAGGGGCTCCAAAGGTGAGGCGATTTTCCCATGTTTATTGACCACCTCTGAGGTGCTAGGCACCGATCTGGGGGCTGTGGATCCCGTAGGGGAAAACTCCCCTCTGCTGAGATCTTCTGGTTGGAGGGTAGACAGTGACCCAGTAAAGAACCCATATGTTGGTTACTGGAAAATGGTTTTATGGAAAAAATAGAACAGAATGGCAGGATAGAAAATTCTGGAGAAGGAGTGCTTAAAGCCAAGGTCTTTCTGAGGAGGAGGCATCTGAGTTGAGACCTGGACTTCCAAGAGCAGGGAGCAGCTGGTGTAAAGGCCCTGGGGCAGGCATTAAGCTGAAGTGTGCTAAGGACAGGAGCTCTGAGTGGAGAAGTCGGGTGACAGGGCAGACATACTGTGGGAAGTCTCACCCATACGGGGATGGGTTTGCATGTCTCAGAGAGTCCAGTGCACAACCACGTGGGGATGCGGTCACATGGGCTCAGCAAGCCCTGGCTCCCAGCCTGGAGCAGTGCAGCCTGGCCCAGGAGACGCCTGCAGGCTGGGGGGCTCCAGGGCCGGCTTCTTAAGCTGCTGAGCCCTTGTGAGCAAAGTTTCCACTGTACCACAAACCTTTCCTTGCATGGTGAGCAGTGCCTGGTGCTGGGACCAGGGGATGGCTGATGGTCTCTGGAGGGTAGTGATCCCTCCACAGCATCTGCTGGGGGCATGGCAGTACACAGCAGGGATGGATGACCTGGGGGAAGGTTGCCATGTGGGTGCTCATGTTTGCCCCTTGCTGGCAGTGAGGGTTTGGGCTGGGCTCAGGCTGGCTGGCTCCTGGCTCATCTCAAGGTTCACTTTCCTTGGCCACCCCTGGTGAATGCTCATCCTCTGCTGTGTACTGGGCTCTCCCGTCAGCCCCGAGGACTCAGTCCCAGGATTGAGGCTTCCGGGACTGGCTGCTCCGACCTCAGGCATCTGTGAGTGTTGGGAATGTGTGTGTGAGTGAGCATGATCACGTGCCCTGGGAGAATGTGCAAACGTGTTCGAGTGTTGTGTACAAATGTGTACTTATGTGTCTGTGAGTGTGCATTCATGCATGTGAATGGTGTGTGAGCTTGAATTTGTAGTGCATATCTATGTGACTGAAAGCGGTAAGTGTGTGTGTGTGTGTGGTGTGGGTGTGTGTTTCTGTGTGTGCATCCGTGTGAGTGAGTGTATCTGAGTATGTGTTTATGTGATTATGATATGTATTTGTGTGGTGTGTGTTTGTATGTGTGTGCACGTATGATTGTGTCTGCGCATGTGTGCGCGTGGGTATTCTAAGCTGCCAGGCCAGCTTGCCCTCCGACGAATCTGACTGTGCTCTGTGGCCTGGTGGGGCCCCTGGGCTGAGCCTTCCTCGCCCTCATACCAGTGTGATCTCATCTCATCAGAGTGAGGACTGGGAACCTTGTGTGTGCACCCTGGCCTCACCCTATGGGGTCCTGGCCACAGGTTCAACCTTGGAGATTTCATGGCAGGGTTTTCTTTATTGAGAAAAATTCTAATTTTAATGAACTCATCTACTTTCATAATATTTTAGTCACCCAAGTTTTGTGAATATGTTCTCCTCGTAAAACCTATACCTGTGCAGATTAGGCCAAGGTTCTCGTTTGCCATGCCCCAGACTCTTGACCGCCACCCCTTTGAGGAAATGAAAAATATATTTCGAGATTTTTTTTTTATGTTTTTACATGTACCTAAATGTACTTTGAGAAAAGTATGAAAGTGCAAGTGATAAGATTGTATATTTCCTTTACAAATTACATATATATTTAAAATACATTCCATAATTATCACCCTGTAATTTTGTATTTGTCACTCAAAAATATACCCTGGGGATCTCATCATGTTGATGTGCAGAGACTGAACTCATTTTACAAGCCCTCATCCAGCACTGTACATGTGAACATCTCACAGAATATTAAATGGGCCCCTGTGATTGGGTACCTGGGTCATTTCCAGCCTTTTGCCATTAAAAGTGAGACTCAGTGAGCCCAACTCCTGGTGTTCTGAGGTGTCTGTAGGGTGGATGTCATGAGTGGAACTGCTGGAACAGAGCATGTGGGCATTTTAATGATCAGAGATTCAGTGTAGTGGGCTGATTCTTGAAGCTCTGGCTTTTCTGTGTGTGGGGAGTCAGGGCACTGAGGGTGCTGTTTCCAGCCTCTCCTACAGCACATTGTTTGCTGACTGAATTTTATTACTGCCCTCCTTGCCCTCAGTTCAGTTCAGTCGCTCAGTCATGTCCAACTCTTTGCCACCCCATGAATCGCAGCATGCCAGGCCTCCCTGTCCATCACCAACTCTTGGAGTTCACCCAGACTCACGTCCATCGAGTCTGTGATGCCATCCAGCCATCTCATCCTCTGTCATCCCCTTCTCCTCCTGCCAGCATCAAAGTCTTTTCCAGTGAGTCAACTCTGTATGAGGTGGCCGAAGTACTGGAGTTTCAGCTTTAGCATCATCCCTTCCAAAGAAATCCCAGGGCTGATCTCCTTCAGAATGGACTGGTTGGATCTCCTTGCAGTCCAAGGGACTCTCAAGAGTCTTCTCCAACACCACAGTTCAAAAGCATCAATTCTTCGGTGCTCAGCTTTCTTCACAGTCCAACTCTCACATCCATACATGACCACAGGAAAAACCATAGCCTTGACTAGACGGACCTTTGTTGGCAAAGGAATGTCTCTGCTTTTTAATATGCTCTCTAGGTTGGTCATAACTTTTCTTCCAAGGAGTAACCGTCTTTTAATTTCATGGCTGCAGTCACCATCTGCAGTGATTTTGGAGCCCCCCAAAAATAAAGTCTGACACTGTTTCCACTGTTTCCCCATCTATTTCCCATGAAGTGATGGGACCGGATGCCATGGTCTTCATTTTCTGAATGTTGAGCTTTAAGCCAGCTTTTTCACTCTCCTCTTTCACTTTCGTCAAGAGGCTTTTTAGTTCCTCTTCACTTTCTGCCATAAGGGTGGTGTCATCTGCATATCTGAGGTTATTGATATTTCTCCTGGCAATCTTGATTCCAGCTTGTGTTTCTTCCAGTCCAGTGTTTCTCATGGTGTACTCTGCATATAAGTTAAATAGGCAGGGTGATGCTCCTCCTCAAACTTTCTGTCTAGGACCAAAGTTGTATCTGTGGAAGGAGGAAGAGGACATTGGAGTTGGGCCCTGAAGTTGAGTTGGAGTTTTTCAAGTGGGGATGAGGGTTAGGGTATTTAGAAGCAGTGCAGAGGCAGCCAGACTTTTAGTTTTCTGAATGCCAGAAGAGGGTCGTGGAGAGGCATAGAGTGCAGTGGGGCTTGAGAGGCAGAGGCCACGCACAGCGGCCGGGAGTGTGGGGGACTTGGCCCTGCTCCCAAGTGGTTACCAACCTGCTGTCCCTCCTTCAGACACTCGTGAAGCTCACAGACAAGGTCTACCTCTGGACATGTGTGGGCACAAACTGTTTTCTCCCTGGCCTTCCTCAGGACAGTTCCTGAGAAGGCCACTGAGTAAGCGTGGTAGTTTCAGAGCTATCTTTGGCCTATCTGCTCTGGCTTGTGCCAAATCAGAGTCAGCACCACTCTCCTTACGCTGCGCATCTAACTGCTCACTGCATCTGCGTGGAAGCTGTAGCCCTTGGCTGAGGTGCATGATTGCTATTCTCTAGGGACATACACCTAGGCTCTGGCCACATCTGCTGTCTGCAGAGCCCCCATTAACCTCAACTCCATGTGTCTATTTTTGCCAACACTGTCTTGATTATTAAATCAAGCTAAATGGCTTATAGCCTAATGGCTTATTTCGTCTATATCTGCAAAAAATCCTGCTCATATTTCAGTTGGAATCACTTAAATCTACAGACCAATTTATGGAGAACTGACATCTTTACTGAGTTTTTCAATCCAAGAACATAGTATGTGCTCAGTTGCTTCAGTTGTGTCTGACTCCTTGTGACCCTATGGAGTGTAGCCTGCCAGGCTGCTCGGTCCATGGACTTCTCCAGGCAAGAATACCGGAGTGGGCTACCATGCCCTCCTCATGAACATAGTATATCTCTTCATTTATTTACATCCTTTATTTTTTTAAAAAATATAAATTTATTTATTTTAATTGGAGGTCGATTACTTTGCAATATATTATATTGGTTTTGCTTTACATCAACTTGAATCCGCCATAGGTATACACGTGTTCCCCATCCTGAACCCGCCTCCCTCCTCCCTCCCCGTACCATCCCTCTGGGTCGTCTATTTACGTCCTTTAAAATTACTTTTTATCAGCATTTTTAGTTTTCAGTATACAAATCCTGTGTGTGTAGTTTAGATTTATATCTAAGTATTTTGTTTTCAGTATTGTAAATGGCTTAATGGTTTTTGTTTCCAAGAGATGGTTGCTGAAATATAGGCACATGATTGAGTTATTGTCTTTTGACCTTATATTTTGTTATCTTACTCATTTGTTATTTCTAGAAGTTTCTTTTATAGATTCCTTGATATACGCATATATATATATATATATATATTTTTTTTTTTTTGCATATACAATCATGTTATTGGGGAATAGGGCAGTTTTATTTCTTCCCTTCCAGTCTTGTATGCCTTGTATTTATTTTTCTTGTCTTATCGCACTGTCTAGGACTTCCAATACAATGCTGAATAAGAGTAGGAAAAATGTATTTCCTTTCTTAGGAGATAAAATAGTTCTTCAAGATTGAGTATTATATTAGCTTTAGGGTTTATTGGTATATTCTCTTCAAGTTGAGAACGTTTTTTTCTATATTGGTTAGCTGAAAGTTTTAAATTTTTATTTGTAAATAAATGTTAAATTTTGTCAAAATTTTTTCCTGCAACATTTGATGTGACAATTTTTTTTTTTCTGTTAATATGGTAGATACATTGACTTTTAAATATTGAGCCAGCCTGCATTGCAGGGTGAATTCTACTTGTGATATATTATACTTGTTATGCATTGCTGGATTTGATTCAACACTTTTTGCTTAGGATTTTTGCATCTATGTTTTTGAGGAAATTGGTCTATCACTTTTCCCCCTGAGCTATATTAGTCTGATTTTAGTATCAGGGTAATATTGGCTTCATAAAAGGAATTGAGAAATATTCTCTCCTCTTCTATTTTTTAAAAATAGATTGTGTAGCATTGGTGTCATTTCCTCCTTAAATATTTGGTAGAATTTGCCAGTAAAATAGTCTGGGCCTAAAGATTCCTTTGTTGGAAGCTTTTGGACTATAAGTTCAGTTTCTCTGATGGTTATAGGACTTTCAGGCTATCTATTTTATTTTGGAGTGAATTTTGGTAGTTTGTGGTTTTTGAGGAAATCATGAATCTCGTCAAAGTTGTATTATGTGTATAGTTTTGTTTGTGGTATTCTTTTATCTTTTTAATGCCTGTGAAGGCTTCAATGATATCCTTCTTAAAAATTCCTGATATTGTTAATATACATTTCTTTCCTTTTAAAAAATGCTAGTCTTGATAGAGATTTATCAATTTTATTGATCGTTACAAAGAACCAGTTTTTTTCCTCATTGATTTTTCTCTATTATTTTTGTGCGTTCAGGTTGATTGATTTAAAGCATAATTTTATTCATGCAGCTATGGCTGTGCTGGGTCTCCCTTGCTGTGTGGGCTTTCTTTAGCTGTGCGAGCTGGGGCTGCTCTCCAGTCGCGGTGTGCAAGCTTCTCATTGTGGTGGCTTCTCTGGCTGTGGAGCTCTGCCCGAGGCCGTGCAGGCTCCAGTAGCTGCAGAACAGGGGCTCAGCAGCTGTGGCTTCTGGGCTCTAGAGCGCAGGCTCCATAGTTCTGGTGCTCGGGCTTAGCTGCTCCACGGCGTGTGGTATCTTCCTGGATCAGGGGTTGAACCTGTCTCCTACATTGGCAAGAGAATTCTTTACTACTATGCCACCAAGGAAACCCCAGGTTTATTGATTTTTACTCTTATTTCGATTTCCTTCTCTCTGCTTGCTTCGGGTTTCTTTACTATTTCTCGCTACTGAATTGTTTTGTTTTCAGAATTTAAACTTATCTGTGTGACTATAGCTGTTTTGCTGATTGCTCTAGGGACTACAGTAAGCACACTTAATTTTTCACTGTTTACTAGATCCAATACAAATCGAATATTGAAACTTGAGCGTCATATAGGTCCCTTAACTCTCTTTCTGTTCTAGTTCTGTTTACAAATGCATACAGTGAGCCATCAGACAATATAACTCCTACCTAAGAGAACAGTCTATTCTATTTTTCCAGATGTCAACTGTTTCCGTTGTTCTTCTCTTATTCCTGATGTTCAACACTGTCTTCTAGAATCCTTTCCTGTCTGCCTAAAGAATTTCCTTTAACACCTATTTTAGGGAAGGCCTGCTGGTAATACGTTCGCTCTGTTTTTCTTCCTCTGAGAATGTCTTTATGTCTCCATAAGTCTCGAAGGATTTTTTTTTTTTTTGCTGGAAATATTAGAATTCTGTGTTGGTAGTTATTTTCTTTCACATGTTAGAATTGTTTTTCCACTGCCTTTAGACTCCGTGGTTTTGATGAGATATCTGTGCTAATTTGAATCACTTTTTTCCCTGTAAGTAATGCACTGTTTTTCTCTGGCTGCTTTCAAGGCCTTTCTTTGTATAGTTTTCAGAAGTTCGATTATAACATACGTAGGAGTAGAATTCTTTGGATTTATCTTGTTTGAGGTTCCCTGTGTTGTCGAATCTGTAGGTTTGTATCTTTCACCAGATTTGGGGATTTTTCACTCTTTTTTTTTTTTTAAATCACTATACTCATTCTCTTTTCCTGGAACAATGATGACATTAATGTTAGATTCTTTTCGTATTTTATCAGTCCCTAAGGCTCTTTTCTTTATAAAAATGTTTTTTTTTCCTCTCTGCTGTTCAAACTGGATTTCTGTGAATCTGCCTTCAAGTTCACTGATTCAGTCCTCTGTTATTTCCATTATGCTTTTGAACCCATTCAGTGAGTTTTTTTAAATTGCTTATTGTATTTTTCAGTTATAAAGTTTCCATTTTTTTTCTTTATTTTCTATCTTATATTTCTTCCAGAGACTATCTTTCCATTCACTGCAAGAGGTTTTGCCCTTACATTATAGAGACTTTTTATGATGGCTGCCTAAAAATCTTTGTCAGATAATTCTAACATATATGTTATCTCAGTGTTGATATCTGTTGATTGTCTTTTCCCATGCAAATTGAGATTTCCCTGGTTCTTCAGATGCCAAGTAATTTTGGATTGGATGCTGGACGTTTCGTTACTATGCTGTGAAACTTTTGGTTTTGTTTAAATGCTGTAGTCTTATTTAAGTCCTATGGAGAAGGTTGATATTTTTATTTTTTCAGAGAATTAACCCAGCTAGGTTTACGTTACAAGTTGTAACCTGCCTTCTGTGGATTGTAGTTTCAATGTCAGGTACATTTTTGAAGATCATGCAGTGATATTTGTATTAGTTCCCTTTTTCCAACACCCACTGGCCATTCTGAGACCCAGGCATCGTTTTATCTCACAGTTCAGTTCCCAAAGCCTGTGGTGTGCTGTTTAGAGTCAGGTTTATGGATGCACAGCTCAGGGGTGAACCCAGGAGATTATAAACAACTTATGACATCAGTTTCCAGAGTTCCACTTTGTCCACCGTCTCCCTGGTGTTTTCCAGTTTCCTGGTGTTTCCAAAGGCTCTCTGACCACGAAGTTGGGGCTCTCTTTACCCTGCTCTGTTGTAGACTTCCTGAAACTACATGAGAGGATTCAGAAAGAAAAGAGCAATGGATGTTTGGTTCACCCTCCTGGGACCACAGGCACACCAATTAGAGAGTAATAAGGATCCCCTCTCTCATATTTTGTGAGTGTACTGATAGGTGTGAGAGAGTGTGACAGGGAGCGGAGAAGAGTGTGAGAGAATGGAGAAGAGAAAAATGAGATAAAAAAGAAAAATTGGGTGTTTCCCCTACTCTGAGTGTTAGAAAGTCCTTTCTTTCTCCTTGAGCCACAACTAGAGGGCTTGTCTCAGCTATCTGCACCCCAGTGCCTACTTCTGGGGTTTCCCCTGCCTTATACCCAGACTGCGAGATACTGGAGGTTAGAAGCATAGTGAAATCACTGTTGGTTTGGAGGTAGTTCAGATTCTGGTCTGCTTCCTCCAGTTGCAAGCTACTGCATGCGTTCAGAGAAGGCAATGGCACCCCACTCCAGTACTCTTGCCTCATCCCATGGATGGAGAAGCCTGGTGGGCTGCAGTCCATGGGGTCGCTGAGAGCTGGACACGACTCAGTGACTTCACTTTCACTTTTCACTTTCATGCATTGGAGAAGGAAATGGCAACCCATTCCAGTGCTCTTGCCTGGAGAATCCCAGGGATGGCAGAGCCTGGTGGGCTGCCGTCTATGTGATCGCACAGAGTCGGACACGACTGAAGCGACTTAGCAGCAGCAGCATGCCTTCAGTCTGTATTGTGTAGCTGCGTTCAGCGGGCGACACTAGCTGAAGTGTGCTCACTCTTGCTTAGGAGACCTTGTATGTCCGGTGGTTTATAATCTGGGGAGGGACTTCCCACTTTTATCAGGGCGTTTGATAGAGAGGGGAGGGAGGCTTTGCACCTCTTCCTCACTGACCCCCTGCTCTCATACTTGCTGCCCTGCAATTCTTGCAACACGCCTGGTGCAGATGAGATGGGCATCAGATCATGTCAGCCACTGCCTAAGACCTCCCAGGGGTTTCCCACTACAGAGAGGAGAAATGGGAATTAAGCACAGCTGATGAGGCTCTACTTAATGGGCTGGCCCACCTCTCATGACCTCGTGACCTCCCCATTGTCTAATCATATTGGCCTTCTTTCTCTTCCTCAAACACGTCAGGTTCATTCTGGCCACAGGGCCTATGCATTTGCTGTTCCCTCTGCCTGGAACCTGCTTCCCTAGCTGCTCCTTTATGTCATTTAGCCAGGCCTCAGCGCCGATGCCACCTCCTCCAGGAAGCTTTCCCTGTCATTCCCGTGACATTGCCCTGCACTGTTTTCTGTAGCTCTCTTATTTCCCCCCATTTCCTGCTTGCTTGTTTGCTGCCCATTTGTGCCATTAGCAGTTGCTCCCTGTGGTCTGCAGCCAGCTCCAGATCACAGACGTTGGCCATGTGTGTGAATGTGTGGATGTATCTTGATGGTACTGCTGTCAAGGTGAGTTTGGGGAGCTGGATGCTGTGGACCCCAGGACCTTAGGGATCCGTTCTGATCTAGGGGACCCAAGTAGGAGGCAGCTCTCCTCTGCTGAGAATCTTGGTGACCTCAGCTTGCAGTACCTTGGCCTGGCCACCCCATCTATCTTCATAAATGTGTTTAGATAAGAGGCAGACATCCTGGCAGCCCAACCTCTGCTTAGGGCTTTGCCCCACGCGATGCCTGCGTGGGCTTTCAATTCACTCTGTGCTTTCCTTCCTGAAACTGGCCAGAGGTTGGCCAGATGCTGGGTAGGTCTGACTTTCCAAACTCCTTTCAGGGAGTCCCTGAACCCAGAGCCTGGGCTGCTTCCAAAGGATGCCCACAGGCTGAGTGTGTGGACCCAACTTGTCTGGAGCTATAGGAGGCTTTTCCTTCTTCCTTTCCCCAGGGCTCCCCACTGCTGTCTAGGTCTCTGGCAGCTCTCTCCTTCTTAAAGTCTACTTACTAGGGGGATTCTGTCTTAATTTGTGTTCCTTTCCCAGGAGGTGGGTTGGTCTCAAGTTCTGCATCAAATCTGGAATTCAGCATCCCCAAACCCAAAGCATTCATGAAGGAGACTCTTTAAATCCTCTTCAGTCCCTCGGTGACTCAAGTGCTAGTATGAAGAGGGAGGTCTGTGAATAGCTTTTCATCTGGGTGGCATCCATGAGCCACAGGGGCAGCCCCATGGGGAACCCCATCACAGGGTTTGGTGGGGGAAGAGTCAGCCAGTCATTAGCTTCCTGACCTTGAAAGAGTCATGTAATCTTCCTGAGCCTCAGCTTCCCAATCTGTAGAATGGGAATGATGCTCCTCTCACTAACTTTACCTCATCATCTTATTTTTATTCCTTAACAACTCTATAAAGTAAGTAATATTGTGCTAATTCACATGTAAAAAACACCGAGGCTAAAAGAGGTCAAATAGCTCGGGAATGACAGGGCAGGGATTTGATCTAGAAGCCTCATACAAGTCTCGGCTGGGCCAGTTCGCACTTTCCTCCAGCGTGGATTTGGGGATGGCACGGTCAGAGTGAGCCTCTGAGCAGTTCCCTCTGTTATCTGGGGCTTCCCAGTGGGGGTCAGGGACAAGCTAGGCCCCAGAGCCTAGTTCAGGACATGGTGGGAGTGTTCTTGCAGTGAGACCGGCATGTCCTTCTTGGTCAGGTTGAGGACTTAAATGTTTTTTGGAAGCCTTGTGTTCTGCGGGGCTTTCTGGCTTTTAACATCTCTGTTCTGGCTCTATTCAGAGGAAGGGTTTTCTCCAGAGCCCAAGCAATAACATGTTCTCTGTCTGCTGGCTTGCCTTTTCCAGACTGCTTCTTCATTAAGCTCTGTGTATGAGGACTTGTCAGTAATATCATTGTGTTTATTTGAATGTCGGCTTTGAAGCACATTTTTGAGTGTGCACATCATTCCTCCAGAAACAGTCTTCTAGATAAAGGGATTTATCCTAAGTTCAAGAAATGTTTGCTTAAGCCTGCTGTGCTTAAAAAAAAAAAAAAAAAAAAAAAAGTCTGTGCCTGGTGCTAGGGACACAGGAAGGAAAAGGTCTGGCCTGTCCTTAGGCAGGTCACAGTCAGGGGAGGAGAAAAGGAAAACCAGCCAAAAAATGGTGTTGCAGGGGTGCTGTCAATGGGGCATGTAAGAGGAAGTTATTATTTCTTTTTCTGTTATGCTCATTATTTTTTGAGCATGTAAGTATATACTTATTGTAAACCAAAAACATCCAACAGTGTAGAAAAGTATAAGGAAGGAGATTAAAAACATGGAATCCTACCATTTTGATATAGCCACTGTGGGAGGCAAAATAATAGCCCACAGAGATCCCATAACCGAGTCTCTGGGAGCTGTGGACATGTTCTGCTAGGTGGCAAGGGGGAATTAAGGGCACAGTGGAGGTGAGGTTTTAATAAGCCGAGTTCACAGTAAGGAGACACTCCTGGATTGTCCAGTGTCCCCCTGTAATCACAAGTCGTCTTAAACATGCAAGAGGGGTGCCAAAGAGGAGATCAGAGCGAGAGAGAGATTTGAAGATGCTGGCTTTGAAGATGGAGAAAGGGATCGCAAGCCAAGGAATGTGGTGGCCTCCAGAAGCTGGAAAAGGCAAGCAAACGGATTCTTTCCTAGAGCTTCCGGAGGAACTTAGCCCTGCCAACATCTTAATTTTAGCCCATCGAGACACATATTGGGCTTTTGACCTCTAGAACTATAGAATAATGAAATGTGTTTGCAATACTTTGTTACAGCAGCCATAGAAATGAGTTTAGCCACCACTGATATTTGGGGGGCCCTTTTCCTTTTTTTACAAAGATGTATTTTTTTCATAAATGGGATTCATATACATGTTATTTTAACTATTTACTTTAGGTTTATTTTTTTTTATTTCTGCCTCTTGAGTGCCTATTTTGTTTATTATCATTCTGTTTTATAATTGTGGAGGCTGTGAATTTGCTTCTGGTGACACCTGTGGTTTTATCTACTAATTTTGTTATGCTGAATTCTCATTGTTATTTTAAAAAGTACTTGTGCTTTGAGGAGGGGGTTGGGGGAAATGGATTCATGTATATGAGTGGCTGAGTCCCTTCACTGTTCACCTGAAGCTATCACAACGTTGTTTTTTAATTGCTTATCTTGTTGTTCAGGTGCTCAGTTGTGTCCGACTCTGCTGTCCCATGGACTGCAGCACTCCAGGCTTCCCTGTCATTCACTATCTCCCAGAGATTTCTCACACTCATGTCCATTGAGTTGATGATGCCATCCAACCATCTCATCCTCTGTCGTCCCCCTTTTCCTCCTGCCCTCAATCTTTCCCACCATCAGGGTCTTTTCCAATGAGTTGCCTCTTTGCATCAGGTGGCCAAAGTTTTGGAGCTTCAGCTTCAGCATCAGCTCTTCCAATGAATATTCAGGGTTGATTTCCTTTAGGATTGATTGGTTTGATCTCTTTGCTGTTCAAGGGACTCATAAGAGTCTTCTCCAGCACCACAGTTCAAAAGCATCAGTTCTTTGGTGCTCAGCCTTCTTTATGGTCCAACTCTCTCATCCATACATGACTACTGAAAAAGCCATAGCTTTGACTATACAGACCTTTGTTGGCAAAGTTATGTCTCTGCTTTTGAATATGCTATCTAGGTTGGTCATAGCTTTCCTTCCAAGGAGGAAGTGTCTTTTAATTTCATGGCTGCAATCACTGTCCGCAGTGGTTTCAGAGCCCAAGAAAATGAAGTCTGTCACTGTTTCCATTGTTTCCCCATCTATTTGCCATGAAGTGATGGGACCAGATGCTATGATCTTAGTTTTTTGAATGTTGAGCTTTAAACCAGGCTTTTTCACTCTCCTGTTTCACCTTCATCAAGAGGCTCTTTAGTTCCTCTTTGCTTTCTTCCATTAGGGCGGTGTCATCTGCATATCCCAAAACAAAATAAAAAGCTTAAACAATTATTGTTTTGATTCTAATAACCTGAGTTATTTAGGAGAAAGTTAAAAAAACTCCCAAGTGGTTGGGTGTTAGGTTGTTCCTTTGAAGTTACTTCCTAGTACAACCCAAATGTTTTTAGATCTCAGTGCCTGTGGGTTTGGATCTGGTTTCTTCATCCATTCGCTGACACCCACCACTTGCCAGTGCAGGCTCAAGTTCCCTGCAAGGGCCCACTTCTCCTGCTTCCACTACAACATGATCAAATGCTCCTGGGCATCTCTGGATTCTCTTTCAGTTCCAGAAAGCCTGTCTGCACCCTCCTGCCAGGTGTCTGGACATCCATAGTCTCCCAGCCAGCGCCCGAGGCTTCATGGAGCTTCGGGCACCTTTCTCAGCTGCCAGACTCCAGAGGAAGGAGGAGAGCCAGTCTCCATGGAGACTTGGCAGAGATGCCCTGGTCTAGGCCAGCACATTCTGAGTTATGAGCGTGGCAGATGACCTGGGTGCTATGAGCCTTGGTGAGTTTCTGAAATTGCCCTTGTCTCTGGCGTTTGCTCAGCTTTGTAAATGTTAGTGGACTTTCAAGGAAACGTACATTCTCTGTTTCAGAGCAAATACACTGAGAGGAAACCTGTAGCCCCTGGTGCCATGGAAACCAGATGGCACCAGAGGAAAGCTGAAGGAGGGCGGTGAGAAGTCCCTGAAGGTGGGGCACAGGACATGGGCGCTGGCTGTGCAGCACGGGGGACCAGCACAGGCCAGTGTGCTGGAAGAGTGGATGGAGGCGAGTAGATGTTGGTGATGGTAACTGGAGGGAGAGGCAGGGTTTTCTTGCTTAGAATTGGACAGGCAGACCCAGGTGTGCTGCTGGCCCTGGAGAAAGAGTCCTGGAGTGGAGGTGGCTGAAGAGGCAGCCGGATGAGGGACAAGGAATGGCGTGCAATTCTTGAGCAGGCTAAGGCGGTGGAGCAGTGTGGGGGTTTTGACTCGAGGACTTTCCTCCTCCTCTGAGACTGCACGAAAGGGAGTGAGGAGCCCCTGAAGTGGCTTCATCAGTCGAAGGGTGGAGACTTGGGCATTATGCTCCATGATTCCAGATCCGGGGGTCTTGAGGGAGGGCACAGGGCTCTGGGTGTTGGGACAGGGGGTGTGAGGAGGCAGGTCACGGGACAGGCCTGGCAGGCTCTACGAGGGCGCGGGGAGCTTCTGGTCAAGGAGTGCAGACAGGGGAGGAGCCGGTGGAGACAGCCCTCTTACCTCTCGAGGGGCGGCATCTGGGAGGGGTCTGGGCCGTGGCTTTGTGTGGCAGGGGGTTGGGGTTCCAGGGTGGCAGGTCAGGGCCTTTAGTCTGGCTGGCTGAAGTGGCTGGATCAATTTTGGTAAATGTTTCCACGTGCTTTCCCAAGTAAGTGAGCCCACTTGTTTCACTGTTGCTACACCCTGTGCCCCTCTGCTCCTGTCAGTCTGTCCTCAGCTTGGACAGACCGTGAGAGGCCACCGACTCCACCGCCTGCTCGCTGTCTCCTCACAGCTCTGACACAGGCGGAGGCTGCATCACTTGCTTTGCCAACTTGCTGGCTGTGCATTTTCACCGTGAGCTGTCGGCAAAACGAGGGTCTCTAAGAGATATTTCATACTTCTTTTTTGGATTTGTTTAATTGGAGTGTAATTGCTTTACAATGTGTCTATTTCTGGCATACAGCAATGCAAATCTGTAGATGTCCATCAACAGATGAATGGATAAGGAAGTTGTGGTACATTATATACAGTGGCATATTACTAAGCCGTAAAAAGAAACAAACATGACTCAGTTGAACTGGGGTGGATGAACCTAGAGCCTGTTATACAGAGTGAAGTAAGTCGGAAAGAGAAAAACGAATACCGTGTATTAATGCTTAGATACGGAATCTAGAACGGTGCTGATGAAACGATTTGCAGGGAAAGAATGGAGAGGCAGATGGATTTCATACTCCTTGATCTGAGTTCTCTGTTTGTGATACGAAAGATTCCTTGCTTTCTGTGAGTGCATTTTCTTTGTTTATCTTTTGGCATTTTTACTTGTTTTCAATTATTGTTTTTTAAAGATTTTTTTTAATGTGGAACATTTTAAAAGTCTTTATTGAATATTTATTGAATGTTGCTTCTGTTCTTTATGTTTTGGTTTTTTGGAGGGGAGGCATGTGGGTTCTTAGTATCCTAAGCAGAGATTGAATCCACACCCCTGCATTGGAAGGTGAAGCCCCAACTGCTGGACTACTAGGAAAGTCCCTTTACTAAGTTTTTTTAAACAGCATTGTCATTTATTTTTTTTAAAACTTAAACTGAACCTAATCACAAGGAGAGAAAATTGTAACTATATGAGGTCATAGATATTCAGTCAGCTCAGTTCAGTTCAGTCGCTCAGTCATGTCTGACTCTTTGCGACCCCATGGACTGCAGCACGCCAGGCTTCCCTGTCCATCACCAACTCCGAGAACTCGCTCAGACTCACATCCATCGAGTCGGATGCCATCCGACCATCTCATCCTCTGTGGTCCCTTTCTCCTCTTGCCTTCAATCTCTCCCAGCATCAGGGTCTTTTCTAATGAGTCAGTTCTTCGCATCAGGTGTCCAGAGTATTGATATTAACTAAACTTATTGTGGTGATCATCTTGAAATACGTGTATTTCAAGTCATTATGCTAAACACCTCGAACGTGTACAACTGCATGCCAGTACAGAAAAAAGCCCTGACTGATCTATAACCAAAAGTAAACCCATTGCTAGTTGTTAGTGATCCATGTGGTCTTGATGTCGTCATTGTTTCTCAGCCTGTATCTCTAAGTGTGACTTGCTCTCCCTGACCCCCACACCCGCCCCCAATTGCGGGGGTCCCAGGGGAGCTGGTTTGACACCAGATGCTGCACCCTGACACTCACTTTGAAGTCACTGCCCCCGCCCCCCCAATCCCACCTCTGTCCTGCCCTCTCAGGACCCTGTTCACCCAGCCCAGCCCCATCTCCACCTGCCCTGCCTGCTTGTCCTTATTCATCCAACCTGGACACCACAGCTTGTCTTTATGGTTATGCGTCCCCATTCCTTGTCGTCTTCAGTGAATTACTATCCAACCCCCTCACTTTCCTGCCTGCAGGCAGAGGAAACTCTCCACCTTAGCTGAAGAAATTTACCTTTAACTTCCTGACTGCAGGCCCCTCCTCCACTCCAGGTCCTTGCCCACCCACCTGCCTGGCAGCTGCTCCCTGCTTCTCCCTTAGCTCCCTCTAGAAGCCCATTTCCCACTTCAGGGCACATTGGGCCCCGGTACTGCCCGTAACCCATGGCCCAGCTGTCCCTGGGACTACTGGCCAGTTCCCAGCCTTCTCAGAAGCATTGCCTCCGTCTTCTGCTTCCTCCACCACCCCCTTGTATCGCTGACAGTGTCCAGATACAGTGGCCCCTGTTCACGGGATGTGGTCATTCATCTGTCTGTGTCTCAGGCTCCCCTGCTCCCCGACTTTCTTCCCACGCCTCTGGCCCTCTTCTACTTGACCTGGACATGGCAGAAGTCCTGGAGTCTCGACCCATTCTCCCTTCCCTGCATCTCCCCCCAGGGCCATCATGACCATCCTCCAGCATTAGCTGGCCTTTCCAAGTCGGTCTTGACTCTCTATGTGCCTTCTTACCCATTGATGAGGGCAGGAATTCCAGAATGGAAGGATTGATTCCTCCCCCCGCCCCAGCTCCTTTATTCTCAACCTCCAAACTGAACCAAAAACAAGACCGCAGTCCTGCCTCTAATCCTGAATGTTCACCATCTTGGTAAAGGGCACCCCCATTCAGGGACTTCCGTGTGGGAGCTTGGCCTTGATCTTGGTCTCCATCGTCCCTGCCCCGCCACTGCCCCTTAGCAAGTCTCCTCATGCTGCCTCTGAAGAGTGCCTTGAAGCTGGCCCTTCCACAGCTGTATCAGACCACCCACCTCTCCTGAAGATACTCTCTTGCCTGCCACTGCTTTCAGAGGAAATCCTACAGCTCTGGCCAGGGTCTGGCTGCGCTCCAGCCATCTCACCTCCCCCTCCTCTGTCTGTGAATGTCACAACTCAGCTCTCTCCAGCTCCTTTCTGCCCTGGGCCTTGGCCTTCCTTAGGTCTCAGCATAGATTCGTTAATTTGTGGTTTTAAAGTTTTTTCTTGTCTTTTGTTACCCGGACTACGTCTTCTACTTTGCTCCATTCTATAGTAACTTAGAAGATGTACATCCTGTTTTTATCTTGCTAGCTATTATTTTTCAGTTTTTAAAACCTTCTTAAACTTAAGTTGCCCAAAGAATTAGACAAAGCTCTGGGCTAATTTCTCTTCAAAAGGACTAGAGCATCTCACTCCCAATCATAGACAAACCCAACGAATTTCACTGTGGTTAGAATGTGGACATCTTATACTTAGACCACCACTTTTAAAAATTAATATGCACCGTCCATTTTCACAGTTTGATTTCTCTGTTAAGTTTCACAGCTGCTTTACGATGATCTAGACCTGCGTAGACCCAGGCAGTTGTTTGCATTGTGACTGCTGGCCTGTCTTCCCTATATGCCTGTTCATTCTCTTTCCCGCCAAGCTGGCTGGGGGGCCTTCCTGGTGGTGGCGAATCCCTCTTCTAACCAGGATGGTGACCCTCTCTACAGGTCATGATACCCTTGCAGACCTGTGGGCCATATTCATGGTCCCCACACCACTGTCCAGAAGGGGGGTTCCTCCTGGGGTGGGGGGTCCTTTCCTCTTCGTGGGGCAGGCTCCTCCCTAGGCCCACGTCTACATCACCCCCTTGCTCCCAGCACAGACCTATCTAGTTGTTTTCAGTTGGGAGGAAGGTTTAGGGCCTGTGTGTGAAGAGTGGCCTCAAGAGGCCATCCCACAATTCTTTCCAGAGCTTCCAGTCGTTCCCCTCTGACCCTTGCCTCCTGTCTGGGATGGCCCGCAGCAGCACAGAAGGTGGGGGAGGTGGGGTGGTTCACCTCCCTTGTTCAGCATGCTCTGGGGTGACCTTGGATTCTGTCTGCCTGAGTCTGCATGGCTGCAGGGAGCAGGCTAACCCTGTGCCCTTAAGGGCAGGAATTGGGCTGGAGTATGGGAGTCCCATCCCGAACCAGAGACAGTGCATCAGCCAGGGCCCCAGAGGACCTGGAGGTCCGCTGCACACCTCACTGAGCCTTGGACAGGATTAGGGGACCCGCAGGGTGGGTGGGGCTCAGGGACCAACCACAGTGGGAGCCGAGACTGCGGCTGTACCTGCGGGGCCGAGCAGAGAGAAAGTCTCGCTCCAGCCCCTGACTTCCTGTCGCCCCACCTCCCTTGGCCAAGACAGCCAGGGAGAGGCCGCTGGCCTGGTCCACGTGCAGCGCAGGCCAGGATAGAGGTGAAGGGGGTTGGGAGGCAGAAGGAGAACAGCGAGCCCCGAGGTTCAGCCTGAAAGGAGAGAAGCCAACCCCATTCTCTCTGTCTTTTCCAATTTAGCTTTCCTTCTCCATCTGGAGCTTATTTATTTAGCACTGGTAGCTACTGGGTCTTTTGCTGGGTGCTGTCATACTGTGAGGATGACAAACCAGCCTCCAGGAGGGTGTTCCAGGCCTGGTTTTGGAGCAGAAACCAAGGGACCATGGAGCCAGCAGGAGCCTTCCCTGATCGCCGGGAGGCAGTAGTGACAGGCAGACCGAAGGGCAGCGGCACTGGACTCCTGCACGTGGCGTTTCTTTTCTCCCTTTAGACTGCCTTGGTGGGTCTCCACATTTGTGTGCAAAACAGTTTTTGTACTGAGTGCCTATGAAACCCACATCTACTCGACCTGATGCGGGAGTTGAGGGCTGTTCAGGGATAATGTTGACATTTGCTGCTGGCGATATGCCTTCCCACTCAGCCAGCAAGGCCTCCTGGAAGCTGCAGCGCTGCACTGAGGCCACCCTGCAGGTTCTGCTGCAGCGCTGCTGCAGGAGGGGCCGAGGCCGGGGCCTGGGGCAGCCCTGCTGCTGCCCAGAGCCTGTGGTGCCAAGGCTGTGGGCTCTCAGGCCCATCACTCCTGAGCACCACAAGCTGCCCACGCGAGCATGTGCTGAGCAGATCAGACCAGCTGGGGCTGCTTGGCAACGCTGGGCAGGGCCGTGCCCAGCGTCCTCAGGGGTCAGGTCCCAGCACTGCTAGGATCGAGCTCAGAACCCAGATGGAGCTTCTAGTCAGGCTTCCCTCGTCCCTGTTCGTGGGATCGAGTTGCTAAGGAAAGAGCATCAACTGAGGATGCCTGGCTGGCTGGCTGTGTTTCTAGGCTGTCGGCTCTGGCCACAGGCCACACACCTTCGTCAGCACCACAGGGATAAAGCTGAGTGCTCAGGAGGCACCAGCATCTCAATAAAACTACTAAACAAGATGAGACGACTTGGGAAGGCAGGTTCCAGTTCGCATCGGGCCTGGGTCCTCCTAGTCCTTCGGCTCATCCTGGTCCACGGCCATGGAAGACTCACGTCCCCTGTGTCCTGCCGGCCGTCGCCACGCCCCGTTCCACGGTGAAGGGAAGGATGTCCCACATGTGTCTGAGCCCCGGGCCCTGAGTCGCCGTATTGTGAGGAATACACTCTTCACACTGAGATGTCAGTTTTCACTTCAAGTCTACTTTCTGACCTGTAAACAAAGCCTGCAAGAATAAGAGGCTCCCCAAGTGTGAATTGGCTAATTAATCTGACTGACTTAGAGGGACGCATAGCACCCTGGACTCTGGTGAAGATTAGCACCTTCTGAGGAAGCGCGACTCTGTGGGGACAAAGTAACATGACGGCCATTGCGCCCCCTTTTTGGGAGCGCAGGGGGGATGAGGGGCCAGACTCTTCTCCCACACCCACCTCCCTGCAGACAGGGAGGCAGGCAATGCATCAGCGCTTACTGCACGCGCGAGAGAGGGTCTGCGGGCCCTCAGCGGCGAGCTCACAGTGCCGGGGGCTGCAGGGGGCACGGCTGGCACCACTGGGGCTCAGAGCCCCTGACAGCGCCAGGAAGACAGGTGCAGAAGCTGGCAGTGTTGGCCTGATTCAACTCGCTTAAGCAGAAGGGCATTAAAGGCAAGCCTTGGGGACTGGTGATGGAGACTTAGAAATGGAAAGCTGCTTGTGCAGCGGTCCGGGCACAAGAGTGGGGTGAAGGGCATGGTTGGCCCCGTGTGGTTCTTCTGCCTCAGACGTATGTTCCAGGAAGAGAGCATCAAAATGGGTAAGCTGGCTCCCTCCTCTCCTCACCTGGGTTCCTTAGTAATAGTTCTTCTAGACTGCTTCTAGTGGTATGGCTGTCTCTAGGATATTTGGGGGGTCCTGTGCAGATATTTGTTTTCTGTATAAATAATTTAATTAAAGTGTGTTCCAAGATCCACAAGCCCCTCGGGTGGGGGGGAATTGTGATGTATTGATGCAGATTTAGAGGAACAGGGGAGAAGGGGTGCCAGCCTGGTGGTTTACTGTCCAGTCAATGCAGCAAAGATCCTTGTTAGGATCGAAAGCAGGAGGTTCACCCTGAACAACCGCATGTCGTTACTTAGACTCCAGGCTGTGCTTGCCTTTCACTTATTTTCTGACTCCTGTCTCTTTTTCTGGTTCAGGATCCCAGGCAAGATCCCACGTGGCATTTAGTTGTGTCTCTGAGGTGTTCTCCTGTCTGAGACCCTCAATCTGTCACTCCTGGCCCTGGCTCTTTTGAAGAGGACCAGGCAGTTGTTTTGGAAATGGCCTCTGCATGGCTTTGTCTGGTGTTTTCTCGGGTCAGATGAGTTACACGTTTGGGGCAGGGATATCATGGAAGGGTCGCCTGCTCCACACTGGGCTCAGTTCAGTTCAGTCGCTCAGTCGTGTCTGACGCTTTGCAACCCCATGGACTGCAGCACGTCAGGCCTCCCTGTCCATCACCAACTCCCAGAGCTTGCTCAAACTCATGTCCATCAAGTTGGTGATGCCATCCAACCATCTCATCCTCTGTCATCCCCTTCTCCTCCTGCCTTCAATCTTTCCCAGCATCAGAGTCTTTCCAGTGAGTCAGTTCTTTGCATCAGGTGGCCAAAATATTGGAGTTTCAGCTTCAGCATCAGTCCTTCCAATGAACATTCAGGACTGGTTTCCTTTAGGATGGACTGGTTTGATCTCCTTGCAGTCCAAGGGACTCTCAAGAGTCTTCTCCAACATCACAGTTCAAAAGCATCAATTCTACTATGCTCAGCTTTCCTTATAGTCCAACTCTCACATCCATACATGACTACTAGAAAAACCATAGCTTTGACTATGTGGACCTTTGTTGGCAAAGTAGTGTCTCTACTTTTTAATATGCTGTGTAGGTTTGTCATAGCTTTTCTTCCAAGAAGCAAGTGTCTTTTTATTTCATGGCTGCAATCACCGCCTGCAGTGATTTTGGAGGCGAAGAAAATAGTCTTTCACTATTTCCATTGTTTCCCCATCGTATTTGCCATAAAGTGATGGGACCAGATGCAGTGATGGGACCACATTGTGCTGTGTGATGTCAAATTGTCTGGCTGCTAGAGACAGTAATCTTCATCACTTAGAGGAATCTCCTTCCCCCGCCGCCTTCGTCTCCTGGGGCTGTCCTCTGTAAACCTTCGGGTTTTTCCTTTCTAATTCATAAATATCTTGTGAAGAGATACTCGGAGATTATGCAATCATTCTGTTTCTCATCCCTTCGCCCACTGATTTTGGCACCGTGGGTGATTCTTATCTGCAGTGATCCCTTACTGCGGTGTTTACCTTGCTGACTCTCAGTCTCCATCATCTCTTCTACGTTTGCTAATTGCATTCCACTGTAAGGAAGAACTGTTCACTCTTCTTGGGGTCCCAAGGACTGTAGCCTGCCAGCTTCCTCTGTCCATGGGATTCTCCAGGCAAGAATGCTGGAATGTGTGGCCATTGCCTTCTCCAGGGGATCTTCCCAATCCAGGTATCAAACCTGAGTCTCCTGCATTGCAGGCAGATTCTTTACCCACTGAGCTGCCAGGGCAGCCCTTATTCAGTTATTTATTTGTACCAGTATGGACTTGTGGATATGTATTTTATACTGTGGGTTTTAGCCTATTAGTATAATTATTTGTTCTTTTATTAAAGTTATCTGACTTGGCAAATGAAAGCATCTTCAGGTTGGATCCTCTACCCTTTTGATATGCTTCAGTTCAGTTCAGTTCAGTCGCTCAGTCATGTCCGACTCTTTGCGACCCCATGAATCGCAGTACGCCAGGCCTCCCTGTCCATCACCAACCCCAGGAGTTCACTCAGACTCATGCCCATTGAGTCCATGATGCCATCCAGCCATCTCATCCTCTGTCGTCCCCTTCTCCTCCTGCCCCCAATCCCTCCCAGCATCAGAGTCTTTTCCAATGAGTCAACTCTTCGCATGAGGTGGCTTAGGAATGATTTAAGAAGCTGTTCTTTCATTGTGATAAAATACACTGAACCTAAGATTTACCATCTTAATAGTTTTTAAGAGCACAGTTCAGTGGTGTTAAATACGTTCATGTTTCTGTGCAACTGTTACCACCATCCATTCCTGTAACTCTTTGCATCTCGTGAAAGCAAAACTCTCTACCCGTTACACAGTAGCTCCCCACTTCTCGGTTCCCCATAGCCCCCTGCAACCACCGTTCTGCTCTCTGTTTCTATGAATTTGCTGCTCTAAGTACCTCATATAAGTGAAGTCATACAGTGTCTGTACTTTTGTGACTGTCTGGTCTCAGTATAATGTCCTCAGGATCCATCCGGGTGGTAGCATGCGTGGAACCTCTTTTCTTTTTAATATCTTCCATTCCGTGGTATGCGCATGCCACGTGCTGCTCCCCATTTCACCCACTGAGGGACATTTGGGTTGCTTCCACAGTTTAGCTACTGTGAATAATGCTGCTGTGAACAGGGATGTACCAATAACTTTTTGAGACCTTGCTTTCAATTCTTCTGGGTATATACCCAGAAGTTTCTGGATCATATCGTAGTTCTCTTTTTAATTTTTTGAGGAACAGTCGAGCTGTTTCTCACAGCGGTTGCACCATTTCACCTGGGGTGGTGAGGCGATCCATCTATGCGGAAAGAGCGCTGCTGTGCGAGGAGCCCTGAAGAAGGGGAGGCAGCCCCATGGCGGGGAGAGCTGGCTGCGGCAGCAGTCTCCTCGTGGACTTGGCCTGGAGCATGTGTGGTCTCTGCCTGCTTGAGCTGCCGTCAGCTCACCTGCTGGCCTCCAGCGGAGGCCTTGAGAGCCCAGGCAGGGCCCCATTGGTAGGCAGGCCAGGTTAGTGTGTGCGGTTTCCATGCGGCGCCTGGAGTTTCCACGGATGAGTTTGGATTCAGGGAGTGGATCGGACATCTGTCTCATGTCTCCTTTCATACTCTGGGACTCTACCACTGTCTCCCGGGGGCCACCTGGTGGCCTGGTCCCCTGTCGGGAGCAGGATCCCACGGGCACTTGACGCCATGTGTGAACTTCCACTGAATTTCCCACAGTGGCAAGAGACAGTGGGCCCACTGAGCCTTTATTTTGGATGCAGTGCCCTTGGTCGTTGCTGGCCTTACTGCTCAGGCTCCATGTCTAGGCAGTGATGACCCACAGAGGGGTCCAGGGGCATATGGCTGCCATCCTGGCTCTGCAAATAATCAACAACCCAAGGTCACTGTTGCAGGGGCCCAGCCCGTCACCCTGGACATCAGTGCTTCAGAAGGGAGGATGTATCATCCAAGGGCCTGTGGAGGAGCCTGGCCGCCACCCAGAGAACCTGGCCCTTCTAGCCCTGTCTTTCCCCATAAATAAACCAGACGAGATTCTTTGTCAGATGGTGTGGCCTGATTTTTGTTTTGGGAAATCTGGACAAGAAGGGACAGTGGAGAGCCTTGGGCCCTGGCAGGGCTGCCTGCCCGAGAGAAGCAGCTGGGCGGGCGGGCAGAGGACGGTTGGCGGTCAGCCTGCCCCGGATACCACCACAGGCCCTAGAGATCCAAGTAGGAAAAGAAGCCAGATTTGAAAGAAACCAAAGTCAGGCAGGGCGCCAGGCTCTCTGTGAGCACGAAGCCTGAATGCCTGGAGAGGGGCTGGTCGCCCAGAGACCCAGGGACGCGATGGCCCATGGTGAGCTCAGAAAGCGAGGCTCCTCTGCCTGGAAAACTTGAAGACCTGGGCGCCCAGCAATTGTTTGCGCCCAGGATACCCTCAACCTGCCCTCTGTGACACTGACTTCTACCCTGGGAATCAGGCTCAGGAAGAGGAGAGCTGAGCCAGCGTTGCCCAGTGAAGTGCAGGAACTTGCTCTGGGGTCCGAGGGGCAGGCTGCACTTTCCCTGCCAGGGATTTTGTGTCTCTGAGGGACACACCCACTGGGCGGTGCATCTTCCCCTCCTCCACTCGCCCCGCCCCGCTGCTGCTCTGAGCCTGGCCTAGTTTCCCTGCTTCCTGCTGTGGCCCTAGCTGCTCCTGCCCAAGTCCACCCCAACCAGATCTGTGTTAAGGGGACTCTGGGTTAAGGCTGCAGGCTTCCCCTGGGCCTAGCTTCCCTATACCTGTCTGGGTAGCAGCCCTGTCTACCAAACAAGCTTTTGTCCATCCATCAACCAGGCCGCTGGTCCCTTGGTGAGCCTGTGTCTTCCCCCTGGTCCTGGAGGAGCATCCCACCTGGGACGGAGCAAGACACTGCTTCCTGGGCCCCTGGAACTGAGGGTTTCCTTCCTGGAAGGGGTGTTGCCTCTTTGGATGTGCTGCCCAACTAGCATTGTGTTCCCGAGTCTTCTGCAACTGTGAAGACTCAGCCTGGGGAGCCCCTAAAATTCTGGGGTGCTGTGGGCATGGGGGGAGCCCCTTGGCAGGAGGCCCGTCTCCTCTCTGTAGGAGTGGAGGGTTGAGAGACCGGCCCCCAGTGGGGCTCTGGGGCAGGGCTCTCTCTGGTTCCCAGGACGGGGGTTGGTTTGGAAGACAGGGTCCTTGTGCCTGCTCTGCAGCTTGCTCACCCCCGTGGGCCTGCACTCACTACTCTGTGCCATGGAAACGAGAATGTCCCTGCTAGGAGGAGCGCGAGTCAGGAGTCCCATGTGGTCAGCCTTGGCTGTGCTCCACCTTGCCTGAGTGCTGGCCGACTTAGGTGTGACTCAGAGGGTGACCTCCTTACTACTGCCCAGAGTCTCTCCCTGAGCAGCAGCCCTGCCCAGCTCTGTTATTCTGGGCCCAAGGACCACCTGGCACTCCTACCAGCAACCAGCTCTGAGTCTGGGCAGCGTTGGTGCACAGAGGCTGTTCTGGGCTAAATTGTTAGTAACTCAGTCATGTCTGACTGTGTGTGACCCCATGGACGGTAGCTCACCAGACTCCTCTGTCCATGGGATTTTTCCAGGCAAGAATACTGGAGTGGCTTGCCATTTTCCTTCTCCAGGAGACCTTCCCGATCCAGGGATTGAACTGGAGTCTCCCGCATTGCAGGCAGAAGGCTTTCATTACCATCTGAGTCACAGGGAAGGCCCCTCAACCCGCATTCATATGACAAATCCTAACCTCCCAGTACCTCAGAATGTGACTCCAAAACAGGAGATAGGGCCTTTCCAGAGATAAACTAAGTTCCGTTAAGGTCATGTGTTCAGTTCAGTTCAGCCGCTCAGTCGTGTCTGACTCTTTGCGACCCCATGAACCGCAGCACGCCAGGCCTCCCTGTCCATCATCAACTCCCGGAGTTTACCAAAACTCATGTCCATTGAGTCGGTGATGCCATCCAACCATCTCATCCTCTGTCGTCCCCTTCTCCTCCTGCCTTCAGTCTTTCCCAACATCAGAGTCTTTTCAAATGAGTCAGCTGGGTGGAGCCTTAACCCAACGTGACTTCCTTATTAAGAGGAAATTTGGACATAGACTCACATAGAAGGCTGACCACGGGAGGACACGTGCCACCTACAAGTCACGGAGAGAGGCGTCAGGAGAAACCACCCTGCCGACAGCCTCGCTGACTTGGTCTCTGACTTCCAGAAATCAGAAAGGTAAATCTCTATGGTTGAAGACACGCAGACTACAGTGTTTTGATGAGATGAGCAGATGAAGGCAGAGGTAGTGGAGAAGGTGCTGGCCCTGGCGTCCTGTGGGAGGAAGCTGGCCAGTGTGGAGTGCGTCTGCTTGAAGGCCGAGGGATGGTCCTGGGGTTGCCAGGCACCTGGGCCCTGGAGCGGGACCTCGTGTGCTCTGCTTGCCAGCATAGGTCTCTTGGCCGCCAAGGATGACTGAGTGACAGCGTGTGCAGAGTCTGAAGCTCTGTGGGTGCAGGTGGCTGGTGACTCCTCGGCCCAGGACCCCAGCCACCTGTGACATTGCCTATGGGGGTGTTAGTGCCTTCATAGTAGCACCTCAAAGAACACACATCTGGGGCAAAAGCAGACAGTGGTGCTCCTAGACAAGGGTTCCAGTCCCCAGCCCCTGACCAGACTATGTCTGCACCAGGCTAGGGCTGCTGGGGCTCAGACATGCTGGTCCCGGGCAAGCCAGAGGAGGGGAGGGAAAGCAGGGTGTGCGTGGTCTCCAAGGAGGCAGGGAGGCCTGCTGGACAGCAGTGCGAGTGTGTTGGCTTTTAGCTGCTGGTATGTGTGCTGTGCGGGCTGGGATGCCCTAGGGTTGGGCGCCAGCTCAGGGGAGGATCTGTTAACAGGATGTTGAACAAGGAACTTGGACTTCATTCTGTTTAGCTCACCTCCGCCTCGGGTCTCAAGGCCATAGTCTGCTGGGGCCCAGCTGCTGAGATATGGAAGCTCAGAAAGAAAAAGTCCCCTTTTTGGTATTTTGGCAAATGTTCCTATAGCAAGAGTCATCTTTCTTCTTTGCTAGAGAGTGCCTTGTTATTTATGCGAATGTTAATTTGTAACTGGGGACATTCCCCGACACAGTCTTCATGCTGAGTAGGACCTGGGAAATGTCAGCTAGAGCATCTGGCGGGGGTGGGTGTCAGTTCTTGTGATGGATGGGCAGGCCTGTTACGGTCCTGGGGTCTGGGCCTGACCTGCTGACCCCTCTCTCTTAGCCTGGCTGGGAGACCAGCTCCTGGAGGCCCTCCCCAGCACTGGCGTGGATTCTGACGGGCCGGACAGGCCAGCTCCCGTGGGAGCCGTCCTGGCGCTGCTTGATTTAGTGAGAAGACTGGCAGGTCTCCGTGAAGCATTCTCGTCAGCATCTTGTTTATCCCATTTTTTTCCCTCCCTTATCTTTCTTTCCCTGCCCATCCCCCCTTTTCCTGCTCCTTTCTCCAAACAAATTGTTTTGATGTGTGCCTTTTGTAAAAAAGAAAAAAATTGTCAAAAAGTACAGACAACAGTGATAAAAAAGTAAAACCCATTCCACACCGTGGCTCTGTTAGCTCTTTGTCTGCCCACACAGCTTCCCCTTTGTCTTACTAATAAGGGTGATATTGGCTAGTTTGTTACCTATGCAGTGTGCTGACTGCTTTACCTGGTTTAACCCTCAAACCCGGTGGAGCCTGGTGGGCTGCCGTCTATGGGGTCGCACAGAGTCAGACACGACTGAAGTGACTTAGCAGCAGCAGCAGCAGCAACCCTCAAACCAACTGTGTGAATATTATCATTATCCTTATTTTATGCTGGAAACACTGAAGCTGAATCCAGTTAGCCAGTGCTGAAGCAACATTTGAATCGAAGCCGAGTAACATAGTGGGCTTGCTCTGCTCTGTTAGGTTGTGCTGACAATCGGCTCGGAGACATATAAGACTTTACCTAAGTTCATCGTCACAGTAGAGTTGGGCCTGCCTTCTTAGTCAATGTTATGACATGGATGTATTTGTTGTTTAAGTGGTGAAAAGTCTTATCTGTAAAACTCTTTTGATCCAGCATAAATTTTGTCATTTTTGGGGGCAAGTCATAGAAATTTTTGGAAGTAATCTGAGCATTTACATTTATTGCTATAAGAGATATATTTGTTGTTACTTCTGTCATCCTACTTACATTTTTTATGCCTTTTTTTTTTTTTGCTGTTTTTCTATTCTCCATGTTCAGTTATTTGGAAGGAATATATTAATTTTTCTAGTTATGGCTCTTTTAGTATTCTTAAACTTACAGCTATCAACTTTACCAGCTTGTCAGTAACGATTGATCCTTTTATGTACGTTTAAGAAATTGATACAGTTAGACTTCTTCTACCTCCTCTGCCCTTTTCTTTCATTTTTGCTGACTTGTTTGACAGTTTTTGCCCCAAGTTATTAAAGTTGAATTATGCATTCTTTTTTACATTGCATGGATTTCCTTTTCAGAATATATGGTAAATGACTTCTGGTTTGCAACCGTAATTGTTGCAGTGGAATAGATGAAGAGGTCAGTTCTGATACGTTTAACCTATGATTTCCTTATCTGTGGGGACTAAATTTTTAATTCAAGTTTGGGCTGCATTAAGTGGCAGGAGAGGAATGATGAAAAGAGATATAAAGTGGAGCTGAGGTGATGCTATTGAGAGGATTCTGTCGAGCGGCAGAGGTGGCACAATGCGTCTGTACACTGCAGCTTCCTGAGGCCCTGATTTGCTCAAGGTCACGTATCTGGTTAGTCTGCAGAGTTAGGATTCCCATCCCAGCCTCTCGGTTTCTAACGCAGTGTTCTCTTGAGGCCAGCATTTCCTCAAGGGTTGGCATAAGGGTGAATCAGTGTGACGCCAGACATGATGCTAAAAGGCATTGTATTCTGTCACAATCCCAGTTGGCTTCTTGGCAGGAACTGACAAGCTAAAGTTCATATGAAAATACAAGAAACCCAAAATAGTCAAAACAATGTTGAAAAAGAATGAGGTTAGAGAACTCACACTTTCTGATTTCAAAACTTACAGTTATGGCAGTCAAGACTGCGGTTCTGACAGAAGGATAAACATATAGATCCATGAAATAGAACTGAGAATCCAGAAATAACTCTGCATTGATTTTTAAAAAGAGTGCCAAGACATCAGTGGAGGAAAGAATAGTCTTTTCAACAAATGGTATTGGGACAATTGGATATCCACAAGATGAACTCAAAATGGATCATAGATCTAAATGTAAGATCTAAAACTATAAAACCCCCAAAAATGTAGGAACAAATCTTTACTATTCAGTCCTGGGTGTTCATTGGAAGGACTGATGTTGAAACTGAAACTCCAGTACTTTGGCCACCTGATGTGAAGAGCTGACTCATTTGAAAAGACCCTGATGCTGGGAAAGATTGAAGGCAGGAGGAGAAGGGGATGACAGAGGATGAGATGGCTGGATGGCATCACCGACTCAATGGACGTGGGTTTGGGTAAACTCCGGGAGTTGGTGATTGACGGGGAGGCCTGGTATGCTGTGGTTCATGGGGTCGCAAAGAGTCGGACACGACTGAGCGACTGAACTGAACTGAGGCAAAGCCTTAGATATAACACCATGAGCACAGACGATAAAAGAAAAAGCAGATAAGGTGTACTTTATGAATGTCCTTTATAACTTCCAAGAACACCATCAAGAAAGTCAGAAGGTAACCTACAGAATGATACACAATATTTGCACATCATGTATCTATTAGGGAACTGTATCTAGAATAAAGAACTCTTACTCCTCAAAAATGAAATTAATCCAGTTAAAAGATGAGCAGTGAGACAGAATAGTCATTTCTCCAAAGAAGAGAAACAAATGTCCAACAAGCACATGAAAAGATGCCCACCTCCTTAGTCATCAGGAAAAGTCTAATCACACTCACAATAGGACGTCAGTCCATACACAGACGGGGCGCTAGAAGGAAAAAGGTAGATAGTAAGTGTTGGCGAGGACATGGAGAAATTGGGACCCTTATACACTGCTGGTGGGAATGTGAAATTGTGCAGCTGGTTTGGCATAAAGTTGCCATATGGCCCAGTGTTTCCATTTCTAGGTCTGTACTCAAGAAAAATGAAAACATATGTCTATACAAAAGCTTGAGCATAAATGTTCAAAGCAGCATTATTCATGAAAGCCAAAAACGTGGAAACAATCCAAATGTCCATCAACCAGTGAATGGATAAATAAAATGTGGAATATCTGTAAAATGGAGTATTATTGGACAATAAAAATGAACTTAGGTGCTGACATATTAGGAATCTTGTAAACATTTTACTAGGGGAATGAAACCAGTCACAAAAGGTCACATACTGTATGATCCGATGTATATGAAAATGTCCAGAATAAGGACATCCACAGAGAAATAAAAGTAGATTAAGTGGTTGCCAGGGTCCGATGGCAGCAGGGTCGATGAGGGGACTGGGAGGAAATGGGGACTGGCTGCAAATGTGTATAGGGTTTCCTTTGGGGGATATGTTGAAATGTTCTAAAATTGTGGTGGTAGTTGAGTTTTATGGTGTAAGTGAATGAATATATGAATTACAGCCCAGTAAAGCTCTTTCATATTTTAAAAAGCATGAAATTCATAGTGAGAAAATTATTCCCTTTTCAGTTCTATTTTAAACTTTCTGATTGAATCAAAGATAGTCTCGGTTTGATACTCACAGAACTTTAACACCTCTCTGATTGTTTATACGGAGAGAGATTATACACCAGCAGGAGGGATGGCTCCCCAAGAGGAAGGAGGATTTGGATGGCACATGGCAAGGCCTACTTGGCCACCAAGTGAGGCAGAGAGCAGGGGAGGCAGGGACTCTGCCACTGGGGCATCCGCACGCAGATCCCTCCAGGAGGTGATGTTCTGCAAGGGGCAGAGCAGGGGCTGACAGACGCGGTAGAGGACAGATGCATGCTTGTCAGATGCCAGCATTTGGGGGAATTCCGGTGGGAAGAGTGTGTGTGTGCGTGGACATGTGCGTTTACACATAGGCGTGTGTGCTTCCGAGCAAAGTCAAGTTTGGGGCGTCTGTGAGCTGCTGCAGACACATGCTGTCTTGTCCTCTGTCCTAGTCTGGATCCTTCTGTTTTGGGACCAACTTCTTTTTTTCTTTCTATTCTCGATCATCACCACGGCAACCCTGACAGACACATGATGGTCTGGGACTGCATGTTGCAAGAGTGACAAGGGCTGAGTGACAGCCCCGACCCCTATCCCACGCGCACAGGAATCTGCGTGTGTTGCGGCCGGTGGCTTCCACTGGGGGAGCCCCTGGGGGCTGCAGACTGGGCGCCTCACACATGGAGGCAGGATATAGACTGGCCTAGAGGGTCAGTGTCTCTAGAGCTAAGAATTCAAAGTGACGGAGGGTATCTGTCAAGCCTCTTGGTTTTGAGAAATGTTTAACTTTTAGTTTCCATTTCTAGTCACTGCTTCATCAAAAACCAAACAGCAGGAAATTCCCTGGTGGTCCAGTTAGGAGGACTTGGTACTTTCAATCCCTGGTCAGGGAACTAAGATGCCACAAGCCATCCTTGTAAAAAAACCAAACAGCAAAAGAACAAGGCCTAGAGAAAGGAGGGAAAAGGGCAGGCATCTTACAATTCACCAAGATCTGAGAACTAGGGATTCAGTTCAGTTCAGTTCAGTCGCTCAGTCGTGTCCGACTCTGCGACCCCATGAATCACAGCACGCCAGGCCTCCCTGTCCATCAACAACTCCTGGAATTCACTCAGAGTTGCGTCCATCTAGTCAGTGATGCCATACAGCCATCTCATCCTCTGTCGTCCCCTTCTCCTCCTGCCCCCAATCCCTCCCAGCATCAGAGTCTTTTCCAATGAGTCAACTCTTCGCATGAGGTGGCCAAGGTACTGGAGCTTCAGCTTTAGCATCATTCCTTCCAAAGAAATCCCAGGGCTGATCTCCTTCAGAATGGACTGGTTGGATCTCCTTGCAGTCCAAGGGACTCTCAAGAGTCTTCTCCAACACCACAGTTCAAAAGCATCAATTCTTCGGTGCTCAGCCTTCTTCACAGTCCAACTCTCACATCCATACATGACCACAGGAAAAACCATAGCCTTGACTAGACGGACCTTAGTCGGCAAAGTAATGTCTCTGCTTTTGAATATACTATCTAGGTTGCTGGATGACCAAAAATCTGCCAGGCCTCAGTGGTGGACCCTGAGGGTCAGGGACAGGGTCCTCCCTTGAGCCTCCCTCCTGGCCAGGTTAGGCCAACAGTCACAAAGTTCAAGAGCAGAGTGGATTTCCGGGGAGAGCCAGCCCCTCCATGTAACATCAGGCTGGACAGACATGGGCAGGCTCCTGATTGAATGCCCTTCACATCAGTGTGCTTCAGAGACTTCTTCAATATTTATTAAGTGGGGAGAGGAAATTGATTCTTATTAATAAAAATTACATGTAAAACCAGATATATTTGCCACTGGCAGCAGAAAAAATCAAAGTCCTGGAGAAGACTCAGCAAAACATACCCCACGTTCTGTACCTTGCTCCCTTGTCAATTTTCCTTTGCAGTTTTTTCAAACAGATTATTCCCGGCATACATACTAAAATGCCTGAGAAGCAGGCAATGAAAGGAATCCCACTCTCCTTGTGGGGAGTGCCTTACCAAGCAGCGCTCTGGCTGGTGGTCTTGAGGGGTGATCGGCCGCTGGGCTCGGTGGTCATCCACCAGTCTCGGTGGTCAGCAGCTGCTCTTGGGGCAGGCCCAGCTTATACATCAGTGTGACCCCAGCGTTTGTTTCTCAGTACTTGTCAGAGATGGGCTGATGCTGGTGAGGGATGTAGCTTCTTCATGAGAGAACTGTCAGTTTAGAAGTCTCTGGTTGCATAAGGACACTTGAGTAAACTGGTACCATACTTCAGATTTCCCTCAGAGCACTGCAGTGCCCTTCAGATGGCACTCTGGAGGGTGCCTGCCAGGCAGCTTAGCCAGCTTGGACCTTGGCTTCTGCTAACAGCAAGGTAGAGGTCAGCATGGAACAGATCCAGTACCCGTTCATCAGCCTCATGACCTTTAACTAGAAAAGTCTGGCCAGGGAAGAGAACCCGATCCCCGTGGACAGGGGGACCCCAAAGAGTCCTGGAGTCTCTCAAGCCAGAGAAGACTGGCTCCTCATCAGACTAGGTTCTGGGTCATCGTCTCACCGGGTCCCTCCAGAATGATCCGAGGAAGCTGGGCCTGTGGCACAGGTGGCCGTGACTCTGGAAGAGGGGGCTGCCCTGCTGGACCCCAGTGCCCCAGTTCATGCATGCAGGCTCAGTGGTGTCTGCTCCTTGTGACCCTATGGACTGTAGCCCTCCAGGCTCCTCTGTCCATGAGATTTTCCTGGCAAGAACACTGAAGTGGGTTGCCAGTTCCTCTCCAGAGGATCTTCTCCATGCCATGCCTTAATAAGTCAGGATAGGCCTGGGTCTCCACCTAGGAGATATTCATTCCATCTGGGGTCTGGGGTTTGATTCTTGGACCTCGTTTGTCCCTGGCAGAGCTTCCTGCCCCTCGGTCTCAGTCTTCTCCTTTGGAAAGCAAGCAGGTAGATGACACCACTTGGGTTACAGAGCGCTGCCTATGTGTGCTCTGATTCTGACTGCCTCCTAGGTTGCCTGTGTACCTGCAGCAACCACGTGAGGAGGGGAGGGGGACAACCCTCCCTCCTTTACAGGCAAGTGTATCGAAAGCCCAGGAGCTCCGACACCTGGGCTGAGGCCGCCTGGTCAGACAGAAATGGTGCTGGGAACTCAGGACACCAAACGCCCAGACCACTCACCCACTGCCACCCTGCCATGTGTCTTTGGGTTCCATCAGTGAGATGGGCTCGAGACACCAGTGTGCCCCCAAACTGCAGACATGGGAAGAGTCCATGGCAGCATACAGAGAGGTTTGTTGGTGTGAACACTATTAACCACGTGCTAGGACAAGGGGATGGCCCGCAGCATCCTCGCCCCGCCATCTGTCTTTCTCTCAGAGACATGTCCTGCTGTTTCGGGGCCACTTACTCACTTATCTCACAGATATTTGCTCACCCTCTCCAAACCTGGAAGGGCCCTGGGACTCAGGGATGAGTCAGAGTGTGGGGACCTGCAGGGTTCCCCTGGGTCTCTCTTCTCCTCTCTCTTGGCACAGACGGGTGACCTTGGCGTCCCAGTCTGGCTCTCATTCTTCCTGCCCTTCCTGTTTGTCCTAGACCCCTTCCCAGAAGTCCAGGATGCCTCAAACATGTGTCCTCAGGGGTCTGCAAAGCCTGCGCCCCATCCTGTGGCCCTCAGAGAATGGCCACCCACCTCGCCCCTCTGCCCACCGGGGCCCTGTATTAGCTTCCTGCAGCTGCTGGAAATTACTGAAGACAAGAGAAATGTCTTCTCTCACGTCTGGGGGCCAAAGTAGTTATTAGCAGGGCTGTATTCTCTCTGGAGGCTCAAGGGGAGAACCCTAGAGGGAACCTCTGGCCACTGCCAGCTAAGGTGGTGGGAAACAGGAAGTGCCAGCCCGTCTGATGCTCTGAGAGAATCTTGAGATCTGTCCATTTATGTGGAACCCTGTGATTCTTAAGTCGGAGCAATTAATTCAAGCTTTTAAAACTCCTGAGTGAAGTCACTAAGTAGATGTGTTAGGTGATCCCAACCTCCATCCCTCAGCAAAGATGAACAATTAAACAGCTATCCATGAACAGAAGCAGCCCTAGGAGAGCTCTGGAGTCCACTTAAAAACTTCAGTAACACAGTCGAACCAAAAAGAAACCCCTGAGAATAAAAGCTCAAGAAGAGAAGGAAGATGGTTTCATTCTGCGTGTGTCATCCTATCACCCCCAGCAAGAATGTTTCCCTCACTGGGAAAAGGAGTGGTGTGAGCCATCAGCTTTGCTAGCTTCTTTGGGTGATGCACAAAGGACCAGCTTTGGTTTCACCCAGAGACCAGCAAAACTGAGATGAATAGAAACCACTAGGAAGAAGAACAGGGATTCCCATGAGCTGCGTAGTGGGAGTGACCGTGTTTCTTAGTGGCCTGCTCTGCAGAGGAGCCCAATAGCTTTCACTGCTAAAGAAACCAGTGGCCAGCACGGCTGCTGCAGACCTCCTGCAGATTTTACTGCTGAGGCTTTGCTCTATGGATAATTGCATTCACAGACACAAGGGACCCAAGCCCTCCTGCTGCCACCCTCCCCCTCCCCACCCTCAACACAGGATGGGCAGCTGGCCCAGGCCTTTACAGTTACATACGTGCAGGACATAAGGACATGGAACAACAGACCGGCTCAAAATGGGGAAAGAAGTATGCCAAGGCTTTATTTTTGTCATCCTGCTTATTTAACTTTTATGCAGAGTACATCGTGTGAAATGTAGGGCTGGATGAATCACAAGCTGGAATCAAGATTGCCGGGAGAAATATCAACAATCTCAGATATGCAGATGATACCATTCTAATGGCAGAAAGCGAAGAGGAACTAAAGAGCCTCTCAGTGAGAGTGAGAGAAGAGAGTGAAAAACCTGGCTTAAAACTCAACATTCAGAAAACTAAGATCATAGCATTCAGTCCCATCACTTCATAGCAAACAGATGGAGAAACAGTGGTAACAGTGACAGACTTCATTTTCTTGGACTCCAGATTGCTGCAGATGGTGACTGCAGCCATGAAATTAAAAGATGCTTACTCCTTGGAAGAAAAGCTATGACAAAGCTAAACAGCATATTCAGAAGCAGAGGCATCACTTTGCCGACAAAGGTGCATCTAGTCCAAGCTGTGGTTTTTCCAGTGGTCACGTACGGACGTGAGAGCTGCACCACAAAGAAGGCTGAGCTCCAAAAGAACTGATAATTTTCAAATCATCGTGCTGGGGAAGACTCTTGAAAGTCCCTTTGAAAGTCTCTTTCAAAGACTGCAAGGAGATCAAACCAGTCAATCCTAAAGGAAATCAACCCTGAATATTCATTGGAAGAACTGATGCTGAAGCTGAAGCTCCAATATTTTGGCCACCTGATGCAACGAACTGAGTCACTGGAGAAGACCCTGATGCTGGGAAAGATTGAGGGCAGGAGGAGAAGGGGGCGACAGAGGAAGAGATGGTTGGATGGCATCATGGACATGAGTTTGGGTAAACTCTGGGAGATAGTGAGGGACAGGGAAGCTTGGCATGCTGCAGTCCATGGGGCTGCAAAGAGTAAGAAATGACTTAGCGACTGAACGACAAGTGTGGAATACCTGCTTAGACCATGTTTGACCCCCACCAGTGTGCATATACTCAGGATTAGCCCCCAGTTGTGCACGTTTGCCATCGACTTGATTTCCATCCTCAGCCTCCGCTGCCACGTGTGCCCCCAAGGTGAGACCCTGCAGCCCTAGGAGTGCATATCACAGCCAGGGCTCAGGTAGCTGCTCGTGTGCCTGCAGCTGGTCCTTCCTGCTGGGCCTGACCCTTGTCACGAACGACAAGTGGACACTGCCACTACACAGGCCCCGAAGCTACGTGTGTGCATACTGCTTGTTCCGGCTGCCACCACTGCCAGCTCTGGTAACTAGCTGCTGAGCCCACAGGCCCCCCTGAGGACCCCAAGGGTCCTTGCAGCCATTATGGGCTCACTGCAGTAGTTGTCACCAGGGGCCACACAGTTGCTGATGTCATGGATCTAGCGGCCTGAGCCAATGAGATACCAAGCGTCCCCTGGACCCAGAGCCGCCATACCAAGTGTCCCCCACACTTGAGCTTTGCCCCACTAGGTCCAGTGTGCCCTCCCCACCAGCCGCAGGTGAAGGTCAGTCAGTCTATAAAATCTGGAAATGTGAAGAAAGCTAGGCAAGGCACGAGGACTTTGAAGAATTGGGTAAACATCATGTCCTCAAAGGAATGCAGTGAATTTTCAGTAGCTGACCCAAAAGAAATGAGATATATGAATTGCATGATAAAAAATTCAAAGTTATTGTCCTAAAGAGAATCTGAAAGCTACACGATAACTCAAGACAAAAAACTTAATGAAATCAGAAAAACAGTGCAAGAACAAAAGGGAAAGTTCAACAAAGAAATAGAAAACAGAAAAAGAACCACACAAAATTTTGGAGCTGAAAAATACAATGACTAAATGGAAGAATTCAATAGAGAACACAAAACAGAGAATCAGTGAACTAGAAGACAGATCATTTGAAATGATCTAATCAGAAGAACAAAAAGGAAAAAGAGTGAAAAGGAATGAGGAAACTTATGGGACTCATTAAGAGAATAATCTATGCATTACTGAAGTCCAAGAAGGAGAAGAGGGGGAGAAAGTGGCGGAAGGTTTATTAGAATTCTTTTAATAAATAATAGCTGAGAACTTCTCAAACCTTGGAAAGAGATTTGGACATCTAAGTTCATGAAGCTACTAAGTCACCCCAAAATGACCTTCTTTAAGACATATTATAATAAGCCATCTAAAAGCAAAGACAAAGATATTTTTAAAAACAGCAAGAGAAAAAATTTCTGTCATATAGAAGAATCCCAATGAGGCCATCAGTGGATTTCTCAGCAAAAACTTTGCAGGTCAGGAGAGTGGAATAATATGTTCAAAGTGCTGAAAAGAAAAAAAAAAAACTACCCATGAAGAATGCTTTACTTGGCAAAGCTGTCTTTCAGAAGTGAAGGCAAGAAAAAGACCTTCCCAAACAAATGCTGAGAGAGTTCATCCCTACTAGATCTGCCTTATGAGAAATGCTGAAAGGAGTTCTTTAAGCTGAAACAAAACGACACTCATTAGTAATATGAATATGTGAAAGTATATAACACACTGGTGAAGGTAGATATACGGTCAAATTCAGAGTACTTTAATTCTGTAATATGGTGGTATGTTAACTACTTAACTCTAGTATACAGGTTAAAGAATCAAAGTATTACAAATAGCTATAACTACAATAATTTGTTAGTAGATATAGAATATAAAAAGATGTAAATTATAATGTTAAAATATAAAATGTGGAAGTGAGGGATAAAAATACAGAGTTTTTGCATGTAATTGAAATTAAATTATTAACTTAAAATATGCATTTGTATCTATAATATGTTTCAAATAAGCCTCAGGAACCACAAAACAAAAGCCTTTATACACACAACGTGAACATGTTCATAAACTGAAGAGAAGAGAATCAAAAGTACGCCACTACAGAAAACCATCAATTCCCAAAAGAAGATAGGAAGAGAAGAAGAAGGGAGTGATAAAAAAGTCAGAAATTAGTTAGCAAGATGGCTTCAATAAGTCCTTACTTATCAACAATTACTTCAATGTAAGTGGGTTAAATTCTCACATCAAAGGACAGAATGACTGAATAGATTTAAAAACAAGCAAACAAAAGCAAGACACAGCTATGTGCTCCCAACAGGAGACTCACTTTAGCTTTAAGGATACGCATAAGCTCAAAGTGAAGGAATGGAAAAAGTCTATGCAAAGAGAAACCAGGAGGAAGGGGCAAGCTATACTTATCAGACAAAACAGACTAAGTCAAAAACTGTAACAAGAAACAAAGAAAGTCTTTATATAATGGTCAAGTGGCAATTCAGCATGGGAATATACCAATTGTAAATGTATGTGCACCCCACATCAGAGCACCTAAAATTTTCAATCAAACAGTGATACATCTGAAAGGAGAAACAGACAACAATGCAATAATAGTGGGAGACTTTAGACCATCCAGTCAGAAAATCGATAAGAAAACATTGGATTTAAGCTATGCTGTAGGCCAAGTGGACCAAGCAGACATAGGACTCTCCACCAACATTAGCAGGATACACATTTTTCTCAAGCCTGCATGCAACAGTTTCCAAACGAGGTCACATATTATGTCAAAACACAAGTCTTAGCAAATGTAAAAGACTGAAAACATACCAAGTAACTTTTCTGACTACAGTGGTATGAAACTAGAAACAAATAACAAGAGGAAAACTGAAAAACTCACAATTCATAAAATTAACACACTGCTGAACAATCAAAGGGTCCAAGGAAAAATCAAAGGGAAATAAAGAAAATATCTTGAAACAAACAAAAAACGGAAACACAGCATACCAAACTTATGTGGCATAGACAGTTCTGCAATTTTATATATGTTCTGAAATTTTATAATATAAGCACTTCTGAAATTTATATATAAATTTTATATATATTTATAAATGCATATATGAAAGTTTATAGCAATAAAAGCATACAATGAAAAAAGAAAGATCTCAAATAAACTACCTGTTTATACCTGAAGGAACTAGGAAAAGATGAAAAAACTAAGCCCAGAGTTAGTGGAAGGAAAGAGATAACAAGGATCAAAGCAGAAATAAGTGAAACAGAGAATAGAAAATCAATGAAAAAGTAAACAAAACTAAGAGTTGGCTTAAAAAAAAATTGACAAACCTCTAGGTAGACTTGCCAAGGAAAAGAGAAGACTCAATACATGAGAGAGGAGACAACTGCAACTTGATATTACAGAAATACAGAAGACCATAAGAGACTACCATAAATAGGTATATACCAACAAATTGACCAACCTAGACGAAATGAATAAATTCCTAGAATTATACCACCTACCAATACTGAGTCATGAAGAAATAGAAATCTCAATAGACCAATAATGAATAAGGAGATTGAGTCAGTAATCAAAAATCTCCAAACAAAGAAAAACCCAGGACTACATGATGTCACAGGTAAATTCTACCAAATATTTATTGAAGAATTACTGTCAATCCTTCTCAAACTCTTCCAAAAATTTAAAGAGGAGGGGGCACTCCTAAGCCCATTTTTGTGAGGCCAACATTATCCTGACACCAAAGCCAGATGAGGACCCTATAAGAAAAGAAAACTACAGGCCAATACCCCTGATGAATATAGAGGCAAACATTCTTGACAGAGTATTAGCAGACCAAATTCAACAGCACATTAAAAGGATTCTACACCATGATCAAAGTGAGATTCATCCCTAGGATGCAAGGTTGGTTCAACATATGAAAATCAATAGATGTAATATACCACCTTAATAGAATGAAAAATAAAATTTATATTAATATGATCATTTCAATATGCACAGAATAAGCATTTGACAAAATTCAACCTTTTTCATGATAAAAACTCTAAACAAATTAAGTGTAGAAGGAACATACCTCAACATAATAAAGACCATATGTGACAAGCCCATTGCTAATATCATGCGCAATGGTAAAAGGTTAAAAGCTTTCTCTCTGAGATCATGAATAAGACAAGTGTGCCTGTTCTCACAACTCCTATTGAAAATAATACTGGAAGTTCTAGCCAGAGCAAGAAAAAGAAATAAAAGGCATCCAGATAGGAAAGACGTAGTGAAATTGTATGTTTCCTTATGACATCTTGTATATAGAAAATTCTAAAGAATCCATCAAAAACACTGTTAGAACTAATGAATAAATTCAGTTAAGTTTTAGGGTACAAAATCAACATACAAAAATCACCAATAGTGAACTGACAAAGAAATAAAATATTTCCATTTCAATAGCATCTGATACTGTAAAATACTTAGGGGTAAATTTATCCAAAGAAGTGAAAGATCTATGGACTGTATACTGTAAGATACTAATTAAAGATATTGAAGAAAACACAAATAAATGGAAAGATATACTGTGTTCATGGGTCAGAAGAGTTACTATTTATAAAATGTCCATAGTGTCCAAAACTATTTATATATTCAATGCAGCCCTTATCAAAATTCCAAATTCCAATATTAAAAAATCCTAAAATTTTTATGGAACCACAAAAATACCTCAAATACCTTAAGACAGAACAAAGCTGGAGGCATCACATGTCCTGATTTCAAAACATATTATAAAGCTCTAGTAATACAAACAGTATGGTACTGACATAGAACCAGACACATAGGCCAATGGATCAGAATCAAGAACCCTGAAATAATCCTATGCATATACAGTCAATTTATATTTGACAAGGGAGCCAAGAAGTTTCAATGTGAAAAGACAGTGTCTCCGTGTTGGGAAAACTGAATGCGAAAAAGTGAAATTGGCTTAGTCACCATGGAGAACAATATGGAGGTTCCTCAAAAAATTAAAATATAACTACCATGTGACCAGCAATCCCACTTCTGGGAATGTACCCAAAGAAAATAGAAACAGGATTTTGAAGAGGTATCTGTACCCCCATGTTCATTACAGCTCTATTCACAATGGGCATGGAAACAACCCAAATGTCCATCTGTGGATGACAAGTTGATAAAGAAATGTGGTATTTATGTACAATGTATTCTACAGATGCTGTTGAAATGGAAATATTTTTATTCAGCTTTTATAAAGAAGGCAATCCTGCCACTTGCATGGAATGGCTGAAACTAGAGGATATTATGCTAAGTGAAATAAGCTAGACACAGAAAGACAAATATGTAACATCTCACTTATGTGTAGAATCAAGAACAGTCAAACTCATAACCACAGGTTGTCAGGGGCTGGAGGGAGGAGGAAATGGGAGGTGATTGTCAAAGAGTACAAAATTTCAGTATGCAAGATAAGTAGGTACTGGAAATCTTTTATACAGCACAGTGCCTATAACTAACAATACTCTATGAAGAATAGTCTATAATATACTTAAAATTTGCTAAGATGGTTAATTTTACATATAGTGTTCTTATTGCAAAAAAAATGATAACAATAAAAAGTGTAGGGGGATACTGCGAGAGGTGATGGGTATGTTTATGACCAACCCATTCCAGTATTCCTGCCTGGAGAATCCCATGGACGGAGGAGCTTGGTGGGCTACACAGTCCACAGGTTGCAATGAGTTGGACACGACTGAGCGACTTCACTTTCACTTTCATGGTGGTGATGGTTTTATGAGTGTGTCAAAGTGAAAGTGTTAGTTGCTCAGTCATATGTGACTCTTTGCGACCCCATGGACTGTAGCCTGCCGGGCTCCTCTGTCCCTGGAATTCTCCAGGCAAGAATACTGGAGCGGGTTGCTGTTTCCTTTTCCAGGGGATCTTCCCAACCCAGGGATCAAACCTGGGTCTCCTGCACTGCAGGCAGATTCTTTACCATCTGGGCCACCAGGAAAGCCCTCGTGAGTGTATGAAAGGGAAGTCGTTCAGTCGTGTCTGACTCTTTGTGACCCCATGGATTATAGCCTACCAGGCTCCTCTGTCCATGGGATTTTCCAGGCAATAGTACTGGAGTGAATTGCCATTTCCTTCTCCAGGGGATCTTCCCAACGCAGGGATCGAACCCAGGTCTCCTGTGTTGTAGACAGATGCTTTCCCGTCTGAGCCACCAGGCTCATTCCCAAACTTATTGAGTTGCATACATTAACTGCTGCTGCTAAGTCACTTCAGTCGTGTCCAACTCTGTGTGACCCCATAGACGGCAGCCCACCAGGCTCCCCCGTCCCTGGGATTCTCCAAGCAAGAACACTGGAGTGGGCTGCCATTTCCTTCTCCAATGCATGAAAGTGAAAAGTGAAAGTGAAGTCGCTCAATCGTGTCCAACTCTTTGCGACCCCGTGGACTGCAGCCTACCAGGCTCCTCCATCCATGGGATTTTCCAGGCAAGAGTACTGGAGTGGGGTGCCATTGTCTTCTCCAATATATTAACTATGTACCATCTTTTTACATGTCAGCTGTACCTCAAAAAAGTGGTTTAAAAAATTCCAAACCATGAGTAGTTTGTAAGTATATGATCTAAAGAAAATACATCTGCAGCTTGACACAGTGGAGACTCCTACTGTGACAATTGGTTTATGGAATCAAAAGTATGGGAGCTGAATGGGGCAGTGATGGTGGGATGACCTCAAGGGGAGGGCAGGGCCATATGCCTGCAGTTGGGGGATGGCATTTGACGGGTCTGAGCCAAGCCTTGGAGAATTAGAGTTTATCAGATGGCCAAGGGTGGGGAAAGCAGCAGGTCCTCCCAAGCTGAGGGCTCCGTGGATTTAGGAGCTTGAAGGCCAGGTGGTGTGCACTGTATTGGAAGGATGGGACTATTTTAGGGACTGGTGTGAGGTGTGTGAGCTGGGAGCAAATAGGCCAGTGGCAGGCTGAGAGCCTTGGATGCCAGGGTGTAGAACGGCTTGAATCCTGATGGGGACGGGGATCCTTTGAGGGCTTTACAGCGTGGAAGAGCCATAACTAGTTTTGGTGGAGGCAGCGGTTCAGTTGCTGTAGAGCCTGGGCTGCTGGCTGTCACGGATAAAAGGATATTCAGTAGGGACTGTGGCCTGCAGCCGAAGTGTGTGCTCTATCCCTGGTGTCCGCTGCTGGGCACCAGGCACTGTCAGAGCCTGCATTTTCCAAGGGAAGATGGAATTCCAGATTTCAGACATGAAATCTTACCATTTTGAGGGTCGGTTTCAGAACTTTGAAAATGCTATTTGTGTCCTGTGGCATACCTGTGGCAGATTCAGTCCCTGGCTGAGAGTTTTGGCCTTTGTCTTGGACTTTGAGCTCCTGGTGGTGAGGGTGGGGGTGACCCAGGCAAGAATCCCTTCCTCAGACAGGGTTCACCACCCCCAGATGGCTCTGGCCTTCATGGGTGTTAAGTGGAGGCTCTGGCATGATGGGGCCTCTGTAGCTACCTCTTCATGCCCTTCCTGGCCTGGGGTTCAGGCCTCACACCTAGCTGGGGTTCGCTGGGCCCTGTGCAGCCAAGTTAGAAGGTTTGCTCTCTGGGGCCCTCCTCACTGCTTCCCCTCCTTGGTCTGCTGTGATCTGGGAATTTGAACAATCTCATCTTTGCCCTGTAGGCTGGCCTGATCCGTATGGAAGAGGAGGAATTCTTTATTGAGCCCCTGGAGAAAGGTCTGGCGGCAAAGGAGGCTGAACAGGGCCGTGTACACGTGGTGTATCACCGACCGACCCCCTCCAGATCCCCTCCTCTGGGGGGGCCACAGGCCCTGGACACAGGTAAGGCTGCTGCAGGTGGGAGGTTGCACGGTAGCCCTTGAATGCTCCGCTGGGGGGATCCAGGCATCATTTCTGTAGGTCTGGTCCCAGGCCTGGGCTGAGACCACCCTTGCTGACCACACAGCACAGTGAGGGTGCTAAAATGCTGAGTTGGGGACCTCTGCTTTGGGTGTATGTGGGCCATAAACCTGTGGGCCTGAGGCCTCCATGTCAGCGTGTGTGTGCTAAGTCGCTTCAGCTGTGTTCGACTCTTTGTGACCCTGTGGACTGTAGCTCACCAGGCTCCTCTGTCCATGGGATTCTCTAGGCGAGAGTACTGGAGTGGGGTGCCGTGCCTTCCTCCCAGGGGATCTTCCCGACTCCGGGATTGAACCCGCATCTCTTACGTCTTTTGCATTGGCAGGTGGGCTCTTTACCACTAGCTCCACTGGGGAAGTCCTGAGCAGGCAGTAAAAGCTGCCTGAGGGTCTGACCTAGTGTCAGGGAGCAGGCAAGACCCAGACCAAGCCTGAGTCCCGTACCCACGTCTGGGAGCCTGTGCCTGGGCTCACGGACGAAGGCCCTGAGTGTTTCCTTGGCCCCGACTGGATCCTGCTCCCTCTGGGAGGCAGCGGGGGGGGGGGCCGGGGGGGCGGGGAGTGCTCCACAGAGAGCCCAAAGGTACAGCCTCAGCGACCTGGGCACACACTTGTGTGGCTTTATCTTTTTCAACTTAGAGCCAGCCGCGCTCCTGGGCCCAGGAGTGAGGAGGGAGCTGCTAGGCAGGTGGTACAGCCCCTCAGCGCCCTCCGGGAGGGCAGACCTGCGGCCCAGAGCTCCCGGCGTCCTCAGGGTCTCAGGTCCCTGGCTGCAGCAAGGCCAGGCTGGGTTCCGGCCGTGGTCCCGGCAGGCCTCGCCGTGCCCAGGCTCTGTGCCTGGCTCTGGCAGGCTGCACCAGCCCTGAGTTTCCAGTTGTAGATCCCGGGCTGCACCGGGTCATGGCCACGCAGGTGGCAGCAGGCAGGGCACGGAGGCCGCGTCTGGAGTTAAACTCATCTGTGTGTTGACAGGAAACCCTGGGCCCGCCCAGCTGTGCTGTGATTAGCCAAGACACTCCCACTGCCCCCAGACAGCCCTGCCTCATTTAATTTAGGTCTCTCTGAGTTCCCAGCTGACAGATAAATTGGGTGCAGCCTGGCAGGGCACCATTCCAATTTCGAGGACTGGTATCAAGTACTTTTGCAAAGGAATTGTCCTATCAGGATGCCCAGCGCTCTGTAGAGTTGATCAATACTCGCTGCCCCTCCTCCCCAGATGATGAACTGCAAGCCATCTGCCAACAGTGGAGGGGGTCCCCCAGCCGCTGCCTTCCTGGCCCTCCCAGCTTCAGCCTCTCCTGTCTCCCCTACCCTTGGGCTTCTCTGCATGGGGAGGAATGGAGAGTAACCCCATTGGGTGAGGGCAGGAGTGGAAATGGGGCAGGCGCTGTGCCTCCGATCAGGGATCAGGACCCTGGTGTCGCTCCTTGCTGGCTGGCTGCCCTTGGGCGGGTTTGGGTCTCTGGCCTCTGCTTTCTCATCTGTGCAGAGTGATTAGAAATGCCTGTGCTTCAGAGAGCTGAGGGCTGGCCACTTTGGTTTCGGTGCTTCTGGGCTGGCTTTTACTGGAAGATTCAGGGGGTTTCCTGGCGGGGGCCGCTTAGGCTGGGTGAGGGGAAGCCTGCACAGTGAGGCTGCCAGATGCCCGGGTCGGGCTGCTGATCCCTAAACCCATGTGCTGCTGTCTCGTGACCATGCTGCCCTCCTTCCTGGCCGGGCCTTCTTTCCCAGGCTTCTGCTGGCCTTCTGACATCTTCTCTGGAATCCTTTCCCTAACCTCATCCGCCAATCTATGGTGAGCGCTTAAACTCAGAACACAGGAAAGGGATTCCAAACTCAGCACAAGCCCAGAAACCATTGACCTTAGGAGATTCTAGGGAAGGCCAGTTGCTCGGGTCTGGCGCTGAGGCTGCGCTGAAACGGGCTGGGGGTGCGGGGCTCTCCGGACTGAGCTCTGGACCTCAGCCCAGGGCTGTGGGTATGTAGGCTGAAGGCTGTGGGTTGAAGGTAGCAGGTCTCAGCCAGAGGCCAGAGTCTGGCACCAAGCACCCTTTCCTTGGTGTCCCTGCCCAGGGTCCATGTGACCCTGTGTGGACGATGTCCCCAGAGAGCACATTTCTCCCTGCATGTGCCTGGTTGTTCCCCTGTACCCAGGGTTGAGGCCCACTCTCTGGCTGGAGGTGGCCCAGACACACTTTTTAGCTGCAGCTGGTCTGAGGGCCTGCAGTGACTCCGGACAGTCCCGCTGTCCGTCAGCCCCAGTCTTGTCAGGGCCCACAGTGGCAACTGGTAGATGCGTAAAAGCAATGTCCTTGTCTGAGCACGTTTGCTCCATGCTCTTTCCTGAAAGAGGACGTGACCTACTGGGCGCAGAACACCAGTGTGTGCGCGTGTGCGTGCGTGCGTGCGTGCCCGTGTGTGTGTGTAAGCTAGGGGATCTTTTTTTTCTCATAAATTCTGCTGTGTGGCTCCGATCAAAGAAGGCAGGAGGTACTAACTGGAAGCTGAGGGGTCCCGTGAGGCAACTTCTGTAGGCATGTTTGAAATACCCTGGCCATTTATCGAGGACATGGATATAATGGGTCCTCTGAGAAAGGGGAAGTGGAGACACCTGTCCTGAGCCTCCTGGCCTGGGAGGTTAGCATCTCCCAGCGTAGGAGGTGGAGCGGGGGTGCCTGTGGAGGGTGGTGTGCTCATGGGTGAGGGTGCTCGTGGGGGTTGGTGTGGCTGGGGTGGGGGGTTTGTTGGGGGCGTCTTATACACAGCTCTTCCTGGGCACTGAGACACATTGTCATTGCCCTGGCTTCCCTGAGCAGCCAGTGGACTTCCTGGGGTGGTCTCGGGGGCTCTCAGAGCCTCAGAGCACCCTTGTCACCAAGACCCCATCATCTGAGGTTAGCTACTGGGTTGCTGACTGCCCAGGAAAATGGATGGAAAATGAAGGTTTTGGGGTGCCTTGCAGGACTCAGGCCGGGGTTGGATGTTGCCCTGGGTAGCTTAGCCCACACCTTCAGACCCTGGAGGAGGGCACTAGGGTGGGCAAGGGACTGAAGGAGACCAGGGTGACTTTCCCCCTCACTGGCCTCACAGGTGTTGCGGAAGTGTCTCTGCTTGGCTCTGCTGGGCCTGGGAGCCTGTCCGGGCCTGAAGGGCAGTGCTCCAAGGCCAGGGTGCCATCGTGGCCTTTTGGGGAGAGGGGGTTCGGGCATCTCTAGGACTCCTCTGGGCTAGACCTTTCTCAGTCTTCCTCAGGGCCAGACTTGTGCCCAGGGCAGTATGCTGGGAGATGTGTGTGTAATGTCGGCTTCTCTGGTGTTTGCACACGTGTGCATGCGTGTGTTTGCATTTACACGCAAGCATGGACAGAGCCTCCCTCCCAAGTTCTAGGCTCCGGCCTGAGCACTTGGTGAGGAGTAGCTGAGGGCCAGTGGGTATGGGGAATGGGGAGCCCCAGGCCAGCCTGGAAGCCCTGCTCAGAGCTCATCTGCCTGATCCTGGCATGTCACACCCCAACTCTCAGGCTGCTTGTTACCATCACCTGGGTGGCTTAAAGTGAAGTCGCTCAGTCGTGTCCGACTCTTTGCGATCCCGTGGACTGTAGCCTACCAGGTTCCTCTGTCCATGGGATTCTCCAGGCAAGCATGCTGGAGTGGGTTGCCATTTCCTTCTCCAGGGGATCTTCCCAACCTAGGGATCGAACCTGGGTCTCCCGCATCGCGGGCAGATGCTTTACCCTCTGAGCCACCAGGGAAGCCCTGATTCTATCATTCCTTTCCCTTTTCCAGGAGGGCAGGATTCTGGAGGCAGTGAGCTGAAGTTGTTGTGCTGGCAGGACTGTGTTCCTTCCCGAGGCTCCGGCGGCAGTCTGCCCCCTGCCTCTCCCAGCTTCGGGGGCTGCCGGCACTCCCTGCCTTGTGGCTGCATCCCTCCAGCCTCTGCTCTCGTGCCCACAGTGCCTCCTCTGCTTCTGAGTGCTGTCAGTCTCCCTCTTTCAAGGGTGCCTGTGATTGCATTTGGGATTCACCGTGGTAATCCAGGATGATCTCCACCTGTCGAGACCCGTAATTTTATCGTATCTATGGAGCCCTTTTTGGTTATGTAATGCACCCGGGTTCTGGTGATTAGGACCTGGTATCTTTGGGGACCACCATTCAATCTATTTGTTGTTGCTGTTGTTCAGTTGCTAAGTTGTGTCTGACTCTTGCAACTCAGGCTTCCCTATCCTCCACTACCTCCTGGAGTTTGCTCAAATTCATGTCCATTGAGTCAGTGATGCCATGCAACCATCTCATCTTTTATTGCACCCTTCTCCTCTTGCCCTCAATCTTTCCCAGTAGCAGGGTCTCTTCCAGTGATGCAGCTCTTCACATCAAGTGTCAGAGTGTTGGCGCTTCAGCTTCAGCATCAGTCCTGTAGGAAGTGAGTGAGCCTCCCTTACCAGGCTGACTGTGCAGCGGCCGGGGCTGCGCGTCTGTGGAGGAGTAACCCGGCAGGCAGACTTCACTCATTCTCAGGGGACGATGTTCAGGCACAGCCCAGGCAGGGCCCACGCCCCTCTTCTGCATCTGCTGGACCCTAGTGCCGTCTCAGCCAGACCACGGGGCCTGGTGTGCTGTGGCAGGCCAGACCCTAAGACCAAGTGTACTGAGATACTGGCCTTACTGGTCACACCAAGAAGGGCTGCACTTGGGGCCCTGGGAAAGTCCCCACTGGGTGGGAAAGGTCCTTGGGTCACACACTGAGCAGGTGGTCTCACTCTGTCGGGCACATTTGCAACAAGTCCTGCTATCTCAAGACAAGGGCTGCAAACTGAGGCCTGCAGGGCCCGGCAGGCAATGCCAGTGAGGAGACTGGCAGAGGGCAAGGAAACAAATTACACCTACCCTTGGCCCGGTTTTAATTTTCCTTCTTTTGATGCAAACATGAAAGTCTCTGCTGAAACGGATACAGCAGTGACACGTGGCATTTGGCCCTGGCCTCACTGTGGGCCCAGGACAGACAACAGATGACGTCCATAGGGCAGCCTGTCCTCAGCTCCCCTGACCAAGACCCGGTGGGAGTGTGGGCCCAGGGCAGCCAATCCTTTCGCTGTTAAGAGAATCCAGACATCAGAACTTTGATGTGAACTCTCCTGATTTTAAATTGTTGCTTCAAATTTCTGAAAAGCACCATATGGGCCAAATAAAACAACGACCCCTATTGACCACCTGTGTTTTCAGAGACGTGGAGGTGGAAATGTCCTGTGTCTTCCTCCACGGGCTTCCTGCAGTCCCTGGGCATGGCCTTGGGACAAGGTGGGGCTGAGCACTCCTGCTGAGCTGCTAGTGGGCTGCAGAGTCTCCCACCCTGCCTTACACCTGGCCCTGGGCTGAAGGCAGAGAAGGCAGACAGCTCAGCGCTTGTGACCTTGGCTGCCTCCCTCTCAGAAACAGCTCGTGCCAAGCCTCTGCCTACTGCTGTCAGGCTGCACCATCCTCCCTGGCGGGCAGAGGAGGCAGGGTGCCCTCAGGAGTGCTGTGCCCTGCTGCTGCCAAGGAAAGCCTGTGAGGAGAGCGAGGACAGCCCTGCGTGGCTTCTCCACGTGGCCGAGCGTGGCCTGCCTGCACAGTCTCCAGCCGCCCTTCCTCCCCTCCTAACCTGCTGCATGTCTCCGCCCCACTTCCCTGAGCCAGAGAGTTTTCCAGACGGCTAAGGAACCAAGAGCACAGCTCATGATGGGCGCTCAGGGCCAGGAAGCAGAGGGCTGGAGCTGATGCTGAGAGCTCACAGGGGCCGCCCCAGCAGGGAAAGGGACTGACAGTCCTGGGTTGTAACCAGCCTGCTCTGGTTCAGGCTGGAGGCAGGGAGCCTAGAGCAGTGCTGCAGGGAGAGCGTAGCCCTGTCAGGACAGGACACTAGTGGGGAGTGGGCAAGGCCCCACTTGGTGCCAGGTAGATGGTCAGGCTTACCTTGGTGATGCAGTGGGTGTGAGTCATAAGGGAGAGGGCTCAGTCAGGAATGAGGCCCGGTGGAGGGGGGGAGGGGTGAGTAATGGGGTAATAGGGTAGAGGGTGTGGAGGGGGCACTACCTTGCTGGAAGCCCGTTTGGGGAAGCTTTCTGCTCTGTAGTGCTTTATCTCCTGCCACTATAACAAGTTACCACAAAGTCAGAGGCTTATGCTCTTCTGGAAGTCAGGAGTCCAGAGTGAATCTCAAGGAGCTAACGTTAAGGTGTCAGCAGGGCTGGTTTCCTCAGGGGCCTCGAGAGAGGAATCCGTCCCTTGCCTCTCCCAGCTTCTGGGGGCTGCCAGCATTCCCTGGCTTGTGGCCGCATCACTCCAGCCTCCGCTCTGTGGTCACGGTGCCTTCTCTCTTGTCTGTAGCAAGTTTCTCCCTCTTATAAAGACACTTGTGATGACGCTGGGCTCACTGGGCTACTCCAGGAGAATTTTCTCATTTTAAGGTCTTCAGCTAAATCATGCCTGCTAAGTCTCTTTAGCCATACGAGGCTATCCTCACAGGTTCTAGGGGTTAGGATGGGACATCCTGGGGGCCAGGATTCAGCCTACATGATATCAGAATGTTGAAGGCTGAGGTCCTAGCAGAAATGGAAGAGAGGTCAAGAGAGGCAGGTTTTGCACCCTGAGCTCCAGACCTGGCCAGAGTCCAGGTGCTAGGGCCCCTCTCTGTGCCTCTGTGGGAGCCTGGGGCCTGGCCCAGTGCTTTCAGGCTGGTGACTCAAGGGCTCTGCTCCTGGCCTTGGCCCATGCCCTGCCCAGCTGGCTGTTGCCAGCTCACTGCATTGCAGCTGAAAGTCTGGGCACCTTAGTACTTTATGCCCAGGGCCCTCTCGGTTCTTCCCCTTCATTCTACCCTGGGTTGTGCCTATGGCTTGGGGGCCAGAGGGAACCCCAAGAGAAGTCCTGATTGCGAAACCCGAAGCAGTTGGCCCGACTCCGGGAGGCGTGTTTCAGGGCTGAGTGTATCCTTGGCAGAGGCTCTGGTGCTCCCGCTGCTCTGCGGTCAGCCCCCTGGACGGCCACTGGACATGCCTGTGTGCTGACGTGGCCGCACACCGGGGAGGTGGGCGGGGGCCGTGCTGGGTCAGCTGAGGCCTGCTGCAGTCTGGGGTCAGACTGAGGAGACTGCTGCAGAGCTGGCTGCTGAGCTGGGGTCTTTCTGACTGGGCTCTGTGGCTGGGGGGCTCTGCCCCGCGGCTGTGAGGGCAGAGGTGGTGCCTGCAGCCAGACCGAGGCTTGGGCCCACCTCCTCCTGCAGTGGAGCCTTGCCCGGCATGCCCCCTCCTCCCAGACTCCACAGATGCAGTCTGTGAGGGCGCTTGGCCTGGTGGGTGCAGAGAGCCCACATGCTCAGCTCCTCTGCTGTGTCTCAGGACTACCCTCCCCGCTTGCTCTCTTCCCCCACATTCGAATGCAGTCTGGTTCAGGGGTGGTGCTGGCTGGGTGAGCGTGGCCCAGGAAGGACCTGGATCTTGGCTGGAGCGCCGTGAACAGATGATGAATGTGACCCAGGGATAGTGCTCTGGGCCTTGGCCTGCCTGTGGTGCAGGGGACAGTTCTTAGAGGAGCCTCCTCCGCACATCAGTAGCTGCTCCCAGCACGGAGGCCAGGGGCAGTGTGGTTAGGGGTTGAGTGTGCCTGCCTTGGCAGCTTTCCCAGCCCCGTCATGTCTCAGTTTTCGCCTCTCTGAAATGGGTATAATGTCGGCAGGGCCTGCTAATCCTCATCTCACCCTTGCCATGGTGCCCACTCTGTGCTTGCTGTCACACGTGCTTAAGATCATAGGCTGTCTCGGGCCCTGAGGGCCTCTCTGCCCTTGCCGCCCCATCTTTGGGGAACTCTTTTCCACAGACCCAATTCACTGATACTCTTTTCTTTGTATCCCCTGGGATTGTGTAGTGAATGTCCCCTAAAGAGCTTTCTGTTGGCACAGGGTGACTATGCCTGGCTTGCAGGTAACACACCATCTCAGAAGCAAAGTCGTGCTCTGCTCTGGGTACACCTGGAATTAAATCAGCAAAAGTGGTGTGTCTGGCTGTCACGTCAGCCACGGGCTCTGCTGACCTGCTCTTTGCTGGCCTCTAGTGAAGCAGGCCGGGATGTTTCCGGGAGAGATTTGATGTCTCCAGTGGCCACTTTTCATGTCTGTGACACTTTGTGCTTCAGCTGGCCTGCCGGGGATGGGAGCGGCTGGGCCCTGAGTGTCTTGCCACGGTCCCTCCACACCCCATGGGTCTGGGCTTTCTGCGTGCTGTATGTGTGATGGGGGACAGAGGGACAGGTGTCCCATGATGGACCCCTGGACAGAGGCCTCTTGGCGAAGCAGAGGGGTCCGAGGACAGGGGAGAGGTGCTGGTCCCAGCATCAGGGGATATTGGGCTGCAAAGGCAGCTCAGAGGGGAGAGGAGCCCTTCCCCAGAAGCAGTGAGGCCAGGCATAGCCCAGGAGCTCGTTGGGCCTGAGGTCCAAACTCTGCAAGTCTGTACCAGCTGGAAGGCTCTGACCAAGGCCTGTTTCCTCTCAGAATTCTCTGCAGGTTGACAAACACTTCAGCCAGCTCCAAGCCTGAAGTGTTTTCTATAAAAAAATTTCCAACTTTCCTTGACCCATTTCTCTTTCAAATTAATGCCAAGCAGTGCTGTGCACTTGGCGCTGAAGGAGCTCAGGGCTGGGAAAAGGTCATGCAATTAGACGGAAGTCTTGGTGTCTGGCCGTCTCTCCCTCCCCCTGTGTGCGTCTCCCCGTCCGTCTGGCATCTGGCCCTCTCTGCTGTGCACACACACTCCCGCGCGCACATGTTTGGAACTTGGGCTGGATTCTCGAGTTGGGATGTTTCTCCCAGAACTCTTGACCTGGCTCCACGGGCCTGGGCTCAGTGCTGGGGTGTGGGCTTCCCCTTGACCTGGAGCAAGGGAGGCCTCCGAGAGAATGAGTGGAGCGCATGGGAGAACCTGGAGGCAGAGTCCAGCTGGTGTTCCTTTCCAGGGATATGCAGGCAGGACAAAGTTGCACGCTTGGGATGAAGGCAAGGCTCAGGTGAGAGCTTGCAGGATGGCACAGGATTTGGGGGAGTCCGGGGCCAGATCCTGATGGAGGAGGTGGCCTGGGAGCTGGGCCTGCCTAGGCCTGGCCTGGGCTGGAAGGGGCCAGGCTTCTAGTGATGCCCCCAGTCACTAGGGGAAGACCACAGACAACAGTGGGCCTGCTGGATGGAACGCCGAGGCTAAGAACAGGCACCCTGCGCACTGCTGTGGAGAGGGGTAAAGCTGTGAGCAAAGCAGAACCCAGGAAAGGGTGAACTGAGTTGGGGGAGGGTCTCTGGGTCAGAGACAAGATGCACTCAGCTGGTGGGAGGGCCCGGCCTAGGAGACTCTCCAGTCCCTGAAACCGGAGTCAGCCCCCGTGTGGCTGAGGGGCAGAAAAAGGGCCATGTGCCTGGAGGGAGGGAGTAATGGAGAGAGAGCAAGGGCAGGGCCCGGGGAGGTGGGGAGGGCTGATGGGGCTGAGTCGTGGAGGAGGTGAGGTCTTATGCTCCTGGCAGTGGGAAGCCTTTGAGGACTATTAGTGTGGAGAGTGGCTGCAGGGAGGGCTGTACCCAGGGGGCCCCGGAGGGTCCTGATGGCCAGCGCGAGATGGCTGAGTGGACAAGCACAGGATGCTTTTGGAGGCAGGGCTCACAGGACGTGGGTGTGAGCAAGGGATCGAGGGCAGCTCCTGGGAGGATGGTGGATAGGTGTGGCGCAGCCTGGGGTGGGGAGGCAGGCCCAGTGCAGAAGGCAGAATTGGGGCCCAGTCCTCAGACCTCAGAGCTGTGCCCTCCCACTGTTCCTCCCTCCCCTGGCTCAGAGGAAGGGACTCTCCAGAGGGGATAGTGCTGGCCAGAGGCCAAGCCCACTTGGCTTCCAGATCCTGGCGGTGGGGGGCAGGGACCCCAGACTTGACCCCACAGATGGACAGATTCTGGGTCCTCTTGCCCTGGGAGTCAGAGGCCCTGCTCTGTAGGATGGGGTAGCTGAGCATAGTGTAAAGTTCAGGGACCCTCGGACGTGTGTGTGTCCTGGCCTTTGTGGTGAATCCGGTCCTCCTTCCATGCCTGCTGCTTCGGAGGGGGCCCCACGCTGGGGTGGGTGGAAGCTGATGACAGTGTGTGTGATGGGCTGTGCGCGCCTGCCGCTCAGGCCCTCCAGACGGAGGTCTGCTGTCCACCCAGCCGGGCTGGAGGCAGTGCTGGCCGGCTGCTCCCACAGCCGGGATGGTGGTAATGACCCTGCCCTCTGTGCAACCTCTCTTGGAATTTGACTTGGGAACCTCCTGGCCTCAGTTCTTCTCCTGTGAATAGGTATATGTTGCTAACCCTGAAAGGCATGATGGCCTGGATCCCCTCGAGCCCTGGCTCTAAGCAGGGAGAACTTGCTACGTGACCAGAATAATTATGGGATCCAAGGGCAACAGATACACGGCCCTGGGTGCAGCCAGGCTGCTTTCCCACCCTGGCTCCCACAGTCACCATGTCCTCCTCAGCACGAGGGCTTTGCTGGCGGATCCTTTGCTGATCCTTGGTGGCTCAGCTGGTAAATAATAATAATAATATGTATAATAATATATAATATAATTATTATATATAATAATAATATAATAATAATCTGCCTGCAATGCGGGAGACCTGGGTTTGCTCGCTGGGCAGGGAATATCCGCTGGAGAAGGAATAGGCTACCCATTCTGGTACTCTTGGGCTTCCCTTGTGGCTCAGCTGGTAAAGAATCTGTCTGCAATGCAGGAGACCTGGGTTCAATCCCTGGGTCAGGAAGACGCCCTGGAGAAGAGAATAGAACCCGCTCCAGTGTTCTTTCTTGGAGAATTCCATGGGCAGAGGAGCCTGGTGGGCTGTAGTCTATGACATCACAGAGTTGGATATGACTGAGCGACTAACGCTTTCACTTTGCTTCACAGTGAGGCAGTGCTGCTTTCTGCCTTAATTTGTGCTTTGATGGTCTGCAAGGAGGGATGAAATCCTCGAGCTTGATTACTTTGTATGTCTCCCCTACCTGTTGAAGTCCCTTGCCCGTTCATCTCCCGGGGTCTTTTGTATGGGGATAAGCCCTTTATCCACTGTAGATATCGACTTTCTGTCATGGTTGATGCAGGCCTTTTCCCCAGGCCGTAGTTCCCTTTACATTTTCGTTATGTTAGTTTTTGTTGCACAAAAGCCCATTTTTCTGCAGCCCAGCCTGTGGGTGATTCTCTGCCTCCCCTCGGAGCCGGTTGGTGGTCTGGGGACGTGTGCCTTCATTGAGGGCCTGTATGAGGATAGGCGCTCTGCACCTGGGTGTCATTTAATCTGCACGGCGGCCCCAGGGGCAGGCAGAGAACAGGGCCCAGGGCACTGCCTGCTGAGAGTCCGGGGCAGAGGAGAGCATCGTGCCAGTGGGGCTCCCCTGCGCAGGGTCCCCGGAGCGCTGCAGGCGCGTCAGCTCGTGGATTCCTGTACGACTCTGTGAGCTTGGTTGCTGTTGTCATCATGCTCACTTTGTAGATGAGGAAACTGAGGCAGTGACTGTCACAGCTCATGAGTGGTAGAGACACAGCTGAAGCCAGGCCGTTCACTCCTGCCTGGTCAGGGAGGAGCTTCCCAGCCGCACCCCCCACCCCCCCGAAGGCTGGCCATCTTTGGGACGCCTGGGGCTTTCCTAGCGCTGAGGCCTGGCCTACGGGATGCAGAATCTGGGGCACGGAGAGGGTGAGTGAGGGGGGTATCTCAGGTCATTTAGTATAGCGGCTGTGGGGACTTGCTGTGAAACCCCCAGCACTGGGGGGAGTGCCTGGCACGTAGCTGGCGCTTCAGTATCCGTGAACTTGGTGCCCGGAGGCCTGGCCACACATCCTCCACTCCTGAGGACACTGCTGTCCTTGGCAGACGTTTGAGGGTTCGTCTCTGAAGGAAGCCCACGTTTGTTGTTGGCACAGCTCTGACGCCCCTGGCTTTGGGTTTCTGTGCAGGGGGGGCCTTGCTGGGGCCTTGGGCTCCTGGGACGTCGGGTGGTGTGCCCTCACTGTGGCAGTGGGGGGATGGGGCCGGCGGCAGTGCCCAGGGACCAGGGGAGGCCGCCTTGCTGGGCCTGGCACACCCTGGCGACCATTCAGAGGCTGCTGCTGTCTTTCAGCATGTGCCCTGTGGATGGCATATCCCAGGCACTCATTTGTTCAAATCATTCAGCTGATGGTTTACTTATGGCCTGCGCAGGGCCGGGCCCGGGCTGGGCTCTGGAACCCTGGGAAGCAGACAGACACAGCACCCCCGAGCCCAGGATCATACACGTCATATGTGTGCCAAGCACGGTGAGCAGGCGGGATGCCTGCCCAGGAGCGGTGGGAGACGCCACACAGTGAGCGCACAGAACTGGAGGCTGGCGCTGAGATCTGGATGTGGACTGCAGTTTACTAGGAAGGGAGGGGCTGGGGGAGCAGGGGCGAGTGTCCTTAGGGGAGTGGTCTTGGCCTGTCTGGGGGTCCAGCAGGAAGGACTAGAGAAGACTGAGGGTCTGAGGGGCAGATTGTGGCGGGCTGTCTTGGTGTGGGGGTTGGGGGGAGGGTGGTTTGCTCTGCTGTAAGTAGAGAGGGAGTATGGCCTAGTTACTGTGGAGGTGGGTGAGAGGGGAAGAGGCAGGGAGCCAGGAGAGGCCGCTGCCGTGAGGCTGGAGAGACTGTGGCCCGGGCAGGCTGGCCCTGGCAGTGAAGAGGAGCTGTTGCTGTTCACTGGCTCAGTCGTGTCCGACTCCTTGTAACATGGACTGCAGCATGCCAGGCCTCCCTGCCCTTCACAATCTCCTGGAGTTTGTTCAAACTCACGTCCATTGAGTCAGTGATACCATCCAACCGTCTTGTCCTCTGTCGTCCCCTTCTTCTCCAGCCTTCAGTCTTCCCCAGCATCAGGATCTTTTCCAGTGAGTCAGCTCTTCACATCAGGTGGCCAAAGTATTGGAGTTTCAGCTTCATCATCAGTCGTGCCAATGAATATTCAGGGTTGATATCCTTTAGGACTGACTAGTTTGATCTCCTTGCAATCCAAGGGACTCTCAAGCATTTTCTCTAGCACGATACAAAAGCCTCAGTTCTTTGGCACTCCACCTTCTGTGTGGTCCAACTCTCACATCCATACATGACTCCTGGAAAAAGCATAGCTTTGACTATACGGACCTTTGCCGGTAAAGTGGAAGAGGAACGGCCAGATGCAATATGGAGCGAGAGAGCAGCGAGGATCTTGAGGGTCCTGTTAGGTGGTCCCCATGGTGATCAGAGGAGGGTGCTGCCCACGGGGCAGAACCACATTCCCATCCAGGCTGGTGGCACCCTCCCAGGGTCAGGGAGGAGCAGAGCCACAGCTCCCAGCCGGGCCCTCTCGTCTCTGCCTCTTCTCTACTCTGCCTGCAGACCCAGGTTGACACTTACCAGAATCATCTTTGCTGAGGTGCAGGCCTGAGAAGGTCTTTGTATGTCTGGACTTTTTTATTTTTTAAGGCCTCTATCCAGATTTCTCCGAACCCACCTTTGGGACAAGTGGAAAATGCTGTCTGTGGATTCCTGGCTGAGGAGGAATGCTAACTCGGTGTGGGGGTTTCTTTGCCCAGCTGCCTCTATGGGGTGTGTTCCAGGGGCCAGATAACCCTCTTTATTCTCAGTGCTTTGACAGTTCATGGGCCAGTGGCAGGGCTGGCCAGGCGTATGGGGACAAGTAGGCTTTGGCAGGTGATGGAGTTGGAAGAACAAGGAGCTGGAGCACCAGGCCAGTCTGCTGATGTCCCACAGGATGAGGGACCAAGGGCTGTTGTGGGATCCCCAGAGCCTCCAGGCACAGACCTCTAGTGGCCCATGGGGAGTGGTCTCTAGGGGTCTCAAATTGGCTGAAGTTCAGTACAGATCGGGTCATGAGCCGAGGGCTCTGGTTAGGGACAAGGGCATGCTCATTCCCACCCATCAACCTATAGAGCCTCAGCTGTGGGCAGCCACAGGCTGGAGTGCAAGCGCCGTGGGCCCAGTGACCAGGCTCAGGAGTGGCGGGCTGGGTGCGCAGTGACACGGACACGGCCAGGGCCCCAGGGATGGGGGTTCCCCGCCCTGGCACCTTGCGCAGAGCCTGGGGTCAGGTGTCTGGAGAGCGTGTGTTTTTGCTGGGGTCCCCCATGCCAGCGTTGCTAGGGTGCAGGCCAGTGTGGAGTCAGTCACAGGAGGGCCTCTGGTTTCTCAGGAGTAGCCGGAAATTGCGATTTTATGTAAAACATTTTCATTTCAAAATGTTGGCAAGCTGATTCAAAATTTTCAAAAGCTGCGTGTGAAGCACCCAGGCCCCTGGCAGCAGCAGTGGAGGCTCAAGGGTCCTAGGATGGCTTCAGTGCCGGGGACCCCAGCCCCTGGGAGTCTGGCAGCAGCCGGGCCAAGCTCTCCATGCGGCTGGTGATGCTGCAGGGCTGAAATACACTGAAGAGGAATTTTATTTCCCTTTCAAGAATATCGCGAGAGACCTTTCCCGCAGTTCCGTTTCTGTGAGATTTGCTGTCATCGTGGTTGTGTTTTTCTTGGAGGCCAGTGGCGAAGCCCGTCTGCAGAGCATTAGTGGGGCGGGCATGAGGCTGGGAAGGCTCCATCCAGGCCTCCAGACGGAGCCTGGGGTGCGGAGTGGGGAGGGAAGGGCGTTTGGTTGGGATCAGTCTGCAGAGCCCTGGAGACGGGCCCCTGCCACGGCGCTGGGGCCACCGCCCGCACTGGCCAGGCCTGAGGGCTGAGGGGTGGACCTCCGCTCTGTGCAGCTGTGCGCTAAGTCCCGGCGGCCTGCGCTCTGCTTTGCCGGCGTGCTCACCCTTCCCACGGTCCCTGCAGCAAAGATCAGCTGAAGGTGCAGTAGGATTCTGGTCCAGCGACTGAGCTCCTCAGTTCTGGGCTGCGTCCCAGAAGCTACTTACATTGTTGGCAAACTCACCAGTAGGACGAACAGGGCCTGTCCTTGTCCTGGGACCTTGGACTGAAAAGGACGCCAGGTCTTCACACGCTGAGGAGAGGACCCGCCTGGCGCAACCTCAGAAAACTCAGTTTGGGCCCTTGGACAGAACTGGCAGCGGCCAGGGCCCCAGTGACCCCTTCTCTGTGTCCTTCAGTTCCTGGAACATGTGGGTGCTCCCCAAGGGCTGCGGTGGCCCAGAGAGGGTGAGGGAGCCGAGGGGCTCAGCTTCAGTTTCCCCATTTACAATTCAGGGGTGTTGGACCAAAGCCGGGCCCATCTTGTAGCTTACAGGCTGTACCCCTCTCCTCTCATGTTTTACTGGAGTTACACAATGTCTTCAGACAGTGAAAGTGAACACTTAAAAGTCAAGAGGTTCCACACTAAAATCTTAATTTTCAGTTTCTCAGAAAGATCAGAAGGCCCAGTGCCCGGGGCCTGTTCCTGAGACAGTGTTTGCAGGCGTGTGCCAGGCCTCTTCTACCCTGCGGTTTCCTGTCTGGCCCCCTGACTCGCTTTGGCCCTGCCTGCTCCGGTTGAGGATGGAGAGAGACTCTGGGAGGAAGACGGCCTCTCATGGGTAGCTGCACGCTCACAAGCTGTCTCTCTCTCACACACACACGTATACGCAGATGTGTCCATGTGAACACACGTGTGCACACATGTACTCGTGCATACGCCTGCACAGCACAGACTCGTTTACATCTTCCTGGCATGAACCTCAGGACCCGGAGGGGTTTCCCAAGTCCTTTTCCCTTTGGGCAGCCAAGACCCAAGTGAGGGGTCACAGGACTAGATACGCTGGGAGAAAGGGCTGAGCTGGCTCCTGGGCTCTCGGCCTGTGTGAGAGGCACCCGTGCTCCCTCCTGAAGGGGACCCGGGGCTGCAGTGCTCTGAGGCCAGAACAAGACCCTCCAGGCCTTCTGCAGGAAGGACAGCCTCAGAGCGCAATCACCCTGGGTGGGCACAGGCCACGCAGTGGGAGACACTGGTGAGGGGGAGTGATGGAGAGCTCATGGGGTGGCTTGCCACACCTCGCATGTGGGGATGTCAGCCACCCCCGGGCCTGCCAGACTGGCCTGGCAGTTTCTGTGCAAAGGGCCTTGGTGGGGCCGGTAGCCTGGTAGGTGAAGGGTGAATGTGCCCACGTGTTGCCGGCCCTGGCAGCCGGGCCCCGCGCTGGCTTCTGCAGAGTCACCTGCTCCCTTTGGATGTTGGTAGCAGGAGACGGGGAGACCGGCCTTGCGTTATTCGTGTCTCTGCCGTGTGTGGTGTGGCTCCAGCGGCAGCTGAGGGCCAATTCCAAGGGAACACAGCAGTTTTCCAGCGTGCTGAGAGGAGGCAGAATGAGTCCAGGAGCCACTGTCTTGGGAGCTGGCCCTGCCTCAGGGGTTCGCTGACCCGCTCCGCACTAGGACCTGGTGGGCTCTCAGGAGAGGAAACAGTAGTAGGGGACTCCAAGGCTGAATGGTGGGAAGGGTCTGACTCGCTGATGGGTGGGCGGATGGAGGGGAGGTGGTAGGGAAGGTGGATCTAAATCCAGCCCACTCAGACCCAGAGGCCACACCAGCTGCCCCGGCCCTGTCCCCTGTCCCCGCCCCCCAGCTTCAGACCCCCACCCCAGACGCCCTCCTGGAGGCTTCACCAGGTGGCTCTGATGCCTCAGTCTTGACTCAGACACCTCCAGACCCAAAACCAAGCCCCAGCTCTGCGCCACTGAGCAGTCTCTGCTCCCTCCTTGGGCTCTGGTGTTGACTTGCCTCGTTGCTTTGAGTTACTGTGGATTCCAAATGCAGGGACGGGGAGCCCTGCAGGCCTGGCCTAAACTGAGTGCACACCCATGGAATTCAAGTTCGAATCTCTCCTCCCAGATGGGCGGGCACCTTCTTCTGTCCTGCTTCAGTGGCTGCCTGGGCATTGCTGATCTCTGAAGAAAGTGTCCTGGGTTATTATCTTCAGCCTCTCCCTCACCATCTGGAGCTGATCCGTGAACAAGCCTAACCAGTTCTACCCCCCAAATGCCTAGAAATCACACTGCCATAATTCCTGTCCCTGACTTTGTTGCCTGATTCAATTGTCACGGGCACAAAGGATTCACTTTCTAGTGTCAGAGTCCGTTCACTCATTTGCTCACTCACTTGCTCACTCACCCATTTATTCACTCATTCATTCATTCAGTCGCTCATTAGTTTATTCGCTCACTCATCCATCCATTTATCCCTCCGTCCATCCATTCAACAAGTGTTTTCCAGCACCCCTGTGCCAGCCCTGTGCTGGGCATTGCACATGCACAGTCTGGCCTTTGCTGCTGAGGTGTCCTGGTTGAAGGGAGAGGCAGATAAGGGGATGAACCACGCCAAGGGCTGCTAACACACTGTAGAGGCCCAGGGCATGTGCAGCTGATGTTGCCCTGGTGGGGTGAGCTCCAGGAAGCTCATCAGAGTGTGGTTGCCGGGCTCTCAGGCCAAGTGGCTGTGCTCAGGGTCCAGGGACAAGGAAGGACAGGGGTGCTAGCTCAAAGCATAGGCTCTGAGTCTTGCTCCCTGGTTTGAATCCTGGCTTCTCCCTCCACCTCTGTGCCTCTGTTTCCTCATCAGAAAAATGGAGGTAGGGGATTTCCAGCAGGTAGGGTTGTTGGGAGGATTCAGTTCAGTTCAGTCGCTCAGTCGTGTCCGACTCTTTGCGACCCCATGAATCGCAGCACGCCAGGCCTCCCTGTCCATCACCAACTCCAAGAGTTCACTCAGACTCACGTCCATCGAGTCCGTGATGCCATCCAGCCATCTCATCCTCTGTCGTCCCCTTCTCCTCCTGCCCCCAATCCCTCCCAGCATCAGAGTCTTTTCCAATGAGTCAACTCTTCGCATGAGGTGGCCAAAGTACTGGAGTTTCAGCTTTAGCATCATTCCTTCCAAAGAACACCCAGGACTGATCTCCTTTAGGATGGACTGGTTGGATCTCCTTGCAGTCCAAGGGACTCTCAAGAGTCTTCTCCAACACCATAGCTCAAAAGCATCAATTCTTCGGCGCTCAGCCTTCTTCACAGTCCACCTCTCCCATCCATACATGACCACTGGAAAAACCATAGCCTTGACTAGATGGACCTTAGTCGGCAAAGTAATGTCTCTGCTTAGTCCCAAAACTTGTGAAGAATGCAATATGGGTCCAGTGTGGACCCAGCATTGAGTAATGAAGCATTGCCTTGAACAGAAGGGAAAGCCCCACCCCATCTGTGGCCACCAGACAGTCAGGCTCTCTCTCACAGGTTGCTGCCCACACTACCTTTTTTCGGCGGATGGTTTCTGGGCTACTGTCCTATGCCCATTTCAGGTGGGCCCTTGGTGGGGAAGTCTTGTTCCAAACTGATTCGCTGTCCTGCTTCAGCTAGTCAGGGAGGGGAGCAGGCACACTGTGAGGCCATGGGTCACTGAGGCCCTGGGGCAGGTTGAGGGGTCATCAACTCTGCTGCTGCGCCAGGACAGGCATCCAGGGGAAGGTGGCACTGGGTAGTCCTGAAACATGGTAGAACCTCTCCCTGGAGCCTTCCCTGTACCCCCCAGACCTTATCCACTGAGTGGACGATGAGAACAGCCAGCCATAGGTCTTGCTGGACACTGTGGTGTGTTTGTCACAGTGTTACACAATAAACTGGACAAACTGAGTTCATATTTAAGAGGATTTACATACGCATGGGCTTCCAGCTTTCTGTGAAAGATCGGGACCCCCGCCCACACTGGGCCTATGCTGCTCTCCCTGCGGCTCCAGTGGATGGGTGCTAAGGGGCCCTGGGGGTGGACTGTGTGCTCTTTTCCCAGCCCCCAGTATTCCCACTAACTCCCTGAGCCAGGAGTCTGGGGCTTGGGATCCTTCATCATTGTGCCTATTGTCTATTTTTTTAAACCAAAATATATTTCTCTGGCTCAGAGAGGGCTTCACCTGCAACCTTCCAGCTGCCGTCACTCATTTATGTCTCCCCTGGACTCCTGTTAGCATTTGAAAACCTGCTGGTCTTTATGTTTTTGTGGGCTTCCCTGGTGGCTTAGACAGTAAAGAATCTGCCTGCGATGCAGGAGACCCAGGTTCAGTCCCTGGGTCGGGAAGATCCTCTGGAGAAGGAAACGGCAACCCACTCCAGAATGCTTGCCTGGAGAATCCCATGGACAGAGGAGCCTGGCGTGCCACAGACCGTGGAGTCGCAGCATTGGACACAACTGAACAACTAACACTTTTAACAATTCATTTTCTGTGACATAAAATTCACCACTTTATTTTAAAATGTGTATGCGTGTATGTGCATGCTAAGCTGCTTCAGTCACATCTGACTCTGTGCAACCCTATGGACTGTAGCCCGCCAGGCGCCTCTGTCCCTGGGCTTCTCCAGGCAAGAGCAATGGAGTGGGTTGCTATGCCCTCCTCCAGGGGATCTTCCTGACCCAGGGATCGAACCTGCGTCTCTTACATCTCCAGCATTGGCAGGCGGGTTCCTTACCACTAGTACCACCTGGGAAACCAAAAAATGTGTATAATCCACTGCTTTTTAGAATATTCTCATTGTTGCGCAACCATCATTATCATTTAGTTCCAGAACCTTTTCATCCCCCATATGGAAGCCCTGTACCCACTAGCCGTCACTCCCCATGCACCCTCCCCCAGCCCCTAGCAAGTATTAATTGACTTCCTGTCTCTATGAATCTCCCTATTCTGGACACTTCATTTAAATGGACACACACAATTTGTGGCCTTCTGGGTCTGGCTTTGCTGCTGGTCTTTTAGAATAATCTGGTCTGTTCCGCGCTATGCCAACCCGATCCTGCCCCTCGCAGGTCTCTGAGGCCCTTCCCTGTGCCCTGGCTCTCCCGGGTAGTTGGCCGTGCTGTGTCTTCTGGGGCCTGTGCCTGCAACACTGACCACACTTCAGTCTCCTGGCAGGGCCCGTGGACCAGCCTCCTGGCTCTGCTGACTTGCCTATGACTATAACCTCCTCTCCGTTGATTCCAGGTACTCTCCAGAAACAGGCATGAAAGAACTTTATTTCTTCAGAAAGCCTTCAGTATGCAGCTCTGTCACATACGTTTTCTAGGCTAGTTCCCAGGGAGGGTGTGGAGTTCTGGAGCCCCTCCTTATGGGAGTGTGAGGTGCTGCCACAAAATATTAGAGCCAGGAAACAGCACTCGGTGCAGAAGGAAGGTGCTGCAGGGTATGGGTTCAGAGCCTGCCTGCATCTCACATGCCTAAAACAGGCAGCAGTGGGCTTTTGTGGAGCCCAGGGCCATGACAGGCAGTAGGGAGCAGCGGGGACTGTGCTGGAGTGAAAAACTCCAGCACTTTCCCACTGAAGGTGTGGCTTTCCTTACCGCTCCTGTGTTGACTCTGAATTGGCACAGAGGTTCCTCCCAAGATGACATGCTCATGCTGGTGTGGATCGGCTCTGGACAAGCTGTAAGCTGGGAAACGTGGAATCTGAGAAATAACACCTCCAACCCCCACAATAACCCCGTTCCCAAAGAGGAAATAGCGAAAGCAAGAGCGCCTGCCGTGGAGACCGACCTGGTGCTGATGCTCAGATCTGGAGCCGGGTGGTCGTGTGTGTCTGAGTGTGTGCACGTGTCTGTGGACTGCCTGCCAGGGCCCGGCCAGCCGGCATATCCAGGAGAGGGTGTGTTGGAGGAAAAGGAGTCACGTTTTTAAAAGAAGAATTGAAAAGAGAACAGGGAAGCCAAAACAATGAAGCAGAATAATAGAGGAATATGGGAGAAACAAGTCCAAATCGATCAGTTATCGGAGTAAGCGTAAATGGATTAAAGTCACCTGTTCACACAGATGTTGCTACATTAAAGAAGCTAAACCAAACCAAACCCCAAACCTAAGCTGCACTGTCTCCAGAGCAGGAAAAGGTTGAAAGAAGAGTGGAAGCAAACACCAGGCAACCAAAGGCAGGCTATCTCATTAATGTCAGACTCCGTGGGCTCGAGGCATCTTCCAGGAAAGATGGGTCACCGTCTAATGAGGAAGGGTTCATTTCCCCAAGATGACAGAACAGTTTTAAAGGCTCATTCATTCAGTAAAACAGTCTCAATATATTTGTCATAAACTTGGTTAGAAATAGAGGAATTGACAAATCCATCATCATTTCAGGAGATTTCAGCCATTTTTTTTTTCCAGTTAGTGTTGGATTAAGTAGACAGAAAATCACCAAAGACAAGAAAGTTCTGAATAACACAAATAATGAGCTTGATTTAATGGAAGTAGATAGATTTTGCATCTGATGAGTAGAGGTCCCTCATTTGTCTCTAGCACATGGATAATGCTCATGAAAAGAAGTGATCAGTTGAGTGCAAGTCTCATGAAAATTAAAAGAATATTTATGATGCAGATACTGTTTCCTCACCATCATGCCTTTAAGCTAGAAATTAATAACTGCCCAAATGAAAGCCCCCATTATTTGGAAATAAAAAACATTTAAGTACTTCATTGATCAAAGAAGGACTGAAAATGAAACTTCAAGGATGCTTCAAGCTGCACAATAATAAAAGCACTAAATGTCAAAACTTGGGCGGTAATTTATATGAGGGGAAAAAAAGGACTGTAAATTAAAGAAATACATTTCCAATGTAAGAAGTTAGAAAAAAGCAAAAATCACTCAGAGGAAGTGGAAGCGGATAGGTAATACAAGATCAGATCAGAAATCAATGAACCAGAAAACCTCCGTCCTAATGATTGTCGCTGTTACAAGGATGCAAGGTCAGTGTCGACTGATCTCTTGGTTTTCTAAGAGAAGTCAGACATTTGTAATTCTGCAAGAAATTTCTGCATTCAAAAATACGATATGGGCCATTCAAAGCATATGTGTAGCCTAAATTGGGCCTGTGTACCTCTTTTATGAGCCCTGCCTTCTCTTAAACAGGACTCGGAGGGGCTGGTCACCTCAGTTAACTGGGGATGACAAGGTGACCTGGGGAGACTGGGCAGGAACTGGGCAGGAGCTGAGTCTCAGGTGCAGGCCCCGTGCCCAGGGCCATAGGAGCCTCTTCTACCTACAACACCTCCTCTGGGGCCGTCTTCCCCTCTGTGAGTTCTTGTGTTGACATATATTTTTATTACTCTCGGGAACAAACCTAGAAGAATTGCTGGGTCATATGGTAACTCTGTGTTTATCCTTTTGAGAAATGTACCAGCCTGTTTTCCAATGTGACCTGAGCATGATGTCCCCTTTCCTGGCTCTGTGTGGGGGGAGGTGGCAGGGCCAGTTACCATCCCCAGAACATTTCTAGGCCTATGTCTGTGCACGCAGCTCGCTGTGAGTTCCCAGACTTCGTCTCACAGCCCCTGTGTGGGTGCCTGAGAAGGCCTGCTGCTTGCTCCTCATTAGCAGGAACCAGCCTCTCCTTGTGTGTGGGGTCCTGCAGGTTTCTGCCTTTTGTCTGAAGACGTGATGTTTTCAGGCCTGTTGGCTTTATCCAGAAATTGAGGAGGCAGCAGAGAGGGTTTGAGCTCTGCTTCTTTGGCTGGAGAATAATTTCCACATTGGGCCTGTGTTGAAGTGCATCCCTCATTGGCAGAAATACAATTCCGGAGGCTTTTCTGGGGTAGCGAGCTCAAGCCTTCTCTGGCTGCCGAGCCTTTGCACAGCTTTACAGCCAGTGTCATGAGGATGCTCCTTTCCCGTAAGTTCATGACGTTCTTTCACAAGGGCCTGGAGAGATGGGTTCGGAGATGGCACGATTAGAAACTGGAGCAGCTGGGACTTGAACCCAGGCCCATCTAAAGCAGATAGTAGGCTCTTTGTGCTTACACTAGCTTTAGGTAGCACCCTGGCTGTCTCTGGGTCTTTCTTGTTTAGTCACTCAGGGCCCCTCTGGCAGAAGCCACCTGTGAGGGCAGAACAGAAAGTGCCCATGGGCGGACTGCAGCTTGGAACATGAGCAGAAGCTGTTTGTGCAAGGGAGTTAGTATGGTGAGGGCAAGTGTACTTGTCCTTCACCAGGGAGACTCATTTCCTTTCATCTTGAGAGCTCAACCGACTCACTGGCCTCCTGCGACTTTGCACCATGCAACACCTAAAAGCCACACAGCAGGACAGAGAGGCCTCATTAGCCTGGAGAATCCCAGGGACGGGGGAGCCTGGGGGGCTGCCGTCTATGAGGTCGCACAGAGTTGGACATGACTGAAGTGACTTAGCAGCAGCAGCAACAAAACATGGGTGGTCATGTGGTTACCACCAAAGTTTACCTGGAGTCTGGGCTTGACTGGGAATGACTCAGAGAAATCAGGTCAAGGGTCAGGTCATTCAGCTTTCCTTTATAATAGGTTTTGTGGTGGTTTAGTTGCTGAGTTGTGTCTGATCCTTGCAGCCCCATGGACTGTAGCCCGCCAGGCACCTCTGTCCATGTGATTTCCCAGGCAAGAATACTGGAGTAGGGTGCCGTTTCCTTCTCCAGGGGATCTTCTCGACCCATGTCTCCTGTGTCTCCTGCATTGGCAGGTGGGTTCTTTTCAGCTGAGCCAGCACAGAAGCCCCTATAATAGGTTTATTAATATATAATCATATGGTATAATTCACCCATTCTAAGTACACAATTCTGTGAGTTTGGGTGTAGTCACAGCATCCCATCAACTTCTGAACATTTTCATTGCCCCAAAAGAAACCTCACGCTCATTAACACTCATTTCCCATTTCCCCTCAAGTTTTCCTTTCTTCCTTTCCACTTAGATAGCTTTTATTGCTTTTTCATGCCTAATTGCTCCGACTAGAATTCTAGGATTATGTTGAATAGCAATTGCAAAAGTGAACTTCCTAATGTGCTTCTCGATCTTAAAGGAAAAGCTTGCAGTCTTTTGCCACTGATAACAGTGTTAGATGTCGCTTTCATCATGCCTTTTCTCATGTTGAGGGGGTTCCCTACTATTCCTAGTTTACTGATGTTTTCATTATGCAGGGTGATGTTTTTATCATGCAGGGGACAACAGAGGATGAGATGGTTGATTGGTATCACTGGTAGCATGGACATGAGTCTGAGCAAGCTCTGGGAGTTGGTTATGGACGGGTTGGGGGGAGGCCTGACGTGCTGCAGTCCATGGGATCACAAAGAGTCAGACACGACTGAGCGATGGAACTGAACTGAACGATCATGCAGGGTGTTGGGTTTTGCCAAATGTTTTTTTGCATCAATTGAGATGATTATGTGCTTTATTTTCCTCTGTTCCGTTAACCTGCTGTATTCAGTTCAGTTCAGTTCAGTCGCTCAGTCGTGTCCAGCTCTTTGCAAACTCACCTCCAGCTTGCTCAAACTCACCTCCATGGAGTCTGTGATGCCATCCAACCAACTTGTTGTATTACACTGATTGATTTCTGTATTTTGAACCACCTTGCCTTCTTGGAGTAAATCTCACAAGGTCACGGTAGGATTTTTTTTTTGGAAGAGTTTGACAAGGATTGGTGTTAATTTTTTAATGATTGGTAGAATTTACCAGTGAAGCAGTCTGGTCCTGGCCTTCTCCTTATTGGGGAGTTTTCAATACTAATTTTGTCTCTTTACTTTTTATGTTTTGTGTTGTTTAGTCATTAAGCCGTGTCAGTCTCTTGTGTGACCCAATGGACTAGAGCCCGCCAGGCTCCTCTGTCCATGGGGTTCCCAGGCACGAATAGTGGAGTGGGCTGCTAGTTCCTTCTCTAGGGAATCTTCCTGACCCAGGGATCAAACCTGTGTCTCCTGCATTGCAGGAGCCACCAGGATCTGTTTAAATCTATTAATATTTGGGTTAATTTTGGTGGTTTGTGTGTTTCCAGGAATTTTTAAACATATCTAAGTTATTAAATTTGTTAGTATACAGTTGTTCACTGTATTCTCTTGAAATGATTCTTTATAAGGTCAGTAGTAACGTCCCCACTTTTGTTTCTAATTTTAGTAATTTGAGTCTGCCTTCATTTATCTAGGTCAGTCTGGCTAAATTTTGTCACCTTCAAAGAACCAACTTTTGGTTCCCTTGAATCTCCGTGTTGTTTTTCTGTTTTCTATTTTGTTTATCTCTGCTTTAATCTCTATTATTTCCTTTCTTCTGCCAGCTGTGATTATAGATTGATCTTCTTCAACTTCCTTGAGGTATACATTTTTACTGATTTGAGTTCTTTATTTTTTTAATGGAGGAGTTTACAGCTGTAAATTTTCTGATGAGTACTGCTTTTGCTGTGTCCCATAAATTTTGGGTATGTTGTATTTCTCTCAGTTCAGTTCAGTCGCACAGTCGTGTCCAACTCTTTGTGACCCCATGAATCGCAGCACGCCGCCAGGCCTCCCTGTCCATCACCAACTCCCAGAGTTCACTCAAACTCATGTCCATCAAGTCGGTGATGCCATCCAGCCATCTCATCCTCTGTCGTCCCCTTCTCCTCCTGCCCCCAATCCCTCCCAGGATCAGGGTCTTTTCCAATGAGTCAACTCTTTGCATGAAGTGGCCAAAGTATTGGAGTTTCAGCTTTAGCATCAGTCCTTCCAATGAACATCCAGGACTGATCTCCTTTAAAATGGACTGGTTGGACCTCCTTGCAGTCCAAGGGACTCTGAAGAATCTTCTCCAATACCACAGTTCAAAAGCACCAATTCTTCGTCGCTCAGTTTTCTTCACAATCCAACTCTCACATCCATACATGACTGCTGGAAAAACCATAGCCTTGACTAGACGGACCTTAGTCGGCAAAGTAATGTCTCTGCTTTTCAATATACTATCTAGGTTGGTCCTAACTTTCCTTCTAAGGAGTAAACATCTTTTAATTTCATGGCTGCAATCACCATCTGCAGTGATTTTGGAGCCCCCCTAAATAAAGTCTGACACTGTTTCCACTGTTTCCCCATCTATTTGCCATGAAGTGATGGGACCAGATGTCATGATCTTCGTTTTCTGAATGTTGAGCTTTAAGCCAACTTTTTCACTCTCCTCTTTCACTTTCATCAAGAGGCTTTTTAGTTCCTCTTCACTTTCTGCCATAAGGGTGGTGTCATCTGCATATCTGAGGTTATTTATAATTCTCCCGGCAATCTTGATAGCAGTTTGTGCTTCTTCCAGTCCAGCGTTTCTCATGATGTTCTGTGCATGTAAATTAAATAAGCAGGGTGACAATATACAGCCTTGGCGTACTTCTTTTCCTATTTGGAACCAGTCTGTTGTTCCATGTCCAGTTCTAACTTACTTCCTGACCTGCATACAGGTCTCTCAAGAGGCAGGTCAGGTGGTCTGGTATTCCCATCTCTCTCAGAATTTTCCACAGTTTATTGTGATCCACACAGTCAAAGCCTTTGGCATAGTCAATGAAGCAGACATAGATGTTTTTCTGGAACTCTCTTGATTTTTCCATGATCCAGCGGATGTTGGCAATTTGATCTCTGATTCCTCTGCCTTTTCTAAAACCAGCTTGAACATCTGCAAGTTCACAGTTAACGTATTGCTGAAGCCTGGCTTGGAGAATTTTGAGCATTACTTTACTAGTGTGTAAGATGAGTGCAATTGTGCAGTAGTTTGAGCATTCTTTGGCATTGCCTTTCTTTTGGATTGGAATGAAAACTGACCTTTTCCAGTCCTGTGGCCACTGCTGAGTTTTCCAAATTTTTTGGCATATTGAGTGCAGCACTTTCACAGCATCATCTTTCAGGATTTGAAATAGCTCAACTGGAATTCCATCACCTCCACTAGCTTTGTTTGTAGTGATGCTTTCTAAGGCCCACTTGACTTCACATTCCAGGATGTCTGGCTCTAGGTGAGTGATCACACCATCATGATTATCTGGGTCATGAAGATCTTTTTGTAGTTTTTTTGCATATTCATTTCACCTCTTCTTAATATCTTCTGCTTCTGCTAGGTCCATACCATTTCTGTCCTTTATCGAACCCATCTTTACATGAAATGTTCCTTTGGTATCTCTAGTTTTCTTGAAGAGATCTCTAGTCTTTCCCATTCTGTTATTTTCCTCTGTTTCTTTGCCTTGATCGCTGACGAAGGCTTTCTTATTTCTCCTTGCTCTTCTTTGGAACTCTGCATTCAGATGCTTATATCTTTCCTTTTCTCCTTTGCTTTTCACTTCTCTTCTTTTCACAGCTATTTGTAAGGCCTCCCCAGACAGCCATTTTCCTTTTTTGCATTTTTTTCCCATGGGGATGGTCTTGATCCCTGTCTCCTGTACGATATCACGAACCTCCGTCCATAGTTCATCAGGTACTCTGTCTATCATATCTAGTCCCTTAAAACTATTTTTCACTTCCACTGTATAATCATAAGAGATTTCATTTAGGTCATACCTGAATGGTCTAGTGGTTTTCCCTACTTTCTTCAATTTAAGTCTGAATTTGGCAATAAGGAGTTATTGATCTGAGCCACAGTCAGCTCTGGGTCTTGTTTTTGCTGACTGTATAGAGCTTCTCCATCTTTGGCTAAAAAGCATATAATCAGTCTGATTTCAGTGTTGACCATCTGGTGATGTCCATGTGTAGAGCCTTCTCTTGTGTTGTTGGAAGAGGGTGTTTGCTATGACCAGTGCATATTCTTGGCAAAACTCTATTAGCCTTTACCCTGCTTCATTCAGTATTCCAAGGCCAAATTTGCCTGTTACTCCAGGTGTTTCTTGACTTCCTACTTTTGCATGCCAGTCCCCTATAATGAAAAGGACATCTTTTTTTTGGGTATTAGTTCTAAAAGGTCTTGTAAGTCTTCATAGAACTTCAGCTTCTTCAGCGTTACTGGTTGGGGCATAGACTTGGATTACTGTGATACTAAATGATTTGCCTTGGAAACGAACAGAGATGATTCTGTGGTTTTTGAGATTGCATCCAAGTACTGCATTTTGGACTCGTTTGTCAACCATGATGGCTATTCCATTTCTTCTGAGGGATTCTTGCCCGCAGTAGTAGATATAATGGTCATCTGAGTTAAATTCACGCATTCCAGTCCATTTTAGTTCTCTGATTCCTAGAATGTTGACGTTCACTCTTGCCATCTCCTGTTTGACCGCTTCCAATTTGCCTTGATTCATGGACCTGACATTCCAAGTTCCTATGCAATATTGCTCTTTACAGCATCGGACCTTGCTTCTATCACCAGTCACATCCACAACTCGGTACTGTTTTTGCTTCGGCTCCATCCCTTCATTCTTTCTGGAGTTATTTCTCCACTGATCTCCAGTGGCATATTGGGCACCTAATGACCTGGGGAGTTCCTCTTTCAGTATCCTATCATTTTGCCTTTTCCTACTGTTCATGGGGTTTTCAAGGCAAGAATACTGAAGTGGTTTGCCATTCCCTTCTCCAGTGGACCACATTCTGTCAGACCTCTCCACCATGACCCGCCCATCTTGGGTGGCTCCGTGGGCATGGCTAAGTTTCATTGAGTTAGACAAGGCTGTGGTCCTAGTGTGATTAGATTAACTAGTTTTCTGTGAGTATGGTTTCAGTATGTCTGTCCTCTGATCCCTGCTTTCAATACGTACTGTCTTACTTGGGTTTCTCTTACCTTGGGCATGGGGTATCTCTTTACAGTCGCTCCAGCAAAGCGCAGCTGCTGCTTCTTACCTTGGACGAGGGGTATCTCCTCACCGCTGCCCCTCCTGACCTTGAACGTGGAGTAGCTCCTCTCAGCCCTCCTGTGCCCGCGCAGCCACTGCTCCTTGGACGTGGGGTAGCTCTTCCCGGCTGCCGCCCCTGGCCTCGGGTGGCGGGTAGCACCTCCCGGCCGCCGCCCCTGACCTCCGACGAGGCGTAGCTCCTCTTGGCCACTGCCCCTGACCTTGGGCGAGGGGTAGCTCTCTTGAGAGTTATTTCTCTCAAGATATTTTCTAATTTCCTTGGTAATTTCTCCTTTGACCCATTGGTTGTTAAAGAGTGTGGTGCTTAATTTACATATGTTTGTGAATCTTTCTAGGTTTTGGTCCATCACTAACTTCTAATTTTATTCCATTGTGACTAGAGAAGATAATTCATTTGATTTCAGTCCTTAAAAGTTTATTGAGACTTATTTTGTGGCCTAACATGATATTCTGGAGAAAGTTCCTTTGTATTTGAGGAGACTTCACATTCTGCTATTTTGGGGGGTGGTGTCCTCTGTTTATATCTGTTCGGTCTAGTAGGTTTATAGTGTTGTTCAAGTCCTCTGTTTTCTTATTGATTGTTTGGATAGTTGTTCTATCCATTATTGAAAATGGAGTGTATTTATAATAACTATAAATGGGAGATAACCCTTAAAAATTGTGAATCACTATATTGCACATTTGTAACTCATATAATATTGTACATCAGTTATATTAAGGTCCAATTAAAAAATAAAGTCAAGTGTTGAAGTCTCCTCCAAATATTATTGTAGAACTGTCTATTTCTCCCTTCAGTTCTGTCAGCGTTTGGTTCATATATTTTGGAACTTTGTTGTTAGATGCATATGTGTTTATAATTTCTACATCTTTTGGTAGATTGGTCCTTTCACCAATATATAATGTTCCTCTTTGTTATAAACTTTTTTACTTAAAATCTACTTTGTTTGACGTTAGTATAGCTATCTCAGATCTCTTTTGCTTACTATTTGGATGGAATTTGTTCTTCCAACCTTTTATTTTTAACCAATTTGGGTATCTGGGTCAAAATTGAGTCTCTTATAGACAGCATATAGTTAGATCATGGTTTTTTTTTTTTTAAATCTATTTTGCCAATCTCTGTCTTTTAATTGAAGAATTTAATTCATTTATATTTAAAGTAATTACAAGAAAGGGCTTATTTCTGCCCTTTGCTCTTTGTTTTCTATATGTCATCTCTGTTTTTGCACTGCAGTTCCACCAATGCTGCTTTTTTTTTTTTTGCATTTCATTAACTTTTTCTAATGTGTTGTTTTGAGTCTTCTCTCATTTCCTTAACGATATTTTAAAGTCATTTTCTTAGTGGTAATCCCAGGGGATTATAATTATTATCTTTTAAATTTTTATTTGTTTATTGCTGTGCTGGGTCTTTGTTGCTGTGTGCAGGCTTCCTCTGGTTGCAGCTTCTCATTGTGGTGGCTTCTCTTGTGGGTCTCAGGCTCCGGAGCATGCAGGCTTCAGTAGTTGCAGCACATCGGCTTAGCTGCCTCGCAGTATGTGGAATCTTCCTGGAGCTGGGCTCGAACCTGTGTCCCCTAGTTGGCAGGCAGGTTCTTAACCGCTGGACCACTAGGGAAATCCTGTAATTATTATCTTAAATGTATAAAAATTTATTTTGAATTAATACAAAGTTAATTTAAATAATATACAAAAACTACATTCTTGTACACCTCAGTCTCCCCCACCTTTTATGATATTGTTGTCATGCTTTACATCTTCATGCATGTCATGACCATTAACATAGGTTGATGATTGTTGTTTTCTGCATTTGGCTATTAAATAATATTGGGGGGAAATAGGACTTACAAACCAAGAGTCTGCAGTTTCCTTTACTGCTGTTCTTTATTTTTTATATAGATTTGAGGTATTGTCTGTGTGTATTAGTGTGCCCAGTCATGTCTGACTCTTTGTGACCCTTTGAACTCTAGCCTGCAAGTTACTGTCTAGTGCCCTTTTATTTTAACTGGAAGGACTTCCTGTAGCCTTTCTTGAATGGCAGGCTTACTAGCAACAAACTCCCTCGGTTTTTTGTTTATCTGATAATATCTTGATTTTTCCTTCATTTTTGAAGAATAGTTTTGCTGGATATAGAATTCTTGCTTGATAATATTTTTCTTTCAGCACTTTAAAAATGTCATCCCACTGTTTCTCTCATCCCTGCATAGTTTTGATGGGAAATCAGCTGTTAATCTCATTGAAGATCCTGTGTACCTGTGGAGTGGCTTCTCTCTTGTTACTTTTAAGATTCTCTTTTTGACTTTGATTTTTGATAATTTGATTATAATGTGTCTCAGAATGTATCTCTTTGAATTTATCCAACTTGGAGATCCTTAGCTGTGTAGATTGATGTTTTGTCAAATTTGGGAAGTTTTTGGCTATTGCCTCTTCAAATATTCTTTCTGCCCCTTTTCTCTTGGCTCTCTTTCTGGGACTCCATATGTGTATGTTGGTGCATTGGAGGTCTCTCACAGGCCTCCTAGATTTCATCTTGGGTAAGTGACCTATTTTTAAGTCTACTGATTTGTTAATATCTCTTGTTGAATCTATCTATTCAACCTTGTTGAATTTTTCATTTTAGTTATAATCTTCAGCTTCAGAATTTATTTTGGTACTTTTTCTAATTTCTATCTATACTGACATCCTCTGTTGGTGAGACATCTTTATCCTGGTTTGCCTTAGGTCTTTTGTTTATGGTTTCCTTTAACCATTTGAACATATTTAAGACAGTTGATTTACAGTCTTTGTCTAGCAAGCCCAATGTCTGGACTTCCTCAGGGAAAGTTTCTCTTAATTTCTTTTTTTGCCTGAGAATGGGCCGTACTTTCTTGTTTCTTTGCATGCCTCGTAAGTTTTTTGCTGGAAACTGAACATTTTGAGTATTGTATGTGACAACTCTGGAAATCAGATTTGCCTCCCTCCTCAGGGTTTGTTGCTGCTTGTTGTGGGTTTTTGTTGTTTCCCTAGTGACTTTTATAAACTATTTTTGTAAAGTCTGTTTTGTTGTCTTAGCTCTGTCCTGTTAGCTATTTGTTTGACATATTTCAATAAATGCTCTGGACCAAAGAAGAAATAATACTCTTTCAGTCTTTACTGACTGGCTCTGTGTGGCAGCAACTTTCAGTGCTTAGCTAGATTAAACTCTGTCTTAAACTTCACTTCCTGCTTCCCTGAAGCTCTAAGGTCAATCAGAGGTGAAAGCTCTGGGTCTTGCCAGGTCTTTGGGGGCATGTGTCAAGTCCTGGGTATATGTGTACCCTCCCAGATTCCTTGGCATATGTGAGAGTTTTCCAAAGACTTATTTCTCCAAGTATCTACTTCCATAGCCTCTTCCCTCGCAGGCTTTTTGATTTGTGTATTGTTTGGATTGCCCTGATTGTTGCCCCAAGTGGCTATGGCTAATACATTTGCCTTTAAATGCTTTTAACAAACACTGCCCAGGAATCCACTTCAGCCCTGGGGAAGCGCCAAAGCGGGAGAAACAAAAGCAAGCCCCTGAGCTGATCTTTCAAGGAACAACTAGATAGGTCAAAACACAAAATCACAATTCTTTGGGAATAAGGTTCATATTGCCCTCACTGGTGCCCACAAACAGAATGTGGGCTGTCTTCTTCATGGCCAGCATTGAGGTGGGAAGTAGGGGATGGGAAGTGGGTAAATTAAAACACCATAGCACTCTCTTACTGAAATTCAGCAGCTTCTCTCTTCATTAACCATTTCCCTTGTAAAAAAAAATTTTTTTTAATCAAATTCTGGAGTTAAAAAAAAAAAAGTTGATTCTGACAGATTTTACCAGGTTATTTGTTGCTTTTGTATAGGGACAGATTTTTGGAGTTCCCTGAAAAAAGTGAAAGTGTTGTCCAACTCTTTGCTCAATGGTGTCCGACTCTTTGCAACCCCATGCACTATAGCCCAGCAGTCTCCTCTGTCCATGAAATTCTCCAGACAAGAATACTGGAGTGGGTAGCCATTCCCTCCTCCAAGGGATCTTCCTGACTCAGGGATCGGACCTGGGTCTCCCTCATTGCAGGCAGATTCTCTGCTGTCTGAGCTACCAGGGAGTTCCTCACTCTGCTATTGATATTTTAGTGATGTCCTCTCTATTACCTCTCTATTACCATATGCACCTTATCAGAATGCACTTCAGATTTATGTTAACTTGATTCCAATGAGCTATGAAACGTTACTCCTATGTAGCGCCATTTCTCCTTACCCTCTTTGAACTCTTATTGCCATACACCTTATATTAGTTTTCTGTTGCTGCTGTATGTCCTTAATGATGTTCCTCCTGTCTCTTAGATTCTGTTCATTTTTCTTCTTTCTTTTGCTTGGTTCTTCAAATCACATAAAGAGTTCAGATATACTCTTATGCCCTTTGCTAATTGGACTTTTCAACTCCAAAACTCTCATTTGGTTCTTTTTAAAATTTTTCTATCTCTTTATTGACATTCTTTATTTGATGAATACCATACAGAGCTCCTTTCCTTTAGATTTTTAAAAAAATGCATATACACCAAGGAAACCAGAATTGAAAGAGACACGTGTACCCCAGTGTTCATCACAACACTGTTTATAATAGCCAGGACATGGAAGCAACCTAGATGTCCATCAGCAGATGAATGGATAAGAAAGCTGTGGTACATATACACAATGAAGTATTACTCAGCCATTAAAAAGAACACATTTGAATCAGTTCTAATGAGGTGGATGAAACTGGAGCCGATTATACAGAGTGAAGTAAGCCAGAAAGAAAAACACCAATGCAGTATCAGTTCAGTTCAGTCGCTCAGTCGTGTCCGACTCTGTGCGACCCCATGAATCGCAGCACGCCAGGCCTCCCTGTCCATCACCAACTCCCAGAGTTCACTCAGACTCACGTCCATCGAGTCCGTGATGCCATCCAGCCATCTCATCCTGGGTCGTCCCCTTCTCCTCCTGCCCCCAATCCCTCCCAGCATCAGAGTCTTTTCCAATGAGTCAACTCTTCTCATGAAGTGGCCAAAGTACTGGAGTTTCAGCTTTAGCATCATTCCTTCCAAAGAAATCCCAGGGCTGATCTCCTTCAGAATGGACTGGTTGGATCTCCTTACAGTCCAAGGGACTCTCAAGAGTCTTCTCCAACACCTCAGTTCAAACACATCAATTCTTCGGCACTCAGCCTTCTTCACAGTCCAACTCTCACATCCATACATGACCACAGGAAAAACCATAGCCTTGACTAGACGGACCTTAGTCGGCAAAGTAATGTCTCTGCTTTTCAATGTGCTATCTAGGTTGGTCATAACTTTTCTTCCAAGGAGTATGCGTCTTTTAATTTCATGGCTGCAGTCACCATCTGCAGTGATTTTGGAGCCCCCCAAAATAAAGTCTGCCACTGTTTCTACTGTTTCCCCATCTATTTCCCATGAAGTGATGGGACCAGATGCCATGATCTTATACTACCACATATATATGGAATTTAGAAAGATGGTAATGATAACCCTGTATGTGAGACAGCAAAAGAGACACAGATGTATAGGACAGTCTTTTGGACTCTGTGGGGGGCAGTGATTTGGGAGAATGGCATTGAAACATGTATAATATCATATAAGAAACAAATTGCCAGTCCAGGTTCGATGCTGGATACAGGATGTTTGGGGCTGGTGCACTGGGATGACCCAGAGGGATGGTATGGGGAGGGAGGGGGGTTCAGGATTGGGAATACGTGTATCCACATGGTGGATTCATGTTGATGTATGGCAAAACCAATACAATATTGTAAAGTAATTAGCCTGTAGTTAAAATAAATAAATTTAAATTTAAAAAAAGTCTTCAAAATGTAAAAAAAAAAAGTATTTAAAATGGCTCCTTTGAAATATTTGTTGCATCTAATATCTGGGCTGTCTCACAGGCAATTTCCATTGCCTGCTTCTTTTTCTTGTATTTGGATCATACTTTCTCTTTTCTTTACATTGCTTTACTTCTCTCTTTCTGGCTTTCAGAACTGGATATTTTAGGCAATATATTGTAACAACTCTGGATGCCGATTCTCCTCCTCTACTCTGGGGCTTAATTTGGTTGATGTTTGCGTGTCATGAAATTAAAAGATGCTTACTCCTTGGAAGAAAAGTTATGACCAACCTAGATAGCATATTCAAAAGCAGAGACATTACTTTGCCAACTAAGGTCCGTCTCGTCAAGGCTGTGGTTTTTCCTGTGGTCATGTATGGATGTGAGAGTTGGACTGTGAAGAAAGCTGAGCGCCGAAGAATTGATACTTTTGAACTGTGGTGTTGGAGAAGACTCTTGAGAATCCCTTGGACTGCAAGGAGATCCAACCAGTCCATTCTGAAGGAGATCAGCCCTGGGATTTCTTTGGAAGGAATGATGCTAAAGCTGAAACTCCAGTACTTTGACCACCTCATGGGAAGAGCTGACTCATTGGAAAAGACTCTGATGCTGGGAGAGATTGGGGGCAGGAGGAGAAGGGGACGACAGAGGATGAGATGGCTGGATGGCATCACGGACTCGATGGACGTGAGTCTGAGTGAACTCTGGGAGTTGGTGATGAACAGGGAGGCCTGGCGTGCTGCGATTCATGGGGTCGCAAAGAGTCGGACACGACTGAGCGACTGAACTGAACTGAACTTGTGTGTTTATTTGTTTCTTGACCTGGCTAGACTGTTGTAGTGAAGTCTGCTTCCCTGGTAGTGTGAAACCTCTGATGTTGCTCCTCAGAGGGCTCAGCCTGGGGCATGTGCACGATCACCCTGGGACTGTTTAACAGTGGCTTTAGCAATGCTCTTTAACTCTCTCTCTCTGCTCTGTCTGTTGGCTCTCTGCCTCATTTAGGCTTCCCAGATTGATTACTGATTATTCTATTATTTTCAACAATGCCTAGGAACCATAAATTGTGTTATAGTCTGATCCAACTGAATTTTAGTTGCGCTAGTTTTTAAGGCAAGTCTTTTGAGATTTGTTCTGCCTGTAGAAGGATTCTTCATAACTGTCTGTTTTCCCGATTCTCTTTAGTAAACTAGTAGTTTACATTTGGGCTTCCCTTGTGGCTCAGCTGGTAAAGAATCTGCCTGCCATATGGGAGACCAGGGTTCAATCCCTGGGTTGGGAAGATCCCCTGGAGAAGGGAAAGGCTACCCACTCCAGTATTTAGCTCATTGCCCTTTTAGAACTACCAGCCTCCTGTTACTTGCTTACCACCAAAATCTCTATTGTTGTTGAGAGCATGCTCAAGGCTTGAACTTGTCCACACCCTGATTCAAATAAATTCAGCCTTTTGGGGACAGTTTCAGAGTATTCTGTTCTTTGGAACTGTTTTTCTCCTTGGGGAAAATCTGTAAGCCACTACTCCAGGTGCTAGGCAGAAGAGGTAGCCTCTGATCTTTTCGGCTTGTCTTTTGCAGCATGGAATCTTTTTCCTACAAACAAAATGGGGTGAGAATTGGGACCCCAGTGTTCTCACTTTGCTGGCCCTGTAGTGGAGGCTGTTCCCTTTGAATGAGGTTGAGTGGAGGAAGGGAGCCACTGACCTTTCAGCCAGGCTCACCAGGAATTTTGCCTCTGCAATTTGGGGATGGTGGCCAGCCTATTCCAGTGAGATACTGTACCCCTTGAGTGGAATCTGATGGGAGAGGAAGCTCCATCTTCTTGGTCACATCCATGCTTCATGGTAAAGCTCCCTTTAGACTGATTTGGTTAGGATGGGCTGGGCTGGGGTGAAGTAGGGGGTGGGTTATGATTCAAGCGCCGCAGACTCTTTCTGTTCTTACTGAGTTCTTTTTAAAACCAAGATTCAATAGATTTCTTGAATATATGATGTTTCTTCTCTGCCCTATACCCTTAGAACAATTTCGAGAGATGTTAGATGGTTGTTATCGGTTTTAACTATTTTCACCATTTCCTGTTGTTTTGCTGAGAAAGGGGCCCATGGGATTTCTCACACCACCATTCTAGAACTGGAATTCAAGACAGGTCATTTTTAACCTTTCTTCAGACCACAGCAGTGAGGAAAATAGAGGACCCTGTATCTGTCAGGGTCCTTCAAAATGTAAGTGATGGAGTTGTTTTTGCTCAGTCACCAAGCTGTGTCCGACTCTTTGTGACCCTGTGGACTGCAGCGTGCCAGGCTTCCCTGTCCCTCACCACCTGCCAGAGTTTGCCTACATTCATGTCCGTTGAGTTGGTGATGCCATCCATTCATCTCATCCTCTGTCGTCCCCTTCTCCTGCCCTCAGTCTTTCCTAGAATTAAGGTCTTCTCCAATGAGTCGGCTGTTTGCATCAGGTGGCCAGAGTATTGGGGCTTCAGCACAAGTCCTTCCAATGAGTATTCGGGGTTGATTTCCCTTAAGATTGACTGGTTTGATCTGCTTGCAGTCCAAGGGACTCTCAAGAGTCTTCTCTAGCACCACAGTTGGAAAGCATCAATTCTCGTGTGCTCTGCATTCTTTACGGTCCAGCTCTCACATCTGTAGTATGGAGACACAAATCTAACTAAGGTAAAAAAGGAAATACTGGCACACGTGAATGAGACGGTGTGCACAGCTGACCCAAAGAAGCTGCCAAGGCTCTGCCGCTCCCTCTCTTTCCTGACCTGGCTATCTTCTGCCCAGATATCTCCTTAGGTTGGCTCTGTGCTTAAGCAGCCCCAAGCTGACCCAGGAAGGGAATGTTTCTTTTTCCCAGTGTCCAGACCTCATGGAGGGCCACTGATTAGCCTCACTGCAGTCACAGGTCCACCCTCTGGACCAGTCACTGTGGTGACGGGATTGAGGTACCAGGTGTGAGTTATATGCCTCCCCTGAGCCAGCTGGCAGCAGGGTGGGCTTGATTTACACACAAAGAGTCCTGAGGGCTGCTGGCTTGAAAAATTAACAAATAGCTTTTAATTGCCCTTTTAAAAAATGCATAGAGATAGGCACACACACTATTTTCTGTATAGTTAGTTTTCACCCACTGTAAATCTCTTCCACATACTGAGAACTTGAAAATAAGCGTCATGAGAGTTACAGCTCCTGTAACTTCATTTTTCATGCATAAATGATGGGTCACTCCCTGAAACACTGAAGCACATTCAAATTGCACAAGTGAAAGAAAGGGCAAACTTGAATCCCAGCCCCAAACAAACTTCTCCGAGGGGCTACCATTATTTGACTTTAATAAACTGAAAATTACAGAATGGCCTTTGACACGGCTATTTGCATGTCATTTTGGACATCAGGTTGATTTGAGTGTTTTGATGGCCCTGAGACTGAAAACTCTGACTCATGAAAGTAGAGTAACAGACCGACCCGGCCTGGCCCTGCTGGAGGAGAGGGTGCCTGGCTGGACCGATTTGCTGTGGCCTCACTTTCCATGGGTGTGAGGTCATCTCTGGCAGGCAAGCTTCACGGAGGCTGCCCAGAGTTCAAGCACTGGCTGCTGGTCAGGGTCTCAGAGGAGGGCTTCCTGGGTCAAGGACGTGTCTGCACTGTCCTGAGGAGTTTGACATGGTGATGAGGCTCGCTGCTCAGCCCAGCCTGCAGCAGCCTGGCCTCTGGCTCTGGAGGGTGCGCCCCTCTTTTTCTGTCACACTTCAGTTTCTTCTTGGCCAAAGGACATCATTGTTTTCCAGCAGCTCCCACAATGGGCCTGGGTTTACCTCACCCATACAGCTAAGCTCATCTGTCAGCAAAACCAAGACTCAAGCTAAGTTGTCCCATCCAGTCCTCCTGAGAGCTGGGTTTGTTTCTCATTGACAGAGCCTGAGAGCGCCTCCCAACTTGGGCTGAGTGCATCAGAGAGGTCCTCTGGGAGGTCCCTCAAGTACTGCCAGAAGTTCCACTTCCCTTTCTGGACAAAATTCCCCGGAAGAGATGGGATGTGAACTCAAACTTTGAGACTGTTAATAGTGACCAAGAGCTGTGCCAGTGCCTCTCAAAGCAGGGCCTGCCGGGCGGAGGGCAGCAAGGCACAGGGAGCTGGAGCTTCTGCCTCCCAGCGCAGCAAGCCTGCGCCCTGACACATTGCTGGGGCTCATCTGACAGAGGGCCCAGTTCCCCAGAACTTCCCACCAGTTTGATGGCAGCAGTAGGTTTCAGGGTTTCTAGGAGGACTCACGACCTTGGCTTTCCTTTGATGACACCTGTGGTCATGCCCCAGACTTTGTTTCACCAGTGACCTTGGTATATGTTTTGGCGTCAAGTTTTCTGCACCGTACCTTCTGCTTTTGTAGGCTCTAACAAACCTTCAGCCCAGCTAGGACCTCCAGCCCATCCATGCTGTTGCCTTGTCCGTGTCTGTTTCCATCCCTTAAACTACTTCCTTTTCTGAAATTTCTTAAGTAATGTTCACTCATTATGATCACGGCTGCTTTGCCGGCATCCTGGTAGAATAAGTTCGTAAGTACTTCAGACCCTGGGGGTGGGGGCCCAGAATGGAGCATCAGGAAGATGCTCAGCCACATGGGTGGTCTCTTTCACAGTGAGCATCACAAGATCCAGTGGGTCTTTAGGCTGCCAGCAATCACACTCCCTGGTCCATTCAGTCTCCCCTCCCCAGGCGCCTTTTCCTATCATTTCTCTCCAACGTCATCTCCCCACTCTGCACCTCTGATCACTCCCCTCCGCTGCTGGCTGTTGACACTCTTTTGGTTCTCTTTACAGCAGAACTTCCCCATGAGGAGCCATTGTCCTCAGTCCCGCTCCTCCATTCCCTCTTAGCCCTACTTGGCCAGGCCTTTGTCCCCCTTACTCTCCTCCTGGAGGTCACTGATGACTTCCCTGATGCAAAATGCCAGCCCTAGTTCTCCTTGGTACCTGGTCCCTCCGACCCTTGCTGTGGCCTACAGGACACTGCACTCCCCTGGGCTCCAGCTACCTCACTGGTCTCTACTGATGCTCTCTCTTTTCTTTTCACTCTAAATGTTGGTGAGCCTCTGGGCCCCCTCTTTGGAGTTCTTCTTGTCACCCTCAACATGTCTTCCTTGGTGATCTCATTCACCTTACTGCTTTGCATACCTTCTAAATGTGGTTAGCTCCTGGATTTGTATCTCTAGCCCAGTCCTCTCTCCCGCACCCCAGACTCATTCCCAACTGCCTCCTTGATCTTTGAGTGCTTAATAGAAATATTGAACTTGACACACCCCAAACCAAGCCCCAGAATTACCCACACCGCTGCGCACGGAGTCCCATCTCTGTGGACGGTGAATCCTCCTCCCATCTGCACGGCTGAAGGTTTCCAGTCTCCGCTCACTCACCGTTTCCTTTCACACCCACTGTGTGTGTGTATTCAATTACTGAGTCATGTCTGCCTGGCTCTTTGTGACCCCATAGACTGTAGCACACCAGGCTCCTCTGTCCGTGGGATTTTCTTGGCAAGAATGCTGGAGTGGGTTGCCGTTTCCCTTTCCAGGGGATCTTCCTGACCCAGGGATCCAACCTGTGTTTCCTTTGCTGTCAGGCAGGTTTTTTACTACTGAGCCACCTGGGAGGCCACCCCTGGATAGTCTATCAGGAAATCTTTTGGCTTCACCTTCAAAGTCCGCACAGAACCGGCCCATATCTAACCACCTCCTCTGGGCCCGCCTTGGGCTGGGCCACTCTCCTCTGCCTGGATCACTTCAGCAGTTCCCTCACAAGTCTCCTTGCATTACCCCAGCCAGCTGCCCGCCACCCCCTCCCAAGTCGAGCCCTAGTGCAGCAGCATTTTTTCTCTGATGGCTTTATTGAGATATCATTCACATACCATACAATTCACCTAAGTAAAAAGTGAAAGTGAAGTCACTCAGTCGTGTCCGACTCTTTGTGACCCCACGGACTGTAGCCTACCAGGCTTCTCCATCCGTGGGATTTTCCAGGCAAGAATACTGGAGTGGGTTGCCATTTCCTTCTCCAGGGGATCTTCCTGACCCAGGGATCAAACCCTGATCTCCCACATTGTAGGCAGATGCTTTTACCGTCTGAGCCACCAGGGAAGTCCACGATTCACCTATGTGGTGTACAATTCAGTAACTCAGTGTATTCTCAGAGCTGTGCAACCTAGGACATTTTTATCACTCGCAGAAGACCCCCTCTCTTTAGGTGTCTTCCACCCTCCCATCTTCTCACCCCTACTGCTACTGCTGCTGCTAAGTCACTTCAGTCATGTCCGACTCTGTGCGACCCCATAGATGGCAGCCCGCCAGGCTCCCCCGTCCCTGGGATTCTCCAGGCAAGAACACTGGAGTGGGTTGCCATTTCCTTCTCCAATGCATGAAAGTGAAAAGTGAAAGTGAAGTCGCTCAGTCGTGTCTGACTCTTTGCGACCCCATGGACTGCAGCCCACCAGGCTCCTCCGTCCATGGGATTTTCCAGGCAAGAGTACTGGAGTGGGGTGCCGCTGCCTTCTCCTCCTCGCACCCGCAGGCAACCTCTAGTCACCTTCTTGTCTCTATGGATTTGCCCTCTGTAGGCATTCCGTGTAAATGGTGTCCTACGCCACACTGTCCCCTGTTGGGACTCTCTGATGCTTTCAGTTGGATCACATCTGTCTTCTGCCTGAACCCTCCCGGTAGCTCCCACTTGATTGGACGTAGGAGGCATGGTCTCCACCATCCCCCAGACCTTGGCGATCTGGCCCTCTGCCTCCTTATCCTGTCTTCCCTCTGGCCTCTCTGCTTTACCTGGATGCTCTTTCCTCAGATGTTCCTCTGACCCCCTCCATCTCCTCATTCAGCTCGTTGCCCACGTGTCTTCATTAGGTGACTGTTACCTTGATCACTTGAATATTCTGTAACCTACCTACCCCTGCCCCTACCATCACAGGCCTGGTACTCCCAGCCCCTCTGTTCTCCATTTTATTTCTCTCCTGGGCAGCTCTTCACCTCGCTGGAGTCAAGCCAGCCATGGGCAGAAGGCTGGGCAGAATGCAGGGCCTGGTGACACCTGGAAGCTAGAGAGTGGCGGGGGGCTTCACGGTTGAGCACTGTTTCAGGGGCAGAGGCTTTTCCTGTTAGGTCAGTGCAGCTGGAACAGGAGGACAGCTGGAATCAGGACTCAGGCTGGTGGGCACAATGGTGACAAGAGGTAGGGCTGAAGTCAAAAGAAGTCTGAGAAGGGGCTGGACCAGATGGGGGGCAACCTGTGCCGTGGTATGTGGGGAGGACTGTCGGAGAAAGTGCAGAAAGATCTACTCTAGGATTTACTGGGGACGACTGTTGATTGGAACCACTGAGAGCTCTGCTTGAGACTAACATGGTCCATGGAAGGTGTCCGGAAATAGAGAAGACCAAGTTGGTTGGCCTGGCACCTAAGCCCTTTCAGTGGCCCTGTCTGGACTCCTGGGGTAAGGATGAGAAGAAGGCCCTCTCCTCCATCACCTAGAAGTCTTGGCAACCCCGACCTCTACCATCTGAGACAAAGGGCAGGAGAGTTTCTTTAAGGCCTCTGAGCTGATCCTCTTTGGTGTGCATCTGGTTTGCACTTGGTCTTGGCCTGTCCCGGTTGGCGGGACGTGGACACACACAGAGATGGGTGCTTGGTTCCACAGGCATGAGGGACATCTCTGTTTCATACACCTTGGGCATGTCATGGTGTCAAGCGACATGAGGGGGGGCTCCTTTTCTCGCTCTTTGTTTATTTCTTCACTCTGTCGTGACCCACTCCAGTATTCTTGCCTGGAGAACCCCTTGGACAGAAGAGCCTGGTGCGCTACCGTCCACAGGCTCTGGAGCCTGATGGGCAGAGAGTCGGACACGGCTAAAGCCACTTAGCGTCCACGCATGCATTTTCTCATGCATGTCTTCGCTGATATCTTCCTCTTGGGTAGTGCTGAAGACCCCGTGGTGAATCCAACACACAGGTTTACGTGGGGAGCGTGTGAATTTAATAACTCTGAGTGATCAGTCTTTTAACAGAAGAAAGTGCAGGGGGCTATGAAAGTCTAGAAAGGGTAGTGACTTTCTCTGTTTTCAGGGGTGATGAACTGGGCATGGAGCTGAGTTTTAACGACTGAATAGGAGTCTGCCAGAAAGGGCAGGGATGGACATTCCGGGCAGAGCGAGCAGTGCTTTCTAGGGCCCTGGGTTATAAATGCATTGCAGGGTCCTCAGCTGGTGTACCAGGCAGGAGACTGGCATAATTGGGACAGGGTGGTGGGGCTGGCATGGCGTCAGGCCTGTCAGCAGTCTCTGGCCAGTGAGGCTCCCACTTCTGGGGGTTCTGGGTTGCCCGGGAACCACTGCAGGTCATACGGCAGATGTGGGGAGGTCTGTGAGGAGGCTGCTGCCAACTGGGTGGAGGTAATGAGGGGTGACCTCACCCCTTGCAGGGCGAAAGGCACAGATTTCAAGGAACAGAAGGGGAAAGTGCCAGGGATTCAATGGTGTCTTGGATATGGAAGGGAGATGGGTGACCAGTGGCATCTACCAGGATTGGGGTAGGAAAGCTCGCCTGGGGTTGGTTGATGTGGAGGTGCTTGGGGGCAGCTGCGGGCAGCTGGTGGCAGGTCTGGAGCCCTCAGGCAGGCCGCAGCTGGGCAGGCACCTTCAACCCTCACGTGATCCTGGGGGTGGAGGCAGCAGGCACGGAGGGAAGGGAGAGGGGAGTGTGTGTGAAGCTTAGAGAATGTGCAGGCCTCTGTGGTGACGAGACCTAGGTGTGTGGGGCCAGAGTCTGTGGGCTCAGCTTCACTCTGCTCTCTGAGCTTAGCTTGCAGGGCTGGCGGGCTTCACTTAGGACTTCCCTTCAGGGAGAGCGGAGGCTGCAGGGTCAGAATTCCCTCTAGACCAGGGGTTAAGCCCCGAGATGCATGAGCCTGCTGTGAGTGCCTGGGTAGCAAGGAGGGTCCCTGGTGGCAGGCAGCATGAATAGAGTCCAAGTGCCTTAGAAAGTCAACACACCCACAGAGTCAGAGGAGAGGGAGGGAGCCAGGTTGTGGAAGGACTTGGGAGCCAGGCACCTCAGGTCTGGGCTGCAGGAGGGGCTGGACAGCCATGAGCCCTTTTTGGTGAGCCCATGGCTTTTTGTCTCTGGACCACCTGGCTCAGGAGGGCGTCCAGAGGAAGGCTGTGTGCAAAAAGGGGGACCAGTGTGATTCCTGGGAACACAGTTGGGGTGCTGATCCAGGAAAGGGGAGATGCTGATCCGTCCCCCAAAGCTTGGGGTCTGGTCCTTGGTACCTGCTAAGCACCCAGGCGTCTCCAGGTGAGAAAGGGCACGTGTGTGCAGAAGTGTGGGTCCATGCACAGAGTACATGGCCATGGGCTTGGATGTGTGACAGGCCTGATAAGGCAGTCATGTGTGGGTGTGAGAGCTGGACTGTGAAAAAGCTGAGTGCTGAAGAATTGATGCTTTCGAACTGTGGTGTTGGAGAAGACTCTTGAGAGTCCCTTGGACTGGAAGGAGATCACACCAGTCATGTATGGATGTGAAAGCTGGACTGTAAAAAAGCTGAGTGCTGAAGAATTGAAGCTTTTGAACTGTGGTGTTGGAGAAGACTCTTGAGAGTCCCTTGGACGGGAAGGAGATCAAACCAGTCCATCCTAAAGGAAATCAGTCGTGAATATTCATTGGAAGGACTGATGCTGAAGCTGAAACTCCAATACTTTGGCCACCTGATGTGAAGAACTGACTCACTGGAAAAGACTCTGAAGCTGGGGAAGATTGAAGACAGGAGGAGAAGGGGACAACAGAGGATGAGATGGTTGGATGGCATCACCGACTCGATGGGCATGAGTTTGAGCAAGCTCCAGGAGTTGGTGATGGACAGAGAAGCCTGGCATGTCCATGGGGGTCACAAAGAGTTGGACAGGATTGAGTGACTGAACTGAACTGTACCAGGTGCAAACACATTGCCAGGTGCTGGTGCCAGTCAATTCCATGGCCTCCAACAAGCAGGAGTTCCAGAGAAGGGAGCCCAGGTCTTCCCCTTCAGACCCCACCCTCTCTGTGCACCTGTATGCACAGCCTCCTGGCATAATGTCACAGGTGTATATTTGATGTATATTTGAGGCCAGATTTCCCTCTGGTCTCTGCAGGAGCAGGCCCTGGACAGATCACTGTATACGTGAATAATGGCCTCAAGACCTGCACATGCTTGTCACACTGAGCCCAGGGGAGCATTTTCGGGTCCATGATTCATGAGTACTTGGTAGAGCGCTTGTAATGCCCGCTGCCCCAGAGAGGGACAGGCCATACCTTCAGGCCTCTCCACCCACCCGCCTTGCCAGTGAGCCAGCCCTGCCTGCTGCCTGAACCTCCTCTTGCTAAACCTTTTAATCCTGCAATGCATTTCCGCTGACAGGCCAGCCCATCGACCAGGACTCTCAGGGACTTGATTACAATGTTTTCTAACAAAGTCAAAAGCGAATTTCCACAAGAGGTTTATAGTTAAGTAATTATGGTGCTTGGTGTATGTATGCCAAGGCATAGGAATGTGTGGGGCAGGGATGTCAGAAAAGGTTAAAAACTTAAATGAGGGAGAGGGAAGGTGAGCATTAGTGAGAGAGCCCAGCAGGCAGGCAGGGGCTCCCAGCAGCCTGGAGAAGGATGAAACGGGGAAATTGTAGAGACGAGCCATTTCATGCTTAATTACAATTTCCATAAGGTACTTATAAAGTGATGATGTGCATTGAACTTGGACAATTAATGTAATTAAACATTCATGGTGCCTGCGGCCCATTTCCTGCCTGGGGATGTCTTTGGAAGCAGAAGTGATTCTTCTTCGAGGTGATTTCAAGAGCAGCCTGGGATGGGGCACTTTCTGGAGGGCTGGACCTTGGGTGATGCTCCCCTGAGCTCTGCTTGGGGCAGGACCCCTCAGAAGAACTTTTTAGCAGCAGTTGGAGGCCTGGAGCACGCTGGATACCTCTTAGCCAGAGGGCAGAGGGGAGAAACAGGGGTCTGGTGTTGTGACCAATTCTCATATTTTACTCAGTTCCAAGCCACTGGACTCTGCCTCTACGGCTGTCAGAGTCCCAGCTGGCCCAGTGGTAAAGAATATGCCTGCCAACGTGGGAGACTCAGGAGACGCGAGTTCAGTCCCTGGGTCAGGAAGATCCCCTGAAGGAGGAAATGGCAACCCACTGCAGTATTCTTGCCTGGGCAGTTTCACGGACAGAGGAGCCTGGGGGTCGCAAAGAGCGTGCACACTACTCCCCACCTATGGCTGTCACCTTCTTTCTCTCAATCCTCTGACCAGCGGCCTTCTCAGCTCCCTCGCTTTCTCTGAGCCTCAGCTGTTTCATGTGCATTGAACATGCTCTATGGGCTGTGGCCAAAATCATTGTGCCTGTTTTTTCAGATGGGGAAACCGAGGCCAGAGAGCGAGTGGTGTGGCCGCGTCTCACAGCCGGGAGGGGGCTTTGCTGGGGGCCAGAACCCAGGATGCCTCTCAGGTGTGGGCAGGAAGCACAGGGTCTTGTTGGCCAGGCAGAGCTTGTATGGGAGACAGTGCTCACTGCTAAGACTTCCCTCCAGACTCTGAGAGCCAGTGATCACCTTGGAAGTGGCACAAGTTGAGTGGTTTTAGATGTTGAACCAGGCCGTAGGTGTGAAGGCACTGCCTCCGGGGTCTGCCGTGGATGCTCAGGATCAGCCTGGCAGAGTGGTGAAACATCACCTGGGTTTGGTTGGGATCCTGCTGGTGCCAAGGGCTTGGCTGGCAGACCTAGACATGTCTGGTTGGCCCCTCAGCCGTGGGCACACTTGCTGCTCTGAGAGACCTCAGACAGCCGGATGCAAGGAAGGGCTGGGCTGAGAGCTGGGACCTGGGGCAGAGGCTCCTCGCACCTCCCACCCGGGCTGGCTGGGTACTGAGGCAGGTGAAGGGGCCCTGCTGGAGGCATGTGCTATGGTGAGGTGGCTTCCATCTGCTCGCCTGGTTGGAGAGGACAGGACAACCAGCTGCCCAGACAGGATTCTGGGGAGTGGGCAAGAGTCTCTGTCTGCCGGTTTGCAGTCACTTTGACGTCCTTCCCCTAGCGTGTCCTGGAAGGCAGACCTCACGGCTGACATATACTCCACCCCGGCCCTTCCTCTGTAGCCAGACCCCTCATCCTCGAGCGCCTAGTGGATATCTGTCTTTGGAATTTGTATTGCTGATCCTGCTCACAGCGCCTGTTATCTCGCTGTATCTTGCTGTGCACACTGTTCACGGTAGTCAAGGCACCAGCTAAGAGGCTGGAAGAAGATGCGGGGAGCCGTAGGAGCTGCAGATGCCTGCATTCTCTCCCGGCTGGTGCAGCAGCCGTCGCAGCAGACATGGCATGACATGACCACACACAACCTGGCTTTTCCAGGTGAAGCTCACACAGGCATCCCACACAAAGTGCCCAGGGACCAAGCGAGTGCCCCATGACACACGTGTCTCCAAGTGACCTCACTCGTTATACGGTCATTATTTACAAAACATGGGGCGAGAGAGCGGGACCGCACAGTCTCGGCTAATTTGCTCTCTCCCCACGCTCCACCCCTTCTGGTCTCTCGCCTCATATTCTGTGCCCAGTCCATCTTCTGAATATTTCCCGAGTAATGCTGACCCTTGGACTTATATCCCGCAACAGCATTAGCTACAACAAGTCCCATCCCCTGCTGCTGCTGCTGCTAAGTTGCTTCAGTTGTGTCTGACTCTGTGTGACCCCATAGACGGCAGCCCACCAGCTTCCCCCGTCCCTGGGACTCTCCAGGCAAGAACGCTGGAGTGGGTTGCCATATCCTTCTCCAATGCATGAAAGTGAAAAGTGAAAGTAAAGTCGCTCAGTCATGTCTGACTCGTAGCGACCCCATGAACTGCAACCTACCAGGCTCCTCCATCCATGGGATTTTCCAGGCAAGAGTACTGGAGTGGGGAGTTACATCCCCCTTACATAGCAAAACCCAATGCCAGCTATCGCCTGGAACTCGCGCTGTAGTCCTTGCCCTCACAGGGCCAGAAAAGCCACCTACCACATATGGAGTGCCTTTATCTTCCACGGCCAAGTCCAATCTGCTTCTGTCCATGTGAGATTGCAGGAAAGCCTCCACAGGGACAACTCTGCCTCTGTGGAGTTTTTATATTAAAGACCCACAAAATCTGCCATAGGCACCAGGCCCACCCCTTCAAGGAGGGGATCTCTGTGGTGTTCACAGCCCACCCACATGATTCCAAATGCTTTCACACTGTTCTAAATCGGCAAGGAGATCAGAGGTTACTAGCACATCTTAGAACACAGCCTTGACAGTACACTGTTCTACTAAACCTACATCACAGGACACTGTTCTAAATCCCAAACACGGCTTAAATCTTTATAGTCTAAATCTACCTCACTGGGCCGCCGTGGCCATCAGTGTCTGCACTAGGCCTGGGAAGCTGCTTGCTGTGAACAAGGCTGCATTCAGCACCAGGGTCGACCTGGGCCATCACTCTCTGTACATTCGCTGCTGCTGCTGCTGCTGCTGCTGCTGAGTCGCTTCAGTCGTGTCCGACTCTGTGCGACCCCGTAGACGGCAGCCCACCAGGCTCCCCCGTCCCTGGGATTCTCCAGGCAAGAACACTGGAGCTGGTTGCCATTTCCTTCTCCAATGCGTGAAAGTGAAAAGTGAAAGTGAAGTCGCTCAGTTGTGTCCGACTCTTAGCGACCCCATGGACTGCGGCCCACCAGGCTCCTCCGTCCATGGGATTTTCCAGGCAAGAGTACTGGAGTAGGGTGCTGTGCCCGGCAAATTGCAAGTGCTACGTGGGGCCTCCAGTCCTTGCTTGGGTTCTTCAGATTGGCACCTTTTTCTGAGCCCTACTCAGAGTGGAAAAGGGCATCCTCTGAAGGAGCATCCTGGGCGCCATGTGGTCATTGCACTGCCCGTATCTCTTGCTGTGGGGGCCTCCCAAACTTGGGAAACTGCTGCTGCGGTCTCAATGCCTCCATAGCTCTAGGAGCAGAGCCATGGGCTGTCTGTTGACTTTATTTCTGTCAACTCCTGATGCCAGGAAATCAGCCTGCACGTGCATTCTTGTCACCAGGATGGGGCCTTCACCAGCTCCGGTGCCCTTCAGGGTCTTCACCCTTCTAATGCCCTGTGCCTCCACCATCCCTCTATTTCTCCCAAGCTAGCCACCATCGAGGTCACCCCACACAGGGTACAAGAATGGACAGGGATCCAAAAGAGGTGGATGGGATATTCAAAAATGCTCCGGTAAAGTGCTCATCGTCTGGGCCTTGGTTGTTTGGGTTGAACACTGACTGCTCGTGCCCAGTTTTCTCGCCGCTCGGTCAGCTTGGCATAGGTCTATCATTTGCTCGCGGTATCTGGGCACTCTCCTGTGTCTGAGCGCGCACTGCAGATGGCAGTGTCAATCCATTACATCAGGGTGTGCGTTGGTTACGTGTTCCTTCCATGAGCTGCCTAGAGTTCTGGAACCTTTGTCTCAACGAGGGCTGAATGGTTACAGATGCCAGCCATTCTATTTTGTCCCCAACACATATGATACTGTCCACCTCTGTGTCCCAGAGTCACTAGAGCCACGCTTCCAAGGGTTCCCCTTGGCTTTTGCTGAAATTGCATACCCAAGTCGACCAACTCCACCCGAGGGTATGGTAGATACGTCGTGAACTCAGTCACATCGGGGGCCCCTTGAGGATACCTCCCTGGTCTCTAGACTGCTTATGCTTTACTTTCTGCTGCGCAACAGCCTCGCTGCCAAACAGGGACCCTCAGTCTCGTAACATTCGTCATCACCGTCACTTACCGCCTCGCTGTCAGAGATGCTGGGCTCTTCAGTGGCCCGGGGTTCTTGCTCTAATGCCAATATATGTTGCTCTAGTCCTTCTGAGCATCTCTGCACACTGCACACCGGCACAGCATCGAACGTTATCCATATTTATCTTCAGGGCAGTCAGGAAAATCCACCCCACAGAGCCAGGGGCCGTCTGTGCAGCCTTGTTTTGCAAACGGGAACTCACCGCCTGTAACGCCTTTTCAGAGCTATCCGGTGAACCGTCCACCGCCTCCCAGTCTTCCACCGGAGCCCACACCAACAGGATCACAAGCACAGAGTACCACATGCTGTATGTGGCCACTGGCTTCCTCCATCCAGCAGAGCCTCAGGCTCCTTTACTCGCTGGGTATTCTGCTGACTGCTCTTCTGTGCAGCCTCAGACTCCTCTCCCTGCTGAGTGTCCTGCTGACCGTGCCAGCTGTATTGCTGATGCTGCTCAGTGCCCCAGTTGTCTCACTGTATCTCACCGTGCACACTGTTGGCTGAACCCATGGTAGTCAAGGCTCTAGCTCAGAGGCTGAAAGAAAACGTGCGGAGCTGTAGGATCTGCAGATGCGTTTAACTCCCTCCTGGCTGGCACAGCAGCCGTATCCACAGACATAACATAACACAACATAACCACACACAACCCTTCAGGCCTTTTCCAGGTGACGTTTATACAGGCGTCCCACACAAAGGAACCCATGAAAGCAAGTGCCTGGTGATGCGCAGGAGTTCCGCTCTAAGCGCTCTCAGCTGTTACATGCCCGTGTATTCACAAAACACAGGGCAAGAGAGTCTGACCGTGCCGTCTCAGCCGATTTGCTCTCTCCCTACAGGGTTCCTGCAGGAGCCTCAGGCCCAGCATAGCATGCCGCAGCTGGGCTCCCTCTTCCACGTGGATCCTCCCAAGGCCTCCCCTGCAGCAAAGGGCCTCCAGGGTAGCAGGGTGCCCAGTCCCGACCCTCGCGCTCCCTGCGCACGGCACAGCGGCAACACCGCCTCTCAGCTGGTGTGCTTGTCCACAGGCTGCGCCTGCCCGCTGCCGCTCTCCATCTCCTTACGGAGGCTGCCATGCCTCTCGGCATGTCCTCCAGGGGAGGCCCAGCTCCTGCACACAGTGTGGCCTTGCTGATGGCCTCTACACTTCTGAGCGCCTTCCTTCCTGGCTTCACCCCCTCCTTGTCCTCCCGTGCCCCTCCCTGCTCATGGCTTCCCTCGCTCACCACACAGGGATATATTTCTACCAACATGGGCCCCCAGATCCACACATTTCAAATTTGGCAATCTGAGCAGGTGTTTATTTCTTTCATCAAGGGTGAGGTTGGACATCTTTTTATATAGTTAAAAGCTGCTTGATGTTCCCTTCCAAGAACTGTCCATTTATACCACTTGCCCATTTTCCTTTTGGATTGCTGGGATGCTTCTTGTTGACTTGAAAGAGCACTTTACTTTTTTAAAAAGAAAATTGTTTTTAATTGAAGGATAATTGCTTTACAAGATTATGTTGGTCTCTGCCATACATCAGCATACATCAGCCATAGGTATACCTATGTCCCCTCTCTCTTGAACCTCCCTTCTGCCTCCCTTCCCATCCCATCCTTCTAGATGGTCACAGAGCCCCCATCTGGGTTCCCTGAGTCATTCAGCAAATTCCCACTGGCTTACATATGTTAGTGTCTACGTTTCTGCGCCACTCTTTCCATTCACCGCACCCTCTCCTTCCCCCCTCCCTGTCCATAGGTCTGTTCTCTACGTCTGCATCTCCACTGCTGCCCTGAAAATAGGTTCCATCTTTTAGATTCCATGTATATGCGATATTCGTTTTTCTGACTTATTTCACTCTGTATAATAGGTTCTAGGTTCAGCCATCTCATTAGCACTGACTCAAACGCCTTCCTTTTTATGGCTGAGTAATATTCCACTGTATATATGTACCACAGCGTCTTTATCTGTTCATCTGTGGGTGGACTTCTAGGTTGCTTCCACATCCTCAGTTCACTTCAGTCGTTCAGTCGTGTCCGACTCTTTGAGACCCCATGAATCGCAGCATGCCAAACCTCCCTGTCCATCACCAGCTCCCAGAGTTTACTCAGACTCACGTCCATCGAGTCAGTGACGCCATCCAGCCATCTTATCCTCTGTTGTCCCCTTCTCCTCCTGCCCCCAATCCCTCCCAGCATCAGAGTCTTTTCCAATGAGTCAACTCTTCGCATGAGGTGGCCAAAGTACTGGAGTTTCAGCTTTAGCATCATTGCTTCCAAAGAAATCCCAGGTCTGATCTCCTTTAAGAGGGACTGATTGGATCTCCTTGCAGTCCAAGGGACTCTCAAGAGTCTTCTCCAACACCACAGTTCAAAAGCATCAATTCTTCAGCGCTCAGCCCTCTTCACAGTCCAGTCCTAGCTATGGCAAATAGAAGAGCACTTTACTTTTTTAAGAACATCAAGCCACTGTGTGTAGCGAGTGTGATCTTGGGTGATTCCTTGGCTGTGTGTGGGAATGAGCCAAGACCCTGAAAGAGGAAGAGCCTGGGAGACGCTGAGTGTGTGTTGCAGTGTGGATAACCAGCGGGCATCTACTGAGTCCTTGTGTGAAGATTCCATAACGGATCACAGCCACCAGGACCTGGCTTGAAGGAGAAAGGGACTTTTGTATACAGTGGGTGTGAGTTTGGCCCAGGAAGTTTCAGTCACTGTGAGGTTTCAGACAGTACACTTGGTCTGGCTTGTTGTGGTCCTGATCACAGGCTTCCCTGCCAGGAGGAGCCTCTAGGAAATGTTCATGCCGAGTGGGGCTGAGGCCTCAGACTGACTTGGGAGCCCAGCTTTGATTTGATTCATCAGGCAGTGCAAAGCTCACACTGATTTTAATTGCCTTCTGATATCCACAGAACATTCTTTGGCATTGCCTTTCTTTGGGATTGGAATGAAAACTGACCTTTTCCAGTCCTGAGGCCACTGCTGAGTTTTCCAAATTTGTTGGCATATTGAGTGCAGCACTTTCACAGCATCGTCTTTCAGGATTTGAAATAGCTCAACCGGAATGCCATCACCTCCATTAGCTTTGTTTGTAGTGATGGTTCCTAAGGCCCACTGGACTTTGCATTCCAGGATGTCTGGCTCTAGGTGAGTGATCACACCACTGTGGTTATCTGGATCATGAAGATCTTTTTTGTACAGTTCTTCTGTGTATTCTTGCCACCTCTTCTTAATATCTTCTGCTTCTGTTAGGTCCATACCATTTCTGTCCTTTATCGAGCCCATCTTTGCATGAAATGTTCCCTTGGTAGCTCTAATTTTCTTGAAGAGATCTCTAGTCTTTCCCATTCTGTTGTTTTCCCCTATTTCTTTTCATTGATCACTGAGGAAGGCTTTCTTATCTTTCCTTATATAATTCTTTGGAACTCTGCATTCAAATGGGTAGATGTTTCCTTTTCTCCTTTGCCTTTAGCTTCTCTTCTTTTTTCAGCTATTTGTAAGGCCTCCTCAGACAACCATTTTGGCTTTTTGCATTTCTTTTTCTTGGGGATGGTCTTGATCCCTGCCTCGTATACAATGTCGCAAACCTCTGTCCATAGTTCTTCAGGCACTCTGTCTATCAGATCTAATCCCTTGAATCTATTTGTCACTTCCACTGTATAATCATAAGGGAGTTGATTTAGAACATACCTGAGCTTTCCCTACTTTCTTCAATTTAAGTCTGAATTTGGCAATAAGGAGTTCATGATCTGAGCCACAGTCAGCTCGTGGTCTTGTTTTTGCTGACTGTATAGAGCTTCTCCATCTTTGGCTGCAAAGAATATAATCAATCTGATTTTGGTATTGACCATCTGGTGATGTCCATGTGTAGAGTCTTCTCTTGGGTTGTCGGAAGAGGGTGTTTGCTATGACCAGTATGTTCGCTTGACAAAACTCTGTTGGTCCTTGCCCTGCTTCATTTTGTACTCCAAGGCCAAATTTGCCTGTTACTCCAGGTATCTCTTGACTTCCTACTTTTGCATTCCAGTCCCCTATAATGAAAAGGACATCTTTTTTGGGTGTTAGTTCTAGAAGGTCTTGTAGGTCTTCATAGAACCATTCAACTTCAGCTTCTTCAGCGTTACTGGTCAGGGCATAGACTTGGAAGGATTACTGTGATATTGAGTGGTTTGCCTTGGAAACAAACAGAGATCAGATTGCCAACATCCGTTGGATCATCAAAAAAGCAAGAGAGCTCCAAAAAAAAAAAAAAAAATCTACTTCTGCTTTATTGACCACACCAAAGCCTTTGACTGTGTGCATCACAACAAACTGTGGAAAATTCTTCAAGAGATGGGAATACCCGACCACCTCACCTGCCTCCTGAGAACACTGTATGCAGGTCAAGAAGCAACAGTTAGAACCGAACATGAACAATGGACTGGTTCCAAACTGGTAAAAGAGTACGTCAAGGCTGTATGTTGTCACACTGCTTATTTAACTTATATGCAGAGTACATCATGTGAAATGCCAGACTTGATGAAACAAAGCTGAAATCAAGATTGCCCGGAGAAATATCAATAACCTCAGATATGCAGATAACAGCACCCTTATGGCAGAAAGCGAAGAACTAAAGAGCCTCTTATTGAAACTGAAAGAGGAGAGTGAAAATGTTAGCTTAAAAACTCAATGTTCAGAAAACTAAAATCATGGTATCTGGTCCCATCACTTCATGGGAAATAGATGGGGAAACAATGGAAACAGTGACAGACTTTTTCTTGGGCTCCAGAATCACTGCAGGTGGTGACTGCAGCCATGAAATTAAAAGACACTTGCTCCTTGGAAGGAAAGTTATGACCAACCTAGACAGCATATTAAAAAAGCAGAGACATTCCTTTACCAACAAAGCTCCATCTAGTCAAAGCTATGGTTTTTCCAGTAGTCATGTGTGAATGTGAGAGTTGGACTATAAAGAAAGCTGAGTGCCAAAGAATTGATGCTTTTGAACTGTGGTGTTGGAGAAGACTCTTGAGAGTCCCTTGGACTGCAAGGAGATCAAACCAGTCAATCCTAAAGGAAATTAGTCCTGAAAATCTATTGGAAGGAATGATGCTAAAGCTGAAACTCCTGATGTGAAGAACTGATGCGAAGATCTGACTCATTGGAAAAGACCCTGATGCTAGGAAAGATTGAAGGCGAGAAGAGAAGGGGACGACAGATGAGATGGTTGGATGGCATCACCAACTCAATGGACATGAGTTTGAGTAAGCTCTGGGAGTTGGTGATGGACAGGGAAGCCCGGTGTGCTGCAGTCCATGGCGTCGCAAAGAGTCGGACACGACTGAGTGAGCTGCTTGATCAACAGAACAGAGACTTCGCATGCAAATCCAGATTTCAGACTTCTTATGTTTATGAAAACATAAGGCCCAGTAACACAGGCCTACACACTCCTAGTCACTGCCTTCCATCATTCCATCCCTCCTCCTTCCCCCCCCAACCCCTGCTGTCCCTCGCCCAAGTCAACATTTCCACCTGGCTTCTCTTAGGAGAACAATATTTCTCAGTTAAGAGTGAAAAAAACAAAAGATAAGCCAAGAAGTCCCCCTGTTTCCAGGAAAAATGGGAGAACATATCTCTTTCTGGAAATGCAGACTATTTCTCTGTGTTCAATATGTAAACAACGTGTGTCTCGGTCAAAGAGAGAAAGGGACGTGGTAACACACCCAGCCTAGCCACCTGCCAGCCCTGCACATACTGAATCCTTGCCGCTGGCGCAGCTAGGCTCCCAGGGCTGGGAGCCGCAATGAGGGTCTCTTTGGAGTGACGCCTGCTCTGTGGCTGGGCCTGGCGATGTGTTTTCAGACAGTTCCTGCAAGGTGTTGGGATGAGCTAGCAGCTTGGCAACTGCTCTCCCAGGAGAAGAGAGAAGATCGGGAGCAACAGCACCAGCTGCACGGCCAAGCGGGCGTGAACACGCAGCCCCTAACCTCCCGGCCACACCGTGTATCACCCCCACGACGGGGAAAGCAGTAGACACGCCTGCCTTCAAGGTACTCCCCGCAACTGCTCCTTCCAAAGGAAATGCTGCTTCCCCGCCTGCAGTCCCTTAAGCTCTCTCAGCCTCAGTTTGCTCAGATGTATAATAAGAAATGCAGTTGTTTTCCATGTATCCAACAGGTGTTTTTGGCCTCCGGCTTATTGATTTATTTTTGCCAACCCTGTGAGAGGTCCAAGGGGGCCTCGGTCTTCCAGGAATTGCCCTCAGAGTGTGTGTGTTGTAGATGAGCTTGTGTGAATGTGTGTGTGTGTGTGTGTGTGAATATGGGGTAAGCATGTGATTGTGAGTGTGTGAGCTTGTGTGCACACGTGCCAATGTGTGTCAGGAACAAGAGAGAGCAAGTCAGCAAGTCTGTGAAGGTGGTGTAGCCCCAGAGGGCTGTCATGGAGGTGATTCTTCAGATGGCAGGGGTCTGGCAGATCACTGGGACTCAAATACTGGGGGAGTGAAGGAACCAATGATGGATTGAAAACACAAATTTGGGGGTCCGGGTGGATGGCATAGGGAAGGGCAGCCAGTCAGAAATTTCCCGAACAGGAGGAAGGTTGGGGCTGGACTTTCAAGGAGGAGCTGGATTTGCCAGGCAGACGGTGGTAGCTAGGTCTGGCGCTTGGGGTGTTTCTGCCCCAGGGAGCAGTGTGTGCGAGCTTTAAGGGTGGGAGAAGCCAGCAAACGGAGACTGGCAGGTGGGCCGGGGCAGGGTCATAAATGGCCTTCCCTGCCCTGCTTGGTGCTGTAGGAGATGGGAGAAGCAGGTGCCAGCAGCCCCCGTGGGTGTCTGTGTGCCAGGCTGGTGGGGTGCCCGCTGGGGCCAGGCCAGGGCACTGTGGTCCAGGAGCCAGCTTGCACAGACCCTGGTGGGGTCACATCTGCTTTTAAACCAGGAAAGGAAACCCCAAACATGTTCACGTTTGTGATGATTCTTGCGGTCTCCGCCTGCCCAGCCACTGCCCTGTCCTGGGAGCCCTTGGGGTGTCCAGGCAGCCAGGGCCCTGGTGAGTTGGCCTCGCACCATCCTCTCTGCAGAAAGGGCAGCCCTTGGTGGGCATGGAACTCAGCCTTGGAGTGCAGCCTCCGCCTCCGCACCCCAGTCTGTCAGGAAAGGCCCCTGTGAGGCTGTGCCACAGATTGAATTTACAGCGTTCAGCACTTGCTCTGATTTCTCATTTCTGCCCTTCTTCAGATGAGGCTGATCAAATTAAGGCCCGTCAACACCATCGTCTGCCAGGAGGCTTGGTGGTGTATAGGGAGCCCAGGACGTGTCCCCTCCTGGCCACAGTGGAAGCGCAGCAGCCCCAGGTCTCCAGGGAGTCCCTTGGTGACCGCAGGATGTGGCCTTTCAAGGCAAAGAGCACCACGGGAGAGGGACATGTCAGTTCATCCATACTAATCGGTGTTCCCCCAGACCCGCAGGCTTTTGAACCCACTGAGCTCACACAGGAAGGCAGCAGGGGAAAACCCAGTTTCTGCAGGCATACCTGCATACCGTTTCTGGTATAGCGGGGGGTCCACAGTGGGCTGAGCTGGGGGCCTCTCAGTCTGCACCCTGCACCAGCTGGGTCTCTTGCTGGTGGGGAATGGAAAAAGTCCAGAAAGGAAAGCTGAGCCTGCCTAGGGGGGAGGGCTGCTGTGTCCCTGGGACTTGCTGGGAAGCTGGGGGCTCAGGGTTCCCTATTCCTGGGTCAGCAGTGTTCAAGAGAGGATGCACACGAGCCCTGTGTGGAGCACTTCCCTGGGCTGACCCAAGGTGCCCCCTCCTGCAGGACAGGGTCAGACAGAGGCGCATCAGGCAGCAGGTCACCTCTCCAGTCAGAAGTCCCCGCTCCCTCAGCCTCGCCCAACCTGGGACCTTCAGAATCTTTGTCTGTCTTCCTGCTCAGTCCATGGAACGTGTTTGTTTGGGTGGTTGGTTTTGGTTTTTGTGGGTCGTGCAGTGTGTGGGATCTTAGTTCCCTGAGCAAAGATCAAACCTGTGCCCCCTGCAATGGAAGTGCGGAGTCTTAACCACTGCCAGGGAAGTCCCCAGAAAGTTTCTTTTAAATTTTTTTATATATTGATTTTTGGCTGTGCCGGGCCTCCATTGCTGCGTGCAGGCTCTTCTCTGAGTGGGGGTTACTCTCTAGTTTGCGATGTGCAAAGACCTCATTGCTGCGGCTTCTCTTGTTGCTGAGCACAGGCTCTAGGGTGAGCGGATTTCAATGGTTGTGAATCGTGGGCTCTGGGATGGGGGCTCAGTAGTTGTGGCACACGGGCTCAGTTGCCCTGCGGCGTGTGGCATCTTCCTGGACCTGGGATTTAACCCATGTCCCCTGCATTGGCAGGTGGGTTCTTAGCCACCAGACCAGCAGGAAGGTCCTCATGGCAAGGTTTTAAAGCATTAGTTCCCGCAGCGCTTGTGTTCCCCGCCAGCATGCGCTGATGAGTGGACCTCTCCATGGAAGGGCACCCCTTTCCCCCAGAACTGTGCAGGGCACCACTGAACGTGAAGGCCCTGACTATGGGCCCTGAATGTGCCTCCCTCCCACCATCCAGCACACACTCTGCTTGAGGATATCTAAAAGTTCCAGTTCAGAGCAGAACGACTATGCAAAGAGTGAGATGGGAGGGGGTGCTGAGCAGCTAAGGCTACTTTTTGCTTCCACAGAAATGCCATCCTGCCTCCCTGGGTCCTTGTTGGAGTCCCACACCTCAGGGCTTTGAGTGGATGTGGTGAGGTGGAGTGTGGGTCTTTGTGCTACAGGGTCATGGTGCGTGTGGCTCTGGGACGAGGTCTCCAGCTTAGCGAGGGCCCCCCAGCCCTTTCAGTTGCCTTTTGTCTACCAGCCCCAGTGCAGCTGGCTCTGAGGGGCACTGTCCAGGGCTCAGGTGCAGTGGGCTGGATCCTGAGTCAGATCCTGCTCCCTTTGCTCCATGAGGCAGTGGCTGGAACATGATGTTCCTGGGCTTCTCCCTCTATCCGCACAGGAGGGAGTCGAGCCCTGCTCCATGGGGCTGCTGGGAAGAGTGAATAAGAGATGTACATAAAGCCCCCATGTCACCGGTTTCATCTTCATCACCATTTCCCCGTCGTGCTGCTGATGGGGTTGTCTGGAGAATTCTCTTCTCCATCCTAGGATGCTGGCTTGGTGCTAGGACGTGGTCCTTCCTGCATTGCCATCCTGAGTCTCAGCATCAACGAGGAGGAGCCCTTTATCCTCGCCCCAGCCCTCTGTGTACTGGGCTCCGGGTGCAGCCAGGAGGCTAATCCCCCAGTCTTGTGGGTGGGGGCTTGGACAGGTGCTGAGAGTTCCTGAATCAGCCATCATGGCCTGGTACAAGGGGGCTTAGAGCAGGGCTGTGCAGCCTCCTGCACCTGCAGCATCTGTTGGCACCAGGCCCCTCTGAGAGCACTGGGACCACCATCCTGCAGTGGCCTCACCCACCCTGCAAGACATGGGGCTCAATATCTGCAGAGATGAAAGGCCCAAGAGGGGAAACAGGTTGGCAGCTGGAGAGAAATGCCTTGAACTTGGAGAATCCAAAGACTGAGTAGCTGGTTCCTAGCATGACCTAGGGCAATCACAGAGGGATGGGGGTGGTGGCAAGAGGATGGAGCTGACTCTGTTCCTAGTGGGGGGCCTGGTGGCTGCGGGTGCCATAGCCCCCGGTGGGCGGTGCAACTGAAGGGGTGGGATGGCGGGGGAGGAGGCATTCGGTCCTGGAATTCCAAGTGTGGAGGCTTGAGGGCCTTCCAGAGAGCTGGATGTCCAGATCTAGGATCTGGAACGCATATGGAGCTGCCAGCAGGGATTTCCCTGATGGTGGCACACTTGGACAAGCTGTGCCAGGGTGGAGGCTGTGAGGACCGTGGTCCCTTGACGCTGAGCCGCCAGCACCCCACGTGCCAACCTCTCACTTCCTCTACATTCACAGTGAAATCCCGGGGAATCCTCCCTTCTGTTGGGACCTGTGGGTGTCTGTGTTTTGTTCTGAAGTTCACAGTAAATATTTTCATTAAGCGATCTGCCAGGCTCTCCATTGTATCCCGCCATCTGGCTGCTGAGAGCTGGGAAGCGGCAGTGCGGAGGTAACTCAGGGCCAGTTTCCCTCCCCTCAGCTGACCGCAGTGGAGAGGGTGTTTGGTGCCCTGGAGGCTGAGGCCGGCTTTAGGGACCCGCCTGCCATGACCATGTGCGGGACCTCCCCGGGGCAGGGCCGTCAGCCCCTGGGCCCCAGGGGCCTGCTTCCTGAAGAAGCCACGTGTGCTCCTGGCCCTGGGTGGGCTTCAGAAGCCACCTGGAGCACGGTGCTTAGGGAGCAAGCGGGCGCAGAGGAGCTGAGGCCGTTCAGCCGGTGTGGGGGTGCAGAGCAGGCCCGGGGTGTTGGGGCTTCCTGTGTGGGGGCTACAGACGCAGGCCCCAGGTCCTGCTGCAAGGAGCTCCCCACCGCCCTGGGTGGCCCACGGGTTTGGGCCTCGTCTCACAGTGGCCTCGACACTTGTGCAGGCACCCTTACCTCCAAGGACTGAGATCCTTGCAAGCATCTGTGAGGAACTGAGCCAGAGCCTGGCCCCTTTCTCTCGGCCACATACCTTGAATCCACGGTGGACTTCCTCTACCCCAGATACCCTGCTGCTGCTGCTGCTGCTGCGTCGCTTCAGTCCTGTCCGACCCTGTGCGACCCCATAGACGGCAGCCCACCAGGCTCCCCCGTCCCTGGGATTCTCCAGGCAGGAACACTGGAGTGGGTTGCCGTTTCCTTCTCCAGTGAATGAAAGCGAAAGTGAAAGTGAAGTCGCTCAGGCGTGTCTGACTCTTAGCGACCCCATGGACTGCAGCCTACCAGGCTCCTCCACCCATGGGATTTTCCAGGCAAGAGTACTGGAGTGGGGTGCCATTGCCTTCTCCACAGCTACCCTGGGGTCTCTCTAAAAATAGGAGGTACAACAGAGCAGTACCATGTGATGCCAACAGCCTGATGCTGCTCTGGTTATCAAGCCAAAAGATGGTGTCTAGCTTAGGCCAATGTGTGTGTGTGTGTGGGGGGGGGGGGGGTGTTCCTGTCAGGACTCTTGTGGTTTCAAGACAGAAATCCAAATGAATGGACTCAAAGAGCTGGAGAGTCCAGGGGTATATCAGCTTCAGGTATGGCTGAAATTAGGACCTAAAGGGCGTCACCTGTTCCCTTCCTGTCCCAGCTCTGCTTCTCCTGGAAGGAGGTGGTGCCCAGCAGCCGCTGGCCCACTTTGTCTGCCTCAGCCCCGCAGCAGAGAGGAAGGAGGACATGTCTTTCCAGAGACCCTAACGGACGCTTGGCACGGGGGTTCACTGGCCTGCCTGGGCCAGGTGGCCGCTCCTGGACCTGAGGGTCCAGCAGCATTGAGGACTCCCCTTGAAGACTGGGTGGGCATGGTGGGCCATGAAAGAAAAACCAGGGAGCAGCTCCTGGAGAAAGGCTGGGTTGCCACGCAGCACAGCTGTGGGTGGCTCTGTTCACCTCCAGCGGGGCGGGGGTGCTGGGGAGGCCAGGTGGCTCATGTCCACCACAAGGAGCACCATTGGCCCGTCTCTGGAGGGCAGGCTCCAGGGGCACCCCTTCCCCATTCTCAGGAGCTCCCATTCCCCCCATGAAAGTGCTGGAATGGTAAGAAGTCTGGACTCCAGGCACTCACGCGTCTCCTAGTGCTGGTCTCAGACTCGGGGCAGCCGTTACGGATGTGTCCCTGGTGGACGAGCCCCGAGACGCTGGTCGGGCCCCAGCCGCCCCGCCCCTCCTCCCCTCCACCCCGAGTCGTAAAAGTGACACCGGACGGGCTGTGTCTGCCAGAGCTGCAAAATGAATTCTGACTTGGTAATGAAGTTATAAAGGGCTGGGATGAAATAACCCTGACGAGCTGCTTTTAATAAAGCTCACCAGTGGGGCTCTGTGCTGATGGTCCCCTTGGGGCTGAGCCTCTTTCTGTTCGCAGAGCCTCCAAAGATCCTGCCGGCTTCCAAACAGTGCTTTTGCCGTGTCCTAATTATGCTTCTGCGTAAACATATTGTATCTTAATGATCATCTTTAGGGGAATTTGCAGTCACAGAGGGCTTGTCTCTCAGTCGTTAACAAACGGAGAGGAAGACTCTCCCCCAGATGACCTCTCCTGGCTGGTGGCACCGCTGTGTTCCCGCAAGCTGCTGGTGCTCAGGAGTCTAGGTCTGGCCCGTGGCCCTCGCAGGGGCCTGCGCTTGTTGCAGGAGAGCTGGGCCGGAATCCTGGACCACGTCCAGCACCTGGTCAACACCTCAGTCTGCAGAGAGGCCTGTGCTTCTCAAGACTCGCTTGTGAACTTGTTCGCAAGTTCCCCAGTAAGGGCCTTGTCACTTCCCAGAGAAACGGAAGCCAGACCAACCGTGACCCCAGGCTGCCCCATTCATCTCCTCCAGGAGCCTCCGCTCACTGGGGGCAGTGCCGCCCTCTCCTTGCATGGTTAGTGTGTGCTTGCCTTTTGTTTTAATTTAATCACCTTTGATATTCATTTATATATATATTTTTTAAATGGCTGAGCAAATAATAAAACTAAATAAAATTAGTAGATGACAGGGCAGCAATTCAAAACTGGATGATTTGGTAAGTGGCAGAAGTGGAACAGGTGTGGACGTCCTGGAAATCTGGCAATCCTTACTTGATGATTGTGAGAGCCTGTTAACTCAGTACTTTCACTCTTGAGTCTACGTCCTAAACGCAGGGTGTCCTTAGGACATCCCAGTGCCCTCCTTGAACTGACCCTTGCCCTGGGGGCTCTTTTCCCCTTCCCTGGACTGGGCACACAGGTGGTCCCAGTCCCATAGATCTCTCAGGAGGAAACTGAACGCTGTTCATGGCAACGTTGCCTGGGTAGTCTGGGGGGAGTTGGCAGAAACCTGGGTGTCATCAGTGGACGAGAGGGGCAAATCTGGCAGCTGCACTCCACACAGGCTTGAAGTGTGACATTCACATAGACAGACAGCTCTTAGGGTGTTGAGCGCAGAAAGAAACAGGATGAGACACGACGTGGCAGCATTTGTCAGTTAAAAACAAACCCAGTCAAAGAGCAGCATTGATTTTGCAAAAATACACCCTATCACAAGGATGCCCTTTGATTATCTTAGAATGGTGCTCATTGCAAGGGGAAAGGAGAGAAAGCTGGTTGTGGAGATATGTCTTTTTTTTTTTTTTTTAATGATGTTGGGACCACTGTTTAGATACAGGAGGAAAAAATCAAATCGGGGCTTCGCACCTAAGCAGAAACCAGTTCCAGTCCAACTGGTGACCAAGGGTGATGAAAATGAAGTGATAAAGGGGCTAGAAGAAAGTTCAGCTAGACGCTTTCTTATGATCCCTTCATTAGGCAGGCTGTGAACTCTAACGCCAGTGCACCTTCCGGGTTCCCCCAGGACTGCCTGTTGCTCATGAGCAGCTTTCACACCCCTGGCCTCTGCTGGACAAGCACGTGGGTGGAGGTCCCTGTGAGGATGAGAATGAATCAGTCTCTCTGCCCCAGTGTTTAGGAACCCCTGAAGCTCAAATCTCTACTACCTCCCTGCAGAGGAGAAACTGCCGTGTGTGAGGAAGGGGAGAATGGCACTTATGGAATAGACCGGGGTCAGAGGCCAGCCCAGCTCTCTGCGCTGCTTGCAGACTCCTGCAGGGGTGGTGGGCCTGGCCCAGAGTCCTGGGCACCACCTGCGCAGGGGAGGTCATCTGTGGGAAAGTTATCTTCTCCATTTGTTTTCCTGCATCTAATGCTTGTTTGAAAGTGAAAAAAAGTCGCTCAGTCGTGTCTGACTCTTTGCGACCCCGTGGACCATACAGTCCACGGAATTCTCCAGGCCAGAATCCTGGAGTGGGTAGCCTACACCTTCTCCAGCGCATCTTTCTGACCCAGGAATAGAACTGGACTCCTGCATTGCAGGCGGATTCTTTACCAACTGAGCTACTGCTGGTTTGGGAAGTCTAAAGCCATTCTTGCAGCCATGAAATTAAAAGATGCTTACTCCTTGGAAGGAAAGTTATGACCAACCTAGACAGCATATTCAAAAGCAGAGACATTACTTTGCCAACAAAGGTCCATCTAGTCAAGGCTGTGGTTTTTCCAGTGGTCAGGTATGGATGTGAGAGTTGGACTGTGAAGAAAGCTGAGCACTGAAGAATTGGTGCTTTTTCACTGTGGTGTTGGAGAAGACTCTTGAGAGTCCCTTGGACTGAAAGGAGATCCAACCAGTCCATCCTAAAGGAGATCAGTCCTGGGTGTTCATTGGAAGGACTGATGCTAAAACTGAAACTTCAATACTTTGGCCACCTCATGCGAAGAGTTGACTCATTGGAAAAGACTCTGATGCTAGGAAAGATTGGGGGCAGGAGGAGAAGGGAATGACAGAGGATGAAATGGCTGGATGGCATCACTGACTCGATGGACATGAGTTTGGATAAACTCAGGAGTTGGGATGGACAGGGAGGCCTGGCGTGCTGTGATTCATGGGGTCACAAAGAGTCGGACATGACTGAGCGACTGAACTGAACTGAACTGAAAGCTATTCTGCTTCTGGTTCCTTTGATTTCTTCTGTAACTGCTTCCTCTGACCCTCTCTTATTCTCTGTGAAAGTCTGTAGAATCTTACTGGTGTTCTGAAATTTCATGATGACGCGCCATGGTGCTGATGTGTTTTCATCTACTGTGTTGGGTGCTAGCTGGGCCCTTTCAGTCTGGGAGCACCTTTTAGTTGTAGGAACTTTCCTGAATAATTTCATTAGTTATTTCCTCTCTGTTTTCCTTTCTTTATGGAGTTTCTAGTATATGGACGATACATCTTCGATCAGGTCCTCCAATTTTCTTATCTCTTTTTCCTGATGGTTCAAGCCTTTTGGTCTTACTGCTTTACTTTCTGGGAGAGTCTCGACTTTGTCTTCATAATCCTTTCACTGAATCTATTACTTCTGCTGAAAAGTTTTTAATTCCAAAGAACCCTTGTGATTGTTCTCGTTTTGTTCTTGTTCAGTGGATGCAGTATTTCCTTCGAGCTCTCAGGGGTCACTAATAACAGGGTTCCCCATCTTCCTAGGTAGCCTCTGCTTCCTCCATTCTCCTCATTTTGATTGCTGTGCCTTTTTTTTGAGCTCCATCTATGGAGTCCGGGGCTTACCCTGGAGAGCTGGAGGTCCTTGGCTGGCTGCTCGTGTGTAAGCCTGGGCAAGAAAAGAGGGGACTGGGAGCTCGGTGCAGGTGGTAGGGGAGCCATGGACAGTAATATTGCCTTTTGGTCTTTGGTGTTCCCTAGAGAAGCCTCCTTCCAGCTTCCTGCCTGTGGGATAAAGGCTTGACTACCAGCGTTCTGGGAGTGGCTTGTGCAAGCAGGCTGGTGCCTCAGCATTCGTTTCATCCTCCTTTTTAGCACGGTACCTATGCTCTCAACTACAGCTGGTGCCTGCAGCCCAGAGATCTTCTTGAGGGAGAATGAGCTTCCAGACCAATGCAGTGTTGGTTACTGGGCCATTACTAGGATGCAGGTTGTGAGGAAGGGATTTGGCATTAGCCATCAACTACTCTTTATTTCAGTCCACTCATTGTCCCACTTCCAGAGGTACTTGGTGCCTCTGGAGGACTCGGCAATGCAAACTGGAAGCGTCTGGCCAGCTTCTCAGATACACCAAGTCCATTGCCATATGGCCATCTGCTTTCCAGCCTACAACAGTTCTGTTATTTTTTTCCTCTCCTGCTCCCCCTGTCCTTGTTTGCTTGTGATTTAAGAAAAAAAAAATCATCCCTTTACTAAAATTATTATGGGGTTCCAAGGAGGAGAAAAATTGGATGTATGTGTTTTTAATGTACCATTTTTACCTAAGGTCCCTTCTATGCTTAGATTTGTGTTTAGACTTTGTATTCAGTTCCATGATCTATGTTTCATAACACTCATACCACTGTGATCTAATTAACATTATTTTGTAATGCATTCTGAAATTTTGAAAGGTAAATATCCCCTTGTTATTATTCCTTTTTAATATTTTCCCCAGCTAATCTGCCATATGTAGTCTTCCAGTTGAACTTTGGAACTATATTGTTAGATTTTAACACTTTTTTAAAAAATGGAGATTGTGTTAAATTTATAGATTGATTTGGAAGAGCATCAGCTTGCAGCCCAGGATAGTGTCACTGTGTCTGCAATTACTGAGGTTGTCTTATGCTTTTTGGGAGACTTTTGACTATATGGTATTACTCTTTGTGTCATCTTACAACAGTCCGTATTTTTGTTTATACCTAGATATTTTGTGGGGTTGATTCTTATAGTCGATAAGCCTCTTTTCCCATTCTGTTTCCTAGCTGAGGTCTGTTACATACAAGAAAGGTATTGTTGCTTGCATACTGATTATATGGAGGATGAGAATTAACTATTTCTTGTAGGTTTGGTAAAACTCTTCTGTAAAACCTTCTGAGCTTGTCTTTGACTGCTTTTTTTTTTTCCATTTTTTTCTAAGGTTTATTCAAGTTTTCTACTTGAGCCGACAATTAGAATGTGTGTTCTCTCTTTAGTCTAGGCTTACTAGAACTGTGCTTTTAATTTCTGGTGTTTAGGGTTTGAGGGCCTTCCGTCTTGTTTTCTTTGATTTTGCTCTATGATAGCAGCTGTGGGCGTGATTTTTGAGTTTCCCTTTTGTCCTAATGTAAGTGAAATTTGGAACTTGTGCTTGAACAGCACACATTGTCTGGTTGTTGAGCTTAAACATTAGGCTGTTTTAGTAATTCAGATCTTCTATAGTAATGCAGGGCTTCCCTGGTGGGTTAGTGGTAAAGAATCTGCTTGCAGTTCAGGAGACAAGAGATGTGCGTTTGACTCCTGGGTTGGGAAGATCCCCTAGAGGAGAGCATGGCAACCCACTTCAGTATTCTCGTCAGGAAAATCCCTTGGATAGCCTGGCGGGCTGCAGTCGATGGGGTCACAAAGAGCCAGATGTGACCGAGCACGCACAGTAATTCAAATCCTGCCTAATGTTTCAGCTGATTCATCTGGTGTTTCCTGGAGTAAATATATTAAAATGCGCATAGAACTGTGGCTTTGCCTTTTTCTCCTGTATCAGGTTGAAGCTCTGTTAGGTGAATGAAATTTCATATCTTTTGTATCTTTTCAATGAACTGTTGATCAGTTTGTCCCTTTAATGTCAGATTATATTTTATCTCATAAATATCATTATGCCTGGTTCTGTTTTGTGGGCAATTACATGGTAACTCTCTCTTCGCTTCATTTGTTTTAACTTCTCCTGGGTAATTTTGTTTCAGTTACACCTTGTATAAGTAATTTACAGCAGGATCTTGTGCCAGCTCATGCTCCTTTGCCGGTTGCCTCACTTTTGCTCTTGCTGCCGTTCCCCCATCCCAAGCCTGGGCTTCCTGGCCCTGCTGTGCCTGCCCTCCTTCTGCCCAGCTCCCAGAGGCACCCCTCCCTACCCCCACCCCCACCACTGCTGGGTCTGTGCTTCCTCCCATTGTGTCTGTAATGTGGCCCCTGCCCCTCACAGCCCTGCTGTGTGGTACCTGGGTACCTGTGTATATCTGTGGGGTACCAAGGCATACAAGACCCTTGGCCCCTGTCTTCTGAGGGGGCCTCCTTCAAGTGGAGTGGACAGGTAATGCCCAAGCAAATTCATAAATGAGATTCAGATTGTAAACAGTGGTGCATTCCATGAAGGAGGAAAACAGGATGCTGTCACGGAGACACTGGGGGAAGAGAGAGCCTATTTTAATTTAGGATGAAACAAGGCAAGTCCCCCTGAGGAGGGGACATTTCAGCTGACACCTGGAGGATGAGAGGGAGTAGGTCCAGTGAGGAAGGAGGGAAGATCATTTCCTGGAGGAGGGGCAGCAGTCTTCCCCATCACTGTGCAGTGGCTCCTCAAGGCTCTGTGCCCCCTCCTCCCCTTGTAGGTGTGTCCTTGGGGGAGGCAGATGGGGACCACGTCCAGCGCAGGAGGCAGAGGCCCATGAGCTCTGTTCCTTGTGGGCCTTTTGGGGGGCTCCTGCTGGACCTGATAAGAAGGCTAAATCTAGGCAGGAGCAGCAGCAGCAGAAAGGGCATCCCAGGAGAGACGAGTGCAGCGAAGGCCTGGGCATGGGGTTTGCACGGGGACAGCCAACATCCAGGCCCCTTGAGCCCACACCTGCTGCACGGCGTTTATAGACCCAGGTCCCTGGGATTGCTCTTCTCTGCACTAAACACGCTCGCTTGTTTCTCCCAACTTCAGTTTCCCCATCTCTTGCTGCTGGTGAGATACACAGGCCACTCCGGGGCTCATCAACAACTTTGGGTGCTGTGACTTGAGCCAGGTCCCGGCCCCTCCTCTGTGGTGTGACTTGTCTGCATCGGTTTATCTTCCTGAGGCTCCTTGATGCTAAAATGAGACAGTAATGAGGATGGTGAGGAGCCTCCTACTTGCTGAAGATTGGATGGCTGGATCATAGTGGAGGCTTATCACTCTGAAGGGCTGTGCACATGCCCCAGCGTACCAGGCTGCAGGGGCAGCGGGAGCCGGGCAGGATCCTGTGATCCAGGCACAGTGGGTGAGCTTGGCTTCTGTGACCCGCTTGTTCCCCTGGAGGGCAGGCACTTCGGGGTTTCCTGGATGCAATTCTGCATCCCCTTCTTCCATCCTGTCCACAGACTGCTATTGATTCTTTGAGGGATTTTGTCTGCCCTCCTGTAGAGATGCTCAAATGAGGGAAGCTCTTGGAGGCTTCCTGTTGTATCGTCCTTTGCCCGAGACATGAGCTCACCGGAAGGGTGCCCCCAGCACAGGGAATGCCAGAAACTAAAAGCCCGTGGTTGCCCATTGAAAAGACAGGGTCCTGCCGCAGACACCTCCACTTAGGGGCGCCTCGGCCTGCTGGGGTCCAGTCTGCTCCCGTCTGCTGTGGATCAGCCCCCCAGAGGGACTGGTGACTTCTCCCCATGTGGGAGGCGGTGCGCAGAGGCGGCTGTGTCAGGAGTCAGGACAGATTGTCCTCCGTCCTTGGCAGGAGATGGGCAGTGTAGACTGCTCAGTGTCCAGGCCTGGCCGGAAATGAGGGGTCAGGCACAGGGCTGGCTAAGCTCTGGGTCACTGAGGCTTGGCCACTTATGAGCATGCAGGAGCTGCTGGGGGAGGCGGGAGGGGGGCCGAGAGGAGCTGGGGCCTGTAGACCGGACAGGCAGCCCTGGGCAGGCAGACAGGCCCTGAGCCTGGGCATGGTTGCAAGTAACCAAGAACAGCCCACTGAGGACCTGAGCGGGACTCTCAACCCGAGGGGCAGGCCTGCTAGGACCCGGCACCAGGGCACGGCTGGGATTTCCGCGTGGCCTAGCCTGTAGGGTTGAGCCCACTGTAGGGAAACTGGGAGACACCCGAGAACGAGCAAGTGGAGCGTCAGCCTGGCTGCTGGATCCCGTCCGCGCTCACGTGGCCCTGAGTCTGGGGGCCCTGGGTCTGGGGGCCCTGGGTCTGGGGGCGGCTCCCTGTGCCCTGCTAGGGCTGAGCAGGGCTGGGGCTCCCAGGGACTGCAGGGCAGGGCTGCCGCCTTCGAATTGCTTGGGGGGCCCTGTTTGCTTCCCTTCATCTGCCCTTCCCTTTGGATTCAAGCACATCTCTACAGGGGCTGGGTCTTGGGGGTGGTTCCAGGACATAATATCCAAGTCACCCTCCAGCATTATCATGATTGAGATAGTAATGATAAGAACAATTATGCTTGTGGTGAAATTAACGCTTCTAGTGCATTCTTAGGAAACATTGCTGTCTTTATGGACCTGTAACACATGGTTTAGTTAAAACAGAGTTTGCTTAACAGAAGCAACTCTAGGATGTACCCCAGCCAGCATGTCCTGATGGGGGCCCCAAGCCCTCCTTAGAGAACGTCGGGCAAAGTCGCTGCACAGTGGCTTCATGGTTCAGGGTCTGGGCCCACGCTGAGGCCTGCAGAGAGGACAGCGGGCCAGGAGCGCTGGGGACTCAGACCTCTGTGCCATGTCCCAGGCATGGCCATTACTCCGAAGCACAGTGTGAACCCCCCTCTCCCCTCTACAGTGGCTCTGTTTCCTCATTTCTTAGACAAGCTGGCTAGTCTAGATTTTTAACATGAAATTTGAAATACTATTGACCAAATGTGGTATTTAAAAAAAAACACAGCACTAACAGGCAACCCCGTGGTCTGGTTTTGCCCAGGGACCACCTGTCAGTGAACCCTGGCTTGACAGGGGCAGAGGGTATCCTCCAGCCTCTTCCCCAGGAAGAATTCTTTTTTTATGAAAATTATCATCTTTCTGCTTCCCAAGGTGGTTCTGAAGGTGAACTGTCCCTGCTTGTTGAAAATGCAAAGAAATAAATGTGTAAAAATAGAGCAGCCATTCCTCACCCCCCGTCAGGTTTAAGTAGCTGATGTCTCCCCTGGGAGCAGCAGGGGTGGCCCTGAACCATCTCCAGAGAGCCCAGCAGAAGGGCGAGCTCTGCACAGGCGCCGGCCCTGGAGCGGCCCTTGGCAGTGCCTGCCGTGTGCGTGTGTGCGTGTGTGCGTGCGTGCGTGTGTGTGGAGTGTGTGTGTGTGTGTGTGTGTGTGTGTGGAGTGTGTGTGTGTGGAGTGTGTGTGCAGAGTGTGTGTGCATGTGTGTGGAGTGTGAGTGTGTGTGGAGTGTGTGTGTGTGTGTGGAGTGTGTGTGCGTGTGTGTGCGTGCGTGTGTGGAGTGTGTGCGTGTGTGTGGAGTGTATGTGCATGCGTGTGTGTGGAGTGTGTGCGTGTGTGCGTGTGTGCGTGCATGTGTGTGGAGTGTGTGTGGAGTGTGTGTGCATGCGTGTGTGTGGACTCTGCGTGCGTGCGTGTGGAGTGTGTGCGTGTGTGTGGAGTGTGTGTGGAGTGTGTGTGCATGAGTGTGTGTGGACTGTGTGCATGTGCGTGTGTGTGGACTGTGTACGTGTGTGTGGAGTGTGTGTGCATGCGTGTGTGTGGACTGTGTGTGTGTGCGTGTGTGTGGAGTGTGTGTGCGTGTGTGTGTGTGGAGTGTGCGAGTGTGCGTGTGTGTGGACTGTGTGTGTGCATGTGTGTGGAGTGTGTGTGTGGAGTGTGTGTGCGTGTGTGTGTGTGGAGTGTGCGAGTGTGCGTGTGTGTGGACTGTGCGTGTGTGCATGTGTGTGGAGTGTGTGTGTGGAGTGTGTGTGTGTGTGGAGTGTGCGTGTGTGCGTGTGTGTGGACTGTGTGTGTGTGCGCGTGTGTGTGGACTGTGTGTGTGCGCGTGTGTGTGGACTGTGTGTGCGTGTGTGTGGAGTGTGTGTGTGTGGACTGTGTGTGTGTGGAGTGTGTGTGCATGTGTGTGTGTGCGTGTGTGTGTGTGGAGTGCGTGTGTGTGCGTGTGTGTGGACTGTGTGTGCGTGTGTGTGTGTGGAGTGGTGTGCGTGCGTGTGTGTGGACTGTGTGCATGTGTGCGTGTGTGTGGACTGTGTGTGTGTGTGCGTGTGTGTGGACTGTGTGTGTGTGCGTGTTTGTGGTGCGTGTGCGTGCGTGTGTGTGGAGTGTGTGTGTGTGGAGTGTGCGTGTGTGCGTGTGTGTGTGGACTGTGTGTGTGCGTGTGTGTGGACTGTGGACTGTGCATGTGTGCGTGTGTGTGGAGTGTGTGCGTGTGTGCGTGTGTGGAGTGTGCGAGTGTGCATGTGTGTGGACTGTGTGTGCATCTGTGCGTGTGTGTGGAGTGTGTGTGTGTGGACTGTGTGTGTGTGCTTGTATATGCAGTGTGTGTGTGCGTGTGTGTGGAGTGTGTGTGCATGCGTGTGTGGAGTGTGTGTGCGTGTGTGTGGAGTGTGTGTGCGTGCGGGTGTGTGGAGTGTGTGTGCATGCGTGTGTGTGGACTGCGTGTGTGTGTGTGTGGACTCTGTGTGTGTGCATGTGTATGCAGTGTGTGTGGGTGCGTATGTGTGCGTGTGTGTGGACTGTGTGTGCGTGTGTGCGTGTGTGGACTGTGTGTGCGTGTGTGCATGTGTGGAGTGTGTGCGTGTGTGTGGAGTGTGTGTGTGTGCGTGTGTGTGTGGACTGTGTGTGTGCGTGTGTGTGGACTGTGTGCGTGTGCGTGTGTGTGGACTGTGTGTGTGCGTGTGTGTGGAGTGTGCGTGTGTGCGTGTGGACTGTGTGTGCGTGTGTGCATGTGTGTGGAGTGTGTGTGTGTGCGTGTGTGTGGACTGTGTGTGTGTGTGCGTGTGTGTGGAGTGTGTGCGTGTGTGCGTGTGTGGACTGTGTGTGCATGTGTGTGGAGTGTGTGCGTGCGTGTGTGTGGAGTGTGTGTGCATGCGTGTGTGTGGACTGTGTGTGTGTGCGTGTGTGTGGACTGTGTGCGTGTGCGTGTGTGTGGACTGTGTGTGTGTGCGTGTGTATGCAGTGTGTGTGTGTGCCTGTACATATGAGGGGACACGGGGGCCTGCAGGGCTGTGGTGGGGACACAGGGCCCCGGGAAGCTCAGGAATGCCGCGGGCCCTCAGCCCAGCCCCTCCTTGCTCCTCTTCTCTGTGAAGCGCTTCCCCTTCCACTGCTCCTTCGCCTCCTCTTCTTGGTCCGGCAGCGACCAGGTGGCGGGTGTGTGCCCGAAAGCTAACAGACAGCAGGTGTAAAGAGGAGAGTTTCTGCCTGGCTGGGGGGCTCTGCCAGTCCTCCTGTCTGTAAAGTGGAGTCAGTCATGCCCATCAAAGAGGCCTTTTGTCAGCGCTGGATGAGGACACATAAGCAGAGGGCCCGCTGGTGGAGCAGGACCTTGGTGACAGGCTGCCTTGCTGTGCCTCCAGAGGAGACAGTAGACAAGAGCCTGGGGGATGAGTGAGAATTGTTCTGGAAGACTCTTTGGCGATGTCATGATAACCTGATGTCCTAGGCCCTTCCCAGGGCAAGCGTTTCTGAGACACACCTGCTTCTCCCCTCACCAGGAATGCCGAGGAGCGGGGCGACCCTGGGGTCAGGGGCCTGGAGCGGACACAGAGATCCATGCAGGGGCGTGAGGGGCTGCCAGAGACGCTGGCACTGGTTCTTACTGGGCGGTGTGGTCTGTGGCTGCCAGCAATGCTGAAGGTCAGCCCAGCCAATTCAGCTGCAACCCTGAGAGGTGGGGGCAGCGTGCACGGGGGGCTCCAGGCCCAGCGGGGAAGGAGAAGGAATGGAGTCATGCTGCAGCTCTGCAGAAGACGCAGTGATGCCCTGGGGTCCTGGCCTGATGGGACGCGGCCCCCGGGCCCTCCGCGCGGCCCCAGGTCCCGGACGGGCTGCCCCGCTCCGAGCCACGTGTTAGTCTGTGGGGGCTGGAGTGAGCCCTGGCCAGCAGACTGCGGAGTAGCTGCCATGTGAGGGCTCAGCCTGGGCTCTGCATGACTCTCAGGCAGCCTCTCGTCTCCTCAGCACCTGGCACCAGGGGCAGGCACAGGTCTGGGCAGGGGAAGGGTGCCCACGGGCTGGTCCCAGCCCAGGAGGGAGTGGGCGGACCGGGCTGAGAGAGGAGGGACTTTGCTTCAGCCAGGGGCTGAGCCAAAAGCCCCAGAGGGGAGCTGTCTGGGAAGACTCTGTGAAACATGTGCCACCTGGGCTGGGCCTCAATTTCCCCGGTTATAAATGGGCTGGTAACACTTGGGGGACCAGCCCTTTGGCCCTGGGCGAGTATGTGAATGGGTGAAAAGAGCTGGCTCTGTCCACCCAGCCTCCCTCCCCTCTGTTCATCACTGGGTGCCAGGCCCTGCCTCTGGGATGGCCCAGCTGTGGGTTTCTACGCTACTGGGTCTGAGCTGACTTGCCCAGCACAGTTGCGCTATCTGAACCTCAGTTTGCCCTTCCGTGAAATGGGGACAGAATTGCCCTGGGTTACAGTGCTCTGATGATGGCAGGCTGATGGCCACACTGGCATCTTGCAGGGGCTGAGTTGCATCTGAGTGGGTTTTTTTCCGGCTGCAGTGGCCTTGTTGAGCCTGGACTGCTGCTACAGGCTGTGTCCTCTCTCTCCTTCCAGGGGTCTCCCCGGACAGCCTGGACAGCCTCAGCCGCGCTCTGGGTGTTCTGGAGGAGCGAGTCAACAGCTCCAGGAGGAGGGTGCGCAGGCATGCTGCTGATGACGACTACAACATCGAGGTCCTGCTGGGCGTGGACGACTCTGTGGTCCAGTTCCATGGGAAGGAGCATGTGCAGAAGTACCTGCTCACCCTCATGAACATCGTGAGTGGGGGTGCGGTGGCGGTGGAGGCTGGGGGCGTAGGTGGGCCGGGGCATCTCTGCTTGCCACAGTTTCCTGGTGGAGCTGGGCGTGAGTGAAATGGTCACAGGGAGGCTCTGGGTCTACAGGTAAGAAGAGGTGACCCTCCTGTCGACCTTGTTTAGCCTGACTTTTCTTATCTGCAAATGTTGGTGGGGATTCTGACTTGGCAAAGCCGTTTATATGCTAAGGCCATTTTCTCGACACTCATCATTTGTGTACTAGGGTTCTTAATTTTTCATAATACCCACATTGTGTAGGCTATGTGTTTTCCTATAAATCAACTGATTTTTTAAAAGCTTAAAATTATTTACAAAGGCAGCCTCACTTTATTGTAAACTGAAAGTCCCTCTGTCCTGTCTGACTCTTTGCAACGCCATGGGCTATACAGTCCATGGAATTCTCCAGGCCAGAATACTGGAGTGGGTAGCTGTTCCCTTCTCCAGGGAATCTTCCCAGCCCAGGGATCCAGCCTAGAGATCAAACCCAGGTCTCCCACATCGCAGGCAGATTCTTTATCAGCTGAGCCACCAGGGAAGCTGAAGAATACTGGAAAGGGTAGCCTATCCCTTCTCCAGCAGATCTTCCCAACCCAGGAATCCCTGGGGTCTCCTGCATTGCAGGTGGATTCTTTACCAGCTGAGCTACCAGGGAAGCCCAGTTTATTGTAAAGGTAGTTTAAAACTAAAATGCAAGGTGATAAGGGGATGACAGAGGATGAAATGGTTGGATGGCATCGCCAACTCAATGGACCTGAATCTGAGAAAACTCGGGGAGATGGTAACGGTCAGGGAAGCCTGGCGTGCCACAGTCCATGGGATCACAAAGATTTGGACACGACTGAGTGACTGAACAACAGTTTCAGCCCCAGCTGGACAGCTCTGCTTTCTGCTCTGCAGAAGAGAGATGAGCGTGTGTCAGAGAGGAGGACAGAGAATAGCACCCGTCCGAGGTTTCTCCTTGAGGTAGTCAGAAGAACTAAAGACTGAAGAGAGTATCGGTGTCTCCCTGTGAGGCCGGGCTCCTTAACTGAGCGACTGTGTGCCTCCCAGGCCCCTGTGGCGTCACCGCGCACCTGCCCCACCGCTCTCCTGACAGGTCGCGCCGTCCCGCCTCCCCGCATGCCGGCCCTCCCACCCCAGAAGGTGCAGAATTCTGACCTTGCAGAGAGTGCACCCCGGCCTGCCCTGAGTGGCGAGAGGGCCTGCCCCTCACGGCCTGGCGCCTCCGCTGAGCCCTGCTGCGAGCATAGGAGGGCGCCTGTGTGTGTGGGAGGAGTGGGTTTGCGGGGCTGGAGGCCACCAGGGAAGCCCCGGGGATGGGGCGTCCTAAAGCAGCAGGGCTGTGTGCCCCAGCCTGTCCGCTCTGCTCTGCTCTGCTCTGCTTCCTGGGCCACGGTGAGCCCCTGGGGACCCAGCTGGCCCGTGGGCAAGACCCTGCTCCCAGAGCCCCGGTGAAGAGATAGGTCAGGAGCAAGAGGGAAGATAAGAGTGAGCTGGTCACGGGGACCAGGAGGCCCCTGCCTGCCTGCCTGCCTCTCTTCCTCTCCACCTGCCTTAGGTAAGACACTGACTCTGGAATGCAGCCACCTCATCTGCAAAGCGGGTAATATCTGACATTTGCAGATATTATTTTACTTTGGAGAGTGTTGTCACACTTAATCTTACTTTTGAAAATTACCTTTAATATAATAATAACAATACCATGATGGCTACAAATATGGAGCTCTTTTTTAAAAAAAACTCTGTATCGAATTTGTTACAATATTGCTTCTGTTGATTATGTTCTGGATTTTCGGCTGAGAGGCATGTGGGATCTTAGTTCCCCAACCAGGGATTGAACCTGCCCACCCCCCCTGCATCGGAAGGGAGAGTTTTCATTATTTGACTACCAGGAAAGCCCCAAATATCGAGATCTTAATATGTGATTCTGTGTGGCAGGCTTGTACTAGTCACTTATCATGCATATCTTTGGAAATCTTCACACTAACTCTATAAAATCAGTAGAATATAAAAGCTTGTCTGCCTTCAGACAAGATTGAAAAAACAAAATATGTTTTTCCTCAAGCATTATACTGCTCTCCAACTCAGTGGCCAAAAGGACTGGTGTGGAATTAGAATCCTGAATCCTAGTAAAGGAAAACTACTTGTTTCCCCTACTCATACCCAACACTCGTGACACTAACGACCAGAATTAGCATAGACCCCAGAAGGTCAGAGTTCAGTCTCACGAGACAGCGCCTCTTTAAACGCTCATCTCAAGCCCCAGAAGTTTAAGATGTCAGCTGTACTTCTGACCAAGCAACCACCGGCTCCTCAGGTTCAATAATTTGCGAGAATAGTTCCCGACTCAGGGAACCACTTTGCTTACTATCGCCGGTTATTAAACAGCACACAGCTGAGGAGAGCTGAGGAAGAGCCAAATGGGGGAACGCACGGGGGAGGTGCATGCAGCCTCCGTGGCCCTTCTGGATGCACTTTCCTGCCAGCACCTTGATGTGCTCACCAACCGAGAAGCACTCCAAACGCCATTGTTTAGAATTTAATGGAGATTTTGTCTTGTAGGCGTGATTGGTGGGACTCACTGGCCATGGATGGAGGTGGTAGTTTAGCCGCTAACTCACGTCTGACTCTTGAGATCGCATGGACCGTAGCCCGCCAGAATTCTCAGCCCACGGGATTTCCCAGGCAAGAATACTGGAATCGATTGCCATTCTCTTCTTCAGGGCATCTTTTCTTCCCAACCCAGAGATCAAACCTGGGTCTCCTGCGTTGCAGGAAGATTCTTTACTGACTGAGCCACAGGGAAGCCCATGGGTGACTGGACTCAGTCTCCAGCTCTTCCCTTTTCCCTGAAGGTCGGGGATGGGGCTGAAAGTTCCAACTCTAATCATACTGCTGGTTCCTCTGGCTACCAGCCCGGACCCTGAACAATCTAAGGGCCCACCAAGAACATCTTCATTAACATGAGCTCAGGTAGGGTTGAAAGGGGCTCATTATAAATAGCATAACGTGCTCCTGTCACCCCTATCATTCAGGAAATTACAAGGATTTTAGAAGGTTTGTGCCAGGAATGAGGGGCAGAGCCCAGATACATGTTTCTTATTATTTGTATCTGGATTACTCTTGGCCCTACCACTACCAGCTATGTCTCGGAGAATGGGCTTCAATCTTCTAAGCCTGGTTTTCTCATCTTTAAAATGGGTAATCATTTTTATCTTGAATTGTCAATGAGGATTAAACTAAATAAATGAAGATGAACCTGCTTTTCAGTCTCTAACTAAATGTGGTTTTTTATTGTGATGGTGATGATATTTATTAATAGTTTAGCGATAGCAGGTTTAGAATTATTCTTAACAAGTCTGGCAAGGATCCTGCAGTTGGAGTGTCTTCCTGAGGCTTGTGGACCAACTCTGCCTTTTGCCTGGGGTGGAAGCCCCCTCTGCCACACACACCTTGTGCCCATGAAGTGCTGGGAGGAAGTCTAGAGTCAACTTCAGTTTATTCATTTACACCCGCATGATCCAACTGAACCTCGATTTGAGGTAAGGGGATGGTTTGGTTAGTTTCCTGGAAAGCATGAGAAGTATAAAAATTCTGCTGTTGAGACAAATTTTATTGTAACAGAAAAGGGATTATAGGAGATGAATCGGAGGAGCCGGGAAAGAGTAACTGGGCCGTGGCTTGTTTCCCCGCTTGCATCCAGCAGGTGGTGTGTGCCCCAGGCTCGGGGGTTGGTCCTGCAGAGGCAGAGGGCCTGGGGGACTCTCCTGGGCTCAGGGAGACACCGCAGCGGGAGGCGTCTGAGCCTCCACGCTGAGCTCCCACTCTAAGGGTGCAGGGTGCTCGCGGGAGATGAGGCACCCTGCTTGGGTCCTGTGTTGCCTTAAGTATACTCACCTTATTGTGCAGCCAGGCATCACTACCACCCATCTCCAGAGCTCTCTTCATCTTGCAGAACTGCCCCTCTGTACCTGCTAAGCAGTAACTCCCCAGTGCCCCCTCTCTCCAGTCCTTGGGAGGCACCGTTCCACTTCCTGCCTGCTGTGCCCTGCCTCTGAACTTGACCGATAGTGCCATGGGCAGCCGTGGGAATGGGGGCCTTTAGACCCTGCAGGTGCTGGCCCGCCAGGATCTGCAGCCAGAGCCCCAGGGGCCTCACGAGGCCTGGCCAGGGTAGGCCTCCCTCTTCCTGTAGGTGCACAGCTCATCAGGAGACTCCCCAGCGCTCGGAGCCAGAGCGGTGCTGTGGGAGACAGGAGGCTGGCCCAGAGCGAAAACGGCCAGGACCAGGGCAGAAGTGTTCCCAGCTCCCAGGCTTGGGGCTGGCCCTGGGCGGACAGCCGGCTCCCTGAGGAAGGCCGTAGAGGCTCTGGGAGGAGGGTCTGGTGGGGTCTGGTGGCAAGGACCTGGGAACTGTGGGCTCCGAGGAGCAACCAGGCCGAGCAACCCCGGCAGCGCTGAGCCACCTTGGGGTCCCTCACCACTCAGTGACTCTGCTTGCAGGGCTCCCTCTGGGGTCTCGTTGTGGGAGAGCCTGGGCTGGGACACGGGTCCTGCTGTGATGCAGACATTCCAGGTTCATCAGGTATTCATGTGCTCCCCTCCCGTCCAGTTCCCAGCCTCCCTTGCACCCCACTTGGGGTTGTGGGGCTCGTTTTATCTGACAGCCTGTGTGGAAACGACAGAGGTTGCCTCTTGGCTAAGGCGGCTGAGAGCTGCCGTGTCCCTTCCCTCCCTCTCTTTCTGCCACAGGGACCTTGGAAGCCACACAGCCCAGTAGCTGCGGCTACAGAATGGGGCTACATAAAGCTTTGATGTGTGCAGGAGAACGCATCCCAGCTTTTACCCTATTAAGCTACTGAGATGTGGTAGATTCTCTGTTAATGCAGCACAGCCTCTTCTATCATAATCCACACAGCTCCTATCCATACAGTATGATCAACCAGTGTTTATTAGGTGTCAGCTTCTATGTCAGAAGTGAAATAGGGCCAATGTGGGAAGCAAGGGGCCCAGGTGAGAGGCGGAACCGGAGGCAAGGAAGGGTCAGTAGAGGGACTTGAATGTGACTATAAGGGCAGTAGGAAATTGTGCAGGGTGTCACTTCCTTCCAAATTAATGGGCAAGACATTTTATGCCCTTTTTTTGGTAAGAAAATGGGAATGAATCCATTCCTCTTTAAATCTCAGAATCTCTGGAGTGTGAGGAGGGTTGGAAATATTTGCTGAGCACTTCAAGAGAGCCACCTGGATTTAGAAAGGGTCTCATTGTGTTCAGAACCCTCCCAACAACCCGTTCAAGCACCTCTTGTGAGTTCTAGTTTCCTTCTTTTCCTCCTCAAATCTAGAAAAGTAACATTGTTTGTTTATTAAAATATGCTATTTAACATGTCTGATATGCTATTTATGATGGAAAATTAGAATATATTCCTATAAGTTGTGAGTGTTTTCTCCTACCAATTATTGCCTAGTACCTCATTTTATTGGTACCTCATTTATTATATTAAAAAGCAGAGACGTTACTTTGCCAACAAAGGTCTATCTAGTCAAAGCTATGGTTTTTCCAGCAGTCATGCATGGATGTGAGAACTGAACCATAAAGAAAGCTGAGCACAGAAGAATTGATGCTTATGAGCTGTGGTGTTGGAGAAGACTCTTGAGAGACCCTTGGACTGCAAGAATATCCAACCAGTCCATCCTAAAGGAAATCAGTCCTGAATATTCATTGGAAGGACTGATGCTGAAGCTGAAGCTCCAATACTTTGGCCACCTGATGTGAAGAACTGACTCACTAGAAAATACCCTGACGCTGGGAAGGATTGAGGGCAAGAGGAGAAGGGGATGACAGAGGATGAGACGGTTGAATGGCATCACCAACTTGATGGACATGAGTTTGAGCAAGCTCCAGGAGTTGGTGATGGACAGGGAGGCCTGTTGTGGTGCAGTCCATGGGGTCTCAAAGAGTCAGCCGCCATTGAGTGACTGAGCTGAACCGAACCTCATTCTAGTGATGGCATAACATTGCTCTTTGTGAATATAGCATATTTTTTTTTATGATTGATCATTTATATTACTCATGTAGCAGGATTTATTTCCGTTTTAGATATCAGTTCAGTCACTAATAGTAATGAATGTTATAGCTGAACCTATTGCTTATCCTTCACTATTTCCTTAAACTAAGTTCCTAAAAGTGCTATCCCTGGTCAGCAGGTGTGTGCATTATGTCAGAATGTTCTGTTATGGTTTCAGCTATTCATGTTCCACTGAGTAAACGCCCATCTCTTCACCTGCTCACACCACCAGATCATTTTTAGCTGTGGCAATTTAATAGCTACAACAATAGCTACAGCTTTTGCTGTAAGCTGTGGACTGAAGCGAGCTAGCAGCAGCAGCGGCAGTAGATATTGGGTGGCAATGAGGTTCCATTTAAAATACACACACGTATGTTTTAAAACTGCCGTCATCTTATATGTGTATGACTGGTCTCTTCATTTTCTTTCTTCTACCCGGATTTTAGCTTCTTTTGTGTTACTTTGAAGAACTGTTAGGAGAGGTTACCTTTCTGTCTGATGTATGTGTGGGAAATGCTTCCTCCAGTTTTGCTGTTTGCCTCTATTTTGGTTGGGCGTGGCTTGTCAACGGCTCACACTTTTGTTTGAGGTCATGTCCTGAGATCTTTCCCGCCCTGGTTTTTCCCCTTGGGGACTGTCTCTGGCATTTCATGCCCTCCCGAGAAGTTAGACTGCTGGAGTTTCGTCCTGGTCGCCCTCAACAGTGACTCGCATGGCCTGTTGTCAGCAGCATCACTTCCCAGACCCTGGCTCTCACGGACCACCGAACTGTTCTTGCTGTGCGTTCAGCTGTGGCAGCCCCACACCCAGAATGCCTGCTGGGTACCAAACTTCTTGGGCCAAGTGCATATTGAAAATATGGTTCTTTTATTCAAAGAGTAGAAAAAGGTGTCACAAAAGGTACATATATTAATAGTAAAGCCTTTTCCTTTCTCTCACAGTCTCTCAGCTTGTTAAGATTTTTAAATTTTCTGTTTATCGTCACTCTAAGTGAAAAAAAAAATAGGATTTTAAATTATAATCATGAATTTTGCCATGCCTGGGCGCCCCTCTGTGCTGGGAAACATCCTGTTTGACCCTTCTTGCCTGGAAATGTGCTCCCCGCTGTGTCTGGTGCTCCCGGGCTGGGAGGCCATCAGCCCTCTTGAACGGGCCTGCAGCTGACTCTGGTGTTGGGGGGATTACGCTGCCAGCCCCTGAGCTAGACTCTCCTTGCAAGCTCAGTGCTGTGGGCGTGTGAGCCAGGCATCCCAAGGAGCCACATGGGGACACGACCCTCCATGTTCACAGCACCTCCAGTTAGCTTGTCAGGCATGGAGAGCAGCTATTCTCTAGGCTCCCCTGTAGGGGAGGCTAGGGAGGAATGCGTTCGGAGAAGACTGAAGACCATTATCAGAGCAGTGTGTTTATATATGCTGTGTGCTGTGCTTAGTCGCTCAGTCCTGTCCGACTCTTTGTGACCCCAAGGACTGCAGCCTGTCAGGCTCCTCTGTCCTCGGGGATTCTCCAGGCCAGAATACTGGAGTTGCCATGCCCTCCTCCAGGGAATCTTCCCAGCCCAGGGATCAAACCCAGGTCTCCCAGATTGCAGGTGGATTCCTTACGGATTGAGCCACCAGAGAAACCCAAGAATACTGACGTGGTAGCCTATCCCTTCTCCAGGGGGGCTTCCAGACTCAGGAATCGAACTGGGGTCTCTTGCACTGCAGGCGGTGTTTACATATATGCTTCCCTATTGGCTCAGATGATAGAGAATCAGCCTGCAATGTGGGAGACCTTGGTTCGATCTCTGGGCTGAGAAGATCCCCTGGAGCAGGGAATAGCAACCCACTCCAGTATTGTTGCCTGGAGAATCCCATGGGCTGAGGAGCTTGGCAGGCTATAATCCTCAAGGTTGCAGAGTTGGACATGATTGAGTGATGAACATACATACACACGTTTACATATGCACTTTTAAAAGCAAAGCCTATTTGTGCCAAGACTTCAGAAAATATAACATCTTGGGCTCCAGATCAGTGCTTCCTATGTGGCTTGTCGCTTTTTTTCAATCCTACTCCTCCTTGACGAAGCAGAGGCCTGCTGGTTGCCTGGGCTCTACAGGCGCCATAGTGACCTAGCGCTGCCTGACCGAGCCGCTGGTCCAGTTGGCCTCCTTGCAGCGGTGAGGTGGCCAGTCATCCTCTCAGGAGGCCTGTGTCATGAGGCCAGGACACAGGTGTGAGGAGTCTTTCCGTAAAGTGCCACTTGTTTGGAATGGCAAGATTTTTTAAAACATCAACTCTGTATGAAAATTACATGAAAGTAAACCATTTATATGACAGTGAACCATTCATACCTGAATCAAATCCCTTGCAGTTATACAGTGGAAGTGACAAGTAGATTCAAGGGATTAGGTCTGACAAACAGAGTGCCTGAAGAACTGTGGCCGGAGGTTCGTGACGTTGTAGAGGAGGCAGGGATCAAGACCATCCACCGAGAAAAAGAAATGCAAAAAGCCAAAACGGTTGTCTGAGGAGGCCTTACACATAGCTGAGAAAAGAAGAAAAGCTAAAGGCAAAGGAGGAAAGGAAAGATGTACCCATCTGAATGCAGAGTTCCAAAGAATAGCAAGGAGAGATAAGAAAGCCTTCCTCAGTGATCAATGAAAAGAAACAGGAAAACAATATAATGGGAAAAACTAGACATCTCTTCAAGAAAATGAGAAGTACCAAGGGAACATTTCATGCAAAGATGGGCTCAATAAAGGACAGAAATGGTATGGACCTAACAGAAGCAGAAGATATTGAGATGAGGTGGCAAGAATACACAAGAGATCTATACAAAAAAGAGCTTCATGAACCAGAAAACCACAGTGGTGTGATCACTCACCTAGAGCCAGATGCCCTAGAGTCTGAAGTCAAGTGGGCCTTAGGAAGCATCACTATGAACAAAGGTAGTAGAGGTGATGGAATTCCAGTTGAGCTATTTCAAATCCTAGAAGATAGTGCCGTTTAAGTGCTGCACTCAGTATACCAGCAAATTTGGAAAACTCAGCAGTGGCCACAGGACTAGAAAAGGTCAGTTTTCATTCCAATTCCAAAGAAAGGCAATGCCAAAGAATGTTCAAACTATTGCACAATTGCACTCATCTCACACGCTAGTAAAGTAATGCTCAAAATTCTTCAAGCCAGGCTTCGACAGTATGTGAACTGTGAACTTCCTGATGTTCAAGCTGGATTTACAGAAGGCGGAGGAGCCAGAGATCAAATTGCCAACATCCATTGGATCATCAAAAAAGCAAGATAATTCCAGAAAAACATCCCCTTCTGCTTTATTGGCTATGTCAAAGCCTTTGACTGTATGCATCACAACACACTGTGGAAAATTCTGAGAGATGGGAATACCAGACCACTTTACCTGCCTCCTGAGAAATCTGTATGCAGGTCAAGAAGCAACAGTTAGAATGAGACATGGAACAACAGACTGGTTCCAAGTCAGGAGAGGAGTATGTCAAGGCTGTATATTGTCACCCTGCTTGTTTAACTTATATGCAGAATACATCATGAGAAATGTCAGGCTGGATGAAGCACAAGCTGGTATCAAGATTATAGGGGGAAATATCAATAATTTCAGATGACACCACACTTATGGCAGAAAGTGAAGAACTAAAGAGCCTCTTGATAAAAGTGAAAGAGGAGAGTGAAAAAGTTGTCTTAAAACTCAGCATTCAAAAAACAAATATCATAGCATCCGGTCCCATCACTCATGGCAAATAGATGGGGAAATAATGGAAACACTGAGACATTTTAGTTTCTTGGGCTCCACAATCACTACAGATGGTGACTGCAGCCATGAAATTAAAAGATGCTCACTTCTTGGAAGAAAAGCTATGACCAGCCTAGACAGCATATTAAAAGGCAGAGACGTTATTTTGCCAACAAAGGTCCGTCTAGTCAAAGCTATGGTTCTTCCAGCAGTCATGTATGGATGTGAGAGTTGGACTATAAAGAAAGCTGAGCTCTGAAGAATTGATGCTTTAGAACTGTGGTGTTGAAGAAGACTCTTGAGAGTCCGTTAGACTGCAAGGTGATCAAACGGGTCAATCCTAAAGGAAATCAGCCTGAATATTCATTGGAAGGACTGATGCTGAAACTGAAGCTTCAATACTTTGGCCACTTGATGCGAAAACTGACTCACTGGAAAAGATTCTCATGCTGGGAAAGATTGAAGCGGGGAGGAAAAGGGGACGACAGAGGATGAGATGGCTGGATGGCATCACCGACTCGATGGACGTGAGTTTGAGTAAACTCTGGGAGTTGGTGACGGACAGGGAAGCCTGGCGTGCTGCGATTCATAGGGTCACAAAGAGTTGGACACGACTGAACAACTGAACTGAACTGAACTGAACTGAGCTGACAGAGGATGAGATGGTTGGATGGCATCACCAACTCGATGGACATGAGTTTGGGCAAACTCTAGGAGATGGTCAAGGACAGGGAAACCTGGTGTGCTGCGGTCCATGGATTGCAAGGATTCGGACATGACTGAGCAACTGAAACACAACAACAACACCTTGAGCTGAACCCCAGCACTTTAGAGTTTCATTTGCCTCCCACTGTGTCAATGCCCGTGGGCGCGCGTGTTAGGGAAGCACCGGGCATAGGATGAGGACTAGCTTTGGAGTCAGAAACAGTTGAATCCTAATCTTGGCTTTTACCTACCTGGCAAAGGTCCTGCCTTGTCCTAAACTTGGTTTCTTTGTCTTTACACCTCCCACATGCCCTGATCAATAAAGACTGGAAGGAAAGGCACTCCTGAGGTGCCCCCAGGAGACGAGCTCCCTCTCTCCCCTTCAGGCCTCTAAGACCCTGCAGCTAGAGCAACCTTTCCTGAAGGCCACTGCAGGGACCTTACACTTGAGCTGAGGTCCACCCTCTCCCTGCTCAGACCCCAGCTCACCCCCATCCCGACTTTGCCAGCTGAATGGATCCAGGAAGTCACTTTGGGGATTCTGTTTAAAGCAACTGAGCGAACATCTTAAAACAACAGAGCAGGAGGAGCGAGATTTCCGGGCAGACATAGCTGCCCCTCCTAGCTAGGCTAATTTCTCATGTTCTGGAAGAATTCCTGCTCCCCCACCCCCACCCCAAGCGTGTCTTCCATCAAGGGCAGACATACTCTTTAGGCTTGTGGAGAACAGGGACCCAAAGGAGCTTCTGAGCTGTCAGAGTAGAGACTGTACCCTTTGACCCTTCCTAGCATGAGATGTTCTTAAACAGTTTTTGTTGAATGATTTCTCTCTGTGCCAGGATTCAAATATTTTCCCTCTTTTCTAATTTAGTCCAGAAGTTGGCCTGGGCTCACCAAAGCCTTGCCAGGATTTGCAAACAATCAGAGGCCCATGGGCTCCATTTCTCACCAACTTCCAAGAATGTTGGGGCCACGTGGTGATGGTAGGGAAGGCCGAGACAGGACAGGCGTGTTTTTTTGCGGGTCTCGGGGATGATCCCGTGAACTGGCTGCAGAGCTGCAAACCCCCCAGGGGAATGGCGCAGGCCCCCGTCCCTTTCACGTGTCTCTGGCTCTGGTTCCTGGGAAGAGAAACACACGTCTGAAACTGGGCACGAAAGCTCGGTTCCCTGAAGCTGAAGGGAAGCGAGCAGGACTCCCGGGACAAAGAGGACTTGCTGAGTCTGGGCCTGGCTGTGGCGAGGGATGTGAGGATGGGTAGAACAGGCTCCCGCTGTCGCATGGCAGCTCCCCAGGGCTCGGGCTCTGCTCCTGGTGTAGCCACAGCCGGGCGTCCCAGCACTGTTCCTGTTCCTCGTGTTTATCTGGTGTGAGGGCACAGCCTCATGAGCTGCCAGGAGGTATGACTGCCAGCAAATACAGCACTTAGAAGGGGCAGCACCTCAGATGCTGGTGGGAGCCAGGCAGAAGGCCTAATCCGGGTGTCCAGGCTGTGGACAGTAGGGCGTGGTGGGGACTGGGGCAACAAGAGAGGCTACAGCCCTGGAGGTCCCCTCCTAGGTCCCATTCTCTTGTCATTTTGGAATGAACAGGTGCACCATTGTGAGCCCCCTCCCCTGCCTCCATGTCCCCTGAGAAGCTGGAAATCCAAATTTACAGGAAATCTAATTACGTTTTAATGTTGGCAACAAGTTGAAATTAAGACCTCACACTGCACTAGTGAGTCGGAACATGACTGGCTGCTCAGCAGGTAGATTGTTCCTTCAGGCCTAGAAGAAAGGAGGCGACTGCCTGCCCTGCTGTATGCTGGGATGGGGCATAATTAGTACTACCTCCCAGGGCTGTTGAGAGCATAACTTGAGTTAAATACCGGAAAAGTGCTTAACAGCATGCTGGGCACACGGAGAGCATGCCTTGAGTGTAAGCTGTCCCCAGTCTTGTATTTAATTGTTGGGCACTCTCAGAAGCCTGGTCTAAATTGGGCCCCATGCTGGGCACTGAAAGCTTCCCAGATGCGTGGATGCGTGCTAAGCTGAGTTTGCGACCCTAGGGACTGTAACCCACCAGGCTCTTGTGTCCATGGGATTCTTCTCCAGAGGATCTACCCCACCTGGGCCTCAAACCTGTGTCTCCTGTGGCTCCTGCAGATTCTTTCCTGCTGAGCCGCCTGGCCCCTGAGGCAGAGTTCACCTGCAGGGGAGCGTGGTGTGGGCTGGTGGTGTTGTGGGTGATAGAGCAGCAGGTGTAAAGGCTCAATGGCATCACCACATCACAGCTCGAGGCTGGGGCCAATCAGAGTGTAGGGTGCTGGGGCCAATCAGAGTGTAGGGTGCTGGGGGGGAGGCAGGAGTGAGGTTGGCAAAGCCTTCTGTGCCAGGTAAGGGGCCTGGGATCCCAACATGCTATCGGTGGAGTCGTGAGGTTGGGTTGGGTTCTAAAGAGATAGAAACATCTCTCTTAGGGAGTCCAGGGCTCATGCCTTCTGTCGATACCATTTCAGACACCTCTCCCTGTGGGCTGAGGGGCTGAGTTCTCGAACACGTGTAAGGAAGTACTCACACGATGTCTCTCTACATTGCCCTGGTGCCCCCGTGAGGTTCCCTTTCCTGGATAAGGTCACTGCGGTTCGGAGAGGCTGGGTGGCACGGCTGGGGCATGGCAGATGGGATTCACATACGTGTGTGCGCGGATACTGGTCCTCTTCCCGCTGCCCACGGCCCTGGCTGTCTTTCCCATCTGTGACTCTCCTGGCGTTTCCCCGGGCTTGGGTCTTCGTCCTCCCTCTAGGGTGTGTTCACCCCCTCACCCACTGACATATTCACTTCACCATATCTAAGAGCACCTACTCTGAGCACAGGTCTAGGTGCTAGAAGCGTCATGTTAGCCGGCCTGAGGTCCTGCTGCAAGAAGTCACATTCCCGTGGGGGAGACAATAGACCGCCTCCCTCCTCCCAGGGATGACAGTGCAGGCAGAGGACACTTTGATGGGGGGAGCCGAGACCTGTTCTTCCCTCTGCCTCTTCTGTCCTGAAGTGTGAGGCTCTCTCCTGCCCCCAGGACTCCCCTGCACCTTCCTCCCAGCTCCTGGAGGCCTCCTGACAGGTGAGGAGGGAAGCCCCAGAGCAGCCTGTCCTTGGCCTCCCCTGGTGAGCTGGTGGTTGTCAAAGTAGGAGTGCAAGCCGCCGTGGATGAGGAAGGCTGGGCAGTATTACTCCTTGGTGGCAGCTCTGGGAAGCGGCAGAGCTTGTCGCCCGCAAACTCCAGTAAGGAGGGGACAGCCGAGCCGGAAGAGCAGAGGGTGCCGCTTCCCCCCGGGCTGTCCCTCCCATCCGGGCTCCTCCTTGTCTGCCCCCTGTGCTGCGGGAGTTGTAGCTGAGCAGACCCCCTCTGCTGCCTGAGGGGTCCCTTGGTGGCATGTCTCAGGAGGGCTGGGTGCCCCAAGTTTAATGTCCGATTCAGAGGGTCTGCTTACCTGGTTACCTGGTTCAGCAGCTGGTGAAGGGTCAGGCACACAGTAGGGGTTGAGGAAGTGTCTCGTGAATGAATGAATTGATGAGTAAATGAGTTCTCATAGGATGGCCAAGGTCCCACAGACTCCCATGGAACACAGCCTCTGTTTGTCCATGGAGGAGAGACCCTAGTAAATGTTCTTGTCCTGCCTTCCTTGATGCTCAAGGTTGTTTGTCTCCAGCAGAGATGCTTTGAGTCGCCAGGGTGAGGGATACGCAGCTTTAACGTCAGCACTTTCGCCCAGCGCTCTCCAAAGCCTTTGCCCTGTCCCGCTCGGGCTCGTGTGGGCGTTTCTCAGTCTCTCTGAGCCTCTGTTCCACAACAGGTAAACGGGGGCAGCAACGCTCCCTTGCAGGCTGTGGGAGGTGGAAGGTGGTGACGTGAGGAGGTGCCTGGCGCAGGTCTGGGAAGGCCAGAGCTGACCAGCGAGGTGCAGCCAACGTTTCTTCATCTATGATGCCTGTCAAAGCAGCCCCGCTCTTGTCCTTGAGAAGCTTGGCTCTCTTGGGGACACACTGGCTTCCCTTAGTGCAACAGGAAGGACAGGGACCTCGGCAGCCTCCAGACACAGCCGGCACCCTCTGCCTGGCTTGGGAGATCACTGTTGAGGTGAGTCTGGAACTGGTTTTGACCACAAATTGGCAAAGTGGACAAGTTGGGGAGCGTGCTTTCTTGTATAGACCTTCGGCGTGTCCCGGGAGGCACAGAGCAGGGCACGGAGCATGGGGTTGTGGCACAGCAGGCCTTGGAGGGACAGAGCTGGCCAGAACAGCCAAACTTGGATTGATCCTGAAGCTTTGGGAGCCAGCCGGGTCCTAGACACTGAGGACGCGGCGGCTAAAGATGCAGAGGAGCTCCCAGTTCTCAGTGGGCACAGATGGGCCCAGTGGAGGCCGGTGGCAGTTAACAACGTAACAACCAGTTGAAGGCACTGGAGGCCACGGTGGAGCGGCAGAGGGGCCGGCCCCGAGGACAGCAACACCCGAGGGAGCTTAGCCCGTTCTGTGGGGATGTCCGCAGCTCACAGCAGGGTGCGTGGGGGGCAGCCGGGTGCAGGGGTGGAGCACGCGGGCCTGGCAGTGAGACTGGCCTGGGGGCTCCAGTGGGCACCCTCTGACCCTGCAGTGCTCTGGGGCAGCTCCTCGCGTGTCTGAGAGCTCAGCCCCTCTGCCTTTGGCTCTGGGCTCCTTGCGTCACAAGGGATGTTCACCCATCTTCCCGGCTACCCATTTGTTCTCTGGTTCCACACTTCTGGGTCCCTGCTCCCAGCCTGGCCCAGGCAGTCAGCACAGTGCTCTGCCTGGGGACAGAGGGTGGCAAGGGAGCACTGCTACCCAAACAGGTTCCCGTGGCACCAGGCGCCGTGGGCTGCATGGACAGAGCGGCTTCCCACTGTGTTCGGGGAGGCTCCTTATGTTCCAGATGTTAAGAATCATGCTGAGGGATTTCACTTTAGAGGAGGGATATGTTCACAGCAGACAACTCTGTAATACTGCAGGGAGCGGTGCTCTGAGACTTCTGAATTTTGCTGGGAGATGGGAATTCCTGATGAGCCCCGGCTGTGCCAAAGGCGCAGGTGACTGTGAATGGCCAGGGTGTCCCCAGTCTCTTCTGGGTCAGGGCCTGCTGGGCGGACTGCTCCCTTCTTCCTTATCATGTGGGGGGCCCTGAGGCCCTGGTGGCGGTGGGTAGGCAGGCCTGATGCAGTAAGGAAGTAAGTAAGAGCTGGTCACTCAGTCGCGTCTGACTCTGTGCGACCCATGGACTGTGATCTGCCAGGCTCCTCTGTCCATGGGATTCTCCAGGCAAGAATCCTGGAGTGGGCTGCTGTGCCCTCCTCCAGGGGGTCTTCCTGACCCAGGGGTTGGACCTGGCTGTCCTCCTCGTGTGGGGGACCCTGAGGCCCTAGTGGCGGTGGGGAGGCGGGCCTGAGTGCCTGCCCTGTGTGTCCTCAGACCCGGGCCCGGGCTCCTGACCTGGACTGCTCAGGTGTGCCGATCCCATCCGGTCCAGGCCTGGCGCTGTGATGACCCATCCACTCTGCAGCCTGTCCCAGCCCACAGCCGCCACCTCCCACCCAGCCGGCTAGACAGGAGCTTCTGGAGCTCACACACACCTCTCAGGGCTGGGGCGGGTGGCGCCAGCCACTGTTGAGGCCAGTTTACTCACAGGGTCCCCTCCCATTTCTCACCTCCTGCTAGAGCCACCTGGGGAGGGGACTCTGCTCTTGCAGTGCAGTCTCATCCTGGGGTCCCAGTGGGCAGCGGGGCCCACAGCTCTCGGGATCTGTTTGACCTTGAAGGTGTGTGAGAAGCAGGAGCAGGGGTTGGGGGGCATAGCCTAGGTCTGCCTTCCTGCCTGTCCTCAGCCGCCTCCACTAACCCTCGTCAACCAGGGCGCTTGCTGCTTCCCTGTTCCCCTCCTTGGGAGCCTCCCAGGGGCTGTGGCCCCCGTCCCCATGATGGCATTTTCCCTCTTTCTTTCCTGGGGTCAAAGAGCGGTAGGGAATTAGAAGAATATGAATCATAGGAAGAATGAAAAATCACTGTTTTCATATGCCCTGCCAGTGCCCGGCTGCTGACATTGGCGGGGGGCGGGGGCGGGGGTTGGTTGTCGTGCTCACGGTCTCTGAGACTGGGGGGGCTGGTGGGGGTGTCACATGGCTTCGCCAACAGGGCCTCCCCGAAGGGCTTCCTCTGGAGGAGACTCCATGCCAGGCCCCGGGGCTTGGGTCAGGGAGGGCTGGGGAGCTCAGGGGACACAAGGAGGCTGCTGACACCCCAGGGCTCTCCAAGGCCAGGGCTGCTGTCAGAAGGAATCAAGGTCCCTGGCTTCCCCCGCTCCTTCCTGTCAGCGCCCTCCCCACGGACCTCAGACAGATCCTTCTGTGTCCCGCGGCCTCGGCAGAGCTGTCCTTCCCCGGGCTGCAGCCTTATCCTCCCGTTTGAGGAGCCCTCTGGTGGTGAGTGGGAGGGCTGGGCCTCCAGCATTGGTGTGGCTGTTGGTTGCCCAGTGGCGGAGCTGGCGGGGAGAACCCCAGGTCTGGGTCACACACAGGTGGCTGCTGAGGCCCAGCGTGGGCTTTGGAAAACAGCCTGGCTGCACACTGTGGTCCAAGCAAGCCCTCCCTGGCGGCCCTGAGGAGAGCCCCCGTGGGGCCAGAGAAAGAACTCGGGTGTTTGACCTGTCATTTGATGAGAGCTCTACTGAGTTCCTGAGTCTGTGCTGTGTGCCTGGGATTTTGCTGGATGCTTTAAATATAGTGTTGAGTTTGGTTCATGGTAACAGCCTGAGAGGTTAGAACTGGTATTGCCTCCGTTTCACAGATAAGGAAACTGAGGCTCAAACGGGCAAAATATCAAGCCCAAGTCACAGGGCAAGATGGCAGTCGAGCCCACCGTGGAACCTGTGCAACCTGACGAAGTGACTGGAATGGGCAGCTTCTTGGAAGTAATCAGCACCAACACGGGCAATGGTTTAAGGCAGCTTTGTTTCTTCGTTTGCACAGTAACCATTTGTTGAGGCTCCCTCTAGATTCTGGGCATCGAACTACTTGCCTGGGAGTGGAGGAACCTGTCTCCACCCTGGAGACCTGCAGAGATGTCCCCAGGCCCAGCAGAGTGTGGCCTGGTGCAGGCTTGGGGACTGGGTTGTTTCACAGTCATGGGAGGACTCACAGTGGGGGGCCTGGGGGCTGAAGAAGGGGCTCTACCTGCCTCCCATTTTTGTGCACGATACGATCTTAGCAATTCCTGTCCTGCTCATTTGCATTTCATGACAGTTTGATATTTTGAGCAGAGGCTGGAGTCGTGTTTGTTCTTGCTTTGCCTGCTAAGCATTTGCTGAGAAGCGAGTGGCAAAGAAGATCTGCAAAGGGAATGTTCATTCTCATAGTGAGGCTGGACTTTTGCAGCCCCATTTGTGTGTTATAAGATGGGCACGGATGAAAATGCTCACTGGCAGCCCGCAGACTTTCTGCCCAGCTTCTCCAGCACTCCCTTCACCTCCGCCTCCACTGTGATGTACAAGCCTCCTCCTGGAGGACTCAGAGAGACCTTCTTCCCAGTCATGTCAAAGGCTCCGAGAAGCCACAAAGCAGAGCCGGCTTGTGCCTGCCTCCCAGGCTTCACAACAGACTCCTCCAGGCCTGCCTTCTCCTCACTGGGTGCTTAGGCGCCTTAGCTGGCAGAGCTTGGCTCAGAGGAAGAGGTGGTAACTTTCCTGACGGTTGGGCATAACGGATGAGAACCCAAGCAGCAGTTTGCCCCTGCCTGCCCCGGGAGGACCCCACTGCCTGGACCAGCCTCTCTGTCCTGCCCTGTCCTTCCACCTCGGCAGGGGAGAAAGTCACCTCTGCCCAGTAGCCGCAGGCCACCTGCCAAGGCTCGCTGGTGTCCTGGGTAGAAGTCTGCCACAAAGAAAGCCAACTTTTACATTATCACACAGAGCCCGCATCCTTTCTTATTTTCTATTCCAGAACAGAAACTTGGCTGCACCTTTGCATAAGCAAAAGGTGCATTACAATGTATTTCCCCAAACAAGAGAGCTGTTGGCCTCTCTCTGTGCAGAGAAGCCCTGCGGCTTTGGATGGAGGTGAGTAGCTTCTCCCTGGCATGCAGGAGGCCTGAGGAGGGCAGGGACGGTGGGCAGGCTCTGGGGCACTTGGCCTGGCCTTCGATCACAGCAGGGCACTGCAGGCCCTGCTACTGTTGCACTTTGGCCCGTTGCCTCTTGGTCCGCATTTCCCGGTTATTCTCTCGTTCACCCGTTCAAAACTGTTTACTGAGCATCTACTGTGCGCTCAGCACTGCTAGGGACACAGCAGTGAGTGAGGAAGAGGGGTGCCTCCCGCTCAAGTGCAGAGGCCGGTACGGGAGCAACTGCTGGTTTTTTAATTTATTTTTAACACCAAAAGCTTTTTGTATTGGGCTGTAGCCATTTAACAATGTTGTGATAGTTTTAGGTGAACAGTGAAGGATCTCAGCCATACCTATACATGTATCCTCTCTTCCCCAACTCCCTTCCCATCCAGGCTGGCACATAGCATTGCGCAGAATTCCATGTGCTGTATAATAGGTTTTTGTTGGTTATCCATTTAAAATATAGCAGTGTGTACATGACCTTCCCAAAGTCCTTAACTATTCCTTCCCCCCGGCAACCGGGAGTTCCTTTTCTAAGTCTGTGAGCCTCTTTCTGTTTTGTAAGTTCATTTCCATCATTTTTTCAAACATTCCACATGTAAGAGATGTCATACAACATTTCTCCTCTGTCTGGCTTACTCCACTCAGTATGACACTCTTTCGGTCCATGCATGTTGCTGCGAATGGCCTTATTTCATTCTTTTTAATGGCTGGGTGATATTCCACTGTCTTCCTTATCCATTCCTCTGTCTAGGGACATTTAGTTGTTTGCATGTCTTGTCTATCGTAAACAGTGCTGCACCGGGCCATATTTTTCTCCAGATAAATGCCCAGGAGTGGGATTGCAGCATCATATGGTAGCTCTATTTTTAGTTTTTTAAGGAACCTCCATACTGTGCTGGAAGCAACTACTTTTACGGGCTCACTTTGAGCAGGGGATAGTTGTGCTGGGGGAAGAGCATGAAAAACCAGAGATACAGCAAGTGCAAAGGTCCCAAGGAAGGGTAGGACTCCCTGTTTAAGAAGCTCAGACTGGATCACTGTGAGCAAAGGGGGCAACCTGAGAAGCAGCAGCGGGCTTCCTCCTGTTGTAGGGAGAAGGCCCTGGGCTGGGGTTGTGGGGTGCTTGCAGGGTGATAACTGCCCTCCTCCTTTGAAACACATTGACTGCCCTTTGCTTTTTCAAATGCTTTCCTGGGTATTTCAAGAATCCAGAGGCTGGAGACGGAATTACAGGTACCAACCATGGCCCAAGCAGGAGAAGAAGGCAGAGCCGTCAGGAGTGAGGGTTCCTGAAGGAAAGTAGCTGAAGTTGAGCTCAGAGAAGCAAGCCAGGGCCACCTTTGAGAGGGCCGCACGTGCCAGGCTGAGGGCTGAGGGTTGTTCCTGAAAGCACTGGGGAGCCATGGAGGGTTTCAGGCAGAGGAAAGAGGAAGTCAGACCTTCTTGAGTGGCAGCCGCCATGAAGAATGATCCATGAGGGTGAGAGGTTGGGTGGGACATGGGGCGGGAAGGAACTGCTTCCTGTCTGCCTGTTGAGCAAGTGGAATGTGGGTCGGGGAGGAAGGGGCATTGGAAGGGAGATGTTGGGAAGCTGTCTTTGTGGCTTTTTGTGCCGTTTCCGTGAGCTCTCTGCTTGGCAGAAATATTGCCCCTGTGTTCCTGTTACTGAGGCTCATTCCCGGGGGTCTTCATGCCACAGTGGGCCCTGCTGGGAGCATCCTGTGGGGAATGGGGTGCAGCGGGGCTGTGGCAATTTCACAACCCACTGAAAAGTTGGTGTGGCCCTTGGGAGCAGGCCAGGGCCCCCTCCTCCTTAGCACAGCCAGCCTCCTCCATGCCCCACAAGCCCTGCATTCTGCTCTTTCTGGTCCTGATGAATCACAGCGTGGGCACTAGGAGCTGGACGCCAGAGGGGGACATGTTTGCAGGCGTGAGGGTTCGGTCACACCGCCTAATGGGCAAGAAGGCATGCCCCGCCAGCTGGTCACCGCGGGGTTCCCACCCGCTGGGGGGTCTGTGGGGGCCGGGCCATCAGGAGGGCTTGGGAGTGGGGATCCGGGTTGGGGACCACCTAGAAGCTCCAGCAGCTGCCAAGAGGGGCCTGTGCTGTAGAGAGGGGCTGGGGCACCCCCAGCTCAAAGCCCCGATTCCTGGAGAAGCAGGCTGTGTGGAGCTGTGTCCCTGTGGGGAAGGGCGGAGGCTGTCTAGGAGAAGCAGAGGAAGGTGCACCTCAGTGGCGGGCACCAGGGCAGGCAGGGCTGCGGCACCTCAAGAGCAGGCCTGGCTTCCTTTATGGCTCCCTCCTGGGCAAGCTCTGGATGTGCCCTGTCCAGCTCCTCAGCAGTCCTGGAGGCCCAGTTGGTCTCCAAGGCCAGAGGCAGGGTGCCCAGCCCCACTGCCAGGAGCTGGTGGCTGGTGGGCAGCTCAGAAGATACAGCTGGGCCTTGTATAGCAGCCGGACACCCCTGGCCCTGAGCACCTGGCCCTCACCCCCAGCGGGAGGTGGGGCTTTGTCTCGCAGAGCTTGGCACCTCGTGGTTGAGGGTCTGGCCCCCTTCTGTCTGGAATCAGCAGTCAGGGTCAGACCTGCCCACTGTCCAAGAAGGACATAAGACCCCTTCCCCGAGATGAGAGTGGCCACCCTCAGCCCCAGTGGTGGGGCCAGGAGACAGGAGGGCCTTGATGGAAGGCTCTGGGCCAGCAACTGGGGCGGGGCCAGCCCTGCATCTCCCTCACTCGGTGGCCAGCCTCAGCTTCCTCATCTCTCAGGAGGGCTTGACACCCCTTCTTCTGGCCTCCAGTAGCTATTGGGAGCATCAGAGGAGATAATTCTGTAGACTCAGCCCTGAATCCCTTCCGAACAGCAGGCTACCCTGCCACTGCCTTTGGGTCCCCAGGCATAGCTATCTGAAGTTACCCAGACTTCGGGGACTTGAGTGACCCTGTCCCCTCCCAGGTCCCAGAGAGCCGGTTCACGCTTTCTCTGCTTTCATCTTCTTCCCAAGTATCTGAACTGTTTTCACTCGAAGCATGACCTGGGAGTCAGAAGTGAAGGGTGTAGAGTGAAGCTTGCCATTCACCCCTGTCTCTGCCCCCTTTCTTCTCTCGTGCCCACCCCTGCTCCCTGCCCCAGGGGCAGCGGAACCTCCCTTTATCACAACCTTCTTCTGTTCTACACCACAACTTTTGGTCAAACTCTGTGAGCCAAATTGGCCAGGCTCTGCTTGTGAGAGATAAAATGATACTTTGGAGACAGACCAAAACAACAACAACAACAATAACCTCTCTCTTAAGAAAAACTGACTTTTAGGGTTATTGTCTCACTGTGGACCAAAACATCTAGGTCTGGTTTGACCCTCAAAGGTGGGCAAGGACATCCGGGCTTAGAGGGTGCGCACCCTGCCACTGTGACCTCCTGGGGGCTGCAGGGTGACATGGCTTAGCAGCAGTGACAACCACAGCTTTGCTGTTTTCACCAGGATCATTCCATCACATATGCGTGGAAGTCTAGTCCTCACAAAGCAAGTTGAGACTGTCGTCTTGTTTTAAGGAAGGGAAGGCCCAGCGTGGGTGAGTTGGCTCCGCATTGCCAGTCACAGCTTCACCTTGTTGGCGTGTGACTCTCAGGCCAGTGTTCACTCTCTCCAGACTCATGCACGTGCTGCAGTGACCGTCCTGTAGGCTATCGGTCATTGCTTCCCTGGAGGAAAGCCAGGTCGGGGCAGACAAACAAATAATAATTGGGAAGTAGATTTGCGGGCAGGAGGCTTCCCATGGGGCCACACGTAGGGCTGGCTGGAGGCATCCCAGGACCCCTCTGTGCCTCCCGTTGGTGCCACAGCAAGGGTGACAGTGATCACCAGACTTTGTCTAGCATGCCCCACGTGCCTGCCCACCCCATCCATCGTGAGTCGATTTTACTTGCTAACTTTCAGATTTCCCAAAGGGTTTTCCTGCTGTTTGTAGGTAGCAATTTCCATCGCTCAGATAGAGATTCTAAAAGTTGGCATTCCGGGGGAGAAGGGCCCTGGCCTGAGATGACAGAGTGGGCTCTGGGAGATGCATTTGGCGGGATCTGCTGTCCCCAGGGGAAGGTCAGCAGCCTCTGGGATTTGGTCTGCGCACAGGGAGGGCCTGCACGAGTTCATGCCTCCCCACTGAGTGATGTGGATTTGTTCTCTTGACAAGTGTGTCCTGAGTATCTGCTGGGTGTGACTGCATCCTGAGTGCTGGAGACACGCAGGGAAAATACAGAGAGAAAATACAGGGAAAATACAGGAAGTAATGGGCCCTGACGCTTGCTGGGAAGCAGATGAGATCTGGAGGCTGGGCCTCCAGAAGAGTCAAGTTTGGTCAGGAAGTGAATGGATGAAGGGGGTGGTAGCAAGAGCACTGTTCCAGGCGAGATCCTGAGAGTATGTGAGAGTAGGGTCGGTGGGAGAGGGAGGCTTGGCTGGCCCTGAGGCCGGGGTCAGCCATAACCAGTGTTTCTGGAAGGCCATGCAAGCCATGCTGTGGGGAGGCGAGGTTCCTCACCTTCCTTGTGCCATGGATTCCTCTGACTTCTGGTGAGGCCCGCGGGTACCTGTTCAAATAATGTTTGCAAATATAAAAAATAAAATACACATGTGTGCTAAGTCACTTCGATTGTGTCCGACTCTTTGCGACCCGATGGACTGTAGCCCACCAGGCTCCTCTTTCCATGGGGCTTCTCCAGGCAGGAATACTGGCGTGGGTTGCCATGCCCTCCTCCAGGGGATCTTCCTAACCCAGCAGATGGGTTCTTTACCACTAGCGCCACCTGGGAAGCCCAAAAAAGAAAGTAAAAAATGATAAAATACAAAGGAAGCCCACTGTGTCAGCTGCAGTTCCCAAAACAGATCACAGAAAGCACCTTTGTGATACAGCAATATCTGTTCTCAATTAGCACATTAAAAGTTAGATCTGGGGGTCGTCTAAAATGACTCCCCTTTCCAAGCTGTGATGAGTACAGATAATATTTCACAGTCGCCGGCAGCACCTGTGGAGTGATTTCTACCAGTGACGGCACCAGGACTGCCCCTTCTACGGGGGTCTGAGCCGTGCTCACCCTGGCAGAAGAGGCTGCGTTGCAGTTAGCGGCTCCAGCGTTCAGCGTGGGCAGTGTCCACATCCCAGTGTGGGCTCTCGCTGGAGATTCCCTGGGGTGGTCGGAGGGGCTGCTGAGGAGACAGGGGCCGAGTCCACTCAGTGGTTGGCTGTAAGGGGGCAGGAGGAACAGAGGGAAAGGAAGGGGTTGATTCAGAGCTGAGGGTAATGCCTGAGCGTGAAGTGTGGCGAGGAGGAAGGGGTGGGGTGGTGTGCCCGGGTTCTGCCCTGGGGCTGAGCTGGTGGCGATGCCATTTACAAAGCCAGGGCTGGTCTGTGAGCCTGTGGTCTCTGCTGACGTGTCCCTGGTTGTCTTTCAGGTCAACGAAATCTATCACGATGAGTCCCTGGGGGCCCACATCAATGTCGTCCTGGTGCGGATAATCCTGCTGAGCCACGGGAAGGTGAGTGGGCACTGCAGGCTGGTGCCTTCCAGACTCACCAGGGCCCCCACCTCTGTGGGATGAGTGGGGCCCTCCAGTGAGGCAAAGACCCCCTTGAAAAGCCTTTATGTTGGCCAAAACCACCTTGCCTGTCCCCAGCTGCCCCGTGTTTCCTGTAAGAAGCAAGGAACTTGTGAGCCGCCCCTACTCTCCTTTCAACCTCACTTTCTCTTTAAAAATTTAGGTTCAGGTTTGGTGAGACCAACAGCCCAGGAGGTGACTGCCATGGAAAAGCTGGGTTTTACCCGCAGTTTCTGGCCCTGCAGGGCCCCACAGGGAAGCGCGAGGGTTGGTCGGGAGGCCTGGGGGAGGAGAGGGAAACTGTGGGTGAGCCGCTGCATTATGGTTTCCTCGGGAAGGACCAGGTTAATCACAGGTAAGCAGGCTTAGGAGTGGCCAGTGTGAATCATCTCAGTGGGCTCTGGGGAACCAGGGCTGCCTCTGAGTGCCTGGTACCTGGCCCTTGGGAATTTGCTCTGGGGATAATGGGCTGGAGTGTGAGCGCCTGATGAAGGAGATGGCTGGGGGTGTGGACTCTGCATCGGTTGGTTTGCATTTGAAGAGCATATGCTTCAGAGTGAGCACTTTACTGACTCTGGAAATTGGTTAACCCTGGCAGGGACAGTTCCTTCCAGGTCAGCGAGGCCCTAGATGTCAAAGCAGCAGAAACACAAGGTTGAGATGCCCCTCAGTTTGACTCCTGCCTGTGTCCTCAGGCTGTGTCCTCTTCTCATGCCACGTAGCTGCTGTTCTCACTGAGCACTCTTGCCCTTCTTACACCCCTTTGCCGTCAGACTTGAAGCCTTTTTCCTATCAGCATGCACAGGTCTATGCAAGCAGGGTTAGGAAGCCCCCAGAAGGAAAGATAACGGGGTGGCCTGAAAGGAGAGCTGGTGAGGAAGGAAGGAGCCTCGTGGTGCCAGGCCAGTGTGCACTGAGCCAGGCCTGTGCTGAGCAGCTTGGGAGCACTTTCCATGAAATTAACTCAGTCCAAGGACAGAGGAGGAGGTGGAGATATGATGATCCCATTTCACAAGTAAGGACTGTGAAACTTACACCGAGGTTTAAGGCAGTTCAGTGGTGTGAGTAGCCAGTGGCATCTGGCTCCTTAGATTTCCCTGGTGGCTCAGATGGTAAAGCATCTGCCTACAATGCGGGAGACCCGGGTTCAGTTCCTGGGTCAGGAAGATCCTCTGGAGAAGGATATGGCAACCCACTCCAGTACTCTTGCCTGGAAAATCCCATGGATGGAGGAGCGTTGTAGGCTACAGTTCATGGGGTCACAAAGAGTCGGACACGACTGAGTGACTTCACTTTCTTTCTTTCTTTCTCTGGCTCCTTAGGAGTCCAGCTTCTCACTCTGGCAGCCAAATTCTGGAATCCGTGGTCTGACCTCACTCAGTATGAATAAAGTCAAGTCATATTAAGTTGGGAAGATCCCCTGGAGAAGGAAATGGCAACCCACTCCGGTACTCTTGCCTGGAGAATCCCGTGGAGGGAGGAGCCTGGTAGGCTACAGTCCATGGGGTCGCAAAGAGTCGGACTTGACTGAGCGACTTCACTTTTCATATTAAGATGAAGCCGAGGTACATCAGGCATAGTAATTATGTGGAGGGTTAAGTCCTCTACTCAGAGGCAGAGTCTTAGTCTCACAAAATATAATTGAACTGCACACCACATACAAGGCCTGCAGTACAGAAATGACAACGAAGGACTCCGTGACTGGACAAATTCCAGCAATGCTGGACCTTGAGCCCACTTTTCCTGCCTTGGGAGGTGTGTTACTCTATGGTGATGCAAGTGACCACTGCAGAGGATGGTAGTCATGGCCCCTCAGTGTCCCAAGGACAGCGTAAAATGCAGACTGTCGGAACAAGGGGGAAATCTGCAAAAAACCTAAGTGCAGGAGTCTTTCATACCCTTTCCAAGACCTTTAACAGATTACATTCTTAAAGGCGCAGGAGTTTCAGATAATACAATGCTTATGCTTAGTTGCTCAGTCGTGTCCGACTCTGCAACCCCATGGACTATAGCCCACCAGGCTTCTCTGTCCATGGAGTTTTCCCTAGCAAGAATACTGGAGTGGGTTGCCATTTCCTGCTCCAGGGGATCTTCCCAACCCGGGAACTGAACCCAATGTCTCTTACACTGCAGGCGAATTCTTTACCACTGAGCTGCCTGGGAAGCACAAATAGTATAATGGGTAAAGTTAAATTAGTTATATCATCTTTTCCCCTTGCTATACCTATGGAAAGATATGCCTTCTTTTTGAGGAATCATAGAGTGAAGTCGCTCAGTCGTGTCCGACTCTTTGCGACCCCGTGGACTGTAGCCCACGAGGCTTCTCCATCCATGGGTTTCTCCAGGCAAGAATACTGGAGTGGGTTGCCATTTCCTTCTCCAGGGGATCTTCCCGACCCAGGGATTGAACCCGGGTCTCCTGTATTGGAGGCAGACGCTTTAACCTCTGAGCCACCAGGGAATAAAACACCTAACAATGACAAATGTACTTTAGGTCGTAAAGAAAGTTTTAGTGAATTTCATACAGCGAAAATTGTTTGGACTATACTCAGTGCTCTAAAACTAGATGGAGGAAACGGATATATAAAAAGCATAAGTGCAGTCTCTCTGAAAAAAAAAACAAATTTCCTGGGAAGAATACTGTTAGAGCCTCCATTGCAGACTGTTGGGAAAACCAATCAAAATGAGAGTTCAGTTCAGTTCAACTGCTCAGTCGTGTCCGACTCTTTGTGACCCCATGAACTGCAGCACGTCAGGCCTCCCTGTCCATCACCAACTCCCAGAGTTCACTCAGACTCGGTGTCCATCGAGTCGGTGATGCCATCCAGCCATCTCATCCTCTGTCGTCCCCTTCTCCTCCTGCCCCCAATCCCTCCCAGCATCAGAGTCTTTTCCAATGAGTCAACTCTTCGCATGAGGTGGCCAAAGTATTGGAGTTTCAGCTTTAGCATCAGTCCTTCCAATGAACACCCAGGGCTGATCTCCCTTAGGATGGACTGGTTGGATCTCCTTGCAGAATACTACAGATCAAAACCTGTGGAGTGTGGCCAAAGCTGTATTCAGAGGCAGGCGCCTTCCAAGATCACACTGAGCGAATGAAAACAAGTTAACCCTCTATTCAGCTCAGTGAGTTAGAACAGGTATTAACAACTACCCAAACCCCAAAACCTAAGGAAAGTAAAAATAAGGAAATAGTTTAGAAAAAGGCAAAAATCAATAAAGTAGAAAATAGAAAGTAACAATAGGGCCCATTGAGAAGCGAGCCTTGGGAAAAGCAAACCTTTGGCATATTTAGTCTAGAAAAAAGAGAGGAAGCATAAACTAAGATCGGAAAGCACGCGTACACTGCAGCCCACGGTGGGGTGCTTTTCCTGGCTGAAGGGAAAGCTTTGGGGGCTGTTGGGAGATCTCTGCCTGGGCCTGTTCCCTACGCCTCCACCCTGACACCCAGTGGTGGTCTGTGAAGGAGGGGAGTGCACGCCTTCCTCTGCAGGTAAGCAGGCAGTTTGTGGCAGCAAGTAGGCACAGCATGCAGCGGGGTAAGGCTAGGGTGACCCACGCCCAGTGATACAGTTCCAGCCTCCGTTTGCTGACACGGGGCTTTGGAACGTCCGATGGGACTTGTGCATCCCCGTAAGAGCAGTCATCAGCGTGTTCCCTGCTCCTCCCCCTCCCTCCCCCTCCTCAGGCCGGGTTCCCCTTTCCTGGCCTGAGACTCCTCATTAGCATCCTTCAGCATCTGAGGAACTTTGAGTCTGGTAGCATGAGGGACGGGCGTGATTATATCCAGCCCCTCCCCACTTTTTGCCTCTGCAGAGGACAGCGGGTAGGAAGAGGAGAAGAGCTACCAAGTGGTCAGGACACTGAAAGGAAAAACTGGAGGGTTGTGTGTTGGTAACTGCCTACCAGTGCTGGTGAAGTTTTGGTTCTTATTTGGCCTGGGAACTGTCTGTCTCCTTCCCAATGTTGATTACTCCATGGAACAAAGCCTTGGTTATTTTAACTACTTCCTGACAGGCTTTGGGCTAAACTGTCCCCACCGGAAGATGTGTCTTCTTGTTTTTCTTTCCTTAAGTATCTCTCACAGGTAGAAACTTGGTAGAGACCAGTAGAAAACCTGAAGGTAAGATTTTGAGAAACTCTGGGTCAGGGGCCCAGAAGGTCTTGGGAAATTCAGGATTTTTTAGGGAAATGGGAAACCCCATAATCATGTGGGAACTCAAGTGCTTCACTGTTTTCAAAGTTATCTTAAAATTACCTCTAAATAGAGAATCAGATAACCCATTTTTGCCAGTATATTTTATTCATTTGCAAGGAATTATTAAGCAAAGATAATGCAATATCATATAAACAATTTCGGAATATACATGTGTTCTAAAATCCACCCAGTTTCTCTTTCAGGCCAATACGATTCCTACATGCGAAGTTGCCAAAGGTAGCTTATCTAAGACAAAGTACAGACCTGTTTCACTTTTAAAAATAGATGTAAAAAATCCTGAGGCTTTAAGCCTTTCATTCAACAATGCATAAAGAGAAACTCCCCTCATGATTAAATAGGGCTTATTATAGGAAGGTGATGATTGTTTACTATCCGAAAGTCTGCTCATCCAATTTGCCACATCCGTTCGCCTAAGGACAAAGCTTATCATCTAACAAGCACTTTTTGAGAGGTCGCACAGAGTCGGACACGACTGAAGCGACTTAGCAGCAGCAGCGGCCATGCGTGCTCCCAGACCTTGGGGGCTGCTCTGGAGTGGAGGTGCAGACAGGGAAACAGTTATAACTGAGGGTTCAGGGACTTGGCAGGGGAAAGGTGAGGCAGGCCATCCTTCCTTAGAGGGCAAGGCAGGTGACTGGCGGCAGTGACTTTTCAGCCACAAGGAGGGAGTGAAAAAGGGGACGAACCGGCACAGGGATGTTTCAAGTTAAAGGCAGGAAGAGAGCAGGCTGTGGGAGGAACAGGGGGCAGCTGACTCTGACTGAAGGGGACAGTGCAAGATGGGAAAACAGCAGAAGTTGGTGCTGAAGAAGCTAGCTGGAAGGAGCGGATCCTGAGGGCTCTGTACCTCCTGCCAAGGGGGTTGGTTTTCTCACTAGGGCAGTTTCTAGCAGGAGAGTAACATGATCCGATTTGCATTTCTAAGAAGATCCCCGGGCTTCAGTGTGCAGAATGGCCGTGGGAGTGGTGGCTTGGGAGAAAGTGGGCAGCGTCAAAGGGAGGACAGTCGTGGGCTGTCCTGGGACCATAGCCACAGAGAAGGGAGAGAATTTTAGGAGGCCACCAGGAGGGGATGGGTGCTACGTGGATGAAGGTGAAAGGACACTGAGCTTGTGCCTTGGGCAGCCTGCTAGGTGATGAGGCAGCCCCTGAGGTGGAGAGCACAGGAGGGGACGCGGCACGTGGGGGAGAAAGGCAGCGAGCTCAGAGGAGATGTGTTGGGTCTGGGGCGCCTTGTGCCATTCCAGGAGAGCCAGCCAGGGAGACACTGGCACGCGGGGCTGAAGCCTGGAGAGCAGAGGATTGCATCCTTTGCAAAGGCATGGGTGGGGTGCACAGGGGGGCACCCCAAGTCTGGGGCACCTGGCAAAGCCCAGGAGCCCCTGCTGAAGGCACCAGCAGGGCAAGGAGCCTGATCAGCTCCTTGGGAGCTGAGAGGGTGAGAACTGGTAACAGATGGTAACATCACAACCCAAATTTTATTTAAAGGTAGAAAAAGAAGCACATTGTCCCTAAAAGTGTTCTGCATTGCTAATTCTTAGGATGTTCTTAGATGTTTGCATAGGAGAATAGAGGGGTTCCATGGTCAAATGAGTCTGGGAAAGGCCTATACAGCAAAGTAAAACAGGTGTTTCTGACAACAAAATTTCTCAGACTTTACTATGAAAATGTGCAGGGTGAAGCTCTAAGAGGTGGGTCAAACACACGGCTTCTCAAAATTCTTTCTCAACAGAACCCTTTTCCTCATGGAATCAACGTTCTACAGAATTTGCTTTGGGAAATGCTGCCCTTTTGAGACAGTTCCAGTAAAATGGGCAACAAGAGAGAGACACGTAACTTTGTTACTGAGGTTTTGGAAATTCTCAGTTCCGTTCAGATCAGTCGCTCAGTCATGTCCGACTCCTTGCGACCCCATGAACCGCAGCACGCCAGGCCTCGTTGTCCATCACCAACTCCGGGAGTCCACCCAAACCCATGTCCATTGAGTCGGTGATGCCATCCAACTATCTCTATCGTCATCCTCTATCGTCTCCTTCTCCTCCTGCCCTCAATCTTTCCCAGCATCAGGGTCTTTTCAAATGACTCAGTTCTTCACATCAGGTGGCCAAAATACTGGAGTTTCAGCTTCAACATCAGTCCTTCTAAAGAACACCCAGGCCTGATCTCCTTTAGAATGGACTGGTTTGATCTCCTTGCAGTCCAGGGGACTCTCAAGAGTCTTCTCCAACACCACAGTTCAAAAGCGTCAATTCTTCGGCGCTCAGCTTTCTTTATAGTCCAACTCTCACATCCATACATGACTACTGGAAAAACCATAGCCTTGACTAGACGGACCTTTATTGGCAAAGTAATGCTTTTTAATATGCTGTCTAGGTTGGTCATAACTTTCCTTCCAAGGAGTAAGCATCTTTTAATTTCATGGCTGCAATCACCATCTGCAGTGATTTTGGAGCCCCGAAAAATAAACTCAGCCACTGTTTCCATTGTTTCCCCATCTATTTGCCATGAAGTGATGGGACCGGATGCCATAATCTTAGTTTTCTGAATGTTGAGCTTTAAGCCAACTTTTTCGCTCTCCTCTTTCATTTTCATCAAGAGGCTCTTTAGTTCTTCTTCACTTTCTGCCATAATATCATATGACATGAAACCAGTATCCAAGGAGAGTAGATAATATTACAATTGTTTGCTGATACTTATGTGCCTGGAAAACTCCCGGCACAAAAAAATCCATTGGAAAACTTTTAGGGTTAAGAAAGGAGTTTAGTGACATGGCCAAATATAAGATAATTACACAAAGCCCAATAATTTCTGTGTAAACTCACAATGCCCTGATATGTGCATGCCTGCACGCTAAGTCGCTTCAGTCGTGTCTGACTCTTTGCGACCCTGTGGACTGTAGCCCACCAGGCTCCTCTGTCTATGGAATTCTCCAGGCAAGAATATTGGAATGGGTTGCCATGCCCTCTTCCAGGGGGTCTTCCTGACCCAGGGATCCAACCCTCATCTCTACCTGCATTGACAGGTGGGTTCTTTACCATTAGTGCACCTGGGAAGCCCTACAATGCCCTGGTAGTAAAGATACCAGGGAAAGAAAAGTTCCATTTAGAATAGTAACCAAAAATACAAAATATCTGGCCTAGTCCTAACAAGACAATGTAAGACCTACATATAGGAAGAACATTGCACATTGTTAATGGGGCTTCCCTGGTAGCTCAGCTGGTAAAGAATCTGCCTGCAATGGAGGAGACCCCTGTTTGATTCCTGGGTTGGGAGGATCCCCTGGAGAAGGGATAGGCTACCTACTCCAGTATTCTTGGGCTTCCCTGGTGGCTCAGACAGGAAAGACTCCACCTGCAATGTAGGAGCCTTGGGTTTGATCCCTGGGTTGTGAAGATCCCCTGGAGGAGGGCATGGGACCCACACCAGTATTCTGGCTTGGAGAATCCCATGGACAGAGGAGCCTGGCGGGCTACAGTTCCTGGGGTCACAAAGAGTTGGACATGACTGAGCAACTAAGCACAATGATAGGAAAAAACTAAAAATACACAAAGAGACACATGCTGTTCCTTATGGGAATACTGGGCATTGTAGTAATGTTGATTTTTTCCTAGATTAATAATTGGAAACTTGATGAAATGATTCTGAGATTCATCTACAAGCATAAACATTCAAGAATGGCCGGGAAAACCTTGAAAGCTAAGCAGATAAAAAGGATTTACTACAAACACCTTGTAAAGCAAAAATAAGTAAAATCATACTATATTTGCATAAATGTTAACAGATCAACAGAATAAAATATATAACTCTGAAAATACCTCTCATAAATAAAATGTGATAATATAAATGGAATGGTTATTAAGTGTTAGAATAAATATATGATAAATAGTAAATTAAATATCTCAGATGATAAATATATACCAGTAAAATTCAGCTATTTAAATCATACTAATCAAGAAGAAAATATTCATTGTCAAGGGATTCCTAAGCGAAAATACAGTGGAAAGGGTTGTAAAGGGGAAGATAGATATATTTGAGTACTTAAAATATAAAATTGTCAAAAAACACCATCAAAAGGCAAACCACAATGAGGAAGAGCATTTGCAATATGGAAAAATACTCTAATATATGAAGAGTCCTAGGAAAAACAGACTTGGCAATTGACATAAGCAATTAACTAAAGAAAAAAATACGTGTTGCAAAAAAGAGAAAATATTGAGCTTTACCATTAATCAATAAGTAAATAAAATGGTTTACCATTTTAAAAGCATCTAAAGATTTGCTGCTGGTTTGGGTGAGTGCAGCAGTACGCTCTTCCATTTTCCAGTTAGTGACAGTGGGTCACTTCCCTTTGAAAGGCTCTTCATGCCTGCCCCCAGTCATTCACTCCTTTCTGTGATTCTGTTCTAAAGCAGTTAACAGCCTTGTGCATGAAGTTTTAGGCCTAAGCCCAAGGTCGTGGCCTTATTGCTAAGTGTAAGCAACTGGAAACAATCTCAACTGGCTGCCAATAAGGGTCTAGTTACATAAATTACAGCACATCCCTGTGGTGGGTTATTCAGTTCAGTTCAGTCACTCAGTCGTGTCTGACTCTTTGCGACCCCATGAACCGCAGCACGCCAGGCCTCCCTGTCCATCATCAACTCCCAGAGTTCACTCAGACTCACGTCCATCGAGTCAGTGATGCCATCCAACCATCTCATCCTCTGTCGTCTGCCGTGGTCCAGCCCCGGTGGATCCAGGGTGATTCGAAGGTGGGGGGACGGAGTCGGCGTCTTTGGAAAAATACATATTTAATCACAGATAGAGAGAGATTAGAAACGGATAGTGTAGTAGGAAGATTAGTGGAGAAAAAGAGGCTGAATAACTTGGATTACGTGGAATAGCATCCATGCTCCAGATGGGAATTCAGCCAGAAAAACGGGAGCAAGAAAGAAGCGACATGGGGGAATCAGTCTTTCCGGAAACTGATCCGATTTCTTTATTTTTGGGTTTGCTTATATACCTTTTGTTACACATAGGGATGAATACAGAGTCACGTGGGGGTCAGCAGTCCTGACCTTTGTCAAAATTAGGTGCTTCACATAAATATATTTAAAAAAAGGTCTTAGGGATATTACATCATCTTCTGGCCATGAGTGAGACCTGCTTACATTTTATGATCCTTTCTTTCTGATAACCAAAAAAACTTATTTCTTCCAAGGGTGTTTTTTTCTTAAACCAGGCACCACCCTCCAAATAAAGTTACATTCCTATAGGGTGAGGGTGTAGTGAGTTACAATCAAGAAAGGAATTTATTCAACCCAAGGTTAACATGATTAGTCTTAAAGGTTAATACTTATTTCTCCTATATGCTTAAAGGTTAATACTTATTTCTTCCTATATGCTTAAAGGTTAATACTTATTTCTTCCTATATGCTAGTTATATTCATTATAAGGGTAGGGAACATAGAGATTTAGCAGCAAACATCAGCCCAACAAATGAAAATCCTTTCACCAATGCTCCCCTTAAGATCTATTTAGTCTTAAGATATGATAAAGTTACATTCTTACACAGCAAGGACACAGTGATATATAAGTACAGTGATCTATTACAAAAGAGAAAATCCATTAACTCAAAAAGTCTAGTATTGCTAACATCAAAAACTACCATATTTCCTTTGCTATATTCCAAATACATTGATTAATATATTCCCAGGTATCTAAGGATATAGAGGCCTGGCGGTGATCATTGACTCAACAAGAAGAAAAAGTCCTATGCTAATTAAGACTCTCAAAATGCTCCAAAACTCTCTGTGCTGTTTATGGTTGAGAGGTAGTAAACAATCATGTGCCTAGTGGCGGCAGTAAGGATAATCCTGTCACACAAGCTAGTCTGTCAGCAGAGAGGTTTGACCTGAAACATCCTTGTCCCACCCAGCGCAGGGAATTGGCAACAATTATTGACACAACAAATGAAGAATCCTTCACCAAATAATTCCTAACCAACACACTATACTAATAATTTTAACTCCCCAAAATAATTTGCCTTTAGTAAGTCTAAAACATCTCGTGCCTCTCAGGTTGGGAGGCTGTAAGCAATCACATGTGGCCGGACAAACCTATACAGGCGGGCTAGATAACCTTCAGAGGAGTCTGTAAGCTGAAACACTCTTGTCACACCCAGGAACTTTTATTGCCTTGGAGCTGCGCGTTTACTCCTTCTCCGAGAGAAACGGTTATGGGGGAGAGCCCCCCGTAAAGTCAGAGGTGTAGGTGAGAGCATAAAACAGACTCTGGTTTTGGGGTTAGATGCTCGGGAACAGGGGGTTTCCTGAGGCTTGATCACGCCTTTGCGTATGCCAAGCCTCCTTCCTCATGACCTTTGCCATGGGCGGAGTTCCTCACGCTGGCCCCCGGCAGTCGTCCCCTTCTCCTCCTGCCCTCAATCTTTCCCAGCATCAGAGTCTTTTCAAATGAGTCAGCTCTTCGCATCAGGTGGCCAAAGTTATGGAGTTTCAGCTTCAACATCAGTCCTTCCAATGAACAGCCAGGACTATATCTCCTTTAGGATGGACTGATTGGATCCCCTTGCAGTCCAAGGGACTTTCAAGAATCTTCTCCAACACCACAGTTCAAAAGCATCAGGTCTTCGGTGCTCAGCTTTCGTTATAGTCCAACTCTCACATCCATACATGACCACTGGAAAACCATAGCCTTGACTAGAGAGACCTTTGTTGACAAAATGATGTCTCTGCTTTTCAATATGCTCTCTAGGTTGGTCATAACTTTCCTTCCAAGGAGTAAGTGTCTTTTAATTTCATGGCTGCAGTCACCATCTGCAGTGATTTTGGAGCCCAGAAAAATAGTCAGTCACTGTTTTCACTGTTTCCCCATCCGTTTGCCATGAAGTGATGAGACCAGATGCCATGATCTTCATTTTCTGAATGTTGAGCTTTAAGCCAACTTTTTCACTCTCCGCTTTCACTTTCATCAAGAGGCTCTTGAGTTCTTCTTCACTTTCTGCCATAAGGGTGGTGTCATCTGCGTATCTGAGGTTATTGATATCTCTCCCAGCAATCTTGATTCCAGCTTGTACTTCCTTCAGCCCAGCGTTTCTCATGATGTACTCTGCACATAAGTTAAATAAGCAGGGTGATAATATACAGCCTTGACGTACTCCTTTTCCTATTTGGAACCAGTCTGTTGTTCCATGTCCAGTTCTAACTGTTGCTTCCTGACCTGCATACAGATTTCTTAAGAGGCAGGTCAGGTGGTCTGGTATTCCCATCTCTCAGAATTTCCCACAGTTGATTGTGATCCACACAGTCAAAGGCTTTGGGATAGTCCAATAAAGCAGAAATAGATGTTCTTTTGGAACTCTCTTGCTTTTTCAGTGGTGGGTTATTAGACTAGCAATAAATCCCATTTTCAAAGCATGTGTAAGGGCTTTGGCAAATGGTTACAGCATAAAGTCAAGTTGGTTTGCTTTTGGGGAAAGAAGGATATAAGCTTCCAGTATTATGATCTCGATTTTGTGTACAAATTATACCAGAAGGGACTAAAGGAATACATACAATGTGAACAGTACCTATCTCCGGGCAGTAGGTCATGGATTTTTATTTTCTTCCTTCTACTTTGCTGAATTTTCTTAATGTATCATGGTAAGGATGTTTCTTTTATACTTGTAGGTTTCTTTTATACACTTACAGCACATTTTTAACTATGGAAAAATGGTTTATTTTTTTTAAAAAGCAATACTTTAAAAATGAGAGAGTCCAAGTATTTCTGTTTCACTGAGCGCTAGCACCTGGGGAAGGGTCCCTCGTGGCATGCCACAAGTGCCGTGTCCAGCGTTCTATTTCTGATTTGAAGGAGGATGCAGGAAGGACTTCACGCTTTACTTGGCACCTCTTCTCTGTGATGGCTTGGAGGTAGTGGAGAGGCCTCAGTTCTTCCGCCCTGTGGGCAATCTTGCCTTTCCTGGGCCTGGGCCTGGGACCTCTGTCACCCGAGTGTCTGTGGAAACTTCGGGCAAGCCACCTCGGCTAGAGGGGGATGCAGGCTGCCCCCAGTGCGCGGCCTCGCCTGCAGGTGAGGTCGGGTGATGAGGTGTGGCAGGGCCCGCCCTCGTGGCCACGGCCAGACTGGCCACCGCTCCTTACGTTCCACCTTGTCGGGAGGGGTTCTGCTTTGCCTGGGCCGTGTTGATACCCTCGGAGTCCCCCACAGGCAGATTGAGGGTACGGGGAGTGGGCATGGGCCCCTTGTGACGCTACAGCCTCCTCTTTCTGGGGATGGTGTGGGGAGGGCGGGCCATGGGGCTGACCGGAGCCCCTGGCCAACGAGATAGGTGGCCGCAGCCCACCTGGGCAGTGGGACAGCTCCGGCGAGACCAGGACCGATGCAGTGAGAAGTGAGAGGGCGCAGGGGGACCGAGGTCCCTGCTCACCTCCCTGACTTCCTGCTGGGAAGCTAGGAATCCGTGGTGGTGTGACGGGAAGGGAGAAAGTGGAGCTCCATGCGCGCTTGAGGCAGAGCGCAGACTGCACCCGCTGTACGCTAGCAGGGCACAGCTGCGCAGACTCAGACCTCTGCCACGGAGTTCAGAGGTGTCAGGATAGAGGACATGCCAGGATGTGGAGTTAGATCCCCATGTCCATCCACAGCCCCCAAGCCTGGCCAGAAAGGACAAGATGCTGCTGCCCCTCCGCCTGGGCCCAGGGACGGAGCGGAGCTCAGCCGTCTCCTGCAGCCGAGCCTCCCCCATGCCATGCCCCATGCCCTGCCCGCCGCCCCCACCTCCACACCCCTCCTGTTCTCAGGAAGCCACGGGGGAGGCTGCCGCCCCTCAGAGCCTGTGTGTCCTGCAGGGTTCCAGAAAGTTACAGGGCCAGACTCGGGCCTCCTCAGCAAGTTGCGGGATTGTAAGAGGCAAGCAGGGTCCAAGGTGGGGATCTCACTTTGCTCCGGGAGGACATGCTGCAGAAACACAGGCAGGGGCCGGATAGGAGAGTCAGGAGGACATGGCTGGCCGACCACGTCCATGGAGGCCGGTGCTGGACAGACATCGGATGCAGAGGGGCTGGGGCTCTGGAGTGGGTGCACCTCGCATGGGAGCCCAGGGACAGTGTGGGATGCTTGGCTGTGGGCTCAGGGGCAACAGCCTTGGGAAAGGAGGGGTCACTTCACAGACCTGAAGCTATCGAACGGGAAGTCTACAGTGGCAGTCCCTGCAGGGTAGGTGCCAGGGCCAAGGATGCCAGGCCAGACAGACAGAGCGCCTCAGAGCCGGAGGTCACACCACTGACCAGTATTTCTGTAAGTACATTTAAAAAGAATAACTGGAACAGGGAAATGTGACAAAACCAAGATTATTCATGAATACCAGCCCCGACTTTTTATTATTAAATTCCATAGACATAAAGTCACTCGATCAAACTGCTATGAAAGTTTCCCATTTCTGTACTTATCTCATTGTGGGCGATATCAGTTTGTGTCCACCAGCCACAGACTCCACTTGGCAGAGTGCTGGGGGTAAGGCCCTGTTTCCAGGGCTCTCAGGGACCTCAGGAAGTGGGAGGACCCATCTCTTGGGCAGATGGATCCTGGGATGTGCCTGCCCCCAGGCCTGGGGCACCAGCTTCCCGTGAGTCCACCAGGAAACAGGGTGGTTTTGGAGTGGTGAGCACCACGAAGGAGACAGAACACCCAGTGCCCTGGATGGGGTGATCCAGAGGGGACTGCCTGGCTGGCACTCGTGTAGAGGGAGTGAGCTCTGCTTGTTGCAGGAAAAGCCAGGAAGGGCTTCTGGATGAGAGTCACAAATAGAGTTTGGCTCCCAAGGAGAATGGATTCCGATGAGCTGCTCTTAAAGGAACCACGTGCTTCCTGACAGTGAGTGGGGCCCTGTCCCTGCAAGGCTTGAAGCACAGAAAGGCCAAGGGGACTGCAGGCTGACCCCTGCCAGGAGAGGGCCCTGAGCTGTGTCCTCCAAGGTCTGCAGAGTCAGGGCAAGGGGGTGGGTCTGGGAGCAGTGAGAGGGAGACCCAGACTCGGGGCAGAAAGTGGCCTGGGTATTCAGATTCTGCTATTCATTCCAAGCTGTGATGGAAGCGGACCAGCCTCCCTGCCCTCTGCTCACCTTGCCCCTGTCCCCCGGCCCCACCGAGGCCCCGTTGGGGATAAAATCGGGTGTGCTTGTGCAAAGGACATGTTTGTCTTCCAGCTTATGAGGAGCCTCTGAGTTGTCTCAAGTTTTTCCTAAAACAACATTTTTCTCCATTTCTTAAAAAAAAAAAAAAAAAACACTCAGCAGAAGAAAAGAGATTATCTCATTTTATACAATATGCCATCAGCCAGGGAGCAGAACACCAGCAAGGCTTGAGGGTTGCATAGCAACTGGCTTTTCCATTGATTTTTTTGAGAAGGAACCAAAGCTACTGAACTGTTCTCATTTTAAATATTTCCTAAGATGATGAAAATCAAAGCAAATGGAAATCAGAGGCTTGGGGACAATCAGAGAACAGAAGGTATCTTGTTGTGAAAGACCAGGTCAAGACAAAGTATGGAACGCTCCTGGGAATTTTTCAGCATTAGAACAGAAGGGTCGGAGAAATTCTGACTGTGAGTCTCTCCGGGGAAGGCAAGAGAAGAAAGTGCTGGGGCAGGTCTCAGCGTTCAAGGGGCCGGTGCCACCACCCGCTTCCTGCATATGCCGGCCTGACATGGACCTCTGCCTCCCTGACTGTGGGGGCTGATATGCCAGGCCATTGCCGACCTGATAGGGACCTCTGCCTCCCTGACTGTGGGGGCTGTGTAGGGGATTCAGACATCCCAGGGACAGCCCCCTGGCTTCCTCAGGGTGAGGACACCCCCAACCCCCAACCATTTGGCGCCAGGCCTGGTGCCCAGCCCCTGGCCATTATAGCCCACCTCCTGAGCCAGAGTCTCCAGGGTCCAGAGGAGAACAGGAAGCATTGGAGACAGGTGTGCCCTACAGGCTTGAGCTGGGAAGGTTCACTTGAAGAGTCTTGAGCTGGCAGCTTGGCTTTCTCTGGGAATAGATTCCCAGCCTCTGGGAGGATGTCTGGAATGTGCCTTGATGATCCGGGAGTCCTGGCCCTCACTGGTGTTGGGAGTGTGGATGCCTGTGGTGAGGTTTGAGCTCTAGGTACTCCCTGGCACCCCAGAGCAGCCTGGAGAAGACCCTCAGCTTGGTGCTGATTCTGGCCCCTGTCGGTCCTTGTGAGTCATTTACCATCGTTGAGCCTTAGGGTCCCCTGTAAGGTGAGCGCGCACCAGCGGTGGCAGCAGGGGGCGAGGCTTCCTGCAAGTCTCAGCCTGCAGCGCCCTCTTTGGGTCGGGTCCTGTCTGCAGCCCCTTGTGTGACTTCACTCACCTCACCCTACCCTCACAGCAGCTCTCTGGGGCTCTTACCTCACCCCCTCACACCCCCCCCACCCCCCAACTCCCCCACCTCCCTCCCCCCCCCCCCCCCCCCCCCCCGCCGCCCCGCCGACAGGACTGGTGAGGACTGCCGAAGTCACACAACGGAGAGCAAGCAGCTTTGCTCAGGGAGGCTGGGTTGGGCTGTTTTTCCACAGGGCCCCTTGGGTTTGCTCCCCTTGGGGGTTTCCCATGGCAGGGTTCCCCCCTCAGAGGGCGAGTTTGCAGCTCCCCACCTTGGGGATGCTTGTGGCATCCAGCAGGAAGAAGTCGGGATGCTCCTCAGCATCGTTCAGCGCGCAGACTGGCCCGCACCGCAGAGAATTTCCTGCCTTGCATTTTAGCAGTGTGGACGTTGAGAAGGGAGCTCTGCTTTCTTGAACCCAGCAGATCTGGACTCTGCTCTGTGCACGCGGTCCTGTGCTTCTTTGGGAGGGCGAGTTTGCGGGGTGGCGGGGGGACCCTCTGGGGTCAGAGCAGTTGAGAAGCTTTCGGTTGGCTCCCGCTGGGTGGCAATATTGAAGATGCTGATCGCCGTGGCCCTAGGCGCCTGAGCTCCCAGCTGTACGCTGCGGTTGGGGAGGGGGCGCCCGGGACCGTGAAACAGGGAACATGTCCAGGGGCACAGGGCCGATGACGGCGAAGCAGGCTTCCACCCCCAGGGCGCGGAGCTGCCTGGGGAGCCGCACCATCGCTTGCAGGTGCCTTGGTGTGTGGGATTGGTGATCTGAGGGATTCCCTGATACATCCTGGAACCTGCGGAGCGTCCGCGCTGCTGGTCCCACATTGCTCCTGTCTCCTTGACTAAAGGAGGTAAGAGCGTAAATAATTAAGCTCATTCTAGAGCAAACAATGGAGATGTCAGAGAGCAGAGATTGGGACAGAACTTTCTGCAGAAGTCTTAATTGATTTGTTTACTGTGGGACCCCAGAGGCTGGCTGGGGCCTTCCGTTTGAGCCGGTGGCGGGCGTCTCAGGAGCCCCAGCCCTTTGATCCGGGCGCACGAGGCTCCCTCTGCTGTTCCTGCGGCAGCGGCGCCACCTGGTGGCCACCTCGGCTCTCGCCCTTCCTTTCCTGTCCTGCCTGCGGAGGGGTGATAAGGCCCCACACACAGAACGCCTTCAGAGGTGGCGTGGCTTCCAGACGCCCCTCCGAGGCATTTTATTTGTATGTATTGCAGCCCTAGAAAAAGAATCCAAAGATTTGTTTCCTCCTGTGTGCTTTCGTCTCGCTTCTTCGTGGTCTTTGATGCCCGCGGAGGTTGTCAGGACAGTGAAACCAAGCTGACGGGGTGGGCGCAGGTTATTCTGCTGTTTTTCTAGACCCTTGAGGTGCGCATCCAATCTGAGGCTGACTGCTCCACACTTATTCAGCCTGCCCATGAAGCTCACAGCTTTCCCAGCTCTGTGATCCTCGGGGATGTCAAGTTCGCCAAAGTGACCGTCCTTCATCATCACAGTTAGAAGCCCGTCGATGACTTTGGAGCATGGCCTAATGGGCACCTGGCGTTTGCCCTTCTTTTCAGCACTGTTAATATTCTTCAGCTCATCAGCCCGGACAGCCACACCCACTACTGTGGCGGCAGGGAAAGACTGCGGGATCGCCATCGCTTCTGAAAGAAAGACAGACACGTCTCTTGTCCTTGCTTGGATAGGACTACAGCCCATGTGCTGCGTGATACGTGGCAAAGACATGGGATGGAGGGCTGTGAGTGTGATTCAGGTGGCCGAGCAGTGTGCGGAGATCCCGCCAGAGCCCGAGTGACCCTTGTAGGTGTCCAGACCTCCCTCCTGGGCCCTCTGCCTGGACGCTCTGTCTGCGAAGAGCCCTTCAAGGCAGGCAGAACCTATGGGAAGGCTGGCAGCTCTCAGGAAGGGGGAGAAGTAGGCCAAGGAAGGGTTGCGTCTGGGGTGCAGTCTTCTGCCTAGAAGCTCATGGGTGGTTGTTTAGGGGTCGGGGTTGCCTCTGGGTAAGCCTACTTCACCTGGTGTTTTGATTCTTTTGAGCCTCCGATCCACTGACCTTACTTGAATCCCTAGCTGGCTCTAAACTATTCCCCCAGGAGCTGCACCTGAGAAGCAGCAGAGCTCCCCAAAGGAAAACTGCTGAACTTTTACCAAGGAGGAAACCTGGGCCCAGAAAGATCATCCCTGGCCTGTGTCCCAGGGCACTGCAGACTCTCCCTTGCATGCGCCTGAGTGGTCCTCTCCTGCGCCTCCTCCACAAGCTCCGCGGCCAGAAACCATGCTTCCTCCCCTGCCGGCTGGCTTGCTCGTCTCCTGCCACCTCAGGGTCCTGCCTGTGCCCTCTCTCCCCACTGACTCAGCTCTTCCTAACATGCGCATGGGTCTGGCACCTGCCACACAGCACGGGACACAGCGCCCCCTCCTGAGCGCTCCAGGCCAGCACGGAGGAGGAGACCAGCCCTTAATTCCTTGAGAATGGCCAGAACCTTGGCAGAACTGGGACGTGGGCAAAGAAGTCCAAGCAGCTCCGGACTTTGGATGTCAGACACTGACGTCACCTTCCTCCAGGCCCCATCTGGGCTGCAAGTTCCCAGGGCCCAGCACACGGCCACTGCTCTTTTGGGATCTGCCTCTTCAGGGCCACCTCGTCCTGGTGGAACCCCTCTGAGCCCTTCCTTCTGCCCCTCCCCTTGGGGAGTCTCCTCGGAAACCAAAAGCAGGGAGAGAGTCCCAGACAACTTCCGCTCTGGGTCCTGTGGCACAGACCCCCGTGGGCCTGGAGAACAGAAGTGATGGGCTGCTTCTCGGAGTGGAGGAAGGGAAGACAAGGGAAGAACAAAACGCAAATCAATACTTCAGTCAATTATCCCGCCACGGCAGTGAGATCACGGTGGCCGCTGAGAGGGGCTAGGAACCTGGGCTGAATCCAAGGGCCTGGTGTCTGGGAGGCAGGAGGCGCTCGCCAGCAAGCCAGTGTTGGGTCCAGCCCGGAAGGGCCTTTATTCCAAGGTTCCTTACCTGGTGACGTGAGGGATGTGTTTTCTTTGGTCCACAGAACCTCTTTGTGGGCTTCGCAGGTGGCTCAGATGGCAAAGAATCCGCCTGCAATGCAGGAGACCCAGGTTTGATCCCTGGGTCAGGAAGACGCCCTGGAGAAGGGAGTGGCAACCCCCTCCAGTATTCTTGCCTAGAAAACTCCCTGGACAGAGGATCCTGGTGGGCTATAATCCATGGGGTCGCAAAGAGTCAGACATGACCGAGCAACTTACACACACACACACACACACACTTCTTTGTAAAATGTAAAGACTGGCCTGAGAGGTCAGCCTGGTGGCAGCTCTGGGCTCTGTTCTTGCATGCCATGCCCAGGGAGCTGGGGCTGAGGACTGCTGCCCCTGCATCGGGGCATGGGCTCCTTGGCTTGCCAGTTCTTACCACTCCTTATCACCCCAACTTCTTTATCATAACAGGGAAATATTCTTCTGTAACCTTCTAAACTGGCAAACAAAAGACAGATTTGCTTTCCTTTGAGCCAACCTGCCTCACTGACTCACATCACCAGCCTTGGCTTGTGGGCATTGGGTTTGCAACACCCACCCATCACTTCCAATGAGCCCACTCCCTGAGCAGTCAGGCCTCTCTCTGAGCCCCCAGACTGCTTGTTCTCACCTCGTTTCAGCCTTTGGCTCTGTCTCCAACTCCATGCCCTTCTTCCTGTTCTCTGGCCCTGACACCATGTGTCTTTCTAGTTGGGACTCTCGACTTCTCTTCAAAAACGTGACTAGAGCTTCTCTCCCACTGGCGCTGGACACACTAGCTGAACCCTCCAGCCAGCCAGCCAGTGCACTCACCTGGGCTTCCCACGAGTCTCCAAGGAGGAAGTCTGCTGCTCGTGGTCTTTCAGCAGCAAGTGACGATAACACAACCCCAGCTGACTTTCGTGGGAGGAGTCACTCAACGTAAATGAGACACATCTCTGCTGCAAGCAGGCGCTAGGATGGCGCCCGTGAGCCCACGTCTTGGTGGTCCCTCTCTGCTGTGGTCCTTTCCCCACAGGCGTGGGCAGCGCCGAGATTCGCCTCTAACTGGACTATGGCTTGTGCCTCAGATATGCACTCTGAGGTCACTCGTGCTGGGGGAGGCAAGCTGCCCTGTGTGACTGCTTTGTGGCGAGGTCCCTGTGAGGTGGCAAGGAGCCCTAGGCCCAGCAGCACGTGAGGAACTGGATTCTGCCAGTAACCACGTGAGTGAGTGTGGGAGTGTGTCCCACCCAGGGGAGTCTCAGCTGCCGGCAATCTCACAGGAGAACCTTGAGTAGAGGACCCCTCTGGATTGCCTTTGGATTCCTAACCCAGAAACCATGAGATAACAAGTGTTTGGGTTTTTCAGATCATGTATGTGTGTGTGTTAGTCACTCAGTTGTGTCTAACTCTTTGCGACCCCCATGGACTGTAGCCCACTGGGCTCCTCTGTCCGTGGAATTCTCCAGGCAAGAATATTGGAGTGAGTAGCCATTCCCTTCTCCAGGGGATGTTCCCAACCCATGGATGAAACCAGGGTTTCCTGCATTGCAAGCTGATTCTTTACCATCTGAGCCACCAGGGAAACTCTTTTCAGATTTCCAAACTTTTCAGATCATAAAGTTTGGAAATAACTCATTACGTTGTTATTCATTGTTATTTGCTAAGTCGCATCCGACTCTTTGCAACCCCAGTGGCTGCAGCAAGCCAGGCTTCCCTGTCCTTTGCTATCTCCTGGAGCTTGCTCAAACTCATGTCCATTGAGTCAGTGATGCCATTCAACCATCTCATCCTCTGCTGACCCCTTCTCCTGCCTTCAATCTTTCCCTGCATCAGAGTCTTTTCGAATGAGTTGGCTCTTCACATCAGGTGGCCAAAGTATTGGAGTTTCAGCTTCAACATCAGTCCTTCCAATGAATATTCAGGACTAATTTCCTTAGGATTGACTGGTTTGATATTCTTGCAGTCCAAGGGACTCTCAAGAGTCTTCTCCAGCACTACATTTTGAAAGCATGAATTCCTCAGCTCTCAGCTTTCTTTATGTTCCAGCTCTCACATCTGTACATGACTGCTGGAAAAAACCATAGCTTTGACTATATGGATCTTTGTTGGCAAAGTGATGTCTCTGCTTTTTAATAGACTGTCTAGGTTTGCCATAGCTTTTCTTCCAAGACATCAGCGTCTTTTAATTTCATGGCTGCAGGAGATAATAAACAGGCCTGTGGGCAGCTGGCTTCAGGCCTGGGTAAGCCACATGGTGGTGTGAGGACACTGGGAATCAAGCTCTCTCCACCCCAGCCCATGCTCTGTTCTGGTTTCTTTCTTCCCTGGAATTCTCTGCCCTGGGGGAAGCTCCAGGCTCATAGTCACACATCTTTCCAACCCCTTAGCCTCAACCATCGTGGTGCTGGGAAGGCACTAGGTGGGGTTGTCTGGGCTTGACCTCTCCCACCCCTGAGCCCAAGGTCAGACCCAGATTAACAGAGGAGATCTTTCACCAGAGGGAGATTGGGCTGTTTTTGTCAGAAGAACGCAGGCAAAAGTAACTGTAACCAACCAGGGGTACCGTCCCCTGATGTTTAGGCTGAGAGCCATGGCCCTGAAGGGAACAAGGTCCTTCTGCTGGAGGTGGCTTAGCAAGGCTCCGGGCTCTCCTGGTGGCTAAGATGGTAAAGAATCTGCTTACAATGCAGGAAAGCCCAGTTCCACCCCTGGAGAAGGGAATGGCTACCCACTCCAGCATTCTTGCCCGGAGAACTCCATGAACAAGGAGCCTGGCGGGCTACAGTCTGTGGGGCTTGCAAAGACTGGACACGACTGAGTGATCTGCATGTGTCTTGGGCTTTGTGGAGCTGGGGGGTCCTGCTCCCGTGGGGGCTCTGCAGCCATCCTTGATCGAGTGGTGATCAGTGGCGCTTGTGGTCCGGACTGGAGTGGCAATCTTAAGCCCAATGGGGTCCAAACTCAAGCACCAAATCAGATCCATCCCTGAAGGCCCCTTCCTTCTCATTCCACCCAAAGTTCCTTCCCTAGAAAGGAGAGTCTTTGACTTGCTTCTCCCTCCAGAGCTGTGGCTTCTCAAGGTTTTCTGGAGGCAGTGATGTCCTGGTAGGGTTTTGGGCTGACCTGCTTGGATGAGATACAGATGCCATAACCCCTTCCTTTGCCCCTTCTGTGTCATTTGGGGTGGGCAAGACTGTGCTGCAGAAGCAAGCCAGCTCCATGTCCCAGCAGCTTACAGCAACAAAGCCTGATTTCTCACTCACCCTGGTGTCTTCAGTGTGGATTGGCATCGGACTCTGGTCTCATTTTCACTCAAGACCTGGGCGACAGAGCAGCCTGGTTGCTGGTTCCCATGCCAGCCAGGAGAGGTCTCCGAAGGCTCTCATGTGAGCAAGAAAGTGCTCAGACCAGGAAGAGACACACATCACTTTTGATGGCAACTAATTGGCTGGAGGTAGTCACGTGCTTTCCCAGTCACGGGGAGGGCAGTAATGTGCCTCTCTTCCCCTTTCCCAGCATCCTCTGGGGCTGTCCATCTCTGGGGAATGTTCAGTAGGTCCCAGCCACCAGCTCTCTCGCTCCTATCTGTGGCTGACTTCATTAGGACTCACTGAATGCTATTAAACCAAGTATTCTGATCTCTCAGGAGCAATTGGCTCTGTGCTTAGGGCGTGGGAACTGGTCCACCGTCTTGTAAACCCTTGACTTGGGTAACTTGAGGGATGCCTGGCAATGATGGACCTTCCCTGGCCTTCACTCATTCTTCCATCTTCTGCAACGTGCTGGCTTATGAACAGTACCCTATAAATACACCCCAAGTCCATTCTACTTACATACACAAAGGGAAGTATGTGACTGTGCTTGTTGGATTTGTTTATGCAAGAGAAGAGGAAAAATGCATGCTTTCAGGTCTACCGAGGAATGCATAGCTCTGCTTTATGGACAGGTTTGCCTAGAGGGAGCCGCTTTGATGGTAGGGGTATGTGGTGAGAGCGGAAACCAGAATGCCTGCTGTGAGGACTGTGGAGAGAAAAGGGGTGAGTGCAGCTTGTGAGACCTGATTCTGAGATGATAATGGTGTGTGTTTCATTTGGAGAGGGAGTTTAGGGAAGTGGATGGAATATAGACTTTCGGTTTTAGGCTTCTGAGCTGTGTGACCTGGGGCAAGTTACTTGACCTCTCTGAGCCTCAGTTTCTTGCCTTTCTGGGTAACTGTGAAAACTGAGTAAGAGAGTGAATGCCAATGCCGTGAGGCAGACTGGCCTGCGATACTGCCAGTCTAGTGGCCAGCCTTGGCTAGCAGGCATGTGTCCTGATACAAAATGGAAGGTGGTTGCTCCCGGTGGCTTCCTGTCCATTGGTCCTGTGGGAATTACCCCATGGTCCTGTTCCTTATGTGGCTCCTTCAATGTATGTACTGCAGAATTTTCCCCTCCCTTGTGTTGTTTTCTGCAAAGAGCTTCTATCAAGGGGGAAACACAGGGTTCCTTTCTTCTTCTCTGGTCTTGTAGCCATATTGGGAGTTCTGTCTTCCCTGTCCCAGGTCCTGCCGAGGTCCACTACACTGGCCTCCTGGCCAGAGCTTGCCCAGAGCAGGTGCCAAGTAGGATGCATGGGCCTTGGAGGTGGGGTGGGCTGAATGGACCCTTTGAGGCTTTGAGGCCTCAGCGTTTTGTTCCTGTGTCTCGCCTGAAATCATGCAGTGACTGTGTGGAAGCTCAGGCAGGTCTGTGTGGCCAGGGATCTTTTCCACCACTCTGGAGAATGGAGCCACATGGGAGGGAGTTCTTGAGAGACCACCGGGGCCAGGTCCCCAGTCTACGGGATCTGCTCAACTCCTCTCTGGACCGCCAGACACCAATCCGTCTCTGTTGTCTCTCCTGCCCCTGCAGTCCATGAGCCTCATTGAGATTGGGAACCCCTCTCAGAGTCTGGAGAATGTTTGCCGCTGGGCCTACCTCCAGCAGAAGCCAGACACTGATCACGACGAGTACCACGATCACGCCATATTCCTCACACGGCAGGACTTTGGGCCCTCGGGCATGCAAGGTGAGTCTCGGGCCTGCGGGGGCACAGAAAGGAGGGAGGCTGCACGTGAGTGCCTGAGCCTGCCAGGCCACCCCAGCAGCCTTGGCCTGGGATGGGAGGGGTGTCTGGGCAAGGGGGTAAGTGCTGAGAAGGGTGTCCGGATTGAGGGTAAGTGCTAGTCTCCTCCTGGCTCTTCAAAACTACCAGGAACTCTGACATGTCCCCCAGGAAACTGTCTCTCTGGGAACAGGGAAGATCAAAGGGAGTGAAATGGGCAGAGTCTGGGGCTGGCAGCCCCGGGGCCAGACAAGCGCTGAGGCTGGGCTTCGGTTGTTTGCTTCCTCCGTGCGTGCTTGCCAAGCCACTTCAGTCGTGTCCCACTCTTTTGCGACCCCATGGACTGTAGCCCGCCCAGCTCCTCTGTCTATGGGATTCTCCAGGCAAGAATACTGGAGGAGTTACCGTGCCCTCCTCCAGGGATTCTTCCCTACTTGGGGATTGAACCCGTATCGCTTATGTCTCCTTCACTGGCGAGTGGGTTCTTTACCACTAGCACCACCTGGGAAGCCCTTGCTTCCTCCAACTTTTGTAAAACAAAATTGAATAAATTTTCAATCTTGAAAAGATAAGGGACTTTACTTAAAAATTCAATCTATATAAGACTGACAGATCCAAAAGGAAAAACTGACGAGTCTACAATCGCAGTTGAAGATCTCACACAGCGCATATTAGATAAAATAAGTGAAATAAGACAGAGAAGAATATATACTCAGGACTCCACTTATTTCAGGCTTGGAAGTGGGCAAAACTGATCTGTGGTGTCAACAGTCGGGAGAGTGGGCAGAAGGGAGGGAGTTGCTGTTGGAACCGAGGAGAGGCTTCTGCAGTGTGGGGACAGTTTTATTTCTTGGTCGGGGGGTGGCTGCACAGGGGTGATCACTTGTATCTCCTGAATGGTGTTGGTGCCTCTCCACTGTGAGGGGTTGCTCGCTCCCCTTCAAGCCCGTCTGTGTGGCCAGCTGATGGAGCCCTCTGTCGCCCTTTGTCCGGGTGAGAGCTCTAACGGGGAGCAGAACTGTTCTGTGGGAGAGAAACCAACACAGCTTTTACATTAAGTGACTTCATTCTTCATTTAAAAATGTGAAAGGACAGCCAAGAATTACCAGATGTTAAAAAAAAAAAGGAAAGGATGAAAAAGATGGGCTGAGATGTAAAATAAAGTTAAAAAGCTAACTCCAGAGGAAACAGATAATTTAGAGAAGGGAAAAGTACATTTTTATAAAGTCATATCTCCAGAATGTTTGAGGAAATATATCTGTAAACCCAGAACAGGCTACAAAGAAGAATCAGAGGAAAAAAAAAAAGGGGTTTTCATTAAAGATTTGATGGTGTTGACTAAAAAATTAAATGTCCAACCTGAAAGTTATGTGTGTGTGTGTATGTGTGTTTTGATTCATCAGAAATGTTAAGTACTTCAGTCCTGGGGGATAGCATCTCAAGTAACCCTGGGAGAACTGAGCTGCTCTGAGGAGGCGAGGGGGGCTAGGATATGTAGGAGTTTTGCAACAAAGGGCAGCTAATAAGACAAAGCTTACTGTTAATTGAAGAAAACAAAAATCTCAAGGTAAGGAATTCAGTGCTTTTCTATGTGTGGGAAGATGCAGGAGCCTGGGCTCACTGAAATCATTCCTTTGCTATGCGTCTCAGCCATCTGGGGCCAGCACCCAGTGTTTTCCCATCCTGAGTTTCCTCGGGGCTCACCAGCTCGCCATCCATGGAGGCTGCAACAAAGGATGCTGTGACATCCTTTCTTTACCGATATGGCAGCAGTATTACATTTCTCAGTGGGTGAAATAGAAAATTCAAAAGCTGAAATAAAAAGTCAAGGGCCCCCAAAAAGATCGAAATATGAGCGAAAAATTGATGTAGAGGTGCAATCCAGGAAGAACACTGTGTCTATCTACAAGGATTTCTGGAAAGAAAATAATAGCAAAGTGAACTAAGAGTGGAGGATATAAAGAAAAAATATAGATACATTTTCAAATCTTCAAATCCTAAATGTTTCTGTAATGCTAGCGTGGGTGAATGAGAAATACACAGACTGAGGCGCGTATTCATATGCAGGCTTTGATACAAAGGTCGAAGAGAAGACCACGAAGCTTTGCCCTGGCACTGATTCAAGAACAAGCATCTCAAAATCTGCAGAGCAAAAGAATACTTTAAGACACATAGTTTCCTGTTTATTATAAGGGAAATAGACAGTGGTTGGGCATACAGCTTTTAGACAGTTCTGAAACCAGCACTGCCCGGTCACACTTTTTCCTTTCTGTACTTGTCTCTTGAAACACGTTGCCTAGGACCTCTCCCTGGGGTCTCAGATGAGTGAGGCTCAGTGGGGGGACAGTCCGGGCTTCTAACTTTCTGGGTCTTGCTGACTTAAAAAAGTACATGACCTGAGAGTTGCGAGTTAAGTTTTGTTTGGGGCGAAACGAGGCCTGTAGCCTGGGAGACAGCATTTCAGATAGCTCCGAGAAACGGCTCCAAAGAGGTAGGGGGGAAGGTCAGTAACTCGTGATTTTAGTGAAGAGAGAACACAGGCAATCAAGTGCGTATGTTTTTGCAAAAGGTTTCTTCTGGTCTCTTGAGAATTCCTGTTAGTCATGCGGAGCGGACATCACCATGAAGGAATTTAGTGCTTTTCTAGTTACAGGGAGGTTCAAGAATTGAGCTCATAAAACTGGCCCCTGAAAATAAGTATCTGAAGACCTGTCCTGCCAGTTTTTCCCAGAGCACAGAGCGCCTCATCCCTGATCTCCACCCTGAACCCCTTTTAGGGGTTGTTGAAACAGCTGCAGTGACACCTGATTTAACCATGGGCAGATGGCAAGTGCCCATGGCGATGCTGATTTGCGGCTGACAGCCTCTGGGATGCCCAGGTCTTTAAACAGAGGCTTTGCCTGGCGCACACAGCTCTGCACACACTGCTGTATCTCACCCAGCGGCAAGTGGTGAGGCCCCACTGTCTGGATTTCCTCCATCTTGGGTGGGATCATTGTGCCCTCCCATCACTCTCCCTCTCCCCGTGGGCGGGAACGTGGTCCTTCCCTGGGGGCATCTTAAGACTCCCTGTGATCAGGCTCAGCCCAGTCAGGGGGCATCATCCTTCCGCAGACCAGTCACATCACAGGGTGGCCTTCCCACCTTCCTGCTCAGGCGGTTCAGTTTCCTGCCTCAACCCTGCCCTCTCTCCCTGTGAGACTCCCTTCCCTACTTCTTCCTTGGACCACACGCTGTAACTGGGCAGGCAAAACCCACTGTGTCTCCTCACTGTGACCTGTTAATTCAGTGGCTCTTCAGAAGCCCTTGGTGGGTTGAGTGGTGGCTGGAGGGTGTGTGGCCTCTCACGTCAGAGGTTAGCCTACTGCGGCTGTCCTTCCCCCTCTGATCCCTATTCTCCACCTCTGGGGGTGCCTTGCCCAGGACAGACCGCTGGACCCCTCAGCAGGAATGTGGTTCGGAATCTGCCCAGTCAGCACAGGGTTCCCGGGCCAAGGGCTCCAAGAGCCTCATCACCTGTGACTGGCCTGCCTCCCCGTCTCCGTGGTCAGTCTCCCTGCACAGCTCCGCGGGGCAGCACAGCACTGCCCTGATCAGCTTGGGCCCGCCCTCCCTGCAGCCATCTGTGTGCACTGTGGGAAAGGGTCCAGCTGAGGTCTCAGAGGCCCCAGGGAGGCCCCGAGGGAGCGGCTCAGGGTGTGGTGCCAGGCACCAGGGCCAGAGTGCCAACAGCCCAGGAAGCAAGCTGCAGCCTCGGGGACCGAAAGGCCACTCAGCCAAGTGGGGAAGGAAAGTGGGAGGTGGCCTGAAAGAGAACAGTGGGCAGGAGGCTACCAAGGTGGCAGAAAGCCTTGGCAGATAAGACCTGGACACGGGAAACTGAGCTGGCTGCAGGGTGGCTGCTGATGGGCAGGGCTGAGGCCCGCTTACCCGGGGCAGGGAACTGGTTTCGAGCTGTGCCAGCCTTGAGGGCCGTTGGCTGTGCCCGTTTGCTCTGGTGTTGCCAGGGCATGATGGGGTCTGGGCCCCTCTGCATGGAGAGGGCTCTGAGCCCCCTTTGTCTCTCCCAGGCTATGCTCCTGTCACTGGGATGTGCCACCCGGTCCGCAGCTGCACCCTGAACCACGAGGACGGCTTCTCCTCCGCGTTCGTGGTGGCCCATGAGACTGGCCATGTGTAAGTGGCCTCAGCAGGCCCTGCTGTCTGAGGCAGGTCGGGGCTCGAGGGGCCCCGCTTCTCCTCTGCGCCCTGAGAGGGACACTCCCTGGATGACAAACCCCTCGGATGTGATGTCCTGGCCCACTTTCCACCGAGGGCCAGGCAGCAGCTGGGGGCTGCCCACCCATTATGCCATCGAAGCACTTGGGCAGGAGGGTCTTCTCACGCAGTTCTGTAGATGAGGGTGCGAGGGGGCCTCCCCCAGGAACAGAGAGCTGGAGCTCGGGTGTGCGTGCTGCTGGTGTGTAGGGAGGGCGGTGGGCGCCTCCACCCCCACTCCTTTCTCATGCCGCAGCGCTCTGCCTTGGGGACAGGACCCTGCAGGGCCTGCCGCTGGATGCTGTCTCCTCAGAGCGCCCCGGCTCTAAAATCCATCCGGGAGAAAACGGGTACCACCTGGCTCAGGGCCGACCAGGCCGGCCAAGGGCGAGGGGAGTCAGCTCAGGGAGGTGGGGGTCCCCTCCCAGCGTCTGGAGGGGGTGGGGCTGACAGGTGAGTGTGGCCGGGTGAGGGTCTAGGGAGGCTGCCTTGGCTCCTCTCACAGGCTGGGCATGGAGCATGACGGGCAGGGCAACCGCTGCGGTGACGAGGTGCGGCTGGGCAGCATCATGGCACCCCTGGTGCAGGCGGCCTTCCATCGCTTCCACTGGTCCCGCTGCAGCCAGCAGGAGCTGAGCCGCTACCTGCAGTGAGTACCACCCTGTCCCCTGGGGAGGAGCCTGGGGCGCTGCACTCAGGCCTAGCAGGGCGCCTCTAGCCCCAAGTGCAAAGCAGGGGAGAGGGGGACAGCAGTACTGGTTGGGGGGGGGGGGTCCCACTGTTGGGGGCTAAGTTTTGGATGGAAAGTGGTTACAACCACTCCACCTTTAATGGATGCCTAGTCCATGGGGTCGCTACGAGTCGGACACGACTGAGCGACTTCACTTTCACTTTTCACTTTAATGCACTGGAGAAGGAAATGGCAACCCACTCCAGTGTTCTTGCCTGGAGAATCCCAGGGACGGGGGAGCCTGGTGGGCTGCTGTCTATGGGGTCACACAGAGTCGGACACGACTGAAGTGACTTAGCACAGGGCCCAGCCAAGCCTGGTCCTGCCTAACCATGCCAAGGGAAAGAGGCGCAACAGGAAGCTAAGGCAACACAGCCTTAGGGCTGGGGTGTGCAAGCAGGCCCACCGCCGAGGCTCCATGAGGGGCCTCCACTGCCGCCTGGTCTGGGCAGCCTGGTCCTGCTGCAGGCAGCTTGTGGTGCCCCCGTGTCCCCTCACAGCTCCTACGACTGCCTGCGGGATGACCCCTTCACCCACGACTGGCCGGCGCTGCCCCAGCTCCCCGGGTTGCACTACTCCATGAACGAGCAGTGCCGTTTCGACTTTGGCCTCGGTTACATGATGTGCACCGCGGTGAGTGTCGGAGCCGGGACACCTGCAGGGGCTGAGCGGGAGCTTAGCCCAGACCCGCCTGGTCTCCCGGGACGTGGCTGGTGTCGGGGTGGCTCCCCGGGACAGGGTGGAGCGGCCCTCCAAACACCAGGTTCTCCCCACACCTACTGCCGTATATCCAGTGGGTGCCCCGTGCTCTCTTGGCTGGTCCAGACGTGGCTTCGGGAGGGATTGAGGCAGTGGAGTGTTCAGCTGGGGAACAGCGAGTGCTCATGAGATGCCTGCTTGGGCCAAAGGAATGCCAAGCGCACTGGTGCCCAGCCGGCTCCATGAGAGGTCCAGGCTCCATGAAAGGTGTAGCCACCAAGGTCTGCAGGCTCGGGAGGCCCAGCAGCCCCCAGGGACGGGAGGCTCTGTCCCTGCGTCATGTACAGTCGGGAAGCATGAAGTACCCCTGAAATCCTCACAGCACCAGAACCACACAGAGCTCAGGGCAACACCCAGGCCTGTCCTGGGCAGCCGTGCACGAGAGCCCCGGGGTGATGGGGGGCAACCCCGCAAGGCCCCTGCAGTGGGAGGTGGCCTGCCAGCTGCCGCTGCTCTCTTCCAGTTCCGGACCTTCGACCCGTGCAAACAGCTGTGGTGCAGCCACCCTGAAAACCCCTACTTTTGCAAGACAAAGAAGGGGCCGCCCCTGGATGGGACCATGTGTGCGCCTGGCAAGGTGAGTCAGGGCAGAGGGCAGACACAGACGCGCACAGCTCTCCAGGGCAGATCCTGCAAGGCCCTGGAGTGGGGCCGGGGTCATCTCAGGGGACCCCTGCCTCCCTCGTAGTAACCCCACTCTCCACTCTCCAGAGCTCCTGCCCTCTGAACCTCTCATACACTCTTCCTTCTGTCGGAGGGAACCTGATGTCTCAGAGCTCCTCAATGTGCACCAAGCCCCATTGTGGGAATCCTCTCTTCTAAGGACCAGTTTTGGGGTTCTGGAAGCCTTCCATACCCCCTGCACACTGTGGGTGCCTGCATCACCTCACCCTGACACCAACATTGGCCAACATTCTGGTGGGCCTAGGATCCTCAGGCCCGGCATCAGGCTTGGCCTTTTTACCCCCTAGCACATTGCTGTTTGGTCCCTGGTGGGCACACTTGTCCCTAGAGGTAGCTGGATGGCCACCTACCAGTGCCTGCCTGCTACCCCAGGCCCACTTCCCACTTTCCGTGGAAGCGGCAAGACAAAGGGCTTCTCCTTCCAGCCCAAATTCTGGGCCTGATTCTCATTGTTATTCAGTTGCTAAGTCATCTACTCTTTGTGACCCCATGGACTGCAACACACCAGGCTTCCCTGTCCTTCACCATCTCCCTGAGTTTGTTCATGTCCATTGAGTTGATGATGCCATCCAACCATCTCATCCCCTGTCATCCCCTTCTCCTCCTGCCTTCAATCTTTCCCAGCATCAGAATGCTTTCTAGTGAGTTGGCTCTTTGCATCAGGTGGTCAAAGTGTTGGAGCTTCAGTTTCAATATCAGTCCTTCCAATGAATATTCAGGGTTGATTTCTTTTAGGATGGACTGGTTGGATCTCCTTGCAGTCCAAAGGACTCTCAAGAGTCTTCTCCAGCACCACAGTTCAAAACCATCAATTCTTCAGCGCTCAGCTTCCTTTATAGTCCAGCTCTCATGTCCATACGTAACTACTGGAAAAACTATAGCTTTGACTATACAGACTTTTGTCAGCAAAATGATGTCTCTGCTTTGTCCCTGTTGATGTCTCAGATGTCTCTGACAAACTGTCTAGACTGGTCATAGCTTTTCTTCCAAAGAGCAAGTGTCTTTTAATTTTATGGCTGCACTCACCATCTACTGTGGTTTTGGAGCCCAAGAAAATAAAATTGTCACTGTTTCCACTTTTTCCCCTTCTGTTTGACATGAAGTGATGGGACCAGATGCCATGATCTTGGTTTTTCACACTCCCACTCCTTATGCAGATGAGCCCAGGAGAGTTCAGCCCAGGGAAGACAGCAGACACAGCAGGATCCTGTGAGGTCCAGGAGAGGACTCCAGTGTCCCCCAGTGTTAGGCCTAGAAAGACACCCAAACCACCTGGGCCTGAGGTTTCTGCACCACAGGTTTTAAATTCTGCTTTATTTTAGTCCCTGGCAGAGCTTGTTAGAGATATGGATTTCCAGGTCCATCCCGAAGATTTTGATTTGGGATAAGGTTTGAGAATTATTTTGTTTGGTTCTTTATTTGTAAGATTATGTTAAAATCCTACATAATATAAAATTCATCACTTAAATCACTCTCGGTGGCTTTTAGGACTTTCACAGAGTTGTGCAACCGTCACTACTGTAGTTTCCAGAACTTCTCATCACCCCAGAAAGAGGCCTCACGAACCAGTGACTCCCGGTTATTGTCCCCCTCCAGCTCCTGGAAACTACTAACCTGCCTTCTCTGTCTATGGATTTGCCTATTTTGGCGTTTCCTATAAGTGGAATGACATAATATGTGCCTTTTGTGTCTGACTTTTTTTCACTTAGCATCATAACTTCAAAGATCATCTGTGCCATTGCGGATATCAGGGCTTCATTTCTTTTTTTACGGCCAAATGGCATTCCGCTATATGGATATACCACATTTGTTTACCATTTGGTGGGCATGTGGGCTTTTTCTACCTTTTGGTATCTGTGAATAGTCCTGCTAATGAACATTCATGTGTATGTTTTTGTTAGAACACTTGGGAATTGGTGTTTTTAAGAGGCATCCAGGTGATTTAGCTGTGCCCGTAGACTAGACGTTGCAAATGGGATGTTGTTAGTAATACTCCAGGGACCTAATAATGCCAGAACGGACCTCATAGGCTTCTTCTCCGCGGGACCTCGATGGAGAAGACAAGGACCCCAAACCTTTTGCCATAACCCCAGGGGGGAGCTCAGTAAATGCTGAGCTGGAGAATGAGACAAGCTTGGCATGGAGCCCTACCTCAATCTGCCCCTCCACGTCCAGCCTTGGGCTGGAGAGAAGGAGTGGGAGCAGACACTGTGTGGTGTGCCCGTCCGTGGTCGGGGGGTGGTGGTAGGCCCTTCCCACAGGAATACTGGCCACAGCCAAATGTGGGCCCGAGAGTGCTTGATCACCAGCTTACTGGCCCACTTCCCCTTGGCGGGATGGTGAGGAAGGGGGCAGGTGTGGCCGAAGCACCCTTTTGCACAGAAAGTGCTGACCCAGTGATGACTCTTCACTGTTTTTGCCGGTAGGACACTCAGTTTATTTAGCCCAGTCGTGCTGATTGAGGGGGCGCTCGGGCTTAGCTCAGCCTGCCCTGGTTCACGAGGAGCACAGGGAGAAAGCTGAGCTGGACCAGGGATTCCTGGTGTGTGTGGAGTGGGTACAGGGGCAAAGGGGGGGAGCGGCACCTCCCAGGGCTCCATCAGAATCCCGTGCCCTTGTGAGTTTGTACGTTTCGGTGTCTTACTTACGGCAGTGTAATCTTATATCTGGAAAGCAGTCATCCTTTATCTCCCCCTTTCCTCTAAGAGCAGCCACCAGGCCCAGGAGAGAAGGTAGTGAGGAGGGGCAGGGTAACATCTAGGCAGGCTGGAGAAATAGCTGGTCATCTGGGAAAGCAGGGCTGTGCCAGGCTCAGCTGTCCCTTTCTGTCCCCTGCTGCGTGCCTCCCCGCCAGACGCCGGGCAGGAGGTCACACGGCATTCAGGCCCTTCCTGGTCTCCTCACTGTCCACAACGGGTCATCCCAAGCACATCGTCCTCTCCTGCACCTGCCATTTCCCAGAGACAGAACCACGTATCTTTATTCCATCCACAGAGATGACCTGGAAAGAGGGATTAAACCTACAGCTGAGCCACCTGCATCCTTTGCCCCCGGTTTCATGACTTGTTCCTTGTCTGCCTGGGTTGCACACTGTGGAGTGGATGGGAAGGTGAGGTCAGATGGAGAAGATGGGCAGTGAGCAATGAGGGGCTGTAGCTTTCTTACAGAATCAGGAGTTCTGAGCAGGCACGTTTGGCTGAGAGGGGAGAGCTGAGCTTATTGTTCTTGGAAGAGATGTGTGCAGTGGACCTGGGGATTAGGCTGGTTAGTCACCTCAGCTTCACATCCATCCACCCACCCATCCATCCCTCCATACGTCAGGCTTGCTTTTCCATCGGGTATCACTGTCTCCAGTGGTTGGCCATGAATGTGACAAGGCGGCAATGACGTGATGGTGAGCAAGGGGATAGGGAGGGGCCTGGAGGGAGCACAGAGAGGCTTTCAGTGGAGTTCAGCCAACGCCCGGAGAGATGTGGGACCAGTGCTCCAAGTGGGGGGATCTCCTTGGGTGGGAGCATGGGGAAGATGGCTGGGGAGGGTGGTTGAGAGGAGCACGGTATTTTAAAATGTAATGTACTAAGGGAAAGGTTGTGCTAAGGCCAACAAATCAAGAGAGTTGTCATTGAAAAGATAGTTCTTCAAAAATCCCAAGGAAGTTTGCGGGGAGGAGTGGTCAGTCTCACAGGGAAGCTCCAGGATGAGTTGGAGAGCAGGGCGGGGGGTGGGGGCAGGAACTGCGTTTGGAGAGAAAGAAATGCCAAAAGCAAGGCGAACAGGATTAGGATCGGCTGGTGGGAATAATTTCAGTGGGCTCTGGGGCATCGGGCTGCCCCTAGTTGTCTAGTACCTGACTGGGCTTGGAGTGATTAGGATGGCGGATGGTGGCCTGGAATTTAGGAGCGCTGATGAAGGAGGAGGCTGTGGGGTGTGTGTGGGGGGGTGGTATGTGTGCTCTGGATTGATTAGTTTGCACTTGAAAATTACCCTGTGGATGAGTTGTTTACCATCTCTGGGAGCTGGTTAACCCTAGGAGGGGAAGTCCCTCCAGGGTCAGCAAGACCCAGATGTCAAAGCATCAGAATCCGGAAAACAAAAGACACAGTTGACACGCATGGCTCCCCAGGAGACGAGTGATGGCGGGAGAGAGGCAGGGACTGTTTGACCTGAAGATGACTCCTCCTGAGCGCGAGTCATATCCTGCCCTGTCCAGGGTGCTGGAGACTTGGCTCGGATCTGCTCTCAGACAGGAGGTCCCTGTGGCCACACAGGGATGGCCTTCATCCCCTGGAGGCAAGGTCAGGCCAGGCGCAGAGGGTCCCCCCAGATGCCTCTACTCTGCAGGCTGGGTTAGTGGGCTCGCTGTGCCCTCCTTGCCCGAACCAGGGTACAGACCCAACTGGGTCAAGATGGCTCCTGCATCCGAGTGTCCTGGCAGAAGAGAATCCTTCCTGTCTCACATTCACCTGCAGTGTCTTGGGAACAACACTCACCCTAAGTTTTCATGAATTCAGGACTGTTTCAGAAGCATGTGCCACAGTGCTTATCCAATGCAGAGGCCCTATGATGCCCGTGTCTTGCTGCACAGTCGAGGACTGGCAGGCAGGCAGAACTGTAGGGATCGCCCAGGGTCTGGGCATGTGAGTTTAAGCCCTCCCTCCCTCCCCACTGTGTGACCTTGAGCCATCCTGTCCCCCCTTGGGCGAGTCACCTAAGTGTCCAAGTCAATTATCTTCACATCCCAGGCTCCTGGCAATGGCACCAGCTCAGGACATGCTGGTGGGTGGAGAACGGAAACCCAGGACCACAGTGGTTCAGAAATGCTAAATGTGCACTTCCTGAAAAGAACAGTCTGCCTTTCAGGCTTTCAGACCAACCTGGCGGTGTTCCTGGCCCTGCTGAAGTGCACCAGTGCTCTCCATGGTGCTTATCCTGAGAGGCAGGTCAGGTTTGTTCATGGGTATGTGTGGCTCCAATTCACTCATGACGTGTGACTTTGTGCTTTTAAAGGTTTAAGCCCTTCTACTGGATGAAATATTTGTAAGCATTTAAACATATGTTTATAAAACATTTTAATAATATTAAACATGTTTCTTTCATGATAACACTGAGGCATCAGAGTTTAAAACTGTTCATTTGCTTTGCTTGTACTCTTAAGTGTTCACAGTTATCCAGAAAGAAATAGACCAAAATATTAGAGGGACAGCTTCTAGGTTGTGGAATTCAGGATGATTTTTCTGTCTTTCTGCCTTGTTTTCATATTTCCTATAATGTGTATGAATTGCCTCTCTGCATCTGGACCCAAGTTTGTGGAGGAGGTGGTCCACCACACCATGGGCCTGTGGCATGTCCTGAGTTGTCCCATGCCCAGCTCCCCATTTACAAACTGAAGACCAGTTAGTCCAGTGGGGATGAGGGGCTACTGCGTGGCCTCCTCCTTGTCCTTGGTCCCTGTGGCCATCAGTGATTTAGAGGCTGGGCCCCATCACGACTTCAGAGGTGCCAGGACCCTTCCCACCCTCGTTGTCCTAGTCAGGTGGGGCAGAAATCCCTGAGACTAGGGTGACTCAGACAGCAGGCATTTCTTCCTGACATGTCTGGAGGCTGGAGTCTGAGAGCAGGGTGTCGGCAGGGCCTGATGTTCTCACGGACTGTAATCAATTAGGGCCACTTCTGCTTTCACTCACCCTTCCCCTTTGATACACTTCTCCTGTCGGCTGACATTAAAGCAGCCACAGGTGTTTTGTGGCTTTGGCGAAGGAGAAATTGGATTTGGGGTGTATTTATTGGCTTATTTATATGGTTTGAGGATTTCCCAGGTGGAGCGAGGGGTAAAGAACATGCCTGCCAATGCGGGAGGCATAAAAGATGCAGGTTCGATCCCTGGGTCAGGATGATCTCCTGGAGGAGGGCCTAGCAACCCACTCCAGTGTTCTTGCCTAGAGAATCCCATGGACAGAGGCGCCTGGGGGCCACAGTCCATGGGGTCACAAAGAGCAACTGAGCACGCGTGCATGTGGCTTTTAGTGCCTTATATCTACAGCTAGGTTGTTGATTCTGTCCAGGTATAATTTTGGCTTCTAGAAATACTCTTACTGCCTCTGCACTGACTCACCCAAGGTCATTGAAGAATACGTGCTATATTCAGCACAGCCTTCTCAAGTGATTGCAGACAAGGGGCCTCAACTATACTAGAGGTTGTGATTGCTCCTGTGTTTGCAATAGTTTGTTTCCTTTTGGTGTTGTCTTGTAGTTGGGACTACTAACACAGATCCAATTTGGAGAGTTCTTTGAAAACGCTAAGTTTAACAAGATGATTTGTTTCTTGAAAAACTGCCCAGACCTCCAAACATATGTATTACAAAGCATAACGGGCATTAAAAATAATTTTCAAACACCAGGAGAGAAACTTGAATGCAGACAGAACATGAAAAATTTGCTCAAAATGTTGATAAAGCTGTTACCAGTTAAACTGCTATTTTGAAAATTTTGGCTTACAATAAAGTAAGGGAGAGATGAAAGACTTCTGATATCAGTTGCTCAGTCGTGTCTCACTCTTTGCAACCCCATAGACTGCAGCACGCCAGGCCTCCCTGTTCATCACCAGCTCCTGGAGCTTGCTCAAACTCACGTCCATCAAGTCGGTGATGCCATCCAACCATCTCATCCTCTGTTGTCCCCTTCTCCTCCTATCCTCAATCTTTCCCAGCATCAGGGTCTTTTCAAATGAGTCAGTTCTTCATATCAGGTGGACAAATTATCAGAGCTTCAGCTTCAGCATCAGTCCTTCCAATGAATATTTAGGACCAATTTCCTTTAGAATTGACTGGTTTGATCTCCTTGCAGTCCAAGGGACTCTCAAGAGTCTTCTCCAACACCACAGTTCAAAAGCATCAATTCTTCGGAGCTCAGTTTTCTTTATGGTCCAACTCTCACATCCATACATGGCTACTAGAAAAACCATAACTCTTGACTAGTCGGACCTTTGTGGGTAATGCTCTGCTTTTTAATATGCTAGGTTTATCATAGCTTTTCTTCCAAGGAGCAAGCATCTTTTCATTTCATGGCTGCAGTCAACACCTGCAGTGATTTGGGAGCCCAAGAAACTAAAGTCTGTCACTGTTTCCACTGTTTCTCCATCCATTTGCCATGAAGTGATGGGGCTGGATGCCATGATCTTCGTTTTTTGAATGTTGAGTTTTAAGCCAACTTTTTCACTCTCTTCTTTCACTTTCATCAAGAGGCTCTTTAGTTCTTCGCTTTCTGCCATAAGGGTGGTGTCATCTGCATATCTCAGGTCATTGATATTTCTCCCAGCAGTCTTGATTCCAGCTTGTGCTTCGTCCAGCCCGGCATTTCGCATGATGTACTCTGCATATAAGTTAAATAAGCAGGGTGACAATATACAGCCTTGACATTCTCCTTTCCCAATTTAGAACCAGTCTGTTGTTCCATGTCTGGTTCTAACTGTTGCTTCTTGACCTGCATACATATTTCTCAGGAGGCAGGTAAGATGATCTGGTATTCCTATCTCTTCAAGAATTTTCCACAGTTTGTTGTGATCACACAATCAAAGACTTTAGCATAGTCAATGAAGAAGAAGTAGATATTTTTCTGGAATTCTTTTGCTTTTTCTGTGATCTAATGGATGTTGGCAATTTGACCTCTGGTTTTTCTGCCTTTTCTAAATCCAGCTTGAACATCTGGAAGTTCATGCTTCACGTACTTGTTGAAACCTGGCTTGGAGAATTTTGAGATGAGTGCAACTGTGCAGTAGTTCGATATATATTAATATACCTTCTTTTATCATTTTTAAATTATTTATTAAATAAAACTCAGGTAAAAATCCATGGAAAATAAATAAAGATTTAAAATGAGTGAAGAAATCAGTAGAAATAAATCTGACTTCAAAAGTTTAATTATAACTAAAAAGTTTCAGATCAGACTGAAGCAGTCATTCATTAGGAGGAAAAGATAAATATTCAAGAGAAGTAAGTAACAGACAGGCTCTTGAAGTGTTTGACAATGCAGTTAACAAAGAGGAGTGAATCTGATGAATAATTTGGAAAAGCATTTAAACTTCTTTCTGATTTTGACATGAAATGTTGACAACATCAAAGACAATGTAAAGCTCAGAATATTGCCTCTACAGTAAAAATGTTGACAGCAACAGTTACTGAGTTGCTAATGTGAAAAGCATTTTAAATCGGTCTCTGACCAAGAAAACATCAAACACCCTGAAATCCACATCCAGAAGCACACCAGATAGCAGTTTCTCCTAATTTGGTCATCTAAATATTCGTATAGCATCACCAATAACTACTCTAAATTGCTGAAAATTAAAAAATAGTTCTCTCAACATGCTAGAGGAAGTGTTGGCAAGCTACAGCACACACACCAATTCTACCTGCCTCTGGTTTTATTTTCCCGTAACAGTTTTATAAAGATGTGACTCACATTTAAATTACCTCATCTGAAATGTAGAATTCAATGGTTTTCACTGTATTCCTGGAGTTGTACAACCATTACAACATGATTCACCCCCTCCTCCTCAATCCTAGGCAACCACTACTTTGTGTCTCCTTTAAGTTGCCTCTTCCGAATATTTCATATAAATGGCATTGTACAATATGTGGCCTTTTTGGACTGGCTTCATTCAATTAGCATAATGTTTTCAAGCTTCATCCATGTTATACCATTTCTCAGTACTTTATTCTTTTTTATTGCTCGATTATAATCTGCTGTATATATACACTGTTTTTTTATCTATCAGTGTATTAGTTGATGGACATTGAGCTGTTAACTAGTTTTTAGCTGCTATAAGAAATGCCGCTGAAAACATTTGGGTACAAGTTATTCTATGGATGCATCATTTTTCTTGAATATGTGTCTAGGAGTAGAATTGTTGGTTCTTGCGGTAACTCTATGTTTAACGTTTTGAGAAACTGCCAAACTAGTTCCCAAAGCAGCTATACCTTTTTACATTCCAACTAACAATTTCTCTACATCCTCACCAAAAGTTATTACCTGTGTTTTTATTATAACCATCCCAGTGGATGTGAAGTATTATCTCATTGTGGTTTTGAGCACCTTTTCATGAGTATAATGACAGCTTGTATGTATGTTTTTTGGACAAATGTCTATTCATTATCACCTTTGCTTATTTTTAATTGAGTTATCTTTTTATTATCAAGTTATAATCATTCTTTATTCATTCTATATGCTGGATACAAATCCCTTATCAGACTGCTCAGGTAAATGGCTTGCAAATATTTTCTCCTATTATTGTCTTTTCACTTTCATGTTAGTATCATTTGATGCATAAAAGTTTTTAATTTTGGTGAAGTCTAATGTAGATATACATTAGCGTGGGCGGCTGTGACCGTTGCACTTAGCGCAGGCGGCTGCGACGCCAAGAGGAGCTACCCCATGTACGAGGTCAGGGGCAGAAGCCAGGAGGACCCCATGTCTGAGGGGTGGTGGCCAAGAAGAGGTACCCTACGTCTGAGGTCAGGGGCAGTGGCCAAGACTGCCAGGCTATGACGGTGCAGGAAGGGCCGAGAGGAGCTACCCCAGTCCGAGGTCAGGGGCGGTGGCCGGGAGGAGCAACCCCATGCCCAAGGAGTGGTGGCTGCACAGGTGCAGGAGGGCTGAAAGGAGCTACTCCAAGTTCAAGGTCAGGAGGGGCAGCAGTGAGGAGATACCCCTCATCCAAGGTAAGGGGCAGCGGCTGCACTTTGCTGGAGCAGCTGTGAAGAGATACCCCACGTGCAAGGTAAGAGAAACCCAAGTAAGATGGTAGGTGTTGCAAGAGGGCATCAGAGGGCAAACACACTGAAACCATACTCACAGAAAACTAGTCAATCTAATCACACTAGGACCACAGCCTTGTCTAACTCAGTGAAACCAAGCCATGCCTGTGAGACCATCCAAGATGGGCGGGTCATGGCGGAGAGGTCTGACAGAATGTGGGCCACTGGAGAAGGGAATGGCAAACCACTTCAGTATTCTTGCCTTGAGAACCCCATGAACAGTATGAAAAGGCAAAATGATAGGATGCTGAAAGAGGAACTCCCCAGGTTGGTAGGTGCCCAATACGCTACTGGAGATCAGTGGAGAAATAACTCCAGAAAGAATGAAGGGATGGAGCCAAAGCAAAAGCAATACCCAGCTGTGGATGTGACTGGTGATAGAAGCAAGGTCCGATGCTGTAAAGAGCAATATTGCATAGGAACCTGGAATGTCAGGTCCATGAATCAAGGCAAATTGGAAGTGGTCAAACAAGAGATGGCAAGAGTGAACGTCGACATTCTAGGAATAAGTGAACTAAATGGACTGGAATGGGTGAATTTAACTCAGATGACCATTATATATACTACTGCGGGCAGGAATCCCTTAGAAGAAATGCAGTAGCCATCATCGTCAACAAAAGAGTCCAAAATGCAGTACTTGGATGCAATCTCAAAAATGACAGAATGATCTCTCTTCATTTACAAGGCAAACCATTCAATATCACAGTAATCCAAGTCTATGCCCCAACCAGTAACGCTGAAGAAGCTGAAGTTGAACGGTTCTATGAAGACCTACAAGACCTTTTAGAACTAACACCCAAAAAAGATGTCCTTTTCATTATAGGGGACTGGCATGCAAAAGTAGGAAGTCAAGAAACACCTGGAGTAACAGGAAAATTTGGCCTAGGAATACGGAATGAAGCAGGGCAAAGACTAATAGAGTTTTGCCAAGAAAATGCACTGGTCATAGCAAACACCCTCTTCCAACAACACAAGAGAAGGCTCTACACATGGACATCACCAGATGATCAACACCGAAATCAGATTGATTATATTCTTTGCAGCCGAAGATGGAGAAGCTCTATGCAGTCAACAAAAACAAGACCAGGAGCTGACTGTGGCTCAGATCAAGAACTCCTTATTGCCAAATTCAAACTTAAATTGAAGAAAGTAGGGAAAACCACTAGACCATTCAGGTATGACCTCAATCAAATCCCTTATGATTATACAGTGGAAGTGAGAAATAGATTTCAGGGACTAGATCTGATAGATAGAGTGCCTGATGAACTATGGATGGAGGTTCATGACATTGTATAGAAGACAGGGATCAAGAAAAGAAATTGAAAAGAAATGCAAAAAAGCAAAATGGCTGTCTGGGAAGGCCTTACAAATAGCTGTGAAAAAAAAGAGAAGTGAAAAGCAAAGGAGAAAAGGAAAGATATAAGCATCTGAATGCAGAGTTCCAAAGAATAGCAAGAAGAGATAGAAAGCCTTCCTCAGGGATCAATGCAAAGAAATAGAGGAAAACAGCAGAATGGGAAAGACTAGAGATCTCTTCAAGAAAATTAGATACCAAAGGAACATTTCATGCAAAGATGGGCTTGATAAAGGACAGAAATGGTATGGACCTAACAGAAGCAGAAGATATTAAGAAAAGGTTGGTGGAATACACAGAAGAACTATACAAGAAAGATCTTCATGACCCAAATAATCACGATGGTGTGATCACTCACCTAGAGCCAGACATCCTGGAATGTGAAGTCAAGTGGGCCTTAGAAAGCATCACTACAAGCAAGGCTAGTGGAGGTGATGGAATTCCAGTTGAGCTATTTCAAATCCTAAAAGATGATGCTGTGAAAGTGCTTCATTCAATATGCCAGAAAATTTGGAAAACTCAGCAGTCGCCACAGGACTGGAAAAGGTCAGTTTTCATTCCAATCCCAAAGAAAGGCAGTGCCAAAGAATGCTCAAACTACCACACAATTGCACTCATCTCACACGCTAGTAAAGTAATGCTCAAAATTCTCCAAAACAGTCTTCAGCAATATGTGAACTGTGAACTTCCAGATGTTCAAGCTGGTTTTAGAAAAGGGAGAGGAACCAGAGATCAAATTGCCAACATCCGCTGGATCATGGAAAAAGCAAGAGAGTTCCAGAAAAACATCTATTTCTGCTGTATTGACTATGCCAAAGCCTTTGAGTGTGTGGATCACAATAAACTGGAAAATTCTGAAAGAGATGGGAATACCAGACCACCTGACCTGCCTCTTGAGAAATCTGTATGCAGGTCAGGAAGCAACAGTTAGAAGTGGACATGGAACAACAGACTGGTTCCAAATAGGAAAAGAAGTACGTCAAGGCTGTATATTATCCCCCTGCTTATTTAACTTATATGCAGAGTATATCATGAGAAATGCTGGGCTTGAAGAAGCACAAGCTAGAATCAAGATTGCCGGGAGAAATATCAAGAACCTCAGATAGGCAGATGACACCACCCTTATGGCAGAAAGTGAAGAGGAACTAAAAAGCCTCTTGATGAAAGTGGAGAGTGAAAAGTTGGCTTAAAGCTCAACATTCAAAAAATGAAGATCATGGTATCTGGTCCCGTCACTTCATGGGAAATAGATGGGGAAACAGTGTCAGACTTAATATTTTTGGGCTCCAAAATCACTGCAGGTGGTGACTGCAGACATGAAATTAAAAGATGCTTACTTCTTGGAAGAAAAGTTATGACCAACCTAGATAGCGTATTGAAAAGCAGAGACATTACTTTGCCAACAAAGGTCCATCTAGTCAAGGCTGTGGTTTTTCCAGTGGTCATGTATGGATGTGAAAGTTGGACTTTGAAGAAGGCTGAGCGCCGAAGAATTGATGCATTTGAACTGTGGTGTTGGAGAAGACTCTTGAGAGTCCCTTGGACTGCAAGGAGATCCAACCAGTCCATTCTGAAGGAGATCAGCCCTGGGATTTCTTTGGAAGGAATGATGCTGAAGCTGAAACTCCAGTACTTTGGCCTCTTCATGTGAAGAGCTGACTCATTGGAAAAGACTCTGATGCTGGGAGGGATTGGGGGCAGGAGGAGAAGGGGACGACAGAGGATGAGATGGCTGGATGGCATCACGGACTCGATGGATGTGAGTTTGAGTGAACTCCGGGAGTTGGTGATGGACAGGGAGGCCTGGCGTGCTGCGATTCATGGGGTCGCAAAGAGTCGGACACGACAGAGCGACTGAATGACTGAACTGGACGTAGATATGTTTTCTCTTGTCACTTGTGTTTTGGTGTTGTAGCTAAGGAACCACTACCATTAGATGAAGAAGGTGTGTCCCTGTTCTTTCCTTTGGGTCTGTGACCCACTGTCACGTAGTATGTGTGTAAGGTGTGAGCCAAGAGTCCAGCGTTGTTCTTTTGCATGGGAATACCCGTTTGTCTCAGCACCATTTGTTGAAGGGGCTATTTTTTTCCAATGAATCATTTGGTACCCTTGCTGAAAATCAGTTGATCATATTGTTGTAGCCATGCGTTCCGGTAAACAAACTCGCTCAGAAGGACAATGCAGATAGTGGAGTGCAGTTTATTACACCAGTGGGCCCAAGGCAGAGTCTCCTCTTAGCCAAGGACCCCGGCCAGTTTTTGTGAAAACCTTATATACCCTAAGTATACTTGCTCAAACCCACCTCCCCAAATTCCTTGAAACTAGTCTGGACCAAGTGAAAGAGAGATACGATCAAAGTTAGCCCATGATTCATGTGTCACAAGACTAGACAAACAGTGGACATTTATCAACAGGACTGTGGTCATATCCCGATAAACATAACGGAATTTACCACTTTGTTCCCTTACAGAGATAATTGGCATATTCTTTTAGGCAACGGAGAGTCCAAGTACAGGTCCTGAGGCTCTTTTCCCCGGGGGTCTGGTTTCCCATTGGTGTGCCATCTCTATAGACGCTGGGTACAAAGTTCAGAGTCCATTGGGAGGGTGACCGGGCGTGTAGCCTACTGTTCCCAGCCTGGCCTAAGATGGAGTCCAGCTCTGTCTGTTTCCTCCTTCAATATGTAAAGGCTCCTTTCCGGACTCTGTGTTCCATTCCATTAATAATTTTGTTTCTTTATGCAGAGCCATGCTGTCTTGTTTATTTTAGTTTTGCGGTAAACTTTGAAACAGGTAAGTCTGAGTCCTTCAACCCTCTTCTTTTTCAAGATTGTTTTGGCTATTCCTGATCCTTTGATTTGAATTTTAGGAGTTTCTCAGTTTCTGCAAAATTCTAGCATAAGTGTCGCATTGAGTCACAGATCAATATGGGGAATACCGGCATTCCTCAGTTTATTACACTTTGTTTTATTGTGCTTTGCAGACACTACTTTTTTTTTTTTTTTTAACAAATTGAAGGTTTGTGGCCACCTTGTGTTTTGCTGAAAGTTTTCGCTTTCCTCGTCTCAGGTTCAAAGGATTTGTTAACAAAATAAGCCATGTGATAATACAAATAAATGATACAAATACTTCTTAGAGAATTATCTAGCTTACTTTCAATATACTAAGATTAAAAGAAAAGAGAAATAGAGCAGAGGATACGTCACGAAATTGGGTTTTGGCAAACATCCAGACGTAATCAGTGCTGGGAAGTCCCGTGTCACAGAGCATCTGGAGTCCCCTTTGGGAAAGGTCAGCAAGGCACCTCTGTGGGTAAGATTTCAAAGGTTGCAGTCAGGGGTTCCCATTTATAATCCCAGGATGGAAGCAAACTGATATCTTCATCCATCTATGACCAAATTGCAAACCTGGTTTCATGTTAATGCTGTTTGTTTTGTCTTGTAAAACTTGGAATGTTGTTAAGCCTGGGACTTGGTTGGCCAGGCCCCCTTCAGGGGCTCAACAATCTCAAGATTGCTCCCGCATTTTACCTAAACTGGACTCACAGCAGGCAGTCACTCCCAGTCACTCCCAGTCAGGGCAGTGTCCAGGCAGGTTAGAAGCAAGGTCAGAGGCGTGCTCTGCTTTGTCTCTGAAGCCTAAACAGACTATTCATTTAATTTCCCTAACACCCTGCCTTATCAGTTAATGGTTAGCATTTTTTAGCAATAAAATATTCTAAAGTATGATATGTACGTTGTTTTTTAAAGACATCATGGCACTTAATAGCTTACAGTATAGTGTAAACATAACTTTTACATGTGCTGGGAAACCAAAAAAAATTCATATGGCCCTCCTTATTCTGATATTTGCTTAATTGTGGTAGTCTGAAACGGAACCAGCAATGTCTCTGAGTATGACTGTACTGCCATATTAAACTCTGGTCCATGAAAATGGGATGTCTTCCCATTTACTTAGATCTTTGATCATTGATCTTTCAACAAGTTTTTGTAGTTTTCAGTGTACTAATGTCACATTTTTTCCCTTCAATTTATCCCTAAAAATTTTTTTGTCATTTTTTGATGTTATTGTAAGTAGAATTGTTTTCTTCTTTTTAACTCCAAATGCTTCTAATTTCTTTTTTTACTTTTTATTGACACATAGCTGAATTACAATGTTATGTTACTCACTGTGCACCAAAGTGACTGTTATTTATTTATGTAAATTTTCATATTTACATAAACATTTATAAATTTTAAAATATAAATACTGTGATTATATGAATATTTTATATCCTTGTCCATTATGGTTTACCACAGGATATTGAATATAGTTCCCTGCGCTGTATAGGAGGGCTGTGTTGTTTATCCATTCTGTATACACCAGTTTGCATCTGCTAATTCCAAACTCCCAATCCAACCCTCTCCCACCTTCCTCCCCTTAGACAACCACCAGTCTGTTCTCAATGTCTCTGATAGAATCGTTTTCTTAATTTCATTTCAGTTCGTTCACTGCTTGTCTATAGAAATACAATAGATTTTTGTATATCGATCTCGAATCCTGCAATCTCACTGAACTTTTAAAAATTAGTTTTTAGTGGTTTTCAATAGTTTTTAGTGGTTTTCAATAGTTTTTAGTGGTTTCCATAGGATTTTCTTCCCTCATAGCTCAGTTGGTTGGAGAAGGCAATGGCACCCCACTCCAGTACTCTTGCCTGGAAAATCCCATGGATGGAGGAGCCTGGTGGGCTGCAGTCCATGGGGTTGCTAAGAGTCAGATACGACTGAGCGATTTCACTTTCACTTTTCACTTTCATGCATTGGAGAAGGAAATGGCAACCCACTCCAGTGTTCTTGCCTGGAGAATCCCAGGGACGGGGGAGCCTGGAGGGCTGCCGTCTATGGGGTCGCACAGAGTCAGACACGACTGAAGCGACTTAGCAGCAGCAGCAGCAGCAGCAGCTCAGTTGGTAAAGAATCTGCCTGCAATGCAGGAGACCCTGGTTCACTTCCTGGGTCAGGAAGATCTGCTGAAAAAGGGATAGGCTATCCACTCCAGTATCCACGGGCTTCCCTTGTGGCTCAGCTGGTAAAGAATCTGCCTGCAGTGTGGGAGACCTGGGTTCGTCCCCTGGGTTGGGAAGATCCGCTAGAGAAGGGAAAGGCTACCCGCTCCAGTATTCTGGCCTGGAGAATTCCATGGACTGTATAATCCATGGGTCGCAAAGAGTCGGACACAACTGAGTGACTTTCACTTTCATAGGATTTTCTACATAGAAGATCATTCCATCTGCAAATAGATACAGTTTTACTTCTTCCTTTCCAGACTGGATGCCCTTTCCTTCTTTCTCTTGCCTAACTGTTCTAGCTAGAACTTTCAGTACAGTGTTGACTAGAAGTGGTGTGGGCAGACACCCTTTTCTTTCTTCTGATTAGGGGGAAACCATTCATTCTTTCACCATTAAACATGATGGGGTATTTCATTGATGTCCTTTGTCACTTTGAGGAACTTCTAGTCTTGTCTTTTGAGTGCTTTTTTTAGGAAAGGATGTTGGATTTTGCCAATTTTAGTTTTTGAGTCTTGAGGTGACCATATTGTTTTTCCTTTATTCTTTTCAGATGCTAAGCCTTGCATTCCTCAGATAAATTTCACTTGGTAATGATATGTAATCTTTTACTATGCTGCTGGATTTGGTTTGCTAAAATTTTATTGAGGAATTTAAAGTCTATTTTTATAAGAGATATTGTTAATCTCTAGTCTTTTTCTTATAATATCTTTGTCTGATTTTGGTATCAGGGTAATATTAGCCTCATAGAATGAACTGGGAAAAATCTTCTCTTCCATTTTTTGGAAGAGTTTGTGAAGAATTGGTATTAATTTTTATTTAAATGTTTGATAAAATTCATCAGTGAAGTAACTGGGCCTTCAGCTAATTTTTGTGAGAAATTTTAATTCACTAATTCAATCTCTTTACTTGCTACAGGTCTATTGAAATTTTTAGGTCTTATTAAATCAACTTTGGTAGTCTGTGTCTTTCTAGAAATTTGCCCACTTTCAGAACTTTGTGTTTTTTTAATGTGGATTTCAGTTATTCTCTTGTCACTTGTTTCAGCCTGAATAATCCCTTTTAGTATTTCTTTTTTATAACTGTATTGAAGTATAGTTGATTTACAGTGTTGTATTAGTTTCAGGTATATAGCATGGTGATTCAGTTATACATATACATATATTCATTCTTTCTCAGTTTCTTTTCCCATATAGGTTATTACAGAATACTAAGTAGAGTTCCCTGTGCTATACAATAGGTCCTTGTTGGTTATCTATTTTATATATAATAGTGTGTGCATGTTAATCTGAAACTCCTAATTTAGTATTTGCTCTATGGCAGGTCTGGCTAGCAGTGAATTATCCCAGATTTTGTTTATCTAAAAATATTTTTATTTCACTTTCATTGTTGGGAGATAATTTTGTTATATATGATTCTTGGTAGACACCATTACCTCTGACCTCCATTATTTCTGATTAAAAGTCAGCTGTTAATCTTATTGGGCTTCCAATGAGTCATTTTTCTTTTCCTTCTTTTGACATTTTTGCTTTGTCTTTCAACAACTTTGACTATAATGTGGGAATGAATCTCTTTGCATTTATCTTGCTTGCTTAAATTTCTTGGATGTTTACATTAATGTTTGTAATCAAATTTTGGAGGTTTTCAACCATTATTTCTTTGACTATTTTCTACTCCTTCCTCTGCGTGCTCTCCTTTGGGCACTTTTACTATGCACATTTCAGTGAACTTATGGTCTTCCATATTTCTCAGAGGCTCTGTTCCGTTTTCTTTATTTCTCCCCTCTCTGCTCTTCAGATTGTATAATTTCCATTGACCTGTATTCAAGTTCATGGAGTCTTCTTCCAGCTCACATCTATTACTGAGACCTCTAGTGAATTTTTCATTTGCTTTTGTAGTTTTAGGCTACGGAATTCAGTTTTTTTTCTTTTTCATTTTTAGTTTCCATTACTTTCTTGATGCCATTTGACACTGTTCTTATACTCCCCTTTAGTTCTTTGGATGTGGTTTCCTTCTGTTCTTTCAAGGTATCTTTAATAGCTGGTTAGAAACTTTTGTCTACTAAGTCTAGCATCTGGGCCTCTTCAAAGGTAATTTCTGTGGCCTGCTTACTTTCCTGTGCATGGATTACATTTCTTTTCATGTCTCAGTAATTTTTCTTGAAACTGGACATTTTAGATACTACATTGAAGAAACTCTAGATATTGGTTATTGATCCTCCCAAACCTTGTTGTGCTGTTGTTTGCTTGTTTACCTGTTTATTTGTCTAATGACCTGGCTGCACTGTTTTAATAAATTTTATGTGCCCTGCAGCATGCAGCTGCTGATATTGCCCCTTGATCATAGCCTTGGGCATAGGCATAGTCAGTGGGGCCGCACAGCTCCACCTCCCCCACCAGAACAGTCGGATTAGCCAGGTTCTCTTTGTCTCTTTCTCTGGTTTTACTGCTAAGTCCTAGCTATTCTGCCTCTATTGGTATCACACTCAATTAGCTTTCACTAGCTGGTAGCTGATTGCTGTATTGTTTTTGATAATGCTCTGGGGTACAAGTTGTCCACAGCCTGACCCAGTTAAATTCTGGACCCTTCACAGGGGCAGGGTGTTACCAGTATTTGAAGCTTGCTCAGGCTTCTCTGGTGGCTCAGATGGTAAACATTCCGCCTGTAATGTGGGACACCTGGGTTCAGTCACTGGGTTGGGAAGATCCCCTGGAGGAGGGCACGACAACCCACTCCAGTAGTCTGGCCTGGAGAATCCCCATGGACAGAGGAGCCTGGTGGGCTACAGTCGATGGGGTTGCAAAGAGTCAGACACGACTGAGTACTAAGCACAGCGCAGCACAGATCCCGGAAGTGCTCTAGCTGTCCCTTCCCTGGTTCTGTCTGTTGCACTTCTAGCTGGCTTACTATTTTACTTGCTGCTTACTGGTGTCGTGGAGCTACTGTCTCCTCTCAATTGCTCACTACCGAGGTTTCTATTGTTTTTGACAATGCCCTTAGGCATGAACTTCCTCACGTTCCATTCCAAATAAAGTTAGTCCTCTTAGGGTGAGCTATGGTGCTCTACCTCCCCTTCTGGGAAGACCCCTGCAGCACCGCCCTGGAACTAGGAGCAGGGTTTTCCACTTCCGGAGTGACACTCTTGGTGTACAAACAGGTCAGTGAATAGGGATAGGGCCCTACTCTTCTTGGCCTTTCCCTTTCAGCATAGAACATCTTCCCTACAAGCAAACCAGGGAAGGGGTTACTAGGGTACAGCATTCTTGGTTTTCCATCCTTGGGGTAGAAGCTCCACTCTAGGAGTGAGGACTGGATGTATAAAGGGAGTTCCCTGCCTGAAACAGATTTTCTGCAACACAGAGTTGCATGGTATGGGAGACGCCAATGGCCTGCCTTTCCCAGGGTGAAACTCTACTCCTAGGGAGATGCCAATGGCCTGCCTTTCCCAGGGTGAAACTATACTCCTAAGGAGATGCCAATGGCCTGCCTTTCCCAGGGTGAAACTATACTCCTAAGGAGATGCCAATGGCCTGCCTTTCCCAGGGTGAAACTGTACTCCTAGACTGGAAGCCGAGGACACAAGGAATCTCTGTCTTTTAAGTGGTAAAGCCTCCATCACACTAAGATGGGGAAGGAATGGGAGAGGGTTGTGGCTCAAATGTATAGACTTTCACAATTCTTGCAAGAATTAGTATATTTTCTCCATTTGTTGTATTGAGCTTAGGACAGTTTCCAGATACCTCATTTTATTATTGAAGTATTTTGTTGTTGGTGGGGGTGTTGTTCAGTTGGTGGGCATGTCTAACTCTTTGTGACCCCGTGGACTACAGCACGCCAGGCCTCTCTGTTCCTCACCATCTCCCGAAGTTTGCCAAGTGCATGTCCGTTGTGTCAGTGATGCCATCCAGCTGTCTCATCCTCTGATGCCCTCTTCTCCTTCTTTATTGAAGTATAGTTGGTTTACATTGTTGTGTTAGTTTCAGGTATACAACAAAGTGATTCAGTAATATTTTTTCAGATTTTTTCCATTATAAGTTATTACAAGTTATTATTTAATCTAGTTTCCTATGATATAACTCAGTCCTTATTGTCCAGATAATTTAAATGGTTTGTTTAGAAAATAATTTTCACCAGTTAAATGGTTGTTTTACTGAGGAGCGAGGTCACCAAGCCTCTTTCAGCTCCATTCTAGAAGTTTCCATTTGCTGCCCACTTTTGTAAAGGATGTTTTATTGGAATGCAGCCATATCCATCCATTTATGTGTTGTCTGTGGCCACTTTCATGCTCTAATGGCAGAGTTGAGGAGTTGCAGTAGAGACCTTGTCACCTGCAAAGATTAAAACAGTTACCATCTGGCCCTTACAGAAAAAACTTGCTGAGGAATCGTCTTTCTACTCTCCCTGTGAAATACACGCTGACAAAATCGTTGTCATATGAAGAGGGGATGATGCAGTTAGAACACAGCAAACATTGTGTAAATCAACCAATTCTTAAAAAAAATCATCGTTTTCTGTTTTTGGCTGTGTGTGGTATTTGTCAGTTTTTAAATTTTAAACTTTTTTATACTGTATACTTTCTAATTGTAAATCAACATTCCATTGTATACCTGGTTTAGTATTTTTAAATTTTCAATCTTCCTCAAGTCGATCCTAAATTGTATAAGCTTCCTCCTTGGGGTAAGAAGGGCAGCAGTATGATCAGGTTCAGGCTGACTTCCCTGCGCTCCCGTGTTCTACGTCCTATATTCGTGAATTTTTACCATGTCAGCATAGCTCCTGTCCTTCATTTCCATACTTCATTTAAATTGCTTTTTTAACTTAAGCAGTAGACCTTATATGTCTCTAGAGTCACTGGCTTGGTGTGGCACTTGCATCTTTATAAATGGCCGTGTGTGGGCACATGGCCTGGGGGCTTCACCCTGCAGACACGGCATGGGGTGGGCTCTGGTGAGGGGACAGAGCAGGCTGAACGAGGCACTGAGGGTGGCAGGAGGCCAGGGTGGTGGTGGTGGGAATCTGGGCAGGCCAACACCTTCCCACACCTCCCAAAGAGGTTCTGAACTTCCAGGGGTCAGTAGGGCCTTCTTTCTTGCACCTCCAGGGCCGGGCAATCACCGTGGACACTGCAGGCTGAAGAGTGGGGGGCATGTGACCTTCTGTCTTTCAGCACTGCTTTAAAGGACACTGCATCTGGCTGACACCTGACATTCTCAAACGAGATGGCAACTGGGGTGCCTGGAGTCCCTTCGGCTCCTGCTCGCGTACCTGCGGCACAGGTGTGAAGTTCAGGACCCGTCAGTGCGACAACCCACAGTGAGTTTGCCCTGACGTCTCCCAGTCTTCCTGGGTGGCAGCTGCGGTCCCCAAGGGCGCTTGCTAGCCTACCCTATCCCGCAAGGCTCCGCAGATGTCAGTTCAGGCGAGGGTGTGAGAGCAGGCAAATCTGGCCCCTTCTCATCCTCCCTGAGAGGGACCGAGACTTAGGAAGGGGAGGGCTCACAGTCTGCTGGGGGCAGAGCCAGCCCTGGAGACTCGGAAACCTGGTCTCCTTCCTCCTGGCCTGCATCCTACTCTAGACCCCAACCTGCTCTGCTCTTCCTGGTTGAGGGCATCAAGACACAAGGTGGAACAGAGATGAGGCAGTGGGGATAAAGAGAAAGGCTCTCTTGGGCCCTGGGAGGCTGAGAGCCTGAGCAGGAGAGCAAATGATTGCAATCAGGTGAGAGGCAGGGTCAAGTGGCATGCCACCCATACCCAGCTGCCCAAAAGGAGAAAGCCCGGAGAGGCGTCCGAAGGCCCACCAGGCTCCCACCTCCACCCACGCGCCCTGTCCTGCCTCCCAAGCAGGTCCCAGCCCCTGTGCTATCTTCAGAGCTCCCCTGGCAACTCTCAAGGAGGAGAGGAGCTACCTGGGGCTAGTACGCGAGCCTCACATACTTAGACTGACAAGACAGGAAGTTAGAAACTCAGAGGCTACGGGGTGCTGGGCAAGGACTTTCAGGTTCCGGTCCGGGATGCACCGTCAGAGGAGCAGATCAGGCCTGACCTCCCCCTCGCCCCTCCCCAGGCCCTGACCCCTCCTGGTGCCTGCCTGATGCCGGGCTCTTGGGGCTCAGGGGGCTCAGCCCAGGTCTGGCCCTAGGGGAGATCATGTAGGTTGCGGTACTCTATCTTCTGTCCCTCCCCACATGTGCACTTTAGGGATATTTTTCCCCCTCTGGCTGGTCCAGCTTTCTTAGGCAGCAAGTAACATGAAGGGCAGTAGTAACATGAACAAAACCGCCAGAACTACCTGCCAGCCCGTCTGTTCACAAACACTGTCGGGCCTGCCCAGCCCAGGCCAGCGCCCCCGTTCCCTCCACATCAGTGACCATCAGACAGCACAGATGTGCGCACGGAGCTCTGACCGTGGTTTGCTCGTGCCAGCCTGGCCTGCGTCAGCACCCAGCCCCCAGAGCCCTGCGGAGCCCGGAGGCCCCTGCACACCAGGGCACCCGGTGGGCCTCCCCTTTCGCGTGTCCTCCTGGAGATACGGCTGGGCCTCCCCCTGCCCCATCTTTAGTTGCTGCTCCCTGTGCTCGGGTTCTTCCTGGGATGCTGGGGCCAGTATGAAGACTTCGGAGGCTCCCCGCTGGCCCCCTGCTCCCTGGATTGAGCTCCCTCTGTGTTCTCTGCAAAACTGCAGCTGGCAGCACGAGCTCAAGCTCTCCAGTTTCTCCTCCTCCCGGGCCTCCCCTGTATTCTCCCACTCACGCTCTCTTTTGGGATTATCCTGGGTTTCTGTTTGAATATGTCTGTCTCCTGCCTAGGCGGGCCCCTTCCTGCTGTTTCTCGCTGCCCGATGCCCTGGGCTTCCCATACCCACACACCCAGGCCTGCACCCCTTCCTGGAAAAGCCCGAGCTGTTGTCATCTGTCTGTCGTCCCATCAGGGGCCATGATGTCAATCTCAAAGTCACACTTTCTTTCATGGTCCCATTCAAACACCGAGCCTCTTGGTTCTTACTCCACAAATTTCTGCGATCGTTGTTTCCACTGACTTCCCCCAAGAACATGGCACTGTGCAAGGAGCCTCATGGAAGCCAGCCCCTTCCATCGTCTACTCGGCAATGCTGTATGCTGTACACCCCCATCACAGCAGAGCGTGACTTTTGCCCAAGACTCAGGCGGGGCCTCAGGTTCTGCTTGCCTCTGTCACATCTGGCAGGTGGCAACACTGAAGCCCCCCGCTCCTCCCAAGCTGCTGGCCTGCCATGCTCCAGCACCCTGACTTCCAGGGGCACTTGCTGGCCACCAGCCAGCACCCTTCCCGTGGGGTTAGTGCTTTGTGGACTGGTGAGATTCTCAGCAAAGTAGGGAAATACAGAGGCACAGCCCGAGTTTTCTTGAGGTGGCGGAAACCTGGAGGTGTACCTGACACTTGTTGAGGACACCTCTAGCAGGATCCCACTGCTTCAGAATTACTCTGAGTTCTCACTGTGTGTGAGGTCCAGGTGGGGAGGATGTAGGGAAGGCTCACCCAGCTCCTCCACCCTGGGGCTTATGGCCGGGGGCGTGGCAGACCCTACACACCGTGTTACAGATCACTGTTGGTCCACAGCCATAGCTACAGGAGCCAGGGTGGGGCCGGGGGTGCACAGGGGCTGAGTAGATGCTCCCTTCCCTTGGGGCCCCCAGGAGGATTACCAGCCTCTCCTGTACTGATGCGCCAAGGCTCTGGGACAGGGCAGGGCTGGGTTCCTTCATTCAGCAGAGCTGCCCCCTCACCCCCGAGGCTCAGGGATCCCTGCAAATCCCACAGGTAGCACTCTTAAGTGCTGGCCTCTTCCTGGTGGCACCCTGTTGGAAGGCCTCTCTGCTTTCTCCTCCAGCCCAGCCAATGGGGGCCGCACCTGCTCGGGCCTTGCCTACGATTTCCAGCTCTGCAATGCGCAGGACTGCCCTGATGCGCTGGCCGACTTCCGCGAGGAGCAGTGCCGGCAGTGGGACCTATACTTCGAGCATGGTGACGCTCAGCACCACTGGCTGCCCCACGAGCACCGGGACGGTGAGCCCCAGGGGGAGCGGGCACTCGGTGGAGGGGCCAGGGCTCCCTGGGCCACCGGCTGCCCCACGGGCATCGGGAGGGTGAGCCCCAGGGGGAGCAGCACTCGGTGGAGGGGCCAGGGCTCCCTGGGCCACCGGCTGCCCCATGGGCATTGGGACAGTGAGCCCCGAGTGGGGTGGGCACTCGGTGGAGGGGCCAGGGCTCCCGGGGCCACGGGCTGCCCCACGGGCATCAGGAGGGTGAGCCCCAGGTGGGGTGGGCACTCGGTGGAGGGGCCAGGGCTCCCGGGGCCACTGATTCTGCATGGGCGTGCCAGCAGAGCCCACCCTGGGCTGGGGGCTCATGGCAGGACTGCAGTCCCAGAAAATCCAGGGACCTGAGCCTGGCCAAGGATGCCGCAGAGAGGGAAGCTCCAGCTGGCCCCAGGCGCCTGCAGTTGCCCTCTGGTGGACAAGGCTGACATTGCACCATTAGCCCCGCCCAGCCGCAGGGCAGGGACAGGCCAGAGTTGTCCAAGGAATCAGGTTACCTTTGATCTCTCATCACTCAGTGAGAACTCTCCGTTCCAAGTGACTTGAACTGGTTTAAGCACCAAAAGGCATTTGTTGGCTTCTGGGACTGAAGAGTCTGGTAGCTTCAGGCGTGAGAGTGTTTGTATTTCAACTGGATCCCACGCAGTTTCCGTTCTTTCCAGGCATCGAGCAGAGGGAGGCGGGTCTGGGGCCTGCTCCGCTGTATCTGTTACCCCAGCTGGGCACCTGTTGCAAGCCCCACGTGTGCATGCCAGGAGAAGGTGCCAGAGCAGATAGGACCCCCCACCCCGAGGGGGACTGTGGTCTGGCAAAGAATCAAATAATGATGAGGTGTCTCAGTGACTTCTGAGATAAATGCTGAGAAGGGAAGGTGCCTGGTACCCGAGACTGAAGCAAGGGGCATCTTATTTGGGGTTACAGAGGTGGCCTGGAAAAGGTCTTCAAGCAGAGACCCGGCAAACAGCCAGCTGCCCTTCCCGTGAATATGGGGTTCTCTAGGTAGGACCCCAGTGATCTGAGACCTGGCTGCATCCAAGCAGCCTGGCTCAGCTGGGGGAAGCTAAGTCCCGAACAACAGGGTCATGAAGCGTGTTGCCATCACTACCCTTCTTTCCCTTTCTCCCCTGGCCCAGGGCAGACATGTGGGGCGGGGGGCAGGTGAATCATAAGGAGACACTCCTGGGTGGGAGTTTCTCTTTGCGAGGTGCTTCCCTTTAGCAAACTTAGGAAGGAAACTACAAGAAAGTGAGCGGTGCAGCAAGCCAGCCAACACCCCCCTGCTTCCCTTCCAGCCAAGGAGCGGTGTCACCTCTACTGTGAGTCCAAGGAGACCGGGGAGGTGGTATCCATGAAGCGCATGGTGCATGACGGGACACGCTGTTCCTACAAGGACGCCTTCAGCCTCTGCGTGCGTGGGGACTGCAGGGTGAGTGCCCCAGGAGCAGGGACTGCGATGGCTCAGGGCCTCGGCTTTCTGGGGCTTCGGGAAGACTCGCTGAGGTTAAGCATGCAAAGTACTGCAAACCACACCTCGATCAGGGCAGGCTCTCGGCAAATGTTGGTTCCCAGCCCCTACTCCCTGCTGTCCTTCTCCACGATGAGGGTTCTCAGACTTGAGTCTGAGGAGCCGCTTGAGGAGCTCAGGGCCCACCTCAGAGATTCTGCTTGTGTGGGATGAGGCCGTGGCCCAGAGCACGAGTTTCGCCAGCGCCACAGCTGGCCCTGACGCACTAGGTCCCTGGGGACCCCTTGTGATGCACCACCGTGCCCCTGCCCTCCGCTGGGCACTGGACAGCTTACTCTTGCTCGGGGGAGCCCACTGTGGTTCTTGTCGGCTTGGTTCTCTGTAGAAACGCTGTGTTTTGTTACTGTGTTGTCTTTGGGTGTCACAGGAGACGGCTGTGGGGCCCACTCAGCATGTTATCAGCGACGCGAGTGCAGGCCTGCCCCCTTTCTAGAAATAGCAGGGAGCCTCTGCAGCTGCTATAAATGCGGCAGACTGCAGTCTCAACGAGGCTGACTCCCTCCCGTCTCACCTTCCTGAGACGTGCGCATCCTCAGGCTATCTCTGGCAGAGAGCCTGCGGCAGGTCCCCTGGAGGAGGTGGAAGAGGCTGGAAGAACGGAGAAGTGGGATGTGGCGCTGTCGGGGGAGAGCTCCGGGATTCTCTCCACACGTGTTTCAGTAGGACTGTAGCCAGCAGGGAGGGCAAGCCACGCAGTCTGCTCACACTCCAAACACTCAACCAACTATTAATACTTGAAAACAAAGACAGCAATGTCTCCTCCGTACTCGTGGGATTTTAATTAAGGGAGATGACACAGAGAAGTCAGTTGTCATTCAAGAAGAGCTTATTACTTTCATTTCCTGAGGGAAGAGCATGCTGTGCTGGGCACTAGGTTCAGTTGGGAGGCAGAAGGAGCAGGGGAAACTCTGGGCCAAAGCTTTTATTGGGGTTTCCATAGTGGGAAAGGGGCGGCAGGCAGAATAAACAGCTTGGGGTTGGCCAAGCTGAATAATTCTCTAAGACTGCATTGCCAGAAACTGGCTTTGTAGCCCCTTCGTAGTCTACAGACCCAGCCCTCGAAGGTCTTTGTAAGACAAAAGTCAGAAATCAAAGAGCAAAGCGAAAGGAAGCAGTCTCACAAGAGGTGGTGATTAGGAGGCTCCTGAGGGGTGAACTGGCTCAGGGCTTCCTGGCAGCCAGGGCAAAGAGCGAAACCTGTGAAGCTATGGTGCACTCTAGAACAGGCAGGGAGCAGAGCAGCTAGAGGAGAGGCTGTCTTCCCTGCTGGGTGTGAACATGGTCTCAGGCAGTGTGCTCAGACCCTGGGTCTGCTCCGCACAGAGCTCTGCGGCTGGGAATGGTGCGCTGTCGCAGGGCTGTAGCGAGTAAAGGGACCGGAATGTGTTCCTGCCTCGACCAGGTGGAAGGCAAGGAAACATCTCTGCTCTGTGTGGAACGATTTTTAATACTAGAGTGGACAGTGTTGAGGGGATGCATTGACAGAATGAAGGCAGAAGCGGTCCTACCAGCTCTTGTGTCGTGCCCACACGCCCCCAGACAAACCGAAGAGGACGCCATTCCTGGGAGCAGTGTGAGGGAGGGACCTGCAGGCCAAAGCTCTGGGGGGAGCCCCGGAGGGCTGCTGCGTGGGCACCTGGGAGACAGGCAGAGGCCACCTCTGACTCATGTTCACGAGGACGCCAGTGTGCTGTGCTGGGGCAGCCTCGGGACTAAGGCCTGGTAGCTCAGCTGGTAAATGATCCACATGCAATGCCAGAGACCCCGGTTCAGTTCCTGGGTCAGGAAGGTCCACTGGAGAAGGGATAGGCTGCCCTCTCCAGTACTCTTGAGCTTCCCTGGTGGCTCAGCTGGTAAAGAATCCGCCTGCAGTGTGGGAGACCTGGGTTCTGTTCCTGGGCTGGGAAGATCCCCTGGAGAAGGGAAAGGCTACCCACTCCAGTGTTCTGGCCTGGAGAGTTCCATGGACTGTATAGTCCATGGGGTCACAAAGAATCAGACATGACCGAGCGGCTTTCACACGAGGCTGTGCAGAGTCCTCTGCAGGCCGCAGTGTCCAGATGAGTGGGTGAGTGAGCAGCGGTAAGGCTGGTCCTTGGGTGGGTGTGTCTTGCTGATCCCGTTCGTGATGCCAGTTGTCTTGCTGTTCACACTGTCCGCACCGTTCCCTGAAACCAAGGTAGGCAAGGCACGAGCTAGGAGGCTGGAAGGAGACTCGAGGAGCCGCTGGAACTGCAGACACATTTATTCTGTCCTGGCTGACACGGCAGCTATAGCAGCAGACGTAACATAACGCAGCATAACTGCACACAGCGTCTCTCCTGGCCGACACAGCCGCTGTAGCAGTGTTCATGCTGCTCTCTCTCCTCTCGTGGCTGACCCAAGGGACACAGCCGTGAGGCAGCAGTCACGCCGCCGCTTTTTACGTGGAGCTCGCATATCCTTACAGCCCAAAACTCGCCGCCAAGCAAGCACCTCTTGATGCGCATGTGCAGGGCTACAAATGCGCTCAGCTGTTACACGGTCATTATTTACAACATGTGGGGTGAGAGAGCCTGCACACGCCGACTGGGCCAATGTGCGCTCCCCCTGCAGTGGGCACACAGGGTCTTTCTTGCTCCAAAGCCCCCTCTCCTTCCTCTGCGTCAGGGACTGCCCACACCTGGGCTGCCGAGGGAGCAGGGTCTCAGCGGGCACCGCATTTCCCCCACCCCTCTGCAGAAGGTGGGCTGTGACGGGGTGATCGGCTCCAGCAAGCAGGAGGACAAGTGTGGTGTGTGCGGAGGGGACAACTCACACTGCAAGGTGGTCAAGGGCACGTTCACGCGCACACCCAAGAAGCTCGGTGAGTGCACCCCTCCCTCCCCCTGCCCAGAGGCCCCGGCCTGAGTGTCTATAGTGCCTGAGCGGGGGCTGTCTGGGAAGAGGGGCTCTAAGTCTGGGAGGGTGAGGTGGAGAGGCAATCTTAGGGGTCGCTGTGTCAGGCCCCAGGCTGGGTGGGGACAAGGAGATGCCAGGGTGTGGGATGCCCAAGGTGAGTCTTCAATGCCTTTATTTGAGGCCTCCCTCCCCAGCTCTCCAAGGCTTTCTAGCCACCACTGGCCTCCCTTGCTCTCTGCTCCACCACTGCCGCCCCCAGGCGCCTGTGAGCAGGACCTTTGATGAGCTAGCCGGTGCAGCCTGTGGCCCAGGGAAACACAGGCCTGTCCCACAGGGCCACAGGAAATTGGGCGCTGGGGAGCTTGGGGTCCCTGGCCAAGGCGGGCTCTGGGAAAACAGCCCTCTGGATGAACCTCCTTCCAGAGTGGTCCCTCCACCTGGCTTCGGAGCTCTGGGGGGGCCTGCAGCAGCTGACTGCTCTGCCTCTGACTGAAATGGGGAGACGTCATTTTGGTGGGCTTCCCACGTCCTCACTGGTAAAGAAGCTACCTGGCAGTGAGAAGATGCAGGAGGTGAGCGCTCCATCCCGGGGTCAGGAAGATCCCCTGGAGAAGGGCATGGCAACCCACTCCAGGATTCTGGCCTGGAGAAACCCCAGGGACAGAGGGTTCTGGTGGGCTGTATAGTCCGTGGGGTCACACAGGCTGCACTCGGCAGTGACGGCACGCAGGCGCTTTGGCTCAGCTCTTTTGGAAGAAGGGCCTGGAGCAAACCTGCCAGACTCCACTCAGAGCTGGTGCGGGGCTGCTGCCAGCTGGCTGCTGCACAGTCCCATGTGAGCAGGCTGTCTTGTGTTTAGGGATTAGCTGCTGAGGTCTGGGGAGACTGAGCAGTTTGCTGAAGGCCTCTCTCCTGGTTGTGGCATCTTAGCTCCATGCGGGGCGTGACTCCAGGGCCCAAGTTTCCAACGGAAGAGGCTGAAGAAGCGCCGGGATTTGGAAATGAGCCGGAGGGCTGTTGCTGTCTGGGGTACACTAGCCTTCCCATGGGTCCCTCTCTCAGTGGGCAGTCAGAGCCCATCAAACACTGAGCCTCTGGAACCAGCATCGAGGGCAAGGCCCTCCTCGCATTGTCCGCATTTGACAGCCTCGCCCTTCTCTCTTGTCCCAACCAAGGTTACATCAAGATGTTTGAGATCCCAGCAGGAGCCAGACACCTGCTAATCCAGGAAGCAGACACCACCAGCCATCACCTGGGTGAGTGCCGGAGCCAGACAACGCAGGGGCTCCACAGCCTGACTCTTCTGGGGGTCGGGGGCCTGACCGGGAGGCATGGGCTGCAGCCCTATCTCCTCTGTCCCTGGCTTGGCCCAGCTGATGGGTGGATCTCCCCTTTAGCACTTTCCCAGTGGAGAGGCCACCGGGTTGGGATCAGAGGGCTTCCCTCGCAACAGTTTTGGAGGGGCATTTGTCTAAGACATGCCGTACCTCCCGCCTCAAGGTGGAAGGGGAGGCCCCCTGCCCACTGGAAGGCAGCAAGGTCCACAAGCAGCGGGTGCGGAGGCCAGCTGGTAGAGCGGCTCCCATGGTGCAGCTGCATATTTTCATTTAGTTTCATTTTAAATTCAAGTGGTCCTTTTGGAATAGAGATTCCTTGCATCTCTTGGAAATTTGGATGTTCTGACAACTCGGGGCGCCCCTTCTCACATGGCAGCCCCTGTGGTGCTGTGCTCCTGCAGGCCCCTGGAACCCCTCACAGGGGTTCACTCATCCACACCCCTGCAAGCTGCAGGGCCAAAGTAGAAAGTGATGCTGGGGGTCAGTGAGGGGGCCCTGCACAAGTCCTTTCTCCTAGTTTGGGTCCCATCTTCTTCCCTGTGCCCTGGAGGCCAAACTGGGTCAGGGGTTCCATGACTGCAGGCATCTAGCACCCCCGCTGATGTGGGCAAACACCACTTTTTAAAATGCAAATATTTCTTCCTTGTTTTTAGAGGAGACTTTTATGTTGCTGTCCCCACATGGACAGCCAGTACTCCTTGTCTTAAGTAGGAGGCAAGTATAAAAGCCAATCCCTTAAAAAAAAGACACTTCTACCTAAACATCGTTTCCTGTCCAGGGCCATCCCTGCGTACAAGGAGGGAGGGTTAGCGACAAGCTGGGGACCTCCTGGCACTTAGAACGGCCCTCAAGGGAGTCTAGGAAACTTGTGCAGGAAACGGTTTTCTCACTGGTATCCCGTGATTTTTGTGCCCAGTCTGTGGCCTCCCTGCTAAAATCTTCCAGCAGCCCCCCAGTATCCGCTTTCCACACTCTGGCAAGTGTGGGGCTTTGTGACCAGCGGATTCTCATCTCCTAGACATTCTTTGTGGATGCATAGTGGGCTGGGTGGGCCCCGAGTCAGGTCAGGCCTCTTTGGGATGTAGGGGACTGGTGGGGTACCAGGCTGAGCCATAGTTATCAGCAGGGTGGGAGGGTGTGTGGGACGCATGCTCACCCCAGGGCAGGAAGCCCTGGTGTCCAGCAGGTACCCCTCACCCGGGGAGCTGGGTCAGGGAGGGCAGTGGCTCTGGGAGGCCCCTGAGTGCTCCAAGTAGACGGCAGGGACGTGGCCCTGGTGGCTGCTAGGTCCCTACCATGGAGCCTCTCCTCCAGGGCCTGAGAGGCAGATCCAGGAAGGAGCCCCAGACCCGGCAGAAGGGCGGGTTAGAGGGAAACCTAGGTCCAGCGCAGAGACAAAGGACAAGGCAGGTTCCCAAGGCGGCTTGGGCTGTCAGTGGGACTGATGGGCCCCTGGAGGAAGACAACGGGCCCTGCTCCCCACAACTCCCCCAACCTGTTCAAACTAGTGAACCCTGCTGACCTCCCACGCTTCTGCCCCTGGGTGATCATGGCTCTCTTCCGTCCTTCTGTCTTTTATCGTTCAGCCGTCAAAAACCTGGAGACGGGCAAGTTCATTTTAAATGAGGAGAATGACGTGGATCCCAACTCCAAGACCTTCATCGCCATGGGTGTGGAGTGGGAGTACCGGGATGAGGACGGCCGGGAGACGCTGCAGACCATGGGCCCCCTGCACGGCACCATCACTGTGCTGGTAGGTCAGGCAGGGGCCAGGCCCGCCGCCTCTTGCAGCGTGAGGCCGGGGAGGCCGGTGAGGCCGGGGAGGCCGGTGGCTGCTGGGGAAGGGGTCGGGCGGTGCCTGGGAGCCCTGAGCTTCCCTGCAGCCTTGGGGCCATGTTCTGCACGGCCCCTCTGGCCTGACCTTTGAGCTGAGGCCCTCCATCTCTGTGTCAGAGTGAGGAGCACGCGTGGAGCCACGGGTCTGGCGCTGGGCCCTGTGTCCCTGGGCAACCAGAGACAAAATCCCCTGTAAGCATTTAGGTTTCTCCTCCATAAACAACTCTGGGCGACATTCACGGCCACCTCTCATCATGCTTATTCTTGTCTGCTACTGCATTCAAACCCTGAAACTCCCTGGGGGCGGCCAATGGGGCTCCAGGAAATTGGACTGCTAGACCCAGGTCACACTAAGACTTTGTCTCTGAGCAGCACTGGACCCTGGGTCCCCTGAGTCCAGGACCATAGGCTGCTCCTGGTGGTGGGAACACAGAGGGGGTTTGATTTCCTAATTTACTTCTAAAAAATTAATTTCAATGGCATATGCAATATATTTGATCAGTAAAAAAAAATTAAAACACTGTGGATAAGGCTCAGGTGCCTTTTGCCCCTCTGTGAAGGTGAGCACTCCGCGCTGGGGCTCAGCGCCCCACACCAGGGTGTGCAGCTGGGGGCTGGGGTGTTCACGCGCACTGTGCTCTGCTCACCTCGCCCGCTTGCACTGTCCATCCCCAGAGAGGCCTCTGCTGCCCTGCCTTTGTCGGTGCACACACAGTCGGGCCTCAGTCCTGCTGTTTCTGTGTTGGTAAATTCACCTACCAAAAGTATTTCTAATCTCCAAACGGGCACAGACACACCTCAGGAGAAATAGGTAGGCTTGGTTCCAGGCCACCGCAGTGAAGTGGATGTCACAGTGATGCAAGTCGCGTGAATGTGCTTCTTTCCCAGTGCGCATGTCCCACTGTCTGTGGTCTGTGAAATGTGTGATAGCCTCAGGTCTAAACAACAATGTGCATACCTCAATTAAAAATAAGCAAAAAGTCAACTACAATGATGACATCAAAGACCGCTTGGTCAGAGATCACCTGAGTAAAAGTAGTAATGACTGTTCTGCTGAAAGAGCCATGTCCTGCTGAGACTTCCTTTTGGTTTCAGGTTCAGAGGATGCACTGGCGAAATAACCCCCCTGGGCTTCCCTGGTGGCTCAGACTATAAAGAATCTGCCTGCAATGCAGGAGACCTGGGTTTGATTCCTGGGTTGGGAAGATCCCCTGGAGGAGGGCATGGCAGCCCACTCCAGTATTCTTGCCTGGAGATGCCCATGGACAGAGGAGCCTGGTGGGCTACTGTCCATGGAGTCACAGAGAGTCGGACACACCTGAACAGCAAACACACAGCACACTTAGTAAGCAAGAAATAAGGAAGTTTATTACATTAGTAGTAAGTTACAGTATGAGGACAAGTAACATAGTAAGAAATTATTATATATACATCGCCTCAAGAAATATATATATATTTGATATATAATTATATATTATATAATAGAATTATAATAAATAGTATACTATATTATAGTATATATTATTATATTAAATATATAATTATATAATATATATAAATATAATATTAAATTATATACTAATAAATATATAATATAATATGATATATTTTATATATTTATATTTATAATAATTATTATACTATAATAATTATCTTCATATAATAATTATATAGTATATAATATAATTATTATATCATATATTCTATATATAATATAATATAATATATAAATGTAAAATATTTTATAAATATATAAAACAAAATATATAAATATATAGAATATATTATATAAAATATATAAATATAAAATATTTTATAAATATAAATTTTATAAATATATAAATTTATAAAATTTATAAACTATATTATATATTATATACAATCACATAATATACATTAAATATTATAATATTTAATTAATTCAATTACTATATAATATAATTGCATTTTTATATTATATAATGTAAATTATATATTATAATATTTTAATAATATATACCATAATGTTAATATAATATATAAATATATATATTTTTTATATATATCACTAACTTGGGAGCCATTCAGATCTAATCTGGAGTTCCCAGTACATGGTCTAGCAAGATGCAAATGTATGCATCCATGCTCAAGCTATGCTGGGCAGTCCCTGGAACAGCAGTCTGGACCCCCAGCTGAGAGGTTCTGGGCAGTTTGTCCCCCTAGGCCTCCCATCCCTTCTCTCACTATTGAGACTTCAGAACCCTGTGCAAAGCAGTCCTCCGTTTATTTCAAGCCGCAAGTGCCTTCTGTGTGGAGATGCAGCTCTGGCTATTATGTAAAGCCTTGTCTGCCTATTCCTAAGTCTCAGAATGTCAGCAGATCCCTGGGAGAGGGCAGATTCCCAAGGCCCAGGAAGCTTTGTGACTTACTCCCTTTCTGGTGACTTTCTCCCTTCCTTACCTGCGGGATCCCAAGATGTTTTGCCATTTCTGCTAGTCAGCAGCTTGGCATGTAACTCCTTTCAGGGTCTCTGTTTAGTCAGTAGCTTTCGAAGCCTTAACAAGACTGCTTCCATTAACTTGTCCGACAATAATGAAAACATCTGAAAGACTGTGGGAGTTACCGGAATGTGACCCAGAACGACACAAAGTGGCCAAATGCTGTGACGCATGGCGCCTGTAGACTTGCCGCAGGTGGGGCTGCCATAAACCTTTAAGGTGTTAAAACACAGCGTCTGTGCAGCACAGTAAACCGAAGCGCCGCGAAGCGAGGTCTGCCTGCGCTCTCGGCGGAGCAGGCAAAGTGTGAGCGCCTGACGCGCATGCTCCCAGTGGAGCGGAGCCAGGCATGGCTCTGCTGCTTATTTCAGCCCCTACTGTAAACAGCGTCTTTTCACACTCTATTTACTGCCATGATCTTTGCAGTTTTCTGCTTTTGGAGGATAATCTCACTGTGTCAAATGTCCCCAGTTGTGGTTGTGAAGTGTGTCTGGTGTCCCTCCGCATGGAGGCTGTGGGTTTGCCCCGTGGAGCGACAAGAACGCATGTGTTACTGAGCTTTGTCCGGGCACAAGTGCCTGGGTGCTGGCTGTGAATCAACAGTGTGTACTGATCGAGGTGTCTAAACAGAAACACACAGAGAATACGCTTATGCATAGACTGTTGATGAAATGTCACGACCAGAGTTTCGCTGGCCCAGACCCTGTGTTCCCCTGTGAGCAGTGGTTCAGTACTGGCTGGTTCAGTGTTTGCTGGGACTTTCTAGAACCTGACTACCGGGAATAATGAGACTTGGCCAGGCGTGTTCCTCGGGCTGACCTTCCTAGCAGTCTCTGGAGGAGAGAGGTGGGGGGCGGGCATACTCACCCCTGTCTCCCGGGCAGGTCATCCCGGAGGGGGACGCCCGCATCTCGCTGACCTACAAGTACATGGTCCATGAGGACTCGCTCAATGTGGACGACAACAACGTCCTGGAGGACGACTCTGTGGGCTACGAGTGGGCCCTGAAGAAGTGGTCGCCCTGCTCCAAGCCCTGCGGTGGAGGTGAGGGGCCTTCTCAGAGCTGGGGCCCCAGAGGAGAGGGGGATGAGCAGGAAGGGTCTCCTGGGTGAGGCGCTTCCTTCAGCCCATGGTCTCTGCTGACTGCCTGGAGTGAGGGTTGGGCCAGCTATGAGAACACTGGACCCGAGCAGTGACCTTTGCCCAGGTAACAAGGGCCTAGCCCCGCCAGGGAGGTGGCAGAGGGTGGACAGGAAGGGCAGGTGCTCAGGGCCGCTGGCCAAAGGCAGCAGGGGGCATGTGTGGGGTTGCGTGACATCCGCACCCACCTGCATCATCATGGAAGGAGGTCTGGCCTGACAGGAGGTCACTGTGAGGGTGGTTTGGATAGATCACTGTGACATCGGGAGGCAGGCTGCAGGGAAGACCTGGGCCATGCTGGAGACCAGTGGAGAGGCCTCCTCTGCAGGTCCCTCCTGAGTTCATTCAGAAAGGCCTTTCCTTTCTGGGGCAGGGCTGGGTGCAAGGAGGTCCCACTGGCCTTGGACCTCAAACTTGGGTACGATGTAACAGATAGGAAGATACGATCTGCCCAGTGTGTTCACTGTTCCTTGGGGACTGGGGGAGATGAGAAGCAGGAGAAGATACCAGCCTGCAGAAGCAGCTGCCCAGGACAGACCACCTTCAAAACCACGCAGGACCATGCAGGGTCCCATACCAAGACGAGACAGGGAGTTCTCCCAGTGCTGCTGCCTAAGTGGGTGGCACCCAGCCGTCCCCTGAGCCGCCCAGCCCTGGATTTTATCAGTGAGTCCTGTTGAGCCTCCCTCCTGCATTTCTCTTGGACTCATCTGCTGTTACTGTCTTCCCAGTCCTGGCGGCATCCTCACTACCTGACTGGCCCCCACTTTAAACTATTAAAGGGGCAGATTAGACCATACCCTTTCCTGATGTCTTAGTTATCAGCAGATCCTTCTGCTCTTGATAAAAAACAAAATTCTCCTCATGGCCTCCAAGGTCCAAGTAACTCTCTGACGTCTCCCTCTGTCCCACTGGCACTCCCAGCCCTCGCTCCCTTGGTCCTGTCCATGCTGGCCTTAGCTCGTTTTCTGGACATGCTGTGCTTCTGCCTCGGGGCCTTTGCACAGGCCATCTCCTCCCTGGGGAGCCTCCTTCACTGCTTTCCATGAAACCAGAGCAGTGGTATCCTGTATTTCCTGGGGCACCCCCAGATGCCCAGTCTAACTCAGGCTGCCCTGTCATATTCTCTCATGTCTAGCGCACTAGGCTGAGATTTTGAGACTTATCCCAGTTGACATTTTGGGCTCTGTAGTCGTCTGTTTTGGAGGTTGTCCTGTGATTATAGAATGCTGAGCAGTATTCCCAGCCTCTATCTGTTCAATGCTGGTGGCATCTCCTTTCCAATTGTGACAACTAAGTGTCCCAGACATTGCCAGATGTCCCCAGGGACAAAATCTCCACCAGCTGAGAACTGCTGTACTAGACTGGCTGAAGGAGCCTTGCAGGCTGTGTTCCATGTTTAGTGAGGTTCTCAGTGCATATTAATCCAAGGTATAATAAGTGACTAAATGCTGGGAGAGGGGATAGAACCTTCCCTCCTGCCCCAGGAAGCCACCCAGGAGGCTGCTCTCCCTGGCCTGGCACCCTCACTTGGCCTGCGGTGCTGGGCGGGCACCAGGCTGGACTTGTCCAAACCTGCCCCACCCTCGCCCCATTAGCAGGACAGGGAGAACAGGGCTGAAGTGGCCTGAGGAGCCGCCCCTCCACACCTGCGGGAGGGCCCATGCTGTCCCATTGAGCCCCCTCAAGCTCTCATCTTCAGGGTCCCAATTCACCAAGTATGGCTGCCGCCGGAGGCTGGACCACAAGATGGTGCACCGAGGCTTCTGTGACTCCGTCTCAAAGCCCAAAGCCATCCGCCGGACCTGCAACCCACAGGAGTGCTCCCAGCCTGTGTGAGTGCCGGGCCTCTCTGCCCTCCAGCCCCACTAGAGGAGGGGGGAAGCGTCCTGGGGCTCCTGTGGACAGTGGTGCAGGATCTGGTTTCTGGGCAGCTCTGGGCCTCACAGGCCCTGAGACATTTCAGAGTCTTCTCACTCAACATGTTCTGTGGAGTCTAAGGTGTTTCAGGCTGTGCAGTGGCCTCCTCCTTCAGACTAGCTAGAAGAAAACAGTAATGCACATCTTTGTGACCCCATGGACTGTAGCCCACCAAGTTCCTCTGTCCGTGGGATTCTCCAGGCAAGAATACTGGAGTGCATTGCCATTCCCTTCTCCAGGGGATCTTCCCAACCCAGGGATTGAACCCTGCATCTCCTGCACTGGCAGGCAGATTCTTAACCATCAGGGCTACCTGGGATGCTAGAAATGACAAGTACTAATGCTCAGATGGGGAAACTGAGGCTCTTTCCAAACTGGGGTGTCGGGCTTGCTTCTGGCCCTGTGGTAGATGTTTCCCTCACAGTTCATCCCAGGGGCTGCAGCCTTGACCCTCCAGACCCGGAATTTGATGGGGCTGCATTTCTGGGCCCAGTTTCCTTTTGCAGGGCCCCGAGCAGGGGAGATGGTGGGTAGATAGGCAGGTGGGGGCCCTTTGAGGACAGGTGCTGAGGGCGTGTATGCTGCTGCCCAGAAGGGTTGGTGAGGTCAGAGGGCAGAGTCAGGAGGCCAAGAAAGGACAAAAGCCACCCCCAAACCAGGGTCTCCCAGCAGTGGGCATGCTTGGGGTTCATGGTCTGCAGGGCCTCAGGCAGGGGTACAGCTGGCCTCCAGGGCACCTTCCTGACACAGGGAAGATGCGCCTGGAGAAACAGGCTGCCTTGCCCCAGTCCACCGGGGTTTCTCCAGGGGCTGACCGAGTGCTGTGTGCCCTGGCAGGTGGGTCACGGGCGAGTGGGAGCCGTGTAGTCGGAGCTGTGGGCGGACAGGCATGCAGGCTCGCTCCGTGCGCTGTGTCCAGCCGCTGCACAACAACACCACCCGCTCCGTGCACACCAAGCACTGCAATGACGCTCGACCCGAGGGCCGCCGGGCCTGCAACCGTGAGCTGTGCCCTGGTCGGTGGCGGGCCGGATCCTGGTCCCAGGTGAGCAGTTCCCCGGCCCTGTGCCCTCAGCCCCGAAACCAAGCTTGGGTGGGACCGAGGTGGCCGGGGTGATCCGCCTTGGCCTGGATGCCGTTCTTGCCCTAGGCCACTTCCTGTAGGTCTCAGGGCACCCACGCTTCCTTGGCTACTGTCCTGTGTGAAACTCGGAGGAATGTGTATCTTTACTCTGCAGGGCAGAGGCTCCCATGTGCTATGGGAGACTGGAACCCCAGAAGACTAGGGGCAGCCTGGGCTCCAAGATGCAAAAGGAGGCCTGGGCTTTTGTCTCTGGGGGCAGAGCTGTGGCTAAAAGGCCAATCAGACTTGCAAGAGGGGACGTGAGCAAAGGAGGGCTTAGATCTGGCTGAAAAAATAGTGAGGATAGTCTCAGGGGCTGGAGGAGCGTTCTGGCGGCCAGGCTGAGCTGATGGGAGCGCTGACATCTAGCCCACACGCCTGGTGGGTCAGGGGTTGCCAAGACCAGCTTTGGGCTCAAAGATTCCCACGGAAGTTGCTATGGTCATGGTTATGCTTTATTACAATGAAAGTTCTGTTGTTGTTCAGTCGCTTAGTCGTGTCCAACTCTTTGCAACCCCATGGACACACCAGGCTTCCTTGTCCATCACCAACTCCTGGAGCTTGCTCAAACTCATGTCCATTGAGTCAGTGATGCCATCCAACCAGCTCGTCCTCTGTCTTCCCCTTCTCCTCCTGCCTTCAATCTTTCCCAACATCAAGGTCTTTTCTAATGAGTCGGCTCTTTGCCCCAGATGGCCAAAGTATTAGAACTTCAGTGTCAGTCCTTCTAACGAATCTTCAGGGTTGATTTCCTTTAGGATTGACTGATTTTATCTCCTTGCAGTCCAAGGGACTCTCAAGAGTCTTCTCCAACACCACAGTTCAAAAGCATCAATTCTTCACCACTCAGCTTTGCTTATAGTCCAACTCTCACATCCATACATGACTACTGGAGAAACCATAGCCTTGAATAGGATCTTTGTCGGCAAAGTAATGTCTCTTCTTTTTAATACAATGTCTAGGTTGATCATAGTTTTTCTTCCAAGCAGCAAGCATCTTTTCATGGTTGCAGTCATCATCTGCAGTAACTTTGGAGTCCAAGAAAATAAAGTCTGTCACTGTTCCATTATATCCCCATCTATTTGCCAAGAAGTGGTAGGACCAGAGGCCATGATCTTCGTTTTTTGAATGTTGAATTTTAAGCCAGCTTTTCCACTCTCCTCTTTCACTTTCATCAAGAGGCTCTTGAGTTCCTCTCTGCTTTCTGACATAAGGGTGGTATCATCTGCATATCTGAGGTTATTGATATTTCTCCTGGAAATCTTGATTCAGCTTTTGTTTCATCTAGCCTGGCATTTCACATGATGTATTCTGAATATAAGTTAAATAAGCAGAGTGACAATATACAGCCTTGGTGTACTCCTTTCCTAGTTAGAAACCAGTCTCTTGTTCCATGTTTGATTCTAACTGTTGCTTTTTGACCTGCATACAGGTTCCTCAGGAGGCAGGTGAGATGGCCTGGTATTCTCGTCTCTTTAAGAATTTTCCACAGATTGTTGTGATCCACACAGTCAAAGGCTGTAGCACAGTCGATAGAACAGTAGTAGATGTTTTTCTGGAACGCTCTTTCTTTTTCTATGATCCAACAGATGTTGGCAATTTGATCTCAGGTTCCTCTGCCTTTTCTAAATCCAACTTCAGCATCTGGGAGTTGAATCAGTACAGAGTAGAATCAGCAGAGGGAAAAGCACTTGGGTGAAGTCTGGAGGAAACTGGGCACAAGCATCCAGGTGTCCAGGTGTCCAGGATTCTCACTGGGGATCCTTCATGGGAGCACAGGGTGCCTGCATGGCTGACATCCACTACTGAAGCCCTGGACCCCAGAAGGAGAGCAGATGCTCACCACACATTATATTCTTGGTGTAAGCCAACCAAACAAGTTGGTACAGCCTGGTTCAGGACCTCAGGCACACAGGTATGCTTTTAGCAGATAGACCATTCCATGAACTTGGTTTGGAGTTAACCAAGGGCCAGTTCTGAAAACAGGCCTTTCTTGGGACTGGGAAGTTTCAAGCAACCCAGTCTGCTGAGTCAGCCCTTTCTCACACAGGGGGCAAGAACTTGAGAATCCTCCTTTGGCTCAGCTGGGTTGAGCTGTGAGCAGAGCCAGGAGTCTGGGCATGATGGCTTCTTCCGGCCCTTCCCAGTGTGGCTATGCCAAGGGGGCCAGAGACTGGAGGGGACCGTGAGGGTGCTGGTGGCACAGAGCTCTGTGTCCGGGGGAGGGAGCGTCCTCTGCCAATGCCTCCTGCACGCAGGCAGAGCTTTCTTGGTGATCCGCAGTGCACAGCCGTTCCTCCAGGCCTCAACTCCTCTAGATGGGGAAGGGAAGCACTCGTTGAGAGTCCAGAAGTGCTGGGCTCTATCCGGCCCTGCATATTTGTTCTCTCCAATTCACCTGAGAGCCCGAGAGCCTGAGGCAGCTGCCAGAGGCTAGGGCAAGGCCGGGCAGACCTCTAGCTCACACTCTCCCCTCTGTCCCTCTCCACCTCCCAAGTGTCGTGGGGTCACCCACTTGGAGAGCCCTTGCAGACCTAGCCTAGCGTGGGAGGTGGGCCCTGACTGGTTCTCTCTGTCTGCAGTGCTCAGTAACCTGTGGGAACGGCACCCAGGAACGGCCAGTGCTCTGCCGAACTGCGGACGACAGCTTCGGGGTCTGCCGGGAGGAGCGGCCTGAGACAGCAAGGATCTGCAGGCTCGGCCCCTGTCCCCGTAAGCCCTGCATGCAGCAGGTCCGGGGAGGAGGGTAGCCAGGCAAAGGCAGCTCTTCCCACAACTGGCCAAAGAGAGCAGCTGTGAACTTGGAGGAGAAGCCAAGGCCACCCAGGCCTGGTCTGGGACCTTTCCCTGGCAGGGGATGAAAGGAACTGGCATTCGCCATGCTCATCTCCAGGCCAGGCCCTAGTGGAGAACGGCAGGGACTCAGCCCATCCCTGCCTTCCTGGCACTCCCTTTTGGTCTGGGAGGGAAACCAGATTCATGGTGACTGCACATCAGGGCTCAGCCCGTTCCTGTCTGAGTAGGGGGTACCTGTGTGCGTAGGGGGTACTCATGTCGGTAGGGGTACCCATGTGAGTATAGAGGGTACCCAAGTGAGTAGGGGATGCCAGTGTGTGTGGATACCTGTGAGAGTAGGGGTACCCATGTGAGTAGGGTGTATCCATAGGAGTAGGGGTTACCCATGTGAATAGGGGTACTTGTGTAAGTAGGGGAACCCTTGTGAGTATAGGTGGTACCTGTGTGAGTATGGAGTACCTGTGTGAATAGGGCACCCTTGTGAGTAGGGGATACCCATGTGATAGGGGCTACCTGTGTGAATAGGGTTACCTGGGTGAGTGAGTAGGGGGTATCTGTGTGAGTAAGGGTACCTGTGTGAGTATAGGGGGTGCCTGTGTGAATAGGGAGTAGGAGATACCCATGTGATAGGGGCTACCTGTGTGAATAGGGTTACCTGTGTGAATGAGTAGGGGGTATCTGTGTGAGTAGGGTCCCCTGTGTGAGTAGGGTCACCTGTGTGAGTAGGGTTACCTGTGTGAGTAGGGGGCACCTGTGTGAGTAGGGGGCACCTGTGTGAGTAGGGTTACCTGTGTGAGTAGGGGTGTCTGTGTGAGGAGGGTTACCTGTGTGAGTAGGGTTACCTGTGTGAGGAGGGTTACCTGTGTGAGTAGGGGTGTCTGTGTGAGGAGGGTTACCTGTGTGAGTAGGGGTATCTGTGTGAGGAGGGTTACCTGTGTGAGTAGGGTTACCTGTGTGAGTAGGGGTACCTGTGTGAGTAGGGGGTATCTGTGTGAGGAGGGTTACCTGTGTGAGTAGGGTGACCTGTGTGAGTAGGGTGACCTGTGTGAGTAGGGGGTATCTGTGTGAGGAGGGTTACCTGTGTGAGTAGGGGTGTCTGTGTGAGAAGGGTTACCTGTGTGAGTAGGGGTACCTGTGTGAGTAGGGGCACCTGTGTGAGTAGGGGGTATCTGTGTGAGGAGGGTTACCTATGTGAGTAGGGGTACCTGTGTGAGTAGGGGTACCTGTGTGAGTAGGGGGTATCTGTGTGAGGAGGGTTACCTGTGTGAGTAGGGGTACCTGTGTGAGTAGGGGATATCTGTGTGAGTAGGGGCACCTGTGTGAGTAGGGGGTATCTGTGTGAGGAGGGTTACCTGTGTGAGTAGGGTCACCTGTGTGAGTAGGGGGTATCTGTGTGAGTAGGGGTACCTGTGTGAGTAGGGTTACCTGTGTGAGTAGGGTTACCTGTGTGAGTAGGGGTGTCTGTGTGAGGAGGGTTACCTGTGTGAGTAGGGGTACCTGTGTGAGAAGGGGATATCTGTGTGAGTAGGGTCACCTGTGTGAGTAGGGTTACCTGTGTGAGTAGGGTTACCTGTGTGAGTAGGGGTGTCTGTGTGAGGAGGGTTACCTGTGTGAGTAGGGGTACCTGTGTGAGAAGGGGATATCTGTGTGAGTAGGGTCACCTGTGTGAGTAGGGGGTATCTGTGTGAGTAGGGGTACCTGTGTGAGTAGGGTCACCTGTGTGAGTAGGGGGTATCTGTGTGAGTAGGGGTGTCTGTGTGAGTAGGGTCACCTGTGTGAGTAGGGGGTATCTGTGTGAGTAGGGGTGTCTGTGTGAGGAGGGTTACCTGTGTGAGTAGGGTCACCTGTGTGAGGAGGGTTACCTGTGTGAGTAGGGTCACCTGTGTGAGTAGGGGTGTCTGTGTGAGGAGGGTCACCTGTGTGAGTAGGGGTGTCTGTGTGAGGAGGGTCACCTGTGTGAGTAGGGGTGTCTGTGTGAGGAGGGTTACCTGTGTGAGTAGGGTCACCTGTGTGAGTAGGGGGTATCTGTGTGAGTAGGGTTACCTGTGTGAGTAGGGGTACCTGTGTGAGTAGGGTCACCTGTGTGAGTAGGGGGTATCTGTGTGAGTAGGGGTACCTGTGTGAGTAGGGTTACCTGTGTGAGTAGGGGTACCTGTGTGAGTAGGGGTGTCTGTGTGAGTAGGGTCACCTGTGTGAGTAGGGGGTATCTGTGTGAGGAGGGTTACCTGTGTGAGTAGGGGGTATCTGTGTGAGAAGGGGTGTCTGTGTGAGTAGGGGTACCTGTGTGAGTAGGGGCACCTGTGTGAGTAGGGTCACCTGTGTGAGTAGGGGTATCTGTGTGAGGAGGGTTACCTGTGTGAGTAGGGGGTGTCTGTGTGAGGAGGGTTACCTGTGTGAGTAGGGTTACCTGTGTGAGGAGGGTTACCTGTGTGAGTAGGGTCACCTGTGTGAGTAGGGGTGTCTGTGTGAGGAGGGTCACCTGTGTGAGTAGGGGTGTCTGTGTGAGGAGGGTCACCTGTGTGAGTAGGGGTGTCTGTGTGAGGAGGGTTACCTGTGTGAGTCGGGTCACTTGTGTGAGTAGGGGTGTCTGTGTGAGTAGGGGTACCTGTGTGAGGAGGGGTGTCTGTGTGAGGAGGGTTACCTGTGTGAGGAGGGTCACCTGTGTGAGGAGGGGTATCTGTGTGAGTAGGGGCACCTGTGTGAGGAGGGGTACCTGTGTGAGTGCAGAGGGTACCTAACGCCCTGAGAGGAGAACAGCCAGAACACTGCGCTGGGTGCCTTGCCAAGGGCTGCACACACACCAGCTCTTCCTGGACAGCTCATGGCATAGGCCCAGTCAGGGTCCCTGCTACAGACCGGGGGGCTCAGGCGGTCAGGTGCGCCCCAGCCGAGGGGAGTGTAGAGCCAGGGTCTCTCGTTCCCAGCACTTCTCAAGATAAGGAGGTGCTGGTGGGGCCTGTTGGGGAGCGACCCTGTGTAGCTGAGGCCCCAGATGCTCGGTGTAGGAGAGGCAGGAGTCGGGCCTGGAGGGTGACTGGGGCCCATCTGTCCCTGGGACACCAGAGTCCACAGAGCCCTCCTGTCTGGGGTGGGTGGACTGGAGGCCCAGACCCGGTACCCTAGCAGCCACAGGTGCCTGTCTTTTTCCTCTAGGAAACACCTCTGACCCCTCCAAGAAGAGCTACGTGGTCCAGTGGCTATCCCGACCGGACCCCAACTCGCCAGTCCAGGAGACCTCGTCAAGTAACCGGCCCGTTTATAACTCTGTCTCTGCCCTCCAGTGCATGCCCTGCGCCTTGTGGAGCTTGCCGTGGGCGCCCCTCCTCTCTGTCTATGGAAAACTCCCCTGACTCTTCCTAAGCTCTGTTGGTGGAATCTGTTTCTCCGGGCATCTGTGCTCGGCTGTCTCCTTTGGAGCCACCTGGCCGGGAGTGCCAGTCCTGCAGAGGCACGGCCCGGGGCACTGGCCTCTTGTGGGGGTGCCAGGACCTGGTGGTGATGGCTTTTAAAGGGGCAAAGATCTGTCGTGGTGCTGGAGGGGCCAGAGGCCCAAGTGTGAATGTGGCTACTTTGTGACCGCCTCACAGGGCCACAGCCCTCCAGGCTGGAGCTGCAGGTTGGAAGTTGAGGGGGCGCCCACCTGCCCCCTTTCAAACGCCGCCTCCCAGCGAGGGAGCCCAGAGGGGTCTCGGGGGTGCAGTTGTGCGTCACCAGCCTGGCGCCCGGCCCGTGTCCAGCAGTGTGCCAGGGGCTCCCTAGCCTCCTCTGCTGCTGCTGCCGCTGCTGACCCTGTGCTCAGTGTGTCCTCCTGATTCGTGTGACCGTGGCCTGCTTCCTGTGGCCGTCGCGTCCAGCTCACACAACCCTTGGCCCCCTTACCCAGCCCCTCTTGGGGTTCAGGTCAAGCGGAAGAGGCAGGGAATGTGTCCCTGCGGTGGGACATCAGGACACGCCGCCACTTCCATTCTCTGTCCATTTGCTCCAATGGCCTTTCTCATCGTGTGCACATCGCCCCATGCACAGGGGCGAGAAAGTGAGAGTTCAAGGCTGTCTCACGTGGATGTGGCCGCCTACCCGTGTGAACAACTACAGAATTACCTCAATTTTTATTGCTTTTTTGCTTAGATAAAACTATGTAGAAGATGCCTTAAAGTTGAAAGGTAACAGAATTGGCTGCTAGCTCCAGCTTCAGAGGGGAGACATGACCCAGGCAGGAGGCAGGCAGTGCAACCTAGAGGCAGGCGGCCGGCTCACCCACCTTTGGCCAAGGATAAGACTTCTCAGTTCAGGAGGCCTGGCTGAGTCCAGGAGTCCAGGAGGCCCAGGCCTGTGCAGGGCCCCAGGCGCGGGATCACCTTTGGCGCTGACTGTTGGAGCCCTGAGCACGCTGCCGCTGGCACTACCTTACACCAGAGGGCGACTGGCCTGGCCCTTGGTGTGACCAGTGCAGCAGTCCAGCCGGCCACTCCCCTCCTGCCCCAGCCCTGTCCCCTCTTCATAGCATCCCCGCTGGACAGCGTCCAGCTCTCCCTTGGCACTAGTTACTGTTATGTAAATACGCGGTGTAACACATACTAATTCTCACGACTGTTAACTTCCAACTTTGACTTAGGCGATGCGAGTGACACGCGTGACTCTGGGAAGGTGCAATAACAGTCCTGGGCGTTGTGCTCTCTGTCTATATGCACTTTGGTTCATCAGGGATATTTTATTAGTGTTTTGTATGTATCTAATGACGTGTTATATAGGTTCCATTGTCGTTGCTTTTCTGGTTTTTTTATGAGACAACGTTAGTGTGTGCCAAAGTGACTGTGAAAATGATCTTTTACTCTTACTAACCGTGGAAAGACTTCCTGTCATGCATCCCACAAATAAACTCAATAAAAGTTCAGTGAAACTGGATGCTTGGGTCTGGCACACTGCTGCCTCCTTCTTTTCACCTCTGTGGCCGACGGCGCTGTAGAGCTGCAGGTGCCTTTCTGGGACATCAGCTCCTCAGTTTCTGATTCCAGTGACTTTCCCGTCCCCCTTCCCCTGCTCAGCATAGATGCTGAGGGCCCCTCCACCGCCCGAGGCCTAGGCCCCCTCCCCAGGCATTTTTCAAAATATGACAGCAGCCGATGGAGACACCCCACCATGATTTTTGAACCTTTAGTGCTAACAGGCACCTTGCAGGGACACCTCGGTTCTCTCCTTGTAGATAAGGCCTCATAGTTGGGAACAGGGCCCATCTTTGGGATCTGAGCCTGTGGAATGGGAATATGTGTTTAGTAGCAGAGATAACGTCCAGGTCACTGTGCCCTGAGCCACCATCAGGCCACTGCCCTGGCTCCTGGCACAACTCAGGGGCTAGGCCAGCCTCCGGAGAGCCTAGGCTGGAGAAGGACAAGGCAGCTGTAGCTCTGAGCTCCTGGCCTGCAGCAGTCACACAGGTGTGTGCCCAGCCATGCCTACCTTGTCTCCCACGGCCTGCCCTCAGGGTCCACAGGGCCTGTGTGTCCACTCCCCTTGCTGACAAGGACCACGCAGCATGTCAAGGTCTAACGTGGGACCTCCTAATCGGGGCATCTGTCCTTCCCTTTCCCATGAAGGGGTCCTGTTCCAGGGCGGAGGGAGTTCATGGGAAATGATGGCCACCCAGCACTGTGGAGACAGGCGTCAGGGCACCGGGTGCCAGGTAGCAGCCTTTGGGTGGGTGTCACAGTAACCATGACTGAGCTCAGCCTGCTCAGAGCTCTGATCATTGAAAGACTCCCAGCTCAAGAGACAGGAGACCAAGAGACAACTGTGTCTGATGAGCTGTGTCCACTAAGTCTCCTTGCCCAGACAGGTCAGGAGAAATCCCTGCTGAGGGCACCCTGTCTAGAGTTACAGGCAGGCCACCAGCAGGACTGCTCCGATAAAATCCCGTTTACAAAACCAGGTGGAGGGACCAACTCGCCAACATGTGTGGTTGGCAGACCCCTACCCTAGACTGACGTGACACTGGCTTCTCAGGATCCCCGCCTGGCGGGAGACAAGTGACGGAGATGCTTAATGCCAGTCCTGATATTGTGTGAAGGAGGCGGCTCAGGTGACGGGAGAGGGCGTCTCCGGGGCAGGGGTGCCCAGTCCCAGCAGCACGGCCAGGCCTGCCCCATCCTTGTTGAGATCTAGGCCTCTTGCCTCCCTGCCCCAGCTGATGGCCAGTGCCTGGGGGAGATGCCACACCTAGTGTTACCAAAGCCCCCTGTGTCTCCTGGGGGCTGTAGGCATGGTTTTCACGTGCCTACCTCAGTGGCTGCCAGCGAGGTAAAAGGGCCAGGAGGGAGGAAGCAGAGGCTCTGAGTATGCTCCACCCAGCTTCAAACAGCACTATTCTGATTTCATCTGTCTCAGATCTTGAATATTTAATGTAAAATTTTATCCAAGGTTTTAAAACCCTGAAAGTCACATTTCAGGATCATTTTAGTTTGATTTCTGGAATTGACCCTCTGTGCAAGACCATCTGCCTTTCCCCTCCACATGTTGGCCTGTTTCTCCATCTCAGGGTTAGGAAGACCTGTGCTTTTCCTAAACAGCCCATCTGTCCCTAGCTTTTCATGTCATCAGCCCTTGCCCAGTCATGTTTCCTCATTTCAGCCACTTAGAAGCTCAGCGCCAAGGTTGGGGCCCTCTCTGATGATATATGCCCCTGTATGTTCTTGCCTGTAGCACCGCTATTCTAATATCCACGAATTCCTTGTTTGGAACTTACTCAGTTACTAGCATCTGTCTTACTCACATGGAACACTTCCATATTCTTTGATTCTCTGATCTAGGCTCTGGGATAAAGGGACACCCGGATACAGCTTTGGGCTCTGCCCTTTGTAGCTTTCAGGATGATGAAACTGTCAGGCATTAGTTACCTTACCTGACAGCAAACGTGGACTTGGTAGCTGGGATGAGGTGCTGGGAAGGGGTGACCCGCGGCACCACTAGACCACACACTGCGGGATGCTGCCTCCCAGGGAGGCCAGGCAGTGCTCGACCAAGGAGGACGTGTGTCAGCTGAGCCTCAAGGATGAGGAAGAAGAGAGATATAGTATGTGCAAAGGGCCTGCAGCCACAGGGAGAACCCTGCAGAGCAAGGCAAGCAAGGCCTGAGAGCTTGGAGAGGTGGAGGAGGCATGTCCTCATCCTGAAACAAGGGAGATGCATTCCAGGAGCTTCAGTCTGCACTGTGATGTGTTCATATATCCAGCTGACCGGACAGGGGGTCCCCGGGGTCTGGCTTGTGTGCATGAAGGACCATTCTCTGAGACGGATGATGCCAGTGGAGGCCATGGACTTGGGCTGGACGCGTGGAGTCTACTTTTGATGCCACAGAAATTGAGGGGTATCTAGTAGGCAGTTGTATCCAAGAGCCTGAAGCTCCAAAAGTTTGAGGCTGGTGTCCAAGTAAGTGGGTTACCAGCTTGTAAAGTGAAATTATAAGCTGCAGCAATGGCCAGCAGAGGGAAGATGTCAGAACCACGGGCTTTCACATGGGAGAGGGCCTGCCTGTCTGTTATTACAGGCTATCTCAATGAGTTAGCATAGCTTTACATGCAGATGTGGAACACACCGTGCGTTAGTGCAAAGAGTAACTATGTTGGGTGTGGTTCCCACCAGTGGCTGTCCCTCCCCTCCTTCCTACCTTCCCATCTCCCCTCTTTGCTGGCTTTCAGTAGGAGATGTCACCTGCCCTAAGGAGACTGAGGGGATAGGAGGGCACAGCAGATGGGAAAAGTCTGAAATGCCCATTATGAAGAGTAGAGGGTGGCTGAGCAGGGAACACAGTTGGAGAGTGGGGCCCATTGAGGTCAGTGATTAGGAATTTATGATGGATCAAATATCCCGTTACATGGTTTATTCTTCTATGTTGAATGAACTTTTGTAAATCATCTCAATAACACCTAATTTATGTGTGGAATTAGGTGTTAGTGGAAAGGGAAGTGGGTAGAAATTTGGGAAGAAGACAGAGGCTGAGAACAAGACGAGAGGAGTGGGTCTTATTAATATCGCTGCAGACAGGGTTGGAGCTAGGCTGAGAAGGAGACAGCCATGAGGAAAGAGGAGGCGAGAGAGACAACAGCGGCCTCTGCAGAGGCAGGCTTCTCCATGCACTTGGACCACGGATGAGCAGATCTTGGGTGGGAAAGAAAGCGGCAGATATGCTGGGCTGGGTCTACATGTAAGGCTGGCCTGGCCTGTGTGAAGGCGTCGAGTTCTGGAACACTTTGGAAAGTGACCAGAAGCCCAGTTGTGGCAGAGCCGTGTGGTGGGTGACGCAGTGGCAGGACACAGGGTGTCACATAAGTTGAGGCAGGTGGAAGAAATCCCAGACAAGTCTGGGTGACTTAATTTTTATGTAGGCACTTTCCAGAAGCAAAGCGCATCTGAGGGGTTTGGATGAAGATGGAAACAAGACGTGGAGGAGTATGGCGAGGCCATAACCGAGGCTCTGGGATTTGCTTTTTTGGGCGTTAGCAATTGGTTCTTTTAGGTTTAATTTTGCTATAGTTACAGGTTAAAGATGATTGTAAATAGAGTCAAACTGTGCCACAGAACGTCACTGAGGTTACCACTGGGATCTCACATGTGAAGAGCTGACAAAGCCCAATTCTTTGGGCTTGGAATCACTCCTTAAGAACAGACAGACCTCATTTCTGTCTCCAACTCTGACAGATACTGAAACATCTGGACTCACCTGGGGCCTGCTTGGAAGAGGGGAGCATTGCTCACAGCTAGTGTGACACCACTCCAGGGCGGGGGTCCCCGGACGCCGCCCTGCCCAAGGGCTCCCTCGTCTCTAAACCACACAGAGTTTCTGTGTGAGCTCGCTTGCCTCTGTGCTGTCTCTGGGCTCTTTTAAATGCCTCCTCCAGCAAACTGCTTCCTGTGGGGGAAGAAGGTCCCCCTTATCTGTCCTTTGGTTATTTGTCCCACTTTTCTCTTTCAGAGGGCCGCTGCCAAGGCGACAAGTCAGTGTTCTGTAGGATGGAAGTCTTGTCTCGCTATTGCTCCATCCCAGGCTACAATAAGCTGTGCTGCAAGTCTTGTAAGCTGCACGACAACCTCACTGATGTGGACGACAGGGCAGAGCCACCCTCCGGAAAGCACAATGACATCGAAGAGCTCGTGCCCACCCTTCCAGTGCCCACTCTAGTCATGGAGGTGCAGCCTCCGCCAGGCGTACCCCTGGAGGTGCCTCTCAATACTTCCAGCACCAATGCCACCGAGGACCATCCAGAAACCAACGCTGTGGATGTGCCCTACAAAATCCATGGCCTGGAAGATGAAGTCCAGCCACCCAACCTGATCCCTCGACGACCGAGCCCGTACGAAAAGACCCGAAACCAAAGAATCCAGGAGCTCATTGATGAGATGAGGAAGAGAGAGATGCTCGGAAAGTTCTAATAAAATGGAAAGATAGCATCAATAGCTTTTTTTTTCTTGCTTATAGAGATATTCCATGGCAACTCCTGTGTTGTGGAGAGGAAGTCAGATTTCTGACTCCAAAAGGTTTTGAGGAAACAAAGAAGGAGAATCATGTAAATATATAGGTATATTTACATTATACACACACACACACACACACACACACACACATAGTTGTAAGCATGTGGCAACTAGGTTGGTACCTTTGTTTCCTAGTCCTGGAATGTTCTAAGTCCTCTACTGGGGTTGGGTGTGGGGTAAAGAGGAATATGGAGGCTCTACACCTCCCATCAATGAGGGACAGCAGGAGGGAGAGAAAAAACCTTTGCCCCAAGTTTCTGAGCAGTGATTGCAAATCTTTTCCTTGCAGTGACAACCCCACTGGAGATGCAGGACAGTTCCTACCAATCTCCAGGTTGAGGTTCGAGACCCATGGGGCTCTTAGAAGAAACAGTGATTTATTTACTAAGTGACCAGTCATTAAGATGAATGCAGTGAAGTGGAGGTCATGAATTCCAGCAAACTCCAGTACTGGAGGTGGTGAGGCAGGTGGTGTGGATGAGTGTGGTCACCAGCTGGCACTCCCAGGCGCTCACACCTCTCTTTTCTTCACTAACCTTGGCCTTGCTTGTCACCTCTGGCCAGCCTGGCCTCAGGCCTGAGGCTCCCCAGAGAGACTCTCTGCTTCCTCAAGTCACTGGAAGGATGAGGGAGGCATGCACTCTGCTGGAAAATCCAGGGAGTGGTCAGGGGTTGTTTTTCTATGTGTGAACATGTAGTTTAAACTTCCTGAAATTACAGGACCAAGCACATTAGCTCCTTAGCCGGGCCTAGCCTGACATGTAATTCTTAAGGTTTTCATGTCCAAGAAAATTTTCAAGACTTGGTATTCTCACCAGTCATAGATCTTAGAGAACTCTTTCTTGTTCCATTCCCCATTCTGTGGATGAAAATACTGAGGCTCAAGATAACACCACGATGTTTGCTTTTTGAATTCTGAGGTGCTAAATACCTTTATCTGAACCCGTGTGTGTGTGTGTGTGTGTGTGTCTCTGTGTGTGTCTAAGGGACGGGTTACAGTTCTAGGAAACAGGGAGGGACAGGTGGGATGACGCCCAACCATCACACGGCTGAGGACCAGCCTCACCGTCTCCCCAGCACAGCCCGCCTCCCTCCCTGCTGCCACCACGTTCCACACTTTCTCATACGTGTCCTCTCAGGCGCCTGCTGGCTCCTAAGAACCAAACTGCAGGAAATATTTCTGAATATATATCATTAGCATCACTTCTGTAACAAGATGTAGTGTGAAGCGCTTCTGCAACGCCACCTCTCTGTTAGGAAATAGACCCACGGCTTTCCTCCACTGGCTGAACGCATGGCAACTGGTGCTACTCACAGACTGAAGGGCTGGGCAGTGCTGGCTGGGGTCTGCTCTAGAATGTTGAGGAAGCTCTGGACTAGCTCTAGCCAGAGTATTACTCAGTTTACCTTTCTTGGGAGCCACAGGATGGGAACGCTCCGTTCTCATATCTCAGCAGAGCAGGGCTATGTGTCTTGAGGGCTGGAAGCCTTTGGGGAGACCCCCCAGGTGGGACACTCCCAGGGAGATCTGTCTTTTGCAACAGGAAGAAAGATGCCCTCTGGGAACTATAGACCATGTGGCCGTGGCTCAACATGCCATACTTAATGCCTTGGGCCATATATCCACAGACTTCTCTGGATTAGATGGTCCTCAGAGGTCTCTCTAAGAAGGCAGTGTTCACCTGCTCTGAGACATTGTAAGTTTCCGCTGAGCTTAAGGTGGTTGGACAGCTGGCTTAGCAACAGTCCTGAGCTTCCAGAGAGGCTCCTGCAGCCTGAGGGAGGCAGAGGCAGTCTTTGAGCCAAGGTTTCCTAACACCAGGTTGAGATTCAGAGGTCCTCTTTGTCCACTGCTCTGGAAAGTCAGCTGAGGGGCCCAAGAGTCACTTCATGTTTGTGGGAAGACTCATGCTAGAGTTTTGGGACCTGGCTCTCTCGTCTACGCCTTTTGGAAAACCCATGGAACTTCACGTATAAGCCTTTCATATGTACTTTAAGGTTTTTTGTTTGTTTGTCTGGAGTATACAAATGGTGCTCAATAGCAAAGTCTTTATCCGATGAAGCATTTTGACTATGTACTCCCTGTCTGACAGGCAGCTGTCGCATGGGTTATTCTGGTGCTGAACTCAATCACAGCGTTTTTATCTCTCTGATGACAGCCATCAATACATTTGTTTTCTGTAGAGTAAAATTTGGCTCCTTGATTTTATAACTTATTAAAGTAAAAATGTCTGTGTTTTTGCATATCATGCCTGTGTTTGCTTGTTACCTTGACTACACTTGTCCTCCATTCCCAGAGCAGACAGAAGGACGTGCTGCCCTTGCAAAGCCAAAAGGTCTGGAGGGACCAGTATGCAATAAGCCAAGGTGGGATCCCATGAAGAGCAAGAGGCACCCATTAGGACCGATCCCTCTCCCGGCTCCCCATGGAGTCAGTTCTCCAGGAAACATAACTTAGCCAAAAGCTCCTCAGTCAATCTTTAGTTCAAAGTGGAGATGAAGTATCTCCAGACACTCCCTCCTCCCTGATTACAACCCCTTCTCTCCTATAATTGGGTTTCCAGGAAAAAAAAAAAAACACCACCACCTAGATGTTGAGTCAAATTTTAAATTCAGAAGAACAGCAGTGAACTTTTTAGTGTAAGTATGGGGAACCTCCCTGGTGGCTCAGTGGTAACAAATCTGCCTACCAATGCGGGAGTCACAGGTTCAGTCCCTGGTCTGGGAAGATCCCACATGCCATGAAGCAACTAAGCCTTCGGGCCACACCTCCTGAGCCTGTGCTCTGGAGCCCAGCTGCTGCAACTACTGAAGCCCAGGCGCCCTGCAGCCTGTGGTCTGCAATGTGGGAAGCCACCGCAGCATGAACTAGAATACGCACCTGCTCGCCCCAACTAGAGAAAAGGCCACACAGCAGCAAAGACCAAGCACAGCTGAAAAAAAGACGCACTGCAACTAAGACTGACTTACTGTTTCTCAGAAACTCACACTTAACTGAGAATCTTGTATTTTTATTTGCTAAATTCGGTAATCCTACTTACAATCAGGATTCCACATTTAAAGAAAAGTGTATTCTCTCTGGCCCTCTTTGATATTAGCAGATACTGGGGGAGAGGAAGGTTGAAGGGCAGAAGAGGTGATTTCTGCTACCCTGACCAAGTAGGAATCAGGCAATTTGTACACAGTGCTGGGGAGAGGATGCAATCAGAAACTGTATTAGTTTGGGGGCTTCCCTAGTGGCCCAGTGGTTAAGAATCTGCCTTGCAATGCAGGGGACACGGGTTCGATCACTGCTCCAGGAAGACCCCATGAGCTGCACGGCAACCAAGCCTGTGCAACAACTTGAGCCCACTCTCTAGAGCCTGCAAGCTGCAATTCCTGAACCTGTAAGCTGCAATGACTAAATCGTGCACAACAAGAGAGGCCACCACAATAAGAAAATGCGGGCACTGCAGCAAAGAGAAGCCCCCACTCGCTGCAACTGGGGGAAGTCCACGTGCAGCAACGAAGACCCACCACAGCCAATAAACATGGAAGCCAGAAACTATTTGGAATGAGATAGTCATTTCATTTTTTAAAATGGTCCACATGAAAAAAAATGGTCTATATGAAAAAAAGAAGACGTTAATTTGTACAGGGGTTGTACGTGGCTTGGGAATACACAGCATTTCTGCTTGTTCTTTGCTGTAATTTGTTTTGACTCTGTTTTTATACTACAGTTAGTTATTTTAAATGGGGAAGAGGAAGTTGGGATGGGTGTATGTGAGAGTCTGTGTTAGAAGTGGAGAGTTAAGAGACTTTGGGTAAGCAGGAACTGAGACTAAGTATTGGCACAGGTAATTCATAACCGGATAGCCCAGCGAGGTTGTTTTAGAAAATACGCCCTGCATTGTAGAAGCGGTAAGGAAGGCCCAGTCTGTGCTTTCTGAAGGATGTTGATAAATGGTTAGGAGGAAACAAATGATGTCATTACAGAGGATTTGGCCACCACTCCCTCCTCTAGGTACCCTGTGGGTCCTTGCTTACTGTGCCCAGAGCAGCCGTGCCATGGTCATACCCAGGGGTTTATACTCCACTGTGCATTCTTAACCCAGGGGGACACAGTACACCCCCATTTAGAGGCCATGTAGCCTGTTCTCCCTGAACCTCATGACGCCACACAGCTGTTGCTTCATCTACGGGGGCTCCTCAGGGATTAACCTCAAATACACATAAAGATTCCACAACGTGTGAGTGCCCCTATGGCACACTGATGCAACCAATGCCTTGGTTCAAATAAGATTCTTCTAGTTTCTTTAGGTGAACACTTAGATCACTGATTTTCCATCTTTTTTAAACTCCTATGCAATTGTGGCTATCAATTTCTCTCTCTAGAGCTTCAGCTGTGCCCCACAGATTTTGATATTTCATACACTTTTGTCATTTCATTCCAAATAGTTTCTAACTTCCAATGTGAGTTTCTCTTTTACCTAAGGGTTATTTTAAGCATGTTGCTGAATTGCCAAACATTAGGTAATGGTCGGAGGAGGACATGGCAACCCACTTTGGTAATTTTGATTGGAGAATCCCATGGACAGAGAAGCCTGATGGGCTACAGTCCATCGGGTCGCAAAGAGTCAGACACAACTGAAGCGACTCAGCACATAGTATGCACAGCATGTTCTGGTTATGGATTGTTATAGATTCCTAGCTCATTTTATTATGATCAGAAAACTATTTTGGCAAATATTTCAATCCTTTGAAACTACATCATGGCCCATGAGGTAGTCAATTTTTTTTTTAATTGCACATGCGTTTTAAAGAATATGCACTGGTAACTGCTGATTGCAGTATTTTATATATGTCTGATAAGTCAAATTTGTTAATTTATTATTCAAATCTTTTGTATCTTGATTTAGTTTTCTTCTTGTTCCATTAACTTGATAGAAAGTTGTCTTAATACCTCCCACTGATTGTGGATTTTTCTATTTCTCCTTGCAATTTTATCAATTTTTGACTGTCTTGTTAAAAAAATAAGCTATTTTGACGTCTCATAAGGGCATACAGATTTCTAACTGCATTTCTTGTTGGTAACATTATCCTTTTATCTTTATGAATAGAACAATTTTATTTAAAAAATGATTTCAAATTCTCCCCCCTAATATTCAGTTCAGTTCAGTCGATCAGTCGTGTCCCACTCTTTGAGACCCCATGGACTCCAGCATGCCAGGCCTCCCTGTCCATCGCCAACTCCTGGAGTTTAACTCAAACTCATGTCCATTGAGTCGGTGATGCCATCCAACCATCTCATCCTCTGTTGTCCTCTTCTACTCCTGCCTTCAATCTTTCCCAGCATCAGGGTCTTTTCCAATGAGTCATTTCTTCGCATCAGGTGGCCAAAATATCAGAGCTTCAGCTTCAGCACTAGTCCTGCCAACGAATATTCTAGAATTTATTTCCTTTAGGATGGACTGGTTGGATCTCCTTGCAGTCCAAGGGACTCTCCAGAGTCTTCTCCAACACCACAGTTCAAAAGCATCAATTCTTCAACACTCAGGTTTCTCCATAGTCCAACTCTCACATCCATACATGACTACTGGAAAAACCATAGCTTTGACTTGATGGACCTTTGTTGGCAAAGGAATGTCTTTGCTTTTTAATATGCTGTCTAGATTGGTCATAACTTTTCTTCCAGGGAGCAAGTGTCTTTTCATTTCATGGCTGCAGTCACCATCTGCAGTGAATTTTGAGCCCAAAAAAATACTTGGTCACTGTTTCCACTGTTTCCCCATCTATTTCCCATGAAGTGATGGGAACTGATGCCATGATCTTAGTTTTCTGAATGTTGAGTTTTAAGCCAACATTTTCACTTTCCTCTTTCACTTTCATCAAAAGGCTCTTTAGTTCTTCTTTGTTTTCTGCCATTAGGGTGGTGTCATCTGCATGTCTGAGGTTGATATTTTTCCCGGCAATCTTGATTCCAGCTTGTGCTTCACCTAACGCAGCATTTCTCACGATGTACTCTGCATGTAAGTTAACTAAGCCAAGTGACAATATACAGCCTTGATGTACTCCTCTCCTGATTTGGAACCAGTCTGTTGTTTCATGTCCAGTTCTAACTTTTGCTTCCTGACCTGCATACAGATTTCTCAAGAGGCAGGTCAGGTGGTCTGGTATTCCCATCTCTCTCAGAATTTTCCAGTTTATTGTGATCCACACAGTCAAAGGCTTTGGCATAGTCAATAAAGCAGAAATAGATGTTTTTCTGGAACTCTCTTGCTTTTTCCAGCGGATCCAGCGGATGTTGGCAATTTGATCTCTGGTTCCTCTGCCTTTTCTAAAACCAGTTTGAACATCTGGAAGTTCACGGTTCATGTACTGCTGAAGCCTGGCTTGCAGAATTCTGAGCATTACTTTACTAGCGTGTGAGATGAGTGCAATTGTGCAGTAGTTTGAGCATTCTTTGGCATTGCCTTTCTTTGGGATTGGAATGAAAACTGACCTTTTCCAGTCCTGTGGCCACTGCTGAGTTTTCCAAATTTGCTGGCATATTGAGTGTAGTACTTTCACAGCATCATCTTTCAAGATTTGAAATGGCTCAACTGGAATTCCATCACCTCCACTAGCTTTGTTTGTAGTGATGCTTTCTAAGGCCCACTTGACTTCACATTCCAGGATGTCTGGCTCTAGGTGAGTGATCACACCATCATTATTATCTGTGTTGTGAAGATCTTTTTTGTACAGTTCTTCTGTGTATTCTTGCCACCTCTTCTTAATATCTTCTGCTTCTGTTAGGTCCATGCCGTTTCTGCGGAGTAAATTTCAGTAAGTCTTTAGTGACTTAATGGTTCCATGCTCAGTAAGTCTTTAATCCAATTTTCTGTTGATGGGCAGGGCCGTGTTCCCTCCCTTTTTTTTGACCTGAGGCCAAACTATGGTGGACGTAATGAAGATAATGGTGACCTCCTTTGAAATGTTCCATGCACACACTGCTGCACTCAGTATCCCAAGCCTGCAGTGGGCCACTGCTGACCCATGCCTCCACTGGAGACTTCTGAACACTCACAGAGAAATCTGGGCCAGTCTCTTGTGGGGTCACTGCTCCTTTCTCCTGAGTCATGGTGCACACAAGGTTCTGTTTGTGCTCTCCTAGAGTCTGTTTCCTGAGTCCTGTGAAAGTTCTGGTGGCTCTATGGTGGGGTTAATGGCAACCTCCTCCAAGAGGGCTTATGCCATACCCTGGTCTACTGAACTCAGAGCCCCTGCTCCTGCAGCAGTCCACTGCTGACCCATACTTCCACAGGAGATACTCAAACACAGTTCTGGCTCAGTCTCTGTGGGGTCTCTGGGTCCTGATATGCACAAGGTTTGTTTGAGCCCTCCGAGAATCTCTGGCGGGTATAGGGGTTTGATTCTAAATGCAATTTTGCCCCTCCTACCATCTTGCTGGGGCTTCCCCTTTGCCTTGGGATGTGGGGCATCCTTTTTTCGGTGGGATCCAACATTCTCCTGTCAATGGTTGTTCAGCAGCGAGTTGTAATTTTGGAGTTCTAGCAGAAGATGTGGAGAAGGCAATGGCAACCCACTCCAGTACTCTTGCCTGGAAAACCCCATGGGCAGAGGAGCCTGGAAGGCTGCAGTCCATGGGGTTGCTACAAGTCGGACACGACTGAGTGACTTCACGTTCACTTTTCACCTTCATGCATTGGAGAAGGACATGGCAGCCCACTCCAGTGTTCTTGCCTGGAGAGTCCCAGGGATGGAGGAGCCTGGTGGGCTGCCATCTATGGGGTCGCACAGAGTCGGACAAGACTGAAGCGACGCAGCAGCAGCAGCAGCAGCAGCAGCAGCTGAGCACACGTCCTTCCTCCCCGTCATCTGTGAATGTTGGTTTGTTACTTCTGTGAGAGGGATGTGTTCCAGACTAACATAGCTCAACAGTATCTTAATAGACAACAAAATTAACAATAAATTGGACTATGCAAAACAAGTGTGGAGTTTCTTATTCCTGAATTCACTTCAGCAGAAAATTCTCCAGGTTATAAAGGATGTATAAAGCCAAGTGCATCCTGGAAACCACAGCATCTGGTCTTGTTTTAGGCTTCATCTATCAATCCACTGGGGACACTGTCTAATGTTGTCTTGCCCCCGGGTAGTCTGTGTTCCGGAGGCGCCGGTTTTCAGATTTGCTCCCTGGGGACCTCTTTCACCGCTCACTCCTAAAAACTGAAAGCAGATGGTGAGAGGATATCCAAATGTTGCAGCACTGCTTTTTGAAAAGATTATTCTTTCTCCAGTAAATTGCTTAAGGTCATGAAAATTTCCTCTTACTTTTTTCCCCTCAAAAATTGAATGGTTTTAGCTCTTACATTTAGGACTGTGGGGGCGTCCCTGGTGGCTCAGATGGTAAAGAATCTGCCTGTAATACAGAAGACCTGGGTTCAATCCCTGGGTCAGGAAGATCCCCTGGAGAAGGGAATGGCTATTATCCACTCTAGTTTTCTTACCTGGAGAATCCCATGGACAGAGAAGCCTGGCAAGCTACAGTCCATGGGGTTGCAAAGAGTCAGACCTAACTCAGCAGCTATGAGTTCCACTTAGGCCTATGATCCATTTTGATTTACTATTTCAATGTGGTGTGACATTAGGATCTACACTCATCTTTTTCATATGGCTATCCAAATGTCACTTGCCTGGGCTTCTCCTTGTGGTGGCTTATCTTGTTGTAGAGAACAGGTTCTAGGCACATGGGCTTCAGTAGTTGCAGCACACAGGCTTGGGGGTCGTGGCACATGGACTTAGTTGCTCCACAGCATGTGGAAAGTTCACTTGTGGTTTCTTTGGTCCATGATTTATTTAATAGTGCTTTTTAAATTTTCTAAATATAGATGGGGAAACAGAGGAAACAGTGTCAGACTTTATTTAGGGGGGCTCCAAAATCACTGCAGATGGTGACTGCAGCCATGAAATTAAAAGACGCTTACTCCTTGGAAGAAAAGTTATGACAACCTAGATAGTATATTCAAAAGCAGAGACATTACTTTGCCAACTAAGGTCCATCTAGTCAAGGCTATGGTTTTTCCAGTGGTCCTGTATGGATGTGAGAGTTGGACTGTGAAGAAGGCTGAGCGCCGAAGAATTGATGCTTTTGAACTGTGGTGTTGGAGAAGACTCTTGAGAGTCCCTTGGACTGCAAGGAGATCCAACCAGTCCATTCTGAAGGAGATCAGCCCTGGGATTTCTTTGGAAGGAATGATGCTAAAGCTGAAACTCCAGTACTTTGGCCACCTCATGCGAAGAGTTGACTCATTGGAAAAGACTTTGATGTTGGGAGGGATTGGGGGCAGGAGGAGAAGGGGACGACAGAGGATGAGATGGCTGGATGGCATCACGGACTCGATGGACATGAGTTTGAGTGAACTCCAGGAGTTGGTGATGGACAGGGAGGCCTGGCGTGGCGCGATTCATGGGGTCGCAAAGAGTCAGACACGACTGACAGACGGAAATGAACTGAAGTGAGCTGAAATATTTGAATACCTCTCAGTTTTTAATTACTATTGATTTATAATTTAATATTACTTTGGTTAAAGAAAACACATTTTGTATTATTTTGATCCTTTTAAATGTACTGGACATTTTTTATGGCCTTGCATATTGTTTACCTATAGTCCATGAATGCTTGACAATAATATTTTCTGCTTTTATTGGGTAGAGTGTTCTGTAGATGTCAGGTCAAGTTGGTTGTTAGTATTGTTTAAGTTTTCTAGTGGCCAGGGTTCACCTCTCTGAATTCTAGTCCTCTCCCTGATATTGGCTAAGAGTTTCTAAATATCCTATTTAATTTCTAAATAACTGTTCAATGATTTGAAGAATTGTGCTTTCCTTACTCAGTCTTTTCAGTTGTTTTTAGCAGGATGTTTAGCTTGAATTATCTAATCTGAAAATTCTGGAATCCCATTTATCAATTTTTAATGCAGGGTTGTCTGTTTTTCTCTCTTGGACTTAGACTAGGTACCATTTCTAGTAACATGAGGCAAACTTTTAACAAAAGATTTTACTGATAAAAGAGAGTAGAACTCAAAGCCTTTAAATTTCTAGCAAATTGCCCCCAAATAACAACTCTTTATTCCTAAATCAATTTAAACTAATATATATATATAAAGAATTATAATTCTGTGTAGATGGTTGGCTTCCTGCTATTAATGTGTTGAAAGACATTACTAGATAAATCATCATGTAAATATCATAAAATTGTAAAAGTTCAATTAACCAGGTTAATAGAGCAAAAATTGTCATAACCTCAAGGAGAAATTCACAAAGCCTCCATCATAAGGAGAACACTTAATATGTTTTAATATGTTTAATATGTTTAATATGATTAGTGGTAAAGAGAAAACAATAATATACAGAAGACTTGAATAATACAATAAACAAGCTTTATCTAAGGAACATGCATATATCTCTGTTTTCCCAACAACTGAACAACTCATATTCTTTTCAAATACTGATACCATGATGGAAGAATAAGAACTTGAATAGATTTAGCAATTAACTGAATTACAAATAATTAAATTAGAAATGAATACCTAAATTTAAAACATATTTAAAATGCAAAAAATCACATTTCTAAATAATTCACAGGTCCAAAAGTTAATATTGAAAACTAGGAGATACAATTGAATATAACTTAGTGAAACTTGTGAAATGTAGTCAAGGATATACTTGGAGGTTGTCCTGATCTAAAATACAAAAATTAAAAAAGAAAAAAATTTGAAAATAAATTAATGAACTATGTAACAGAGTAAACTCAAAGAAAGTAGAAGGAAATAACCAAGATTATTTATATGGGTAGAATTTAATTAATAGAGAAGGAACTTTAAAGGGTCAACAAAGCCAAAAACTCATTTAATATTTACCAACTTCTGGCAATGATCAAGAATTAAGTAAATAATGATCAAGAATTAAAAAGAGCAGAGGGGGCCGAGAAGCCACAGGAATAGCTGGATATGGAGTACATCTCTCGCCACAAATGCATCAAGGATACATATATAAATGCAACAGCTCTCACGGCACACCAGCTGAACACTGGCAGGAGTCCCTGACCACTGGAAAGGATTACATGGATCCACGCATAACTTGGTAGGACAAAAGAAAGGAGGGAGAAGAGGGAGGAGAGCTAGTGGGACCGGACCTGCACTTGGGGGTGAGGAAGCTGCAGCAGGGAAGAGATTTCTGCATCCAGGGAAATTGGTTAGGACAGAGGGGAAGAATTTGAGGCTGTTGGAGGGTTAAGTAGCTCATCTGTCACAGTATGAATAGAGTGAGAACCACACAGAAATCCAGGCCATGGCTCTACGTACCCCAGACAGGTATGTTTCCACTGATGTGCACGGTGGCTAGGAACTGGGGCGTGAGGATTTGAGAGCAATCTCGTGGCAAGACTACTGTTGACTGCAGGGAGACTGCCTAACGGAGGACACAAGTCCTCCAGGGCAGCCTTGGGAGCAGACTCCTGTGGATGGCCCCCATGCAAAGAAGGAGATAAAACCACAGTTGAGCTCCAGGTGTGGAGTGACTAAGGAATACAATCAAAAACCTTTCCCTCAGCTGCACAAGCTACAGATTAAATCTACAAAGTCAACTAGACAGCTTCTGTATGTATGGAATATATAAAAGGACAATGAGTGTTCCCACAAAGAAAACACTTTGGCTCTGGCAGCTGTAGACATAGAAGACAGGCCTATGGGGGTGTATGGCCAGATTAGAATATGAGCTGTCCTACAGCAGGTCCACAGATTAGACCTCCCCAGAATCGAAGGGCCTTCTAGGGAGGCAGAGGTGGACACTGGCAAGGACACTGACAGCTAAGACACTAGGAAAACATTTATTATTTTTATGCTTTGATTCATTCTCATATTGGTTCTTGGAGAAGGCAATGGCACCCCACTCCGGAACTCTTGCCTGGAAAATCCCATGGACGGAGGAGCCTGGTAGGCTGCAGTCCGTGGGGTCGCTAAGAGTCAGACATGACCGAGCAACTTCACTTTGACTTTTCACTTTCACGCATTGGAGAAGGAAATGGCAACCCACTCCAGTGTTCTTGCCTGGAGAATCCCAGGGACGGGGGAGCCCGGTGGGCTGCCATCTATGGGGTCGCACAGAGACGGACACGACTGAAGCAACTTAGCAGCATATTGGTTCTGGGTTTCCCCCCCTTCTTCTCTGTTGTTGTTCATCTTCTTCTAATTTCTATTAAGGTTTTTGGGATTTTAAAAATCATACTTTTTATTTCTTTTACGTTATTTCTGCTTCTACTTTGGCCTTCTGCTGTTCTGTGGTGTGGCTTTGCTATTTGTTTTTTATTTGTTTGTCTCTTATGGGTTTTTTGCTATAGTTTTTCTTTAATATTTCTCTGTGTGCATTTTTCTATATACTTCTATTTAACTTTGCTTTTCTATTTTCTCCAACATTTTTGTTTGCTTTGCTCTCTTTGCTTTATTCCTCAGTTGGCACTCTGCCTTGGTTTTGATTTCTGTTTTGCATTGTAGTTAGTTTTGCTTTTAATTGCTTCATTTCATTTTTTTGTTTCTTTTGCTTACCAGGTCACTCTCTTCTTCTCTGTTTTCTTAGGTCTTTTACAGTTTCTCTTGTATGGGTATATGTGTTTGTGTATCTGAATGTTCCTTTGTTTTTGTTCGTCTGTTTGTGCTTTTACCATTTTTCTGGTAAAATTTTGTTGTTTCTTTTTTTTTTTTTTCAATCTCCCTTATCCCATGACACATGGCTTGTGGGGTCTTGGTTCCCTGACCAGAAGTTGGGACTGAACCTCTGGGGTTGGAGTGTCAAGTCCAGGATGCTAGACTGCAAGAGAACTCTAGACCCCAGGGAGTATTAACCAGAGTGAACTCCCATGAAGACCTCCACCCAAATCCAAGACCTGGCAGCACCCAAATGCCTGCCACACCCAGAGCTTGACAATTCACCAAAACAACAAGCAAGATAGGAACAAAAACCCAATCATCAGCCATCAGGCTGCCCAGGTATCCCAACACACACCACCTCACACAGCACTTCCCATCAAAGAGAAAAAACTCACCTCCTCCCACCAGAACAAGGGAGAAGTCCCTCCCAACACAAAGTCTACAAGAGTCATTTGACCAACCTCACCCACCAGGGGCAGAGACCAAGAGGAAGAACTATGACCCTATAGCCTAGGTAAAGAAGACTTCTAATGCACTTATTGTTGTTCAACTGCTCAGCTGTATCCAACTATTTGTGACCCCATGGACTGCAGCATGTCAGACCTCCCTGTCATTCACTACCTACCTGAGTTTGCTCAAACTTATTTCCATTGAGTCGATGAGGTCATCCAATTATCTCATTCTTGCCTCCTTCTCCTCCTACCCTCAATCGTTGCCAGCATCAGGGTCTTTTCCAGTGACTCAGCTCTTTGCATCAGGTGACCAAAGTATTGGAGCTTCACAATGAATATTCAGAACTAATTTCCTTTAAGATTGACTGGTTTCATATCCTTGTTGTCCAAGGGGCTCTCAAGAGTCTTTTCCAACACCACAGTTCAAAAGCATCAATTCTTTGGTGCTCAGCTTTCTTTATGGCTCAACTCTCACATCCATACATGACTACTGGAAAAACCACAGCTTTGACTATTTGGACCTTTCTTGGCAAATTACTGTGTCTCTTCTTTTTAATATACTGTCTAGGTTTGTCATAGCTTTTCTTCCAAGGAGCAAGCGTCTTTTAATTTCATAGCTGCAGTCACCATCTGCAGGGATTTTAGAGCCCAAGAAAATAAAGTCTGTCACTATTTTCATTGTTTTCCCATCTATTTGCCATGAAGTGATGGGATTGGATGCCATGATCTTAGCTTTTTGAATGTTGAGCTTTAAGCCAACTTTTTCACTCTCCTCTTTCACCTTCATCAAGAGGCTCTTTAGTTGCTCTTTGCTTTCTGCCATACGGGTGGTGTCATCTGCATGTCTGAGGTTATTTTCATTTCTCCTGGCAATCTTGATTCCAGCTTGTGATTCATCCAGTAAGTTAGATAAAAGGAAAAGACAGAGAAATATTGTGTAGAGAAAGGAACAAGATAAAAATCCACACGACCATATAAATGAAGAGGAAGTAGGCAAACTACCTGAAAAAGAATTCAGAGAAATTATAGTGAAGATGACCCCAAGTCTTGAAAATAGAAGGAAGAAAATGCAAGAATCATTTGCTACATTTAACAAAGACTTAGAAGAAATAAGAAACAGTGACAACCAATACATTTATGGAAATTAAAATTACTCTAGAAGGAATCAATAGGAGGATAACTGACGCAGAAGAATGGATAAGTGAGCTGGAATTTAGAATGGTGGAAATAACTGCTGAAGAGCAGAATAAAGATAAAAGAATGAAAAGAATTGAGGACAATCTTGGAGACTTCTGGGACAATATTAAGTGCATATTTTATTTTGAGGGGTCCTCAAAGAAGAAAAGAAAAAGAAAGAGTCTGGAGAAAATAATTGAAGAAATTGTAGTCAAAAACTTTCCTAACATTAGAGAGGAAATAATGAAGTCCAAGAAGAGCAGAGAGTCCCATACAGGATAAACCCAAGGAAAAACATACTGAGACATATAATAATCAAAATAACAAAAATTAAACACAAGTAAGAAATATGAAAAGCATCAAGGGAAAAACAACAAGTAACACACAAAGGAATACATATGAGATTAACAGCTAATCTTTCAGCAGAAACTCTGCAGGTCAGAAGGGAGTGGCAGGGTACTTTAAAAGTAGTGAAAGGGAAAAAATACAACCAAGATTACTCTATCCAGTAAGGATCTCATTCAAAATCAATGAAGAAATGAAAAGCATTATAGACAACAAAAGTTATGAGAATTCAGCAACACAAAACCAGCTTTACAACAAATGCTCAAGTGACTTTTCTAGGCAGGAAACATAAGAGGAGGAAAAGACCCAAAACAATTAAGAAAATGCTAATAGAAACACACATATCAATAGCTACTTTCAGTTCAGTTTAGTCACTCAGTCGTGTCTGACTTTTTGCGACCCTATGAACTGCAGCACGCCAGCCCTCCCTGTCCATCACCAACTCCCAGAGTCTATCCAAACTGATGTCTATCGAGTCGGTGATGCCATCCAACCATCTCATTCTCTGTCGGCCCCTTCTCCTCCTGCCTTCAATCTTTCCCAGCATCAGGGTCTTTTCAAATGAGTCAGCTCTTCGCATCAGGTGGCCAAAGTATTGGAGTTTCAGTTTCAACATCAGGCCTTCCAATGAACACCCAGGACTGACCTCCTTTAGGATGGACTGGTTGGATCTCCTTGCAGTCCAAGGGACTCTCAAGAGTCTTCTCCAACACCACAGTTCAAAAGCATCAATTCTTCTGCACTCAGCTTTCTTTATAGTCCAACCCTCACATCCATACATGACCACTGGAAAAACCACAGCCTTGACTAGACGGACCTTTGTTGACAAAGTAATGTCTCTGCTTTTGAACATGCGTCAACATCTGCAGCAATTTTGGAGACCAGAAAAATAAAGTCAGCCACTGTTTCCCCATCTATTTGTCATGAAGTGATGGGACCAGATGCCATGATCTTCGTTTTCTGAATGTTGAGCTTTAAGCCAACTTTTTCACTCTCCTCTTTCACTTTCATCAAGAGGCTTTTTAGTTCCTCTTCACTTTCTGCCATAAGGGTGGTGTCATCTGCATAGCTGAGGTTATTGATAATTCTCCCAGCAATCTTGATTCCAGCTTGTGCTTACTTTAAATGTAAATGGGTTAAATATTCCAATAAAAAAGAGACCCACTTCAGACTTAGGGCCATATGCAGAATGAAACTGACGATTTAGAAAAAGATATTCCATGAAAATGGAAATCAGAAGAAAGCCTGAGTAGCAATTCTCATATCAGACAAAATAGACTTTAAAGAATAGTACAAGAGACCAGGAAGGACACTGCATAATGATTAAGGGATCAATTCAGGAAGATATAACAATTATGAATATGTATGCACCCAACACAGAAGCACCTCACTATACAAGACAAATGCTAGTAACTGTGAAAGGGGAAATCAACAGTAACACAGTAAGAGTAGGGGACTTTAACACCCTGCTTACACCAATGGACGGATCATCAAGATAGAAAGTTATTAAGGAAACACAAGCTTTAAATGACACATTAGATCAGAGGGACATAACTGATATCTAGAGGACATTCCAACCAAAAGCAGCAGAATACACCTTTTTCTCAATTGCCCATGGAACATTCTCCAGGATGGATCATATATATATTGGGTCACAAATCAAGTCTTGTTAAATTTAAGAAAATTGAAATTGTATGAAGCATCTTTTCTGATTACAACGCTATGCAATTAGGCTTTAATTACTGGGGGGAAAAAAACTATAAAAACATAAACACATGGAGGCTAAAGAATACAGGATAACCAAGACGTCACTGAAAAATCAAAAAGGAAATAAAAAATACCTAGAAACAAATGACAATGAACACACACTGACCCAAAACCTATGGGATGTGGCAGAAGAGTTCTTAGAGGGAAATTTATAGCAATAAAATCCTTCCTGAAGAACTGAGAGAAACATCATATAATCAGCTTAGCCTTACACCTAAAGTAACTAGCAAAGAAAGAATTTTTAAAAACCCCAAAGTTAGTAGAAGGAAGGAAATCATAAAGATCAGAACTAAAATAAATGACAAAGAAAACAATAGCAGAGACCAATAAAACTAAAACCCGATTCCTTGAGAAGATAAACAAAACTGACAAACCATTAGCCAGACCCATCAAGTGAAAAAGAGGGAAGACTCAAATCAATACCAGGTCTCCCGCATTGCAGACAGAAGCTTTACCATCTGAGCCACCAGGGAAGTCCAAAATTAGAAATAAAACAGGAGAAGTTACAGCAGACAGTGCAAAAATACAAAGGACCATAAGAGACTATTGTGAGCACCTGTATGCCAATAAAATGGACAACCGAGAAGAAATGGAAACCTGCAAACAAGAAATGCAGGGAGAATGTGGGGAAAAGGGAACCCTCTTACACTACTGATGGGGACACAAACTGATACAACTTGTGGAGAATGGCATGGAGATTCCTTAAAGAGCTAGGAATAAATCTACTGAGTGACCTAGCAATCCCACTACTGAGCCTATACCCTGAGAAAGCCACAATTCTAAAAGACACATGTACCCCAGTGTTCACTGGAGCACTCTCTACAATAGCCAGGACATGCAAGCAACCTAGATGGCCACTGACAGATGAACGGATAAAGAAATTGTGGTACATATAGACAAAGGAATATTACTCATCTATAGAAAGGAATGCATCTGAATCAGTTCTAGTGATGTAGATGAACTTGGAGCTTGTTATTCAGAATGAAGCAAGTTAGAAAGAGAAAAAAATATTGTATATTAACACAAATATAATGGAATCTAGAAAGATGGTATTGATGAACCTATTTGCAGTGAAGGAATGGAGTCTCTAAAATGTAGAGAACAGATTTGTAGATACAGTGGGGAGATGGGAGAGTGAGACAAATGGAGAAAGTAGCATATATATATATATATATATATATATATATATATATAAAATTTAAAACAGATAGCTGGTGAAAACACAGGCAGCCTAGCCTAGCTCTGTGATGGTGGGATGGGGGAAGAGGAAGGAGGCTCAAGATGGAGGGGATATATGTATAATTATGACTGATTTGCACTGTTGTATGATAGAAACCAACAGAATACTGTAAAGCAGTTTTCTTCCAATTAAAAAATAAATTAAAAAAATATTTTTTTAAAAGAAAAAAGAGAATAATTCCAGGCACACAGTAGGTGCTCAGTAAACACTTATTGAAAGAATGGATGCAATTACTGTGAAAGGGTGAATGAATGAAAAAAATTCATCCTATGTGTGTGCAATGTGCTAAGTCGCTTAAGTCATGTCCAACTCTTGACGACCTATGGATCATAGCCCACGAAGCTCCTCTGTCCTTGGGACTCTCCAGGCTGTGCATTCCTCCAGGGGTGTGCCCTTGCTTATATCTCTGAATGTCATTACATAACACAATACAACACAAAACAAAAATAATATCTACACTTGTATATCAATTTATCTAATGTTTTTTGGTTATAAAATGACATTTCATGCTGTCAGTCAATTCAGTTGCTCAGTCATATCCAACTGTTTGCAACCCCATGGAAAGCAGCATGCCAGGCTTCCCTCTCCATCACCAGTTCCCGGAGCTTCCTCAAACTCATGTCCATCAAGTCGGTGATGCCATACAACCATCTCATCCTCTGTCATCCCCTTCTCTGCCTGCCTTCTATCTTCCCCAGCATCCGGGTCTTTTCCAATGAGTCAGTTCTTCGCATCAGGTGGCCAAAGTATTGGAGTTTCAGCTTCAGCATCAGTCCTTCCAATGGATATTCAGGATTGATCTCCTTCAGAATGGACTGGTTGGATCTCCTTGCAGTCCAAGGGACTCTCAACAGTCTTCTCCAATACCATATTTCAACAGCAGCAATTCTTCGGTGCTCAGCTTTCTTTATGGTCCAACTCTCACATCCATACATGACTACCGGAAAAACCATAGCTTTGACTAGCAAAAGAAATGTCTCTGCTTTTAAATGTACTGTCTAGGTTCATCACAGCTTTTCTTCCAAGGAGAGTCTTTTAATTTCATGGCTGAAGTCACTATCTGCTGGGATTTTGGAGCCCAAGAAACTAAAGTCTGTCACTGTTTCCACTGTTTCCCCATATATTTGCCATGAAGTGATGGGACTGGATGCCATGATCTTAGTTTTCTGAATGTTGAGTTGTAAACCAGCTTTTTCACTCTCCTCTTCCACTTTCATCAAGAGACTCTTTAGTTCCTCTTCACTTTCTACCATTAGGGTGGTGTCATCTGCATATCTGAGGTTATTGATATTTCTCCTGGCAATCCTGATTCCAGCTTGTGCTTCATCCAGCTTGGCATTTTGCATGATGTATTCTGCATATAAGTTAAATAAGCAGGGTGACAGTATATAGCCTTGACGTACTCCTTTCCCAATTTTGAACCAGTCCGTTGTTCCATGTTCAGTTCTAATTGTTGCTTCTTGACCTGCATACAGGTTTCTCAGGAGACAGGTAAGGTGGTCTGATATTCCCATCTCTTGAAGAATTTTCCAGTTTGTTGTAATGCACAAAGGCTTTAGTGTAGTCAGTGAAGCAGATATTTTTCTGGAACTCTCTTGCTTTTTCCATGATCCAGTGCATGTTGGCAATTTGATCTATGATTTCTCTGCCTTTTCTAAATCCAACTTAAACGTCTGAAAGCTCTCAGTTCACGTACTGTTGAAGCCTAGCTGGGAGAATTTTCAGTGTTACTTTTCAAGCGTGTGAAATGAGTGCCATTGTGTGGTTAGTTTGAGCCTTCTTTGGCATTGCCTTTCTTTGGGATTGGAATGAAAACTGACCTTTTCCATTCCTGTGGCCACTGCTGAGTTTTCCAAATTTGCTGGCATATTGAGTGCAGCACGTTCACAGCATCATCCTTTAGGATCTGAAATAGCTCACCTATTTTATGTATGTTTTCATTTCTCCTGGGTATATAGTTATGGAATTGCTCAGTCACATGGTAACTCTATTCACCTTTCAGGGAAATGTCGAATTGTTTTCCAAAAATGTCACACACTGCATACTCCTACCAGCAGTGTGTGATAGTTTCAGTTTTTTCTCGACATTTTCAACACTTTTTATGATCTCTTTTCTATTCTAACTATTCTAGTGGGTATGAAGTAAAATCATCTTATAGTTTGACTTGCAATTCCTTGAAGGATAATGAGGTTAAGGATCTTTTCATGTGTTTTTGACCATTTGAATACCTTCATGGGAGAAATATCCAGATACTTTGCCCACTTTTATCTATCTGTCTTATATATAAGAGCCTCTTGATGAAAGTGAAAGAGGAGAGTGAAAAAGTTGGCTTAAAGCTCAACATTCAGAAAACGAAGATCATGGCATCCAGTCCCATCACTTCATGGCAAATAGATGGGGAAACGGTGAAAATAGTGGCTGACTTTATTTTTGGGGGCGGGGGGGGGGCTCCAAAATCACTGAAGATGGTGACTGCAGCCATGAAATTTAAAGACGCTTACTCCTTGGAAGGAAAGTTATGACCAACCTAGACAGTATATTAAAAAACAGAGACATTACTTTGCCAACAAAGGTCCATCTAGTCAAGGCTATGGTTTTTCCTGAGGTCATGAATGGATGTGAGAGTTGGACTATAAAGAAAGCTGAGCACCAAAGAACTGATGCTTTTGAACTGTGGTGTTGGAGAAGACTCTTGAGAGTCCCTTGGACTGCAAGGAGATCCAACCCGTCCATTCTAAAGGAGATCAGTCCTGGGTGTTCATTGGAAGGACTGATGTTGAAGCTGAAACTCCAATACTTTGGCCACCTGATGCAAAGAGCTGACTCATTTGAAAAGACCCTGATGCTGGGAAAGATTGAGGGCAGGAGGAGAAGGGGACGACAGAGGATGAGATGGTTGGATGGTATCACCAACTCAATGGAAATGAGTTTGGGTAAACTCCGGGAGTTGGTGATGGGCAGGGAGGCCTGGGGTGTTGCAGTCCATGGTGTCACAAAGAGTCGGACACGACTGAATGACTGAAGTGAACTGAACTTATCATTATTGATCTGTAGCAGTGCTTTATATACTCTACATAGTACATTATCAGATATATGACCTGTAAAACTTCTCTCCCACTCTACGGACTATATTTGTACTTTCTGGATCATGGTAGACACACATTTTACTTTTTGGTGATACTGTTTATGCACTTTTTCTTTCGTTGTGTTTCTTGTGTCATATCCACAAAACCATGGCCTAATCCAAGGTCACAAAGACTAATGTCTACGTTTTCTTAGAGTTCTATCATTTGGCTGTTACATTTAGGTCTCTGATACATTTTGAGTTAATTATTATATATGGTGAGGTAGGGATCCAACTGTACTCTTTTGTATCTAGTAGTCCCAGCACCATTTGTTGAAAGACTATTTGTTCTCATTGAATTATCTTGGTAAAGTCCATTTTAATGATAGGGAACGTTAAGCAAAACAGTTATTCTCTCCTACAAAATATTTATGAAATATAACAATTGTATTCAATTGTGTTTTGAATTTCATCATTAAAATTTATGGAAGTTTGTTTCTTTCTTGAAATTTAAGTATCTATATAACATCCTTGATTTTGCCTCTCGGTGCACAGAACCTAGAATATTTACTATTGAGTCCCGAAAGTTTGCTGACTCCTGGTCATTATACAATTTTTTCCACAGTAAATCTTAGATCAAGTACATTCAGTTCAGTTCAGTTCAGTTCAGTCACTCAGTCGTGTCTGACTCTTTGCAACCCCATGAATCGCAGCACACCAGGGCTCCCTGTCCATCACCATCTCCTGGAGCTCACTCAAACTCATGTCCATCAAGTCAGTGATGCCATCCAGCCATCTCATCCTCTGTCATCCCCTTCTCCTGCCCCCAATCCCTCCCAGCATCAGAGCCTTTTCCAATGAGTCAACTCTTCGCATCAGGCGGCCAAAGTACTGGAGTTTCAGCTTTAGCATCATTCCTTCCAAAGAAATCCCAGGCCTGATCTCCTTCAGAATGGACTGGTTGGATCTCCTTGCAGTCCAAGGGACTCTCAAGAGTCTTCTCCAACACAACAGTTCAAACACATCAATTCTTCAGCGCTCAGCCTTCTTCATAGTCCAACTCTCACATCCATACATGACTACTGGAAAAACCATAGCCTTGACTAGACGGACCTTAGTCAGCAAAGTAATGTCTCTGCTTTTGAATATGCTATATAGGTTGGTCATAACTTTTCTTCCAAAGAGTAAGTGTCTTTTAATTTCATGGCTGCAGTCACCATCTGCAGTGATTTTTACATATTAATTTGTGTCCTACAGAAGTACATTCTGTAGGACACAAATTAATATATAACTTTTAAGTCACTAGTGAGTAACTTAAGGAAATTTCAGAAACAACTCATATCAACACTAGTAAATGCTCAATATGATAAACATGCAGTTCATTACAGCACAGGTATCATCAGTACTATTTTGGAGGTTAAGTTGCAGAGCCATATACATTTGGCGGGGGATTGCAGGGGGAGGGCATGGCTTCCCAGGTGGCACAGTGGTAAAGAATCCACCTGCCAATGCAAGAAATGTGGTTTCATCCCTGGGTCAGGAAGACTTCCTCGAGGAAGAAGTGGCAACCCATTCCAGCATTCTTGCCTGAAGAATCCCACGGACAGAGAAGCCTGAGAGGCTACAGTCTTAGAGTCCATAGGGCTTCCTCGGTGGCTTAGTGGTAAAGAATCCACCTGCCAATCCAGGAGACATGAGACACAAGTTTGATCCCTGGGTTGGAAAGATCCCCTGGGGAAATAAATGGCAACTCACTCCAGTATTCTTGACTGGAAAATTCTATGGACAGAGGAGCCTGGCAAGCTACAGTTCATACAGCTGTAGAGCTGGACATGACTGAATGATTGAGCTCACACACATAAATTCCATATCAATAGAAGGATATTTCATATTGATGTTAGGCTGACGACTAATATGCAGTTACACTGCTTGGGATAGCCTTTAATCCTATAAACTTTTTTTTTTGTACTGGGTTCCCAGACCCAGGGAGAGTGGTATTTCTTTTCTTTTCCTCTGGGAGCAAATTCTTCCCTGGGTTTTATCACACTTGCTAGCTCATCTCTTCACTGGTTGTAGGTGATATCAGATTGCCTCTTTGTCCTATACAGGCACTGTTGTACTGACCCTAAGAGACCAATTTCCTTTCCAGAGGGAGCACCTTTATCCAAGATGAGCATGGTTGCTCCTGTGTTTTAAATGTGGTTCAACTGTTATCCCAGTCTAGGTTTTCAGCTCACTCCTCAGTATAGTGGTGAGTATCCCACCTTGTCACATGGGAGACTAGAATTCGATTCCCCAACAAGGAGAAGTGCTGAACGTTTGGGGAGGGGGGCTTCCCTAGTAGCTCAGCTGGTAAAGAATCTGCTTGCAATGCAGGAGACCCCGGTTTGATTCCTGGGTCTGGAAAATCCACTGGAGAAAGGATAGCCTACCCACTCCAGTATTTTTGGGCCTTCCAAGTGGCTTAGTTGGTAAACAACCCACTTGCAACGTGGGAGACCGGGATTCAAGGGAACAGCTTACCCATCCAGTATTCGAGAATTCCATGGACTGTATTGTCCATGGGGTCGCAAAGAGTTGGACACGACTGAGTGATTTTCACTTTCACTTTTCAGGTTTTCAGAGTCTATTTCTAGTTTCAGCCCCTTCATTACTAGGAAACTTTGTTAAGCATAACATAATATAGCCATATTATAATTACAATTATAAAACTATGTAATAAATTATTAAGTATAACATATTTAATGAAGAAAACCCTTTAAAATATGTTAATTCTGGCATAGTAAATGTGGTTTCTGTGGGTGAAGGGAGAAATAAGCGGGAGAAGTAGGTTAAGCAGCAGAGAGCAGTACAAAGCTACCGCAGCAAACAGTATTACAAGTTACCATATGGAGCAAACTAATCTCTCTTCCAGTTGAGTCCTAACAAGATATAAAAAGGTGATCAGCATCTTGTTTGATGTACATCACACAACTTTTTTAATCTTTCACACCAGGACTTCCTAAGTACTGACTATAGGGTTGAAAGAAAGTTATTTTCATCCTGCATTCCTTCTGACAACATTTATTCTCACTTATCCAGCCAGTTCTCTTTAAAGATCTTTCTTATAAGATGGAAAAGCAAGGGATGGGATAGGGAACAGGAGAAGGAATTCACTAGAGGACACAGGATATAGATTTTTTAAAACAGAATGCTTCTTTCATTAAGTTGCATTAATTGCTGGGGACTCAATGCAGGAAATTCTTGGTACAATAATGGTGAAAATTATTGAACAGAAACATAGACAGGTGAGGCAGTTTTCTTTGGCTTAGGATATTTCAATGATACAAATGAAAATATTCTGTCAACTAATCTGGTCCATACCTACATATCTGTATGTCTGTGTTTCTCACAGATATGAAAAAGTAGGATTCAGAGAGAGTATCAAACTTTCCCAAGTTCACAACAGTGAGTGGTACAACCAGCTCTATTAACTCAAGTCTTTTGATTCTGAAGCCAAGTGTTTTTTCTACATCTTAGAATTGTGTTTGAAACCAAAACATCTTCATAATGTTTTTCTGTAGCTTCACTTGTAAACCCTACCACTTTCCCATGTGGGCCATAATAGATTTCATTTGTAAAATTTCTGTTCTACTTTCACTTGTCCTCATTAGGTGTGGCCTTGCAGAGTATAAGTCAACTCTATACCAACTTTGCTTTTCTATTAGCTGTGAATTTTGATATAAATTCAGACTTCCATATTATTTTCTCTTGGTTGCTTTCATCATATTAACTCAGGCACAACACTCATCTCTTTGGCCTTAAACTGCCTCTTATGATAGGCTCCTCCATGGTTCATCCACAGTTTAATGCGACATCATGCAGACACATACAAACACCCAGGTCCTGAACAGATACGAATGTTTATCTTATTTCAAAAAACTATGTTTAAAATTTACATATAATAAATTCGCATTTTCTTAATGTAGAGTTTCATGAGTTTTAACATTTTCACACTACAGATCTGTGCAAGTACTACAAACAGGATATATAACAATTCTGTCCCTGAGAAATCGTCAAACCTTCTGCTTACCTTATCTGTGGTACCTGGCAACCACAGATCTAGTCTCTGTGTCTCTAGTTTTTGCTTTTTACATAGAGCCATATAAATGAAATCAAAGCATATAAGCTCTGTGCCAGGTTTCTCTCACATAGCATAATGCCTTTGACATTCTTCAACGCAGAATGTATCAACAGTTCATATCCTTTTATTGCTAATTGATAGCCTAATATATGCTACTGCAGAAGAGTGGACAAAATGCTCATGAAAGAATGAAGAGGCTGAGTCAAAGCAAAAACACCACCCAGTTGTGGATGTGACTGGTGATGGAAGTACAGTTTGACGCTGTAAAGAGCAATATAGCACAGGAACATGGAATGTTAGGTCCATGAATGAAGGTAAATTGGAAGTGGTCAAACAGGAGATGGCAAGAGTGAACATCAACATTTTAGGAATCAGTGAACTAAAATGGATTGGAATGGGTGACTTTAACTCAGATGACCATTATACCTACTATTGTGGGCAAGAAACCCTTAGAAGAAATGGAGTAGCCCTCATAGTCAACAAGAGTCCGAAATGCAGTACTTGGATGCAGTCTCAAAAATGACAAGAATGATCTCTTTCATTTCGTAGGCAAGCTATTCAATATCACAGTAATCCAAGTCTATGCCCCAACCACTAATGCTGAAGAAGCTGAAGTTGAATGGTTCTATGAAGACTTTCCTACAAGACCTTCTAGAACCAACACCCCCAAAAGATGTCCTTTTCATTGCAGGGGACTGGAATGCAAAAGTAGGAAGTCAAGAGATGCCTGGAGTAACAGGCAAGTTTGGCCTTAGAGTACAAAATGAAGCAGGGCAAAGTCTAACAGAGTTTTACCAAGAGAACACATTGGTCATAGCAAACATTTTCCAACAACACAAGAGAAGACTCTACAATGGATATCACCAGATAGCCAACACCAAAATCAGACTGTTTATGTTCTTTGCAGCCAGAGATGGAGAAGCTCTACACAGTCAGTAAAAACAAGACCAGGAACTAACTGGGGCACAGACCATGAACACCTTGTTACCAAATTCAGACTTAAACTGAGGAAAGTAGGGAAAACCACTGCCTTTTTAGGGAGAACTGAATAGGGAGACCATTCAGGTATGATCTAAATCAAATCCTTTATGATTATACAGCAGAAGTGACAAATAGATTCAAGGGATTAGATGTGACAGACAGAGTGCCTGAAGAACTATGGACAGAGGTTTGTAACATTGTACAGAAGGCTGTGATCAAAACCATCCATAAGAAAAAGAAATGCAAAAAGGCCAAATGGTTGTCTGAGGAGGCCTTACAAATAGCAGAGAAGAGAAGCAAAAGGCAAGGAGAAAAGGAAAGCTATATCCATCTGAATGCAGAATTCCAAATAGCAAGGAGAAATAAGAAAGCCTTCCTCAGTGATCAATGCACAGAAATAGAGGAAAACAATAGACTGGGAAAGACTAGAGATCTCTTCAAGAAAATAGACACCAAGGGAAAATTTCATGCAAAGATGGGCACAACAAAAGACAGAAATGGTATGAACCTAACAGAATCAGAAGATATTAAGAAGAGGTGGGAGGAATACACAGAAGAACTGTACAAAAAACATCTTCACCACCCAGATAACCACAATGGTGTGATCACTCACCTAGAGATAGACATCCTGGAGTACAAGGACAACTGGGCCTTAGGAAGCATCATTATGAACAAAGCTAGTGGAGGTGATGGAATTCCAGTTGAGCTATTTCAAATCCTAAAAGATGATGCTGTGAAAGTGCTGCACTCAATATGACAGAAAATTTGGAAAATGCAGCAATGGCCACAGGACTGGAAAAGCGCAGTTTTCATTCCAATCCCAAAGAAAGGCAATGCCAAAGAATCTTCAAACTACCACACAATCAGACTCATCTCACATGCTAGCAAAGTAATGCTCAAAATTCTCCAAGACAGGCTTCAACAGTTCTCAGGCTTCAACTGAGAACTTCCAGGTGTTCAAGTTGGATTTAGAAAAGGCAGAGGAACCAGAGACCAAATTGCCAACGTCTGATGGATAATAGAAAAAGCAAGAGAGTTCCGGATAAACATCTACTCCTGCATTATTGACCATGCCAAAGCCTTTGATTGTTTGGATCACAACAAACTGTGGGAAATTCTTCAAGAGATGGGAATACCAGACCACCTTACCTGTCTCCTGAGAAACCTGTAGGCAAGTCAAGAAGCAACAGTTAGAACTGGACATGGAACAATGGACTGGTTCCAAATTGGGAAAGGAGTATGTCAAGGCTGTATACTGTCACCCTGCTTATTTAACTTTTATGCAGAGTACATCATGCGAAATGCCAGGCTGGATGAAACACAAGCTGGAATCACAAATGCTGGGAGAAATATCAATAACCTTGGATACACAGGTGACACCACCATTATGGCAGAAAACGAAGAGGAATTAAACAGCCTCATGATGAAAGTGAAAGAGGACAGTGAAAAACTGACTTAAAACTCCACATTCCAAAAACTAAGATCATGGCATCTGGTCCCATCACTTCATGACAAATAGATGAGGAATCAATGGAAACAGTGACAGACTTTATTTTCTTGGGCTCCGAAATCACTGCAGATGGTGACTGCGGCCATCAAATTAAGATGCTTGCTCCTTGGAAGAAAAGCTATGACAAACCTAGACAGCATATTACAAAGTAGAGAAATTCCTTTGCCGACAAAGGTCTGTCTAGTCAAAGCTATGGTTTTTCCAGTAGTAATGTATGAATGTGAGAGTTGGACTATAAAGAAAGCTGAGTGCTGAAGAATTGATGCTTTTGAACTGTGGTGTTGGAGAAGACTCTTGAGAGTCCCTTGAACTGCAAGAAGATCAAAGCAGTCAATCCTAAAGGAAATCAGTCCTGAATATCCACTGGAAGGACTGATGCTGAAGCTCCAATACTTTGGCCACCTGATGGGAAGAGCTGACTCACTGAAAAAGACCCTGATGCTGGGAAAGATAGAAGGCAGGAGGAGAAGGGGACAACAGAGGATGAGATGGTTGGATGGCATCACTGTCTTGATGGTCATGAGTTTGAGGAAGCTCCGGGAATTGGTGATGGACAGGGAAGCCTGGTGTGCTGCAGTCCATGCCATTGTAAACAGTCAGACACGACTGAGCAACTGAACTGAACTGATTCGAATATATGGATGTACCACCATCTGTTTAACCAGTCTATTTCTGGACTCATTTTCTGTCCCATTAATCTACATATCTATTCCTTCACCAATATCACTGTCTTTATTACTGTAGCTTAAAGTTGAGTATTTTGAGTCCTTTAACTTTATTCTGCTTTTTCAAAATTGTTTTGGCTACCCTACTTCCTTTGCTTTTCCACCTAAATTTTAGAATCAGCTTTTCTAGCTACAGAAAAAATATCCTAATGAAATTTTTACTGGAATTGTGTTAAATCTGTAAAATAAATTGATGAGAATTGCCATATTAGCTATATTGTCTTCTTGCTTGTAAACATGTCTCCTTAAATCATCTTTTTTACATCATTCATTAACATTTTGTAATTTGCAGTATGGTGCTTCTCTGATGGCTCAGAGGGTAAAGAATCTGCATGCAATGCAGGAGACCTGGGTTTGATCCCTGGGTCAGGAAGATGCCCTGGAGAAGGGAATGGCTAGGGGCCTGGTGTGCTTTTTTTTTTTTTTTTTTGCAGTATAGAGATCCTACACATTTGCATATTTGTAGCTATTTCTTTAATTTCCACTTGCTTTTTACTTTCCAGAGTACAGCAAATGGTGTATATTGCTTGAATTTATTTTCTAATTGTTCTTTTGTTGTTGTTTAGTCATGTGTGACTCTTTTGCGACCCAATGGACTCTCACTTGCAGGGCTCCTCTGTCCACAGGATTTCCCACTTAACATTACTGGAGTGGGTAGCCATTTCCTTCTCCAGGGGACCTTCTCGACCCAGGGATCAAATCTGTCTCCTGTATTGCCAAGCAGATTCTTTACCACTGAGCCACCAGGGAAGCCTGATTGTCCACTGCTAGTACATGAATGCAGAAACTTTTGCATGTTAATCTAATACCTTCTGACCTTGTTAAACTCATTAGTTCTAAGAGCCTTTTTTTGTTGATTCCTTGGGTTCTTCTAAGAGGACAATCATGTCATCTTCAAACAGAGGCCATTTAATTTCTTCCTTTATAAACTTTTTTTTTTTAAGGCTGATTGCATTAGAAGGATTGGTTAGGAGAGTTCAGAGTGGACATCATGACTTGTCCCTGACCTTAACATCATTCAAAGGATCACCATTAAGCAGGATGTTAGTTGTGGGGTTTTGGTAGATGCCCTTTATTGGGTTAATTTCTCTTTTATTTCTGATTTTCTTAGTTTTTATCATAAAACTGTCAAAATCTTTTCTGCATCAATTGGTAGGATCATGTCTTTCCCCCTTTCTAGTTCAGTTTGGATCTGTGTCAGTCTGTTGTCCGCTATGGACTCTCTTCTCTGTCGTCTCTAACCTGCTGCTAGGTATGCCCAGTGGTTTTTGTTTTGGTATATTTTGTGACTGTATTTTTCAGTTTTAAAATTTCCATTTGGTTCCTTCTAATGTGTTACCTATTTTCCTGCTGAGAACTTTTAAGTTTCCATTCAAGAATGGTCACATTTTTTGAAACACTGTTATAATGGCTGCTTTTATAATTCCAATATTTGTGTCATCTTGGGGCAGTGCCTGTTGTCTTTTTCCTTATGAACTGTTGAGAATTTCCTGATTTTTACACCTTGTGCAATTCTACATTATGAGATTCTGGATTGAGACTAGGGATGAGTCTGGGGCTATATACACAACCTTATGAAATTACTTTCCTGAGCTTCCTTTTCTGTCACCAGCCTGACACATTCCAGCTTCCAGGGCCCACTCCTCTTCTGGTCTTTTGATTAGAATATGAAGGCTTTAGGTTCTCCTCTCTGCTACACACCTAATGGATACACCTACCTCCAGGTCCAAGCAGCAAAAAGTGAGAGATGAAAAGCAATGAGGATTCTTCCAACAGTTCTCTGACCAGAGATAAATGCTGTCCTCTCTGAGAGGTTTAGATGTCTGCTCAACCACCAGTGTCTTCACCACAGACATGCCTGAGAGTAACAGACTGGTCCTATTTCAAAATCTTGTTTCCTTCCCAAATCTGGCTGCTACCATCATTACTTTTCAGGATCCTAAGGCTGCTGTTCATGCATTCTCTAGGATTTTTAGTCACATTTAGTAGGAGATATAAGGTGTCGTGTGCTTATTCTATAAGAGGAACCAGAACAAACAATGTTTAAGTTATCTCCAATGATGACATCCATATAGGATAAACTCTCAAACCAGAAATTTGAGTATAAAGGGAAGAATACTGACTGGAAGTTTCATACACATCACTTTTCCAATCAAATTTTTGCTTCAACTTTTTATTAAAAATTTTTAACATACAGAAGTTTACAGAATGACCAATGAACATACTATATCTTCCACAAAGATTCAACAACAGCTGACTAATTTTTTACATATTTATTTTAAAATATGCTACAAACACCATGACTCTTCAAATTTGAAAACTTTGGCATGCGTCTCCTAAGAAGGGTACTGTCCTTCACATTTCAACAACATCATCAACATCATACCTTTAGGAAAATTAAACATACCACATTACCTAAAACCCATTCTATCCTTGTATTTCCCCCACATCCCCCTAAATGTCTTACAGTTGTTTTGATTTTCTGAATCACATGCCAAATAAGAATCACACCTTGCATTTGGTTGTATCTCAAGTTTCTTAATCTAGATGACTCCACTGCTTGTTTTGTTATACTGGTTTCTTGAAAAGTCCAGACAAGCTATCTTGTACAATAACTCAAACTCTAGACTTGTCTAATTCTTCACTACAAAATTGTTTGTTCTTCTACTCCTTGTATTTCTTGTAAACAGGAAGAAAAGTCTAGATAAGAGATTTAGTTTTTTGGGTTTTTTTTTTGCAAGAATACATCACAGGATGATCATGTGTACTTTACACTGCAATTTCATCAGGAGTCACATGTCAGCTTATTCCACTGGTAGGTAAACTCAGTTTAACAGCCAGATTTCTCCATTATAAAGGCATATCTTTCCTCTGTAATTGCTATCTGTGATCTTGACACTGTGTAAACAATGTTTTTCTTTCACAAAATAGGGTTTTTCCATCTACTGAATGTGCCTAATTTAATTACATTAAGGGTTGTAAAATGGTGATTTTTCCAAATCTATCGCTCCACGTACAATGAAGAGATGACATTCTCCAAATAAGTATATAAAGAGCTCTTCTATTTTTCTCTATTTTTTCATTATAGGATCATTTTATTTTATTTAGCATGTTATATCCAATTACTATGCTTATTCTTTTTGATGTTCAAATTGTCCTAAATTTGATCAGCGGGAGCTCACATCCTTCTGACATTATCCCTTTAGTTTCTGAGTTCTTTTTTTGTTTCACAAAAAAAGTATTTGAGGCATATTTTATATTTTCCCTGTTCCAAACATATGGAATCAGCCATTTCTCCAAGGAGCCCTACTTCCTTTTAGTGAGGAACAGCATTTAGAGACAAAAATCTGCATAATGTGTGGATACTGCTATTGGGTAATCAAACGGGTTTTCATCTAGAATATCTTGCAAATGGCTCTGTATGATGTTAAAAACTGAGGTTTAAAAGCTTCATTTTCCTTATGTGCTAAGTTGCTTCAGTCATGTCTGACTCTTTGCGACCCTATGGACTGGAACCCACCAGGCTCCTCTGTCCATCAGATTCTCCAGGCATGAACACTGGAGTGGGTTGCAATGCCCTTCTCCAGGAATCTTCCCAACCCAGGGATTGAACCTAGGGAACATCTCTTAGGCCTCCTGCATTGGCAGGCAGGTTCTTTACCACTAGTGCCACCTGGGAAGCCCCATTTTCCTTATGAATATACTTGAATATGTAAGAAAAACCCCCTACCTCACTTCACTTTCTTTGACCATGACACCCAGCTTGAAGGATCTTAGTTCCCTGACCAGGGAAGGAACCTGGGCCCCAGCAGTGAAAGCACCAAGTTCTAAAAAACTTGACCAGCAGGGAATCCCCAAGAAAACACTTTCTAATGAGCTAATAAGACAAGTCAAACGCTGAATGCTTGAGTTTAAAGTTTAGATGTCTCAGAGGGTTCTAGCTAATTTTCATATTAATAGAACAGTTCTTTTGAATGATACTGTGAAAGTAAATATAAAACTGAAGGAAGTAGGCCCAGGGGAAAATGAAATCTTTCTGCAAAACATGGGACATGTTTGGATAATCAGTTTATACCAATAACTAGAATGTTTAATAATAAAATACTCATATATCACTTTACATAAAAGAAGTCCTAAAAGATGTGTAACAGAAATAAACAAAAAGGCAATTTTATATGTGAACCCCGCAAATGTAGTTTCACTATCTGGACCATAGCTAGGTTTTAGGATTTAAGTACAGTTACTATAAAAGCAGGTATAATTAGGGACTCATAAGTAAAAAGGAAAACATGGCTAAGTCAATTATTAAGGTTAAAATTGAGGGAACTTACCAAACATAAAATAAAACTGATTAATGCAATTGTGCCTAACCAGTTTACAAAACAAATAGCTTTGGGACTTGGATACTTGGGGCCTGAAGTTGTAAATTAACCTATAATTATTACAGAAAACCAGAGCTGAAGATCTAGATTCTAGTCTTAATTGTACTCAAAAAGCTCAATTTCTTCATTAGTTAAAATCAAAGGCTGTAACTAAATTAAAATCTCTCCTGGTTTTAATAAGCTAGCAGGTATATAATCAGAGTCTGGAAACATATCCCTTTTGCAACACACAAGACAGTATTTGCATGATAGTCTCTCCACTTGCTTCAGTTTGCACCAACTTCTCTAAGACTGTTCAGTAATGTAGAATCACATCAAATTAAGAAATAATGTAAGGAAAGAAAAGGAAGAGACATCATTGGGAAATTTCAAAACTAAACTCTAAAGTAATAAAACCACATTTTTTAATCGTCAAAGAATTTTGAAAAAATATACACCAAAACTCTCTCTGTGTGTATATATACACAGGAATACATACACACATTTATGTCTATCACTGGTGGCTCAGGCCACAGTAAAGAATCTGCTTGCAAAGCAAGAGACCCAGGTTTGAGCCCTGGATCAGGAAGATCCTCTGGTGAAGGGAATGGCTACCCACTCCAGTATTCTTGCCTGGAGAATTCCATGGACAGAAGAGCCTGGTGAGCTATACAGTCCACAGGGTCGCCAAGAGTCAGACATGACTGAGCAACTAACACACATATACATACATGTATATTTATAAATATAAATTGCTGGTGAGGCAGTTCATGAAAAGTGAACTTAATTATTTCCATGTGAAAATCTAAAGAATTTCTTCTTATCTTTAGCTTCTCTTTATGAAAGAGAGCATGTCCTATATCTATCTGTCATTTTAGAAAATAAGGCCCCACACTTATTCACATTATTAATAACTCAGTGACTGCCTTAAAAAGAAAATTCATTTTAATGGCAAAACCAATACAATATTGTAAAGTAATTAACCTCAAATTAAAATAAATAAATTTATATTTTTAAAAAAATAAATAAAAAATAAAATTCATATTGAAACTTACTGTTAGAAAGGCAACAAAGTCTAATGAAAGAAATAAAACTTATATTCCATTGTTTTCATTTTTTAAAAGTTAGGTCTTTTACAATTTTCTGTGAATTTAAAATTTTTATGTTTTTAGAAACCTTAAATTTACTGGTTCTTATAAAATTTGACAAGGCAGTGCTCTTAATATTTGTTGGTCAATTTTACCATTACTTAGTGATAACTTGCATATTTTCTCTAAGACAAGTAATAAAAAGACTTGATCTATCAGAAATCTGTGCCTTATTTATTATTCTCCTGATTATTCTCCAATAAGAACCCTTAAATTATTTCAGAGATGAATTAAACCTCATAGGGCTTATCTCCTCTAAGAAATCTCTGATCCCATATTCTTTCCATTTATAGAGTTTTTCTTTATTGTGAACTTTTTTGTGTCTACAAAGGTTTGATCTGTAACTGTAGGCTTTCCCACATTCCATACATTTATAGAGTTTCTCTCCAGTATGGATTCTCTCATGTTCAGTTAGGAATGAATACTGGCTGAAAGCCTTTCCACACTGATTACACTGATATGGTTTCTCTCCAGTATGGATTCTCTGATGCCTATAAAGGTTAGATTTGCAACCAAAGGCTTTCCCACATTCTCCACATGTGTAAAGTTTTTCTCCAGTATGAATTTTCCGATGGTCATTAAAGGATGAATACTGGTTGAAGGCTTTCCCACATTCATTACACTGATATGGTTTTTGTCCAGTATGAATCCGCTGATGATCAATAAAGGTTGAGATGCGAGTGAAATTTCTCCCACATTCCAAGCATTTACACAGTTGTTCTCCAGTATGAAGCCTCTGATGTTCAGCCAGGGATGTAAACTGGCTGTAACTTTTCCCACATTCACTACATTTATAGGGTTTCTCACCTGTATGGATTTGTTGGTGTCTATGAAGCTTTGCTCTACAATTAAAGGCCTTCTCACATTCTCCACACTTATAGAGTTTTTCTCCAGTATGAATTCTCTGATGTACAGTGAGGGTTGAACACTGGCTAAAAGCTTTACCACAGTCCTTACACTGATAGGGTTTCTCTCCAGTATGCACTCTCAAATGTTTGATAAGGGTTGAACTGCTACTAAATGCTTTCTCACATTGATTACATTTGTAAGGTTTCTCTCCAGTATGAATTCTCTGATGGGCAAGAAGTGATGATCTGTGGCTGAAGGTTTTCCCACACTCATTACATTTGTAAGGTTTCTCACCAGTATGAATTCTCTGGTGTTCAATAAGATGAAGACTCTGATTGAAGCTTTTTTCGTATTCATTGTAAATATGAGGTTTCTCTCCTGGGTAAATCTGGAAACATCTCATTAGATCCAAATTCTGTTTAAAATCTCTCCCAAAAGTATAATATATACTGGGTACTCTTTCTGTAGGAACATTTTGTTGTCTAATAAGAACTGTATTTATAAATAAGCCTTTCCCTAATTCAAGACTTGTCTGGTCTCCAGCTCCACTGATGGTTTTCTTCTGTGAGGCTACCATTTGCCTGAGAGTTTTTTTCTGTTGCTCTTGTTGTGTCCTGCCCTCAAATTCCAAAGCTTCTCCACACTTGATGTCCAACTTAATGGAGTTTTTCATTATTATTCCTTGAAATGTTTCTCCTGTAGAAATGTCCTGTTTGCGAGGCAATGCTTCTATTTCAGGCCATGTCTTGAAACCTGGAATAAATCAAAATAGTGGCTCCTCTGCTGGAAGAGAGTTTGATACCATATAATTTCAAATATGGACTTGAATCTGGAGAAAAACAGGATAGAATGGAAGGAGAAGTAAACAGGAGTCGTGTGGACAAATTAACAGTGACAACGAAGATACTGCCATCTGAGAGAAATAAAGGCAGGGATCTTTTGAGACTAACAAGAGTCTATACGAGATGTGAAGTTCTCAACTATGTCCAAGTCCCAGGCTCAGATCTGACTCTAAAGTGAAAAGATTTAGCTTGGGCTGATTCTAAGAAACTCTGAGTTAAAACCTGGCTTACTTTTATCAATCCATGATTGAAAACAGATTAAAGTTATATCACTAATTAGGTGACTGTATGAGGAAATGGCAACCCACTCCAGTGTTCTTGCCTGGAGAATCCCAGGGACAGGGGAGCCTGGTGGGCTGCCGTCTATGGGGTCACACAGAGTCGGACACGACCGAAGCGACTTAGCAGCAGCAGCAGCAGCAGCAGCAGGTGCTTAAATAAATTATACAACTTAAATAAAATATAGATTATCTATGATAATAAAATTTATCTGGTTTTAGTAATAAAATTATTTTATTGAAATTAAGTAAGAATAAGAAATATAGGCTATAAATCTGTATAAGAATATAGATCTTTCTTAATGGTATCCATGGGAAACCTAGCAGTTTAGATTTTCAAGGATCAACCAGGTACCTTCTTCCTTTTTACTCTTTCTCACAATATGATCTTCCCTGTCCATCTAGAAACTTACCCTACTACTTTAATCTTATTTCTTTACAAAAACTCAATTACTTAAGCCTAAATAATCCACCCCTTTCTTCAAATTTCAAAACATATTTTCAAAACATTCAATCACTTAACTTACATATATAAAGTTTGTGAAAATAATTCAAAGTTATTTGTTCAAGGAGAGCAGTAACTATGTCTTATGATGATTTGTTAATTCTTTATTGTGTACAAGCTAAGTACACAACTAGAATGTCTTAGATTAAAAAAATAAAGAATGAATGAGCAGAGTGACCAAGTTGGAAAAATTATTATGAAGGGCAAGTAACCTTGAAAATGAAGAGAGACCTCTCCTCTCTTACTGGACTCCTGAGACTCAGTCACTTATTGAACAAACGCTGAATAATTAGCAATGATAATAGGAAAAAAATAAATGGCCAAACAGTAATAGTTCATTTCTCCATGATCTGAGAAGACTCAACTGCCTAATTCAGAATTGAGGTTCAGAAAATGAGGATACAAATATCAATAATATTGGTAAGGAATGGAAGATAGACCATAGAAGCGGGTTGGATTTCAATAGAAAAAGAAAAGAGGAACCTGTGAGTCTAAAAGAAGGCCTGTTAAAGTCATCTGTGGGGAAAGTAAACCTATTTGGGGGCACTTATCGACTAAAGACAATACAGCCTTGACGTACTCCTTTTCCTATTTGGAACCAGTCTGTTGTTCCATGTCCAATTCTAACTGTTGCTTCTTGCCCTGCATATAGGTTTCTCAAGAGGCAGGACAGATGGTCTGGTATTCCCATCTCTTTCAGAATTTTCCACAGTTTATTGTGATCTACATAGTCAAAGGCTTTGGCTTAGTCAATAAAGCAGAAATAGATGTTTTTCTGGAACTCTCTTGCTTTTTCCATGATCCAGCTGATGTTGGCAATTTGATCTCTGGTTCCTCTTCCTTTTCTAAAACCAGCTTGAACATCTGGAAGTTCACAGTTCACATATTGCTGAAGCCTGGCTTGGGGAATTTTGAGCATTACTTTACTAGCGTGTGAGATGAGTGCAATTGTGCGGTAGTTTGAGCATTCATTGGCATTGCCTTTCTTTGGGATTGGAATGAAAACTGACCTTTTCCAGTCCTGAGGCCACTGCTGAGTTTTCCAAATTTGCTGGCATATTGAGTGCAGCACTTTCACAGCATCATTTTTTAGGATTTGAAAGAGCTCAAATGGAATTCCATCACCTCCACTAGCCTTGTTCGCAGTGATGCTTTCCAAGGCCTACTTGACTTCGCATTGCAGGAGGTCTGGCTCTAGGTGAGTGATCACACCATTGTGATTATCTGGGTCCTGAAGATCTTTTTTGTACAGTTCTTCTGTGTATTCTTGCCACCTCTTCTTAATATCCTCTGCTTCTGTTAGGTCCATATCATTTCTGTTCTTTATTGTGCCCATCTTTGCATGAAATGTTCCCTTGATATCTGTGATTTTCTTGAAGAGATCTCTAGTCTTCCCCATTCTGTTGTTTGCCTCTACTTCTTTGCATTGATCGCTGAGGAAGGTTTTCTTATCTCTTCTTGCTATTCTTTGGAACTCTGCATTCAGATGCTTATATCTTTCCTTTTCTCCTTTGCTTTTCACTTCTCTTCATTTCACAGCTATTTGTAAGGCCTCCTCAGACAGCCATTTTGTTTTTTTTGCATTTCTTTTCTATGGGGATGGTCTTGATCCCTGTCTCCTGTACAATGTCATGAACCTCCGTCCATAATTCATCAGAGACTCTATCAGATAGGAGTATGTCAAGGCTGTATATTGTCACCCTGCTTATTTAACTTTGATGCAGAGTACATCATGAGAAATGTTAGACTGGAAGAAACACAAGCTGCAATCAAGATTGCCGGGAGAAATATCAATAACCCCAGATATGCAGATGACACCACCCTTATGGCAGAAAGTGAAGAGGAACTAAAAAGCCTCTTGATGAAAGTGAAAGAGGAGAGTGAAAAAGTTGGCTTAAAGCTCAACATTCAGAAAACGAAGATCATGGCATCTGGTCCATCACTTCATGGGAAACAGATGGGGAAACAGTGGAAACAGTGTCAGACTTTATTTTTTTGGGCTCCAAAATCACTGCAGATGGTGATTGCAGCCATGAAATTAAAAGACACTTACTCCTTGGAAGAAAAGTTATGACCAACCTAGACAGTATATTCAAAAGCAGAGATATTACTTTGCCAACAAAGGTCTGTCTAGTAAAGGCTATGGTTTTTCCAGTGGTCAGGTATGGATGTGAGAGTTGGACTGTGAAGAAAGCTGAGCACTGAAGAATTGATGCTTTTGAACTGTGGTGTTGGAGAAGACTCTTGAGAGTCCCTTGGACTGCAAGGAGATCCAACCAGTCCATTCTGAAGGAGATCAGCCCTGGGATTTCTTTGGAAGGAATGATGCTAAAGCTGAAACTCCAGTACTTTGGCCACCTCATGCAAAGAGTTGACTCAGTGGAAAAGACCTTGATGCTGGGAGGGATTGGGGGCAGGAGGAGAAGGGGACGACCGAGGATGAGATGGCTGGATGGCATCACTGACTCGATGGACATGAGTCTGAGTAAACTCTGGGAGCTGGTGATGGACAGGGAGGTTTGGCATGCTGCGATTCACGCGGTCGCAAAGAGTCGGACACGACTGAGCGACTGAACTGAACTGACTGACTGACTAAAGAAGGGAATTTGAGTTGGAACTAGTTAAAATTTAGGTTAAGCACAGTAAGGCCAAATATACAGTTACTAAATAACCAGCAGAAGAATTTACTAACAGAAGGTGCTATAAATTCTTAGACAGATAATAACAAGGCAAAAATGTTTATATTTGGTAAAATGGGCAGCTTGGATCAGAGGAAGGACAGAATGGAATCTGAAAAATAATGTAGCTGCAGTGGTCTGGCTGAATTGAGTAACTTGAGCCTCATCAGCACTGAGTTAATCAGAGAGGTAATTAATTCCATTAAAACAGAATTTAAAAAAAATTTTAAATATTACTAAATCTAATATATCAAATGCTTGAGGAACAGAATTCAAAGATCTGGCCTCTCCCTTAAATATGCACAATCTTATTAGAAAAATAATTAAACATAACTACAATTCATTGTGATAGATACAATAATCAATGTACTCCAACTATGTAGAAAGTGCTGTATGAACTAAATGATGGAAAAATTAATGCTGACTGGGAAGTAGGAGGGCTTCCCAGGTGGTGCAGTGGTAAAGACTCTGCCTGCCAATTCAGGAGATGCAAAGGACATGGGTTCAATCCCTGGGATGTGAAGATGCCCTGGAATATGAAATGGCAACCCACTCTAGTATTCTTGCCTGGAAAATTCCATGGACAGAGGAGCCTTGCAGGCTAGTCCATAGTGTCGCAAAGAGTCAGAGATGACTGAGCAAGAAAACAACTGAGGAAAGTTAAGAAAAATCTACAGATAAGAGTGGCAAATTAGGTGGACAAATGGATCTTGAAAGAGAAATAGTTTACCAATGGACAAGGTAGAAGAGGTGATTCAAGCTGAAGGAATAACGCACAAATGATAGTGAATATGCAGATGTAGTCAGAACACTGAGCTGAAGAGGAAGTGGCCCCTGACGAGACCATAAAGGAATATGAAGACCGGCTAAGATGTAGGTTTAATGTCATATTAAGGCATCTTTCTTTACTCCATGGATAATGGAGAAACAATGAAGTCTCTTAAAGTACAGGACAAATACCTGAGTTTCAAAAAGATCACTGTGCTCATGGCATGGAAAATGAGTGAGAAAAAAGAGGCTCAGAGAAGGTAGGTAACTTTCCTATAGCGCATGTAAGCAGTGGTAAGGGTAAGGCAAAATTCGTAATGTCTAAATTCAAACCATGATCCTTAATGCTATACTGCACTACCTGGTGGTGGTGGTGCTGTGTGATCAGTCACATTCGACTCTCTGTGACTCCGTGCACTGCAGCCCACCAGGAACAACATGCTTGCTGACCCGTGGACTGGAAAGGCTACAGTGGTAATGTTAACAACAGCTGAGAGAATATATAATAGTGGGACATGACAATCTAGTCACCAAGAAAATAAGAAATCAGAGACAAAGGAATGTTAATAATACTTTGAAATATGTGGATGGTAAAAGAGAGATGAAAAAATTGTTTTAAAAAATTCAAAACATGGCAGAAGGTGTAGCGTTAAAACATCTGTCAGACATGAATGAACATGTGTAAATGCAGATGGAAAAATAACATGAAGATCAAGAGGTGATGGAAGGAAGTGAGTGAGGCTGCAAAACAAAAGGCGGTGGGGAGGGAAAGAGAAGGCAGGGAGTGGTATGAGAAGGAAAATGTCAAGACAAGGACCTTCTTGATGAAAGAAAACCATTACAACCAAGGAGCCTTGTCAGGTGGCTCTGAGCATTTCAATAGCGCTCAGAATTTCCAGGAGAGTTTTTGAACACTCCTCACCACCTGCTTATGTATAAAGACACGTGCGCCCATCCCCCAGTCACTTACTCACCAAGGCAGGCATCTTGAGGGATTTCTCTCTCCACCATACAGGGATCTTCTCCTTGTTGCAACTGGCAGATCAGCTTTGGCATTGAAAACGGAATCCCTGCTCATCAGGAAGGAAATGGAGTTTGAACGAATGGCATGAAAAGCAAGCCCCAAACTCAAACCAGAACCTACAGGGAAGATAACGCAAGTATAGACAGGCAAAGTAGGCAGCAAAAGCACTCTTGAGAGGACTGAGGCCTTCACGGGGATGGAGCAGGAGGTGGGTCTTGGTTCAGAAACAATATGGGACCCTGTCTATGAATGCCATGACGATGGGAGTCCTATGCACTTTTCAGAATCTAAACTGGGTTCCAATCATTGGAGTAGGAGGGAACTATTAAGGAGGTGGGGTGGGAGGAAGGCAGAGGACAAAGAGCAGCAGGAAGGGCATCGAAACAGACAGGTACACTTTTAATTCTACAGAGATTTGTCCTTTCCCAGGGCAGAGGACAGAAACCTGCAGACTCTGAACCTCCAAGGGCGCTCTAAAGTCTCCCACAGCAGACTCCCCACGACAGGCAAGCCTCCTTACCCAGCGAGACCAGGGTGCTGTAGTTCTCCAGCATCACCTCCCGGTACAAGGTTCTCTGGGCAGCATCCAGGTGCAACCACTCGTCCCGGCTGAAGAGCACAGCGATATCCCTAAACGTCACTGACTCCTGTAATGGCAAACCCGTTCCTGTTTACCCAGGAACATGTCCCCTGAAAGACTTGGTAAGAAGACACTAGGATGTGTAGCAATTATTCTGAAAATGTCTCAGGATTCTAAATATTTCAAAGCAACTATTTGTTACTTTTGGAACCACTCATCAACTAACAAACAAATATTTATCGAGTACCCACTTGGAGCAAAGACACATGGCATGTTTGTGAGGGTATGGGAAAAAAGGGCAAATTTCCTGCTGAGAAGGAATTTATATTGCACCCTGGGATCTGTCAGAGTCCATTTATCTCCTCCTTCCAATTCAAAATCCAAATTAAATGAATAGAAAAAATCAGAGTATGCTTAGAGCAGTGCTGGAAAACTAGGAGAAATATCACTAGTAGAACAGAAATAAAAAGGAATTTCTGAGACATAAAGCAAATAATAAAAAAAGAATATTGGTTAATATCTATTGATGGGCATCCCTGGTGGCTCAGGTGGTAAATAATCAGCCTGCAATGCAGGAGACCAGGGTTGGATCCCTGGTCAGAAATCCCCGGGAGAAGACAATAGCTACCCACTCCAGTATTCTTGCCTGGAGAATTCCATGGGAGGAGCCTGGTGGGCTATATAGTCCATGGGGTCACAAAGATGTTAGAGACTATGATAGAAACTTTTTACACAGTAGCCAATTTAAGTTTCATAGATATTCTACTAGGAAGACACTAATAGATAGATAATAATTTTGCAGATAAAGAAACAGTCCAGAAAGGTTACAAAATCTTTCCTAGTTAATACTGTTCAAGTGGTGGAGCTCCTAAGTGAATTCAGGTAGACAGATCTCTAAGCTATATTGTCAGATGGGTTCCGTTGACTAGAAAAAATTAGAAGAACTAAAGTACTACACAGGTGCAAAAGGGAAATGCTGAGAAGGTAAGACTTTCTAAGAGAATCCCAGTAAGAAGGCAGATACCTTTTTTTTTTTTTTTAATTAAAGGGCTGAAGGGAGTGACAAACAGTACAAGGCTTAGTGGGTATTATTAGAATCTATCAAAAGGTAAAAGGTACATCACTATGATTTTGCATTTCTACTTCTAGGATCCTACTACAAGGAATAATCACACAACTGGGTAGGGATATCTGCTCACGGATGTTCACTAAAACATTACTTGTAAGTTAATGGTTATGGTAGGTTTAATAATAAAACTGTAAGCATTGTACATATGACAAATGGGACTTTGAGGATCTGTTGAAGGACTGTGAGCATGGGGAGAGATTATTCTGGATTATTATAAGGGGGATCTGGTATAATCTTAACAGTCCTTCTAAGAAGAACACAAAAGGAGTTAGAAGAGAAGGCTATGTAATAATGGAAGCAGAGACTGAAATGATATGCTTTAAAGATGCTTGAAAAGGCCACACAGACCAAGGAAGATAGGGGGCCACTAGAAGATGAAAACAAGACCAGGAAACAAATTCCCCACCCCTCGCCCTAGAGCCAAGGCAGAAAGAATCAGCCCTGCTGAGAACTTGACCTTAAGTCAGTGAAACTGATTTCACACTTGTAACCTCCACAACTATAGGAGAATAAATTTATGTTGTTTTAGCCACTGAATTTGTTATAATTTGTAATAGAAACAATGGAAACTAATACAATGGTGAAATTTTCAAGACAACCTATATTATCTGTCAATAAAGGAATAGATAAGCAATTTATACTGCATTTAGCCCATGAAATGTTATAAAGCCATTAAACAGAATGAGGTAGATTTGTATGCCTGACATTGGAATTTGACTGTGATATATTATCAATTCATATGAAAAAGCAAGCTCCCAGTCAATATGTGTTGAAAAATTCTTTATCTGTATATGCATACACACAAAAATATCTGGAAGAAAACAACAAGCTGTCCCAGATTATTATTTGATATTTTAGAGAGGGACAGAATGGCACTCTACCACTTATATCCTTCATTAGGCTTACATTTTTTACAGGGTGTATGTTTGTTTTGACATTTTTTAAGATTCCACTTTAATTTACATATTCAGTTTTTAGCTTTGATTTTTGGTGGCTGCTGAGAATCATAATATACATTCTTAGTTCTTCACAGCATATTTAGAGCTAATATATGATTTCACATAGAAGGTAAAAACCTTGCAAACATATGGTTCTTGTTCATGTTGTAGTTGTTACAAAGTTATTACAAAGACATTCCCAGATCATAAAGTTGACAGGACTCATCAGGTCACTCTGAGACTGCCCATGGAAGGCAAGCAGTACAATTTTAATGTTATTTAGTCATTGATTCTTTTGCAACCACATGGCTCCTCTGTCCTCCTGTCAGGCTCCTCTGTCCATGGAATTTCCCAGGCAAGAATACTGAAGAGGGTTGCCATTTCCTTCTTCAGGGAATATTCCTGACCCAGGGATCAAACCTGCTCCTCCTGCGTTGGCAGATGGATTCTTTACCACTGAGCCACCTGGAAGCCCAAAGGGTACACTGCAGCCAAATAAAAACTGTGTAGGAAAGTACTGGAAGCCAGAGATGCTTCATGAGTCTCCTCATTTGCATGCACAGACCATGCTGTGTCATTGGATCTATTAACAGATGAGAATTCTTGGTTTGGGGGAGCGCAAAGGAGAAACGCTCAGCAGGGGCTTTTCACGCATCAAGCATGGCTTGACATACCATATAAGCCAGTGAAGCCATATAATTATGATTATATAAGCCATATAATCAAGTGAAGATGACCCTGAGGGTGGTCAGTAGCATTCAAAGAGTACATCTAGGGTTTCCCTGGTTGCTCAGTGGTAAAGAATCCGCCTGCCAATGCAGGAGACACAGGTTCAGTCCCTGAGCCAGGAAGCTCCCACATGCCTAACAGCAGCTAAGCTTGTGCAAAACTATTGAACCTGTGCTCTGGAACCTGGGAGCTGCAATTACCGAGCCCACATGCCGTAACTACCGAAGCCCTCATGCCCTCGAGCCTGGGCTGCGCAGCAAGAGAAGCCATCACAGTGAGAAGTCCACGCACTGCAAGCAGAGTAGCCCCAACACTCCGCAACTAGAGAAGAGGCCATGCAGCAACAAAGGCCCAGTACAGTCAAAGGAAGAAAGAAGACTAGACACAGATCAAGTAAGAGCACATCCATTGCCCTTATCTTGGCCAGGAATCAAAAAACAGCCATTCAGCCATCCCTGGAGACAAAGCTTTTCCAGTCCAGACCTTAATGAGTTGTATATTCACAGTTGGCATATACATTACATCCACTTACATGATAAACTCCATAACACAAGATTATATTTTTGCTTTAAACAAGCATATGCATACCATAGAAACTGACAGGAAAAATTAGTTACATATTTCTATAATACATATCTTTATCCAGACAGTCACCACTTTTAATACTTTTTATTTCCTTAAGATTACATCTGGCATTATTTCCTTTTAACTTGAAGAACTTCCTTTAGCATGTCTTATACTGCAGAACTGCTGATGATGAATTAGCTTTGTTTTATCTGAAAATGCCTTTATTTTACCTTCATTCTTGAAGAATATTTTCATTGTTTACAGAATTTGGAGTTGACAGTGTTTTTCTTTCAGCATATAAAAAGGTCATTATTATTTTCTGGCCACTGTTGTCTCTAATGAGGAGCCAATGGACATTCAGATATTGATTCTATGTATATAACATGGTTTTTTCCCCTGTCTGCTTTAAAATCTTTGGTTTTTGGTTACTTGTCTATAACTTCTCTGCCTGATACTATTGACACCATCTACAAACGGATGTTCAGTGCTTAAAAGGTGGCTAGTTTGAATTGTGAAGTGCTATTTATATAATACACATTAGACTATTTACTAAATATATATATATATACACACACATACATATATATATATATATGATACCTCAATAATTTAATACTCATAACATGTGGAAATGTGAGATGTATGGATATGAGAGCTGGACCATAAAGAAAGCTGAGTGCCAGAGAGTTGATGCTTTCAAACTGTGGTGCTAGGGAAGACTTTTGAGAGTCCCTTGGACAGCAAGGAGATCCAATCATTCAATCCTAAGGAAATCAACCAAGAATATTCATCGGAAGGACTGATGCTGAAGCTGAAGCTCCAATACTTTGGCCAGTGATTTGAAGAGCCAACTCACTGGAAAAGACCCTGATACTGGGAAAGACTGAAGGCAGGAGGAGACGGGGATGGCAGAGGATGAGATGGTTGCATGCAATCACTGACTCAATGGACAAGAGTCTGAGCAAACTCCAGGAGATAGTGAAGGACAGGAAAGGCTGGTGTGCTGCAGTCTATGGGATTGCAAAGAGTCAGACACAACTGAGCAACAACAACACGTGTTGAAATAATAAGATTTTGGGTATACTGGGTCAAGTAAAGTATTTATTAAAATTAATCTGCTTCTGTTTATTTTTTACTGTTACTAGAAAGTCTACCTTTAAAATTGAAGTACAGTTGACTTACAGTGTTGTGCCAATCTGTGATGTACAGGAAAGTGACTGAGTTATACACACAGACATTCTTTTTTAATATTCTTTTCCACTATGGTTTATTATAGGATGTGGAATATAGTTCCCTGTGCTATACAGTAGGACCTTGTTGTTTATCCATCCTATATATAACAGTTTACATCTGCTAATTCCAAACTCCCGGTCCTTCCCTCCCACATCCTCCTCCCCTTTGGCAACCACAAGTCTGTTCTCTGCGAGTCTGTTTCTGTTTTGTGCATAGGTTCATTTGTGCTCTGTTTTAGGTTTCACATCAAAGTGATATCGTATGACATTTGTCTTTCTCTCTTTGACTTACTTTACTTAGTATGTTAATCTCTAGTCACATCCACGATGCTGCAAGGGACATTATCACCTTCCTTTTATGGCTGAGTAACATCCCAGTGTGTGCGCATATACACACACAGACACACACCTCATCTTCTTTAACCGCTCAGCTGTCAATGGATGTTTAGGTTATTTCTAGTCTTGGCTATTGTGAACAGGGCTGCCATGAACACACGGGTGCACGTATCTCCTTAAATTATAATTTTGTCTGGGCATATGCCCAGGAGTGGGACTGCTGGATCAGACAGTAATTCTATTTTTAGTTTTCTGAGGAACCTCTACACTGTTTTCCACAGTGGCTGCATCAACTTTCTCCACACTCTCTCCATCATCTGTAGACCTTTTTTGCCACTTTAGTTTTTAATTGAAGGATGACCACCTTACAGAATTTTGTTGTTTTCTGTCCAACATCAACAAGAATCATCCATGTTCCCTCCCTCTCAAACCTCCCTCCCCATCCCACCCATCGAGATTGTCACAGAGCCCATTTAAGCTCCCTGAGTCATACAGCAAATTCCCGCTTGCTATCTATTTTACATAGGGCCTTGCGAGTGTCCATGTTACTCTCTCCGTACATCTCACTCTCTCCCCGCTCCCCTGCCCCAGTGTCCATAGATCTGCTCTCCATGTCTGTTTCTCCACTGTTACCCTGCAAGTAAATTCATCAGTACCATCTTTCTAAATTCCATATATATGTGTTAGTATACTGTATTGGTGTTTTTCTTTCTGGCTTACTTCACTCTGTATAATAGGCTCCAGGTTCATCCACCTCATTAAAACTGACTCAAATGTGTTCCTTTATTATGGCTGAATTATATTCCATTGTGTCTATGTAACACAGCTTCTTTATCCATTCATATGTCAATGGAAATCTAGGTTTCTTCCATGTTCTAGCTATTATTGTAACAGTGCTGCAATGAACACTGGGGTTCATGGGTCTTTTTCAATTTTGTTTTCCTCAGGGTATATGCCTGAGTGGGATATGGTGATTTTATTCCTAGTTTTTTAATGTACCTCCATACCATCTTCCATAATGGCTGTATCAATTTACATTCCTACCAGCAATGCAAGAGGGTTCCCTTTTCTCCACACCCTCTCCAGCATTTATTGCTTGTAGACTTTTTGATGGCAGCCATTCTGACTAGAATTGATGCTTTTGAACTGTGGTGTTGGAGAAGACTCTTGAGAGTCCCTTGGACTGCAAGGAGATCCAACCAGTTCATCCTAAAGGAGATCAGTCCTGGGCGTTCATTGGAAGGACTGATGTTGAAGCTGAAACTCCAATACTTTGGCCACCTGATGCAAAGAACTGACTCATTTGAAAAGACCCTGAAGCTGGGAAAGATTGAGGGCAGGAGGAGAAGGGGACAACAGAGGATGAGATGGTTGGATGGCATCACCAACTCGATGGACATGGGTTGGGTGGACTCTGGGAGTTGGTGATAGACAGGGAGGCCTGGCGTGCTGCAGTTCATGGGGTCGCAAAGAGTTGGACACGGCTGAGCAACCGAACTGAACTGATTCTGACCAGCACGAGATGGTACCTCATTGTGGTTTTGATTTGCATCTCTCTGATAATGAGTGATGTTGAGCATCTTTTCATGTGTTTGTTAGCTAACTGTATGTCTTATTTGGAGAAATGTATTTAGATTTTTTCCCACTTTTTGATTGGGTTGTTTTTTTGGTTTTGAGTTGTATGAGCTGCTTGTATATTTTGGAAATTAATTCTTTGTCAGTTGTCTCCTTTGCTATTATTTTCTTCTATTCTGAGGGTTGTCTTTTCACCACGTTTTTAGTTTCCTTTGCTGTGCAAAAGCTTTTAAGTTTAATTAGGTCCCACTTATTTATTTTTGCTTTTATTTCCATTACTCCAGGAGGTGGGTCATGGAAGATCTTACTTTGATTTATGTCATCGAGTGTCCTGCCTATGTTTTCCTCTAAGAGTTTTATAGTCTCTGTTCTTATATTTAGGGCTTTAATCCATTTTGAGTTTATCTTTGTGTATGGTGTTAGGAAATGTTCTGATTTCATTCTTTTGCACGTAGCTGTCCAGTTTTCCCAGCACCACTTATTGAAGAGACTATCTTTGCCCCATTGTATATTCCTGCCTCCTTTGTAAAACAACAAAGTACCCATAGGTGTATGAGTTTATCTCTGGGCTCTCTATCTTGTTCCACTGGTCTATATTTCTGTTTTGTACCAGTACCATACTGTCTTGATGACTATGGGTTTGTAGTATAGTCTGTAGTCAGGAAGGTTGATTGCTCCAGCTCCATTCTTTCTCAAGACTCCTTTGTCTATTCACAGTCTTTTGTGTTTCCATATAAATTGTGGGCTTCCCTGGTAGAGATAGGAGAGAATCTGCCTGCAATGCGGAAGACCTGGGTTCGATCCCTGGATTAGGAAGATCCCCTGGAGGAGGGCATGGCAACCCACTCCAGTATTCTTGCCTGAAGAATCCTCATGGATGGAGGAACCTGGCAGGCTATAGTTTATCGTTTCTCAAAGAGTCGGACATGACTGAGCGACTAAGCACACATGAATTGTGAAAGTTTTTGTTTTAGGTCTATGAAAAATGCCATTGGTAATTGGATAGAGATCACACTGAATCTGCAGAGTGCATTTAGTAGTATAGTTACTTTCACAATATTTATTCTTCCTACCCAGGAACACGGAATCTCTCTCCATCTTTTATTTCTTTCATCAGTGTCTTATAATTTTCCGTATACAGCTGTTTTGTCTCCTTCGGTAGGTTTATTCCTAGATACACTTTTCTTTTCACGGCAATGGTGAATGGGATTGACTCCTTAATTTCTCTTTCTGATTTTTCATTATCAGTATAGAGGAATGCAAGTGATTTCTGTGTGTTGACCTTGTATCCCACAACTTTGCTGAATTCACTGATTAGCTCTAGTATTTTTCTGATAGTTTCTTTTGGGTTTTCTATGTATACGATCATGTCATCTGCAAACAGTGAGAGTTTTACTTCTTCTTTTCCGATCTGGATTCCTTTTATTTCTTTTTCTTCTCTAATTGCCATAGCTAGGACTTCCAAAACTATGTTGAATAATAGTGGTGAGAGTGGACACCCTTGTCTTGATCTTAGAGGGAATACTTTAAGTTTTTCACCACTGAGAATAATGTTTGCTGTGGGCTGATCATATTTGGTCTTTACTATGTTGACATAGGTTTCTTCTATGCCCACTTTTTTGACACGTTTTTATCATAAATGGGTGCTGAATTTTGTCAAAGGCTTTTTTTGCTTCTATTGAGATGATCATATGGTTTTTTATCTTTCAGTTTGTTAATATAGTGTATCACACTGATTGAGTTGCGTATATTGAAGAATACTTGCACCCCTAGAATAAACCCAACTTGATCTTGGTATATGAGCTTTTTAACGTGTTGCTGAGTTTTGCTTGCTAGAATTTTCTTAAGGATCTTTGCATCTATATTCATCAGTGATATTGGCCTCTAATTTTTTTTTTTTTTTTGTATTGTCTTTGCCTGGTTTTAGTATCAGGGTGATGGTGGCCTCGTAGAATGAGTTTGGAAGTACTCTTTCCTCTGCATCTTTTTGGAAGAGTTTCAGAGAAATAGGCATTAGCTCTTCTCTAAATGTCTGATAGAATTCCCTTGTGAAGCCATATGGCCCTGGACTTTTGTTTTGGGGGAGATCTCCGATCACAGTTTTTATTTCGTGTTTGTAACTGGCTTGTTCATAATATCTATTTCTTCCTGGTTCAGTCTTGGGAGCTTGAACTTTTCTAAGAATCTGTCTATTTCCTCTTGGGTGTCCATTTTATTGGGCTTCCCTTGTGGCTCAGCTAGTAAAGAATCCACCTGCAATGCGAGAGACCTGGGTTCAATCCCTGGGTTGGGAAAATTGCCTGGAGATGGGAAAGGCTACCCACTCCAGTATTCTGGCCTGGAGAATTCCATGGACTGCATTTTATTAGTATATAGTTGCACATAATATCCTCTTAAGATCCTTTGTATTTCTGCATTGCCTGTTTAAGCTCTCCTTTTTCATTTCTAATTTTGTTGATTTGATTTTTCTCTCTTTTTTACCTTGATGAGTCTGGCCAGTGATTTGTTAATTTTATTTATCTTCTCAAAGAACCAGGTTTTAGTTTTATTCATCTTTGCCACTGTTTCCTTCATTTCTTTTTCATTTATTTCTGCCCTGATCTTTATGATTTCTTTTCTTCTACTAATTTTGTTTTTTTTTTGTTCTTTTTCCAGTTGTTTTAGGTGTTAAGTTAGGTTGTCTATTCTATGTTCCTCTTGTTTCTTGAGGTATGATTGTATTGCTATAAACTTCCCTCTTAGAACTGCTTTTGCTGAATCCCACAGGTTTGGGGTCATCATGTTTTCATTGTCATTTGTTTCTAGGAATCTTTTTATTTTCCTTCTTATACTTTCAGTGACCTCTTTGTTATTTAGTAATGTATTATTTAATCTCCATGAGTTTGTGTTTTTTGCATTTCTTTTCCTGGGGCTGATATCTAGTCTCATAGTATTGTGGTCAGAGAAGATGCCTGATACAATTTCAACTTTCTTAAATTTACTGAGGCTTGATTTGTGGCCCAAGATGTTGTCTATCCTGGAGATGTTCCATGTGCACTTGAGAAGAAAGTATTCTTCTGCATTTGTATGGAAAGTCCTGAAGATATCAATTATGTCCATCTGGTCTAATGTTTCATTTAAGGTTTGTGTTTCCTTATTGATTCTCTGTTTTGATGATCTGTCCATTGGTGTTAAATGGGGTGTTAACATCCCCTACTATTATTGTGTTCTTGTTGATTTCCCCTCTTATGCCTGTTAGCGTTTGCTTTATGTACTGAGGTGCTCCTATGTTGGGTGAATAAATATTTACAATTGTTATGTCTTCGTCTTGGATTGACCCTTTGATCATTATGTAGTGTCCTTCTTTGTCTCTTATAGTATTTATTTTAAAGTCTATTTTTGTCTGAAATAATGACTGCCACTCCAGCTTTCTTTTGGTTTCCATTCACGTGGAGTATTTTTTCCATACTTGCACCTTCAGTCTGTATGTGTTTCTAGGTCTGAAATGGATCTCCTGTAGGCAGCATATATATGGGTCTTGCTTTTGTATTTGAACATTCAGTCAGTCTGTATTTTTTGGTTGGTGCACTTAATCCATTTACATTTAAGGTAATTATTGATATATATGTTCCTATTGGCATTTTCTTAATTGTTTTGGGTTTCTTTTTGTAGGTCTTTCCTTTCTCTTGTGTTTATTGGCCATGTAAGTCCCTTTAGTATTTGTTGGAAGGCTGATTTGGTGGTGCTAAATTCTCTTAACTTTTGTTGTCTATAAAGCTTTTGATTTCTCCATCAATTCTCAGTGAGATCTTTGCTGGGTATACTAATCTTGGTTGTAGACTTTTTCTTTCAGTACTTTAAATATATCCTGCCATTCCCTTCTGACCTGCAGAGTCTCTGCTGAAAGATTCACTGTTAAATGTATGGGTTTTCCCTCATATGTTACTTGTTGCTTTTCCCTGGCTGCTTTTAATATTCTTTCTTTATGCTTAATCTCTGTTAGCTTGACTAATATGTGTCTCAATGTGTTTCTCCTTGGGTTTATCCTATAAGGGACTCTCTGCACTTCTTGGACTTGATTGACTATTTCCTTTCCAATGTTGGGGAAGTTTTCAACCATTTCTTGAAAAAATTTCTCAGTGCTTTTCTCTTTTCTTCTTCCTCTGGGACCCCTATAACTCAAATGTTGGTGTGTTTAATATTGTCCCAAAGGCCTCTGAAGTGAAGTGAAAGTCGCTCAGCTGTGTTTGACTCTTTGCAACCCCATGGAATATACAGTCCATGGAATTCTCCAGGCCAGAATACTGGAGTGGGTAGCCATTGCTTCTCCAGGGAATCTTCCCAACCCAGAGATCGAACCCAGGTCTCCCACATTACAGGGGGATTCTTTACCAGGTGAGCCACCAGGGAAGCCAAAACTTCTCTGAGGTTACCCTCAATTTTTTTCACTCTTCTTCCTTCATTCTGCTCTTCAGCAGTTATTTCCACCATTCTATCTTCCTGCTCACTTATCCCTTCTTCTGCCCCAGTTATTCTGCTACTGGTTCCTTCTTGAATATTTTTAATTGAAGTAATTGTGTTACTCACTTGTTTACTTATTCTTAATTTCTTCTATGTCCTTGGTGATTGTATTAACTGTGTTGTTTCTTGCATTTTCTTCATTCTATTTTCACATGTTTGGAGCATCTTTACTATCATTATTCTGAATTCTCTTTCAGGTAAATTGCTTATTTGCTCTCTGTTTATTTGGTCTTGTGAGTTTCTACCTTGTTCTTTCATTTGTGCTGTATTTCTCTGTCTTTTCACTTTTTTTTCTAACTTGCTCCAATTGAGGTCTCCCAGGCTTTAGGGTTGTATTCATTCTTCCTTTTGGTTTTTGCCCTTAGAGGGAAAGCTTGGTTGAGTGGTTTGTGTTGACTTCTTGTTAGGGGTGACTTGTGTCTGTGTTCTAGTGGGCGATCAAGCAGGTAATTACAGATATAATGGGATATATACACACACTCCACACACACAGTTATAAACAAAGCATTCTAAGGAAAAGAGTACAGGAGACTGACGTGGTGAACGAGGGAAACCCAAAGTGATATTGACCAATTAAAAGCAGAGCTAACTAAAGCTCAATCTGGAAAACTGAGCGGAGTGAAAACTAGGGAATATAGCAAAGAGAGCTCAGCAATTTAACTTACCTGGTGAAAAAAGAAAGTGTGAAGGAAAAAAGGGGAAGAAAAGGAGGAAAAAACAGGAGAAGGCAGAGAAAAGAAAAGGAAGGGGTGGAAAAGAAGGCTAAAAAAGGAGAAAAGAAAAAATAGAAAAGCAAAGATAAACAGACATATGTGGAAAAGATTTTTATATATTCAGGATTAGCCACAATATTTATATATATATTAACTATAATATTTATCTATATTCAGGATTAGCTGGTAAAGAACTATAAGAAAAGCAGTCAAATATATCAAAAACAAAATCAGAAAAAATCACAAAAAGAAGGTTAAAAAAAAAAGAAAAAATCTTAAAATGAAATTTTTAAACAAGAGAACAAAGAGGAAAACTCTACAGCCCTGCAAAAGCTAATGTGAAGGTAGAAATATGTAGGAGAGATAAACAGTGTGATTTATAAGAAGAGAAAAGTTCTCAAGGTCATAGTTCTTCTTGGTTGTGGTCTGCCCCCACGGATGGGGTTGGATTAGTGTCCTGCGATGTTTTCCTGATTGGGGAGCTTGTGCTTGTGTTCTGGTTGATGGAGCTGGATCTTGTCTCTCTGAAGGGCAGTGCAGTGTCCAGTAGTAGGTTTTGGGGGTGTCTGTGAGTTCAGTATATCTTTGGGCAACCCTTCTGGCTTTGGCAGTGTTCAGTCAGTTCAGTTTAGTCACTTAGTCGTGTCCAACTCTCTGCGACCCCATGAACCGCAGCACGCCAGGCCTCCCTGTCCATCACCAACTCCCGGAATCCACCCAAACCCATGTCCATCGAGTCGGTGATGCCATCCAACCATCTCATCCTCTGTCATCCCCTTCTCCTCCTGCCCTCGATCTTTTCCAGCATCAGGGTCTTTTCCAATGAGTCAGTGTTAGACACTTCTATTTCCACAGCCACGTCTCAGCATATCTTATCTGCCACCAACCCTCTATTTGTCCCTGGAACCTTTGCCAATGCTTCTGTTCCCTGGTCCCACCCTGCACCACAGGCCAACGCTTGCTAGGTAGGGGCTTGTGAGGATCTTTTCTCAGCTCCCCGACCTTGCCCTCTGCATCTCAGAGACTTGCATGTGCTTCTGTCAGCCCCCTCTGAGCTTGCCCTCTGTGTCACGGGGCTTGTGTGCACTTGTCTCAGCTCACCAGGCCACTGTCTATTATTGCAGGGCTTATGTACTCTTATTTCGGCTCACCAGCCACTCTGCTTCACGGGGCCTGTGTGTACTTGCTTTGGCTCACTGGCCCAGCCTCTATGCTGCAGGGCTTATGTGTTCTTTTGGCTCCCAAGGCCCACCCTCTGCACTGAGGTTTGTATGCAGTGGAGAGGTTTGTATGCCATGCCTTTCTTGGCAACCTGGGCATGTCCTCTGCACCCTGCGGTTTGTGTGCACTGGAGAGGTTTGTATGCTGTGCCACTCTCAGCTACCCCGGCCTGTCCCCTGCACCGCAAGGGTTGTGTGCACTGCAGAGGTTTGTATGCTGCCCCTCTCTAGGCAACCCGGCCCACCTTCTGTGCTGCGGGACTTCCATGGGCTTCTCTCAGTTCCCCAAGTCCGCTGTCTGGTCGGGGCCACAGTCCGAGCACCTTTCATGGGCTGAGAATTGCAGCTTTCTCTGCTTTCTGCCCTCTTAGTCCCTGCTTTGCCCAGTTTTCTGAGATTCCGCCGCTCACCCTTGGGCCTGCCTGTGAGGGAGCTTCCCAGTGCATGGGAACCCTTCCTGTTTCAGGACTCCCTCCCTCTCTTGGGATACATGCTCCTGTCCGGAAGTTCTCTGTCTTTTCCCTTTTTATGTCTCCATCCTCTCTCCTACCTCATTTCAGGGAGCTTAGCTTGCCCCTCCTGGAGGCCTGGGGTCTTCTGCTGTCACCCAGAGGCTGCTTTGTATCTTGATGAGTTTTTCTGATGTATTTGTGGGGAGGCTGGCAATCTCCCCATCTCACTCGTCTGTCATCCTCCACTCTCCTGGTATGATGGCCGTTCTGACCAGTGTGCGGTGGCACGTCACTGTAATTTCATTTGCATTTCTCTAATAATTAGCCACACTGGACATCTTCTCATGTGCCTACTGGCCATATTTGTCGTCTTTCAAGGAATGTCTATTAAGATCTTCTGCCCATTTTTTGATGGGGTTCTGTTGCGTTTGGGTTGTTTGTATATTTCAAAAATTAAGTCCCAGGATTTGCAAATATTTTCTCCCATTTTGTCATCTTTTTGTCTTTTTTTTTAAATGGTTTTGTTTGCTGTACAAAATCTCGTAAGTTTGATTATGTCCTAATTATTTATTCATTTCTATTGCCTTGGGAGACTGACCTAAGAAAACATTGGTATGATTTATGTCAGAGATTATTTTGCCCATGCTCTCTTCTAGGAGTTTTGTGCTATCATGTCTTGTTTAACTCTTTAAGTCCTTCTGAGTTTATTTCTGTGCATGGTGTGAGGATGTGTTCTAACTTCATTGATTTACATGCAGCTGTCCAACTTTCCCAGTACCACCTGTTAAAGAGACTTTTCCCTATTTTATATTCTTGTCTCCTTTGTCAAATGTTAATTGACTGTAGGTGTGTGAGTTTATTTACGGCTCCCTATTCTTGTCCATTGATCTGTATGTCTGTTCTATACCAGTACCACACATTTTGATTACTGTAGCATTGCGGTACTGTCCAAAGTCTGGGAGAGTTATCCTGTTGTTTTTTTTTTTTTTTTTTACCTCAGAATTGCTTTGCCAATTCTGGGTTTTATGATTCCATATATAATTTTGGATTATTTGTTCTAGTTCTGTGAAAAAAATGTCATAGGCATTTTAATAGGGATCACATTAAATCTGTATATGGCTTTAGGCTGTATTGCCATTTTAATAATATTAATTCTTCCAACCCAAGAGCATAGAATATATTTCCATTTCTTTGAATCCTCTTTAATTTCCTTTATTAATGTCTGTAGTTCTCAGTGTGCAAGTCTTTCACCTCCTTGGTCAGGTTTATTCCTAGGTATTTTATATTTCAGTTCGGTTCAGTTCAGTCGCTCAGTCGTGGCCGACTCTTTGCAACCCCATGAATTGCAGCACACCAGGCCTCCCTGTCCATCACCAACTCCTGGAGTTCACTCAGACTCACGTCCATCGAGTTGGTGATGCCATCAGCCATCTCATCCTCAGTCGTCCCCTTCTCCTCCTGCCCTCAATCCCTCCCAGCATCAGAGTCTTTTCCAATGAGTCAACTCTTCGCATGAGGTGGCCAAGGTACTGGAGTTTCAGCTTTAGCATCATTCCTTCCAAAGAAATCCCAGGGTTGATCTCCTTCAGAATGGACTGGTTGGATCTCCTTGCAGTGCAAGGGACTCTCAAGAGTCTTCTCCAACACCACAGTTCAAAAGCATCAATTCTTTGGCGCTCAGCCTTCTTCACAGTCCAGCTCTCACAGGTGTGCTATTTTTAAATGTATCTTTTTACATTCCCTTTCTGATATTTCACTGCCAGTGTACAGATATGCAACTGGTTTTGAATATTAATCTTATATGGCTACTCTGCTGAGTTCATTTATCAGATCTGGTAGGGTCTGTGTTGAGCCCTTAGGGTTTTATAGATAGCGCCACGTCATCCGCATGTGACGGTAATTTTACCTCTCCCCTCCCAATCTGGATGCCTTTCATTCCTTTTTCTTGCTGGTTGCTTGGCCAGGACCTCCAACACTATGCTGAACAGAAGTAGTGAGACTGGGCATCCTCGTCTTGCTTCAGTTTTTCAACAAGGCTGTTAGCATTTTACCACTGAGTACTGTATTGATTGTGGGTTTTATAAGTGGCTTTTATTATGTTGAGATTTTGAGCTTCCTTGGTGGCTCAGATGGTAAACAGTCAGCCTGTAATGCGGGAGACCCGGGTTCGATCCCTGGGTTGGGAAGATCTCCTGGAGAAGGAAATGGCACCCCACTCCAGTATTCGTGCCTGGAGAATCCCATGGACGGAGGAGCATGGTAGGCTACAGTCCATGGGGTCGCAAAGAGTCAGACACGACTGAGCGACTTCACTTCACTTACTTTTTATTATATTGAGATACGGCCCATCTATTCCCACTTTTCTAAGAGTTTTTTTTTTATCATGAATGAATGTTGAATTTCTGACAGACACATTTTTTGCATCTATTGAGATGATCCTTTAGTTTTCTATACTTTTCTTTTGTTAATGTGATGTATTACGTTGATTGATTTGCAAATGTTGAACTCTCTTTGTGAACTTGGGATGAATCCCACTTGGTGAGGGTGTATAACCTTTTTTATGTGTTGTTGGATTTGGTATAATAATATTTTGTTGAGAATTTTTGCCTCTATATTCAAAGATTTTGTTGTCATTCAGTCATGTCCAACTCTTCAGGACCCCATGAACTGTAGCCCACCAGGCTCCTCTGTCCACAGGATTTCCTAGGCAAGAATACTAGAGTGGGGTGCCATTTTCTTCTCCAGAGCATCTTCCTGACCCAGAGATTGAACCCATGTTTCCTGTATTGGCAGGTAGATTCTTTACTTCTGAGCCACCAGAGAAGCTCCATATTCAAAATATTGGACTGTAAATTTCTTTTTTGGTGATGTCTTTCCCTGGTTTGGGTATCAGGGTGATGGTGGCTTCATAGAATGTCTTTGGGAGTGTTTCCTCCTCTTCAATCTTTTGAGAGTTTGAGAAGAATCAGCACAAAAGTTCACCTTTGCATGTTTAGTAGAATTCACCTATGAAGACATCTGACCCTAAACTTTTGCTTGTAGGTAGTTTCTCTTTTAAATTACAGATTCTATCTCACTTCTAGTGATTGGTCTGTTCAAATCATCAATTTCTTCTTGATCCAACTTGTGGTATGTATGTTCCTAGAAAGTCATCCATTTCCTGTAGGTTGTCAATTTTGACAGAGGATCCTGGCAGGCTACAGTCCATGGGGTCGCAAAGAGTCAGACACGACTAAGCACGCAGTGCCTGCATGCATGCGTAATTGTTCATAGTATTCTCTTGAGGGTTTTTTTTGCATTTCTGCAGTATCAGATTTCTCCTTTTTCATTTCTTATTTAGTGTATTTGGGTTCTCTCTTCTTCTTCACGGGCCTGGCTAAAGGGCTGTCGATTTTGTTTATCCTTTCAAAGAACCAACTACTGGTTTTATTGATTTTTTTTCTACTTTTCTTTTTTTAAGTCTCGATTTTATTTATTTCCTCTCTGATCTTTATTATTTCCTTCCTTCTGCTGACTTTACATTTTGACTGTTTTAATTCCTGTAGGTGGCAGTTTTAATCGCTTACTTGAGTTTTTCTTAGTTTTTGATGAAGGCCTGTATCACTGTGAACTTCCCCGTACAAGCTGCTTCTGCTGCCTCTCACAGATTCTGCGTGGCTGTGTTTTCACTGTGATTTGTCTCAAGCTTCTTTTTAAATATTCTTTTTTATTTCTTCATTGACCCACTGGTTTTTCAGCAGCATGTTGTTTGGTTTCCATGTAGTCATTTTTTTTTTCCACTTCTTTTCCTGTGGTTCATTTCTAGTTTCATGCCATTATGATCAGAGAAGACCCTTGAAATAATTTCTATAGTCTTCAATTTATTAAGTTTTGTGTCCTGATGCGTGATAAATCCTAGAAAATGTTCCGTGTGCACTTGAAAAGAATGTGTATTCTGGTTTGTCTTTATTTTGATGTAATGTCCTGAAAACACTAATTAAATCTAAATATTCTACTGTTTCATTTAGGCTCTCTGTTGCCTTACTGATTTTGTCTAGATCTGTCCACTGATGTGAGTGGGGTGTTAAAGTCTCCTACTGTTATTGTGTTCGCATCAATTTCTCCCTTTATGTATTTTATGTATTTCGGTGCTCCTATATTAAGGGCATATTAAGTTGATGAGTGTAATATGCTCTTCTTCTTATGATCCTTTTATCATTATACAGTTTCCTCCTTTACCTTTCTTTATAGTCTTTAAAGTCTACTGCAACTCCTGCTTTCTTGTCATTTCTATTTGCATTAAGTACTTTTTTCCATCCCTTCACTTTCAATCTATGTGAGTCCTTTGCCCTAAGGTGGGTCTCTTGTGGGCAGCATATCAAACACTCCTGTTCTTTTATCCAGTCTGCCACTCTATGTCTTTTGATTATTTAGTCATTGACAATTAAGGTAATTATTGTTGTTGTTTAGTCACTAAGTTGTGTCCAACTCTTTGCGACCCCACTGACTGTAACATGCCAGGCTCCTCTGTCTTCCACTGTCTCCCAGAGTTTGCTCAAACTCTGTCCATTGAGTCGATGATGCTATCTAACCATCTCATCCTCTGTCACCCACTTCTTCTTTCACCTTGAACCTTTCTCAGCATCAGAGTCTTTTCCAGTGAGCTGGCTCTTTCCATCAAGTGGCCAAAGTATTGGAGCTTCAGCAACAGTCCTTCCAGTGAAGGGTTGATTTCCTTCAGAATGGACTGGCTGGATCTCCTTGCAGTCCAAGGGACTCTCAAAAGAGTCTTCTCCAGCACCACAATTTGAAAGCATCAATTCTTTGGCACTCAACCTTCTTTACGGCCCAACTCTCACATCTGTACATGACTACTGGAAAAACCAGAGCTTTGACTACATGGACCTTTATCAGCAAAGTGATTATTTATTGCCATATCAAATCTTGCTTTCCAGTTGATTCTTTTTCTTTGTTCTTTTTCTTTTTGTAGTTTGATGACTTCTTTTGTGTTTGTGCTCTCCTCTTTTTGGTTTTTCTGAATCTACTGTATGTTTTTGATTTATGGCTGCCCTGTTTTTCAAATATGTTGACTCCTTCCTTTATCTGCTTGCTTTACACTCATAGTCATATGAGTCACACATTCTGAAAAAGAAAGAAAGAAAAAGAATCTAGATTTTCTTATCCTCCTTCCCCACATTTTATGATTCTGATGCCCTTTTCTATGCCTTTTGCTGTTCCTTGTGTTTAATCATTGCTTTCACAAATAGGAATTTTTTTAAAAAATCTGTATACTGGCTACTTTCCAACTGTGATTTCCTCCTTCCTATATCTTCTTGCTTCTTTTCTATTTAGAGAAGATGTTTCAATATTTCTTTTAGGTATTATATTTATATTATAATACCTAATTATAATTATATTATAGTATTGCTATATTTTTTAAATGTTTGCTAGTCTGAGAAATCCTTTTTTTCGCCCACTCTAAATGATAATCATGTTTGATAGAGTATTCTAGGTTGGAAATTTTTCTCTTTCAAGACTGAATGTATTTTGTCACTTCCAGCTGGCCTACAGTGTTTCTGAGGGAAATCTGCTCATGGCCTTAATGGATTTGTTTGTAATTAACTCTTTGTTTTTCTCTTGCTACCTTTAGAATCCTTTAACTTTTGGCATCTTTATTATAATATATCTTGGAGTAGGTCTGCTCGGGCTTATCTTGTTTGGGGCCCTATGTACTTCCTTTATCTGGATATCTGTTTCCTTTCTGCGTTTTGGAAGTTTCCAGCCATAATTTCTTCAAATATATTTTCAAGCCCCTTTCATCTTCCTTCTCCTTCTGTGGGTTGGCCTGCCTCATATCACCTCATTCGTCTCTCACATTGCTTCCGTTTTCTCATTTGGCTTCCCATTGTTTCGACTGGGTAAATACCATTATTTGGTCTTCTAGATCATTAATTCTTTCTTCTGTATTATTCATTTTTCTATTCTCTGTCTTGAGTGCAGCTTTTATCTTGGCAGATGAATGCTCCAATTTTCCTTGACTCCTCCTTATAGTTTCCACTTCTTTTTACAACAATCTGCATTTCTGCCGACAGGTTTTTTTTTTAAGTAATTCAATATTTTCATTGCCTCCTTTTTGAACTCAGTGTCTGTTAGACTGAAGAGTCTGTTTCATTGTTTGTTCCTTCAGGGGAATTCTCTTGGTCTTTTAACTGACAGTGGTTTCTTTGCTTCTGCTGTTTGCTTATATTTTTCTAACTCAATAAGTTTCAAAAAAACAAATATCTACTGTAGTCTTGGAAGGCTATTTATATGCAGGAACATCCTGCATGTCTTTCTTGATGTGAGGCCTTTTTTTGGTTTGGATATTTGCTGTCTCTGTCCTCAGCATGTGCCAGCCATTATCCTCTTGATAAGGGTTATGCAAGTGCATGGCCTGCTCCCACACTCCCAGCAAGGCAAGGGCAGTGGTTTGCTCCCAGTATGGGTCCCTCAGTGTAAGCAGCTGGTTGCACATACTCTGGGGAGGAAGGGGCAGTGGTTGGTGCTGCACTGTGGGACTTTCAGCAGCAGAGATGAGTCACCAAGGGTACATCCTTGGGAAGGTGGGGGCAGGGACCTGCACCTGTTTACAGGACGCTTGGTGGTGGTATCGGTTTGCAGCTGCCTCTGGAGTCTAAGATGGCAGCAGTGGCTTGCATCTGCCCCTGTAGCTTGTGAAGGTGGTGCCCTGCTGCCTAAGAGTGCACAGAGAAAGATGCTCCTTTGGAGGGCCTGCCCCTCTTCTTGCATTACTCCCAACAATGGTGTCTTGCATCTCTGGCAGGTCCAGGCTTCTTCCTGGACTCCCTTGGTTTGGGCAAACCACACCCTAGACCTTCTGACTGTCTTCATACAGTCAACCTTAATGCTCTCCTCTGGGTCTGACTCCCAAAGCCCAAGGATCGGCATCCAGCCCCAACCACTCCAATGGATGAGCTTGTAAAGCTGGGGAGTGCCAGTCAACAACTGTCTGTATAGTTCTCTCTTTGGTTTACCCTCTGCAAACCTGTTACTGTGCTTTCTTCAGAGGCTTCAAAGATCCCCCGTGTCCTGGCCAATCTGCCCACCGTAAGGGGATTTCTCTGTGTGTAGAAACTTTTCCTCCTTCACAACTTTTCCTCCCTCCCAGTGGGACACGTCCTGTCCTGATTTTTCTTTTCTTTTTTTTTCTTTTGTCCTACCCAGTTACGTGGAGATACTCTTGCTCTTTTGTAGGTCTGAGGTCTTCTGCCTGCATTCAGTAGATGTTCTGTGAGAGTCTTTCCAAATGTAGATGCATTTTTGATGTATGTATGGTGAGAAGGTGATCTCCACATCCTATTCCTTTGCCATCTTGATCTGCTACCTCAAAAGTTTTAAGTTACATATGTGGCTTGCATTCATGGTACATATTATATTGCTATTGCACAACACTGATCAGTGATGTGCCTAACAGTGGTTTCCTTTTTATTTATTCTGCTATCTCAGTTCAGTTCAGTTCAGTTCAGTCGCTCAGTCGTGTCCGACTTTTTGCGACCCCATGAATCACAGCATGCCAGGCCTCCCTGTCCATCACCAACTCCCGGAGTTCACTCAGACTCACATCCATTGAGTCAGTGATGTCATCCAGCCATCTCATCCTCTGTCATCCCCTTCTCTGCTATCTCACATGCTAGTAAAGTAATGCTCAAAATTCTCCAAGCCAGGCTTCAGCAATATGTGAACCATGAACTTCCAGATGTTCAAGTTGCTTTTAGAAAAGGCAGAGGAACCAGAGATCAAATTGCCAACATCTGCTGGATCATCAAAAAAGCAAGAGTTCCAGAAAAACATCTATTTCTGCTTTATTGACTATGCCAAAGCCTTTGACTGTGTGGATCACAATAAACTGTGGAAAATTCTGAGAGAGATGGGAATACCAGACCACCTGACCTGCCTCTTGAGAAATCTGTATGCAGGCCAGGAAGCAACAGTTAGAACTGGACATGGAACAACAGACTGGTTCCAAACAGGAAGAGGAGTACATCAAGGCTGTATATTGTCACCCTGCTTATTTAACTTCTATGCAGAGTACATCATGAGAAACGCTGGGCTGGAGGAAGCACAAGCTGCAATCAAGATTGCCGGAGAAATATCAATAACCTCAGATATTCAGGCGATACCACCTTTATGGCAGAAAGCGAAGAACTAAAGGGCCTCTTGATGAAAGTGAAAGAGGAGAGTGGAAAAGTTGGCTTAAAGCTCGACATACAGAAAACTAAGATCATGGCATCCGGTCCCATTACTTCATGGCAAATAGATGGGGAAACAGTGGAAACAGTGGCTGACTTTATTTTTCTGGGCTCCAAAATCACTGCAGGTGGTGACTGCAGCCATGAAATTAAAAGACACTTACTCCTTGGAAGGAAAGTTATGATCAACCTAGACAGCATATTCAAAAGCAGAGAAATTATTTTGCCAACAAAGGTCTATCTAGTCAAGGCTATGGTTTTTCCAGTGGTCATGTATGGATGTGAGAGTTGGACTATAAAGAAATCTGAACACAGAAGAATCAATGCTTTTGAACTGTGGTGTTGGAGAAGACTCTTGAGAGTCCCTTGGATTGCAAGGAGATCCAACCAGTCCATCCTAAAGGAGATCAGTCCTGGGTGTTCACTGGAAGGACTGATGCTGAAGCTGAAACTCCAATATTTTGGCCACCTGATGCGAAGAGCTGACTCACTGGAAAAGACCCTGAAGCTGGAAAAGATTGGAGGCAGGAGAAGGGGATGGCATAGGATGAGATAGTTGGATGGTATCACCAACCTGATGGGCATGAATTTGAGTAAGCTCCGGCACTTGGTGATGGACAGGGAAACCTGGCATGCTGCGGTTCATGGGGTCGCAAAGAGTCAGACATGACTGAGCAACTGAACTGAACTGAACTATCCAGTTCAAGTGAAACTATAGTCTTCCCTTATAGCTCAATTGGTAAAGAATCTGCCTGCAATGCAGGAGACCTGGGTCCAATTCCTGGGTGGGGAATATCCCCTGGAAAAGGAAATGGCAACCCACTCCAGTATTCTTGCCTGGAGAATCCCATGGACAGAGGAGCCTGGCAGGTTACAGTCCATGGGGTTGCAAGAGTCAGACACGACTTAGCAACTAAACCACCACCACCCAGTTTATATGTTTAAGTCCTAACCTCTAGAACTCTCAGACTCTGGAGATAAGGTCTTTGAAGATGTAATTAAATTAAAATATGATCTGTAGATTGGGCCCTAATCCAACATGCTGGGTGTCCTTAAGAAGAGATTAGCACCCAGACATGTACATGCACAGAGGGAAGACCACGTAAGAACACAGTGAGACTTGCGCCTTGCCTTCTGCAAGCCAAGGAGACAGGCCTCAGAAGAAACCAAACCTACCAACATCTTGATCTTAGACTTCTAGCCTCTAGGAGTATGAGAAAATACATTTCTGTTGTTTTCAGTCTGTGGCATTTTGTTATGGCAGCCTGAGCAGGCATCTTGCTGCTATACGTAGAATACTCACGGCAACCCCGTGTTCTGTCCATCCCATCTCCCTGGGCCTTAGAACACTCCCACCCAAATGACATTCTTTTTCCTTTTAAATGTCATTAACTTTTTTTAAAGAGCACAAATTAAACATAAAAACATCAGAAAAAAACTGAAAATAAAATGAACAAATACATATCACACTAAATCCTATTATAGACAGGTTTTATTCATGTTTTAAGAATATATTACAAAATTCATATCCAACTGAACAGTCATGTGCTCTTTTGGCCACTTCATTAAACAAAAGGAGAACAGACACATGCTAAAGAATATGAAGAGCACAAAAGAACACAGGGTGATGTGTTCAGTAGCTCCATCAGTAGCTTTATGATGGTATAAAGTTTCTCGTCTTTCTTTCCAGAAATGCTTTGTGCAAATACACATATGCATTCTTGTTTTTAATGGAAAAATCCTGAATCATGCTTAACTTGTATTGTACAGACTTGCCACCTCTACATATACAAATCTTATTCTTTTTAACAACTTCATGATATATGCCATTGAACAGATACCGAAACTTATTTATCATTTCCTTTATTGATGAGTATTTAGATGGCTTCTGTTTCTTGCTTCACATACAATGCGCAATGACCCTTCTCGCACAGATTTTTCTGGGCATGTGTACATCTGTATTTTATAACACAAAGTGGTAGAGGGGCTTCCCTAGTGGCTCAGTGGTAAAGAACTCCCCACCAGTGCAGGAGACCTGGGTTCAATCCCTGATCCAGGAAGATCCCACACACCACAGAGCAACTAAGCTTGTATGCCACGACTATTGAGCCTGTCCTCCAGAACCTGGAAGCTGCGATTACGGAAGCCCACGTGCCCTAGAGCCAGTGCTCTGCAAGAAACTGCTGCAATGAAAAACCCATGTACCACGACCAGAAGCCCCTGCCCTCTGCAACTAGAGAAAAGCTGCGCGGCAATGAAGACCCAGCAGAGCCAAAAATACACAGATAAAAATATTATTTAGAAAAAGATAAACTGGTAGAGATTGAACTACTGGCTCAAAGTACACATACACTTTTAATTCTGACAGCTGTGGCAGACTACTATGCCAAGATGACCACACCAGTACACCTCCCATATAACATGCTCTATAATATGACGCTGACACTTCTCCCACCAAGAAGTGAGGTCTACATTTCCTTTCTTTGAATCTGCACAGGGGGTTCTAGGGGCCACGACAACTAGAATTCAGTGGAGGTAATGTTTCGTGACTTCTGAGGCAAGAAGGTGCTTCCCACCTGGCTCACGTGATCTCACCCTTGGAATCTGGCCACCATACTATAAGCATAAGACACACCGAGACTACAGGTGGCTGTTTGATCCAACAACCCTAGCTAAGGTCTCAGCCACAAGCTGGCATCAACTATGGTACATGTGAGTGAAAGACACTTTATATGATTCTACCCTCTAACCTTTGGGCCTTTCAGCTAAGACCCCAGGCTTTGTATAGGAGAGATGAATTGTTTCTACTATCAGCCTGCATTTTCAATCCAGAGCAACTGTGAATAATAAAAAATGATTACTGTTACATGCCTTTAAAATTCTTACTGACATATCATATATCACCTTCCCTGTTCAAAATACAACATTTAAATTTCATCATTCAAAATTACTCAATAAATGGAATACCTTCTTTTTTTATTGTTATTTTCTTTTTTTTAATTTTTATTTTTACTTTATTTTACTTTACAATACTGTATTGGTTTTCCCATATATTGACATGAATCCACCACGGGTGTACATGCGTCCCCAAACATGAACCTTTCATGGATCACAGCCTTGTTATGGTGAAGGGGCTTACATAACTCAGTGAAGCTATGAGCTATGCCCTGCAGGGCTACCCAAGACGGATGGGTCATAGTGAAGAGTTCTGACACAATGTGGTCCACTGAAGGAGAAAATGGCAAACCACTACAATCTTCTTGCTGTGAGAACCCCATGAACAGTGTGAAAAGGGAAAAAGAGATGATACTGGGAGATGAGTCTCCCAGGTTGGAAGGTGTCCAATATGCCACTGGGGAAGAGCAGAGGGCAATTACTATTAGCTCCAGAGAGAATGAAGCAATTGGGTCAAAGTGAAAATGATGTACAGTTTGAATGTGTTTGGTGGTGAAAGTAAAGTCTGATGCTATAATAAACAATACCACTTAGGAACCTGGAATGTTAGGTCCCTGAATCAGGGTAAATTGGATGTGGTCAAGTAGGAGATGGCAAGAGTGAACACTGACAATTTAGAAATCAGTGAACTAAAATGGATGAGAATGGGCAAATTTAATTCAAATGACTATTATATCTACTACTGTGGGCAAGAAACCCTTAGAAGAAATGGAGTAGCCCTTATAGTCAACAAAAAATCCAAAATGCAGTACTTGGGTTCAGTTCAGTCCAGTCACTCAGCTGTGTCTGACTCTTTGCAACCCCATGAACCACAGCACACCAGGCCTCCCTGTCTATCACCAACTCCTGGAGTCCACACAAACCCATGTCCATTGGGTCAGTGATGCCATCCAACCATCTCATGCTCTGTTGTCCCCTTCTCCTCCTGCCCTCAATTTTTCCCAGTATCAGGGTCTTTTCCAATGAGTCAGCTCTTCACATCAGGTGGCCGAAGTGTTGGAGTTTCAGCTTCAACATCAGTCCTTCCAATGAACACCCAGGACTGATCTCCTTTAGGATGGACTGGTTGGATTTCCTTGCAGTCCAAGGGACTCTCAAGAGTCTTCTCCAACACCACAGTTCAAAAGCATCAATTCTTCAGTGCTCAGCTTTCTTTATAGTCCAACTCTCACATCCATACATGATTACTGAAAAAACATAGCCTTGACTAGATGGACCTTTGCTGACAACGTAATGTCTCTGCTTTTTAATATGCTGTCTAGATTGTTCATAACTTTCCTTCCAAGGAGTAAGTGTCTTTTAACTTCATGGTTGCAATCACCATCTGCAGTGATGGTGATTGTACTTGGGTACAATCTCAAAAGTGACAGAATGATCTCAATTTGTTTCCAAGCAAACCATTCAACATCACAGTAATCAAAATTGATGCCCCATCCACTAATGCTGAAGAAGCTCAAGTTGATCAGTTCTATGAAGACCTACAAGACCTTCTAGAACAAATCCCAAAAAAAAAAAATGTCTTTTCATCATAGGGGACTGGAATGCAAAAGTAGAAAGTCAAGAGATATCTGGAGTAGCAGGCAAGTTTGGCCTTGGAATACAAAATGAAGCAGACAAAGGCTAACAGAGTTTTTTCAAGAGAATACACTGGCCATAGCAAACACCTTTTCAAAGCATAAGAGATGACTCTACACATGGACATCACCAAAAGGTCAATACCAAAATCAGACTGATTATATTCTTTGCAGCAGAAGATGGAGAAGCTCTATACAGTCAACAAAAACAAGACCTAGAGCTGACTGTGGCTCAGGTGATGAGCACTCTATTTCAAAATTCAGCCTTACATTGAAGAAAGTAGGAAAACGGAAAGTGAAAGTGTTGGTCTCTCAGTTGTGTCCAACTCTTTGGGACCCCATAGACTGTAGCCACCTGGGACTCTGTCCATGGAATTCTCCAGGCAAGAATACTGGGGGGGCGGAGGGGGGTGCAATTCCCCTCTCCAGGGAATATTCCCAATCCGGGGATCAACCCCAGGTCTCCCGCACTATAGGCAGATTCTTTACCATGTGAGCCACCAGAGAACCAAAAGTAGGGAAAACTACTAGGCCAAGACCTTTTAGAACTAACACTCAGAAAAAGATGTCCTTTTCATTAGAGGGGACTGGAATGCAAAAGTAGGAAGTCAAGAAACACCTGGAGTAACAGGAAAATTTGGCCTTGGAATACGGAATGAAGCAGGGTAAAGACTAATAAGAGTTTTGCCAAGATAATGCACTGGTCATAGCAAACACCCTCTTCCAACAACACAAGAGAAGACTCTACACATGGACATCACCAGATGGTCAACACCGAAATCAGACTGATTATATTCTCTCAGCAAAAGATGGAGAAGCTCTATACAGTCAACAAAAACAAGACCAGGAGCTGACTGTGGCTCAGATCATGAACTCCTTATTACCAAATTCAGACTCAAATTGAAGAAAACAGGGAAAACCACTGGACCATTCAGGTATGACCTAAATCAAATCCCTTATGATTATACAGTGGAAGTGAGAAATAGATTTAAGGGCCTAGATCTGATAGATAGAGTACCTGATGAACTATGGAATGAGGTTCGTGACACTGTACAGAAGACAGGGATCAAGACCATCCCCATGGAAAAGAAATGCAAAAAAGCAAAATGGCTGTCTGGAGAAGCCTTACAAATAGCTGTGAAAAGAAGAGAAGGGAAAAGCCAAGGAGAAAAGGAAAGATAGAAGCATCTGAATGCAGAGTTCCAGAGAATAGCAAGAAGAGATGAGAAAGCCTTCTTCAGCAATCAAGGCAAAGAAATAGAGGACAAGAACAGAATGGGAAAGACTAGAGATCTCTTCAAGAAAATTAGAGACACCAAGGGAACATTTCATGCAAAGATGGGCTCGATAAAGGACAGAAATGGTATGGACCTAACAGAAGCAGAAAATATTAAGAAGAGGTGGCAAGAATACACAGAACTGTCCAAAAAGGATCTCCATGACCTGGATAATCACAATAGTGTGATCACTCATCTAGAACCAGACATCTTGGAATGTGAAGTCAAGTGGGCCTTAAAAAGCATCACTACGAACAAAGCTAGTGGAGGTGATGGAATTCCAGTTGAGCTATTTCAAATCCTGAAAGATGATGCTGTGAAAGTGCTGCACTCAATATGCCAGCAAATTTGGAAAACTCAGCAGTGGCCACAGGACTGGAAAAGGTCAGTTTTCATTCCAATCCCAAAGAAAGGCAATGCCAAAGAATGCTCAAACTACGCACAATTGCACTCATCTCACATGCTAGTAAAGTAATGCTCAAAATTCTCCAAGCCAGGCTTCAGCAATATGTGAACCATGAACTTCCTGATGTTCAAGCTGGTTTTAGAAAAGGCAGAGGAACCAGAGATCAAACTGCCAACATCCACTGGATCACAGAAAAAGCAAGAGAGTTCCAGAAAAACATCTATTTCTGCTTTATTGACTATGCCAAAGCCTTTGACTGTGTGGATCACCATAAACTGTGGAAAATTCTGAAAGAGATGGGAATACCAAACCACCTAACCTGCCTCTTGAGAAATCTGTATGCAGGTCAGGAAGCAACAGTTAGAACTGGACATGGAACAACAGACTGGTTCCAGATAGGAAAAGGAGTACGTCAAGGCTGTATATTGTCACCCTGCTTATTTAACTTCTATGCAGAGAACATCATGAGAAACGTTGGACTGGAAGAAACACAAGCTGGAATCCAGATTGCCGGGAGAAATATCAAGAACCTCAGATATGCAGATGACACCACCCTTATGGCAGAAAGTGAAGAGGAACTAAAAAGCCTCTTGATGAAAGTAAAAGAGGAGAGTGAAAAAGTTGGCTTAAAGCTCAACATTCAGAAAACGAAGGTCATGGCATCTGGTTCCATCACTTCATGGAAAATAGATGGGGAAACAGTGGAAACAGTGTCAGATTTTATTTTTTGGGGCTCCAAAATCACTGCAGATGGTGATTGCAGCCATGAAATTAAAAGACGCTTACTCCTTGGAAGAAAAGTTATGACCAACCTAGATAGTATATTCAAAAGCAGAGACCTTTGCCGACTAAGGTCTGTCTAGTCAAGGCTATGGCTTTTCCTGTGGTCATGTATGGATGTGAGAGTCGGACTGTGAAGAAAGCTGAGCGCTGAAGAATTGATGCTTTTGAACTGTTGTGTTGGAGAAGACTCTTGAGAGTCCCTTGGACTGCAAGGAGATCCAACCAGTCCATTCTGAAGGAGATCAGCCCTGGGATTTCTTTGGAAGGAATGATGCTAAAGCTGAAACTCCAGTACTTTGGCCACCTCATGGGAAGAGTTGACTCATTGAAAAAGACTCTGATGCTGGGAGGGATTGGGGGCAGGAGAAGAAGGGGACGACCGAGGATGAGATGGCTGGATGGCATCACGGACTCAATGGACATGAGTCTGAGTGAACTCTGGGAGATGGTGATGGACAGGGAGGCCTGGTGTGCTGCAATTCATGGGGTCGCAAAGAGTCGGACACGACTGAGCGACTGAACTGAACTGAACTGAATTGAATACATTATGTGAAATGCCAGGCTGGATGAAGCACAAGCTGGAATCAAGACTGTAGGGAGAAATATCAATAACCTTAGATATGCAGATGACACCACCCTTATAGCAGAAAGTGAACAGGAACTAAAGAGCCTCTTGATGAAAGTGACAGAGGAGAGTGAAAAAGTTGGCTTAAAACTCAACATTCAAAAAACAAAGATCATGGCATTCAGTCTCATCACTTCATGGCAAATAGATGGGGAAACAATGGAAACAGTGACACACTTTATTTTCTTGGGCTCCAAGATCACTACAGATGGTGACTAAAGCCATGAAATTAAAAGACACTTGCTTCTTGGAAGAAAAGCTATGACAAACCTAGACAGTATATTAAAAAGCAGAAACATTACTTTGCCAACAAACGTCCATCTAGTCAAAGCTATGCTTTTTCCAGTAGTCATGTATGGATGTGAGTTGGACCATAAAGAAAGCTGAGTGCCAAAGAATTGATGCTTTTGAACTGTACTGTTTTGGAAGACTCTTAAAAGTCCCTTGGACTAAAAGGAGATCAAACCAGTCAATCTCAAAGGAAATCAATCCTGAGTATTCATTGGAAATACTGAGGCTGAAGCTGAAGCTCCAATACTTTGGCTACCTAATGTCAAGAGCCGACTCACTAGCAAAGACCCTGATGCTGGGAAAGACTGAAGGCAGAAGGAGACGGGGACGACAGAGGATGAGATGGTTGGATGGCGTCACTGACTATGGACATGAGTTTGAGCAAGCTCCGGGAGATGGTGAAGGACAGGGACACCTGGCGCGCTGCAGTCCATGGGGTCGCAAAGAGTTGGACACGATGGAGCAACTGAACAACAACAAAACTGTGATTGTTAATTGCTTCTCTGTGCCCCAGTTTCCCCATCTGTAAAATGCAGATATTAGCAGTCCTCTATTAGCAAGTTTAAACGAGGCATGTATATTACTAACCACACTTACAAATGAGGAAATAGAGCACAAAGGAAGAAAATAATTTTATTTCGCCACATTCCTAGTCCGCATGTGAACTCATAAAATCAACTTCCAGAGTCCACATTTTCAGACTGTGGGCTACCACTACTTTTTGGAAAAGCAGCCAGTGACAAACAAGGAAAGAAAGTTGGTGTTGGGAGAATAACAGAACTTCCATGTAGAAATATTTCATAAGAGTTTGGGAATGACAGACTGCATCTTTAGGAAAAAGTTCAGGTCTGAGGAGAGAGATTCAATAAAGATCCTGAGAAAAATGAGAGCTAAATAATGAAAAGAGATCTCAAAAGGACCAAGAAACAAGAGCTGGAGGGGGATGTGAAATAGCAAGGAAAAAACCAAAGAGAAGGAGATAGAGGCACCCAATGGATGAGAGGGATATGAGATGGCTTAGCATCACAGTTGCACAAGGCAGAGAGAGTGCCAAGAAAGAGGGAGTCCTTTGTCCTCCCCAATGCCAGACTGAGAGCCCAGGTCAAGTTCAGTTCCTTCTGTGATGCCCACCTGACCTTCAGTATCAGTCCTAACCTTCAGTATCAGTGCAAAATAACTCCACTTCTCCAATCTCTTCCCTGAATTTTCTTGGGCATTCGGTCATTTCCTAAGATCAGTACCAAACTCCCTGAGGACAGAAATAACACCTCTCCTTTCTACATCCCCTCTGTATTCCCAGTGCCACGCACAGTACCCTGTACATTGTCAGTGCTCAACAAATAGCTATTGAGCGTGTCTCTTGGCCCTTCCATGGCTTTGCTCCAGTGACACTCTATCAGCTGTGAAGATAAAGACTGCCTATACTCCACACTCTTCACCAAGCACCTATCCTATCTGGAAGCCTATGTTCAGAGCCGACTCAATCTTTGCTCATGAGGTGAGTTTGGGGGTGAATTAAGAGTGACCTCTGTCTAGGGACAGAGGATGCACGTTCCTCAGCAACCCCTTGACAAGTCCAGGATCATGGGAAAAACCTATCAGACTCTAGATTCACCACAGTTTTCACTGGAAAGCAAAGTAGCTGGACAAAGAATGGAAATACGTCCACCATCTCTGAACACAGTGGGAAATTCATGAAAAAGACAAAATTTACTTACTGTCACCGGAGCAGGCAGCAAATCCAAGGCCATTCTTTTCTTCTTAGTTTTCCTGTCAAGGGAGAGCAGAGTGCTTGACAAGGTAGGTCTGCAAAGAAAAAAGGTGTCATGAAGAACTCTGGTGTCAAGGCATGGCTTGGAAAAAGGAAGTTACAACTACCCCTAATGTCCATTAGGTCTGAACAAAGCCATGCCACATAAATGACTCAAACCACGTTTAAAAGTGTGCCTACTAAGCCAAGTAAGTTCTAAGACAATTTGCCAACCTCCACCCCCACCTTGTATTAACCATACTTCTAATTTCCATATATAGATGCTTTTTAACATCCACTGGGCTCTATTAGCTGTATCTAAGCAAATTGCAACGCATCACAGACTTCTGGGGTCCTGAAGCTAGTTTTAAACTATACATTCAAACGGTCACAGCAAATATGAGTGTCCCAGATTGCCACTTTCAAACGTATCTAGCCAATCCTAAGCCTGTTTGCCTGGCTTCACCATTTCCTTCCTGAAGAAACCACAATAAACATGTTTGCCCACACGTGTCGTCTCTTTTTCTATGGAGCTGTTAGGGGAAGCACACTGATTGAAACCACCCACCCTGGCCAGGCACCATAGCAACTATCTGCATGACTTGTTTTACGACAGGACGTCCTGGTAAGGAACAGGGAACTAATAAGCTTCCACCAACCAGAAGAGCTCGGGAAAGGTCAAAAGGAGACACTACCTGTCTGACCACCTCCCAGAATCCTCTCTAGCATCCATCTTGGCTGAACAAGGCGTGCACCACCAGGAAAGACTCTGAGTCAGAATGATTGGCTAAGGACAACCCGGAAACTAATCCCATCACCATAAAACCCGAGACTGTGAGCCATGCGGCAGAGCTGTTCTCCTGGGTTCCCTTACCCTACTGCTCTCCCCCCGGGTGCCCTTTCCCAATAAAATCTCTTGCTTTGTCAGCACATGTATCTCCTCGGACAATTCATTTCCAAGTGTTAGACAAGAGCCCAGTTTCGGGCCCTGGAAGGGGTCCCCCTTCCTGCAACAGAATGACCAACACGTGCTCCTGAGTGGCTCCTTCCTGGACTGCTGTGTTCTTTCCAGGGAACTGTCACACATAATGCACACCATTTTGGATGCCACTCCTAAACACAAATTCCACAACTGCCACCTCTTTTAGCATCCACAGCTCCCCAAATCCTTTGGTCTTCATACACAAACCGCAACTGGGAAAGCCAGGTAAGAGAAATAGGCAGACCACTGTCAGAGAACAGTGGTGGCCCAGGCTGCCTGCACTAGCCACCTAAGTTTGCAGGAGGCTCTGCAGGTATAGCACCTGGCATGAAGGCTCAGCAAACCGAGTATGCGTGTACTGTCAGCCAGAGGAGGAAAGCTGCTCTACAAGCACCGCAGTTGCTCTGTGAGGCACATCTTCTCCCCATCTTGTATCCTGCATGTATTATTTAATCCGCACAACCACTCTAAAAAGTACTGCTACCTCAAATTACAGCTGTGAGGGAGACAGAACCAGGGAGTCTAGTGACCTTCCCCAAGAAACAAAACTGCTAAGTATACAGTAGAGGCAAAAAGGGCCATGGTGGAGTCCAAGGCCCCAGTTAATGTGGCAAATTAGCTGTCCACCTCTGCCTCATTTTCTTCGTCTGTAAAACAGGATCTACCTGTTATCTGAGGCTGAAATGAATTCATTCAGCCAAGGCGCCAGACTAGTACCTGGTACAGATAAGGTCTCCATAGGCATTGCTATTGTTGTTACTGTCTGTTTCATCAGAAATCTCTGAATAGCCAGCCACAAAAGACTCCCACCAACAGCAGTCCCGGACCACCCCAACTCACCTGACGGGGCGCTCCCTCCCCGCGACTCTCCCTGGAAAGGGGTGGGAGTGGGGGCAGGGCAGCGACTCCCCCTGAAGCATCGCGGCCTGGGCCGTGCAGACCGCCTCCAGACCCCCTCGGCCTCGGTATCTCCCTGGGGCCTGCGCGCAGCCCCGCCCGGCCGGCACACCTCCCAGCCCAGACCCACACACGTGCTGGCTCTGACTGCCACCGGAAGATGCAACCGAGAGGTTCTCAGTCCCTGGCAGGCCGCCCTAGCAGAGCCGGGATCACCCGCGCCACGAGCCCCGAGAAAGCCGCGAGCCTTCCTTGCAGCCCCGCAAACCCCGGAGAACTACGACTCCCGGCATGCCTATGGGCTCGCGCCTACTACACTTCCCAGGGGCGCCGCTGGCGCCGCCACTTCCAGACGGGAATGTTCCCTCTTCTGGGGAGCTGTTGGGCCTAGGTGTCTGCTGGGGTTGCAATGCGAGGGACTGTTCAAGTTAACAAATAAGGCGGGTGATCTCCTCCAAAATGCTTCCTGCCTAAATCAGCTGCCTGACTTGTTTTGTTAGACAGGCAAAATCGTTTGAATAAAAACCCTAAATTTTGACGCTTTTAAGGTCAGTGCTACCTGGCTCCTACCAGCCTGTTTTGATTGATTTTAATTATTTTAATGTGTACACGGAGGCTAATGTATGATCAGGTATGTTTAAGCACAATAAAACTAACACCTATACACTCAACATTCTGCTTCAAAAAAGAACTTGACCAGAATCTCGGAAGACCTGTCCACGATGTTCTCCATTTTTCTCAACTGTGTTAAGCATTTCCTGGCTTAGCCTGATTAGTACATCTCAAGCAGGTGCCCCTAAAACAATGCGCTTACTTTTGCAAGGTGTTTCATCTTTATGTAAATAGAATCTGCTATATGTTTTTCTGTGACTTACACGCTGAATGTGACTTACATGCTAAACTTATTAGGTTCACCTATCTTCGTATATGAAAAGTTTATTCATTTTCACTGTTGTATGATTGCACTATTCATTCATTTAACAAAGTATATTTAACACTTGTCTGGCACCTGGCTTTGTTGTAGATGCTAGAAATAAACCAGTAAATAAAAGTGGCACAACCTCTGCATTCATGCAGCTTAAATTGTCAAGGGGAGAGAAAGAAGAAAAATAATAGCAAAAATAGCTCAGCCATTTAAAAAAAAAAGAATGAAATAATGCCATTTGCAGAAAAATACATAGGCCTAGAGATTATCATACTAAGTGAAATAAATCAGGCAGAGAAAGACAAGTATCATATGGTATCACTTATATGTGGCATCTAAAAAAGTGAGGCAAATCAATTTATTTACAAAACAGAAACAGATTCACAGACACAGAAAACAAATTTATGGTTACCAAGCGGAAAAGGGGTAGAGGAAGGATAAATTAGAATTTAGGGATTTTCAAATACAAACTACATAAAATAAACAACAAGGTCCTACTGTATAGTACAGGGAACTATATTCAGTATCTTGTAATAAATTATAAGGGAAAATAACCTAGAAAAGAATATGTATAGCTGCATAACTGAATCACTTTGCTGTACACCAGAAACTAACAAAACATTGTAAATCAACTCTATGTAAATAAAATAAATAAATAGTATGTATTTAGATACTGACGCAGCTAATAAGAACAAGAAAGGGGACCAGGACCCTTGATAAGAGCGATTTTACAGTTTTACACAAAGTGGTTAAGACATGTTTGACCGACAAAGTCAAACATTTGAAGAAGGACCTGCAGAAGATGAGAACTGAGCCATGCTAAATATCTGGTGGAAAGCTTTCTGAGAGACCAACAGGCAGATGCCCTATGGTAGGAACATACCTGGCCTATTGAGGAGACAATAAGATTACAGTTGCTGCAACAGAAATAAGGAGACAGAAGTAGGAGATCAGAGGCAAGAGGACTAAATTTATAGGCTCTTATTGGTCATTATGCCACTGGATTGACTCTGAAAGAGAATGCTCTGGGCACTGCAGGGATAAACTCTTATGTCCATTTTTTTAGTGATCCTGACTGCTGTGCTGAGAATAAACTAAAAGTTCAAAGGAAGAAGTACAGCGACTGAGACTAGAAGGCTGTTGTAGTAAATCTGTGAGAGAAGACAGGAGTTTGGACTGAGCAGAAGTTATGAGAAGTGTCTGGAAATACTAAAATTCAAAATATGGAAAAGATGAGAATGTTAACATTGGAATATTACGTTTTTTCAACTGGGAAGTATATTTATTCCTTTTGAGTAGTCCTGGTCATTATATTAATTTTTTAAAAATATTCTTTATGCTCATTTGCCTGATTATAAAAATTAAGAATTCGCTTGTCTCTTAGCCACCGCAATGAGAAGTCCATGCACTGCAATGAAGAGTAGCCCCCACTTGCTGCAAGTAGAGATAAGTCCTTGCAGCAACAAAGACCTAGCACAGCCAATGAATAAATCCATTAAAAAAAAAAAATTAGCTTGTCTCTTGATGTCCTTTTGCTGACCTAAAACAAATACACAGCCAGTTTTTTTCTCCAGCAAAATGGGTGTATTCAGGATTAACAAAGAATTGCAATTTGAGGTCTGTAAACATGGCTGTGCAAGTCCTCAGCAAAAACGGAGAAGAGCTCTCTTTTCTAGAGGGAAAAGAAGCTGAGAAGGCTATGGTAAAGAGTCCATGGTGTTTTCATTGGCTGAGTCCTGACAGACTCTCACCGGCTGATCTCTTGCCAGCAAAGAAGGGGAAGTCTTTGCTTTTCCTCTTGGGTTCTTCCAGCACCCCCTTCTGGTCTCCTATCTCTATTTAATTGAGGTTTCTGTTTATTGCTTTCTTACACTTTGTATTTGGGTTGGCCGAAAAATTCATTCAGGTTTCTGAATATTCCAATATTTTAAACCAAACACAATTTTATTTTCTGTCCCATTTAAAATGTTAAAAATATGAGCTAATAGGCTATCTAATTTTAGTACTTCTGTATTCAATTTTCTCTCTCAGCTGTGAATTTTGGTAATTTCCTTAAGTTTTATAATTTATTTGCAATTAAGTTTATACTTAATCAGTTTCTTTACTGATGATGAGATGCTTGTGCTCGGTCGTATCCGACTCTTTTCAACCCCGTGGACTAGCCCAGTAGGCTCCTGTGTCTATGGATTTTTCCAGGCAAGGCTACTGGAGTAGTGGGGTGCCATTTCCTTCTCCAGGAGATCTTCCTGACCCAGGGATTGAACCCAGGTCTCTTGTGTCTCCTACAATAGCAAATGGATTCTTGACCATGTCTATTCCATCACTTCCTAATTTTCACTTTTGGTCTTGACATTTCTGTCTCTTTTTCACATCGTCACAGTCTAGTTTTTATCTGTGCCCTCTCAGTTATTCCGTGAACCTCTTTTACTTAGTTTTCTAGAGACAGCTGAAGCCAATCTCATTTTTCTTCTCTTTTAGGAAACCTTCTTCTGTTTATTTCTCTACATTGACTTATATAAATCTTCCCCCACTCCCCATTTCCTGTATCTTTAAGTACTTTTTTCTGTTTTTCCCTCTGTAGCTAGCACTTGGTTTTTTCCATTGTTTTTGTCTGGGACAATAGAAAGGATAAGGCTCAATTCTAATTTTTTCTCCTTTCTTCACTGGCAACATATTAAACTGTTATTCTTGGTGTACAGCTTTCACGACAATGCGAAAACCTCACATTTAATTCTTTGTCCTTTCCTCCATTTTATGGGAGGGGTTTCAAATTGATCTTCCAAGTTAAAAAAAATAAAGGACTATTCTTCCACTTTCTCTTTCTAATGTAGTTTACTGCTTTAAAAGAAATGACCATCTACTTTATTTGAAAAAATGTCTGCACTACATACAACATCCATGAAATAGTAAGAAACCTGGACCCAGCAGGCCGCTTGGGTCCACTGTAGTGTAACTGAAGGTCAACTACTTTTTCCCTTCTTTCTTGCTTCCTTTTCTCCTATCTTCCCTTCCTTTTTTTTTTAACAGTGGGAAAATAAGAAGAAAAATTGTAGAAAAGAAAAAAATAGGAATTGTTTCCAACTCTTCAAAATTTGAAAGGCTAAAATGAAATATATGTGAAGTGTTTAAAATTAAATTACAGTTTCTCTTCCATCTTATTCTCTTAATTAATCAGCTGAAAGGTTGAAAGTTTGCTGCTGTAAGCTGTGTATTATGCCAGGATTCATGACCTCCGGAGGAGAGGATTTCCATCTGAGGTCAGAGACCAGGCCTAACTACTTGGAGATTTTTGTGTAGCCAAATTTTATTAAAGTGTAATAGAGATAGGGAAAGCTTCTGACATAGACATCAGAAGGGGACAGAGTGTCCCCTTGCTAATTTTTAGCGAGGTGTTTTATGTCTGTTAGAAAGCTATTAAGTAAGAGAGAGAGCCTCCTCCTGGCTGAGGGAGTTTCACCAGGTCCCTCTTCCACAATATGCACTTTTGAGATAGGATGGCACGAGGTGTGTCATCCCCCAGCCATAAAACAATTGACAGGAATTCTGGTTTGTTGAGCCCAAGGTTTGAGAAAAGAAAAAAAGTTAGTCTTAGGTGGAACCATTTTGAAGAAAGACAAATTCCTAAGCAAATACATCGTTTCATTAACATAAGAAAAACACATTGGTTAGCTCAAGGCAGAACCAGGTGTCATCAGTACAGAATTGATAGAAGCCTCTTTTAATTTTGTGTAGAGAAGGAAAAAAAAAATCTGCCACTTGCAGTTTATTTCCTCCTGCTGCTTGGGGACCTCTGGCCTTCCTGCCTGTTACCCTCTCAATCTTAATGACTTCCATCCCTATATGTACATGTGCAATTGAGGCTGATGGACTGGCTAGATTTGGGGAACACAAGAGTGCATATTATTTAAAATGCCGTCCAAATACTCCTGCAAACCTGAGTGTTAAAACACAAACATGCAATAAGTTATTTATATCTTCCTGTCCTATATATATAGACTCTTAGACGTTTAAAGGATATTTGTACAAACACATTTAAGAGTGATTGCAAGGACTTCCTTGGTGATTGAGTGGTTGGCAATCCGCTTGCCAGTGCAGGGACACGGGTTCGACCCTGGTCTGAGAAGATTCTACATGCCACGGGCAGCTAAGCCCAAGACCGTGTGCCACAGCTGCTGAGCCTGCCCTCTAGAACCCTTGAGCTGCAGCTACTGAAGCCTAGGTACCTAGAACCCATGGTCTACAAGAGAAGCTACTGTAATGACAAGCCTGCACACCACCACAAAGAGTAGCCCCTGCTCACCATAGACAAAAAAAGCCCACACACAGCACTGAAGATCCAGCACTGCCAAAAACAGAAATAAAAGTGGCTGCAAAATTTGTTTAGAAAAAATAACCCACTGACCTAATAAGAGAAGTACAGGCTGGATGGTGCTGAAATATAGGGATTCAGGGGGTAATTCTATCCAGGTCTTTCCATCACAACTCTATAAACTTATGGGATGAGTCATGAAAACCTACAAACGATTTTTATTATGTACAGTCTATTTGTTTAAAAGAAATGGAAGCTTTGCTAGCTTGTTTTCCTTTGCCCATATCTTTCTACTGAAGCAGAGATCACAAAACAGATGTTGGTGCAATGACAGTTTCTAGACTTCTTGCCACAGGTATGACAAGGGTTTGTTTTGTTTAAGAAACAACAAGTTTTTTGGATGTGGCATGTAATAAGCACTTAAAGAATATTTTTGGAATAAACAAAAATCGGATAAAAATCAAGTATGGTTGTTTGGATAACAAAAATGTTTCTTTAGATAATTCTTTTTTTTTCTTTTTTTTTCTCGTTTGTTTTTTATGTATGTATTTTTTTTTTTAGTTTTTAATTTTTAAAATTTTAAAATCTTTAATTCTTACATGCGTTCCCAAACATGAACCCCCCTCCCACTTCCCTCCCCATAACATCTCTCTGGGTCATCCCCATGCACCAGCCCCAAGCATGCTGTATCCTGCATCAGTTGGAGGTGAGGTAGCAATGGTGGTGTAATCTACAGCTCCCACCATATCCTTTAAAAAAAACAATAAAGGACATGGAACACAAAAGAGGCAGTGGGGTTCTTAAAATTGATATAAAACCACCACCAGAAAGAGAAAGTACAGCCTTTGTGTGAAAATATACCCAAGTTTACTGGTATTTAAGAGAACCATATATAGGTAAGTGCTTAAAAGTACATGTGGGGTATATAAACAACTTCCATAGCTCAATAACAATAGCAAAACTATGCAATTCAAAAACTGGCAAAGGTTTTAAATACACAATTCTCCAAATAAAATGGATACAATACAAATGGCCAAATAAGCATTTTAAAAGATGCTCAACATCCCTGGTCATTACAGGAATGCAACTCATAATCATAATGAGATGCCACTTCACAACTGTTAGAACGGTTATTATAAAAAAAGAAACAGAAGTGTTAACTGTTGTTGAAGATGTGGATAGTAGAACCCATATTCCAATTAGAACCCTTGTACATTGCTAATGAGAATGAAAAATGCTGCATCCTCTGTGGAAAATAGTTTGACAGTGTCATATAAAGGTTAATATCCACTTCTCAAATGACGGTGCAGTCCCACTCTTAGGTATTCACCCAAGCAGAAATTAAAACAATGTTCACACAAAAACCTGTATGCAATTGTTTGCAGCAGCCTTATTCATAACTTCCAAAAATTGGAAATAACCCAAATGTTCCTCAAGTGGAGAATAATAAACTGTGGTACACTCATATAATGGAGTATCACTCAGCAATTAAAAGGTACAAAATACTGATACACACAGCATGGGGCAATCTCAAATGTACTAGCCTAAGTAAAAGCAGCCAGACATATGATACTTTATAAAGGGGGAAACTATGGGATAGTAACTGAAACCAGGGAGTCAAACAGATAGATGTATGCAGCTGTTCATAACAGCATTATTTACAGTAGCCAGAAGGTAGAAGCAACTCAAAAGTCCATTGATTCATGAATGGATAAACAAAATGTGGTCTTCTTATACAATGGAATTTTATTTAACCTTAAAAAAGGAAGGAAATTCTGAAACATGCTATGACATGGATGAATTTTTAAGACATTACACAAGTGAAATAAGCCAAACACAAAAAGAAATACGTGGTATGATTCCACTTAAATGAACTAAGTAAGAAAGGCAAATTCGTAGAGACAGAAGGTAGAACAGAAGTTACCAGGGGCTGGGGGAAGGGTAAAATGGAGAGTGACTCCTTAATGAGCACAGAATTTCTGTTTGCGATGATGACATGTTCTAGAAATAGATTCTGGTGATAGTTACACCCACATGGTGACTTCACACATTTGCTACTAAACTATACACTGTAAAGTGGTTAAATGACAACTTTTAAGTTACAAATTTTACCAAAAAAAATTTTAAGTACACGCAGGATGCAAGAGGGCATTACTGGGAAGGTAATGCTTCAGGGGGAGATTGTTAACAGAAAGAAACAGGTGTGAAAACCATATTTCAAGGTAGGAAACATAAGATCCTGCAAAACAAAAAATTCACTCTAAGTATTTTAGACCCCACAATTTTTCTCCCCAATCCTCAAGAAATTTAGGCAATAAATCATACTTTGCTACACAGAAAGAACTAAGTATACTTGAATTAGAAATCTTGGACACAACCCAAACTTGTGACAGAAAGGACACAGACACCACCTTGCTGGGAATCACAGAGGCTAATTCTGGGACAATTTCAGCATCAGTTAAATAATGATATTAGCAGATTACAGTCAACTGAAGAAACAAGAAACTGTGCTTCCAGAATCACAGAAATAAACAGAAAATGAAACTCTTCCCTGAAGTGGAAAGCCAATTATTAAGTGTAGAAAAAAATAACACAATAAGAAAATTTCTATTTGAAAACTATTGTTATAGCTTATTTTATATAATAGATTAGATTCTAAAATATTTTTATATTTACAATATATAATTCATAAGTTTATATTACAAATAATTATAAATCTATTATATTATATATATTATATATTATATATACCAAATATGATGTTATATATTAATATAAAATTGTATAAATATATATAAACATAATAGTAATTAATGTATGATACATGTAAATAATACATTATACATATAATATATTAATATATCATTATTAATATATCAATATATAATATATTAATACATGTCAAAGGAGCGGTGGCTGCACGGGCGCAGGAGGGCCAAGAGGAGCTACTCCACATTCAACGTCAGGAGGGGCGGTGGTGAGGAGATAACCCTCATCCAAGGTAAGGGGCAGTGGCTGCGCTTTGCTGGAGCAGCCGTGAAGAGATACCCCAAGTCCAAGGTAAGAGAAACCCAAGCGAGATGGTAAGTGCTGCGAGAGGGCATCAGAGGGCAGACACACTGAAACCATACTCACAGAAAATTAGTCAATCTAATCACACAGACCACAGCTTTCTCTAACTCAATGAAACTAAGCCATGCCCTGTGGGGCCACCCAAGACAGGCGGGTCATGGTGGAGAGGTCTGACAGAATGTGGGCCACTGGAGAAGGGAATGGCAAACCACTTCAGTATTCTTGCCTTGAGAACCCCATGAACAGAATGAAAAGGCAAAATGATAGGATAGTGAAAGAGGAACTCCCCAGGTCGGTAGGTGCCCAATATGCTACTGGAGATCAGTGGAGAAATAACTTCAGAAAGAATGAAGGGATGGAGCCAAAGCAAAAACAATACCCAGTTGTGGATGTGACTGGTGATAGAAGCAAGGTCCGATGCTGTAAAGAGCAATATTGCATAGGAACCTGGAATGTCAGGTCCATGAATCAAGGCAAATTGGAAGTGGTCAAATAGGAGATGGCAAGAGTGAACGTCGACATTCTAGGAATCAGCGAACTAAAATGGACTGGAATGGGTGAATTTAACTCAGATGACCATTATATCTACTACTGCGGGCAGGAATCCCTTAGAAGAAATGGAGTAGCCATCATGGTCAACAAAAGAGTCCGAAATGCAGTACTCGGATGCAATCTCAAAAATGATAGAATGATCTCTGTTGGTTTCCAAGGCAAACCATTCAATATCATGGTAATCCAAGTCTACGCCCCAACCAGTAACACTGAAGAAGCTGAAGTTGAACTGTTCTATGAAGACCTACAAGACCTTTTAGAACTAACACTCCAAAAAGATGTCCTTTTCATTACAGGGGACTGGAATGCAAAAGTAGGAAGTCAAGAAACACCTGGAGTAACAGGAAAATTTGGCCTTGGAATATGGAATGAAGCAGGGAAGATGCTAATAGAGTTTTGCCCAGAGAACACACTGGTCATAGCAAACACCCTCTTAAAACAACACAAGAGAAGACTCTACACATGGACATCACCAGATGGTCAACACTGAAATCAGACTGATTATATTCTTTGCAGCCAAAAATGGAGAAGCTCTATACAGTCAGCAAAAACAAGACTGGGAGCTCATCATGAACGTCTTATTGCCAAATTCAGACTTAAATTTAAGAAAGTAGGGCAAACCACTAGACCATTCAGGTATGATCTAAATATAATCCCTTATGATTATACAGTGGAAGTGAGAAATAGATTTAAGGGACTAGATCTGATAGACAGACTGCCTGATGAACTACGGATGGAAGTTCATAACATTGTACAGGAGACAGGGATCAATACCATTCCCAAGAAAAAGAAATGCAAAAAGACAAAATGGCTGTCTGAGGAGGCCTTACAAATAGCTGTGAAAAGAAGAGAAGCCAAAGGTAAAGGAGAAAAGGAAAGATACACCCATTTGAATGCAGAGTTCCAAAGAATAGAAAGGAGAGATAAGAAAGCCTTCCTCAGTGATCAATGCAAAGAAATAGAGGAAAACAATAGAAAGACTAGAGATCTCTGCAAGTAGAGATACCAAGGGAACATTTCACACAAAGATGGGCACAATAAAGGACAGAAATGGTATGGACCTAACAGAAGCAGAAGATATTACGAAGAGGGGTCAAGAATACACAGAAGAACTATACAAAAAAGATCTTCATGACCCAGATAACCACGATGGTTTGATCACTCACCTAGAGCCAGACATCCTGGAACGTGAAGTCAAGTGGGCCTTAGGAAGCATCACTATGAACCAAGCTCGTGGAGGTGATGGAATTCCAGTTGAGCTATTTCAAATCCTAAAAGATGATCTTGTGAAAGTACTGCACTCAATATGCCAGCAAATTTGCAAAACTCAGCAGTGGCCACAGGACTGGAAAAGGTCAGTTTTCATTCCAATCCCAAAGAAAGGCAATGCCAAAGAATGTTCAAACTACCACACAATTGCACTCATCTCACAAGCTAGCAAAGTAATGCTCAAAACTCTCCAAGACATGGTTTCAACAATACATGAATTGTGAACTTCCAGATGTTCAAGCTGGATTTTGAAAAGACAGAGGAACCAGAGATCAAATTGCCAACATCCATTCAATCACTGAAAAAGCAAGACAGTTCCAGAAAAACATCTAGTCCTGCCTTATTGACTATGCCAAAGCCTTTGACTGGGTGCATCACAACAGACTGTGGAAAAAGCAACAGTTAGAACTGGACATGGAAAAGACTGGTTCAGAATTGGAAAAGGATTATGTCAGAACTGTATATCGTCACTCTGCTTATTTAACATATATGCAGAGTACATCATGTGAAATGCCAGGCTGGATGAAGCACAAGCTGGAATCAAGACTGCTGGGAGAAATATCAATAACCTCAGATATGCAGATAACACCACCAGTAAGCGAAGAAGAACTAAAGAGCCTCTTGATAAAAGTGACAGAGGGTGAAAAAGTTGGCTTAAAGCTCAACATTCAGAAAACTAAGATCATGGTATCCAGTCCCATCACTTCATGGAAAATAGATGGGGAAACAATAGAAACAGTGACAGACGTTAGTTTCTTGAGCTCCAAAACCCCTGCAGATGCTGGCTGCAGCCATGAAATTAAAAGACGCTTGCTCCTTGGAAGAAAAGCTATGACCAAACTAGACAGCATATTAAACAGAAGAGACATTACTTTGCTGACAAAGATCCGTCAAGCCAAAGCTATGGTTTCTCCAGTAGTCATGTATGAATGTGAAAGTTCAATGATATAAGAAAGCTGAGCACCTAAGAATTGATGCTTTTGAACTGTGGTGTTGGAAAAGACTCTTGAGAGTTCCTTAGACTGCAAGGAGATCCAACCAGTCCATCCTAAAGGAGACAAGTCCTGAATATTTATTGGAAGGACTGACACTGAAGCTGAAACTCCAATAACTCTGGCCACATGATGTGAAGAACTGATTCATTGGAAAAGATCCTGATGTTGGGAAAGATTGAAGGCAGGAGAAGAAGGGGATGGCATAGGATGAGATAGTTTCATGGCATCATCGACTCAATGGACATGAGTTTGAGCAAGCTTCAGGAGTTGGTGATGGACAGGAAAGACTGGCACGTGGCAGTGCACGGGGTCACAGAGTTGGACATGACTGAGTGACTGAACTGAAGAATGCTATGATCTTGAGATTGCCCTTTGTACAACATCTGAGGTCATTACATCTTAAACTTTATCTTAAACTTTATCCTTAAACTATTTGTTCCTTAAACTTTATATTAAACTATATGTTCAGCTTATATAGGTTGTTCAGCCATGAAGATCTTTCTTTTATTCTCACTCAGTGCAGAGTTGGATCAAAAATTTGTATTTAACTATTTTTACTGACATACACATTGGTCTTCATATTGATCATCATTGTGACTGGCCTGGGCAGCCTCTTCTTGATGAGGGACTCTTTCAGGCATCAAACAAGCTGAGGAATTCTCTACTCCTCTCCAAGTCATTTCCTTGCCTCACACTCAGAGTTAATAATCATCCTGAATTTTCTGCTTTTGTGGTAGCTAGTTTCCAAGTATGGTCATCCAATGAACCATGCTCCCTGGTATTAATGTCCTTGTATAATTTTCTTGCCTTGAATCTGGGCCAAATCTGAGTTAATGTTGTGACTTCCAAAACTGAGTTGAAGATTTGTGCTTCTACCTAGGTCCCTCAGGATGCTTGCTCTAAGGACACGGCCTCTCAGAAACTAGCTACCTTTCTGTGAGAAGCCCAATCTACATGGAGAAATCCAACCATGCTCCCAGCCTACAGTCATCAAAAACTGACAAGTCTTGGGTATCAAGCCCAGTTGTGCCTCTAGCCGCACCTGCTACTTGAATGCAAACACATTAAGACATTCTAAGTAAGAATTGTCCAGCTGAGCCCAAACATGAAACCAAGACAGAAACAAATAATTTTTTAAACTGTTAAATTAGGGCGAGAGTTGTTACACAGTGATGGATAATGTGGGCCATGAACAATGAAATGGAGTCACTTACGTTCAAGGGATCTAAAAAGGAGCCATGAGGCCATTAAGGCAGATGCAGTATAAACTGTTGACACAGTCAAAAGTTCCTGAAACCATCTAGAACCTGCTTTCCTTACTCATTAAAGATCTCGGATTAGCAAACAATTTGCTGTCCATAAGTGACTGAATGCCACCACATTTCTGTAAAAATACATCTATATAACATCTCTGGAATGCCTTTATCTGTTGCTTTTATAAACCCTAACGTTTTCTTTTCCTTGGGAAATAAATAATCCCCTTGGAGCACATTTGAGTTGCTGTTAGAATCTGCCTCTTGATTGCAATACTTAGGACCTCAAATACTTTTTATTTGCAGTCTTCTATGTTTGGGTGGTTAATTATAACTAAAACACCATCTCATCCAATCACTTGTTTTTATGATCTTCACCACATATCACTTAGCATAAACTTAATTTTGCAAAAAATGTTATCCCTAATGTAGTTTCCCATGACTTTTTAGAACTCAGTAAGTTTTAAAATTCATCTGTGTTTTGTATATAGCTTTGGCTCATTGATTTTCATTGATGTTTACTGGATACATTCTCTTACTAATGGGCATTCAGACTACTTCCAAACATTTGCTATTATGATAAGTATCTTTATACACGATTCTTTGTGCTCATATCAAACATTTATCTACAATGCACAGGTGCCAGTGTATTACACCAAGCAAATGTTCGACTTTGTAAGATGTCAATGATCTGCATTGATTTATACTCCCACTAGTAGGGTATAAATCTCACATATATTCCAAAACTCAGTATTGTCATACATATTTGCTCATCTGTACTTGTAAAATCATATCTATGGTCCTAATTTACATTGGTCTCAATGAAATATCCTTTTATGGTTTTGAAAATTTCTCTTTTCTCATCTATGAAATAATAAGTAGTCACGTATTCAGATCACTTTTTTTCTATTAGGTTTTACTTTTTAATTGATCCATACAAATCATTCAGATTTTCCAGAAAACATATTGGGCATGTTGTAGAAAGACTTCATTCTGTTTTGTGTCTTTTCCTTTTTGGTATATTCTGATAACCACAAGTTCCTTATTTCAATGTGAGCAAACATTATGAACATTTTATAAAGCTTCTTTGTATCCTGTTTAAAAAAAATCCTTATCTGGTGGTCATAAAGTTATTGCTTACATATCCTTCCAAAAGTCAGTTCTGCCTAGCATGTACCTCTTGATATGGTGAGAGTAGGCATCCAGTTTTGGTTCTATGTGGATGAACCATTTCTGCTTCTTAGAACCATTACTGAGTAGTCTATTCTTTCCCCATACTTGTCATGTCATGAATACTTCTAATATTTTACCTTTTTTTTTTTCAGCAGGTTTTTTGGTAAATACCTTTTTAGCCAGTTATAAACTTCCTTCCTACTGCTGCTTGGTTAAAGTTTTTAATCATGAGTAGGTGCTGAGTATTTTGGTTGTTTTTCTGCATCTATTGAGACAAACCTATGGATTTCTGTTACTACTAAGATGGCACATAGCATCTGTAAGCTTCTGAATGTTAAAACAACCCACGCAGCTCCATGAATAACCTGTACTTATCAGTAAAACTAGTACTATGTCTAGGTGCTTTTGGGCTCCATCTGCTTATGCTTTGTTTAGGATTTTTACGTGTTGATGGATGATACTGGACTGCAATCTTTCTTGTATTTTCCTTACCTGATTTTGGTACTGGGTTATATTAGAAATCATCAAGCTTACCGATTATCTCCTCTGAAGGATCCTGCTAAAGACATAAACAATGTTACCTGCAAGTTTGATAGGCCTCACCTTAAAAACAGCTAGGCTTCATATTTTGTGTGATTTTAATTTTTTGATGATTTTAGGTCACTGATACTTAAGGAATGCTATGGTCTGAATGTTTGTGTCCCCTCAAAATATGTGTTGAAACCCAACCTCAAAGGTGATGTTATTAGGAAGTGGAGCCTGGGAGGTATCTCTCATGAGGCTACCTCCCTCATGAATAGATCAGTGCCCTTAAAAAAAGAGGCCCTGAGAGATCCCTCATCACGAGGACATGGTGAGAAGGCACCAGAAATGAATCAGGAAAGGGATTTTAACCACAACACAACCATGTTGATGCCCTGATCTTAAGACTTCCCAGCCATAACTGTGAGAAATAAATTTCCATTGTTTATAAGCTATCCAGTCTCTGGTATTCTGGTATAGTACTCCAAACTAAGAAGCTCTATCTTTCCTAGGAAAGTTATATACTTCCTAAGAACTTCCCTTAGGTAATCAGATAATTAAAAGAATGTTGTATGAAAACAGACATTGCAAGTAGAATACTAAATGACCCTGAAGAGTTTGCTCCTCACAAGTCTGAAACAATGAGACTGATTAGTCCTAAGAGGCAAAGATGAATTCACTAATTTTTGCTTTACTTAATCTCCACTCCTAACCCTTTTGGAGTTTTTTTTAAAGCACCTTGGCAAATAGAAAAAAACTGCTTTTTCAATGAAATGAGTATTCCAGTTCTTAAGTGCTTGCCTACTCCTGATAAAATTGGCAAAATTAGATGTTACCCTCTGTGAAGCTCAACAATATTAGTATGATTTGTTTTTATCTTGTTCAAATTACTGTTCACATTGTAGAAATGGTTTCTGGGATTAATAACTTGTTAAAGGACACAGTCCATTTTTTGGAGGAAAAAGCATCTGAACTTAGAGCCTCAAGTTTTGTCTAGTGGTCCTCAGAGTGTGAAAGGGAGCAAGCATCACCTGATGGAGGTGAAAGTAAAATATAAGCGTGAAAACTACCTTGTTCATTTGACCTAACAGGAGGACTACCAGAGTTCCATGTGTTCCTGGGTCTTCCTGGTGGCTGGTAACCAGAGAACTCAAGGAAGCAGGCACACAGCCTGGCGGCCAAGAGTCATGCTCCCTATGCTTACATTGCAAGATAATTTTTAACAACTCTCATCAGTAAATTAACTTGCAAAAGCAGTAGTTGTCTAAATTATCTTTAATTCTCAATGTAACACAACATTGGTAATCAATTTATGAGAAAAACAAGTGAAATATCATGTATTTTGTCATTTGAAATAAAGTAACTTTAGATCTGATTCAGAATTTGGAACAAGTGGTCAGGGAGAACACTCCCAGAACTTAAACCAGTTTACAGAGTGATTTTATTTTCAAGTGAATGGCGTAGGCAGCACGGGAGAAATAACTCAAAAGTTTTAACCACCACCAAGTACAAAAGTTGCTTTTAAACTCTTAAAAAAAACAAATTTTACTGACAGTGAGGTAGTTCCAGGTCATCTGTTTAAATTTCATTTCTAATACATTTTTCTTAGTACAACTGGCTTTGAAACTCAAATGCAGTTTCAAAAATATACAATCCTAGACTAATCCAAAGTCTGGATTTTATGGCTGCACTTTTCCATTAATCAACAAGCTTCCCAGTAATGCCTGTGAAAGCGGGTAGCTGTTACCACGTAACACTAGAAAAAAAATAAAATACTAACCCTTTGATTTGATACATTTTCTATTTTATAGTCAGTAATAAGTTAAGAATGTATGAAGAAACATTTTATACAAGCTTTCCTAATATTTCTAAGGTTACCTTGCATCATAAGTCTCTGATGATTGGCAAGGTCTAAATCCTGAAGTTTAATGCACAATTAACCACTCCTCATGATTTTCTCCCCAGAATGAATTCTTTGATATTTTGTAAGGAATGAACTTCAGTTGGAAGGTTTTTCCCCATGCATTTAACTTAATAGTTTTTCTCCAGTATGAGTCCTCTGATGATTTGTAAGAGACGAGCTCTGACTGAAAGCTTTCCCACATTCTTTACATTTATAGGGCTTTTCTCCTGTATGAATTCTCATGTGTGTCATAAGGGATGAACTTTGTCTAAAGGCTTTCCCACATACTTTACAATTATATGGTTTCTCTCCAGTATGAATTCTCTGGTGCTGAATGAGTGCTGAGCTTTGGTTGAAAGCTTTTTCACAGTCATTACATTTATAAGGTTTCTCTCCGGTATGAATTTTTCGATGAGTATTAACTGCTGAGTGCGAACTGAAAGCTTTTCCACATTCCTTACAATTATATGGTTTCTCTCCAGTATGGATTCTGTTGTGTATATTAAGCCGTGAAATCCAGGAGAAAGCTTTCCCACATTCATTACATTTGTAGGGTTTTTCTCCAGTGTGAATTCTTTGATGTTGTATAAGAGCTGAGCTTTGGCTAAAGGCTTTCCCACATTCTTTACAGGCATAAGGTTTCTCACCAGTGTGAATTCTCTGATGTATAATAAGGGCTGAGTGGTAACTAAACACCTTTCCACACTCATTACAATTAAAAGGTTTCTCTCCAGTATGAATTCTGTGGTGTCTACTTAGTCGTGATATTGAAGTAAAGGCTTTCCCACACTGACTACATTCATATGGTTTCTCTCCAGTATGAATTCTATGATGCTGAATAAGAGATGAGCACTGGCTAAAGGTTCTCCCACATTCATTACACTTATAGGGCTTTTCTCCAGTATGAATTCGCTGGTGATTATTAAGGGATGAACTACCTTTAAACGTCTTTCCACATTCATTACACTTATAGGGCCTCTCTCCAGTGTGCATTCTCTGATGTCCAATGAGAGATGTAGTGAAACTGAAGGCTTTTCCACATTCACTACATATGTAAGGCTTCTCTCCAGTATGAACTCTCAGGTGCTGAGTTAGAGATGAGCTTTGGCTAAAAGCTTTCCTACATTCCTTACATTTATAGAGCTTCTCTCCAGTATGGATTCTCTGATGTTTACTCAGGGAAGAACTGTGGAGGAAGATTTTCCCGCAGATATTACACTTGTAACACTTACGCACTGTGCTGATTCCCAGCTGTTTAAATAGAATTGAATACTGCTGTGAACAAGGTTTCCTTCCTCTGGAAACAATTCTGGGTTTTCTAATAAGTGATAATTTTAGATCAAGATTTTTCCCAAGGTCAATACCTATAAAGCTCTTGTCCTTCATGCATGTTTTCTTGATGGTAACTAAGACTTCCCTCAAAGCTCTGTTCTCTTTGCTTTGTTGATTCTCTAAGGTTTCCTCGTTTATGTAGATTTTTCCCAACCTAAAGTCAAAAGGACCATCACCTAAGAGTTGATTCATTACGTCCTGATTTTCTTCTTCAGAAACTCTGGTTTCAAACAAGCTCTCCCATCCTAAAATAAATGAAACATGTAAGTCTCTCTTGCACTGAGAATAAAGAAAAATAACATCAAAAAATACAAGGATGGCTAACAAATATATTTATGGAGTCCTTAGAAAAGGTAATGCCAAAAATGTTCAAACTACTGCACAACTGTACTCATTTCACATGCTAGCAAAGAAATGCTCAAAATTCTCCAAGTTAGGCTTCAACAGTACGTGAACCAAGAACTTTCAGATATTCAAGCTGGATTTAGAAAAGGCAGAGGAACCAGAGATCAAATTGCCAACATCCACTGGATCATGGAAAAAGCAAGAGAGTTCCAGAAAAACATCTATTTCTGCTTTATTGACTATGCCAAAGCCTTTGACTGTGTGGATCAAAATAAACTGTGGAAAATTCTGAAAGAGATGGGAATCCCAGACCACCTGACCTGCCTCCTGAGAAATTTGTATGCAGGTCAAGAAGCAACAGTTAGAAATGGACATGAAACAACAGACTGGTTCCAAATCGGGAAAGCAGTACGTCAAGGCTGTATATTGTCACCCTGCTTATTTAACTTACATGCAGAGTACATCAAGCAAAATGTTGGGCTGGATGAAGCACAAGCTGGAATCAAGATTGCTGGGAGAAATATCAATAACCTCAGATATGCAGATAACACTACCATTATGCCAGGAAGTGAAGAGGAACTAAAAAGCCTCTTGATGAAAGTGAAAAGAGGTAAGTAATAAAGCTAGCTTAAAACTCAACATTCAAAAAACCAAGATTATGGCATCCAGTCCTATCACTTCATGGCAAACAGATGGGGAAACAACAGAAACAGTGAGAGACTTTAGTTTCTCGGGCTCCAAAATCACTGCAAATGGTGACTGCAGCCATGAAATAAAAAGATGCTTGTTCCTTGGAACAAAAGCTATGACAAACCTAGACAGCATATTAAAAAGCAGAGACATCTCTTTGCTGACAAATGTCCATCTAGTCAAAGCTATGGTTTTTCCAGTAGTCAGGTACGGATATGAGAGCTGGACCATAAAGAAAGCTGAGCACCAAAAAATTGATGTTTTTGAACTGTGGTGTTGGAGAAGACTCTTGAGAGTCCCTTGGACTGCAAGGAGATCCAACCAGTCCATCCTAAAGGAAATCAGTTCTGAATATTCATTGGAAGGACTGATGCTGAAGCTGAAGCTCCAATACTTTGGTCACCTGATGCGAAGAAATGACTCATTGAAAAAGACCCTGAAGCTGGGAAAGACTGAAGGCAGGAGAAGGGGATGGCATAGGATGAGATGGTTGGATGGCATCACCAACTTGATGGACATGATTTGAGTAAGCTCCAGGAGTTGGTGAGGGACAGGAAAACCTGGCATGCTATAGTCCATGGGGTCGCAAAGAGTCGCACATGACTGAGCAACTGAACTGAACTGAGAAAAGGGTGAGAAACAGAAGAGCAAGAGAAAGAAGCAGAATGGAAGATCTACCTGGGTGGGAAAAAGGCTGAAGAAAACTATGTGTGGGTGGGCTGAGGAACTGAGAGGACAGCTCTTCCAGTAAAGGAACCAGGCCTGATCTAGTAACAAAGCAGAGGTCAGCAGGGTACACAGTATATCTGCGTACAGCAGGTTGTATATTATTCAGCTTCATCGTTCAGGTCAGCCACCAGTGCACTCAAGCCAAAACCAAGAGAAAACTGCAGACGGGCTATAAACAAGTGAGAGAAGCACTGCCTCTAAAAGTCTCTTTGAAACACAGCCTCAGCTAGTGAAGTTTGGGGACTCCCTGGAGTGCTATAAATAATGTAATACATTTCACTGACAGTATCTACTTAGTATCCACTATGTACCACGCAAAGGTCAGGACTCAGGATTATAGAGAACATGCCAGATAAGAGTCACATTTTCACAAGATTTACATTCTAGTAGCCAATATTAACAATGACCAAGTAACCAAATAAAGTACTGGGAGTGATGACAACTGTGAGAAAATAAACAAAAACAAGGTGATGTGTACAACTTGATATTTCAAACTATGGTGAGGAAATAAAATTAAAGATTTAAATAACATAAGAGTTGTCCATGTAAAAACTGGGTAAGAGCAATTACAAAGGCCATAAGGCAGGAAGAAGCTCTGTGTGTTTGCAGAATATAAAGAACTAGTGTGGTCTAAGCAAGAGGGAAACGGGAGAGAGTGCTACAAGAGGAGGAAATGAGATGGGCAGAGGGTCACATCAAGCAAGGTCTTGTAAAACATAGGGCAGTATTTGGAATTTCTTCTAAGGATCACTGGGGGTTTGGAGGAACATGATTGTTTTGTTTAAAAAGGAAAACTATGGAGTTGTGTGACAAATGGACTGTAATTGGGGGAAAAGAGGAAAAGAAAACAAAGACAGGTACAGGGCTGCCCATTAGGAGGCTGCGACAGTCTTCCTGGATGAAGGTTATGGCAATCTGCACTGGCATGGTAACAGAAGCAGGCACACTGGGGCATTTTAAAAGCAGAGATGACAGGTGTGTTCACCTGTGAATAAGGAGTACAGAATAAGTAAGAGGACTCAACAATAATGTCTGGCTTTTGGCTTGGGGTTTCCCTGGTGGCTCAGATGGTAAAGACTCTGCCTGCAATGCAAGAGACTCGGGTTCAATCCCTGGGTCAGAAAGATCCCCTGGAGAAGGAAAGGGCTACCCACTCCACTATTCTTGCCTGGAGGATTCCATTAACAGAAGAGGCTGGTGGGCTACAGTCCAAGGGGTAACAAAGAGTCAAACACAACTGAGCAACTAACACTCTGGCTTGGGGAATCCAATGGAGATGTGGGCCATACTGTGATACAGGGAACACTGGGAGAGTACATTTTTGAAAATGATTTTGTCTACCATTTTTATCACTTAGAATACTATTCAAGAATGGGCTTACTGATTCAAAAGTAATGAATGTATTTTATAATAGAGCTTTAATATTCTTAACTAAAAAGGAAATGTATAATCATTGTAAGAAAAATTAAGAAATTCCAGAAAACTATTAAAACGAAAATGTAGTTCACCCATAAACATATCATGCAAATATAATCAATCACTGCTAAACATGGAATTTAGCTCACCAGAATTTTTCTATATATAAAGAAAACACTTTTACTTAAAAAATTAAAGTGGGTTGAAACTAACCTCCCTGTACCACTTCACTTAAAAAAAATTATTGTGTGGTACATATATACAATACAATATTACTCAGCCATTAAAAAGAATGAAATCATGCCATTTGCAGCAATGTGGACAGATCTGCAGTGTCATACTGAGTGAAGTTAAGTCAGAGAAAGAAACATCATATGACATCCCTTATATGTGGGATCTAAAAAGAAATGGTACAAATGAATTTACATACAAAACATAGAGACTTACAGACTTAGAAAAAGGAACTTACGGTTGCCAGTGGGAAGGGATAGTCAGGGACTTTGGGAAGGTCACATACACACTGCTATATTCAAAATGAACATTCAACAAGGACCTTCAACAAGGAACTCTGTTTAACGCTGTGTGCCAGCCTGGATGGGAGAGGAGTTTTGGGGAGAATGGATACATGTATATGTATGGCTGAGTCCCTTCACTGTTCAGCTGAAACTACCGCAACGTTGTTAATTGGTTATATACCAATACAAAATAAAAACTTTAAAGTTTGGGGATAAAAATCATGAACATCTCTCCATGTGAATGACAGTAGACTGATATCATTTTGATGGCTACAGAATATTCCAGTACATGAATGAGTATGTCATGTTTAATAAATCCCCTTCTAAGTCATTTAACTTTCTTTACTTTGAGTAATGCCTCATGTTAAAGCAAACATTCCTTTACACTATCTTTGCAGCTATGCACAATTATGGAATTATTTTCTTAAGAAAAATTCTTAAACCTGGGATTTATGTGAATAAAGCCAGAAATACTTCAATCAAAATCCCACTGAAGATACTGCTTACTGCTCAGAACAGTAGGAAAACACTGAATGTGTATTTCTTAACCTTTTGTAATAGTCCCTATTAAAGGGAAAAATTATATTGCTTTACTTTGAATGTCTTTGATTTATAATGAAGCTGAGTAGTTTTTCAATAAATCTTTTTAATCATAATTCTTGCCTTGAGAACCCCATGAACAATATGAAAAGGCAAAAAGATAAGACACTGAAAGAGGAACTCCCAAGGTTGGTAGGTGCTCAGTATGCTACTGGAGATCAGCGGAGAAATAACTCCAGAAAGAATGCAGGGATGGAGCCAAAGCATAAACAAATCCAACTGTGGATGTGACTGGTGATAGAAGCAAGGTCTGATGCTGTAAAGAGCAATATTGCACAGGAAACTGGAATGTTAGGTCCATGAATCAAGGCAAATTGGAAGTGGTCAAACAGGAGATGGCAAGAGAAAATGTCAACATTCTAGGAATCAGTGAACTAAGATGGACTGGAATCAGTGGATTTAACTCAGGAGACCATTATATCTATTACTGTGGGTGGGAATCCCTTAGAAAAAAATGGAGTAGCCATCATAGTCAACAAGAGTCCGAAATGCAGTATTTGGATGCAATCTCAAAAATGACAGAATGATCTCTGTTCGTTTCCAAGGCAAACCATTCAATATCATGGTAATCCAAGTCTATAACCCCGACCAGTAACGCTGAAGAAGCTGAACGGTTCTATGAAAACCTACAAGATCTTTCAGAACTAACACCCAAAAAAAGATGTCCTTTTCATTACAGGGAACTGGAATGCAAAAGTAGGAAGTCAAGAAACACCTGGACTAACAGGCAAATTTGGCCTTGGAGTACAGAATGAAGCAGGGCAAAGGCTAATAGAGTTTTGCCAAGAGAACGCACTGGTCATAGCAAACACCCTCTTCCAACAACACAAGAGAAGACTCTACACATGGACATCAGCAGACGGTCAACACCAAAATCAGACTGATAATATTCTTTGCAGCCAAAGATGGAGAAGCTCTATACAGTCAGCAAAAACAAGACCACGAGCTGACTGGCTCAGATCATGAACTCCTTATTGCCAAATTCAGACTTAAATTGAAGAAAGTAGGCAAAACCAATTAGACCATTCAGGTATGATCTAAATCAAATCCCTTATGATTATACAGTGGAAGTGAGAAATAGATTTAAGGGACTAGATCTGACAGAGTGCCTGATGAACTATGGGTGCAGCTTCATGACATTGTACAGGAGACAGGAATCAAGACCATCCCCAAGAAAAAGAAATGCAAAAAACCAAAATGGCTATCTGAGAAGGCCTTACAAATAGCTGTGAAAAGAAGAGAAGTGAAAAAAGCAAAGGAGAAAAGGAAAGATATAAGCATCTGAATGCAGAGTTCCAAAGAATAGCAAGGAGAGATAAGAAAGCCTTCCTCAGCGATCAATGCAAAGAAATAGAGGAAAACAACAGAATGCAAAACACTAGAGATCTCTTCAGGAAAATTACAGATACAAGGGAACATTTCAAGCAAAGATGGGATCGATAAAGGACAGAAATGGTATGGACCTAACAGAAGCAGAAGATATTATGAAGAGGTGGCAAGAATACACAGAAGAACTGTACAAAAAAGAACTTCAAGACCAAGATAATCACAATGGTGTGATCACTCACCTAGAGCCAGACATCCTGGAATGTGAAGTCAAGTGGGCCTTAGAAAGCATCACTACAAACAAACCTAGTGGAGGTGACAGAATTCCAGTTGAGCTATTTCAAATCCTGAAAGATGATGCTGTGAAAGTGCTGCACTCAATATGCCAGCAAGTTTGGAAAACTCAGCAGTGGCCACAGGACTGGAAAAGGTCAGTTTTCATTCCAATCCCAAAGAAAGGCAATGCCACAGAATGCTCAAACTACTGCACGATTGCACTCATCTCACATGCTAGCAAAGTGATGCTCAAAATTCTCCAAGCCAGGCTTCAGCAGTATGTGAACTGTGAACTTCTAGATGTTCAAACTGGTTTTAGAAAAGGCAGAGGAACCAGAGATCAAATTGCCAACATCCGCTGGATCATGGAAAAAGCAAGAGAGTTCCAGAAAAACATCTATTTCTGCTTTCTTGACTATGCCAAAGCCTTTGACTGTGTGGATCACAATAAACTGTGGACAATTCTGAAAGAGATGGGAATACCAGACCACCTGACCTGCCTCTTGAGAAATCTGTATGCAGGTCAGGAAGCAACAGTTAGAACTGGACATGGAACAATGGACTGGTTTCAAATAGGAAAAGGAATACGTTGAGGCTGTATATTGTCACCCTGCTTAACTTATGTGCAGAGTGCATCATGAGAAACCCTGGGCTGGAGGAAGCACAAGCTGGAATCAAGATTGCTGGGGGAAATATCAATAACCTCAGATAAGCAGATGATACCACGTGTATGGCAGAAAGCAAAGAAGAACTAAAGAGCTTCTTGATGAAAGTGAAAGTGGAGAGTGAAAAAGTTGGCTTAAAGCTCAACATTCAGAAAACAGATCATGGCATCCAGTCTCATCACTTCATGGCAAACAGATGGGGAAACAGTGGCTGACTTTATTTTGGGGGGCTCTAAAATCACTGCAGATGGTGATTGCAGCCAGGAAATTAAAAGACGCTTACTTCTTGGAAGGAAAGTTATGACCAAACCAGACAGCATATTAGAAAGCAGAGACATTACTTTGTCAACAAAGGTTTGTCTAGTCAAGGCTATGGTTTTTCCAGTGGTCATGTATGGATGTGAGAGTTGGACTATACAGAAAGCTGAGCGCAGAAGAACTGAAGCTTTTGAACTGTGGTGTTGGAGAAGACTCTTGAGAGTCCCTTGCACTGCAAGGAGATCCAACCAGTCCATCCTAAAGGAGATCAGTCCTAGGTTTTCATTGGAAGGGTTGATGTTGAAGCTGAAACTCCAATACTTTGGCCACCTGATACGAATAGCTGACTCATTGGAAAAGACCTTGATGCTGGGAAAGATGGAGGGCAGGAAGAGAAGGGGACAACAGAGGATGAGATAGTTGGATGGCATCATCAACTCAATGGACATGAGTTTGTGTAAACTCCAGGAGTTGGTGATGGACAGGGAGGCCTGGCGTCCTGTGGTTCATGGAGTCGCAGAGTCAGACACAACTGAGCAACTGAACTGACTGACGTGTGCCTTTGTGCTATAATTATTTGGAACTTTCCCCCTTCTTATTCCATAGCCATAACAGCAATGATAACAATAGCGAAAAATGGGAAACTAAAATTTCCAAAAGGAAGACTGTTTAATAAAATATGGCTTAACAATATAGTAGAGTTATTTCAATGAGGTAGACCTGTATTCAATGATGGCTAAATAATTAAACATTTATAATTAAAAAACAAGCTCAAGAACAATATGTACAATCAATCTGTTTCTCTGTGTGTGTGTCTTTCTCATATACAAACACACTCAAATATTTATAGTTTGAAGGAATAGTAAAATATTAAATGACTCAGTATGGTTGGTAAAATTTCAAATCAATCTTTTGTTTTTCTGTTTCTCGCTTTTTAATACCATGCACACCTCAAATAAATTAAAAATAATTAATTTTTTAAATCTTACAAAAGAATATAGTCAACTTGAAATTAGTAATTTATTTGCCAATCAGAAAGCTCACAACCAAATTTGAAACTCATCCAATAGATATATTTATTTCTGAGAGCTGTGATTGAATTTGTTTCATATTGTTATTCTTACAGTCATGCACCTCCAACTGTCCATGGCAGAATATGGCAGAATAATTGTCAGCATGTGGGTAGAGACAAAATTACTGAAATGAAAAAAAGACTTCGGTCTTCAAAGCAGTGGGCCCCATGAATGCTGAATAATATTAAAAACAAAAAAATCCCAAACTTCCTGGACAGAGCTTAATGAAACTTGTGAATTTCAAAGATAAAAAGGATATAAAAAAATAAAAAAGGAGAAAAAGAGTTTTCTAAACGGAAACAGAGGTGGTGGGGGAAAGAGAGGGTTATAGTCAACAATACTCAGTGCCCCAAAACAGTGGAACAAAGGTTGAACAATTTCTAGGAAATAAAAACTGATGCCAGAATTCTAGATACAAAACATAATTCCCACAGGAGAGGGAAAAGAATTGATATTAGACATGTACAAATACAGTATACATGAACCTTTCTGAAACATTAGTCAGGAAATACTCTAGTCAAACCAAAGGCAAAAATCTCAAGACAGCACTCATAAATAGAAACACAAGACTGAACAGACACAGAAAGCCTACCTTTTGCCATCAGGATAAATAAATTCCAGACAAGGAGCAAAACTCAAAAGAGTGAGTCATCCTCCGGTGTCAGAAACAAAGACAAAATTTAAAATGCACCAGGAACCAAGCCCTTATGATTCAGCAACCCACAGGGATTTTAGAGATTGAGAGATACATTTCAGCAGCCAGGGTCTGGAACATACTATTTTAAACTGTTAAGAACAGATACTACACTTGATCTTAGCCAAAAGGCCGAGAAGTGATGGAACATGTTATTTTAAAATTGTTTCACACCAAAAGAATGAGGAGAAAGCTGTGTTTAATATCTGCAAACCTTCTGCCTAAATTCAATAACTGTTACCATTTTGCTAACCTTGCTGTCTCTCTCTTGCATAGTACATAAATATACACGCATCATTTTGGTTGTTTTAGCTAAACCATGTGTAAAAAGTTGCAGATAAGTCAAAGCAAAGACCCAAGATGGGACAATGAGGAAACCACTGTAGTGATAAAAGGTTTGTTCAAATCGTAGAAAGAAAATAATTTAAGAAAATAATCAATCCAGTAAAAGAAAAAAGGGAGAAGATATGAATCACAAACCTTTACACATTACATGCTCTGCATTCAAATTACAAAGGACATATGACAAAGTACAACTCATACTGGAAGAATTCAACTCTCCCTCTGAACCTGCTATACAAAGTACTCAAAAAGGTCGAGTGAGGATATGCCCTTCCCAGCATTTCCCACCTATCCTGACACATCAAGGAGGGGCTTGGTCAGTATTTCCCAAGAATGGTCAGTATCTCCTCTTTACTGATCAGCAAAGCCCAAGCAGCTCGGAAATGCTATGCCCATTTCCCAATTACTGTCACTCACCTAGATATGTGCTTTGAGAAACTCCATTTTCCACCATCCAGGGGTCTTCCCCTTGTTCTAACTGGAGGATAACTTTTGGTTTGGAAAACAGAATCCCTGTTCATGAGCAAGAAAGAGAATGAATCCATGGTGCAGACATGAGTGGCCAGTCACTCACTCAGATCCAGCCCCAGAGTCTGGGGCAAAGGGACAGTTGAGAGTAAATAGATTTGTTCTGAGAAGGGCTTAAAACCGGGCTCCCAGAGGAGGTCCAGGAGGTGGTCTCGGGAAGAAAGTTAGGGCTCTGGTTGTACATTTCCTCTAAGCTGGAACCTCTTGTGAGATCCAGAGGGACAGAGTCCAGGGGGCAGAAGACAGGAAAAGTACAGAAAGGATGCCCATCACCAACTCTACCAAGCTGACACTTGTCCCTGCAGCTGAGGGCAACAGCAACCGCTGCTTTCTGAGTCCACCTGTGGGCTGAGTCTGGCCATGCCCTCCTCGGAGAGGGCACCAAGGTGCTCCCCCAGCAGATTCTACATCACAAGGAAATGTCCTTACCCAGAGAGAACAGGGTGCTGTAGTTCTCCAGCATCACCTCCTGGTACAAGGTTCTCTGCGCAGAGTCTAGGCACAGCCACTCGTCCCGGCTGAAGAACACAGCCACATCCCTGAATGTCACAGACACCTGTAACAGAAACCCATTCCTGCTCACCCAGGACCATACCCCCAGCGGGATGACTGAGCAGCAACCCTGTCACCATTCTAGGTTCTGAGCAATTTCAAGCTGAATACTTCCTGACCACCCCTTCTTTACTAAGCACACACATCTCTGTCACCTACCTACCATCAGTGAAGCACTGTGCTCCCAGCGAAATGAAATTCAGCAGCCAGACAAGGTAAAACACTTGAAGTCGTGGAATAAAATCACAATGATGGAAACACAGAACTCTAGGCATAGAAGGGTACAATCACCTAGACCAAACTCATTTTACAGGTGAGACATGAGAACTGGGTTTTAGAAGGAGCCTCCAGTACACTCACTCAGGGAGCAACAGGTGTGCTTGGCTGCGGTCACCTTGGGCCATCTCTGTCTCGGATGAAAGGATGCTGCCAGTCACAGTGAAGGAGGTTTTGAGAAGGCCCCAGCCATGGCTTTCCCAGAAGCAGGCCCAGCATGGTGGGCTGCACAATCTTTGAAGAGCCAAGGGACAAGGCTGCAGTTGGGACTCTCTCCCCATCCCAGAAGCCTTTGTTCTATTTCTCTCCGAAACCAAGCAGGAGCCCTGAGGGGCCCTCCTACATACATAAAGCCTTTCCATGTTCTCCATGTCTTGTTTGTAGGAAAAGGGCTTCAACCTCCTAGACCTTCCTGAATACCAAGGGGCATATTCAAACAGTCACTAATGAGGGGATTTGAGGGAATGCAGAAACAAGGGCCAGCAGTCAGGAAACAACAGTGCAGCCAAAAAGCAGGGTCCCGGTTCCTACTCAAGGGACATACATAAGAACATTCCTTTGAGTTCTTCTGCAGGAACTAAGGCCCCCACCCAGGTAGAGGATGGTTACTCAAGGCTGAGCGCAACAGTGCTGGAACACTGCCCTGTTACCTCACTATCAACCAGTCAGAAGAAATTTACAGTCTGCAGCCCTTATCCCAAATTTTGCCTAAAAAACCTTTTCCCTGAAAACCATCAGGGAGTTGAGTTTTTTGCATTAAAGCGATCTGTTCTTCTTGCTTGGCCCTACAATAAATCTTCCCCACTCCCAACTGATGTTTTGGTTTGTTTGGCCTCACGGTACATCAGATACCTGACTGTGGCGTTGGGAACATCTCCTGCTTCAGCGCATCACAAGTCGCCTGTTTTAAACTGGTGGTCCCTTTCTTTTATTATTGAGAATCTTTTTTTTTTTTCTTTAAGCAAATTAGGAATGATCAGTAAGCAAAAGAAAAAGGAATGTTGGACTTTCCTGGTAGTCCAGCAGTTAAGACTCTCTGCTCCCACTGCAGAGGGCATGGGTTCCATCCCTGGTCAGGGAACTAAGATCCTGCATGCCACATGGTACAGACAAAAAAAATAAGAAGGAACATTAATCTAACTTCCTACCATCAAAAACAAGGTTTGTTAACTTCTTGTTGTGTGTTCTTTCAGACTTTTTACATGATAACATGGCTCTAAATTTAAATAAAAATGTTACACAGATAACTTTACCCCACTCGACACTTTTTATTTGCTGCCACGTAGCTCACTGTATAGATTACTTATAGATTATTAGACGGTTTACTTAACTAATCTACCGGTGGGTATTTAGGTTATTTCCATTTTTATAACCCTAAAAATACTGGATTGAGTGTCCCTGCACATCACAAAAAAGCTTATTTTCTTAGGACACATTTCTAGAGGTAAAAATACTTCCACACTTTATCCCTAAAGTCGAGAAAGGTGGTCACAAGGCCGGGGTGTTCTTTGATTTGGTAAGGGCAAAGGCAAATTAAAAATAAAAGGCTGTTAGAAATAAGTGAGAAGACTCCAACCCCATCCTTTATTTTCTTTCCGAATTTCCCTTACCAAATGTATGTAAGTCTTTTTAATGGCTAAATAAGTCTCACAATTCAGGACAGTTTCCTCAAACACCTGGTAACCATTTCTTTGAATGTGCCAACGTCACCACTTCCTAGGAGGAGATGGGCCTAACTTGTCACCTGACAAATTTCCAAACTGCAAAACTGGGTTATGCACTTAGCTATATATAAGTGAGCTTTCTGTCTCTGCAATCTCTTTAGTGGATTGCCAGTGATACACAATACATTCTGGTGTAATGTTTACTCAATAATAATAGTGTTTTCTTTCTCTTCTACTGATGTGGAAAGGTTTTCTGGATTGGAAAGAGATTATGCTTTTAATTATTGTTCCCCAACTGAAAGGGCAAAGAAGGGAAGAAATCACTGTGAACCAGATGCTTCTCACCTCAGGAAGTCTCACTTCCCTGAATCTGTCCCCTCCTCTAAACCACAGCCCAAATTGTAACTTCTTTTCCTTTCAACATCTGTATAAGCCTAATACCGCTCATATGTATAAAACTGCGCATTAGTAGGAAGCATCTCTGACCACTAGGTCTTCTTTCTAGGATCTTCTTAGAAAATCACCCAGACCCTTATCAGGTATTACTGTAGTAGATTAATTCTCAGTTGATTTCCTAGATTTGACTCCCCTATGTCTTTGCCCTCCAGGGCAAAACAAACCTGGATCCTTCACAAAGCTCTGGGCATGGCACTGGCATGGGGCCTGTGGGCCCATTCATTTCCAAGTCAATAAGCACTAACTGGTTAAGTGGAAAATTCACAAAGAGGCTGGCCCTGCAGCAAGGGATATACCGTCTCTTTGGAGTTCCTCAATTCTGGTCCCTCAGTGGGCTTCATTACCTAGAAGAGCTCAACAATAGATAACGCATGTTTCCAACCTCTGAACCCAGCAGGCAGTTCAAGAAAGAAAACTTCACTCACCAGAGCCTGGGCTGGCAGCAACCTTGTGGCCATTTCTCCCTCCCTCTTGCTGCTCCTTTTAGAGAGGGTGCCTAAAAGGGAGAAAGAAACTGTGAGGTCTTTCTATTCTATCTGCACTCCCCTCCTCATTAGGGTTAGACCAGGTTAAGAAGTCTCCATAGGCTGAGCACCCTGTAGAAACCAAAGGAAACCTGGAAGCCCATTTGTGAGTTGGAGGGGACCTGTGCTTGACCACCAAAACCAGGAGTGCACAGTCAGCAGACTTCCAGTCACTGAGCCTGCAACCTTTCAGCCAATGATCTATGAATAAAGATAAATGAAACGAAGGTATTAGAACCACCTGATACAAACACTGTAAACAGCAGTCACACCAGGCTCACAGAGACGTTAAACTAATGCGAAATGACAAATATTCTTCACACCTGCATTTAGGTATTCTGAGCTATAGTAATTAGGATAATACTAATTCTGCAAATGTCATTTTAAGAATTGGTGTCCTTTTCAGAAAGAGCTAACCAAAACTTAGTCCTCTTCTCTTCCTCTTGGACGTTGTGTTTCCTTTGTGAAGAAAGTTACCAAACATCCTTAACTGTATAAGGAAACGTTACCGACCCACCTTCCATAAACCCTCCTAAAAGTACAAGACTCAGAAAAAATACCTTCGTTGGCTAGAAATGAATTTAAAATTTAGAGAAAAGCGACGTAACTTAGCAAGCGGACAAGATCAAACACAAAAGGAAACAGTTAAGTCACTTAGGATTCACCCTAGAAGAACAATGCCAAACTAAAAGGTTGGCAAAAGGGATAAACATTAAGTTTCAACTGTAGGGGGGAAATACCAACAAACGGTAATAGCTGAAAACCGCCTCAGGGCTCACGAATCCCGAAATGAGACACAGCTCCCTGCAATCTCTTCTCGAGGGACACCCTTCTGGGAGCCTGGCCCAGACAGCCGCGCCGTCCGTCGAGGGGCCTTGCCGGGGCAACGCCCCCTCCTCCGGCCACGTTCACCTGCCAAGGCCGCCCGGGCTTGGACGCCCGAAGCTGGGACTCGCCGCGGCTGACCCTCTGTCCGCTCCCTGCTGCAGGAGCCTAACACCCCGGGCCCACTCTCAAAGGCAGTCTGTACCTGTGCTCGCCGGGACGTGGGAAGCGGCGGACCCTACAGAGGGTAAGGGGAGCACCTAGCGCAGGAGACTTAGCGTCGCCGCCGCCAGGCCGCCGGACAAAACTGCGCGTGCGTGCAGGAGAACCCTAGCGCTTTTCCTTTCGAACTATACTTCCCAGTCATCTCCACGGCATGGCCCGCTACGGGGTCCGAGAAGGTCCAAGGAAGGGCAAGCTAGAGAAAGCGGTCTTGCAGAAGCCAGAGGCTGAAGCCTCTGCTGTAACCACGTGTCCTTTCGTGCACCCGTTTTATTTAAAATTATGATTTCAATGATAATAAGTGGAAAAAGTGAGCATGTAGTAGAAAATGTGGAAGCTTGCTGCTGCTTTTTCTTGGTTATTGAGAAAACTGTTAGTATCTATTTAACAAATTTTTTAATTCTAAATTTTGTAACCTATAATAAAAATATATATATATATATTAACTGACACATTGGGTAAAAACAAAAACATAGACCTAGTATTGCCCTTTTCATGACATTCATTACTTCTTTTAAAAGGGTTCCTTTAAATTGTAAAGCTTGTTTTCCAGTATTGAGAGTAGCCCCCTTCTTTGCCACTGCGTCCTTATTGTCTGGCACTGTAAATAATACAATTCTATAAATATCAAGTGAATGCTTTTTTAAATAGCCACCATTAAAGTTTACAAAACCAGGCCTAAAACCAAAGGACACCTTAAGGTAGAGAATAAAGAGATTAATTATTATATAACAGGAAAATAATATGAGAAAGAGATCTGGGATCGCAGTGTTACTAAGATCATTTCAAAGCAAAAATAGTCAAATGCAACAGTACACATTGCTAACCTTAGGGAATTGCAAATCAAAACCACAGTGACCTAGCACTTTACCCATTAGGATAGCTGCTATCAAAACAAAAACAAGAAAAAAATAATTCAGAAAGCAACTTGCATTGGTGAGGACTTGTTGAAACTGAATCCTTGTGAACTGCTGCTGAGAATGTAAAATGCCGCAGCTGTTACCGAGTCCAAGTTTGGTCTGCTCGCCTCACCGTAGGCCAACGAATCTGAGCGTCAAGGTGTTGTTGAGGCAGGAGGACTTTAATCGGGGGAACAGCAGACCAAGAAGATGGCGGCTAGCGCCTCAAAATAATCATCTTATTGGGGTCTGGATGCCAGGCTGTTTTATAGATCAGAGAGAAAGAAGCAATGAGGAACTAAAGTCAAAAGGCAGACTAGAGAAGGAGATGGAATGGGGAAGCAAAGTGAAAGGGTCTTCAGTCTTGCAAAACATCTCCAAGGGAATGTCCAGCCGTCAGAAGTGGGGTGTTAATCTCTTCTATTCACAGGTGGGCAGGGACAAACTGATCTCTCCACCAGTGGAACAAAGACACTTACTTTAATCACACAGAGGGGCAGTGTGCTCCAGGCAAGCCACTGAGTATGATTATAATAATTAAAGCAATGAAAAGTGAGTCAAGGAAACAGTTTCCAACATGGAGTCAAAATTGGCTTCCTCCCTGCAACGCAGCTGCTGTAGAAATAGTATGGTGGTTCCTCAGTATTAAAAATAGAATTACTATATAATCCAGCAATTCCACTTCTAAGTATATTCCCCAAAGAACTGAAACCAAGGACTCAAGCAGGTTATACACTACTGTTCACAGGAGTGTTATTCAGAATAGTGAAAAACTAGGAAGAACTCAAGTGTCAGTGAACCGGTAAGTGGGTAAACAAAAAGTGGTCTATCCATACAATGAAATATTCAGCCATAAAAAGGAAGGAATATCTGATATATGCTACAATATGGATGAATCTTGAAGACATGAAAAGTAAAATAAGGCAAACTCAAATATTATATAATTCCACCCATACGAGAGGTCTACAATAGTCAGATTCATAGATGGAAAGTAGAATACTGGTTACCAGGAACTAAGGGAAGGAGGAAATGAGGATTTATTGTTTACTGGGTTTGGACTTCAGATTGGGATAATGAAAAATTTCTGGTGGTGATGATGGCACAACAGTGAAAATATACTTAATGCTACTGATGCGTACACTTAAAAAAATGGTGGAACTGGTAAATTGTATATTATGGATATTTTACCACAATAAAAGTAAAAATTTAAAATAAAATAATTATGAACCATTATTGGCAAGAAGCATTGAAATGTACATATTCTTCATATTCTTTAAAATAAAAACACTTCCATATATAATTTTTAAAGTAATAAAATCCACACAGGTCTAGGAAAATGCCATCGGAGTACCAGAAGTTGAAAATCTTGGAAGGTGTGCAGCAGATATGTGCCCTGAGAGCCAAAGACTATCCAACAGAAAGAGTCAGAAGAAAATAGAAAATAAAGGGAAAGAAAGAATTCCGAATAGGTTACATGTAGCGATATAGCAGAAAACATATTCAAACTGAAGAAAGCCTGGGTCTTTCTTCAGATTAAATAGAATATAAAGTGCTGAGCATGACTGGTGGAGGGCCAGGAGGGTGGGGAAAAGGAGGAGGAAATACATCCTGGAGAAAATTTCAGAACTCTAAAATCTTAAAAGCAACCAGGTTATTAAAAAAAAAACACAAGATATCTTGTATATTACTTGTACAATAATAGAAGACAGGACTGCTCAAATTGGTTTAAATGTAAAGGCATTTAAGGGCTTCCAAGGTGGTGCTAGTGGTAAAGAACTTGCCCACGAATACAGGAGCATTGTATTGCCAGCCAATGCAGGAGGCTTGAGTTTAATCTCTGGGTTGGGAAGATCCCTTGGAGGAGGGTTCAGCAATCCATTCCAGATTTCTTGCCTGGAGAATTCCATGGGCAGAGGAGTCTGGTGGGCTACCGTCCATAGGGTTGCAGAGTCTGACACGACTGAAGCAACTTAATACGCATGTCAAGGCACAACACGAAATCTTGGGCCACACTGTTGTTCAGTCACTGAGTCGTGTCGGACTCTTTGTGACCCCATGGACTGCAGCACACCAGGCTCCCCTGTCCTTCACTGTCTCCCAGAGTTTACTCAAGTTCGTGTCCCTTGAGTTAGTGATACTATCTAACCATTTCATGCTCTGCTGTTTGCCTTCAGTCTTTTTCAGCATCAGGGTCTTTTCCAATCAGTTATCTCTTCACATCAGCTGGCCTAAGTATTGGAGTGCCAACTTCAGCATCAGTCCCTCCAATGAATATTGAGGTTTGATTTCCTTTAGGATGGACTTTCCTTTAGGACTGATCTCCTTGAGGTGCAAGGAACTCTCAAGAGTTTTCTCTAGCACCACAATTCAAAAGCATCAGTTCTTTGGGACTCAGCTTTCTTTATGGACCAGTTCTCACATATGCACGTGACTACTGAAAAACCATAGCTTTGACTATATGGATCTTTATCAGCAAAGTGATGTCTCTGCTTTTTAATAGGCTGTTTAGGTTTGTCATAGTTTTCCTTCCAAGGAGCAAGCATCTTTTAATTTCATGGCTACAGTCATCATCTGCAGTAATTTTGGAGCCCCCCAAAATAAAATCTGTCACTGCTTCTACTTTTTCCCAGTCTACTTGCCAGGAAGTGATGGGACTGATTCCATGATCTTAGTTTTTGAATGTTGAGTTTTAAGCCAGCTTTTTCACTCTCCTCTTTCACCCTCATTAAGAGGCTCTTTAGTTCCTCTTCACTTTCTGCCATTAGAGTGGAATCATCTGCATATATGAGGCTGTTAATATTTCTCCTGGTAATCTTGATTCCAGCTTGTGATTCATCCAGGCCAGCATTTCACAAGTACGCTGCATATAAGTTAAATAAGCAGGGTGACAGTATACTGCCTTGTTGTACTCGTCTCTCAATTTTGAACCAGCTTGTTGCTCCTTGTCTGGTTCTAACTGTTGCTTCTTAACCTGCATACAGGTTTCTCAGAAACAGGTAAGGTGGTCTGGTATTCCCATCTCTTTAAGAATATCCCACAGTTTGCTGTGATCCACACAAAGGCTTTCTTGTAGTCAACAAAACAGAAGTAGATGTTTTTCTGAAATTCTCTTGCTTTTTCTATGATCCAATGAGATGCTGGCAATTTTATCTCTGGTTCTTCTGCCCTTTCTAAATCCAGCTTGTACATCTGGAAGTTCTCAGTTCATGTACTGCTGAAGTCTAACTTGGATTTTGGGTATAATCTTACTAGTATGTGGTCCAGACTACAGCTCAGCAGAATCAATGGTTCAGTAAGGTCATCAAAAAAATCAGGTTTCTATCTTCTGTTCACTCTGCTCCTCAGGAGCTGGTTGGACTATGGACATGGACACAAAATCAGGCTTCTGGTTCTGTTGGGAAATAGGAAGAGGAGAAGGGATGTATATTGGGTAGACAAGAATGTCCATACCATTCAGACTTTCACCAGGAGCACTGGGTTCTAGAAAACAGTGTCGAAAAATATCCTCCGATTTCCAAAGTAAAATAATTTATAACTTAAAATTCTATGACTCATAACTTAGTAATTCAGGTGTGAGTAAAGCAAAGGTATTTGGGAGCTAAAGGTGTAATAGAGAAGAACAAATCTGACCGTATATTAGACTTGTTCCTTTTTGCTTCAACATTTGTGCTCTGTCATCTGTGCTTAGTCATGCTGGTTCTAAACCTTTTGTAAAATAATGTTACCTATAGTCTCAAACATACAGGACAGCCTATTCTCAAGGCCCTGGCTTTTAAGAGTACATTCATATAGAGATTAAAAAGCACATAACAGGGAATAACATTTGTCTTGTTGAAGCTGGAAGAACAAAGATTTTCCACACCAAGAAGCTGGCAACAACTAATATGCCCCTCCTTCACCTTGCTTTTAAAAGTGTTTTGCTGAAACCCTTCCAAGAGTTCGGAGTTTGGCGGTCATGAGCTACGCATCTCCTTAATATGGCCCTACTATAACATTTCTCTACTCCAAACTCTGACTTTTCTGTTTGTTTGGTACACAAACTTGTATTGGGTAGCGAAAGTATTTATGTAGATTATAGTTACTATAATATCTCTGGTGCGATTAGTTATGAATTTAATTCACTAGAAAATCAAAGAAAGTAAAATTTTTATGGATTATAAGAAAATGAAGCAAGTAAATTAATCAGTAAAATCTCTGAGTCAGAATAGCACTTGAAGGATAATGTGAAGGTCATTAATCATAGATCAAAACCCAAAATGATTACAAAAGAGAATGGCAAAGAGAATATAGTAACAGACTACTGTTCCTGTTTATTCAGGGGAGTGATAGATAATTTCAGATGTAAGTTTTTAAAAATCTTTTAATGTGTATGTTAAATATTTAATAAAACCAATTAGGAAAATAGAAATACAGTATATGAATGTCTAACCAGTTGCTGAGTGATCTTTTTTCTTTGCAGATTCAAATCTTATTTATTTTCATAATTGTTATTGGAGTATACTTGATTTCCAATGTGTTAGTTTAAGGTGTACAGAAAAGTGAATCATACATATAACTACTATTTTTAAAATTATTTTCCAATGTAGATCATTAGACAGTACTGAGTAGGGTTACTTGTGCTATGCAGTAAGTATTTGTTAGTTATCTATTTTATATACAGTAGTAATTTATCTTTTCTCCCTGGTGACCATAAGTTTGTGTTCTATATCTGTAACTCTATTTCTGTTTGTAAATAAGTTCATTTGTACCATTTTTTATTTTAAAAAATCCAGATAGAGGCACTATCATATGATATTTGTCTTTCTGACTTACTTCACCATGCATGACAATCTCAAGGTCCATCCATGTTGCTTCAGATGGCATTATCTGGTTCTTTATTATGGCTGAGTAATACACCACATCTTCTTTATTCATTTGCCTGTCAATGGACATTGAGGTTGCTTCCGTGTCTTGGTTATTGTAAATAGTGCTGCAATGAACATTGGGGTGCATATATCTTTATGGTATACATTTAAAAATTAATTTTTATTGGAATATAGTTGTTTTAGCATGTATCTTTTAGAAGTATGACTTTTCTGCATATATGCCTAGTGGTGGGATTTCTGGATCATATGATAGTTCTATATTTAGCATATTAAAGAAACGCCATACTGTTCTCCATAATGGTAGCATCAATTTCCATTACCACCATCAGTGTAGGAGGATTCCCTTTTCTCCACATCCTTTACAGAACTTACTGTTTGTAGATTTTTTTTCATGATGACCATTCTAACTGGTGTGAGGAGATATCTCATTGTAGTTTTGATTTGCATTCCTTGATCAATGCAAACAAATAGAGGAAAACAACAGAATGTGAAAGACTACAGATCTCTTCAAGAAAATTACAGATACCAAGGGAACATTTCATGCAAAGATGGGATCGATAAAGGACAGAAATGGTATGGACCTAACAGAAGCAGAAGATATTAAGAAGAGGTGGCAAGAATACATAGAAGAACTGTACAAAAAAGATCTTCAGGACCAAGATAATCACAACGGTGTGATCACTTATCTAGAGCGAGACATCCTGGAATGTGAAGTCAAGTGGGCCTTAGAAAGCATCACTATGAACAAAGCTAGTGGAGGTGATGGAATTCCAGTTGAGCTGTTTCAAATCCTGAAAGATGATGCTGTGAAAGTGCTGCACTCAATATACCAGCAAATTTGGAAAACTCAGCAGTGGCCACAGGACTGGAAAAGGTCAGTTTTCATTCCAATCCCAAAGAAAGGCAATGCCAAAGAATGCTCAAACTACCACACAATTGCACTCATCTCACATGCTAGTAAAGTAATGCTCAAAATTCTCCAAGCCAGACTTCAGCAATACGTGAACCGTGAACTTCCTGATGTTCAAGCTGGTTTTAAAAAGGCAGAAGAACCAAAGATCAAATTGCCAACATCCGCTGGATCATGGAAAAAGCAAGAGAGTTCCAGAAAAACATCTATTTCTGCGTTATTGACTATGCCTAAGCCTTTGTGTGGATCACAATAAACTGTGGAAAATTCTGAAAGAGATGGGAATCTCAGACTATCTGGCCTGCCTCTTGAGAAACCTGTATGCAGGTCAGGAAGCAACAGTTAGAACTGGACATGGAACAACAGACTGGTTCCAGATAGGAAAAGGAGTACGTCAAGACTATATATTGTCACCCTGCTTATTTAACTTCTATGCAGAGTACATCATGAGAAACGCTGGGCTGGAAGAAGCACAAACTGGAATCAAGATTGCCGGGAGAAGTATCAATAACCTCAGATATGCAGATGACACCACCCTTATGGCAGAAAGTGAAGAGGAACTAAAAAGCCTCTTGATGAAAGTGAAAGAGGAGAGTGAAAAAGTTGGCTTAAAGCTCAACATTCAGGAAACAAAGATCATGGCATCCGGTCTCATCACTTCATGGGAAATAGATGGGGAAACAGTGGAAACAGTGGAAACAGTGTCAAACTTTATTTTTGGGGGGCTCCAAAATCACTGCAGATGGTGATTGCAGCCATGAAATTAAAAGACGCTTACTCCTTGGAAGGAAACTTACGACCAACCTAGATAGCATATTCAAAAGCAGAGACATTACTTTACCAACAAAGGTCCGTTTAGTCAAGGCTATGGTTTTTCCTGTGGTCATGTATGGATGTGAGAGTTGGACTGTGAAGAAAGCCGAGTGCCGAAGAATTGATGCCTTTGAACTGTGGTGTTGGAGAAGACTCTTGCAAGTCCCTTGCACTGCAAGGAGATCCAACCAGTCCATCCTAAAGGAGATCAGTCCTGGGTGATCTTTGGAAAGAATGATGCTGAAGCTGAAACTCCAGTACTTTGGCCACCTCATGTGAAGTGTTGACTCATTGGAAAAGACTCTTATGCTGGGAGGGATTGGGGGCAGGAGGAAAAGGGGATGACAGAGGATGAGATGGCTGGATGGTATCACCGACTCAATGGACATGAGTTTGAGTAAACTCCGGTAGTTGATGATGGACAGGGAGGCCTGGTGTGCTGTAGTCCGTGGGGTCTCAAAGAGCAACTGAACTGAACTGACAACATACTGAAGAAAAGAGACTGAATGAGTGAGGAAGAGGCAGGGCCCGGGGGGAGAGGGAAGGAGAAGAAACAAAGAATTGGACACACATTCAGGCTTTTCCATACCACCTTCAATGTAGACCTGCTTCAGAGGAAGAGTAAAAACAGGCAAGAATGAGTAGCCATGAGTTGTTGAACTGTTATGAGTACTACGCTTTTTTGCAAACATTTCAGCAGTGTGTGAAACTTTTTACAGCAAAACCACTCCACCTCAAGCTAACATCTGCTTAATTTTAAACATTTTTATAAAATTCAATTTAAACAGTTATAAAAGGGAAAATGATATCACATATATCTCCACAGTGTGATTAACCTCGCTCTCGTATGCTTGCATCACCTCACCTAGAAGTCTAGTGGCTTTTGAATGTAATTCATTCATCCATTTCTAATGGTGATCTTACACATCTGGCAGGAGGCCATACAGTAATGTTGAAATAACCTCTGTGCAGTCCTGTTAGTGTCTGAAAGAACATAAAAGCTGAGACCAGTAAAATCCACATAAATTCACTCTTGCCTTCTAAGAAATTCTGAAAACAGTTTTAAAAAAAAACCAAACCAACCAACCAATGGAGCAGGAACCTAAATTCTGATACCAAACATAAAAGTCAGATTTGGTAGTTCTCACTGACAATGGGGAAATTTCCAAGCGGGGTGGCATGGAAAGATGTGGGGTGGTCAGAGATGGTTTCTCATGTTGGATTTTATGTCTCACTGATTTTCACCCTCCATATCCTTCAGTGCTTCTTTATTCTGTCTTCACCATCACCCTACACGTCTGAAGTCCGCTGTGTCCTGGGCATTGCTGGAGGTGGAGAGCTGCACCACGACACACCCCGTGTGGGACATCCCCAAAGAACTAAGGTGAAGGAAAATCCTCCCAGTAGGCAGAACTTTGAGCAGTGCATCTACCCATTCACTTTGCTTGGGGGAAAAATGACCAGATGTGAAATTATATACCTATTCATGGACCGTAGTCATATGTTTGCCTGGGTGGTCAGGGAATTGGAAGGAACAATGATTATAATAAAACTGGAAAATTGATGACAAGGAAATTTCGGGAAAAGATACAGAGGTATATTTCTGAATGAGCAACAAATGTGAAGATATTTGTGTCCATGTGAATGCTCACCAAAGAGTGACCTCAGCAGAGAATTTTAATAATCAAGTAGATAAGATAATCTTCAGTTCAGTTCAGTTCAGTCACTCAGTCGTGTCTGACTCTTTGCGACCCCATGGAAGATAATCTTATGTGTTGGTAAAGAATCTGCCTGCAATGCAGGAGACCTGGGTTTGATCCCTGGGTTGGGAAGATCCCCTGGAGAAGGGAAAGGCTACCCACTCCAGTATTTTGGCCTGGAGAATTCCATGGACTGTAGAGTCCATGGAGTCACGAAGAGTCAGACATGACTGAGCGACTTTCATTTCACCGTGTTCTGCGGACATCAGTCAGTATCTTTCTCTAGTAATCCCAGTCATCACCCAGGGGCTCATGAACAAAGTTGCCTGGTAGCAAAGTTGGGAGTTACATGTGAGCTCAGCAGCATGGACTTCCACTCACCAAGGCCAACCCAACTATGGCCATTGCTGAATGCCCAACCCGCCAGCAATTAGAGACCAAAGATTGAATCCTTGATATAGTACCATTCCTGTGGTAATCAGGCAAACTGATGCCTTATCCACTATTATGGGATTTCCACATAGCATTGTGAGCTAATTTCACATAGCTTTGTGAGCAAAGAGCTCACTTTACAGCAAATGAAGTGTGGCAATGTACCCATGCTCTTACCGTATTCATTGCTCTTACCGTATTTCCCACAATCCTGAAGTAGCCAGCTTGATAGAATAGTGGAATGCTCTTTTGAGAGACCTCATCACATTGCCAGCTAGGTGAATACCTTGCAGGGCTAAGACAAGTTTCTCCCTAAGGCTGTATATTCCTTGAATCAGCATCCAATATACAGCTTTGATTTTCCCCTAGCCAGAATTCACAAGTCCAGGAATCAAAGGGAGGAAATGGGAAACAGTGGCAGCCTCCATTATTACCCCTAAATTCTCCAAGCCAGGCTCCAGCAATATGTGAACTGTGAACTTCCTGATGTTCAAGCTGGTTTTAGAAAAGGCAGAGGAACCAGAGATCAAATTGCCAACATCCGCTGGATCATGGAAAAAGCAAGAGAGTTCCAGAAAAACATCTATTTCTGCTTTATTGACTATGCCAAAGCCTTTGACTGTGTGGATCACAATAAACTGTGGACAATTCTGAAAGAGATGGGAATACCAGACCACCTGACCTGCCTCTTGAGAAATCTGTATGCAGGTCAGAAAGCAACAGTTAGAACTGGACATGGAACAACAGACTGGTTCCAGATAGGAAAAGGAGTACGTCAAGGCTGTATATTGTCATCCTGCTTATTTAACTTATATGCAGAGTACATCATGAGAAACGCTGGACTGGAAGAAACACAAGCTAGAATCAAGATTGCTGGGAGAAATATCAATAACCTCAGATATGGAGATGACACCATCCTTATGGCAGAAAGTGAAGAGGAACTAAAAAGCCTCTTGGTGAAAGTGAAAGAGGAGAGTGAAAAAGTTGGCTTAAAGCTCAACATTCAGTAAACAAAGATCATGGCATCTGGTCCCATCACTTCATGGGGAATAGATGGGGAAACAGTGGAAACAGTGTCAGACTTTAATTTTTTGGGCTCCAGAATCACTGCAGATGGTGACTGCAGCCATGAAATTAAAAGACGCTTACTCCTTGGAAGAAAAGTTGTGACCAACCTAGATAGCATATTTAAAAGCAGAAACATTACTTTGCTGACTAAGGTCCATCTAGTCAAGGCTATGGTTTTTCCTGTGGTCATGTGTGGATGTGAGAGTTGGACTGTGAAGAAGGCTGAGCGCCAAAGAATTGATGCTTTTGAACTGTGGTGTTGGAGAAGATTTTTGAGAGTTCCTTAGATAGTAAGGAGATCCAACCAGTCCATCCTAAAGGAAATCAGTCCTGAATATTCATTGGAAGAACTGGTGTTGAAGCTGAAACTTTAGTACTTTGGCTACCTGATGCGAAGAACTGACTCATTGGAAAAGACCCTGATGCTGGGAAAGATTGAAAGCGGGAGGAGAAGGGGACGAAGGATGAGATGGCTGGATGGCATCACTGACTCAATGGACATGAGTTTGTGCAAGCTCTGGGAGCTGGTGATGGACAGGGAAGCCTGGCGTACTGCAGTCCCTGGGGTCACAATGAGTCAGACATAACTGAGTGACTGAACTGAACTGAACTGTCTTTATTTAGAGACTGGGCATAGTTTAAAGAGATGCATATGAGGGCCAAGTTGACGAAGTGTGTTTAATTTATTGATTCAATTTGAATAGGCCATAGAGGGGCCCTATTATTTGGTCAAACATTATCCTAGATATGTCTGTAAGGATGTTTCTAGATGAGATAAACATTTGCATTGGCAGGCCAAGTAGAGCAGATTACCCTACATGATATAAGCGGGTCTCATCCGGTCAAATGAAGGCCAGAATAGAAGAAAAAGGCTGATTCTCTCATGAGGAACGTGGAAATTCTGCCTGACCATCTTAAGCTGGAATGTTGGTCTTTCCCTGACTTCAGATTTAAACTGAAACATGGGCTCTTTTTGGATCTTGAGACTCCTGCTTTTGTTCTGGAATTTATTTTATGGGCTCTCCCAGTTCTCAGACCTTTGGAATCAAACTGAAATTACACCATCAGCTCTCCTGGTCCTCCAGATTGTTGATTGTAGATCTTGAGACTTTTCAGCCTCCATAATCACATGAGCCATATCCTTCTAATACGCTCATGTTCTCTTTCTCTGGAGAACCCTGAATAAACATAGTAGGCCATCATATCTGTAAATGATGAGAATCATGTTTTTAAAATTCAGTTACAATGCTTATTTTTCTTGCGCTGACTAGTGCCCCCTATTGTGAGTGATAATTGGAATTACAGTTGACCCTTGAACAACAGTTTTGAACTGCATGGGTTCACTTATACAGATTATCTTTTCAATGAATTCATACTACAGAATACACAATCTGGGGTTGGTTGAATCTGTTGATCAAAATCGGTGGTTAACCATAAATTTATACATAGATAATTTTTGTTTAATGTGAAGGGGGTCATCATCCCTAATCCCTATATTGTTAAGAATCACCTGTATTGGTTGTTTTTTTTTTTCTTTCTGGATTTAAAGGAAATAAATACTTGAAGTGACTCGTCACTGAATACAATATTTTCTGGAGGCTACTGGTAAATGATTTTGCCAGTTTAAAGAAGATCCCTAGACTGCTAAGTTTTTAAAATTATGAATGAATATTGGATGTTCTCAAGTGCTTTTTCTGCATCCATTTAGATAATCATGTTGTCTCCTTTAATCTGTTAATGCAGTGAATTACATTAGTAATTTCCTAAGTCATTAATCTGCTAAAGTGCATTTCTGGGACAAACCAGACTTGATTATGATGTTTTTATGTTCTTCCGCTTGCAATGTTTTGAAAAGGATTTTTATGTTTGTGCTCCTTAGTTTGGCTATAACTTTTCTTTCTTGTCCTAGTCATGTGCTAGTCTCATAAAATGTACTGTAAGATGCTTTCTATTTTCTACTCTGAATTTTGTGTGAAGAATATGTTTTGCCACATGTGCTTCTCTATTATAGATTAGTTTGGTATCATGTGGAAGGTTTCCTGGTTCACAGGAGGCTTTTCCCTCCAGTACATTAATACTTTACTCTTCAAGTAAGAGAATTCTGAGTACAGGTAAACCAACACAGCTGTTCAGTTCAGTTCAATTCAGTTCAGTCGCTCAGTCGTGTCCGACTCTTTGCAACCCCATGAATCACAGCACGCCAGGCCTCCCTGGCCATCACCAACTCCCGGAGTTCACTCACACTCACGTCCATCGAGTCAGTGATGCCAACCAGCCATCTCATCCTCTGTCGTCCCCTTCTCCTCCTGCCCCCAATCCCTCCCAGCATCAGAGTTTTTTCCAATGAGTCAACTCTTTGCATGAGGTGGCCAACGTACTGGAGTTTCAGCTTTAGCATCATTCCTTCCAAAGAACACCCAGGACCGATCTCCTTTATTATTTTTTATTATTATTATTTTTTTACTTTACAATATTGTATTGGTTTTGCCATACATCAACATGAATCCACCACGGGTGTACACGAGTTCCCAATCCTGAACCACCTCCCACCTCCCTCCCCATACCATCCCTCTGGGTCATCCCAGTGCACCAGCCCCAAGCATCCTGTATACTGCATCGAACCTAGACTGGTGATTCGTTTCTTATATGATATTATACATGTTTCAATGCCATTCTCCCAAATCATCCCACCCTCTCCCTCTCCCACAGAGTCCAAAAGATTGTTATATACATCTGTGACTCTTGCTGTCTTGCATACAGGGTTATCGTTACCATCTTTCTAAATTCCATATATATGTGTTAGTATACTGTATTGGTGTTCTTCTTTCTGGCTTACTTCACTCTGTATAATCAGCTCCAGTTTCATTTACCTCATTAGAACTGATTCAAGATCTCCTTTAGAATGGACTGGTTGGATCTCCTTGCAGTCCAAGGGACTCTCAAGAGTCTTCTCCAACACCACAGTTCAAAAGCATCAATTCTTCAGCGCTCAGCTTTCTTCACAGTCCAGCTCTCACATCCATACATGACCACTGGAAAAACCTTGACTAGATGGACACTGAGAGTGGTACAATTGGAGAAAGTAGGGCTGTTCCTGATACATCTTTAACTCTCCCAATCTCTCTCCTAACACACTGTGGCCACCTGCTTTCTCTCTCAGAAACACTTCTGTGTGGTCTTCATGACTCAGTGGCATCAACCTTTCATCACATTTTCTTTATCTTTCACACTCCTTTTTTTGACCACACCATATAGCTTGTGGGATCTCAATTCCCTGACCAGGGATTGAACCCAGGCCACAGAAATGAAAGCACCGAATCCTAACCAGGGAACTCCCACTTTCACCTTTTTTTTTTAATTAATTAATTTTAATGGAAGGATAATTGCTTTACAGAATTTTGCTGTTTTCTGTCAAACCTCAACATGAATCAGCTTTAGGTATACATATATCCCCTGTCTTTCAAAGCTCCCTCCTGTCTGCCTCCCCATCTGTAACAACCCTCTATGTTGATACAGAGCCCCTGTTTCAGTTTCCTGAGCCATATAGCAAATTCCCGTTGGCTATCTATTTTACAAACGGTAATGTAAGTTTCCATGTTACTCTTTCCATCCATCTCACCCTCTCCTCCCCTCTCCCCATGTCCATAGGTCTATTCTCTATCTCTGCTTCTCCACGGCTGCCCTGTAAGTAAATTCATCAGCACCATCTTTCTAGATTCTCTGTGTATGTATTAGAATTCGGCCTTTATCTTTCTCTTTCTGACTCACTTCACTCTGTATAATAGGTTCTAGGTTCATCCCCCTCATTAGAATTGACTCAAATGTGTTCCTTTTTATGGCTGAGTGATATTCCGTTGTGTATTATACCACAACTTCTTTACCCATTCATCTGTCGATGGACATCTAGGTTGCTTCCATGTTTGAGCTATCATAAACAGTGCTGCAATGAACAATGGGATACATGTGTCTCTTTCAGTTTTGGTTTCCTCAGAGTATCTGCCTAGGAGTGGGATTGCTGGGTCATATGGTGGTTTTATTCCTAGTGTTTTTAAGGAATCTCCATAGCATCCTCCATAGTGGCTGTATCAATTTACATTCCCACCAACAGTGCAAGAGCGTTCCCTTTTCTCCACACCCTCTCCAGCATTTATTGTTTGTAGACTTTTTAGTGAGGGCCATTCTAACGGGGGTGAGGTGATATCTCATTGTAGTTTTGATTTGCATTTCTCTAATAATGAGAAATGTTGAGCATCTTTTCATGTGTTTGCTAGCCATCCGTGTGTTTTCCTTGGAGAAATGTCTGTTGAGGTCTTTTCCCCACTTTTTGATTGGGTTGTTTGTTTTCCTGGTATTGAGTTGTGTGAGCTGCTTGTATATTTTGGAAATTAGTCCTTTGTCAGTTGTTTAATTTGCTATTATTTTCTCCCATTCTGAGGATTGTCTTTTCACTTTGCTTATAGTTTCCTTTGCTGTGCAAAAGTTGTTAAGTTTAACCAGGTCCACTTGTTTGCTTTTGTTTTTATTTCTGTTACTCTAGGAGGTGGGTCATAGAGGATCTTGCTTTGATTTATGTCGAGTGTTCTACCTATGTTTTCCTCTAAGAGTTTTATAGTTTTTGGTCTTACATTTAGGTCCTTAATCCATTTTGAATCTATCTTTGTGTATGGTGTTAGGAAGTGTTCTAATTTAATTCTTTTACATGTAGCTGTCCAGTTTTCCCTGCACCATTTATTGAAGAGGCTGTCTTTACCCCATTGTATATTCTTGCATCCTTTGTTAAAAATAAGGTACCCAGAGGTGCATGGGTTTATTTCTGGGCTTTCTATCTTGTTCCGTTGGTCTATATTTCTGTATTTGTGCCAGTACCATACTGTCTTGATGATTGTAGCTTTGTAGTATAACCTAAGTCAGGAAGCTTGATTTCTCCAGCTCCATTCTTCTTTCTCAAGATTGCATTGGCTATTCAGGGTCTTTTGTGTTTCCATATGAATTGTGAAACGTTTGTTCTAGTTCTGTGAAAAATGCCATTGGTAGTTTGATAGGGATCGCATTGAATCTGTAGACTGTGGTTGGTAGTATAGTCATTTTCACAATATTGATTCTTCCTACCCAGGAAAACGGAATATCTCTTCATCTGTTTATGTCATCTTTGATTTCCTTCATTAGTGTCTTATAATTTTCCGTGTGCAGTTCTCTTGTCTCTTTAGGTAAGTTTATTCCTAGATATTTAATTATTTTCATTGCAGTGGTGAATGGGATTGATTCCTTAATTTCTCTTTCTGATTTTTCATTGGTAGTATATAGAAATGCAAGTGATTTCTGGGTATTGATTTTGTATCCTGCAACTTTGCTAAATTCACTAATTAGCTCTAGTAATTTTCTGATACTATCTTTAGGGTTTTCTATGTACAGTATCATGTCATCTGCAAAAAATGAGAGCTTAACTTCTTCTTTTCTGATCTGGCTTCCTTTTATTTCTTTTTCTTCTCTGATTGCTATAGCTAGGACTTCCAGAACAACATTAAATAATTGTGGTGAAAGTGGGCACCCTTGTCTTGTTCCTGATCTTAGGGGGGATGCTTTCAGTTTTTCACCATTGATAATAATGTTTGATATAGGCTTGTCATATATGGCCTTTACTGTGTTGAGATAGGTTCCTTCTATGCCCATTTTTTGAAGTTTTAATCATAAATACCAATAACCTCAGATATGCAGATGACACCACCCTTATGGCAGAAAGTGAAGAGAAACTAAAAAGCCTCTTGATGAAAGTGAAAGAGGAGAGTGAAAAGGTTGGCTTAAAGCTCAACATTCAGAAAACAAAGATCAGGGCATCTGGTCCCATCACTTCATGGGAAATAGATGGGGAAACAGTGTCAGACTTTATTTTGGGGGGCTCCAAAATCACTGCAGATGGTGACTGCAGCCATGAAATTAAAAGACGCTTACTCCTTGGAAGAAAAGTTATGACCAATCTAGATAGCATATTCAAAAGCAGAGAAATTACTTTGCCAGCAAAGGTCTGTCTAGTCAAGGCTATGGTTTTTCCTGTGGTCATGTATGGATGTGAGAGTTGGACTGTGAAGAAAGCTGAGCACTGAAGAATTGATGCTTTTGAACTGTGGTGTCGGAGAAGACTCTTGAGAGTCCCTTGGACTGCAAGGAGATCCAACCAGTCCATTCTAAAGGAGATCAGTCTTGGGTGTTCTTTGGAAGGAATGATGCTAAAGCTGAAACTCCAGTACTTTGGCCACCTCATGCGAAGAGTTGACTCATTGGAAAAGACTCTGATGCTGGGAGGGATTGCGGGCAGGAGGAAAAGGGGACGACAGAGGATGAGATGGCTGGATGGCATCAGTGACTTGATGGACGTGAGTCTGAGTGAACTCTGGGAGTTGGTGATGGACAGGGAGGCCCAACATGCTGTGATTCATAGGGTTGCAAAGAGTCAGACATGACTGAGCGACTGAACTGACTGACTGAATCATAAATGGGTGCTGAATTTTGTCAAAGGCTTTTTCTGCATCTATTGAGATGATCATATGGTTTTTATCTTTCAGTTTGTTAATATGGTGTATCACACTGATTGATTTGTGTATATTGAAGAATCCTTGCATCCCTGGAATAAACCCAGCCTGATCATGGTGTATGAGCTTTATGATGTATTGCTGAATTCTGTTTGCTAAAATTTTGTTCAGGACTTTTGCATCTATGTTCATCAGTGATATTGGCCTATAGTTTTCTTTTTGTGTTGTCTTTGTCTGGTTTTGGTATCAGGGTGATGGTGGCCTCGTAGAATGAGTTGGGAAATGCACCTTCCTCTGCAGTTTTTTGAAAAAGTTTTAGAAGGATAGGCATTAGCTCTTCTCTAAATGTTTGATAGAATTCTCCTGTGAAGCCATCTGGTTCTGGGCTTTTGTGTTTTGAGAGATTTCTGATCACAGCTTCAATTTCAGTGCTTGTAATTGGGTTGTTAATAATTTCTATTTCTTCCTGGTTCACTCTTGGAAGATTGAACTTTTCTAAGAATCAGTTCATTTCTCCCAGGCTATCAATTTTATTGCCATATAGTTGTTCATAATAGTCTCTTATAATCCTTGTATTTCTGAATTATCTGTTGTAATCTCTCCTTTATCATTTCTAATTTTGTTGATTTGATTCTTCTCTCTTTTTTTCTTGATGAGTCTGGCTAAGTGTTTGTCGATTTTTTTTATCTTCTCAAAGAACCAGCTTTTAGTTTTATTAATCTTCACTATTGTTTCTTTCATTTCTTTTTCATTTATTTCTGCTTGGATCTTTATTATTTCTTTCCTTGTACTAATTTTGAGGGTTTTTTCCTTCTTTTTCTAGTTGCTTTAGGTGTAAAGTTAGGTTGTCTGTTCAATGTTTTTCTTGTTTCTTGAGGTAGGATTGTATTGCTATAAACTTCCCTCTTAGAACTGCTTTTGCTGCATCCCATAAGCTTTGAGTTGTCACCACTTTCACCTTTCTTAAAAGGAAGTTCTGTCTGCCTGTCTCTCTCACTTTCTCTCTCTCGTATCTATCCATATGTAGGTATCTAGTAAGTAATATGTCTTTAAAATTATGTTGTTATTTTTTATCAGGATTGTTCCAAACCTCCTATGGTTTGAATGGTCTATTCAAATCCTATTCTTGCCTCTTCTCCAATTATATTTCTGTCTGCAATTTTATCCAACAGGAAAATTTCATATATATAGTATATATATACACTGTACTCCAAAAGAAACATCTATATTCATTCCTTGACTAATTTGTGCCACCAGTCTGTACCTGGAGTCTCAAACTGTTGTCTCCTCTGTCTAGTAGATACCCATATGACTTTATCATATTTTTCATTCAGTCTCTGCCCATGTATCACCTACCATAGAGATCTTCTAAATATCCAACAGGATATCCACTTGCAAAAAAATGAAGTTGGACCTCTGCCACACATCTGAGGCATACCTCAGAAATATAGGTTTGGAATATTTCAGGAAAGCAAGTCATATAATTTTTTTGGTTTCCCAGTACATATAAAAGTTATGTTCAAAGGAGACACAGACATAAACAACAGACTTTTGGACACAGTGGAGGAAGGAGAGGGTGGGATCAGTTGCGAGAATAGCATTGAAACATATATAAAACATGTATAAAACAGATAGCCAGCGGAGTTTGATGTGTATTGCAGGGAACCCAAAGCCATTGCTCTAGGACAACCTATAGGGATGAGGTGGGGATGGAGATGGGATGCGTATTCAAGAGAGAGGGCACACATGAATACTTACGGCTTATTCATGTTGATGTATGGAAAAAACATCACACTACTGTAATTAGCTTCCAATTAAATAAATAAATAATTTTTAATTATGCTAACACCCTACAGTAGTCTATTAAGTGTTCAATAGCATTAAGTTTAAACAACGTACGTATCTTCATTAAAAATACCTTATTGCTAAAAAATGCTACACATCATCAGCCTTCAAAAAGTCATAATCTTTTTGCTGGTGGAAGCTCTGGCCTTGATGTTGACGGCTGCTGACTAAGCAGACTGGTGGTTGCCAAAGGTTGGGTGGCTGTGGTCACTTCTTAAAATAAGGCAACAGTGAAGTTTACATGATATTCTTAATCCTTTGTTTTTATTTCAACAGTCTTCAAGGCATCTTTATCAGGAATAGATTTCATCTCAAGAAATCTCTTTTCTTGCTCATCCCTGTGAAAAAATTCTTCCTCCATTAACGTCTTCCCATGAAATTGCAGCAATTCGCTCACATATTAGATCCCACTTCTAATTTCAGTTCTGCCCCTACTTGTGCTGCATCTGGGGTGACTTCCTCTGCTAAATTCTTGAAACTTTCGAAGTCATCAACTTGGGTGGGGATCAACTTCTTCCAAAATACTGTTACAATATGTACTTGCTAAATACTAAGACTTGAACATTGAAATTAATCATTGTTCCACTGGACTGCAAAATGGATACTGTGCTAAAGAAATGAAAGCAACATTAATCTCATTGTACATCTCCATCAGAGCTCATGGGTGACCAGGTGAGGGTTAAATGAACAATAATATTTTGAGAAGAATCTTTTTTTTTTCTTTCTGAGTGGTAGGTATCAACAGTGGGCTTAAAATATTCAGTAAACCATGGGGTAAACAGATATGCTATCATCCTGGTTTTGTCTTTCCATTTATAGAGCATAAGCAGAGTAGATTTAGTGTAATTTTTAAGGGCCCTAGGGCTTTGGGAATAGTAAATAAGCATTGCTTTCAACTTAAAGTCACCAGATGACTGATTCTTTCAGCTTCATTTTTCTTTGCCAGGATTGCTTTGGCTATTTGGGGTCTTTTGTGTTTCCATACAAGTTAAAATAATTTTTTTGTTCTAGTTCTGTGAAAAATGCCATTCATACTTTGAGAGGGATTGCACTGAATCTGTACATTGTCTTGGGTAGTATAGTCATTTTGACAATATTGATTATTCCAATCCAAGCACATGGAATATCTTTCCAAATGTGTGTGTCACCTTTGATTTCTTTTATCAGTGCCTCATAGTTTTTGGAGTAGCGGTCTTTTCCCTCCTTAGGTAAGTTTATTCCTAGGTATTTGATTCTTTCTGATTCAATGGTAGATGGGATTGTTTCCTTCTCTTCCTGATCTTTCACTGTCAGTGTGTTAGAAATGCAACAGATTTCTGTGTATTCATATTCTGCAGATTTACTGAATTTGTTGATGAGCTGTAGTAGTTTTCTGGTAGCATCCTTAGAATTTTCTATGTATAATATCATACCATCTGCAAACAGTGAAAATTTTAATACTTCGTTTCCAATTTGGATTGCTTTTCTTTCTTTTTCTTCTCTGACTGCTGCGGCTAGGACTTCTAAAACTATGTTGAACAAAAGTCACAAGAGTGGATATCCTAGTCTTCTTCCTGAGCTTAGAGGAAATGCTTTCAGCTCTTCATCATTGAGTATGAGCATGGCTGTGGGTTTCTCATATATGACCTTTATTATGTTGACTTATGTTCCCTCTATGCCCACTTTCTGGAGAGGATTTTATCATAAACTGGTGTTGAATTTTGTCAGAAGTTTTTTCTGCACCTCTTGAAATGATCATGTGGTTTTTATTCGTCAGTTTGTTAATGTGGTGTATGTATTGCACTGATGGATTTGTGGATATTGGGAACACCTTGCACCCGTGGGGTCAATCCCACCTGATCATGGTGTATGGTGCTTTTAATGTGTTATTGAATCAGCTTGCTAGTATTTTGTTGAGCATTTTTTGAGTCTATGTTCATCAGTGATATGGCCTGCAATTTTCTTTGCCTTTTCTTATTTTACATATATTTTTATTTTATTTTTTAAATTTATTTTAATTGGCCTTCAATTTTCTTTTTTTATGGTATCTTTGTCGGTTTTGGTATCAGGGTGATTGTGCCCTCATGGAATAAGTCTGGATGTGTTCCTTCCTCTGCAAGTTTTTGGAAGAGTTTCAGAAGGATAGTTATTAACTCTTCTCTAAATCTTTGATAGAATTTACCTATGAAGACATAAGTCCTGGATTTTTGTTTGTTGGGAGTCTTTAAACCACAGTTTCAATCTTAGTACTTGTGTTTGGTCTGCTCATATTTTCTATTTCTTACTGGCTCAGACTTGGAAGGTGGTACCTTTCTAAGAATTTTTTCATTTCTTCTAGGTTGTCCATTTTGTTGGTGTATAGTTGCAAAATTCAGAGTTAAATTGAAGAAAGTAGGGAAAACCAGTAGACCATTCAGGTACAACCTAAATCAAAGTCCTTACAATTATACAATAGAAGTGACAAAAGATTCAAGGGGCTAGATTTGATAGAGTGTCTGAAGAACTATGGATAGAAATTCACAACATGTACAGGAGGCCATGATAAAAACCATCCCCAAGAAAAAGAAATGCGAAAAGGCAAAGTGGTTGTCTCAGGAGGCCTTACAAATAGCTGAAAAAAGAAGGGAAGCAAAAAGAAAAGGAGAAAAGGATAGATATATCCATCCAAATGCAGAGTTCCAAAGAATAGCAAGGAGAGATAAGATAGCCTTCCTAAGTGATCAATGCAAAGAAATAGAGGAAAACAATAGAATGGAAAAGTCTAGAGATCTCTTCAAGAAAATACAGATACCAAGGGAACATTTCATGCAAAGATGGGCACAATAAAGGACAGCAACAGTACGAACCTAACAAAAGCAGAAGATATTAAGAAGAGGTGGCAAGAATACACAGAAGAACTATACAAAAAAGATCTTCATGATCCAGATAACCATAATGGTGTGATCACTCACCTAGAGCCAGACATCCTGGAGTGTGAAGTCAAATGGGCCTTAGGAAGCATCACTATGGACAAAGCTAGTGGAGGTGATGGGATTCCAGATGAGCTATTTCAAATCCTAAAAGACATGCTGTGGAAGTGCTGAACTCACTATGAAAGCAAATTTGGAAAAGTCAGCAGTGGTCACAGCACTGGAAAAGGTCAGTTTTCATTCCAATCCCAAAGAAAGGCAATGCCAAAAATGTTCAAACTATGACCCAATTGCACTCATCTCACCCGCTAGCAAAGTAATGCTCAAAATTCTCCAAGCTAGGTTTCAAAAGTATGTAAACCAAGAACTTTCAGATGTTCAAGCTGGATTTAGGAAAGGCAGAAGAACCAGAGATCAAATTGCGAACATCCGTTGAATCAGAAAAAGCAAGAGAATTCCAGAAAAACATCTAGTTCTGCTTTATTGACTACACTAAAGCCTTTAACTGTGTGGATCACAACACTGTGGAAAATTCTGAAAGAGATGGGAATACCAGACTACTTTACCTGCCTCCTGAGAAATCTGTATGCGGGTCAAGAAGCAACAGTTAGAACTGGACATGGAATAATGGACTGGTTTCAAATGGGGAAAGGAGTACGTGAAGGCGGTATATTGTCACCCTGCTTATTTAACCTATATGCAGAGTACGTCACAAGAAATGCCAGGCTGGATGAGGCACACACTGGAATCAAGATTGCCAGGAGAAATATCAAGAACTTCAGATATACAGGTGACACCACCCTTATGGCAGAAAGTGAAGAACTAAAGAGCCTCTTGATGAAAGTGAAAGAGGAGAGTGAAAAAGCTAGCTTAAAACTCAACATTCAAAACACTAAGATCATGGCATTAGGTCCCATCACTCATGGCAAATAGATGAGGAAAAAGCAGAACAGTGACAGACTTTAGTTTCTTAAGCTCCAAAATCCCTGCAGATGGTGACTGCAGCCACGAAATTAAAAGACACTTGCTCCTTGGAAGAAAAGCTATGATCAACCTAGATAGTATATTAAAAAGCAGAGGCATTCCTTTGCTGACAGAGGTCCGTCTAGTCAAAGCTATGGTTTTTCCAGTAGTCATGTATGGATGTGAGAGTTGGACCATAAAGAAAGCTGAGAGCCAAAGAATTGATGCTTTTGAACTGTGGTGTTGGAGAAGACTCTTGAGAGTCCCTTGGACTTCAAGGAGATCAAACCTGTCAGTCCTAAAGGAAATCAGTTCTGAATATTCATTGGAAGGACTGATACTGAGGCTGAAGCTCCAATACTTAGGCTACCTGATGTGAAGAACTGACTCATTAGAAAAGACCCTGATGCTGGGAAAGATTGAAGGCAGGAGGAGACAGGTACAACTGAGGTTGAGATGATTGGATGGCGTCACAGACTCAATGGACATGAGTGACTGAGCTGAACTGATTTTTTTATAAGAGCTTCAGAAAGATTGTTGTTAATCTTTGACTGTTTGGTAGAATTCACCCAGAGAATTTGACCATAGATTTTTCTTTCTTGGGAAAGTTTTCATTACTGATTATAGTATTGGTCTGTTATGATTTTCTATTTCTTCTTGAGTCAATTTTGGTAGTTTGTTTTTTTCAGCCAGGTTACCTAATTTTTAGTGTGCAAATGTCCATAGTACTCCCTTAAAATGCTTTTTATTTCTCAGGTTGATAGTAATGTCCCCACTTTTATTTCTTCTTGTTTGCACTTTCTCTCTTTTTTTCTTAGTCTAGCTAATGTTTTTGAATTTTATTGATCTTTTCGAAAAACCAACTTCTGGTTTTTATCATTTTTCTCTATTTTCCATTTCAATGATCCTTGCTTTAATCTGTGTTGTTTCTTCTTTCAGTTTAGTTTGCTATTTTTTTTTAGTTCCTCAGTGTATAAAGTTATTAATTTGAGACTGTCTTATTTTTAAATGTAGGCATTTACAATGATAAATTTCCCCCTGAGCTCTGCTTACGCTGCATTCAAAAAGCTTGGTTATATCATGTTTTCATTTCCGTTTATCTCACATGTTGGTATCCTTTGTAATATCCTACAGAGCCCTGGGGCTCTGTTCATTTTCCCTTGTTCTTTTTTTCCCCTTCTGCCTCATGCTACATAATCTCAGTTGTCCTCTCTACAAATTCATCGGTTGTTTGTTCTGCTTTCTCAAAACTGTTACTGAGCCTTTCTAGTGACTTTTTCATTTTAGGTATGATACTTTTCAGCTCTTGCGAACGTGCTAAGTTGCTTCAGTCGTGTCCCACTCTTTGTGGCCTTATGGGCCATAGCTGGGGCTCCTCAGTCCATGGGATTCTCCAGGAAAGAACGCTGCAGCGGGTCACCACGCTCTCCTCTGGGAGATCTTCCTGACCCGGGAATCCACGTGTCTCTTGTGCCTCCTGAACCGGCAGGCTCTTCACCACTAGTGCCACCTGGGGAGGCCCCAGTTTCCAGCTCTAGATTTTCTATTTGTTTTATTTTTATAATTTCTGTCTCAATATGAATATCTTCTATTTGAGGAAACATTGTTTTTATGCTTTCTTTTAGTGCTTTAGGTGTGGTTTCTTTTAGCTCTTTGAACATTTTAAAAGCACATAACTTAAAGGCTTTGTTTAGAAATGTCAATGTCTGTTCTCCCTCAGAAAGAATTTCAGTTGATCATTTTTCTTTCCCCCATGAATGGCCATACTTCCTTGTCTTTGCATGACATGATTTTTTGTTGTTGTTGAAAACTAAAGATTTAAAACGTTATAATGTGATGATTCTTAGAGTTAGAGTTTCCCCTTTCCCAGGGCTTGTTGTCTTTGCTTGTTTGTTTGCTCTTGTTTACTGACTATTTTGAACTAGTTCTGTAAAGTCTGTATTCTTTGTGGTCTGTTGATGAACTTGGTTATCAGCTAATGTCTAATGGAGATTTCTTCAGACATCTGGAACGAATACATTTCCCATTCTTTGCCAAAGGGCTTTGCGTGCATGTTGGCACATGCCTTTAGCGCTCAGGCAGTTGACAACTCTGCTGTCTGCTTCTGCAGAGCCTCAGAGTCAGCCCGAGCTGAGGGCTGAGGGCTTTCTCTCATCTTTCCTGAGTATGTGCACACACTACATGCGTGTGGCCTTCTAGATTCCCAGGAACATGTCAGAGCCTTGCAAAGCTCCGGGAGTCATCTCATTTGTCAGTTTTTTAAAATGTTTATTTGGCTTGAAGGAAATGACAACCCACTCCAATATCCTTGCCTGGGGAACTCCATGGACAGAGGAGCCTGGTGGGCTACAATTCATGGGGTTGCAAAGAGTTGGACACGACTGAGTAACTAATACAGACACATACACATTTTTTTGCCCCAAACCAACTGTTATCTATCATCCTAGCCTCAATATTATGACATTTGCTTGCAAATTTTTTTGACAAGTGTTCTCCAGGGGAAGACTTTTACCACTGGTTGAGTACCAAATCAGATAAAATACAGACAAGCCTTTCAAGTGGAGTCTTTCAGGGAACCATCAGATAGGTTAGATGGGTACACAACTTTGTGCCCTTATGTCTTACATGTGTCCCTTGGGAGCAACTTAAACTGAATTTTCTTTTACTTTAACTCAAAATTTTTGTATTTGAACTGAAGCATCTAGTCCAATGACATTTATTCCAATTACTGATATATTTCAATTTATTAATAGTTCTCATATCTTACTCTTGCTAACTAATTGTCCTAACTTTTCCATGTTTTAATATCTTTTAATTGTGAAAAATAACACACATTTTTACATGCAAGAGCATAAATGTGTAGCATAACTCATAACTCATCAGCATAAATCAAACAGCTGTGTGATCCCTAGCAGCACTAAGTATCCTCTACCCTTCCTTGCTTTTATTTGTGGGTTTACCACTGCAGTATATGTCTCTAAACATTATGATTTACTTTGCTTACTTATGATGCTATACAAAGTGGAATCACAGTATACTTATTCAACAATATGTAAGATGTGTTGTTATGCATAGTTTTGGCTCACTCATTTTTCTATGTATTATTCCATCCCATTATATGAATATATCACAAGTTATTTATTTACTCTACTGTTAATACGCTTTTGATTTAGTTTTAATTTTTTCTCTAATGAATAATAATACTTCAAATATTCTTTTGCATGCATCTATGCGTTCATTTCTCTAAGGTTTATACCTAGCAGTAACATTGCTAAGAAATAGGGCGTGTACATCTTCAAATTTAGTTATAACGCAAAACTGTGTTCCTTAGGATTAGCCTCCAACTAGTAGTATCTGAGAATTCCTAGTACTTCCCCTCTGCATTAATACATGGAATCTTCAGTTGACAGTGGGCCTGCCATGCTTATTATAGTTTTAAGTTGAAGTTTCCTAATTTTTAATGAGGCTGATTTGGTTACTGGGTTATTGATATTTTGATATCTTCTTTTGTGAAGTGACGGCTCAAATCTTTTGCCCATTTTTCTCATGTGTAATTTGTCTTTTCATTACCTTCTGGATATCATATGAGTTTTAAGGGCTTCTCTGATAGCTCAGTTGGTAAAGAATCTGCCTGGTTTGATTCCTGGGTCCGGAAGCTCCTCTGGAGAAGGGATAGGCTACCCTCTCCACTATACCTGGGCTTCCCTGGTGGTTCAGCTGGTTAAGAATCCGCCTGCCATGCGGGAGACCTGGGTTCTATCCCTGGGTTGGGATGATCCCCTGGAGAAGGGAAAGGCTACCCACTCCAGTATTCAGGCCTGTATGGTCCACGGGGTCACAAAGAGTCAGACACGACTGAGTGACTTTCGCTTTCACTTCAACTTTCCCTTCATGAGTTTTAAATATATTCTCCCACTCTTTCCTTCTCACTCTCTTTTTGTTGTCTTTTTCTCTTGTTTTCTAGAGAAAATTGCATAATGAACCCATAAATCTAGCTTCAATGATATCGACATATTTTATGTTATTTGATATCTCTTGATAGAATTCTTAAAGTTGTCAAACTATGCATGCTTGCATGCCAAGTCACTTCAGTCGTGTCTGACTCTGTGACCCCATGGACTGTAGCCTGCCTGGCTCATCCGTCCATGGGATTCTCCAGGCAAGAATCCTGCCATTTCCTCCTCCAGGGGATCTTCCCACCCCAGGGATCGAACCCATCTCTATGTCTCCTGAATTGGCAGGTGGGTTCTTTACCACTAGCGCCACCTGGAGTTATCATGGTTATTACTTTCATGTTTATTTTATGATATCTTTCCCTAAGGTGATAAAGTACTCTCATATATAACCTTTTACCTGCTTTATCACTTTGCATTTCCCATTTAGGTCAATAATGCATCTGGAATTGATTCTGCGTACATGGACACACAATTTTTCCACATTATTTATTGAAAAAAATTCTTTTATCCAAAGCTCTGCAGTGCCACTTTCCTCACTCACTGTCTTTCTTTCTCTTTCTCTCTTAGCCTCCAGCTGGCCCTCCAGAACCCAAATCAGGTCTACTAGCTGGGGTTCCTGACCTAAATTAATACTGAGAAGGGATGTCCCATTCTCACAACCAACTAGTGCCTTGTTTGCATTCCTGCCATGACCCTGTGGCTGGCTCTGGGAACTGTCTGTGACTATTCACACTAGCAGAGTTGAACACTTGAGAGAGAAACTATATGGTCTGCAAAGCCTAAAATATTTACTACCCGACCTGCACTAGTGTTGTATTGCTGCTGTAACGAATTGCCACAAACGTAGTCATTTAAAACAACACAGATCTCTCCTCCTATAAAGTTCTAAAATCAGTTTCCCTGGATAAAAGTCAAGGCGCCAGTTCCCTCAGGAGACTCTAGGAGACAATCCATTTTCTCATCAGTTCCAGGTTTTAGGGTTGCATTCCTCGTCTTGTGGCGCCTATCTACATCTTCAAAGCCGGCATTTAGCATCTTTAAGTCTCTCCCTGCTTCCGTGATCACATCATCTTTTCTCTTGTAAGGACCCTTATGAGCACATGGTGCCCACCAGGATAATCTAGGATCATCTCTCCATCACAAATCCTTAATTTAATCACATCTGCAAAGTCCCCTTTGCCATATAAGGTAACATCTACAGGTCTTGGGGATTAGGACTTGGACAGATTGGGGTGAGGGGTAGATTATTTGGCCCTTGAAAAAAGTGTTTTGCTATGATCATACCTTGAAACTGTGTATTATGGAGAAAATCCCATTAAATCTAAGTTCCATTAACCAACAAAAAATTTTTCTGACTGCTGTTCTATACTATATCTGGGAAGACTTCCCTGAGCTTCATTCTATGTCTTTTCCTTCCTCAGTTGTCTCTAATTTTGAAGAAAATGTATACTCTGGTTAAAGGTTTGCCATTAAAAACAACAACAACAATTAGGCAGTATCTCCTAGTGAATACCCTGCTGTTTAGCAAATAGTTCCTTTAAAATGAACAGGTTTTCAAGGCCAGTTCACACCTGAGTAATATTAGTGAGTCCACATGTCACAGTCTTGGCTCCAGCTGCCTCCACTCACCTCATGACTCATGTGATCAGTTATTCTGGTTCCAAAGCAAAGGGCTAGCAGACTTGGGTGAAAGCTCATTTGCAAAGGTTTTCAAGGTGTGGGCTGAAAAACTGGGCTGCTTTGCATCTCCCTACCAGAAATTCATGTACTGAAATCCTAGTCTCCAGTATCTCAGAATGTTGACCTTATTTGAAAATAAAATTGTTATATAGTTAACCAGGGTGAAATGAGGTCAGTAGGGTGGGCCTTGTTCCAATAAGACTGGTGTCTTTTTGGTGTTTTTACACAGGGAGAAGGCGGCTGGACAGATCCTCCCCTGAATAGCTGCAACCCTGCTGACACCTTGTCTTCAGACTTCCAAGTTCCAGAACTGCAAACTAATAAATATGTTGTGTAAGCTACTAAGTCTGCGGTACTTTGTTCTGGCAGCTCTAGCAACTTAACAATTGTGGTGAGAGACTCTTGCTTCCAAAGGAATTCCAGAGCTGGAATTCCCCAGGAACCAAAACACTACATGTTCAAAATAAATTGTAATTTCTGTAACACTCTCTTCCCTTTCTGTCAGGATTACATCTACAACAAGCAGGGTCATGGGGTAGGGGCACAAATGTATAGTTAGAAGGATCTGCCTGTACTGATGCCATCTGTGTAGCCCAGTTAGCAGTGTATATATATGTACTGACTCATCTGTGTAGCCCAGTGAGTAGCCTAGCTCAGAGTTCAGCCTGACTTGGCTTCACTATCCCAAGTCCATTGCTTCATGTTTGTGTAGTCCTGAGTAAGTTAGCTCCCGACATCTCTTTGCTCCTCAGTATACATCTGTAATATGGGGATGATACTGATACGGACTTCACAGAGTGTAGTGAGGCTTCCAGGTGATGCTAGAGGTAGAGAATCTGACTGCCAGTGCAGGGAAGTAAGAGGCCCAGGTTCAGTCCCTGGGTGGGGAAGAATCCCCGGAGAAGGAAATGGCAACCCACTCCAGTATTCTTGCCTGGAGAGTCTCATGGACAGAGGAGCCTGGCAGGCTATGGTCCATAGGATCACAAAGGGTCGGACATGACAGAAGCAACTTAGCACTAGCAACACACACACACACACACACACACACACACACCACACAATAAATGCAAGCTTTCAACACTCATTGTAATTATTTAATTACTACTCTGGACACTTCCTATAAGTCCCAGAAGAGAACTATATGAAATCTAGGCACTGGTATTCAAAACACTAAACTGAAATTTTAAAACTGTGGTATTTGCCATATTAAACTTCTCCCTTCACTGAATCTAACCAGGAGCTTGACCTACCCTCTCAAATCTCAAATGAAATTCTTGGCTTTCTTGGGTCTGAAGTCAAAGCCTTGGTTTCTGCCTTCCTCTGAGCTGTTCGGCCCAGGTCCTGGTCCTCACATTTGCAGGGATGGCTAATCCCTCCTCCCAGGTGCCCCACCCATGATGCCTCTCCTTTCACTCTCAGAGCCATTTCTTCCCCTGGCCTGGAACCCACCTGCTTCTCTCCCTTTCCTGGTCACTCACTCGCTTCCCTCACGCACCACAGTGAGGGCGAATGCCCCAGCTCGCTGTTGGTCCGTCCTACTCTCAAGGAACCAACGGGATGCTTTCATCCTATGAGTCAGAAGGCTGTTTTGTGATGTCGGCTGTGGCCCTGTCTGACTTGTCCTGGGCAGGGGAGGGCTGTGAGGGATGGTGTGAGCCCAGCAGCAGCGCCCTACCACCTCAAATGCCCAGTTCATACAGACTTTTGCAACATCAAGCTTGGGGCCTAGCACTAGCTAAGTGCCCCATCCTTGCCAACCTTGGTCCAACAGACCAAGCTGGACTGCCCAACTCTGCCAGGCACAGGCGCCTGGATGGCTCTGAAAGCAGAGATAGTCAAGGCCCTCTATGTGGGGAGAGAAGAGAGAAGGATGACATGGTTTTTGCTTGCTCCTCTGACAGCTTTACGCAAATCCCCATGGCCGCCCTAATCCACCCTCTAATGGAGCTCAAACCAGCTCAGCTCCCCCAGCTCAGTCCCCCGTACCCCTCCCCCTTAGAACTTGCTAATCCCTAGGGCTGGGAGCTCACCACCTGTCTCCAGGATGCACTTCAGGCCTAGTGTCATAAAGGCAAATCCAGGGCCTCAGTTGCAGATGGTGGCAGAAGTATTCTTGGCCAATCCCCGTCACCTTGGCCCGAAACATAAGATGAGGAAATTCAGATACAAAGACGCTCACATGGTATGTTACTGCTTCAGCCCCCAGGGCAAGAAGGCTTTATGAACCACCAAGAGTAACTTCTTAGGATTCTACCACCAGATATAAGAGATGGGGGTGGGAACGGCAGGGCGAATCTGCCCTGTCCCCTCCCTCCATCAAAGGCAGGGAAGGCTGGTCCTTCCTCACCAACCTGGGTACCAGTCCTGACGCTGACACGTGGCAGCTGTGTAACCTTGACTGAGTCATTTAACTCCGTGAGGTGTCTATTTCCCTGTCTGCATAAAGGGTCTGATGGGAGAAGTGTCTTCTTTCCAGGACTGTCTGGTGGTGTGTGTGTGTGTGATAAGCAGAGACCTCACTACCATTAAAGCTCTGTTCTTGCCTCCTCCTGGCTCAGCCCTGCTCACTGTTTTCCCGTTCGGGTGCACTCCCCTTCACTCAATCTGTGTTCCTTTCTCACCCCACTCTTGGGTTTCCTGCAGGGTTTTGCAAGGAGAAAGTTGGGAAGTACCTTAGGCAGCTTGAGCCAAGCCACTGGTGGCCGGAAAAGAGAGGAAGAGTAATGGAAAAAGAGTAAAAGGCAGAGAGAGACAGAGAGAAAGAGAGATAGAGAGAGATAGGAGAGACAGAAGCAGAGAGAAGGGAGAGGGATGGGGGGAGAAAGCCAGAAACACACAAAGGAATACAGAGACCAGCAGAGAAACGTGTGTGTCAGCCACATATCCAAAGACAGGAGAGAAACAGACCCAAGGAGTAGGAGCGGGAGGGAAAGGAGACGCTGAGAGGGCCAGTCCTGTGCACAGGTCTTGCTCCGGACGGGTCTCCGCCCTCAGGGCGGCCTTTCATCCCTTCCCTAGAATCCTTAAATCCTCTCTCTCTCTCGGGGCCCTCTGCGTCTGTCACTGAACCGACTGCGGCTGGCGGAGGTGAGTGCGGCTTCAGAGGGGGCCTGGGTGGGCGCTGGGGATGGGCAGGACTGGAGCGCCTGAGACAGGTGGTCGGGCGGGGCGGACCCGAGGGTTGAGGTTCAGAGGGTGTGAGAGCCAGGTGTCCCGGGCAGGCTGGCTGAATTGATGCCTCGCCTCTCTTCCAGCTGGCTCGGCCAACATTTATATACTGCGCACCTCCCCTGTCCCCAAGGATTGTGGGGCTCCCTCTTCTTTCCCCCTACCCGGGTCCTTCCTCTGGCCCACGATCGGAGCGTGCTCCCCGTCTGTTCCCGTCCCCGCCCCGTCCTCCTCCTGCAGCCCCCGAGCCGATGGCCGCGGTCCCGGCGCTGCTGCCGCTGCTGCTGGCGCTGGCGCAGGCGGGAGCGGTGGGCGCCGCGGGCTCGGTGCGCCTGGCGGGCGGCCTCACGCTGGGCGGACTGTTCCCGGTGCACGCTCGCGGCGCGGCGGGCAGGGCGTGCGGGCAGCTGAAGAAGGAGCAGGGCGTGCACCGGCTCGAGGCCATGCTGTACGCCCTGGACCGCGTGAACGCCGACCCCGAGCTGCTGCCCGGGGTGCGCCTGGGCGCCAGGCTGCTCGACACCTGCTCGCGGGACACGTACGCGCTGGAGCAGGCGCTGAGCTTCGTGCAGGCGCTGATCCGCGGCCGCGACGGCGAGGAGGCTGCCGCGCGCTGCCCCGGCGGGGTCCCCCCGCTGCGCACCGCGCCCCCGGAGCGCGTGGTGGCTGTCGTGGGCGCTTCGGCCAGCTCTGTCTCCATCATGGTCGCCAACGTGCTGCGCCTGTTCGCGGTGAGAGCCCGGGGCGCGCCCCGGGTGCAGCGTCCCTCCCTTGTCTCTGCCTTGGGGATGCCTGAGGTCTAGTCTCCTTTCGAGAATCACTCTAGTTAGCCAAGAAGCCCTGCTCCCTGGGCCAGACGCAAGCCTGTCTGGGAAGATTGTCCTGAAGATGAAAGTGTCTAGAGTGCCGGGTTAACTACGGCGTCCATTAATTGCCCATGGGCCTTCCTCTGCCTCCTTTTCTCTCGTTCTCTCTCTTCTCCCTTTCCTCTTTTCCTCCTCCCTCTTCCCCTCCCCTTTCCATAACGTCTCCATACGCCACCCTTTCTCTGTTTCAGCTTCAGACATCTCTGTCTCCCCTGAACCAGTTCCAATCTGCTTCTTCTAGAACCTCCACGTCTCTGACCTTCACACCAGCCCCCACTTGCTCCCTTTTGTGTGTGTGTTGGTTTTGTTGTTGTTTGCTTGTGTCTTTCTTTAATATGAGGGATTCACTCCTCTGCTCTGCTAGCCTCTCCCACCACCAGTCTCTTTTCACACTTACTGCCACCATCCTTTCTCTAAATCAGCTCAGCCATAATCCCCATTATTAATCACTCTAATGCACTGGGATAAACCCAGTTCCAAACAGGCCCCTCTGTTAGACCAGACACAACCTTCAATCAAACAGCCCCTCCCCAGCTCTCCTGCCTGCTCAGCCCCTCCTGGGGCTGATGTCCACCTCCGCAGACCACCCCTTTGTGTGAACTGGGGAAACATGTCTTCCTCTGGGGCTGACAGAGGTCCCTTTACCCGGCGAAAGCTGCAGCCAGTGCCTGGCAGCTGCAGACTGGACTTGAACCCCATGTTCCATTAGTGCCATTCACAAAATGCAGGTCTTTCTCTGCATCTTCCAGCCTCTCCATGTGGAGAGGCTGCTCCCACTTGCCCCGAGCACTCTACCCCTGGGTCCTGGGTCCTCACTGCCTTCCCTACCTAGGGTGACTGACCCTCCATCCACAGCCCAGGTGTCTTTCCTCCCTCCAGATCCCCCAGATCAGCTACGCTTCCACGGCCCCTGAGCTCAGCGACTCCACACGCTATGACTTCTTCTCCCGCGTGGTGCCTCCTGACTCCTACCAGGCCCAGGCCATGGTGGACATAGTGAGGGCATTGGGATGGAACTACGTGTCCACGCTGGCCTCTGAGGGCAACTATGGCGAGAGTGGGGTTGAGGCTTTTGTGCAGATCTCTCGAGAGGCTGGTGAGCTTGGGGCCAGGCAGAGGGGGGTGGTCTGAGGCCTGAAGGGGCCTATGGAAAGGCCGTCAGACAGGGTGCAAGCTGTGAGGTGGGGCTCTGGGTTTATAGTGGGGAGCCTGGATGGTGCTCCCTGTGGGCAGGCACCCTTTCCTTTGGAAGACTCAGTCCCTGCCACAGTCCTGTGTGGTGGTGGCCTTGGTGGGTGAATGACTGACTTTGGCATCTCCGACACCCAGGGGGGGTCTGTATTGCCCAGTCCATCAAGATTCCCAGGGAACCAAAACCAGGAGAATTCAATAAAGTGATCAAGAGACTCATGGAGACACCGAACGCCCGGGGCATCATCATCTTTGCCAACGAGGATGACATCAGGTGGGCCAGAGGGCGTGTTCTTCTGTAGCTCTTTTGAAGACCCTACTGCCTCGTCTCCCATATCCCAGCCATGTACATCCTCCCTTCCCCTCTTTCTTCCCCTCCTACCTTCCTGGCACCACATACCTTTTCTACTGTTCTGTCTGTGTCTGGTGGCCCCAGAAATGAACCCGGCCTAGTCTGGGTCACAATGCTCCAAGCCTAGCCAGAGAAACATAAGAATACACATCTACTTCTATAATTAATAGTGGGGAAGAGACTGGTGGGCACATGTAATGATTCTCAGGGAACAACTCTCGGGGCAATAGGTTATCAGCAGGAGGAATGGCCCCCAGCCTGAACCGCAGCAGTAGAAGGCAGGCTCTTCTTAAAGACAGCATGGAGCCATGCACAGCACGAGAGGGCAGGCCTGGAGTCAGAGCCTGGCTCTGCCTTTTACTACCTGAGAAACCCAGTGTCCTAAACTCCCTGCATCCTACGTTTCCTGATAAACAAGGGTCTGCTGAGTGGTGCAGAGTCGGATAGATGGCGAGAGGAGACTGAAAAGTGACCAGGCTTACGTAGGAGGAGGACCTCAGGGCATCCCTCACCCTGTTCTTTCCAGGAGGGTTCTGGAGGCTGCACGCCAGGCCAACCTGACTGGCCACTTCCTGTGGGTTGGCTCAGACAGCTGGGGAGCCAAGATCTCACCCGTCCTGAACCTGGAGGATGTGGCCGTGGGAGCTATCACCATCCTCCCCAAAAGGGCCTCTATTGACGGTGAGTGGAGTCATGCCCTCCCCTGCATCTCCCACCCATATCTATCCTCCCCACAATGATCCCCTCTTGGGGGTGCTCATTTTCCCCTTCTATAAAATTGTACCAAGACCCAGGGTCTCTTCTGGGAATTCTAGAATCCTGAGATTCTATGAACACATCCCTCCAAACAGTGTTTGAAATGAATTGGCAAATGAGGAAACACACCCACCACTGTACAGGGTGCAGAATTGTTAAGTTTTGTTTGTTTTAATCAGTGCCTGCATTTTGGTTCTGCCAAAGGCACTCTAATTTGAAGATGAGTGTGACAGGGAGAGAAAACAAGGATGTGGGACTTACTGTCCTACTGATCAACTAATGAGGCCTGCCTCTCCACCCCTCCTCCACCATCCCACCCGTGAATATCTGGAAGAATGCAAAAAAGATGGTCACTTTACATTAGGATTGCTCATTTCCCCAAAGGGTAAACTGAAGACACCTTGATGAGGTACTTCAGGGCTATTTTATGAAGTACAGGCCCTTGTCAATACTGAGCCCTGACTTCCAGGGGCTCCCAGCCTCTTGGAGGTGCACACACACCCTTACACTCTTTCTTTCCCTTAGAATGCATTCAGTTGTAAGCAACAAACTAGACTGAGAGTAGTTTTAGCAATAAATGTATTCCATCACAAGACAAGAGGTCTCAAAGTAGGGGAAACTTCATGTTTGGGGCAATGAGTCAATGATGTTCTCAGAATCTTGAGCTCTGTCCTCCCTTCTGTCCCACCATCGTCTGTAGTTGCTATAGGTCTTCTTGATTGTGATGGCTTATTCACAAAGTGGCTGCTGAAGCTCCACCCATTACATCTTCACAGCAGCATCCTAACCAGGAAAGACAAGGTGCAAAAAATTCTTTCATGTGGTGAGGCTCAGAGTTGGCAAAATTTACTGCAGAGTCCCTAGATGACTTTGAACTCATCAGCCAGGCCAGAAATTGATCACCTGGGCATCCCCAGCTGTAAAGTCAGCGGGTGTTGCAGGGACACAAGTGGTGGGCCATGGCTGGCTCATATGGGTGCCTCCCCTCCTTCCTCCTTCCCTCTCTCTCAGGATTTGACCAGTACTTCATGACTCGATCCCTGGAGAACAACCGCCGAAACATCTGGTTTGCTGAGTTCTGGGAAGAGAATTTTAACTGCAAACTGACTAGCTCAGGTACCCAGGCTGACGATTCCACCCGCAAATGCACAGGTGAGAGCTGCCCAGGGTGGGTGGTGAGGGTGGAGAGGGAGAGGGTGGGAAGCCAGGTTGGGCACCTGGGGGCCAGGCACGCTTCCTCTGGGCATCCGTAGGACAGGTGAGGAACGCATCGGCCGGGACTCTGCCTACGAGCAGGAAGGGAAGGTGCAGTTTGTGATTGATGCTGTGTACGCCATTGCCCACGCCCTCCACAGCATGCACCAGGCTCTCTGCCCCGGGCACACAGGGCTGTGCCCAGCAATGGACCCCACTGATGGCCGGACGCTGCTGCAGTATATTCGGGCTGTGCGTTTCAATGGTGAGTGGGGGCCAGAGCCCCTGTGTGAGTGAGGGGAAGCCTGCTGGGTTGGAGTTCTCAGGACCTGGGACAGCCCAGGATGGAAGGAATGGGAGAGCAGAAGGGGACAGTGGGAGCACCTGGGCCTGAGAGCTGGAGGCTCGGGCCAAGTTCTGGGGACCAGTTTTTGACACTTCTTGTTCCCCAGGCTTGAGTAACCCCTGCCCCAGGCTGCAGATTCCAGGTTCTGAAGAACTTGTTTGTGACCCTTCTTGTCTGGACCTCTCAGAGGGTCGCACACAACTCTTTGCACCACTGCAGAGAGTCTGGAATCGTCTGGTCTCTCAGGGCACTGCCTGCACTATGGACAGGCGTCCCACTCCACGCCTGAGGCTTCCAAATGCCTCCCCAGTCAGGCCGGTGCTGCCTGAGCACAGGGTATGGATCCGGATGTCCCCCTGATACCAGGGGCCTGATACGTGGTCAGGGCTCAGAGCAAGGGTTTTTGAAAAGGCCCAGATAGACTCAGCTGTGCTTATGGTTTGTGGGGAAAGCTTCACATCGTGTTCAATTACTATCCTTTAGAAAATTAAAAACCGTTCTTCCACCAAGTGTTGAGCATCTTCTCTCTGCTAAGCTCCCTGTTAAATGATTTAAGACTTCCCTGGTAGTCCAGTGGTTAAGAATCTGTGCTTTCACTGCAGGGACCATGGATTTGACCCCTGGTTGGGAACTGAGATCCCACATGCTGTGAGGCTAAATAAATAAATAAAGTAAAAGAGCATGACATAATATCACTCCAGAAGAGCTCTGCAAGGTAGTAGAACAAGCGTCTAAAAGAAATAAGGCTTATTGTTCAAATCAGTACCTTTCTAAGTCGGAACTCTTCCTCTTACCTAGATACCTAAGCTTTCTTATTTTCTTTTTAATTGTAGTAACATACACAAACAGTTGGCTTGCCAGGTGACTCTAGTGGTAAAGAACCTGCCTCCCAATGCAGGAGAGGAAAGAGGTGTGGATTTGATCCCTGGGTCAGTAAGATCCCCTGGAGGAGGGCATGGCAACCCATGCCAGTATTCTTGCCTGGGAAATCCCATGGACAGAGGAGCCTGGCGGACTACAGTATATAGGGTCGCAAAGAGTCAGACAGGACTGAAGCTACTTAGCACGCATGGACACATAGAGTACAGCTGAATGGTGTCACTTGTGCGGTCAGTCTCCAGAACTCTTCACTATGCAGAACTGAAACTCTGCACCTGTCACACATTAACGCCTCATGTCCCTCTCTCCACCCAGCCCCTGGCAACCACCCTTCCACCTTTTGTCAATATTAATTTGACCACTCTAAGTACCTCAGATGAGTGGAATCACACAGTATTTGTCCTTTTGTGACTGGCTTATTTCACTTACCGTAGTGTTCTTAAGGTTCATCCATGTTGTAGAAAGTGTCAGAATTCCCTTCCTTCTTAAGGCTGAATAATATTCCATTGTATGTATAGACCACAATTTGCTTATCCAGTCATCTGTCAACGGACACTTGCATTTCTTCCGTGTTTTAGCTACTGTGAATAATGTTGCTGTGAACAAATAGACTTCTCTTCAAGTCCCTGCTTTCAGTTTGCTTGGGTATATACCGAGAATTGGAATTGCTAGATCATGTGGTAATTCTGTTTAGTTTCTCGAGGAACCACCATATTGGTTTCCATAGTTACTGCATCATTTTACATTCCCATCAGTGGAGTATAGGGTTTCAATGTCTCCATACTTGCCAACACTTACTTTCTGTTGTTTCGACAGTGGCCATCCTAAATGGGTGTGAGGAGGAATCTCACTGGGGTTTTGATTGCAATTTCCCTGATGATAGGTGATACTGAGCACCTTTTCACATGCTGGCTAAGCTGCTCCTTTGTCCTGGCCTTTGATGGGCTAGAGAACCAGCTGAGGATGACAGGCTCTCCTTTCAGGCAGCGCGGGAACCCCTGTGATGTTCAATGAGAATGGGGACGCACCTGGGCGATATGACATCTTCCAGTACCAGGCGACCAATGGCAGTGCAGGCAGTGGCAGCTACCAAGCGGTGGGCCAGTGGGCGGAGACCCTCAGGCTGGATGTAAGTGGCACAGGCTGAGCTCTGGGCGCAGGGAGGCGGGCCCACCTTCCTGGAGGCGGGAGTCACAGGCGGCGCTGTCCTGTCCCAGGTGGAAGCTCTGCAGTGGTCAGGAGACCCCCGAGAGGTGCCCGAGTCTCAGTGCAGCCTCCCCTGTGGGCCGGGGGAGCGGAAAAAGATGGTGAAGGGCGTCCCCTGCTGCTGGCACTGCGAGGCCTGCGACGGGTACCGCTTCCAGGTGGACGAGTTCACTTGCGAGGCCTGCCCAGGGCACATGAGGCCCACGCGCAACCACACGGGCTGCCGCCCCACGCCGGTGGTCCGCCTCTCCTGGTCCTCGCCCTGGGCGGCCCCGCCCCTCCTCTTGGCCGTGCTGGGCATCATGGCCACCACCACCGTGGTGGGCACCTTTGTGCGGCACAACAACACACCGATCGTCCGCGCCTCTGGCCGTGAGCTCAGCTACGTCCTCCTCACCGGCATCTTCCTCATCTATGCCATCACCTTCCTCATGGTGGCTGAGCCCGGAGCGGCGGTCTGCGCCACCCGCAGACTGTTCCTCGGCCTCGGCACCTCCCTCAGCTACTCGGCCCTGCTCACCAAGACCAACCGCATCTACCGCATCTTTGAGCAAGGGAAGCGCTCGGTCACGCCTCCGCCCTTCATCAGCCCCACTTCGCAGCTCGTCATCACCTTCAGCCTCACTTCCGTGCAGGTGAGTCCGCAGGCTCCAAGTTGAAGGGCTGGCAGATGGGATTGGGGCTGAGGGTAAGGGCGCTGACCTCCACTTTAAAGATCAGACTCACTCTTCTATTTTGGTCTCTATGTTTAAAAAAAAAAAAAAAAAAGCACCAGGAGCTAGGGGGCTGCTGTTTTTGTAAGTAGAACTCATTTAGGAGCAATTGTTTCTTCCTAAGGTGGGGAGTGCAAGCATCCAGTGATTCTTCTGTAAAAGAGTGAAATAATTTTCATAAACTGAACATGATGTTCCACAGTTTGGCTCCCAGGGCAAAGAGATACCTGATGAATTTCCCCTAAGCAGAGAATCTATTTCCATAAGGGGAGTTTCTGCTGCCCAGTCAGTCACTGGGTAACCTGGATGAGAGGCATAGGGTCTGATGATATTACTGTGGAATGAAGCATCCAGTTCCATAAATAGCCAGAATGTAATGTTATATGTACAGCAAAAGCAGAATTCCTTCTGGGTTTCCTCTGAGATGGTAATAGAACTTTGGAAATGGCTCCCGTGTTATGTAAAGGGTACTAGGAGACAGGTGTGTGTGTGTGACGTTGCAGAGACAGCCCAATTCTCAGAGCCAAGTGGGGGGCTCAAGTCATTGGACACGGCTCTTTCTCCACTCCAAGAAAGCTCTTCTTCCTACCTACCTCTGCACCCTTCCCACCCATGGGCCTCAGTCCATGCAAATGTCCACACCTGGAAGGTGCTGCCCTCTTCCAGTATATAGACGGGTTTGAGTGTCCTCCGTCAGGGCCAGCATCTCAGTGCCCAGCCCGTCCTCAGAAGGCACCTCACTGCTTCCTGCCTGAAGCCTCCGTGGCACCCTTCACCCCAGGATGGAGGTGCTTACCTTCAGCGCTCTCCTCTGGCTTACCTATGGCCTCCCTGCTTTAGACCTCCCTTTCTAGAAATCCCAAACCTTTTCAGAGATGCACACGTTCACCATCACACGGTTATTTAGCAATGTAATGGATGTGAAAGGATATCTCATTGTTTAATTCGCCTCTCCTTTCTAGCGCAGCTGGCCCTTGAGGTTTCGTCTCCTGTGATGTGCCTGTGCCTGCTCCTGTGCTTTGCTCACTTTCTGTTATTTTATAGGAGTTTGTCATGTGCACTGGGTGCTAATTCTTCTGTCAGTTACTCAGGCTGCAAACTCAGTGAGGTGCATTTTGGCCGCTATGCGCATGTATCATAGGCCTCGAGTTTTCATTTCTCAGGGGCAGCTTTCTCCCCCATTTAGAGGAGTTATAAGAGGAGCCTCCATGCTTCCTTTCTAGACAGTGGGTGGAGTTTTATTTTATTAGTCCCTTGTTCATGGAGCTTCTGCTTTTGGGAGAATCACAAAAAGATGCTCCTTCTGGATGTACAAATTCCTTTAAAAACTTCCTTTCCTCTAGGCTCACATAGCCTTACTCCAGATGCGCAGCATTGCACTGAAGTGGATTCGGCTTCATTCCTCCCAAAGCAAGCATTCTTACTCAGTGAATGGCCTGCACAAACGTATAGGACAGCTTTTCCCAGGTCCCACCTTTATGCCCGACGCCAGTACTCTTGCCTGGAAAATCCCATGGACAGAGGAGCCTGGTGGGCTGCAGTCCATGGGGTCGCTAAGAGTCGGACACGACTGAGCGACTTCACTTTCACTTTTCACTTTCCTGCATTGGAGAAGGAAATGGCAACCCACTCCAGTGTTCTTGCCTGGAGAATCCCAGGGACGGCGGAGCCTGGGGGGCTGCCATGTATTGGGTCGCACAGACAGAGACAGACATGACTGAAGCGACTTAGCAGCAGCTTGGTTCCTACTGCCCAGATTTCCTTGGCTCAAGGTCATGTCTCCCCTCACTGTGAAGGAATTCATTCTCCGTTAGCTCCTTGTTAGGGCCTGTGACTGACTCTGACCTCCCTGGGCACCCAGCATAAGCTTACATTTGTACCACTCTCTGTCTGGTGCCTCTCTATTTTGAGTTTCACTATGCATTCCCACATGATTTCATGATGTCTTGCTCAACAGTTCTTTGGATCTGGAGAAGGAAGGGGGTCCTCAGGAATGAGGTGTCCCATACGGTTAGATTGGATCCAGCTAGACTTTTCATGTCTGCAGAACACACGATCCTGCCTCCATGGAGAGGAGCATCTCTGCTGGGCCTTGTCCTGAATTACTGTGACATGCACTGACTCCTCCCCTAAGCTGCCATCACATCCTCACAACAGATTATGAGGGTTCCTGTTTGGTAGATGGAGGAGGTATGTTTAGGGTCACAGTTCCAGAGCCTCTGCCTGCACTCACATTACCTTGCTTGTTGTTGTTCAGTCACTAAGTTGTGTCTGACTCTGCGACCCCATGGACTGCAGCAGGCCAGGCTCCCCTGTCTTCCACTATCTCCTGGAGTTTGAAAGTTCATGTCCATTGAGTCAGAGATGCTATCTAACCTGCTCACCCTCTGCCACCTTGTGTAGCTCAGTAAATGGCACTAGTGCTTTATTGACTATGCCAAAGCCTTTGACTGTGTGGATCACAATAAACTGTGGAAAATTCTGAAAGAGATGGGAATACCAGACCACCTGACCTGCCTCTTGAGAAATCTGTATGCAGGTCAGGAAGCAACAGTTAGAACTGGACATGGAATAACAGACTGGTTCCAAACAGGAAAAGGAGTACGTCAGGGCTGTATATTGTCACCCTGCTTATTTAACTTATATGCAGAGTACATCATGAGAAACGCTGGACTGGAAAAAACACGAGCTGGAATCAAGATTGCTGGGAGAAATATCAATAACCTCAGATATGCAGATGACACCACCCTTATGGCAGAAAGTGAAGAGGAACTAAAAAGCCTCTTGATGAAAGTGAAAGAGGAGAGTGAAAAGGTTGGCTTAAAGCTCAACATTCAGAAAACAAAGATCATGACATCTGGTCCCATCACATCATGGGAAATAGATGGGGAAACAGTGTCAGACTTTATTTTTTTAGGCTCCAAAATCACTGCAGATGGTGACTGCAGCCATGAAATTAAAAGACACTTACTCCTTGGAAGAAAAGTTATGACCAACCTAGGTAGCATATTGAAAAGCAGAGACATTACTTTGCCAACAAAGGTCCATCTAGTCAAGGCTATGGTTTTTCCTGTGGTCATGTATGGATGTGAGAGTTGGACTGTGAAGAAAGCTGAGCACTAAAGAATTGATGCTTTTGAACTGTGGTGTTGGAGAAGACTCCTGAGAGTCCCTTGGACTGCAAGGAGATCCAACCAGTCCATTCTAAAGGAGATCAGCCCTGGGATTTCTCTGGAAGGAATGATGCTAAAGCTGAAACTCCAGTACTTTGGCCACCTCATGCGAAGAGTTGACTCATTGGAAAAGACCCTGATGCTGGGAGGGATGGGGGGCAGGAGGAAAAGGAGATGACAGAGGATGAGATGGCTGGATGGCATCACTGACTCGATGGACTGAGTTTGAGTGAACTCCGGGAGATGGTGATGGACAGGGAGGCCTGGCATGCTGCGATTCACGGGGTCGCAAAGAGTTGGACTCGACTGAGCAGTTGAACTGAACTGAACTGAGTGGTTGAAATCCAGGAAGAGGACATCTAGGCCCCCTTACCCAGCCAGCCCTGATGTTCCCAGCACATACTTCCACTGCAGCCCCTCCTCCCCACCTGCCCGTGTCACTGGCCTTTGCCCAGGCAAGCCCCCTCCTGGACAACCCTGCCGTCTCCACAGTGGCCTCAGGCCTGAGCATTCCACTCAGCAGGCCAGGAGCCTTGAAGAGACCCTACCCTGGCAGAGACCTCAGTCGAGGGTGAGTCTGGGTGTGTCCTTGGTAACCATGCTGCCTCCTGCAGGTGGTTGGAGTGCTGGCCTGGCTGGGGGCCCAGCCCCCGCACAGTGTGATTGACTATGAAGAGCAGCGGACGGTGGACCCAGAACAGGCCAGAGGTGTGCTCAAGTGCGACATGTCTGATCTGTCCCTCATTGGTTGCCTGGGCTACAGCCTCCTGCTCATGGTCACGTGCACGGTGTACGCCATCAAGGCCCGTGGCGTGCCCGAGACCTTCAATGAGGCCAAGCCCATTGGCTTCACCATGTACACCACCTGTATCATCTGGCTGGCTTTTGTGCCTATCTTCTTTGGCACTGCCCAATCCGCTGAGAAGGTAATGTGGGTCCCGACCTCATTGGGTTTCACGATCTTGTTTGTTTCCTGCTTGTCCATGGAGCGGCTCGATTGTTCTAAGTCCTGGGCCCATATGAATGACTGATTGTCTGGTTGGCTGATTCATTTATGTACTCATCTGTCTTTCTAGGTTCCCTCTGGTTGTTCTCTCCTTCCCTTGCCCTTTGTCCATTCATTCATTTGTTCAGCCATGCTTCTACCCACCAATTAACTTTTTTTTATTAAGTTACCTTTTCATAGATTTATCTCTGCCAATCCATCCGTCAGTTCATTTGTCTGACCACTAAGCATTCGTTTATTCATATGCCCCATGGAACTTTCATTTTTTCACTTCATGATCCCTTTGTTTGCCCACTTGCTCCTTTATACAGGTTGTATTAATCCACTCATTTGTATACTTGAAAACATGTTCATTCATTTATTAACATGCTCTAGCCCTTTTTAGGCCTGTGCACTGTTGCCCTAGCTGTGGCTCTCTGTGAATAAACCTCTTGCTTCCCTTGGTCACTTGTCCACTCAGTCATGTGTTGTTTTCCCTTCGTCCTGCCTACACCAGAGCCACACGGTTACTGTCAATTCGTCATGCATGAAGGCCTTTGTTTCCACTGCTCTCCTTTATCGTGCGGTCATTCCCATTCAGCTGACTGAGATGGACTCACTTCCAGGCTGTGTGGGGGCAGAGGGTGGGTGAGAGCTGGGCTGAGTCCACCTGGTCCTTTCCTCTGTGGCTTAGATCTACATCCAAACCACGACACTGACTGTGTCCTTGAGCCTGAGTGCATCCGTGTCCCTCGGCATGCTGTATGTACCCAAGACCTACGTCATCCTGTTCCACCCGGAGCAGAACGTGCAGAAGCGCAAACGGAGCCTCAAGACGACCTCCACAGTGGCAGCCCCACCCAAGGGTGAGGACACGGAGGCCCCAGGTAGCAAGTAGAAGAAGAATGGGACACTTGCTCCCCCTCCTCTTTTGTCTTTGTTTCCTTGCTTCATAATGGAAGCTGTGAAGAGTCCAGATCTGCAGTGAGCAATCAGGGTGGGGAGTCTGCAAAGGCCAGGCCTAGCAAGATGGAACTGGCCTGGACCCACACGACACATTTCAGCCCCGTTTTTCTGTGGGTCTTGGCTTCATGCTTCCATCTTGCCAAGAACAGGCACCGAGAGAATCCTCTTCTGGAGAGGGATTAAACTTATATTCACTGGGTTGAAGTCAGAGATCGTGGTGAAGCCATGGGCTTGGCCCAGTGTGAGTGGATTTCCTCCACCTTGATCAACCACCAGAATCTAGGGAGTGAGCAGTATATGAGAACGTGTAGACTCCAGAATGAAATACAGGGTTGGAATTGGAGAGGAGCAGTTTCCACAAGACCTCTGTGGCTCTGTATTTTGGACTGTGTAACTTGGGCTTGGGTAAACATTTTGCTGGTACAGAGGGATTGAGCCTCGCATGAGAGGCCTGTGGGAGAAGATGGGCCTGCACAGGATGGAGGGAACCGGGGTGCCCCGTGAGGTTATTTGCGTCAGAGTCTTTTCTTTGACCTCTTTTCTCCTGGGATCTGGGGGATGTCATACTTAGAGAACAGCTTCCCCCCCACCCTCCTTCCCATGTGTATTCACTTAAATTAACCCTGAACTTTAAGAAGATGAGATACACTTGTGTGGTGGTAGTGGCGTGAGAATAGACTATCAGTGTGGTATTTGCCCTCCTCTGATGCCTGTTCTCAAGTTCTAGGTTGGGACAAGTTACAGAGAGAGTTGTGTCCGTGGTGAAGATTCATCCCAAGTGGATAACTTGGGATGAATATCCAAACTGTTCTCTCCCAATATTTACCGGGAGATCGCCTTTGAAAAGTATGCATGAGGCATGGAAAGGAAAATGCTTGGACGTCAAATGCATTTTTCAGTAATCTATTTTTAACAAAAGGTTTGGTTTAAGTTATGGAATTTTATTTCCCTGGGGTAGAATTTGAATTAGTTAAATTGACTCTTTTTATTTATCAGTATAAATTCTCTAGAGGCTGATGTTTGGAACTGGTTTTGAAGATTCAGCTGTGCTTCATCCAATAGAGACTCTTCCCTAGACAGAATCTCTGCATAATCCATTTTGACCTTAGGACCAGGTGTTTCTGCATTCTTTAAAAGGGCTTCTCCTCAGAATAACATTTCTGGTGTACAGATTCTCCTTTCCCACATTTGTTGTATTCCTAGGAATTCTCTGCAGTGCGAGTTATGACATCTCATATATTGCTGGGTGCTTACCAAAATTCATTATTTCATACCGCTTCTCTCCTGTGTAGGTTTTCTGATGTAGGTGTATTTTCTTGCTGATGGCTTTCCACATTAGTGCTTTATCAGGGTTTCTCTCCTATATTAACTCTTAAGAGAACAATGAGCTCTCATCTCCAAATGAAGGTTTTCCTATATTTGTTATTTTCTTGCTCTTTCTCTCAGTATAATTTCTGTGTTATGCAGTGAGTCTTGACTTCTAATCAGAAACCTTTCCACAGTTTTTACATTTTTGTGGTTTTCCCCACTCTGAATTCTGTGACTTAGAATTTGGATTATTTCTTAGTAAAAGCTTTTCCACGTTTAGAGGATTTCTTCACCCACTCCCCACCCCACCATGTGAAGTTTCTGACTTAGAGTCCTGGCTTCCTGCTGAAGACTGTAACACCTCCCAATTTCACTCAGACTGGTCTCTCTGATGTGAATTCTTTGAGGCACAGTGAGTTCTGTCTTCTGGCCTTCTCACATTCAGTCCACTCATAGAAGAGGCACGCACCATTTTCTGTGCAGTGGGGGCATCCTCTATTGCCAAAGGCATTGCCATATTTAGTACATTTGTGAGACTTATCTCCTTTCTGAATTCTCTAATGTGTTTAAAGGTCTGACTCCTGGAAGAGGGCTTTCCCACATTCAGTGTGTACATAAGATCTCTCCCTTGGATCATTTCTTCACTGTTCAGTGGGGGTTGACAGATCCCTGCCGGGTTTTCCATGTTATTTGCACACATATTGGAGTTTGCCTTCTCCAATATCCAATCAATTTGAACCCCTGAAAAAAAGTTTTTTCTCCAAAATTTGCGGAATTTATAAGGCATTCTGCCTGTGTACTCCCTTCTCTGTTGAATAAGAGCTGGGCTATACTTGTAGGCTTTCTCACATTCATGGCCCTTGAATGATTTCTCCTCTGTGTGGATTATATGTTCCAGTGAAAATAGGGTTCTGGTTGCTGGCTTTTCCACCTTATAATCACAATATTTTCTGCAGCTTGAGTTCTCTAAAGTAGAGTAAGATTACATTTTGATACAAGCTTTTATTCAGTACATCCAATGTGTTGAGATTTGTACAGGAGGGATTTTTTAAATGTTTTTTAACCCCAACAAAACAGCTTTATTGAGATATAATTGACATACAATAAACTGCATGTAGAAGGTTCAATTTAATATGTCTTAGCATATGTAACTATTCATGAAATCATCACAATAATCAAGATAATGAATAAATTAATAATTTAGAAAACTTTCATTATGCCCTTGTAACCTCCCCCTAGGAGAGATTTTTTTAATATTATTTATATTCTTATGCATTTTCATAGTGTGATTTTCTTGGGGATACATTCACTACAACTTTGTCACATTTATTACATTTTGTGATCTTTGGAAAATTCTCTCAAATTCATTACATTCATTGTGTCTCACTTTACTCAGTAACTTCTTATTAAATAAATGTAACTTTTTCTAAAAGTTTGATTTAGGTTTTCTGTTGCTTCTGTATATAATTACTGATTTGCAAAATTCCCTCTAAGATGGAATAAAATGCACGATTCCAAGTGAATCTTTCTACCATCATTTTATAGAAAGAAGCCTCTTCAGGAATATTCTGTCATACTGACATATTTGCATCTAAATATGAAATATTCCCAAGGGTAACTATTTCCCACCTCTTGAGCTTTTAGGGGGAAGTCGTCTCCAGCACAGACATGGCAGAGTACTGAAATCTATGGCAAATAGGTTGGGAGTTTCAGAGACACCATTTTAATCTGTGAAGCAAGGAGTATGAATAAAGATAGGCTTGGAGAAGGAAATGGCTATCCACTCCAGTATTCTTGCCTGGAGAATCCCATGGACAGAGGAGCTTGATGGCCTACAGTCCATGGGGTCACAAAGAGTCGGACACGACTGAGTGACTGGGCTTTCCAGGCGGCACTAATGGTAAAGAACCCGCTTGCCAATGCAGGAGAGGTAAGAGAAGTAGGTTCAATCCCTGGATAGGGAAGATCCCTAGAAGACGGCATGGCAACCCACCCCAGTATATAGGGGTGGGAGCCTGCTGAGCTACAGTCCATGGGGTCGCAAAAAGTCAGACTCAACTAAGGTAACTTAGCATGCATGCACAGCTCTGAAAGGGGAAGACTGAGCAGGAGGATTGGATGAAAAAAGGCAAACGGGTGCAGAGAGGCACTAATGGTGACGGGCCTGGATTTGGACATGTTAAGCCTCATCATTTCATTCACGGATTACTATTCAGGACACTAGTCTTTCTGCTCCCTGTGCTTCCCTCCTTTCATCCTACACACCAGTGTCACAATCATCATGACAGGGCACCAACTCCCCACGTTTCCTGGAGAACTGCGGCGGGTCCTGCCTTCCCCCCGCACCTGCATCAGGCTGTGACTATTCTGTTTCACCTGCAGACTCGGAAGCAGAAGTCACAGGAGGGGTCACAGGAAGGGTGCAGCAGCCTAGAGGATCATGGCCTCGTGCACTGCTCACTGACATAATCTGACAGATCAAGTACCATTTGGTTATTCTACCAAAGCTCCTGAGTATTGAATTTACCTGTAGTATCAGCTTCTGAGTTTTTTTCCATTCCCTGGAAATTTTCCAGGATCCACAGACATTGTCTTGCCCCTTCCATCATATACTTCCTTCCGTCAGCTTTCACATCTTGAATTGTACAGCATTAAGGTTAAGACATTTTGAGGTCAGTTTCAGCTCTGCAACTTGCTAGATGGATGACCTTGGGCAAGATAATTGGCCTCTGCCGTAGCTGGTCTCCTTAACGATCTCCGTGTGCATGCATGCCAAGTCACTTCAGTTGTGTCTGACTCTTTGCAATTCTATGGACTATAGCCTGCCAGGTTCCTCTGTCCTTGTGATTTTCCAGGCAAGAATACTGGACTGGGTTGCCATTTCCTCCTCCAGGGCATCTTCCCAGCCCGGGGATCGAACCCGCATCTTTTACATCTCCTACACTGGCAGGCAGGTTCTTTACCACTAGCGCCACCTGGGAAGCCCCAATTATTGACCCATTTATCTCCTATTGACCCTCCTAGTCCTACCAATCACTGTCCATACAGACCCTACTCACTAAGCAGAGTCCTCAAGTGACCAGTCCCAACACCCCATCTCAGCCCCCTGGCCCTCTGATTCATTGATCTCCAAGGGCTTCTCATTCATTGTTGCTCCAACAATTATCATTGGATTTTTACTCCATGCTGAGCACCTGGGATACATCAGTTTATAAAACAGACAAGGATTGTCTCCTTCATGAAACTTACATACTAGTGGTGGAGACAAACAATAAATAATACATGAGAGGAGGTGATAAAGTGCTGTGGATAAAAGGAAACAGAGCAGGGCAGGGAGAATGGAAAAGGCCAGAGGGGATGGGCTGCAATAAAGTGGTTAAGTGTAAGCTTCATTGAAAAGGTGGAACTTGAAGGAAGTGGGGTGTGAGCTGTGGAATTACCTGGGGGAAGAAGGGTCTAGTGCACAGAGCAGCCAGTGCAGCGGCCCTAGGGCGAGGCCTGTAGGTTTGAGGACCCAGTCAAGAGCCTGGCTTGGTTGGAGCAGGTCTGGGAGAAGGAAACAATGTGAGAAAGCTAGGTGAGGTGTATCAGTAAGAGTTCTCCAGGGAAACAGAACCAATAGAACACACTGGTTTCTCTGGAGAACCCTGATAGATAGATTACAGAGATACAGAGAATATAGTACATATAGATAAAAGATAGGCTAACGAACAGACCTATCTATCATCTTTGTAGCTATCTGCCTGTCTAACCTGTACCCAGTCGAATGTGTCTACTATCTTTCTATGTGTGTGTAACTCTTCATGTCAAGAGATTTATTTTAAGAAATGGCTCCCATGATTGTGGGGGCTGGCAAGTCGGAAATCTGTAGGGCAGGTTGGAAGCTCAGGCAGTAGCTGATGCTGTAGTCTTGAGGCAGAATCTCTTTTCCACCTGGAAACATGAATTGTTGCTTCCAGGCCTGTCAACACTGGGTGATTGGATGAGGCCCACTAACATTACTGAAGACATTCACGTCTCTCCCCTTGAAGTACACTGGTGGTATGAACCATATCTACAGAATACCTTTATGACAACGCATTGATTAGTGTTTGACTGAATCAGTGGGCTTCCTTGATAGCTCAGTTGGTAAAGAATCCGCCTGCAGTGCAGGAGACCCCGGTTCGATTCCTGGGCTGGGAAAATCCCCTGGAGAAGGGATAGGCTACCCACTCCAGTATTCTGGCCTAGAGAATTCCATGGACTGTATAGTTCGTGGGGTCGCAAAGAGTCGGACACGACTGAGCAAATTTCAGTTTCAGTTTGACTGAATAGCTGAGTATATAACCTAGCCAAGTGGACTTAGAAAACTACCACATGAGATAATGAGGGTGATCATATGGAGCCCCGCGGGCCATTATAATTACAGACTTGCCTTTATTCTAGGGGAGAGGAGGAGACATTGGAGGGTTCCATGGGAGGGCTTTAAAAGAGGAGCGAGATGGTTAAGTTGAAAGGAACACTCTGGTTACTGAGTTAGGAATATCTCAGAGACACCTTTTGTGCATGAGTCTTTTCACAGTGTATGACATGCAGACTAGTGTCGTGGGCACATTCATTCATTGAAATAACCCTGTTCTCAGTCACGTGTGCATTAGCATTCTTAGAGACACATTTTGATGTCACCTTACACTGGAGGAAGATGATAAAAAGAAGAGAGAAAAGAGGTGAGCAGATGGCTCTGGCAGCCAGAATGACAAGGTCTCCAACCCATGGCAGTACAGCTTAGCGGTTTGGTTTCTAGACTCAAAAATACTTCACATATAAAATGCTTACTTTAACACTGTGATTTAGGACAACTCACAGATTCCTAATCTATACAGTGAGTGTGATAATCATATCCAGCTGATAGATAACCATTTGTCCCCACAAACCCAGGAGTTTGTATAAATTTGACTGAAAGTATATGTTCAGTGAATATTACCTATGTGAACATACCTATTACTCTATGATGGCATGAATAAAAATGACTAGAAAGGGTAAGAAAAGCTGATGGTTATAGGAAACCTGAAAGATGAAGAGGCGCATCATGACCAGCTTCTCAAGGAATAGCCACAGACACTTTCTCTATTGATACTATCGTTTAACTCAGACGAATTATTGGAACAGCTGCATAACTGGACTCTCAAGATCTAGTCTCCCCCTAACTTCAGGCATCCGCAATATTTTCCTACCACAGGATCTGTTAGAGTAGGGCTAAGATACAAATAGCTGCTTTTTTTAGCACCTCCACAGGTATCCCCATCTTTGCTAACAAACCACTTTCCTGGTGAATAAGTGTAATTATGATATTCTCTTCACTTATTCGAGTCTATCCCCATTGCCTACTTAATAAGTTTAAACATATAACATTGGTAACAAAAGCCCTTTAAGATCCATCCTCAGACTACATCCTTATTGACAAAGAATGGCAGAAATAATATAACTGGATAGGATATTTAAAATTCTCTGGTCTGCTCTTTTTTTTTAATCAGTAGAGAAACTAAAGACTAGAATATATAAGATTTGCCCAAAGTTACACAGCTAGGAAATTCCAGAAATGAAAGGCAAATCTATGTCTCCAAGAGCATCACCCCTACAAAAACACAAGACTCTCCCAAAAGTATCCATGCACAGCGTCCTCCACATTGCTTACCACTTGATTCCAGTTTTAAAGATCTTACTGTACATAGCCAAGTTTCATGAAGACTTTGCTGGCACTTCCGGTATTTCTGTGAACTCCGACAAGGATTTGTTCTCATATCCTCATGGTGCCTCGTACACTGTGGCTGCTTATTATGGTTCATAATGAGCATATATGGTTCATTCACCTTTTTTACTCCCCAGTGACTCTGAACATTCATAATTCAAATCTCAGGAGAAAAATATTTGCAAATATATTAAATTTAAATCCTTCATTTTTAAAAACAATTCTCACCTCTAAAAAAATAAAGTGGGTAAAACACAGTATTAGAACCAATAGCAGAACTGTGTGAACAATAACATTAAGACGGAGGACTTACTTCTACTGACACGAAGACTCAGTCATTTTCATTCAGTATGTATTCATCTCAGAATTGTTTTCACACACAAGTTTCATAACATACAGGCGCACAGTAACATCAGAGGCACTATGATTAATCAAGGTTGGCCCCTTTAGAACTGGTCAAAATCTAACTTCACATTAGGTTCAAAAAATATTATATGATTTCTTCCAAATCATGTACCATAGTTTTCTGGAAACACATATTTTCCAAAAACAGGTTACTGAATCTCCTTGTTTACATGAAAGCCAGACACTTCTTATAACTATTCTATGCCAACTTAAAACATTTCTTGCCTAAAAGATAATTTCCATGTAACATACTGACCTATGGAAAGATTCAGATTTGCTACACGGTTAGGTTTCAATGTTAATACCTGGATATTAATGCCAGTTTTAACTTTTAATATAATGTTAAATTTGCACAAGAGTCTCTCATGAAGACTGAATGCTTACAAGTAGTAGGTAAAGAAGAGAGGTATAGTATGCCTGGGCAGAGGCAGAGAAAACAAAAAGTTACTCAAGCCCATCTATGTCGACATTGCTTTGCCAACAAAGGTCCTTCTATTCAAAGCTATGGTTTTTCCAGTAGTCACATATGGATGTGAGATTTGGACTATAAAGAAAGCTGAGCACCGAAGAACTGATGCTTTTGAACTCTGGTGTTGGAGAAGACTCTTTTTAAAATATATATATTTTTTTATTTATTTAAATTGGAGGCTAATTCCTTTATATTGAATTGGTTTTGCCATATTCATTGTCATTTGTCATTCACTGACATGAATCCACCATAGGTGTACATGTGTTCCCCATCCTGAACTCCCTTCCCACCTCCCTCCCCATCCCATCCCTCTGGGTCATCCCAGCGCACCAGCCCTGAGCACCCTGTCTCATGCATCGAACCTGGACTGGCGATCTGTTTCACATATGATAATACACGTCTCAATGCTATTCTCCCAGATTACCCCACCCTCGCCCTCTCCCACAGAGTCCAAAAGACTGTTCTATGCATCTGTGTCTCTTTTGCTGTCTCACATACAGGGTTATCATCACCATCTTTCTAAATTCCATATATATGCATTAGTATACTATATTGGTGTTTTTCTTTCTGGCTTACTTCACTCTGTATAATAGGCTCCAGTTTCACCCACCTCATTAGAACTGATGCAAATGTATTCTTTTTAATGGCTGAGTAATTCTCCATTGTGTATATGTACCACAGCTTTCTTATCCATTCATCTGCTGATGGACATCTAGGTTGCTTCCATGTCTTGGTTATTAAAAACAGTGCTGTGATGAACATTGGGGCCCATATGTCTCTTTCAATTATGGTTTCCTTGGTGTGTATGCCCAGCAGTGGGATTGCTGGGTCATACGGCAGGTCTATATCCAGTTTTTTAAGGAATCTCCACACTGTTCTCCACAGTGGCTGTAGGAAAAGACTCTTGAGAGTCCCTTGGACTGCAAGGAGATCAAACCTGTCAATCCTAAAGGAAATCAGTCCTGAATATTCACTGGAAGGACTGATGCTGAAGCTGAAACTCCAATACTCTGGCCACTTCATGTGAAGAACTGACTCATTGGATAAGACCCTGATGCTGGGAAAGATTGAAGGCAGGAGAAGAAGGGGACGACAGAGGATGAAATGGTTGGATGGCATCACCCACTCGATGGGCATGAGTTTGAGCAAGCTCCGGGAGTTGGTGATGGACAGGGAGGCCTGACGTGCTGCACTCTTTGCATGCCACAAAGAGTTGGACATGACAGAACTGAACTGAACTGAACTGAACACCTCTACACTCACACCAGATGCAGAAAGCCATCAGCAGACACCTATGCACTAGAAATGAGAAAAGAGGATAGTTTTTTTCTTAAAGACACTGACTGGGAAAGACTGAGGTCTTAGATACAGGAGTAGGACATGGGAGGGTGCAGGAGCGAGGAATTGAACTAGAAACAAAGGTATTGTTTACAAATCTACTTAGAGAAAAATTCGTTGCTTCTTACCCACTCTTGGAATTCTATAGTCAATCAACTACTAATCTGAAACAAAGGCAGGATGAAGACATATTCAGACATGCAAGGATGTAAAGTTCATCTCTTATGTTTCCTTAGAATGCTTTTGGAGAATATCCTCCAACAAAAACTACAGAGTAAAGCAAGGAAGAATACATGGGATCCAAGAGGCAATGGATCCAATCCAAGAAACTAGTGAAGAGAAGATCTAGTTGGAAGTTCAGTTCAGTCACTCAGTCGTGTCCAACTCTTTGTGACCCCATGGACTGCAGCACACCAGGCTTCCCTGTCCATCATCAACTCCTGGAGCTTGTTCAAACTCATGTCCATCAAGGCAGTGATGCCATCCAACCATCTCATCCTCTGTCGTCCCTTGTAGGCAATTTAGAAAGCAAGTAATCTAAATCAGAGGAGGACCAAGGAGTCCAAATGGAGGACTACAGTGTAAAAGTGATATAAGCAGAAAAAATGGCTGATTCATATGACAATACACCTGAAAAATTTAAGGATCTGTGGAAATTAATGTAAACAAAACATTCAGGTGAGTAACTTAGGAAAAACACAATGCTGTATAAAGATAAAATTTTTATTCTAGGTTCCAGTTCTGGATAATATGGAGTAAGTAGACTCCATTCTCTCTCTCTTCCTCTGAATGCTGCTATAAAACCTGGACAAAAAACATGGAATAGCTATTTAAGGACTCTAGAAAATAAGTGATAACAGGCATATTTGGGGATAAAGCTAAAACCTGAATATCCCTAGTTTGAAACCTGGCCTTGGGCACCAGGGTTTGAACAGAGTTCCACAATAATCCCTCAAGTTCTGGATCAAGATAAGGATCTTAGAAAGATCCTTATAGGAAAATTCACCATAATCCTTCTTTTTTTCCTTTGTTCTCTCATGCCTCAGTCCCAGGCAGTTTGGGGGAAGAAAAATATGATTTTGGATATGTTAAGATTGAGATCTCAATTAGACATCCTAGTGGAGACCTTGAGTAAGCTGTTACATACATGAATCTGGGTTACACTGTAGATGCCCATGCTGAACGTGTAAGACCGGTTGGGAGTCCTCAATCTGTCCTCAGTCTGCAGATGGTATTTTAAACCATTCATTTGCATGAATATAAAGAGAAAAAAGAAGAGGTCAGAGGGTAGAATGGTACTAAGCAGTCAGGGAGAGGAGAGAGAACTGTCAGAAGATGTTATTACCATGGAACAGTAGGGAGAAAGTAGGAGGAAGTAGCAGCCCAGTAACGCAGGAGGAAAACAAAGAAAAGGTGTTGACCTAAAGCCAAGTAAGAGGCTTCCCAGGTGGCTCTGCTGCTGCTGCTGCTGCTAAGTCACTTCAGCCGTGTCCGACTCTGTGCGACCCCATAGATGGCAGCCCACCAGGCTCCCCTGTCCCTGAGATTCTCCAGGCAAGAACACTGGAGTGGGTTGCCATGTCCTTCTCCAATGCATGAAAGTGAAAAGTGAAAGTGAAGTCGCTCAGTCGTGTCCGACTCTTCGCGACCCCATGGACTGCAGCTTACCAGGCTCCTCCGCCCATGGGATTTCCCAGGCAGGAGTACTGCAGTGGTACTCTAGTGGTAAAGAACTTGCCTGCCAATGCAGGAGATTTAAGAGACAGGTTCAATCCTTGGGTTAGGGAGATCTCCTGGAGGAGGGCATGGCAACCCCCTCCAGTATTCTTTCCTGGAGAATCCCCTGGACAGAAGAGCCTGGTGGGCTACAGTCCATAGGGTCACACAGAGTCAGACACAACTGATATGACCTAGCATGCACGCAAAGCCAAGTAAATAGGGTAATCAACGATGTCAAGGGCTGCTGGTAGGTGATATGAGCGCTGTGAACTGATCATCAAGTTCAGCAAAGGGCACTGTCATCAAAGGGCACCTTATCTAAGCAGTTTCAGTGGAGAGGTGGGGGCACTTGACTGGAAGGGTTTGAGAGAACAGAGGGTTCTACCCATGGGATGAATGAGGACAAGTTTATTAAAACCCAAATTTTTTCATTAAAACAATTGAAAGGCACAATAAAATATTTTAAAAATCTTCTTAAAAGTATCAAAAAGCTGAAAAGATCATGAAGATTTACCAGGTCAAAACTTAAGTGAAAATGTGATCCTAGAAAGTGACTGATGAGGTAGCTTTCTGCCTGATGGCATTTGAAGATTTGAAAGCTGATTTCTGACAAACTGCTGGGGCAAGGTAAACAGAGCTCAAAAGCCACAGTCAGTTTCATGGGGGGGCATCTAAAAGGAAACCCTCCCATTTTAAAGCTGGAAACTGAAAGGGCTACACACTTCAGGGTGAAGGAGAAACCAGAACTGAACATGTGCCCCTCTCTGTAGCATCCAGAGGATTGCAAGGATGTGTGTGTACTTCAGAGTTAGAGGAAAATGAGCCAACTCCTAAGATTTTATGACCACAGGACAGCCTTCATGGGGGTGGGAAGACAGATTCACCTTCCCTGAGTGTTCTAAAATATCCCAGACCATTAGGTGCTTCACACAAACAAAAGTGAATCTTCCCTGGAAGAACATGCCTGCAGCTAGGCTTTCGAATTCCTTCAATATAATTGTTTGAAGACAAGGAACAGCATAGCAGCAAAAAATAATTAATCAAATAGGGAACTAAGGTGCCATGTTAAACAACCAGCAGAAACAATCTGGAGCAAAGACTCTGGATATTGAAATTATTAGACAAGAATTCTAAAATAACCTGCTTATTTTGAGCCTGGGAAATAAGCCCTTCAACCCCTCCACTAGCATTTCTTCTTCAAAGACCACTACCTAGAGAAATGTGAACTCTATTTCCCTTATAAAAATATAAATTCTTCAACCAGGCTCCTAGTGACAGACTTAGGTTTCCTAAGTCCAAGGTTATTTTTGGTAGCTTTCTTTTTTCCTTTTTTTTAAAAAAAAAGATATTAAACAATAGCTATTGATGACTTCCCTTGAACGATCTACATTTTCAAGAAAAAATAATGACCTGCTTACTATGAAGACAAGCTTGAAACTATCATCTGTGAAAGGGATCACACACAATCTAGCATTTTGAGTAGAATAAAAGATCTACTTTAATTTTGCTATATAACATTTCTGCAGAGGACAGTGCTGCAGTCTGTATATAGTTCCATAAGGTCAAGTTCGCTAACCATGCTTTGTTATATCATATTGACTTTTTGCCCAATGATTCAAGTTTTTTATAAAAGCAAGAAAAGATAAAGGGCTAAAACCACATAGAGATGAAGGCCCAAGTGCCAAAAATGTGCCCAAAGTAGTAACTCTTGAACTCCATTCAGAGATGCTCCTTAAACTAAGTTGTTTATCAGGGAATTCAACTGTGATGGAAAATGTTGCGTACAAAGTGAAGTGAAGTTGCTCAGTCGTGTCCGACTCTTTGCGACCCAGTGGACTGGGTGGACCCACCATGCTCCTCTGTCCATGGGATTTTCCAGGCAAGAGTACTGGAGAGGGTTGCCATTTCCTTCTCCAGAGGATCTTCCTCGATCGAACCCAGGTCTCCCACATTGTAAGCAAGGTGCTTTACCATCTGAGCCACCAGGGAAGTCAAAGACTCTTTAAATCTTCACTGAAGTGAAAGATTTTTAAAATCTTCATTGACATTCTCACAAGCATTAAAATCAAGTTATAATTATCTTCTTAAGTAAAGTGAAAGAAGATTTTCAGATAAATTACTTCAGAAATACATACATCTTATTACCTCTATTTTAAGGTCAATCTATGTTTTTAAGTCATATATATATATATATATATATATATATATATATATATATATATACACACACATATACACACAGACAAGATAGATATACATATATATCAACCCCGATAGTTCAGTGGGTAAAGAATCTGTCTGTAATGCAGGAGACCCTGGTTCAATTCCTGGGTTGGGAAGATCTGCTGGAGAAGGAATAGGCTGCCCACTCCAGTATTCTTGGGCTTCCCTTGTGGCTCAGCTGGTCAAGAATCCACCTGCAATGCAGGAGACCTAGCTTCGCTCCCTGGGTTGGGAAGATCCCCTGCAGAAGGGAAAGGCTACCGACTCCAGTATTCTGGCCTGGAGAATTCAGCCCATGTGGTTGCAAAGAGCTGGACACCGAGCAACTTTCACTCACTTCACTCACTCATTTATATATCAACCTATTAGTAATTCAAAGTACTAACTCATAGATCACAGATAGACCAATGGGACAGAATCCAGAAAGAACAAAATATGTGTGAAATCTGATAAAAGATAAAGATGACACCTTAAATCAGCGGGAGGAAAAGATGGCTTAATTAATAAATAATGTTCTGACATCTGGATAGCTATCCCCCCAAAATTTAAATGGGCCCTATAATCTCACATCTTACACCAAAATTATTTCAATGGATCAAATATTTTAAAGTAAAATATAAAGCTGGAAAACAGTGGATAATTTAAAAAGTAATCTTGGTGTGGATAAGTACTTTTTACCTGTGATTTAAAACTCAGAAGCAATAAAAGAAAAGATTAATCAACTTTGTTTAAGAATCAAAAGCTTTGTAAGGAACAAAAACACCACTATCCACAAAGTCAAAGACCAAAACCAAAACTAATAAAATACATTTGCAACTCATGACAATAGCCTAATTGTCTTGTTATAAGAGTGCCTTTAAATTGATTTCTAGAAACCAACAAGTCTAGAATGAGAAAAACAATGGCTCTCAAGCACACGAAAATGATACCCAATCTAATAAAAACATGAAATGATGCCCAACCTAATTCACAGTAAGATAAGGGCACTCTCAGTTATGATTAAGTGCCAGGATCTAATGTTTAGCATGGTGACTGAATTAATAAAACTGTATTGTACACTTGAAAGTTGCTATGAGAGTACAACTTCCATGTTCTCACCATTAACAAGAGCAAAATGCTAAGTGTGTGAGGTGAAGGCTGTGTTAACTAACCTTACTGTGGTAAGCATTTTGAATATATATGTACATTGGATCATTACACTGTACACCTTAAACTCACACAATGCTGTAAATTGATTATATCTCAGATTATATTTCAATCAAACTGGAACAAAAACCCATCTTGAGACACCCTTTTGCTCAGACCGGCAAAGATCAAGGAGTTAGCTAATGTTCTGTGCTGGCAAGCTGTGGGGCCCCCACCTCCCATGCCTGCGGACACACAGTACAGCCTCTAAGGAGGGCTAGATGCCACTGTTTGGCTAAGTTAAAAACTGCAGGCACCCTTTGGACCTAACAATCCACTTCAGGGAGTTTTTCCGCCAAAAATACTTGCCAATGCACATAACCAAGGACATTAATTGCAGCATTTCTCTTTCTTTAATAATTAAAGCAGAACATGCTGGTTTTCTTTTTAACAGGAGAAAATACAAGGTTTATTTGCATGTGCCTGAGGAGCTCTCAGTAATGAGTAACTTGCTGAATACTCAGAGGTAAAGGCTTACATATCAACTTAACAAAAGGAGGAGCTTCACTGGGAAAGTATACCAGGTTCTGTTGGGTGCTTTTTTTTAACAGACCATTTTATACCCTGCCTTTTTTCTTAATATATATATTTTATTGAAGTATAGTTGCCTTACAATGGTTCAGGTGCACAGCAAGGTGATTCAGTTATACATAGACACATATATTATTTTTCAAATTATTTTCCATTATAGGTTATTACAAGATATTGACTATAGTTACCTGCATTACAGTAAACCTTTGTTGCATATCTATTTTTTAAAAATTAGAAATCTAGCATTCTATTTATACTAAGTCAAACAAGCAGAATCAAAATGTCATCAAAATATTTGTTAGGCAAAAGTTCATGTTTTCTAAAATATATATATTACACATACTATTTCTATATTCTTTTTTTGTGTTCTTTCTCAAGCCTTAAAGAACATTAAAAAAAAAAAAGAGATGGAGAAACTGGAAAACATAACCTAAATGAAATGGGAGTACTGAATATGAATAGAAAAAGTGAAACAAATTAGATAAAAGAAAAAGATCATTTTAGTTAGCATCAAATTCAAGTTAATTCCTGGCTTCCCCATACCTCAATGTGCTCTTATCACATGCAATGGAATATTTTGCAGCTATTGGAAAGAGTCATAATGGAAAAGTCTTTGAGATATGTTGCTAAATAAAAGCAAAATGCAGGACAACATATCTAGCACCTATGTTATAGAAAGTTGACGGTTGTATATGTACAAACTATCTCTGGAAGGACACATCAGTTTAGTTCAGTTCAGTCACTCAGTCGTGTCCAACTCTTCATGACCCCATGGACTGCGGCATGCCAGGCCTTCCTGTCCATCACCAACTACCAGAGTTTACTCAAACTCATGTCCATTGAGTCGGTGATGCCATCCAACCTTCTCATCCTCTGTCATCCCCTTCTCCTCTCGCCTTCAATCTTTTCCAGCATCAGGGTCTTTTCTAATGAATCAGCTCTTCGCATCAGGTGGCCAAAGTATTGGAGCTTCAGCTTCAACATCAGTCCTTCCAATGAATATTTAGGACTGATTTCCCTTAGGATGGACTGGTTGGATCTCCTTGCAGTCCAAGGGACTCTCAAGAGTCTTCTCCAACACCCCAGTTCAACCACATAGAAGCTGGTAACTGCTGTTACTGCTGGGAAGGGAAACTGGAAAGGTGGAAGAATGGGAGAGAGGAAGTTACCTTTCACTGTACAAGTTTTGAATTTGTACCATGTGCTATCAAAAAAGAAAAAAATGAAACTACATTAAACCACTTTAAAAACAGTGATGTTAAAGAAAAAAACAAAATAAAAGTGATGTTATCTACTGAATAACACTCAGAGGATAACACAGTCACAATTAACACCCCCTCCCTCTCCCACCTCCCCCTGCTTCACCGCTTTCTTTCTCCTCCCCAACATTTATCCACCGTGTAACTGGTTGAGTATAGTGAAGTCGCTCAGTCGTGTCTGACTCTTTGCGACCCCGTGGACTGTAGCCTACCAGGCTCCTCTGTCCATGGGATTTTCCAGGCAATAGTCCTGGAGTGGATTGCCATTTCCTTCTCCAGGGGATCTTCCCAACCCAGGGATCGAACCCGGGTCTCCGCATTGTAGAGAGATGCTTTACCGTCTGCACCACCAGGGAAGTCTATACCACCAGGTTGAGTATAGGTTTCCCTTAAAATGTAGCCCTGGGGATAGAAGTGCATTTTATTGACCCACCGACTAATTGAAGTCATTTTATTTTAAAGGGGATATGACACATCCCCTCAAGCCTCAGCAAATTATTCCTCGGAAATAGTTAGATCACCTGTTTCCTAATTTAACACACATCTGCTCATCCTACTATGTGCTCAACTTGAGCTGGGTGCTGGGCCAAGTTCTTAACATAAGCTCACAGACTTGTTGGGGAGCTAGATAAAGAGACAATGATAAATCAATCTGGAGTGCCAAGGGCTACTAGCAGTTCCATTTTGGCAGGGTAAGGTGATAGATGAGGCTGGACAGGCTACATCGATCTGGTTGTGAAGGGCCTTGAAGGCCTTGCTTTTAAGCAGGTGTGACCGTGGTTGGATCTGTAGGATGGACATGTCGTGTCACTGGTGGCTGGAATGGGAGATGGACTGGAGCCCACCACAAAGACTGGCTGGAGCCTGGGGAAACTTACCAGGAGGAATCTGGTATAGGACTGCTGCTGTTAAGTCGCTTCAGTCGTGTTCGACTCTGTGCGACCCCATAGAGGGAAGCCCACCAGGCTCCCGCGTCCCTGCGATTCTCCAGGCAAGAACACTGGAGTGGGTTGCCATTTCCTTCTCCAATGCATGAAAGTGAAAAGTGAAAGGGAAGTCACTCAGTCATGTCCGACTCTTAGCAACCCCATGGACTGCAGCCTACCAGGCTTCTCCATCCATGGGATTTTCCAGGTGCCATTGCCTTCTCCGAGGGCATAAAAGATTGTGCTTTTCAGGTATAGGACTGCCTGAAAATATTTATAACTCCTTTATTTTTTGTATCAGGATGGCTAAAAATGGTAAAATAACATCAGGTAATAATCAGAGTTGTGTCAGAGAGTGACCCTGTACTTTGGTTAAGTAAGGTATGTTGCTGAAATAAATTAACAATTGAACTTTAGGTGGTTAAAGAGTTTTTCTAACTTTAGAATTTCCTATTCACTACAGGGAAAAAAGTTGGGAAAAAAAGAAAAGCACAATCTTTTATGCTCTGGTAAAATTTATGTATCAGTGGCAACTACCTGTAACTTAGAAATTTGAAATGTAACAACAGAAAACTGGCAGTAGCTTCCTTTGTGTTAAAGTGCTAAGGGTCATTGCACAGGCTGGTCAGGCTATTGAGGTCTTGCCTCTTCCCATACAACCCCAACTTGTTCACATGGTTCCCAACTCTGGCTTCATCCGCACCTTTTAAAGGTTCCTAGCCAGCCCATGATGGGCTTCCCAGGTGGCCCTAGTGGTAAAGAATCTGCCTGCCAATGCAGAAGATGTAAGAGATGCAGGTTTGATCACTTGCTCAGAAGATCCCCTGGAGAAGGGCATAGCAACCCACTCCAGTATTCTTGCCTGGAGAATCCCATGGACAGAGGAGCCTGGCAGGCTACAACAGTTCATAAGGTTGCAAACAGCTGGACACTGCTGAAGCAACTTAGCATGCACACAACCAGACCATGATAGTTCCTACCTCTGAGCTTTCTTTCCCATTTTTCTCATATGTTCACTCTATCTAGAACACTCAAACTTCATTCCATCTGTGGCTCTTGTCATAAAGTAATTCCTCACTGAGGTCTGCTGCAACCAATCTAAAGCTGGGCCCCTGACTCTTTTTCATACTATCTTTATTTACTCATTCCACATACTATAATTACTTGCTAAATATTAATATTAATATTTCCTTTTATAATACCCATCTTCACTATTTAAGGTTCATGAAAGTGGAAACTATGCATGTATAACCACTGTACACTATGCTCGGCAGAAATTATTAAATGAATGACTATCTCCCCCTTTCTGGTTTTCTGGCCACCAGCATTCCCCTTTCAGAACAACTCTAGAGTGGGCATTCCTAATAATAACTCCCTCATTTGGGCTGGGTGGGAGGACCTGCTGTCGTTATCACAGGCTGCCCTCATGAGATGTCCCAAGGCCATGCTGTCACACCACACTGCCTCTCATCTACACCCACATCAGCCTCACCCTGACATTTAAAGCCAAGTGGCTCTCTAGGGTGGCCTAGAACGTTCCATAAAGGAAGTGACCTAGTGCAGTACACAGCCTGGGTCAATTCTTTGATTCACCCTTTACCAGTTGTGTGACTTCTGACAAGTCTCTAATCCTCTCTCCAATCTTCAGATGGGGATGGTAGAAATGGTCTCACATAGCTGTGAGGATTAAGTGGGAATGCTTACAACAGTACCTGGCACCAGGTATGCCCTCAAACATTAACTGTTACCCCCAGCGACTGACGACACAGCTCTTGATATTCCACGGCCTGAGCACTATGCTTTCTGGGGTCAGGTAGGTTTAGATAGTCAGCGTGGGGAGTTAGGACCACATTGGCCATAAACAGGTAAACACACTTGGAAGCACCATTTCTAGCCACTCTTCAATTCAGTTCAGTTCAGTTGCTCAGTCATTTCTGACTCTTTGTGATCCCATGAATCACAGCATGCCAAGCCTCCCTGTCCATCACCAACTCCCGGAGTTCACCCAAACTCTTGTGCATTGAATCGGTGATGCCATCCAGCCAACTCCTCCTCAGTCATCCCCTTCTCCTCCTGCCCCCAATCCCTCCCAGCATCAGGGTCTTTTCCAATGAGTCAGCTCTTTGCATGAGGCGGCCAAAGTATTGAAGTTTCAGCCTCAGCATCAGTCCTTCCAATGAACACCCACTCTTGCTGCTGCTGCTGCTGCTAAGTCACTTCAGTCGTGTCCGACTCTGTGCGACCCCATAGACAGCAGCCCACCAGGCTCCACAGTCCCTGGGATTCTCCAGGCAAGAACACTGGAGTGGGTTGCCATTTCCTTCTCCAACGCATGAAAGTGAAAGGGAAGTCGCTTCAGTCGTGCCCAACTCTTTGCGACCCCATGGACTGCAGCCCACCAGGCTCCTCTGTCCATGGGACTTTCCAGGCAAGAGTACTGGAGTGCGTTGCCGTTGCCTTCTCCGACACCCACTCTTAGTGATATCTAATTAGATCACCTGGCAGCTTGCACATCTTAAACACTGAATACTTTTCTCACTTATTTTCAGAAAGACACACTGATTGGTAATTCTTATGGAAACTTTTTTTTTTTCCTGAGGATAGTGATGTGTGGTGTACAGGGTAAGACAAAGAATGAGGAGGGACATGTCCACACAACCAAACCCCGACATGGGCAGAGAGCCATCATGAGTACAATGGAGATGCCTTTGAGTGATGGAAATAGTAGAGCCTTGTATTTTTCTTCCCTTCACAAATTGATATAAAAATATCGAAAGTAAAAATAGGATCCAAAATATATTTATCAGGAGTTGAGGTGGGGACCTTCCCACTGCAGCATAAAGCCGGTAGGAGTGGTTATTTCCAGATTGTCCTGGTGGCTAATCCAGCACGGGCGGGTAGAGCAAAGTACAAAGAGGGTAAGGAAGGGAAAAGAATTCAGACAGCTACAGGCTGTGCAGTCTTAGATTACATTCACATGTAGGGAACTAAACATGGTTATTTTCTCAACCAAAGGCATGCATGCAGTTTAGAGCTATTTGTTCCAAGACTCTGAGGCTGGAAGCCCTGGTCTGCTGCTGGTCAAGGTGCCATTTTAAGCGCAGTCACTGAATATGGAGAAAGGCATCATCTTGATGAGGTGCTGCTCTCTAGCTAGGCAAACTTACCAGGGAGAACACAGGTAAAAAATGCATCAGCTGGCGATGAGGAAGTCCTGATGAGAGAATTTGAGTGGGGAAACTTGGAGAAATTGTTTTTCCCTCAGGAGCTGGCACTTTCAGTAGCTATTCATGGGAGCCTGGAGACATTGAAGAATATAACAAAAAGTCTACAAGCTAATTCTCTACTCAAACACTTCCCCAGCCAGAGCAGAATTGGTACTTCTAAGGGCAATTCCAAAAATCACTGGGCAATTCCAAAGCACTAGGAAAGCACTGGTATGGGAGATGGGTTCTAGGTCTGCTTCTGTGTCCTTTTCCTAGAGTCCAGGTGAATGGGATGGGTACACTGGCTCAGCACTTCCTCTGCCACATGTTCAGACTCATTATTTTGAGATGGTATAGACGTTGGTGTGCTGGGAAGTGTTTGTGCCACCAGGGGGTAGTGAGGGGTGGGCTGGATGTGCTGAGCATGAAGGGTCCCAGTGACCCTCATCTTCTGTCTCAGTGTCTATCAGCAAAGCTAGAAGATCGAGTTGCAGAATGAACTGCTCCATCTCGGAGGCCTGGGTAAAGAAAAGCCCCTGTCAGTAATTGCTTAACTCTTCTAACGCCATGCAGACTGCCTGGCAGAAGCGAAGGTGGCTGAGGGACTCCAAGTCAGAGTTCTCAAAAATGCACTTTTGGGGTTAAGCCAAAGGTCAGACTGCTGGCGTGCAGTCAGACTACTTCAGATTTAAAAAGCACAAAATAGCACCCAGGCAACTTTCGGCTCCCTTAGCTGAGAAGGTCATACATAAGGTGTTAATAACATGGCAGAATAAAGTCACTGCTAATAGTCAGGTCAGATGAATCATAAATACATCCAAGTCAGCTCAGGCATTTCTAACAGGCCATTTATTTTTGCCTCCCCAGACAAGGGAGTGACTAGTCATCTCAGAGGTCTAATTTCATGAAGACCCAAGCCTAACAGGAGCAGTCTCAGGGAAAATGGACTGTCATTGGGTGGAGGGCCATCAGACTGCACTAATGCTGGGAGGACAGCTGCTGCAGCTGTCACTGGAATGAGTGGCAGCAGGAGCCTTAGCCCAAAGGCAAGCAAACACCAAGGGGCAACAGCTCTTATTAAAAGCAAAAGGAAGAACTCAGCTGAGAAATGTGTTTCTTGTGAGGGATTCAAGGTAAGGAGGTAACAGGACCAGCGGGACACAGGGATAGGACTGAAAGCAGATCTCTGCAGCTGTGAGCAGTTTTCCAAGTTTATTGTTGGATCTGGGGCTTGCCAGCCATGAGAAGCTACCGACGAACATGTATGGGCCCAGGGCACGGTGGATTCCACGCAACCTCTTGAAGTTCTGCTCCACCTGCAGCTCATCCGGGGAGAAAGGATTAGTTGTTGATCACCTAACAGGAGATAGCAACCCAGGTAGGCGGCCTTTATTAGGTGGTGGCTGAATTTAGAGAATTTGGGGCTTTAAAGCTACTGGAAGCTTCCAAGTCTATGTTCAACCTGAAGTCCCGACTCCACCATCACAAAGAATATCCTCTCCTGTAACTTGGAGCTAAGGTACAGCTTTCATGGGGGCTGGCAGGTCACCCAACTTGATGGAGAGCACTTTCACAGACCAGGAACCTGCCCCACAGCTTCCCAGATGACAGCTGACATGCTCTTCCACCTCCATGCCTTGTCGCATGCTCCAGCCTGCAGTAGTGTGGGCTCCCCATTCTTTGTGATGGGGAAGGGGAGATGCCATGAGGGGCTGTGTTTGAAGGCACATGGATGTTATTTTATCTGTGATTTCTACTGACAGCACTAAAGAATTAAAGATAGTAAGGGAACTGCACCTGCAGGACTAGAGTATCACTCCGACTTCTGGGAGCGGCCCCTGCCAGAGAACGTCACAGTGCTGCGGATCACTCCATGGAATTACTCAGCACGCTGCTCAGTACTGTCAGAATGGGCTAATCTTTAAATGGTAGAATACCCAGGTGGCGGAGAGGAAATGGCAACTTTTAAGTGCAAAATCAGAAATTCAAAGCTCTCTCCATCTTCTGTGAACACAGAGTTGATACCTTCAGAAAAGTGGACAACAGGAAGGCAAGGACCAGGATCCAGCAGTTCAATATTCTGGGAGCAACAAATATACTCTAATGCAGTGGATACAGAGGACTGCCCAGCCAAAGGAAAGGGTGGTTAAGAGAACTCTGACAACCCGCCTGAAACTCTAACCTCATCAGTTGCACATCATGAAATGGCAAGTCACAGAAGCAGAGTCGGCCCAGAACACCTCTAGGTTTTAGAATCATCACACCCAAAGTTGAGCATGCCCCTGACTGCCATGTGTAGAGTACTACAATGCAGAACAATTGGAAGAAAATGTCTGCACAGACTGTGTTCCTAATTTAGGGATTATCCAAGGGTGAGAGTCAAGCTGAAGCCCAGAGGAACTGGGTAGCTCAGGAATTTAGATCAACCTCTGCCTTCCAGACAGGGGTCCCATGTTCTGAAGGCTGGGTTTAGCGCAATATCCAGAATCATAAGAGCTGTGTATGAGGTCAAGTCACAGGTCCTCAAGAGCAAACTGGGTGGTAGTAATCGACGTGATGCTACCAATTAGGAGTTGCTAAATCAAATAAGGACACACTGTTCAAATGAATTATCCCAGGAGAAGAATACAAGTAAGAAGCCAGTGGACATATGAGCCGGGAAATCTGACAAAAGGTGGTTTGAAGCAGAAGGCAGGAAGCATAATTTAACTCCCGGGCCAACGCATAGATAATTGCACTTTCTTTACACTGGTGTCAGTTGTAGGGGGTGAAGAAAACAAAGGGTTCCATTAAAGGTAGAAAGCCTCCTACAAGTAAAGTAAAATGCTTATAGACCACTTTCTTTTTTGTTCCTTTGCTTCTAAACCTTAATTTTTACAACTTTATAATTTCTCTTAATGGTGAACATTAGTTCACCATAGAAATTATTCTGTTGTTAATGAAGGTCCATTCTGCTTCTGATACTTGGTAATTCAGACTAATTAAATATCACTGCTATTCAACCACGATACTTCCTGAAGTATGAAGAGTGTTTGCCATTCTTAAGGTCTCAAACCCATACTAGTGTGAACCTTGATTCTCAGTAAAAACAAAATGACTATCTTCAAGTAAGCTTTCATGGTTATTCTCCTGCATTCAATAATTAATACACTCAGTCTCAAGGCTCTTCCATGTCACTTTTCTCCTATATGATGTCTCTGATGCTGAATGAGGTTTGCAGTCTGGTTAAAAGCTTTCCCACATTTATTACATTTATAGGGTTTCTCTCCTGTGTGAATCCTCTGATGTTGAGTCAGGTGTGTACTTCGGATAAAGGCTTTCCCACAGATTTTACATTTGTAAGGTTTTTCTCTGGTATGAATTCTCTTATGCTGAGTGAGGGCTGAATGGTCGCTGAAGGCTTTCTCACATATATTACATGTATAAGGCTTCTCCCCTGTATGAATTCTCTGATGTTGGGCTAGGGCTGATTGGTCCCTGAAGGCTTTCTCACACAAACCACATCTGTAAGGTTTCTCCCCAGTATGAATTTTCCGATGTCGGGCAAAGGATGAATTATCCCTGAACGCTTTCCCACATTCATTACATTTATAAGGTTTCTCTCCGGTATGAATCCTTTGATGTTCAGTAAGGGAAGAGTTCACCCTGAAGGCCTTTCCACATTCATTACATTCAAAAGGCTTCTCTCCAGTGTGAATTCTCTGATGCTGAAGAAAACTTGTACTCTGATTGAAGGCTTTCCCACATTCATTACATTTATAGGGTTTCTCTCCACTATGAATATTCTGGTGTTTGGTAAGATGTGCCCTACACACAAAGGCTTTGTCACATATATTACATTTAAAAGGTTTCTCTCCAGTATGTATTCTGTGATGGTGGGCAAGGTGTATGTTTCGGATAAAAGCTTTTCCACATAAGTTGCATTCAAAAGGTTTCTCTCCAGTATGAATTTTCTGATGATAAGTAAGTGAGGAGCTCACTGAGAAGGCCTTGCCACATTCCTTACATTCATATGGCTTCTCACCAGTGTGAATTCTTTGGTGATGGATGAGGTGTGTGCTCTGGTGAAAGGCCTTCCCACATTCTCTACATTCATATCGCTTCTCTTTAATAACAATTTTCTGATTTGCATTAAGTTTTTCACTATGAATCTTCTGATGTTTATTGAGGGTTGAACTCTTAGTGAAGACTTTTCCACACTCAATACATTCAAAGGCTTTTTTGCTAGACTGAAATCCCTGACTCTGAACAAAAGATGAGTTCATGGTGCCATGTTTTCCAGATTCATCACATTTCTGGTCACCAACCACAGATGAAGTTTTCTCATGAGCAAGCACCACTTGCTTCAAGTTTATCTCCTGGCCTCCATGCTGCCATTCCAACAGGCTATCATATTTCCAGCAACTATCTCTAGTGAATCTTTCCTTTATCATCCACTGACCCAATTCTCCTTCAGGAATATCTGTCTTGAGAATAGATTTCTTATTCATAGGTGTAATCACCCAGTCTGAAAGACATTAAAAATAAACATGTCTGTTTTATCATAGTAAAACATCTAGTTGGGATAAGTACATGACCTTGTTTATAATGCTAACAAAGAAGTTGCAATTTTGAAGACTTCTTGAAATGAATATAGAAAAAGGGGAGAAAAGGTGGATAGAAGACATGGCAGGACTGGGTTGATCAAATATACTGTGTATGAAGCAGGAAAATGTGGAGATGGCATTCACAAATCATAGGCCTGAGTAAAATATTTATTTTCTTTGTGATTACAGATAAGTTACCTGAATTTTAAAGTCTCAAAAAACCTATACAGACAGCAATATGCTAACAGATAAGGAAAAAAAAAAAAAAAAACATGTATCTTATCTATTTTAGTGATATGGGCTTTAAAATAACCTAGATGTGGCCTTAAGAAACCACTGCAACTAGAGGTCAACACCTGGTAGAAAAAAAGTTCAGCTTTCAGAATAACTACTAAAATCAGCATTTATGTTCTGTAAACTCATTTCAGCATTCAGATGGAAAACAAAAAGTTAGGCTGTGAAACACTGATATCTACTAATAAAGTTAGGACTTTCTGCTGTGCTAAGGGCTTCCCAGGTGGCACTAGTGGTAAAGAACCTGACTGCCAATGCAGGAGACAGAAGTGACACCAGTTTGATCCCTGGGTCGGGAAGACTCCCTTGAGGAGGAAATGGCAACCCCCTCCAGTATTCTTGCCTGGGGAATCCCATGGACAGAGTAGCCTGGTGAGCTGCAGTCCATAGGGTTGCAAAGAGTCGGACACAAACTGAAGTGACTTCACACACATGCACGCTACTGGTAAGGAAGCAATGTCTTCAAACCTATATGAATGTGACATTGATATGAGGAAAATGTACCATGATGATATATATGTCAGCACAGAAAATCTGGAACAAAGCAGAACATCTGCCAGGATACATCCAGTATGTCTTGGAGGCAAGACCCTGAATTTGGGGAAAGCACTACACTGGTCATTAGAAATGGGACTCTGCTACCGGGATATGGGCCATGGTCTCATGAGTTGTCTGATGAGATGATTCCTCTCCCCACAAACAAACTCCACACTTACTCAACAACATTCTCACTTGGTCTCATGGTAGCCTGATATTAACAAGCAGAATTTGAATGAACATTAATTTCTGGTACATATTTGTGAACGTCTTTTAGTTTGTCTATTTAACACTTTGTACCAAGAAATGCAATGGTAAGCACTTGATGTTAACATAGATGATGCAAAGATTCCTGGGAAAGCCTATCAAAAACAAGCCTCCCTCAAAACTTTTTTCTCTTACTCCCTCCAGAAAATCTATAAAGAGCTATAATCATTATCATCATCATCATCTCCTTGTACTTATCTGGAAAAGAAAGTTAAACAGGTGTACTTCAAGGCTAAAATCCTTGTGAGCTTAGAATAACATATCTTCACTCAAAGAAAAGAATGTTTAAACACCTGTTTTGCCAAATCCCCAAATCTTAAGAACTGAATTATGCTTCTGGACCTGATAGAGTGGCCCTGTGGCAGACCAATATTATTGCAAAAAATTACTGAAAAAAATCTGCACTGAAAAAAGAATCTGTCTAAAGTCATCAGATATCACTTGAGGCCAACTTGATAGTCTAACATTTGAGAGAGAAGAAAAATGCAGAGAGGTGATCCAGTTTTTTTCCTCACAGAATTTGATGAATTCTTAAGTTTCTCAAGGCAAGAAACTAAGCTAAGTAGAAATTCAGAATTCTCTATAGTCTTATAGTACCGTTGAGCCAAATATTGGAGTTCAGGACCTCCTCGGGGTGGGGTGAGTGGTGATCACAGTAAACATATAAAACTTTCAGCTGGCACTCCTGGAGGGCTACAACTCAGTTAGCAAAGGCTTCATGAACATTCAACCCAGTCTCCAGCTAAAGAGTCCCTGGATGGATTAGGAAGGTTTGCTTTCACTCCAGCTGTCTACCAGAGGGAAGGCAAGCTTTCTCTGGAGAGAAAATAACATCATCCAGAGCCTACTCACTCCTTCATACATAACGTCTAGGATTCAGTCTTAAAGTACCAGGAGTACTATGAAATCATTGAATCAAGATAAAAAGCAAATAATAGACAAGAGATCCTCAGAACTCAGATACCAAAGTTATCAGACATGGGGTTTAAATATAAGTGTGAATATTATGTTAAATAAAACAGATACGAATGAGAATTTTAACAGAGAACTGGAACCAAAGAATCAAGTGAAAATTCTAGAACTGAAGAATATAATAAATGAAATAAAGAACTCAGTAGATGGATTGAGTATATTATGGGACATAGCAGAAGAGACGAATGTGTGCCGTGCTCAGTCGCTCAGTCGTGTCTGACTCTTTGTGACCCCGTGGACTGCAGCCCGCCAGGCTCCTCTGTCCATGGGGATTCTCCAGGCAAGAATACTGGAGTGAGTTACCGTGCCCTCCTCCAGGGGATCTTCCCAACCCAGGGATCGAACCCAGGTCTCCCTCATTGCAGGCAGATTCTCTACCGTCTGAGCCACCAGGGAAGCCCAGAAGAGGACAGCTAAAGAATAGCCTCCACTCCCTGCAACTAGAGAAAAGCATATGCAACAAGGAAGAGCCAGCACAGTCAAAATAAAAATAAACAAACAAAATCACTTAAAAAATATTATTGCACAAAATAATACTAGCAGTGTCTTGAGAGGTTGAACATATGTACATAATTAAAATACATAAGAAAAGTTAACACAAAAGATGAAAGAAAATAGAATTATTTCAAGTTATTAGCATTGCCTGGGAATTACTTATTTTGGATAGTAATAAGCTGGTTTTATTTACTAGACTTAGCAATAAAAGACAGTTAAAGAAGATGCAAGCTCTTATGGGGGAATATAGAACAATAAAAATAGTTGATTCAAGAGAAGGCAAAATAGAAGACAAAAAAGAGATTTAAAGCAAGTGAGCAAAATTGAAAATAAATAAAACAGCAGACAGCCAATACTATATATATATTAGCAACTGGTCTAAATTATCCTATTAAAAACTAAGGTTGTGAGACTGTATTTAAAAAAATAAATCCAACTATAAGCCACTCATGAGAGTATTACCAGAGATATAGACCCAGAAATAAAAAGAAATAGAAAAGGATGTACCAAGCAAGCACTAACCACAAGAAAGGTGGTGTACCTATACTACTATCAGACAAATCTCATTTAATTAGAGAAAACAGACTTTTAAATTGTTCATATTGACTAAAGGTTTGTTCAAGTATCTAGGAATATATAACAAATCTATACTTTCATGTAACATAACTTCAAAATGTATAAAGTAAAAACTGGGACAATAAAAGGAAAAAGGAAATCTTAACAATGATAGATATATTTGCACACCATTCTCAAAAACTCGGAAATCAAACCATTAAGAAGAGGGGTGATCTGAGCCATAAGATAAACTTGACCTAAATGATACACTGAATATTTGGAACCATACCCAGCAATGACAGAATATATATATTTAAGTCCATACATAACATTAACCAAAATAGAGAAGGAAATGGCAACCCACTCCAGTATTCTTGCCCGGGAAATCCCATGGACAGAGGAGCCTAGTGGGCTACATACAGTCCATGGGCTCGCAGGAGTCAGACACAACTTAAGTGATTAAACCACCACCACCAAAGTAGAATAAACACATTTCACAGGACACAGATCATTCAGAATGTGTACTCTGAACTCAGTAGAATTACACCAGAAATAAATAGCAAAATACCAAAAAGGTAGTTAGAAAATCCCCAGATATTTTAAAACTAGTCCATACATTTTAAAATAACTGATTAAAAAAAGAGGAAATCACAACAAAACTTGAAAATATTGTAAACTAAATGGTAACAGAAACATGAAACATAACAAAATGCAGCTACAGCATGGTTAGAAAGAAATGTTTATCTGTCTATATCAATTATCAATCTCAAGAAATCAGAAAAATAGAATATTAAATACAAAAGAGAAACAAATAACAAAAGTAACAGAAATCAATAACTTAATTAAAAATCGACAGACCTCTATCAAGACTAACAGAGAAAGAAAGAAGGCACATATTACCAGTATCAAGAATGATATAGCAATAGAGACACAGACAGAGAGAACAGACTTGTGGACACAGTGTGGGAGGAGGGGGTGGGACAAACTGAGAGAGCAGCATTAAAACATAAACATTCCCATATGTAAAACAGATAGCTGGTGGGAATTTGCTGTATGAAGAAGGGGGCTCAACCAGGTGTTCTGTGACAACCTAGAAGGGTGGGATGAGGTGGGAGGTAGGAAAGAAGCTCAAGAGGGAGGGGACATATGTATGCCTACAGCTGATTCATGCTGATATATGGCAGAAACCCACACATCAATGTAAAGCTCCAATTAGATTTTATTTATTACCCTCCAATTAAAAACAAATAAATTTAACAAAGTAATGATAAAAGTAACATCAAAACAGATTCTAAAGAGATTTATAAGATAATAACATAATGAGGAAACTTTATGCCAATAAATTAAAAGACTAAGTTCTAGGAATGTATAGTATACCAAAACAGACACACACACACACACACACAAAACCAGAAAATCTGAATGGTCCTATATCTAATAAATAAATTGAATCTTCAGTTTAAAACCTTCTCACAGGGGCTTTCCTGGGAGTCCAGTGGTTAACAATCCTCCAGCCAATGGAGGGTACACAGGTTTGATCTTGGTCCCAGAAAATCCCATACGCCTTCAAGCAACTAAGCCCACGTACCACAGCTGCTCAGCCTGTGCTCTAGAGCCGAAGGGCCACAAGAGAGGCCACCACAATGAGAAGCCCATGCACCACGATGAAGAGCAGTCCTCACAGGCCACAACTAGAGAAAGCCCACGTATAGCAGTGAAAACCCAGCGCAGTCAAACACAAAACAAATAAAAATGGAAAAAAAAAAAAACCACTCTCATAAAGAAATTTCCAAGCAGATGGCTTACTAGTGAATTCTTCTAATCATTTAAGGAAGTCCAGTCTGTATAGAAACAGGCCAATGGGACAGATTATAGGCCCAGAATCAGACCTATGCACATGTAGTCCCTATATGTACAACAAAGGTAGGCACACTGCATACAACGGGGAGAAAGATAGTCTTTTCAGTAAATGATCCTGGGTCAACTGAAAGCCTATATGGAAAATAAGGAAAATAAATCTTCCATAGAGGAAAACACAGAAGATCTCCAAGACTTTGAATGTCTTTAGTAGAACACAAAACACATTAACTATAAGGGGAGAATACCCTGATTAATTGGATTATCCTAAAAATTTAGAACTTCGGTTTATCAAGTAACACCATTATTTCAGATGTGAACTAATATTTACAATATGCCTATATGACAAAGGAGCAAACCCCAAATATGCAACCCTACAATATATCAATGAGGAAAGATCAGCCAACTAAATAGAAAATAGGGGAAAGACTTATACAAATTTTACAAAAAAGAATATTAAATGATTAATAAAAAAGCTAAAAGATGATCAGCTTCAGTCATAAGTTGAGATACAATGAGACACTCCATACATCTTCTAGAAGGGTGAAAATATTTAATGACGATACTAAGTACATAAGAGGATACGGCCCTCATATCCTGCTGGCTAGAGTATAAACTGGTATAACCACTTAAACTATTTGGTTTAAGTACATTAAACTTGCATACCCATGAACTTAGTACCCCTAGCTATATGCTCAAGAGAAATGTATAATGTATGTTCTCTAAAAGATGCACAAGAATGTTCATAATAGTTTCAGCACTACTGAGAGCTCCAAGCTAGAAATAAAACAAAGGTGTAGCAATAGTAGAATGTACAAATGGTAGTGGCTTTACACAGTGAAATGTCATACTTCAATGAGAATGAACCAACTACTGCAGCATGTGACAACATGGATGAATCTCAAACACACCATGGACGGTAAGAAGCCAGATACAAAAAAGTACACGTTTGATTCCATTTATTAAACGTTTTAAAACAGGCAAAGCAAAGCTATGGTCAGGGTAGTAATTATCTTTAGGACAAAAGAAACAGAGAAGATGGGAGGGGGTTTCTGGTATTCAAGTAACATTCTATTTCTTGATATAGGTGCTGGTTATACTTTTTATAGTATTTATATTATAAAAATTATACTTATAATTTATGTATTTTCCTGTGTTAGAACTACTTCAACAAAAGCCTACTTTAAAAAATCTGGGAGCAGCTTTCAAAATAATAATTATTTTAAATATAATATTTATAAATAGTAATAACAATAATCTGGTTCAATAAAAACAATTGTTAACTTTCCTTTGTAGCAGCTATTAGACGGCTATGTCTATTAAAGCCTTTTCTTGATCGTGATCATAAAAACTTATCACCTATATATAAGAGAAAATTGGCTTTTTAATGTTTTGTGTTACAGGAAAACACTCATCTAATTGTATATCAACAAGGGGTCAAACACACTCTGGCTCTACCACACTGAGATGAACTGAGATGGGGAAAGACTGGATCCTCAAGTCAGTTCTCCCTGGGGCCCAGGTCACTTCATGGGGGCTGAATCAGGAGCAATACCCATAGCTGCATTGACCCAAATTAAAAAAACAAAGTACGGTTTTAAACAATTAATATATAACTCAAGGGTATCAAGCAAGGCATGCGAGTAGTATGATCCAAACCCTATACAACATAGTCAAGAGGTCACACCCAGAGAGGGACCAGAAACTGACCCAATTTCCTCCAAATCATCAAATGTTTCAAGACCTTTCACCATCAGGTGTATCTGAGAGTGGCAGCGGGTAAAATACGGAGTATTGGTCAGTTTGTGTGTGTTAGGTGCTTCAGCCGTATCCAGCTCTTTCCGACCCTGTGGACTATAGCCCAACAGGCTTCTCTGTCCATGGAATTCTCCAGCCAAGAATACTGGAGTAGGTTGCCATTCCCTTCTCCAGGAGATCTTCCAGACCTGGGGATCGAACCCAGGTCTCCTGCATTGGAGGCAGATTCTTTACTGTCTGAGCCACGAGGGAAGCTCAAGGTCAGTTTAGGAAGACTTTATTGCCCCCAGGTCTTCCCCAACTCAGAAGAGCGAGAGAGCTCCTGTCTCCCAACTGAGGAAAACCTCTTAAAAAGAGGTTTTTAAGCAATCAAAGAGAAAATCTGAGAACACAGTTCCTATAAAGGGAGATGAAAGTGTTTTTATATTTAGAGGTAAAATATTTTAATTGTAAAATGTGAATAAGAGCTTACAAATAACACAAGAGTTCTTGGAAATTAAAAAGGATGGCAGAATTTGAAACCTCAACAGAAAATTCCCACCATAAACAATTGGAAAACCAGGGGGAAAAAATGAAACAACTATTTTTAGGCAATGGACAAATGACAGGGAAAGACTGATTAAAATATTTTAAAAATCACGATAGATGAAATGGAAGATACCTGTCAAAAAGACACCTGTCAAAACTGAAGAAACCAGTCAAAAAGTAGAACAAAAAAAATCCATAAAGATGGAAATTTTAATAAAAAGTTAAAATTACAAGACCAGTCCAGGAAGTATTGGGCATACCATCAAGAGCAAATAGAGAAAGCTGAAGGTGAAAATTAAAAAACACTAGAATAAAATGTCTTAGATCCACAAGGCAGAAATTCAGATGGAAGGCTCACCAGTGCTTAATGGATCCAAGCATAGGACCATAACAGGGTCCATCACTGAGAAACACTGGAGTATATGAGGAGATCCCGCAAGCTTTTAGAGAGGAAAAATGGATCACAAACGATGAAGAACCTGAACGATTTTGGATTTCTCAATATCAGACTGAGGACTAGAAAATACTAGAGCAATGTCTTCAGAATTCTGAAGAAAAAAAGACATCCAATGCTGAATTCTACCAGTGTTATGGGAGAAAAAAAGACATTGACAGATGCTAGGTTACCAAAGACTTATTCCCATGCATCCTTTCTTTGGAAGCTACTGGAAGATATGTGCCACAAAAGGAAGAAAGAAGCCAAGAAAAAGGATGACGTGGGACATGTGGGCCAGGAAAGATGGGGTTTGTAGGAGGATGACAGCCAAGGCCCTGCGAGAACAGAGCAGGTCAGACTGCTTCAAAAGAGAATTTTCCAGGAAAATGGAATTGTTAGGACGAAAGCGGATCTGAACTTCTTGAGAAGAGATGCAGACAGTGAGGCAAGGTCTGAGATTAAATTAAACTAAATGAACCCCATGAAAGACTGCTTAGGAAAGCAAAGGCAAAAGTCAGAATTACTACATGGGTCAGCTGTGAATATCGCTTCAGAATTTAAACACTGACTATTTCTCTGACCAAAAATACACTATACTGGGAGGACAGGGAATGGAAAAGGTAGTAAGATGAACAGCTGGGGAAGTGAGTCTCCTTCTCACTTTTTAGAGAAGGAATTCAGTGAATAATACCTAAAACTGAGGTCAATAGGCAGCAATATAAACACATTCCTTGAAGACATGGAAGCAAACATATCAAATAATCTGCTGAAAGGAGAGAAAATGGTTATTTCTAAAGAGGAGAGAACGGGGATAAACAGGGACAAGAGGCCATCAGTTTTCATAATAAACACTGTAATTTCATTAAACCAAATGTATTATTGTGATGAAATTTAATACTGAAAATAAAGAAAAAGAACAAACTCCAAAAAAGTCAAAGGAAAGAACTAATGAAGAGCACAATTTAATGAAATAAAGATAAGATAGAAAGTATCAATAAAGTTTAAAATTTCTTTATTAAATTTATTGAAAAAGGGAAACTTTGATAAGATTTATACAGGAAAAAATGGAGAAGGCAATGGCACCCCACTCCAGTACTCTTGCCTGGAAAATCCCATGGACAGAGGAGCCTGGTAGGCTGTAGTCCATGGGGCTGCTAAGAGTCAGACACGACTGAGCAACTTCCCTTTCACTTTTCACTTTCATACACTGGAGAAGGAAATGGCAACCCACTCCAGTGTTCTTGCCTAGAGAATCCCAGGGACACAGGAGCCTGGTGGGCTGCCGTCTACGGGGTCGCACAGAGTCAGACTGAAGCAACTTAGCAGCAGCAGCAGTATACAGGAAAAAAAAAGACAAAAGAAAATATTATTAGAAAACAATTACGCTTTGATTCAACAAATACATAATGGGACCTGGTGAGCTGAAATACAAGAAAAAACATGATCAAGTCTTTCTCTCATGGATATAAGGGTAGAAAGGATCATTTTAAAAGGACACAGAAAACAGTAAAATAAAGATCATTAAGACTAAGACTGATTAAGAACTTCAGCCAGTAAAGAAAGAGAAAAGATAGTCATAGACTGGCACACATATTAACTGATAAAGTATTAGATTCCTGAATATCTCCTACAAGCAAATAAGATAAACTGTAACAGAAAAGTGGAGGAAGAATACTAATATTTCACAGAACACAAATAATCAACATATGAAAAGATGTTCAATTCCACTAGGAAACAAGGAAGCGCCAATTAAAATCGCAATGAGATAACATTTCTCAGGAAGTTTGGCAAGTTCATGTTATCTGGCAAGTAAAAGGAACTTGTATCAACTATTAGTATAATTAGGACCAATTAATTTAATCAGCAATCCGCAACTATCCAGTAGAGCTGAAAAAGTATATACTCTTAAACCCAGTATTTCTACACACACGAAAACACCTAAGAAACTCCCAAACAAGGCCCAAATATTTAAGGAAGCATGTACAAGAATATTCAGGTCAGCAGTATTCAAAAAGCAGCAAAAAGTCTGGAAACAACCTACAGTCTGTCAACAAAACAGATTAAGGTATAGCCATTGAAGAAGTATCAAGTGCAGCTAAAAATGACTAAAGCTACACATCTCAACAAGGATTTTTAAAATGCAAGCTGTGAGAATTCCCTGGAGGTCCAGTGGTTAAGACTTTGAGCTTCCAATGCAGGTGGCTCGGGTTTGAGCCCTGGTAGGAGAACTAAGACCCCCATACCATATGGCTTGGCCAAAAAGTTTTTTTTTTTTTTTTTTTAAAGCAATCTGTGGAAAGGTAACTGTAGTACAATACATACATACATATCAAGCTTTAAAGCAGGCAAAGCTAAACAACATTGCTCAGAGCTATGGATAAATGTGGGCTTCCCAGGTGGCACCAGTGGTAAAGAATCCTCCTACCAATGCAGGAAACACAAGAAATGCAGGTTCGATCCCTGGGTCGAGTTTGATCTCCTGGAGCATGAAGTGGCAACCCGCTCCAGTATTCTTGCCTGGAGAATCCCATGGACAGAGGAGCCTGTCCAAAAACAGTCCATGGTTTTGCAAAGAGTTGGACACTGAAGTGACTTGGCATGCATGCATGGATGGATAAATGTGGCGAAGGGCATGAAGAGCCAGCGCTGGAGCTAGTGTAAAATTCAAGCTGGGGGCTCTCTGGTATGACAGGAGGAAGATTTGATGAGGAAGGACATATCAAACTTCACAGGTGTAGCTGTGTTCTGTTTCTTAAGCTGGACCATGGAGTGCGAGGGCTCTTTGCCTATTCTTCAGACTATTCAAAATACACCAGTATTTTTGGGCTTTCCTTGTGGCTCAGCTGGTAAAGAATCTGCCCACAGTGTGGGAGACCTGGGCTTGATCCCTGGATTGGGAAGATCCCCTGCAGAAGGGTAAGGCTACCCACTCCAGTGTTCTGGCCTGGAGAACTCCATGGGTAGCAAGGAGTTGGACACGACTGAGCAACTTTCACTTTCATGGAGTGTGGGGGCTGTTTACCTATTCTTCAGACTGTTTAAAATAGTACATATTCTGTTCTGTAGACAGGATTACAGTATCAAAATACATCTGTCTGAAGTTAAAAAAAAAAAGGAAATGACAATGCTAAGTGTTAAAATAAAATAATAGTATGAAAGAGAAATAAGAGCTAATTCTCTACAAAATGTCTCAACAAATTTTAGAGGAAAAAACGCAGATAAAAATGAGAAAGAGGACATAACATAAAATCCTAAAATTATAGAGGAAACCATGCACAGCTGTAAATGAATACATTTTATAGCTCAAGAAAAGGTAATTTAAAGCTAAAGGGCAAAATGTGCAATTGATATAACAAAAAGAAACAAAAGATATAAACAGATTAATAAATAAGGAAAAAATGTTAAAAGTTACTAGCAAACTACTTAAATTGAGGGATGAGGCAGTTTTCTTCAGGTTTACTGAGCGAACAATTTCTGTATAAGTAAAGCTATCTTGGAGAAGGGTGAAAAATGACAGTTTGAGCGTCATGCTGGTTTAACCCTCATCTTGCCCTGCATATGCTGAAATTAGTTAACCACACAGAAGCTTGTATTTTTTTAAGTAGAGTTAATCATCTTTGCCTTACAGGTTGTAAGGCTGAAATGGGGCAGCTAACACATCTCCAGAGATCACCCCGCAAGGTGCTGATCCACAGGAGCTCAAAAGTCAGCTCCCTGTGTGTACTAGCTCACAGCCCAGGGAAGAGAACAATTTTAAAGGAAAGCTACCAGAAGGACTTTTCCTTACTATGAAGAAAATTAAGTGTCTGTCTAAACCAAGAGTGACTGATGCAACAACAGAAAAGTTCTAGATCCTCTCCCTTGAAAAGCCACAGATAAACTTATTATCATTGTTCTATATGGTCTTTTAAGTCCTAGCCAGTAATTAAGACGTGAAACAGAACGAAGAAAATCTAAAACTAAAAATGACTCACTAAATAAGAATAAGAATTGGAGAGTGACATGAGGGGAATAAATATTTGGAAAGGACTACCACTTTCTTATAGTAGCAATTTGAAAAACAAAAGGAAAGAGGTTATATTAAAAAAGGAAAAATATAACTTTAACAGGAAGTTGAAGGAACTTTATTAGCGTCATTCTTTGGTGGTCCAGGGGTTGAGTCTCTGCCCTTCCGCTGCCGGGAGCCTGGGTTTGATCCCTGGTCAGGGAACTAAGATCCCACAAGCCTCATGGTGCAAAAAACAAACAAACCCCAAAACTATATTGGGAGATATAAAATAAGATTTCTTTCCGTGTCTGACTGGCTGACCACTAATCATCCTTCATGAATCAGCTCTTGGTTTGGGGTGTCGAGGAAATTCAGAAACAAGAGGTCCTGGAGCAGAGGTTTGTGAAATGCATCTGGGAAGGGCTGAATCATGATCCCCTGGATTTTCATGTCATTACTCACACCTGACTCTAAAATCTCTTCCAGGTATAAGAGTCCTCTTCAGTTTCACAACTGCCCCACAGAAGTACAATAAAGAATTTGTGTCAATGATGAATAATGGAAGAATAAAAAGAATAAATGATGATATTATGCCAGAGTACTGGGACAGCGGATTCATTTCTTTTAATTCCCACCCCATCTTTTTTCGTTATAACACTGCTTGTATAATACAGAGTAAAATACTAAAAACGCCTTAGTTTGGCTGTAATAAACATACAAACTCAGCATACTACTGAAGCAAGTTAAAAGATTTTGATAACTGAGTTTTGGAGTTAAGACATTTAAATTCTGTAACAGATCTGATCCTAGACATTCTAGGTAGAGTTATTTACTGTAAGATACAAAGTCCTCCCTACTTCATTGGGTTTCTGTGAAAAATCAATAACAAAAGGTTTTTAAAAATATTTTGCAGTTGGCGAAATGCTGGCAGAAAGTGAAAATGGTGTAATGTCTTGGATAACGCAATAGCTCTCTAGAGTATTCACGGATTTGGGGAGAGGCACCCCTGTTCCTGCTCTGGAGCTGCCAAATCCAATGGGTTCCTCAAAACAAGTAACAGCCACTAAACTAGCATGTTCTCTGTATCCCTAAGCAACAAGTCTTTGCCCCTTACTAGGTGCCAAGCACTTTGCTGGGTCTGAGCAAAACAAAACATGCGATAAATCTGGCTGTGCTTGTATGGTACTTACAGCCCAGCGCAGCACCGGCAGAAGGTGAAGAACAATAAAATGCTGGGTGTAGGTACATGTGGATGAACAAACATGGAAGTGGTGGAAGAAATCTGCGCTGTTTGTCTGGAAGAGCTGCCTCAGTGGGCACACAGTGACCGGCCCTGAGGACCAGAAGCTCAGCTGTGTGTAACCCAGTGCTCTCCCTCCTCACTGGAGGAGTCTGAGCAGAGACTGCATGCTCGGGTGCTTAGGGAACAACAGGACACACAGCACAGTGCATGGCACAGAGCTGCCCATCTGTGCCAAACAGAGAAAGAAGAAAACTCACAGAAAGGACGGTCCAGAGAGGCAAAACTGCCACAAGAAAGGAGTGCCAAACGCACACGGGGACAAATGTGGCAACAAAGCATTTAGGTGGACGTGAAGGGAAAAGATACTGGTTTCTCAATCCACAGGCCCAGTGCACATGCTGAGTCGCCCAGTGCCTCCCACATGCAGGATGCTTACCAAGACAGAAGCCTCCCAAGGAGTCCTCTGGCATCCACTCTTCCCCTTTTCCCAACTGGGAGAACATATCTGGTTTGGGTCCTAAGAGTCCTGTTTTTGAGGGGGAAAAAAAAAGGGCCATATCTGTTCATACCAGAGATAAAATCACTGCAAGGATGAGACCTGGAACTTCCTGGAAAAGGTGACATGATAGGGGCCCAGGGCAGAGGAGAGTTCCCAGGAGGAGGAAAAGAAGATTCAGGGGTGACAAAGCCAATCTGTTCCTGTCCTTCTCCCTACTAGAAGGGAGGGAGGATTTGACTTCTAGTCGCCTTTGAGACAGCTGCACTTAGACTCCAAAGAGCCCTGTACCCAGGACACAAAGGAGAGGCACAGACATAACATCCTTAGAACAGCTCATTCCCAATCCAAACTGCTGTATGGAACCAGTTCAAGGATTCCAAAGAAACCTCCCATTTGAAGATGAGCCTCCAGAGGCTCCCACTTACCCAGGGACACCACGTTGCTGTAGTTCTCGAGCATGACATCCCTGTACAGGGCCCTCTGGGCAGGACTCAGCTGCGCCCACTCATCCTGGGTGAAAAGCACGGCCACATCCTTGAAGGTCACTGATTCCTGTAAGGGCAAACCCACCCCTGTTGACTGGGGGCTTCTCCCTTATGTGGCTCTCTGGGAAAGGCTTCAACCAGGAGCTGGCTGAGATCTGCGGGACTGTTAGCACAGAGGGAGCTGGTTTTCTGTGAGAAGGGAAGCATTTCCTCAGGGTCTCTAAGGGTCGAGCTTTTTTTCCCCACTCTGAAGAAAAAGACCTTGAGGAAAAGATACTCTTCCTCAGCACTGGGATTTCACAGTAGCTGTTCATTTTGTCCAAAGCATTTTGTCCCATCTCCATCAAACTGCTACAGCCCTACAGCGGCACCTGCAGTACCCCACCCCTATGACCAATCACACCCAGGTCTTGGCTTCAGTATTACGTCTTCAGCACCCCTCCTCAACTGTTCTCGTATCATCTGTGCAGGCTCATTCAAGCACTGCCTCACTTTACGGAGTTCTGGTTTACTTTCTATTTCCCTCACTGGACTGTTAACTCCAAGGAGCTATGGACCATTTCTACTTCTCCCTTGTCTTGCCGTCATGTCTTCTAGAACATGGCCCAGGTACCCAGCACCCACTATACGTGTGTTATTCAGCAATTCCTTTTTCTTCAGCTGTTCACCTGCTCACCCTCAACACACACATACCATTCCCATCAAACAGTCCTTCTGAACAATGTGACCTTATTCCCACTGATCACAACTCATCCCTTCTGTGGAAACTCTGGACAAGAGGCCAAGGGAGCTAGTGTGCACTGAGAAGGAAGAGTTACGTAGAGGCCCAGAGAAGAAAGTGAAGGGTCCAAGAGAAACGACTTACAGATTATTCCAGACCTTCCCTGCATAGCTGAGGTACAGCTGCATTTTTGCCTTGATTGGGGTGATACCCAGTATCCTTCCAATAAACGCCTGCTTTTGCTTAGTTTGAGTTAGGTTTCTGTTACCTGCACCCAGAGCCTTGCACAAAGTAGGCTGAACCAAGGAACACTTGTTTGACTGAATCCGTGAACCAATCCGTCAGGACTGTTGTTCACCTTTGTATCCCAGGCATGGAACATAATATTTGGCACATTTTACACCCCTAACATAGGTCTTTTGAAAGGCAACCAAAAGTATAGCAGCCTGTAAACCCAAGACAATTGTGTGACACCAACAATGAATTTGAGGAAAAGTCTAGGGAAGGGAAATATCACAGTGGACTGGCACCGTGAAGAAAGGTTTCAAAGGAAAACCAGTGCTTGAGATGGGCTCTAAAGGACAAGCTAGAAATCAACGAGAAGGGTGAACAGCCAATAAGCTGGGACTGGGTTGACACAGGACTTTCAATTAGCGGCTCAACTCTTCCAGTGATTTCTGCCACAGGTTCCTTCCCTGGGCAGGTTTACATGTGAGTGAATTAAACAAATTCACCAAATTCATCAGAATTTATACACTCAAATGAATGCTGTCTCCTTCAAAGTGGAGTCCGTATCTTTATTCTAAAAAAGCTTAGCACTGCTGAAAGTTTTTAAATAATTTGTTGAAATTGAAAACACGCCATTTGAAAGATTTCACTGGTAACCAACATTTCTCTGAAGTAAAAAGCCAAATACCATTGGAAAAATAAGTGTTCAGTAAATCCTACCTTCCTAAGAAAGCATTCCAATTTCACTCTTCTATCACTGTGTTAGGCATTGCCTTTACCACTTTAGACCCTTAATTTTAGTTGCTGGTGGAAAGAGGGCAGGTTTCCACTCTGGACCAATCTGGGCTTCATGTCCAGCTGTGTCATTTATATGACCTCTAGCAAGTTCCTCAGCTCTGACAACCATCAGAATGAACCCAGCAAGGGGGGCAGAAAGCATGGGAAAGGAAGCAAGTGGGTCAGGCTCCTGAGTGAGAGTGGACTGGGAGAAAAGCTTCTGGTCAGGGGAAAGAAACACGCCCACCCTCCTCAACCATTACATTCATCTAAGGCCATTTAGAGGGGGAAGCCCGCAGTGAACCCTCACTTACCTGGACCATGGTGGGCAGGCACCTGACTGCCATTCCTGCTTCTCTGATGAGCCTTTTTAGAGACAAGCAGAGTAGAAATCCTCAGGCTGGAAACACCTACTGTTCATGAGGAGAGGACTGGGTCAAAAGATATCACACAGCAGTCCAGAGGGGGGCTTTGAGTATTCACACCCTGGGAATCCTCCAATACCCCAAATAGTGAATTCTCAGTCCCTGTTTGCTCCCAATCCTCTCTCCTCTTCGGGGATATTTCTGCTGGCCTCCACTGTAAAGGGAATAGCTCTTCTTGCTGCTACTCCCACTATCCCCCATCAATTTCCACCTAGCAATCTGAGTCAAATTCTCAGTATCTTTCCTTCCGTATTTTAAATACTTTGACTTTTCCTTGAAAAAAGCATCCTCCAGCCCGATTCCACACTTTTTACACACCCTTTGGCCTTTTGCCCTTAAATTATGCTGAGGGATCTCAAGAAAAGTGTGACTCCTGCCTGGACACCTGCCTAATCCTGGGAGGGGAGTAGAGCAAGTAGGGAAGGAGGGTCGTCTTCTTTCTCCTCAAAACAGAAGCTAAGAAGGCTGCATCTTCACTGTCGAGACGTCTCTGGGGCTATGCTGTTCTCTAGCCTCAGGCCTCTCCTTCTCTGGGACCCGGTTTGGGTGACCTGGAGAGAAAAGGTGGGCGAGAAGTAGTGTACACGTGGGGGTCGGGTGGGGGTGTTGGGCGCAACGAATTTTAACCGTACAACCCACCCACCGGCCCTCTGCCTCTCAGCTAGGTCCCTTGGGGAGCTGCTGCAGTGGTTGCGCAGCTGCAGACCCGGCCTCAGCGAGTTCCAGATACAGGGAGCCGAACCACACGGGAGCATCTACCACCGAGCGTAAACGGGATCACCGGAGTTGGTTCCAAATCACAAGCCAGTGGCCCTGACCGTTATCTTTCTCCACATGCACCCGCGGATTCGGACCCTAAACCCGGGAGCCCACATTTGGCCTTTTTGTCTATGGAATCTAACCTTGGCCATACATCCAGGGAAGTTTGGGGCGTCAGATCAGCGCCCTTCAGAACGGACCACGACCCAGACCGACTCGGTTTTCAACCGCCCTTCCCACCAGGCTCCACCACCCGAAGGCTGCTCCCGCTCTCCTGATACGGCTTTGGCCACCGTGCCTAGTCACCGCTGGGCTGCCCTTCGAGGAGCCTCTGCCAGCGGTGAGATCCACACCGCCACACCGCAGGCAGAGCACAATGAGCTGGTCTGCAGTCGGGGTCGGAACTGCGCTTGCGCGTTGCCGAGGGCCCGGCTCCGCCGGATTCTCACAGGTCCAAGAGCGGCCGCGCTTCTGCTTCGCAGACTCCACTTCCCAGAAGGCGTATCGGCAGCAAGCGCCGGCCTCCGCGCTGGGCGGAGAAAGGGACGTTGCGCGCCTGCGCAGGTAGGCGCCCCCAGCCCCACTCCCCCCCCTGCCCGGGCTAGAGAGGTTCGGAGCAGAAACTACATTTCCCACATTTCCCGTGACACTGGTGGTCACGGTTCCCCAGGCAGGGAACCCCCCCAAGGCGCTGATCCTCACGTGCGGATTCGGTTCCGTTCTGGTCAGCATCAGGAAGATAGAGACCAGCCAAAAGTTGACAAAGGGATACGGGAGGTCCTGCCGGGGGAGCGGCGCCTGATCCGACGAGGAGAGCCGAACCGGGACGCGCCTCAAGTTCTCAGTAGGAGACACGTCGAAAAGGGGCGTTCCCGAGTGGAGGACCGCGCGATTACTAGAGAAGGCAGTGTGGCCGTGCTTCGGCCACGGGAACGCTACAGATGCCAACAGTGGGTCCTGGTGTTTGGGCCGGAGCGTGGCTCGGGCGATGAGTGGGACGCGGGAACCAGGTCGACGGAGGTGCGGGCAGATGAGTGAGGAGGCTGCTGTGGTAGTTCAGGACTCAGCGGGTGCTGGCTGGGACGAGTGGTGGCCACAGGACAGAGGGCATGGCGCGAGAAACGTCCACGAGGTAGAATAAATTTGGTTCTCCACGTCTTAGCAAGGAGCCTGGATGCCAAGGAGTTTGTATTGTACAATTGGGTGGTGTTTAGAGAGGTGGTATTTATTTCTGTGGACAGTGTCTTGCGGAGGCGGGCAAGGATGAGATAAAGTATAGAAAACTCCAACTGGAGATATTTAGTTGCCTTTGAATATGTATTTTCTGGGAGCTCGGAAGTAAACATGAAAGGGTTTTAAGTTTATGCCTGCCCCCGACCCCGCAAAAGAAAAAAAAATAATAATAATGGGACCTGAAATTTGTCAATTAGGGAACTGTTGGCCACATCTTAGAAAGAAGTGTTTACTTATGGCGTTCTGTTTTAGTTTTTATCGACGGTTTCATTCTGTAGATACCTTTGGAGTGTCTACTTGTGTCAGGCACTAACTAAGAACCAGAGAAATAGTGAAACCGTGGCATGCTGCAGTACATGGGGTAGCAGAGACACGACTGAGCGACTGAGCAACAGCACTGTTGCAGGGTGAATTCTACTAGAGGTAGTACTCAATAAACACAAAATATTTTATTAGGTAGTGATGACACTGAAAGACTGATGCTGAAGCCGAAGCTCCAATACTTTGGCCACCTGATGTGGAGAACTAACTCATTGGAATGATGCTGGGAAAGATTGAAGGCAGGAGAAGGGGACAACAGAGGATGAGACGGTTGGATGGCACCACCGACTCAATGGACATGAGTTTGAGCAAGCTCCAGGAGTTGGTGATGGACAGGGAAGGCTGGTGTGCTGCAGTCCTTGGGGTTGCAAAGAGTCGGTCACTACTGAGTGACTGAACTGAACTGATGACACACTTCGGCTGTTAGGTGGGAAAGTGGGGATTATTTTAAGTAGCATTTTGAGTTCTCTTTGAGGAGGTAACATTTGAGCAGAGATCTGAATGCAGTAGGAAGGAAAACATGTGAATATTGGGAAGAGAACAGAAATGCTTACCAGAGATAGAAGCGTGCTTGGTGAGTCTGCGGTTTAAGAAGGCCAGTATGACAGGAGAGGGCACAGTCAACAAGGGAGAGTAGGAGAGGAGATTAGAAGGGACTAGAGGGCTTGAAGGCCATGGTAAAAAGTTTGGCTTTATTCTATACATTATAGGAAACCATCAAAGGGGTTTGAGCAAAAGAGTGGTGTGGCTGAATACATTTTGACAGAATCAATGTTCTGCTTTGGGGAGAAAAGGCTGTGGTGGGGCTAGAGCTAATACAGGGAAAGCAGTTAGAAGGCTATTATAGCAGTGGGGTAATGGAAGGAAGAGAGAGCCTCCTACAATTATTAACCTTCCTACAAGGCATTTGCTTTGAGAGCCCAAGATAATTGAGCTAATTAAAGGCTCTGGATGCCATGCTAACAAGTTTGGATATTGTTCATATACATGAAAACGATAATATTTATTTAGCACTAAAAATGTGTTGGGCACTAAGCATTTTACATTAGTACTGAATGTCATCCAAAGCTATAAGGTCTGCACTGTTAACAAATACGAAAATTGAGATAGCAATACATTAAGTGTCTTGCCTAAGGTCTCATGTCTAGGGACCAGAAATCCTGCCCCTGCTGGGAAGAAAGGTGCAGAAGTTTCCTCTTTCCTTGTTGCCCAAGATAGCTGAGCACTGACATACGAGGACCCGAAGCTTCCAAAACTCCTGGAAAAGTGAAACCTTCATTTATCTGACCCATTTCTCCTGCTGCTCCCTCTGAAGGTTAATATTTTACCAATTTGGGGTTATCACATCCATCTTATAGGCATCAGTACAGTTTATTCTTCCCTCTCCTCCTCGTCCTCTGCCTCCCTTTGAGCCTTTAATTTTGCTACTTTTTCATTTTTCATCTATTTTCTGCCTCTCTGCTTCCTTCTTCCCTTCATTTCTATCTTTTGAGATCAGGTGGGGAACAAGAAAAACAAATATATGAAGGGAAAGGAAGAAGCTGGTGTAAGGGAGATAGATTGTTTAAAATCTAAGTTTCTGAGGTCATAATTAATTCAGTGTTTCATTCCCACTTAGTCCTTGCCTTTTCTTTTTTTTTTTAAAACTCCACAGAGGTCCTGTAGCCCATAGAGATCAAAATGATGTAGTTCTAAACACTCAAAAGAGTCCATGGGAAACCACTGCTATCCAGAAATATCTTCTGTACCCATTGTTTCTTGTTTGCCCCTCTCCCAGTGGAAAGTTTCCTTCCTCCTGTTGAAAAAGATCCCTGTGGCCTCTGCCTCTGTCCTAGATCTGATTTCCCCACTTTCAGCTGCACATTGCCTCCTCTCTGCACTTTCAGACTCTCCCATGCAGTGATAAACATGCTCAATTCTTCTGCCTTAAATCATACAAATGCTCCTGGCAGATTATTTGTTGGCTAAATCAACACCTTTCTCAATCCCCTCTTTGCTTACCTAAACTCCACTATAGAGGCTGGAAGAGCTAAATATTTTTTTCAGACTCCTTTGCTCCTAGCCTCCATGCAACATAGCAGCTATGGTCAATGAGATGTAATCAGAAGTCTGCTGAGGGCTTCTGGGAAAACCTTTTCTGATAAAAGGCACAGATGTTGCTGGTGCTACCCACCCCTTCTTCCTGCTTTGAATGCAGATATTTTACCTGAAGTATGGGAGCCCTCCTGTGACTTGATGAAAAAGTCATGACACTCAAGACCCTGAATTATTTTGCCTTTGAAACAATGCCAAGCACCTCCAGATTCGTTATGGGAGAAAAATAAATCCCTGTTTGCTTGCAAGTCATTGTTATTTGGGCTTTCTGTTATTTGTAGCCAAAAGCTTTCCCTCTCTCAACCACAGTCTCCTAGTTACCTTCCTAAATCTCTCCTTTGTCAATCAAGCTATTAAGTCCTTTTCAACCTTTAACTCACTCTTCAACCCACTAAAAGTTAGAGATTATAAAAAACCAAAGGCCATTTTCTATTTTTACCTTACGGTAGCATTTGAAAATCTATCTCTGTGCTAAAATTCTTTTACTTCTATGCCACCACCTTCTCCTGATTTTTCTGTGTGTGTGTGTGGTTTTTTTTTTTTGCCTGTTTTTTCTCCTCAGCTTCTACTAATTTGATATCTCCCACCTGGTGTGCTAAGTCATGTCTGACTCTTTATGACCCCATGGACTGTAGCCCACCAGGCTCCTCAGTCCACGGGGATTCTCCAGGCAAGAATACTGAAGTGGGTTGCCGTGCCCTCCTCCAGGGGATCTTTCCAACCCAGGGATCAAACTCAGGTCTCCCTCATTGCAGGCGGATTCTTTAACAGCAGAGCTACCAGCGAAGCTTCTTAGTTTAGCCTTCCACTTATTGCATTTAAAGACAGTACTCCCAGAATACCCTTTCATCACCACCTTTCTACTTATTCAACTGCCTATCAGTAATCTTCATTTGGATACCACTCACTCATAAAATGCCCCCAGACCAAACTCATCATTGCCCCACAAAGTCAGTCAACTTTTTGTGTTAATTATGGCAGCCATCCACCTAAATAAATCTGAGTGCTCACACTTAATTGATTACCACTATACCTAGACTCTGCCTTATCATTGCTTGAATTCTTCCTCTTCTCTCCCATCCCACTGCTAGTTTCTTAGTTTAGCCCTAGGAAAACAAAGACTATCTTTTTCAGTTTGACTTCCTAATCATATTTATCACCTATAAATGAAATTGCTTCAACTACTCTCATAACTATAGATCTATAAAATCTCTCCCTATGACTGTTTTGAATATTTTATGAGTTGTAAAGATTTTGTTAGTAACATCAGATTTTCATGTCTGTTAGTGTTTAGCTTCCTCTCCTTTCCACTTTGATAGCTGAGTACAATCCAAAGATGTGTTTGAATCCTATGTACTCTGACTATATTTGTTATATTGTTTTCTAAATAATTAGCTTATTAACAATAGTTTAATGACTGTTATTGGAGAATTAAAACAGCATGCTATTGTATTAAGATCTGTACAATTATTCTGTCATCCGGTAGCAACCAGCCAATATTTCAGAGGAGAAAATAAAAGGGTATAGAGGAGGACATGAAACAATCATAGAAGTTGGTGGAGGTACAAAATTTTGACTGAACAGATTCAGAGAAACCAGATTGTGGAATAGGAGCATCTAGATAACATATATAAGATGGTGAAAAATCAAGGATTTTCAGGCATTCATTATATTTATGGGATTGTAGCATTTTAGAGCTTATAGCAATCTTGGAGCCTTCTAAATCTAAAAATCCCTCATTTACCAAATAAGGACACTGGGACCTGGTGAAAGTAAGTGACCTGTCCAAGTTAGCAGCAGATCAGGACTACATACCAGGTCTTTGGGCTGTCCAGTTAAGCACTCTCACATTTTCTCTCCAGTGTGAAGTCTCTGATGTCCAAAGGAGAATCTGCAGTATAATACAATAGAACTTATCTTCAGCATGAATCCTCACTGCTTAGAACATTAGTTATTTAAACGTTCTGGTATAAAGTAAGTTTTACTTTCTGAATCAAGATTTCTCTCCACTTTTATGTGGTTTCTCTGCAGTGTCTGTATTTCCTGACATGGTATGTTATACTTCAACTAAAAAATTACTGGAATCATTACATTTATTAGGTTTCTATATTACATGACTTATCTGATTACCACTGAAGAGTTAATCATGATGAAGGGTCCCATGTTTTCCTCACGTATGAGTTCTCTGATGCCGTGTAAGATTTGTACTCCGACTGAAGGCTTTTCCACATTCATTACACTGATAGGGTTTCTCTCCTGTATGAGTTCTCTGGTGCACTATAAGGGATGAATTCTTAATGAAGGCTTTTCCACACTGATCGCATTCATAGGGCTTCTCACCAGTATGAATTCTTTGATGCTCAATAAGGTATGCACTCTGGCTGAAGGCCTTTCCACATTCACTGCATTCATAAGGCTTCTCTCCAGTATGAATAACCTGATGTACAGTAAGGGATGATCGCCCAGTGAAATGTTTTCCACATACCATGCACTCATAAGGTTTCTCTCCAGTATGAATTCTCCGATGTTGAGTAAGAGATGAATTCTTACTGAAAGCTTTCCCACACTGATTACATTCAAAAGGTTTTACTCCAGAATGAAGTCTCTGATGCTCTATAAGGTACGTACTTTGGCTAAAGGATTTCCCACATTTGTTACATTTGTAGGGTTTTTCTCCAGTATGATTTCGCTGATGCAGGGTAAGAGCTGAGCTCTTACTAAAGGCTTTTCCACATTCACTACACTCATAGGGTTTTTCTCCAGTATGACTTCTCTGATGTACAGTAAGATGCATACTTTGACTGAAGGCTTTTCCACATTCATTACATTCATAGGGTTTTTCTCCTGTGTGAGTTCTTTGATGCACTGTGAGATTCATACTTTGGGTAAAAGCTTTACCACATTCATTACATTTGTAGGGTTTCTCTCCAGTATGAATCCTTTCATGTTGAATAAGGGATGAATTCTTGCGGAAAGCTTTTCCACACTCTTTACATTGATATGGTTTCTCTCCAGTATGAGTTCTTTGATGAACAGTAAGGTTCATGCTCTGACTGAAGGTTTTCCCACATTCATTACATTTGTAGGGTTTCTCTCCAGTATGAATTCTTTGATGTACAGTAAGTGAGGAACGTTCAATGAAATGCTTCTCACATACATTACACTTATAGGGTTTCTCCCCCGTATGAATTCTCTGGTGCTTAAGAAGAGACGAACTCTGGCTGAAGGTTTTCCCACACTCATTACATTCATAGACTTTCTCTCCTGCAAATATTCTTTGAGTTTTAATTAATTCAGCATTTTGTTTGGTGTCTTTTCCATGTGAATTCCAGTTGTGAGGACTTTTCCCCACAGGAATAGTTTGTTGTATATCAATGATTGAACCCTGACTGGAACATCTTTCAAGTTCATTACCTCCACATGTCCTTCGCTCAGTGAGGGTTTCCTTATGGGTAATGTGCACTTGGCCCAAATGTCTATCCTGGTTTTCCTGTTGCCCCTCTAACCAATTATCAGGTTCCCAGGTTTCCCCTAAAGAAGAATGCCAGAGACCTTCCCTTTCCATTATTACCCCATAAGATAAATCTTCAGTAAGTTGGGCTTCGTAGTTGACTCTTTTGTTTCAAGTCTTGGTCTTCCAATCTGAAAAAAATAAAAATTCAAAATTGTTTCTATACTAGATTGAAAACTGTATAAGATGGGAATGAGAGAACGCAACTGAGAATAACTATATGGCACATTTGAGAGCTTCCAAAGATGTCCCTATAATTAGGAAGAGAATTGGAAGGGAGGGAAAGAACAGTGAGCCACCGATAACAGAGGAACTAGAAGCAGGGTAAGCAGAGGAAAGAGTGAGCCTATGCAGGAGGGACAGATACTGAAATCACCGACTGTTGGACAAAGGAAGATGGAACTAAGGGAAGATATATAGACAAGTTGGGATTAGAAGAGGCAGGTCAATAAGCCATAGCACATTTACCAGCAGTTTCTTCTCTTCTGCAGGCTGGCTATAATTCTGATATTAGATCTTCATAAAACACAGTAGTGTGACATAGTGAAAAGACTGTTTACCCTGGAGGCAGACAAACTTGGGTTTAAACACTGGCTGTTAACGCTTAGCATCTTAAGTACTTACTTGTTTCTCTGAATCTGAGTTTCACAGATATAAAATGAGGATGCAAATAATCTCATAAGGACTAAGTAAATTAATGCATATGAACTACCCTTAGGGTACATACTTGGCTGGAAGATAAAGTATCAGAACATACTTGAAACTTAAACTGTCAAGGGAGGATGGCACAATCTCAAAGCTCCTCCCTTCTGCCCAAGGAGCCTGTGATTTTCCCACTCTGTTTAGGGAAGAGAATCCTAAAGGGCCCTACCCTTTCCTAAACACCCATTCCTTGAAGATAAGAACTAGTGGTAGAGGCAGGTAGGGAAGAATCTGTTGAACTGCTTGAAATGGAGCCAGAGGAAAGGCCTTGTAACCATTCAGCCTTTGTTTTCACTGATCCCATTTCTTATCCCAGATAAAATGGCCTGGAAGCAAAGAGAAGCAGAGGACAGGCAACTACAATCTAAGAATCCACTTGTCAGGTTGATCAAAATTACCAGAGCCGAGATAACAGTGAACCAACAGATCAAAGGCCTATGGGCAGGAGGCTTTACTGTGAAAGCAAAAGATATGCATGAACCGGACTTTGTCCTTCGAATCTGACCCAGTTACACAGAAGAAGAGAAAAAGTGGAAAGCCAAGCAGGGTCCACCTGTAAAACACACACACCACCAAGTAACCTCAAAGAAGGCCTATCCAGTCAAGTGTGAAGTACCAACAAGTGCTACCCAGTAAACAACACAGAGGACATGGGGTATATATTCACACTGTTAGACAAATACAAAGTCCAGAGAAACAAAACGATTGAAAAGAAACTGACACACACAGAAAATAAAAAATTTGTAAACTAGGCAGAAGTTCAAGAAATGTTTAATAAAAGTAGGAGAACAAGGGGGGAGCATAAAAATCAAATGGGAGAATAAACATTAGAAGACTAAATGGTCTCAAGCATCAGAAGACCAAAAAAAACCCCCCAAAACTTACATACTAGAGAAGGTATTTGTAACACATGACTCAACGACAACACACAGCAAATGGTACAGGTCTCAAGAGACTCAGGGACCTCTGAAGTGGTTTCGCCCCAAGGTGACACTCATAAAACAAGTCTTTGCAGCCTGATCCTTACCTGGGGAGATGCACCCAGAATGTTCTTTTGTCATCAGCTTCAGTTCTCAACCCAGCTGAAAAATCACATTTGGTTTGGAAAGCTGATGTCCTGCTTAGGAAGAAAAACACTACATTTGAGTTCTGAACTGAGCATAAAAATCACTCCCAGCATGTCTTATCCCTTCAGGGCTTCTGAGAGTATGTGGCTTCTGAGATTTCCCATTTTTCCATTCTCTACAGAAAAGACCTTTCACCTTGAGAGGACACCAAGGAACTACCCTAAAATAATGTCCTATAGTATCAGGATGTCAAGTACAAATTCAAAAATTCCAGAGGCTGTACAAGCTGTCAGTAGTAGGAAAGATGGTAACAGGTAGGTTTTGAGTTACAAGAAGTCCTTATCCAGTGAAACCAGGTTCCTATAGTTTCTCAGCATCACTTTCCCATACAGGTTCCTCTGAGGAGAATCTAGATGGACCTGTTCCTCCCAGGTGAAGTCCACAGACACATCCTTGAATCCTGAAACTATAAATTCCTGCTTAAAAAAGAATTATGCCAGTAACACCTCTGAGGGAAGTAAAACAAAAATAACAAAAAACAAGCAGCATTAGACAGGATAGGATAAAGAAGAGATCTGTGAGAGAAAATGTTACCTTCCAAAAGAAACTGAACATCTGCAACAAAAACAGACATTATTATGAAACAATCAGGGACAGACATAAGGAATAATAGGGAAAGACATTGAAGGCTGCTCTAGATTAGCAGTGGAGAAGAGTAGATGGTATTCTGATTGTACCTTTTTACCCCACTGATGAAAGGATGGATTCCCCACCCTAAATAGCACAAGATGACTACATACATGACACACAGCACTGGACAGAAGAGATTGACAGCAGTTATTAGTCACATATTCTCACAACCTGGGGGAGGACACTCCACACCATGCAAGACCATTTGGTGGTCATACTCAGAAACAGTGAGCCAGCATGGGCTGTGGGCGGCAGGCTTTGTACTGACAGGAGGGCGATGTGACCTTGGCTACCATGGGAAGATATGATTGGCTTCTTTAAACATTTTCGAGCTGGTAGGAAGATAAAAAACCATTAGGTTGAGGATTAGTACAAGTGTACCTGGCCAGACTGACGACAGCCAGTTGGATGGGGAGCCCTTCCCACGAGGTGGGAGCATATCCAGTGAGAGCAGGGGAACTCACAGCTAGGTCTCTGGAGCTCCCTAAGGTTCAAAGTTGTAGAGACAGTACATGGAATTTTAGGCTTTACAATAACTGGGTGGAAACTCCAGTTAATGGGGGGAAAGCATGTATAAATAGGATAAATCTAGAATGCGGCTGGTCTGTGAGACAACCAGCAAAACACCCAGCTTGACTTGAAAATGGCATTTCAAACTTACAAGCCCATTTGGGCCTTGTTTTCCATCTCTTAGACGAGGAAATAAAACTCTGTAAGAAATCACTATGTCTGATAAGTGTGACGGTTAATTTCACATGTCAGCTTGACTGGGTTAAGGTATGATCTGAGAGTTGGTAAAGCATTATTTCTGGGTATTTCTGTGAGAGTGCTCCCATTTGAATAGGTAGACTGAGTTAACAAAAAGGTGGAAGGGCATCATCCAATCCACTGACGGCCCACACAGAACAAAAAAGCTGAAGAAAGGTGAATTTGCTCTCTCTGCTTGAGCTGAGATAGCCATCTTCTCCAGCCCTTAAACACAGCTCTCTTAGTTCTTGAGCCTTCAGACTCAGACCAGGACTTAGACCATCAGTTGCTGGATCTCACACCCCTTGGTTTGGAGTGGGACAGCAGCACTGGCTTTCCTGGGCCCTCTGCAGCTGCAGATGGAAGGTCATGGGAACGCTTCATCCTCCATAACTGTGTGAGCCAACTCCTCATAACCTCTCTGTATATCGACATATATCCTATTGGTTCTCTTTCTCTGGAGAACCCTAACTAATACAAGAGCGAACACTAACTGAGTGGCAGTCACACTAAACGATAACTCACCTTGTACTCAGTTTTGTACCAAGAGGAGATTCATATGCCTCAGCTCATTTAACCCAAAGGACAACCTGCCAAAGTGATAGAATTAAAGTCATCATTTTACCAATGAGGAATCTGAGGATCAAAAAGTTAGTACATTCAAGTCATACAGCTTGAACCCAAGGCCATCCAACTCCTCATGTTGTGAGGAGAAGGCCAAGAAAAGATCCCAGCAACTCTCAGCAATCGTAAGAGCGAGAGAAAGACAGAAAGGGAGATGGAAGGCGACTCAGGACTGAAACTTGGGGGAAAAGGGGTTTCAAGGAAGAGGGGCTAGTCAACACTATCAGAAGTCAGGTAGGTCGAATGGCATGATGGTTGAAAAGAATGTCTGATTTGAAAATTAGCTAATTTCAGAAGATTGATGAAGGAAGAAGTCAATTTACAGTGGATGAAAGAATAAATGGAAGATGAGGAATCAGAAGCAGCCAGATGAAACTACTTCAAACTTTTTGTGAAGATGAGAAAAAAAAAAAAGACTGTATGAAAAGAAGTAAGGAATAAGTTATGGAAATAAAGCAATGGAAAAGGTTCATTTAAGGGCGGAGAGCACTGTAATATGTGAATAGGCAAAAGAGAGAAAAGGACTGATGAGTTCAGAGATGGAATGAAACCAATTTCCAAGCAACCTGGATATTTTACATCCTACTGGCTATGAACTCTAGAAAAAGTGTCAACCCTGAGGCACAGAGTTTACTATATTTCTTTCTACCTCATCATTTATTTCCTCCTAGTACTTTTAAATCAACATATCAAAATAACAAAAACGTTAAAAATTATTGACAAATACTATTGAGAAAAGTAAAAGTAGCTACTTGTTGTTCAGTCACCAAGTCATGTCAGACTCTTCGCAAACCCATGGACTGTAACACGCCTGGCTTCCCTGTCCTTCACCATCTCCCAGAGTTTGCCCAAGTTCATGTCCACTGAATCAGTGATACTATCCAACCATCTTATCCTCTGTCACCAAAAGTAGCTACTAGTAGTATATAAATACATGGCAGAAATTCCATTTTATGAAAGGAAAAAAAGAAATGAGAAAAATCATCAGTTTGAAAAATGTTCTAAAGAAAGGGGATGAAACAAGAAAGCATAATAATGATAAATCATTAAATAACAAAAGAATGACTCAATACATGTATAACAACAAATGTAAATGGGTTGGCTTTATCTATTAAAAGAGAAAAGCAGTAAAATTGGCTTAAAATACAATTATATGGCACATACAAGAGACCCTGGAAAATTACATGGACAGAGGAGCCTGGCGGGCTATAGTCCATGGGGCTGCAAAGAGTCAGTCACAACTGAGCAACTAACACATACATACATATAAGAGACACACATAAAACACAAACCAAAAAGTTTTAAAAAGTGGGGATGCTAGAGAAAAGACACGGGCTTCCCAGGTGGCTCAGTGGTAAAGAATCTGCCTGCAGTGCAGGAGATACAGGAGATGCAGGTTCAACCTCTGGATCGGGAAGATCCCCTGGAGGAGGAAATGGCAACCTACTCCAGTATTCCTGCTTAGAGAATCCTATGGACAGAGGAGCCTGGTGGGCTACAGTCCATGGGGTAACAAAGAGTCAGACATGACTGTCCAACTGAGCACGCACACACACAGACGAGATACAGCAGGCAAAAGCAAATAAAAAACAGGGATGAGACCATATCAATAACAGATATCTAAGGTAGAATATATGTGGAAATAAAATATAAGCCCCTTTGTGAAAAAGGTAATAGCTCATATATATGATACCCTCTTTCTGGGCTTCCCTGGTGGTCCACTGGTTAAGAATCCACCTATCAATGCAGGGGACACGGGTTCAATCCTGGTCCGGAAAGATTCTACGCGCTGTGGAGCATGTAAGCCCAAAGCTGTAACTACTGCGCCCAGGCACTGCAACTACTGAAGTCTGCGTGCCCAAGAGACTGTGCTCTGTGACGAGAGGCCACCATAATGAGAAGCCCAAGCCCCCCAACTAGACAGCAGACTGTGCTCACCACAACTAGAGAAAGCCACGTGCAGCCACAAAGACCCAATGCAGCCAAAAAATGTAAAAAATAATAAATTCATTTTAAAAAACCAATGCATTAAAAAGCAATAATAAATATGATATTCTCTTTCCAAAAAATTAACCTACTTTCAATCAGTTAATAATAAGGCAAAATTAAAAGCCCAAATCTAGACTCTGATGGGTTATATGTTGGTCTTCTCTACCTTCCTAGATTCTTCTCATTCCCTGAAGTGCAGAACCTACTACCCCCTCCACTCCTGCCACAGGCCTCAGAGCTTGTCCCTACTATGAAGCATACTATGGAACCCTGGGTAGATTAGTATAGAAAGCCATTTTAAAAAGCTGCTGCTGCTAAGTCACTTCAGTCGTGTCCAACTCTGTGTGACCCCATAGATGGCAGCCCACCAGGCTCCCCCGTCCCTGGGATTCTCCAGGCAAGAACACCATGTCCTTCTCCAGTGCATGAAAGTGAAAAGTGAAAGTGAAGTCGCTCAGTCGTGTCAGACCCTTAGCGACCCCATGGACTGCAGCCTACCAGGCTCCTCCGTCCATGGAATTTTCCAGGCAAGACTACTGGAGTAGGGTGCCATTGCCTTTTCCATTTAAAAAGCTAAACTGAAACTTAACTGTATCAGTCATAGAATGTATTTGTTGCTAATCTCTTAAGATGTTTTCTCCCTTTCTCGTTTCCACTTATTATGGGTCTTTTTCTCCCCAGCACTACATTAAGCTCATGGTAAATCATGGTATTTGAAATAAGCAGCTTCATGGGTTTATCTCCTTCATGCAGAGGTTTCCTCAAATATAAAACACAGAGGTTTTTGATATTGTTATTCTTTATAAAGGCCAAATATCAAATGGAATAAATAGGAATATTTTAATAATGAAAATATATTTTATAAAGAAGACACAATAGTGATAAAGTTTTAGACACCACAGTAGCACAATGTTTTCAGATGTAAGTCTCAGCAACCCAGTGTCTTAATTTCTTTTAACCAAGTCATAACTCTGGTTAAATCACAATCACCATAGCACCAAAAATTGAAACACCTCGGAATACACTTACTAGGAATAAGCAAGATTCTCATGATGAAAGTTAACAAAAGCCATAATGAAAGACCTGAATAAAAGGAAAGGTAATTTTTTTTACTCAATAGGAAGAATAAATATTGTAAAGATGGTAATCTTCCTCAAATTGATATAGTTGGTAAGCTCAAATCAAAACTGCATATTTTTTAACGGTTTCTGATGAACTTGATAACAGTTAATAAAATTTGACCCTAAGGATAAATGTTTACGAACAGTATAGTAACCAAAGGAGGAAGGGATGTTCTTTATAAACTAACAAAGTAAATTCTAAAACAAATAAAATAGAGTGGTACTAGAGTAGAAATAGAGCAACAGAACAGAATTCAGAAAAATAAACTCAAGTGTGTATGTATATGTATCTAAATATGTTATATGTAAACATTTTATATACATGTATAAATTTAGTGTATTATCTAATTTAGTGTATCTAATTTAGTGTAAATTTAGGGAGTATCTCAAATCTTTCAAGAATAAGCAGAGTACTCAATATATTATTTCAATAGGTGTATATTATTTCAATGTTTGAATGCCATCACCTCAAACATGCCAACCCAGTTCTGCCTAAATAAAGCAGACAGCATGTCACACGCAGCCAGGCCACCCTACTGTTTGGTGACCACAGCATGTAACAACATCCTCAGTAGTATTTCTTCTTCTTCATTGCTGCCTTCTCTTTCTAGAAGAGAAAATCAAGGAGGAAAGGGCTTTGTCTTTCTTTCACTACTACCTTCCCATCATCCAGAACATTGCTTAGCACATGGTAGGCAGGTGCTAAAAATATGTTTAATGAAAGGATGGATGATGAAATGCCTCACCACACATTAAATGAAGTTAAGAGTCCAACCTCACATGTGTACAATAAATTCCAGGTAGCTCAAGAAACTAAATTTAAAATGATAAAAACAAGTAGAAAACGTAGAAACGTATTTCTATAAACTTAGGCTACAGAAAACCTTTCATAGCAATAATTCCAAAGACAAACAAAGGAAAAGAAATGTTAACTGCATAAAACTTTATTTGTAGCCTAAGATTACAAAAAATTTTAAAAGAAAGCTGAATGACAGGGAACAAGAATGGCAATTTATGGCAAAGGACTAATATCCACTTCTTTAATATATAAACAACTCAACATAAAAATGGACAAAGGATACAAAAAGGCATCTTAAAAGGCTAGCAGAATGTACATCCACAGTCATTTTTGTGGATTTGAGACCTAGAAGTATATCTTATAACCTTATCACCTTAATTTTTTTTTACAACTATATGCTTAATATTTATACTCAGAAAAAGAGGATAAAACTTAGCAAGTTATACTTGGGCAATTCACAGTCACATAACTGGTTAATATAGGAAAGACGGAAATATTAGGGAAGATGAAAGAAGGAATACAGCTCTAACACTCCACTGATACATCCTAAATCAATCACTATACTCTTTGAAAGTGTCAAGGTCATCAAAGACCAAGACTGAGAAACTGTTCCAGATTCAGGGAGACTAAGGAGACAGGACATTTAGATGCCAGGTGAGAACTGGATTAGTTCCTGGATCAGATAAAGGCCATTTGTGGCAAAACAGGACTAAGGTCAGCAGATCAGCTAACAGAATTGTATTAGTGTAAGGACATAAAACAGGGTCCTTAACTTTAGGAAACAAATACTTAAGTATTTAGAAATCAAACCAGTGATTGCCTGGGATGGGAGCTTTGTGTAGGAAGCAGGTGAAACCTGGGATGGGAGCTGTGGATAGGAAATAGGTGAGGATACTTTCTGGAGTGATGACAATGTTCTACAGCTTGACGGGGACACTGGTGATGTTGGTGCACAAATTTGTCAAAACTCAGTGAATTGTATGCTTTAACTGGGTTATTTTATGTAAATGAGACCTGAAAAATAAAGTTGACTTAAAAATGTAGTTAGCACTATTAAACTAAATGAGCTTCCCTGATGGCTCAGCAGTAAAGAATCTGCCTGCAGGGCAGGAGTCACTGGAGACACAGGTTTAATCCCTGGGTCAGGAAGATCCCCAGGAGGAGGGCATGGCAACCCAATCCAGTAATCTTGCTTGGAGAACCCTATGAAACCTGGGAGGCTACAGTAGTCCTTAGGGTTGCAAAGAGTCAGAGATGACTGAAGCAACTTAGCAGGCAGCATGCATGCATTTTAACTAAATAAAATAAAATCAAGGCTATTGACAACCAAACTGAAGCCTTCATCAACGAAAATCTTCTGAGTGCTCCCCCACCTTAAATCTTCCTCCTTTCCAGAAATTCTCTGATAGTACCTATTTTTGTGAATTATGTTTCCTTTTAAAACTGAGCTTGATAACACTGAGGAGAGAAAGCAGTACAAAGAGAAACCATGACAGTCAACGTCTGTCTTCATGAAGTCTTTAGACTGGCTCCTTTTATAAATAACCAAGTGACATATTCAAGAGACTCCTAACATAAGACCTTATGACTAGAGAAAATACCACAAGTCCTTTAGGATGGCAGACAAGGTTAACTATACCTAAACTTAAAAAGTAAAACAACAAAACACCTAAGAACTTAAGAGTTTCCTGAGTCCAATCATCCTGATGTCTTACTTCCTTTTCCAGAGAAGCAACAACTTCAAGTTCTAGCAAAAACTAATAGGATCCACTTCAAGCAATCTCTCACAGCAAAACTAGCCTAGGCTCCTTATGCCCTTTTTACCTCTGATTTTTTTCTGCTGCTTCTCAGAAAAGCTCTCATCATGCCAACTCCCTTATTTAAATTCCTCTGACTTCTCCTCTACTCTCAGGCCTACCACCCCACCCAGCACACAAACTCCTCCTTCCTGGTACTTGACCCCAACTTTGTCTCTGGTTCCCTCTTACTTCCAGTCCCTTGCTGCCTTCACTCCACCTGTAAAGCTTGTCACCTACAAATTGGTACATGCCATCTACCTCTACACACGAGCTGCTGCACCTGCTGACCTTCAACACCCCCTGAGAAGAGTTCAGGGTGGAGATCAGGAATGAAGCACCTGTCTTCTGGGAAAACTGGCAAAACAGGTCTTTAGATAGTTATTTCCAGGAGACAATATTATGAGCCCAGTTCTTGCATCCTGTCATATCTAGAAAAGCACTAAAATCCTTCATGGTGACATCTGCTCCTTGTGACTAGCAGTAACCTTCTGCAAAAAAAAAAAAAAAAAAAGGGGGCTTGATTGCATGTACTCCCCCTTCCCCAAAATCACATACATATTAACCTTCCCCCCTACCTCTTTGGAGCAGTTTCTAAGAGCTATCTGAAATGCTGCCTTCAGTCCTCATTTTGCCCCAAATAAAACTTAACTCACAATTCTCGTCTTGTGCATTTTTTTTCGGTTGACAAACTCTAATAAAACACCAAGTATAGTGTCTGGAATAATGCTAAGAATGCCTACAACTGAGCTAGTACTTTCAACATTCCAGGAACCAATGCTGGGCTCTTTTTATCTCATTTGATCTTTCACCACACCTATGAAGTAGGTATTATTAAATGAAACAAGTCCAGTGAAATTCTTATCGGTGTCAGGTATGTGGCAAACACTCAGTTAATGCTGTTATTTCTGTCATCACCATGAGGAACTAATGCTTAGGGAAGTCAGACCACTCACCCGAGACAGTGCAGCTGTTAAATAATATTTGGAATTTAAACTTCAGATGCCCTGACTTCACTACAGCAAATCCTCTCCACATATCCCTACTTAACCCTACTTCTGGTCACCATGCTGATCTTCTCTTTCTCCTGAACTCTGGAAAACCTGGGTACTTAACAGTACTTTTTCTTATTATTGCTCAGTTCAGTTCAGTTCAGTCACTCAGTCATGTCCGACTCTTTGAGACCTCATGAATCACAGCACGCCAGGCCTCCCTGTCCATCACCAACTCCCAGAGTTCACTCAGACTCATGTCCATTGAGTCAGTGATGCCATCCAGCCATCTCATCCTCTGTCGTCCCCTTCTCCTCCTGCCCACAATCCCTCCCAGCATCAGAGTCTTTTCCAATGAGTCAACTCTTCGCATGAGGTGGCCAAAGTACTGGAGTTTCAGCTTTAGCATCATTCCTTCCAAAGAACACCCAGGGCTGATCTCCTTCAGAATGGACTGGTTGGATCTCCTTGCAGTTCAAGGGACTCTCCAGAGTCTTCTCCAACACCACAGTTCAAAAGCATCAATTCCTTGGTGCTCAGCTTTCTTCACAGTCCAACTCTCACATCCATACACGACTATTGGAAAAACCATAGCCTTGACTAGATGGACCTTTGTTGGCAAAGTAATGTCTCTGCTTTTGAATATGCTCTCTAGGTTGGTCATAACTTTCCTTCCGAGAAGTAAGCGTCTTTTAATTTCTTATTATCGTATACGTGTGCAATCATCATGACTGTTCCCTGTAGAAATGTGACCTCTTTTATGTTCCTGGAGAGTCCACAGCCCTATAAGCACCTATAAGGACCATCTTGCACATGATTTCTGTTCCTTTTTTGACCCCTGAACTGCACCAACAAATTAACAGGCCAAGGCATCCAGCTGAATAAGGAACTGGCAGCTGAGAACAGAACTGAGAGACATTGAGGGAGGGTTTTGTGGGAAACATCCGACATTCAGAAATCTCAATTGTTCTGTTTTCTGTGGTGAGACCTACCTACACTACAGGAGCAGGGAGTAAGAGAGAAGTTTGAGAGAAAGCTGAGTTTACCTGAACTCCCCAAAGTAGAGGCCCAGCAGCCACTGCCTTCTCCTTCCTTCCTGTGGTGTCCTTCCCAGGGGATGGGCAGGATCCAGAGAAGATGGAGCTGAGGGAAGGAAAAGATGTGAGAAACAAGACTCCTGCCAAAAAAAAAAAAATACTGAGAAATGGAATACTGCCTGCCATATCAGTAAACAAAGGATATCATAGTTACCAGGGTTGCATCCGCCACCAGTGAGCTGGGGAGCCTGGAGGGGAATTCAGGAAAGAAAGGATACCTGGCATCTAGCAGACATCAGACTTCAGCCCCTCCCCACAGTAAGCCTTGAGGAAACTCAGGGTGTGAAAACATAGGATACCAGCCCCAGGCAGCCCAGGAGCCTATCAAAGGAATGATTTCAGTGAGCCCTGACTCTCGCATCCTCCCATACACAGAAAAGTGCTAAATTCCTTGAGCTATCCAGTTTTCTTTAATTAACAATCATCTTTTGACATTCAGACTACCTGCCCTTTGTTGTAAAACTCCTATATATACCCTGGCTCCTCCCCAGCCTCCTTAGAGCAGTTTTCTCAGGGTTACTTGAGATAGACGCTGCCTCCCAGGCTTGTGCTTGAGGTCATAAAAATTTCTGCTGAATAAAACATAACTCCCAACTTTTAGGTTGTGAATTTTTTTGTCTACAATATAATACCTACAGATAAGCCAAATAAGAAGTATATGGTATTTATTATGTGAAGAATACCATTAAAAAAAAGCCATTTAATTTACTGATTAAACTTATTTAAAGAAAGCTGAACAAAGAGAGACATACCATCTTCCTGGATAAGATGTCACAATATCCTAAGTTGTCACTTCTTTGAAATTAATTTATAAACTTAACACATTCCCAACCAAGTTATACCTAAATAATAATTTTGTGAGGTTAATTACGGAAAAGATGATCTTTTTTAAAAGTTAATTGTGTTATGAAACAATAGCAAGGAAATTTCTTAAAGGAAATAGCAAACTTGCCCTCCAAATATTATAGGAGTCCCTCGAGGAGGAAATGGCAAGCCAATCCAGTATTCTTGCTGGGAAAATCCCACGGACACAGAAGCCTAGCAGGCTAAAGTCCATGGGATCCCAAAGAATTGGACATGACTGGCCACATACACAAATTTAGTACACAGTGCCACTGCATGGGGAGAATCACTCATTCACCAGATATACTGTTGGCCACCTACCGTGTACCAGGCACCTATTCTTAGGGCAAACAAAATAAACTCTCTACCCTCATTGATGTCATAGTCTAACAGGGAAAAGGGCTAATGGAATAAATTAAAATCCTAGCAACACAAACAGTTCAGGAAAAAGTTTATACTTAAGAATTCAGGATATGAAAACATGTGACAGTTCACATCAATGAAGAAAATGTCGTGGTCCGAGCACAGGTTGGAAAAGAATTTCCAGACACGAGACAAAATGAGAGGGAAATAAAGTTTATTAGAGTGGGAGACGCTGTTAGAACAGTGGGCCAGCTCAAGGGAGAACCGACCTTGAACAGCGGTCCTTAGTTCACTTTTATACCCAGGGTGCAAGGCGTGGGATGGGGTCTTGCTGATGGGACGAGGCATATATACTGGGTGGGTGGGCGGGAGGAGAGTAAGGCAAATACCCTCTCTCTATGGGGTAGGAGGAGAGACAGGTTACACTGCTCAGGAGACCTGAAGTCCATGAACAGTTACAACATGGGGGAGGGAAGGACGATAAGGGTCTGGTTTTCTGTTCCTGCATTCCAAGACCCTCTGGTTTTATCTGCTCTTTCGTCCTTGGGTCACCACATTCCCCCCTCTCTTTATTTTTAGGGTCAATTCTTTGGCCCCTGTTGATGCCCTGCTCATATCTAACTATCTACCCATTTCCCTTCTCAGGCGTTTCGGAAACCAGTCTCAAAGGAAAAGGGGCGATGACCGCTCTGACTTCTTCAGGCTGTCACGGGGCTCTGGGCTCTTTGCCTGCTCTCTGCCAGGGTGCATTTACGGAGGGAGACGAGCGTCCATGGAATGATAAGGCCGCCTGTTTCAGCACTGTCTGGTGTTGGTCAGGGTATATTCTTGTCATACTATCACTTGGAGATGTGCTGTACTCTAGAAGAAACAAACTTAACCCAGAAGTTAGAGGTGCGTGGCCCAAAGATGAATAGAAGTAGACACGCTGCTGAGGAGCTAGCCAGGAAAGCCAGGACTAGGCTGGTTCACGACGTTCGTGTTTCTCTGGGTACGAGAAGAGGCAAGAACTGGGGCTCAGAGAATCTTTACCTCAAAGCATCTGATGATCTCAAGGCCGGGTCTTCTGAGTTTTTCCCAGAGCACAGAGTGCCTTATTTCTGATCTCCACCCTGAACTCCTTTCAAGGGGTGTTGAAGGCCAGCAGCTTGCAGTGGTCATGATGTAATGATTTTAGAGGCAGCTGGCAAGTGCCAACTTCCAGTCAGCAGGGTCCCTTCATAGTCACATATCTGACCATGCTTTGGGGGCATTTCAGGGCTGTTGTGTCCGGCGGTGCTGGGAAGGCTCATTCTCAAGTCTACTGAAGATTCCACAGACAGTCCACTCAACTGTGCTCTTACAGGACCAGACCTTGCAAGCAGCAAGTCTCTGGACTATACCTGTCTTACTAGCCTCTTGGTCCAGCAAATGATTCCCTCATGTTGCTTCTTCCCATATCTAGAGTTACACTGTTATAACCATTGATCTCATATGGAACTGCCTATCCACATTTTATCACAGGCTCAGTCACACATTTAGTAACGTTAAGAAACAACCATCTGAAACAAGCAACATAGAAAATAACAAAGCCAGCAGTTATTAGTAAGGTCATAAGAAAGAATTATAAGTCAAGAACTTTCATTAGGTAGAGTCCAGTATACCACAGGTCATCTGACTTAAATAATTATAGCCAGATGTGAATCTCCTCATTGTACATCATGGAGCATCTGACCTTTATTCAAAGACTGGTTACTCAGCTAAGCTTTAGAAACAAACTTAGAGTGTCCTTTTTAATAACTTAATTAATTAAACCTTTTAGCAATATAACATAACAACAAGGAACTATCTCGGAAGTAAACAGACTTTAATTAACAAAACTAGAACTTAATATTAAGTGAAATATAATTTTTTTGTCATTGCGAGGGCATTAACCCTGTAGGCAGGGAAGGCTTTAACCCACCAAATAAAAATGAGACTTGTCAGGGAGCCGGGAAAAGCCAAGCGGCCGTCTTGGACTTCCCGTAGCCCTGACTCTTTGACTTACAGCTGCTGTTCACCGATTTTTAATCCCCCAATTTAGGAGTAGACTGTTGACACGTCTTAAGGACATCAGGATAGCAAAAGTCTATCCGTGAGGGCTTATATTTTGTAGAAGCAGAATGAGCTTTGTCTACATGCACCGTAATCTTAAATAATGTTGATTTACTTTACCAAAGTAACAAAAGATTTTAAAAACAAATATAAACCACTTAAAGGCAAAGAAATTGATAATCTGTTATCAAAAACTTCATTCTAGGAAAACTGTGTTGTCTTAACATAGAGAGTAGACTAAACTCCAGTCTGTTACCAGTTTACTAGATAACAAACAAAATTTGTTTATCGCTTAATCTTAGAAAAGTCTTTTCCATAAATCTTGAAGTAGCAGTATTCTTGCAAAGGCATTAGGGTGAAACCATAGAAGGCATGTTTAAAATCTGATTAAACTGCAACTGACAATGTAGCCTGGCCATTGCTGTGACTTGTAACACTTTAACATGATAACTAGAATTATAATGACATTTTATCAGGACATATCAGATTTTCATGAATTTCACTTAATTTTAATATTAGTAAGATCAACCATACAATATAACCTGAGATGATTTATCACTCTTCTAGCAATATTTCCCATGTAATTTAACATGTCAAATCAACTCAGGTAGTTTAATATCTCTCTTTGGGATGTCTCAGAGGCCCTCTGAAGCATCCCAAAGTTAGCTAGAAGTCAAATGATTTAGGAAGTGTTTTCAATAAATATCAAAAGGGTTTATAACACTCAGTCAGATAGGATCATATAAGTCACAGTGAAACAACAGTTATTCACTTAGCCAAAGTTAACCAAAGATTTCAAAGGTAAACATAGGACAGATCACTTCGGGGATAAAGAAACTTAAAATCCATTATCAAAGGCAGTTCAACATCTCAAGAAAACAAAACTCTTCCCTTGGGGTCCACTTTTCATAAAACCTGCTTACCACTTTCTGTGCCCATTACTCTGCTCTCCCATCCTGAAACAGTCACCAGTAAGTGAGACCTACCTCCTTTTCCCTTCATAAAATGTAATTTCATTCCTCGTATCTTCTTTACTGAAAACACACATCCTACTTTCCTTAAGCAACCAACAACTGACCTTTCTATTCGCATTCTATAGATTGGCGAACATAAATACCGGTGATTTATGTTTTTAAATTCTAAAAAAAAATTCTAGAGAACATCTCAGGATGGCATCAAACGTTATTCAATAAAAGTCCAAAATCACTAGTTTCTCTGTAAGAAGAAGTTATTGTTCAGTAATGAATGTTTCAGAATCTTATTTTATTTGGAAATGGCCTAGCTATTCAATAAACTTCCATCACTTAGTTTAGCACAGCCCTAGATATTCAGGATACCAAAATCTAGAGAGACTGCTGTTTTAGACAGACATTTCTAAAGTATAATTATTCTTAATAGTTTATCTAAAAGCTCATATCTCATTTACATTTTTCAGGTTTTTTTTTTCCCTACAGGTACTTTTCTTGTTGACAAACTTGTAACAGATACAACAATATAACAATATTTAACTTATAATAAACCTAAGCACAAAGGAAATATTATGCTTAATGTTAATGACTCTTAGATATGTCTATATCAGATTAGCAAACAAACATTAATACTAGATACTTAATACTGCATATTTCCCAGTTCACATCAATCTGAAATTCATTTAAGTTAATTTCCCTTGTATTTAGAATTGTTTGATTTGTAAGCGCTTACTTTTCTTTAGGCCAATAAATTAGAACTCATTTACAACTTCAGCAATATTATCAAAAAAAACCCAAAAGACACACACTGAGACATACATAAATACAGACAGATCGTAGTTTTCCGCTGGAGATTTAAAATGTCTCTTTGATTTCCCCCCCCCGCCCCCCTTTTTTAAAAATTCTAATTTGCCCAAGGTTGAGGTCTCAGGTAAAGTGGGCTGTGTATTTCAAGGACATGGAAAGAGTTAACTTCAAGCTTTTCCCTAGGCAGGCCTTTTAATAAGCTAGATGTTCTTAACTGCATATACAAAAAGAACCGGTTTTGCAGTTTCCAAGAAAAAATTTCATTTTAACCAGTTTTCTCCAGAGTCTATAGAACATCATGGCCATCCTGCGTCAAAAGGTTATCTTTCCTTTCTGTGCTGCTGCTAAGTCACTTCAGTCGTGTCCGACTCTGTGCGACCCCATAGACGGCCGCCCACCAGGCTCCCGTCCCTGGGATTCCCCAGGCAAGAATACCAGAGGGGGTTGCCATTTTCTTCTCCAGTGCATGGAAGTGAAAAGTGAAAGGGAAGTCCTCAGTCGTGTCCAGCTCTTCACAACCCCATGGACTGCAGCCTACCAGGCTCCTCTGTCCATGGGGTTTTCCAGGCAAGAGTACTGGAGTGGGTTGCTTAGTCATAGTTTTATAGCTAAAATATAGACCAAATAGTGCTCAAATTGACTCTGATATCAGGGGAGGATTAGCTGATAAAAATCTTGGATTGTCCCTCTGATGGGAAGTGAGGTCTTTGTCCCATCAGAAGAATCTGAAGGGTTAAGGGAATTTGCAGGAGGAAGCTTGGTCCTTCCCCATCCTGAGAAATAAAAGTAGTAAGAAGGGAATTTTTTAGGATGTTCAGGAGTGGGGGAAGCTTAGTTCCCTCCCCACCTGAGAGGTAAGTGTAGTTAGAAGGGGATTCTTTAGAATGTTAGGAGAGTTTTTGATCCTTCAGGCTTTTGAATACAGGGAAAGACCTGGACCAAAGAGAACCTCAGAAACAAGAGGTCATGTGGATATGAAAGGTCGAGTAAGGGTCATCTAGGAAATCTGATGGAGAGAGACAGAGGGGGACAGGAGACAGGGAGGCAACAGAACATAAGGAAATTCTGAGTCCTTTCCCTGCTTTTGGCAAAAGCTAGTGTGCCATTCAGAGGCCATATTTTTTTGGGGTCCCCCAGTTTGTATTGGGGCCAGGTCTCCCACAGGGTCAAAATTTTCCAGTTTCTGAGCATGTAGCCAAGGGGTGAGTCTGAGAGAGGATCCCAGGATGTACAGAGATTCCTGGAAGCAACCGGGTGACTCACTGTTTGGAGATTCCCTGAAACGTGGAAGCCACTCTTGCGATAGCTCAGAAGCAACACCTAAGCTCCTGTAAATCAATCTGGACTGAAAAGGAAAGAAGTGACAGGGAAGAAGGCTGAGGAATCTGCCTTCAATCCTATTGGGGAGGCGGTGGCGAGGGGACAATGGTCTCTGTTTTCCTTCAATCACTATGTGCCTGACATGGCACATGGAAATTGTCTTGCTGCGGGCGGATGCCCTTGTGGCCTGATCTGTTCCGTGTCCCCCTTATCCTCACACGGGAGTCTTCATGTGGCAGGCGCCCTAATGGCTTTTAAGTGCCTGACCCATGCACACAATATTGGTTGGCCTAGTTCTCAGTTGGAAAGAAGACAAAGGAGAGACCCTCACCCGTTCGGGCGGCAGTTACTGGGGCACAGTGAACAGTGGGGTCTTTGCAACACACCAGAGGGAAACCCTGGCCAGAGTTCCTCAGTTGCTTCCACAGCACTTGCCTGTCTGCAGAGGGTCCCTATGAGAAAGAAGAGAGGAGGTGGGGGAAGAGGCCCCAAGGTCCCTGTACGGGCCACCAAAAATGTCGTAGTCCAAGCGCGGGTTGGAAAAGAATTTCCAGACATGAGACAGAATGAGAGGGAAATAAAGTTTATTAGAGTGGGAGACGCTGTCAGAACAGTGGGCCAGCTCAAGGGAGAACCGATCTTGAACAGCGGTCCTTAATTCACTTTTATACCCAGGGTGCAAGGAGTGGGATGGGGTCTTGCAGGTCATTTACTGGGTGGGCAGGGGGAGGGAGAGTAAGGCAAATACCTTCTCTCTGTGGGGTAGGAGGGGAGACAGGCTATACTGCTCAGGAGGACCTGAAATCCATTATTAGTTACAACAGGGGGAAGGAAGGACGATAAGGGTCTGGATTTTCTGTTCCTATATTCTAAGACCCTCCTTGGTTTTATCTGCTCTTTCGTCCTTGGGTCACCACAGAAAGGATGAATGATTCAGTAACTCAGAACAAGACCTTACCACTTGGAAAAGAATAGAAATTTGCACATAAAGTGAAACTAAAGTACTAGAAGAAAATGCAGATGAGTATCTTGTGACATATGGAATAAAAGACTCCCCAACAATGATGTCAAAGACCCAAACATGAAGGGAAGGTCTGCACATCTGAACATATAGATATGCAACATTTCTGCATAGAAATTGAAAATATATTTGTGTATCAGACACACGATTTAAAAACACAATGCAAACTGCATAAAAATATTCACTCACTTTCAAAATGCAAATAGCTGCACCTTATTGTTCGCACCTCTCAGAAACTTAGAGAACAGTAACACTCAGACTTAACTGTGTGTCAGTAAGGTACCCTTACCTTGCAATGTTTATAAACTACTACTGTTCTAGAGAGAACAGGACAGAAGGTATCACAAACTTTACAGTATGATTTAGAAATTTCACTTGAGAAGATTTACAGAATGAGATAAGAATGCAAAGATAAATGTAGCCAGATGGGCTTTATTGCTTATAATACTAAACAAAAAATCAGAAAAAGCCCACAACAACCCTGAGAAAGAACACTAAGGCCTACAGAGAGGATTAAGCGTGGCACAGACATACTTTTCCTCGTATTCATTAATAAGCTGACTTAGCTGTTCTTAAAAACTAGTGTAAGTGGATGGTTTCAAAATATTAAATTAAAAAAACTTTATTCCGCATCTTAAGTTGTACTACACAGATAAAAATATTTATTAAGAAATCACGGAGCTTAAGATTCGCGCACACGTATTTCATAACTCATTTTTTAAAGTAAATGGAGAAAAGGATACTAATATCCACATATTTGTTTAGAAAGCGTTTCTATGCAGATTTTGACAGTTTTCAAATGATTTTTCCCTTTTTGCTCCTCTGGACCTTCTAGCTGTCCTATAGTGAACTTTTTTATTTTTGGTAAGAGGGGAAAAACTGCTTTAAAAGAAGAAAGAAAAGGATTCCCTCAAGTAGAAATCTGCATAGGATGGCCCTCCCCATTCTTACGGAGAGAGGAGTGAAGCGGGGCCCGCGCCAGCGCCCCAAGGAATCGGAAACCACTGAGGGCGGCCGCGAGATGCGGCTTACACAAAGGGCCGGAGCTGGAGCCCCAAGACCCGCACCTCGGTCGAGAATCCCCCGGGATTTTCACGGCGGCTCCCGGGGACGGTTCGCGACGGGCAGGAACCCAGGGTCCGAGCGACTTGCAGAGGCTTCGGCCCCACTTGCCCCGGCGACGCTGGGCCCCTGGGCCGAGCTCTCTGCCCTGGCCGCTCGCGGGGCAGGTGGTCCAAGAGCCGCGCCCGACCGCTCGGCTCTCGGCGTTCTCACCGGCGGGGCTCCCAGGGCGCGAGGAGGCACACCGGGAGTGAAAAGCCCGGCGCTGCGCTGGGTCAGAGAGGTGGCGGCCCATCGGCAGCCCGCCCCACCCCTAAGCGGCCTCGCCTGGCTGCGCTGGACGCCTCCCGCCAAGGCCCCGCTCACCCTCCGGAGCGGGCGCTTCCCGCCGCGGCCCCTTCACTCACCCTCTCCCAGAAGGAGCCGAGGCCGCCTGCGGACCGATGCCGCCCCTCGCGGCACCGCCACCCCAGGAAGTCGGACTACATTTCCCACAAAGCTTCGGAGGGGCGTGGCGAGGGCGTAGGAATGCGCAGACGCGGGCCGCAGCCGGGCGGGGCGATGCCACCGCCAGAGAAAGCGGTGGCTCCCAGAAGGGCTACTTCATTTTGGTGGGCTTGTGGTTTGTCAAGCCAGGAGTCAGCCGCACGGGGGCCTTACCCTCGCAACCCTGAAGAAGCCCCCTCATTAGAGCTTCTGGATTCCTAACCCATGCGTAGGGGAGAAGGGGTAGCCATCCTTTGCTAAGCCTCACTTTTCCTTTTCCGAAATAAAAGGAGCCTAGAGGAGTCCCTTGCAAAGTTGTAGGAAGAAAGGGTGGATTGGAGGCCAGCAAACCAGAGGCGTTTTTTCACGAACGGGGAGAGGGGGGATGGTTTCGTGATCAGTTCAGTTCAGTTGCTCAGTCGTGTCCTACTCTGCGACCTCATGAATCGCAGCACGCCAGGCCTCCCTGTCCAGCACCAACTCCCGGAGTTCACTCAGACTCGCGTCCATTGAGTCAGTGATGCCATCCGGCCATCTCATCCTCTGTCGTCCCCTTCTCCTCCTGCCCCCAATCCCTCCCAGCATCACAGTCTTTTCCAATGAGTCAACTCTTCGCATGAGGTGGCCAAAGCACTGGAGTTTCAGCTTTAGCATCATTCCTTCCAAGGAAATCCCAGGGTTGATCTCCTTCAGAATGGACTGGTTGGATCTCCTTGCAGTCCAAGGGACTCTCCAGAGTCTTCTCCAACACCACAGTTCAAAAGCATCAATTCTTCAGCACTCAGCCTTCTTCACAGTCCAACTCTCACATCCATACATGACCACAGGGAAAACCATAGCCTTGACTAGACGGACCTTAGTGGGCAAAGTAACGTCTCTGCTTTTGAATATGCTATCTAGGTTGGTCATAACTTTTCTTCCAAGGAGTAAGCGTCTTTTAATTTCATGGCTGGAGTCACCATCTGCAGTGATGATTCAAGTGTATTACGTTTGTTGTGCCCTTTATTTCTACCACTGTTACATTGTGATATATAGTGGAGTAATTATAAAACTCACCATAATGCGGAGTCAGGGGGAGCCCTGAGTTTGTTTTCCTGCAACTAGATAGTCCCATCTGGGGATGATGGGAGACTCTGCCTCCTGCAGTCTGTTACTTGTGCCCAGTCTCGGTAATCTTGTTCCGGTTGCTGTCACTGAAGAAAACCCTACTTTGCGGAGATATGATGTTGGAAATGGAGGCAGGCTTTTCAGGGCTCCTGTGGCAGTCTCAGGATATTCTGCCTTAACTTTAATCCAGAATGTATGGAGATCTGAAGTTGTCCCAAACATACTTTCAAGACCACAGCCATTTTCAACCTCAAGCAATTGATCCTCTTCTAACACAGACAAAGTTGATTCACAGATGGGTCACTGATCCACTCCTTCCCAGTTCAGAGGCCTTTTGTGATTAGGAAGTAATACTCATCACAAACTCTTCTGAAAGCTGAGATAGGTGATCATGCACCAACTAGGAGAAAGAAGGCCCTGGTTCTGTCTCTTTCAAGATCTCTGTTAACATTTGTAACAAGTCAAAAATCCCAATATTCATCTATCATCCCCATCATCCTAGTTTGGCTTTGAATGTGGTCAGTTTATCTGCTGACCCTAACACAGCTGTTACACTCTCCTGAAGTGAGAGTTGGAGTTCGATGAGCAGGTTGAATATGTCACACAAGTAAGCAAGTTTTGCGACCCATTCTCTATCACTGAAATACGCTACCAGTAATGATTGTTTTTCTAAAAGAAATCTCTGAAACAGCTCTTTTAGCTCAAAAATTCTGGCCAGTGATGTGCCTTTAGAAAGTCATCTCTTTTTGTATTAGAGATGTGTGCTCTGTTTCCATCTCCTCACAGCTTTGTGAACAGACAGGAGTTAAGGGTATGTACATTAATGTGGTTGATAATTTTAAAACGTTGTTAAGTTCAGGTGACATTTTTTGGCTAATCAGCATTTCTCTATGGATGACACAGTCCATAGACTCACATTCAGAAGCAACCTCTTTGACTTGAGTCGTGAAACCAGAAAGCCATCCAGTCATGGCAGTCACTCCATCTGTGCACATACCAACACAAAATGACCAATTCAGTTTCCCTGATACGTAATCATTCAAAGACTTGAATAGTTCTGCAGCGGTGGTGTTGATTGCGAACGAAAGTGCTCACAACATATCTTCATGCGCATCCTCCTGAAAAATAATTCACACAAAAACATGCACTGTTGTCTTGTCAACATCAGTAGACTCATCAACCTGGATTGCACACCATAGTGACTCATTAATCCTAACAACTGTGCCTCAGTATCCTCTGCTATGTCATCCATTCGTCTAATTATGGTGCTAACTAAAAGAGGAACACGTCCCACCTTTTGCACTGCAACCTCTCCTAAAAGTTCGTGACAAATGAACTTTAGCAGCAGACAGGATCAACTCTTCACAAATAGTAAAGGACTTCTTAGATTTAGCAATGCCGTTTGCCACTACAAGTGATCCTCTCAGTATAGACATAGTTGATGACATGGTGGCCTTCAGTAATTGCTTCTGTTCTTCATGTTCACATTTTAATTTTTCTCTTGAAAATCTCTGAAGACTTGTCTTTTAAAGCAGGGTGCCTTGTCTCACTGTGGTGAAGCAGTTTGGAAGGTTTCACAGCTTCACTGGATAGCCAGTCACCACATACTATACAAAGTAGGCTTGGAGAATGTAAATCACCTGCTGCAACAACACATAAGTAGAACTCTTTTTTTTTTTTTTAATGCAGCTTTCCAGCACTGTTTACAATAGCTAGGACACGGAAGCAACCTAGATGTCCGTTGGCAGACGAATGCCTAAGGAAGTTGTGGTACACACACACAATGGAATATTACTCAGCTATAAAAAAGAACTCGTTTGAGTCAGTTCTAATGAGATGGCTGAAACTGGAGCCGATTATACAGAGTGAAGTCAGTCTGAAAGAGAAACACCAATACTGTATACTAACACATGTGAATGGAATTTAGAAAGATGGCAACGACAATCCTATATGCAAGGCAGCAAAAGACACACAGAGGTAAACATCAGACTTTTGGACTCTGTGAGGGAAGGTAAGGGTGGGATGATTGGAGAGAATAACCTTGAAATACGTACATTGCCATATGTAAAATCGATGACCAGTGCAAGTTCAATGCATGAAGCAAGGCGCTCAAAGTCAGTGTTCTGGGACAACCCAGAGGAATGGGGTGGGGAGGCAGGTTGTGGGCTCAGGATGGAGGGACACATGTGCGCCTGTGGCTGATTCATGTTGATGTATCGCAAAAACCGTCACAATAGTGTAAAGTAATTATCCTTCAATTAAAATTAATTTTTTTAAAACGTGGAAATACAAATACAAAAAAAAAAGATGCAACTTTCCTTTGGAAGTCTTAGAGTCTTCTGCTGTCTCATCATTGGGTCTTTTCCCCTTTTTCAAAGAAGCTCTCCCGTGACATTTGGTTTTTACTCATTTTGGCTAGTGTTGGCTTACCAAACCTGTGACTGAGACAAGCGTGCAGTGCCAGACAAAGGCACGGATGCAAGCAGTAAATAAGATAATGAGCTGGCCACACATGGACTACAATAGGTGTCAGATTCTGAGTTTAAACCTGCCACCAAATGCAGCTTAATTTTCACTGGCCACTCACTGATAGGGTTTTGATGAGTCTGTAAGCAATTGGTTTATTATGGTCTCAGAGTCATACCTCTCTGCTACTGCTAATCTGCAGCCACTTCTCAGTGCTAAGCCACTCATCACCGCCTTAGTGCCACCTCAGATCATCAGGCATTAGATTCTCCTAAGGAGGGAGCAACCTGGATCCCTCATATGCACAGTTCCCAGTAGGCTTTGCACGCCTATGAAAATCTAATGCCACCAGTGATCTGACGGGAGGTAGACCTCAGTAATGCCAGCAATGGGGAGCAGCTGTAAGTACAGATTAAGCTTCACTCACTTGTCCGCTGCTCACCTCTGCTGTGTGGCCTGGTTGCTAACAGGCCATAGACTCTACTGGTCCGTGGCCCAGTGGTTGGGGACCCCGGCTGTATAGAAGGGCTTCCCTTGTGGCTCAGTGGGTAAAGAATCTGCTGCAATGCAGGAGACCTGGGTTTGAATATCTTCCTTTCCTGGGTCAAGAAAATCCCCTGGAAAAGAAAATGGCAACCCTCTCCAGTATTTTTGCCTGAGAAATCCCATAGACAGAGGAGCCTTCTATAGAATTCTACAGTATAGAAAGCAGCTGTATCAAATGCAGACAAAATCTCCAGTTTAATTTGTGGGCAGAGTAGTCAGTTAAGCTGGATCTGCCACTGGAATCCAGAGAAGTATGTGACATTTGAGTCAGATCAACATGGTGGCTTAGACTGTAATATTTGGTTTTCTAAAAATAACTGCTAGCTTCATGTGCCTCATTCTGTTGATGTGACAAAGACTTAACCCTTTCTCAAACTTTAGGAAGTTTCCTCTGAGCCTTCTTTTCTACTAGGCTTCCACCTTGAGCCCTATCCTTGGCTTGTGGAGCCCAGTTTGAGCAAGAAAACTGCTAATTTAGGTACAATCACCTGCTCCTGATATCTGATCAAATCCTTCATACCCTACTCTAAATGTCTAAGTTCTTGGCCTGCTTTTAGCAAGAATCTCCTAAATTTGCTGTGTGCTTTTTGGCGATTTTCCATCCACTGACTCCTTTTACCCTGCTCGTTGGAGCTGTAAATCCCCAGCTGTCTTTGCTGTGTTGGGAGTTGAGTTCAGTTTTACTGACACCCCTATTGCAGTACTACTGAATAAAATATGTCTTCACTGTGTTTACCAGTGCTCAACTCTTTCTCTTGAGAGCTGTTTGAACTATATTATAATATTTGACGTTGAAAATTCAGCTTCTCTCTACACCAGTGCCAAATCAAATCTCAGAGACAAAGTTCTGGGTGAAATAGAAAGGATAGCTTCATTGCTTTGCCAGGCAAAGGGAGACACAGTGGAATGTGTCATGCCCTCAAAACCATGTGTCCCAACATGGGGAAGTTTTATAGTAATTATTCAAAGTGGGCATGATCAGTCCATGGACTTTCTTCCAGTGGGTGGATGGTGAGGTGAGTAGAAGTTATCATCAAGCTTCAGGTCCAATTGGTCTGGGGTCTACATCCTTGTGGTCAGTGTATCATCATTAATCATTAACTTTCCCACCTGGAGGGGATTTCAGTATCTGTGAAACAGCTCAAAGACATTATTGTGTGTAACTGTTGATGGGGAAGCACAAGGCTTCTCTTGACTGTTTGTATCCCCTGGTCTCACATCCTCTTCCTTCCCTAATTAACAATTGCTTGAATCTGCCCATTGGAACTCAGGGAAGTGACCTTATGAAGGAAGCCTGAATGAAGGTTTTTCCTTATAATCAAAGAAATGGAGGACACAGAAATTCTCTGTGTCCAGGAGACTCACCGGGTATCATATTGAAAAACATGAAAATCTTCACAGTTCATTTAATCAAGTGAAGGTAACCCAGACGGCAAAAAGAGTAAAACTCTACCACTATATATATATATATATACACATATATATATATATATTTGATTCAAATACCTTGAATCAAACAGTTGCTTCAGAACTACAAAGTCATTCTTACATGGTCTGGTAGAGAAATGGCCCTTGATAAACCCATAACACAGAGTGCAGTTTCAAAAAAAAAAAAAAAAACAACGCAGACAGAGAATGTAGAATGGGAAGAGGGAGAAGGAACAAAAGAAACCAACCTTCCTTCAAACCCAGCAATCCACTAATATAAAAATTCAGATAAATAAAAAACACATGAGAAGAGGACAGCACTAAATCCAAGTCTATTAGTAATTACTATATTTGCACATGAACTGAACTTCCGATGGAAAGCAAAATACTGTCAGACTTACATTCTTATAAATCTAAGCTACATGTTAAAACATAAGGATACACAAACTTTGAAAGTGGAAAACTGGCAAAAGATATACCTGGCAAATATTAACCCCCAAAAGTTAATGTGTGTGTGTGTGTGTGTGAGTGTGTGTGTGAGTGTGTGTGTGTGTGAGTGTGTGTGTGAGTGTGTGAGTGTGTGTGTGTGTGTGTACTAATGTGCATGTGCGCACGTGCACGCACACACACACACACACAGAAATTAAACCAAAAAATATCGCTAGAGGTAGAGAAGGTAATTACCTAACAATAAAAGAGTTACTTCATCAGGAAAAGAAAATATTCATGAACTGTCATACCCACTCCAATGTTCTTGCCTGGAGAATCCCAGGGACGGAGGAGCCTGATGGGCTGCCGTCTATGGGGTCACACAGAGTAGGACACGACTGACGTGACTTACCAGCAGCAGCATAAACTTTCATATATTTAATAATGGAGTTTCAAAATAAATACAGCAACAATTGACAGAACAACAAAGAGAACTGACAAATTCACTGAGTTATTTTTAAAGTGTCTTTTCCAGTAATTGATAGGAAAATCTACCCCCACACACACTCACCAAAATCACTAAAGATATATAATATCCGAAGAGTGAAATTAACCAGCTTTGATTTAACTGACGAACATAAAGAACGTTGCATGCCCAAAGTAATGAAAACACAGTTTTTATCACACGGTTGTGAAAAATAACTTCGAGTTAGTCTACAAAAGTAGTCTCAACATGTTTCAAAGAATTGGTTTCATAAATATCACATTCTTTGACAACAATGCAATGAGAGATTTTTTAAAAGACCAGAAGCCAGAAAACAAATTTATGGATATCAAAGGGGAAGGACAGTAGGAGGGATTGGGAGATTGGTGTTCACGTATATACACCACTGTATATAAAATAGATAACTAATGAGAACCTTCTACTCCTCCACCTTGTGATAGCACATAAGAAATTATCTAAATCCAGATCAAATTCAAGGGAAGTCGTGATGCTCATTGCCCTTATAGGAGTCCACATTTACGAAGAAGCACTGTGGAAAGAGTCGGTTAGTAGCCACCATGTCTCGGGTCCCCTGGATGACCTGCAGTGTGCGACCCTCCACTCAGCGCTCCGAAGCCACTGGGGTGCCAGAGACCCATGGCTAGGTCTTTCCCAGCCTCCATGTGCTGGCTCCAGGGACTCCCACACATTGCTGCAGCCCACGGCCATACAAAGATGGGCACAACAAAGGACAGAAGTGGTACAGACCTAACAGAAGCAGAAGATAATAAGAAGAGGTGACAAGAATGCACAGAAGAAATATACAAATATACATGGTTATCTTCATGACCCAGATAACCATGATGGTACAATCATTCACATAGAACCAGACATCCTGGAATGTGAAGTCAAGTTAGCCTTAGGAAGCATCACTATGAACAGAGCTAGTGGAGGTGATGGGAATTCCAGATGAGCTATTTCAAATCCTAAAAGATGATGCTGTTAAAGTGATACACTCAATGTGCCAACAAATTTGGAAAACTCAGCAGTGGCCAAAAGACTGGAAAAGGTCAGTTTTCTTTGCAATCTCAAAGAAGGGCAATGTCAAAGCATGCTCAAACTACCACACAATCGCACTCATTCAATGCTAGCAAAATAATGCTCAAAATTCTCCAAGCCAGGCTTCAACAGCACGTGAACCGTGAACTTCCAGATGTTCAGGCTGGATTTAGAAAAGGCAGAGGAACCAGAGATCAAATTGCCGACATCCACTGGATCATTGAAAAAGCAAGAGAGTTCCAGAAAAACATCTACTTCTGCTTTATTGACTATACCAAAGCGTTTGACTGTGTGCATCACAACAAACTGTGGAAAATTCTTCAAGAGATGGGAATACCAGACCACCTTACCTGCCTCCTGAGAAATCTGTATGCAGGTCAAGAAGCAACAGTTAAAACCAAACATGGAATACCATTGTTCCATGTCCACTGGTTCCAAATTGGGAAAGGAATATGTCAAGGCTGTATATTGTCACTCTCCTTATTTAACTTATATGCAGAGTACATCATGTGAAATGCCAGGCTGGATGAAGCACAAGCTGGAATCAAGATTGCTGGGAGAAATATCAATAACCTTAGATACACAGATGACATTGCCCTTATGGCAGAAAGTAAAGAAGAACTAAAGAGTCTTCAATGAAAATGAAAGAGAAGAGTGAAAAAGTTGGCTTAAAACTCAACATTCAGAAAACAAACATCATGGAATCTGGTCCCATCACTTCATGGCAAATAGATGGGGAACCATGGAAACAGTGACAGATTTTATTTTGGGGGGCTCCAAAAGCACTGAAGATGGTGACTGCAGCCATGAAATTAAAAGACGCTTGCTCCTTGGATGAAAAGCCATGACCAACTAGATAGCATATTAAAAAGTAGAGACATTACTTTGCTGACAAAGGTCTGTCTAGTCAAAGCTTTGGTTTCTCCAGTAGTCATGTATGGATGTGAGAGTTGGACTAAATAGAAAGCTAAGCACCAAAGAACTGATGCTTTTGAACTGTGGTGTTGGAGAAGACTCTTGAGAGTCCCTTGGACTTCAAGGAGATCAAACCAGTCCATCCTAAAGGAAATCAGTCCTGAATATTCATTGGAAGGACTGATGCTGAAGCTGAAACTCCAATACTTTGGCCACCTGATGTGAAGACCTGACTCATCGGAAAAGACCCTGACCCTGGGAAAGATTGAAGGTGGGAGAAAAAGAGGACGACAGAGGATGAGATGGTTGGATGGCATCACTGACTCGATGGACATGAGTTTGAGCAAGCTCCGGGAGTTGGTGATGGGCAGGGAAGTCTGACGTGCTGCAGTCCATGGGGTCGCAAAAAGTCGAAATACTGAGTGATAGAACTGAACTGAACGAGAACTTACTTTATAACACAGGGAACTCTATTCAGTGCTCTGTGGTGACCTAGGTGGGAGGGAAATCTAAAAGAAGGGGGGTGTTTGTATATTTGTAACTGAATCACTTTGCTATACAGCAGAAACTAACACAACATTATAAAGCAACTCTACCCCAGTTTAACAACAACAACAAAAAGATCAGAAACCTTTTTTTAAAAAAGAATATTTAGAGATTAGGCTTGTCACACTCTAATCAGGCTCCTCTGAGCTCATTTTCAGCTAGGCCTCAACTGATGGGTTCTCGTTTTTGTTTCTGCGTTGTCAAGTTTTAGCAAGAATCCTACTAAATTAGTGTAGCCAGAATGCTCCTTCCCGCATATCTTATCACTCTTAGTGCTGGTGGTGGTTCAGTCACTGTGCCATGTCTGACTCTTGTGACCCCATGGACTGTAGCCCGCCAGGCTCCTCTGTCCATGGGATTCTCTAGGCAAGAATACTGGAATAGGTTGCCATTTCCTTCTCCAGTGGATCTTCCCAAGCCAGGGATTGAACTGGGGTCTCCTGCACTGCAGGCAGATTCTTTACCAACTGAGCTAATCTGGGAATTCCTCCTCTACCATGCCTCAGGTGATGTCTGCTTTCAGTTAAGTATTCTGTTAGGTTGGGCTTCCCTCACCCCTGACATTTCCTCCTCTTAGGAATTTTCTATTCTCTGACCACCCACCACTTAACTTGGTTCCTTAGCAAAAAATTCCTACTTGTTCATGCTGTGTATGGAGTTGATCCCAATCCTTCTTCCCCACTGCTAGATTCCACTGCAGTGATCCCTGTACCCAATTGCAATGCCCACCCCTTGAATAAACTCTGTCTTATTGTTCTTTATTGTTGTTCAATCACTCAGTCAAGTCCGACTCTTTGTGACCCCATGGATTGCAGCATGCCGGGCTTCCCTGTCCTTCACTATCTCCCAGAGTTTGCTCAAACTCATAGTCCATTGAGTCAATAATGCCATCCAACCATCTCATCCTCTGTTACCATTAACAGCTTTTTTTTTTTTGACAGGAGGGATAAAATCTTTATTTCTGATAATACACCAAATTTTGTTCCCTTCTGAAACCTGGTGGTTTAGTCGCTAAGTTGTGTCCAACTCTTGCAACCCCAGAGACTGTGGGGAGCCAGGTTTCTCTGTCCGTAGGATTATCCAGGCAAAAATACTGGAGTGGGTTGCTATTTCCTTCTCCACTTCTGAAACCTAGTAAAGCCAAAATTAAGGTATTATTTGAAAAGTTAACTCACAAAGTCAGGGAAAATCAGGCAAGGACACACCAGCAACATTTTAGACCCGAAAAGTAGATAGATGTTATATTCTTGGTAAATCTTGGAAAACGCCAAATTCCAGGTAGTTAGTCTCTGGAGAGGAAATTGGGAAAAAGGAAGTAAGACAGAGGCCAGCCATGTGGCAAGAGTGTTCCTGAATCTAAACTTGGTCTGCTCACCACACAACAGGCTAATAATCGTGAGACAAGTTGTTGAGGCAAGGAATAATGACTTTATTTGGAAAGCCAAGCATCTGAGAAGATGTGTCCTAGAGTACCATCTTATCAGGGTCTGGATGCCAGTTTCTTTTCTAGAACAGAGATGGGGATGAGGTATGGAAGTAAAGTAAAACGGCCATTAGTTTTGCAAATATCTCCTGGAATGTCCAGCATCATGGAGGAGATATGCTAATTTTTTTTTCCTTTTCTGCAGACTTTTACAGGTGGGCAGGGTCAGAATGTCTCCCTGTGAGATGTGAGCTGAACAAATGCACTTCAGTTTAACTTTCAGGCAGAGGGGCAGGGTTCCCTGAGGCAGGCCTGTTATGCCCGAAGTCTGAGTCCCCAAAACTGAGAGAAATAAGATGTCCACGGCAATGCAAAAGCATAAAGGGAGTTTATTGCTAGCTCAAGCTAGGGCTCCCACCGGCACCGACGCAGCGGCTATAGGGAGGGAGCCCCGAGTCTTGGGCTGCACTGCTTTTATAGGGAATTTATTCAGGTAAAAGGGTACAAAAAGGGGGTGTTCAGGCAAGAGGACAACTGATTAGCCACTTTAGGGGGTGTTTAAGTTGACAGATAACTGGCTGGTTACTTCCATCCATAGGATTTGTGTGTAGATTCTTGATTGGTTTTCACTTCCAAGGTAAATCACAAACTCCTGAACGTAAAGTCAGAAGGTTTAGCCTAGGGGCCAATTGGCTCGTGTACAGTGGGGCTAGGTTAGGTAATCTGAGGGTTGATTGGCTATGGGTAGTGGGCTCAGGTTGGGTAACGTCCAAAGTTCTTTTTCCCGGGACCCTGCGGGATGGAATTCTTTTACAAGACGGAGTAGCTCAGGCCCTTCATCCTAGAGTGAGTGGGACCCTCCTAGGGGTAGTCTCCCGGAATCATGACCCAGGTTTACAAGAATTCAAAACCTAGGCCTAGTGCAACCTGTCGAGCCTGCCGTGGCTCCGGTCTGGTTCCCCAACAAGGCCCAAGGCTATGGTTTTTCCTGTGGTCACGTATGGATGTGAGAGTTGGACTGTGAAGAAGGCTGAGTGCCAAAGAATTGATGCGTTTGAACTGTGGTGTTGGAGAAGACTCTTGAGAGTCCCTTGGACTGCAAGGAGATCCAACCAGTCCATTGTGAAGGAGATCAACCCTGGGATTTCCTTGGAAGGAATGATGCTGAAGCTGAAACTCCAGTACTTTGGCCACCTCATGGGAAGAGTTGACTCATTGGAAAAGATTCTGATGCTGGGAGGGATTGGGGGAAGGAGGAGAAGGGGAGGACAGAGGATGAGATGGCTGGATGGCATCACCGATTCGATGGATGTGAGTCTAAGTGAACTCCGAGAGTTGGTGATTGACAGGGAGGCCTGGCGTGCTGCGATTCATGGGGTCGCAAAGAGTCGGACACGACTGAGCGACTGAACTGAACTGAACTGAACTGAGAGTTATAGACAGCGTGCTTTCAGAGACTATAAAACAAAAGCAATGGGAAGCAAAGGTTTAAAGTAAAAGAAACAGATCCAACATGGAGTCAGATTCTGTTTTTCTCTATTACGAGAGGTTGAAGCTTTTGAAGAAATCTGTTTGGTGAAGAATTCTCAGGAATTTAGAGAAATCTTGGGGAACAGTTGAGAAAGTTGATCTCTGTATTCTCCATGCTTTAATTTTGTTTTTAAATTAACTTTTAAACAATTGAAGTACAATGTCCATACTGAGAACTCTTAAGTAGTGTAAAAGACTGTGAAATGAACCAAAAGATTATTTGCTGTCTGCAGGAGAAAACTGTGTCTAGAGCAAGCCCTTCCAGGTCATCTGAGTCTATAAGCTATTGAAAGGCTGCTGCTGCAAGCTGTGAATGACCCTGGGATTCATGGTCTCTGGAGGAGAGGAATTTGATCCAGGGCCAGAGACAAGCCTTGATCATTCAGAGCTCTTTGTAATAATAAAGTTTTATTAAAGTATAAAAAAGATAGAGAAAGCTTCTGACTTAGACATCAGAAGGGGACAGAAAGAGTGCCCTTTTGCTAGTTTTTAGTAAGGAGTTTTATACCTATTAGCAAGCTGCTAATTAGAGAAAGGAAATGCCTCAAAACTGAGAGACTGCACCAGTCCCCTCACCCATAACATGCACTTTTGAGATACCATTGGTTCAAGGTGAGTCATCCCGGGTCACGACTCAATTGACATGAATCTTGAAGAAAGGCAGATTTCCGAGCAAATAACATAGCTTAAGAAAACATTTCCCTGAGAAAAGCGCATTGGTCAGCTCAAGTTTGAGATCAAGTTCAGCTCAGGTGGAACCCGGTGCCATGACAACACAGGATTAGAAGAGGGAAAAAAGGAGCCTCCGCTTGCCGTTTATTTCGTCCTGCCGCTGGGAGACCTCTGGCTTCCCTACTGAGCCTACGACCATTTCATTACCTTTCAGCTATTCTGAAAGTTTGTAAGTTTAAATATTGTAGACAGCTAAAAACAATGCATATCATTCTTTTCTGTAGATTTGCAAATAAACTGTCTGATGGAGGGACAATTGATTTCCCTCCAGCCAGCCCCCAGCACAAAAACCAGTTCTGAATCTGTTTGTAAATTCATTTCATGTCTTTTGCACCCTTTGTAACTTTTTGCTTGTTCCCTCACTAAGTAATTTAAAATCTGTTCATTTTATATCTATATGGCAGTCATAATTTTACCTTAAAAAAACCCCTCCTCTTTAATAGTGTACTGATTATAAATATATTATATACATATATTATATATATAATAAAAACATTTTTATATGTAAAGTGTATATATAATAAAAACGAAAGTTGATCCTTTCTCTATCTTACTCACAAACTTAGTAGCACTGTCAAACCCTAGTTTGTGTGCTCAATATACAGTGAGGCCAAACAAACCAAAACATCAGAGTTTGGTGTGCAGAGAAAGGTTTGTGCTAAGGGCCAAGCAAGGAGAATGAGTGGCTTGTGTTCAAAAAGCCCAGATTCCCCGATACTTTTCAAGGAAGAGTTTTTATAGGAAAAATTTGAGAGAAGGGTGGCAGGGGTATAAACTTCCTCTGATTTGGTTGGTGGTGAGGTAACAGGCTGGTGTTCCAGGAATCACAATCATCAGTCATCTAGTTCCAACCAGTCTGGCTCCATATGCTTGTGCTCAGACTGAAGTCACCATCTTCCACCTGGGTGGGGACGTTACTTTGCCGACAAAGGTCTGTATAGTCAAAGCTATGGTTTTCCCAGTAGTCATTTACAGATGTGAGAGTTGGACCATAAAGAAGGTTGAGAGACAAAGAATTGATGCCTTCAAACTTTCTGGTGTTGGAGAAGACTCTTGAGAGTCCTTTGGACAGCAAAAAGTTCAAACCAGTCAATCCTAAAGGAAATAAACCCTGAATATTCATTGGAATGACTGAAAAGACCCTGATGCTGGGAAAGATTGAAGGCAGGAGGAGAAGGGGATGACAGGTTGGATGGCATCACCAAACAAGAGTTTGAGCAAGCTCCGGGAGGTGGTGAAGGACCGGGAGGCCTGGCGTGCTGCAGTCCATGGGGTCGCAAATAGACACGACCGAGTGAATGACAACAATAACCTGGACAGAGCGCATGGCTAATTCCTATAGAGGAAACTAGAGACATATTATTATGTATATGCGTTGAAGGGGAACCAGGACCCTGCCCCACACTGCTCTCTTGCTTCTTTTTGCATTTCCTCACTCCCCTAGTTAGTAACTATTTGATTATGCTCTTAGGGAACTCAGGGAAGGTCTAGGAGGCGGAAAGCCTTTTTTCCTACAGATTAGAAATGAGGGGCATGAAGCGACTTTGCGTCTAGGAGGGCCCCAAAGGGGCCTGCTCAGTTTCAGCCTCTTCCACTTTTGATACTCCTCAACCTTGAGGGAACAGGTGCTAGACAAGAAAGGGAATAACATTTTGGGTAGAGAGGTTAATCATAAACTTGGCAGAAGAACTCAGCTTTAGGGGGACTCAGTTTCAATATGTTGACTTTTAAAAAATGCACATTGTGAGAGTTTCAAGGTGAGTTTTATTTGGGGCAAAGTGAGGACTATAGCCCAGGAACAGCACCTGAGATAGTTCTGAGAAACTGCTCCAAAGAGGCGGTGTTGGGGGGTGGGGGGCAGTGGGCAGTGGTAGAGGGTAGAGGTCAACCTATACGTTATTTCGCTGAAGGAAGAGTTCATTTGATCAAGTACTTATCTTTGCAAAAGTTTTCTGCTAGTCACAAGGAGCTGATGTTACCTTGAAGGGATTTAGTGATTTTTGAGATATGAGGAGGACTTCCCTGGTGGCTCAGACGGTAAAGTGTCTGCCTACAATGTGGGAGACCTGGGTTCAATCCCTGGGTCGGGAAGATGCTCTGGAGAAGGAAATGGTAACCCACTCCAGTATTCTTGTCTGGAAAATCCCATGGTAGGCTACAGTCCATGGGGCTGCAAAGAGTCGGACACGACTGAGTGACTTCACTTCACTAGATATGAGGAGATGCAAGGATTGGGCTCGTAAAATCAGTTCCTGAAAATATCTGACTTCTGAAGATCTGTTCTGCCAGTTTTCCCAGAGGACAGAGTGCCTCATCCCTGATCTCTTTGCAGGTATATTGAAGGTCAGTGACTACAGTAATTAGTGATCTAATCTTTGTAGAGGCAGATGGCAAGGGACAATTTTTAGCTGACACCACCAATCATTAAAATTAGGATTTTCTGTTTATGAAAAGATAGTTAAGATAAATCAAAAGCAAGTGATATGATGGGAAGAAGTCTTTGCAGTACACTTTCCTACCAAAGGATTCATTCAGAATATATGAAAAACTCCTAAAAATAAAAGAGAAAAAAAGCAGAAAATCCAAGTTTAAAATGAACAAGTAATTTGAACAGAAAGATATCTAAATGGCCAATAAACTTTTTTAGTTATTGGGGAAATGAAACCTTTAATCACAACATAATACTACAGAATGGGAAACATTAAAAGCCTGGCAATAGTCAATGTTCATGAGGATATGCAGTAGCCAGCTGGATACTGACTGTGTTTTGCACAACTTCTTTGGAAAATTCTCCAACTGTAACTACTCAAAATGAATATTTACATCCTTATGAGCCAGCAATTCCATTAAAAGTTCTGTAAGTCTCTCTGATTTTTAATAGTATGAGTCTATTATCAAGAGTAAGCTCATCTTTATATGCTGTCAGAAAGTCAGTTTGTGAATCTTAAAGAGAACTGGACTCAAATCTGGAAATGCAGTTGGAAGTCACTTCTAAGAGGGCCTTCAGCAACAACCAGCATCCCTTCACCCACAGTCCTCAAAAATGTAACCAACTTAGTAGTCAAGGAGGTAGGGAGACAACTAAGAGAAATTTAGTATGACTGATGTAGATTTAGTTAGGATCCTGAGTCCTCAGTGAAACTTTCAAGATTCACAGTAGGTTTGAGACAAGTGAAATTTGTATCACTTAAATGTATAACCAGATACTATGAAACTCTTAGAGGAAAACATAAGCAGAACACACCTGGACATAAATTGAAGCAATATCTTTTTGAATCCTAGAGTAATGAAGTTCAAAGCAAAAATAGTAAATGGGACCTCGTTAAACTTAAGCTTCTGCACAGCAGAGGCAAAAAGACCACCCACAGAATGGGAGAAAATATTTGTAAGTGATGCAACCAACAAGAGGTTAGTCTCCAAAATATACAAACAGCTCATGCAGCTCAATAACAACAACAAAAACCCAACCCAAAAAAATGGACAGAAGATCGAAGGAGACATTTCTCCAAAGGAGACATATAGATGGCCAAAAAGCATGTGAAAAAATGCTCAACATCACTACTTATTAGAGAAATGAAAATCAAAACTGCAATGAGGTATCACCTCATACTGGTCAGAATAGCCAGCATAAAAAGTATACAGACAAATGCTGGAGAGTATATGGAGAAAAGGGACCCCTTCTTCACTGCTGATGGGAATGTAAATTAGTACAGTCATTATGGAGAATGGTATGGAGGATCCTTAAAAAACTAAACATAGAATTACCAGCAATCTCACCCTTGGGCATGTATTCAGAGAAAACCATAACTCAAAAGGATGTACCCTGACATTCACTGCAGCACTATTTATAACAGCCAGGATATGGAAGCAACCCAAATGTTCATCAACAAAGGAAAGAATAAAAAGGACGTGGTATGTATAGACAATGGAGTATTTGTTTTGGTTGCTTAGTCACGAAGCTGTGTCCAGCTTCTGAGACCCCATGGACTGTAGCCCACCAGGCTCCCCTGTCCGTGGGATTTCTACTGGAGTGGGTTGCCATTTCCTCCTCCAGAGGATCTTCCCAATCCAGGGATCAAAACCACATCTCTTGCATTGCAAGCACATTCTTCACCATTGAGCCATCAGGAAAGCCCAAAATGAAATATTAATAATACTCAGCCATAAAAAAAAATGAAATAATGCCTTTTGCAGAAACATGAATGAACCTGGAGATTGTCATACTAAATGAAGTAAGCTAGAGAAAGACAAATATCACGTGATATCACTTGTATGTGGAATCTAAAAAAAAAAAAGGTACAAGTGAACTTATTTACCAAACAGAAACAGAATCACAGATGTAGAAAACAAACCTATGGTTATTGGGGGGAAAGGGGAGGGGGATAAATTGGGAAATTGGGATCAACTTATACACACTATTATATATAAAATAGAAAACTAATAAGGACCTACTGTATAGCACAGGGAACTCTACTCAATACTCTGAAATGACCTATACGGGAAAAGCATCTAAAAAGGAGTGGTTATAAGTACATGTACTTGATGGACGTGAGTCTGAGTGAACTCTGGGAGCTGGTGATGGACAGGAAGGCCTGTTGTGCTGCGATTCATGGGGTCGCAAAGAGTCGGACACGACTGAGCGACTGAAATGAACTGAACTGATAACCGATTCACTTTCCTGTGCACCTGAAACTAACACAACATTGTAAACTAACTACATTTCATTTAAAATTTCAAAAAGCAGCCTGACTGATCAACAAAGGAACATTAGAGACTAATCACTCTAATAAGCTTACATTTAAAAACTGTCAACACAGTATTACTACTGAAATGATTATATTGCATAACCAAGTGAAGTATATTTCAGAAATACAAGGGTGGGTCATCCCAGGTGAAAAATGTAATTCACCATATGAACATGAAAAAAAAAGGAAAGATATATGATAATTCCTATTTATTCAGAAAAATCATCTCGTAAAATTCAACATCCATTCATAATGAATTTTCTGAAAATCCCTCTTAGCAAACTGAAAGAGAACTTCTTTAATTTGATTTGTCATATCTGTTAAATGGACTTCTCTGGTGGCTCAGACAGTAAGGAATCTGCCTGCAATGCAGGAGACCAGAGTGTGATCCCTGGGTCTGGAAGATCCCCTGGATAAGAGAATGGCTACTCATTCCTGATGCTGGGAGGGATTGAGGGCAGGAGGAGAAGGGGACGACAGAGGATGAGATGGCTGGATGGCATCACTGACTCGATGGACGTGAGTCTGAGTGAACTCTGGGAGTTGGTGATGGACAGGGAGGCCTGGCGTGCTGCGATTCATGGGGTCGCAAAGAATCGGACATGACTGAGTGACTGAACTGAACTGAACTCATTCCAGTATTCTTGCCTGGAGAACTCCACCAACAGAGGATCCTGGCATGCTAGAGTCCATGGGGTCCAAAAAGTTGGACATGGCTGAGGGACTAACTTGATAACTGATCTGTTAAATACCATAGCAAATACCATACCTAATGTGAGTTACTGAAAGCTTTTCCCCTAAAATCAGAAATGATGCCCACTCACAAATCTAGATGCCCACCCACACAACAACAGATTGCATAAAAAAACATCATTATGACTTTGTGATCCACAAAACTTTCTTAAACAGGATATAAATCATGCTTCCCATAAGGGAATGTATTGATAAAGTAAACTTCATTAAAAAAAACTTTACCAATGTTTACTGAAAGATACTTTTTTTAAAAAATGAAAGGCAAGCAGATGAGTGGGAGAAGGTATTCGCTATACTTAAATGTTCACAAAGACTTGAATTCATGAAATAAAAAGGACTCCTTGAAAAACAAAGCAAAATAGGCAACCTAATAAAAGGAAGGGCATGAAACATGAAAATCAGGACATCAAAATGAAAAAAAAAAAGTAGGATATCCAAATGGCCTATAAACATAGAAAAAGATGCTCAGCTTGATTAGACCCCAGGAGATCATAAGACAAAACCACAATGAGGTATCAATACACACCTCCCAGATTCACTAAAATGACAGGCAGCCCCTTGTTTGCATTGAAGAGGGAAATACACACTGGTATACTCACATTGTAACATTTTTTGGCAGTATTTATTAAATACTAAAACTGACATGTACCTACCTTCAGTTCAGTTGACTGGTGTCTGACTCTTTGCAACCCCATGGACTGCAGCACGCCAGGCCTCCCTGTCCATCACCAACTCCCAGAGCTTGCTCAAACTCATGTCCATTGAGTCGGTGATGCCATCTGAAAGTTTGTTCCTGAGCCGTGAAAGACACCGGGATGCTTGGCCTCTGGAGGAGAAGAATTCAATCCAGGGCCAGTGATGACCTTTTGTGTAATAAAGTTTTACTAAAATATAAAAGATACAGATAAAGCTTCTGACATAGACATCAGATGGGGGCAGAAAGAGTGCACCCCTGCTAGTCTTTAGCTGGATGTTATATAGCTACTAGCAGGCTGCTAATTGGAGAAAGGAAAGGTCTCAAAACTCAGAGACTGGCACCAGGCCCCTCACCCACAACATGCATTTTGAGATAACACTGGCACAAAGTGAGTCATCCCAGGACATAAAATGATTGACGTGAATCTTGAAAAAAGACAGGTTTTTAAGTAAATATGTAGTTTCATTAACATAGATTAGGAGAACAATGTATGAATAAAATATACCGGTTTGTTGACCCCTTATCAGTTCGGAATCTTAAGCAGAATCAACTTGAAGAAAGAGTCGAGGATAAATGCATAGTTCACTAACATAGCTTAAGAAAAACATTTCCATAAGAAAAATGCATTGGTTAGCTCAAGGTTTGAGAAAAGTCAAGTTCAGGTGGAGCCAGGTGTCATCATAGCAACGCAGAATTTTAAGAGAAACCTTTTAAATTTGTATAGAGAAGGGGGAAAAATCTAACACATTTGTTTCCTCCTGCTGCTTAAGAGAGATAAAAAATGTCTGATACTTGCAGCCTATTTCCTCCATTTGGAGATCCCTGGCCTTCCTGCCTGTTACCCTCTCACATCCAACCATCTCATCCTCTGTTGTCCCCTTCTTCTCCTGCCTTCAATCTTTCCCAGCATCAGAGTATTTTCTAATGAGTCAGTTCTTTGCATCAGGTGGCCAAAGTATTGGAGTTTCAGCTTCAGCATCAGTCCTTCCCATGAATTTAGGACTGATTTCCTTTAGAACTGACTGGCTTGATTTCCTTGAAGTCCAAAGGACTCTCAAGAGTCTTCTCCAACACCACAGTTCAAAATCATCAATTCTTCAGCACTCAGCCATTTTTTTGTTTTTTGGGTTTTTTTGGTCCATGCATGACTCTCACATCTATGTATGACTCTCATATCTATGTATGACTACTAGAAAAACCATAGCTTTGACTAGATGGACCTTTGTCGGCAAAGTTAACATCTCTGCTTTTTAATATGTTGTCTAGGTTGGTTACAGCTTTTCTTCCAAGGAGCAAGGGTCTTTCAATTTCTTGGCTGCAGTCACCATCTGCAGTGATTCTGGAACCCAAGAAAATACAGTCTGTCACTGTTTCCATTGTTTCCCCATCTTTTTGCCACAAGGTGATGGGACCAGATCTTTGTTTTTTGGATGTTGAGTTTTAAGCCAACTTCTTCACTCTCCTCTTTGACTTTCATCAAGAGGCTCTTTAGTTCCTTTTCACTTTCTGCCATAAGGGTGGTGTCATCTGTCTATCTGAGGTTATTGATATTTCTCTGGGTAATTTTGATTCCAGTTTATGCTTCATCCAGCCCAGCAATTTACATGATATATTCTGCATACAGGGTTTCCTTGGTGACTCAGATGGTAAAGAAGCCTCGTGCAATGCAGGAGACCTGGGTTCAATCCCTGGGTTAGGAAGATCCCCTGGAGGAGGGCATGGCAACCCTCTCCAGTATTCTTGCCTGGAGAATCCTCCTGGCCAGAGGAGAACTGGGGGTGGGAGGATCTATAGTGCATGGGGTAGCAAAGAGTCAGACACAGCTGAGCCACTAAGCATAGCACAGCATTCTGCATGTTAAATAAGCAGGGTGACAATAAACAGCTTTGACATACTCCTTTCCCAATTTTGAACCAGTCCATTGTTCCACATCCGGTTTTAACTGCTGCTTCTTTATCTATGTACAGATTTTTCAGAAGGCAGGTCAGGTGGTCTGGTATTCCCCTCTCTTTAAGAATTTTCCACAGTTTGTTGTGATCCACACAGTCAAAGGCTTTGGCGTAGTCAATAAGGCAGATGATTTTCTGGAATTCTCTTGCTTTTTCAATGACCCAATAAATGTTGGCAATTTGATTTCTGGTACCTCTGCCTTATCTAAATCCAGCTTGAACATCTGGAGTTCACGGTTCGCATACTGTTGAAGCCTGGCTTGGAGAATTTTGAGCATTACTTTGCTCTCATGTGAGATGAGTGCAATTGTACGGTAGTTTGAATGTCCTTTGGCACTGGCTTTCTTTAGGGTTGGAATGAAAACTGACCTTTTCCAGTTCTGTGGCCACTGCTGAGTTTTCCAAATTTGCTGGCATATTGAGTGTATCACTTTAACAGCATCATCTTTTAGGACTTGAAATGGCTCAGCTGGAATTCCATCATCTCCACTTCCAAAGAAGGTGATGCTGTGTATATATTGGAATTGGAAGGGAGTCCTCTAATATGAGTGCCTTCTGGAAAACCAAATGAGTAATTCTAATAAGTACTAATATTCCCAAGTATACCAAATGAGAGCAGCACTCATTGACAAGCATCTAGAATTAGTCAACAGAAAATGCATCATCTTCTATCAGGATAATGCAAGACTGCATGTTTCTTTGATGACCAGGCAAAAACTGTTAACAGCTTGGTTAGGAAATTCTGATTCATCCACTGTATTCACCAGACATTGCACCTTTGGATTTCCATTTATTTAAGTCTTTACAAAATTCTCTTAATGGAAAAAATTTCAAATACCTGAAAGATCATAAAAGGCACCTAGAACAGTTCTTTGCTCAATAACATAAGAAGTTTGGGGAAGATGGAATTATGAATTTGCCTGAGAAATGACAGAAGGTAGCAGAACAAAATGATGACTATGTTGTTCAATATAGTTCTTGGTAAAAATGAAAAATTTGTCTTTTATTTTTACTTAAAATCTGAAGGAACTTTTTGGTCAACCTAATACAACTCCATCAATAGTGCACATGGGTTCCCTTTCTCCACATCCTCACTAGCTCTTTTTATCTCTTGTCTTTTTAGTATGGTCATTCTAACAGGTGTGCAGTGATTTCTCATTATGGCTTTAATTTGTATTTCCCTAATGCTGTGTTTCTTTTCATACACCTGTTGACCATTTGTATGTCTTTGCCAAGTTTTTAATTGGGTTATTAGTTTTTATTATTGAGTCATTTTCTCGTCTTTAAAAAGAAGGAAATCCTGACATTTAGAGCAATATGGATGGACCTGGAAGAAACTATGGTAAATGAAATAAGCCAAACACAGAAGGACAAATATTCCACGACCCTTCTTCTGTGAGGCATCTACAACAGTCACATATAGCAGTAGAGAGCAGAATGAGGGTTACAGGTAACAGAGGGACAGGGCCGTGGGGAGCTGAACTTCAACAGTGGGTCACACGAGATGAGTAAGTACTGCCCAAGATAATGCCTACCATAAACAGTACAATCAGCATAGTTAATTGTGCACGTAAAAATGGAAGGAGGGTAGATCTCACTCTGCTGTCTATGGGGTCGCACAGAGTCGGACACGACTGAAGTGACTTAGCAGCAGCAGCAGCAGCAACAGATCTCATTCTATGTGTTCTTACCGAAATTTTAAAAACACACAACAAAGGCACAGAGAAAAGTTTTGGATGTGATGGATATATCTATTACATTGATAATGGTGATGGTTTCGGGGGGGTAGGCATGTGTTCAAACTCAACAAATGTGTACTCATTAATTATGCGCACTTCTTGGTGTATCAGTTATACCTCAGTAAATCTCGGGGGGTGGAATGTATTTAAGCACAGTGTCCTTTCTTCATGTAATGCCTAATTTCCTGAACCTAACTTTCTCAGAATCTTCCCATGGGAAACATGACCTCAGCCAACAGAGGCATTTTAATTTCTTGAACAGTGAAATGAAGGCCAGCGCTTGAAGAACACACGTCTTGGCAGAATTACTAAAACTATGGTGCAGTCAGTTGGGAATGGAGAGTCAGATCTAGTGGTGATGTCCACGACAGAAAAAAGGGAAGGATGAGGAGGCCTACTGGGGATATTTTGATTATGATGGTCGAAGGAACAGATACTAAGGTTAACTGCCTTACTAACAGTGTGATGCTGGATAAGTGACAGAACCTCTGTAAGCCTAGCAGCTTATCCATAAAAAGGAAAGAAATATTAGAAATTACTTATTGGACAGTAGTACGATCAAATAAAATAATCTGAGTAAAACTGCATGAAACCTAGTAAAAGCACAATCACTACAAATGACTGGGACTTTCAGTTAGTTCAGTTCAGTCACTCAGTTGTGTCTGACTATTTGCGACCCAATGGACTGAAGCACCCCAAGCTTCCCTGTCCATCACCAACTCCTGAAGCTTGCTCAAACTCATGTCCATTGAGTCGGTGATGCCATCCAACCATCTAATCCTCTATCATCCCCATCCCCTCCCATCTTCAATCTTTCCCAGCATCAGGGTCTTTTTCAATGAGTCGATTCTTCCCATCAGGTGGCCAAAGTATTGGAGTTTCAGCTTCAGCATCAGTCCTTCCAATAAACACCTAGGACTGATCTCCTTTAGGACTGACAGGTTTAATCTCCCTGAAGGGAAGAGAGTCAAGGGACTCTCAAGAGTCTTCTCCAGCACCACAGTTCAAAAGCATCAATTCTTTGGCACTCAGCTTTCTTTATAGTCCAATTCTCACATCCATGCATGACTCCTGGAAAAACCATAGCTTTGACTAGACGGACCTTTGTTGGTAAGGTAATGTCTCTGCTTTTTAATATGCTGCCTAGTTTGTTCATAGCTTTTGTTCCAAGGAGCAAATGTCTTTTAATTTCAAGGCTGCAGTCACCATCTGCAGTGATTCTGGAGCCCCAAATATAAAGTCTCACTGTTTTCGCTGTTTCCTCATCTATTTGCCATGAAATGATGGGATCAGATGCCATGATCTTTGTTTTCTGAATGTTGAGTTTTAAGCCAACTTTTTCACTCTCCTCTTTCACTTTCATCAAGAGGCTTTTTAGTTCTTTGCTTTCTGCCATAAGAGTGGTGTCATCTGCGTATCTGAGGTTATTGCTATTTCTCCCAGCAATCTTCATTTCAGCTTGTGCTTCATCCAGCCTGGCATTTTGCATGATGTACTTTGCATAGAAGTTAAATAAGCAGGGTGACAATATACAGCCTTGATGTACTCCTTTCCCCATTTGGAACCAGTCTGTTGTTCCATGTCTGGTACTAACTGTGGCTTCTTGACCTGCATACAGATTTCTCAAGAGACAGGTCAGATGGTCTGGTATTTTCGTTTCTTTAACAATTTTCCAGTTTGTTGTGATCCACACAGTCAAAATCTTTGGGTAGTCAATAAAGCAGAAATAGATGTTTTTCTGCAACTCTCTTGCTTTTTCCATGATCCAGTGGATGTTGCCAATTTGATCTCTGGTTCCTCTGCCTTTTCTAAATCCAGCTTGAACATCTAGAAGTCCACAGTTCACATACTGTTGAAGTCTGGCTTGGAAAACTTTGAGCATTACTTTGCTAGCGTTATGAGATGAGTGCAATTAAGCAATAGTTTGAACATTCTTTGATTGCAATAATTATGATCACCCCATAGGGAACAGGGCTTCACCAGTAGCTCAGTGTTAAAGAATCTGCCTGCAATGCAGGAGCCTCACGAGACATGGGTCCGATCCCTGGGTGGGGAAGATCCGCTGGAGGAGGGCACAGCAACCCAGTCCAGTATTCTTGCCTGGAGAATCTTCATGGACAGAGGAGCCTGGCAGGCTACAGTCCATAGGGTAACAAAGAATCAGACACAACTGAAGCAACTGAGCACTCACGCACAAGGGGGAACATCCCCAACTATTGTGTATATAAATCTGATCCTCATGGAGATGTGAGTTAAATTTTTCCAGATCCTAACGATGTGCCTTCTTTTTGCTCATGCCCTTTGTGTCCATCCATGACCATCACAGGGCAACAGTGGCCCCTCATTCCAAATTTCAACATGGTTCCTATCCTCATTAAATAATGCAACACATATGCCTTGGCAGTGGACCCCATTCTTTGAGGCCCATGATACTCAATTTTCCATTTTCACCTTCTTATCACAGTCAACTCCCAGCCTTCTCCACATCCTGTTCACGTATTATCTACTTTGCCATCTCTTTTACAACTTTTCTTAACCTACAGAATTTTCTATGCGATATCATTCCATCCATTGTTTATTTTATTCCATCATTTCTTCATCATCTGGTTTATTTTTTCTTTGGGAGTATTAAATTCCAAAGTAGCAAGTTCCAAAGAATAGCAAGAAGAGATAAGAAAGGCTTCTTCATGATCAGTGCAAAGAAATAGAGGAAAAGAACAGAATGGGAAAGACTAGATAGAGATCTCTTCAAGAAAATTAGAGATACCAAGGGAACATTTCATGCAAAGATGGGATCGATAAAGGACAGAAATGGTATGGACCTAACAGAAGCAGAAGATATTAAGAAGAGGTAGCAAGAACACACAAAAGAACTGTACAAAAAAGATCTTCATGACCTGGATAATCACGATGGTGTGATCACTCACCTAGAGCCAGACATCCTGGAATGTGAAGTCAAATGGGCCTTAGAAAGCGTCACTACAAACAAAGCTAGTGGAGGTGATGGAATTCCAGTGGAGCTATTTCAAATCCTGAGAGATGATGCTGTGAAAGTGCTGCACTCAATATGCCAGCAAATTTGGAGAACTCAGCAGTGGCCACAGGACTGGAAAAGGTCACTTTTCATTCCAATCCCAAAGAAAGGCAATGCCAAAGAATGCTCAAACTACTGCACAATTGCACTCATCTCACATGCTAGTAAAGTAATGCTCAAAATTCTCCAAGCCAGGCTTCAGCAATACGTGAACCATGAACTTCCTGATGTTCAAGCTGGTTTTGGAAAAGGCAGAGGAACCAGAGATCAAATTGCCAACAGTCGCTGGATCATGGAAAAAGCAAGAGAGTTGCAGAAAAACATCTATTTCTGGTTCATTGACTATGCCAAAGCCTTTGACTGTGTGGATCACAATAAACTGTGGAAAATTCTTCAAGAGATGGGAAAACCAGACCACCTAAGCTGCCTCTTGAGAAATCTGTATGCAGGTCAGGAAGCAACAGTTAGAACTGGACATGGAACAGCAGACTGGTTCCAAATTGGAAAAGGAATACGTCAAGGCTGTATATTGTCACCCTGCTTATTTAACTTATATGCAGAGTACATCATGAGAAACACTGGACTGGAAGAAACACAAGCTGATTTCAATATTGCCGGGAGAAATATCAATAACCTCAGATATGCAAATGACACCACCCTTATGGCAGAAAGTGAAGAGGAACTAAAAAGCCTCTTGATGAAAGTGAAAGTGGAGAGTGAAAAAGTTGGCTTAAAGCTCAACATTCAGAAAATGAAGATCATGGCATCTGGTCCCATCACTTCATGGGAAATAGATGGAGAAACAGTGGAAACAGTGTCAGACTTTATTTTGGGGGGCTCCAAAATCACTGCAGATGGTGATTGCAGCCATGAAATTAAAAGACGCTTACTCCTTGGAAGAAAAGTTATGACCAACCTAGATAGCATATTCAAAAGCAGAGACATTACTTTGCCTACTAAGGTCTGTCTAGTCAAGGCTATGGTTTTTCCAGTGGTCATGTATGGATGTGAGAGTTGGACTGTGAAGAAGGCTGAGTGCCGAAGAATTGATGCTTTTGAACTGTGGTGTTGGAGAAGACTCTTGAGAGTCCCTTGGACTGCAAGGAGATCCAACCAGTCCATTCTGAAGGAGATCAGCCCTGGGATTTCTTTGGAAGGAATGATGCTGAAGCTGAAACTCCAGTACTTTGGCCACCTCATGCGAAGAGTTGACTCATTGGAAAAGGCTCTGATGCTGGGAGGGATTGGGGGTAGGATGAGAAGGGGACGACAGAGGATGAGATGGCTGGATGGCATCACGGACTTGATGGACATGAGTCTGAGTGAACTCCAGGAGTTGGTGATGGACAGGAAGGCCAGGCGTGCTTCGATTCATGGGGTCGCAAAGAGTCAGACACGACTGAGTGACTGAACTGAACTGAACTCACCAAGCCCAACGTGCTTCAAATCAATTGTATCATTTTGTATCTATTTGTAGTAATCGCCATCAATCTAGTCACTCAAATTAAAAAGGTTGAAGTTATTCTGGCCACCTTACTGTCCTTCATTAATTCACCATATCAAATAAATGACCAACACCAGTCACTTTATCTCCAAAGTATATGGGTATATATAAATATTAAATGTACCACTTATAAATCAATATAGACACATGTAAACATAACGTTTAAATGTATAAATAATACATTCAGATTCTCCTTCTTCTGTCATTACCCCAGTTTATGTCCTATCTTTTCTCAACTGAACTTCTTAAAGTCTCCCTGCTCACCTCCCTGTCCCTGCATTTATCTCCTTCACCTCCTCCTCCCACAGAACCTAAAGTGCAAATCTGAGCCATCACTTTCCACTAACATGATCAAATCACATCTCGCTGACCACAAAGGAATTGATGACCCTGGACCTGGCCCTACAAACCTTGCTTGCAGCCCTGGGCACATCCCCAGCCACTTCCTTATTTACAGTTCACTGCGGGGCTCTCAGTTCCATGGTTCAATGAACTTGAGGAGAAAAAAGTAGACTTTTCAAGTTCACCAACCTGTAATAAGGTGCAGCATTTCTTTGGTTATGATTGTAAGCAACAAACTGCCATAAGATTAGCAATACCTATAACATTGTCACCCGCAGAAACCATATTTTCATACATTATTTAAAATATAGTTTCCACTGAGATCTAAAAATATCATTCATATGTATTTCTGCTGCAAATCATGGTGATAATTAGTCCTGAAGTAATTTGCACATGACTGAGTCTTCCTGTGTTTGGGAGAACATGCGAAACAGCAGGCCAGCCGTGGGCAGAGGTGTGCCCACCCGATGTGAAGCTGCTGCTGCTGCTAAGTTGCTTCAGTCGTGTCCGACTCTGTGCGACCCCATAGATGGCAACCCACCAGGCTCCCCCGTCCCTGGGATTCTCCAGGCAAGAACACTGGAGTGGGGTGCCATTTCCTTCTCCAATGCATGGAAGTGAAAAGCGAAAGTGAAGTCACTCAGTCGTGTCTGACTCTTAGCGACCCCATGGACTGCAGCCCACCAGGCTCCTCCGTCCATGGGATTTTCCAGGCAAGAGTACTGGAGTGGGGGGCCATTGTCTTCTCCAGATGTAAGCTACTTGTTCTCAATTACATGACATATCTATGCTTTCTGCTGTCTCTTGTCTATAAAGTTCTCTTTTCACATATTTGAAAATGGAGTTTTGTAAATACTTGGAAACACCTTAGGACTTTGAAATTGTCTTCATGGCATCAACATTGTGCCATGAATCTGCCGTGCTTTTCTTTATCACATGGTATTGATGATGGTGATGGAGTCAGACATGAACTCAGGCTCAGAACTGAATTCTTACCACTACTGGAGTTCAACACTTGTAACCATCAAATATGAACATGAGGGGTAGCCAATATGGCATGAGTTGTCACGATGATCTTCCCACACAAAGCTTAATGGTCATCTTCAATTAAGCAGCAACTGTTCTCACAATTTTTTTTAATGTGAATTTTGAATTGTTTCAAATGTTTCAAATTGTTTCAAATGTATCAAATGTGCATGCACGCTCAGTCATTAAGTCATGTTCAACTCTTTGTGACCCCACGGACTGCAGCCCACCAGGCTCCTCTGTCCATGGAATTTTCCAAGCAAGAATACTGGAGTGGGCTGCTATTTCCTTCTCCAACGTATGAAACGTATCTTCTTGTCATTTACTGAGTTAACCAAAACATATATTATCATAATGCAAAAGCTTTTAAAATGTATTGCTGATGAAAATGTGTCTCAATACAATTAGTTTCTCTTTAAGTATCATGCGGTCGCAAGGAGTCGGACACAACTGAGCGACTGAACTGAACTGAAAATATTATGTATTGTATTTTAGGCTTTGAAACATGCTTTTCTGGAAAGTAGTCTATGGGCTTCACCTCAACACCAAAGCGCCCATTACACACATGAATGGAAGCCCTGCATGACTCCATCTGGTAACCATAATAACTCAAACTTTGGCTCACCTGGTTCTCTCTAAAATGGGGACTTTATATTGTAGGGAGGGTTCCTGGACCCTCTTTCCCCTCTGGAACAGAGAACTATTTCTCCATCCCCATAACATCCTGTCACATAGCCCCTGCTGTTGCACATAAAACAATGTCTTTTAATGATCACTTTGTCAACGTTGTCCTTTACATTAGGACAACCTTGGGGTTGGGACAACCTGTTCTTTCTTCTTCATCTTTGAACATACAACACACAGACCAAATCTGTCATATTGTAGCTGCTGGGTGTTTGCTGACAAAAGGGCACTCTGGTTCAACATAGATACAGAGCAAAACACACCACAGCTTCCTGGAAATGTATGAAGTACTAACAATAAGGGAAGGACAAAGTCTGATTGGGGCAGTGAAGGAAGACCTGAGTGAGTCAGAGATTTTGAGCTAAAATTAAGGGAATTGTCTTAGTCCATTCAGGCTGCTAAAACAAAAATCTATAGCTTGGATAGCATTATAAACAGATATTCACTCACAGTTCTAGAAGCTGGAAGTTCAGCATGGTTGGGTTCTGGTGAGGACTTTTCTGAGATGCAAATAGTTGATTTATCACTATCTTCTCACATGGTGGAAGCTATGGGAGATTTCTCTGGAGCCTTTATTACAAGGACACTGATTCCCTTCATGAGGACTCTGCCCTCAAAATCTAGTCACCTCTCAAAGACCTCACTCCTAATATCACCAGGTTGGGGGTTAAGGTTTCTACATATGTATTTTGGGGAGACACAAACATTCAGAGGATAGCGGGGATGATTAGAATTTGTCATTCTGACAAGCGAAAGTTGGGCAATGCAGGTACAAAAGGCAGTCTGTGAATCAGGTGTAGGGGCATGAAAGGGTAAGCATGAACATCCCAAATGTGGTCGGAGATCAAACTAGCTGGACAGCTTCAGAGATAGACTGTAAAGAAAGGGCAGAGGGCACTGTATGCCAAAGAAACAAACTTCATTCCACAGGGCTTAACTTTTTGAAAATCCCTTCTCTGCTGTGTGGATTAATTGGATGGGGGCTAAAACAAAGACAGAAAAGTTAGGATATTAAAACAATGTGGTGAGCTCAAAAGTGCCCCAAATGAGATGTTGCCAGAGGGTGCTAAGCCAGGATGGAAAGACAGGGCAGTTGCTACACACTGAACAACTGTGCTTTAGGAAACTACAGCATACGTGATGGTTAATTTTTAGTTAACTTATCTGGGCCAGGGTGCTCAGATATTTGGTCAAATATCATTGTGGATGTTTCTGTGAGGGTGTTTTTAGATAAGATTAACAATCAAATATGCAGATTTTGAGTAAAGCAGACTACTCTTCCCAGGGCAAGTGGAACTTAGGCAATCAGCGCAGGTTCTAAATAGACTAAAAAGGCTGACTTCCTCCAAGGAAAGGAGAATTCTCCAACAGACTGCCTTCAGGATCCATGCACGACATCAGCTATTCTTCGTTCTATGACAGATGGCTTTTAGACTTAAACTTCCAACTCTTTCCTGAGTCTTCAACCAGCAAGCCTTCTTCAGACTTTGGACTCACTAAGCTTCCACAATCTCATAAGCCATTTCCTTACAATAAATCTTATATAGATATAGTGTAGATATAGATGAAAGTACAGGTATATATATATATATATATATATATATATATTTTTTTTTTTTTTTTAAAGAAAATGGGGAAAACCCATAGGCCAGTCAAGTACAACTTAAATCAAATCCCCTATAAATACACAGTGGAGATGATGAATAGATTCAAGGGGTTAGATCTCATAAACTGAGTGCCTGAAGAACTATGGGCAGAAGCTTGTAATATTGTACAGGAGGCAACAAACAAAACCATCCCAAAGGAAAAGAAATGCAAGGAGGCAAAGTGGTTGTCTGAGGAGGCTTTACAAACAGTTGAGGAAAGAAGAGAAGTGAAAAGCAACAGAGAAAGGGAGGGTACACCCAACTAAATGCAGAGTTCCAAAGAATAGCAAAGAGACACAAGAAGGCCCTCTTCAATGAACCAGGCAAAGAAGTAGAGGAAAACAACAGAAGGGGAAAGGCTAGAGATCTCTTCCAAGAAAATCTGAAATATCAAGGAACATTTCATCCAAAGATTGGCAAAATAAAGGACAGAAATGGTAAAGACCTGAAAGAACCAGGAGAGATCAAGAAGAGATAGAAGGAATATGCAGAACTATCCAAAACAAAACAAAACATCTTAAAGGCCTGGATAACCATGATGGTGTGGTCACTCACCCAAAGCCAGACATTCTGGAGTGTGAAGTCAAGGGGGCTTTAGGAAGCACTGCTGCCAATAAAGGTAACGGAGATGACGGAATTCCAGCAGAGCTATTTAAAATCCTAAAAGATTTTACTAAATCTTCTATTAAAGTGTTGCGCTCAATATGTGAGCAAATTTGGAAAACCAGCAGTGGTCACAGGTCTGGAAAAGGTCAACCCCCATTCCCAGTTGCCAAGAAGAGCAGTACTAAAGAATGTTCAAACCACTGGACAGTTGCACTCATCTCCCATGCTGGTAAGGTCATGCTCAAGATCCTCAAGCTAGGCTTTTCCAGTACTTGAATCGAGAACCTCCAGATGGTCAAGTTGGGTTTAGAAGTCAGAGGAACCAGAGATCAAACCAGCCACATTCGCTGGATTATGGAGAAAGCATGGGAATTCCAGAAAAACACATACTTGTTTCATTGACTACGCTAAAGCCTTTGTGTGGATCATGACAAACTGTGGAAAACCCTTAAAAAGATGGGAATACCAGACCATCTCACCTGTCTCCTGAGAAACCTGTATGCGGGTCAAGAAGCAACAGTTAGAACCTTGTATAGAACAGCTGTTTCATGATAGAGAAAGGAGTGCAACAAGGCTGTTTATGGGCACCTTGTTTATTTAACTCATTTGCAGAGCACATCATGCGAAATGCCGGACTGGCTGAGTCATAAGCTGAAATCAAGATTGCCAGGAAAAATAACAACCTCAGATATGCTGATGATACCATTTAATGGCAGAAAGCGACGAGGAACTAAGGAACCTCTTGAGGATGGACGAAAGTGAAAAAGCCAGCTTAAAACACAATATTAAAAACACACACACAAAAAAACCCAAAACCTAAGATCACAGCATCTGGTCCCAGCACTTCATGGCAAATCGAAGGGGAAAAGGTGGAAGCAGTGACAGATTTTTCTCTTCTTGGTTCTAAAATCATTGGAAACGGTGACTGTAGTCATGAAATTAGAAGACGATTGCTTCTTGGCATGAAAGTTATGAGAAATCTTGACACTGTGTTAAAAACAGAGACATCACTTTGCCAACAAAGGTATATGTATATGTATATATATATATATATATATATATATACACACACACACACCTTTTTATATACCCCAACATTATACATAATAAATGTTATGGTCTTAACAGTAGTCATATAGGGATGTGAGATCTGGACCATAAAGAAGGCTGAGCTCCAAAGAATTGATGCTTTTGAATTGTGCTTCTGGAGAAGACTCCTGAGAGTCCCTTGAACAGCAAGATCACATCTAAAGGAAATGAACTCTAAATACTCATCGGAAGGACTGATGCTGAAGCTCCAATACTTTGGCCACTTGATAGGAAAACACCCTGATGCTGTGAAAGATTGAAGACAGAAGAGATGGTTGGATGGCATCATGATTCAATGCACATGAACTTGGGCAAACTCTGGGAGATGGCAAGGGACAGGGAAGCCTGGCATGCTGCCAAAATATGGGATAGAAGTAATTTACGGTGTTGTAACGTTGGTTTATTTTCCTTGGTGCTTGAGACCTCGTCGCCAAGATCTGGAAAGACGTACCACCTATAGTTACAACACACAGAATTCTAGTAAGCAGGCACCTAGCAGTATTCCTAACTACAGCTCCATTGTTCACTCGCTAAGTGCTAACCCCAGCTCAATTGTTCAGTGACTTAAGTACTGTCCTTCACCAGCTCCCAAAGTATACTCAAAATTCTTGTTCGTCGAGTCGGTGGTGCCATCCCTGTTTCTCTTCGGCCCGCCTCGTTCTCTCCTTGCAAATGTTGCCCAACGTCAGCTTTTTTCCTCAGGTGGCGAAAACATGGGACCCTCACCACCAGCCTTTCCAAAGACAATTCACAATTGATTTTCAGAAACCGTTCACACCAAACACCGCTTCATCACGTTGTAATTTGAACGTGCCAAGATACAGTTGGCTTCCCTTTTTATACTTTTTGTCTCCTCCCCCTGGAACCTGATTGGTTCAGTCCTATGCAAAATAGGACTTGTACCACACTCAAGGCCAATCAGGGAAGGGGCATGTTTGGGGCGTGCTTTCCTGCCAGAGGTTCTCACTCTGGTCCTCCACAGCGTCTGAGGCTTTTGTTGTTCACGTATTTCTGCCTTCTTGTACTCCTTTTTCTACTCTTATCTAATGGTGTCTTTCCATGTTTCAGTTACTTTTGTGGGAGTCAATTATTGCAGGCAAGATTTAAACTAAGTAATGGCAATTGGCTCTCGTTTTCTTGGAAGTGAAGAGCAGAACACAGCTGGGAAAAAAATTGTTCCTAATCAGGCAAGGTGCACCTATAAAGGCAGAATGTGTCACTTGCTGACCTTATCCATAAAATTTGTCTCTGGCTGAGCTTTCAGTTCAGTTCAGTCGCTCAGTCGTGTCCGACTCTTTGCGACCCCATGAATCGCAGCACGCTGGGCCTCCCTGTCCAGCACCAACTCCCAGAGTTCACTCAGATCCGCTTCCATCGAGTCAGTGATGCCATCCAGCCACCTCATCCTCTGTCGTCCCCTTCTCCTCCTGCCCCCAATACCTCCCAGCATCAGGGTCTTTTCCAATGAGTCTACTCTTCCCATGAGGTGGCCAAAGTACTGGAGTTTCAGCTTTAGCATCATTCTTTCCAAAGAAATCCCAGGGCTGATCTCCTTCAGAATGGACTAGTTGGATCTCCTTGCAGTCCAAGGGACTCTCAAGAGTCTTCTCCAACACCACAGTTCAAACGCATCAATTCTTTGGCACTCAGCCTTCTTCACAGTCCAACTCTCACATCCATACATGACTACTGGAAAAAACATAGCCTTGACTAGACGGACCTTAGTCGGCAAAGTAATGTCTCTGCTTTTGAATATACTATCTAGGTTGGTCATAACTTTCCTTCCAAGAAGTAAGCATCTTTAAATTTCATGGCTGCAATCACCATCTGCAGTGATTTTGGAGGCCCCTCCCCCCCAAATAAAGTCTGACACTGTTTCCACTGTTTCTCCATCTATTTCCCATGAAGTGATGGGACCGGATAAAAGGCAAAAGCAGCCTATTCAATCTTTCTACCTGGAAGCGGGGGAATCTAGATTGGAGTCGGGCTGACTGAACTTCCCCAGAAACGGAGCTGCCAGTGAACAGCTACAGCTCAGGGAGGGTGAAGCTAGTGAAAAACAAAACAGAAGCCACACCCAAGGATCTGTTTAGAGATGCTTCGCATGTCACATTAGGAATTTTGCACAGAAAAAGTTGCCTGGAATAGGATTCATATATAAGCAGGGGAATTGAGCTGTTTAAAGGTCGTGTTGAAATCCAGTCTTCTGAAAGGCGCTAGTGAGGAATTTGTCACGATGTCGGTGATATGGCGTGTATACGTGAGAGAGGGGATCTGAGAGTGCAGCACTAAGAGTCTGCATATGCTTGGGCAAGCACACAGCAACTATGTTCTATGAGGAAGAAAATGGTAAAAGAATCAATAATTTCTCCCAGATGAACACTATGACACATTTTGCATTCCAATAACTAGATGTTTTGCTTTGCATCTGGGAAATCAAATCACTGGGGTTGACAAATCACCAATGTTTTAGTGACGAAAAGTCACAAATAATCGGAAATTATTGCAGACTTTGGGCAACTTGTCCCCCAAATATAGACCTAAAAGAACTTCGGATGTGGGCTGACCCTGACTCCATTCAAAACAAATGTCTTTGTCTAGGTCAGATGCATAGGTTCTGCAGAGAGGAAGGTATGAGACCCAAGGCATGGAATTTATTGGTCCATCAAAATAAAGTTTAGTGGCCTAGCTCCTTCAGCTGTCAGCAAGCAGAAGGGGAGGAGACTGTACCTGCAGGCCAACCTGTGAGCTGGAGGATGAGTGGATCTGGCTGTGCACGCGTGCTCAGTTGCCACAGTCATGTCTGTTTGCCACCCCATAGACTGTAGCCTGCCAGGCGCCTCTGTCCGTGGGATTCTCCAGGCAAGATTACTGGAGTGGGTTGCCATGCTCTCCTCCAGGGGATCTTCCCGACTCAGGGATCGAACTCACATCTCTGGCATTGCAGGTGGATTCTTTACTGCTGAGCCACCAGGGAAGCCCAGATCCAGCTGTATCCAACCTTAACCAGACATGGGAAAGAAGAGGGAGTTATGACATTTCCCTCTGCTGGTACATCTTCACCATCTTTCTGGCCTGAGAATGTGGTCATTTCCCTGGTTACAAAGACTCCTTCCTAGAAAGTCTGGGAGACTGCGATAGTTCTAACATACTTGAGCATACCACTATGCTCCAATTAAAAACCAGGAAGAAATCAGAGAAAACAGTAATGCATAATCTTGATGGCACTTTGCAAGTGAGTTGTGCAGACATATCTTGGCCACCAGGAATGAGGGTGATCAGAGGGCTTGTGTTACCAGCAAGAGATTCACAGCTGCAGCAGGATTCCCCTGGAGCCTGGAGGGTGGATTCAAGTGAGTGAATATTTTTTATGAAGCAAATACTAGGAAATGTGCCCATACTGTTCATTACTCCTAGGACATCCTTCCTTTTCCTTTCCCTTTTATCAACACACAGCTGTTTTTATTCCTCATTGAAAATGTTCCTGACTTTTCTAGACACGAGGCAGTAGCCTCTTCTGAACACTGGAAGTTCCATGCTCCACTGGGGATCATTTGGTGGAGGGGTAATTGCTCTTCTGCTGAGTGACTATTCACACCCCACCCTCCCATTTGACTGTAAGATTAGCACAATACAGATTATCAGATTAGCACAACACAGATTATTTTTGCATCTGTGTTTCTCACTCACTATGCTGAACACTCTGATAGGCACAGAACAGGGACCCCCTGCAGCTGTTTGGAGGGAAGCTGGGCACTTGGACCTTTCCTGGTCTGTCTCACTTGATGGCCTTATAGGAATCCAACAAGCATCCAAGGGTCACATCAGCATTTCTCTGCTTTTAAAGACTAACAAGTCAATTCTTTGAGCAATGCAGGATATTCCCGGCCCTGTAGTTAGTTGGAGTCCTAGTTTGCATGGTTATTTGTTTCTCCAGGAAGGAAATAAAAAACTTTTCCAGTAATTTAGAGCAGAGCTTTGGAACAAATATCTTCATTGATAATGTTTCTAGCTTCACACCATTTCTCAATCTCTCAAACACATAGTAAAATATGTACCTTTATTCTATTATTGTTATTGGCATAATCATAATGCAAATTGTACACACACAGGACAAGAGTTGTTACTGCATTTCCCATGATTGTGCAGCACTGTTAATTTGCTAATGTTAAATTGGCAAAATCAAACTTTAGTCTGTGGAAGAGTGACGTGTGCAAACAAGGCAAAAGGGAACATTGTAATGTTCAGAGAGGGCATGAAATGGAGGGGTTACAGAGCTGGCCAACAGAATGTTCACAAAAGTGGCCCACTGAAGAAAGATAGAGGAAGCAGGAAATCAAATCAAGATGGCAGGTTTGTTGTCTAAAGCAAGATAAAAATAGCTTGGCCTATCAATTACTAGGAGGGAATCTGGAGCAAGATGTTCTGAGAAGACAGAAATGTTGGTTCTTAACCAAGAAAGTAATATAAAAATAAGCGCGCGCGCGCACGTGTGTGTGTGTGTGTGTGTGTGTGTGTGTGTGTGTGAATGATCAGGTTGCCTCTGGGGCTGTCAGTCCACCCTCTCTGGTTTTCAACTCAAGAAGCCTTGAGAGAATGCAGGCTGTCTACAGGCAGGAGCAGCTGACCAGACAGGATCCCTGACACCCAGGAGGAGTGAGCCAACAGGGGTGAGTTTGGCCTCCAAGCTGCTGCCTCTGATTCTTCTCAGGCTTCAGACCAAGTTACAAAAGACAGTTTGCTTATTTCCTAGTAATGGAACAATTTTGTTTTCTTTGACACTAAGTATAATCCATGCACTTCTTGACAGTGTGCCATAAAATTTGCTCATATTTGGTATGAATCTCATGTATGCTGGGCAGCCTGTCATTCTCAGCCAGGAAACAAACCAATTTCATGATTTTCCCTTGAAATATTTTAGCCTTTCATTCCATCTCCAGTCCCTCCTATAAACAGAAGATGTGGAGCTTCCAACCTCTAGTGTTCCAGCCCTTTGATGTTTAGATGCCCCAGGGGAGCCTGGTTTAAAAACTCATCCTGCAAGATCATATTCCGATCATTACAAAGCAGCTTCACATACAATAACTCAGTAAAGTTGGTAATATTATCCCCACTTTTATCAAGACCTAGAAGTTTGGAGGAGAGGGGAAGGAAATGGATGGGCCACAGGAACAGAGAACCCAATCTTGAAAGCTTGTGTTCCAGGCCCTTTATGTGGACAAAAAAATGAAGCCTAGGTCTCCTACTGAGGTGGGCTCTCCACTCACATACACAGTAGCTCCCTATTTTATCATGCCAGCTAAGAGTTCATCAAATATGAATTCCAAGCTGACCTTGAGTATGTGACTTCAAGGCCCTCCATCTTTCTGGGCCTTTGCTTCCTCGTCTGTAAACCAAGTGGATTATGCAAAAATCACCTTAGGCTTTGACATTTCATTTAGTCATTAAGCCTTTTTGATGAGGCAGGCCCGAGGGACAGAACAACAGAACATGCCAAAAAAATTGTTTTTAAAGCGTGGCTCTTATCCTATAGATAGGAGCTTTAATAATTGAATTAAGTTTGTTTGTAAATAAAATATCAAGTGGTGTTAAGTGCTATAAAAATGCATAGAATGGAAGGAGGTGGAGAACATGGCAGGTAGGAATTTCAGTGGGAAGGTCACAGAAGGCCTTATTGATGGCACCCGGGCACACATCTGAAGGAAGTGAACCTGAAGTCTGCCAGAAGGAAGCTAGAACAGAAGAGAACCTCAGAGGATTTGGGATTCCAAAGGCTGTAAGACTGGGTCGATAGGAGCTGCGCGAGGTTCCCAAGGCTATGATAAAGCCCCACTTGTCCCTGCTGCCTTGGTAGCTAATCATCTTTGCATTAGCGCATGCTCAGTCATGTCTGACTCTTTCCGACCCTCGGGGTTGTAGCCAGCCAAGCTCCTCTGTCCATAGGATTCTTCAGGCGAGAATACTGCTGTGGGTTGCCATTTCCCCCTCCAGGGGATCTTCCTGACCCAGGGATTGAACCCATATCTCCTGCATCTCCTGCACTGGCAGGCAGATTCTTCACCACTCCACCACCTGGGAAGCCCGGATCAGCCTTAATTAATCCTTATTGAATCTTGCAGCCTTGCCTGACCTTCCTGCTATCCCTGGCAAATCAGGCAGGCTTTGTGGATGAAGGGACCAAATACCTCAGTATGAACCTAAGTCTCAGAGAGGTCCCTTCAGCAGAACTATCCTCTTTGCCCTGGCAGGGACCTGCAGTGGAGCCAGATCTTCAAGAAGACTTCACACCTGTCACCCCACCTACCCCCACCCCAAACCCTTAGTCTTTCTTGTACTTCTTTGCAGGTGTACAGCACCCACCTCCCCGCTCCCTAGCCTCCCTGGCTTCACTGGCCCAGAGAATGGGAGGTCTGAGGGGCAGACAGGGCCAGCCATGCCAGGACACTAGTAGTCCTAATCTCTGCTTGGAAGCCCATGTTCAGGATGATGGCAAGATGAGCACAGTGGGTGGTGGGCTCTGGGTCTCAGAGGTCAGAACATGGGAGGGGGTTGATCTCTCTCTGGGGATCAGGCCCACAGTGGCCAGTGGGTAGGGGGTCCAAGGGTGGTGTCCTGTGTGGCAGGGTCTGGGTGCAGCTGGGTTTCTGTTGAGGGTGAGGTGGAGACTTGAGATGAAGAGATAGGGGTCAGAGGCTGGGATGGAAGGGGTCTGGACTGTCATGAAGACTAAGGTAGGGTTTACATCTCACGGTGCATATCCACATGAATCTACACCCAAGAATGATCCTGCCAGGCTCTTGTAAAGTAGGGGAAGGAGAGAGCCAAGTCTAGGCTAAAGCTATTCCAAACTTATTGTGGGCCTCTGGGCTCCTCTATAGAAGACTGACCAACCACCACTGCAATTCCAGCTCAAGATCTGGCCCTCCCTTCCTGGTTGGTCATGGCAGGGTCTGGTAGACCTGAGTGTATGAGATGGGAGCCTGGAAGAGGCTCCCACACCTCTTTCCTTGGGTCAGCCCCCTCCAGGAATGCCCAAAGAACTGGTAACCAAATGGCAGAGCACGCATTCAGTCTGGGGTCTGGGTTCCTGCTCTGGAATGAGTCTGTCATATGTAATCTCTCAGATTCTGAATCATGGTGTTTTCTTTCTTTTTTCATTCATTAATTAATATTTTCATTAAAATAAAGTTTTCATTTCATTTTAGTGAGGAAACAGTGAAACATGGCAACAATAGATGCTTTAACAAAGAGATTTTTTTCTTCTCCTTTTCCCAGCTTTCTGAATACCAAGGCCCTTAGACCTGCTGACCTTCATTCCCTGTGATGGTTAACTCTATGTGTCAATTTGGCCAGGCCATGGTGCCCAGATATTTGGTCAAATATCAGTCTAGATTTGCTATGGTTTTTTTTTTTTCTTTTTAAGAAATGATTAACATTTAAATCAGTAGACTTTGAGTAAAGCAGATGACTCTCCATAATGTGGGTGGGCCACATCCAATCAGTTGAAGTCCTTAAGATCAAAGACTAAGGTTCCCTGAGGAAAAGAGAATTCTGCCTCCAGAGGGCCTGTGGACTTGAGCTTCCACTTAGACTCTTCCCTGAGTTTCCAGCCTACTGATCTGCTCTGTAGATTTCAGACTTAACAGCTCCACAATCAAATGAGTCATTTTCTTAAAATAATTCTCTGTCTCTCTCTACACACACACACACACACACACACACACACACACACACACACACGGTCACTTTTCTTTTCCAGCCAGGTTCACATCATTCAGGCATCAGAGCAGGGTTTTAAGTTCATCTGGGTTTTAAACCACTTCACAGCTAAAATATGTGTACAAATGCTTGATTGTTGTTGTTGTATAGTTTCTCAGTCATATCCAACTCTTTTGTGATCCCATAGACTACAGCCCAATAGGTTCCTCAGTTCATGAAATTCTCCAGGCAAGAATACTAGAGTGGGTTGCCATTTACTTCTCCAAGGGATCTTCCCAACATAGGTATCCAACCTGTGTCTCCTGCATTGCAGGCAGAATCTTTACCACTGAACCACCAGAAATGCTTGATTTAGAAATGTATAATCAAAGTGTTACTGCTGCTTTCTCTGTGATCCCTAGGCAACATTTCCCTTCCACTCCATTGGTCTCATATGACCTGTGATAGCCTGGTTAAGATTCATCGCTGGGGCACGCACTTCGGTGTGTGCCCATTGATCTGATTCTAAGCTCCACAGAACCTGGAGAACCCTTGGCACAGTGGTATGCAATAGCCACACAAATAAAATTAAAATGTCTCTCCCTCCCTGACTTGTACTGACAGCCTGTACATCTTTCCCTACAGCCACTAACTTTCAGCCTGGTACAAAGCTCCAAGATTTTTATGCCAAGTTCAAGGACTTGTCCTAGAGATCCACAAGCAGACTAGACTTTCCTTCAGTGGCATTCTCTCAGACCTTCTTCCTTTCTTCCCAACTGTGAAATAATAAGAAAATACACATATTGGGTTTTGCTCCACATTCCTGACCCCTGTAAATAGAGGTGCTAGGAGAATTTTTTTGCTCTAACATTTAGTCTTTGACCCCAGTTCCTGACCCAGCACTCCTAAATCCCTTGGCATTTCCTGGGTGATAGGAGTATCTTTTGTTCTAATGAGGTGACTCTGGGTGAATTCCTGGATTAGGGCTGCTTACCAGAAAGACAAAATCATTAGAAGCTTGGAATTTTCAGTCCCACCCTTCTACTCCAGAGAGGGGAGAGGGGTTGAAAATGGAGTTAATAATCTATCATGCTTACATGACAAAGCCTCCATTAAAGTCTCAGTAGTAGGGGGTTGGGGAGTTTCTGGATTGGTGAACACATCCACTTGTCTGGAGGGTGGTGCACCCCAACGCTGTGGGGACAGAAGCTCCGGAGCTTAGGATCCTTCGGACATTGCCCCATGGACCTCTTCATCAGTATCCTCTACCACATCATTTATTATACAGTAAAAAGGTAAATGTAAGTGTTTCCTGAGTCCTGTAAGCTCTTCTAGCAAATGTTTGAATGGGACCCTCTGATTTGCAGGCAAGTCAGATGGAAGTTGTGAGTAACATGGGGCCTCGCTATTTGTGATGGCGTCTAGAGCAGGAGCAGTCTTGTGAGACTGCCCCCTCGCTTGTGCGGTCTGCACCAACTCCAGTTAGTGGCAGAACTGAATTTGAGCACACCCCTCTGGCGTCACAGACAGTCACCTGGTGTGGGGAAAACCCTCACATATCTGGTGTCAGAAATGCTGAGTGTGGTATTTGTGGAGAATGAAGAGAAACACACAGGGAGCGCTTTGCCCCACTCGCCAGCCATTCTTACGCTCGTTTTCTGGAGCTCTGAATCAGTCCTGGGCATCAGGGTGCCTAGGGAAGGGCTCACCCTTTCGTGGGCGCTGTGTGTAGATGATTTGCTGTGTCACTGTGCACTTTCCCTCTCACTCCATCCTCATGGCTACGTGGTAGGCTTGATGAGCAGAAGTCAGTGAAAGCCTTTCTGACTGGGGACATACAAACACTCAGTCTGCAATATTGTAGACTAAATGTATGTCCCCCAAAATCTTATGTTGAAATCCTAATCCTCAGTATGATGGTGTGTTTTGAGAAGTGATTACGTCATGGGGTGGAACCCTCATGAATGGGATTAGTGCCCTTATTAGAGAGCACATCACCAAGCTTTCTAACCCTTTCCAGGAGAACACAGCCAATGGATGGCCATGAAGGGAACTGGCCTCTTTCTAGAACCTAATCTGCCAGCATGTTGACACTGAACTCCATAACTGTGAGAAGTAAGGATCTATTATTTATAAGCTGCAGTTTGTGGCATTTTTGTTACAGCAGCCCAGGTGGACTATGACAACACGTATATATGTGTTTCTCACTTTCTATATGTGAAGACTGTATCTATTTACGTATATGAATATTTTATAGTATTTTCAATATATATTTCATATGTAAGTTATCTCTGTATAAATTATACATATATATAATATGTAAGTTATCTCTATAAATTATATACATAATCTCTCTACATACAGACATATAAGTTCTATGTATATATACATATATAACCTCTATATATAGATTCTCCTCCCCCCCCCTCTCTCTCTCTATATATATATATGTATAAATTCTCTCTATCAGTTCAGTCACTCAGTCATGTCCGACTTTTTGTGACCCCATGGACTGCAGCACCCTCGGCTTCCCTGTCCATCATCAACTCCCAGAGCTTGCTCAAACTCATGTCCATCAAGTCAGTGATGCCATCCAACTGTCGTCCCCTTCTCCTTCTGGCCTCCAATCTTTCCCAGCATCAGGGTCTTTTCCAATGAATCAGTTCTTCACATCAGGTGGCCATAATGTTGGAGCTTCAGCTTCAGCATCGGTCCTTCCAATGAATATTCAAGACTGATTTCCTTTAGGATTGACTGGTTTGATCTCCTTGCAGTCCAAGGGACTCTCAAGAGTCTTCTCCAACACCACAGTTCAAAAGCACCAATTCTTTGGCACTCAGCTTTCTTTATTCTCTCTGTGCATATGTCTAAATATAAATTCCATGTATATAAATTTAAAAATTCCCTCTTTATATAAATTATATATATATAATTTCTCTATATATAATATATAGAATAGAATATAAAAATTCTATTTATATGTACAAATTATATATTCTATACATAAATTATCTCTATATATACATATATAAATTATATATGTATAAATTCTCTGCCCATATACCTATATATGTGTTTGTATGTATTATATATTGCCGGAGTCCAGCTCCAGCAGCCAGGGATTCAGCCTGAAGGGCTGAGCGGTGTCAGCAAGAGAGAAACTGAGGCAGCCTCTCAGTTTTTCTTTGGACTGCCTGTTTATTTCAAGCTTATGATTCTCTTTTATACTTTTACAAAAGCGTTAGGTCAGAGGTTTGATATGTTTAGTTCCCAGAGACCCAGATTTATTTTGCTCCAAAAATCATTGTTGCCCCTCAAAAGGAGTTCCTTCCTCAGCGATTCTCTTATCTACTTTTTCTTGTGTGTCCTTGTGAATACACTGTAACTCATGCTAATGTCTGGGCTGCATACCACATTCTTCAGTTTAATTCTTATCTTTCTAAGTCCTGTTTGCCCCTAGTACCCTAAGCTCACTATTTCTTAGAAAGGGCTTCTAGCTAATAATATCTCTAAAGTCCCTATTTTTTATAAGCTATATAGAATATTGTAACATTACAGCAATCCTTAAATCTTTAGCTTCTAACTATTTTAATTATTCCTAAGCCCTAAATTCAGCAAACTCCTTTGCCATAAACACTTTTCTCACAAATAGGCTTCAGATAGGAATCCCTCCCATGGTCTCAAGCTGCGGCCTCTGTGCTAACCCTGGAACACTCTTTTGTAAAAGTCCTTGAACAAATGTCAGTGATTAACTTTATGAATTATTCTTTGAGCACAGCTGCAGAAGTCTTTATGCCTTCTCATGCTCCTCTCAAAAACAATAAGCACCTTAATATTCTCTTCAGTCAACTCAGCCCAGGAAAGGAAAAAAACAAGTCAGAATCACAAAGCCTAACTCCTTCATTCCAGGTCCGTGCCTACAGAACAAAGGGAGGGGTTTAGGGCCGTGCCTCTGTTTTGTCAGTAATGCCTAACACAGCGCCCGACAATATATATGTGTGTATACATATATATATATATATATATATATATATATATATATATATATATATATATATATACACAATCTAGTGGGAATTTCAAGAGAAATCTGCCTTGTTCATGATTAAGCTGAACAGGCTGATGCTCGTGCATCCAAACATTCAAGGGGCTTCTGCTGATGTCCTGAGCTGCATCTGCCCTCTCTTCTGCAGGCAGATCAGAATAGCTTACTCCCTAGAAGGTAGGACACTTAAGGCCAATTGCCTACAAGTCCTTGAAGATGGTGAGGGCCTTGAGAGAGCAGCCACCTAGGGGATTCCTGTCCCCGTGGACATCAGATGGGAGGAACTGTTTCCCAAGCAGACACTGGCTTCTTCGTGAGTCAAAAGGAAGCAAATTTCTCTGCATACAAATCCACAGTATATTTCCATTACTGTATGGGCGGAAGGAATCTAGGGCTCCCCAAATGACCTAGCAAGTAGGTTTAATTGTTTTATCTCAGATTTAATGAAAACACCACCTGAAGACACTCAGTGTCTGAGACCAAATCAAACCTGAATCTCCCCTGATTAGGATGAAACCAGAATGGGGAAAATGCCACACCACCTGCAGAATGCAAATGGGACACTGGGCCGTTTGCAGCACTCATTCTAACTGCTTAACAGCCCTGCATGTGACCATCAGGGTCACACTTGTACAGATAAAGAGCCCAAGAAAGCCAGGCTTCATGACAGTCTAGCTCAGAGACAAAACAATTGACCTCAAATTTACCTACTTCGGCCCTGAGCATCCACCCACCACTGGCCATGCTGCTCCACGTAATCTCAAAATGGGTCCTGGGCCTTATGCAAATACATTAAGTGGTATGAGATGAAGCTCCCAATCCCATAAGTGAGATCTTTTAAGGCAGCACTTTCCTCATACAAATATATTTATATTTACATATACGTGTGTGTATATATATATGGCAATTATTTTTCTGTCCCATGCATTCTCAGTGAGAGCAATATATCCCTCTCATGGGGGCAAAAATTGATCCTTGGGGTTGAAATCAGATACACAGTGGTTTGTGGCCCTCCAAAGGCCCAGCACATAAACAGATACCCAGTGTATCTGTGGTGTGATATGGCGTATTTCACAGCGATGGGAGCAATTAGAAAACATAACGCCTAAAAAGTCTTAGAGGGACAAAATGATATAAAGGCTGAGAAGAAGTGAAGCGAAAGTTGTTCAGTCGTGCCCGACTCTTTGCAAGCCCATGGACTATACAGTTCATGAAATTCTCCAGGCCAGAATACTGGAGTGGGTTGGCCTTTCCCTTCTTCAGGGGATCTTCCCAACCCAGGGATCGAACCCAGGTCTTGCACATTGAGGCAGATTCTTTATCAGCTGAGCCACAAGGGAAGCCTAAAGGCTGAGAAGCACCGCCTTATACTATTACTTCTTTTCCCCTGTGAGTCTCAGCTGGAATGCAGTGTTTCTCAGAGTGGATTCCAGGGACCAAGGAGCATGTGTAAGGCAATTTAGAACCTTGTAGGTCCCACCACAGACCTATAAGATCAGTTCCATGGGAAGGAGCAGGAATTTTCATTTTTCATAAGTTCTTGTATCAGTCAGCTTGGGCTGCAAAGCAAAATCAAAGATTGAGTGGTTTAAACAATGCATTTATTCCCTCACAGTCCTGGAGGCTAGAAGCTGAAATCAAGGTGTGGGAAGGCAGGTTTCTCCTAAGGCCTCTCTCCTTCTTCTCCACACCTCAGACAGCTGTCCCTCTGCCAGTATCTGTGTCCTAATCTCCTCTATCAGAATGGGAGTCACATTGGATTAGGGCTCATTTGACCTTCACAACCTCTTCATGTCTCCATATCGAAACATAGTCATATTCTGAGCTCCTAGGGATTGGGGCTTCAACATATGGACTGGGGGGAACACATCCAACCAGCAACAATTCTCAGGATATTTCTCACACACTGAAAGTCTGAGACCTGCTCTGAGGGGTAAGGAGAAAGATACTGCCATCACCCACCAGGAGGAGCATACGGGGTCCCTTGTTCACTCATCTGTGTTTATTGACAGCCCCTCCCAAATGTGGAACACAGAGGAACGAATGAATTGTAAAAATGAAACCTGGACTTGGAACACCCTCAATGATCCTATGATATCAGAGAATGAGGGCAATCCCAGTAAAATAAGGTATGTCTCAGAGCCAGGGCTGGAGGCCCCTTTGTCCAGAAAGCTCCATCAGGGAGGGCACATCCTGGTAGACCTGATGGCTGCCATATTTATGGTGGGGACTGCTACTCACTGTTAATCAGTTCTCTCTATCCACCCATGGCCCCCATAGTATTTACTAAGGGTGTAGTGTTCCTAGGGTTTCCCTGGTAGCTCAGCTGGTAAAGAATCCACCTTCAATGCAGGAGACTCCAGTTCGATTCCTGGGTCTGAAAGATCCCTTGAAGAAGGGATAGGCCACTCCAGTATCTTGGGCTTCCCTGGTGGTTCAGATGGTAGAGAATCCACCTGAAATGTGGGAAATCTGGGTTTGATCCCTGGGTTGGGAAGATTCCCTGGAGAAGGGCATGGCAACCTACTCCAGTATTCTTGCCTGGAGAATCCCCATGGACAGAAGAGCATGGCAGGCTACAGTCCATGGGGTCACAAAGAATCAGACATGGCTGAGAGACTAAGCACAGCACAGCACAGCACAAAGGGTTCCTAAGGTTTGATTTGAGCGCACTGTGTATACAAAGTCAAAGCCAGGGAGAAGCATTTCAGATGGAAGGAATAGAAGAAACAGATACGCAGGACCATAGTAGCTATATGTGTCAGCATTGCCTTGGTCTCCTAATCTGTAAAATGGGGGTGTTAGGTACCTATGAGTGCAGAATGCAGTCGCTCAGTCATGTCCGACTCCTTGCAACCCCATGGACTGTAGCCTACCAAGCTCCTCTGTCCATGAGATTTTCCAGGCAATAGTACTGGAGTGGATTGCCATTTCCTTCTCCAGGGGATCTTCCCGACCCAGGGATCGAACCCGGATCTCCCGCATTGTAGACAGACGCCTTACCATCTGAGCCACCAGGGAAGTCTATACCCTCCTCAAAAGATAACCGAGAGGATTGGTATATCAACACCCCCATTTTGTGGGTTGAATGGTGACTCCCCAAAATGACATCAATGAGTCTGGGAGGATGACTTTATTTGGAAGAAGAATCTTTGCTGATATGATTAGATGAGGATCTTGAGATGAGATAGCCTTGGATTAGGGTGGACCCTGAATCCAATGACAAACGTCCTTATAAGGAAAAAGAGGAGACACATGGAGACAGTCACGTGATGACAGAGCAGAGCTACAGGTGACTTGGCCACAAGCCTGAGAATACCAGGGCTATCACAGTCAGGAAGGATCAAAAAGCCAGGAAGAGTCTTCCCCTGCAACCTGGAGGGAGCACGATCTCTCTCCCTGACATGCTCTGTCCCAGTCTCCTTCCTGTCCTGTTGAACCACATGTTGCTTCTGGAACATAAGCCAGTAAAACCAACTGCAGAATGAGTTGAGACTGAGTGTTCTGGACCTCCTGAAGGGTCTCTCCTTGCCCACTTCCCTGAAGCAGAATTTCCCAGACATAGATGGCAGCTCATTAGTGTCCTCTCAAATCCATATAGTGGATAATGATCAACATTTTTCTAAATGGAATAGAAAACAAGATGTTTCAAACACAGAACGAGATGAACTTTTCATGCATGGACTGGACCATAGTAGCTTTCTCCATTCGGGCCAGCTCTGCAGGCCTGCCTAGTCCTGGGCTCAGAGAAGATGTGGTGAGGCTTCCATCATGATCCCCATCCCCACCACACTGTGTCCACAATGCCCCTGGGAACCACCTGCCTACACTTGAGAATCAGCTTCCCATCGAGCCCAACCCAAAACGTGGGTCATGGAGAAGAACCTTGAAATGCATCTTGTGGCAAAATACATTGTGCCACCTTTATTTTATTGAAGTAAAATATACATAACATTTTTCTAGTTTAACCATTTTTAAGTATACAACTCTACAGCCTCAAGTACATTCACATTGTTGAACAACGATCACTCCATCTATCCCCAGAATGTTTTTATCTTCCCAAACTGAATCTCTACACCTTTTAAAAGTGACTCCTCCTTCCCTGAGCCCCTGGGATCTTTCTGTGTTTACGGCTTTGACTACTCCAGGGGCCTTATTCATACATGTGGAACCATACAGTATTTGTCCTTTTGTGACTGGCTTATTTGACTCAATATATTGTTCTCAAGGTTCACCTGGTTTGTAGGATGTACCAAAATTTCCTTCCTTTTCAAGAATGAATAACATTCCACTGTGTGAAAATCCCTGGGCCCCCTCCTTATCCAAATCACGTCTACTAAGTAATGGCCAAGTGCTGTGGGAGACCACTGCTCGGGTCAGCAAGGGGGCAGGCGCATCCACGAATGAACTTCAGTGGATGCAAGGTTCACGTGCCTCCAAGGCCCAAGTATATGTGAAGGACAAACCAAGTGCCAAGCAGGGAATAACATGGGGACTCTCAATGCCCATCAGCCTATAGTCTATTAGGGAGGGGAGACCGACAGGAGAAGTATATGTGTAGTGGACACTCCCACAGCAGAGAGGACAAGAACCTGAGCCGGGGATCCCTGGGCAACTATGAGGAGGCGTTGTGGTGTGGTGTGGTGTGGTGCGGTGCGGTGGAGAAAGTGCTGGGAGGGGGGCCCAGAAAGGCCTTTGAAGGTTCTCTTGAAGCAGCAAGATACTGTGGAAGGGCTAGTGGGGAGTGGCCCTGGGGAACAGGAGAGAGGGGCAAGTGACTAATCTAGAGGTTCAGGGAGAAGGGATGCAGGTCCCAACTGTGTCTATAGGAGGGCAGAATCATGATATAATTCATGCAGTAGAACTTTTATGTTAGTTTTAAATTTTTTTTCCTAAAAGAGCACACAAAATTTGCAAACAGGAGTATAACATCATAAGAACTATATGTTGGTCTCTGACCCTTAGTTTTTAACACAGAGCGCCTAAAACCCTGAGACTTTCCTGTGATGAAAAGGGTAAAGGTGTTAATGAGGTGACTTTTAGAAAGCACCAGAGCATTGAGTCTGGTTGTCAGACTCAATGGCAACCATGCTTATTAGAGGGTTGGAACTTTTAGCTGCACCCCTTGACTTTCAGGGGCTTCCCTGGTGGCTCACCAGGTAAAGAATCTGCCTGCAATGCAGGAGACCTGGGTTTCATCCCTGGGTTGGAAAGATCCCCTGGAGAAGGGAAAGGCTACCCACTCCAGTATTCTGGCCTGGAGAATTCCATGGACTGTATAATCCATGGGGTCACAAAGTGCTGGACCCAACTGAAGGACTTTAATTTCACTTGACTTTCAGTCAGGGGAGAGAGGCTAAAGATAGAATCAATCACCAATGGTCAATGATTTAATCAGTTATGCCTATGTAATGAAGCCTTCATAAAAACCCAAAAGACAGGGTTCAGAGAGTTTCTAGGATGGTGATGTCAACAAAAAAACAATCAATTTTATTCAAGCCAATCTAAGAATTATAACCTGGGAGCCAGTCTCTCAGAAAGTCCGTCAAAGCAGAGTTTTTGAGATAAAAGTTCATATGTTAAATGATATAAAGACAGTTTACACAATCCAGATCTGCAGATACGAAGCAAGAAGTGGGTTGTTGTGACCCCTTAGGAAGGAATGCTGTCTCCTAAAGAGGTAGAATTAATGCAGGTGCATGATAACACACTGAATGAGACAGAGGAGGCCCAAAGGGGCAGAAAACAAATTTTACGTCTAAATTTTTGTCTTTCATAAAATATGCATTTTATTTCATCAGTGAACACACATCCACATGCCATGCCAGAGGAGGGTACACTGCAAATTCTACGGGGACAGAAGCTGCTGTATCAGGACACTTCCAAAGTTCAGAACAGCTGAGTGTTTCTTAGAGCCAGGCTTATTCGCAGGCCTAAGGGATTCCCTGGGAAATGACTGGTGTTTGAACAGGCATGCAAAGTTGACATAGTGCAGACAGCTCAGGTTGAAGAAGGCAGAAAGCTGAGGCCTGAAAGCTACCCTCCCTGTTAATGAGAACACAACTGAAGAGAACGATAATCATTGTCTGAGACCCTCAGGGTCACGCTGTGAAGCTCTGGGTTTTCTGTCCAGTGCTCTCCCTTTTGAGCGATTTGAGCTTCTCGGAACATCTCCAGGAAATAAAGGGTTATTGAGTTCTAGCCTTCCCATGTCTCTTGGTCTTGAGAGGGGAGTGGAGTGTGACTGCTCCTTCTGGGGTGATGAAAGTGTTTTGGAATTAGAGGTGGTGGTTGCCCAACATTGTGAATGTGCTGAACGCACTGAACTGTTCCCTTTTAAATGGCTAACTTCATGTTTGTGAATTAGACCTAATACACACACAAATAGCACAGCAGTCCCATGCTCCGGAGCTCAGCTTGCAGACAATACGGGATAGGCAGCTGATCATGAATCTTCATGTCCAGGGGCTCTTTGTTTTTGTTTTTTTTTTTAACCCCCTTTCCATGGGCTGTTGAATTCCCCTGTGTTCCTAGATTTCTTAGCTAATTCCCAGCACTGGCAACTGAGCACCTACAAACTTCTCAGCCTCTGTCCAAATTCAAAATCAGCCAACACTTATCCCAAGTAAGGAGAAGATTTGGGAAGAGCTCAGACACTTGTGTAACCAGGCGCTGGAAGTCAGCAGTACAGAGGAAGGCTGCCTGGACAGCAGTGTCTGTATCCTAGGAGAAACAGCTGTGGTCCTTCTGTACAAAAATCATCCTGTTAGTTCACGCATTTTCTGTCTTCACTTTTCTCTCCCCTTGGTTTGCCCATACAGGGCACACAGACTCCACAGGCAGTGCTAGGCCAGAACTCCAGGAGACTGGATTGGTCTCACCTTTTAGGTCATTTGTCTTAGACTTCTTTCAGGCCACAGCCACTTTGAAGGACCAGTAGCTTTGCCTACTTAGGATTCTTAGTTGTATAATTTAGATGAAAATGGGAGAAAAGAAGGCAAGTGAGAGTGAAAGGGGATGGAAAGATTTTCCTTAGATTTGAATATTTTATGCTGTTTGATGATGAGTTGTGAATAAATATGACAGGTAAGGAGGGTGAGGTTAAGTATAGTGAACAGCAGGTAACTTAGCAAAGCCTGTGTGTTCAGGTTCTTGTCAGAGTCCCCTTGTTCTCAGAGATAAGTGAGAGAGTCAATTCCTAGGCAGATTGATAAGTCCAGGGGTCCCCAAGAAGAGAGGGATCTGGAATTCTCAAGGAGGAAAAAAGGGCAAAGTTTTTTGTCCCTCTACATTCCTAAGGATTATAGAACAATAATGTTTCCTGCCTGAGGACAGTCTCTGGAAAAAACCTTCTGGCTAATCCTGTTATCTTAAGGTGTAAATTCTGGGAGTAGGTCTAGTGAGGTCTTTACAATCTCCAGACGTTCTTTTGATTCACTGTAATAACTAATTAGAGAGTATATAACTCCACGGCTAACACTAGCAAGGGGGTACTCTTTCTGCCTATGTCGGAAGCTTTCTCTATCTCCTTTATACTTTAATAAAACTTTATTACACAAGGCTCTGAGTGATCAAGCCTCGTCTCTGGCCCCGGATTGAATTCTTCTCCTCCGGAGGCCAAGAATCCCGGTGTCTTTTCGTGTGTCAGCAACAACCTTTCATAAGGATTCTCCTTTCTTCTGGGTATTGGGAGGATATGTTTCAAGTAGGGCCTATGGGAGAAGGGGGAGGTAGGGGGAGATCAGAGTAAACTTCCTGTTTCTGCCATTTTCTCAAACCCCTTCAGCTTAAAATAGTCAATATGTCAAGGTGCTATGATCAGCTGTAGCATATCCTGAACCCCATCACAAGCTAACAGATAGTTCTATGTTCTAGATGGAATCACTGAAAAAAAAAAAAAAAAACTTCTGCAGTAAAGATCTGTGTGAAGCAGTAGGAGGGTAGAGCCCAGACTGAGTCTGGCACTGAGCCAATTTCTTTTCCGGGGATGACACCTGGTACCCAGGTGTACCAGGCCTGCTGCAAACCAGAGGGTCCTAAGCCATCTTGGGCTGCATTGCCAGGGAAACCTGTTCTTTATCCCATGTCTGTATGTGCCTCCAATCCCATGCAGCATTCTTGTCAAGGCCTAAGGCACAACATGAGCTCCAATGGCCAAGGCCCAAAGTGCTTGCTGTGGCCGACGGTGATACACACTTTTCCTACTTAAGGGCCATTGCCAGCTGGTGCACCAATCTTTCAGCTACACAGAGGCTAGGAAAGATAAGGATAGAGGAAAGAGGAAGTGATATATCACAGCTCTTCTCCTGGCCATGTAAGTGGTTCTGAGAACAGCCTTTGGTGTCACAGGGTCTGTTGGTGTCGCAGCAGCACGGCCTGGGTAAGTCTAAGTAAGTGTAGTCGCTCAGTCGTATCCGACTCTTTGCGACCCCATGGACTCTAGCCCACCAGGCTCCACTGTCCATGGGATTCTCCAGGCAAGAATACGGCCTAGATACTATGCTGCCCAATGACCATGTGGCTTTAGCAGCTTGTTGAGCTCCTCGCCTCTGGGGAGGTGGCATGCGCCGCCCCTCCCTACTTTGACAACCAGACTTCTCTAGGAGTGCCGCTGGCCAATAGGTTTCATACTCGAGAGTATGCCGCTGCATGCTGCAACCACCAATAGGATAAAAGCGCTCTGCAACCTCGTACCCCAGTGGCTCCTCCACTACAAGCCCTATGGCTTGTCCAATCAGACGAGACCTAAAAGTCACTTCATTTGCATACGGCCTAGGAGCTAAGTCGCGGCGAGCGAGTTTGTGTACCCCCTTCCTTACCTATCTTTGCCTCGCAAGGGCCCAGAGGGCAACCCGGTTGTTTCTGCCTGCTGGAAGGTGGAGTGGGCGTTTTGTTCGGCTACACTCCTCAGATCCCTATTCAGTCTCCGGTTTCCTCCGATGCTGTTGGACCCCAAGGGGTCAGATGACCGTGCCCCAGCAGCCTGAGAGGGGCCTTCCAGAAGCCTCAGAAACTCCGAGCCCAAGACCTACTGGTCTTGCCATAGAATGTCGCGCCAGACCCAAGGAAGGGGGCGGGATGCGCAGGTGGCTAGCTCTCCGCAGAAGCGCTGGCAGCCATGAGCTCAGCGTAGCCCCGGGTGGAGGTGCGGAGGGGGGCGGGGGGGGAGTCTTTGCAGATCTGTCTCCGGAGAAGGAGGATTGGTGTTCAGCAACCTAACCGTGAGGATAAAATCTTTAAAATTAGCAAGAAAGGAGCCTGAGGCAAAAGCAACCAAGAGTGCTTGTGCGGAGGAAGAGACTTCTCCGCACAGAACGAATTCAGTGGTTGATCCAAGATGTGGGATTGAAAAATGTTACAAGATTATAGTCTTGTACTCTTGACAAATAGGAGACAAGAGGAGTCTTCGTGTATATAACCAATTTGTTAGGTGTTCTTTTGACTTCTCAGACCTGCCTATTCTTTTCCACAAAACTTGAGCAACTTCTCTTGGCTGCCTTTTCTGTAGGCTCCTTTCTTCCTTAATTGCTACCATCGCCTGCGACGATTTAATTCTGACTGATTATTCGATCATTCGTTGTATTGATGACAATGTTTAATGCACATTCCATTTATAAAATAAAGTTTTATAAATATTTGAAAGACTTGTTTATCAAGTGGAAGTGGCTCACTAGCACATACTTCTTCAGGAATGAAGGTTTAATAACCCCAAGAGTCGAAAAGATTATTTTTAAAAACAAAAAGACTTGGAGGCCTGGGGCGCTCCAGCTGCCAACCGTGAGCTAGCTGTCAGTTGGCAGCAGCCGGGCCACCGCTGTGTCAGCCTGCTACGATGCCATCTCCTACCAACCTGGCTACTGGAATTCCCAGTAGCAAAGTGAAATACTCAAGACTCTAATATAGTTGATGGCTACACTGACCTTCGGGGAGAAACTTAACTACTGAAGCCAGCAGATTGTGGGAACCTTCCTTCTTTCCTTATGTAACGAGATCCAATTTATTAAAGGTATCCTTTAAATGTGGCAAACATTTAAGAAAAGCCCTCCTAAGATCCCATATAAGGCCACTGTGCTTGCTACAGTGCTGTTTTTGATTGGAGCCTTTCTCATTCTCATAGGCTCCCTCCTGCTGGCAGGCTATGTATCACAAGGGAGGGTGGGGGCAGACCAGCCGTTCCTATTCCGATCATTGGTATCCTGCTGTCCTTCCCAGGATTTTACCGACAGTGCATCGCTTACTATCCAAAAGCTACTGGGGATACTCCTACAATGACATTCCAGACTTTGATGACTAGCACCCACCCCAGCCCTGAAGAACAGAGTCACAGATGGAACTGAGCCCAGCTTTCAGACATTGAGCAGAAACTATGACTAAGGGCTAAGGAGTTCTGCAGTTTGCAGATGTTTAACAAAACAGCGGTCAGATTTTGCGCGTCCATCTTAAAGGATGTTAACTAAGCTCACAAGTAACTGTCATCAGCGCATTTTCTATTTTTCATTTCCTGGCCCTAGCAAAAGCTCCTGACCAGTTTTTCCACATGAATATACATCATAGCAGTATTAACTGTATGGAAAAGTGGGAGGTTATTCTGTACTGGAAAGTGTTCTGCCACCACCCTTTTTAGAGTTGAGCATTCTTTTAAATGGTCCTCATGGTCAATATGTTCTTGTGGCAAAGGGAAGAATACAATATGTCAGATTTCTTATTACTAATTTACTTTGAAAATACCTAAGTGTCTTATCCCCATACTCTTTGTGTTCTAGTGGAAGATGTCGGCAAAATCAAATATCAGTGTGGTGCATCTATAATATTTCCTACTTGTGTTCTTATTAACAACTAGAAATTTTTTAAACCTCAGAGCAAATTTTCCAAATGTAAACACTTTTCTTTCTTCACCAATCCTTGGCCAGCTCTGATCTGGCTCACTGATAGGTTGGCCAGCATATAATTTGGATCAGTCTGTCCTGTGTGGATCAAGATGTTCTGTATATCATGCCCTTATGGACTAGACTTTTGGCTATTTCCTAAGGAAAACATATAGGCAAATGGTTATTATTTAGAGTTTATAACCCTGTTGTTAACACCTTGTATTATGATGTTTTTAGAAGCACACGGACTAAAACCACCCACTCTGGCCAGGCTCTCTAGTAACCATTCAAGACTTGTTTTACCACAGGCGGTGCTGGTAAGGAATACGGAACTAATAAGCCATCACCAACTGGAAGAGTTCAGGAAAGGTCAAAAGGAGACACCGCGTGTTCCTCCACCTCCCAGAATCCCTCTCGCTTGCATCCATCTTGGCTGAGCGATGTGTGCACCACCAGGAAGGACTCTTGAGTCAGAATGATTGGCCAAAGACAACCCGGAAACTAATCCCATCACCATAAATCCCGAGACTGCGAACCACGTGGCAGAGCAGTTCTCCCGGGTTCCCTTACCCTGCTGCTCTCTGCCCGGGTGCCTTCTTCCAGTTAAGTCTCTTGCTTTGTCAGCACATGTCTCCTCGGGCAATTCTTTTCCAAGTGTTAGACAAGAGCCCGCTCTTGGGGCCCTGGAGCACCTCCCCCGCCTTGCTACCACAATGTCATTCTGCTGAAGACTTTAAGAATTAGCCTGGATCTCTAGAGGACTGGACTGCCTCATCTGCCTCTTGATAGCTTGATTTGCTTCTTAGCTTGCAAAAAGTGACTTGTATTCAAAAGAAATTAAAATGTCAAAATCTAAAAAAAAAAAAAAGACAAGGCTCTTTATCTATCTTCAAATTGATCAAGATTCTGTTAGGAAATGCAACACCTCAAGTTTGTACCACCTGACTTGGCAAAAAGTAGGGGTGCCCTAACTGTCAGCCACCTTGTGGCCTTTATCTCCTCCCAGGCACCAGACTTCCCAGAGAAAACACTAGGTGTGCCCTGAGGCCCTCTTTGAACCCCAGGTGAGAACAGTTAACTCCACTCCTCCCACACCTGAGGGCGAATGAAGCACAGACACCCAGGGCACAGGGCTTTGAAGCTGCCATCGCTGGGGCTCAACAGAGAAAACAGGTAAAAAGAAATGAAGACACTCCAAGGTGAAGAGGGCACAGCCTCCCCAAAGAGTCAAAATGAGAATATGGGGGAAGGGCGCCTGAAATCTGAGTGAGGTAGATGGCCAGACACACCCACTGAGTCTGTAAGACCAAACCGGAGTGCTTGCACATTATTTCTGGTTCACTTATTGCAAGGGCCCCCAACTTTTTCCAGCATGCATATCACCTTTATGTTCCAAAACTTCTAAGGCTCCTTTCACACATCTAGACACTCAGATTTGGTAGGGAGCTAGTTAAAGAACTAGCTTGCCACTACAGAAACCCAAAAGTGACTTGAAATACTCTGGACCCAACTTCCTTTCCTAACATGAAGTCCCAAGTTGAGTGGGCTCAGGATGACCAAAGACTCTCCCCTTCCGACTTTCCATCCCAGGCCTGTGTGTCACCTTGGTTCTTTGCCTTTTGTTTGTTGCTATTCCCCATTCCATAGGAAACTACCCTAATGGATTCCATTTACCAGCTTCAAGTATTCTTCCAAGCAGGGCGTTCTCTGTGCACACGTTAAATGCTGTCTGATTCTTCGTTTGCAGCATGATGCCACAGCCACATGCCATAAGCTCCCCTATGTGTGTCCAGCAGCTCTGTATCTATCTCAGGGCTTCAGCATACTTTATAGCCTCCAAACCCTGTCTGACTTTCCACCTCCCCCACTGAGGGGCACTGGCACTCGTCTTGCCTACCCCAAGACAGTGATGCAGAGGATACCTAGGTGTGCATCCCTCTGTGTGCCTGGAGAAGACTAAAGAATACCTGGGAGTGGGTCACTGGGTCCAGGGTCACTGTGCCCCAAACCTGATGACAGCTGGCAGCAGTGCTGAAGAACTCAGCAGCAGTACAGGTAACAAAACATGGTAGCTCTCCTATCTCCATCAACCCAACAGCGTGTCATTACGTTTGTGGGTGTGTGATTTCTCTGCTACAAAAACTAAGAAGTTTGAGCATCTCCTCCCTGGGTTGCTGAGCTCTCTGGTTCCTCTTATGCACTTGCTTGTCCACTTCTCTGCTGTTTTAACTCCAGGCACTTTTGGCTCTTCATGAATTTGCAGGAGCTCCTTGCAGTTTTGGTAAAAACCATGTTGGTCTGGACACTGCAAACATCTACTCCTCCTGTCTGTATTGACTCTGGCCATGGGACACTTGGTTGAACGGAGGAGGCATATCGATAAGACCAGCCAGCTCACCTGAGGAAACCATTTCCAGCACCAGATGGTCCCCAGGTGGCAGAAAAGCAACGGCAGCATTCTCGTCAAACCACTGCAGGTAGTTCCTATGTTCCTTGACCCACTAACCCCTGACAGGACAGAGCGAGGGGGACATCCTACCAACAGTGGCAAAAGTGGGCATCAATCCATAGGTCTGCACAGAGCTCTGCCCCTGTGCAGGACTGGAGTAGCCATGACGCCTGCCCCACCCTCTCCAGCAGGTCATACCCTGGAAAAAAGCTACATCTGCATCAAGAGAGTGTCAGCAGCCTAGCTCCCCTTGGGTTCTCTTGGACATGGAAGTCAGGCTGGGACACCCCTGTGCCCACGTCACATGGCAGAACCAGTTCTGCGCTGTTCCCCATGCTGGCACCCCCACATCCACCTTTCTGGTACCTCAGTAACACGGACTGGGGTCACCTCCAACCTCCTGATGCTGCAAATGACTCAGTGTCCATCCTGTGCATGTTCCCTCATAGAGCCATGCTGGCATCTCTTTGGCACGCCAACCCAAGGCTGGAATTGCCAAGTCACATGGAAGCAAACAGTGTAGTCAACCTGGAAGGTACTTCTGAGCCCTGACAGATATACCTGTGGGCCTGGGCCACCTTGGTGGTCTACACTTTTGACGTGTAGCAGGAGTTTTAGGACCTGTAACTCCATTTCCTGTGGGACTACAGGATAGACCAGCCAGGCTGAGTGTCAGCACGTAGGTGCAATGGACCCCGTGAAGGCTACGGACAGCGAGTCAGGTAGCCTACCCTCCTCCCACAAGCCATGCTTCATCCGACTGGCCACACCCAGATGCTGGAAGTGACACTGTCTTGACTCCACAAGAAGACAACGCAACTGGCATCTTCCCTGCTGTCTTTCCCCTCGGCTTGATGGTAACCTGCCTCCTCTTCCAGTGATAACCCTTCACTGTGAGCATGAGGGCCTTCAGTGAGCTCTAGGAGCTTTTCTAGCCAACTACCCAGCCTGAAGAGGCACTAGTTCCCTCTAAGTTCTTGGCTGGCCTGATTCTCTTTGGTTTAGTCATTCAGTCTAACCCTCTCAGGCTGCTCGCCCAAGGGCAGCAGCACCTCTTGGGGAATTCCCGACTCAAGCTTGAGGTCCTCCTAACAGCTGGGGCAGTGCCCCACTGGCCTTTCCACATGCAAGTCTCTCTGTATCAGAGTGCAAGTATCCCCTCTTATTTTGTCATCATCAATCTGATGAAATAATTCAACTAGGATTGTGAAAACAGCCCTCAGCATTTCCCTCTGCTCCCCCTGGACAAAGGATCCTGACACCAAAAACAGGCCACAGGTCCTAACTATCCACGACTTTTCTATTAAGCTCTAAGAATTAAAAGGAAAGGGATATAGGTATTGAATGAATAAACGAATTTCTCTGAAATGTGCTCCCTACCGTTTGGCAGACGAAACTCTTCTTGTCCACCTAGCCTGGGTTTCCCTTCACTTGTGCCTCTGCACTGACCTCAGACATGCAAAGCCTGACATGGTCCTGAACCAGTCAAATGAACCTGGGTGGAGGAAAAGCCATACATTCACTGGGACCCTACTCAACCATGTCCTCAAGGGCAGGACCATGCAAGGATCCTCCACTGCCAGAGGTTTCTAGAAAGACCATTTCAGCAGAGATTTGAAGATGCGAGGACTAGCCATGGAGACGTCTGGAAAAGGAACATTATTCCACAGAGAACACAGGACCCATAGCAGAGAGGCCACTGTGACCAGTGAGCAGAGGGTGAGGGCTCACTTCAGTGAGGAAAATGGCAGGGGTTGGCTGTACAGTCCAGCAACCAACACAGAGCTTTGGACATTCAGAGGAACTGCTAAGCAAGAAGTCAAATCTCACCAGGGTTATTTGGCCAGGGTCCTATAGCTTGCCAAGAGGATGAACGTGTCTCCTGTTCAAAACCAGTGCAGCTTTTCCCACCCTCTGCTTGTCATTCTTATGTAGATATTATGGAGAGGAAGGGAGAGGTGGCCAATGGGCTGAGAATTCTATCCACACACCGTTACAAAGAAACTGGATCCACGCTGGTTTCGGGACCTCCTATCTCTCCCCAGCACTGGGAACCCAGGGGCTACCACTTTTCTGGACTGCACACCAGCCCTGTATAGCACATCAGTCTCGAAGTAGTCAACTTCAAGGAAAACAGGCAGGCTTCCCAGCAGATCCCTGCAGAGGAGAAAAACAGGTAGCTGGATCTCCAGTCATGGGAAACTGGGGCAGCACCCCAATTTAACTCAGCAGAAGCAGGAGGTGGAGGGCTCATCAGAGAAAAGTCCAGCCCACAGAAGCCCCCAACATGGCACCATGCAGACACAGTGCTCCCTCAGAGACTGGCCAGGGTATGGGGAGCATATAGACGAGGAGGGACGTCAAGCAAACTGGCTACAGCAAGCCCTCTTCAGTAGGCTGAGTGCTGGCTACCAGCTAGGCAGGCAACCGACCCCCAAGCTCACAGAAACACAAAGGCCCAGCAGTGCCAAAGGCTCGTGACTCCCAGATCTGAGAGGGTTCATCCAGAAATGGGCCACTGATCAGAAACCTGCACTTGTATGAACATCTCATAGCCTCAACCACCACCCTAAACGCCTGTCTGTGTCAATTTTCATACCCTGTGATCTTGTCACTTCATGCTACGTTTTTGTCACTTGGAGGAATCTACACAATGACACTAAACAAGGAGTTTTGCTAAATTCATCCAGCAGAGGAAACAGGAAGGGAAGTCCAAGGTACAGGGAAAATGACACACCAAGGTGAGGTCTGGGGATGGCCTGACCCTGACATTGCTTCTGCTGCCCCAGGAAAAATTCCTGGGTCAGTGAGTGGCAGACAAGGCAGATAGACGGTGATGCTAAGACAGTTTCCTGGGAAACCACTGGCATCCAAGGGATGGAAGATGGAGAAGAGAAATGAGAAGAGGTTGACGAGATACACTAAGAGGCAGAGAAGAGATACAGCCTGAAAGACATGCCAGCAAGGGGCTGCACTGTCCCGGAACACCCCAAGGTTCTCGTGTTTCTGCGGACAGCCCCTGAGCCATAGTAGATATAGGTTTGTGCAACATACGCTGTTCAAGGACCTCAAGCAGAGGTGACAAGTCTGACCAGCCCACCATCCCCACCCAGCCACACTGAGCATTCCTTTTCCTTGACAGTCGCCTCAAATTTCACCTTAACTGCTGTGCCCTGCACGGGTGTGGGTCTGCGGGCCTGTGCATGCATGACTGGTGGTGCAGGTCTGCACAGCCCAAGCCTCCTGAAGATGACCGCCACAGCTCACGGAGACCTCAGAAAATCTGATGAAACTTGCGGCAACGAAAAGAACTTTATGGAGTCAGGATACACTTGGGTTAACTTACCCCCAACACAGGTCTCTACAGTGAAAGGTTTACAGCCTGGAAACATGAACACCCAGAGGAAAAGGGAACACAAACACTCTTCTGCAGAGCACTGGCGTCAGCAACCCCAGGTGGGCACCTAGAGTTCACAGTCCACATATTCACCTAGGAGAAGACACGCAGGGCTGGGGGTGTCTTGAAGGACGACAAGGGGTCCAGAAGGAGGCAGATGGAGGAGCTGTTTCAGGCCTGGGATGGTTAACAGCTTCCTCTGCCTGCTGCCTGGGCAGGCAGCACTTCACTGCATAGGGAGAGAGGGAATGAGTGAGCGAGGTTCTATCCTACAAGCCAGATGACTGCAGAATCCAGCCCCACCGGACTCTCGTGTCTCTTCACCCACAATCAGCACCCACTTGGAGCTGAGTAACCACTACTGCCAGAGGTAAAAGGGCACCTCTCAGCTCAGAGGGGGGAAGGACAGACACTGCCGGTTCCAGGATCAGACTCAAGGATTGCAAAGAGCCCAGAATCCCCAGGTTTAGGCAAGGCTTCAGGGCAGAGAGTAAGGAGGACATTCAGGATGAGGGCATGGCAACCACCACCGTCCCCAAGATCCCTGACTCTTCTGACCTCGTGGCCAGCTCCTACCTGTAGGGGCCCAGTACTTCAATACTGCAATGCAAGCACCCCCTCTCTGCAAATGTGGGGGGAAGCAAGTCTCCTGGATTACCCATTCCTGAAATTCAGCCCCAAATGGAAGCCAAGCAGTGCTGGTCTGAAGGGTTCTCTCTGGATAAGCTACCCTCTTGCTAATTCTTGACTCTGCATCCCGCTGCCCTCCCCTGACCAGCAAGGCTGGGTGCCTACCTGGAGCAGCATATTGAGACCCAGGTTGCGGTGCCTCCTCTCCAGCTCCGACACAGCCTGCAGCAGAGACCTGAACCTCTCTGCTGGGTCCTCGTCCTCGTCCTCCAGGGACCCTTCTTCTTTTTCTGCTTCCTGTAGGAATCGCCCCTCCTCCTCGGCAAAGAAGGCCCGAAGCTTCTTGTAGTCAGTCAGAGCCTTCTTCCTCCGGTCCATTACATGTCCCTACAGGATGGGTGGGCAGTAGGAATAGCCATGTCCTCAGGCTACCCTGAGACCCCACCCATCCACCCACTGACCACCTCAAGGGAAGAGAGTTCCCTGACCATCTGACTGTACAGCGCTCAGCTGTGGTCCAAGGCCCTACCAAACAGGGTCAGGGTACACATCCATGTTTCCTTGCTCACGTGGACTCGAACCCCACCCCACTTGCCTTCCACACAGCAGCAGCGGACTCAGCCTGGCCATGGAGATCCCGAGCATCATTCAGATCTTTCTTCATGATCTCCACAGACCCCTTGTTCTCCTGGAGAAAGACGCTGGTTATGGAGTGTGTGGCCACTTCTGAAAGTCTGGGGCCCACCTAAACCCAGTCCAGAGGGACATCACACCACTAGAATCCCATCGGGCAGTCCAGAAGCCCCAGTTCATGATCTTAGCCCATCAGACACCTCAAAACTCTGCAGGCTGCAGAGGGGGTCTTAGTGACCCACTATGCTCTCTATAGTCAGAGAGAAACATTTGTGCTAAGAATCCAACAGGGTAACTAGACAAGACTATTCATTTGGGAGGGATTGGGGGCAGGAGGAGGGGATGACAGAGCATGAGATGGCTGGATGGCATCACTGACTCGATGGATGCAAGTCTAAGTGAACTCCGGATGTTGGTGATGGACAGGGAGGCCTGGCGTGCTGCGATTCATGGGGTCGCAAAGAGTCGGACACGACTGAGCGGCTGAACTGAACTGTTACTGTTTCTAGCAGAGGGACGGAGGGTGGCCCCTTTAGGGTGACCATGGGCACACACAGGGCCTGGCCAGCTCCGAGCACTGACTGGGTGGGTGGAAGAAAGTCCAACTCCAGTCCCCTGGCCACATGCTCTAACCCCAAGGAAGCCCCTGGATGCAACATCCCACTGCTTAAGACCGCAGGACCCAAGCCCTGGCGCAGGAACCCTCAAACAGGTTACTCTCTCCCCTCAGGTGGGCAGGGACCACACTGACTCTTTGCACTCCAGGGGCCTGGCTATCTTTCTCTCGGAAATAACGCTGCGCTCCCCCAGCCCTCCCAACAAACACACACACCAGCGGGTCCCTGGGATTACCAGACCTCAGCAGTGACCAGACTCCAATGGCAGGTTCTGACCCAGAGCCAAGTGCCAAATGTAAACAGTTGAGAGCACAGTGGAGAAGGTTCCAGAACAGAGTGGATGAAGGGACCCAAGAGGGCTCAGAGCAGGTGAGAAGACCGAATGGGAGGGGTGCACAGGACCGTAGAGGGGCCAATACGCTCAAGGCCACACCCCCACTCCAGTACTCTTGCCTGGGAAATTCCATGGACAAAGGAGACTGGCAGGCAGTTCCTGGGGTCGCAAAGAGTAGGACACGCTGAGCGACTACCACACCCACTGAGAGGGCTTTGCCCGTGGGGGTGGGGCTACCATAGTATGACGTCCTGCCAGGGGGGAGGGCAGGGCAGTGACACAAAGGGGGCTGGGCGTGGGGGGGCCCCGGCAGGACTCTCTTTGCCAAGGGGGGCGGGGCAGGGCAGTTCAACCCTGGGAAAGTCACGCGCGTATGGGGGCGGGTGGGGAGGCAGGGAGGTGGAGGGAGAGGAGGAGAAAGTGCCCCTTCCAGGCGTGGGAAAGGGGGACAGGATACCTTCCAGATAGGGGAGTGCGGTGACCGCAACCTCTGGGGTTAGGGAACGGGGGAAATGGTCCCGTCCTGGGATGGGAGAAAGGGTACCAGGCACCAGAGGAAGGAAAGGGGACAGGGCACTAACTGGGGTATGGGGAGGGCAGCCAGGACACCGTCCAGAAGATGGAGACTGGGGGCCAGGGCGCCATCCAGAGAATACGGATGGGGGACAGGGCGCAGTCTGGTGATGAGAACAGGGACAGGGCACCCTCCGGGAAAGGGCACCTTGCCGCGCAGCGCCTTCCTCCAGCGGGGCTCCCACTCGGGTGGCTCGGGCCCCGCGGCCATGCGGCAAGCTGCGCACAGCGGGCCCCCGTCGGCGCGGCACAGCAGCTGCAGCGCCGCCTCGGAGGCCGGGCCGTCGCGCGTGGGCGCCGCAGCTGCTTCCTCGAGCGCCAGCAGGCGGCGGCTGAGCGGCGGGCGGCCGGGCTCCACGGCGCGCTGCCAGCAGTCGTCGGCACACTCGGGACACGGAAAGGGCCCGTCTTCCTCCGCCCAGAATCGCACCACGCACGCCCGGCAAAAGCGATGGCCGCAGTCGGCGCGCACCGGGTCGCGGGGCGCGCTCTGGCACAGGGTGCAGGCGGCCTCGCCGGGGCCCGCGGGGAGCGCCAGGGCGGCAGCGGCGGGGCCCCAGAGGGCGCAGACAGGGATGCGAACAGGGGCGCACTGGTGGCTGGCAGAGCCGGGGACCCGGACGCACTAAGAGCGCTACCGGAGAGCCAGGGACAAGAATGCGTTGATAGAGATGGAGCGCAGGGACAGAAGACAGAAATGGCGACTGGAATGGCTGGGTGCCCGGCGCAAGGTCCTGGCAGGGGTGTTCTCCAGGCAAGGTCCCGGCAGCGGTGTACTCCAACCCTCCCGGGTCCTGGCAGGGGCCGCGCCACGCTGCCTGGATCCTGGCAGCGGTGTACACTCACTCCGGCTCAGCTAGCAGAGATGTGCTTCGCTCGACGCACGTCTTCGCACGCTGAAATCTTACAGGGATTGTCACTTCTCCCGTAAGTGACTCTTGTGCGAAAAGGAAGCAGTTTCATTGGAAAACTCCGTTATAAAACGGTTTTTTTGTAAGCTGCTAGGACCTGAGAGGCAAGCGCCTCCTTGCAGCGCTATGCTAACGCGGGGTGGGGACTGGGCTGGAAAACTGCAGCGTGAGATCTCCTGCGTGCAACCCCTCGCGTCAAATCGTTCTGTACGCACCGAGCTGCGTGGGCTTTTCCCGTGTGCGCAGGTTAGACGTGGACTCTCAGGGGAATACGTCCTGTGAGGGCCATCCTGAAAGGAGAATCCAGAAACAGCCCGCGAAGGAATGATCTTCCAGGGACACGCAGAGACTCAAAAGGCAAAGTTTGTTCCAAGCGTAGAAGTATAGAGCTGCCAGCATAGTCACTGAGAGGGGGGAAAGCGTTCCCCCAAACCGCGGGAATCACGAGTTTATATCTTTACTAATGTTGACCCACCTATTTGTTTTTGGTTGGTTTAGGATCCCAGTGTACATAATCCCTGTTCTAAAAATCATCATGTCAGTTTGTCCATTTTTATGACCCTTTTTTCCTGATCTCCCAGTTCTTGAATTTTCTTATGATACTGAGTCTCCACCCTCTCACCTTTTCTCTTGCCCTCTCCCCTCCCCTTTTCTGGTGACCTCGGGCCATTGTCTGAGGACCAGGTTCTAAAGTTAATGGGCCACCTGGTGTTTTTCTCCTTGATCAGTTGCTGATTGTCCTGTCAGGTCAAGGGAGTTAGAGGCAGTCCCTTTAAATGTCAACAAACTGGAACAGCAAACACGGGCGAAAAATAAGGGGAGATTGGAATTTGATTTTTAAAAGAAGAAATGGAGTCCTATTTTTTTGTTTGTTTCCTTTTGACCCTAGGCTAAACTGACTGCCTCATATTTTTCTACGTCAACCCCACCTTAGCAGCTTGAAACCCAGGCCTTTGGTCCACTGTTTGTCCCTGAGCCACAGGAACGGGGAATTCAGCGTCGAGAAAACTCATTAATGCAGACTGAAGACATCTGATGAGACCCAAAGCTACCAGTATCCTGGTCCATACCAGGAAATTTGTTAGCATTTCTTTAGAAAAGACAAAAAATGGTTTGGGGAGGAGCAGTCTAATAGGGTGAGGTTTTTTTGGATTTTTGTTTTTTGGTGGTGGTTTCTAAGCAAGCACGTGGTTTAAAAAACGTAATCTTTAATTTTTAAAAAGCGAATCTTTCAGTCCATATACATGCAGTCTTACTAGGTATTGCATTTTGGTTTTGCGTGTGTTTTTTAAACCTGATGTTCACTTAACGAAAAACGCAGAATATAAAAGCTAAGTTTTTATGCCTATAGCCAGAAAATGGGGCTTCCCAGGTGGCTCTAGTGGTAAAGAACCCACCTGCCAATGCAGGAGACTTCAGAGATGCTGGTTTGATCCCTGGGCGGGGAAGATCCCCTGGAGGAGGACACAGCAACCCACTCCAGTTTTCTTTCCTGAAGACTTCCATGGAAGGAGAAGCCTGGGGGGCTAAGGCCCATAGGGTCGCAGAGTTGGACATGACTGAAGTAACTAAGCATGCAAGCATGCACACATTCGTAGCCAGGAAATAGTTGTTGACTGAAGAAAATGCACAACCTAAAAGTTGAGAGTTATTATTCTATTCCGCAGACTTGCTCCAGGAAGAGAGCCTCTCAGAACCGAGGTATGTAGGAGTTTTTGCAACAAAAATCAGATAGTTGGACTATCAAAATTTGCTGTTGATTAAAGAAAACCAGGCATCTTAAGTTAATGAATTTAGTGCTTTTTTTAATGTATGGGAAGATGTAATCATCTGGGGTTATTGGAATCATTCCTTACAAATAGCTGTGAAAAGAAGAGAGGCGAAAAGCAAAGGAGAAAAGGAAAGATATAAGCATCTGAATGCAGAGTTCCAAAGAATAGCAAGAAGAGATAAGAAAGCCTTCTTCAGCGATCAATGCAAAGAAATAGAGGAAAAGAACAGATTGGGAAAGACTAGAGATCTCTTCAAGAAAATTAGAGATACCAAGGGAACATTTCATGCAAAGATGGGCTCGATAAAGGACAGAAATGGTATGGACCTAACAGAAGCAGAAGATATTAAGAAGAGGTGGCAAGAATACATGGAAGAACTGTTCAAAAAAGATCTTTACGACCCAGATAATCATGATGGTGTGATCACTAATCTAGAGCCAGACATCTTGGAATGTGAAGTCAAGTGGGCCTTAGAAAGCATCACTATGAACAAAGCTAGTGGAGGTGATGGAATTCTAGTGGAGCTATTTCAAATCCTGAAAGATGATGCTGTGAAAGTGCTGCACTCAGTATGCCAGCAAATTTGGAAAACTCAGCAGTGGCCACAAGACTGGAAAGGTCAGTTTTCATTCCAATCCCAAAGAAAGGCAATGCCAAAGAATGCTCAAACTACTGCTCAATTGCACTCATCTCACATGCTAGTAAAGTAATGCTCAAAATTCTCCAAGCCAGACTTCAGCAATACGTGAACCGTAAACTCCCTGATGTTCAAGATGGTTTTTTAGAAAAGGCAGAGGAACCAGAGATCAAATTGCCAACATCCGCTGGATCAAGGAAAAAGCAAGAGAGTTCCAGAAAAAACATCTGTTTCTGCTTTATTGATTATGCCAAAGCCTTTGACTGTGTGGATCACAATAAACTGTGGAAAATTCTGAAAGAGATGGGAATACCAGGCCACCTAACCTGCCTCTTGAGAAATCTGTATGCAGGTCAGGAAGCAACAGTTAGAACTGGACATGGAACAACAGACTGGTTCCACATAGGAAAAGGAGTACGTCAAGGCTGTATATTGTCACCCTGCTTATTTAACTTATATGTAGAGTACATCATGAGAAACGCTGGACTGGAAGAAACACAAGCTGAAATCAAGATTGCCAGGAGAAGTATCAATAACCTCAGATATGCAGATAACACCACCCTTATGGCAGAAAGTGAAGAGGAGCTAAAAAGCCTCTTGATGAAAGAGGAGAGTGAAAAAGTTGGCTTAAAGCTCAACATTCAGAAAACTAAGATCATGGCATCTGGTCCCATCACTTCATGGGAAACAGATGGGGAAACAGTAGAAACAGTGTCAGACTTCATTTTTGGGGGGCTCCAAAATCACTGCAGATGGTGACTGCAGCCATGAAATTAAAAGACGCTTACTCCTTGGAAGAAAAGTTATGACCAACCTAGATAGTATATTCAAAAGCAGAGACATTACTTTGCCGACTAAGGTCCGTCTAGTCAAGGCTATGGTTTTTCCAGTGGTCATGTATGGATGTGAGAGTTGGACTGTGAAGAAGGCTGAGCACCGAAGAATTGATGCTTTTGAACTGTGGTGTTGGAGAAGACTCTTGAGAGTCCCTTGGACTGCAAGGAGATCCAACCAGTCCATTCTGAAGGAGATCAGCCCTGGGATTTCTTTGGAAGGAATGATGCTGAAGCTGAAACTCCAGTACTTTGGACACCTCATGCGAAGAGTTGACTCACTGGAAAAGACTCTGATGCTGGGAGAGATTGGGGCAGGAGGAGAAGGGGATGACCCAGGATGAGATGGCTGGATGGCATCACGGACTCGATGGACGCGAGTCTGAGTGAACTCCGGGAGATGGTGATGGACAGGGAGGCCTGGCGTGCTGCGATTCATGGGGTCGCAAAGAGTCGGACACGACTGAGCGACTGAACTGAACTGAACTGAACTGAACTTAGCTATCTAAAAGGCTAGTATCCTGTTCTCCTTCCTAAATCCCCTCAGGATGTACCGTTGGCCAGTCGCTGTGCCACAACACCCTTTGTTTACTGATAAGGCAAGCCTGTCTTCATCTACACAGCCTCTCCTTACCTCTGCTGCTGAGTCGCTTCAGTCGTGTCTGACTCTGCAATCCTTACCTCTGAAGGAGGAGGAAAGGAGGAATGTGTGTGTGTGTTAGTCGCTCAGCTGTGTCAGACTCTGTGACCCAGTGGACTATAGCCCGCCAGGCTCCTCTGTCCATGGAATTTTCCAAGGAAGAATACTGGAGTGGGTTGCCATTTCCTTCTCCAGGGGATCTTCCCAACCCAGAGATCGAACCTGGGTCTCCTGCATTGCAGGCAGATTCTTTACCATCTGAGCCACCAGGAAAGCCTGAGGGGCTGCTCCAAAGAGATAGGGAATGAGCCAGTATATAGAAGAATTGTTTTGATTGGTAAATACTTGTAGGCAGACATACATCTTGATAAAAGAGTACTGCTAATCACAACAGCTATCTCAAGTAGCTGACTTTAGCGCTCTTCTGTCTGTGGGAAGATGCAAGAATATGGAGTCTCTGAATCTATTCCTTAGTTACACATTTTAACTATCTAGGGGCTTGGTAAATCCAAAGTGCAGAATGTTTCATCAGTTTTCCTGTCTTGAATTCCGCTCAGGACACACTGTCAGTGGGCAGCTGCAGTGGGTTGCAACTTACCCCTTTCCATATCAGAATAATGAGTGACCCTCTTTATTCTCTTTGTGTACACTGGCATAGACTTGAAAATGCACTAAATGGGCAGTCAGAAGTGTGGCTAGTAAACAGGTTAGTTCTGTGGAGTGATGGTCAGAAGGAGAAAAGCACTTGAAGAAGAGCTTAGCTGATTTGTTGGGTAAACTAGGAACATAATGGAGAGAAAAGGGGAAAGAAAAGAAATCAATGAGCAAAGTCCATAATAATCTTGTGAGTGTGAAAAATAATCAGGCACAGTCATTAAAGGAAAACAGCCAAACTAGGAAACTGCCAGCCAAAATATACAGAGTTCATAAAGTTCGAACAGAAAATTTCAGTGGAAAAATACCACTGGAATTTGTCAGTTCACAAAAATATAAATAAAAGCAAATGCTGAATAGAAAAATTATACACTCTACCCAGTTACTAAGAAATAAAAGTATAAATTGAGATTTTTTTTTTCACTCTTAAGTTGGGAGACCTTGTTAGCGAACCAGACTTGGCTCCACTCATCCGTCTCACAGCAAAGCCAAGCTTTTGTGTGGTGAAAGGAAGGGCTCCAAGCAAGAGGGGCTTCCCTAGTAGCTCAGCTGGTAAAGAATCCACCTGTTTTTTGAATGTTGAGTGTTAAGCCAGCTTTTTCACTGTCCTCTTTCACTTTCATCAAGAGGCTCTTTAGTTCCTCTTCCCTTTCTGCCGTAAGGGTGGTGTCATCTGCATATCTGAGGTTATTGATATTTCTCCTGGCAGTCTTGATTCCAGCTTGTCGCTTCATCCAGCCCAGCACTTCACATGATGTACTCTGCATATAAGTTAAGTAAGCAGGGTGACAATATACAGCCTTGACGTACTCCTTTCCCAATCTGGAATCAATCCTTCCTTTCAAGTTCTAGTCTAGCTGTTGCTTCTTGACCTGCATACAGATTTCTCAGGGGATCTGGTATTCCCATCTCTTCAAGAATTTTCCACAGTTTGTTGTGATCCACACAGAAATAACTACATGTCAAGATGTGTGCGACCCAATAAGCCATACTTAAAGGAAATGTTTTTTCAAACTTATTTATGGGTGTGGGGATAGAGGGGAAGAACTAACCATGAGAGGAACTAACCATTTGTTATGAGTTGAATTGAGTCCAACAAAAAAGATAAAAGAAGTGTTGAAGTTTGCTAACCTGAAACAAGCGTGAATTTATTTGGGATCAACAGAATTGCAACTTGGGGTCTGCAACCGTGGCGAGCCACATTCATATTTCCACATGGCAAAGGAAGAACACTCTTATGAAGTGGAAAAGAAAGTTGGGAGGACTCCAGTAAACAAAGAGTCCATATCTTCATTGGCTGAGTCCTTGCCAAAAGAGAGGAGCATTCTTCTTCCTATTGGGCTCTGTTATCATTGTAGCACAGGATAGCTCCCCCTTCTGGTCTCCAAACTCTACTTAGGAAACCCAGCAGGACTCTGCAAGGCCTTCCCTGCAGAGAGACTCGCTTCCACCTAGTTCCAAACAACAAGCTCAATCAGAGAAGTGAGAAAATGCAGAAACAAAGGAAAACAGTCAAACAAGACAAAATAGTTTAGCTATAAAACAAAGTCAAGAACCTTTAGTTCTTTCCCAAGACCCGGTTGTCTATGCTTCTGAGCCACTGACTATAGATCAGAGGTTTCCATACCCTCGTCCTCAGTTCCATCAATTTGCCAGAGTGGCTCACAGAACACAGAACACATCACCAGTTTATTATAAAAGCATGTAACCTGGAAACAACCAAGTGAAAGAGTTGCATAGGGCAAGATTCAGGGAAAGGTGCAGAGCTTTCATGCTCTCTCTGGACATAACACTCTCTAAATCTCTAGGTGTTCACTGACCTGAAATCTCTCCAAACCCTATCCTTTTGAGCTTTTATGGAAGCTTCATTACATAGCCATGATTGATTAAATCATTGGCCACCTATAATGGGTTCAACCTCTAGCCCCTCTCCCCTCCCAGGAGGTCAGGGTGGCATTAAAATTTCTAACCCTGTCTCTCTAAGTTGGTTCCCCTGGGGACTGCTCCCATCCTCAAAGACTTTCCAAAAGTCACCTTACTAACACAGTCTGGTGTCATCAACAGAGGTTTGTTTCTAATATTGAGACACTTTTATGATTCTCGTCACTTAGGAAATTCCAAGGGTTTTTGGAGCTCTGTGCCAGGAATAGAGAGGAAGACTAAATATATATTTATTATATATCACAATATCACATCTTCAAAATATTTCCAGCACTTCATTAGACTTTCTTTAAAAGTGCACTGGAAAGCAGGCAAGCAAGAAAAATGGGCAGAGGGAAGATATTTGGGAATATACATATTTACACATTTGTATATACATATATATATGCTGCTACTGCTGCTAAGTCACTTCAGTCATGTCCGACTGCGTGCGACCCCATAGACGGAAGCCCACCAGGCTCCCCCGTTCCTGGGATTCTCCAGGCAAGAACACGAGTGGGTTGCCATTTCCTTCTCCAGTGCATGAAAGTGAAAAGTGGAAGGGAAGTCGCTCAGTCATGTCTGACTCTTAGCGACCCCATGGACTGCAGCCCACCAGGCTCCTCCATCCATGGGATTTTCCAGGCAAGAGTACTGGTGTGGGGTGCCATTGCCTTCTCCGACATATATATATATATATATATATATATATATATATATATGTGTGTGTGTGTATGTATATATATATATATGTAAACAAGAGGTGGTGCTTACTCAAATCGATGATAGTAATGAGCCCTGAGCTGTGAAGTATTATTAGCAAGTCAATCATTGTATCAACAGCAGAATATAAATAACTGAATATTGTACTATACACTTAAAATCTATTAACAGTTTTTTTCATGTGTTTTTTTACCAAAATAAACAAATAAAATTTCAAATTTCTTCCTGGATTTTTAAAATTACTCAAACCTCTTCTTCCTTAACTAAAATAAGTCAAATAAATGACTACTCTCTTATCCCACAGAGCTCTTAAATCTAGAATAAAAAATAAATGGGTCAGTCTGCATCAGCTCAAGTAAATACTAGTATAATACTTTAATAAAGTGGCACAAGTAAATTTTCTAGGAAATGAAATCCATTTCATCTTGATGTGTCAGGACCAAAAGTGACAAAAGTGATTTGAACCATAGGACTGAAAATGGAGGCGGCATATTCCTTGACTCATCTCAGCCCACTTGGATTGTTATACCACCATAGACTGGGTAGATTAAAAGCAACAGATATTTATTTTTCATAATTCTGGAGGCTGGTAGGACTTACTTGGTGTTCCAGCATAGGACTCTGGGAAGAACGCTGGACCAGAACCTAAGGCTGTTAGTACCAAAGGGAGGCGAGCCTGGGGTCTCGGCTTACCTCGGAGGAGTCTTGGGGGAGACCAGGTGGCGAGCTCTTTGCCCTGTCCAGACCCGTGAGTGACGATTTCCAAACCCAACCCATCATGGCACTCGGCTCCCCGCTCCCTTCACCCCTCCCGCCCCTGCCAACTCTTCTCTTCCTAAAGGTGTGGGGGGAACTCAGTCGCTCCCCACCCCCTTACCAAGACAACGAAAGAAAAACCAAGGGCACTCAGAGAAGCCCAAGTCACTTGACAACGCAGGTGGCCTGAGAACAGCTATGGCGTTGCCAGCCTCTCCGTCTCAGGACGGCTCCCCGCGGAGGCGCCTGGAGCGGTGAGGGCCGGTGATCTGCAGAGTCGCTCCAGGCTGGCCTGGCGCTGGGATCCAGCGCGAAGGGGCTTCCTGGACACACAGAGTAGCGCGCAGAAGGGCAGCCGGGCTCGGAGTCTGCAGCAGTGCAACGAGGCGGGATAGAGGGGCCCGCGGACAAAGGACTGCAAGGGAGCTGCAGAGTGGAGCTCAATGGCGCAGGAGGGCCGCAGTGCCAGGACGCAAGCGGATGGCAAGCGGCACAGGTTGCGTAAAGGCGCAGGTCGGGTGGAGGGTTGGGGCCGGGTGAGGGGACTTTCCCTGCAGTGTCTGCTCCGCAGTACAGTCGGGCGACTGCGGGGCCGGGAACCAAGTGAGCAGCCACCTCCGGTATTTCCTCTAAAAGGGTCCATGTGGATTGGTTCAAACTCAATTTCGTTCTCCCCTCACGACAAAGGCTTCCTTGGTGGCTCAGCTGGTAAAGAATCCGCCCGCAATGCGGGGGACCTGGGTTGATGCCTCGGTTGGGAAGATCCCCTGGAGAAGGGAAAGACTACCCACTCGAGTATTCTGGCCTAGAGAATTCCATGGACTGTATAATCCATGGGGTCGCAAAGAGTCAGTCTCGACTGAGCGACTTTCACCTTCACTCACCACAAACCTATTGGCTACGGCGCCTCTTGGAGCTTTCCAATGCCTTCCCTTATTCCACCACTTCTGCCGCGTCCTTCAATTTAGTGTCTGAGTCTGGACTTTCTGGTATTGTACGCACATTTGTGCCTTAATGTTTTCACCAGTATCTTTGGATATTATCCCGATTTCCTGACGCGCTGGTAACACAGGAATGCTGCTGCTTTGGGGAGGGAGGGGGTTGGGTGAAGAGGGCTTTGGACAAAACCACCAAGGTGAGGCTGGGTGTCCACTGGGGTATGCCAAGGGTGAGGCTGTCTGCCCACCCATCCCCCAGTCACCTTTCGTTAACCTCCGCCCATCTCCCAGAACCCTTCCTAAACCCTTCAGCCCCCAACTTTCCTTCGCGAAAAACCCATCACTCCCATCCCTTCTCCCACTGGGCTGCTCCTGGCCTCCTCCCGACACCTCTCCCCTTGCAGCCCCCAACACCCCGCTCTACAGCCCTCCTCACCCACCTCCAGCCCTCCCTTCCTAGGTCCAGACTACGTCTCCCGAAAATACCAAAAACATATCAATAACATATAGAAAATTATTGCCATAAAATCTCAAGTCTTGTGTTTCCTGTATTTCCTCAATACTGCTGGGAGCTGCTGGATTCAGTTTCAACACAGCTTACGATCTTGAAATTAATGTGGTTAGATAGGAGATAGGAGAAAAACACGCTGTATACATGCGGGAGGGGGTGGCGTTTCCCTGGAAGAACAATCTGAACGGCCTTGTGTCCTGGCTTCGCACGGGTTGCCACGGTTGCGGGAGCCACCTTAAGTTGCAGTGGGCGGGCTTCCGGTTGCGGCGGGCCTCCCTTGTTGCAGAGCACAGGCTCTGAGGCACAGGGACTTCAGTATTGTGGTGCGTGGGCAGAATGGCTGAGGCTTGTGAGTTCAGCAGTTGCGGTTCCCTGGCTCCAGAGCACCGCTCAATAGTTGTGGCACATGGGCTTTGTTGCTCCTGGCATGTGGGATCCTTCCAGATCAGGGGTCACACCATGTCTCCTGCATTGGCAAGCAGGCTCTTTACCACTGAGTCACTAGGGAAACCCTCTTTCTTTCCTTCCTTCCTTATTTCCGGAAAACCTCACGCCTGCACTGTAGGGTTCCATCGGCCAATACAAAATATTGCTCTTGATCCTGAGGCCTGTCCTTTGTCCATTTGGGCTGCTATGACAGAATACCACAAACTGGGGAGCTTAAACAACAGAGTACAGCACTCATAATTCTGGAAGCTGGGAATAGAGAGATCAGGGTGCCAGTGTGGGTGGGTTCTGGTGAGGACCTCCTTCTAGATTGCAGATGGCTGCCCTCTTTCTGTGTACTGACCTAGAACAGAGAAAGAAGATCTCAAGAGATGATTTTCTCTGCCAGATGCCTGGGATAAATTCTTTTGCTACTGAGTGTCCTGGACATATCATCCCCGAATATGCCGCACTTGTCATATTGATTATTTGGGACTGAGATCACTCAAGAAACAGCAAACACTGTGAGAAACTCTCTGAACTCCCCCTAACTGCCTAGAAACAGTTCCTTCAAAATGAATTTAACTGTCATCAATTCCCTCCCGAGAGTTTCATCAGCAAAGGAAGACTGATTCATCACAAGAAAGGAGACTAGATGTCAATGCCACACCCAGATAGACTGTCACAAACTATCATACCTCCTGTCTAGTCTCCTAAGGGCCTGTCATCTTTCCTAACATCATTTACTCTCCTCTATGAGGACTACTTCTCCCCTTCTCCTACTAAGATGGTATATAAGCTCTCAAATCTCATTGCTTTTGGGGCTATTCATTTTTTCCCCTGCAATAATAATTCACCTTTTCCATGCACATAGTATTTTAAAATGAGTAAATTTGCATAACTTTTCCCCTGTTATTCTGCCTGTTGTCAGTTTATTCATAAACCTACCTACTGAACCCAAGAGGGTGGAAGGAAAGTTTTTTCTCTGTAACATTACAAACGTTATTAACAGCTTCAATAACGACCACCAATGAGTCTTAACTGAGACAGAAAGACCTGCTCAACAGTGAGTTTTAAGAATAAAAGCTAGCTTTCATTCTGAGAAATCTATACCAACTAGATCTACAAGCGAAACAAAAGAGATTTTCTGTTTGAGTGTACCGCCGGTGCAAGATCAAGCTTCAGACCTCTTCCAAGGGTGAGACCAACCATTTGTATACATTGGTCATTAAGTCTCTGGTATAAAAAAAATAATGGTTACAGAAACAGTTTGAATAAGTGATCCAGAAGCAAGCATTTGTCTATTTTATAAATGTGTCTTGTATTCAAAACTATTTTTGAAAATTTGAATTGGATTGGGGATGTGGAATTGAGTGAAATTTCATCTGCAGTTCCTTCAGCTTTCTACTGCAGTAGGAATTTTAAGATAGCTGACTGGTGTTTTTTCCCTGGAAATTTAAACACAGGGCAATGCATTTTAATATTTTTTTCCTACATATATGTATTATTTCCTCTTCAATATGATACATATGTATATGTATATATGTATATAATATGTATTATTTCCTCTTCAAAATGAAATTCCACATCCAAAGCCAAAACAACCTAGGTGTGGTTAGTGCAAAGCTTGGTACCGCTGACCTAATTTCCAGGGCTAGTTATCTCATCAGCTGTTTCACTTAAGAAGTGTTTTTTTCCTGCCTTTTGCTGTCTCATCTGCAAAATGGAATTAATAATAGTGCATATGTGGAAAGGATGTTATGAGCACTAAATTGAATGAAGTATTCATTAAGTGGATTCCCTGGTGGCTCAGACAGTAAAGAATTTGCCTTCGATGTGGGAGACACAGGAGATGCAGGTTCCATCCGTAGGTTGGAAGACCCCCTGGAGAAAGCAACGGCTACCCACTCCAGTACTCTTGCCTGGAGAAATCCATGGACAGAGGAGCCTGGTGGGCTATAGTCCATGGGGTTGCAAAGAGTCAGACAGGACTGAGCAACACTTTCATTTTCACTACCACTTGATAACAATGAGCTCTCTAGAAATGTTTAAGTAAACTATAGATTTTTTAAATAAACAGGTAAAATAGTTAATACTGAGCACATTCAAAGCAGCTCAGCTCACAGACTTGCAGGTAGGGGACGCTGCCTCAGCTCACAGACATTCATTCAACAAACACTGGTTGCATCTCCCCTATGTGCCAAGCTCTATGTTCCACCTTAGAGATTTAAAAGTGAAGGACACATCTCTTGCCCTGGAGTTTACAGCTTAGTCCATGTTCTAGCGGACAGGAGAAAGGCTTATGCTCCATATTTACGTGATGTAGTTCCCTTGGCACAGAGGGAGCTCAGCTGAGGCATGCATCCCTGGCTGTGGCTGGATCTCTTCTGAGAACAGGGTAAAATGGAACCAACAGGACTTGAGCACTAAATATATGACCATATCCTGCCATCTGCCTGACACATATTCACTCACAGCAGTCCCATTAAGTAGGCATCCATAGCCTCACTTCACAGATGAGGAAGCAGAGGGCAGAGATGGTAAATTACCAGCCCCAGATAGGGAGCTAAGCACAGGCCATCTGAAGAGAGGCTCCCCGGCATCTCTCCTCCACTTTCTTCATACCCAAACTTTCTAAGACAAATAATACCCCTTTTGGGTTTCTTCAAACTCCTATCTTGAAAGCACCTTGCTAACCACTCTGAATTCAGTGAGCCACTCTGTCTTTTGTGGGTGCTGTTGTTTCCCCGTCTGTTTGGATAATGCACTGGATCGCTCAAGTTGCCAGGTAAATGACCTCCACACCAGCGCTGGAAAACTGTGATGTGCATAGGAATCTGCTTAAAATGCAGATTCAGGCTCAATACCTCTCAGGTGGGGCCCAAGCATGTGCGTTTCTGACGGGGTTCCCCAGGCATTATGTGACACAACTGAGAAACGTGAATTCATAAGCCCTTGTTTCTATCTTGGGAGTCAATATAATAGAGTTTAATCTTCTGTATATAGGAATTAATTTAATAGGGAGTCAACTTAGGGACTGATGACTTCAATTAAAAATAAGATAGGCCCCAAATGGAGTCTCTTATCCTAAGCCCCATATCACCAAATCAAGACTTAATTACAGTTTCGGCTTTCCTAAAAATAGAATCTTAAACCAGCAATTCCAATCAGGAATTGCCTGATCAACACCAGTTAGGTAATCTGCCTCATTAGAGCCCTGCCATCTCCTGAAGAGAAGTAACCTTAGAGTAACCACGCTGCTTTTTTGCCTAGTATATCTTCCTTGCTCCTGCTTCTTTCTGGCTGTAGAAGTCTTTCATTTTGTACAGCCCCTTTCTAACAGCTAGATTGGATGCTACCCAATTTGAATCATTTCTGCTCATATAAACTCTTTAAAATTTTAATATATCTCAATTTACCCTTTAATGGTTCCAAAACATCCATTCTGTTGGGTAAGTACAGAACAATAAAAGTATCTAACCCTTGGGGTTATTAGGAGACTACACGAGGTGATACATATACACTTAGCATATAGCTGTCGCTTCAAAAGGGGTTGTTTAGTCAGTATTAATAACAACAATATAAAGGACTGTTTCCTTTGAAACCAATTCATTTCCTTCCTCCAGTTAAAAATCTGCCTGTTGCATCCTATGTAAGTACCTTAGTTTGTTTTCAGTACTGTTTTCTGTACTTCAAATGCGAAAGAACCGTTCGCATTTACTCTTGAATTCTGAAAGGAATTCTCTTCGGCCTTCGGGGGTAAAAAAATGATAGGAAACAAATGATTGGAATGGTGGTTGGAAGCTGCCATTTCCCTCTGCTAAATAAGCACAAGCTCACTGTCTCAAGAAATGTCCCCTTTGTGTTTGTCTCCTATCCAGGAAAATCGGAGACGCGGGATTAAAGCGCGTTTTTATTACCTTCTTCATGTTTTTGTCCGATACAGACATGGTAACTAAACAAATACCCAGCTCCAGTTGCAACAAAGGGTTTGAACAGAAACCCGCATCCTGACTCGGGAGGCCTGGCTAGCTGCAGCTCATCGGGTCGCGAACAGTCGGACACACTCAGCGACTGAACTGAACTGAACTGAACCGAACCTGACTCCACTCATGGCCTTCCGATTGGTTGACCTATTGTCCAATAGGAAAGAAGAACTGGCATCTACTATTTACATAAATTCTCTGTAACCTGGCCGAGCGGGACCGACCGTCCAATCAGATTCTAGGAAGTTGGAGGCCTCATTTGAATATGGAGATAATAAATAGTCATCCCCGCCGCCCGCTGCAGGGCTGGCTCCGCCTGTGTTCCCTTCCAGAGGCGCCGCCCAAGAACTACTCCGAGACCGCTGTCTGGGAGGCTTAGGATAAGCCAAAGAATTAGCGCTGCCACAAGCAGAGCTAATATATCTACGTGTATAAGGTGCTGAAGCAGGTGCTCCCCAGCACAGGTATCTCTCCCATGCCCGTGGATAATTTTGAACGCGTTGGTCAAGGGCACCTTTGAGCTCATGCTTCAGCGAGGCCTCGGCGCGCTGCAATTGCTCTTACGAACATGTAAGGTGAGGCACAGAAAGTGCGCATCTGCACGGCTGCCCCATGCGCAGTGTGTTATGCCCGCAAATACCGAGACTGTCAAGGACCCGAGCTCCAAATAGGTGGGCCGCAGTGCTCTGAACTTCAAAGGCTCCGTTCACAGCCACCTCAGTGCTCAAAAAAAGAGCCTGCCTCCTGGTGTGGGTGTGAAATGCTGTTCAGTTAGGATTAGGGAGGAGATGGGAGTGCGCTCCTGAAATAAAGCTAAATTTTAAAGTGGCATATTCACCAAAAAGACCTGCTGTGTTAGCCTCAGCCCCAGTCAGAAGCCTGAGAGGGCGCAGCCCTGCCGCTTGAGTTCTTGAACCCGGTCCAGGTCCTTCTGTCTGCAAGTGGCAAGTGCCTTGCAGGTGAGGGGGTCACCTCCGACAACGCTTAGTGCCAACCTCCCTCTCTAACCACACTCCCTCGTGGGTCACGCCGGGGTGTGCTGGACATGACACTTGGTGAGGCTCCGAGTGTTGAAGCGCAGACCAGGCTGTGACTTGTGGGGGCGTCCTTCCGGCGTTTGCCACAGCAAAGCGCTTGAGTTTCTTTCCTCAAGCATTTAAGCAGCATTAAGTTTGAGCAGCTTTTTGTAAGTACTAGTATTAAGGCTGTTCCTCTTTAAAATATTAAAAGTGCGGGAGCACAGGTAGTGGTCTAGACCCTCAAGACTCAGCTAAAATCCCCCGAACTAGGTTGGTTATTTATCCGAAAAACATGTATACCTTTTTGACATACGCTTCATAAACGGTTTGAGTTGGGCTTTTTTTTTTCCCCCTCCCCGGTTTTATTGAGGTATAATTAACATATATCATTGTATAAGTTAAAAGAAACTGGAAGTTGTACCTTTCGACTGCTTTCATCCAATTCCCCCATCCCCTCCCCACCCCTGCCTCTGGTAACCACAGATCTGATCTCTTTTTCTATGAGTTTTCTTGTTTTTGAAGTGTAAAATACCTACAACACTATGTTAATTCCTGATACACAACATAGTGATTCCATATTTCTAAAGATTTTAAAATTATCACCATGATAATCTAGTTGTCATGTCAGCATACAAAAATATTATATAATTATTGTGTGTGCTCAGTGGTTCAGTTGAGTTCGACTCTTCGCAACCCCATGGACTGTAGCCCGCCAGGTTCCTTTATCCATAAGGATTCCCCAGGCAAGTACCCTGGAGTGGGTCCCATGCCTTCCTCCAAGGGATCTTCTCAAACCAGGGATTGAACCCAGGTCTCCCACATTGCAGGCAGATTCTTTACCGTTTGAGCCACTAGGGAAGGCGATATAATTGTTGACTGACTATATTTCCCGTGCTGTACCTTTCATATCTGTGACTCATTTACCTGTGACTCATCTTTTCAGGTGCCTATTGGCCATCTGTATATCTTCTTTGGAAAAACATCTATTCAGATCCTCTGCCCGTTTTTTACAATTGGGTTTTCTATATTGTTTGGGGGTTTTATGTTGAGTCATATGAGTTTTGTATACTTTGGATATTAATTCCTTGCAGACATATCATTTACAAACATCTCCCATTCAGTAAGCAATCTTTGCATTTTGTTGTTGATAGTTTCCTTCACTATTCAAACATATTTTAGTTTCAGATAGTCTCATTTATTTTTTCTTTTGTCGCCCTTGCTTGAGGAGACATATCCTTTGGGAGAAGAACCCTGCATTGGCAGGCTATTCTTTACCACTGAGCCACCATATCCCTTTCACAGCTAATAAGATTAGGGACAGCTGTGATGTGCTTTCAAGCACACGGCCCCCTAGTTACAGCCTCATTCCCTATTATTTTGACGATGTTAACTAGTTTTTATTCCAAGCCATCGGTGATATTGGCCTCTAATTTTCTGTTGCTGTGATATCTTTGTCTAGTTTTAATGTCAGGGTGATGCTGGTCTCAGATCTGAGTTCAGAAGCATTTCTTACTCTGCAAATTTTTGGAATCATTTGAGATGGATAGGGGTTAACTCTTCTCTAAATGTTTGGTAGAATTCACTTGTGAACCTGTTCGGTTAAGGATTATTATTATTACCCAGTTTCAATCCTGGTGTTAGTTTATATTTTCTATTTCTACCTGGCTCAGTCTTGGAAGATTGTACATTTCTAGAAATTTGTCCATTTCGTCTAGGTTTTTAATTTTATTGGTGTATAATTACTCATAGTAATCTCAGGACCGTTTATAATTCTGTGATGTCTACTGTAACTTCTTTATGCTCCTTTGAAGAGGCTTTTCAATAAAACAAATGTAGTACTTTTTAAAAAACTTCAGTAAATTGTATGCAAAATAAATGTTGCCTGTATGACACATTTAATAACAATTAGGGCATGCAAAGCCTTACAGGCCCATGCTGTTCTCAATCTAAAAAATATCTCATAGTGCTGGTGATTCCCAAACCATGAAAAACACCTTCACAGAACAACCCAGTCTCCAAGAGCCAAAATGCTATGTGAGATTTGGATTCACAGCTGTGTCCCCTCAGGTGGACAATGGTCATCTGATCCCTCCTCCAGGAACTTCACACACATCATTTCCAGTGACTGCTACCCTTTAATCAATATTTAACTTCTTGCACAGTAAATTCTATTTTGCATTTGTAATTTCTTATTAAAGAGAGTTTTTCCTCCTCCAAAATATTTACTTCATAATAACAAATTTGACTTCAAATTTCTAGATGAAAAAGGGAGTCACCTAGATGCATTTCAGATTGTGTACATGCAAAATTCCTCCAGTTCCTTTCAGATCCTTAATTTTAAGCATTTGCCTTTGTTATTTCAGAGAATTTGAAATTGTTATTCTCTGGAGAATGACTCCATTGTGCCTCTCCCATTTTCCTCACTTCTGTGTATTCTCAAGTATTTGGTTAACTGCTCTAGTTTAACTTTCCACTTAGTTTAAGAGACCATATATTTCTCTGTTGTAACAATATGATAAACATAGTTTATATATACATTTTTTCCCCAATTTTCTTAATCATAGACTCTCTGTAGCAGAGATTCCATATGCCTTGCCTCTTCCTTAACAGATTCTCCTCGTAGGAGAGGGCCAAATCAGGTCCATTCTGCACCCGGGGCTGTGTGCAGCCTCTACTGGACTATTCAGCAAATAGGGGCAGCCTTTTTAACTTCAAGCTAATTCTCTGCGCTAGTATAAAAAGTACTAAGAAATTAATGGGTGTTTTGCATTATTCACAGAAAGCTGTGAACTATATATGAAATTATTGTAAAATGTTCATTTTACTTAATTGTACTTTTGATACTAAACACTGTTGTTGCCACTCCTAGCACTTTCTATCACAGTTTCTGCTGTAGACAATTTCCATTTATTAGACCTACCTATGGTTTAAGCTTATTAAAGAATCATGTGGATATGTGAAACTAGTTTCATATGACTGTAAGTTTTCATTAAGATATTGACTCCCAATCTAATTTGGTAGGAGGCTGAGGGCTTGGACCCAGTCAGCAGGCCCCTATTTCAAAGTGAAGAACTGAATTTTTTAAAATTAATTTAATTGGAGGCTAATTACTTTACAATATTGTAGTGGTTTTGCCATACATTGACATGAACCAGCCATGGGTGTCCATGTGTTCCCCATCCTGAACCCTGCTCCCACCTCCCTCCCCATCCCATCCCTCTGGGTCCTCCCAGTGCACCAGCCCTGAGCACCGTGTCTCATGCATCGAACTTGGACTGGTGATCTGTTGCACATGATAATATACATATTTCAATGCTATTCTCTCAAATCATCCCACCCGCTCCCTCTCCCACAGAGTCCAAAAGACTGTTCTATACATCTGTGTCTCTTTTGCTGTCTCGAATACAGGGTTATCATTACCATCTTCCTAAATTCCATGTATATGCGTTAGTATACTGTATTGGTGTTTTTCTTTCTGGCTTACTTCACTTTGTATAAGTAATAGGCTCCAGTTTCATCCACCTCATTAGAACTGATTCAAATGTATTTGAAGAACTGAATTTTGTAGGTTTTTTTTTTTTTAAGTGTTTAACCGAGGAAGATTTTAATTTTATTGTTCAATTCTTTTTGGCAGGGTACTTTTAACACTAAAACTACCCCAAAACTGGAAATTATAGATTTCTTACGAACAGCACAGGGCAGCCCTGTATTTTATCAGCAAAAGTCCCTCAAGGCAAGAATACAAAGTGTGAGGCAAGACCAATGCTTTAAAGCATAAAAGATTCTGCAATATACTGAGAAGAGGCTATACCAGAAGAGAGGCTTAAAAAGCCGGCTATTTCATTCATAACTGATATTTTCTGAAAATCTACTAAAAGTCCACTTTCAGCAACTGAAATAATACAAACTGGGAACTTCCTATAAGTGTACCTGGTTGATCCTCTGAATACATTTCATTAGGAAGCACTATAATGAATGATAGAGTGTGAGAGGAAAATCACATATAACAGTTTGTGAACAACCCAGATGTTATGAAGCTTCCTCAATGTTAATTTTAAAAAGCCGAATTCATTCAAGCAAATCATTTTCTGAAATTAAACCAGAGAATTCTGCTAGTGTTCTTTCATCAGGATGTTAGCATTTCCATTTTCGTATGTAAAACATTGGAAAAAATGTGAACTGTAACAAAACTGGTAATTACTTTTGATTGCTACTAACAACCTAGCATGGCATCAATACAATTTAAATGGATAGAAAGGTTTGCATATTGTGGCAAACACCAGGAACTGAGTATACTCAAAAGCCACTCGTATCTCCTTTCTCTCTTGTAGAGGCCAGAAAGAAAAAAAGTACTTGATTTCAAATACCTGCAGTTAGGGCTGGACATTAGACATGGTTCTGGCCATGGAGGGCTGTCCTTTCCAAATAAAAAGAAAAGATTTGCTAAGAGAAAGCACCTTGGCCTTTCTCTTTTTTCTTCCCTGAATGTGGAAACAGGCCATATTACCTGAAATTCCCACACATATTTCTCTTAATCGAGGACATTTTGATTTGGCCAATACTCCCATAAATATGTCAGAAGCATTAAATTCTTGGAGAAACAAAGCCACGTCCTCATCCATTGACGTATCCCATACTCTGCAAATTTCAGTCTCCATTTCTTCATCAAGCTGCATCTGCTGTTCATCATCATCAGAGCTGGATTTGGCATTTTCAGGGCTAACCATCTGATGAGCCCGCTGAGCATGCCGAAGAGCCAGTGCTTGCTGGACCGTGCTGGTGATGCAGCTCCCCATGGCCACCGCCGCCTCTGCCGTCCCGACCTGGCAGCCCTGTCGACAGGTTGCGGTTCATGACTTGGCCACCTCTAGTGCAGGAGCTCCACCAGAAGCCAGTAGTTTTTAATATGAATCAGGTATCTACTGAGAAAATGAAAGGTGTTGTCTTCTGATGACAGATCACTGTTTAAATTTTGTATTACAACTAGGAAGGCAAAGAAGTAAGTAAAACTGCTAGGAAAAAAATTTCCATTCCGAAGTATTTATTTTTGTAAACATTGTTTCAGACTATAAAAAACACGTTAGAACACTAGATATGTTCGTATAGGTATGTTCAAACGTATAGACATGTTCAAACATATACGGATAGAACATACAGATACGTTCAAACACTCATATCTATAAAAGAGAACAAGGGGAAAGAAATAATGCCTGCACACTGCTATCACTAACTATAACAATACTATATATGTCCATGAGTGCACAAACTCACTCAGGCAGAAAGGAAAGGAGGGTGTGGGAGGCAGAGACCACTATCCATATCTTTAAATGCAGTTTTCACGAAAGTTTTATTATCAGTTTTATATAAACCTATCAAAACTTATTTATATTTAAACAATAGTGTATTGTCCAGATGATTTTTAAACTTATTTCTGCTCACCAACAAGTTTTTAAATTTCAATTTCCATTTTTGTGTATAAAGTAGGTAGATAAAACAATGCTAAATATACATATCTTACATTAGGATGAAACGCTGAATCTGAAGTTGAATGAAAATATGAGTTCAAGGTGAAAAAAGAATTACATAAACTAGCTCAGTGTTAACGAATAATTTAATAGTGTATTCTATAAACTGACTGTGGTATTGAATAGCTATTTCAATAGAAACCTTTAAAAAACTGATGTGATCCAGAAAAATAAACGACACAATCAAAAAATGGGCCAAAGAACTAAATAGACATTTCTCCAAAGAAGACATACAGATGGCTAACAAACACATGAAAGATGCTCAACATCACTCATTATCAGAGAAATGCAAATCAAAACCACGATGAGGTACCATTTCACGCCAGTCAGAATGGCTGCGATCCAAAAGTCTACAAGCAATAAATGCTGGAGAGGGTGTGGAGAAAAGCGAACCCTCTTACGCTATTGGTGGGAATGCAAACTAGTACAGCCACTATGGAGAACAGTGTGGAGATTCCTTAAAAAAATGGAAATAGAACTGCCATATGACCCAGCAATCCCACTGCTGGGCATACACACTGAGGAAACCAGAACTGAAAGAGACACGTGTACCCCAATGTTCATTGCAGTACTGTTTATAATAGCCAGGACATGGAAGCAACCTAGATGTCCATCAGCAGACAAATGGATAAGAAAGCTGTGGTACATATACACAATGGAGTATTCAGTTCAGTTCAGTCGCTCAGTCGTGTCTGACTCTGTGACCCCATGAACTGTAGCATGTCAGGCCTCCCTGTTCATCACCAACTCCCGGAGTTTACCCAAACTGATGTCCATTGAGTCGGTGATGCCATCCAGCATCTCATCCTCTGTGGTCCCCTTCTCCTCCTGCCCCCAATCCCTCCCAGCATCAGAGTCTTTTCCAATGAGTCAACTCTTCGCATGAGGTGGCCAAAGTATTGGAGTTTCAGCTTTAGCATCAGTCCTTCCAAAGAACACCCAGGACTGATCTTTAGAATGGACTGGTTACTCAGCCTTAAAAAAGAATACATTTGAATCAGTTCTAATGAGGTGGGTGAAATTGGAGCCTATTATACAGAGTGAAGTAAGCCAGGGAAAAAAAAAACACCAATACAGTATACTAATGCATATATGTGGAATTTAGAAAGATGGTAACGATAACCCTGTATGTGAGACAGCAAAAGAGACACAGATGTATGGAACAGTCTTTTGGACTCTGTGGGAGAGGGCGAGGGTGGGATGATTTGGGAGAATGGCATCGAAACATGTATAATATCATATGTGAAAGGAATCACCAGTCCAGGTTCGATGCATGATACAGGATACTCGGGGCTGGTGCACTGGGATGACCCAGAGGGATGGTATGGGGAGGTAGGTAGGAGGGGGGTTCAGGATGGGGAACACGTGTACACCCGTGGCAGATTCATGTTGACGTATGGTAAAACCAATACTATATTGTAAAGTAATTAGCTTCCAATTAAAATAAATAAATTTATATTTTAAAAATAACTGATATGAGACCATTTTGTTTTGTAAAACGTCCTATCTTGGGATTTGCATTCTGGCAACTATTAACTAACCATAAAGTATTTTGAACGCCAACTTTAAAATGTTTGGGGTTTTAGAAATTCTTTTACAGTGGACCCATGTAGAAAAAGGAATGAGGTGGGCGTTTTCCAGCCGCTGTGGTTTTCTCCCCAATCCTTCCCACCGAATCAAGCATGCAAGCTTCTTCCTTTGGAGATGATTTGCAAAACCCGGGTCGTCAGCCTTTAATTGAACGTCAGTTCCTTGCCCGAGATGATGACACGACCTTTCAACATCTAATTCTCAGAACAGCTCAAGAAAGTGATTATTTGAAATCCCCTTCTTACATTAAAAAAAAAAAAAAAAAACAGGCAAAAAAGGTGGGCGATGTCTTCCTCAGAGTGAACTCTTCACGCTAAAGCACTTTATCTGAACTAAGATGACACTTTCCAAATGAATGCCATGAACTCAAAGGGAAAATTCTGCGTCACTAGTGCGTCATTGAGAATAATGGGGCTGAAATGGAAGTTTACATTTGCTGAGAAAAAGGTTATTTTTCTCTTAAATTGCCCTCCTCTCCCCACCCCCGCCCCTAACTACCTGCAGCCTGGGTGGGCTTATTACATCCAGTTCTCGAGCACAGAGCGCTGTGTTCCACCACGCTTCCATTTTCCTTTCGGTTTCAAACATCCCGCCTTTGAAGAATCCAAACATGCAAACATTCTCCCGTAAATGTTCATTGCCTTAGGATAAAGATATCTGGTCTGGGCGGAGATGCATCGCCAGGCGCTAGCGCCAAAGCTGTCCAACACCCCCGGGGGCCTCACCCAGAGCGTCTTTCAGTGCATCTTCGGGCTCACTCATTAATGAACACGGAGGTATTCGAATGGCATACGGTCCCTCTGGGGAAGCGGGGGATGGGGGGTGGGGGTGATGATGACCCGCGCCACCCGCCCACAGGCGAACATCATGCACACACAAAACTGTACCATGCCCGCAAGCCTCGGAAATGGCACTCTCCAGACCCTAAAAACACTTAACTCAAGGTTCTTATTTTGCTTAGTGAAGCGTCGATAGCTTTGAGCGGAAGCAGGGGTGGACACGCAGCCTTTTCGTTGTTTCCCGCACTGCTATTTTTTCTCGCCAGCCCATCCCCGACCAGATAAAATACAGGTACGCTTTCGCTTTCTGCTCACGTACACACGCGCGCACACGTCTATGGGACAGGGGTTGGGGTGGGGGTAGGGAGAAGAATCCGGGCGCCCTCCTAGTAATCTATGAGCCGCCACGAAGTAGACAAGGGATGCTTTTACATAACAAACCCTTCACGTGTTCGACACCCTTTCTCGATCTTGTGAGTGGCTCTGAAAAGAGCCTTTGGGTTTCCGGGCACCGAGGTGCACCTCATTTAGAGCTGGTATATTTGGTGACAGCTTTGGTACCTTCCGACACAGCGTGTTTGGCCAACTCGCCGGGCAACAGCAGGCGCACAGCCGTCTGCACCTCCCGGGACGTAATGGTAGAACGCTTGTTGTAGTGCGCCAAACGGGAGGCCTCGCTAGCGATACGCTCGAAGATGTCGTTCACGAACGAATTCATGATGCCCATGGCCTTGGAAGAGATACCGGTGTCCGGGTGCACTTGCTTCAACACCTTATACACGTAGATGGAATAACTCTCTTTGCGGCTGCGCTTACGCTTTTTGCCATCCTTCTTCTGCGCTTTAGTAACAGCTTTTTTGGAGCCCTTCTTGGGTGCGGGAGCTGATTTGGACGGATCAGGCATGACGGCGGATCCTTCAGATAGAAAAAAAAGGCCTCTTTGCAGAGCAACTCAACTTATACGTCCTGTATTCAAATGAGGGATCCAGAGTTTCTAATTTCTGATAGGGTCAAGCAACGCGCAACGTCATCACTGGAAAAGGCAGATGCAAATTAGGGGGAAACTGTGACTTTCTTTTCTGGTTGGTCACCATCACTAGCCAATCGGGAGGCGCCGGCTGCACTACCTCAAGACTATATATAAGGACTCTCTGCTTACAGTGAATTTGTTGGTTGGTGTTCTGTTTTTTGGCTCTATTTTGTTGTTGTGAGTGGTTGGGAGATGTCCGGCCGAGGCAAACAGGGCGGTAAGGCGCGCGCGAAAGCGAAGTCGCGCTCTTCGCGCGCGGGCTTGCAGTTTCCTGTGGGCCGAGTGCATCGGCTGCTCCGCAAAGGTAACTATTCTGAGCGTGTGGGTGCTGGCGCGCCTGTCTATCTGGCAGCCGTGTTGGAGTACCTGACGGCTGAGATCCTAGAGCTGGCGGGCAACGCGGCGCGCGACAACAAGAAGACGCGTATTATCCCACGCCATCTGCAGTTAGCCATCCGTAACGATGAAGAGCTCAACAAGCTGCTGGGCCGCGTGACCATCGCGCAGGGCGGTGTCCTGCCCAACATCCAGGCTGTGCTGCTGCCCAAGAAAACGGAGAGCCACCACAAGGCCAAGGGCAAGTGAGGCGGCGGAGGCGGGCCGGAAACGGTCGTGCTCCCCAGGGGCTCCCTGACACCAAAGGCTCTTTTAAGAGCCACCCACAGTGTCTGGAAAAGAGCCGTACTGGCCAAGGGCGCGTTTCGCAGCGCGTTTCTGTGCGAATCTGAGCAAGGCTGGGCTTGCGGGAAATCGAACCAGAGACATGATTTGGGTGCTCATAGGGGCTCAGTGGGCTGTGTGTTCGTTTGCAGCAGGGAATGACATTTTCTCTTGAATCTCACCCCCAAGGTCATGGAGTTTTAATCCCACTCACCCTTAAGACTTTGTTATTATCGGTGACAAGCTACTTTTGACTCCGAGAAGTCATTACTGTGACATTCAGACGCCAAGTACGGACTGTTTTCTTATTCTAGGAGAAATCCATACATTGAATTGGTATTGAAAGTAATCTTAGAAGAAAATCTGCGATTTGAGGTTCTGATAGATAAACGTGATTTACATCTTAAAGGGTATGAATGCACGAGTTAGGCTTTTAGAGAACATGAGATCAGAATTTATTGTATTGCGAATTCTAAGGTCTTGGGAAGGATATGTCTTGCTAGATGCATTTTCAGCATTTGAAATGTATCAGTTTACATTTTGAAAATAGGTGCACGTTTTTAAAGGAAATTTTATTTTATATAGAATAATTATTTAAAGGAGTTTAAATTACTATATTTGGGTTGGTTAAACGTTAATAAGAGATCCCCTTAAACTGATAGCTAAAGTCAAAATTATTAGTACATTGAATTTGATAAAATTACTTTCGTGAATTGAGTAAATTTAAAATGAACAGTGTTAGGACCAGATTGAGTAATATATATGTGGATATTTCAAAAGATGATTGTTCATGAATTCCACATGATGTTACAAATAAGGGGTGGAGTGTACCAGATACACTTCTGCAAAGTCTACTGAGAAGTGAAGACGTTAATAGCACTTACTTCATGGGGTTAAGGGATTAAATGAGTAATTCCATAGTAATCCCCATGTTTAAAAATCTCCAGCACACTACGAGTTTAGTAAATGTTATTCTTGCTGTCATCCTTACTGATTCCATTAATTTTTTTATTATAACAAAGGCCACTAAAACATTCGGAATGTTACATAATAAGTATTTATCTTACAAAATTGGGGTTCCCTGGTGGCTCAGACGGTAAAGCGTCTGTCTACAATGCGGGAGACCAGGGTTCGAGCCCTGGGTTGGGAAGATTCCCTGGAGAAGGAAATGGCAATCCACTCCAGTACTGCTGCTGCTGCTGCTAAGTCGCATCAGTCGTGTCCGACTCTGTGCGACTCCATAGACAGAAGCCCACCAGGCTTCTCTGTCCCTGGGATTCTCCAGGCAAGAACACTGGAGTGGGGTGCCATTGTCTTCTCTGACTCCAGTACTATTGCCTGGAAAATACCATGGACAGAGGAGCCTGGTAGGCTACAGTATGGGGTCTCAAAGAGTCAGACATGACTGAGCAACTTCACTTTTAATTAGATGTACTCAAACCACGGCTCCCTAGACACTGTCTAGAGCTAACCACGTATTTGCTAGTCTTTAGAAAATATCCTAGCAATATAAAACTTTGCACCAAAAATTGGTAAGAACCATCAGTGTGGGTGGAAACAACAGCCAACTCCTCTGCAGTGTAGGTAGATAGTAGCATTCACATTGCCTAATGGGACCCATTTCAATGAAACAAACTGCAAGGATTATGCAAGAGATTATAGAGTCTTCTGGAGATCTGTACATTGTGTTTCCGGTGACAGCCTTCAATTCTACTTTAAACTTCTATTTTTGTATTGATATTTGTGTAGGTCATTGTATGTCTTCACCCCCTTCAGTGTTATTTAAGAAAGAAAGGTTTCTCAGGAACAGAGAGCTTGGGTCTTGCAAGCGTCATCACTGAGCTCCAGATTTTCAGTGCCCCTAGTGGAGTGTTAACTGGGAAGCATGAGGGGGGAGGTGCTCCAAGAGGAAGCCCTTCTTTTGTCACTTCTAAGGCTGAGTTATATAGCCACAAGCCCTGATTAATTTTCAGTTAATTAAAATTAAATACAAAGGTGCAGTTTCTCCGTCGTCCTAGCCACACATGGCTAATGGCTGCCACAGTGGACAGAACAGAGATAGAAGGTCTCCATCATGACAGAAAGTTCTGTTGGGCAGGTCTGGTGTGATCATGATGCAATATGCAGAGCTGCCTGCCTTGCCTAGAGAAAGCTCGTCAGACTCATGCTTGAAGAAAACAGTGTATGGCCCAGCCATTCTATCCCCCAGATACATATACGGACTCAGCTACCCAGACACCCATCTCACATTCACAGCAGCATCCCAAAGATAGAAACAGCCCAAATGTCTATAACAGATGAATGGATAAACAAAATGTGGTCTAGCCATAGTGGAAGAGTAGTCAGTCATAAAAAAGAATGACATGTTCATGGATGAACTTCAAAAAGGTTGTGCTAAGTTAAAGAAGCTGGACACTAAAAGTCACATATCGTATGATCCTGTTTATATGATCACATACAGAACAAATCCATAAGGACAGTAGATTAGTTGTTGCAAGTTTGTTGGGTATTAGAGGAATATGGAGTATTGTTCACTTTTGGGGTAATGAAAATATTTCAGAGATGGAAAGAGGTGATTGTGAATAATATATGTCACTGAATTGCTCACTTTAGAATGGTTTATGTGAATTTCACCTTGATTTAAAAAGATACGTGAACCTAATACAAGGATATGCACTAAAAAGAAGAGGAGTTTGTGTCTCCATCACTTTTATCCAGTAGGTGGAGTGTGGGCTGGCCTGCCTGCACAGTAGCATTCCTCAGAGACCATGCCGGGAGAGGGGCATGGAGTCTTTTGGGTAGCCATAGCTTTTCCTTCTGCCTAACTCGGTGGAGTTTCAAGCCCTCTTCCCAGCCAACTGACACATATCATTCCCTTCAATGGAATTATTTTGGTCATTCTCCCCATATTCCTATGGGAGGGCACTTAATTATTAAGATGAAAAGGGAGGGAGATCCCAGAAGAAGAATGCAGTCTGGGCAGCCTCAGAAGCATCCATGCTCACTGCGGATAAAGTGTTCCTAGTTTTTGGAATTCTCAGTTTAGCCTGGCTCAAGTCTAATAGGCGATCTCACCTCTCTCTAGGTGTGGCCTGTAGCCAGCCTCTGCTGCACATCTGGTCTTTCCTCCCTACAGTATCACTTTCCATATATTCACCAACAGATTCAAGAATCTTCCAAATGAAAAAGCAAATGGATTCCTCCCCCCAAAGTTTCTGTGCTCCCCTAGACTAGGGAGAGCAGAGGAACTTGGGATTAGCACTTGAAGTCCTGGGTCCCCCCGTTCCTAGTGCCATCAGATCTGGGCTGAGCTGAGCTGTTCTCCTACATCATCCTGTTACGTGGCTGCCCCAGCCCTGGTCATCAGAATCTGCCTAATGCCTCCCCCTCCACAACTTCCCTACCTCCAGCCAGGGTCATTCCTATTCATTGCTCACAAAGCCTCAAGAAGCTTTGGTTTTTTCCAGTGCATGCCCAGCAGAAGCTTAAAACTGCACCCCTCTCTCTGCCTGCTTCCCTCCCTCCCAGTTCCTGGTCAGCTGGGTTCTACTGCCTCCTGCAGAGGTCTCCACGGACACCAGGTCTTGGTGCTTCTCTCCTCTCTCAACTTTGGACCCAACAGCTCCTCCTGTCGGTGCTGCCCATGGGCCTCCAGAACCCCTCTCCCTCCTGCTGCCCTGTCCTCAGCTCACTCCCAGGCACATGCAGCCCTCTGGGTCACGTCCTTCCAGGTCACTCCTGCAGGATATCAAATCTGCCCCCCAAATGTCCTAGAGAGCATGTGGGTCAGCAGTTTGAACCGAATTCCATCACCTCTACTAGCTTTGTCAGGGATGCTTCCTAAGGCCCACTTGACTTTGCACTCCGCGATGTCTGGCTAGAGGTAAGGGATCACATCATCGTGGTTATCTGGGCCATGAAGATTTTTTTTGTATAGTTCTTTGTATTCTGGGCTTCCCTGTTGGCTCAGATGGCAAAGCGTCTGCCTGCAATGCAGGAGACCCAGGTTCAATCCCTGGGTCGGGAAGATCTCCTGGAGAAGGAAATGGCAACCCACTCAAGTACTCTTGCCTGGAAAATTCCATGGATGGAGGAGCCTGATAGGCTACAGTCCATGGGGTTGCAGAGTTGGACACAACCGAATGACTTCACTTTCACTTTTTGTGTATTCTTGCCACCTCTTCTTAGTATCTTCTGCTTCTGTTAGGTGCATACCATTTCTCTCCTTTATTGTACCTATCTTTGCATGAAATGTTCCCTTGGTATCTCTCATTTTCTTGAAGAGATTTGTTAGTCTTTCCCATCAAAAACAAAACAAAACAAAAAACCCAGTCCAAATTGATTTAAATAAGCATAGAACCAGACTCAGATATGACACAAGTGTTGGAATTATCTTTCAGACCAGAATTTTAAAACTGTGACTAAGATGTTAAGGGCTCTAATGGATAAAGTAGAGGGCAAATGCTAAGAAAGTATCAAAAGGGAATGTGAGACATTGAAAACACTGTAACAAATGAAGACTGTCTTTGATGGGCTCCTTAGCCAACTTTCTACAGTCTAGAAAAGAATCCATGAGCTTGAAGAAATGTCAATAGAAATCTCCCGAACTGAAATCCAAAATGAAAAAGGAATAATAACAATAAATAGAAAATAGAATATCCTCGGACTGGGATAATTACAAAAGCTGTAGCATATGTGTAATTAGAAGAGAGGAGAGGAGAGAGTAGAAGAAATATCTGAATAATGGTTGAGAATTTTCCAAAATGATGGAGACTAAACCACAGATCCAGGAGGTTCAGAGACCACCAGTAAAAAAGAAATCTATGCTGAGGCACATTACATTCTGTTACAGAAAACTGAAGATGAAAATACCTTGAAAGAACCAGGGTTGGGGGTGGGGCAACACTACAGACAAAGACTTCTCATCAGAAATCGTGAAAGTGTGGCATGACATATATACAAATTATTGTATTTTAAAAAATCACTAACCTAGAATTTTGTATCCAACAAAATTATTCATCAAAAGTGAAGGAGAAGATAAAATACCCCGAACAGACAAAGCAATCTTGAGGAAAAAAAAGAGAATGGAGCTGGAGGAATCAACCTGACTTCAGCTTAAAACAAAGCTACAGTCATTAAGACAGTATGGTATTGCCACAAAACTAAAAATGTAGAGCAATGGAACAAGATAGAAAGCCCAGAGAGAAACCCAAGCACCTATGGGCATCTTATCGTTGACAAAGGAGGCAAGAATATATAATGGAGAACAGAGAGCCTCTTCAAGAAGTGGTGCTGGGAAAACTGGACAGCTACATGTAAAACAATGGAAATAGAATACTTTCTAACACCATACACAAAAATAAATTCAAAATGGATTAAAGATTAAAATGCAAGGCAAGAAACTATAAAGCTCTCAGGGAAACATTGACAGTATATGCTGACATATATCACAGCAAGATTCTCTTCGATCCAGCTCAAAAAAAATTATCCTTAATAACTGATAACTGTTCAAATAGTAACGGCAACAATAGATTGGATGATAATGACAGCAATGTTAGGGATGGAAGGGAGGAAATGGTAATATTGTTATTACTATTTATAAGTTACCTGCGCTAACCCATGAAATTGAAATAGTGTCATTTGAAAGTGGACCGAGATTGGCTATAAACCTGTATTTCAAACTCTAGGAAAATCACTTTGAACTTGGTATGCTAAATAGAGGCTAGGGTATGGAATCATGTCACAGTAAGGCCATGACAGAGATCTCTAAATATCTTTAATGTTCATATCTACTTTGAAATGACAGTAGTTGTAAGTCTCCAATTAGAAGCTGTTTAATCATTGATAAAGATACACATTTATAATGATGTGATGAATTTATATTTTGATAGTTTGTATATATTTTGGTAACTTCAATAAATTGATCCTTTGTATTTAAACATTTTTTTTACATATTTAAAAACATTCTGAGGCATTCCACTTTATGCATTAAAAATATTTTTAAATAGTCTTGAGCTTTACCAAACTACCATCATATCCATCCGTCATCATACTCTTTAACCCTGGGAACATGCAGAGATTCTGACACTGCCTATTCTCAATGAGTGATGGCTTGGAGATTAACCAGTGTGTCCCAGTCAGATGAAGAGTCTGTCCCTAGTCAGACCCATATCATGCACACCAGGGCTTGCTTAGGATGGTCCCTCTGGTCCTCCTGCCCTTTCCTAGCCAACCACACCTGACTTGAAGAGGGTGGCAGGACTTTGTGCAACAATCACTGTCAAATGAAAAACAAATCCAGATATAGTAAGCACAGATTTTCATTTGAAAAGATTATTGCAAGGGAGGGGAAAGGGCTATTGCAATAGGAAAGGAAAATTCTTTCTTCTACCCATCTTAGTTCTTAGCTGGGGCTCTGTTAACAGAAGATGAATTAGTAAGAGCAAAGCATGAAAGTTTCACCATGACTCAGGAGTCCTCATAAGGAAATGAATACCCACAGACAAAACCTAAATGCTTTTGTGTTAGATTGAACAAAGAAAGGCAATTATGGAAAAATGACTAAAATATACCTGGGAAAATACAAGACAGGAATTATCTTAGTAAGGTCAGTTTGTGCAGAATCCTCTTTGGTCTTAATGTTTCACCCTTGATGACAAGACTGTTTCTTTTTGCATAGGGCAGGCATCTTTCACGAGGGAGTTTTAACTCCCGTTTTCAGTAAGAAAGAGGAGACCTCAGAATGCTCTCGCATCAGCTGCTTTACAAGTGTCTAATTTAAAACAATCCTTCCGCTCAAGCAGCTTAGTATTGGGGATGGCACATTCTGATGCCCTTCAGCTATGTCATTAAGGCCTATAAGCCTCTCACGGGTTTACTGAGAAGTGAGCAAGACTAGGAAGAATCGGGTATGAGGAAGTGGAATGCCAGGGCAGTCGATGGGACGGTAGGTCAGGGAAGGCTTCACCCTGAGCCCAGCCAGTTCCCAGGTTAGGGCCCGGAGATAGAATACTGAACCAGAGCTGAGCAGATAAGCATCTTGTTCAGAACTCTCAGGCTGGTTTATTTCTCTCAGCAGGTTATCAACATAAGAGCTTTGAAACACCAAATTACAGCTCAAGCAGGCAAGATTATCTCAGCTTTCCTCTGGTATAGCAAGAGTTTGAAACAGCAGACTAATTATGACCCAGTCAGAGTTCAGGCAAGAAAAACTATTAAAAACGTAACACATAATACACTGTCACGACAGGAGAGAGGACCAACCCTGAAGAAGTCTACCTCCTCCTTGATTTCTCCTTTATATACGTGCTGACTCCTCCTTGGTTCAGCTTTATGCAAAATAGGGCTTCTACCTGCCACCAATCAGGGAGGGGAATGCAAATAGCATGTGCCGAAGGCCAATCAGGGAAGAGGGCATGTCTGGGGGGGGGGCAGCATCCTGCCAGAGGTCCTCCCTTCGGTCCTCTACTTCATCTTTATTTTCGCTTCTCCCACCCCACCCCCACCCCCACGCCCCCACCTCCCCACCCCCATCTTGAGTGTCATCAGAGTCATTTGGCGAAGATGGTTCACTGCAGGGCACAACGATTGAGGGAATTCCTTTAACCATCAAGAAAATTCCAATTGTCACCACCTACAGGCCAAACACAGAGTGTAAGCTTCTAGAACTTTCTTCCCTCAGCCCACAGGGGAGGAAGAGAATGCTGAGGAAAAACAAGGGAGCTGTACAGGGAGATGCGACACACACAGTGACGCCCACCTGAACCCAAACCTGAGGCCCACCCGCATCCAACCCAGACCCACTCGGTTTTCGAGCAACCCTGTGAGCTCCCAGACGCCAGCCTGCGGGGCCAAGCCCTCGCATCGCGAAAATAAGGGGCAAGCGCCCATGCAGTATGCCTCCATGGACCAATCAGAGCTTAGCCTGCCCTCACGCCACCCAGCGATTGGCCAATGGGAAGGTTACACCCTCTATAAAAGAGGGCAGGCTTCGCGCTTACGCACGTTGGCGAGGGACGGAGGAGACAGTTAGAGCTGCTGTCATCTAGGTGACGGAAGCGGTAGCGGCATGGCCCGAACGAAGCAGACTGCCCGCAAGTCCACCGGCGGCAAAGCGCCTCGTAAGCAGCTAGCTACCAAAGTTGCTCGTAAGAGCGCTCCAGCCACCGGTGGCGTGAAGAAGCCTCATCGCTACCGGCCTGGAACCGTAGCACTGCGCGAGATCCGCCGCTTCCAGAAGTCGACCGAACTTCTGATTCGGAAGCTGCCGTTTCAGCGCCTGGTTCGGGAAATTGCGCAGGATTTCAAAACTGATCTGCGCTTTCAGAGTTCCGCTGTGATGGCACTGCAGGAGGCATGCGAGGCGTATCTAGTCAGTCTCTTTGAAGACACCAATCTGTGTGCCATCCATGCTAAGCGTGTCACCATCATGCCTAAGGATATTCAGCTGGCACGGCGAATTCGTGGAGAACGAGCCTAGATTCTTTGGCGTATGTGACTGCTAATCTTTGACTCCAAAGGCTCTTTTCAGAGCCACTAGCTGCTCAAAAAGAGTGCTGCACACAGACGAGTTAGCTCCTTTTGAGTTACTTAGAGGCCGGACTGATTATTAAGCATCCATACGGTTTCTTACGGGGTGTGTGTGTTAGTCGCTCAGTCGTGTCCTACTCTGCGATGCCAGGCTCCTCTATCCATAGAATTCTCCAGGCCAAGGGTACTGGAGTGGGCTGCTATTTCCTTTTCCAGGGGGTCTTAGTGACACTGGGATTGAACCCAGGTCTCCTGCAGTGCAGGCAGCCTCTTGACTATCTGAGCTATCAGGGAAGCCTTTGAAATCATGGGTTAATACCAAGTGTTACCCTTTCAAGGAGAGCTTTGCTATGGAAGTTAATTAGCCAATACTTCAGCCACCTGATGCAAAGAACTGACTCTTTAGAAAAGACTGGTAACGGAAAGATTGACGGCAGAAGGAGGGGACAACAGAATAAGATGGTGGGATAGCGTCACGGAGTCAGTGAATATGGGTTTGAGCAAGCTCGGGGAGTTGATGGACAGGGAAGCCTGGCGTTCTGCGCACCATGGGGTTGCAAAGAGTCGGAGACGACTGAGGAACAGCTGGTAACTTGGCAGCACATGGTAGAGTTTTCCATCCCTATTGAGCGAACTTGCTGAGGAAACAGGGTGGTTAACCATACTTTCAGCAGTGGAGCTCTGTGGAGATGATGGGAGCATGGATTTTAGGGGAAAAAGAATTTTCTCGTTCATTGGTGATGCTTCGAAGTTTCTCCACTGTGGCTTTATTAAGTTGATTAAACGCCTGCTAGATTTGCTGGTCATGCAAACCCCTTTGCAATAAAGGGGTAGTGCATAAAATCCATTCCCTACTACACTTGTTTGGGCTACACTTTTGGGATGTGTATGGTTGAAATGATGAAGCCTGTATGTAGCTATCTACTAGAGCAAAAGTAACACTTAAAAGTCAAAGTCCACCCCTGGGTGGGAGAGAGAGAAATAGCGTTGATTTTTTTTTACTTACTAGATTTCTGGCTTAATTATAAAAAATTAAAGGCTATAAATAGATACGAGCTACGTACTTGGGTCCCAAATGCAGGATCTTCTGCTCCCAGGGAGTTGTGGAGCACCACCCTCCAGGCGTGTGTATGAGTTCTTGCTAACCAACCTGGAAACTCCAGTCCTACAGGGATTGTCATGGAAGCCTCATTACACAGGCATGGTTGATTGAATCATTGGATGTCGGTGATTGAACACAACCTCCAGCTGCTGTCCCCTTCCTGGTGATGGGCTTGAAGGTTTCAAACCTCTAATCACAACGTTCATTCCTTGTGGACATAATCTGCAGTATGTCACCGCCAAAGGCTTGGTGATAAACTTCGAACAGGCCTGGTCTGTGTATCTTGGAAAAGCTTGTATCTCGGAATTTGTCTGCTTCATTCCAGGAGCTCTAATTTCAGGCTACCAGGTGACATGCAGATCCAGTCTGGGTTCACTGCTTTCTAGGAATTCAATCTATTCTTTGCAAGGTAAATACTTCACAAAGCACAGAAGAGGCAGGTGGCAGACTTAGGGTTATTTAAAAGGAGATAAGTATTTCAAGTTAGCACCAGCTTTGTCTTTCATCTCCCAACTCTGCTATTTTGGTGCCTGTTGTTTTATTCTGTTTTTTCTTTTTCTTTTTTTTTTTTTTAATCCCATGGCAATAAAAGCTGTGACCAATGATTCCAGGCTGGTGCTAGGGATTATTGAAACAGCAGGACCCTATGGTACCTGCCTGCCACCCGCCACCCCCTGCCCCCTACAACCTCATGTCGTTTACTTGCCTTTTGTCTGTGGAAAACTGTAGTCAAATAAGTTTAATTTGAGAAGTAGGAAACATGGAAACAAAAGGAAAACAATCCAAGGAGACCAAATAATGACAATGTAGTCAGTAAGTATAGTCAAGAAGCTTTAGTTCTTTCTCAAGAGCTATGTGTAATATTCTGAGCCATATCCTGTGAGCTGTCTTGTAGATACTAAAACGCTAGGGTGGAAAGTTAATTACACGATGACCAGACTCTACCCATGACATAAGCTGCCACAATTCCGAGAACTGGCCTCGAAGAAATGGAAACAAATGGACCCTGGATCTGACGATTAACTGTACCTAAAATTACCAAGATGACGCTGCGCAGGCCACCAGTGACCAACTTAAAGATAACTGTCAGAACTGACTGCTATTTCTATATGTAGCTGTCCCCCACTTTTGTCTAAAAAAAGCTCCTGCCTCACTAGTTTCCAGGACATCTGCCCTCCTCCAACCCTAGTTGCTGGTATCTGAAATAAAGCAAATTTTCCTTTCCACCAATCAGGCCTGCTTATTGGCTTTTCAGTAAAGAGCAGCCAGACCCTGCATTTGGTGATACTATAATATTATGACGTCATTGTTCATAAGGACCTGCCAGATCAGAGCCCTGATAAGGATGTAAATGTGCCATGATTTTAACCCAGTTTAAGTTGGGGTTTGCAATCAAGAATTCTAAGAAATGAAGCCGTGCCCTTAGGGTGACATATCAAGACTAAATTGGTTTACTCTAATAATTCACAATGGCAGAAAATATACCCCACAAGAGACTGACCCAGACTTGCTGTCAGTGTCCAGGAGTCTGGTGGAGGTGTGGGTCGAAATGGCCTGCTACAGGGTCAGGGGCACTGGTACAACAGTGTGTGCCCAAGATATTTGAAGGAGATCACCGTCATCTTCATTACCCCTACCAAGTTTGGTATCAGGTCAAACAAGAGGGAGGGAAGACAGCCTCACCCACCAGCAAAGTTGGATTAGACTTACTGAACGTGGCCGTGCCCATCAGAATAAGACCCAGTTTCCCCCAGAGTCTGTTTCTGCCATTAGGAAGCTTCCATAAACTTCTTATCCTTATCTGTCAGAGGCCAGACTGCATGAAAACCACAATCACAGAAAACTACTCACACTGATCATGTGGACCACAGCCTTGTCTAACTCAATGAAATTATGAGCCAAGCCATGTAGGGCCACCCAAGATGGACGGGTCATGGTGGAGAGTTCTAACAAAATGTGGTCCGTGGGAGAAGGGAATGGCAAACCACTTCAGCATTCTTACCTTGAGAACCCCATGAATAGTACGAAGAGGCAAAAAGATAGGACACTGAAAGATGAACTCCCTAGGTTGGTAGGTGCCCAATAGGCTACTGGAGAAGAGTACAGAAATAACTCCAGAAAGAATGGAGAGACAGAGCCAAAGTGAAAACAGTGCCCAGCTGTGGATGTGACTGGTGATGGAAGTAAAGTCCAATGCTGTAAAGAACAATACTTCACAGGAGCCTGGAATATTAGGTCCGCAAATCAAGGTAAATTGAAAGTGGTCAAACGGGAGATGGCAAGAGTGAATATCGACATTTTAGGAATCCACAAAATAAAATGGACTGGAATTGGCGAATTTAACTCCAATGACCATTATATCTATTACTGTGGTCAAGAATCCCTTAGAAGAAATGGAGTAGCCCTTATAGTCAACAAAAGAGTTCGAAATGCAGTTCTTGGGTGCAATCTCAAAAATAAGACAATGATCTCAGTTCACTTCCAAGGCAAACCATTCAGTGTCACAGTAATCCAATTCTATGCTCCAACCACTAATACTGAAGAAGCTAAAGTTGAACAGTTCTATGAAGACCTATAAGACCTTCTAGAACTAACACCCAAAAAAGATGTCCTTTTCATTATAGGGGACTGGAATGCAAAAGTAGGAAGTCAAGAAACCCCTGGAGTAACAGGCAAATTTGGCCTTGGAATACAAAGTGAAGCAGGGCAAAGGCTAACAGAGTTTTGTCAAGAGAATGCCCTGGTCATAGGAAACACCTTCCTCCAACAACACAAGAGACAACTCTACACATGGACATCACCAGATGGTCAATACTGAAATCAGATTGATTACATTCTTTGCAGACAAAGATGAAGAAGCTCTATATAGTTAGCGAAAACAAGATTGGGAGCTGACTGTGGCTCAAATCATGAACTCCTTATTGCAAAATTCAGACTTACGTTGAAGAAAGTAGGAGAAACCACTAGACCATTCAGGTATAACCTAAATCAAATCCCTTACAATTATACAGTGAAAGTGACAAATAGATTCAAGGAATTAGATCTGATAGTGTGCCTGGAGAACTATGGATGGAGATTCGTGACATTGTACAAAAGGCAGTGATCAAGACCATCCCCAAAATGTTTGTCTGAGGAGGCCTTACAAATAGCTGACAAAAGAAGAGAAGCTGAAGACAAAGGAGAAAAGGAAAGCTATCTCCATCTGAATGCAGAGTGCCAAAGAATAGCAGGGAGAAACAAAGCCTTCCTCAGTGATCAAGGCAAAGAAATAGAGGAAAACCACAGAACGGGAAAGACTAGAGAATTCTTCAAAAAAGTTAGAGATACCAAGGGAACATTTCATGAAAAGATGGGCCCAATAAAGGGCAGAAATGGTATGGATGAACCTAACTGAAGGAGAAGATATTAAGAAGAGGTGGCAAGAATACACAGAAGAACTGTACAAAAAAGATCTTCATGACCCAGATAACCACAATGATGTGATCACTAACCTAGACCCAGACACCCTGAAATGCAAGGTCAAGTGAGCCTTAGCAAACATCACTACAAACAAAACTAGTGGAGGTGATGAGCTATTTCAAATCCTAAAAGATGATGCTGTGAAAGTGCTGCACTCAGTATGCCAGCAAATTTGGAAAACTCAGCAGTGGCCACAGGACTGGAAAAGGTCAGTTTTCATTCCAATCCCAAAGAAAGGCAATGCCAAAGAATGTTCAAACTACTGCACAGTTACACTCATCTCAATGCTAGCAAAGTAATGCTCAAAATTCTCCAAGCCAGGCTTTAACAGTACATGAATCATGGACTTCCAGATGTTCAAGGTGGATTTAGAAAAGGCAGAGGAAACAGAGATTAAATTGCCAACATCTGCTGGATCATCAAAAAAGCAAGAGAGTTCCAGAAAAACATCTATTTCTGCTTTATTGACTATGCCAAAGTCATTGACTGTATAGATCACAACAAACTGTGGAAAATTCTTAAAGAGAAGGAACTGCAAGACCACCTTACCTGCCTCCTGAGAAATCTGTATGCAGGTCAAGAAGCAACAGTTACAACTGGACATGGAACAACAGACTGGTTCCAAGTAGGGAAAGGATTATGTCAAGGCTGTATTTTGTCACCTGCTTATTTAACTTCTATGCAGAGTACATCATGCGAAATGCAGGGCTGGATGAAGCACAAGCTGGAATCAAGATTGTCAGGAGAAATATCTCCCGGCATATTATAATTTCTTATACACATATGACATCACCCTTATGGCAGAAAGCAAAGAAGAACTAAAGAGCCTCTCGGTGAAAGAGGAGAGTGGAAAAGTTGGCTTAAAACTCAGTATTCAGAACACTAAGATCATGGCATCTGGTCCCATCACTTCATGGCAAAAGATGGGGAAACAATGGAAACAGTGAGAGACTTTATTTTGGGGGGTTCCCAAATCACTGCAGATGGTGATTGCAGCCATAAAATTTTAAAGACGCTTGCTTCTTGGAAAGAAAGCTCTATGGTTTTTCCAGTAGTCAGGTATGGATGTGAGAGCTGGCCCATAAAGAAAGCTGAGCACTGAAGAATTGATGCTTTTGAACTATGGGGCTGGAGAAGACTCTTGAGAGTCCCTTGGACTGCAAGGAGATCCAACCAGTCCATCCTAAAGGAAATCAGTCCTGAGTATTCATTGAAAGGACTGATGCTGAAGCTGAAACTCAAATACTTTGGCTACCTGATGCAACAAACTGACTCATTAGAAAAGACCCTGATGCTGGGAAAGATTGAAGGTGGGAGGAGAAAGGGTTGACAGAAGATGAGATGGTTGTATGGCATCACCGACTCGATGCACATGAGTTTGAGTAAGCTTCGGGAGTTGGTGATGGACAGGGAAGCCTGGCATGCTGCAGTCCATGGGGTCACAAAGAGCTGGGCATGACTGAGAGATGGAACTGAACTGAACAGAAAATAAAGGACATGATTGCATCTTTGCTTTAGTACAGCAGGCCTCGGTGGCCATTGCCTAGAGGACCCCATTAAAAAAGAGGACGGTGATGGCGCTGAGTCCACTCTGACCACATGCCCGCCTGAGCCTGTTGGAGTCGAGCTGAGTACTATTGCATTGTATGTATGTGTTACATCTTTATCCATTCCTCTTTTGATAGATGTTTATGTTACTGCCATGTGCTGGCCACTGCAAATAGTGCTGCAATGAACATTGGGGTCTCATGCATTTTTTTGAATTCTGATTTTCTCTGCATAAATGTGGTAGTTTAATTTTAGTTTTTAAAGGAACCTCCAGATTATTCTCCATAGTAGCTGTATCCCAACAGTGTAAGAGGGTTCCCTTCTCTCTACACTCTCTCCAGCATTTATTGTCTATAGATATTTTTTTTTATTATGCAAGTCTGACACCTTATGTTTTTGTTGTTCAATCACTAAGTCGTGTCTGGCCCTTTACAAGGGTATGGACAGCAGCATGCCAGGCTTCCCTGTCCTTCACTATCTCCTGGAGTTTACTCAAATTCATGTCAATTGAATCAGTGATGCCATCCAACCATCTCATCCTCTGCCACCCTCTTCTCCTTTCGCCTTCAATCTTTCACAGCAACGGGGTCTTTTCTAATGAGTCAGCTTTTCAGTCAGGTGGCCAAAGTATTGGAGCTTCAGCATCAGGTCTTCCAATGAATATTCAGGGTTGATTTCCTTTAGGATTGACTGGTTTCAACTCCTTGCTCTCTAAGGGACTCTCAAGAGTCTTCTCCAGGGCCATAATTTGAAAACATCAGTTCTTCAGCCCTTAGCCTGCCTTATAGTCCAACTCTCAAATCTGTACATGACTACTAGAAAAACCATAGTTTTAACTATACAGACCTTTGTCGGCAAATTGATGTCTCTGCTTTCTGATACACTGTCTAGGTTTGCCATGGCTTTCCTTCCAAGGAGCAAGGGTCTTTTTAATTTCATGGCTACAGTCACCATTTTTGGTGATTTTGGAACCCAAGAAACGAAAGTCTGTCACTGTTTGCAATTTTTCCCCTTCTATTTTCCACAAAGTGATGGGACAAGATGCTATGATCTTTGTTTTTGAATGCTGAGGTTTGGCTTTTCACTCTCTTCTTTCACTCTCACCAAGAGGCTCTTTAGTTCCTCTTCACTTTCTGCCATCAGAGTGGTGTCATCTGCATATCTGAGGTTGTTGATATTTCTCCCAGCAATTCTGATTCCAGCTTGTGCTTCATCTAGGACAACATTTTGCATAATGTTCCCTGTATATAAGTTAAATAAGCAGGGTGACAATATACAGCCTTATTGTACTCCTTTTCCCAATTTTGAACCAGTCAGTTGTTCCATGCCCAGTTCCAACTGTTGCTTCTTTGCCTACATACAGACTTCTCAGGAGACAAGTAAGATGGTCTGGTATTCCCATCTCGTTAAGAATTTTCCAGTTTGTGTGTGTGTGTGTGTGTGTGTGTGTGTGTGTGTGTGATTTACACAGTGAAAGGATTTAGCATAGTCAATGAAGGAGAAGTAGATGATTTTCTGGAATTCCATTGCTTTCTCTATGATCCAATAAATATTGGCAGTTTTATCTCTGGTTCCTCTCCCTCTTCAAAACCCAGCTTGTACGTCTGGAACTTCTTGGTTCAAGTACTGCTGAACCTTAGCTTGACGGATTCTGAGCATAACCTTGCTAGCATGTATGTGAAATGAGCACAATTTCATGGTAGTTTGAACATTCTTTGGCATTGCCCATCTTTGGGATTGGAATGAAAACTAACCTTTTCCAGTCCTGTGGCCACTGCTGAGTTTTCCAAATTTGCTGACATATGGTTTGTAGCAGTTTAAAAGCATCTATCTTTTAGGATTTTAAATAGCTCAGCTGGAATTCCATCACCTTCACTAGCTTTGTTCATAGTACTTCTTCCTAAGGCCCAATTGACTTCACACTCCAGGATGTCTGGCTCTATGTGAGTGATCCCACCACCATGGTTATTAAGACTTTTTATATATAGTTCTGTGTATTCTCACCACTTCTTAATATTTCCTGCTTCTGTTAGGTCCTTAAAATTTTTGTCATCCTTGCTTGAAATATTCCCTTGATATCTCCAATTTTCTTGAAGAGATTTCTAGTCTTTCCCATTCTATTGTTTTTCTTTATTTCTTTGCATTGTTTACTTAAGAAGGCTTTCTTATCTTTCCTTGCTATTCTCTGGAATTCTGTATTCAGTGGGGTATATCCTTCCCTTTCTCCTTTGCCTTTCACTTCTTTTTTCAGTTATTTGTAAAGCCTCCTGAGACAAGTGTTTTGCCTTCTTGCATTTCTTTTTCTTTGGGATGGTTTTGGTCAATGCCTACTGTACAGTGTTACAAACCTCCATCCATATTTCTTCAGGCACTCTGTCTACCAGATATAATCCTTTGAATCTATTTGTCACTTCCACTGGATTTTATTTTATTTTATTTAGATCATACCTGAATGGCCTAGTAGTTCCCCTACTTTCTTCAAGTTAAGCCTCATCTTTGCAATAAGGAGCTCATGATGTGAGCCACAGTAATGTCCAGGTCTTGTTTTTGCTAACTGTATAGAGCTTCTCCATCATCAGCTGCAAAGAATATAATCAACCTGATTTTGGTATCGATACCTCAAGTAATTTTTTAATAAATTGTTTATTTATTTTGGCTGCATTGGTTCTTCATGGCTGCACAGGCCTTTCTCTAATTTGTGGCCAGAGGGGGCTCCTACTAGATAGGAGTGGCTTCTCATTTCACTTTTCTCTTGCTGCAGAGCACAGGCTTAAGGGCACGTGGGCTTCCGTCATTGCAGCTCCCAGGATGTGGAGCACAGGGTCAGTAGTGTGGTGCAGAGGCTTAGCTGCATGTTGGGTCCTCCCGGCACAGGGATTGAACTCACGCCTCAGGCATTGGCAGGCAGATTCTTTGGCACTGAAGCCACCAGGGAAGCCCCTCATGGAGTTTTAACTTGCATTTCTCTAATAATGAGAGATATTGAGCATCTTTTCCTGTGTCTGTTATCCATCTATGTCTTCTTTGGAGAAATGTGTGTTTAGTTCTTCCTTCTCATTTTTAAATACTTTTTTTCTTCCCCCTGATACTGAAATGCATGAGCTGCTTGTATATTTTGGAGATTCATCCTTTGTCAGTTGCTTCATTTGCTATTTCTTCTCCCATTTGAGAGTTGTCTTTTCTTCTTGTTCATGGTTTCCTTTGCTATGTAAAAGCTTACGTTTAATTAGATCACAATTGCTTATTTTCATTACTCTAGGAAGCGGGTCAAAAAAGATATTGCTGTAATTTATGTCAAAGAATGTTCTGTTTTCCTCTAAAAGTTTTAGAGTGTCTGGCCTTATATTTATGTCTTTAATACATTTTGAGTTTATTTTCGTGTATGGTAGAAGGAAGTGTTCTAATTTCGTTTACATGTAGCTGTCTAGTTTTCCCAGCACCACTTATTGAAGAGGCTGTCTTTTCTCCATTGTATATTCTCATCTAATGATCATAGACTAGGTGACAACAGTGCATGGATGCATAGATTAGGTGACACAGATGTGTGGGTTTATCTCCAGGCTTTCTATCCTGTTCCATTGATTTATATTTCTATTTTTGTGCCCGTATCCTACTGTCTTGATTACTGTAGCTTTGTTTTATAGTCTGAAGTCCGGGAGCCTGATTCCTCTAGCTCAGATTTTCCTTTCTCAAGATGGCTTTTTCTATTCAGGGTCTTTTCTGTTTCCATAAAAGTTGTACAGATTTGTTGTTCTAATTATCTGGAAAATGCCATTGATAATTTGATAGAGATTGCACTGAATATGTAGATTGCTTTGGATAGTATAGTCATTTTCACAATATTGATTCATTCCACGAACATGGAATATATCTCCATGTGTTTGTGTCATCTCTGATGTATTTCATCAGTATTTTATAGTTTTCTGAGTACAGGCCTTTTGCCTTTTTAGGTAGGTTTACTCCCAGGTATTTTATTCATTTGGCTGCAATGGTAATTGGAATTTTTTCCTTAATTTTTCCTTCTGGTCTTCTTTCATTGTTAGTGTGAGAACGGCATCCCCAATGGCTCAGTAGATAAAGAATCTGCCTCCCGATGCAGGAGACGCAGGTTTGAACCCTGGGCCAGGAAGATTCTCTGGAAGAGGAAATGGCAACCCACTCCAGTATGTGGTTGTTGTTCAGTTGTTCAGTAGTGTCCAACTCTTTGCCACCCCATGGACTGCAGCCCGCCAGGCTTCCCTACCTTTCACTATCTCAAACTCATGTCCATTAGTCGATGATGCCATCCAACAACCTCATCCTCTATCTTCCCCTTCTCTTCCTGCCCTCAATCTTTCCCAGCATCTGGGTCTTTTCCAGTGAGTCAGCTCTTTGTATCAGCTGGCCAAAGGACTGAAGCTTCAGCTTCAGTATCAGTCTTTCCAGTGAATATTCAGAGTTGATTTCCTTTAGGATTGACTGGTTTGATCTCCTTGCTGTCCAAGGGACTCTCAAGAGTCTTTAGCACAACAGTTAGAAAGCATCAATTCTAACGTGCTCAGCCTTCTTTATGGTCCAACTATGACACCCATACATGACTACTGGAAAAACCATAGGTTTGACTAGACAGATTTTGTCAGCAAAGTGATGATTCTGCTTTTTAGTATGCTGTCTAGGTTAGTCATAGCTTTTCTTCCAAAGAGCAAGTGCATTTTAATTTTGTGGCTGCAGTCACCATTCACAGTGATTTTGGAGCCCAAGAAAGTAAAATCTGTCATTGTTTTTCATTTCTCCCCATCTATTTGCCCTGAAGTGGTAGGACCAGATACCATGACCTTAATTTTCTGAATGTTGAATTTTAAGTTAGTTTTTTCACTCTTCTCTTTCACTTCATCAAGAGGCTCTTTAGTTCCTCTTTGCTTTCTGCCATTAGGGTGGTGTCATCTGTATGTTTGAGGTTATTGATATTTCTCCTGGCTATTTTGATTCCAGCTTGTGCTTCATCCAGCCTAGCATTTTGCATGATGTACTCTGCATGGAAGTTAAATAAGCAGGGTGACAATATACCATCTTGATGTACTCCTTTCCCAATTTGGAACCAGTTTGTTGTTCCACATCTGGTTCTAACTGTTGCTTCTTGACCTGCATACAGGTTTCTCAGGAGGCAGATAAAGAGGTCTGGTATTCCCATCTCTGTAAGAATTTTCCACAGTTTGTTGTCATCCAGACAGTCAAAGGCGTTAGCGTCGTCAATGAAGCAGAAGTAGATGTTTTTCTGGAATTCCCTTGCCTTTTCTATGCTCCAGCAGATGTGGCTAGTCTGATCTCTGGCTCCTCTGCCTTTTCTAAATCAAGCTTGTACATCTGAAATTTATCGGCTCAAGTACTGTTGAAGTCTAACTTGAAGGATTTTGAACCTTACACCTTGTTAGCAGATAAAATGAATGCAATTGTGCAGTAGTTTGAGCATTCTTTGTCATTGCCATTCTTTGAGATTGGAATGAAAACTGACCTTTTCCAGTCCTGTGACCACTGCTGAGTTTTCCATATTTGCTGGTATATTGAGTGCAGCACTTTAATAGAATCATCTCTTAGGATTTGAAATAGCTCAGCTGGGATTCCATCACCTCCACTAGGTTTGTTTGTAGTAATGCTTCCTAAGGCCCACCTGACTTCACACTCCAGGATGTCTGGCTCTAGGTGAGTGCCTAAACCATTGTGGGTTGTCCGAGTCATTAAGACCTTTTTTGTATCGTTCTTCTGTATAGTCTTGCCACCTCTTCTTAATCCCTTCTGTTTCTGTTAGGTCCATACCATTTCTTTCTTTTGTTGTGCCCATCTTTGCATTAAATGTCCCCTTGGTATCTCTAATTTTCTTGAAGTGATCTCTAGTCTTTCTCATTCTAATGTTTTTCTCTGTTTATTTGCATTGTTTACTTAAGGCTTTCTTATCTTTCCTTGCTATTCTTTGGAACTCTGCATTCAGATGAGTATATCTTTCCTTTTCTCATTTGCTTTGCACTTCTTTTCTCAGCTATTTGTAAGGCCTTCTCAGACAACCATTTTGATTTTTTGCATTTCTGCTTCTTGGGGATTGTTTTGATCGCCACCTCCTGCACCATGTTACGAACTTCTGTCCATTGTTATTCATGTGTTCTGTCTACCAGGTCTAATCCCTTGAATCCATTTGTCACTTCCACTGTATAATTATAAGGGATTTTATGTAGGTCATACCTGAATGGCTTAGTGGTTTTTCCCTACTTTTTTCAATTTAAGTTTGAATTTTGCAATGAGGAGTTAAAACACACACACACACACACACACACACACACACACACACACACACACACCCCATGTCCAGGGACAAAGGAGAAGCTGCAATGATCACATTTAAAACCGTAGGAGGGGCACGATCACATTTAAAACCAAACCTCATACCGACCAGAGATTTTTGGAGGGCACCAACCAAACCTTGTGGGCACCAGGACCCAGTGAAAGGAGCAGTGACCCCACAGGAGACTGAGCCAGACCTGCCTTTGAGAGTCTGATGATGCCCTGTGGAGGCGTGCACCAGCAGTGGCCTGCTATGGGGAGGGGGCAGCAGCAGCCTGGGAGGCATGGCATGCGGTGTAAGTCCTCTTAAAGGGGACTGCATTAGCCCCACTCTAGAGCTACCAGGCGGGTGACCCACAAACTGGAGAATGATTATACCAAAGAAGTTCTCACACTGTCGCAAAACTTCTAGGCCCCACAACAGACTTCCGGTTTGACCTGGGGATCTGGTGAAGGGACTAGGAATCCCAAGGGAATCTGAGTTTGAAAGCTGGCAGGATTTGATTACAGAACTTCCACAAGACTGGGGAGAAAGAGACTCTTCTGGGGCACAACAAAACCTTATGCACATCAGGGCCCAGGAGAAAGGAGCAGTGACCCCCAGAAGAGACTGAGCCAGACTTGCCTGTGAGTGTTTGGGAGTCTCTGGTGGAGGCATGAGTCAAAAGTGTCCTGCCACGGGGTCAGGGCACGGACAGCAGCAGTCCTGGGGGTGCGGCATGCTGGCATAAGTCCTTTTTTCGAGGTCAGAATTACTGCCATACCCCTACCATAGTTTGGCCTCAGGCCACCCTCGCCTACGCACACACACACACACACACACACACACACACACACACGCCATCAGTAGAAAATTGGATTAAAAATTTAATGAGCATGGCCCCGCCCACCAGAGCAAGACCCAGTTTTCCTCACAACCAGTCCCTCCCATCAGGAACCTTCCAGAAGCCTCTTATCCTCAAGATAAGTTTATCCTTCATCAGAGAGCAAACATAATAAAAACCACAATCACAGAAAACTAACCAAAATGATCACGTGAATCACAGATTTCTGTAACTCAATGAAACTATGAGCCATGCCATGTAGGGCCACCCAAGATGGATGGATCATGGTGGAGAGTTCTGACAAAGCATGGTCCACTGGAGAAGGGAATGGCAAACCACTTCACCAGTCTTGCCTTGAGAACCCCATGAACAGTATGAAAAGGCAAAAAGATATGACACTGAAAGATGAACCCAACCCCCTAGGTTGGTAGGTGTCCAATATGCTACTGGAGAAGAGCAGAGAAAACTCCAGAAGGAATGAAGAGGCTGAGCCAAAGTGGAAATGATGCCCAGTTGTAGACTGTCTTGTGGTGAAAGTAAAGTCCAATGCTGTAAAGAACAAAACTACATAGGAACCTAGAATTAAGGTCCATGAATCAAGGTTAATTGGAAGCAGTCAAACAGATGGCAAGAGTGAACATCAACATTTTAGGAATCAGTGAACTAAAATGGACCGGAATGGGCAAATTTAACTTAGATGACCATTATATCTACTACTGTGGGCAAGAATCCCTTAGAAGAAATGGAGTAGCCCTCATAGTCAACAAAAGAGTCTGAAATGCAGTGCAATCTCAAAAACGACAGAATGATCTTGATTCATTTCCAAGGGAAACCATTCAATGTCAGAGTAATCCAAGTCTATGCCTCCAACCACTAATGCTGAAGTTGAACAGTTCTATGAAGACCTACAAAACCTTCCAGAACTAACAGCTAAAAAGATGTCCTTTTTTTTTTTTTTTGCATAGGAATGCAAAAGTAGGAAGTGAAGAGATACCTGGAGTAACAAGCAAGTTCGGCTTTGGAGTACAAATGAAGCAGGGCAAAAGCTAACAGAGTTTTGCCAAGAGAAGGCACTGGTCATAGCCAACACTCCAGTATTCTAGTCTAAAATCCTATAGACAGAAGAGCTTGGTCTGCTATAGTCCAAAGTGTCTTGAAGACTGCAAGAGACTTCTGTGCATTAATTCCAAACAAACGAAAGCCCAGGACCAGATGTGCATTAATTCTGTATCCTGCAATTTTACCAAATTCATTGATTAGCTCAGTAGTTTTCCCAGGGCTTCTGTGGTGGCTCAGAGGGTAAAGAATCCACCTGCAATGAGGGAGACCTGGTTCAGTTCTTGGATTGGGAAGACCCTCTGGAGGAGGGCACGGCAACCCCCTCCAGTATTCTTGTCTGGAGAATCCCCATGGACAGAGGAACCTGGCAGGCTGCAGTCCAAGGTGTCATAAAGAGTTGGGCACAACTGACTGACTAAGCACAGTAGTTTTCTGGTGGCATCTTTAGGATTTTCTATGTATAGTATCATGTCATCTGCAAACAGTGACAATTTTACTTCTTTTCCATTTTAGATTCCTTTTATTTCATTTTCTTCTCTGATTGCCATGGCTAGGACTTCCAAAACTGTTAACATGTTGGATAGTAGTGGTGGAAACGGACATCCTTGTCTTTTCCTGGTCTAGGAGGAAATGCTTTCAAGTTTTTCATCATTAAGAATGATGTTCGCTCTGGGTTTATCAAATATGGCCTTTACTATGTGGAGATAGATTCCCTCTGTGCCCATTTTCTAGAGAGTTTTCATCACAAATGGGTATTGAATTTTGTCACAAACTCTTTCTGCATCTATTGAGATGATCACATTTTTACTCTTCAATGTTAATGTGGTGTATCATGTTAATTAATTTGCATATATTGAACAATTCTTGCATCCTTGGAAAAAATCTCACTTGATTGTGGTGTATGATCCTTTTAATGTGTTGTTAGGTTTAGTTGCTTGTATTTTGTTGAGAATTTTTAAGGCTATGTTCATCAGTGATATTGGTCTATAATTTTCTTTTTTTCTTTTCTGATATATTTGTCTGATTTTGGTATCAGGATGATGGCAACCTCATAGAATGGATTTGGGAGTGTTCCTGCCTCTGCATTTTTGGGGGAAGTGTTTGAGAAGGAGAGATGTTAGCTCTTCTCTAAATGTTTGATAGAATTCGCCTGTGAAGCTATCTGGTCCTGGACTTTTGTTTTTTTGAAAAGTTTTTAAATCACAGTTTCAATTTTATTACTTGTGATCGGTCTGTTCGTGATTTCTATTCCTTTCTGGTTCAGTCTTGGAATGTTGTACTTTTCTAAGAATTTGTCCATTCCTTCCAGGTTGTCCATTTTATTCGCATATAGTTGCTTGTACAACATTTCATTCTTTTACAGAGCTGAGTAGATGCAACACATTCAATACTCTATATACATTTTGCAAGGGATAGTTAGGCTCATTTCCTCCAAGGAAGTTGGGAAGTGGGCATTATATTCATTGATGATTATTCAGTTCAGTTCAGTCGCTCAGTCGTGTCCAACTCTCTGCGACCCTATGAACCGCAGCACGCCAGGCCTCCCTGTCCATTACCAACTCCCGGAGTTCACTCAGACTCACATCCATAGAGTCAGTGATGCCATCCAGCCATCTCATCCTCGGTCATCCCCTTCTCCTCCTGCCCCCAATCCCTCCCAGCATCAGAGTCTTTTCCAATGAGTCAACTCTTTGCATGAGGTGGCCAAAGTACTGGAGTTTCAGCTTTAGCATCATTCCTTCCAAAGAAATCCCAGGGCTGATCTTCAGAATGGACTGGTTGGATCTCCTTGCAGTCCAAGGAACTCTGAAGAGTCTTCGCCAACACCACAGTTCAAAAGCATCAATTCTTCAGCACTCAGCCTTCTTCACAGTCCAACTCTCACATCCATACATGACCACAGGAAAAACCATAGCCTTGACTAGAGGGACCTTAGTCGGCAAAGTAATGTCTCTGCTTTTGAATATGCTATCTAGGTTGGTCATCACTTTTCTTTCAAGGAGTAAGCGTCTTTTAATTTCATGGCTGCAGTCACCATCTGCAGTGATTTTGGAGCCCAAAAAATATTAAGAGGGTCCAAATATGCCACCCAAACTATGCCACTTTGGCATATGGATTATTTTGAGCTGATGCCAACCGAGAATCGATAGATGTAGAAAGCCACCTTCTCAGAGATTCCCTTATCTAACTAAAAGCAGAAACTTCTGAGAAATGAGGACTGCCAGAAAGCCCCTTCCTGAAGGAATTTTATGGGCATGAAGAAGACAGAAAGTTAGCACCCTGATGAGTAACAAACAAACCTTATTAAATGACATTTACAGGCCATACATTTGTTACTCACCTTCCCACAATTTAATACCTTTTGGTAAAATGATATATAAGCTTCTGAGTCAAACCATTTCTTGGATTTTCACTTTTTGCTATGAGTCTCCACAAGCATGTAAAAATATTAACATCAATACAATTTGTATGCCTTTTCCCCTGTTAATCTGTCTTTTGTCATGTTCATTTGCAGGCCTCAGATACTGAATCTAAGAGGGCAGAGGGAAAGTTTTTTCCTTCCCTACAATTACATTTCAGAGATAAGTTCCATGTGCTTGGGGAAACATTCCTGAGATATGAGACTAGAAAGTTTAGCCACTAAAAAGATTTACATAGATGTGAAAAGGGTAGAGGAAGAAATTGTGAAAGAACAAGAAGGAGGGACATGTCCCCTTAATTTCCGCAGAGAGAATTAAGTTGTTTATTTTTAATTTGTGTTTTCTTTTGTACATCAGGCTGTACAAAACCTGTTGCCCCCAGACCAGCATGATGTGGGATATGTAAGAAATATTTGTAAAAATATTGTATCAGCCCCAGACATTCATTATTAATGTCCTATTTGTTTGTCTCAAGTTACTGGGCAGAGAAATGTATCACCTTCATGATAAAATAATTGGAAACAATCTCAAAGCTTCAAAGGGAAAAAGGGGAGTCATTGAGAAGAATCCGATAGTTCTTACATGTCCCGGTAACTTGGTAGGTTTGACTAAAGGCAAGCTGTAGAGCAGTATGCATAATATGGCCTCATCTGGATAAAAATAATACATGCTTGAATATGCACCTTTGAAAGAATATACAAGACATTCAGTCTCAAAAATGGAAACTTGGAATTGAGAAAACCTTCAATTGAGAGAGACTCAAAATTTCACTATCAGCCTTTTGGAATTAAGTTTTATACCATTTCCATGGTTTCTGAAAATAAAATCTTTTAAAAATATCTAAGTAACATCAGCAACGTAAATTCTGAAACATGTCTTATGTCTACGTAATAGTATCACCGCGTAGTCTTATGTCTACGTAAGTATCACTGGGAATGACTGAACTCTTTCCCAGAATAAAACCGATCCAGGTACATGTCTAAACAAAAGGCCAATGTCTGCTTTTCCGGATGTTCTTTCTTTTCCTGCCTTATGTTTTATCGGACAACACCACGAATTTGCTTAAAATAAAAATCAACTTGCCTCTTACCCTCACCAGTGTCACTCAGCCAGCAGGTCTTTCTGAGTTCTCACAGATCATTTCTCCTCCATGTCCGCTTTATAAGACTTGGGCCTCAAGAGGTCACAGAATAGCAGGCATGATTTATACCACAAGGCCCTCCTTTAACCAAGGAGGGGCCAAAATCTGAGGCTCTCCTGCTCCCCACGTGACGTGCCGCCCAGGATTAAGACCTGCGACTTCCTTTTTACTTCAAAGAGACTTCATAGAACCATCTTCTAAACTCCTGTTGACATAAAATTGGCATAGTGAAGTGAGTGAAAATTGCTCAGTCATGTCTGACCCTTTGTGACCTCATGTACTATACAGTCCATGGAATTCTCCAGGCCAGAATACTGGAGGGGGTAGCCTTTCCCTCACTCCAGGGGATCTTCCCAACACAGGGATAGAACCCAGGTCTCCTGCACTGCAGGCAGATTCTTTACCAGCTGAGCCACCAGGGAAGCCCAAGAATACTGGAGGGGGTAGCCTATCCCCTCAGCAGATCTTCCTGACCCAGGGACCAAATCGGGGTGTCCTGCATTGCAGGTGGATTCTTCACCAGCTGAGCTACCAGGGAAGCCCATAATTGGCATATAACAATGCATGAGTGTAGGGTATACAATGTGTTGATCTGATACATTTATATGAAAGTGAAAGTCACTCAGTCATGTCCAACTCTTTGCAAACCCATGGACTCTACAGTCCATGGAATTCTCCAGGCCAGAATACTAGAGTGGGTAGGCATTCCCTTCTCCAGCAGATCTTCCCAACCCAGAAATCGAACTGGGGTCTCCTGCATTGCAGGCAGATTCTTTACCAGCTGAGCTACCAGTTAGTTAGTTACCAGCTGAGCTACCAGTTAGTTACCAGCTGAGTTACCAGTTGATAGCTACCAGCTTTACCAGCTGAGCTACCAGTCACTCAGTTGTGTCCAACTCTTTGCGACCCCATGAATCGCAGCATGCCAGGCCTCTCTGTCCATCACCAACTCCCAGAGTTCACTCAAACTCATGTGCATCAAGTCGGTGATACCGTCCAGCCATCTCATCCTCTGTCGCCCCCTTCTCCTTCTGCCCTCAATCCCTCCCAGCATCAGGGTCTTTTCTAATGAGTCAGTTCTTCACATCAGGTGGCCAAAGTATTGGAGTTTCAGCTTCAGTATCAGTCCTTCCAATGAACACCCAGGACTGGTCTCCTTTAGGATGAACTGGTTGGATCTCCTTGCAGTTCAGGGGACTCTCAAGAGTCTTCTCCAACACCACAGTTCAAAAGCATCAGTTCTTTGGCACTCAGCTTTCTTTATAGTCCAAATCTCACATCCATACATGACCACTGGAAAAACCATAGCCTTGACTAGACGGACCTTTGTCAGCAAAGTAATGTCTCTACTTTTTAATAGGCTATCTAGGTTGGTCATAACTTTCCTTCCAAGGAGTAAGCGTCTTTTAATTTCATGGCTGCAATCACCATCTGCAGTGATTTTGGAGCCCCAAAAAATAAAGTCTGATACTGTTTCCACTGTTTCTCCATCTATTTGCCATGAAGTGATGGGACCAGATGCCATGATCTTAGTTTTCTGAATGTTGAGGTTTACGCCAACTTTTTCACTCTCCTCTTTCACTTTCATCAAGAGGCTTTTGAGTTCCTCTTCACTTTCTGCCATAAGGGTGGTGTCATCTGCATATCTGAGGTTATTGATATTTCTCCCAGCAATCTTGATTCCAGCTTGTGCTTCTTCCAGTCCAGTGTTTCTCATGATGTACTCTGCATATACGTTAAATAAGCAGGGTGACAATATACAGCCTTGATGTACTCCTTTTCCTATTTGGAACCAGTCTGTTATTCCATGCCCAGTTCTAACTGTTGCTTCCTGACCTGCATATAGGTTTCTCAAGAGGCAGGTCAGGTGGTCTGGTATTCCCATCTCTCTCAGAATTTCCACAGTTTATCGTGATCCATACAGGGAAGCCCATAATTGGAAGATAACAATTCATGAATGTAGAGTGTATGTGTTGATTTGATGCATTTATAAATTGCAATATAATTACCACAACACTAATTAACACCTCTTAATTAACACCACTTATTAACATCACATAATCAGCATTGCTTATTTGTAGAAGGAACAATTAAGATCTAATCTCTAGCAACTGTAGGTTTATAATACAGAATTGGTGACCATAATCACTATACTGTACAACAGATCTCTAGGACTTATTTATCTACTGGTTACAAGTTTATACCTTAAGCAACATCTCCCCTCTTCCCTCTGCATAGGACCTGGATCCAGGAAGCTGGTACTGCAATCTAGGCAGAACAGAGTTTTCCAGTAGGTCACCACTTGCCTGTCCCCCTCCTTATGAGGACATACAGGTTTCTTGTCTGATGGACCCCCCAGGAACTCTTTCTGATGGCCCCCCTGCCCTGTCCTTGAGAGATAATGCAGGTAGAAACTGAATGAAGCCGAGGAAGGAGCCCTGGCTCACATTCTTCGCTTCCCAGATACAGAGAGTACAAACTGGACAGAGGGTCATAGTGGCTCTCATCTGGGAAGAAAGGCTTCCAGAAATGGGTAACCCCAGATACCTAAACAGAAAAATCCTCTGCATGTAATAAAATCAGCTCTGGACCATCATGGACTGAAGGGTCGTGTATCAGCTTGCTGTCTTCTCCCAGGAGCCTGTGCACAGCCCCTCTGCTGGGAGTTGGCTGTTGCAGTGAGCCCCCAAATCCGACAGAGGAGAGTCCAGACAAGCTCTGTGTTCTCAGGCTGCCTGGACTGGGATGTCCACTGGGTTGCCACCACTTCCTAAGGTAGCTGAGGCCCAAACAGATGCTCCTAGCCATCACTAAAGAGACCTGTGTCTTGGGTCCCAGTGGCTCAAAATAACTGAGTGCTTTTTAAGCCAGAGGGTCACCCATTGGCATTTTCTGGAGTAACTGGCTTTGAGAGCTGGTGACCCCCATCCTGGCAGTTGGCAATGTTCCAGATGGTAGAGTCTGTAAACTGGCCTCCTTAAACGAGATGCATTGCAGTAAAATCCCCAGAGAGGCTAAAGGGGCTCAGGACGTGCCACCCCAAAATAGGCTTCTTTGCTCTACTGATGATTTTGAGCTTCTCTCTCTGCTTACAACAGGGAAAGGCTACCCACTCCAGTATTCTGGCTTGGAGAATTCCATGGACTGTATAGTCCATGGGGTCACAAAGAGTCGGGTACAACTGAGTGACTTTCACTTCACTCTGCTTATAAGCAGGGCAGAAGTTTCCCATTTTAAAAGAAAATCCATTTGTAAAGGTACTCCCTCTCTCTCATACCAGAAAAAAAGGAGACGGACTCATCACCTGAGATGGGACTGAGACGAGTCTGCATAAAAGCCCTTACCTATTATTAGTTACTCCCATACATTTCCTGGGGCTTCCCTGGTGGCTCAGCTGGTAAAGGGTCTGCCCGCAATGTGGGAGACCTGGGTTCGATCCCTGGGTTGGAGAGATCCCCTGGAGAAGGAAATGGCATTCCATTCCAGTATTCTTGCCTGGAGAATTCCATGGACAGAGGAGCCTTGTGGTCTATAGTTCACGGGGTCACCAAGAGTCGAACAGGCCTGAGTGACTAATTCTTTCACTTTCATACATTTCCTTAGTTACCTTCCCACAGTCCCCTCCTCCAAACCCAGAAGTCCAGATCCCCTTTCCTTAGTCTAGTCACTTCTCCACAGTTTATAGTCTTTTTTTAAAAAAATGGTAAATAATCCCAGGGTGTAGCCACCAATTTGTCTTCAGTTCTTTCTAGGAGTGGCCATACACAGAGACTTAAAAACATATGAGGAAACTCAGTTATCCTGTTTCTTCTGTTAACCCGCTCCAGTATTCTTGGGCTGCCCTGGTGGCTCAGCTGGTAAAGAATCCTCCTGCAATGCAGGAGACCTGGGTTCGATCCCTGGGTTGGGAAGATCCCCTGGAGAAGGGAAAGGCTACCTGCTCCAGTATTCTGGCTGGGAGAACTCCATGGACAGTCCATGGGGTCACAAAGAGTCAGACACTTTCACTTTCACTAACCTATCTGCTGTCAGTTTAATTCATAGACCTTGGGAAAGCATAAGAGGATGGGTGGAAAAGGTTTTTCCCCTCCCCTACAAGGCCCATGAGGCACATACAGTGGATGCGAGAAGTAACCTTTATATGGTGCACTGTCAGGACGTGAGGCTGTTTGTTACTACAACAAACCCCTGGCAGGTACAGCAGGCTGTCTATGGTAACCACAGAGAAAAACTGTTGTGTTAGTGAACTGTCTGGAAACCAGGCCAAGGCAGAATGGTGGCAGCAGTGCAGGTATTAAGGCTAAAGAATGGACAACCTGCTGGAGAGGGTCAGCGGGCAAGGTGCGGGGGGAAACAAAACGGGTATCTCCAGATACTGAGGGGCTACATGAGATAGAAGAAAGAGAGGATCACTCTAGGCTAAAGAATGGACAACCTGCTGGAGAGGGTCAGCGGGCAAGGTGCGGGGGGAAACAAAACGGATATCTCCGGATATGAGGGGCTACATGAGATAGAAGAGAGAGAGGATCACTCTGTTATTTTAAAAGGAAAACCTGGAACCAGGCCTGGAAGTTGCAGGACTGCAGATACTTGACCTAAGCCCATTCCTACCTGATTCCCCAAGCAGGACAGGCATACATCTTATTCACCAGGAGGTGGGTGCCTGTCTTGAGGATAACTGTATGAAGGACCCCATTTTGACAAGATGGGTAGAACATCAGAGTCCCATCTGATACCAACAGCTCTGTGGAATGACACTGCCAAGGCAATACTGTATGCATTTCAATTTTCCCAATATTACACTCCATAAAATACCAACTTCGAAGTTTCCAAGAATGCTGATAGGTCTCCCAGTCCTTCTGGACATCACAGCAAAGCATGCAAACGCCCATCAGCTCCCACAAACCAGAGGGCAACTTGCGGTGCCCCGAAGTCTTCATGCAAGTTCAAGCTTTAGTCATGTCAAAGACTCTTCTTGACCAAATTCCAGCCAGGCTCCTCTAAGCCCTCCTCTAGACAAGGCTTCTGTGTTCATCCTGGGCAGTGCCTCTAGCAAAGGATCATGCTAGGTCAATTTAGTAAGAGATGCTCGATACCCCCAACCCATGATGTCTAGTTTTTATCCCCCCGCCTTTGGCTTATATGTACATCCATGTTTATATGTACATCCTTGACCTTCCTTGAGCAAAAGTCCTGTTAGGCAGTGCTGTAGACCATTTGATGGCCTCCCAAAATTCATATATTAAAATTTAACCCCCCAGGTGCTGGTATGAGAAGGTGGGGCCTTTGTGGGAGGTGATTAGGTCAGGAAGGTAGAGCTAAAGAAACCCCAGAGAGCTCCCCAATTCCCTGTGGGGACACAGTAAGAAGGCAAGTCCGGAAGGTGAGTTCTCACCAAATCTCTCAGCACTTTGATCTTACACTTCCAGCCTCTAGAACCGTGAGAAACGTCTGTTGTTCATAAGCCACTGAGAGAGTCAATTCTTAGGTAGGTTGATAAGAAGTCCAGGGTCCCCAAGGAGGAGAAAGCCGTCTGGGGCTCTTGAGGAGCAGAAAAGGACAAACCTTTTTCCTTCATTGCTTTGTCTTAGTCTATATAACAACGTATCTTGCTCAAGGACATGTTTCTCCTTAACAAGAACCTTCTGACTAATCTTGGTCTCTTAATCTTATGTTTTAGGAGTGGGTCTGGTAAGACCTTTCTGTTGTTTGTTCTAATCCAGTTAACTTATATTGTGGGAGCGGGTCTGCTAAGACTCTTTACTATAATAAAGTATATAGCTCCCTTGATAAGACTGGCAAGGGGGGCATTCTCTGTCCCCCTCCTGAAGTCCATGTCAGAAGCTTTCTCTGTCCCTTTTTATACTTTAATAAAACACAAAAGCTCTTGAGTGATCAAGTTTGGTCCCTGGTCCCGCTATGGTATCCTATTCAGTTCAGTTCAGTCCCTCAGTCGTGTCTGACTGTTTGCGACCCCAAGGATTGCAGCACACCAGGCCTCCCTGTCCATCACCAACTCCCGGAGTTTACCCAAACCCATGTCCATCAAGTCGGTGATGCCATCCAACCATCTCATCCTCTGTCAGCCCCTTCTCCTTCCACCATCAATCTTTCCCAGCATCAGGGTCTTTTCAAATGAGTAAATTCTTCACATCAGGTGGCCAAAGTATTGGAGTTTCAGCTTCAGCATCAGTCCTTCCAATGAATATTCAGCACTGATCTCCTTTAGGATGGACTGGTTGGATCTCCTTGCAATCCAAGGGACTCTCAAGAGTCTTCTCCAACACCACAGCTCAAAAGCATCAACTCTTTGGTGCTCAGGTTTCTTTATAGTCCAACTCTCACACCTATACATGACCACTGGAAAAACCATAGCTTTGACTAGACAGACCTTTGTTGGCAAAATAATGTCTCTGGTTTCCCCTGAGTCAGTCTCTCCCATCAGGAAGCTTCCATAAGCCTCTTGTCCCTCTCCATCAGAGGGCAGACAGACTGAAAACCACAATCACAGAAAACTAACCAATCTGATCACATGGACCAAAACTTTGTCTAACTCAGTGAAACTATGAGCCAGGCCATGCAGAGCTACCCAAGACGGATAGGTCATGTTGGAGAGTTCTGACAAAACGTGGTCCACTGGAGAAGGGAATGGCAAGCCACTTGAGTATTCTTGCCTTGAGAACCCCTTGAACAGCATGGTATCCTATTACAGAGGACTGAACAGACTAAGACAGCCAGTTAAGCAAGACTCCCCCTGAAAGTGAAAGTCACTCAGTCGTGTCTGACTCTTTGCGACCCCATGGACTATACAGTGTATGGAATTCTCCAGGCCAGAATACTGGAGTGGATAGCCATTCCCTTCTCCAGGGGATCTTCCCAACCCAGGGATCGAACCCAGGTCTCCTGCACTGCAGGCAGATTCTTTACCATTTGAGCCCCCAGGGACACCCTAGTGGATGGAATTTTCAAATATCGATATACAGTAACCGTCATTCTGGCTTATACATGATATAACTTGAATTTCATGCTAACGAAAATAGCTGGTTTGTGGTCTATCAAACATACCTTGTACATCTGCTTTAATCATTAAAGAAAAATTTGCATTGATCGGATGTAAAGACTGTCTGTTTTAAACATAAAGATTATGGACATCCTTGGTGGTCCAGTGGTTAAAAATCCACCTTACAATGCAGGGGACATGGATTTGACCCCAATCAACATGCCACAGAGCAATTAAGCCTGCATGCTGCAACTTCTGAGCCTGTGAGCTCCAGAGCCCACACACCACAATGAAAGATTCCACATAGAATGAAGATCCCACTTGTCACAACCAAGACCTGATACAGTTAAATAAGAAAATAAATATTTTTTCTAAAAAGATAAAGATTAAATGCCTTCTTTAGGATGCTATTACTAGTACTCATTTGATGATAAGACTCCCTTCCCATACTGACTCACTGTGCACATGTTGGTCTGGGTTTTGTGGGGGGTTTTTTTGCAAGCCTTGAATGAATGTACTTCCTGTCTATTTGATGTTCTTTCTTCTGACAAGATATAAAACTCTGGTGAAAAACATGCTTCTCCAGGGCAGTTCCTCAGAGCTACCTGTGAGGCTGTCTCCCAGGCTATCATCCTCAGTTTGGCTGAAATAAAACTTTTCTATTCCTATTATAGATTATTTCTGTCCACATCCCCTTCCAACTGATGTTCCCTCTTAGTAACTTTCCAACCACTGACCACCTCTCTCCACTCACGGGCTACAAATCCCAGTTGTCTTTGTTGTATTCAGAGTTGAGATCAGGTCTCTTTCCTGTCTTGTAATAGTATGGAATGAAATCTGTCTTCACCACCTTTAACCAGTATCTGGCTTTATCTTTGACAATAACCTTTGTGCTTAGTTGCTCAGTCGTGTCCAGCTCTTTGGTACTCCATGGACTGTAGCCCACCAGGCTCCTCTGTCCATGGAGATTCTCCAGGCCAGAATACTGGAGTGGGTAGCTGTTCCTTTCTCCAGGGGATCTTCCCAACCTAGGTATTGGACCCAGGTCTCCCACATTGCAGGTGGATTCTTCACCACCTGAGCCACCACAGAAGCTCCCCACCCCCACTTTTTTAAAACTTCTCCACAATTTATCAGCTTTGTTAAAATCAACATTGCCAACTAAAAATTAGCATTTGCCATTTGCCTCTACAAAGATTAATTCACTTGCCAATATAGTCACTGACACACACATACCCCAAAAGGAGCTCAGTGTGGAGATTAGGAATGAGGCACTCTGAGCTCTGGGAAAAATGGGCAGAACAGACCTTTGGACAGTTCAATATTTTCAGCAGAAGATTATGCGCCCAATTCTTGCATCTTATATCTAGAAAAGCATTATAGTCGTTAACAGAGACATCGGCTTCTCATGACTGCTACTGCTGCTAAGTCGCTTCAGTCGTGTCCGACTCTGTGCGACCCCATAGACGGCAGCCCACCAGAATCCCCTGTCCCTGGGATTCTCCAGGCAAGAACACTGGAGTGGGCTGCCATTTCCTTCTCTATGTCTAGCAACAACCTAATACAAAAATGTGTGCTCACTTGCATGTATATCCTTTCACCAAAATCAGATATACACTGACCTCCCCTCACCTCTTCCAGGCAGTTCCTTAGAAGTATCGGAAACTGCCTCCCAGGCTATAGTCCTCATTTTGTCCCAATAAAACTTAATTCACAAAAGTCACATTGTATATTTTTTTCAGTTAACAAAATAGGCCCTTGAGTTTTTTTTGGCGGAGGTGGTGGTGGTGGGGTGGTGGGGGGGCAGGGGGGGCGGGGCGGGGGTTACAGTTCTTGTCTGTGAAGCCGTCAAGCACATAAATTTTTAAAAAATTAGATAAAATATTTATGCTTTTCTTGTTATTGTGTTTTATTGGTTTAGTTCATATATCTCTAAAATAGTAGAGGAAATTATTTTCCTTCCCTATACTTCAGAAGAATAAATGCTACAAACACATCAAAATCATCATTTGAAAGCTTATATTTCCTTTACACTTAGCTTTGTAGATGTCAAAGAAAAAGTCTGACTTTTAATTTTTTGCTTGTCCCTCTGACTAAAAGTGGCAAATATAAATGGAAACAAAAACTCTAAGTGAAATGATTCAAACTTTACAAAAGTAACTAAGTAGAAAAAAGAACCAGAAACGAAGTTGTAAGTCTATGTCATCAGGCATGACGTGAAGTGAGGCTCTGAAGGCCACACACTCAGGCACACAAAGGTTGCAAGAAAAGGAAATCCTTCCAAGGCCTAAAATAGTCTCTTGTCTAACAGTCAGAAACAAATTGTCCAAGGAGACACATGTGCTGGCAAAGCAAAGGACTTCACTGGAAAGGGGAACCCGGGGAGAGAATGGTGACGTAAGAGAGCCAGCAGAACTGGTCCGCCAAGGGGCTCACAGTCTCGGGTTTTCTGGTCGTGGGGTTAGCTTTCTGGGTTTTCTGTGGCCAGTCTTCTTGCTTGTTGCCCCTGTTTGGTCTGACTCAGAGTCCTTGGGAGTGTAAGCATCTCTCAGCCACGATGGATTTCAGCATGAAGGTTTCTGGAGGGTTGGCAGGACATGTTATGGGCTGGTGTACCCCCTCCTTTTTGCAGCAGCTTCTTAGCTCTGTGTTCCTTATTGGGATCTCCTGTTGTGTGATTAACACATCCAAGCAGTTATTATGCTGCCTGGTCACAGCAGGCCGTTTCAGTCCATGGTTCCCTAACACATGTACTCCTTAGTTTTAGATTACATTTTTATGTTTCCCATCCTGCTTTCTCTCGGATCCACAGCCGCCTTCTACTGTCTCCAGGTACTGCAGCCTGAGCTGATTCTCTGCAGCTAAGTTGAGCTCTCCAAACAGGCAGGGTGAGGGAACCACCCAGCACAGCTTTAGGATGGGCAAGAAACCACTGCCCCACATGTAGTCTCAAAGTATTCCTCTAGAAACCATCAGGTGAGAAGAACGGCCCTCCCAGGGTCAGACAGGCCCTGATCTAACTGCAGCTTCATTCCAGTGGGAGTGTGAACATCCCAACAGCAGCCAGACCATATATAAAAAGAAAACTCTGACCCATAATGTGCAGCAATCTTGTCTTAATCTGCTCTGACTGCTATAATAAAATATCATGACAGGGCCACTCATAAACCACAAACTTTTATTTCTCACAGTTCTGGAGGATGGAAGTACAAAAGCAAGGTACCAACTGATTTGGTGTCTGGTGAGGGCCTGCTTCCTGGGTTACAGACCTCCACCTTCTTGCTATGTCCTTACCTGATAGAAACGATAAAGGAGCTCTCTGGGAGAAAGGAGTCTCTTTTCTAAGAGCACCAATCCCATTGATGAGGACTCCACCCTCCTGACCTAATCAGCCTCCCAAAGGCCCCATCTCCCAGGGGCTACGCTTCAACATACGAATTTTCAGTTCAGTTGCTCAGTCATGTCCGACTCCTTGTGACCCCATGAATCGCAGCACACCAGGCCTCCCTGTTCATCACCATCTCCCGGAGTTCACTCAGACTCACGTCCATCGAGTCAGTGATGCCATCCAGCCATCTCATCCTCGGTCATCCCCTTCTCCTCCTGCCCCCAATCCCTCCCAGCATCAGAGTCTTTGCCAATGAGTCAGCTCTTCTCATGAGGTGGCCAAAGTACTGGAGCTTCAGCTTTAGCATCATTCCTTCCAAAGAAATCCCAGGGTTGATCTCCTTCAGAATGGACTGGTTGGATCTCCTTGCAGTCCAAGGGGCTCTCAAGAGTCTTCTCCAAAACCACAGCTCAAAAGCATCAATTCTTTGGTGCTCAGCCTTCTTCACAGTCCAACTCTCACATCCATACATGACCACAGGAAAAACCGTAGCCTTGACTAGATGGACCTTAGTCGGCAAAGTAATGTCTCTGCTTTTGAATATACTGTCTAGGTTGGTCATAACTTTTCTTCCAAGGAGTAAGCGTCTTTTAATTTCATGGCTGCAATCACCATCTGCAGTGATTTTGGAGCCCCCTAAAATAAAGTCTGACACTGTTTCTACTGTTTCCCCATCTATTTCCCATGAAGTGATGGGACCAGATGCCATGATCTTCTTTTTCTGAACGTTGAGCTTTAAGCCAACTTTTTCGCTCTCCTCGTTCACTTTCATCAAGAGGCTTTTTAGCTCCTCTTCACTTTCTACCATAAGGATAGTGTCATCTGCATACCTGAGGTTATTGATATTTCTCCCGGCAATCTTGATTTCAGCTTGTGTTTCTTCCAGTCCAGTGTTTCTCATGATGTACTCTGCATATAAGTTAAATAAGCACGGTGACAATATACAGCCTTGATGTACTCCTTTTCCTATTTGGAACCAGTCTGTTGTTCCATGTCCAGTTCTAACTTTTGCTTCCTGACCTGCATACAGATTTATCAAGAAGCAGGTTAGGTGGTCTGGTATGCCCATCTCTTTCAGAATTTTCCACAGTTTATTGTGATCCACACAGTCAAAGGCTTTGGCATAGTCAATAAAGCAGAAATAGATGTTTTTCTGGAACTCTCTTGCTTTTTCCATGATCTAGCAGATGTTGGCAATTTGATCTCTGGCTCCTCTGCCTTTTCTAAAACCAGCTTGAACATCAGGGAGTTCACGGTTCACATATTGCTGAAGCCTGGCTTGGAGAATTTTGAGCATTACTTTACTAGCATGTGAGATGCGTGCAATTGTGCAGTAGTTTGAGCATTATTTTGCATTGCCTTTCTTTGGAATTGGAATGAAAACTGACCTTTCCCAGTCCTGTGGCCACTGCTGAGTTTTCCAAATTTGCTGGCATATTGAGTGCAGCACTTTCACAGCATCATCTTTCAGGATTTGAAATAGCTCAACTGGAATTCCATCACCTCCACTAGCTTTGTTCGTAGTGATGCTTTCTAAGGCCCACTTGACTTCACTTTCTAAGATGTCTGGCTCTAGATTAGTGATCACATCATCATGATTATCTGAGTCATTAAGATCTTTTTTGTACAGTTCTTCCGTGTATTCTTGCCATCTCTTCTTAATATCTTCTGCTTCTGTTAGGTCCATACCATTTCTGTCCTTTATCGAGCCCATCTTTGCATGAAATGTTCCCTTGGTATCTCTAATTTTCTTGAAGAGATCTCTAGTCTCACAGGGATCAAGACCATCCCCATGGAAAAGAAATACGAATTTTAGGGACACACATTCAGTCCATAGTAAAACTGTCCAGGAAGCCAACATACCGTCTACATATATTGGCCCAGAAAGCCAACCTGCGGTGAGTCACACTCGCAGGATATTAGGCTGTTTTCTCTAGCAACAATCCAGGACACTTCACTTCTAGTCAGTTGCTCCAGTTTCCCAGACCCACAGCCTCCATCAGGGCACATCTAAAACCTTCTGTTTTTCCAAGAGGAAGCACCCCACACCACTGATGGACCCTGAATTGCTGCCAAGGGATGGTGGTCATCTCCCTTGTTGCAGAGAGCTATGAGTAAATGCCCTCTGCTTGTTCTCACGGGCTGTTTCCATTTACTTCCACACTGGAAAGAGAATAGGGAGTCTTGTGGGGCAGAAGCTGCTTCTTGAAGGAGGCATGCTCTGTGCTGCTACCTGGATTGTTTGAGCCCATGTGTCCTTCTGAGCAGGTGGCATGGTGCCGCAGGCATCAGTAGGAGCTCATAAAGGACCAACAACCTGCCCCCAGGCTTCCAGCAAGCTGCACAGATGATGCTGGGTCATGGTTCACACTCTCCCTGTCTCGAATTCTCAACAGTGACCCAAGGGTCTCCAGCTCTGTTGCAGGTTTACCAGTCTTGCTAGTTCTTTAAAAAAAAGCACTTTGGTTCTGTAGCACCTGCAACCACACCTACACTGTGCACGATATTGTTGGTAAAGACACGTGAGCCCAAATCCGATCACTGGTAGTTTTCAAATTTCCGCACATTAACGGGGAAACATACACCCAAATCTGCTCCCGATCCAGAAAACCACTCACAGAGAAGAGAAAGAGAAAGAAAAAAGAAAAAAAAATTTTTTGTTATTTAATTAGAACTAGAATGTGATGCTGATCCCAAGCAATAGCTACAGGGGGTGCAGAGATGGAAGGGAACCTCTTTTCCTATGGCTAAGTGAATACAACTTATTACTTTCACGTCTTCATGATAATGTTGCTAATTTTCTCCTACAATTATGATAAAAAATGATTTGAAGTTAGATGACAAGGTAGGCCCATATCCTCCCAGGACTCTGGGAAATGATTACATGTCAGAAACGCTCCTAGGTCTTTGAATCGTTCTTGATACATGAGATGGGCCACAGGCTTATTTAGCCAGATAAAAAAGAGTTACACACAGTTAACAAGAACAGAGAAAGAAATGTTTTAAAAATCCTGTGATTCTATTTTCTAAATTTAAAGAAACTGTCAGCCCAGACTCACCTTACATGCAGAGCAGGCGCAGGGACTTTCGGCGGATTCTAATTAGCAACCGGGAGCCTGCGGGGGCTACAGTCTCGGTGGTCGCAAAGAGTCGGACAAGGCTGAGCGACCAACACACACATTGCCTCATTCAACTAGCTTTCTGGCCCCCAACCCCACTCGCTGCCCCGAGCCTTGAACCACCGGACTCTGTCCTGGAGATGTTAGCAGAAAGACACACAGTTCAGCCAGCCAGGCGGGGTGCGGAGCCCCGGGAGACCTGGAGCCTCCGGTCGACCAGAGACCCCATCCATCTCCGCCAAAGGTGTGCCTGACCCCCGCTGCCTCTTCCGTCCTCATGCCCCTCCCGTGGGATCCGCTCCCTGCCGCCCCGCACGCCTTCCCCTCCGCAGACAAGGCTCCCACCACCGTCTACCCCTCCCCCTTCCCGCCTGACTGCCTAACCCCTGCCCTGTTCCCGCTCCTTCCGCCGTCCGCCCAGCTCCGGCCAGCTCTGTGAGGGCTCCTTACCCATCGGGAGAATCCTGCCCCCATCCCTAGGCTGCTGACAACCGCTCGCCAACGAAGCCTCCCCGTCCCCCACGTGATTACGGCCCCGCCCCTCGATCTCGGGCTCCTGCTGACGCCACAATGCCCTAAGCCCAGCGCCCTCGGATCCCCGCCCAGGTGGTTTCCATCGCCTCAAAGCAGGCTTTCCTGGGCCGCGTTTGGAGGCGTAGTTCGGGGGGCCTGGCGAGGTGCAGCGTGCACCGCTTTACCCCGTAAGCATCGCCCCCTTCAGGGAGCCGGCGGGTGGTCATCTTGTGAGTGCTGAGCCTCAGGTTGGGTCCCCGTGCACCCTCTGCCCTAGTGGAGTGGCTGTCCCAGCTTTGAAGGTGGTTGTAAACTGGAACGAAGAGCCCGCTCTTTTAGCCCTGCATTTACCGAGTAACATTCCGGGGTCAAGGAAGGCCCGTCTGCCATCTCTGGCCCAGAGCCCTTGGATGGCTTCCCCCAGAACCTGAGCCAGAGCCTAGCGCCCAGACTGCCCCACTCTCACCCAGCTTCTGCTGGGTGGGCAGCAGTCGGGACGAAGGGCAGCTGAGAGCAGAGGGAGAGACTCACGCCAAGGGCTCTTCCCAGAGACAAAGTGGACCCATGTCAGCGATTCAGGAATCTGCAGAATCCAGCCATCATAGTTTCAGACTGCATAGAAGGGAACCTGGACAGTGCTTGCGTTAATAATTCGGAAATGATGTTTATTTATTTATTTTTGCTTATACTGTTTATTTTTTAATTTTTATTCTACAATATTGTAAAGAAGTGATGTTGAAATCCACTCTAACTCAGCCCTAACCACCACCCTGTAAAGTGCATCCAGGAGGACTGGGTCTCCACTGCATCAAGTCATGGGTATTCCAACCCGGAGTGTGTGTGCATGTGAGTTTGTGTTCAGATGTTGGCGCACGGGTCTAGGTGCCTCTGCGTGTGCCTTTGTGTGTGCCAGTCCCAAACATGCATGCACACGTACATGTGTGTTCCGGTGCCTGTGTGTGAGCACGTGTGCGTGTAATGGCCCTCCTTATCTTTCCTGCACTTCACCTTGTCAAGGAAAATCAGAGCTGCATGGTACAGGGGTGAAAACAGGTTTTATTTGGGACTATTGCAATAGGAAGAAACATTAACATAGAAACTGGGGTTTCATTGAAACTGGGATTCTATATAGAACTAGACCTTCTATATAGAATTGTGAAGTTCAGTTCTGAATACAACATGGGCCAGTGGGGATTTTTAAGGAGTAGGGTAGGGTCAGTTACAAGAAGTTACTAGGAGGAAACATCTTAGTAGCAGTGAGTGGTGGGGAGGGGGGGTTCTGGTTAAACCCACCTAGCAGGATTTCTGGAGAAGGCAATGGCACCCCACTCCAGTACTCTTGCCTGGAAAATCCCATGGACAGAGGAGCCTGGTGGGCTGCAGTCCATGGGGTCGCTACTAGTCGGACATGACTGAGCGACTTCACTTTCACTTTTCACTTTCATGCATTGGAGAAGGAAATGGCAACCCACTCCAGTGTTCTTGCCTGGAGAATCCCAGGGACGGGGGAGCCTGGTGGGCTGCCGTCTATGGGGTCGCACAGAGTCGGACACGACTGAAGCGACTTAGCAGCAGCAGCAGCAGCAGCAGCAGCAGGATTTCTGCTAAACTTGAACAGTGTAGAGACAAACATGTAAGTCCAAGGCTTGGTTGGAAAATTCTGGAGCCTGAGCAAGTGTGGGTTAAAGAGAGAAACTCTGTCAACCCTGCTCCCTAATGAGAGAGATGTTTCCTCTTAAACTCCCTTTTTCCTTTGTTCTGCGGGGTTCTGTTCAAGAGAAGCCTATGCGCTTGTTAAGACAGTAAGCAAGGCTATACAGGATTGTTGCAGTGCCATCTCTGGGATGCAGCTGAGACGGCTGCGGGTCTGTAGCCAAGGAGCGGAGTGGTGGTGGTCAGTGATGGAAAATCACCCAGAGGTGCCCTGAGGAGAGGGGGCTTATTGCTAAACAGGCCTAAGAGGATTCTTGCTCAAGGAGGGCCAAGGACATCAATTCATTATAGGTGGGGGATGAGGAACTAGATCACATGTCACAGCACATTTCACAGTACTGTGAAACTGGGTGGGGCCAGCCAAAGACAAGCCTACAGCTCAGGGGAAGCTGGCTGGGGTTTGCTGAAGGAGAGGGTCTTTGTCAGCTTCGAGAGAGACATCTATGACCCTTATGGAAGGTGAGTCAGGGCACCCTAAAACCCCAGGTTCAGACTCCCATCTTCAAAAGGAGGCCAAGAGAGTGCTATTGAAGAGCTCAGGGCTCCTGGCAGAGCGTGTGGCAGGACACTCTATTCCTTCCCCAGGCACCATGGATGCTGTGGAACTTGCCAGAAAGCTGCAGGAGGAGGCCACGTGCTCCATCTGTCTTGACTACTTCACAGACCCTGTGATGACCACTTGCGGTCACAATTTCTGCCGAGAGTGCATCCAGCTGACCTGGGAGAAGGCCAAAGGCCAGAAAAAGAGGAGAAAGCGGAAGGGCTCCTTTCCCTGCCCTGAGTGCCGCGAGCTGTCCCCCCAGAGGAACCTGCGGCCCAACCGTCTGCTGACCAAAGTGGCCGAGATGGTGCGGCAGCACCCCAGCCCGCAGAGCAGGGATCTGTGCCCGGTGCACCGAGAGCTGCTCAAACTCTTCTGTGAGGACGACCAGAGGCCCATCTGCCTCATCTGCAGGGAGTCCCAGGAGCACCGGCCCCACAGGGTGGTCCCTATCGAGGAGGCCGTGCAAGCGTACAAGGTGGGTTCTGGCTGGGGGCCAGGACAGGGGACAAGGGTGCCCAACTATGCGTATGTGTCAAGGAGGGTATTAGCAGGGAACGGCTGCTGTAACAAATGCCCCATATGCAGGACCACGCAGTGGGAGTGTTCCCTTGCTGCTGAGTCGCTTCAGTCGTGTCCAACTCTGTGCGACCCCATAGACGGCAGCCCACCAGGCTCCTCTGTCCCTGGGATTCTCCAGGCAACAACACTGGAATGGGTTGCCATTTCCTTCTCCCTTACTCCAAAACAAAGCAGGCTGGGGGCCATGCCATCTTGGGTCACCTCTATGATTATGCAGGAGTCCAGACTGACCAAGTCCCCACCCAGCCCCAGCCATACTCCCTGGTCCTTGTGCAGCCATCTGGGTGGGCAAACCAGGCAACCCCTCCGACAGGCAGGGGGAGGGGAGCCTTTTCCCTCCATGCACCTGAGGCTCTGTGGCTGGGGGCCCATGAATTAGATTGAGCAAAGGCAAATTGAAGAGAAAGGCAAACTGTTTACTAACATATGCCTGCCTGCTATGCCAGTCACTTGGGAGAAACTGCAGCAACAGTTAAAAAAAAAAGTCAATTAGAACTTGGGCTTATATAAGCATCTTAACAAAGAACAGTACATTTGGAGAAAAGCAACAGGACAAAGGTGAAAGCTGCAGGCTCCCAAGGGTGGCAGACTGCGGGAAAGCGTCTCAGTAACAGAATTCCACAGACTGGGTGGCTTATAACAGCAATTGCTCACAGTTGGAGGCTGACGTTGGAGATGAGCACAGTCAGGTGAGAGTCCCTTTCTGGTGCGCACACGGCCAGCGTCTCGCCGTCCTCTCTCGGGTCTCTTTTATAATGGCACTAATCCCATTCATGTGGGTCCTATTGCCACGACCTCATCGCCTCCCAAAGGCCCCACCTCTGCCATCACATCAGGAGTTAGGGCTTCCGTATATGAATTTGGATGTCGGAGGGACACACACATTCAGGTGATAGCAGAAATATATATAGACAGAGAGAGAGAGAGAGAGAAAGTAAAGAAAGATAGGGGGTTTTTGTGTAGGTTCATCTTGACACCAACTTGCCATCTTCTTCGTGGGCACAAACTATCCCCAGTGAGATGCTTCTGGTCAGATAATGGGAGCTCCTGGAAGGCACCTTTCTGCATCCAGCTCAAAATAATCCTTCTGCCAAAGGGACGGATTTGGGGGTTGGGGGTGGCATATTTCCATCCCTTGTATCCCATTAGGATGGTTCAGGGTGGATGCAGCTTCAGAGGGCACTGTTTGGATGTGTGGCATGCAGGGGGCCCACTGACCCCCACATTCCATGGTTTGGGTGCACCACAGTTGAAGCTGGAGGAGGACATGGAGCACCTTCGAGAGGAGATGCTGAAGACAGAAGAGCTGCAAGCCAAGGAGGAACAGACCTTGGCCGAGTGGCAGGTAGGTGCCAGGGCCACCACACACGGCAGCCAGGCAGGGCAGGGAAGGCCCGGCCGGCCCCCACAGACCTCCCGACCTGTGAAGCCCCTTGAGGGGGAGATCACTGTCCTGTGTGGACGAGAACACAGGACCCCAGAAAGGCAATGATTTTCACAGAATTCCTGCCAAATCAGGACTGAGAATGGTGCCCTCAGCACAGGCTGGCCGTTTGAAAGATGCAGCGAGCAAGGGCACACTGGCACTTGGACGTTGCCATTTGGGGCTTGGAGTAAACTTATGCCCCCGTGACATTCGGGGGGCCCTCTGTGTGATCCCCGGCTCCCAGCCCCGCCTGCTTGGCTGGTTTTCTGTGGGTCACTGGGATCCAGGGGAGATACGCCATTGTTGCCAGAGCAGCCCTTCCAAGCTGGCGTGAAAGCAGGTACTAGGGGTGGTAGGCTCCTGGGTGGGGCTCACCTCCAGGAGCCCACCCACCCCCACGCAGGAGAAGGTGAAGGAGCGGAGGGAGCGCATCATGGTTGAGTTTGAGAAGATGGGTCTCTTCCTGATGGAGGAGAAGCAGCGCCTGCTCCAGGCCCTGAAAAAGGAGGAGGAGGAGACAGTGGCAAAGCTGCAGCAGAGCACAGCCTCCCTGAAGGAGCAGAGTCACTCCTTAGAGAGGCTGCTCCTGCAGCTGGAAGACAGAAACGAGCGCACACCGCTCCAGATGCTGCAGGTGAGGCGGCACGCCGGTGTGCCTGGCTGGGGGGTGGGGGTGGATGGGGCCTTGAGCTCTGGCTCAGGTACAGTCAGGGTGGGCTGACCTGCGGCAACAGATTCAGGCCAACGGGGAAGGCTCTGTCTCAATCTGCTCAGGCTGCGTAACAAATACCACAGGCCAGGTGGTTTAAACAACACACATTTCTTTCTTACACTCCTGAAGGCTGGAAGTCTGAGCTCAAGTTGTGAGCACAGCTGGTTTCTCCTGAGACCTCTCCTTGGCTTATAAGCCATATTCTCCCTGTGTCCTCACATACTCATTCCCCTGTATACAGTCTATGCCCTGATAGCCTCCTCTTATAAAGATGTTGTCAGATTGGATTACAGCCCACCCTAATGATCTGATCACATCTTTAAGGCCTTATCTCCAGATACACTCATACTGAGGTGTTGCAGGGTTTGAGCTCCACAATAGATGAATGTGGGGAGGGAGCCGATTCAGCCCACAACAGGCTTCAGTCCTATTGGGCTGTGTTTATCCCCTTTGTAGCCTAGGGATGTGGCTTGAGGGCAGCTGTTGTCCACACAACGATTGGCCCCAGAGAGGCACTGGTGACTTCACAGGCAAGAGCAAGTCACACGATCACACCTGCCAGCTGTGGAAGTGGGGAGAGGGTGCAGCTGGCCTAGCAGGGATGGGCCTGCACACTGAGGCCCTGGAAGGGGCAGTTCATATTGGCTGAAAAGTGGGCAACTGGTTCAAATGTGCAGAGCGAGGGGCTTCACAGCAAAAAAAACACATTTCACATTGCGACTCATTATACACATATTCGCAGGAATGTGTTTGTACAACTGAAGCAAATGCCACACGCAGGGTATCTAAGTCTCCCAGTATGCCTGGGTCAGTCAGTTTTATGCCTGCTATCCCAGCATCCTGTGGGTGTCGTTGCCAATAAGTGTCCTGGGGTTAACAACAGATGACACTCTCTCTCTACCTTTGGGAGACTACTTTGCCTTATATCATAATGTAATCTGTTTGCAACCCACGACACTGACTCCTGACCCACTCAAGGCCCGAGGCCCATAGAGGCCTTCATGGTGTGTCATGAGCTGGACAGCTTCCCTGGGTCCTCATTCATTGTGATGGGGAAGAGGAGGCCTGGGCAAGTCAGGTAAATGATACTGTGCACAGCCAAGACAGGATTATTCTCTAGAAACTGGAAATGGGGCTACGGCAACACATAAAGCCTTTCTAGCTCTTCTGGCCAAATGTCAACATGGGGTGCTTGGGAACACCACAGACACTGCCAGTCTCTCTGCTTTCTTCCATGTCTTTTGAAGGATATGAAAGACCTCCTCAGCAGGTATGTACCACCTGCGGTGGGGGTGGTGATGGGTGCAGGGAGGACTGTAAGTGTGGCCGGAGGGAACAGTGAGACCTGTATCCACTGGAGGAAGAACAGCCTGAGTGTGCAGTACCCAGAGACTACCTCCGTCATGCTGAAGACCATCTGTAGGGTCCCAGGGCAGATAGAGGTCCTCAAGAGTTTCCAAGGTAAGTGGGGCCCAGGGGCTCTTGGCAATGCCCCACCCTGCTCTCAGCCACTCAAAGCAAGAGCCACCAACAGGAGAGGGGTTCCCCAAATGGTACCCCAGCCCCATCTCCTTGGCATTGCCAATATCCACAGTTGGGATATAGGATCATGCAGTTAACTCCAGGTTCACAGCTGAACTCAGCCAAAGGGAGGCCTGGGTGGGGGTTAGGATGAACGGTCCCTGCTAGGGCCTTGCCCTCCCCACACTGACCCTGAAAGGTCCCCCTTTCCCCTCCACCCTGGGCCTGTCTCCAGAGGATGTGGTGCCCGACCCCTCCACGGCATACCCCTACCTCCTCTTGTATGAGAGCCGCCAGAGGCGCTACCTGAGCACCCCGATGGATGGCACGCCCCGTGGCAAGGACAGGTTCCTCGCCTATCCCTGTGCGGTTGGCCAAGAGGCCTTCTCCTCAGGGAGGCACTACTGGGAGGTGGGCATGAACCTCACCGGTGACGCACTGTGGGCCCTGGGCGTGTGCAGGGACAACGTGAGCCGGAGGAACAGGGTCCCCAAGTCCCCAGAAAACGGGTTCTGGGTGGTGCAGCTATGCAAGGGAAAGAGGTACACACCTGCCGCGCTTCCCCCAACTCCCGCCACACTGGTCGAGCCTCCGAGCCACGTGGGCATCTTCCTGGATTTTGAAGCTGGAGAGCTGTCCTTCTACAACGTGAACGACGGGTCCCACCTGCATACCTACTCTCAGCCTGCCTTCCCTGGCCCCCTGCAGCCCTTCTTCTGCCTTGGGGCCCCCAAATCAGGCCAGATGGTCATCTCTACAGTGACTCTGTGGGTGAAGGGATAGGGGTGCAGGCTGGTGGAGCCTGGGCAACCCTCCTTTCTCCAGAAGGTGAGGCGGTCCCGCTCAGCAAGGCCCACCTGCCCAGCTTATCGCGAATGAGGCATCTGCAAGCCATCGGCTGTGCAGGCTGGTTCTACAAAGTGGAAATATAATCATGATTAAAGCAGTTAAACATCAAGAGTCAATGCTTACAGACGCTTCATACAGAAAACTTTCATAGTGGGTCAGTTTCTAAATACATACACAGTGTGGTGCTTTCTTTAGCCATGTCCCCTGCTCTACACTTAGAGATATTGCCATTCACTGGTGGCTCAGTGGCTCAGGTAGAGCCAAGGCCTCAAGTGTCTACCTTCTTTGTCCTCAGCAAATTCCATGTCTGGGTCCTTCACAGGGGGAAAACGGAAAAGTGAAGGGACTTTTCAAGCTGAATTCCTACAAGCCTCAGAGCCGCCCACCTTTGCGGTAGGGGCAAAATTCAGGGTAGGATCAGACGGTCCCTTCCTTTAACTCACTCGCCACTGCCCATCCGACCCCCGTAATTGCAGACGCGTTAACAACTGGGGAACAGTGGCCAGAACCCCAGAATTCTGGCCAATGTACTCTGACCCCCAACAAGGCCAGTAGTCCCAGAGGGCTGAGCCCCCGACACCATAAGTTCTGATCGTTCCCAGCCCGGGGACTTGAGGACCCAGGAGCGCACGGGAAACGACTTGGGGCTCCCCGGCACAGCCTCGGCTTCCCCTTGTCCTCGCCGCCTCCGCGCACTGCGGAGAGCCCAGCGCCCGTGCGGAGCGGCCCCGGCCCCTAAGCCTCACGTTCCCCGAGGTCCGAGGGAGACAGCAGGTGCGGCAAAGCCGCAGCACCCTAGAGACAGCCACGACCTGGCACGCGGGTGGCGGCGGCGACGCAAGGTCAGCGGGTGAGCAGCCTCCAGTTGGGTGCCGCCGGAGGCCGCGTGACAGACCACGGCCAATCCGGAGCTACAGTGGGTGGTTCCAGAAGGGAAAAAAGCTGCTTCCTGCTTCCGCTGCTGCTGAGTGTCCCTTCCTGCCTGCAAACGGGATCCCTAGGCCCTACCTTCCTGGAGTCGCCGCAGTCCCGGAGCCGTACACTCCGCATCCTCGGAATCGAGAGGCCTCGGACCCCGGAGACCCTGCGCCCCGAAGCTCCCCGAATCCCCTGGTGCCCTGCACCGCGCGTCCCCAGCCCCTCCCCAGAGTCCCGGCAGCGGCCGCCGACCCGGCGGAGAACGCGGCCCTCGTCCGCTCCATCGGGGCCATGGCCGCACCCGACCTGTCGACCAACCTCCAAGAGGAGGCCACCTGCGCCATCTGCCTCGACTACTTCACGGACCCAGTGATGACCGACTGCGGCCACAACTTCTGCCGCGAGTGCATCCGGCGCTGCTGGGGCCAGCCCGAGGGCCCGTACGCCTGCCCCGAGTGCCGCGAGCTGTTCCCGCAGAGGAACCTGCGACCCAACCGCCCGCTCGCCAAGATGGCCGAGATGGCGCGGCGCCTGCACCCGCCGTCTCCGGTTCCGCAGGGAGTGTGCGCGGCGCACCGCGAGCCGCTGGCCGCCTTCTGCGGCGACGAGCTGCGCCTCCTGTGCGCGGCCTGCGAGCGTTCAGGGGAGCACTGGGCGCACCGTGTGCGCCCGCTGCAGGACGCGGCCGAAGACCTTAAGGTGTGGGCAGGTCCCGGGCAGAGCGCGGCTTGGCAAGGGGTAGCCGCGGCGCGGGGCGGGGGCCCGGGCCTGGTTGGGGCGCATCCTGTCCGATGTCGCGGGCTCAGGTTCCAGCCTGCCCCGGGTCTCGGGGGTGTGTAAGGGGGGTGCATCCTGTACCAAACCAGCATCCTAGGGGGTTGGGGCACCGCCCACCAGTGAGGCGCTGGCCTAGGAACCCGGGCGTGGGGGGAGAGGGCGGGGAGGGGACGAGCTTTCTGAAGTCTAGGTCCCAAAGAGGCGGTGGGAGGGCTGTCCGGGTAGGGGACTGGGCAGTTTTGACTGACCACTGGCAGAGACGGAGCCGAGAGTAGGAGAAAAGTGGGAAGGGAACCTGAGAGGTGGCTGGTCCCAGATGGACGTGCATGGATGTGGACTCTTGAGTTCTCAGAGGTTGGTGGGCAGAGTAGGGTTGTGGGGCCCACGCTAGTGCTGAGGTTCTGATTAGGCCAGATGGGAAGGCAGCCAGGAAGCTGCTGGAGAGCCCCAGGCTGGGATCAACTTAGGATGGAGCCGTTCCTCTGGGAGCCAGAGCCCACCAGTGTTTGCTGTTTGGATACTCTGCCGGCAGACAAGGCAGGGCTCAGCCCTGCTGTGAGCCCAGGCGGAGAAGCCTGATTTCTCTGTTACAGAAATGTATTTCTTAAAATCCAAACTTAACACCAGCCCTCTCCTCTGCTAAGAGCCTCAGGACAGACACTTAACTGGCAGCTGCCTGCTACCTCCCTGGTCTGTGGGCGGGTTTGCTTCTGAAACCCAAAGTATAAAGTCTGTGGGTGATATCTTTCAAACGTTTTGACTGTGATTTTCATTTCTCTTTGTGGCCAGTACTGTCTGCTGCTGAGGTGCCTCAAGCACACAGTTTAGTCAGTGTTAGGATTGCTATTCTATCACTATCATAGAATAAGCCTCTGGGACAACAGAATAAACCTATGCCGAACCCACATCACCGGACTTGTCCTAACACCTTCTTGTGGTTTTTTTCCCTCACTTTGAGGCATAATCTGCACACTTGAACACCCACTCCTTATTATGAGTCTTGCAGTCCTGTCGCTGAGGATCCTGGTCAGGGTGTGGACAGTGACTGGAAGAGCAGAGGATGACCAGTAGTTCTCTCGAGGCCTCTTCCAGCTGACCCATGGTAGCACGTAACCCTCCCTGTCTCAGGGGAGGAAAAGCCTTTCCCTCTAGCATATCAGGTTCTGTAACTCAGGCTTGCAAATTAGAGTGACAGAGATGAACAGGTAGACTCATCTCGGTGTCAACAGCTTGCCCCTGGGTGACGAGTGCTCTCCCCTTCCTGGTAAAGGGTACGCACCTTTCTCTTGGAAAATGCCAAAAGGAGGAGAGCAGAGAGCTCTGCTGTTTCTCCGTCATCTCAGCTCTAAGTACTGTAGATGCCGTAGTGTCGTGTTCTGGGATGCCATGACCCAGTCCCCTTCCCCATTCCAGTGCTTGCTTTTAGGGCTGGGGAAGGTGCCCAGCAGAGGGCTCTGGCCAGTATCTGCACAGCCCAGAAGCGCTGACTCTACAAAGTGCAGCCTCTCAGGGCCCTGGTGTGTCTAGAACATGGATAGAACAGTGGAAACCCCACGAGCGCTGCCGTGGTCACTCCTGTGATAGGCCTTTAAGCCTTCTGGCGTTACAAGGTGCCGGATGTGTCATAAGCAAGGTTGAAGGCGGTGTCAGGCATAGGCCTGAAATCAGGACCAAGAAACTGGATCCAAATGTAGCCCGTCCCGCCGTGTGTTCTAGTCAGCTGAAATCCAGCAAGCCCAGTCCAGGCAGAGAGAAGTGACGGGTTTGGAAGAAAGAAGGTGGTGATGCAGTGAGAGCGGTTGTGGGAAAGTTGCCCTGAGCTGAGGGAGGCATGGGAAACATAGAAGAAAGGAGATTCAGCCAAAGGGCAGTGGCAGGAGAGCCACGCTTGTGAGGACAGTGCTGGAAGGGCCACACCAGTTAAGAGGGCATCTCCTGGCAACTTCGGGGCTCACCGTGTCCCAGACCCTCGTTTCCTCTACTGGTCCCTGCCAGCTGAGTTCAGGCTTAGCGGGAGTTGAGCAGGTGGGAGCACGTATGATAGCCAGCCTGGGGGCCTGGCCTGGCTGGAGTCACTCTGGCCTCACCTCCCTGCAGAGCAAGCTGGAGAAATCCCTGGAGCATCTGCGGAAGCAAATGGAGGATGCGCTGCTGTTCCAGGCCCAAGCGGAGGAGACCTGCTCCCTGTGGCAGGCAGGTGGCCAGGCGCCCAGTGTGGGCAGGGGTGGGGGGGCGTGAGGACCCCACCACAGGACCCTGCTGTTCACAGTCAGCCTCACGCTGCTCCTCAGGCAGCGCTCTTGCTCCAGACCCCGTGTATAACCCAACTCAGCATGGGTTTGCCACTTGGGAATGGGTATCAGGGAGGGCCAGGCGTGGGGGGTCCCAGGTGGGGAGGGATGACTGTGGGGGCCATCCCAGATTGTGGCTTTGAGGGTTGGGGAAAGGGCAATTGGGAATGTATTGGGTGGTAAGGTTGGGATCTGGGGGAATACTAAGTTCCCCTGGATTTTTTGGGTGCCCCTGGTGGTGCAGTGCTTTGGGGTCAGGAAGGAGTGGGTGTGGGGGACCCCAGATGGATTAGTGAGGCTCCAGGTCCCAGGCCCTCAGCCATCCTCCCTGGCCCCCACAGAAGATGGTGGAGACCCAGCGGCAGAATGTACTGACCGAGTTTGAGAGGCTGCGCCGTCTGCTCGTGGAGGAGGAGCAGCTGCTGCTGCAGAGGCTGGAAGAGGAGGAGCTGGAGGTGCTGCCCCCCTTGAGGGAGAGCGCGGCCCGCCTTGGACAGCAGAGCGCCCGGCTGGCCGAGCTGATCGCCGAGCTGGAGGGCCGCTGCCAACTGCCTGCACTGGGGCTGCTGCAGGTGAGCCAGCACCCCTTCTTGGGGTGGGCGTGTGGGGCCTCGCAAGGCCAGGCGTGGGAAGGGAGAGCAGCAGAGTGGGGGAAGCATTGTGCAGAGGCGACCGACTACCCTGATGCTTGCCTGGACCTCCCAGGTCAATAGCTAGTCACCTTCCTGGGAAACATGCAGAGTGGACCGCAGTGCTGAGCTGCATGAGCTGGTATTTGTGCCTGTCCTGGGAGCCCTCCTGGAGACTGGCCAGGCCACAGGGTGGGTGGCATTCCAGGATCCAGAGCCACTGGGTCACCACCACCCAGCTCTCTGAAGGTTTGGGCCCACTGGGCTGAGAGGAGAAGCCAGCAGTTCTCCCATAATGATTCCTGCCTGGGCCCAGTGCTGCCCCGAGGGTCTGCTGGACTCCTGGCGCCAGCAATTCGTGCCCTCAGGTGGGAGTGAGGACACTGCATGTGCAGTCCAGGGGCCTTCCTGCAGGAGGTGACCCTCCTTGGAGCTTCAGAGCTGAGTGAACCTTTAAGGACCAGCTTCAGGCTGCCCTCCTGGGGCTAAAACATTCCTTTGGCCTGTGCTGAGCCAGCAAGTGATTTTTCAGCCTGGGAAGCAGGAAGAATCCTGGGCAAGTGTGTGGCGGGGGTTGAGGGAAGTCAGCAGAGGTCAGTGAAGTGGGGCTGGGCAGGCAGCTGGAGATGATAGGGAGCAGCCCTCAGAGGTGAGTGAGTGGTGCTGGGAAAGCTGCAGAAAGCAGAGGTTCTAGAGGGAGGACAGATTGGTCCAGGAAGTAAGATGAGAACCGCAGATTTATATGAAATGCAGTGTGGGGTTTCAGTTGAGATCTCTCAGTGAGGGATTGACCTCAGCTGGCCTGGCTGCATTTCCTGCCCTTCGCCTCCTGCTGCTTGTTCCGTACTACCCCATCTGCCCCCCGCTGCTCACCACTGCTCCCCTACCTTCCCAAGTGCTCATATCTCCTGGTCTTTGTCGTCCTCTCGGTTCCCTGTTCACCTGGCTGGCTGGCTGCAGAAAAGATGCCCCCCATTCTCCCCCCCACCCCCCCCGCCCCATCCCCAGAGCTTCCCTTTGCCTCTGCTGGGGGAAGAGCAGCCCTGGGTAGCACCGTGTTTACTGAAGCATGTGGAGGAGGTCAGGTGGGCTGACCCTTGGCCCACAGTGTTGGTCAGGAGACCAGCGGCAGGGAGTGCCTTGGACTTGGGGGGACACAATCGTTTTATGACACTTGAGTAAACTGTTCTCACATATCATCACAAGAGAGAGGAGCATCCAGGCAGAGAGGCCTTTCCAGGAAGGTCAGCTGTGAGTGGGGACTGAGGGATGGCAGCCGGTGCAGGCCAGGCCGCAGACACAAGACCACCAGCTGCCTAGCTCCTGGGGCGCAGGAAGTGCTCGGCTGATGGAGGCATGGCTCCAGGCTAAGGTGGAGACAGCCTTCAACCCCTGGAGGGTGGGACCCCACCCTACCTCTCCTGGCACCCAGGGGTGCCTAGGGCTCTGTGGGTGAGGGGGCTGGCAGCCAGATCCCCTGTGCCCTCCAGGCATGTGAAGGGAATGCAGCCGGGTCTGCAGGGTTAGACGCGCCCAGAGCTGCTCTGCAGTGACCTCAGGCCTGATTCAGAACAGCTCCAGGGTGGTTTCCCACCACATAAGTGTGTGCAGGAGGTTTGGGAACACTCTGGTGCAGGCCCAGGCCAGGGTGAGGGCAGGCCTGAGACCAGGAGACGGGTGCTGATGCCGTGTGTTTCTTCCACAGGACATCAGGGACACCCTGCGCAGGTAGGCGCTTCGGCCTCTCCCCAGGGAGGGGGGAGCAGGGTTCAGGTGGGCCCCCTGCAGGGGTGACATCTGCACTGCCCCTCCAGAGTCCAGGACGTGAAGCTGCAGCCTCCAGAGGTGGTACCTATGGAGATGAGGACCGTGTGCAGGGTCCCTGGGCTGGTGGAGGCCTTGCGGAGGTTCCGAGGTGAGTGCCGTGCACAGGCCAGGGGGTCCCACCTGCTGTCTCCAGACCGGAGACAGTGCCAGTCCTGAGCTTCTGCTGGTGGTCTGGGGTAGAACAGCACGCAAGCTCCCAGTTCATGGATGAGAAACTAGGAGAGATCAAGGCCCTTGGGAAGATGAGGTAGCAGGTCAGGTCCAGACTTTTCACTGATGTATATAGGAAGAGCAGAAATACCAGAGCACCTGTGTGGACCCCAGGCTTGGGGAGCCTGCTGCCCTGGAACACACAGAAAGCACTCAGGATTTCCTTCTGTCCTCTAAAGGAGGGTGAATCACAAGGAAGCATGAACTACTTTCTAGAATGTTCCAAGATACAACTCAAAGTGGTTGCATAATCTTTTTGAGTGGGAGAAGGGGTATGGTCGGTTTGTGGTCAGTCACAAGCTGTGACTGCAAGGGTGTAGGGATCTGAAGCAGATAGCTGGGAGGGTTGACCCCTGCTCTGTCTGCAGGGGACATGACCCTGGATCCTGACACAGCCAACCCTGAGCTGGTGCTGTCCGAGGACCGGAGGAGCGTGCGGCGCGGGGACCTGCGGCAGGCCCTGCCTGACAGCCCCGAGCGGTTCGACCCTGGGCCTTGTGTGCTGGGCCGGGAGCCCCTGACCTCGGGCCGCCACTACTGGGAGGTGGAGGTTGGGGAGCGGGCCAGCTGGGCCCTGGGTGTCTGCAGAGAGAACGCCAACCGCAAGGAGAAGGGCGAGCTGTTTGCTGGCAACGGCTTCTGGATCCTGGTGTTCCTAGGAAGCTACTACAACTCCTCTGAGCGAGCTTTTGCCCCTCTTCGAGACCCACCCCGGCGTGTGGGCATCTTTCTGGACTACGAGGCTGGACACCTGTCCTTCTACAGTGCCAATGATGGGTCACTCTTGTATACCTTTCCTGAGACGCCCTTCTCGGGGACCCTGCGGGCCCTCTTCTCTCCTCTGTCCAGCAGCCCGACCCCTATGACCATCTGCAGGCTGAAAGGCGGGCCCGGGGACGGGCTGGCTCCCCAGTGAGCAGGCTTCTAGCAGCCCCTTGTCCTGCCTTCTGAGTCTGCGAGATGCTTGGAAAACCCGAGGGGAGGGTGCTTGTCCTCTGAGCTGTGGAAGGCACCCATAGTGCCACTCAGATCGAGGGGCAAACTGAACTCTGTCACTGCCACTCCCAGGAAGCCATGGGTGAGTGTGTGCAGGCTGGGCTGTCCTCTCCCCGGGACCCTGCAAGGCCGTCAGGTGCTGAGACCCCATTCACCAGTGCATCACGCCCACAGTCCTTTGCGGAACCCTGAGCCTGGGGCCCTGGTAGCTCTGGTTCCAGGAGCCTCGGCAGCCTGCCCTGCCCAGCCTCAGTCTGGGGTAAGAGACGAGAGCCTGTAGAATTTACTCAGCCTCCAGTGTGAGCCCCCCCAGACCCTGGGCCACCCCTTAAGAAAGCTACTATCTTGTGAGACTGCTTGGCCAAGAGGTGGTTCAAAGTCCACCAACCTGACCTGGGGTCTGGTCCAAACTGCTGGGGAAGTCTGTGGTTGTCTGATTACTTGGGGGTGCAGCAGAGTCTTCAGGTGACAGGTGATGTGGAAAGTGAGTCACCGAATAAAGGGGTTGATTAACTAGGACACACAGATGTCCTCAAATCCCCCTGAGCATGGCCCACCCAGAGCTTCTGGAAAAGGTCCTTCCCTGGTCCCCAGCGCAGAGGTTCAGTTCTGGGAGTTGCGAGTGCATGGGAGTGAGTGTGAAGCTCCACAGTTTGCACCTGCGTGGCACTGAGAAGAGCAGGCTGGCCTTGCCCTCTCAAGTGTGTCTCTTCAGTGACCCGTGGGGCTATCCCTGAACTCAGAACCCGGAGTGTCACTCCTGCCTGGGGGCGGGGGTGAGGCCGCAGAGAACCCTGGCTCACAGAATCCAGGATTCGTTTCTGCTCTAAGTTTTAACACTTCTTCCCCCTTCTCGAGAAGGCGTGATGCAGTGTCTCTGCACCCCTCGATTTTGATTAATTGTAAGGGCCGTTCTCATAGTAAATGAACTCACAGATGTCCTTAAGGTTGGAGAGTGGGGGGATCCCCCAGAGGGCCCACCCTCGGGGAGGGTGCAGAAGCAGCATGCTCTGCTTGCTGCGCACCCAGCACAGCGACTCCCAGATACCCTCTCCATGTCCTCGGACTCAGCACGCGTGTTTCTTTCCTGCGGGTACTGTGGGAATTTTTTCCTTTTTACAGATAACCTGATAAACATTTCCTACGTTCCACTGTGTTCAGTAGCCAGTACTTTTTCATTTACTTACTCATTGTCCCATTCTTGGGCTTTTTTGTTATTGTGACTATTATACACCACTTCTGAATATCTTTCACAGCAGTTCCTTCAAATTACATACAACGGGGGGAAGTATTTTCCCAGTTGAGTCAGGGGTCTGGCCGTTTTTTTGTTTTGGGCTAAAAATTATTCCCATATGATTTCCCAAGTAACTGGGCCCACTGCTTCATTTCCTCCTGGAAGTCTGAGCATACTCTTTGGTTCCTGCCTGGAGAAAGATTCGGATCTTAAGGTTTGGGACTTCAGCAATGGCTTTTGGAAACCTGGTCTGTGGAACAGCCTTGTGGGTTTAATGAATGAGCATAGAACTCCTGCCAGGACACCAAGATACTTCTGGCTTCGGCTTTCGAACAAAGCTGAACACAAGTGTCGGGGAGAAAAAATCATTTTCCCCCAATCCTTTTGAGTTCTTGGCTGAGACCATTTAATAAAAAATAACAAAGACAAAATTTATTGACGTGTGTGCCTCAGGTATGCATAGAAGAAGCCCCAGGAAAATGAGCGCCTTAGAACAGCAGGTTAGATCTCTGGCTTAGATACGACTTCAACAAAGAACAGTGTTTATGGAGAAGTGACAAGACAGGGAAAGCAGCCTTAGGCTTCCAAGGGTGGCAAAGCATGCAAGTAAAATGGCAGCTAAGGCTAGTTAGTATGGCTTGTTATATGCAGATCCCCAGCCCCTCAATCTCTAAACTGATAGGATCTAGAGTCCAGATCTTTCCTGTGGAGGGGGGACAGAGATACCTCTGAAAATGTGTGTTCTGCTTTTAGAAGGGGAAAGGCAGGGACCTAATACTTGCTGCTTAAACGCCTCCAGGTCAAAATAATTGTTACCAAACCAAACGGGTTGGCTTGCCAACGAGCAGTAAAGCCAGTCCACTAACCCTCGGTATGCAGTATTTATTGTAAAGGCACCAATACAAGGAGGGCAGGGGTCTCTAAAACCCCAAGCTCCCCCTGAAGGGTTTCAGCAAGGCATTTTTAAAGGCCAGGTCGGGGAGGGGGGATCTCGGTATGCGATCAGCTCATGCACACAGCCCTCTGGTTGATGGTGAGATAGCAGAGTGGCTAATATTAACCAGCCTTAGGCTCCAGTGGGTCTAGGGGTCCAGATCACAAGTGGTTCCTTCCATCTGTAAAAACAATTCAGGGATTATGCATCAGATACTGTTATTTGTCTACTTCAGAGAGGAACCACAGCAGAGGGGGAAGGGTCTGTCCAGAGAAAGCCCCATAGCATCTGCCTGGTTACATAATCTATAACAAATGAGATGTTTTGGGGGTAACATTCTGCTACCCTCCACCAGTTGAGAGGGGGAAAAAAAATGAGCTTCACTGACACCTATTGGCAAGCAGACTGATTTTCAGCTTTTCAAATATGCCTGCATCCCAGCGGTGCCACCCAATGTTCTAGGCTCAGAGAGACCACAAAGAACATGCAGGCTCATGGACATGACCTGAAATCTAGTGAGTGATGGCTAACAGCCCCGACACTAGCAGTAGATGTCTACATTGGCACTAGCAGGGAGCCCTTAGGCTGGCAGTCAGTGCCAGCAGTTGGTGATTCCCACATTAGCAATAAATGATGGACACCAGCAGTTACCTCCTACCCTAGGAGTAGCTCAGGTAAGACTGTCAGTTGGGTAGCCAATGAGCATTCCGGAGGAAAATAAAGCTGGATGAATGCGGAGTAAGTCAGGGCAGTGTAGCCGGTGCCAGCCATTCCCGGGGCTTCAGAACAACCATAAGGATTGCCTTGTTAACTGCTAAGTCATGTCCAACTCTTGTGATCCAGTGAACTAGCCTGCCAGGCTCCTCTGTCCGTGAGATTTCCCAGGCACCAATATTGGAGAGGGTTGCCACTTCCTTCTCCAGGGGATCTTCCTGACCCGGGGATCAAACCTGTGTCTCCTGTATTGGCAGGTAAATTCTTTACCAGTGAGCCAACAGGGAATCCCAAGTATTGCCTACCAAGTTTTAAAATGCCCAGCACCCCTCCTCCCACATGACTCAGCAGAACAACGGGAAAACAGGAAAGAAGTGAAAACAAGCATTTGGGGTTGAAAGTGAAAGTGTTTTTTGCTCAGTCGTGTCTGACTCTTTACGACCCCATAAACTGTAGCTCACCAGGCTCCTCTGTCCATGGAGTTCTCCAGACAAGAATACTGGAGTGGATTGCCAATTCATTCTCCAGGGGGTCTTCCCCACCCAGGGATCGAACCCAGGTCAGGTCAGTGTTGAAAAGCAAATATTCAGGATGGCATGGTGGAGACCTCAGAAGTTGGAGGGAGTAGCTACTGCAATACTAAAGGCATTAGTAAGTAGTCGTGTATGGATGTGAGAGTTGGACCATAAGGAAAGCTGAGTGCCAAAGAATTGATGCTTTTGAACTGTGGTGTTGGAGAAGACTCTTGAGAGTCGCTTGGACAGCAAGAGATCAAACCAGTCAATCCTAAAGGATCAGTCCTGAATATTCATTGGAAGGACTGATGCTGAAGCTGAAGCTGTGATACTTTGTCCACCCGGTGCGAAGAACTGACTTATTGGAAAAGACCCTGATGCTGGGAAAGATTGAGGGCAGGAGGAGAAGGGGACGACAGAGGATGAGATGGTTGGATGGCATCACCGACTCGATGGACTTGAGTTTGAGCAAGCGCCAGGAGTTGGTGGTGAACAGGGAAACCTGGGGTGCTGCAGTCCATGGGGTCCCAAAGAGTCAGACATGACTGAGCGACTGAACAATAGTTGGTTTACACTGCTCTTATCAGTTTCTGTTGTACTGCAAAGGGAATCAGCCATACTTATACATACGTATGTTCCCTCTTGGATTCCCATCCCATTTAGGTCACCACAGAGCACCAAGTAGAATTCCCTGTGCTATACAATCGGTTCTCATTAGTGATCTGTTTTATACATAACACTGTATATATGTCAACCCCAACGTCCCAATTCATCCTACTCCACCTTTTCTCCTTGGTATCCATAGGTTTCTTCTCTACATCCGTGTCTCTATTTCTGCTTTTCAGATAAGCTCATTGATACCACTTTTTGAGATTCCACATATATGCTTACAGTAGTTGCTTTTCTGCCTTGCTTCACTCTGTATGACAGACTCTAAGTCCATTGACATCCCTGAAAATGACAGTTTCTTTCCCTTTTATGGAACTTCCCTGGTGGCTCAGACGGTAAAGTGTCTGCCTACAATGCAGGAGATCTGGGTTGGGAAGATGCTCTGGAGAAGGAAATGGCAACCCATTCCAGTACTCTTGCCTGGAAAATCCCATGGCCTCAGTCCATGGGGTTGCAAAGGGTCGGACGTGACTGAGTGACTTCACTTTTTCCACTTTTTTCCTTTTTATGGCTGAAGTATGGTCAAAGGAATATTTAAGATAAAAACAGCCCCCCTTGGTCTATATGGGTGGCCAGTCTCTGTCAGTTCCTTTTACTTCCTCTCCTATACGTCTCAGGGGCATGTAATGTGTTCAGCCAGATGAAAAGACAGAGGGTCCTTTTTCACTTGTTTCCTCCACAGTTACTGGCGTCTCACAGCAAGTCTTTGTGGTACCATCCCATTTCACACCTGAGACAACAGGGTAAGAGAGCTAGGTCTTAAAACAGCTGGGATTTTAAGTAACTACTAAGGCCTGTGGAAAATTCTAAAAGAGGTGGGAATACCAGACCACCTGACCTGCCTCTTGAGAAACCTGTATGCAGGTCAGGAAGCAACAGTTAGAACTGGACATGGAACAGCAGACTGGTGCCAAATGGGAAAAGGAGTACGTCAAGGCTGTATATTGTCACCCTGCTTATTTAACGTATATGCAGAGTACATCATGAGAAACGCTGTGCTGTGTGAGGAAGCACAAGCTGTAAACAAGATTGCCGGGAGAAATATCAATAACCTCAGATATGCAGATGACACCACCCTTATGGCAGAAAGTGAAGAACTAAAGAGCCTCTTGATGAAAGTGAAGGAGGAGAGTGAAAAAGTTGGCTTAAAGCTCAACATTCAGAAAACTAAGATTATGGCATCCGGTCCCATCACATCATGGCAAATAGATGGGGAAACAGTGGAAATAGCAGAGACTTATTTTCTTGGGCTCCAAAATCACTGCAGATGGTGACTGCAGCCATGAAACTAAAAGATGCTTGCTTCTTGGAAGAAAAGCTATGACCAACCTAGATAGCATATTCAAAAGCAGAGACATTACTTTGCCAACAAAGGTCCGCCTAGTCAAGGCTATGGTTTTTCCAGTGGTCATGTATGGTTGTGAGAGTTGGACTATAAAGAAATCTAAACACAGAAGAATCGTTGCTTTTGAACTGTGGTGTTGGAGAAGACTCTTGAGAGTCCCTTGGACTGCAAGGAGATCCAACCAGTCCATCCTAAAGGAAATCAGTCCTGGGTGTTCATTGGAAGGCCTGATGTTGAAGCTGAAACTCCAATACTTAGGCCACCTGATACGAAGAGCTGACTCATTTGAAAAGACCCTGATGCTGGGAAAGATTGAGGGCAGAAGGAGAAGGGGATGACAGAGGATGAGATGGTTGGATGGCATGACAACCCAATGGACATGGGTTTGGATGAACTCCGGGAGTTGGTGATGGACAGGGAGGCCTGGTGTGCTGCAGTTGACAGGGTTGCAAAGAGCCGGACATGACTGAGCGACTGAACTGAACTGAACTAAGGCCTAATTGTTATACCCTCAGCTTCGCTCATAAATGTGTATGCATGCATGCTAAGTTGCTTCAGATGTGTCTAACTCTGTGTGACCCTATGGACTGTTGGCTGCCAGGCTCCTCTGTCCATGGGATTCTCCAGGCAGGAATACTGGAGTGGGTTTCTGTTCCCTTTATCAGGGGATCTTCCCAACCCAGGGAACAAATTGGCCTTCCTTACATCTCCTGCATTGGCAGGCAGGTTTTTTTTTACCACTAGTCCTACCTGGGAAGAAGAAGAAGTGAAGAAGTGAAGTCGCTCAGTAGTGTCCGACTCTTTGCGACCCCATGGACTGTAGCCTACCAGGCTCCTCCATCCATGGGATTTTCCAGGCAAGAGTACTGGAGTGGATTGCCATTTCCTTCTCCAGAGGATCTTCCTGACCCAGGGATCGAACCCAGGTCTCCTGCCACCAGGGAAGTCCTCTACCTGGGAACTCCCTCGTAAATGTGCAGTTCAGTGACTTTCATTAACTTGCTTGTGGAGCAGTGCACTTGGCTCATGTTGGAATGGTTCCTGGAACGGACCCTGGCCGGCGACCTGCAGGGCGAGGCCTCCCACCCCGCACTCATGTCTTTGGCCGCACTTGCTACCGCCCGCCTACAGAAGCGGTGTCTCCAGTATACGCACGTCCTGAAGACTACTGCCCAGCCGGCTGTCCCGAGAGCGCTGCAGGTAGTATCCACACCACCTGCACCCAGGCGCCTGGAGCTGCCAGGGTCTAGGACTGACCAGTCCGATCTGCGCAGCGTGCTCCTGCTGGATTCCTGACGCCGGTACCTCTTGCACACATCCGGAATCCCGGGAGTCGCCAAGCTCCTCCTCTTTTCGGTGGAGCCGCAGGCACCGCTTGCCCACTCCGTGCGCCTTCCTCTTGGAGATCCGCAGCCGCCGTTCCTGTCGCGCCTAGCGCTCCGCATCTATCCCAGGCCCTGCCATGCTCACCTTTTCATGCTCCACGCCTCCTTCCAGTGCCGAGCCCTCTGCCTCTCCTTGCCTTACAGCCTCTGTGCGGCCCTGTCCGCCCCCACCCCAGTCCCGCGTGCCACACCCCCAAACCCCCACATCTCCCACCTCCCATGTCTCAGCTCACGCCTCCTGTGAGTCCATCTGACCTCCTGCCCATGACCCTCTGTCCCATCCCTTCCCGGGTTACCTGTTCTAGACCCTGCCAAGTCCAAATCTTCCTGTCAGACTTCCCTGTTGGCTCAGAGGGTAAAGCATCTGTCTACAATGTGGGAGACCTGGGCTCGATATCTGGGTTGGGAAGATTCCCTGGAGAAGGAAATGGCAACCCACTCTAGTACTTTTGCCTAGAAAATCCCATGGATGGAGTAGCCTGCATCCATGGGGTCTCAGAGTTGGACACAACTAAGCAACTTCACTTTTACTTTATTGTGGTATAATTTTCACAGCATAAAAATCAGCTGCTTCAAACGTGCAATTCAATGATTTCTAATCAATCCATCACCAAAATCCACTATTAGAGCATTTTTATCACTTCAAAGAGACACCTCCTACCTATTTCTAGTCTGTGAATTACATAACTGACTTTCAAATGTCAAACCAACCTTACATTCCTGGGATAAATACCATCTGATTCTTTTCAATATGTTACTGAATTCCATTTGCTAATGTTTTATTCAGGATTTTTACATTCATACTTAAGACGAATAGTGGCCTGTAGTTTTCTTGTGGTGTCTTTGTTCCCTACATTGTTTTCTGAAAGAGTTTGTGAATGATTGCTGTTATTTCTTTGTTCCGTGTTTTGTGGATTCTTCAATGAAGCCATCCGGAGAAGGCAAGGGCACCCCACTCCAGTACTCTTCTTTGGAAAATCCCATGGACGGAGGAGCCTGGTGGGCTGCATCCATGGGGTCACTAAGAGTCAGACACGACTGAGCGACTTCACTTTCACTTTTCACTTTCATGCATTGGAGAAGGAAATGGCAACTCACTCCAGTGTTCTTGTCTGGAGAATCCCAGGGACAGCAGAGCCTGGTGGGCTGCCATCTATGGGGTCCCACAGAGTCGGACGCAACTGAAGCAGCAGCAGCAGTAGCAATGAAGCCATCAGATTCTAGGCTTCTCTTTGTGGGAAAATTTTAAACTACTATTTTATTTGTTAGGGCCTGCTCAGATTTTCCATACCTTGAGTGATTTTTGTCTTTCTAGGAATTTGCCTATTTCGTCTAAGTTGTCTAATTTCCTGACATAAAGTTGTTCAGAGAATTCCCTTATTGTCACTAATTATTTTAAAAAGTTGTTAATAATGTTTCCCCTTTCATTTTGGCAATTTGTGCCTTTTTTTCCTCAGTAAAACTAAAGATTTTGTTTAAAATCTTTTTATTTTTTCAAAGAACAACTTTTGATTTTATTTGATATTCTCTATTTTTTCTTTCTTTTTATTTCAATGATTCCATCATCATCTTTGTCATTTCCTTCTTTTTGCTTGCTTTGGGTTCATGTTATTCTTCTTTTTCTATTTTTCTTGAAGGTTCAGTTCAGTTCAGTTGAATCACTCAGTCATGTCCTACTCACTGCAACCCCACGGACTGCAGCATGCCAGGCTTCTCTTTCCATCACTGACTCCCGGAGCTTGCTCAAACTCACGTCCACTGAGTCGGTGATGCCATCCAACCATCTCATCCTCTGTTGTCCCCTTCTCCTCCTGTCCTCAATCTTTCCCAGCATCAGGGTCTTTTCTAATGAGTCAGCTCTTTGTATCAGGTGGCCAAAGTACTGGAGTTTCAACTTCAGCATCAATCCTTCCAATGAATATTCAGGACTGATTTCCTTTAGGATTCACTGGTTTGGTCTCCTTACAGTCCAAGGGACCCTTAAGAGTCTTCTCCAACACCACAGTTCAAAAGCATCAATTCTTCAGCACTCAGCTTTCTTTATGGTCCAACTCTCACATCCATACATGACCACTGGAAAAACCATAGCTTTGTTGGCAAAGTGATGTCTTGCTTTTTAATATGCTGTCTGTGTTGGTCATAACTTTTCTTCCAAGGAGCAAGCATCTTTTAATTTCATGGCTGCAGTCACCATCTGCAGTGATTTTGGAGCCCCCCAAAATAAAGTCTCTCACTGTTTCCATTGTTTCCCCATCTATTTGCCATGAAGTGATGGGACCGGATGCCATGATCTTAGTTTTCTGAATGTTGAGCTTTAAGCCAACTTTTTCACTCTCCTCTTTCACTTTCATCAAGAGTCTCTTTAGTTTCTCTTCACTTTCTGCCATAAGGGTGGTGTCATCTGCATATCTGAGGTTATTGATATTTTCCCGGCAATCTTGTTTCCAGCTTGTGTTTCATCCAGCCTGGCACTTCACCTGATTTTCTCTGCATTTAAGTTAAATAAGCGGGGTGACAGTATATAGCCTGACGTATTCCTTTTCCTTTTTGGCACCAGTCTGTTGTTCCCTGTCCAGTTCTAACTGTTGCTTCCTGATGGTCTGGTGTTCCCATCTCTTTAAGAATTTTCCAGTTTGTTGTGATCCGCACAGTCAAAGGCTTTAGTGTAGTCAATAAAGCAGAAGTAGGTGTTTTTCTGAAGGAGAGACAGTGAGAGAGATAGACAAAGATACAGAGACAGAGATACAGAAAGAGAAGGAGAGAGAAACAGTGAGAAACACAGAGAGAGAGAGACAGAGACACAGGAAGACAGTGGCAGTCCTGGAGACCACAGTGGTGCCTGGGAGGTCATGGAATGACTTGGGCAGACAGAGGACGATATGGAAGGACACCAGATGGTACCCTATGTGCATTGATGGGGATGCTGTTGGACAATTGTGACATCAATCATTAAAAAATCCCATTGGGGAAACCCATAGAGAGATCTTAACAGGCCCCAGTGCTGAGACAAACTTCCCCAAACAGACCATTTCTCTCCCACCTGGAGCTCTGCCCCATTGTCCCTCTTGATGTTCTTCTTATGAAATTCAGTTTTGGCTGCTCATTGTTCAAGAATCCAGTACTGAGAAACAAGTGTTGGGTAAAAAGAAATGTAGCTTTATTGAGGAACCTGGCAATCTTGGGGTGAAGGTGGACTTATGTCTCAAAAAATCAACTCTCCATCGTCAATCAGGGGGCAAGAGCTTTCAAGGGGAAATTTCAGGAATTTACATGCAAAGGGGGTAGAGATCAGTACACTCAGCTGAAGCAATTATCTTGAAGTTGGTCATGCAGTGGTCTGGTCAGTATCACCTTGATTATTTTAAGTATAGTAAATCTTCAGCTCCAAAGTTGGTTTGTTCCCATTTCCTTGAGGCCAGTTCTTGGAACTGTGCAAGAGGAGAGAGGCTTATGTCTTGGCTATAATCTGGTCACATGTAATTAACTTCTTTGCCTGGTGAAGGTTATGTTATCAGCAAAACAGTTCGAAGAATATGACTCAGGATATTATGTATAGCCCTTGAGGAGGAGCTGAGGGTCCTTGACTTTATTTTATGGCCAAACTATTATTATTTTGTCTTGCTTGACTATTTTTCTTTGTTTCTGCATTTTCTCACCTCTCTGATTAAATTTATTCTTTGGAACTCAGGAAGGCCTAGGAAGCTAAAGGTTTTCTACAAACAGGGGACAGGAGTGGGGGTCTATCCTGGAAAGGCCCCATAAGGTCCTGCTCAGTTACACTCAGGCCCTGAGCATATGACCTGGGTGGAACGTCTGTCTATACCTGGGCTTCGTAAGAGAAGCAGTGAGGGCATCTGGGGACCAGCTGCGTGTCCACCTGTTCTGGAATCCTCATTTCATCCTGGCCCAGCACTAGGGCCAGAGCCCACGCTCATCCACTCTAAAGCCCCGTATGCTCTCATTTGCCTGGGTCTCCACTGGGATTTCCCAGTAATTCAGATTTCCTGAGTGCCAATCCCCATCAACTTGATAAGATCCATGTTCCACTATCTAGACCTCAGATTTCTCCCCAAAAGTCTCCTTTCCTCCTTCTGGAGTGGAGCCGTACTCCTGTTAGATTTCTAGCAATGGCCATTTGTCTGTTTTCCCTTAACATTCTCAGTGCTGCTTCCCACATTCTCCCCTGCCTCCTCCACCCAAAATCCTTCTCCCTAGGGTTCAGGCTGTGGGGATGGAGCTCAACCACGTTGCATCTCTGTTATGACCAAACAGCAACTCCCTGGCTGGCCAATTAGCCTATTCTAACACGCATCATTGAAACAATTCACATGAAAAAAAAAAAAACATATTTCTAGACTTACAAAGAAGTTGCAAAATAGCACCAAGAATATGCATAGGGCAACACGTTGCATAAACACAGTAAAAGGCTCAAACCAGAAAATTAACATTGATACAAAGCTATTCAATAACCATATCACAATCCCCAGATCCTACTCAAACTTTACCAACTGTTCCACTTTTGGCCTTTTCTGATTACTTTGCTAATTTTTAAATTATAGAAAGCATTCTGTTGTTCATCTCCTGGACAACATTGGATGGAAAATGGACTGTGCTCAATTTTAGCAATTATGAACAATGCTGTTAAGAATATTCTTGTCCTGAACTTTCCGTGGGTATATATTCTCTAGAGTATGCCTAGAAATAAAATTCATGGGTCATGGGGGTAGCTGAGCATTTAACTTTACAATGAACTGCCATGCAGTCCTCAAAGTGATTTGCCATTTTGTATACTCATTGGAATCTTTGACAATGTCAATATCCCCGAGGAACAATCCCTTGAATCATGTCACCAGTTTCTGACATCCTCATCACCAGCTCTAATGCAGTTTACATCCATCCGTTCATCCCTCCACCATCTTCATTTTTCTTCTTTTCTTGGCCAGGGCAAGTCCTTCACTTGAGGATCATTGTAACCCTTCTCTAGCAACCATCCTCAGTGATGGCCCTTAGGAGCAAATCAAAAGCTGAAAAGCCTCAGGGAATCTAACAGGAGGCTGTGCAGTCCTGCTGGGCTTTTATCCCAGTTCAATTCAGTCACTCGGTCATGTCCAACTCTTTGTGACCCCATGGACTGCGGTACGCCACGGTTCCCTGTCCATCACCAACTCACGGAGCTTACTCAAATTCATGTGCATTGAGTCAATGATGCCATCCAACCACCTCATCCTCTGTTGTTCCCTTCTCCTCCCGCCTTCAATCTTTCCCAGCATCAGGGTCTTTTCTAGTGAGTTAATTCTTTGCACCAGGTGGCCAAAGTATTGGAGTTTCAGCTTCAGTCCTTTCAATGAATATTCAGAACTGATTTCCTTTAAGATGGACTGGTTGGATCTCCTTGCAGTCCAAGGGACTCGCAAGAATCTCCAACACCACAGTTCAAAAGCATTAATTTTTCGGTGCTCAGCTTTCTTTATAGTCCATCGCATTCATACATGACTACTGGAAAAATCATAGCTTTGACTAAACAGACCTTTGTTGGCAAAGTGGGAACATTTTTAATATGCTGTCTAGGTTGGTCATAGCTTTTCTTCCAAGGAGCAAGCGTCTTTTAGTTTCATGGCTGCAGTCACCATCTGCAGTGATTTTGGAGCCCAAGAAAATAAGTCTCTGCTATTTCCACTGTTTCCCAATCTATTTGCCATGAAGTGATGGGACTGCATGCCATGATCTTAGTTTTCTGAATGTTAAGTTTTAAACCAACTTTTTCACTCTCCTCCTTCACTTTCATCAAGAGGCTTTTTAGTTCTTCTTCGCTTTCTGCCATAAAGCGTCATCTGCATATCTGAGGTTATTGATATTTCTCCCAGCAATCTTGATTCCAGCTTGTGCTTCATCCAGTGTGGCATTTCTCATGATGTGCTCTGCATATAAGTTAAATAAGCAGGGTGACAATATACAGCCTTGATATTTTCCTTTTCCTATTTGGAACCAGTCTGTTGTTCCTTGCCCAGTTCTAACTGTTGCTTCTTGACCTGCATACAGATTTCTCAGGAGGCAGGTAAGGTGATCTGGTATTCCCATCTCTTTCAGAATTTTCCAGTTTGTTGTGATCCACACAGTCAAAGGCTTTGGGTAGTCAATAAAGCTGAAGTAGATGTTTTTCTGGAACTCTCTTGCTTTTTTGATGATCCAATGGATGTTGGCAATTTGATCTCTGGTTCCTCTGCCTTTTCTAAATCCAGCTTGACTATCTGGAAATTCACAGTTCACGTACTGTTGAAGACTGACTTGGAGAATTTTGAGCATTACTTTACTAGCGTGTGAGATGACTGCAATTGTGTGGTAGTTTGAGCATTCTTTGGCATTGCTTTTCTTTGGGATTGGAATGAAAACTGACCTTTTCCAGTCCTGTGGCCACTGCTGAGTTTTCCAAATTTGCTGGCATATTGAGTGCAGCACTTTCACAGCATCATCTTTTAGACTTTGAAATAGCTCAACTGGAATTCCATCACTTCTCCTAGCTTTGTTTGTAGTGATGCTTCCCAAGGCCCACTTGACTTCACATTCCAGGATGTCTGGCTCTAGGTGAGTGATCACACCATGATGATTATCTGGGTCATGAAGATCTTTTTTTGTACAGTTCTTCTGTGTATTCTTGCCACCTCTTCTTAATATCTTCTGCTTCTGTTAGGTCCATAACATTTCTGTCCTTTATTGTGCCCATCTTTGCGTGAAATGTTCCCTTGGTATCTCTAATATTCTTGAAGTGATCTCTAGTCTTTCCCATTCTATTGTTTTCCTCTATTTCTTTGCATTGATCACTGAGGAAGGCTTTCTTATCTCTCCTTGCTATTCTTTGGAACTCTGCATTCAGATGCTTATATCTTTCCTTTCCTCCTTTGTCTTTAGCTTCTCTTCTTTTGTCAGCTATTTGTAAGGCCTCCTCAGACAATCATTTTGCCTTTTTGCATTTTTTTCCCTTGAGGATGGTCTTGATCACTGCTTCCTGTATAATGTCACGAACCTCCATCCTTAGTTCTTCAGGCGCTCTGTCTATCAGATCTAATCCCTTGAATCTATTTGTCATTTCCACTGTATAATTGTAAAGGATTTCATTTATGTCATCCTTTGCCATCAGAGGGGAGACAGAATGAAAACCACACTCACAGAAAACTAACCAGAGTGATCACATGGACCACAGCCCTGTCTAACTCAAGGAAACTATGCCATTTGGGGCCACCCAAGTTTTATCCCACTTTCCTCACCACGCCTATTCCTCTCTGCACAGCTCTGACTTCTGTCTCACTCCACCCTCAGCAGTAGACAATCTTCTCTGCAAATCATTTCCTTTGCTTATTTCCTTCATCCTTGCAGCCTTCAGCTCTCATCATGGTGGATCATTCCTTTTTGGCAACAAATGTGCTTTAATACCTTTTGCCTTAAATTTAAACCAAACCAAGTCGAAGCAAAAAAATCTCCTTGATTTCCCATTCTCTAATTTTTAACTCAGTCTAATCTAAAAAATTCTGAAAACTTTCTACACAGTTGCATAGGAATGTCGTGTAGGTGGCAGCGTCTCCCTTCACTTGTCACACCGATTGTTTCAACGTCATTTTTCTGTCCTCCTTCACTCCACTTCTCAGCTGCCCACTCCCTCAACATGCTTTATTTCTCAGTTTTCGTGGCTAAGTATTTTTGGGTGCGTCCCACAACTCTGTTCATTTTTTAAATGCTTTGCTGGGAGTCATCCAGCAAAGTAGTTTCCAGACTCTCAAATACTGTAGTTCTCCAAGACTGGATATTGGATCTTCTTTGTCCTGTATCTTTCTCTCTCTCTCTCTCTCTTTTTTTTTTTTTTTTTTATAAATCTTACTCCTTTTTAAAACAAATTTTTAGACATTGTTTCAAGAATAATTTTAGGCTTAACAGATATATTGAGCAGACGGTTCAGTGACTTCCAAAGTATTATTCCCTTTCATCTTTTTAAAGTTCAGATATATGCAGTGGACTCCAATATGTGTCTTTAGTCCAAATTTCTGCCAGGAGTTCCAGATTGGTATATCTAATGATATATATGTTTTTTTGATGTCGCCAATTGGATGTCTGAAAATATTTCCTTCTTAGGGTCCAAGACAATTTTCACTTCTTTGGCCTAAATCTGTCTTGTTTCTCCCCAGACCTTTCTCTGTTCAGTACACTGAGCTGCTGTGGCCCAGTTACTCTTGCAGCTGCAGATTGTCTTGGATTCCTCCCATTTCCTTTACCCCTCCTCAACTCTGTTGTTTGTCGTTCCAGGACCCATCTTATGTCTGTTCCACTTTATCCATCAGTATCTCTCCACTGCTTAAAACCCTCAGTCATTTTCCACTGTGCTTCACACAAACCTGGACTCGTGACGATGGCATTCTATGCCCTACATGACAGGGAGGCGCTCATCTTCTCAGCCCTGTGGGTGTCTCACTCACACTCCCAGCTCTCACGCCCCACGGCCCTCCACTCTCCCCGCTGTGGGCAGGCCCACTCCTGCCTCCCACACAGCTGTGGCCTCCCCATCACCCAGCCCTCTGCTGAGACAGTGCCATCTTCCAGCAGGGCCTGCTGATCCCGTGTGACCAACTCCATCAGTGTATCCATTTCGATTCTATAATATTTACCCCTTTTATTCTAAGTTCAAAATTTTCACTGGCTGATCGTTTGCACGCCCGCCTAGATTCTACGCCCTGTGAAGACAGAAGGAAGTCATTTTACTCACTACTGCCTGGTTGGTGGCACATGAGGTACACACGAATGCGTGGTTTCTCTGTCTTTTCCTTCTTCAACCAGCAGCTATGGGATGAGGTCTCCCCTCTTCCCGCTCGTCCTCTCACGTGTCGCACCTCATGCCCTGCCAGTGTCGCCTCTCCTGGTCCAGGGGGTTCCCTTTCCACAGGCATCTCCCCCGTCTCCATCCCACACCTCCTCCCCATGGAGATGGTTCCTGAGGCAGAAAGTCACTGTGCACTGTCTGAGAAAACTGCCTCCCTGGCATTTCCCACAGGCAGGACTGTCGCTACCATAAGCTCTTCCAGAGCCTCTTGGGGCAGCTCAAACATGGCTTTTCCAAGAATGTGGCCGCCATTCACCAGCATTTAACACAGCATTTCTGCACCTGGTAATAGAAAGTGATACACACACATATGCATACTCACACATACATTCACATGTGTACACACACATGAAGACATAAACACACAACACGCATGTATACATAGATGCAGATAAACACAGGCATACATGTACACACACACACAGAAATGCCCGCACTCATCCTCATGCACAATGCATTCAGACATGCACACACACATGAACACAAACACATGCACACACAAGCATGTAGACATAGATGTTACACACATGGACGGATGCACATGCACACACTTAGGCACATACACACATACACACTTAGGCACATACACACATACACACTTAGGCACTTACAGGCACACACACATGGGAAATGGTGTCAAAATGCTGGCTGAAGCCAGAAATAACCTCAATTTGACTCATGGTAGCCTTTGTTCACCCCCCTCACCATCCTCTTGAGTAACTCTAAATTTCCCATGCTTACTTATATCATATATATCATATTATATATGAATGTGTGAGAGAGAAAAGCCAGAGTCAATATGTCATAGAAGGGTGAGCCTTTCTGCCCTTTCCTATTTTCCTGAGACAAGCACACCTACCCTTTTACCCCTGCTCCATGAAAGGAGGTTAGTGCTTCTGGCTCCCTTTGTTTTGGGGGAGTGGGTCAGGGATAGGACCTGAAATGGCCTGGGGAGCAGAGCCTCAAAACCTCCAAAAATGGCCCTCACCATAAATAAGCTTTTCCTCTCTATAGCTTGTAATAAATCAAAAAGATGTGAAACTATGGGGTTCAGTTTATCAAACAGAGCCAAAGCTCATTTGGCTTTGAGACTAAGAGAAACTAAGTCAAAACAGGGCTTACCAAGCTCTTCTTAACATCTCTCTGTAAAAGAAAAACAAATGCATGTTTTTAGGACCTAATAAAACAATAGCAGGGGTCATCTTATTCCTTGGGAAAACTGCAAGTGCATAGCCTGTTGACTGAAGACTTCCCTACAGCATAATGCAAACCTTCTGACCAGCCAAGGTATGGTCTCTACTCTGCCCTCAGAATAGGGGCCTGATATCTACAAGTAGCTCCCAGCTCCTGAGATGACGCAAAAGGCAGGAGATGGAGTGATCCAGTGCATAGAACAATAAATATGGATGCCAATCGTAACAATAAGCACAAACTCCTTCCATAGGCCAGATACACTGCTGTGTTTGATCCCTTCAACATGGTTTCAGAATGGTATCACCACCCAAACTGATGGACAGTCGTGTTCAAGCTCAGCTGTGTCTTGTTTCCCAGAGGGAGACCCACCAGCCTTCCTGAAATCACCGGGTGAAGAATAACCCTCGATCTTTCAGAGACAAAGTCTTCATTGTTCACATGGTAACTGAGCAATCCCAGAACTGGGGCCACCACAGGTCATTCCATTTATACTGCATTTGAGGACACCCAAAGGAAAGCTTTAGCACAAGGCTTTGCATGAGGGCCTCTCGTTTGTACCCCCTTGGGGGAGGGTCCACACACACTGTGAAATGTAGCATGCCCATTCCTCCTGGCTTGCCATCCCTGCTCCTCAGCCCCACGTGCTCCCTCTCCTTGCAGCCATTGTCGTACCTTTCTTCTTGACAAGGCTGTAAGACATAGATGATTCCGGCCATTGCAAGTCCCACTGCAACCAGGATCAGAGCCACAACCATTTTACATGCCATTGTCTGGAATTCTGTGTCCATTTTTCATGCCATTGTCTGGAGTTGAAGGGTTTCCCAGGAAGTCAAGGATATTAGGGTGAAAGAACCTCTTTGTCCTCAGGATAGAGATGATACAGGGTTCATGGTTCAAGGGGCACGATGTTTACAAGTATTTGAAACGTCATTTTGAAATGCTTTATATCTATTCTGAAATGCTTCAGTTCAGCTCAGTTCAGGTCAGTCGCTCAGTCGTGTCCGACTCTTTGCGACCCCGTGAATCGCAGCACGCCACGCCTCCCTGTCCATCACCAACTCCCAGAGTTCACTCAGACTCACGTCCATCGAGTCTGTGATGCCATCCAGCCATCTCATCCTCTGTCGTCCCCTTCTCCTCCTGCCCCCAATCCCTCCCAGCATCAGAGTCTCTGCCAATGAGTCAGCTCTTCGTATGAGGTGGCCAAAGTACTGGAGTTTCAGCTTTAGCATCATTCCTTCTAAAGAACACCCAGGACTGATCTCCTTTAGAATGGACTGGCTGGATCTCCTTGCAGTCCAAGCGACTCTCAAGAGTCTTCTCCAACACCACAGTTCAAAAGCATCAATTCTTTGGTGCTCAGCCTTCTTCACAGTCCAACTCTCACATCCATACATGACCACAGGAAAAACCATAGCCTTGACTAGACGGACCTTAGTCAGCAAAGTAATGTCTCTGCTTTTGAATATACTATCTAGGTTGATCATAACTTTTCTTCCAAGGAGTAAGCGTCTTTTAATTTCATGGCTGCAGTCACCATCTGCAGTGATTTTGGAGCCCCCCAAAATAAAGTCTGACACTGTTTCTACTGTTTCCCCATCTATTTCCCATGAAGTGATGGGACCGGATGCCATGAGCTTCATTTTCTGAATGCTGAGCTTTAAGCCAACTTTTTCACTCTCCTCTTTCACTTTCATCAAGAGGCTTTTTAGTTCCTCTTCACTTTCTGCCATAAGGGTGGTGTCATCTGCATATCTGAGGTTATTGATATTTCTCCCAGCAATCTTGATTCCAGCTTGTGCTTCTTCATTACTTATTGGCTATTTCCAAAATTGTCTGGCCAGCTTTATGGTATCTTCCTCTCTGCACATGACTTTTATTTTATCTTTTGTCCTACTTTTTATGTATTGGCACACTCATAATTCCAACATCAGGAGTCCATCGATTTGTGGTTTCTGCCCTTTACCCAGTGGCCACCTTCCTTTCGTGCCTCATGATTTCAGATTGGATGCTCCTGTTTGTCTGGTCTTGGTTTGTGGCTGCCCAATCCTCTGCAGATAGAGCAAAACTGAGTGTTCCCATTTCAGTGGGAGATCTCTGTCTCACTGCCCACTTGCCCTGCCTCAAGCTGTGACCATTGTTGAAACACAGATGTCCAGATGCTGTGTTCAGCCCTGGTCTCCTCTGTCTTTGCTTCTGCCCTGGGAATCCCCTGACTTCCTTGGGAACTGTGATAGAGTGGGTCTGCTGTAACTTGCTTCAGGATTTCAGTTTTCTGAATCAGAGGGAGTTTTCAGAATATCTATTGACTTGATCAATAAATCTAATCTATTGAAGAATAGATCTAGTCTATCCGTAATCTTTCTACCATCTATCATATCTACATACCTTTCATCTATCTATATATCTCTAATATCATCTCATTCATCTACCCACTCATTCATCTATCCCCCATCTATCTAATAGATTTATCTATGTATCCATCTATCTATAGCTTTATTGTTCTATTTATCTATAATTTTGTTATCATCTATATATCTATCTACTTAACCCATTACCAACCCATCAATCAATATAATCTATCTATTGATAGATCTATCTAATCTTGTTGTTTAGTCACCAAGTCATGTCCAACTCTTTGTGACCCCATAGGCTGCAGCACATCAGGCCTCCTTATACCACACCATCCATCTCCTGGAGTTTGGCTCAGAGGTTAAAGCATCTGCCTGGAATGCAGGAGACCCGGGTTCGATCCCTGGGTCGGGAAGATCCCCTGGAGAAGGCAATGGCAACCCACTCCAGTACTCTTGCCTGGAGAATCCCATGGAGGGAGGAGCCTGGTAGGCTACAGTCCATGGGGTCGCAAAGAGTTGGACACGACTGAGCGACTTTACTTACTTACTTACTTACTTGTCCATTGAATTGGTGATGCCATCCAACCATCTCATCCTCTGTCACCCTCTTCTCCTTCTGCCTTCAATATTTACCAGCATCAGGGTCTTTTCCACTGAGTTAGCTCTTTGCATCAGGTGGCCAAAGTATTCAGCATCAGTCCTTCCAATGAATATTCAGGGTTGGTTTTCTTTAGGATTGACTGGTTTGATCTCCTTGCTGTCCAAGGGACTCTCAGGAGTATTCTCCAGCAACACAGTTCAAAAGGATCAATTCTTCAGCACTCTGCTTTCTTTACGGTCCAACTCTCATATCTGTACATGACTACTGGAAAGACCATAACCTTGACTATACAGACCTTTGTTGGCAAAGTGATGTCTTTGCTTTTAATACACTGTCTAGGTGTGTCATAGCTTTCCTGCCAAGAAGCAACTTGTCTTCTAATTTCATGGTGGCAATCACCATCTGCTAGCTAGCTATCATATCTGTTGACCAAGCTACCAAAGGGCCAGCAACCGTACATGCACAGGAGCATGAGAAAACCTGTATTAAGGGTACATTGACTCATGCCTGCAAAGAGTGGGGTCTTAGAAGAAACCCCAAAGAGTGTGCATTCTGAATGCTATTTTTTCTAAGGTACCATCTTGTAACAACAGGTTGTATAGTGTGAGCATATGAGAAGTTAACTTCTCATTTAAAATCTTGTGTTCTGCAGTAATCTCACCCCCATTTTAGTGAAGAGAACCTGAATATGACCAGAATGAATTATTTTCCCATGTTTGCCTGAGAATTCTGAGAGTTGAGGGAACAAAGGGGCATCCTTTCTTGCTAGCTTCATGCCTTAATCATCATTTCAGCTTTCCATTTAATGCAGAAAATATTTAGGATGGTTTCTAAGACTTTCAGGTGGTTCTCTATAACTTGTTTATCCTTTCACCAACAGTCAGCAATGTCATTTTACAGTGATCAGAAAATATGGCCTGTATCATTTCTGCTTTGAGGGGTTTGAGACCCAGTGGCTTCTCATTTTTGAGGATGGCATGTAGGCATCTGAAAATAATATGGCTCCTCCATTTCATGAATACAAAATGCCACCTATCTGTCTATCTTTCTAACTCATAAATGTTTTCAGTTGTGATATCAAAACTTTCACAGATTTAAGTATTTTTATACATCTGATCTATGGTTTCTAAACATAGTGTATTAAAATCTACCATGAGTACCAATGCATCAGTTTTGCCTTTGATTTTCATAATTTTCTTCTTCCTTTTTAAGAAGTTATGATGTATCACATTTATATGAGTAATTTGCTTGCAATAATACTTAGCCATATGAGATGCTGTAAAGGTGTACATCACCATCTTTAAGGTTATTTGCTATCACTCATCATCATTTTGGTCCACTGGTGCCCAGACAACGTTATATTGATTCTTACTGGAAAGTTACTAGGGACAGGAGTCCGGACCTACTCCATTCTCTAAACATAACAAATGCTATGATCACTGAGAGCCCTCAGATTCAGATCTCATATATTTCAATGGTAATTCCTGTAGCAGCCCACTCTCATACCTATGATCTCTGCTCTGGTTCAGGCAGGTCATTTCTTTCCACTCCAGTAGTCAAGTGAACCAGCCACCAATACATTTGGGCTAAGGACCAAATGCAGAGCTAGGAGCCTCCCACTGTGGATGCAGGAGGATGTGAAGAGACACTAAGGTTTTTCCAGAAAGAGGCTATGGGGCAAGTGTGTGCATCAGTAGATGTCCAACTGTGTCTGTCATTGTTTATCTCAAGCATTAGGAAGATCTGTGAAGAAGACACCGTGTCATTCAAGATTCACCCAAATAACCAACTACTCTCTAGTTTTAAAGCATAAACACATCCAGTATTGGGAAATGTATGTTTACAAGATTATTGGGATAAATGGGATGAGCAATGCCAATGGCAATCAGGAAACTTGAGGAGTCAAAACTGGGGGCTCAACTTTCTGAAATTCCAAAGCTGTGGACTCCTAATGGGAGTTATCCCCATACTCCTGTGAGAGTTATCTTCCACAGCAGCTGGACAAGTCTGACCCTCACTGCCGGGAGCCAGCACGGGAGATCCCACCCATGACAAAGGTCATGAGGAAGAGCCCTGACAGGCAAAGGCGGGACCAGGACTCAGAGGGATCCCCTAGATCTGCTCGAGCATCTACCCCGAAACCAAAATCTGTCTGCTTACTGTTTGCTATACTATACTCATCTGACATTAACAGGGGGCTATCCCCAACCACCTTTCTCTAAAGAAAATTAACGTAGAGCTCTAGTTAATAAGTCTCCTGGGCATAATTGGAGCGTTTCAATTCAAACCCTCTGAAAGCTTTCTAACTTGCCTGACAGGTTTATCCAGACTTTTTACAACTACGCATATGATTGTTTACAGCCTCAATTCTAGGAATGTAGAGCTTTTTGAGGAGTTAAAAATCATTAGAATAGAACTGGTTAAGGGTTTCATTGCTGAGCCAATACTTGCTGCCAAGTTTTCATATCCTTTATTTGTTGTGTACCCGGGAGTGCATTAATTAATATAGTTGGTATACAGAAAAAACAAGTAGCAACATTAGATCTTTGATTTAAGTACTTTCTTTGTTGTTACCCACTGCACCTTTGTTCTATAAGGATGTAACTTTATTTACTACTTTGAGGGTGATGCAGATTAAAGAAAAACACTTCAAGGGAAAATGAGTTAACATTCATCAAGGAAAAGAGCCATAAAATGTTAACAGGCCTCTTGGCCAGAAGATAATGTAAATCACCTGAGACCTTTTTGCATACGGAAAAGTATGCAGAAAGAAAGCCTGGTATCGATAAGGGTCAGGACTGCTGCCCCTGCGTGACTCTGCATCTTCCATTATGTAAAACTTAGGGTATAATAAGCACCTTTTGAAAATAAAGTTATGGGGTTTTTGCACAAGCTTGGCCTCCATCATGTCAATTCTTTCTCTCTCTCTTTCTCCCTCTCCCTCCCTCTGTTTTTCAGGCTGATCCCTTGGAACACAGAGGCTCTCTGAGTTCACTTTTCTGCCCAGGCTTCTAAGACCCACGCGAGAGGGAGCCCAAGGCAGAGCACCCTCTACTATTCAAGTGGGTGCCTGTGGCCTATGTGAACAGAGCAAGTCTCTTGTCTTGAGACTTTATTAGCTTTTTATGTAAACCAAGGAATATCAGCCTCTTTCTCTCCTCTATTTTCTTAACTGCTTTCTTATCTCTCTATATATCTCTAACTCTATAAATCTATATCTATATACCTCTCTTGCCTCATTGTCCATGCTTCGGATACCCTGGATCCAACCGGGGCTGGACCCCAGTACCTCACTACCTGGAGTTAGCACAGACCTACAGGTAAGAGGATCAGTCCCATAAGATGAGTTGCATTGTGACATTAGTCTCAAATCTCAGGGGCCACCTGCACTTATGACGAACTGGTTATAAATTCAGGAGTTCCTATGACACCTTTAGGTTCAAAATTTTGCTAAAATGACTCATAGAACTCAGGAAAGTGCTATACTTTTGATACATATCAGCAAGGATACAGCCAGATGGAAGACATGCACAGGATAAGGTGCAGGCGGCCAGCATGTGGGGAGCAGAGCTTCCATGCCCTCACATGGAATCAGGCACAGCCCTCTCCCGGCATCAAAGCATATCAGTGTGGTACCAGGAAGCTTCATCTAGCCCTGGGGTCAAGCATTTTTCTTGGGGCTTCATCAAATAGGCATAATTGATTAAATCACTGCCTCATCATTAAACTGTCTCCAGCCTCCTCCCCTCCCAAGATGTTGGGGCTGGGGGATCAAAGTTCCAAGCCTCTAGTCACATTCCTGTCTTTCTGGAAACCAGCCCCCATCCTAAGTTATTCAGAGACCTCAGGGGTCACTCATTAGCATCACAAGATGCTTCTGTCAGTTGGGAAATTTCAAGTTTTGAAAGTTTGTGCCAGGAACTGAGGACAAGGACATTTACAATAGCACAGGCATGAAGCTGCAGGCAGTAATGCTGTGCAGATACTGAGCCCTTCCTCCCTTCCTCAGTTCCTCCTACATTTGACAGTCACTGTCACTAGTGAGAGATAAGTGCCCAGTCAGCCGCTATTCTTAGAAACTTATTTTCCACATCTCCAAATCCACCTGCTCAGAGGCCAAGTCCTCCTCCTTTTGATTTCACCTCTCACTTACTCACCTGGGTCCTGCTTACTTGATGCAGCCAACCATTTCCACCTCTTTCTCCTGAGAAATGCCCAGCATTCTTACTCAGGTCAAGGAAAAACTACATCAGTCTCTCCAGGTCTCAACCTTAGTATCTTTCAATGGCAGAAAGAAAACCAAATTTAAAAGGAAAAGGAAATAAAACCACTATGAAGTTAGTGGTTTGGGGTAGATATTCTTATCTCTCTGTGTCTCTACTGCCTTGAACAGTTCTTAGCATTGTAGGCTATATTTTCATACTTTATACATATATATGTGTTTACACATGTATTGCCTATTATGTTAATGAGGTGACCTACAGTGGGCCCTAGATAGCTTCGGGATGGGGGCTGGTCACCATAAAGACCGCAGAAGCGGAGGTGGAGCGGGTGGCCGTGCACCGCGAGAGATCCAGATGCAAGTGGTCTGCCAGGGAATGACGTGGGGCCTCACTAGAGGCCGCCGGCACAGGGTCCTCCTCGGCCGGGGAGGGCGCCTTGCAGGGCTCTTGACCACCGCTGGCCAGCGAGAATACGGGGCTACACGTGTCCCTGCGCCCTCGCGCCGGTCAAGCACATGGGCGGCGCCCAGGTCCCCTCCCCGCCACCCCCCCAACCCCCTGCGCTCAAGCCCGGAGAGCGCTCCGCGCGGTGACGCCCGCCATGGCGGCAGGGGAGCGACACCCGCACGGGGCAGAGCCAGTTAGCTCCCAGACAGGGGACGATGGCTGGTCACCCATGCAGGCAGGCGAGGGCTGGTGGCGACCGGGAAGGGCAAGGCGCACACACAGGGAGAGCCGTGAGGCAGGGGCTCAGGCGCGGGCCCCCAGGGAGACAAGCCCCCCCCCCCCGCCCCCACGGGCCCTCCTGCCACCTGGCCCCGCCACCCGGGCCATCCATCATCCATCCATCCGTCCTCCGCAGGTCGCTCTTCATCTAGTCCGACCCTGGGGCTCACGTCCGGGGAAACGCCCCCCAGCGACGCGGTCCAACCTGTACCTACCTGCACTGTGCCATCAGCTAAAACTGGGGAGGAGGGCACGCCTGACTGGCTCCTGGCGGCTGCTGGACTGGGGAGTTGGGACCAGGTGTCCAAGCGCCACCTCCAAGCGCAGTGGGGTCACTGAGGCTCAAAGACATGCAGGGCCCCAGCCTGAGGCCAGCAACCTCCACCCCGACCCCTCCCTAAGTTGGACAACACTTAGCTGATGAACAGCAACAACAGCTGAGTTAAACTGCCCATTCCCACCCAATACTTTGGCCACCTGATGGGAAGAGCTGACTCATTAGAAAAGTCCCAGTTGCTGGAAAAGATTGAGGGCAAGAGGAGAAAGGGACAACAAAGGACAAGATGGTTGGATGGCATCACCACCTCAATGGACATGAGTTTGAGCAAGCTCCAGGAGAAGTGAAGGACAAGGAAGCCTGATGTGCTGTAATCCATGGGGTTGCAAAGAGTTGGATGCAACTGAGAACTGAACAACAACAATCCGTTTTAGTTCACTGATTCCCAAAATGTGGGTGTTTAATCTTGCCATCTCCTGCTTGACCACATCCAATTAACCTTGGTTCAAGAGTCTGAGGGAGTATGCAGATGGGCGCCCCCAGGGTAGAGCAATTGGAGATTCATTCTCTATTGACCAAAATTCGAAGACAAGAATAGCAGGGCAATTGAGGAGGCTGGACTCTGCAGAGACCACGTATTTCTCATTGGGGAAGTCAGGAGACCTCTCTGACCACACATGTACAGAAAAGACTCCTTGAAGGCCAAAGGGGGGTCACATCCAGGTGCCTTTTTGGTAGAATCCATTTTGGCTAAGCAATGTGTACAGACACATGGGAAGAACTGAGATATGGACTGTGAACCAGGCAAATCATAGTGATTGGCCAAAGGAAAGCTGGAAGAAATACCCGGTAAAAGTAATTCGAACTACCACGCAGGCATGACTCAGCAACTCAGGAACTCTCCTGTTGAGTCTGCCCATGTGTCTATCCACATGTACTGTACTCTTTTCCCTCCTAATACTTTACTTGTTTCACTACTTTCTGTCTTTGTGGAAATTCTTTTCTGCAAAGCTGAATTACCAGGGCCCTTGTCACTGACCAGTGGTCTACTGGTTAGGATCTGGTGCTTTCACTGCCATGACCCAGCCCAGTCTCTGGTTGGGAACCCAGGCCCCACTCCAAGTCGTTGCAGGCTGAGGCCACTTGAGATCATCACTAACATTTCTACAACATCAGACTTTACTTTCACCACCAGATAGATCACAACTGAGTGTCTTTTTTGTTTTGGCCCATGTATAGCTGTTCATCCTGTTCATGACACCAACTGTCTTGTTGTCTGCACTGTTTGCCGAACCCAGAGTCGGCAAGGCTCAAGCTAAGAGGCTGGAATGAGACACGAGGAGCTGTAGGAACTGCAGACACGTTTATTCTCTCCTGGCTGACGCAGCAGCCGTATTACAACTCTCTCCTCTTATGGCTGACCCAATGGACATGGCCGTGACACAGTAGTAAATGCTGCTGCTTGTCCAGGTGAAGCTGATATATGCAAACTGCACACAACCCGTGACCAAATGAACACCTTGTAAGGCTCGTGTGCAGTGCTACAAATGATCTCAGCTGTTAGATAGACATTATTTACAAAACATGGAGTGAGAGAGCCTGAACATGTCATCTTGCCCAATTTGCTGTCTCCCAGAGCCCAGCTGCTTCATTCTTTCTGAAGCTATTAGTAATTGCCCTCTGTTCTTCCCCAGGAGCATATTGGAAACCTTCTGACCTGGGGGCTCATCTTCCAGTGTCAAATCTTTTTGCCTTTTCATACTGTCCATGGGGTTCTCCAAGAATATTAGAGTAGGTTGCTGGTTCCTTGTCCAGTGGCCCCTGTTTTCTTAGAACTCTTCACTGTGACCCCCCAATCTTGGGTGGCTCTGCACAGCATGGCTCATAGCCTCATTGAGTTAAGAAAGCCGCTTCCCCACAACAAGGCTGTGATCCATGAAAGGGAAGATCTTATACGTAAGAAGCCCTAAAGATTCCACCAAAAAATCTGTTAGAGCTCATATATGAATTCAGCAAACTATCAGTACACAAAATCAACACACAAAAATCAGTTGCATTTCTATACAGTAACAATGAACAGTCTGAAAAGAAAATAATGGAAACATTCAATTTACAATGGCATCAAAAAGAATAAAACACTTAGGTGTAAACTTTACAAGGGTTTCCCTTGTGGCTCAGCCTGTAAAGAATCTGCCTGCAATGTGGAAGACCTGGGTTCGATCCCTGGTTTGGGAAGATACCCTGGAGAATGGAAAGGCTGCCCACTCCAGTATTCTGGCCTGGAGAATGCCACGGACTGTATGTATAGTCCATGGGGTCACAAAGAGTCGGACACGACTGAGTGACTTTCACTGTCACTTTCATAAACTTTCCAAAGGAGGTGGAAGACTTTACAATGAAAACTCAAAAATCTTGTTGGAATAAAGAAGACATAAATAAACAGAAACATATCCCATGTTCATCGATTTAAATATCTAATATTTTAAAAATCTCAATAATACCCAAAGCAATCCACAGATTCAGTTAAATCTTTATCAGTATTCTAATGATTTTTTTTTTTTTTTGCAAAAAATAGAAAAAACTATCCTAAAATCCAGTGATGTCTTAAAGGACCCTAATAGGTAAAGCAATCTGGAAAAAGAACAAAACTAGAGGATTCACATTTCCTGGTTTCTAAACTTCCTGAAAATCTATGGTAATCAGAACAGTGTAGTACTTGCATAAAGACAGACACACCAATGGAAAAGACTAGAGATCCCAGAAACACACTCTTCCATTTATAGTCAAATGATTTTTGACAAGGGTGCTAAAACCATTCAATGGGGAAAGAACAGTCTTTTCAACAATGATGCTGGGAAAACTGGATATCCTCATGGAAAAGAATGAAGTAGGACCCTTCAGTTCAGTTCAGCCACTCAGTGGTGTCTGACTCTTTGCGACCCCATGAATCACAGCACACCAGGCCTCCCTGTCCATCACCAACTCCCGGAGTTCACTCAGACTCACGTCCATTGAGTCAGTGATGCCATCCAGCCATCTCATTCTCTGTCGTCCGCTTCTCCTCCTGCCCCCAATCCCTCCCAGCATCAGAGTCTCTGCCAATGAGTCAACTCTTTGCATGAAGTGGCCAAAGTACTGGAGTTTCAGCTTTAGCATCATTCCGTCCAAGGAACACCCAGGGTTGATCTCCTTTAGAATGAACTGGTTGGATCTCCTTGCAGTCCAAGGGACTCTCAGGAGTCGTCTCCAGCACCACAGTTCAAACGCATCAATTCTTCAGTGCTCAGCCTTCTTCACAGTCCAACTCTCACATCCATACATGACCACTGGAAAAACCATAGCCTTGACTAGACGGACCTTTGCTGGCAAAGTAATGTCTCTGCTTTTGAATATGCTATCTAGGTTGGTCATAACTTTCCTTCCAAGGAGTAAGCGTCTTTTAATTTCATGGCTGCAGTCACCATCTGCAGTGATTTTGGAGCCCCCCCAAAATAAATTCTGATACTGTTTCCACTGTTTCCCCATCTATTTCCCATGAAGTGATGGGACCAGATGCCATGATCTTCATTTTCTAAATGTTGAGCTTTAAGCCAACATTTTCACTCTCCTCTTTCACTTTCATCAAGAGGCTCTTCAGTTCCTCTTCACTTTCTGCCATAAGGGTGGTGTCATCTGCATATCTGAGGTTGTTGATATTTCTCCCGCCAATCTTGATTTCAGCTTGTGCTTCTTCCAGCTCAGCGTTTCTCATGATGTACTCTGCATATAAGTTAAATAAGCAGGATGACAATATACAGCCTTGACGTACTCCTTTTCCTATTTGGAACCAGTCTGTTGTTCCATGTCCAGTTCTAACTGTTGCTTCCTGACCTGCATACAGATTTCTCAAGAGGCAGGTCAGGTGGTCTGGTATTCCCATCTCTTTCAGAATTTTCCACAGCAAATTTGGAAAACTCAGCAGTGGCCACAGGACTAGAACATGTCAGTCTTCATTCCAATCCCAAAGAAAGGCAATGCCAAAGAATGCTCAGACTACTGCACAATTGTGCTCATCTCACACGCTAGTAAAGTAATGCTCAAAATTCTCCAAGCCAGGCTCCAGCAATACGTGAACTATGAACCTCCAGATGTTCGAGCTGGTTTTAGAAAAGGCAGAGGAACCAGAGATCAAATTGCCAACATCTGCTGGGTCATGGAAAAAGCAAGAGAGTTCCAGGAAAACATCTATTTCTGCTTTATTGACTATGCCAAAGCCTTTGACTGTGTGGATCACAATAAACTGAAAACAGGACCCTTACCTAACACCGCAAACAAAAATTAACTCAAAATGGACCTAAGACCTAAGGATAAAACTTGAAACTATTAATCTCTTAGGAGAAAATATTTAGGGTAAAATCTTCTGTCATTGAACTTGGTAATGATTTATTGCATATGGTACAAAAGGTGTAAGCAACAAAAGATGATATAGACAAATTGGACTTTATGAAAAAACCTTAAAGATTTGTGTATCAAATGGCAACCAACAAAGTAAACTGGCAACTCATAGAAGGAAGAGAATATTTGCAAATCACATATCGAAATAATTAATAGCCGAAATATATTAAAAATTCCTAAAACTCAACAACAATACAAACCATGTGATTCAAACATGGGCAAAGGACTTGTATAGACATTTCTCCAAAGAAGATATTTAAATGTGCAGCAAATTCATGAAAAGGTTCTCAGTATCACTGATCACACAGTTCAGTTCAGTTCAGTCACTCAGTCGTGTCCGACTCTTTGCTGCTGCTGCTGCTGAGTCACTTCAGTTGTGTCCAACTCTGTGTGACCCCATAGACGGCAGCCCACCAGGCTCCCTCGTCCCTGGGATTCTCCAGGCAAGAACACTGGAATGGGTTGCTATTTCCTTCTCCAATGCGTGAAAGTGAAAAGCGAAAGTGAAGTCGCTCAGTCGTGTCCGACCCTCAGCGACCCCATGGATTACAGCCTTCCAGGCTGCTCCATCCATGGGATTTTCCAGGCAGGAGTACCGGAGTGGGGTGCCATTGCCTTCTCCGGTCCGACTTTTTGCGACCCCATGAATCGTAGCACGCCAGGCCTCCCTGTCCATCACCGTCTCCTGGAGTTCACTCAAATTCATGTCCATCGAGTCGGTGATGCCACCCAGCTATCTCATCCTCTGTCGTCCCCTTCTCCTCCTGCCCCCAATCTCTCCCAGCATCAGGGTCTTTTCCAGTGAGTCAACTCTTCGCATGAGGTGGCCAAAATATTGGAGTTTCAGCTTCAGCATCAGTTCTTCCAAAGAACACCCAGGACTGATCTCCTTTAGGATGGACTGGTTGGATCTCCTTGCAGTCCAAGGGACTCTCAAGAGTCTTCTCCAACACCACAGTTCAAAAGCATCAATTCTTCAGCGCTCAGCTTTCTTCACAGTCCAACTTTCACATCCATACATGACCACTGGAAAAACCATAGCCTTGACTAGACGGACCTTTGTTGGCAAAGTAATGTCTCTGCTTTTCAATATGCTATCTAGCTTCACTAGGGAAATGCAGATCAAAGCTATGGGATACCACCTCATAGCTATTAGAATGACTTGCTATTGAAAACAAAAAACACAACAAACAAAAAAAAGAAAACAACAGATGCTGATGAGGATGTAAAGAAGCTGAAAATTTCCGTGGTGTTTGAAAGAAGGTAAAATGGTACAGCTAACATAGAAAATCAAGGGAATTTCCTCAAAGAATTAAAAATGTAGTAACCATATGACCCAGAAATTCTTCTTCTGGATATGTAATCAAAAAGATTGAACGCAAGGTCTGGAAGAGGTAGTACACCCACGTTCATAGCAGCAATATCCGCGCTAGCTGAAACATAGAAGCAACTGAAGTGTACATTGATGAACAGATAAGTGAAATGTGATATGAACACACAGTGGAATATTATTCAATCTTTAAAAGGAAAGAAAGTCTGCAATATGCTATAACATGGATGAATCTTGAGGACATCATGCTAAGTGACTAAGCCAGTTACAGAGGGAGAAATAATGTATGACTCCACTTACATGAGGCATCTAGAGTCGGCAAGGGCCTTCCCAAGTGGCCCAGTGCAGGAGATGCGAGTTCAGTCCCTGGGTCAAGAAGATTTCCTGGAGAAGGAAATAGCAACCCACTCCAGTATTCTTGCCTGGGAAATCCCATGGGTAAAGAAGCCTGGCAGGGTTACAGTACATGGGGTCACAGAAGAGTCAGACATGACTTAAGTGACTAAACAACAGCAACAAAGAATAGTCAAATTCATAGATATAGAAAGTAAAACGGCAGGTGCCAGGGACTGAGGAGAGGGAAGACTGAGGAGTTAGTGTGTAATGGTTATAAACTTTCAGTTTTGCAAGATGGAGAGTTCTGGGGATGAATGGTGGTGATGGTTGTAAACAGTACAAATCTCTAACTACTGAAGTATACTCTTAAAATACTTAAAATGATTAATTTTTATTACTACAAAAATAAAGTTGAAGAAAAATTTTCTATCAAGCCAGAAAACAACATGGAAGACACTTAAATTATTACTAAGTGAAAAAGCCAATCTGAAAATTCTATGTACCACATCATTCCAACCACATGACATTCTGGAAAAGGCAAAACTATGGAGACAGTCAAAAAAGTAAACATCCTTTCAGTGGTTTGCAGGAGTTAAGAGAGAGGGAGGGATAATAGGTAGAGCACGGAGGATTTTTCTGGCAGCGGAACTACTCCGCCCGACGGGAGAATGGTACATGGCTGTTGACGGGCCAGTGCAGGGCCACGCCGGGGGTAAGGGAGGAGCGTGATGGGAAGAGCTAAGGCAGAAGCCTCTCTGGTCAAGGCAGAACCCTGCCAGTCCAAGAGAGCGCAGGGCCTATGCCCACCTTGGCTCCCTTCCCACCTTGCCAGGTGAGCCAGTGAGGGGGTGGGGTGGGGGGAGCAGCTGATGTGGCAACGTCGGGTGTCAGTGCCCAGGAGCCAGGTGGCTAGGCTTAGGTATGACCAAGCTCGCACAGCAGGGGGAAGGGAAAGTTAGTGGCTGGATGGGGTGGGGAGGTGTCAGTTCACTTTTGGAAATGTTTGGTTTTTAGATGAGGGGTCTTGGGTCCAAGTAAGAGCTCAGTGGTGGATGTCCAGTGTGCAGACACCATTTTCTGGAGACGGGGAAAGCAAGGAGGGCTGGATTCGCCAGCCTGTCTCGGCTGCCAGTTCCATGAGACTTGCTGAGAATCAAGAGGGCAGAGTCTGCTATCTGCCTGCTCCAGCCTGAGCCCCTCACCCCCACACCGCCAGGAACGATGCTGCGGTGGAACAAGCTGGAATCCTGGATACCTGCCCACAGTCATTTCTCTGCAAATTACCTGGGCGTGTGTCCATGTCTGAAGCAACATTGACACAGAAGAAAACACACCCACCCGTGAGAATATGGAGCTGCCTGCACAGCGCACTGGCTCAGAGGGCTCTAGTCCTGATGATGCCTTTGCAGGCACATAGCCCAGGACAGCCCTGCCCTCCCCCAAACACCAGGAAGGTGGCAGGGCCCTCACCCGCTCCCCAGCACAAAACAATGAAACAGAGGACACCTCATCCGGTGCTGCTTTTTATTGACGTGTGCGTGCATATGCAGGGAGTCCTGAAAGACCGGGAGGCGGGGCCCTGAAGGGCCAGGGCGTCAGCGCACTTGGGCCAGGTTGTGTTTCTTGTACAGCAGTGCCCGCCTCTTTTCCCGCTCTCGCACAAAGACGCGCAGACCAGTGGTTGGGAAGGTCACTGCCGCAGGCTGGGAGCTGGCTGGGCCCTCCTCCGTCAGCCACGGGCTCTGCAGGCAGCTGGACGCACACGGCCGGACCCTGGAGCACACGGAAGGGCAGCATTTACCGCGCTCCCCCCCGCAGGTCAGCGCACAGGGGCATGGGCCAGGCAGAGCTGGAGGAGTTGCTCACCAGGGGTGCACACACAATGTGCTTCGGAGGAAGGCCACAGCACCCCCAGACAGCCCGGCGTAGCAGCGGCTCAGCTGGATGAGCCCCTTGCGCAGGCCCTTCTGCGTGTCTCGCACTCCCTCACCGCTCACCGGGTACTCAGCGCTCAACCTGTGTGTGTGGTGGTCACGTGACTGATGTTACTCTCGATGGACGGAAGTCACAGAGACCTGGGGTCACCATCAACAGACCCCAGGCCCGCCCTTCCTTCCCGCCCGCCCACCCCGCAGAGCACAGGTGGAGACTCACATGATGAAGGCTGTAACACCTATGGCCCAGATGTCGGTCTGCGTGACAGCGCCCTGGCCCTCCAGGAGCTCCGGAGCTGGGGACGGCACAGGTGGGGGTCACGGGCTGTTTGCGGTGGAGGAGGCAGGGGGGCAGGACTGGGGCTTGCTCCCGGCACACCCCTCCCCCAGATCAGGCCTGGTGTCTGTGCCCTGCGCACCCATGGTTTCCATGTAGTCCTTGAATCTCTCTGAGGGCAGGACCCGCTCCTGGGCCAAGCTCTGGGCGTTTCCGAAGTCGATGACCTTGAGCAGGTTATACTCTGTGACGATCATGTTCTCCGACCTGAGGTCTAGGTGCAGGATGCCCTGGGCATGCAGGTACTGGGTGGCACTGAGTATCTGCCACAGATAGTCCTTCACCTCTGATTCCGAGTAGGAGTCCCTGGGGGCAGAGGGCCAGTTAGGGGGCACACGGGGAGAGGCACCCAGGCTCTTTCCACAGCCAGCCCCAGGGCAATCAGGAAGCACCAGCCTTCCCTGTGGGCTTAGGAAGGAGGTCCCAGATCTACTGAGTGACTGGCGGGCTGACGGGCGGAGGCGGGGCAAAGAGGTGGGTGAGGAGGCAGACCACAGTGCTCCAGCCAGGTCCTGAGCCTGGAATCCAGGCCAGGGCGATCCTCACCTCTCGGCCAGACAGGGGAGCAGCTCAGGCCCGGAGCACAGCTCCAAGATGAGGACCAGGTGCCTGGGGCTGAGGTAGGCAGCCTGCAGCTGCGCCAGGTGTGGGTGGCGCAAGCCCTTGAGGGCCTCGTACTCCTGCAGCACGGCAGCCCTGTCTGCAGGGTGGTAGGGCACGATCTTGGCAGCCAGCACGCGCCCACTGGCCTTCTCCCGGCACTGCCGCACCACGCTGAAGCGGCCCCTGGGGAGGAGCGCAGGCCAGGCTGGAGGCTCAGGCCAGACCCCGCCCTCCCTCCTGGTCTGGAGAAGCAAGCCCAGCAGGGAGGTCCGGGAGAGGGTGGCAGACCCTGAGGCAATGTGGACGCAAGTGATCAGAGGGGTGGAAGCACGGGGCTGGGGTGGGAGCTCGAAGAGCCAGCGGGGTGGAGGAGGCCCCGCCGCCTGCCCTCCCCCCAGAGGCCCTGCACCTTCTCATCTGCGTCTGGAAGTCGAAGGTCTGCGTGCTGGGGAGGGGCCGGGCCGGCCCCGCTGCACCGCTCTCCTCTTCAGAGGCTGTAGAAAGAGGGCAACCCTGCACCGCCATCTCCCCCAACCTCTTCTCCCATCACCCCTCCCCAACCCTACAGGAACGCCCTCTTTGAACCCCCAACACTCTGCCCTCTCATTCCTCAGGCCGTTGTGGGTGGGGGGCCTAGTGGGCAGAAGGAATCACCCCAAGTGAGTGTGTGACCGGTGGAGGTGGCAAGCGCATTCCCACAGAGGCCTGCCCAGGGGCTCACCCAGGCGGCTGGGCCCTCCCAGGAGGACCTGCTCCGAGGGGCTGCTGTAGGGGCCCATGCCCGCCTTGCTGACGCAGGCTGTCCGGAAGGTGTATGCCCCACCCCGAGAAAGCTTGCCCGTGAGGTAGCAGCAGTCAAAGACGTCCGAGGCCAGCGTGATCCAGCTGCCGCCTGGGACACACGGGAGTGAGTGAGAGGCGGCCCAGCCACGGCCGCCCACTCCCCGTCAGGGTGGAGAGGCCCAACAGGGGCAGAGAGCAGCCAGGCGCATCCCCAGCCCCCTGCCCCCACCCACAGAGACTCTGGGACCCCCCAGGAGGCGCGGGCTGGGGAGCGGCCCCACACCTTCCAGGCTGCACTGCACAATGTACGTCACAGGGCCGTACGACTCCACAGGCTTCCAGACCAGCAGCACCCCGTCCGCATGCACCTCCCCGATGTCCGGCCGTGGTGAGGAAGAGGGGCGCTCTGTGGGGCCACAGTCAGCAGTCCGGGGTGGGCTTGCAGGAGCTCTCCATGGAAACTCTGAGCCCCAGCCAGCCTGCCTCATCCTCCTCACCCTACTCTAAGGCCCCTGAGCCCACCCGCCCCTGGTCCAGTTCACTCGGGGTCCTTTCCAAGGCTGACTAGTAGGAAGAGTCCAGTGCCTCTCCTTCAAGGGGCCTCGGGAGGTGTCTGCCCTGCTCCCCTCCCACTGGTGCCCACCCAGGAGCCCCACGGAATGGCCCTTGCTCACAGCTCCCCACCAACCCTAGGCTCTAGTCAGGGGGGCCTCTGCTTTGCCGGACTGTGGTGCAGGGCAGGTGGGGGCTGGGGATCAGGTCAGAGGACTGAGAGCTAGGCTCGCAGCCTCTGCTTTGGGTCCCCCAGAAACACACCCTGGAGCTGTGTTCTGAGAGCATGGTTGGACTGTAATAGATACAAAATGGGAAGCCGCCGCCTCCTGCGCTACTGGAGAGACAGGGAGGTACCGCGGGAATGCAAGGAGAACAGCCCCCAAAGAGGGGTCGGGGAGGGGCCTGGCCAGCTGCGTCACCCTGCTCCCACGTCCCCTCCCCATGCCTCCAGACCTGGGGAGGGCCAGGCTGTGGGTGCCCGGGCGCTGAGCCTCACGCTCCCTGGGCCCTTCACGGCCGACCCACCTGCCTTCCGGAGGACGGCCGTCGTGGCTGCCGTCCCCAGCGCGTTGCTCATACTGCATGTGTACACGCCCAGGTCCTCAGCAGTCACCACCAGGATGGTCAAAAGCTGGAAGTTCTTGAGCGTAGAGGAGATGAGGAGGCGGCTGCTGCTCTCAAGCAGAGCCCCATCTGCAGCAGGAGAAAGTGAGCCTCAAGATAAGGTCCCAGCAGGCGCCCTGCCTCGTGGTCACGCCCAGGGCCCACACCCTCTCTGAGCCTCAGTTTCCGTCTATGCAGTGAGAGTAATGCCCGAAAGGAGTACCCTGCCTCCCTGGCCTTCAGCCTCAGGAGAGCTCTTTACCTTTACTCCAGGTGGCCTGTGCGGCTGGCTGGGCCACCACCTGGCAGGCCAGAGTCACAGACTGGCCCAGGACCACCGTCTCATCCGAGAGCTCCCTTAGGAACGACGGTGCTGGGGAACGGAGGTGAGGTGAGCCTTCAGAGGTGGCCTTAGGCCTGAGAGCAAGGCCTGACCCCCACTGCGGGGATACAGGAAATGAGCTGCATCCCCACCCAGCTCATCTCCAACACCAGCGCCTACTCCAGGAAGGCTTCCAGGACTGCCGGCTCCTGACTGCTGGGCCGCCAGTCTCCCCATGTGCACTTGAGCCCCTGTGGACGTGAGCTTCCCCTCGCCACCCTGCACTAGTCTTGACAGCGTTCCCCTCCCCCACAGTCAGGTCCCTTGGGCTGCAGTGAGGGGCCTCGCCTCTGGGCAGTGTACCCACCTCGGTCCTTGCTCTTCAGGCGGAAGGAAGCGAGACCTGCCTTCTTCCGGGGAGGACTCTCCTTCTCCAAACCTGCAGTAAGGAAGTGGCCGCGCAAGGGAGGTCACACTCTGGGGGCCTGGCTCCTCTGGGAGCACGAGGGGAAGGCTCTGGGGATCCCCATGTGGCAGAAAAGCCCAGTCCCAAGGGGTCTTGTTGGCAATGAGCTAAATGCACGGCCGAGGGCACCAGCCCTCCCTACCCAACGTGTCAGCCACTGTGGGCAGCTGAGGCCAGCAGCTCAGGGGCCACTGGGCCAGCTGAGGGCGCTGGGGTCAGGATCAGGGAGGGCCGGGCCAGTTCCTATCTCCATGGGGGTGTAACTGCAGCTGCATTACTGGGCTTCAGATGCACATGGGGAGGGACTGGAGGCCGCACAGCTGACCTCAGAAACAAGCCACTGTGTCCTGGGAGGTGTGGGCAGCACCAGGTCAGGGGAAGGAGCATAGGATGGGGGGCTTCCTGCATCACTCAGGCAAGCTGCGGAGCTATCTTTTTGGCCAAGGAGCCCCAAAGTGCAGAGCGGGAAACGGATGTGCCCAGTTCTGGGGCAGGGTAGGGGTAGTAACCTTCAGGCCTGCCTCTCAGGAGGCGGGAGATGTGAGCCACCGAGGCCTTCACCCTCTGGCGTAGCCCCAGCTCTGTGGGCTCCTCCAGCAGTGAGTGCCTTCCAGGGAAGTGGAAGAGCCTGCCGGAAGGGGGTGACCACTTGCGCTTCCTGCCGCCGGCAGCTTTCCCGAGCAGGGCCTCCATGTCCTCTGGCTCCTCTGTGATCTCCAGGCTGGCTGGCCAGGGCCACGCAGCCTCTGGGAGCTCAGCCAGCTCCTCCCCAGCCTCAGACTCAGGGGAGGATGGACGCTCCGGCTCCACTGGCTTGGGGATCTTCCTAAAGATCATGAACTCAAATGGGAGATACTTGATATCATACAGGTCAGACAGATTGAGGTAGGCAGGATCCACCTCTGAGATGTCCAGGGACACGGTGTCTGCTGCTTCTGGGTCCCTGGACAGGTCCTGGATCTGTACGAGTGACACCTGAGAGCCCCCACTGAAGTCTTCCCACGAGCCCAACTCCTGGGAGGTCCTCGGGAGGGTTCTATCGCCCTCGGGTGCAGGCACTGTGCTAGCCTGGGGCGGTGGGCTCTCGGTCCCTGCCTCGTCCTGCTCCTCCGAGGACTGAGAGACGGCCCAGGTCATCTTGGCCCACATGGGGCCCTGCCCCAGCATTCCACCGGCGTCCCCTCCAAAGGCAAAGGTGCCGTAGCCCGCCACCCCTGCGTAGCCCCCACGGCTCCCCAGGGAGAACTTCCGTGTGGTCGCCTGCTCCTGAGGCCGCTGTAGGCTGGGTGAAGACTGGGACAAGTCCTCTGTCTCCTGGACCAGGCCTTCAGCATCCAGAGAGGGGCTCGACTCCGTGCCCATCTGGGAGGCTGGCTCTGGGGGTCTGGGTGATCCAGGCCTCTTGGTGAGAGGGACGGCCTTCAGCACGCTCTGAGAGTCTACCTGGGGGCTTGCTTGGGCAGGGGGCAGACAGGCCTGCAGCTTTCCTGGGAAGGAAGGGCTAGGGGATGACAAGAGGGCCTCTGTGCAGGGCCCTGAAGGGAAGGAGCCAGGAGGCTGTGGTGCCAAGGCCTCAGGGGGGCCACTGTCCTGGGGGGTGGGGACCCACTGTGGCTGAGAGAAAGGGGCAGCCTGCCCTCCACAGCGGTCCTGGGACAACCCCTCTGGCTGAGTGGAGCACCCATCACTACTGGCAGATGGCAGTCTCAGCCCCTGCGGGGTCCCCTCTGGATGCTCTTTCTCCCTGGCACGTGCACCCCCTCCAGGCATGCCCTCTCCTTGGGCATCTTGAGGACTCAGGGGAGCCGGAGCGGGACACTGCCCCTTGCTGCAGGCCTTGGTGGAGGAACTGGCAGTGTTCGGTGGGTCACGGTCCAGGGAGCGGCGGGAGCCAGAGGCCTCCTGGGGACTTGCTCTGGGCATCGGCACGGCCGTCTCCAAGGGGGCTGCTGTGGCCTGCAGGGCAGCCTGCTCCTCCATGGCAGCCGCCTCCTCCAGTGCCCGGTGCTCCAGCAGTGGCTCTCGAAGTCCCGGCAGGATGCCCGAGAAGTAGCCACCCTTGAGAAGGTGCCGCCGGCGGGCGGGGTGCCGCCTGCCCCCTGTGGACAGGCCCCCTAGCTCTGGGCCTTCGCCCACCTGCTGGTAGAACAGGCTTCGGATGACGCTCTGCCGGGGCACACAGCCCAGGGCAGCTGCTGGCTCCTCGCCCTGCAACGATGCAGGCAGAGCCGAGGCTGCGGCAGGTGGACAGGCCTCGGCCTCCTCAGGCAGGCTGGCCGAAGGCCTCAGGAAGCCCCGGGGATGCAGCAGCGGGGAGTGGGTCACCGGGGAGGACGGCAGCGACTTGGCCCGGGCGAACGGGGCCAACTCGTTGTCGGAGGAGGAGGAGCTGCTGGAGGAGCCGCTGGCATCGCCACGCAGGTGCCGGGCAATCCCGAGGGATGGGCTGTCAGGCGGGCCCTGGAGCAGCTCTGGGATGGAACGCATCACCAGGATGGACTTGTAGCTCATCAGGGAGCGCTGGGGGCGTGGAGAACAGGGGCCCGTCAGCAGGGGACCCACTGCCTTCCCAGTCCAGAGGGGATCTCAGGAAACGGTGGGCCTTAAAACACATGGTCCCCAGGGCTCCGTTATCTTGTCCCCACCTTGGCAGAGACGTTGCATGTTGCCCCGCCTCACCCTGCTGGCTCAGGGAGCAAAGACTTGAAATGAAGGGTGCCCCGCCCCACTCTCTTGCTCTGCAGACCCAGAAGGGACACAGAGCCAGCCCTCTGGGCCTCATTTCCCTCTCTGGCCTCCGGCCGCTTCTGCACCCAGCCCCTCACCCCTCCACAAGGCAGTGCAGCCCACCTGCCAGCGACTGCGGGCCAGGAGGAACTTCAGCTGCTTGGTGTTGATGAAGTGGGCCTCCTCCGCGGGCACAGACTTCTGGGGGCGCCCAGGTGAGAGATCCTCGTTGGGGGTGTGGGGAGCCCCTGGGGCATCCTGCAGCCCAGGCAGGCCCCCACTCCTCTTGGCCTCACTTTCCCTCCCTGCGAGCCAGGCCAGCCCACATTCAGCCTACTCACCCGGAACCAGGGGTGGGCGAGGCACTTGGCAGCACTGGGCCGAGCCCTGGGCGGGGGAAGGAAGGTCCAGGTCAGGCCAAGAGGTCAGCTGGCCACTGAGGCAAGCGCGGGACCTCAGATGTGCGTACTCACCCCACGGCCTTCTGCAGAGCAGCCTTGATGAAGTCCTGGGCATCCTCACTGAGGTGGGCGGCCATGGGGCTACTCCAGGACACCCGCCCTTCCAGGACATTCAGAAGCGTTGCTCGGTCACTCTCTCCAGCAAATGGGGATGAACAGGTCAGGCTGGAAGCAGAGACATGGCTAGCCTTCAGCTGTGACCTGAATTTCTGGGTCCGTGGGAGGCAGGTTGGCAGGACAGGGGTCTCATGGGGATGTAGTGACTGGGGGCCCCCAGCCCTGACTGGAGATGCCTCCTGACACCTCTCTCCTTCAGCCCTGAGAATCCCAGCATGTGTCTCAGATTTGCCCAGAGATCCAGCTTGGAGCTGGGATCCAGGCTAAGCCTGGAGTGGGTATCTGGTCTTAGGCTGGGGTGAGGATCCAGGTTGGCCTGGGATAAGGGATCAAGTGTCATCTGGAGTGGGCACCTGGACTTAGCCTGAGATGGCGATCAGGGGTCCACCTGCAGAGTGAACCCAGGCTCAGTCCTCATCACTAACACCCTCGGGACAGCAACAGCTGTTAAAAGGGACCTCTGGACAAGCTACCCGGACCCTTTAGGGAAAGAGCTCCGTGCTCTGCCCCATGACCTAGCAGAGGTCCTCTGTGACAGGGTGTGAGTGAGCAGCGCTTGGCAGAAACCCCGTATCAGAACTGGCTGACGGCATGTTCCCAACATAGCTGCCCCTCGGGTCTTGCGTCTCTGAGTTAAGGAGCAGTCAGCAGTTCAACAGCTTCCCATTGGCCTGCTGAGGAGGGGTCTGGGCTGGCTTTGGAGGAGAGAGTAGACAGGAGCAGGGGTCTGCTCACCTGAGGTAGGTGATGACCCCCATGGCCCTGCAGAACAAAATCACAGCCGTGAGTCTCTCCAGACCTGGTCCGATGAGGAGGAGGAGGAGGAGGCAGAGGGCGGGCAAACCCACCCCCACCCACCCACTCACCAGATGTCGGAAGCCTCGTTCACGGGGGTCTGTTCGATGATCTCGGGGGCCACAAACTCAGGGGAGCCATACTTGCTGTACTGTGGCTCTCCCGGGGTGATTTTTTGGGCAAAGCCAAAATCACAGATTTTAATGTCTTCCCGAGCAGGATGCACCATCAGGATGTTGGGGGGCTGTCAGGCAGAGTCGGGAGTGGCTGAGCACACCCTGAGGAAAGAATCCTCAGGGCTCCCAGGCCTGGGGAGGACACTCAGGGGACCCTGAGGAGCTGTCCCCGCAGGAGGGTGAGGCCAGCGTGAGGCCATAGGCAGCCCTGGGAGCAGGTTTCAGCGCCCTTGGGGATAGCTTCTACTCCATCAGAGCTGCCCTCCACCTGAAGGTGAAGGGGCTGCTGTAAGGCGGTGAGCTCCCTGTCCCCAGAGATGAGGAAGTCCGCAGAGGGAACTGGAAGCGATGGGCCTTCTCCTGCTCAGCCCTAGGCCCTAGGCTTCCAGCAGCTCCTCCCTGGGCTTGGGCAGCAGGGAGCCGCGTACCTTTATGTCCAGGTGAAGGATGCCTTGGCTGTGTAGGTAGTGCAGCCCCTCCACCAGCTGCTGGATGTAGACCTTGACCTGCGGCAGAGCCGGTGCTCAGCCAGCCTCCAGCACCCCTCTCCTCACCTCCCCGCCTGCTCCCACCAACAGGACCTCCACTTCCCTCCAGATCTGAGCCTGGGGGTGGGGGGGGGGGGGCTCCTGCAGGACAAGTTCCATGCAAAGCCTCGGGGAGCCTGTAGTTGGTAGATTCCTCTAGGCCCCCAGGTGGATGGGTTTGGGTGTGTGGAGCAGCTTGAACAAAGCGGGAGGCGGCTGGGGGAGCAGGCAAGGGCTGGGCAGCTCGGTCAGCGCCGTCAGGGGTGGAGAAGCAGGGAGCCCCGGCCACGGGAGGGCTGTGAGAGCCCACAGGAGCTGCAGCAGCCTGTGAGGGTCTCTGCTGGGGAGCTAGTCTGAGGGACAGGAGGCCTGGCCAGGCCCACGCGTAGCCCTGCAGCTGGATGGGCAGCCGGGCAGCAGCAGTCACCTCGGCCTCGGTCACCACACTCTTCTTGAACAGGCGGTCCAGCAGTTCATCTGACGAACACCTGGGAGTCCGTTAAGGAAAGCTCTAGGCTCTGGAACCCTTGAAGCCTAGCGCCGCCTGGGGGGGTCTAATCTCCAGGAAGGGGTGGGGGCTATGCTGGGGAGGCTGCTGCTTGCGGCTGAGGAGGTTGGGAGGGACAAAGCCCCCCAAGTACAGGGACGGAGGACAGTGGGAGGCAGCAGAGTGGGGGAGTGGCACGCCACCCCCTGACTCCTGCAGGGGATGCTGGGGGTGGGGGAGGGTGTGGTGAGCATACAGGACCCTCAGCTGGGCCAGGAGCAGCGGATGGGTGGGGCGGGGCGTGTGCCCCTCCCTGGAGCGTGCATTGGCATGCAAAGACGCATCAGTGCCTGGGGCATGCCGGAGAAAAGTAAGAAGCCCAAGTTTCCTGCTGGAGGCCAACGCGGGGAGCAGGAGGAGACAGACTTCTTGATGAAGCCCTGCCCGAATTCCCTACCCAAGGGACTGGGAGCTGGGAGCTATGCGCAGTGGCAGTACCTGCGGGGGGTGGAGGGGCCAGGGGCGTGCAGATAGTCCGGAAACATCGCAATGCCAGCGGCACGGGCTGCCCCCATCAGGCAGTTGGGCCTGGGCTACCGGCACCGCAGACCCCACCCAGCCCTGCAGACCACTGTCTGCCGGGGGCACTCCCACCCACCTCCCCCCCCCCGCCACCTGACACCCTCAGGGTGAGGTGGGATACAGCTCCAGGATGAGGATCAGGGTCTTCCGCGTCTCAAACTGGTCCAGCAGCGCAGTGACCAGCGGGTGGCTCAGGCCTGCTAGAATGTCGCGCTCCCGATAAGCCTGGGCACGCGTCCTGCTCCGCAGCGGAATGAACTTGGCAGCACAGGCCATCTGGTTGCCCTTGTGCTGCACCCTCTTCACGAAGCCGAACACACCCCTGCGGGGAGGGGACAGCGCGCTGGGGGCCCGGGGGCAGAGCTTGGGGGCGGGGTTCCTGGGGGGAGGGGACTGCGCGCTGGGGGCCTGGGGGCAGAGCTTGGGGGCGGGGTTCCTGGGGGGGCAGAGCTTGGGGGCGGGGTTCCTGGGGGGGGCAGAGCTTGGGGGCGGGGTTCCTGGGGGGAGGGGACAGCGCGCTGGGGGCCTGGGGGCAGAGGCTTCGGGGCGGGGTTCCTGGGGGGGGGGGTGTCAGAGCTTCGGGGCGGGGTTCCTGGGGGGCAGAAGCTTCGGGGCGAGGTTCCTGGGGGGCAGAGCTTCGGGGCGGGGTTCCTGGGGGGCAGAGCTTGGGGGCGGGGTTCCTGGGGGGAGGGGACAGCGCGCTGGGGGCCTGGGGGCAGAGGCTTCGGGGCGGGGTTCCTGGGGGGGGTGGGTGTCAGAGCTTCGGGGCGGGGTTCCTGGGGGGCAGAGCTTCGGGGCGGGGTTCCTGGGGGGAGGGGACAGCGCGCTGGGGGCCTGGGGGCAGAGGCTTCGGGGCGGGGTTCCTGGGGGGGGCGTGTCAGAGCTTGGGGACGGGGTTCCTGGGGGGCAGAAGCTTCGGGGCGGGGTTCTTGGGGGTCAGAGCTTGGGGGCGGGGTTCTTGGGGGGGTCAGAGCTTGGGGGCGGGGTTCCTGGGGGGCAGAGCTTGGGGGCGGGGTTCTTGGGGGGAGGGGACAGCGCGCTGGGGGCCTGGGGGCAGAGGCTTCGGGGCGGGGTTCCTGGGGGGGGCGTGTCAGAGCTTGGGGGCGGGGTTCCTGGGGGGCAGAGCTTGGGGCGGGGTTCTTGGGGGTCAGAGCTTGGGGGCGGGGTTCTTGGGGGGGGTCAGAGCTTGGGGGCGGGGTTCCTGGGGGGCAGAGCTTGGGGGCGGGGTTCTTGGGGGGTCAGAGCTTGGGGGCGGGGTTCCTGGGGAGCAGAGCTTGGGGGCGGGGTTCCTGGGGAGCAGAGCTTGGGGGCGGGGTTCCTGGGGAGCAGAGCTTGGGGGCGGGGTTCTTGGGGGACAGAGCTTGGGGGCGGGGTTCCTGGGGGGGGCAGAGCTTGGGGGCGGGGTTCTGGGGGGGGGGTCAGAAGCTTGGGGGTGGGGTTCCTGGGGGTCAGAGCTTGGGGCGGGGTTCCTGGGGGGGGGTCTGAAGCTTGGGGGCGGGGTTCCTGGGGGGCAGAGCTTGGGGGCGGGGTTCCTGGGGGGGGTCAGAAGCTTGGGGGCGGGGTTCCTGGGGGGGCAGAGCTTGGGGGCGGGGTTCTTGGGGGGGTCAGAAGCTTGGGGGCGGGGTTCCTGGGGAGCAGAGCTTGGGGGTGGGGTTCCTGGGGGAGGAGGTTTCCTGAGAGGAGAGGTGCCAGGAGAGCAGGGGCTGCGGGAGTGGGCACTGGAGGAGGCCAAGTTGGCAAGGGCAGCGGGTACTCTGCATGGGGGTTTGCAGGAGGCAGGGGCTCCAGAGGGTGAGGGCTGGGGAGTCAGGTCTTCCGTGGGGGCAGGGCTCTGGGTTGAGGGAGTTCAGAAAGCTCTAAGCGGGGATGGTAGGGGTGCAGTGGGCAGGAGAGCTGGGGCTCCTGGTCGGAAACTCGCACATAGGAACCCTGGGAGGCTGAGGCTGAGGGTCTTAGGAGGTGGGGCTCCAGCGGAGGAGGCTCCTGGGGCTGGGATGAGGGCGGTACCTTCCAATTTCCTCCAGGACCTCATAAAAGGAATGCAGTTTCCTCCTAGAGCTGGGCTCACTGTCCCGTGTAGCCAGGGAAGGGGAAGCTGTTTAAGAATGAGTAAAGATCATCCAGCGCCTCTGTCCCCCAACTTCACAGTGTCTGCTGAAGCAGCTTCCTGTGCCTGAACCTGTGAGAGCTCAGGGGAACCCCCACACCGGCATGGAGCCAAGACAAGGCCTGGGAAGTCGTCCCCCACTCACCCCCGTGGATCAGCAGCTCTGCTTTGCACAGCACCTGGCCGCCAGGGTTGTGGGCCAGGCAGGTGTAGACGCCCGCGTCGTGCTGGGCCACGTCCCTAATCACCAGGGAGTAGGTGGTCCCTTCCTGCTGCTGGCTGAGCCTGGGGTCAGCTCCCAGCTGGGTCCCATCCTGCAGACACGGGAGCACGGGGCGGCCATCAGTACACCCTGGGGGACCCCAGCGCCAGGGCCCAGCCTGACCTTCGGTGAGCGCCATGCCCAGGCCAGCAGGGGCGCCACACACTGCCTCTCCCGCAGGCAGGCCCTTACCCAGGCCTGCCCCTACCTTGTACCAGATCACTGTGGGCTGTGGGTTGCCCTCGATGACAGCCTGGAATTGCGCCATACCGCCGCTCTGGGCCTGCACGTCCTCGATGGTGACCTGCATGGACGGGGGGCCTGGGGTGGGGGAAGGAGCCGGTGGGCAGGAGCCAGGCTGTGTCCACCACAGCCTATTCTGTGCTGAAATCTTCTGATGCCTGGCCTCCATTCACGGACACCCAGACCTCAGTGGACTGGCAGCAACCCCAGGTGTGTCTTGCTACCCAAGCTGGCCAGGAAGGCCCTGAGACATACTCCAGGGTGAAAGAGCCCAGCTTCCTCCAAGGGAAGGGACCCCACCCTTGATGGTCCAGAAATGCACCCTCTGTCTTTGCTGCTTCAGCCTCAGCTCTCTGTGGGCAGGCCACAAGAATATGCCAACTTTGCATGGGGTAAAAGGCCCTGACGTCCTGGTCACCGCTGCCTTCTGAGGGCATGCAAGGAGAGAGGCAGCAGGGCCCTGGCCACAGTAAGGCTGGGGCATGCCAGGTGGCTATGCCGGCCCTGCCATGGAAATCACTCCTTAGCCTGGGGCATGGAAGGGACACGTGCGACCTGCCAGGCCCCCACCTACTTGCAGCAGGCGTGTCACTGGTCCGGTACACGTACGTCCTGTGTGTGGTCTCCGTGAACACATGGCTGTGGATGTCCCAGAGCTCACCTGCTCCTGGCCAGGCAGTGCCCTCCATCCTGGGGCATGGAGTGGAATTAGCTGTCTGCCTCATCCTTCCATTCTTGGGGCATGGGAGGCCGAGATGGGGTTCTTGCCCCCTGCCTACTCAGGGGGCTGCAGCACTCTTTGGGAGGGGACATACAGCCCGTGGCCTCAGTCCTAGGTGAAGAAGGGAGCTCGCCCCCTTCCTTGCCCCAGGGGTGGCCTCCCCCTGCCCTGGGGCTTAAGGGTGGGGCTGGTAAGGAGAGTGCAGGCTGCTGTGATCCCACCCCTTGCTCTCCTTCTCTCACACCCCAGCCTGCTCCCAGGACATCCCCTCGCCCCCCAGCCAGCTTGGGAGGTTACCGGATGGGCACCGTGCGTTCTGGGGCCTCAGTGTGTGCCTGAGCCGTCTGCTCGAGGCCCTTGGGGGAGTGAGGCTGAGGCGCCTTCGGAGGCTCGCCTGGTGGGAGGCAAGGGGCCCGGTGAGATGGAGCCTGGGACAGGGCAGGGGACAATTCCCCAGGACAGGTCGCTGCATCAGCCTCCGGTGCCCAGCAGACAGGAGCACAGACAGAGCAGGGGCTCCGAGAGCACGGGGTCCTTGAGCACAGACTCAGCGCTCCCAACTGTGCGCGGGCACCTCACCCCCGGGCTGGGGCTAGCGCCCCGCAGTGCACTCCGGGGGTCTGGTCCACCGGGGCACCGCTCACTTCTGCCGCTTCCTGTCCTCCTCCCTTCCCTCCACTTCCCACCCCCCCCACCCCCTCCTCCTCCTCGCTCCCATCCCTCTCCCTGCTCTTCCCTAGGCTCTGCCCTCACACCCCCCCCCCCCCGATTCCCACACCCTTCCTCTCTTCTCTCCCTTCCTCCCCACCTCCCCAGGAGCACAGGGGACCCAGGCTGGCAGCTAAGGGCAGCCAGAGTGGGAAGGACCTCCCGGAGCCCATCCCGGCATCTAGTTCCACAGGCTGAGGGAGGGGCAGCCTTGTCCAGGACCCCCGCCACGTAGAGCCAACTGAGTGGTGGGGGTCTCAGGCTCTGCCAGTTCAACCCCGTGGGATGGGCACCCAAAGTAACCAAGGTGGGGTCAGAAAGGAGGGGCGGTTATGGGTGGGGGCAGGGGTCCCGGAAGCAGGGATACTTTGCCTTCAACCTGCTGCCAGGCCTCACCGGATGCAGCCTCCACAGCTGGGGGCTCCGGATGCGGCCCCCCAGGGCTGGGGCTGGGGCTGCTGTGATCCCCTGTGGAAGGTCCTGGAGCCTCAGGGCATGTCTGTGTCCTCTGGATGGATGTGCTTTCCTGCCCTGGGGCAGCTGGGGCTGGGGCCGCAGCATCTGTAGGAGAGGCAGGTCGACGCACAGGAGTGAGGGGGGCCGGGGCCCGGGACGGGGACACTGCCCAGATGAGGCCCCCCTCCCCACCCTCCCGCTCCAGCCACCCGCTGGGTTCAGGAAGCGCCGAAAGTGGAGGCCCCTGAGAGAAGAAGGGGTCTGTGCCAGAGATGGCACTCCAGGCAGCAAGTGCTAGACTGGTCCACCCCCAGGGTGTCTCCCAGATGCCCTCATGAGAACGTCAGTTCCCACAGGGACAGCAGGGCCTGGACCCCCACCGTCCACTTTGGGTGGCCCCTCGGTCTCAGTCCCATCCCGTCATCCAGCGGCTCGCCTTGCTCTGTAGCCCACTCTGGACCCGAGGGCACTGGGTCACCCAGGCTCAGGTGGGTCCAGCCCCACGTTCTAGGAAAGCTAAGCACGGCCGGATGTCAGATCAGGAGCCCAGAGACCCTCACAGGGTGGGCTGCCTTCCTGCCTCCAGCACAGCCCCCATTCCCCACCCAGCCCGACACAGACCACCACACTCTCACCTGGTGTGAGTCCCCAGCCCCCGACACAACTCCCCAAGGGAGCCTTCAGACCCTCCAGGCTCTTGGTTTCCTGCCCTCAGCCCCCAATTCAGTTCCTCCTCCACTGGACTCTCAGTCCCCCTGTGGCTGTTCTGGGACGCCCACCGCTCCATTTCCAGAAAAGGCCCCTCTGTGGAGCTCCCTCCCGTGCTCCAGAGCCTCCCTCCTGGTGATCTGCTTTATTCTTGGGGCCCCCAGGCTGAAGAGGCCACTGGGCAGGCTTCTGTCTGTCTGCGGTCCGTGGCGCTGGGGCGACCATCCTGTGCTTCCCCACTCCAAGGAGGTCGTAAGGACCCCGACCCATCATGCCCCCATGGCTGTCCTTACAAAGGACCCAGGCTCACAGGACGCAGGATGACCTGCTTGACCCCCAGCAGACTGGGGGCAATGACTATGGACACCGTGGCCACACTGTGTGCGCCTGTGACAGCCCCTGAGCCCTTGTGTGAGCAAGCTGGAAAGGCCAACGATCACGCCTCCCCCCAGGATCTGCAGGACTGGCCAGCACCCACAGGCTGATGTGGGTGTCCACCCAGGCTGCCAGTGGAAAGGGCCTGGGCTGTCCATTGGTTGGTCTCCAGGGCCAGGAGGGTCCGTCCCTCCTGAGATGCCGGAACCACCAGGTGGAGAAGCAAAAATGAGGAAAGCAGAGGCGGTGCAAGGAACTGGTTTATTAGCATCATCAGGGCTGACGGATGGGACTGCTTCCCCTGCACAGACCCTGGTCCACCCTGCCGAGAAGGCCTAGGAGGCCTGTAGAGCTGGGCCCCACACAGGCCTCCTGGAGGCCAAGAAAGGTGTTCAGGGCTACGATGTGGTTCGGGGGGACCCCCCAGCCTCCGTGAGAGCCACGGCTGGGCCAGGCCTGGACACTGGGACGGGGGCCTAAGCTGGCACACACAGGGCCCATGCGGCCCCTGCCTGGTGAACAGAGCAAGAAGGATGCCCGAGTGCCCTCCCTGTGTCTGCAGCCCCGAGCCTGGAGCGGCAGCCTGCGAGTCAGTCTGGCCCATGCTCTCAGAGCAGCTTGAGAAGCCTCTGAGATCACGGATGCGTGCACCGTCCTCAGCTGACGACCAAGTCCTGTGAGGTAGGAATCGCCTGGTTTGGAAGGGGAGGGCAGGCTGGAGTCCTGAGTTGGTGGATAGCCAGGGGAGGTCAGAGCACCCGTGTCCGAGGCGTGCCAGCTTTGGGACTCCTGATTGAAAACCCAAGGCGGCTGTGTCGTGAGTTGATGCTGGTGCTAGGCGGGGTCCCAACACCGCTGTCCTCTTCCCGCCGCCCCATGCAAGCACGGCAGCTTCGTCAGGGGGTCCCAGGTCCAAGGGTCTCTCATCTCAGCCCCAGCCACGCCGTCCCTGAGGGTCTTGGCCTCAGCCCTGGGAGGGGCTGGGGTCCATGTCCCTGTCTGGGCAAATGTGTAGGGTGACAGCCTCCCCCACAGTCCCAAAGCTGACTGTCTGGGTTGAAACCTCGGTTTTGAAGCTGCTCTGGCCGCTGTCCGCGGAGCGCTGAACCTGAGTGCAGAAGGAAGGCTTCTGGGTTGTGGCGCCTCCGGCCCGGGCCTCCCGAAAGCAGAAGGAGACGCCCGTGGGGCCCCGGCCCTGCAGCCCTGGTGGAAATGCCTCCCGGGGCCTGGGCACACGGCTGAAGAAGCCAGGCGGGCCCCGGGAGTCTGGGGGTCGCCCCACGTTCAGCAGGACAGGCTGGCCCACGGTGGGCTCACTGATCTCTCTCTGCAGCACCGAGATTTCGCAGGGCGGGTCATCAGCGGCACTCGGCCTGGGGCCACTGCAGCCAAAGGTCTCCCCTTCCCGGGGCACGTAATCCTCCAGGTCGGCCAGGGTGAGGGCACGGCCGTGGTGCGTGAGGATCTTGGGGTCGCGGCCCTGCAGACCATCAGCACCCAGCGGCTCCTCCACCCCATAGGCATCTCTCTCCCCCTCGTCCAGTGGGGCTCCCTCTTCAGCACCCCAGGGAGGGGATGGCTCAGGGCTCTCTGGCCCCGTCTCCACGCAGACGATCAGGGGCTCTCCAGCGGTGACCGTGGCCGGGGGCTCCTGGGTCAGCAGCTTGTTGTTGGAGTTGTTTGTATTGGGGTCTCTTCCAGACACCCTTCCAGGCAGCGTGAAGCGAAGCTCCTCAGGGCTGCCAGCCGTCTCTCTGGCCAGAGATGCACCCTTTGAACCGGTCTTCTTCACCCGGACCTCAATAGTCTCCTCAACCTCCACCCATTTAGGTGGGGGCCTGGTGCCCCCCGGCAGGCCTGCCGTGTGGGTCTCAGGCTCTGTCACGAACAGAGTGGGCACAGCGGGCCGCCAGCCTGGCTCCGCCTCAGGCCTGGAGGGTCTGCTGGCCTCTGGCGAGGGCAGCAGCTCAGGGGCCAGCAGGCCTGGCCTGGGCAGGCTGGCAGGGTGACCGTAGCGGGAGGGAGACTTGCTGGGGGACTGGCGTCGGCCACGGGGGCTCTTCACCACAGTGGTAATAGTCTCCTCTCTGTGGGGAGAGGGCCGAGAGGACATGGGCATGGAGCCCCACAGCCTCACCCAGCGCCCTTGCTGTCAGCACATTCGCGGGCCAGCAAGGGAGATCAGGTTAGTGTCCAAGCAGGCAAGTGGCGAAACCGCATAGACAAACTCTTGCGCATGCGCCTGGGCCCAGGCCCCAGATGCCCACCCAAAGAACCGAAGCACAGAGTTCCGTCTGGCCATCTGCGCACACTGGGGCCCCAGGGTGCAGACCTCCGAGTGAGAGGCGAGGCATGCGGGGGCGCGTGCAGCGTCACTCAGGCGGGTCTGTAACGTTATGCACCGGGCTCCCTTCCTGTGCGTGGCTGTCCTGTTCTGGAGACACCAGCCCTCCTTACAGGGCTGAGGGACAAGCCACACTGCCTTCCTCATCAGTCCCACGCTTGCTCTGTGCTCTGTATCATGGCAGGAGGGCACTGGGGGTTTGGGGTGCTTCTCAGAGGGCAGGTGCCTCAGAGATCATCAGTCAGGGACTGCGGAGCAGGGAGACGCCAGAGTGTTGACGTGCAGCCCGCGCTTTGGGCCTCTGAGTCTGGGATGTGAAGCCTGGCAGAGACTCCTGGCCCTGGGCATGGCCTTGCTGTCATGGGCGGTGTGAGCTCAGCCCACGAGGTCAGGTGGGGCCGCAGGGGGATGAGGGGAGAGAACGCAAGTCCATGCGCACGTGAGCGTGCCTGGGACTCTGGCCAGGGACCTCGCAGCAACTCTGGGCGGTGCGTCGGATCCCCTTTGACAGGTGCAGACAAGGCTGGAGAAGGGCTTGAGACTTTCCCAGAGCCAAGAGTCAGAAGTACCCCCGTCAGCGCAGGCCCTCCTCTGCCAACCAGCACCCTAACTCTGCCAGGTACTGGGGGTGAAATGAGCAACACGCAGGGAGCAGGAACACATTCAGTCACACAGCTCTCCTGGGCCCCAGGACCTGCGTTTCCTCCTGGGCTCAGGAAGAGGGATTCGGCATGCATGTGGTGACAACTCGGTGCTGCTACCGGCTGCCTGCAACGGCTAGGGCACTGTCTCTCTTGTTCAGCTTTGCTTCTGGCTAACCCACAGCTCCAACTGGAAGCCGTTACTCATGGCACAGGCACAGAGCTGTGTGGACCAGACCCTGCCTCCACTGGCCCTCCCCTGGCGAAAGGGAAACGCTCTGCCCCCTGAACTGGTGGGGAAGCCGAGGCATGGAGACGCGGCCTGTTCAGGCCCGCAGGCCTGCCTTCCTGCTTCACACAAGGCTCAGTGGCGCAAGGCTTGTTCCTGAGTCAGAGCCTGCCCACATGTCAGGGGAACCTGGCAAGGACCCATCTTCTGGCCTCAAGTGGCCTGATTTGCTGAGGCAGGACAGCGAGTCCATGCCTCCTAAATGCACCCCCGTGCTCAGCTCACTGCTGCCCCCATGAGGACATGGAGGCCCCCTGCCCTGAGGCCAGTGGCACACCACTTGAGGCTGCCAGGCGGCAGGAGCCTCTCTCCAAGCCCGGTCTCCTTCTGGTACCCCTTGGCTCCCCAGAGCTCCTCACTGTGTGGTGTGCCCTTGAGGGATGCGGTGCCAGGCAGCTGCCTCTCTCCATTCCTCAGGTGAGGGGATACCTGTCTTTGCAGGGGGAGGGTTACTGCCTCCCTAAGCCTGGAACAGACTGGACGTGAGGGCGCCTTGTGAGTTACCTAGTCCAGCCTCGCACACACATGAGTCCCCAGTGGGCTGCCTGGCCCCATCTCTGCTCCTTCATGTTTTCACTCATAAAACGTAAATAACAATGCTCCCCTCACAGATGAAGTGTAGAGCTGATCTGTGGAAAGCTCTGGCATGGCTGCATACCTCCAGGGATGGGACTTCTTTCTGCCCCAGGCAGCCTCATCTACTGTGAGGCCGCACTCTGCTCTGGGGGAGAAGGGAGAAAGTCAGGGAAGGATTAACCTGGGATGTATCCAATGTCTGAAGATGGGTTCTGCAGCAACATCACCAGCTGCAAGCCCCTACAGGAGGTCTTCTGCCTAGGGGGAATTAAGAGGTTCCGCATCTTAGAGCCTCCCAGACATTTGGCTTTAGGAAATCAGTTTTTACTGCCTCCTAGGTTTTGCAGGCTCTTCCATCCTTCCACTTCACACATCTCCTACCTCAAGTCCTTCCAGGTCATCCAGGTCAAAACCAGTCCTGCCTTCTGTGCGTTCACCTAGCCCTGGACCGCTCTGGGCCTCTTGTATTCTTTAATTATCAATGACATGTATGGCATTTCCTCAGCCTTGAAGGCACTGAAGCGTGGGGAAGGGGACAGTGGCTGTGGCATCAAAGGAACGAATTCTCAGCCAGCTTCCAACTGGGAGCCACCCCGAGCAAGGCTCCTCTCTTCCCTGAACCTGTTTCCCCACCTTCTCAGTGTGAGGCCTGAGTGTGGAGACCTCTAAGGACCCTAGAGCGCTACTGTTCACTAAGGTTACACTATTTTAATTAAAATCAAATTAACTAAAATAAACTTCAAAATCCAATTCTTCAGCCACACTAGGCAAACGCTCAGTAGCCACATGCAGCCAGTGGCTGCTGGAGTCGGGGGGGGGGGGTAAGCATAAATCACTTCCCATCACGGAAAGCTCCCGTGGACAATGCTCTAATCCTAGGGTACTAGATGGCAGCATTCTGCCTCCAGCTCACTGGAGAAGAAACTCTCAGGCCTTGCTCTTCCCTGACTAGTATGACTCAGAGTCCAAGCCCTGGGTGAGCCCTGGGATGTGCAGAATAAGTTGGCCCTGCTGAAACAACAGAGGCATGGAGAGGGTGCCTAGACCCTGGGAGAGACAGCTTTGAAATGAGGTAGGCAAGGCCTCGGAGGGAGGAGAATGCCCTGTGAGTGTCTGCAAAGTGCAGGCAGTCTGTGTGGTGAACAAAGGCCGTGGGAGCAAGCAGTCAGGCAAGCCAGGGGCCAGGCTACACAGGCCAGATCCGGGGAGGTTAGTGGGCATGCAGGGAGCACTGCAGTCAGAGGGAGGGTTAGGAACACGCCTGCACTTACATGATGACGGTTTTCTTGGGGACCTTAGTCTCCTGCTCAGTGACTACAAAGAAAACAGTCGGAATAGCGAGGGTTACAGACCAGCCAGCCCTGGGGGCTGCGCTATCCAAGTGGCCCGGCAGTGTGGTGACTCGCTCAGCTTAGGACACTGGCTCCAGACCCTGCTCGGCTGCGTGCCCCCCGGGAGGAACGTCTCGGCTTAGAGCCCCAGGCCCTTCACCTTTGAGGCAGTGGTGGTGCCCCCTCCGAGGGTCTGGGGATGAGGCATTGCGGTGGCCATGGGTCCCGCGTGAGGCAAGAAGCCCTGTCCCCCTTGAGGGGTCTTGCAGGAGCTTCCTGGAGAGTAAGTGCCTTCTTCAGGCCGCCCACACAGAAATCCAAGCTCTTCCTTCAGTCCATGTACCCAGGGAGCCCTGGGTATTTGTCAGGCCCTGAAGTTCCTCTCTTTATAGAAACCAAGGCCTAGAAAGGGGAAAGGAATGGCCTGTGTCTGGCAGCCAAACTGGGAGGTGGAGGGCTGGTGCCTAGTTCACAAAGAATTCTAAGACCAAAGGACCTCTCTCCAGGGCAGAGTGACTCTGGAGTCCTAGAGGTAGCCCGTATGAGTGCTGGGCGTCGGGCCACAGAAGGCCCTCTGGGAGCAACCTGAGGATGTCTGAGCAGGGTCCTGAGCTCTGAGCGAGCCAGGAGCATCCCACACACTCAACTGTTTCTTGATTGTCCTAGCTGTCCTCCCTGGAGCCAAGAGGATAAGCCCTGTGGCTCCCATGTTGCTGACAGGGACCCACATCCCAGAGATAGCACGGGACTCATCCAGGACCCGGCAGCACCTACTCCCCACAATCTGGAGGCCTTTTCCTCTGTAGCTTCTGGGTAGGGTCAAGCTTGGCACAGATATGCCCCCTCCCAGCCTTGTCAGCAGGGGGGGGGGGCACCCATACATCTCAACTGTCCCTCTCACCAGACTGGGGGAAAGCTTAGGGGTTGATGTGGCCCAGGGCACATAGCCTCCTAGTCTGTGGTCTGTGGGATTTTGAGCCACATGGAAAAGGACTTCTTTAGATGACCGTGACTATTTTAGCCTTGTTTCCAATGAACAACTGTCCCAGCTGTGTCTGTATGGCACTTGGGTGCCACATTCACTGTGCATGTGTGTGTCTGCACGCACATGTGTGTGACTGTGTGTGTGCCTGCATGTGCTTGAGCAAGCAGCCTCCTGGAGAGAGGGGAGCCTGCTGGGAGAGAGAATGGGATGCAGCCTCAATGCCCTGTATCTAGACGGAGCTGGACCCAGAGAACGCCAGCTGTCTGTGGCCTGTAGGCCACCCCCTGCGCACACGACAGTGAGCGATCCAGGGCCTCTTCCCTGATCCTCCCTGACGGGGACTCATTCTGTTGCTTCTGGGGGTGGTGAGCAGCGCCCCTGTGGGCTGCTACACTCCTGGCACCTTTGTTCCCCATCTAGCCTGCCACCAGAGGGGCTCTGGGATCCAGTGCGTATTGGCGACTACGGAAGGGGTACAGCCATGCCAAGCGGGGCTCTCGGCCCTGCGCAGTTTCACAAGCGAGGGGGCAGCGCCCCACCCCACAGGGCCAGCCAGGGCCCGTCCTGGCTGCAGAGCCACCGGGTTAGTGATGAAGCCGCAGGACAGGATTAGGAGGCAGGAGGCGGCAGGCTCCAGTCCCAGGGGCTGTGAGGACTGGCCTTGCTTTGTGAGGCGCCAAGGCCATTCCTGGCGTGGGTGCGCCGCCCCTTGCAGACCCTGCGTCCACGGGGCCCAGACAGAGGCCTGTCGTGACAGTGAACTGAGAGCTCCATGGGACGCGCTTGTCACCGCTGAGACGGGGTGCTGAGCCCTGCCGTGCGCCACGTAAGACCACCAGGGGCACGGCAGAGGTGCCGGCAGACGCCGTGGGGGCCTCCAGTGGGAGCCGGCTTGACCAGTGCCCTTGGGGGCTTGACGAACAGGACCCCTGCCCACGAGGGAGGAAGGGTCTCTGGGCGGGCCCTACAGAGTGGGAAAGGCCCCAGGCCTGCGCTTCTGGGGCCGGATGGCTGACTCAGTGAGAGTCCAGACAGACAGCAGACCCCGCACGCTGGACCCTGGGACTGGGTCTGGGGGCTCAAGGCATCAGAGGAGCCAACTTTCAGGACTTGGGAGGACACAGATCCCAACCCAGCCCTACTGTGAGAGCTGGAGCTCCTCCAGGTGTTTTAGTGTAGCTTCTGCTTGCATGCCCCCGAGGATGGGAGGCTCAGCCTCTGTCCTGGCAGCCCCTTCCAGGTAAGTCAGCTCAGACCAGGAGAAACTCTCCCTGAGGCTGTCACCCGCCCTGCAAGCCCTGTAAGGCCACTCTCTGAACTGAACAGACACCACTTGCCCTCCTCCCCATCCCAGCCAGCCTGGCTGGGACCCTGGAGCCGCGGAGGGAGACGTCCCATCACCCTTCAGCGCCTGCCTGGGAGCATGCTGCTCCCTAGCGAGGCCCGTTCCGCAGCCCAGACCCCTCCCAGCCTGGCCCAGGCCAAGCCACCGCACCCTGTCCTTTCCTCAGCCAGAGCCGCGCGCTGCGGAAGGATCATGCCCCTGACACAGCTCCTTCTCCCAGGAGCCAAGCTGGGACCCAGCAGCCCGCTTCTGTGGGGCTGCCCCTGCCACCCATCCTGGAAGACCTCTCTGAACACGGCCTGGCAGGCAGCTCCAGGCCTGGCCTGCGTCTGCGCTTGTTATTCCCCCCGACCCTTCAGACGACCCCGTCAGCCTTTCCCAGGCTCTGGCTCACAGCCCACCCTTCTCTGGCCCCCACATATGCGGCTCCAGTCAGGGACGGGCCGCCAGCGCTTGCCCCCGTCCCGAGTCCCCTCCTCCGAACGTGCTTTCCCTCCTCCCGGAAGTGTGCTCTGCCGAGAAGGGCTGAGGGTCCTACCCCTCCCGGCCCTGCCCCGGCCTGTGGGGGTCCAGCTCAGGCTGGGCTGCACGCGGAAGCACTCACCTTCCACGGCCGCGAGCCGCTCCGCGCGGTGCTGATCCCGGGCCTGCAGCATGGGGCTCTGCATGAGCAGCTCCGCACGGCTCCGCTTGGAGCCCAGCCGGTTCACCAACTGCAGGGCATAGAGCAGGGGCTCACCTCCAGCCTGTGGCTCCCCAGAGGCCTGGGCAGTCTCTGTGAGGCCATACAGGCCGGCGGTGGCATGGAGGGCCCACCGCAGCTACTTCAGGAGCTGCAGAGCCTGGCCACATGGGTAAGGGTACCAGGCCAGCTACTGTGTCCCTTGACCAGCAGCTCCCTGGGACGGGGGGACACTCTCCACCTACTCTGTCTAGCATCGTGGCCACATGGGCTCTGAGTACATGAATTAGACGTGAATCTTTACTTAAATGTTGGCTTTAACTGATTTACATTTAAATCACCGGGTGTGGCCAGCACAGGTCCAGAGCTGACTGGGGGTCTGTTTCTTTCTCTGAGAATTGCCTTTGGGAGCAGGCACCCCAGTGTCCCCTGCAGGCTGCCAGCAGCAACAGCACAAAGGAGGCTGGCGGCCAGGAAGGGCCAAGGCTAGCTCATACCCTTCCCCGACCTCCACCAGTGCCCCAGACCACGAGGACCACGGGGACTCCGCCCAGGGCCCGCTCCTCGGTGCCCGTCTTCCCCACACGGACAGTGGGCGACAGCGGCCTGGGGTCCCCTCTCTCACTGCGGTCACGGGTGGTAGTGACCAGGCGGGATTCCCCAGGCAAGGCCCGCAACCCCCTCCCCCGACCCCACCCACCTCACCTCACACTCATAGACGCCCAGATCCTCCGTGCCAGCTGCCCGGATCTCCAGTACCAGCAGGCCGCTGCGGGGCTCACTCAGGGTCTGGTATCTGCCCCCAGGGGTCAGCAGGACCCCATCCTTGTACCACCTGCAGCCAGCCCCAAGGGCAGTCAGGTGGGTCTCCCGCCCATGCCCAGGACCCTCTCCTCAGCCATCCCACAGTTCCAAGTATCCTCACAGAGCCCACCCTCCTGGACACCACCCACCCAACGAACAGCCGGCCCCATGTCCTCGTCACAGCAGCTAGAGCCGTGTTCAGAATGTGCCGCAGCCCTCTCACGCCCACTCCTCACGGGACAGGCGGCGGTTCTGTGCCTAGCCGGCCCTGACCCAGCTAACAGGCTGCCCACCCGCACCTCTCAGGCAGGCAGGACAGCCCCAGGGCAGGCCTGCGTGCCCTCGGCTGCCCCACCCCCAAGCCAGCTGGCCCACCTGATCTGAGGATATGGGGCCCCTTCGACGGTGCAGGTGATCTGGGCATCTTCTCCATCCACAAAGGGTACTGCCCGGACCTTGTGCACAAACCGAGGCGGGACTGCAGGACCCAGGGAATGTGGGGAGACAAGAGAGAGATTGAGAGACGGAGGGAAAGAAACAGAGAGACAGAGACACAGAAAGAAAACCAGAGACAGAGATGGAGACAGAGGGACAGAAAGAGAGAGACAGGAACAGATAAACAGAGATGGACACAGAGAAAGAAACAGACGAGGAGATGGAGACAGAGATGGAGGCAGAGACACAGAGAGACACCATGAGGGACCAGGACCCCACCCCCAGACTTGTCAGATATTCACAACCATCCCTGCAGCTATGCCATCCATGTGCCCCTAACCAGGGCGGATACCTTTATAATGCCCATCGGCTGGGGCCTGGGCACTCATACCCTGGCCTTGCCCTCAGGGCTCACCTTGCACCAGTATTTTGCCCAGGGTGCTGGCATTGCCGGCAGCGCTGGCTGCAAAGCACATGTACTGGCCAGAGTCAGCACCAGTCAAGTTGTCCAGGATAAGCGCACACGAGCCATCGGGGTCTTCAATGAGGATGTGGTGAGGGTCCACCTCCACTGGCTTCCCATCTGGAAAGGGAACACAGAGAGAACACCATCAGGGACAAAAGGTCAGACCTGTCTGGGGGTCACAGTCACGGGGTCTGACGGAGGAAGCTACCCCTATAGCCAAGAGCCAATGGACTCCCTGCCAAGGGTCTAACTGGCCAAGCTGACCTGGAGCCCTGGGTGGAGCGGTGGTACTGACCCGCACCATCCACTTCCCCAGACCTCACTGTGCACAGCGTGGCCTCTAAAAGGCCAGCTCTCAGCTGGAGGCGGGGGCCAGGCTGGGGGACGTCTCCTCTGATAAGAAGACCCTCAACGACCTTGCCAGTGGTTCTGCAGCTCCCTAAAGGTACTGACCCCCCCAGCAGATACTTGGACAGCACCGTCTCTTTAACCGTCCTCATCCAAATGGCCACCTGACTAACACCTCCAGCTGTACCACATTCCCTTCCTGTGAGAGGGGTGGGGAGACGTACATCTTTCACTATGAAGAAATCTTTCCTCCATAAACACGTAAAATTTCATAGATGAACACTTTCCAATAGCTCTCTACGTTCTGAACAAGGTTGTTTAAGTTAAAACATCTTGACATCTGATTCACAGAGAAACTTAACAGTTCAAAAACAAACCCCCCCTCCCCCCGCAGAAAGCTTCCAGCTGCCACCCTATTTCTCTGCATCCCTGTATGGTAATTCCAAGAAAGAGCTCTTCTCATTCTCTGTCTCCAGGAGCTTCCCTTTCCATCTTTTCCCAAACCACACCTCTTGGCTTTCACCTCACACAACATAGCCCTTGGCAAGGACATCAGTGACCCTGTCAGTCAAAGTGAAAGTCACTCAGTCGTGTGTGACTCTTTGCAACTCCATGGACTATACAGTCCATGGAATTCTCCAGGCCAGAATATTGAAATAGGTAGCCTTTCCCTTCTCCAGGTGATCTTCCCAATGCAGGGATTGAACCCAGGTTTCCCAAACTGCAGGTGATTTCTTTACCAGTCGAGCCACAAGGGAAGCCGAAGAATATTGGAGTGGGTAGCCTATCCCTTCTCCAGCAGATGTGCCTGACCCAGAAATTGAACCAGGGTCTCCTGCATTGCAGGGCGATTCTTTCTTTACCAACCGAGCTATCAGGGAGACCTACTGTCAATCTGTGGTCAATTCTCAGCCTTCATCTTGTCAGAAAACACTTCTTGGACTTTCGGCATTCCTGCACAGTCAGACCCTTTGGGCAAAGACACCTACAGCCAGGTGTTCCCTGTCACGTACTCCCTGACACGGACAACCCTCCAGGGGGACTGTCAACAGCTGGCACGTAGGCTCGTGGCACCTGGATGGTGTCTAGAGTGCTGATGACACGCTGCAGAACGTGATCCAGAGAGATGTCGGTGCTTCCTGACAGGTGGTCCTGCCTCTTTGGAAACCTCCCCCAGGAGCCATCCGCATCAGCAGAGACAAAGCCCTCAGCTTCCTTCCCTGTGAGACCTGTGACTGCTTTCTAGGGCCGTAAGTCACTTTTCTCTTTGGAGGGAAGGAGGGGAAGATGTGCCAGCAGCCCCATAAAAGTTCAGTATCTCCTAAAACTCGAGGTTCCTCTCTTGCGGAACAATTCACTGCACGAAGCTGACATCTGATGCCTGGCTGTGGAGATCAGGGCATGGGAAGCCCATGCAAAATGCTGCTGCCTTTGCCGTGGTTGGGGTCTTGTATTTGTGATCTGGCTGGCGGACTGGCTTGCTGGGTTGCAAGCCAAGAGATATCTCAGGTCCTTCACAGCTTCTGATTTGCAATTTTGGCAACAAGGAAGGGACACTGTAAGAGACACACCATTCCAAACGAGAAAGGTGGCGGCCCGTGCACCAGTTAATAGACCTGAGGGAAGGGATGTCCATGGCAATCAGTGGTGGACATACTGCCCAAACATCATGGTCAGCTGTGCAAGAAACAGCTATTTCCTGTGAGTGGAGGGAAACTGAGCAGGCGGCTCCAAGCCGAGCACGGAGAAGTGGGTTCAAAGTCTCCTGGATGGTGCCTTGCTTGACACACTCTCTCTCCCTACAGCAGGGACGCTGCTGGTCACCTCAGGTCAACCCCACTTCCCAACAAACATCAGAGCCCATGCTGAATCCCAGGAGGCATTTCTGAGTCCAGTCACAGATATACCCACCGACACTGGGTGCAAAGGGAAAGCCATCACCAATCCTGGGGGCAGAAGGCAGGCAGGAGCAGGGCTAGAACTCAGGGATGAGAGGCACGGGCACCAAATACATGAAGGATTCTTTTAGAGATGACAGGAAAGGACCCTGGTGTTTGCTGTGAACCCTGGCTTGGGACAACTCCCTGACATAGACCTCTATGGGGAACTGTCAACAGCTGGCATGTGGACTCATGGCACCTGGAAGGTGTCTAGAATGCTGGTGACACGCTGGAGAAGGTGATCCAGAGATGAGTGCCTCCTGACAGGTGGCCCTGCCTCCTTGGACGCCTCACTCAGCCCTCATGGGAAGAACCAGAAAGGGGATGGGAGATGTCACCATGGCTCTGGGCCACTGGAAACCTCTGCTAAGTGGAGCCCACCCCAAATGTCACCATCATGCCAGGCAAGGGACACAGAGCCCGAGAACAGCGTGATGTGGCTGTGAAGTCAAGGGGTCCCTGAAGCTAAAACAGATAGGGTCTGTAGTGACAATCTTGCCGCCTCATCTGAGTGAGCTCAAAACTCTAGGCATCACTGAGCTCCGGAAGTGTGTCTCCTTCCATCCCTGAGCCCTTCCTCCGCCTCCACTCTTACCACTGCTTTAAGAGAAAAATCATCAGAAGTGGGCCTTGGTCTCCCTGGGCTCAGAGGGACCCAACATGCCCCTCCAATACGCCAGGCATGCAGCCAGGGGGAGAGCTTAGATTTTGATGGCTCTGCTGGATACAGGTGTCTGGATTCCACTGATGGGATTTGAGCAAGGTTCCCGCAGAGCAAGAAGAGAACTGTCACCCCGGGGCCAAGTCAGGGTGCTGTGACCGTGGCTTCTGCCTCTGGACCCTGGTGTCTGCTGCTTGGAACACCCTGCTCCACACGAGGGTGGTGAGGCCCTGCATTTCGAGAGGCTACGGAGCATGTGACCAGCTCCAGCCCAGCAATGTGTCACTTGCCAAGCCTGCCAGCAGAATCCCAGCAGGAGAAAGGAAGTTGCAGGCCTCCTGGGAGATGTGAGGAGAGGCTGAGTCCAAAATCAGCAGCGTGTGCAGCCTCAGAGCGGGAGCGGGCAGGAGACCGCCGCCAGCCCAGTCCAGTCACTGCGCCTGTGGCTCCAGCTGGCGAGGACAGGGCCGCCGCAGTGGGGTCTTCTGTGCAGGCGAACAGGAGTCCTGGGCAGTGCAGCCAACTGCTTTTCCTTCCTGCTGGCATGCAGGGACCGAGACCAGAGCATCACTGGGGCTCCCTGCACCAGGGGTGAGTTAGAAGGTGGCCTTCTGCCCCCGACACTTGAACTTCCACCCGATGAATGACGTTTGGCTGGTGGGTGAGTCTGACTTCTGCCAGAAGCTATTTTTCCTGGCAAAGGTTATGTGAGATGTTGTGAACACCCTGGCTATTCAGTTTGACACATAACTGCAGATGGGTGGGCAGAAGACACTCCTCCTCAGGTCCATGAACCATGCAGACAAGATGCGAGCATGACCGGGCTCCAGACCAGCAGAGTCGCTGTGTGCAGCTGCTGCCCTGCATGTGGGGCCAAGTTCCAGTGCATGCCACACGGGACTGCCAAGGGTGACGCTCTCACCTGGAAGATGGGTGTCCCTCAGGAGACATCTCTCAGGTGTCTCCAACTGTGAGGGTCAGGGAACCGCTGGCTTTGACCACACCACGGGGCTGTGTGTGCCGCCTGGCCCACGAGGACCTGTCTGTCACGGGGGCTGCCCAGCGTGAACTGACCACCAGCTGGCCCTTGCTTCCTCCACTCCCCACACACAGCTGTCCTCAGAGGAGTCTAAGCCTGTAAGCTGCTCACCGGGTAAAGGTCCAGATGAAAAAGACAGCGGATGGTCTGGAGACAGCTGGGAACCCGGGATCTCACCCTGACTGTTCCTGGGCATGGGGCAACTCACCTTTCCCTCAGACACAGCCCTGCCAGCACACGCCTCTGAGGGCAGCCTAGCTGAAGGGGTGGGGCTGACCGGCACGTTCTTCTCAATTATTTTTACTGACTGGGTTTGTCTCTCTGAACCCACCCTCACAGGTGAGAGGTCTGGTATGAGAAGGGATGGCGGGGAAGAGGGGTTGCACTGCATGGGCTCTGCGAGGCGGCAGGGAATTCCGCAGATTTCAGGACCCCACAGAATCTGGAAGGAAGACCCTGGGGTGCTGGGGGAATCAGTCACTTCATCCACCGACTCTGCTCTGAAGCTCTAACCCTGGGCCGGGATGGCCTTCGTGCATGTCCCAGCGAAGTGGCCTGCATAGCTGCTCCAGCCCCATTCTCTGCCATCCGTGGTGGACATACGCGCCTGACGGGTTGTGGGCAAGCAGGATGGGAGGGCGGACTTCCCTGGGACCGTCCCCTATAACCAGGAGTGGACTCGGCTACTGGGACCAAACTAGAGCTCAGGACTTACCTTTCAGCCCAGATGAGACCTAGTGAGAGTATCATGGTTTACCTGAGACTTTGAGACTCACCAGATGGTCTAGGCTACACTGTGACTTGGGGTGGGGGGCTTTAGGCCACACGGTATCAGCTGGGCCTCAGAGGAGCTGCAGATCGAGGCCCCTCGTGAGATGGGTGGTCTGTGTGAGCACCCCGGCAGAGACCTGAGCAACGAGGCTCAACAAGGGAGGGTCCCTGGGTGGCCACATGACCTGTGCTGGGACACATCAGAGGCGACAGAAACAGGCATGTCCACACGACTCTACTGTGGGGACGTCTGGCCCACGCCCGGACCCTCGGTAGGTGGAGGGATCCCACCCCACGTACCGCTTCCCTTTTGCTGCAGTGAACCAGAACCCTGACTGGGATGGTTGTGCTGAGTTCCACTGCATCCCTGAGATTCAGTCTGTCGCTGAACCTGAAGGTGGGTGGGGACGCCCAAGCGTGCCATTGGTGCCCAGTGAGAATGGCCTTGGGGTCCTGAAGTTGATGTCAGAGGTGAAGGTGCTCCTGGGGACCCCCAGAGTTTGCGGCTCCCATCACACAGGGGAGTCAAGCCTGAGAGCCACACGGCAGCCCGCGAGGCCCAGCATTCTCCAGCCTCATTCCCCACTACGCCCGCCGCAGCTCCCCTCTGCCTGCTGTTCCCCTGCAGCCTCGCTGCCCACTGCGAGTTCCTCCAACCGGTCTGCCCTTCGTCCTGCCGTATTTCCCTGGCTGGTCACGCCACTTCGGACTTCACACTGCATATCTGTCTCTGTGCTTGTCATGTGTCTCCTTCCCAAGAAGGCCAGGCTCTATCCAGGGACAAGGATGACCTGCCTGTTCACTGCTATTTTCCATGCACCCAGAATGGTTCTGGGCACTCAGCACAAACATGATCAAATGAGGAAATGGATGAGCGAGACTCAGGGGTGGGCAGAGTCACTGTGTCAAAAGCACGACGCACATGGAAGCAAGCTCCGCCTCTGTCCCACCCCACCCAGCTGTGCACACCCGCTAGCTTGGCTTTGATTCCGGAGCAGGCAACCAGAACAGGAGGCCTGTCTCTTGTGCCCAGCCCCTCCATCAGACGCCACCCTGGACCCCTGACCCCCTGCCCAGCCTGATTCCCTCTGGGTGGCTCTTGCCTGTTGCAGGATTAGCTCCCAAAAGCTTACCTTTGTACCAGCTGACAATGGGCTTGGGTGTGCCCGTCACACGGCAGGCCAGCTTGACTGTCTCGCCCAGCTCAGCTGTGCAGTCAGCCAGCTCTTCTTCAAAATCAGGGGGGCCTGAGGATACAAACACAGGGCCTTGATCACTCCCTCCCTCCCTCAGGTGCCCACCTGGCAGGACCAGAGCCCCATGACCAACAAATGGTTGCAACAGACACCACCCCTTAGGAGCCTTTATCCGCAGTATCACACTGGGAGCTGGACGGGACTCAGGGGAAGGGACACAGGCCCAGGATACGTCGGGGAGCACAGTAGGGACTGTGGGAAAGAAGAGTATGTTGAAACAGGATCCTCTCTCCCATTCTAAGAGAGGAAGCAAAACCAAGACTGCCGGGCCCTTCACATCCCTAACACAGCCTGCCTGCCCTATGCTGGGCAGCCAAGCGTGGACCCTGAGGCCCCCACCAAATCTGGCTAACCAAGGGTAGAGCGCGCCACTTGCCCTAGAATTGAGCATCTTCCCTTGTGCTTGCCCAGGTGGGGACAAGGGCCCAGAGCACAGGACCTGCCAACTCGTGTGCTCTGAAGCCAGGCACCCAGGCAAAGGTTCAGCCTCCCTCCTAGCCTTGCCCCAGGAGCCCAGGCACTCACGCCAGATGGGCAAGGCCAGGCGCTGCTGGATGCCACAGATCTCCTTCACCCAGGAGTTCTTGGTGATGACCGTCCGTGCCTGCAGCAGGTACTTGCGCACGGAGTCCTCCCGCTCGTGCCAGATCTCAAAGGCCCGGTCGTCGCCCTCCACCTGGTCGTTCAGGTCGATGCTGCTCAGCTGTGGGAGGAGGGCACAGGCTCACTGCTGGGACGCAGACCAAGCCGTGGTCACCGACGCCGGGGTAGTGGGACCGACCCCGGGCTTCCCGGCCTGCACACCCTGCACGGCCTCCCTGCCCACCCGGGCTCCGCCGGCACCCTGCAAACCTTCATCATGTTCCGGAAGACGTAGCTGAAGGTGTCGGTGCGGGAGTCCCGCCGGGGCTTGCAGACCACCAGGTGGTTCCGGAACAGGAAGACGTGCCGGTGGTGGCCTTTCCACGGCATCCGCGCGCCCGGTGCCCCCTCCCACACGATGAAGTGGCCCTGGGCATGCAGTTGGCCGAGGTCAGCCAGGCCCGGCCGGGCGTCCACCCTCCACCACCCAGGGCCCTCCCTGCACCCTCAGCCCCAGACCTGGCGGACGGGCTCGCCCAGGGCCCTCCCCGCACCCTCAGCCCCAGACCTGGCGGACGGGCTCGCCCAGGGCCCTCCCCGCACCCTCAGCCCCAGACCTGGCGGATGGGCTCGCCCAGGGCCTCCAGAGTGCCGGGGTAGTTCTCCATGAGCGACACGTGCAGCTGGTTCTCCGCTCGCTGCGGCAGGGCCGACACCACCGCGTAGGCCTGCTCGAGCAGCGCGCAGTTCTGGCCGTTCCGTGCCTTGTTTCGGATCAGCTCCTGCGGAAGACAGCAGGTCAAGGCAAGGCCTGGGGTGGCTGGGCACGGGAGCAGCCCCACGGCCCCTGGACCGTACTGCCTACCTTGAGCAGGGCCTGGTATTGCTGGACCCGCTCTACCGGCTGCTCCAGGAAGTGCTGCAGCGGTGGGGGCGGTGGCTGCGAGGGGTCTGCGGCTGACAGCACCTCCTCAGTGTATTTCTGTGGGAACCACAGGGCTGGGCTCAGGGAAGGAGAGTGCAGCCTCCAGGGGGCCTGTGTCCCCAGAGTCTGAAAGCTGGTGGACCGGGGGCCCAGGGGAGCTTACATGCGCACCCACAGACCCACCTCCCCAGGTGGGTCCCACTGCTGCCCCAGGGGGTGGCCAGCATCACTGCCTAACACACGAGCAGGGCTGGTGGGAGAGCAGGGTTGGCGGGGGGACCCTGCCTGCTTTTCTAACCTGGGGGTCAGGGGTCCTGGGAAGGTGAAGCAGAGCCTGAGCAGGGTCAGGGAAGATGACCTACGAGCCAGGAGCCAGAATCAAGCCTGGGGAGTGGAGGCCGGGCTGGCGGGCAGAGGGTCACCTTGTAGAACTCCTGCACGGCTGTGCTGACCATCACCGACTCGGCTTGCACTCGGCCCACCAGGAACTCCAGATACTTCTCAAAGGCTGCCTGGTTCTTGATGAAGCACATGGCCACGTCGTCATCTGTGTCACAGCTACGCAACTCCTGTAAGAAGCTGCCACAGAGGGGAACTGTGGTCAGGTGAGGGCTGGCATCAGGACCCCCACCCAGGACCCACAATCCAGCCCCAAACCTGAGGGTTTGGGAAGGAACAGGCTGCTACCGAGGCCCGAGCTCCTATGGCTGAAAGTCAGTGCTCTGGGCTGTGATGGCTACACACGCTTGCACGTGTGCTGCACGTACACGTGTCTGTGGGGGTGTAAATGTGTAAGGAACGGCATGCCTGTGGGGGTACGTGTACACGTGTGCACATGTATATGTGCGTGTGCCATGCACATGTACGCCCACACATGAAAGGGTGTGTGCGTGCAGGTATGCACACGTGCTTACGTGCGCACACTTCTGGGGCATGCCTGCGTCCTTGGGTTGCAGTGGGTAGGTGTGCTGCAGGCACTGCTGGGGGCAAGCCAGGCACACGTGCCCGTGTTCCTCAGGACACGTGTGTCCTAGTACAGGGCTGTGGTGCACCGATGGGTCAATCAAGTCATACAAGGTCCTGTCTCTTTTCAACCCCTGCCCACTCCCCTGAGGCCCAGGCCTGCCAGGACACACGTGTGCAAGTGTGAGCATCCACGTGAGTGTGTCCTGTGCACGTGACTGGTGTGTGCACGTGTGCATCTGTGTCTAAGCACGCACACATGTACATGCATGTACACACACAGACCAAAGGAGACGCCTCGAGGCCCACCCTGCAGGCCCACCTGCTGTGGAAGTGGCCGATGTCCTGCACGTTTCGGAAGATGACCGCCTTCTGGCTGGTCACGGCTGCGGGCGCGTGGGGGCAGCGGTCCAGGTACTGCATGTGGTGGCTCTGCAGGAACTGCAGCTCGCCCACGAAGGACTGCTCTGAGCTCAGCAGGTCCCGGATGATGGCACTGGCAGGGCGACAGCCGTGTAGGGGAGACCCAGGAGTCAGCTGCTCCACGGGGCGCTTCCAAGTCGCATGCACTGTGCTGACCGCTTTCAGGATGGGCCAGGCCGGACAACGGAGGGAGGGCACCCCCACACCCACCCGGCAGCCCCACCATAAAAAATTAGCATCTCAGAGCTCCCCCACAGAGACCCACCTTCCCACCTGTCTGGGGGCCCCTCACCTCAGCCTCGTCTTGTACTCGTCCTCTGACAAAGCCTCCCCAGGGAACTCAGGGGCCTCTGCTGGCCCCCACTCAGGAGACAGCTGGTACAAATCAGGGTGGAGTCACAGGCAGCCTGGGCACTGGCCTGCCCTTCGAGGGTCAGGCTCCCACCTGCGACCCCAGGACCACCCCTCCGGCCACCTAGTTACCTTGAGCCGCTTGTCCAGGTAAGCCGGGGACACCCAGCCCTGCCGAGAGGGGCTGTTTTTGGTGGGTTTGGTGCGCACGAGCCAGCGCAGGGGGTGGGCAGAGTCCAGGACCTCCACGTACTGGCCCTCCCGCAGCAGGATGGCATCCTGCTCAGCCCCCAGGGGCAGGTAGTCAGCCGTGACCACGTAGATGTCAAAGATCTGCGGGTGAGAGGGAGGAGCTGCTGTGTCAGGCCTGCGCTGGGGCCAGCCAGGCCTCCCAAGGCCCCAGGGAGCCCGTGCAGACACCAGAGGGGAGCGGGGTTGGGAGAGGGCCGATGGGCCTCCCAAGGCCTCAGGCTGCAAGGCCCCGAGGATTCAGTGGAGAAGACACAGCCATCCTAAGATTCTCTGAAGCTCTGGAACAGGCCTGACCCAGCTCCAGGTAGGGAGCTCCTTTCAGGGGTGCAGGCAGCCTGCTCCAAAGGGATCAGGAGGGGTCTGTGGGGTGCTGGGCGTGTCCTGAGTCAGGGTGGTGATGCTGGCCACACAGGGGTGTTCCCCACACCTCCTTCCCCCGACTGTACCAGCTTGACCTGTACCCTGCCCCCAGGCCCTCCCCTCCCCCCACCCCTGCCTGCCCACGCACCTCTCCCCGGGAGTCCCCATCCTCAGACTCTGAGGACGACTCCTGGACACTGGAAGACGGGCGTGAACGGCCATGCCGGGGGGATGCGGACGGCGTCTTTGACTCCTCGTCACTGTCAACTCCAGGCACCTGCAGCTTCGCTGAGGGACATAGGACACATGAGGCCCTCAAAAGGCCTGCCCCACCGGCTGTCTCCCCCGGGTCTCCGGAGCATGCAGGTGGGGAGGGCCCAGGCATGCGGGTGCAGTCTCGGCCTCCCCTGGAGCTCACTCCATAATCAGCCAGCCTTACCCTGTGTGATCTTGGCCGACACCATCTCGGTGATCTGCGAAGTGAGCTTCTTCAGGAACTCCTCCGTGCCCACCTCGGCCAAGGACAGGTGGCTACGGGCCTCTGCTGCCAGGAGCTCTGTTGGGGGCCAGAGCCTGGCTCAGCCAGCTGTGTGCTCCACAGACGTGCCTGAACACCTGCCCGTAGGCCCATCCTGGGCTTGGGATCAGAGGTGCCGATGGACACACAGAGCTGGGCCAGCACTGCCAGAAGCAGGAAATATTGACCACGACTAGAGGTCTCTTTGGCTCAAAAGCATCTGAGCCAAGGTGTGATTTAGGGAACCATGAACTTGGGGAAGCAGAGTTTGGGCAGTGGAAGCAGTAGGTAGCTGGAGGGAGAGCAGGCAGTCAGAGGGCAGGAGGCAGCCTGCAAAGGTGGAGGGCAGTGGGTGCAGGGGAGCTGAGCGCAAAGCTGAGCAAGTGGTCAGGCTAGGCTTGCAGCTTGGAGCTGTGGGGTTCCCCAGGGGGTCCACGCCACTTTCACTCCTGTTGTCCACTTGGCCTTTGGTCTAGGAAGGGGCTTGGGAGGGACAGAGATCAGAGGGAGCCCCGCCAGGCAGTATAATACGAGGACAGGCTCTGGACACCAAAGGCAGTGGGCTCAAGGGCTGGGGGGCCAAACCCTGGCAGCTTCAGGTTGACCTTGATGGACGTGGGATCCTTTGCGGGGGTGATGGGGCAGCGGAGGTGTTGGGGTTAAAGGGCAATGAGGATGACCCATGGTGGGCAGCACAGGAAAGGGAGGAGCGGGTAGATTAACGAAGCAGGTCAGTGAAGAGTGATCCCACAGGCAGGGGGCGCGCGGGATGCACGGCTCCTTCCTCCTGACTTCTGTGAAGACTCAGTATTTTCCATAAGTTACAAGTTTAAAACACGCCAAGGTGCTGGGGCCCTGTGCAGGTCAGAAATGGGTCCACAAGAGGCCAGGGAGACCTGGCCTCAGCTGGGCCAGCGGTGTTCCTGGGGCCACACAGTCCGGAGGAGCCCCACAGGCCGGGGGCAGCCCGCCGAGCAGCCTCCTGCAAGCTCCTGCCCCTCCCTGCACAGACGTGTGCCCACCCTGCCCGTACCTTTCTTCTGCCCAGCAAGGTCCGTGAAAGCTGCAGGTTCTGACATCTGTGCAGCAGCAGCTTGGGTCCTAGAGGGGGAGGAGATACCCTGAGGAGGCTGACAGAAAGGAGGGTCTGGGGGCCGTGGGGCTAGACGCCACGGTCAGGGTCCTGGGGAGGGACTCCTCTCCAGTGGGGAGCCTAGCCCCACGGCCCAAGCAGAGCAGAGCTGGGCGGGGCTGCAGGATGGGGCTCCTCCCCGGTGGCAGCACCACCCCCCACTCCCAGGACCTGCACCCCGGGGCCCACATTCTCGAGCCCTCTCTGCTGGCCCCTGGCTCCTGAGCAGCCCCTCACTCACCCCTGCAGGAAGGTGGAGATGAGGGCCTCCTTCACCTCGGGCTGCTCCTCCGTGGCCCCCGCCTCCTTAGGCACTGTCGGGAGAACAGGGCGAGCCACTGGAATGACGCCACACACCCCTGAGCGCGGATTCTGGCCAGCACCCCTGCCAGTGACGCCTGGACCACCCACCAGGGGCCCTGGCCCGGTCCCCTGGAGCCCCGAGGAAGCCTGTGCCCACTGCCCCACCTTGTCCATAGTCACCCCACCAGTGGCAGGAAATGGAAGGAGTGTGCACTTGATTCACCAGCCCTCCGAGTTGCTGAGAGGGCCCGGGAAGAAACCACTCAGGGTGGTGGGGGCTTCTAGGAGGCTCTAGCTGAGCGGAGCCCACAGGGTAGTGGGTGGGGACTGGGTCAGGAGCTTGGAGGCTGCACGCTGCCCACTCTGCCCCCGCTCCCACGCCCACTCACAGCCAGAGACGTGCAAGCCTGCGGAGCAGAGGGCCTGGCCGGCAGCGTTGGAGGCGATGCAGGTGTAGGTGCCCTGGTGCTGTCGGCCCACATCCAGCAGGACCAGGCTGTGCTGCTGGGCGGAGCTGGCCACCGTGTAGCCGGGCGTGTGGCGGCCGATCCACAGCACACCCTGCTCGGCTTCCTCCCGCAGCCAGTGCACAGCCGGCGGTGGGCTTCCTGCGGGCAGGAGTACATGGTGGATGGCCCTTCCCCACACCAGGAGGGCGGCTCACCTCCAAGCCTCTCTAGAAGGGTCCTGCGTGGGGGCAGGGAGGCGGGACCGCCTACCTTCCACCTTCACGGAGAAAGTGATGCTGGAACCCTTTTTCACCTTCTTGGAGGTGAATTTCTCCAGGAACCGGGGTGGGACCAGCTGCTGGCGTGCATCTGGAAAGACACAGGGCACTTAGTGGCAAACAACATGGATCCCCAGTTCCACACGGGAATTCACAATTCCCCCTCACATTCCCTTACTGAATCTATGCCCAGGGCCTCCCTCTCTCTGCCCTCTGGATTCAGCTCACCTAATGCTGGCTTCTCTTCTGGTTCATTGGGGCCTGAAAAAAGCACACAAGTCAGATCTACAGCACCAAGGTGCCCTCTCCCCTGAACAAGCCTGCCTATCAGGGTGGTAGTCTCGAGGGGGGCCCCACCCACTTCCACACACCACACACAGCACCTTTCCTAAACCTGGCTGGCCATGCAGACTTGGGATTTGCACTCAGGCCCACGGACCAGATGCAGTGCTACCCCATGTCAGCCCAGGGGTCTGGGGCTCGGCGCTGAAACCAACACAGGAACAGGTCTGCTCAAAAAGTCACACTGAAGCCAAGCCACGGGCAATGTTGGCTCCCTAGACCAGTGCAGACTTGGGTAAGACAGAGAATCACCTTGCAGTGCTCAGAACTTGGAACAGTAAGGAAGTTCAGACTTCTCCTTCTAAAATGACTATGAGTCTCTTCCTCCCCAGAGTCTACCGAAGGCCCCAGGCTTGCCTGGGATGACTCCACCAGCTAGCTAGCCTTCTAGCTAGTCAGTTTTCATGGACCCCTTACCCACTCAGCTTCCCTGGCGGCTCAGACAGTAAAGAACCTGCCTGCAATGCAAGAGACCTGGGCTCAATCCCTGGGTTGAGAAGATCCCCTGTAGAAGGGAAAGGCTACCCTCTCCATTATTCTTTTTTTTTTTTCCCATTATTCTTGAATGGAAACTTCCACCGCCAGAGCAGCCTGGAGGACTGCAGTCCATGGGGTCACAGAGGGTCGGAAGTGACTGAGCGGCTAGCATTTTCACGCACACACTTCACCCCTTAGGGGCACATGCTCTCTGGGGAGCAGTTTCTGGGCACCTGTGACTTCTGTACACAGAGGCAGTGACCACTGGGTCCTGGCTTCCAGGCCTGCCACAAGTGTGCCAACCCAGGTGTGGACGCCAGGCCCTGCCACAGTGCTGGGCACCCACCTCGGACCAGGAGACGAGCAGAGGAGTAAGCGGCACCCACGGCGTTGCTGATGTAGGCCGAGTACTGGCCTGCATCCTCGCTGGTGACCGAGGCAACCTCCAGGGTGTGCAGCATCTTTCTGTCCGCCATACGTATGTGCGCGGATGCGGTCAGCGGCTGCCCATCTTTGAACCAGTAGAGTCGAGGCGTGGGGTAGCCTGAGGCCACAGGGGGAGCGGTGAGCGCAGGGCCCCAGCCCAGTGGGCACCGTGCTCACCACAGGCCCTCAGAGCCTGGGGTCACCGGTGACCATGCAACTGTGGCTTGGCAGGAGACAGCGCCATGCCCTCTGTCCCTCTCCCGCTCACCTTTCACCTTGAGCTGGAACTTGGCCAGCCGCGTGCCGGGGGCCACCTGCAGGTCTTTCAGCTCCTCCACGACCTGGGGCAGCTGCCCCTCCTCTGAGGTAGACTCTGTACCCTCTTGTTCCCGGCTGGCAGGGAGAACAAAGAAGTGGCAGCCGTGAGCAGGACCAGTGAGGGCTCCGGGACAGAAGGGGTCCGGGGTTGGGGTGGGTCAGTCCTGAGTTCTCCTCTGTGCTGGGTGGAGAGTACGGTGGGCTGGCTGAAGCCACCACACTTGGGATGCTGTCAGTCCAAGCCAGCACTGCCACCCCCGCAAGGACCCGGGACCACCAGCCCACTGGGCGCTGCCCACCTCTGCCTGGCGCTCTACCTGGACAGGTAGCCCTGGGCGCTGAAGTAGGACGAGGTCTCCGTGGCGTCCGCAGCGGTGTCATAGTCGGTGCTGGTCACTGCGGGTGAAGGGTGGGGCTGAAGCGAGGCCTGCACCTCATCTTCTTCCCAGGCACGACCCCAACCCCCGGAGGGCACCCAATTCTAACTGTGCAGCCATTCCCGGGGGACACTCACACTTCTGCACTTCTGAGTCAGAAGGAACAGGGGACGCGGCTGCCTGCGGCCCCTCCCTGGCCCCAGGCTACTTACCAGCCCATGCTTCCAGGCCTGTAACTGACTTCAAGACCCAACAAATTATCAATATTGGGCTTCGTAATAGCAGACAGTGGCAATTAACTTAGTTCCTTAGTCCCAGCTAACTAAGGAACAAGGGTGACACAGGTCTCAGAACCAGCAGCTGGGGTTTTCTCTTAGAGCCACAATGAAGAACAAGGGCTACATTTATCCTCTGCTGTGGTCTGAGTGCTGTATCCACCCCCCCAAATTCCTATGTTCAAGTCCGTACTCCTACCACGATGGTGTCTGAAGGTGGGACCTTTTCAAGGTGATCAGACTTAGATGAGGTCGTAAGAGTGGAGCCTCATGAATGGGATTAGTGCCCTGCCCTAATAAGAAGGGACCCCTTCTCCCTTCCCCCACGTGAGAACACAGTGAGAAGACAGATGTTGGCAACTTGGAAGAGGACTCTCACCAGCACCCTTCCGTCTCCATAACTTCAGGCAGTGTACTTCTATCATTTAAGCTGCCCAGTCTATGGGACTTTGTTACAATAGCCTGAAATAAGATACCCACCCCCGAAACAACCAAAGGAAAACAAACACAATAAAGAAAATAGTGGCTGTGATGTAGGGATTTATAATAAGAAACAGAAGTTTGGTCTTCTTCCTGTTCCTGACTCAGAGTTCCTACACACTTGGAATTTCCTAACTGGACAGGTGTAGAGGTGGGGATTTTTTAAAAATTTATTTTAATTGGAGGTTAATTACTTTACAATATTGCGGTGGGTTTTGCCATACATTGACATGAATCAGACATGGGTGTACATGTGTCTCCCATCTTGACCCTCCTTCCCACCGCCCTCCCCATCCTATCCTTCTGGGTCATCCCAGTGCACCAGCCCTGAGCACCCTGTCTCATGCAGTGAACCTGGACTGGCGATCTGTTTCACATATCATAATACACGTTTCAATGCTATTCTCTCAAATCATCCCACCCTCGCCTTCTCCCACAGAGTCCAAAAGTCTGTTCTTCACATCTGTGTCTCTTTTGCTGTCTCGCATACAGGGTCATCATTACCATCTTTCTAGACTCCATCTATATGCAGTAGTATAATGTATTGGTGTTTTCCTTTCTGGCTTACTTCACTCTGTATAATAGGCTCCAGTTTCATCCACCTCATTAGAACCGATTCAAATGAATTCTTTTTAACGGCTGAGTAATACTCCATCGTGTATATGTACCACAGCTTTCTTATCCATTCATCTGCTGATGGACTTCTAGGTTGCTTCCATGTCCTGGCTATTATAAACAGTGCTGCGATGAACATTGGGGTACACGTGTCTCTTTCAATTCTGGTTTCCTCAGTGTGTATGCCCAGCAGTGGGATGGCAGTTCTATTTCCAGTTTTTTAAGGAATCTCCACACTGTTCTCCATAGTGGCTGTACTAGTTTGCATTCTCACCAACAGCGTAAGAGGGTTCCCTTTTCTCCACACCCTCTCCAGCATTTATTGTTTGTAGACTTTTGGATCGCAGCCATTCTGACTGGTGTGAAATGGTACCTCACTGTGGCCTTGATTTGCATTTCTCTGATAATGAGTGATGTTGAGCATCTTTTCATGTGTTTGTTAGCCATCTGTATGTCTTCTTTGGAGAAATGTCTATTTAGTTCTTTGGCCCATTTTTTTGATTGGGTCATTTATTTTTCTGGAATTGAGCTGCAGGAGCTGCTTGTATATTTTTGAGATTAATTGTCTGTTGCTTCATTTGCTATTATTTTCTCCTATTCTGAAGGCTGTCTTTTCACCTTGCTTATAGTTTCCTTCGTTGTGAAAAAGTTTTTAAGTTTAATTAGGTCCCATTTGTTTATTTTTGCTTTTATTTCCATTACTCTGGGAGGTGGGTCATAGAGGATCCTGCTGTGATGTAGGTCAGAGAGTGTTTTGCCTATGTTTTCCTCTAGGAGTTTTATAGTTTCTGGTCTTAGGTTTAGATCTTTAATCCTTTTTATTTTTGTGTATTTTAGAAAGTGTTCTAGTTTCGTTCTTTTACAAGTGGTTGACCAGTTTTCCTAGTACCACTTGTTAAACAGATTGTCTTTTCTCCATTGTATATTCTTGCCTCCTTTGTCAAAGATAAGGTGTCCATAGGTGCGTGGATTTATCTCTGGGCTTTCTATTTTGTTCCATTGAGCTATGTTTCTGTCTTTATGCCAGTACCATACTGTCTTGATGACTGTTGCTTTGTAGTATAGTCTGAAGTCAGGCAGGTTGATTCCTCCAGTTCCATTCTTCTTTCTCAAGATTGCTTTGGCTATTCGAGGTTTTCTGTATTTCTATACAAATTGTGAAATTATTTGTTCTAGTTCTCTGAAAAATACCATTGGTAGCTTGATAGGGATTGCACTGAGTCTATAGATTGCTTTGGGTAGTGTATTTATTTTCACTATATTGATTCTTCTGATCCATTAACGTGGCATATTTCTCCATCTATTTGTGTCATCTTTGATTTCTTTCATCAGTGTTTTATAGTTTTCTGTATATAGGTCTTTTGTTTCTTTAGGTAGATTTGGATTTTACATTAATGATGTGATTTTTTTCCTGAAAGCCCCTAAGGATGTGGTGATTGATTCTTCCATAAGCCAGGGTAACTAACCACAGGATTAGAAGGTTGGGAACTTCTGACCACCAGGAAGGAGAGAAGGGCTGGAGATTTCGTTCAATCACCAATGGTCAATGATGTAATCAGTGTGTCTGTATAATGAAACCTCCATTAAAAACCCAAGAGAACAGGGTTCATAGAGCTTTCCCATTGGTAAGCACACAATCAGGGGTGAGTGGCAAGCTCAACCTGGGCCCTTCCCACCTTCCTGGCCTACACATCTCTTCCATCTGGCTGTTTCTAAGTTATATCCTTTTATAATAAACTGCTGACATAGTAAGTAACATGTTTCTCTGAGTTCTGTGAACCACTTTAGCAAATTAATCAAATCCAAGGAAAGAATCACTGGAACCTCTAATTTATAGCATATTGGCCAGAAGCACAGGTGACAACCTGGACTTGCAGCTGATACCTGAAGTGGTGGGAGGCAGCTTTGTGGGAGTGAGCCCTTGACCTACGAGATCTGATGCTATCTGGGAAGATGGGATCAGAATTGAGTTAAACTATAGGACACTCAGCTGGTGTTGCAGATAATTTCTTTTTGTAGGAGAAAAAATACCCATAAGTTAGAATTGGGTACAGAATCAGCAGAATGGTTTTCAAGTCACAGGCATTACGCAAGTGAAGGACAGTGATCTGTTAGAGACAGGAATGCAGGCGGATTGTTTACCAACTGAGCTATGAGGGAAGCCTCAGGAAACAACACTGGGTCCTATCATTGCCCCAGCTTCCTGCCTGAGGTTTACATGAAGGGGAAACTGAGGCAGAGCCAGGCAGATCCTGAGTGGGGGAAACAAGAGCTGATGTCCTGAGAGACAAAGGCAGTCTTTGTCCATAGAACAGAAAATCAGAGAAGAGAAAGCTGAGCAGAGAGAGGGCCCCCTTTCTTGAGGATTCAGCAGAGCACCAGTTGGTGCATGCATACTGGAGAGCCATCTGAAAGGCCCAGAGGAGCACAAGGGCTGCAATAAGGTCTGTCCATGGGCAGATTGGGCACTTTCATAATTCATAGGGCATCAGGCAGAATGCTCAGGAACACTTACTTCAGCAGACAGACAGTCAGCTTGGACTGAGCACTGCCTTGGCCCCACCTACCAAATCACACAAGGCAGATCCAAAAGGATCCAGCTGCTTCCAAGCAACTCACTGTATCACTCAAGAAGACATGCAGAAACACAAAATACTCACCTCTCAACCGGGTTAAATTCACACTGTCAGGCATTTAGCCAAGACTGTCAAGACATGCAAGGGGTCAGAAAACACACAACCTATAACACGCAGAATAATCTGTCAGTCGAAACCAACTCAGACTTGACACAGATGTTAGAACTGAGAGAGAAGGACATTCACGCAAGGACTAGAACTGTGTTCCATGTGTTCAAAAAGTTAAGACGAGATCTAGAACATATCAAAAAGATTCAAGTAGGGTGGCTTCCACAGTGGTCTAGTGGTTAAGAATCCACCCACCCATGCAGCAGACATGGATCTGATCCCTGATACAGGAAGCTCCCACATGCTGCAGAGCAGCTAGACTCTGCATCACACCTCCTGAGCCAAGCCTCTTGAGCCTGTGAGCCTCAACAAGAGAAGCCACCACACCAAAACAAGAGTAGCTCCCGCTCCAGGCAACCGAGGAAAGCTCACATGCAGTGACAGCCCAGTGCAGTCAAAAACTAAAAAGGAAACAAATACATTTATGATGCAATAAATGAAATTTTCTTTTTTACTAAAAAAAAAAAAAGAAAAATGATTCAAGCAGAACTTCTAGGGATAAACAACACAATGGATGGGATTGATAGCAAATTAGATACTATGGAAAAAAAGGAGAGTGAATTAAAAGCACAGCAATAGAAACTATGCAAAATGAAATGCACAGAAAACAAGAATTTTAAAATATAAAAGGATTATTAGTAAGCTGTAGTACAACTTCAGTCGCGCTCAGTTCTCAGTCTTGTCTGACTCTTTGTGAACCCTTGGACTGTAGCCTGCCAGGCTCCTCTGTCCATAGCATTTCCCAGGCAAGGAAACTGGAGTAGGTTGCCATTTCCTTCTCCAGGGGATCTTCCTGAGCCAGGGATCGAACCTGTGTCTCTTGCATCTCCTGCATTGCCAGGCTGATTCATCACAAGATTCTGCAAGATAATTACAGAAAGCATCTACCTCTGCCTCACTGACTAGGGCAAAGACTTTGACTCTGTGGATCACAACAAATGGTGGAAAATTCTTACAAAGATGGGAATACCAGACTACCTTACCTGTCTTCTGAGAAATCTGTATGTATGTCAAGAAGCAACAGTTAGAACCGGACATGGAACAATGGGATGATTCAAAATTGGGAAAGGAGTACGTCAAGGCTATATATTGTCACCCTGCTTTTTTTAACATATATGCAGAGTACATCATGAGGAATGCCAGGCTGGATGACTCACAAACTGGAATCAAGATTGCCAGGAAAAATATCAATAACCTTTGATATGCAGAAGGTGAAAAGGAACTAAAGAGCCTCTTGATGAAGGTGAGAGGAGAGTAAAAAAGCTGGCTTAAAACTCAACATTCAAAAACCTAAGATCATGGCATCTGGTCCCATCACTTCATGGCAAATAGATGGGGAAACAATGGAAACAGTGACAGACTTTATTTTCTTGGGCTCCAAAATCACTGCAGAAAGTGACTGCAGCCATTAAATTAAAAGATGCTTGCTCCTTGGAAGAAAAGCTATGACAAACCTAGATACTATATTAAAAAGCAGACATCATTTTGCCAACAAAGGTCCATATAGTCAAAGGTATAGTTTCTCCAGTAGTCAAGTATGGGTGTGAGTGTTGGACCGTAAAGAAGGCTGAGTGCAGAAGAATTGATGCTTTTGAACTGCAGTGCTAGAGAAGATTCTTCAGAGTCCCTTGGACTACAAGGAGATCAAATCAGTCAATCCTAAAAGAAATCAACCCTGAATATTCATTGGAAGGACTGATGCTAAAGCGGAAGCTCCAATACTGTGGCCACCTGATGCAAAGGGCCAACTCATTGGAAAAGACCCTGATGCTGGAAAAGATTGATGGCAGGAGAAGGGGACGACAGAGGTTGAGATGGTTGGGTGGCATTACTGACTCAACGGACATGAGTCTGAGCAAACTCCAGGAGATAGTGAAGGACAGGGAAGCCCGGCATGTTGCAGTCCATGGGGCTGCAAAGAGTTGGACACAACTGAGCAACTGAACAACAAGTGGAACTTCAACTGCCTCGATTGTGTATAAGTCCCCAGATGAAGGGGGAAAGGAAAAATATTTCAAGAAATAATGCCTCACAAATTTCAAACTTAATGAAAAATATTAAAAGTGTTAGTTGCTAAGTTGTGTCCAACTCTTCTGTGAACCCATGGATTGTACAGCCCACCAGGCTCCTCTGTCCATGGAATTCTCCAGGCAAGAATGCGGCAGAGTAGCCCTTCCATCCTGCATGAGATCATCCTGGCCCAGGGATCAAACCTGAGTTTACTGCATTGTAGGCAGATTCTTTACCATCTGAGCCACCAGGGAAGCCCCATTGACTCAAGAACCTCAATTAACTGCAAGATAAGGAACATAAAGACAAGTGCACCAAAAATTATGATTACTCAAAAACCACTGATAAAAAGGAAATAATAAAATGTACTCAGAGATTATGTTTGCAGGAATTGACAGGCTGATCCTAAAATTCGTTAAAAAATACAAGAGACTCAGGATGGTCAAAACAATCAAGCTGGCGGACTTACACTTATCAAAACTTAATACAAAGCTACAATAGTCAAAACAGTGTAATAACGGCATAATGACAGACATCTGGACGAATGGAAGAGAAATGAAAGTCAGAAATAAATCTATACATTTAATGGAAATTCATTTCTGGCAAAAAGAGTTCCAAGACAATGTTATAAGGGAAAATATTCTTTTCAAAAAATAATGCAGGTACTTTTCCCCAGCCCGTGGCTTTTCATCCTCAACACTTGATTTTTCACAGAGCAAACGGTTTTAAGTCTGAGGAGGTCCACTTTACCAATTTTTCGTTTCAGGGTGAAGTCTAAGTAGTCTTTTCCTAGCCCTTGATCCTGAGGATTTCTTCCCACGTTTTCCCTAAAAGTTTGATAGGTTCATATTTTACATTTAAGTATGTAATCCATTCTGAGGTAATTTTCAAACAAGGTTGAAGTTCCTATTTTTGGTTTCTTTTTTTAATTAATAAATTTTAATTGGAGGATACTTCCTTTACAATATTGTGATGGTTTTTGCCATACCTCAGCGTGAATCAGCCACGGGTGCACGTATTTCCCCCATCCTGAAGCCCCCCTCCCACCCCACCCCATCCCTCTGGGTTGTCCCAGAGCACTGGCTTTGGGTGCCTTGCTTCATGCATCAAATGTGCACTGGTCATCTACTTCACATACGGTAATACACGTGTTTCAATGCTGTTCTCTCAAGTCATCCCACCCTCGCCTTCCCCCACAGAGTCCAAAAGTGTTCTTTACATCTGTGTCTCTTTTGCTGCCCTGCATATAGGATCATCGTTACTGTCTTTCTAAATTCCATACATATGCGTTAATATTGGCGTTTCTCTTTCTGACTTAACTTGACTCGGTATAATAGGTTCTAGGCTCATCCACCTCATTAGAACTGACTCAAATGCGTTCCTTCTTATAGCTGAGTAGTATTCCATTGTGTATCTGTACCACAGCTTCCTTATCCATTCATCTGCCGATGGACATCTAGGTTGCATCCATGTCCCAGCTATCGTAAACAGTGCTGCAATGAACACTGGGGTACACGTGTCTCTTTCAATTCTGGTTTCCTTGGTGTGTTCATATTTTTGTCTACAATTGTTCAAATGACTCCAGCACTATTTGAAATTCCATCCTTGAATCTGAAATTCTGTGTTTCCTCAATTTGTTTTTGGATTTTTGTGAAAAATCAGATGGATTTATTTGTACTGAAGCTATCTAGGGGCCCACCAGGAATCAGGAACAAAGATCAAATATATATATTTCTTATTATGCCACAGTGCTGTTAACCACCCACTGCGCCCATGGGGTACCTCCAAGTCTTCCCAGGTTCTTCCCCACCCCATTTACCTGGCAAGGGGGCTCGAAGAGAAGTCTCTATCTGCCACAAGACTTTCCAGCCCCAAATTCTGCCTGACCTGAGACCAATGCTGGGCTGGTAATCCTCCAACCCAGCACTGCCTCTCACTGCCAGGATCCCTGCCCTGCCTGAATCTTCACACCCAAATGTGCACTCACGGTCCACACGGAGCTCTGCCTTTGTAGAGGACACACCCACACTGTTCTCAGCCAGGCAGCGGTAGACACCCATGTCTGCTGGCACCACCGCCGTGATGATGAGCTGGTGGCCGCCCTGCTGGTCCTCACTGATCATGTAGTGGTCGTCCTCCTCCAGCATCCTCCCATCCTTGAACCAGCGCACAGTGGGCACAGGCTGGCCTGTCACCACACAGTCGAAGCTCACAGGGTACCCATCCAGCACCTCCTGATTCTGTAGCTCGGTCAGGAACACCGGGGCTAGAAGAGAAGGGCAGGGCACCCAGCACGTCAGCCCTGGGTTCCCCGCAGCTACCCCAGCGGCCAGCAGTTCAGTGCTGCATGGCACCCATTCACGTGAGTGCTCACAGACTGGTGGCCAAACAGAATTCTCTCTCTGCCAACTGAGCTATCCCCTCCTCCCCATGCTCTAGAAGAACCCTCTCTTTGCTAGCCTGGTCCCCAAGCTCCCATGAGGCCAGAGAGACAGCAGACAAGAAATGGGGAGGAAGGGGAAGTTAAGGGAAGGCCAAGGCTGGCAAGTCTGGAATTGGAAGCACACAGCAGCTCAGAGTTGAAGAGGAGGAATGATGCTGTGGGTTGTCAACCACCCCTTTAGGGATCATTATGATGGTGATCATTATGAGGGTAATGATGTTCCCTATTAGAGAGAAGTAAACAGCGAAATGACTTTTCAATTAACTTTCATTGCCAGAGTGGGAAATGGGGTTCAGACTGGACTATGTGGGACCCTACTTTTTATACAGATTACATCTCAAACCCTCATGGGGGAAAAAATAAATCCCTAAACTCTAGGAAGTCAGTATGTCTGAACATATTTCATAAAATAGGACTCTGAGGCTCAAAGAGGCAGAGCTGGAATTTAAACTGAGCTTTGTCTCACCCCAAAGTCAGGGCTCTTTCCAGCTCAGTGGACCACATCTGCCCACAACCAGAAGCTAAAGCCCAGCCACCTCCTCGAGTCTTCAGCTGACGCTGGATCGCCAGCCTGGCTTTGCCCGTCCTCCCCGCGTACAGCTTGCAGACTCACCAGCCTCTGCCGTCAGCACTGGCTCCAGCGGGGCTGAAGGGGGGGGTGCCACCTTGCCAATGCGCATCTCCACCTTGCGCGGTCCCAGCTCAGACAGGCTGATGTCCACACGGATGCCCAACACGCCAAACATCTCCTGGAAGCGGCTGGCTGCCCGGCGGGCCTCCGCCAGCGTCTCAAAGCAGATGCAGATGGAGTGCTCATCTTCGCGGTACGTCTGCCAGTCCCCAGGCTCCTCAGGCTCTGCCTTGCCCTCGTCAGCGCTGAAGAAGATCTCCTCGTCCGAGACCTCCGCCGGGCCTTTCGTGCGGAAGAGGCGGTGCAGCCGCCGGGCGGCCCGGCGGAAGGTGTCATCCAGCTCACCCCCGGAGGAGCTCTCGGTCTCACTCTCCGTGCCACTGACCACCACGTTGGCACTGTGGGCCACGTGGCCAAACTTGTTGCTCACCTGACAGGTGTAACGGCCAGCGTCGGCCCGGCCCAGGCTAGTGACCAGCAGAGAACAGGTGCCGTCCGCAAGCTGGTCGATGTGGTGGTGCCTGCTGTCCGTCAGTTCCACGCCGTCCTTCAGCCAGCGGGCGCGCACGTCTGTCTTGCTGGACACGACACACTCCAGATGCAGGACGTCTCCCACCTGTGCCACGGTGTCCCCAAACGTGCAGCGGAGCACGGGCCCCTCCTGCTGCTGCATCTCCTTCCGGACCTTATAACCCTTGAAGGCCGCCTGGATCTTCACCGCGGCCTGGTCCAAGGCCGGGTCACCCAGGTCCCCAGCACTCAGGTCTCCTGGTGGTGGGCGTACTGCAGGTGGCTTCTCCTGCGGCTTCCCAGAGGGGGCTGCTGGGGCCCCAGCCTGTGTGCACAGGCAAGGTAGGGTGCCTGAGGCCCAGGGCAGGCAAAGGATGCGGCGGGACACATGCAGGGCAGGGGGCAGCAGACCCCGGGCCTCCTGCCCCAGCCCCACGCCTCCCGCCTGCTGCTCGCTCTCAACCACACTCCCTTCACTGAGGCCGAACACCTGAGGGCTTCTGCTGCTGACAGAAAGCAAGTCTACCCTCCCTGAAACTGCTTTTCCCAGAGGGGGACAGAGCTGTGAGGAATACCACAGAGAGATTGGTTCCAGCTCTTCAGGAAAAGCGCTTTAACAGCCACGTGGATGGATGGATGGGTAGGGGCATCGTAGCTGGGTCGGTAGCTGGATGACCAATAGATGGGCAGGTGGTGGGTGGGAAAATGACTGGATGAATGAGTGCTGGATGGACTGACGGACAGACAGTGGAAAGACCACGTGTGGATGCATGATGGAGTGGCAAAAATCTAAGAAACATGGGCCTCTCCTTGCAGGTCAAGCGGGAGACTCACCTTGCTGGCCAGTGGCGAGGTGCTGGGCCTCCCAGCCTTCTTGAGGTAGGTAACCAGCGAAGGCGTGCCTGCACGGGACTCGTCGTCAGAGCTGGTGTGCGAGAGGTCGGCCTCGCCCGTGCGCGCCAGCTCGTCGGCCGTGGAGTACTCCTCTGAGAGGTCAGGCGCGGCCTCCTCGGCCTCCTGCCGCGGGCCCTGCGGGCGGCCGTCCTCCTCGGGCAGCTCGCTGATAGAGTCTAGCGTGGGCTCGCGGCTCATGCGGCGCTTCCGGGCCAGCGCCTCCCACAGCAGGTGCAGGTCGCCCTCCTGGGCTGCCTCAGGGGGCAGGCTGGGCTGAGCAGGGCCCTCCTCCCCAGATTCTGGGCTCAGCACCACTGAGGAGGGCGGGAGACTGGTCAGTTAGACAAGCACAGCGACCCCAGGCCAGCCCTGGCTACTGACCACAGTTCCCTTTAGAGGCCTCTGCTGCCTGTCTGCTCCAGTACTCTTGCCTGGAAAATCCCATGGACGGAGGAGCCTGGTGGGCTGCAGTCCATGGGGTCACTACGAGTCGGACACGACTGAGTGACTTCACTTTCACTTTTCACTTTCATGCATTGGAGAAGGAAATGGTAACCCACTCCAGTGTTCCTGCCTGGAGAATCCCAGGGAGGAGGGAGCCTGGTGGGCTGCCGTCTATGGGGTCGCACAGAGTCGGACACGACTGAAGCGACTTAGCAGCAGCAGCAGCTGCCTGCCTGGGCCCCGAGAGCTCGGATGGACAATCTTGACAAGGTTTTAGAGGCTCTGAACGGCCCTCTCTAGGCCCAATTCTCCCTCCTGCACGAGAGCGAGTGAACACAGGAAACCCCAGGCCGGGGGCACAGCAGGTGCAGGGGGCTCAGACAGCAGGCATGCAAGGATTCAAAGAGCCAGCAGGGGGCACCAAGAGGGGGCATCGACCAGGGGACAGTGTGACCTCAGGTGTCAGTGATATGGGCGCTGACAGGAGGCTCAGCCACGCTGATCGGTGCATCTCCCCACCCCAGGCCTCAGTCCTTCATGTGAGGGGTATCTGTCCAGCAGTTTCTCAAGAGAGGGCCAGTGAGGAAGCGCGTGGGCCCACTCCACACCCCGGGCTCCTTCCTCCCCTCCGCACAGCGGGCCCCAGGAGACATACCCTGGAAAGCAGCAGCTGACCCAGAGGCTGAGTCCCGCGCAGGGGCGCAGCGGTACTCTCCCTGGTCCTCTGCGGAGAAGCCCCGGATCAGCAGCACCTGCCGCTGGCCCTGGCAGAGCAGCTGGAAGTGCCCGCTTGGCTGGACGCGCTCCGTCCCCTTCAGCCAGACGACCTCACCCGCCTCAGCCACCTCACACTCCAGGCACACGTCTTCCCCGGCCACCACCTGCCGGCTCTCGGGGGCGGGGGCTGCAGGCCTGGGCTCCAGGGGCTCTGCTGGGAACACGAATCTGGGTCAGCAAGGGTGCGGGCGGGGACCCTCAGCTGAGAGAGGCTTTGAGGGCTGCAAGCTGGGCCCCCGCCCTCGTCAACTAAGACTAAGGCAGCCACTCACCGAGCTTCACCATCTGGGGCAGGTACACGGGCTCCCCAGCACCCGCCGGGCCCACTGCGGCCACACGGAAGCGGTAGGTCTCCCCAGGGACCAGGCCAGCCACCACACACTCGGGCCCGGGCACCAGATCCTGGCATAGCTGCCACTCTCCCGTGGCTGCCGCCTTCATCTCCACCCGGTAGCCACGGAGACCCCCTCCGCCATCGCTCGTGGGGGCCACCCAGGACAATGTCACGGAGCTGCTGCTGCGCCCCACCACCTCTGCGTCCTCTGGGGGGTCGGGGAGGCCTGTGGGGTGGGGAGGAGGTGGTCAGGGCAGCAGCAGGCAGCCTGCACCCGCAGACCTGCCCACGCTGGTGTCTGCCCCCGAGAGCTGTGCGCAGCTGTGCCCTCAGCCTCGTCTTCCTGCAGGGCTGACAATGGTGCACTGGAGTCACAGGAAGTGTGGGCCCCGAGCCCACTCCGCCTGTGGGGCCACAGACAGCCCCCAACAGCTTCTGAAGTGGAAATGCCTCGTCCCCCCACCCAGCTTCCCCAGAGCCCTGGGCCCGAGCTGCGGCAGGCAGGCCCAAGCCACTCACCCAGGACAGTGAGCCTCGCGGAGGCGACAGCATCGTGAGCAGCAAAGGTGACCTCGCCAGCGTGGTGCGGCTGGGCCCGGTGCAGCAGCAGGGCGTGGTGGCTGCCATCGGCAGCCACGGTCCAGTCCGCGTCATCGGGCTGCACGGAGGCTCCATTTATGTACCAAGTCGCCTCGCCCACGGGCACCGTCTCGCTAAGGGTGCAGCTGAAGCTGGCCTGCCCCCCGGCGCGCACGGTCACATCCTGGGGCGCCTCCAAGACCTCTAGACGCCAGCCTGTGGGGCGGGGTAGGGTGGCAGTGTGAGCACAGGGCTGGGGGGACCTGGGGGCACTCAGAAACACCTATGTCACCCCCAGCCCACAGCCCCAGAGCAGAGGAGGGCGCCTAGCCTCCCGCTCCTCCCACCTCTGGGAGCAGCCTCAGAGATCAACGTCCCCAGCACAACCACTCTGCACTCTCCTGTCTCAGAGATCACTGCCCTTCCCAGAGGCCCCAGCTCCCCCAGCTCCCTCCACCCCCCACCAAGCAGCCAGGTGCCCAGTGGAGGAGTCCCTATGACCCCTGCTGCCCCAGCCCTTGCCTATGACCCCCAGCCAAATATCCAATGGTGGGGGGTGTCTCAGGAACCTAGCCCCTCTCCTGTGACGCCAGCCCCCATACCTCCCCCACAAGGTGGCATCTCCTGGGCGGGCTCTGAGAGGCTCATGTGCCATGTCCCCAGCCTCATCACCACCCCCTGCACCCGAGCAGCGTGGGATCTAGTGAGAGAGGTGAAGAGTCCCACACAAGGGCTCGAGCCCACCCCGTCCCACCCCGCTGCAGCGTGCAGTATTTAGGAGGACGGGTCTGAGAGAGATGCACCCCTGTGGTCCCAGCATCAGCCCCAGCACCCCTGATGCGGGTCATCCCCTGGGCCCCCCCGACCCCTACCCTCCTGCACTCCCGCAGGGGGACATCAGCTGGGGGACCACGGAGAACCGCCCTCCCGAGCCCACAAGTCTGACCTCTGACGGTGAGGAAGGCAGACGTCACCATGTCCCCCGCCAGGAAGGTCACGCGGCAGCTGTCCTGTGGCCGCAGGTTTTTGAGCAGCAGCAGGTGCCGCAGGCCGTTCTCGAAGTAGACCACCTCGGCATTGTCAGAGGTGCGCACGGGCTCATCGTCCAGCAGCCAGGTGTGGGCGGCCACCTCCGGCTGGGACAGGACGCACTCGAACAGCGCCTCGCCGCCCTCGGGCGCCTCCACGTTTTCCAGGCCCTTCACCACCGTGTTCTTGGCTGCAGAAAGACAGTGGCTCAAGGCGTGCTCAGGGCTTTTCCTACCCAGCAACCCAAGAGTCGTGTGGGAGAGCCCCCCTCAGGATGAAGGGCCTCAGAGGATGCGGCCAGGGGGAGGGTGTCTGGGTGTCCACCAGGAGGAGCCACACAGGGACGCCCTAAGGCCCTGGCCATCCCCATACAGGGACGCCCTAAGGCCCTGGCCATCCTCACAGAGGGACATCCTAAGGCCCTGACCATCCCCACGCCGTCACCAGGCCTTGGTTAGGAAGGAGAGTCCGCTCCACCTAACAGGTAAGAAGCCTCACAAATGTTCACAGACTGAAAACTCACCCGAAGCTGCAGCCAGGCTCAAACGCAGACAGAGGCTTCAGCCTCTCAGCTCTGCTGCAGCATGGGCCTCTGGAAAACTGTTCCCTTCCTTTCCTCCCCCAGCCAGGGCTAGCAGACCACTGGGCTGCTCCCCTCACTCACTCGGACCAGACATATCTCTACCCTCATTCTCAGCCTGCTCCGGTTCTCCTGTACACAGAGGCCAGGGGTCAGTGGCGAGCAGCTATGCATGCTCTGCGGAAGCCAGGGTGTCAGGCCTGGGCATGCCAGGCCCCAGATTCAGCTCAGCACCTGGGCCCCAAGGGCTTGCCACCTCCGAGAGCCCATTCCCGTGACGGGCCCCTGGTACCGACACCAGTGCCTTCAAGCTCCGGGGGGCTTCTTGGAGGAGGCAGATCTCTGAGGATGGGCATGACTGAGCCAGGAAGGGGAGGGGTCCAGGAAGCGGAAGCACCTGGAGGGGACAGTGTGGTGGGAATGAAGAGGGATGGGTGGGGGGCAGCAGGGAGCCAGGCCAGTGGAGCGAAGGACACCAAGCAAGGTGAGGGGCGGCAGCCAGGAGCGGAGGCGGGCAGGAACGGAGCACGACGGCACCAAGGCTGCACAGGATGCTGCGGAGGTCTGGACCTCCCCAGAGCCGAGGGCCCACGGCGCCCATCTGCCCACCTGTATCCTTCTCCTCGCTGCACTCCTGGCCCAGGTCTGCTCACGCCATAGGCCAGACTCCCCCACATCCAGGGCTCCTTTATTCCCCGAGTCAGAACTGACAGAACCAACAGGGACTTAGGGGTGCATGTGTCCCACATCGCCGCCGTGCTTGGATGGCTGTGCCCAGCCAGATCGAGGCTGCGGCTGCTCTCGGCAGCGATGAGGTGGTGGGGGTGGGGGTGGAGGGAGGGGGAGGGTTGGGCCTACAGTCACTGCTGGAGCTCACCCTCCTTAACACCTATTTCTACCCAATCCCAGATTTTACAGCAGCAGTGGCAAGCCCCTGAGGCCTCCGTCCTGCCGTCTCCCGCATTTCATTCTCTACTCCCTGCCTGGGGCCCAAAGGCTGTGCCCTAGATGTCCCCAAGCCCCTGCCCCAGCTGCCTCCTTCAGACCAGCTCACACTGCAGCTCCTCACTGCTCCTATCACATTCCGTCACCTCCCACAGCTCCCATCACAGTCCTTCACCTTCCACAGGAAAGCCACCAGTGGAGGGAGGGAGCTCTGTCTGTCCACTGTTGGGCCCCCAGGGGCCGAACAAAGAGTGTTTAACAATGGAGCTGTTGGAGTAGTCTGTGAATGGAATCCAAGTGACCTCAGGGGGACTGTGGCCCAGACCGGGCCCCACCTGCTCTTCCCGTTTTGGATGGCCTCTGACAACTGCCAGCTCTCACCACTGGGAACATTTCAGGTTTTCCCAATCAAACGCGGCCATAGCCAAATGACACCCCCTCCCCTGCAGAGCTGCTCCGTGTCCCCCATGGGGTATCCCTGCCGTGCTGCAAATGGGGAAGTGGGGCTCAGAGTGTCCTCTAAGTGACCAGCCCAGGAAGGGGCAGTGCTGGGGTCTAAACCCGGGACTCGGAGTGAGCCCAGTGGCCCTCCTCTGCTCTAGGACCCAGCCCTGTCTATGGTCCCAAAGGCCCCAGACCCTGCTCATCTACCTGCCAGCCTCGGCCTCCATCCCTCCCCAACAGGGTGTTTGGAATGCAGATCCTTCGAGCAGCCTCTGCCCCGTGTTTCCCAGCTGTTCCATCAGACTGCTTGGGGATGAGAAGGGGTCTGGGTGGGCTGGCTCAGGGCCTAGGACCTGCCTCCTGGGAGCCCCTCTTTCCCGCATCCTGTCACTGCCTGCCACTCCGCCGGCACGGCTCGGCGTGGGCCTCCGCGCAGCTGTCCTGGGCCCGGGGGCTGCCCGCCAGGCGGCCTCACCTTGCACTTGCAGCAGGGCCACCACGCGGGTGCCCGCGGCCTCGCAAGAATAGATGCCGCTGTCACAGGGCAAGGCCGGCCTGAAAGACAGCCTGGCCACGGTCCAGTCCTGCTCTATGACGACACGGTGCCCGTCCGCACACACCGCCTGCTCGTCCATCTTCCACGTGGCCTGCACGGGCCGTGAGTACTGGCAGAGGAGCTCGGCCGGGCCGCCCTCCTCCACTGCCAGGTCCTGCATGGCACTGACCACTTCCACTGTGGGATCTGTCGGCCGACAGGCCAGGCACGCGTCAGCCGGAGCCGCGTGCCTGCGGCCCCCCCACCCTCTGCAGTCAGCGTCAGTGACTCAGAGGCAAGCAGAAGCAGGGCTGTGGCGGAAGGCGGACCCGCCCAGCGACCCAGGGCCCTCTGCGTGGGGCCAACCTCGCCCCCTCGCCCCCCCACTTGCAGCAGACTGTGCTGTTCGTTTACTCTCTATCTGCTGGGCCCCTCCTACCACTGGTCCCTCTGAGCCCCCACTTCCTCTAGCCCGGGACACCTGGTGCCCCAATAGGACAGAAAACCCACACCTGAAAGCCCTCGGACCCGTTCAGGATCCAAAGCTCTGCTGGGCACGGGGCATCCCCAGTCCAACTCGCCCCTTCTCCAGGGGCCTTGTCGCCCACCCCCTCAGGGAGCCCACCCCACCTCCACTTGCTGACATCCCATTCAACAAATCGGCTGCCCCGGGATCTGGGCAAGTGCTCACGTTTACTGTGCAAAAGCACAGAGGAGGCCAGTTGAGAAACTGGGCCCCAAGTGGTTGAAACCACACTGGGCTGTCATGCCAAGAATGCGCAATACCTCTTGACAACAGGCTGAGGGAGTTCCCTGGAAGTCCGCTACCCTCTCCAATGGCTAGCTCTTTCCCAGAAGGGCACAAGACCCTGACCAAACCCACAGCAGCAGAAGCAGCTACAAGCGAGGACAGTGCAGGCCAAGCCCAGGGCTGGGAAGGCTGCCTTCACCTCCAGGCTGCTCTCTGGATGTGTGCCCGAGGAAGGGGCAGCCAGGCCCAAGGCCCCGTGAGCAGGTGGGAACGGGGTCGGCCTCCAGCATCACTGCTGAGTCCGACCTTCTTTCTCATCTACTAGCTAGGACTGCTGCCTGCCCACAGCGCTCACCCCTGGCACACATGGAAAGATGCCCCCTGCATCCTGGGGGGTCAGTCCCCAAACCCCCACCCAGGAAGCCCGCAGGAAGCGTGCAGGGGTAGCAGAGCGGAAGTTTCAGCACAGGGCAGGGTTCCATTGGCTGGTACCTTTGACCAACAACTTGGCCCTGGAGACCAGGGACCCTGCTCGGTAGGTGACGGTGCCTGAGTCAGCCACCCCCAGGCCTGAGAGCGTGAGGGAGTGGACGGTCCCATCACGCACGGAGATGGCACTCTGAGGGCCGTCCTGCAGCAGGGTCCCATCCAGCCACCAGTGGGCCTCCGGCCCACCTGCACGGGACACCTCGCAGGAGAACGTGGCCGCCTCCCCCGCAAAGACGTCCACGTTCTGTAAGCCACGTACCAGGCACGGTGCTGCCTCTGTGCGAGAGGGCAAAAGGAGGGGAGATGGGGTGCCCTGGGTCTGTGGGGCCACACCGCGGTCTACCATTTGGGGCTAACCTGGGTCCACCATGCTGGAGGCAGCCTGGGGATGGGGTGTAGAGATCGACCCTGGCCAGCTGGCACCCCCTGCTCACGGGATGAGACAAGGAGAACACCCACAGTGAGTCTGCGGAGAGCCATCTCAGCCCCCCGCACCCTACAGCACCCTTCACGATGTGTTTGCCTCCATCAGATGAGACCAGTGTCCGCACCTACACCCTTTTCAGTAAGGGAGAACTGACAAGCCTCGAGTCCCTTGGAAGCGGTCCTTAAGGGGTTTGGGGCAGCACAGAAAGGTGAAGTCGTGGGGCCCACCTCTCTGAGAGGGAGGGGGTCTGCTAGGGAAGTGAGCCCTACTTCCTGGGGCTTTGGAAGTAGATGCTTCTCCCATCCTCAGAGGGCCATGTGTCCAGACGTCCCCTAGGGTCCCCTGGCCCCAAGGTTCTGGGGCCCTAGTGCAGAACGCATCCTGCCCTGACCTGCTACACAGGCTGTGAGTCCAGGGGGCTTCCCAGACCCTGTTCTGTGCTGGCACACCCACCCCAGCCAGGCCCTCCCCCAGAGCGCCCCATGTCCCTCCCAGGCGTGCACATCGACACGCCTGTCCCAGGCCCACACCAGTCACTCCGTGTCCTCACAGGCGTGCACATCTAACCACACCCCTAACCTGTCCGCCAGCTCCCTATTCCATCTCCAACACGGTCCCCGAGTCTGCCCATCCTCGCCACCCTAGGCTCACAGCTCTGTCTGAAGCCGCAGCTCATGTCTGTATGTGACAGACAAACGGGCAGGGCCAAGGTACGACCCTCAGTGGGGCCTGCAAGACCCAACCCCGCTCCATGCTGCCCCTCACAGATGCCCACTCTGACGACACATGAGGCCCTTCCCACCCAGCTCTGCTCAGGACACCCAGGATACGGCCCTCTCCTGGTGTCCAGCTTGAGGATGCTGCATTCTGGAGCCTTTCCCAGCCCTAGAGGCCACAGAGCTGGCACCAGAAAACTCACGGTGGGGACACCAGGGGCTCAGGGCACACTTTCCTGCCCCACTCCTCCCCTAACAGACTGGGGACTCCCTGAGGGCAGAGCTGCATCTGGCCCCTCTCAAGGTGGATAATACACATGTGATGGACAGATAACGGGTGGATGACGGATGGAAGAATAGATAGCGGATGGATAGGTGGATGAACAGGTAGACGGTAGACGTACGGATGGGTGGCCAGACAGGCATAAGCAAGGATGGCAGCAGAATGATGGTTAGATGGGTGGGCTGACGACTGATGGCGGGTGGATGGTAGACGGATGGGTAGATACCAAATGCATGGGTAGATGGTGCATGGGTGTATGGATAATGCTGAACAGCTGATGGTGGGTGGATAAACGCATGCCTGATAGATAACAGACTGTGGCTGGATAGATGGATAGGGAATGGATGGTGGGTGAACGGATGGGTAGTTGAATAGATGGGTGTGGGATAAATGGATGGGCAGATGAACAGGGAGGGATGCACGGATGCACGGATGCACGCACAGGTAGACGAATGGATAAGCGGTGGATGGGTTGACGGTCAAGAGATGGCAGAGGGATGGGACCAATACACAAACCAGGAGCAGGACAGCAGGCGACGGGGAGGCCTGCTGGGTCAGAGATGACCGCCTCCCAGGGTCAGAGAGGACCAATTCTGGGGACAGAGTATAACAAGTTGAGGGTCCTTAAATCTTATTTTCCATGCCTGGTTCAGCATCTTTCAAAGCATTCATTTGTCCCAGGTGTGCTACTGGACCAGCATCTGAGAGCCTGTCAGGTACGCAATTGTGTTCAAATAAGAGCACGGGAGCCTAAATCGCAGGAGCAGCTATATGGAGGGTAGAAGCTCAGAAGACCCTGCCTCGACCTCAGGGCCCAAGTCCCCAGCAACCACCCTCCCCACCTTCCCCCTACACACAGCCCTGCTCCTACGTGAGGACTCCCTCACACACCAGAATTTCTCAAGCTTATCTTCACTCGCCCACCTCCAGGGGCTTTAGTGGTCAAGGGTGCAAAGTTGCCAACCCACAGCAAGATCACTGCTGGAAGGCTCAGATTTCTGGCCTCAGCACCTGCCAACAGTTCCTCGAGGAGGGACATGGGGGCATGCACAAGGGGGGAGGCCGGCTGCGGGAGGGGGCTGCCCACCTGTGACCTTCAGCTGGGCCTCCGAGCGACATGAGCCCACTTGGAAACTGATGGTTCCAGCGTCCTCAAGGGTCACCTGATGGAACAGAGATGCACGTGTCAGGCTGGCACTGCCACTTCCACCACCCCGACTTTGCAAGTCGCCAGTGCAACTGCACCGGAGCTGGAAACTTCCCTGTCTCCCAGCCTTTGGGGAAGCAGGTGGGAAGGCCCCGGGAAGCACTGCAGGGCACAGGAGGTCTGGGGACACCACCTTGTGCAGGGTGAGCAAGTGGAGCGTGCCATGCTCCACCGTGATGTCGTTCATCTCGTTGGCCTGCAGGGGCACGCCTCCCAGGGCCCAGTGGGCCTCCTGGCCCGACGCCCTCGACAGTCGGCACCGGAAGTGGGCGTCCTGGCCCTCGCTGAGCTGAGCGTCCTGCAGGGGCTCAAGGATGGTCACCTCAGGAACTGCACGGGGTGAGGGCAGGGCAGGGGCACGGCATCAGCCTCCGTGTCGGAGACGCCCCGCCCCGCCCCACCAAAGCCACCTCCCAGGCCCCTGGGCCTGCCCCCAGCATCCCAGCCCCAACTCCTGAAGACAGGCACACTGGGGGCCGCTCTACGGCAACATCTTGGGTCACCCCAGAATCAGTCATTCAGCGCCAGCTCCCCCACCCTCAAAGGCAGGAAGCCTTGCCATCTCTCTCTGTCCCCTGACAAGGTCTTAACCAAGGTGGGGGTTCCGGCCCGCAAGTGCAGTGAAGCCCGGCTCCTGCTACCTCGGACGGTGAGTTGGGCAGAGGACGTGTGGCGGCCCACGTGGAAGGAGACAGTGCCAGCGTCCTCCGGGGTCACGCTCTTCAGCCGCAGTGTGTGGGTGCAGCCACCCTGCACCGCCACGTCGGTCACCTCGTTGCTCTGCAGCGGCAGGCCCTGCAGGCGCCACTCCGCATCCACGCCAGCCTGTGACACCTCGCAGCTGAACTCCGCCTCCCCATCAGCCTGGACCTCGGTGTCAACCAGGCCCCGCACGATGGTCACCTCAGGCTCTGGCGGGCGAAGGGGGCCTTCACCAGCCTGATCAGAGCACCCGAGCCAAGCTCCCATGTCCCCGACCCCGACTCCTCCCCAGGAAGCCTCCCAGGCTCTCTCACACTCGTCTCCTGCCACAGCCTCTGCCTGCCCCATGGGGGATTCAGCACCCACTGGGCTCACAAACACAGCTCCCTCTCGTGACACTGAGCTCCTGGGGACAGGGCTGGGCTGGGGGTGCCTCTGCTGGGTGGAAGCAGGCGGCTGTGGGGTGGGGGGCTGCTTGTGCCCCTTCCCAACCTGTGGCCAGCCCTGCCCTGGCTGGGACATGATGGAAGCGAGACCTTCAGGACAGACAGGGGCTCAGAGAGAGCTGCCCCACCTGCAGGCAGGGGGGTGTGGAAGGCAGGGCGGTGAGCGGGGCGACGCTCTCCTGTAGGCACACCAGCCCAGAGCAGCGCAGAGGTGAGCACAGGAAGCCTGTGCCCCAAAGGCCTGAGAGCCACCCCGGAACAGCAGCTGGTGGGGGGCTGAGGGAGCCGGTGTGCCCCCGCGGCAGGTGTGCAGGCGGCGGGTGAGGCAGGGGGCGCTCACCTTTGACTTTGAGGAAGGCCAAGGTCTTCTGGCTGCCCGCCATGCAGCTGTACTCGCCCACGTCCTTGGCCTCAAGCCCGTGGATCAGCAGCTCACACGTGGCCCCCTGGCGCCGCATCTCATACTTGGGACTCCTGTGCAGCTCCACACCCTCCTTGAGCCACAGCACGGGGGCCCCAGCCTCCGAATCACTCAGCTGGCAGCAAAGCCGGGCGACACCGCCTGCCTCCTGCTCGGCACTCTGCAGCTCCGTCTTAAACACAGGCCTGGGGGCTGGGGAGGAGCAGGGAGGGCACTCAGAGCTACTAATCAAGGGGTCTGGGGGCTGGGGGGAGCCAGGAGGGGCACTCAGAGCTGCTAATCAAGGGGCCTGGGGGCTGGGGGGAGCAGGGAGGGGCACTCAGAGCTGCTAATCAAGGGGCCTGGGGGCTGGGGGAGCAGGGAGGGGCACTCAGAGCTGCTAATCAAGGGGTCTGGGGGCTGGGGGGAGCCAGGAGGGGCACTCAGAGCTGCTAATCAAGGGGCCTGGGGGCTGGGGGGAGCAGGGAGGGGTGCTCAGAGCTGATCATCAAGGGGCCTGCTGGTTTTAGGGGGGCCCAGGGACTGGGGGAGGGCAGGGGCCAGGGGGAGGCTCACCCCGGACAGAGAGGCTGGCGGTGCTCTGCTCGTGGCCCGTGTCACAGGTGTAGAGGCCAGCATCCTCCTGCTCGGCCCCGTGCACCAGCAGCTCAGCGGCTGTGCCTTCCAGCGCCATCTGGTACTTGGCACACGGGAAGAGCTGCAGGGAGCCCTTGCGCCACTCCACGCTGCTGCCCGCCCGGCTCAGCTCACAGCGCAGGCGAGCCGTCGCGCCCTCGTCTACCTCCTGGGCCTGCAGCTCTTGAAGGAACCTCACGGGCGCAGCTACAGGCGGAGGCAGAACGTGAGGGTGGGAGCAGCTATGGGGGCGGGGGGCCACAGGGACGCAGCTCTCGGGACAGCGGTGGGCGGGGGGCATCACCTCAGGCCTGCCCACCCCTAGGGAGCCAGGGTTGCCTCCCCCGTGTGTGCCCTCAGGGGACGGCAGCAGGTTGGGGGGGGCGTCACCCCAGGCCTGCCCACCCTGAGGGAGCCAGGGTCGCCTCCCCCGTGTGTGGGGCCGGCCTGGGCGCGCACCTGTGATGGAGAGGGTGGCGCTGGTGGTCTGGGAGCCGCAGCTGCACGTGTACTCCCCCGTGTCCTCCCGGCGCAAGCCCCTCAGCACCAGCTCTGCCACATGGCCCCGCTGCCGCGGCTCCCGGCGCCCATCGGCCTGCACCTCCAGGCCCCCCTTACTCCAGACGACGGTGGCCCCAGGCTCGGAGAGCTCACACTGCAGGATGGCCGAGGTACCCTCCTCAGCCTGCAGGCTCTGCAGCGGCTTCCGGAACACCACCTGTGGGGCTGTGGAGTGGGGATGGGGTGGAGGGGAGAGGGAAGGTCAGCCCCAAGCCTGAGGCCCAGTCACCCAGAGAGGAGACTGGCACCCCAAATTCAGTCAGACCCACTGAGGGCCTTGGCAAGGCCTGCCTCACCCGCCCACAGGGCCCACTGCCTCAGGCTCCTCTGGACGATCGGGGTGGGAGTGGGGTCACGGGCCAGGGTCTACTCTAAGGGAGAGGAGGGGCTGCAGTGGGGGCCGTGAAAGGGACCCAGGGGGTTCTCATGCCGACCTCCACCCAGGAAGCCCACAGGCAGGTCTGTGTCCCTCCAGCCATTGAGGTGGAAAAGGGGGGGACCTGCTAAGCCCCCAGGGCAGGGCCACGCCCCCCAGATACTGACTAGAGGCTGTGGAGCATGGGGGAACGTGGACTGCATTAGGACAGGCAGGGGGCGGGCACGAGGTGGGAATTCCATTACACATGAGGGTGAGCCGGGGAGGCCATCCCACTGGAGAGCACAACCCAGGCAGGGGACACTGAACAGAGAGTTTGGCAGGTGAGCAGGTGGGCGACAGACAGAAGCTGCACACAACACAGAGGAGACGGCTGCCCACGCGAGGCTGGCATGGGCGCAGGAGTCGGGCACACACACAGGCTCCCAGACCAGCCCGCAAGCCCATCCTCACCCATGACTGTCAGCGAGGCTGAGGTCCTCTCCTGCCCACACACACACGAGTACTCCCCGGCATCCTCCGCGGTCAGCTCACGGATCTCCAGCTCACACACGGCTCCCTTCTGCCTCAGGCTCACTCTGTCCCCGGCTCTGAGGGTCTCGGGCCCCTTCCTCCACTCCACGGGGGCCGCCTTGCTCAGCTCACAGCGCAGAGTGACCGTGGTCCCTTTCACGGCCTCCTTGCTTCTCAGTCTTCCTATGAACTCAGCAGGCAGAGCTGAGGACAGAGAGACATGAATATCAGCGTCTTGGGAGAACTCTGAAGGCAGGACATGACAAGACAGAGAAAAAGACATACGCTCCCACAGGACACAGGACAGAGCCTGCAGTGAGACAAGAGGTGTGGGGCCACTCGGAGCCTGGTTTCCCATGGGCCACACCAAGCCCAGGCAGGAGGAAGGAGCTCTGGGGAGTTACGGCGAGAGGGCGGCGCTGAGACGCGGAGGGAAGGTGGGATTGAGTGCAGGGAGACGACACGAAGTCAGTGACTGGTACCAAACCCAGCTCCGCCTGCCACACGCGGTCTTTACCCCTGACGGTGAGCGTGGCTGAGGTCCTCTCCTGCCCGCACACGCACAAGTACTCCCCGGCATCCTCCGCGGTCAGCTCCCGGATCTCCAGCTCACACACGGCCCCGTCCTGCCTCAGGCTCACTCTGTCCCCGGCTCTGAGGGTCTCGGGCCCCTTCCTCCACTCCACGGGGGCCGCCTTGCTCAGCTCACAGCGCAGCTTGGCTGTGGCCCCTTCCACGGCCTCCTCCTTCCTGAGACCCTTCAGGAACTTGGCAGGCAGGGCTAGAAATGGGCAGAAAGACACAAAGACTCTTAGGCTCTCTGTACACACAGATGAAGTAGGAAATGGAGAGTACACGGAAGACACAACCCAGCTGGACACAGGTATGCTGGGTGTGCCAGCACACACTGTGACTGTGACTTTAAAAGGTCCCACCTGTACACGTGCCGAAGAACAGACGGGGAACGAGACAAGGAGAACAGAACAGTTAGGAAAGGAAAAGGAGCCGGGCAGTGAGTGAACAGGGCAGGAAAGGGAACTGAGAGCAGAGACGAAGAGCAGCCACCAAACACCGGCCACGCTGCCACACGCGGTCTTTACCCCTGACGGCGAGCGCGGCTGAGGTCCTCTCCTGCCCGCACACGCACGAGTACTCCCCGGCGTCCTCCGTGGTCAGCTCACGGATCTCCAGCTCACACACGGCTCCCTCCTGCCTCAGGCTCACTCTGTCCCCGGCTCTGAGGGTCTCGGGCCCCTTCCTCCACTCCACGGGGGCCGCCTTGCTCAGCTCACAGCGCAGCTTGGCTGTGGCCCCTTCCATGGCCTCTTCCTTCCTCAGACCCTTTGTGAACCTGGCAGGCAGGGCTGGAGGGGGTCAGAAACACACAAACACTCGAATGCTCTCTGAACCCACAGAAGGAAACAGGATACAGAGAGTGCACAGAAGACATATAACCCAACCGGACTTGGCCCACCTGCTGGGGGGCCAGCACACACTGCGACTGTGGCTTTAAAAGGTCCCACCTGTACATGCACCACGGAACAGACACGGGACATGACAGAGCCAAAGAAAATAATTATGGGAGGAAAAGGAGCAGGCTCGTGAACTAGCAGGGCAGAAAAGGGAACTGAGAGCAGAGAGACGAAGGGCAGCTGCCAAACGCCAGCCACGTGGCCACACGCGGTCTTTACCCCTGATGGCGAGCGTGGCTGAGGTCTTCTCCTGCCCACACACGCACGAGTACTCCCCAGCATCCTCCACGGTCAGCTCACGGATCTCCAGCTCACACACGGCTCCCTCCTGCCTCAGGCTCACTCTGTCCCCGGCTCTGAGGGTCTCGGGCCCCTTCCTCCACTCCACGGGGGCCGCCTTGCTCAGCTCACAGCGCAGCTTGGCCGTGGCCCCTTCCACGGCCTCTTCCTTCCTCAGACCTTTTGTGAACTTGGCAGGCAGGGCTGGAGGGGGTCAGAAAGACACAAACACTCTAATACTCTCTGAACCCATAGGTGAGATAGGTCCTGGACATCACAGAGAAGACACAGCACCCACTGGACACAGGCCACAGGCTGGGCGCCCCAGGCTCACACCCTGGACTACGGCCCCTCAGCCCAGTCCGTCCAGTGTGCCTGTGGCCCCTTCCACAGACTCCTCAGGCCTCACGTCTGTGAATCTGGTGGGCAGGGCACGGGAGGGCTCCAAGGTGTGGAGAACATCGGATTCCAGAGGCCACTGGGGGACAGGACGTGACAGGATGGAGTGAAAGACACAGACCCCAAAGGGACACAGGACAGAACCTTCAGTGACACGAGGCGGGGAAGCAGCTCAGAGGCTGGTTCCTTGTGATTCACACACATGCCAGGAAGGAGGAAGGAATTCTGTTTAGTTATGGGAAGAGGGCAAGGCTGAGATGAGGAGGGATGAGTGCAAGATGCCGTGAGTCCATAACTGGACACCAAAACCCAGCTCCGCTTGGCCACACGCGGTCTTTACCCCTGACGGCGAGCGTGGCTGAGGTCCTCTCCTGCCCGCACATGCACGAGTACTCCCCAGCATCCTCCACGGTCAGCTCACGGATCTCCAGCTCACACACGGCTCCCTCCTGCCTCAGGCTCACTCTGTCCCCGGCTCTGAGGGTCTCGGGCCCCTTCCTCCACTCCACGGGGGCCGCCTTGCTCAGCTCACAGTGCAGTATGGCTGTGGCCCCTTCCACGGCCTCTTCCTTTCCCAAACCTTTTGCAAACTTTGCAGGCAGGGCTGGAGATAGTCGTAAAGACACAGACTATCACACTTTCTGTATACACAGAAGCAGCAGGACGTGGGCAGTACACCGAAGACACAACACCCAGCTCGACTTGGCCCACCTGCTGGTTGTGCCCAGCACACACTGTGACTGTGACTTTAAAAGATCTGCACACGCGCCACAGAACAGACAGGAAACGTGACAGAGACAAAATAGTTACGGAAGCAAAAGGAATGGGATAGTAAGTAGCAGGGCAGAAAGGGGACTGAGAGCAGAGAGACGAAGGGCAGCCTCCAGACGCCAGTGCACGTGGTCACACGTGGTCTTTACCCCTGACAGCGAGTGTGGCTGAGGTCTTCTCCTGCCCACACATGCACGAGTACTCCCCAGCATCTTCCGCGGTCAGGCCATGGATCTCCAGCTCACACATGGCTCCCTCCTGCCTCAGGCTCACTCTGTCTCCGGCTCTGAGGGTCTCGGGCCCCTTCCTCCACTCCACGGGGGCCGCCTTGCTCAGCTCACAGCACAGCGTGGCTGTGGCCCCTTCTGTAGCCTCCTTGGTCTTCAGTTCTTTGATGAACCGAGCAGGCATGGCTGCAGAGAGTTAGATGGACAGAAGCCATCAACCCCGATAAAGGACTGGGGGTCTCACCTGAACGTTCAGGATGGGATAGATGCAGGATGGGGGGAGGACGTGGAAGGAAGCGGACCAGAGCATGTGTGATAGTGAAATCCTCTCCATATTGCTCAGTAAGTTGCAGGTTGCGAGAGACTGGCTCCGTCCAAGCCTCTTTCTTCTCAGAGTTCATCTGTCCTACTTATGTCTTTTCCTATTGTCTGACGGCCCACCTCATCTACACCCAGAGTCCACGCCATGCTCTTCCAGCTCACGACTTACACACGCAGCAAGGCAATGGACAACTCGCCAGGAGGCACCTTCCAGCCGTGAGAAGCACTGCCCCACCGACACCCCTCGTTTGTGGTTCCCGTCCCAGGTAAGGCGTCAGCCACATGGGGCCTACGTCTGGGCACACTGCAGGCCTTCCCTGCCTCCACCAGGTCCCACCTCATTCACCTTACACATTCCTTTCCCGACTCCACTGGACCCCCACTCTCCTGACTCAGATCTCTTAGACCCCAGTGGATTCCAGCCTTGGCCTTCTAACCCTGCCCCCTAGCCCTCCAACCTGCAGTCCGCTCTCGCATCCCAATTCCAGGCAGAGCGCGAGCGTCACAAGTTACAGCTGATCACAGCTCATCCTGGTTACACCCTGCTGTGGCCTGAATCACATCCCTCAAAATTCGTACGTTGGAGCCTAACCCCAGGATGCAGAATGGAGATGTATTTGATGAGGCAGCCGAGGTGGACGAGCTCACTGCGGTGGAAGCTAACCCAACATGACCGGTTCCCTTATAAAAAGAGTATATTACGACACAGATGCCCAGACAGGGATGACCATGTGAGGGCGTGGGAAGAAGACGGCCAACTACATGCCAAGGAGAGAGGTCTCAAGAGAAACCAGCCCTGCCACATCCTAGCCTCAGGCTTCCTGCTTCTAGGGCTGGGAGGAAACCATTTTTCTGAGGTTTAAGCCACTACTATACTGGTAAGCCATTTAGATTTTGGTACCAGGAGTGGGCTGCTACTGTAACAAATACCTAAAATTATGGAGTTCTCTTTGGAACTGGGTGATGGGTGGAAGCTGGGAGAGGTCTGAGGTGCATGTTAGATAAACCTAGATTGCTTGAAGAGATTTCCAGGGGAAATATGGATTCAAAAAGTGCTCCTGAAAAAAAATAAATAAATAAAAAAGTGCTCCTGGCAAGGCCTCATATGGAAATGCATTGTTGGAAACTGGAAGAAAGGCAATCCTTTTATAAAGCAGTGAAGGATTTGGCTGAATGATGTGTCCCAGAGTTTTATGGAAGGTAGAACTTACAAGTGAACTTGGGTATTTTTAGCTGAGGTAATTCCTAAGTCAAGCATTGAGGGCACAGACTGACTGCTCCTTGTTGCTTATGGTAAAATGTAAGAGAACAGAGTTATATTGAAGAAGGAAGTATTTAAACAAAGAGAAACCAAACATGGATACCTTAGAAATTTTTCAGCCTATTGAAATTTCAAAAAAAAAAAAAAAAGAGAGAGAGAGAACACTTGTTCTGGAGAGAATACTAAGTGTGTGGTTGGAAATCATTTGGTAAAGAGATTTTTAACTGTGAGTCTCAGATCCAATCTTAGAAAAGCCAGGAACAGAAATGGAATCACCCAGGAGGCTGTGTGGAAGGCTCTTGTCTGAAATCTTGGACTGCTGTGAATTATAAAGGAGACCACCAAGGCTTCTGAGAACTTTGTATCAACAGAAACACTGCCAGCCATGAAAATCAGGCTCAGAAGGCACAGGATGGAAGATGGGTGGGCCAATATAGCTATGCAGCTGGGACAGGGACCATCCTTCACAGTTGGGAATAACCCCAAAGGCAATTCAGAAGTCAGCAAGACCACAGCATCCACAGTCCCAGGAGGCCACCTCTGTGCAGGGCCCAGAAGACAGCGTATTGAGCCAGAGGATCATTCTCTAATCTTGAAAATCTCACAGAATTTGTCCTTAGTAGGGGCCAGATTTCTGTGGAACCAGTGGCTTCTTTCTTCTTTCCTATTTCTTTCTTTTGCAATGGGGATATCTACCCCATGCCTGTTTCACTGAAGTATTTTGGAAGCACAGAACTTGTCTGATGTTTCCGGTTTACAACTGCAGAGGAATTCTGCCTCAGGATGAATCATACCTCCAGTCTCACAAACACTTGATTTAGATGAGATTTAGATGAGACTTTGGATTTAGCCTGACACTAAAATAGGTTAAAATTTTGGGGTTTGGGGTAAATGTACTCTGCATGTCAGAACATGCATTTTTGGATCAAGAAACCGAGTATCATGGACTGAACCATTTTGCTTTTCACTCCCGTCATGTCCAACTCTTTGCGACCCCATGAACTGTAGCAGGCTTCCCTGTGCATCATCAACTCTCAGAGCTTGCTCAAACTCATGTTCATCAAGTCAGTGATGCCATCCAGCCATCTCTTCCCCTCTTACCCTCTTCTCCTCCTGCCCTCAAACTTTCCCAGCATCAGGGTCTTTTCCAATGAGTCAGCTCTTCGCATCGGGTGGCCAAAGTACTGGAGCTTCAGCTTCAGCACCAGTCCTTCCAATGGACATTCAGGACTGATTTCCTTTAGGACTGACTGGTTTAATCTCCTTGCAGTTCAAGGGGCTCTTAAGAGCCTTCTCAAATACTACAGTTCGAAAGCATTAATTCTTCGGTGCTCAGCTTTCTTTATGGTCCAAATCTTTATGGACTGAATCATCAAATTTATATCAATCAAATTTATATACTGAAGTCTTAACCCTCAGGAACTAAGAAGGTGAAGTTATTTGGAAATAAGGTTTTTGTAGAGGTAATTAGGGTAGCATGGAGTTACCGGGAGGGTGACTAATTCAATTTAACTTATAAGTATTCTTATAAGAAGAGAAGATTAGAACACAGGACACGCAAAAGGGTGACCAGGTGAAGACAAAGAGAGAGCGTGGCTATCTTCAAGCCAAGGAGGGAAGTCTCCCGCAGACACCTGGATCCTGGACTTCCAGCCTCCAAGACTATGTAACCTGCATGTCAGAACACACATTTTTGGATCAAGAAACCGAGTATTACGGACTGAATCACTGGATCACTGAATCAATGAATGTGTCTTTTGAGTCACCTGTGTGCGGTATTTGTTACACAGGCTAGGTTTTCTGAGACAGAGCTCTTTAGAGGCTGCACAAAAGTTCCAAGGTCAGTCAAATGCTGTCTGATTAGCACAGCACTGGAGGGCTTGGTCTGCCTGCCGCCTGCTCCCTGCACTCCCGAACACTGCGCTTCAGTCCTCGGTGCAGCTCTCTCACCAGCATGAACGACCCCACTGCACACCTGGGTCCGGAGCCCGCACACACCCTCAGACCCCACTGCACACCTGGGTCTGGAGCCCGCACACACCCTCAGCCTCGGCCTCAGCCTCGGCTGAGGGCAGCTCTCTAAACCACAATGCCTGTTTGCTGGTGCCTCCCCGAGTGTCCTTGCACCAGGCACCCCTGGGGTCTGCACCCACAGGGCCTAGGCAGGGTTGGCCTGTGTTTCTGTGAAGTGGGTTGTGACCCTGAGACAGCAGTAACACAGGGAGAGCACACTACACGTGGCAGAGAGGAGTCACGAGCGTGGCCACGTGCAGTCTTCACCTCGACACCGGTGCGGCCACACACACCCCGCAGAGTCCACGCCCCCAGGTCACAGATCTCCAGCTCACACGCGGCCCCGTTCTGCCCCAGGCGCCCTATGTCCCGTATTTGAGGAGCTCAGGCCCCTTCCTCCACTCCACAGGGGCTGCCTTGCTCAGCTCACAATGAGGGGTGGCTGTGGCCCCTTCTGTGGCTTTTTATTCCTCAGGTGTTTTGTGAAATTGGTGGGCAGGACTGGTCACAAAGACAAACACGCCGTCACACTAGGCGAACACACAGAGAAGACATCAGGGGAAAAGAACAGCAGGAACACAACAGCCAGGCGGACACGGGCCACGCCCGGGCCGGGCCACGGACACACCGTGCCTGGGGCTTCCCCCAGCGCAGCCCTGCAGTGGGCTTCCAGGCCCTTCCTGGGCATCACCCGACAGGCAGGGCTGGGAGCGTCAGTGACACGGACACCATGAGCTTCTCTGCAGAACTGCTGGGAAGGAAGTGACAGGACGGGGGAAACGACACGGACTCTGACAGGACGACAGAACAGCGTCACTGGCGACACGGTGGATGGTGGAAGTGGACCAACTGCCGGTTTCCGTGGTTCACACATCAGCACAGGAGGGTGAAGGAGGTTCCACAGTCTCCTGGAAACAGGCGGTACTGAGACAGGGAGGGAGCATGCAGTGAGTGCAGAAGGCGGCCGTGAGGTCAGTGACTGGACACCAGACACAGCTCCGCCTGGCCACACGCGGTCTTTACCCCTGATGGCGAGCGTGGCTGAGGTCCTCTCCTGCCCACACACACACGAGTACTCCCCGGCATCCTCCGCGGTCAGCTCACGGATCTCCAGCTCACACACGGCCCCCTCCTGCCTCAGGCTCACTCTGTCCCCGGCTCTGAGGGTCTCAGGCCCCTTCTTCCACTCCACGGGGGCCGCCTTGCTCAGCTCACAGCGCAGCTTGGCTGTGGCCCCTTCCACGGCCTCTTCCTTCTTCAGGCCTTTTGTGAACTTGGCAGGCAGGGCTGGAGATGGTCAGAAACACACAAACACTATCACACTTTCTGAACACACAGTCCACAGGATGGGAACAGTGCACGGAAGACACAAAACCCAACGGGACTTGGCCCACCTGCTGGGGGGGCCAGCACACACTGTGACCGTGACTTTAAAAGGTCCAACGGTACATGCACCACGGAACAGACACGGGGCATGACAGGGAGAACAGAAGAATTATGGGAGGAAAAGGAGCACGATAGTGCATTAGCAAGCTAGGAAAGGGAGCTGAGAGCAGAGAGACGGAGGGCAGCCTCCAAATGCCAGCCCATGTGGTTATACGCAGTCTTTACCCCTGACGGCGAGTGTGGCTGAGGTCCTCTCCTGCCCACACACGCACGAGTACTCCCCGGCATCCTCCGCGGTCAGCTCACGGATCTCCAGCTCACACACAGCTCCCTCCTGATTCACCCGCAGTCTGCCCCCAGCTCTGAGGGTCTCAGGCCCCTTCCTCCACTCCACGGGGGCCGCCTTGCTCAGCTCACAGCGCAGCTTGGCTGTGGCCCCTTCCATGGCCTCCTCCTTCCTTAGACCCTTCATGAACTTGGCAGGCAGGCCTGGAGGGGGTCAGAAAGACACAAACACTCGAATGCTCTCTGAACCCACAGGTGAGATAGGTCCTGGACATCACAGAGAAGACACAGCACCCACTGGACACAGGCCACAGGCTGGGCACCCCAGGCTCACACCCTGGACTACGGCCCCTCAGCCCAGTCCGTCCAGTGTGCCTGTGGCCCCTTCCACAGCCTCCTCAGGCCTCACGTCTGTGAATCTGGTGGGCAGGGCAGGAGAGGGCTCGAAGGTGTGGAGAACATCAGATTCCAGAGGCCACTGGGGGACAGGATGTGACAGGATAGAGTGAAAGACGCAGACCCCCATGGGACACAGGACAGAACCTGCAGTGACGCGAGGGTGGGAAGAAGCTCAGAGGCTGGTTCCTTGTGATTCACACACATGCCAGGAAGGAGGAAGGAAATCCAAAGTTACGGGAAGAAGGGGGCTTCCCCGGTGGCTCAGTGGTAGAGAATAACCCTGCCATGCAGGAGACGCAGGAGACAGGTTTCATCCCTGGGTCGGGAAGATGCCCTGGAGGGGGGCATGGGAACCTACTCCAGTATTCTTGCCTGGAGGACCGCATGGACAGAGGAGCCTGCTGGGCTAAGGTCCCCAGGATCACAAAAGAGTCACAACTGAAGTGACTAGGCACAGCACAGCACTGCACATGGGGAAACAGTGCTGCCGAGACGAGGAGGGAGGTGGGGTGAGTGCAGGAGGCCGTGAGTCAGTAACTGGACACCAAACAGCTCCGCCTGGCCACACACGGTCTTTACCCCTGACGGCGAGTGTGGCTGAGGTCTTCTCCTGCCCACACACGCACGAGTACTCCCCAGCATCCTCCGCGGTCAGCTCACGGATCTCCAGCTCACACACGGCTCCCTCCTGCCTCAGGCTCACTCTGTCCCCGGCTCTGAGGGTCTCGGGCCCCTTCCTCCACTCCACGGGGGCCGCCTTGCTCAGCTCACAGCGCAGCTTGGCTGTGGCCCCTTCCATGGCCTCTTCCTTCTTCAGACCTTTTGTGAACTTGGCAGGCAGGGCTGGAGACGGTCAGAAACACACAAACACTATCACACTTTCTGAACACACACAGTCCACAGGATGTGAACAGTGTACGGAAGACATAAAATCCAACGGGACTTGGCCCACCTGCTGGGGGGCCGGCACACACTGTGACCGTGACTTTAAAAGGTCCAACGGTACATGCACCACGGAACAGACACGGGGCATGACAGGGAGAACAGAATTATTATGGAAAGACAAGGCACAGACTAGTGAGTGAGCAAGGGAGAAACGGGAACTGAGAGCAGAGAGATGACTATGTGTTGTTCCGTGATTAAATTGTGTCCAATTCTTTGCAACCGTGTGGACTACAGCATGCCAGTCTTCCCTGTCCTTCACCATCTCCTGGAGTGTTCTCAAATTCATATCCATTGAGTGGGTGATGCCATCCAACCATCTCATCCTCTGTCATCCCTCTCTCCTCCTGCCTTTCATCTTTTCCCACATCAGGGTCTTTTCCAAGTCCGCTCTTTGCATCAGGTGGCCACAGTGCTGGAGCTTCAGATGGGCAGCCACCAAACGCCAGGCCATGTGGTCACATGCAGTCCTCACCCCTGACAACGAGCCTGCCCAAAGACCTCTCCTGCCCACACACACTCCCCTGCAACCATTAGAGCCGAGCCATGATCTCCAGCTCACACGCTGCCCCGTCCTGCCCCAGGCACAGTCTTATTTCCGTCTCAAGGTTTTCGGTCCAATCCTCCAGTCCTCATGGACCACCCTGCTCAGCTCACAGCACAGTATGGCCATGCTCCCTTCTGTGGCCTCTGCATGGTTCAGACCCGTTATGAGCCTGGCAGGCAGGGCTGAGGAGGGCTACGAGGTCACTGAGAACATCAGACTCTCAGGGCAACTCTCTCCAGGACACAAAACCCCACAAACTGCAAAAGACCACAGTACAAACAAGTAAAGAGATGCGCAGATGGTGACGGAGGCAAACGTCCCGGACGGAACAGTGGACACACAGCACTGGACACTGACGTCTACTGAACGAGGAACCGGAGCCAGAGACATCTGCAGGCACCCAGGTGGGAAGATGCAGAAAGGCACAGAATCCTACAGTGAGACACAGACCACACGCAAACATGAAGCCATAGGTCCCTGGGGCCTCTCACGGTCTTTACCCGTGACGGCGAGCGTGGCTGAGGTCCTCTCCTGCCCGCACATGCACGAGTACTCCCCAGCATCCTCCGCGGTCAGCTCATGGATCTCCAGCTCACACACAGCTCCCTCCTGCCTCAGGCTCACTCTGCCCCCGGCTCCGAGGGTCTCGGGCCCCTTCCTCCACTCCACGGGGGCCGCCTTGCTCAGCTCACAGCGCAGCGTGACCGTGGTCCCTTCTGTGGCCTCCTCCTTCCTCAGGCCCTTTGTGAACTTGGCAGGCAGGGCTGGAGATGGTCAGAAACACACAAACACTATCACACTTTCTGAACACACACAGTCCACAGGATGGGAACAGTGCACAGAAGACATAAAATCCAACGGGACTTGGCCCACCTGCTGGGGGGCCGGCACACACTGTGACCGTGACTTTAAAAGGTCCAACGGTACATGCACCACGGAACAGACACGGGACATGACAGGGAGAACAGAATTATTATGGAAAGACAAGGCACAGACTAGTGAGTGAGCAAGGGAGAACCGGGAACTGAGAGCAGAGAGATGACTATGTGTTGTTCCGTGATTAAACTGTGTCCAGCTCTTTGCAACCGTGTGGACTACAGCATGCCAGGCTTCCCTGTCCTTCACCATCTCCTGGAGTGTTCTCAAATTCATATCCATTGAGTGGGTGATGCCATCCAACCATCTCATCCTCTGTCCCCTCTCTCCTCCTGCCTTTCATCTTTTCCCACATCAGGGTCTTTTCCGAGTCCGCTCTTTGCATCAGGTGGCCACAGTGCTGGAGCTTCAGATGGGCAGCCACCAAACGCCAGGCCATGTGGTCACATGCAGTCCTCACCCCTGACAACGAGCCTGCCCAAAGACCTCTCCTGCCCACACACACTCCCCTGCAACCATTAGAGCCGAGCCATGATCTCCAGCTCACACGCTGCCCCGTCCTGCCCCAGGCACAGTCTTATTTCCGTCTCAAGGGTTCTGATCCAATCCTCCAGTCCTCATGGACCACCCTGCTCAGCTCACAGCACAGTATGGCCATGCTCCCTTCCGTGGCCTCTGCATGGTTCAGACCCTTTGTGAGCCTGGCAGGCAGGGCTGAGGAGGGCTACGAGGTCACTGAGAACATCAGACTCTCAGGGCAACTCTCTTCAGGACACAAAACCCCACAAACTGCAAAAGACCACAGTACAAACAAGTAAAGAGATGCGCAGATGGTGACGGAGGCAAACGTCCCGGAGGGAACAGCGGACACACAGCACTGGACACTGACGTCTACTGAACGAGGAACCCGGAGCCAAGAGACATCTGCAGGGACCCAGGTGGGAAGATACAGAAAGGCACAGAATCCTACAGTGGGACACAGACCACATGCAAACATGAAGCCACAGGTCCCTGGGGCCTCTCATGGTCTTTACCCCTGACGGCGAGCGTGGCTGAGGTCTTCTCCTGCCCACACACGCACGAGTACTCCCCAGCATCCTCCGCGGTCAGGCCACGGATCTCCAGCTCACACACGGCTCCCTCCTGCCTCAGGCTCACTCTGCCCCCGGCTCTGAGGGTCTCGGGCCCCTTCCTCCACTCCACGGGGGCCGCCTTGCTCAGCTCACAGCGCAGCGTGACCGTGGTCCCTTCTGTGGCCTCCTCCTTCCTCAGGCCCTTTGTGAACTTGGCGGGCAGGGCTAGGCAGGGTCAGAGTGACAAGGGAAACATTAGACTCTCTGGAAAATGTAGGGGGATCAGGCTGTGGACACTTGATAATGCAACAGTCACACACTGGGGCAAATGAGGAATAAACGCTTAGACCCACAGACACATGGGCAGGTAGCAGCGCTTGGCAGGGGAGTGTGTGCAGAGGACAGACCGACCAGCAAGGAAACGGACTCCTCAGGGAGGACCTCACGGCAGGGACAGAACACGGAAATGGCCACAGTGCCCGCAGAAAATGACGACAGATCGGAACGGATGTCCTCCAGCACCCTCCACGGCCCAGCTTACCCCACATCGTGGCCACGGCCCCCTCCAGGCCTCATTCTGTAGTGACTTTATGATCTCGAGGGGGATCGCTGGGCACGGAGACACAAAAAGAGCTACCTAAGCTATCCCACGTGTCTCCCCCAGCATACCCCCCTTGTCAACTCCTACAATGCCGGGGCCGGAGCCCGGGGCTGACAGAACCAGGAGCAGCACGGCCGGAAGGGAAGCACAAGCCACCCCACTCCTGCCCTGTCGCCCTGAAGTAGGTGCCCCTGGGATCGGCACGTTCTGAGAAGCTGCTCTCCTGGACTGCTTGTAGCTGGGCAACTTGAGCACTCCGCAGGCACGCTCAGTCGCTTCAGTCGTGTCTGACCGTTTGCGACCCCATGGACTGTGGCCTGCAGGGCTCCTCTGTCCCTGGCATTTCCAAGGGAAGAATACTGGAGTGGGTCGCCGTGCCCTCCTCCAGGGGCTCTTCTAGCCCAGGGATCAAGCCTGAGTCTCCTGTCTCCAGCGCTGGCAGGCAGGCTCTTTACCACGTGCGCCAGGGGGTTCTCTGGTCCTCGGCCCTCAGCGGTGCTTCCTCCCTGCAGCGGCAGCTGCTGCTGACCGTGTGACAGGCCTCCGAGCCCACACCCCTTGTGGTCTCCTGGTGAGTCTGAACAGTGTGCGCACCAGTGTCTCTGTGCTAGGGATGCTATGCTCCACTCGTGAAGTTCACCCATGAAGGCGGCATCATGGCCTGACCTCTCCCCAGAGATCTGAGTTATCTGTGTTCATGACGGCCCTGCCCAGCCTCAGGGTCCTCTTCTTTACCGTCCCACCTTGTCTCGTGAGCACACCCCAACAGGGCCCAGGATGTGAGGCCTCTGAGCACCTGCAGAGCTGTCCCCTTTGCTCTGGGAGGTCACGCCACACCTTGACAGAACCCCTTCTGTGGCTGCTGTCTAGAGTCAGCGTACCCCCCAGAGGTGCCAGACACTGACCCCAGTCCAGCATGGGTGCCCACCTGCCCTCCTGGACCTGGCTCTGCTCCCCGGCGTCCCTCCTTCCTCTCCCGCCGTCGTCAAGCACTGTCCACACCTATTTCGCCTCCACTCCACTCTACACCCAGACCTCACCTCCTGGCTTACCTCCACCTCACCCTCCACAGGCAACTCTCACTCCCAGTTCACTTTCGCTTCAAACGCCACCTCACCTCCACACCGAGGAGTCACCTCCACATCACCTCCAGCACGTCTCCACCTCCCCCACACCCCGAGCTCACTTCCCATAACAACCAGGCGCTGGATGGAAGACCCGAGGCCTTCCATCACGGCTCTCTCTTGGGACTACCCTCTCAACACCGGGTCAACATCCCACCCTCAAGGGCCATGCTCTCATCTATTTCCCAGCTTCTCTCCTGTTCCGCTCCCGCGAGAGGACCATAATTCTGTTCTTTCCCATGTGGCTGCCCGCCTCCTCTTTCTCAGACGCGAACCCCTGAGGACAGTGAGGACCTTATCCTCTGCTCATTATCTGAGAGAAGCGTGGGAGACTGTGGAGACTCCTGCTGCAAGAATGCAGGAGATGCGCAGAGACATGAAAGACTGCAGCCAGACAGGGCGGAGCTGGAGGACACGATAAAGCCCGCAGACATGAAGCCGCTGCTCCACACGCCACACGCGGTCTTTACCCCTGACGGCGAGCGTGGCTGAGGTCCTCTCCTGCCCACACACGCACGAGTACTCCCCAGCATCCTCCGCGGTCAGCTCACGGATCTCCAGCTCACACACGGCTCCCTCCTGCCTCAGGCTCACTCTGTCCCCGGCTCTGAGGGTCTCGGGCCCCTTCCTCCACTCCACGGGGGCCGCCTTGCTAAGATCACATCGCAGCTTGGCTGTGGCCCCTTCCACGGCCTCTTCCTTCTTCATACCTTTTGTGAACTTGGCAGGCAGGGCTGGAGACGGTCAGAAACACACAAACACTATCACACTCTTTAAACACACAGAAGCAGCAGGATGTGGAAAGCACACCGAAGACACAAAACCCAGCTGGGCTTGGGGAGGCCAGCACATACTGCGACTGTGGCTTTAAAAGGCCCAGGGTGCGTGTGCCACGGAACAGACACGGGACACGACAGGGAGAACAGAATAATCATGACAGGAGAAGAAACAGGACAGCGAGAGAGCAGAACAGAAAGGGGACTGAGAGCAGAGACGAAGGGCAGCCACCAAACGCCAGCCACGCTGCCACACATGGTCTTTACCCCTGACGGTGAGCGCGGCTGAGGTCCTCTCCTGCCCGCACACACACAAGTACTCCCCAGCATCCTCCACGGTCAGCTCACGGATCTCCAGCTCACACACGGCTCCCTCCTGCCTCAGGCTCACTCTGTCCCCGGCTCTGAGGGTCTCGGGCCCCTTCCTCCACTCCACGGGGGCCGCCTTGCTCAGCTCACAGCGCAGCTTGGCTGTGGCCCCTTCCACAGCCTCTTCCTTCTTCAGGCCTTTTGTGAACTTGGCAGGCAGGGCTGGAGGGGGTCAGAAACACACAAACACTATCACACTTTCTGAACACACAGTCCACAGGATGTGAACAGTGTACGGAAGACATAAAACCCAAGTGGACTTGGCCCACCTGCTGGGGGGGCCGGCACACACTGTGACCGTGACTTTAAAAGGTCCAACGGTACATGTGCCACGGAACAGACACGGGGCATGACAGGGAGAACAGAAGAATTATGGGAGGAAAAGGAGCACGATAGTGCATTAGCAAGCTAGGAAAGGGAGCTGAGAGCAGAGAGACGGAGGGCAGCTGCCAAACAGCTCCGCCTGGCCACACGCGGTCTTTACCCCTGACGGCGAGCACGGCTGAGGTCTTCTCCTGCCCGCACACGCACAAGTACTCCCCAGCATCCTCCACGGTCAGCTCACGGATCTCCAGCTCACACACGGCTCCCTCCTGCCTCAGGCTCACTCTGTCCCCGGCTCTGAGGGTCTCGGGCCCCTTCCTCCACTCCACGGGGGCCGCCTTGCTCAGCTCACAGCGCAGCTTGGCTGTGGCCCCTTCCACGGCCTCCTCCTTCCTTAGACCCTTCATGAACTTGGCAGGCAGGCCTGGAGGGGGTCAGAAAGACACAAACACTCTAATGCTCTCTGAACCCACAGGTTAGATAGGTCCTGGACATCACAGAGAAGACACAACACCCAACTGGACACAGGCCACAGGCTGGGTGCCCCAGGCTCACACCCTGGACTACGGCCCCTCAGCCCAGTCTGTCCAGTGTGCCTGTGGCCCCTTCCACAGCCTCCTCAGGCCTCACGTCTATGAATCTGGTGGGCAGGGCACGGGAGGGCTAGAAGGTGTGGAGAACATCGGATTCCAGAGGCCACTGGGGGACAGGACGTGACAGGATGGAGTGAAAGACGCAGACCCCAAAGGGACACAGGACAGAACCTGCAGTGACGCGAGGGTGGGAAGCAGCTCAGAGGCTGGCTCCTTGTGATTCACACACATGCCAGGAAGGAGGAAGGAAAGTTATGGGAAGAGGGCAAGGCTCAGATGAGGAGGGAAGGTGGGACAAATGCAGCAAGATGCCACGAAGTTAATAATTGGATGCAAAACTCAGCTCCACTTGGCCACACATGGTCCTTACCCCTGACGGTGAGGGTGGCTGAGGTCCTCTCCTGCCCGCACACACACAGATACTCCCCAGCATCGTCCACGGTCAGCTCACGGATCTCCAGCTCACACACGGCTCCCTCCTGCCTCAGGCTCACTCTGTCCCCGGCTCTGAGGGTCTCGGGCCCCTTCCTCCACTCCACGGGGGCCGCCTTGCTCAGCTCACAGTGCAGAGTGACCGTGGTCCCTTCTGTGGCCTCCTTGCTTCTCAGTCTTCTTGTGAACTCAGCAGGCAGAGCTGAGGACAGAGAGACATGAATATCAGCGTCTTGGGAGAACTCTGAAGGCAGGACATGACAAGACAGAGAAAAAGACATACGCTCCCACAGGACACAGGACAGAGCCTGCAGTGAGACAAGAGGTGTGGGGCCGCTTGGAGCCTGGTTTCCCATGGGCCACACCACAGCTGGGAAGGAGGAAGGAGCTCTGGGGAGTTACGGCAAGAGGGCGGCGCTGAGACGCGGAGGGAAGGAGGGACGAGTGCAGGGAGACGACACGAAGTCAGTGACTGGTACCAAACCCAGCTCCGCCTGCCACACGCGGTCCTTACCCCTGACGGCAAGCGTGGCTGAGGTCCTCTCCTGCCCGCACATGCATGAATATTCCCCAGCATCCTCCGCGGTCAGCTCACGGATCTCCAGCTCACACACGGCCCCGTCCTGCCTCAGGCTCACTCTGTCCCCGGCTCTGAGGGTCTCGGGCCCCTTCTTCCACTCCACGGGGGCTTCCTTGCTGAGCTCACAGCGGAATGTGACCGTGGTCCCTTCCGTGACCTCCTTGCTTCTCAGTCTTCCTATGAACTCAGCAGGCAGAGCTGCAACAAGGTCCAATGGACACAGCACATCACCTTCATGCTCCCGCAAAGGATGAAAGGGGCAGTGTGGGACTGTGGAGTGTCACGTGGGCAGGGTGGCTGAGACTCTCACCCTTTACGGTGAGCCTGGCCGACGTCTTCTGGTCCCCGAAACTGCAGAAGTACTGCCCGCTGTCCTGAGGCCGCAGGTCTCGGACCACCAGCTCCAGCACGGCCCCGTCCTGTCGCAAGCTGTATTTGCCTCCAGGCTGCAGAAGCTCATCCCCACGCCGCCACTCCACGGGCCTGACCACGGATGACAGCACGCAGCGCAGCGTGGCAGCGCCCCCCTCCAGCACCTCCACGTCCTTCAGGCCCTCTCGGAACTGCACTGGCCGAGCTGCGGACAGGCACGAGCTCCATCAGCACAGCCTGCACGGCTGAGGATGGTGGAGGGCAGCAACTGGCAGAGGCAGGCAGGCCCACCCAGCTGTCTGCACTGGGGGCTGAGGATGGGGCCCTGAGAACTCTGCCTGTCCAGCAGGGTGAGCTGAACAGCACGGAGCAGAGAAGGGTGGGGCATTACAGGCTACATTTAATCCCCCAAATTCACCTGTTGGCACCCTAACCCTCAGGATCAAAGAATGGAGCCATATTTGGAGATAGGGGTCTTGAAAGAGATGATTGAGTTAAATGAGGTCAGCAGAATGGGTCTTACACCCGTATTATCGGTATCCTTACAAGAAATGGAAATTAGCACAGAGACACACACAGAGGGATGACCAGGTGAAGACACAGGGAAAGATGGCCATCTATATGCCAAGGAGAAAGGCCTCAAGGGAAGCCAGGCCTGCAACACCCTGATCTCAGACTTCTGGTCTCCAAACCCAGGAGAAAATAAATGTTTGTCTTTTAAGCCACCCAGTCTGTGATACTTGGTAGCCAGGCCGAGCCAACTGAGATGGAGATGAGCCAAGCCAAGAGAAGGGAGACATGGCAGTGTAAGCACAAGAGAGTCAGCAATGAAGTTAAAAAGGGAAAAAGACTGCTGGTCAGAAGACCAAGAGAGGGTGAGAGAGGCTTTCAGGAGCAGAAGAAACCCAGAGACAGGACAGACAGCGGGCAGAGTGAGATGGACGAACTGCTGAAGATACAGGTGGACAGAAGGAGCCTTAGGACACCCTGCACCCACATGAAGAGGACAGAGTGTGTCCTGGAGTCCCCCTCGCCCCGAGCAAGACGAGAGACGTGTCAGGAGTGCGGCTGGAGACTGCCCACGCCCCTCTCCCGGGGCTCACCATGGACCCTGACAATGGAACTGCTCCAGGCGCCCGCAGCCTCACACTTGTAGCGCCCGCTGTCCTGCAGGGTAGCCTCAGTGATGACCAGCTGGGCCCGGCGGCCCTCATAGGTCAGCCGGCACCGGGCCGATGGCCGCAGGGGCTTCCCATCCTTGGTCCAGCACACAGGGCTGTCGGAGGCGGAAGTCTCACAGACCAGGGTCAGATCCTCCCCCTCCGTGACTGTGGCATCCGTGAGCCCCTGGGAGAAGACACTTGGCTTCTCTGCAGACAGAGAGGGATGCGTAAGACTGTTGGGGGCTCCTGCAGGAGAAGCCCCAGGTCTTGCTACACACCAGTGCCCACCCGCCCCTACACCCCATTCTGGGCTGCAGATAGGACTGTTGGGAGAACAGGATGGGCTCTGTGTGGCCCCACCCCCACGCTGACCTTGGGTTCACCTCTGCACACCATGGACAACAACATGTCTTCAGACAGCACCACTCAGCCCTGGGATCCAAGGCTCCAGCCCAAGGGAAGCCTACAGTGCCTTCCTTCTCTGGGAGCCCCAGGGCCTCACCCAGGAGATGGCCAAGCCACTGCCTTGAGGTTGCACGTTCAGCCATACGGACTGGTCCCCGCCATGCACTGGGCACTGGGCCTACCACCTACCTGTGACCTGCAAGGCAGCTGAGGTTCGCTGGTCACCTGCCTCAAAATGGACGGTGCCTGAGTCCTTGAGCGCCAGCTGCCGCAGGGTCAGCACGTGGTAGCCGCCGGGCTGGGCCTCGATCTCGTTGAGTTCATTGGCAGAGAGGGGCGTTTTGTCCAAGAACCAGTGGACAGGCTTGTAGTCGGCAGGGGAGATACGGCAGCAGAAGGTGGCTGAGGAGCCCTCCTGCACCTCCACGTCCTCCAAGTCCTCTGTGATGAGCACTTTCTGGCCTGCAGAGACACAGACAGGCACGTCAGGGAGCCCCGGACCGCTGCCAAGGGAAACGGGGTGCTCCCCAAGGCCGGATCTGGGGTGGGCTCTCAGCAGGGAGCGAGCAAATGACTAACAAAGAACGTTAAGTGGGTCTGAACTGAACGGCCCAAAAGCATTTGTTTTGGGCCCACCAGTGAGCCCTCAATCCACCTCTTGGGGCCTTCTGCAGAGCACACACGCTGACCCACAGCACGGCCCCTCCATCAAGCTGGGCTCCGTAACGTCTACACCCCTTGTCCCTGTCACAGAAAATCACTTAATGCCATTCGATCTTGTATTAACAGAAGTGTGGGGGGAAAAAAGAGACATGCGGCTATAACAACATTTAAATTGAATGATTTGGAGGACTGACAACATGAATTTCTAGAAAAAAAATTTTTTTGCTGCTGTCTTAGGTATGGTGAAAGCTTAAGACATAACTACTGATTGGCTGCCAGATTCCTTCTGCGTTCATAGGTGTCTTGAAGCTACTGCATGCCAGGAAGCAGGGATGGCACGTCGGTTCTTGCTGTCCTTCAGTCCCTGAGTCATGTCTGACTCTTTGTGACGCCGTGGACTGCAGCACAGCAGGCTCCTCCGTCCTCCACCACCTTCCTGAATTTGCTCAAATTCACATCCATTGAGTCAGTGATGCTATCTAACCATTTCATCTTCTGCCACCCCCTTCTCCTTTAGCCTTCAGTCTTTCTCAGCATCAGGGTCTTTTCCAGTGAGTCAGCTGTTCACATCAAGTGGCCAAACACTAGAGCTTTGGCTTCAGCATCAGTCCTTCCAATGAATATTTCCTCTAGGATGGACTGGTTTAATCTTCCTGCGGTCCAAGGGAACTCTCAGGAGTCTTCTTCAGCACAATTCAAAAGCATCATTCTTCAGCGCTCATCCATCTTAATGGTCCAGCTCTCACATCCATACATGGCCACTGGAGAAACATAGCTTTGACTGTGTGGACTTTGGCAGCAAAGTGATGTCTCTGCTTTTTAATATGCTGTCTAGGTTTGTCATAGTTTTCCTCCAAGGAGCAAGTGTCTTTTAATCTCATGGATGCATTCACCATCCACAGTGATTCTGGATCCCAAGAAAAGAAAACCAATTACTTTTCCCCTTCTATTTGCCATGAAGTAATGGGACCTGATGCCATGATCTTAGTTTTGAATGTTGAGTTCCAACCCAGATTTTTCAAACTCCTCGTTCACCCTCATCAAGAGGCTCTTTACTTCCTCCTCCCTTTCTGCCATTCAGTTCAGTTCAGTTCAGTCGCTCAGTTGTGTTTGACTCTCCGTGACCCCATGAATCACAGCACGCCAGGCCTCCCTGTCCATCACCAACTCCTGGAGTTCACTCAAATTCGCGTCCATCGAGTCAGTGATGCCATCCAGCCCTCTCTTCCTCTGTCGTCCCCTTCTCCTCCTGCCCCCAATCCCTCCCAGCATCAGAGTCTTTTCCAACGAGTCAGCTCTTCTCATGAGGTGGCCAAAGTACTGGAGTTTCAGCTTTAGCATCATTCCTTCCAAAGAAATCCCAGGACTGATCTCCTTCAGAATGGATTGGTTGGATCTCCTTGCAGTCCAAGGGACTCTCAAGAGTCTTCTCCAACACCACAGTTCAAAAGCATCAATTCTTCGGCACTCAGCCTTCTTCACAGTCCAACTCTCGCATCCATACATGACCACAGGAAAAACCATAGCCTTGACTAGACGGACCTTAGTCGGCAAAGTAATGTCTCTGCTTTTCAATATGCTATCTAGGTTGGTCATAACTTTTCTTCCAAGGAGTAAGTGTCTTTTAATTTCATGGCTGCAGTCACCATCTGCAGTGATTTTGGAGTCCCCAAAAATAAAGTCTGACACTGTTTCCACTGTTTCCCCATCTATTTCCCATGGAGTGATGGGACCGGATGCCATGATCTTCGTTTTCTGAATGTTGAGCTTTAAGCCAGCTTTTTCACTCTCCTCTTTTACTTTCATCAAGAGGCTTTTGAGTTCCTCTTCACTTTCTGCCATGAGTGGTGTCATCTGCATATCTGAGATTACTGGTATTTCTCCCAGCATCTTGATTCCAGCTTGTGCTTCTTCCAGTCCAGCGTTTCTCATGATGTACTCTGCATAGAAGTTAAATAAGCAGGGTGACAATATACAGCCTTGACATACTCCTTTTCCTATCTGGAACCAGTGTGTTGTTCCATGTCCAGGTCTAACTGTTGCTTCCTGACCTGCATACAGATTTCTCAAGAGGCAGGTAAGGTGGTCTGGTATTCCCATCTCTCTCAGAATTTTCCACAGTTTCTTGTGATCCACACAGTCAAAGTCTTTGGCATAGTCAATAAAGCAGAAATAGATGTCTTTCTGGAACTCTCTTGCTTTTTCCATGAGATCCAGCGGATGTTGGCAAATTGATCTCTGGTTCCTCTGCCTTTTCTAAAACCAGCTTGAAAAAAAAAAATACAACCAACTTGAACATCTGAAAGTCCACGGTTCACGTATTGCTAAAGCTTGGCTTGGAGAATTTTGAGCATTACTTTACTAGTGTCTGAGATGAGTGCATTTGTGTGGTAGTTTGAGCATTCTTTGCCACTGCCTTTCTTTGGGATTGGAATGAAAACTGACCTTTTCCAGTCCTGTGGCCACTGCTGAGTTTTCCAAATTTGCTGGCATATTGAGTGCAGCACTTTCACAGCATCATCTTTCAGGATTTAGAGTGGTGTCATCTGCATATCTGAGCTTATCGATATTTCTCCCAGCAATCTTGATTCCAGTTTGTGTTTCATCCAGCCTGGAATTTCACATGATGCACTCTGCATACAAGTTAAATAAGCAGGGTGACAATATACAATGCACTCCTTTCCTGATTTTGAACCAGTTCATTGTTCCATGTCCGGTTTTAACTGCAGCTTCTTGACCTGCATACAGGTTTCTCAGGAGACAGGTAAGGTTGCCTGGTATTCCCATCTCTTAAAGAATCTTCCACAGTTTGTTGTGATCCACACAGTCAAAGGCTTTAGTGTCGTCAATGAAGCAGAAGCAGATGTTCTTTGTAATTTTCTTGCTTTCTCTGTGATTCAGCAAATGTTGGCAATTTGATCTCTGGTTCCTGTGCCTTTCCTAAACCCAGCTTGCACATCTGGAAGTTCTCAGTTCACATACTGCTGAAGCCTGGCTTGAAGGATTTTGAGCATAACCTTACTGCTGCCGCTGCTTAGTTGCTCAGTCGTGTCTGACTCTGTGCGACCCCATGGACTGCGTCCCGCCAGGCTCCTCCGTCCATGCGGATTCTCCAGGCAAGAGTACTGAAGTGGGTTGCCATGCCCTCCTCCAGGGGATCTTTGTGACCCAGGGATCGAACCCAGGTCTCCTGCCTTGCAGGCAGATTCTTTACTGCTGAGGCACCAGGGGAGCCCAGAGTGAAATGAGTGCAACCGTATAGCAGTTTGAACTTTCTTTGGCATTGCTCTTCTTTGGGATTGGAACGAAAACTGGTCTTTTCCAGTCTTATGTCCACTGCTGAGTTTTCCAAATTTTCTGGCATATTGAGGACAGCACTTTGGCAACATTAGATGGCACATCAGGAGGGTGATTTATTCAGAAGGAGATCTCCTTATCTTTGTGTGTCAGCTGTGATTCATGAACTGACACACAAGGTAAGGCTTTGGCAGGAAGCATTAGCCTGGCATAAGCCTGTGTGTTCTGAATCTGTCCAAAGACTATGTGGTGTTATTATGGTGCTCTCACTTGCGTAACTGTGGTAGTCGCTCAGTCGTGCCCTACTCTTTGCGACCCCAAGGACTGCAGCCTGCCAGGCTTCTCTGTCCATGGGACTTCCCAAGCAAGGATACTGGAATGGGTTGCCATTTCCCTCTCAAGGGGATCTTCCTAACCCAGGGATCAAACCCAGATCTCCTGCACTGCAGGCAGATTCTTTACAGACTGAGCTACCCGGAAGCCCCACTTTTATAACACATATGTTTATTTATTTACCATCTATTTAGCTGCATTAGGTCTTAGCATGGGGGCATCAGTAGTTGTGGCAGGCAGACTTAGCTGCTCTAAGGCATGTGGGGTCTTAGTTCCCTGAGCAGGGATTGAACCCACATTCCCTGCATTGCAAGGCAGATTCTCAACCACCGTACTACCACGGAAGTCTGGACACTTGCTTTAATTGCCTTTTTTAAGCATTAACATTCACTTTAGATTAGACAGCTGTGATTCCACTGCACTAACGAAATGTTTTCACTGAGCTCAGTGGATTCACTGTATTTCACTGAAAAACAGGAAAAAATTCAAGAGTGGGGCTTCTTCATTATTTTCTATGGACAGATCCCGGGAAGGACCTACAGCTAACTTCACCCTGACGCCAGCCCTGGGATTAGCAGGGCTAGGCTCAACCGGCCCTGACGTCCACTTGCCCTGCAACCCTGGAGCAGCCAATAAGCCCCAGTGAAGCCCCGGTTTCCTTATCAGTGAAGTAGGATAATGACAACCCCCAGCCTGCCGGCCCGGTGAAAGTTCTGTTCAAACCTGAAGACGTCCCTGAGCCAGTGACTCTCCGCAAGGGCAGAGGACGTACATCCATGTGTGAGCGCGTGCAGAGCCCACGTGTGAACACACGCGGGGAGGGCTCCAGAAACATCCACCTGGCAGACAAGCGCACAAGGAGACGAGGGCTGCCAACGCACTGATGCAAGGCCCAGCGAGACCGCCCAGGGCAGCCCTCCTTGGAGACGGGGAAACTGAGGCTGAGTTAGTCCAGGGCCAGGCAGAGCTCTGATCTCTGCTGCTGCTGCTGCTAAGTCGCTTCAGTCGTGTCCGACTCTGTGCGACCCCATAGACGGCAGCCCACCAGGCTCCCCCGTCCCTGGGATTCTCCAGGCAAGAACACTGGAGTGGGTTGCCATTTCCTTCTCCAATGCATGAAAGTGAAGTCGCTCAGTCGTGTCCAGCTCTTAGCGACCCCATGGACTACAGCCTACCAGGCTCCTGCATCCATGGGATTTTCCAGGCAAGAGTACTGGAGTGGGGTGCCACTGACTGCCCACCTACAAATCTACTTTAAACAGAGCTTACACCTGAGCACACCACAGGCCTTGAAACCTAGTGGGCAAATGCGAGCAACGGCACAGTGCCCAGGCCTAACCTTTCACCAGGAGCCGAGCCTGGGACTGGGCCTGGCCAATGTCGCAGCTGTAGGTGTCACTGTCTGCCTTCTCCAGGGCGCTGATGGTGAGCCGCAAGGTCACGCCCTCCTGGCTGGGCGCATGCTTCCCCGAGGCCTGCAGCTCTGTGAGGCCCTTGCGCCAGACCACTGAGACTGCGGGCCGCTCCGTCTTGCAGGTGAACGTGGCTGTGCCCTTCTCCTCCACGTGCAGGTCAGCCAACGGCTCCGTGAACCGGTTTGCCTTTTCTGGTGGAGAAGCAAGAATGAATGAGGGGTGAGGTCTGTGCAGATGCCATGCAGGCCCTCAGGACGGGAAATCATTCCCATCACAGGTGGTTCTCCTGGCTCACCCCAGACCCTCAGGGACCTGGGCGAGTTCCTTATCTGCTGGGTGCCTCTCTCTTCCTACCTGGGACAGAACGGCTCCCAGGGGGCAGCCCCAGGCTCTCATGGGGTTTACCTTCCACTCGGAGACTGGCTGTGCTTTTGGAAGACTCCGTCTCACATGTGTATTTGCCCGAGTCTTTGAGTGAGGCTGCATGGATGACCAGCGAGGCCCGAGTGCCTTCAGTGAGCAGGTCATACTTCTGACTCTTGCGGATGGCCTTCCCGTCCTTCAGCCAGTGCACTGGGGTCCCCTCCCGCGACAGCTCACACCTCAGCACCACATCCTCACCCAGCATGGCCTGCTGGTCTTCCAGTGGCTTCATAATGTCAGCTGACCTCTCTGAAAAGAACAGACGTGGTGCCCGATAAGGCCTGGCCATCACTCCACCCACAACCTTGGCCCTAGCCATGCCTGGGGTTAAAACAAGGCAAGCACTCAAGAGTTTCCAAGCTCTGGAGGCTGAGACCACAGAGCCCATGGCTCTAAAGCTTCCAACTCTGGAGCCTCAGGCCCAGGGACCTCAGATCCCTGGAGTGCCGGGGAGGACCCTGGGAAAGAGAGCTGTTAGACCACAGAATCTTAGGTTCTCACCACTGTTCAGAGCTCTGTAACTCAAAGCATAGCCATGGGATGAGCTCTGTATTTATGCTGGAAGTAGCAGCTCATAAATTTCAATGGCAATTTCACTACCAACATGAGCCATGCACCCTGGGAGCTAATATAGCATTTGAACCACGGCCTGAAGGTTACGAACCGTGCTCCTGCCCAAAGGCTCCAGAACCTCATCCTAAAGGGTAATCCTGGTCGTCCATGCAGTTCTGGATGACCAGAACCCCCCAGGACTCCAACAGATGCCTCTAGGTGCTCAGCAGGGGCTGGGGAGGCAGTCCCTAGACACAAGCCCTTGCAGCTTCCAAGCCCAGGACCCCGGCTCCAGGCTTCCTGGGGAGAGCCCGGGCTCAGGAGCTCCTAAAGCAGCCCCTGGACCTGCCCCAGCCAGTCAGTCCCTGCTGCCACCATTCACCCACCTTTGACGATGAGCGAGGCCTTGGAGGTGAGGCCCCGCACAGAGAAGACCACCTCCCCAGCGTCACTTGGCACGGCATCTCGGATAGCTAGAGTGTACTTGCGGCCCTGGCGCGTGGCACAGAAGCGGCCAGAGCTGCCCACTGTTTTCCCGCTCACTGTCCACTCAGCCACATCGCCTGTGTTCTCATGGGACAGGATGCACTCAAAGCTGCAGCTCTCGCCCTCCAGCACCTCCACTGTCTTCAGCCTCTTGGTGATGCCCACGTGCAGCTCTGCGGGCCATGGAAACAGCTGTCATGCCCCACGAGACAGGCACCATCAACTGACAGCAGCCACAGGCAGACCCCAGGAGGCGGCCCATCCCTGGATGACCCGCATACCCCCCTCTAACCCCGCTCCCAGGAGGCTGCCGCTCCCTCAGCAAGGGTCCTCTCGGCCTCCTGCTGGCCACACCCTGGCAGTCAGATGGCTGACGGCTATGAGTGGTGACCACTCCTTTCACATGTGCTAGAGCATAACGTGGAGAGAATAAGCACCACCTGGTTGCCACCAGCTTACATGCTCCATAGAAAGAACAGCTCCCCCAAATGAAGGGGAATCCAGCTCTAAGAAAAACTCACCACACCACCCTTCCCCTTCCGTCTCATCACAAACTGGCCAGACCATCAGGGACCAGCCAGAGGGTAACTGGGCAACACTCCTGCCAAACACAGAAGAGGAGAAAGGACTAGGGGAGTGGAGTCAGGACAGACATACACGGGACCTCAGGGACCCACCAGAATCATGCCTGGACAGGAAGGCGCCTGGGAAGAGAAAGGTGACCTGCCCACAGCTACCTTCACCAGGCGGGGCGGTGGCCTGGGCGTCTTCCGGGGGCACCCCTGCCTGACAGCGCAGCCTCTCCCACGCACTACCCTCCTGACGCCTCCCTCTGGGGCCCCTGTGCCTGCCCACACATCCCCGGGTGCAGAGGGAAGTTTCCAGCCTCCACTGAATCCTTTATCCCCTGGGACTTGATCAAGCAGGGCCAGTCTATCTCCCAGGCTTTGCTCTATCGCTTGTTACCCCTGGCCCACCTGCCTGCACCTGGGCCTTCTAAGACCTTGTCGAGGCCATTCCTTCAAGAGCCTGCCCCGATCTCTCCAGGCTCAGCAGAGCAGACCCTGGCCTCTGAGAGTGAGTGAGTCCCCCAAACACAGGCACACCCAGAGCCACGCCCCGGTGCCCTGGCCCCACATCTGCAGCTGGCCACAGCACGCACCATGCACGCTGACATGGGCACGGGTCTCATCAGTGCCCACGTCGCAGGTGTACAGGCCAGCATCATCCCGAGTCAGGCTGCGCACCACGAGGCCTCGCATGCCCGCCGAGTGCAAGAAGTCGTACTTGTCACTGGGGCCCAACTCCACCCCGTCTTTCCGCCACACCACGTGGGCTTGGTGGTCAGAGACCTCACACTGCAAGGCCAATGTGCCCCGCTCCTCCACAGACACATCGTCCAGCGCCTTCAGGAATACCACCGGCTTCCCTGCAGGAAGAGCACAGGCGACTCAGGGGACCAGCTGCCACCTCTGGCCCTCTGGGTAAAGGGTGCGTGTCCCAAGGGTCCCCACGGACCACGCACAGCCACCTCACCTTTGACCACCAGGTGGGCAGAGGCCGTAACCTTGGGGGAGGAGATGCGCACGGTGCCCCCGTCAGCCTGCCGGACCCGCTTCAGCACCAGCGTGTGGCGGCGGCCCTCGTGGCTGATCTCGTGGAAGCTGTCGTTGTACAGCGGTGTCCCATTGAGCAGCCAGTCTACTTCTTCGTCCTCGTGGGACAGCTCGCAGGAGAAGCGGGCACGGCCCTCCTCCAGGACCTCCACGTCCTCCAGCGGCTGCGTCACCGTCACCTTCCGTTCTGCCGGGAGCACGAGGCGGCCTCAACGTGACTGCCGCTGCCTCCTCCAGAGACCCTTGGGGCCACGCCCCCTCACTCTCTGCCTTCCACGGTGACCTCCTACAGACCCTTGGGGGCCCCTCACTCTCTGCCTTCCACAGTGACCTCCTAGAGACCCTTGGGGGCCCACATCCCCCTCTCTCTACCTTCCACAGTGACCTCCGTGCTGCTCTGGGCGCTGCCGGCCTGGCACCGGTAGACACCAGCATCGTCAGGGGTGAGCCGCAGGATACGCAGCTCTGCCATGTGGCCCTCAAGCCTCATCTTGAACTTGCTGGATGGCGCCAGGGGCGTCTCCTCCTTGTACCACTGCACAGCCTTGGGGGGAGGCTTGAAGTCACAGGACAGGACGACGGACTGCAGCTCCCGCCCCACCTTGGGCTCCAGAGGCCGTGTGAGCACCACGGGAATGTCTGCCGTGGGAAAGCAAAGAGGGCAGCAGGCATTAAGTGGGCCAGACCATGAGGATGGAACCCCCGCGCCCCAGGCCCTGTCCACCCTCAGCAGAGCCATCGGCCAGCGCCCTCTCACCAGAGACCACCAGGGAGGCGGTGGAGCGCGATTTGCCGATGGTGAAGTGCACTGGCCCCGTCATGGTGGAGTAGGTGCGCCGCAGCGTCAGCCGATGCACCGTGCCTTCCTGCTCTATCCCCACGTCAGCCCCCGCCTGCAGCACCGTCTTTCCCAGGAGCCACTTGGCGGGCCGCACCGAGGGGATGGAGGTCTCACACTCGAACCAGGCGGGTGCCGGCTCCATCACCGTCACATCCTGCAGGCCCCGCACAACCACGATGGACTGCTCTGTGGACGAGGGCCAGTCAGCGGGGCAGTCCCACGGGAGGGTCTTGAGCCCCCCCCCCCGCCCTCACCTCTGCAGGGCCTGCTCCTGGGAACAGACCCTCTCAGGGACACTCACATCCTCCTGGGAGCACCCCGAGGCCACCAGTCAGGCCCTTCTCAGGGTTGTGTTCAGCTCTGTGCGACCCTATGGACTGTAGCCTGCCAGGCTTCTCCGTCTATGGGATTCTCCAGGCAGGAATACTGGAGTGGGTTGCCCTGCCCTCCTCCAGGGGATCTTCCCCACCCAGGGACCAAACCCAGGCCTCTTACGTCTGCTGCACTGGCAGACGGGTTCTTTACCACTAGCACCACCTGGGAAGCCCAAGCCTCCAAGTGCCACAGGCCACAGCCCTTCTCCTGGGGAAAAAAGGAACAGCTTCTACCCGGCCCTGCCCAAACCTTCTACGAAGAACTGTGCACTGGTCTTCACGTCGCCGGCATCACATGTGTAGGTGTCCTCGTCCTCGGGCTGGACGGCGTTGATGACCAGCTTGCGGTAGAGGCCGTCGCTGACCATCTCGTACTTGGCCCCAGGGTGCAGCTCCATGCTACCCTTGAACCACCGCACCTGGGCACTGGCCCTGGACATCTGGCACTCGAGCACGCCGCGGTGCTTCTCCATCGCGATCTTATCCCGCAGCGGGCGGAGGATGGACACGGGCAGCTCTGGGGGTATACCCCGTGGGGTCAGAGTGGGCGCACAGCGAGCCTGAACCCCCAGGATAGGGTGCTCGGGCTGTGCATCTTCCCACCAGCCTAACTGAGACCCCATGCTCAGGCTAAAAAGAGCCCAGGTGACCCGCCCGCCAGAGCCAGCAGGCAGCGCGGCGGAGTCTCACCCTCAGGCTGGCCAGGGACGTGCTGCTCACCTCTGACCACGAGGACTCGTCCAGGGGGCCCTCAGCATGTGCGTGCCCGCCCCACCCTGACACCCCATCCATCCCCTCACCACACAGCCTTACCCTCACCCTGCACACCCCGAATCCTCTGCACCCTGTCCCCTCCATACGTATCCAACACCCGGCCCCCTACCCCCAGCCTGTTCTCAGGCCCTTTCTCCCTCCTGCCCCACCATCACCTTCACTGTCACCAAGGTCACCAGACAAAAGGCTTGTACGCTCACCTCCTGCCGGGGCCTCACCCTTTCCAGCATTTGCTGAGGTCCCAGGAGGGAGAATTTACTGGTAACTACATTTTCAACAAAGAAGGAGACCCCAAGACTGCCTCCCCTGGTCCACTCTCTTCCTGCTGAGGAGGGAACACCCCTTTCCCTCCTCCTGGGTCATTTCTAACCTCATTCCGGGAGGTACCCCAGGACAGACAGCAGGCCTTTCAGCCCCGCAAGACCCAGCACATGTACTCGTCCACACAGACACTGTCCAGCCCCTCCCTTGTTTGGGGCTCCCATTACCTTTTACTCGGAGCTGGGCTCGTGATTCCGCATTTTCTGCTACAAACTTGATTTCCCCTGCATCTTCCACCAGGACCCTCCGATAGATGAGAGTGTATGTCCTTCCTGGGGACAAAGCCCACTCAGCACTAAAGGGCAGGGTGGCCTGGGGACGGGGAGGGGTGGCCTGGGGGCAGGAAGTGGGGAGGACCCCTGCTTTGTCCCCCCACTGTCCCCGTCTCACCTTCCTGGCGGATCCTCACGTTGTCACTAGGCCGGAGCTTACTGCCCTCCCAGAACCACTGCGCAGGCACCTCATCATGGGAGACCGCGCAGGAGAAGGTGGCGCCCTCTTTTTCCATCACTTCCACATCCTCCAGAGGCCTCACGATCTGCACATTCCGGCCTGGGGCACAGAGTAGGCCCTGCTACACCCCGAGGCACAGGTCTCCTATCTGACCACCACCCCCGGCCCAGCTTGCTAACGGGGTACAGGCTGGGCACAAGGGCAGAACCAGAGGGCCAAGCATTTGCTGGGGGACACAGTAGGAGGCCGGGAGGTCCTTGCAGCCACCCACCCAGCCCTCACCTTGCACCTTCAGGGAGGCCGAGCTCTGAGCATCGTGGGCATCGCACACATACACGCCCTGGTCTCCAAACTCACATCGGTAAATGACGAGACTTCTGCAGGCCCCTTGGGCCAACATGCCCATGGTCTTGCTTACCCGCAGCTCCACATTGTCCTGTGAAGGAACGAGGCCAGGTCAAGGGCTGGCACTGCCCAGCAGAATGGTCTGACACTTGCCCACTCCTGGTTAGAGGCAAGAGGGGGCAGAGGAGTTCGCAGGCACCTTCAACCAGCGCACATCCACATTGGGGCGTGAGAGCTCACAATCCAGGGCCACCTTTTCTTTCTCTGTGGCCACCACGTCCTGCAGAGGGCGGATGAACTTCACAGGCAGCTCTGGGAAGACAAGAGGGAAGTGCTGAGATGCAGGGCCTCTGTGCGGGGACAGAGTCTGAACTGGCTGGAGTCATTCAGCTGGTTTTAGGAAGGGGTCCCCTCCCCTACGATGCCCCACCTGCCTCCCTGGCACCGTAGGGACAGGGGCAGGCACTCTGGAGTGAGTGCTGCCCCACCTATGAGCACCCACCAGTGACCACAAGATGGGCAGAGGTGTGCACGCCCTCCGCCCGGAAGGCCACCAAGCCACCGTCCTGCCGCTGCAGCCGTGACAGCGTGAGGGTGTGTGTGGGGCCGTGCACCGCCAGCTGGCAGTTGGGTCCCGGCTGGAGCCGAAGACCGTCCCGAGTCCAGGTGCCCTCCACGTCTGCGTGGGACAGCTCTACTTCCATGGTGGCCGTGCCCTGCTCCTGCGCCTCCACGGCCTGCAGGCCCCGCACGAGCCGGATCTGGCGCACTACGGGACAAACAAGGGAAGGGTGAGCCGCTGCAGCAAGACCCCGGCCTCGGGCCAGCCCCTGTCACGTCCCGCGGGAGCCTCACAGTGCCCTGCGGGGAGGCCTCCCCGCTCCTCACTCCCTTCCCCTCCTCCCCGCCCCCTGCCAAGCGCAGGGTCTTCTTCCCTTTTCCCCCTTTTCCAAGGCCCTGCCCCCAGACGGAGTTCCCCTCTCCGCCTACCCCCTCTACCTCCTCAATGCTCAACCCTTGGACCAAGCTCGCTTAGCTGCTCACTTTCCACAGTCAGCTTGGCCTGCGTCTTGTCGTTTGGTGTCTCGCAGCCGTAGAAGCCGCGGTCGGCGAAACCCACACTGTGCAGAACCAGACGGTGACGTGCGCCCTCCGCGTGGATCTCCACTTTCTCGCCCGACGCGAGTGCTACGGCATTGCGTGTCCACTTGACCTCCGGCCACAGCCGCGTCAGCTCCACCTCCATAGTCACCGAGCTCCGCTCCTCCACGGTCTGCGGCTCCAGCTTCTTTCTGAACAGCACTGGAGCCTCTGCGGTCACGAGAGGAGGAGATCACCAGAGCCACTGTTTACTCTCAGAAAAGCAAGGCAGAGCGACCCGGCCCACGACCCCCAGCCAGCAGACCTGCCCTCCACCACATTCTGACTCCGAGCTAGGGAAGGCCTTGGCCATACTCAGGGCTCAGCAGTACGTGTGCGCAGGTATGATTTTATGGGTGGATAAGAGCACTTCAGCTGGAAGAAGGCATGGCAACCCACTCTCCCATGGACAGAGAAGCCTGACAGGCTGCCATCCATGGGGTCACAGAGAGTCGGACACGACTGAGCTACTGAGCACACACACAACCACACCTCAGGAGGGCTTCTTCTCACCCAGTCCCCCTCCCGCCTACTGCTCCCCTCTTCTGAACTACCTCCTGCCACGCCCGTAAAAGCCTAACGCTCCTAAGCGCAGCTGGTGAACAGAAGCCTAGGGACACAGAGAGCTCTTGAGACAGGCAGACTCCAAGCCCCCAGACCAGCTGCACCCTGTTCAACTGGCCCTGGGTGCACCACATTACGGAAGAGAAATGTCTGAGGAGTCCTCCCAGACTCAGGTTGTGCCATGGGCAGAAGCAAATCTATCCATTTCACTCCTTTCCTCATGAGCTGGCTTGGCTCCCCCGGGATAAAGTTCTGGCTCTCCCCACACAACCTGGCTTCAGTGAGCCAAGCGCATCCCCATCCCCTGCATATGCTTGCCCACCTTGCCATCTCCCCCACCTCTCGGCTCAGCAAGGGTCCTTTCCTCCAGGAAGACCCCCTGGATCCGACCTCCGCCCACTCTCTCGCCAGGGGTGCACTGCAAGAGTGTACCACCTCCCCTTCAGAGCAGGTGTCTGGCCCCATGGGCCCACTCTGCAGCTGACAAACCCACGTCCTCTGAAGTCAGCCCAAGGGGCAGGATCCAGGCCGGCAGCAGGCTGTATCGGTACAGCCACCTGGGAACCAGCTCACTAGGAGAACCTGGTACAAGAAGCTGTGGCGCCCTCCCTGCCGCCCCACAAGCTCACCTCGGACCCGGAGGGCAGCCGTGGACTGGATGCCCTCAGCCTCCGCAGTGACCTGGCCGGCATCCTCCAGGGCCAGGCTTAAGATGGTCAGGCTGTGGCTGGCACCCTTCTGCGATATGAGAAACTTCTCGCCGGGCTGTAGTTGGACACCATCTCGGAACCATGTGACCGCCACGTCGCTGGGGGTCACCACACACTGGAAAGTGGCCTCGCACCCCTCCTCCGCAACCACCGCACTCAGCCCAGACGTGAACTTGACCACGCGGGGTACTGCGGACAGAGGCTCCACTTGAGATAACAGAGAGGATAGGCGGGGCTTCCCCCTCTTGCAGACTCCGCGGAAGGACCCCTCCTCCAGGAAGCCTCCCAAGAATGCTCCGCCAAGCTACCCATCCTCCCTGGCGACTCAGCCCGCGGACCTGGCACACGCATACCGATAACGGTGAGCATGGCGCTGGTGTGGTCGTCGCGGCTCTCACACACGTACTCCCCTGCATCCTCTTCCCGCAGGCCCGACACCGTGAGCGAGCGCTGAGTCCCCGCAGCCGCCATCTGGAAGCGTTTGCCGGACCGGAGTTGCGTGCTTCCGCGGCGCCACACCACCTCAGCCTGCGCAGGGCTCAGCTCACAGACCAGCGTCACCGTGCCGCCCAGATCCCCGCTCACGGGCTCCAGGGGGCGGCAAAACTTGGCAGCCACCTCTAGGGGAGGGGAGGGGACGTCAGCCTGGCAGGGTTCAGGCCGCGGGACCAGCTCCGAGCCGCCTGCTTGCAAGCCCGGAGCCCCACCCAGTCTCCACTCCAGGATGCTGCCAACAAGGGGTTCCCAGAGGACCACCCGGCGGAGCCGCTCACCTTCCACCTGCACCGGGAAGTCCTGCCCCTCTGCGCCCACGCGGCAGCTGTAGACAGCGCTGTCCAGGGTCTGTGCCCCACGCACGGTCAGGGTGTGGGTGTCCCCCAGGCTGGCCATCTCATGCCGCTTGCTGCGGCGAATCTCCACACCGTCTTTGAACCACGTCACCGCGGCCACAGACGGCGTGGCCAGAGTGGCTGTCAGGACGATGTCCTCGTGTTCCCTGACCACCAGCGGTTCCCTGCGCCTGGGTTTCTCTGGGGCGGGGGGCTCAAACTCTGGCTCTGGGCAGGGGGATAACAAAGGAACATTAGACAGGGGACCCCCTCATCCTTGGCCTGAATCCCAGCCCCCTCCAGGCCACGTGGTGGGAGACTTGAAATGAAACTGCCTAGGTGGTCCGCCTCTCCACCGCCGCCTCTCTGCTGAGCAAGCCAGAGAGGAACGCCTCAGGGCCACACTCCGCCTGCCAGGCACCATCCAGGCTCCCAGGGGCAGCACAGGGCAGTGAGGAGGAGCCACTTGGGACCACAGGCCTGGGGGCCACGAGCTCTGTCCACCAAGAGCTCGGAGTCCAGGATCCCTGCCCCACCCCAAGCAGCACTGGGCTCCATGAGCAGCTAAAGCAGGGAAAGCGGGGCACATAAAGACCCTGATGCAGCCTGTGGCTGGGCCAGCATTCCAGAGGAGCAGGAGGGAGCGGGGCCAGGAAGGGCAGCAGAGGGGGACAAGCTCAGTAGAGGAACCCCTTGCAGGGAGGGGAGAGGCCGGGCAAAGACTGAGACGTGTGAAACAGCCTGAGTGCCTCCAGCAGCCAAGCATGGGGGAAAGGCCAGGGCTGAGAAGAGGGTGAGGGAGGCCCTGGGAGGGGACCTAAGAGGGTCCCTGTGAGGGCTGATCCGGGGGACCACCTGGAAAGACCATTATCAGATGCCAGGGCCACAGGTGCGGAAAGGTGGCCGTTAGGGTTAGGGACAGGGTTAGACAGAGACAGGGTCATTGAGCTCAGGACTCTGAAACCCAGTGATGTCACCAGCAGCAGGAGGGACAGGAGCAAGCAGGCAATATACCCACTTGGCTCAGGCTCAGGACAGAATGGGCATCTGAGCAGAGGCCAACACAACAGGCTGACCTAAATACAGTTGGACGGTCAGGGGCCTGAGCCGAGACAGGGGCGCCAGACCCAGTGAAGGCAGGGGCATTCAAGGCCAGAAGTGCCCCAGAGCAGGGCCCCACAGCTGCCCAGGAAAACTTAATATGGGAATAGTGCCCCCTGCCGACCACAGAGAATGGCCATTTCAACAGCCTGCAGATGGCTGAGAAAGCCTCTGTGGCAGGTTTCACGCTGGGAAAGGTATGGATGTGGCAGGGAGAAGCGGGAATCTGGGGGAAGAGATGTCAAGAGTGTCCTGGACTCAGGGCTCTGGCAGGCGTCCTGCCGCTCAAGGCCCTTGCCGGGGGACAGAGCCCTGGAGCTGACTGCATCCGTGGAGAACCCAGCAGAGGACCCCAGGGCCCAGCATCCCCCGCACTCACGCCCCCCAACCCTGCCTTGGCACCCACCTGTGATGTCCAGGTGGAAGGAGACCTTCTGGCCCCTGGCCTCGCAGCTGTACTCCCCGGCGTCCGCCTTGCCCGCCTGCTGCACCACCAGCTGCCGGGTGCAGCCCTTGGCTTCCACATGCACTTTCGAGCTCGAACTCAGCCTCTTCCCATCCTTGTACCAGGTCACCTCCGTCTGGGCCTGGGCCACCTCGCAGCTCAGCGTGGTGCGTGCTCCCGCCTTGGCCTGCACTTCACTGCGTGCCGGCTGCTCCTTGGCAAACACCACCATAGGCTCTGCAGACAAGGAAGGATGCACAGGCTCAGAGATGCCATCTAAGTCAGGAATGCAGCAGGATGGAAAGAAGGCCTGGGCAGGTAGGAAGGGGGCTGGGCCCTGCTCCAGGCTCTGTGTTGTGCCACAAGTGCCCACAATTGATCTATACATTCCGTGCGTGCTGCTCCAAGTGGGGGCTCTGGGAAAGATTTCCTCCCTGCACAGACTCCTCTAGGAAAGGAACTGTGGGGTCAGGATGCACGTGCCCTTCAACCTTCCTAGAGGACGCAGTCTTTCTCACACGACTGTACAGAGAACACTCCCACCCACAGTGCATGAGAGTTCCTGAGGCTCCATCCTCTCGGTGTCGTCAACTGGTAGGGAGCATGGCTGTACTTCCTGAGCTTTCCTTTGCACAGTCCTAACGACTTACAAAGTGAAGCACCATTTCTCATCTTTTTGGCTTTTGGAGTTTGCTCTTCTGCAGTATCACTGCCAGACGTTTACCGAGTTATCAGTAGCACTGTCTGTCTTTTCCTTTTTCATTTTCAGGAGCTCTTCATATTTTTATATTAGAACCTTGACAGTTATGGGTGTGTAAATATTTTCTCCATCTTTGTCACTTGCTTCTTTATCTTTTATGTGTCTTCTGTTGACATAAAGTTCTGAGTTTTAACACAGGCAAGTATGTCAATTGTCCTTTGGGGAACCCTCTTACACTGTTGGTGGGAACACAAACTAGTACAGCCACTATGGAGAAAAGTGTGAAGATTCCTTAAAAAACTGGGGATAGAACTGCCATATGACCCAGCAATCCCACTGCTGGGCATACACACTGAGGAAACCAGAATTGAAAGAGATATGTGTACCCCAATGTTCACTGAAGCACTGTTTACAATAGCCAGGACACCTGATGCGAAGAGCTGACTCACTGGAAAAGCCCCTGATGCTGGGAAAGATTGAAGGCAGGAGGAGAAGGGGACGACAGAGGACGAGATGGTTGGATGGCATCACCAGCTTGATGGACACGAGTTTGAGCAAGCTCTGGGAGTTGGTGATGGACAGGGAAGCCTGGTATGCTGCAGTCCATGGGGTTGCAAAGAGTTGGACACAACTGAGTGACTGAACTGAACTGAGGACATGGAAGCAAGCTGGACCTCCACTGGCAGATGATAGATGAGGAAGATGTGGTGCACACACACAATGGAACATTGTTCAGCTATAAAAAGGAATGCATGTGAGTCCGTTCTAATTAGGTGGATGAAACGAGCCTGTTATACAGAGTGGAAGTCAGTCAGGAAGCGAAACTCCAGTACAGTATACTGATGCATGTATGTGGAATTTAGAAAGACGATAACAGCGATCCTCTATGCAAGGCAGCAAAAGACACCGATATAAAGCAAAGACTTTTGGACTCAGTGGGAGAAGGCGAGGGTGGGAAGATTTGAGAGAACAGCACTGAAGCATGTATATTACCATATGTAAAACAGATGACCAGTGCAAGTTCGATGCATGAAGCAGGGCACTCAAAGCCGATGCTCTGGGACACCCCAGAGGGATTGGGTGGGAAGGAGGTGGGAGGGGGGTTCAGGATGGGGGGACACATGGGCACCTGTGGCTGATTCATGTTGATGTATGGCAAAACCCACCAGAATGTTGTAAAGTCAGTATCCTCCCATTAAAATGAATTAATTTTTAAAATGTAGTGATTAATACATGTATATACTGCTTAAATCTTTTATTACCATCAGGTCACTAAATAATCTATATTAGCTGCTAAGAGCTTGTTTTAACTTTTATATTGGAGTCTCTAACCCACCGGGAGTTGGTGTCCATGTGTGCTGTGAGAGATATGTCAATTTTTATTATAGAGGAATACATATAATATATATATGTGGTTATATGGCATTTGCAGTTTGTGAAAAAATTACTCTTTCTCTACACTACACACTAGCACTACATAGTTAAAAAACAGAAAAGGGATGGGAGAGTTTGGTTAAATGCAGGGCTTTTTCAGAGCTCACTATTCTATTTCTTTGCATTTATCCCTGCACTGAAACCCAGCTGTTCACTACGGTAATTTTATAACGTTTGATATCTTGCAGATCAAGTGCTCTCATTTTACGAGTGTTTCCATCTCACCTGACCCTTGGAATCAACTTGTCAATTTTGACACACCCACAGAAGAACTTCCCTTTGGATTTTGATTGGTGGTACGTGTTCAGCTGTGTCCAGCTCTTGCAACCCCAAGGACTGTAGCCGGCAAGGCTCCCCTGTCCATGGAGTTCCCCAGGCAAGAATTTCTGGACTCGGTTGCCATTTCCTCCTCCAGGGTTTTGAGTAGGAATGGACCCCTTGGTGCCTTCCATGCATAGCTCACCATTCATTTAGATCTTCACTGCCTCCCTAAAATGTTTAATAATATCTTCTCTTGGAAGCCTTGAACAAATTTTACTAGGCATGGAATTAGAAGCATGATACTTTTGATGTCATTGTAATTGTCTTAAAATATCATTTTCTGACTCTCAGTTGCTAGTACATCAACATAGAAGCGTTTTCTGTGTATTTTGTATGTGGCGATTATTCTTAACTTTCTTACTAACTTTATAAATTCTTTCTACTTTCTGCATTAATAATGTTATCATCTAGGAACTCCACTTCTTGCTGTATCTAAATCTGACTTTATACTGTTCCTGACAGTCTCTACAACATTGGACATAAGATGTGATAGTGGAGCCACTTGAAATGCTCCAATGACAAGAAAAGCTTTCAAGGTTTCTCTGTAAGTATGATGTTTGCTGTTGTTTTCTTTAGTACTCTGTATCAAATTAAAGAACTATTCATTTATTAGTAGTTCAGTAAGAAGTTATCAAAATGAACATATGCTGTATTTTATACAACTCAACCTAGATATGATGTAAACATTTTATCAAGCACTTTTATTCTGCATTTTTTAAGGCAGAAATACGCTTTTTCTCTTTTAGCTTCTTAATGTTATGGGTTGATTTTTCTAATGTTCTGATGTTGAACAAACCTTGCATTCCTGGATTAAGATCTTCATGTCTTGCTCCATTCACTTTGCCAATGTTTTGTATAGGATTTTGATATTGACATCCATAAAAGACTGGCTTGTAATTTCAATTCTTTATACTTTGTCAGATTTTGGTATCAATGCTATGGTAGATACATAAAATGAGTTAAAGAGTGCCTGTCTACACACACACACACACACACACACACACACACACACACAGATACACACACACATACATATATCCCTTTTCCATTCTCTTAAAGAATCTCCATGAATATGAAAGTTTTCCAGAATATTTCATATAATTTGCCAGTAGAGCCACTGAGCTTAATCTTGTTCTATGAGATTATTTTATTATGGTTCCATTTATCTAAAAGATTATAAGACTGTTCAAGTTTATTTCTCCTTATATAAGTTTTGATATAGTTTTGTAAGAATTGGCCAATATTTCAAAACTCAAATTTACTGTGTGAAGTCATATTTTATTATAATAATGTAATTATTATAATAATTCATCTCTATTTGAAGTTAACCTCTCTTAACAAAAGGAAACTAAAGTTGGTCTGCAGACACCTCTGTGAACCGCCTCAGAACATACAGAAAGACATGCGTCATTAGGAAATGATATGAAACAAATACTGCTCTGCCAGTCAGTAGGGCTACTCTAGTACCTCGTCTTTAAGAAAGCCTGTTGGTGTGTCGGGAAAGCTCCTTACTACTCTCCATTTCTAAATTTATAAATCAAGCTCCAAAGGGAATACTGCCACAGAATGTACTAACTCAAGGCAAAAGAAAACCAAAATTTGCTTTTAAAAGAATGTACCATATCTCAGAGGTGCATGTCAAAGGCACCAATCCTCTTCTTTTGGTTTACTTTGCACAGACATTGCAACAGAACAGAAACCTAGATTTGCAACATTTAGGTGCACAGATAACTTCTACAACAATGTGCAAGAAAAAGAAACAGTGTCCCATAACAACTGAAATAAATTCAGACTTGAGGTAATGCCAAGTATGATTATGTGGCTGAAATCCTCTTATCCGCTTCAAAAAACTACAAACATCTCTGATTAGGGAGAATCCTCATACAACGCCGGGTGAGAGAATTTGGATATTGCTAAAACATCCAAAAACTACATTCACATATCCCAAGGTGAGAGATATGTGGCCCACTTGAGACCCCAAGGGCCAGATGGAGCCAGGGTCCTGGGCACCAAAGATCACCTGGAACATTACAACGCGGAAACAGCACTCGGGGTGCCCAAGAGAGGCCCCTCCTCCTCCCACACACACCATTCCCACCCAGTGTCCCTGGGATCAGCCAGGAGCATGAGAATGGGAGGTGGGAAGATGGGAGATATGAAGAGGTTAAACGCAATGAAAAGATCCGGTCACCGCTGTAAGTCAGTCACATCATCTCCAAAAGATCCTCTCAAATAACTGACCTGTGACGTCCAGGCGGAAGGAGACCTTCTGGCCCCCGGCCTCGCAGCTGTACTCCCCGGCGTCCGCCTTGCCCGCCTGCTGCACCACCAGCTGCCGGGTGCAGCCCTTGGCCTCCACACGCGCTTTCGAGCTCGAACTCAGCTTCTTCCCGTCCTTGTACCACGTCACCTCTGTCTGGGCCTGGGCCACCTCGCAGCTCAGCGTGGCACTCGCCCCCGCCACGGCCTGCACCTCACTGCGTGCCGGCTGCTCCTTGGCGAACACCACCGAGGGCTCTGGGGACAAAGGGGGATACACAGGGTCACAGATACTGCCTAGGTCAAGGTGCAGCACTGGGAGGAAGGACTAAATGGTGAAGCAAGAGAACTGGAAATTTCTCTAGATCCTGGCTAGCTGTGTGGCCTGGAAAACCCTACCTCCTTCTCACTGAGTGACCACAGGTTACCTATATATTCTCCCACTGATCCACGCCTGTTGTTCCAGGTGAAGACGCTGCAAGAGACTTCAGTGTACACACTACTCTGGGAGAACTTCAGGGTCCTGAGGCATCGGTTCCTCAACCTGTCTAGGTGGGCACCCAAAGGGCAGTGCAGGGTCGCAGCCACAGTCACCTGGCATTAGCGCTCTGCACGGGCCAGCTCAGGGAGGGGTGCGCTCCCACCTGCCGTGCGGAAGCGACCTTGAGCCTCCAGCCTCTGGTCTACGCTCAGCGTGCCAACTGTGGCCAGTCAGGTGGAGGGAAGTCGTATCCCCCTGGCGACTGTTTCAGTCTTCTGGCCCTCGCTGTTTGCACTCCTGTGGTGTCACTCTTCAGGTGTTTCAGCTGACTTTCAATAGTGGTTTCTGTCTCCCCCTTACTCATTCTCCAGAGCTCTTTATGTGCTTAAGTGCTAGAGGTTTGACAGATGATGCACTCTGCGAATACTGTACCCATCTGCATAACTTGCCTTTTCACTCAAGTTTTTGTTTTAACTCTGTTTATTTAGTTTCACCACAGAGCTTGTAGGATCTTAGTTCCCCAACAATGGGTCAAACCTGTGCCCCTTGCGGTGGAAGCACAGATTCTTTACCACTGGGCCACCAGGGAGGCCCCCAAATTTAGTTTTAATGTAGTCGAATACAGGATATTGTTGCATTGTTCTGTTTAAGACTTCCTTTACCCTGAAGCCATTAGATAATCTATGTCATCATCTGAGGTTTTATGGTCTTCCTTTCATACTCTGGTCTCAAACCCACCTGGAGTTCCTTTTTAACTGCTGTTCCAGTTACCTATGCAATTTTTTATGATTTAATGGTGAAAACACCATATCAAAAAGACCATCCTTTCTCCATTGCCTATACAAGTTCACTGGTTTAAAAACAAAAACGGTGGGGATGGCGGCAGAGTTGGAAGTTCATTTATTCACAGGTCTGATTGTGAGTTCACTATTCTGGTCCTTTGATCTGATAACTATCCCTGTATTGTAACCCCAGTATCTTTATTACTATAGCTTTATGATAATTCTCTTTTCAAGAGTATGTTGGCTCTACTTGACCTTTGGAATCTGCTGCTCAATTTTCAACTATCCAAAAAAAAAAACATTTGTTGGATTTTGATTGGATGTGAATATATCTGAATCTTCCATAGATTTCCATCCATTTCTTTAGGCAGTTTTTACTCTCTCTCTCAAAAATGTTTAACTATTTTCCCCCACTAATGTCTTAAACATCTTTATTTTACTTGGAACTGGAAAGATCATACTTTTCACAATGCTGTAAATCTTTTAAAATTTCATTTTCCAACTATGCTGCTACTATATGGAAATATATGTTTTCCACATATTGACTTTTTACATGGCAATTTTCTCAACTCTTATACTAAGTCTAAGTAACTTTTTAGATTTTCTGAGTTGATATCCATGTAATCTGTTATTCCTTCTTACGTTTCATGCTTTGCACTGATCTACTTTGTTTGTGAAGCTACATAAGCCTTGCAATATGGAAGTACAACCTTATCACAGTGTATTATCTTGTTGATATACTGCTGAATTCAGTTTGCTAATATTTTGTCTAGGGTTTTCCTTTGATAGCTATAATAAACTGACCTGTAATTTTAATTCTTGGTACATTCCTTGTCAGATTTTGTCAGAAAACCATGTGCAGAGTGTCTCTCTTTCTATTCTCTAGAAGAATCTCCATGAACATGGATTACTTTCTTTCTAAACTATTTAGTATAATTTACCAGGAAAGCCACTGGGCTTAGATCTTTCTGACAAAAATGACTTACTGTGGTTCAACTTACTTAAAAGGTTTAGAACTGTTGGAGTCGTCTAATTCTCCTGTGTTACTTTTGATAATAGTTTTCTAGGAACTGGCCAAATTGTCAAAATTTTTCCAATTGACTACCATGAAGTAATGTGTCATATTCTCTTAAAATATTAATAACATTTGACAAAGGTACAGAGTGAGTTTTCTGGTATCTATACATACCCACAAACTATTATGTACAGGTACAATCCCACACTGTTAGGTATTGGCGACCAGAGGTCAGTGTAGGACCACAGCCTTAGTTATTTGATATTAACACACTCTTTTAAAAAACTATTTATTTATGCTTTTAATAGTATAATGAACAATGAATCCACTACCCACGGAAGAACGAATCCATTCCCAATCAGTTCTCTACCTGTAACAAACTCCTACTGAAAGGAAAAGAAATTTAGATCTCAGACTTCTCTCTGAACCAGCCAGGGAGACACAAACCACGAGGGAAACTCTGTAAAGTACATACTGTTTCATGAGACCATGGCTGCTGCTACTGTAAAAACTCAGCTTTTAGTGCAGTGGTGTAGTTAGCTTACTCCTTGGAAGGAAAGTCAGGACCAACCTAAACAGCATATTCAAAAGCAGAGACATTACTTTGCCAACAAAGGTCCATCTGGTCAAGGCTATGGTCTTTCCTGTGGTCATGTATGGATGTGAGAGTTGGACTGTAAAGAAGGCTGAGCGCCGAAGAATTGATGCTTTTGAACTGTGGTGTTGGAGAAGACTCTTGAGAGTCCCTTGGACTGCAAGGAGATCCACCTAGTCCATTCTGAAGGAGATCAGTCCTGGGTGTTCTTTGGAAGGACTGATGCTGAAGCTGAAACTCCAGTACTTTGGCCACCTCATGAGAAGAGTTGACTCATTGGAAAAGACTCTGATGCTGGGAGGGACTGGGGGCAGGAGGAGAAGGGGACGACAGAGGATGAGATGGCTGGATGGCATCACTGACTCGATGGACGTGAGTCTGAGTGAACTCCGGGAGTTGGTGATGGACAGGGAGGCCTGGTGAGCTGCGATTCATGGGGTCGCAAAGAGTCGGACACGACTGAGCGACTGAACTGACTGATAGTATTAGCTTCTTATTCGTTTCCATTTCTAAGCTTACAAATCAAACTCCGAGAATACTGACACAAATGTTCTAACTGAAGACAAAGGAAAACCATATGCTGTTTGGAAAGAGCATGCTAAACCTCAGGCGCATGTCACAGGTGCATACCTACCAAGAGTCAGCTCCTTTTTTACTCTTCACAGGCGCTGAGACAAAACCTGGATGTAGAATTTGGTACATGAAGTGAAAGAGAAAAGAGCCTCCCAGAACACCTAAACTAGTATGAACCAAATTTTAGTTTTGAGATAATTCCAAGCATGATTATGTGCCAAAGTCCCCTTAATTTTGGTTCAGTGAAATTCAAACAGGTTTCACTAAGAAGAACTCTCGTGTGATGTTAGGTGAGGGAGGGATGTGGGAACAGCCAAAACATTCAACATAAGGATATGCACATATTCCCAGGTAAGAGACATCTCATCTACTTCAAACCTCAAGTACCAGGTGGATTCCAGAGTCCTCAATATGGGGAGGATTCTACACAGCTTCTGGGACATGTGAATAAGTGTTACATCAAACACTACTTGAAGTTTACAAGAATGGCCAAACTCCCTTCCATATCCATGCCCCTCCAATTTAAATTCCCTCGGTGCAGCCACGGGCGTAAGAATAGAAGTGGAAGGATGGGAGACTTGAAGGGAAGTCTGATGTAAAGAGCACTAGGGTCCAGTCAGTCTATTAGTCAGTCCCATCATCTCCTCCAAATGCTCTCAGTTAGAACCCCCTGTGATGTCCACACACAAGGAGACCTTCCAGCCTCCAGCCTCAGAGCTGTACTCCCCAGTGTCTGCTCTCCCCGCCTGCTGCACCACCAGCCGCTGAGCATAGCCCTGGGTCTCTTCCTGCACTTTTGAGCTGGCACTCAGCTTCTTCTCACCCTTGAACCATGTCACCTCCTTCTGGGTCTGGGCTACCTTGCAGCTCAGCTTGGCTGTCCCCCCAGTCACAGTGTGCCCTTCACTCAACACTGGCTGTTCCCTGGCAAATGATGTGCAGCTATGGACTCTGGGGACAAGGAGGGAAGTGCAAAGTCACAGACACGATCATCTAAGGCAGGAAGGCAACAGCAGGGGAAAGGGACTAAGTAGGGAAGTAGAGGGACTAGAAACTTCTCTAAGCTCTGCACTAGATACATGCCCAAGAGCCCCATACCTTATCAGCAGTGGTGACACAATTTATCCATACATTTGGCCACAGCTTCAAGTGGGCAGTTCTAAGGAAGAACATTGCAAAAGACTTCTCTGTGTATAGGATCTGCGGGGGAGGGGTGGGGGGGTGGGAGGGGGTGGAGTCATGATCCATGCAACCTTCCTAGATGAAGCCAGACTCTCCTTCCTAGATAAAGCCTCAACCTTCCTAGATGAAGCCAGACTCTCCTTCCTAGATAAAGCCTCAACCTTCCTAGATGAAGCCAGTCTCTCCCACTCGGCTGTGCGGAGAGCGCTCCTACCCACAGTGCATGACAATTACTGCGGCTCCACCCTCTTGCCTGTTCTCAGTGTGTCGGCTGTTGCCAATCTGGTGGAAGTCAGGTGGCACTTTCTGCGGCTGTCTCCTGCGTGGTTCTGGTGACCCACAAAGTGGAGCAGCTTTATTAATCTCTTTTGTCATTATGGTAATTTTTTGGTCATTTGCTTTCGCCTTCTCCGCCCAGTTAAAGAGCTTGCCTGATTTTCAATGGCACTGTTTGCCTTTTTCATATTCATTTTTAGGACTTCTATTTGCATGTTAAAACGTTTCTCTCCCATATCTGTGTGACTTGCATGCCACTCTTTTATGGAGTCTTCTGATGAATCGAGATGGTTGGATGGCATCACTGACTCAATGGACGTGAGTTTGAGCATGCTCTGGGAGATGGTTAAGGACAGGGAGGCCTGGCGTGCTGCAGTCCATGGGGTTGCAAAGAGTTGGACATGACTGAGCAACTGAACTGAATGAATCTAATGAAAGCTTTCAGGTTTTTTTTTAATTTATTATTATTGTAAAGCGTTTAGTTTTAATGCAGTCAAATGTGTCATTCTTGTTCCATGTCAGGAATCTCCCCTTACCCAAAAGCCACAAGGCAATCTAAGTCATCATCTACGAGTTTTTATGGTTTTATCTCTTACCGTCAGGTCTCTAACCAACCTGGAGTTGGTTCTGTGTGGTTTGTGTTATCAGATGAACTTTTTTTCCTTATACGGTCAAATGGAAAAGCAAATTCTTACAAAAAGACCATCATTTCCCACTCCTTGCACAGCCACCACACTAAAAGAAAAGAAGTGGGGGTGGAAAGAAGGTCCGTCTGTGGACAGGTCTTTTGCTAAACTCTCTCTTCTGTTCCTCTGGTCTGATAACTGGCCCTTCACTGACCCATCTTTCTGCATTACTGCAGCTTTATAACAGTTTTTAATATTGATACAGCAAATGCTCACACTGAATTTGATTGTCAATTCTCAATACTCTCCCAAAGAACATCTGCTTGGATATGGACTGTTATCAAATATCCTAGATTCTTTCATGGATATCTATCCATTTATTTAGGACCTTCTTTATCATCTCTCAAAAATGTTATTTCCTCCCCCGCCTCCAGAGCCATTAAGCACCTTGTATTATATTTGGAATTAGAAACATGATACCTCTGATGGTATTATTAATGTTTTAAAATTCTATTTTAAAATAACTGTTTGTAATTGGTATATAAATATAGTAGTGTTTTCTGCATGTTAACATTTGTGTGCATTTATATTTCCAATCGCTCTAAGTCAAATCACTTATCCTTGAAATTCCAGCATTGATAACCATGTCATCTTTGAATCCCACCATGCTTTTCCAACTTATATGCATTTCATTTGCCCCCCTTCTGTTTTGTGCAGCGTTGGACAGAAGTGGTGACAGCTGGCCTCCTTCTCTTGCTTGCAAACTCATATTAAAACCTGCAAGGTTTTACTTTAAATGTGATGTTGCCTGGTGTTTTCTAGAGTGCCATTTATCAAGGTAAGGGAAAGTTTGTTTATTGATAGAATTTTATGGCATAAGTTGATGACAACACTATGGTGTTAAAATTGATCAAACTTTTATTCTCCATTTACTGGGAAAAATCACATCATTTCTCACTTCCAATCGGTCAATGTCATGCATTATACTGGTTTACTAATGGTCAGAATATTAAATCAATGTTGCCCGCCTGGACCATGTCTTTCATCATAATCCATTCTCACATTCATATATTGTTTAGCGACTTTGCCAATATTTTGTCGAAGATACTGGCCTCAACATCCACAAGATTTGATGTTACTGCTCAGCTGCTCAGTCGTGTCCAAGTTTTTGTGACCCATGGACTGCAGCACACCAGACTTCCCTCTCCTTCACTATCTCCCGGAGTTTGCACAAACTCGTGTTCATTGAGTCAGTGATGCCATCCAACCATCTCATCCTGTTGCCCCCTTTTCCTCCACAAGATATTTGCCCATAATTTTAATTCTCCTTACATTCCTTGTCACATTTTGGTATCTAAGTTATCCCACAGATACATGAATCAAACTAGAGAGTATATCTCTTTGTTTTATTCTCTAGAATCTCCATGAACATGGAATAATTACTTAACAGAAATTTGGCATAATTTTATCAATAGAACAGGGCTTCCCTGGTGATTCAGATGGCAAAGAATCTGCCTGCAATGCAGGAGACCTGGGTTCAATCCCTGGGTCAGGACTGTCCCCTGGAGAAGGGAATGGCTACCCACTCCAGTATTTTTGCCAAGAGAATTCCATGGACAGAGGAGCCAGGCAGGCTACAGTCCAAGGGGTCACAAAAAGTTGGAAATGGCTGAATGACTAACAATTTCACTTCATCAGCAAACCAACGGGCTTGGATCTTTCTTTATGAATTTTTTTTTTAATTACTGGTCTCATTTATTTAAGTTTTAGGGGAAATGGGGCCCAGATGATAGAGAGAGAAGATGTAGAGCCCATGTGTCCCCACCAATAGGATATTTACCAGATGCTGGTGGAGGACCTTGGACACCCAGGAAGACCAGAGGAACCCCCGAGCAGCTGGGTAGGATGGCGGGGTAGCGACGGGGGAGGAGAAGTGGAGGCTGGGCGTGGCAGGCACACTCGCGGGGCGGCTGGGTAAAGGGAGGGGTTTACACCCCTGAAGAGACACATTTACCTTCCGAGGAGCAGCAGGGACTAGGAGGGACCTGAGGGGTTGGAGGACCGGGAAACATATCCAGTATTCTCCATCCCTAGTCACTGAGCTCCAGGGAGCTTGCTGAGGCCCTGGGCCTCTCAACCTTGAGGCCAGAGGCACTCCAGAGGGCCCCTACAGGCCAGGCTGAGCCTGGGCGCCACCCTGACACCCACCTAGGGCCTTTCCTGGCCTGGGTCCTACGCCTAAACCACACCCTGCCTAAGGGCTGCCCTGCCTAAGCCCTGCCCCCCACAGCCAAGGCTTTTTCTGGTCCTTTTTGTTTTGGTTTGGTTTTTGGTTTTCTCCTTTGCTACTGGAGTTCTGTTTTACCTTCTGGTGTTTGTTTCAGATATATTCTTATTTTTTCGAATATATCTGCTGGTTTTCTATATTGTAATTTTTATTCTTTTTTTTTTTTTTCCTGCTCTTCTTTTTTTTTTTTTTTTTGCAGTGTCCTGTGGCTTGTGGGATCTCAGTTCACGGGCCAGAGATTGGAAATGAGCTCTAGTGGTGGGAGTACCAACTCTGAACTAATAGAGAACCTCGGACCCCAGGGAATACTCATCAGAGCAAGGTCTCCCAGAGGTCCACATCTCAACACCAAGACCCAGCTTGACTCAACTGCCTGCGAACTCCACTGCCAGAAACCTCAGGCCAAACAAACAGTAGATAGGAACACATTCCTACTCATAAAAAAAAAAAAAAAAAGGATGAGAAAAAAATATGTTACAGACAAAGGAGCAAGGTAAAAACCTACAAGATCAAATAAATGAGGATGAAATAGGCAACTATCTGAAAAATAATTCAGAGTCGTGATAGTAAAGATGATCCAAAATCTCAGAAGTAGAATGAAGAAAATGCATTAAACAAACACCTAGAAGAACAAAAGAATGAACAAACAGTGATGAAAAATGCAGTAACTAAAATTAAAAATATGCTGCTGCTGCTGCTGCTAAATCACTTCAGTCGTGTCCGACTCTGTGCGACCCCACAGATGGCAGCCCACCAGGCTCTCCCATCCCTGGGATTCTCCAGGCAAGAACCCTGGAGTGGGCTGCCATTTCCTAAGAATCAACAGCAGAATAACTGAGGCAGAAGAACGAATAAGGGAACTGGAAGACAGAATGATGGAAATAACTTCCAAGGAGCAGAATAAAGAAAAAAATGAAGAGAACTGAAGATAATCTCAGAGCTCTCTGGGACAATATTATATTAAATGCACCAACATCTGAATTATAGGGGTCCCAGAAAAAAAGAAAGAAAAAGGATCTGAGAAAATATGTGAAGAGATTATAGTTGAGAACTTCCCTAACATGGGAGAGGAAAGACTCACCAGAATCCAGGAAGTGTAGAGTCCCATACAGGATAAGAGAAACATACCAAGACACATAATAATCAAACTAATAAAAATTAAATACAAAGAAAAACTATTAAAAGCAGCAGTGGAAAAGCAAAAACTAACATACAAGGGAGTCCCCATATGGCTATCAGCTGATTTTTCAGCAGAAACTCTGCCGGCCAAAAGGGAGTAACAGGATATATGTAAAGTGATGAAAGGAGAAAAGCCTACAGCCAAGACTATACAGCAAAGATCTCATTCAGATTTGACAGATAAATCAAAAGCTTTACAGACAAGCAAAAGCAAAGAGAATTCAACACCAATTAAGAAAACAGTATAGAAAATGGTAATAGAAAGATATAAATCATACATAAATGTAAGGGGATTAAACGCCCCAACCAAAAGACACAGACACTGAATGGATAAAAAAACAAGACCCGTGTATATGCTGCCTACAAGGGACCCAGTTCAGACCTAAGGACACATACAGACTGAAAGTGAGAGATGGAAAAAGATAGCCCATGCGAATGGGAATCAAAAGAAAGCTGGAGTAGCAATACTCATATCAGATAAAATAGGCTTAATAAAAATGGTTAAAGAGGTAAAGAAGGACACTACATAATAATCAAAGATTCAATCCAAGAAGAAGATAAAACAATTACAAATAGTTATGCATAGAAATAGGAGCACCTCAGTACATTAGGCAAACACTAACAACCATAAAAGGGGAAATCAGCCGTAACACAATCAGTATTGGGGGACTTTAGCTCCCCACTTACACCGGTGGAAACATCATCCAAACAGAAAATAACTAAGCAAACACAAGCTTTCAATGACACAAGAGACCGAACAGAGTTAATTGATATTTATACGACATTCCACCTGAAAGCAGGAGAACAAATTTTTTTCTCAAGTGCACATGGAACATTCTCCAGGATAAACCACATCTTGGATCATATATCAAGCCTCGGAAAATTTGAGAAAATTGAAATTGTATCAGCATTTTTTCCCACCACAATGCTGAGATTAGAAATCAATTACAGGGGGGAAAATGCAAAAAAAAAAAACAAAAACCCACAAACACATGGAAGCTAAACAGTGCGCTGCTAAATAACCAAGAGATCACCGAAGAAATTAAGGAGGAGATTTTTTAAAAACGCACAGAAACAAGCGATGCTGGAAAGGTGACAACACAAAACCTATCGGACGCAGCAAAAGCAGCTCTGAAAGGCGAGCGCAGAGCAGTGCGATCTCACCTCAAGAAACAAGAAAAGGCCTCGCACTAACAACCTAACCTGCGAGGGAGAGAGGAGAAAGAAAACTCACAGTCAACGGAAGAAACGAAATCAGAAAGATCAGACCAGAAATGAACGAAACAGGAAACGAGAAAACAATAGCGAAGATCAATGAAAGGAAAAGTTGGTTCCTCGAGAAGGGAAACAAAACCGATAAACCTTCAACTAGACTCCTCAAGAAAAAAAGAGCGAGGACTCAGTAAAATTAGAAATGAAAAAGAAGACATCAGCACGGACACCACAGATATACAGAGGCTCACAGAGACTGCCATAAACAGCTGTAATCCAATAAAAAAACGGCAACCTGGAAAAAACGGATACATTCTTGGAAAGATGCATGCTTTCAAGACTGAACCAGGAAGAATTAGAAACTATAAACAGGCCAATCACAAGTAGTGAAATTGAAAATGTAATAAAAAATATTCCAACAAACAAAAGTCAAGGACCAGACAGCTTCACAGGCAATTTGAGCAAACTTTTAGAGAAGAGATAACATCTATCCTTCTCAAACTCTTCCCCCCAAAATCTCAGAATTACAAATACTTATAAATTCATTCTATAAGGCCACTATCACCCTGATACCAAAACCAGAAAAGATATCACACAAAAAAAGGAAATTACAGACCAATATCACTGATGAACAAAGACACAAATATCCTCAACAAATTACTAACGAACAGAAGCCAACAACACATTAAAAGGATCATACATCATGATCAAGTGGTTATCCCAGAGATGCAAGGATTCTTCAATATATGCAAATCAACCAGTGTGATAACCATATCAACAAATTAAAGAATAAAAACCATACAATCATCTCAATAGAGGCAGAAAAAGCTTCTGACAATCTTCAATATAACCGTTTATGATAAAAATTCTCCAGAAAACTGGCATAGAGGCCATTACAACAAACCCACAGCAAGCCATCATTCTCAATGGTGAAAAAGTGAAAGCACTTCCCTTAAGATTAGGAACAAGACAAGGATGTCCACGCTCACCACGCTTTTTCAACATAGGTTTGGAAGTCCTCACTATGGCAGTCACAGAAGTAAAAGAAAGAAATCCAAATTGGAAAAGAAGTAAACAAAAGTGTCAGTGTATGCAGACGACAGGCAATCACATGTAGAAAATTCTAAAGATGCCACTAGTTTTTCTACTGGACCTGATCAATGAATTTAGTAAAGTTGCAGGATACAAAATTAATACATAGAAATCTCTTGCATTCCTTTATACTAACAATGAGAAATTATGAAAACAATCCTGTTTACCATCAAGACAAAAAGAATAAAATATCCAGGAATAAACCTACCTAAGGAAGCAAAAGATCTGTACTCACAAAACTATAAAACACTGATGAAAGAAATGCAAGAGGACACAAACAGATGAAGAAACAGACCATGTTCTTGGATCGGAAGAATCAATTTATAGTGAAAATGACTACATTGCGCAAAGCAATCTACAACTTCATTGCAATTCCTTTCAAGTTACTAATGGCATTCTTTACTGAATTAGAGCAAAAAGTGGTATAATTTGTATGGAAACACAAAAGACCCCGAAGAGGCAAAGCAATCTTGAGACAGAAAAATGGAGCTAGCTCTCTGACTCCTAACTATAATATAAAGCTACCGTCACCAAGACAGCATGGTGCTGACACAAAAACAGAAATATAGACCAACAGGACAAGATATAACTCCCAGAGATAAGATACAGGCACCTTGTCTTTGACAAAGGAGGCAAGCATATATCTGGGAGATATTGAGAATATGGAGAAAAGACAGCTTCTTCAATAAGTGGTGCTGGGAAAGCTGGACAGCTACATGTAAAAGAATGGAATCAGAACACTCTGTAACACTGTGCACAAAAATAAACTCAAAATGAATTAAAGACCTAAATGTAAGACTGGACACTATAAAATTCTTAGAGGAAAACACAGGAAAAACACTCTTTGACATAAACCACAGCAAGATCTTTTTTGACACACCTCCTAGAGCAATGAAAATAAAAATAATCAAATGTGATATAATTAAACTTAAAAGCTTCTGTACAGCTAAGGAAATCATAAATAAGACAAAAAGACAACCCTCTGAATGGGAGAAAATATTTGCAAACAAAGCAACAGACAAAGGACTAATCTCCAAAATATACAGGCAACTTATGGAGCTCAATATCAAAAAACAAACAACCCAATCAAAAACAGGCAGAAGACCCAAATAGACATCTCTTCAGAGAAGACATACAGATAGCCAAGAGGCATATGAAAAGATGCTCAACATCATTATTGCTGCTGCTGCTAAGTCGCTTCAGTCGTATCCAACTCTGTGAGACCCCATAGACGGCAGCCCACCAGGCTCCCCCGACCCTGGGATTCTCCAGGCAAGAATACTGGAGTGGGCTGCCATTTCCTTCTCCAATGCATGAAAGTAAAAAGCGAAAGTGAAGTCACTCAGTCCTTAGCGACCCCATGGACTGCAGCCTACCAGGCTCCTCCATCCATGGGATTTGCCAGGCAAGAGTACTAGTGTGGGTTGCCATTGCCTTCTCCGCAACATCATTATCAGAAAAATGCAAATTAAAACTACAGTGAGGTATCATCTCACACCAGTCACAGTGGCCAGCATCAAAAAAAATCTACAAACAATAAATGCTGGAAAGGGTGTGGGGAAAAGGGAACCCTCTTACACTACGGGTGGGAATGTAAATTGATACAACCACTTTGAAGGACAGTATGGAGGTTCATTAAAAAACTAAATATTAAACTACCATATGACCCAGCAATCCCACTACTGGGCTTATACCTGAGAAAACCATAACTCAAAAAGACACATATACCACAGCGTTCACTGCAGGACTATATACAATACCCAAAACATGGAAGCAACCTAGATATCCACAGACAGATGACTGGATAAAGATGTGGTACATATACACAATGGAATATTACTTAGGCATAGAAAGGAATAAAATTGAGTCATTTGTAGTAATGTGGGCAAACCTAGAGCCTGACACACAGCATGCAGTCAGTCAAAAAGAGAAAAATACATATTATATAGTAACACATCTATGGAGTCTAGAAAAATGATACTGATGAACCTATGTGCATGGCAGGAACAGAGATGCAGACAGAGAATGGACTTGTGGATGGGGTGAGGGGGAAGAGAGGGGCTAACTGAGAGAGTAACACCGATATATATGCACCAGCATGTGTGAAATAGATAGCTAGCAGGAAGCTGCTGTCCAGCACAGGGGGCTCAGCTTGGTGCTCTGTGATGATCTAAGGGGTGCAATGGGAGCGGGGAGTGGGAGGCAGGCTCAAGATGAAGGGGATATATATACACACACTTATGGCTGATATGCACTGTTTTACAGCAGAAATGCTATGGAAGAAAATGACCCTGGAAGGAAAGCTATGACCAACCTAGACAGCATATTAAAAAGCAGAGATATTACTTTGCCAACAAAGGTCCATCTAGTCAAAGCTATGGTTTTCCAGTAGTCATATATGGATGTGAGAGTTGGACTATAAAGAAAGCTGACACCAAAGAATCGATGCTTTTGAACTGTGGTGTTGGAGAAGACTCCTGAGAGCCCCTTGGACTGCAAGGAGATCCAACCAGTCCATCCTAAAGGAGATCAGTCCTGAATATTCATTGGAAGGACTGATGCTGAAGCTGAAGCTCCAATACTTTGGCCACTTGATGCAAAGAACTGACTCATTTGAAAAGACTCTGATGCTGGGAAAGATTGAAGGCAGGAGGAGAAGGGGACAACAGAGGATGAGATGGTTGGTAGGCATCACCAGTTCTACAGACATGAGTCTGAGTAAGCTCCAGGAGTTGGTGATGGACAGGGAAGCCAGGCGTGCTGCAGTCCATGGGGTTGCAAAGAGTCGGACATAAATGAGAAACTGAACTGAACAGATATATGCTTTGGCAATCTTTGATCAATGGTCTCTGATGTTACTATTACCCACTGGAGGCTCATATGATGTTTAACATTTTTTAGCAAGAAAGCATTTTTTGCCTAAAGTATGTACATTTTTAAACATAATGCCAGGGCACACTTAACAGACTACAGTACAGCGTAAACATAACTTTTATATGCACTGAAAAAACAAAACATCTGTTAGGTCACTTTATTGCAATCATGCATGCATGCAGGCATGCTAAGTCGCTTCAGTCGTGTCCGACTCTGTGTGACCCCCATGGACAGCAGCCCACCAGGCTCCTCTATCTATGGGGTTCTCCAGGCAAGAATACTGGAGTGGGTTGCATATTCACTTTATTACAGTGACCTGAAACCAAACCCACAATATCTCCTAGGCATTCCTATACATAAATGTACATGAGGGTCTTAAAACAAAGAAAAAATTAATAACCCAAAGTTTACTCAACCTTATACAAAGAGATGCAAGAGTCTCTGACTAGTGAGAACCCCAATATGGTTCTAAGAGAGGGCATACCCAGACATCCAAAAAAGCAGTCACATAACTCAGGTGTGAGATGACTAGTCTATTTTAGAATTCAAGCATCCAATAGAGCCACGGTCCTGGACACCAAGGAACATGACAAGGGTCGTGGGCAGCGTTAATCACACTCAGGATGCGTGATCAAACACTGCTACATGGAAGCACCACAAGGTGTTCAAGAACGGTCCCTCTTCCTCTCATACACACCCTTTCCATTTTGTCTTCCTTGCCCCAGTCACGGGCATGAAAACAGGAGGCAGGAGGATGGGAGGCCTGAAGAGATGACGTCTAATAAGAGAGTATCAGGGTCTAATGCAATTCAACCACCATCTCCAAACAAGACTAAGTACCACAAACGACTGACCTGTGACATCCAGGTGGAAGGAGACCTTCTGGCCCCCGGCCTCGCAGCTGTACTCCCCGGCGTCCGCCTTGCCCGCCTGCTGCACCACCAGCCGCCGCCCGCGGCCCGTGGCCTCCACACGCACTTTCGAGCTCGAACTCAGCTTCTTGCCGTCCTTGTACCACGTCACCTCCGTCTGGGCCTGGGCCACCTCGCAGCTCAGCGTGGCACTCGCCCCCGCCACGGCCTGCACTTCACTGCGTGCTGGCTGCTCCTTGGCGAACACCACCGAGGGCTCTGGGGACAGAGGGGGATACACAGGGTCAGAGACCCCATCTATGTCAAGATGCAACACTGAGGAAAGAATGATTAAATGGGGAGGCAAGAAGACAGGAAGCTTCTCCAGGCTTTGCACCAGCTCTGTGACCCAGAGAAACTCCACCACCTTCTCAGCAACAAGCAACACAATTTATTTCTATATTCTACCCCTGCTCTGTGCAGGCTGTTCCAATGAGAAGCTGTGAAAGACTTCTCTCATGCACAAATCCTCTCGGAGAAGTGCAGAGTCATGCATTCCTCAACCTTCCTATGGGAGGCCAGGGTCCTTTCCATACAGCTATACAGGGCACGTTCTCATCTGCAGTGAATGAGAGCTCCTGAGGCTCCACCCTAACCACACTCTCAGTGTCGTCAGCTGTTAGCAACCTGATGAGAGTAAAGCTGCACCACTGTGGCATGGTCCTAGGGATTCACAAACTGAAGAATATGAGTTTCATAGTTATTCGGTAGTTTACTCTTCTGTAGTTCAAGTTTTGTACAATTTTCAAGATTTGCAGTCTATTTTTTCCAGATTCATTAAATGTTATACAGTGTTGATGGTTCAGTTCAGTTGCTCAGTTGTGTCTGACTCTTTGCAGCCCCATGGACTACAGCACACCAGGCCTCCCTGTCCATCACCAGCTCCCAGAGTTTGCCCAAACTCATGTCCACTGAGTCGGTGATGCCATCCAGCCATCTCGTCCTCTGTCGTCCCCTTCCTGCATTCAATCTTTCCCAGCATCAGGGTCTTTTCAAATGAATCAGCTCTTCACATTAGGTGGCCTAAGTACTGGAGTTTCAGCTTCAATATCAGTTCTTCCAATGAACACTCAGGACTGATTTCCTTTAGAATGGACTGGCTGGATCTCCTTGCTGTCCAAGGGACTCTTAAGAGTCTTCTAAACACCACAGTTCAAAAGCATCAATTCTTCGGTGCTCAGCTTTCTTTAGAGTCCAATTCTTACATCATGCATGACTACTGGAAAACCATAGCCTTGACTAGACAGACCATTGTTGGCAAAGTAATGTCTCTGTTTTTGAATATGCTGTCTAGGTTGGTCATAACTTTTCTTCCAAGGAGTAAGCATCTTTTAATTTCATGGCTACAGTCGCCATCTGCAGTGATTTTGGAGCCCCCCAAAATAAAGTCAGCCACTGTTTCCACTGTTTCCCCATCTATTTGCCATGAAGTGATGGGACCAGATGCCATGATCTTAGTTTTCTGAATGTTGAGCTTTAAGCCAACTTTTTGACTCTCCTCTTTAAGAGAAGACTACACATGGACATCACCAGATGGTCAACATTGAAATCAGACTAATTATATTCTTTGCAGCCAAAGATGAATTAGCTCCATACAGTCAGCAAAAACAAGACTGGGAGCTGACTGTGGCTCAGATCATGAACTCCTTATTGCAAAATTCAGACTTAAATTGAAGAAAGTAGGGAAAACCACTAGACCATTCAGGTATGACCTAAATCAAATCCCTTAAGATTACACAGTGGAAGTGAGAAATAGATTTAAGGGACTAGATCTGATAGACAGACTGCCTGATGAACTACGGACAGAGGTTCATGACATTTTACAGGAGACAGGGATCTAGACCATCCCCAAGAAAAAGAAATGAAAAAACCAAAATGGCTGTCTGAGGAGGCCTTACAAATAGCTGTGAAAAGAAGAGAAGCAAAAGGAAAAGGAGAAAAGGAAAGATATACCCATTTGAATACAGAGTTCCAAAGAATAGCAAGGAGAGTTAAGCAAACCTACCTCACTGATCAGTGCAAAGAAATAGAGGAAAGCAATAGAATGGGAAAGACTAGAGATCTCTTCAAGAAAATTAGAGATACCAAAGAAACATTTCAGGCAGATGGGCTCAATAAAGGACAGAGATGGTAGAGACCTAACAGAAGCAGAAGATATTAAGAAGAGGTAGCAAGAATACACAGAAAAACTGTGCAAAAGAGATCTTCACGACCCAAATAATCATGATGGTGTGATCACTCACCTAGAGCCAGACATCCTGTGATGTGAAGTCAAGTGGGCCTTAGAAAGCATCACTACAAACAAAGCTATTGGAGGTGATGAAATTCCAGTTGAGCTATTTCAAATCCTGAAAGATGATGCTGTGAAAGTGCTGCACTCAATATGCCAGCAAATTTGGAAAACTCAGCAGTGGCCACAGGACTGGAAAAGGTCAGTTTTCATTCCAATCCTCAAGAAAGGCAATGCCAAAGAATGCTCAAACTACTGCACAATTGGAACTCATCTCACATGCTAGTAAAGTAATCCTTAAAATTCTCCAAGCCAGGCTTCAGCAATATGTGAACTGTGAACTTCCAGATGTTTAAGCTGGTGTTAGAAAAGGCAGAGGAACCAGAGATCAAATTGCCAACATCTGCTGGATCATGGAAAAAGCAACAGAGTTCCAGAAAAATATCTATTTCTGCTTTATTGACTATACCAAAGCATTTGACTATGTGGATCACAATAAACTGTGGGACATTCTTAAAGAGATGGGAATACCAGACCACCTGACCTGCCTCTTGAGAAATCTGTATGCACGTCAGGAAGCAACAGTTAGAACTGGACATGGAACAACAGACGGGTTCCAAATAAGAAAAGGAGTACATCAAGGCTGTATATTGTCACCCTGCTTATTTATCTTATATGCAGAGTACCTCATGAGAAACGCTGGGCTGGAAGAAGCACAAGCTGGAATCAAGATTGCCAGGAGAAATATCAATAACCTCAGACATGCAGATGACACCACCCTTATGGCAGAAAGTGAAGAGGAACTGAAGAGCCTCTTGATGAGAGTGAAAGAGGAGAGTGAAACGTGTTGTTGTGTTTATCTGTCCTCCCACTTTTGTGCTCTACCTTTTTCATTTTTTAATAATGTTTCTGGTGAGATTAAGTTATTTAATTAAGGCAACTGTATCAGTTTGTCCTTTGTGGTTTCTGCATTTATGTTCTGTTTAAAAATCTTTCATTATCCCATGGTCATTAAATAATCTTTACTGTCAGATAAAAGCTTGTTTTATCTTTCACACAGAGGTCTCTAACCTGCCTGGAGTTGGTTCTTTGTGTGGTAGGAGGCAGATTCCAATGTTATTTTATTTTTCCGTATGGTTAATGGTCTTTCCATTAATGATGATAAGATCCTCCTTTCTCTACACTTCGGTGTGAGTTCACCATTCCATTCCTTTGGGCTATTTATCTGCATTGACACCCACTTGTCTAAATTGCTGTAACTTTTATTTTTTTTAGTCATGATTAGGTTGGAGCAAATGTCCTCATTTTTTTAAGAGTCACTTGGTTCTCTTTGGCCGTTGCAATCAACTTGTCAATATTCTAACACCCCAAAGAACTGTGATTTGGCATTTAATGGGAAGTGAACGTCTCTGAGTTCCATAGATTTGTATACACTTATTTATATCTGTTTCCTGCCTCTATGCAACGTTTAATATTAATACTTTCACCAAGTCCTGAAGACCTCTGATTAGACTTTGAGTTAGTAACATGACCCATATGCTGTTATTGCCATTCTTTTAAATTTCACCTTCCAGGTGTTTGTGTCTGGTATATAGATACAGAATCGTTTTCTGTGAACTGTTTTTGTATGCAGTCATCTTTACCAATTCTCTTACTAAGTGTAGTAATCAACGTTTCTAGATTTTCTAAATTGCTAACCATATCATCTGCATGTTTCATTTTTATTTTTCTAACTTTTAATCTTTCAGTTCCCTCCTTAGTGTGTTGTGAATGTACCATCAAAGTGGTGACAACTGGCTTCCTTCTCTTGTTCCTGCTGCAAAGGCAGTGCCTCCAAGGTTTCACTTTATGGATGAGGATAGCCGGTTTTTCTCTATACTGCCAATGACTAAATGAAAGAAGAATCCTTATAAGAATTTTATGGCAGGAATTAATGCTCAATTTTATCAAGTATTTCTCTTGGATATATGTAACTATATTTTACTGAGTATTTTTATTCTCCACTTATTGGGGAAATCATATCATTTTTCTTTTATTTTATTGACACTAAGCTTTCCATCAAGTTTTCTACTGATTCTTGTTTTAAACCAACCTCACGCTCCTGGAATATGGCTGTTGCTGTAGTGTATTTTCCTCTTAAGAAACTGCTGAATTCAGTTCACTATTATTTTGTGGAAGATATTACCCTTAATATCATCAATAGACCAAACTGTGTTACTTCTTCATAATTACTTTGTCATATTTTGCTATCAATGATATGTTCTCTATGTAAGATAAATTAGACAATGCATTCCATCTTTCAATACTACAGAAGAATCTCTGTGAACACGGAATCATTTCTTACCAGAATACTCAGTACAATTTAACAATAGAGCAAGTGGGCTTAGATATTCTGCTGGGAGAAGATTGTTTATTATGGTTCCATTTATTTAAAATGCTGGGGTCTTTACAACTTGCTTGTTTTCCATTTTGTGAGTTTTGACACAGTTTTCTAGGAACTGATCAGTTTTCAGTCTTGTCTATTTTCATGAATTCTGTACACACACTACAACAAATCATGGACTAGGTTTTGCTACATCTGTGTTCAAGGAGTTTACTTATCCATGTGAACATTGCTAACCCAGAATAGCTAAAGATTTATAAGCCAAAATTCTGCCATGAAATAATTCCCGCATTACTGTGTGGCCAAAACTTTCTCTTATTCTGGTACAGTGAATTCAGCTATCTCTTGTTAACAGGAATTCTCCAGTGTTTGGGGTAAGAATCTGCCGGGAAAACCCCAGGGGAAAGATATCTTATCTACCTCAGCCCTATAGATCAGATAGAGCTCACATAATAGACACCCAGGACCACCAATGGAGTCTGAACACTTGTTGGGAAAATGTGACTGAGCATTATTACATGCGTGGTATAAAAGAACTGCCTCTCTCCCTCCAGAATACACTCACTCACCCATGCTTTCTTGGCTCAACATCGGCAGTAAAGATGGAAGAATATAGGATAAGAGAATTCAGGAAATCAATTTAAAAAAAAGAGAGCACAGAGTCTCTTGGCTATACAGCTGTCTGATCCTCACTGCAAACTATGATAATTTGGTATCTTATATAGATGGAAAAATGCATTCAGGTCCTAGGAAAAAACAGAGTTATTACCTAATGTACCAAACTGATGTACAGACAGCTACATCCCAAAGGACTTAACTCCACACATACTTTCAAACTCGACTCGGCTTCTTCCCATCCTTACACCACCCACTTGATGTAGTTACGCACTACCTCACATTTCGGCATGAAAAAGCACCACTTTGACCCACACCACTCTATACGCCAGATGCTCCTTGAGCACCACTGAGGACCAAGCAAAAGGACTGATACACAGGATAAAAGACACCATGTGACAGAGACAGAAAACGAACCCAAGGCCGGGATGGCGACAGGGAAAGAGGACTTCCACAGGCGCTCTACCAGCCCCCTGTGCTACAAAGCCCCCTCTGCCCATCGCAGTAACAAACAACAGTCTCCCACTGACCTCCTGTATCTAGGAAAACGGAGGGAAGACCTCCCAGAAACCTCAGGTTTGAGCATTCAAACTTTACTCCTGAGAGAATGCGAAAGAAGATTGTCAGGGATACATCAGACTGAAACAGCTGACCCACGGAGGACTCGCATAAGGTGCCTGATGAGGATGTGTGCTGGGCTCTCGGAAAAACGCACGGTGGGAGGAAAGTCACTCATCCCCAGGCCCACCCCCGCCCCCAGGCATCAGGGAGAGCCAGGGTCCCGACACCAGGAGAAAGGAAGGCTCTGGGCAGTGTGATCGAGCCCCACTGCCTGGCAACAGGGGGACAGAAACAGTCCCTCTTCTTTCCACATGTACCCTCCCCATTCATCCTCTTCCAGGTCAAAATGGGCCTCCAGATGGGATGCAGAAGATAGGGAGGCTGAAGAGATGAAGGTTCAAGGCACTCATGTCTGAAAGACAGTCCCCTCATCACCTGCACACGGGCCAACTCAGCGCCCCCTCCAGGACTGACCTGTGACGTCCAGGCGGAAGGAGACCTTCTGGCCCCCGGCCTCGCAGCTGTACTCCCCGGCGTCCGCCTTGCCCGCCTGCTGCACCACCAGCCGCCGCCCGCGGCCCGTGGCCTCCACACGCACTTTCGAGCTCGAACTCAGCTTCTTGCCGTCCTTGTACCACGTCACCTCCGTCTGGGCCTGGGCCACCTCGCAGCTCAGCGTGGCACTCGCCCCCGCCACGGCCTGCACTTCACTGCGTGCCGGCTGCTCCTTGGCGAACACCACCGAGGGCTCTGGGGACAGAGGGGGATACACAGGGTCAGAGACCCCATCTCAGTCAGGACGGCAGCCCCGGGCAAAGACGACCTGGATGGGGAGCTGGGAGGGTCCAGGTGGGAGTAGTGAAGCTGGAGACTTTTCCAGGCTCTGCAGCAGCCCTGTGCCCTGCAGAAATCCTTCAGACATTCTCAGAAACAAGTGATACAGTCTATGCCTTTTCCCGCAGGTCCACCTGTTTGAGCGGGTCCCACACGGGAAGGGTTGCTGGACCTTTGGAGAAGACCTTTGGACGTCGTTGGAGAAGACATCTCCCTGTTTACGACATCTGCAGGATAACAAGGCACGTGTCCCCCAACCTTCCTACCCGATGCCCCAGTCTTCCCCAGGCTTCCCAGGCTTGTGCGGGGAACTTTTCACCTGCAGTTCACGGAGATGGCTGAGGCTCGGTGCCCTTGCCTGCTCTCGGGATGGTCAACGGATAGCAATCTGGGAGGAGTACTTCCACCTCCCTGTGGCTTTCTTTGTCATCGTCTAAGGAATGAAGAAGTCAGTACCTTCCCCCTTAGAACTGGGGTCCCCATTACTGTTTCTTCTTTCTAGTGAAACCATTCAAGTCTTTTCTCCACTCACTAATAGTATGCTCTCTGTTTTCAAGATTCACCTCTGGGCACTCTTTATCCATTTAAATACCAGAGAATGACACATAGGTAGGTTTTAAGGATGTTCCCAACTATGTGACTTGCATTTGCACTCTCTGATTGAGTCCTCTGTTAAATCAAAGTTTTTCCTTCCAATAGTGTCAAATGTCCATTTCAAAGTCCCTTGAGTTTGGAGCATTTGTGTTTGTACTTAAGAAATGTTTCCTTACCTTAAGTCTTTAAAGAAATCATGTTATCATCCAAGGGAATTTTGGGTTTTACCATTTACACTGAGGTTCTAACCTATCCTGAGTTGACTTTTGTGTGTGGTATGAATTGCTGGTACAATTTAAGTTTTCAGAATGGTCAAACGTTCCAAGTATGATTTATGAAGACAGCACTTTCCTCAACTTCTCCAATAGATACCACAGGATCAAGTGGAAGGTGTGGTGGGTAAATGAGTGGTACAAAAATCCATTTATGCAAGGAACTATTTCTGAGCTTACTTCTGTCCCTCTGACATGGTAACTATCCCTATACTGGGATCCTCTTATCTTCAAAATTGTAGCTTTGTGACATCAGGTCCCAGTGAATGCTCCCACCATGCTTTCCTTCAAAAAAACAGTGTATTGATGGCACCTGGCCTTTGGAATCTGCCTGTTATTCTTCCATCAGGCCACCCAAACAGAAATTTGGTTTCAATTCTGATTGCTAATAAATATCTTTGATTTTTTTCTCTCTGATTCCTATCTCTCTATTCCAAATTCTTACTGTCTCTCAAGAATCTTGACTAATTTTCCCACTTAGCAATTTTTATCAGATCTGGAATTAGAACCATACTGTAACTGTGCTAGTCTAACTCTAAACGACAGAATGATCTGTTTGTTTCCAAGGCAAACCATTCAATATCACAGTAATCCAAGTCTACACCCCAACCAGTAATGCTGAAGACGCTGAAGTTGAACGGTTCTATGAGGACCTACAAGACCTTTTAGAACTAACACCCCAAAAAGATGTCCTTTTCATTATAGGGGACTGGAATGCAAAAGTAGGAAGTCAAGAAACACCTGGAGTAACAGGCAAATTTGGCCTTGAAAAATGGAATGAAGCAGGGCAAAGGCTAATAGAGTTTTGCCAAGAGAATGCACTGGTCATAGTAAACTCCCTCTTCCAACAACACAAGAGAAGACTCTACACATGGACATCACCAGATGGTCAACACCGAAATCAGACTGATTATATTCTTTGCAGCCAAAGATCGAGAAGCTCTATACAGTCAGCAAAAACAAGACTGGGAGCTGACTGTGGCTCAGATCATGAATTCCTTATTGCAAAATTCAGACTTAAATTGAAGAAGTAGGGAAAACCACCAGACCATTCAGGTATGACCTAAATCAAATCCCTTATGATTATACAGCGGAAGTGAGAAATGGATTTAAGGGCCTAGATCTGATAGATAGAGTGCCTAATGAACTACGGACAGAGGTTCGTGACATTGTACAGGAGACAGGGATCAAGACCATCCCCATGGAAAAGAAATGCAAAAAAGCAAAATGGCTGTCTGGGGAGGCCTTACAAATAGCTGTGAAAAGAAGAGAAGCAAAAAGCAAAGGAGAAAAGGAAAGATATAAGCATCTGAATGCAGAGTTCCAGAGAATAGCAAGAAGAGATAAGAAAACCTTCCTCAGCGATCAATGGAAAGAAATCGAGGAAAACAACAGAATGGGAAAGACTAGAGATCTCTTCAAGAAAATTAGAGATACCAAGGGAACATTTCATGCAAAGATGGGCTCGATAAAGGACAGAAATGGTATGGACCTAACAGAAACAGAAGATATTACGAAGAGGTGGCAAGAATACACAGAAGAACTGTACAAAAACGATCTTCATGACCAAGATAATCATGATGGTGTGATCACTCACCTAGAGCCAGACATCCTGCAATGTAAAGTCAAGTGGGCCTTAGGGAAGCATCACTACAAACAAAGCTAGTGGAGGTGATGGAATTCCAGTTGAGCTATTTCAAATCCTGAAAGATGATGCTGTGAAAGTGCTGCACTCAATATGCCAGCAAATTTGGAAAACTCAGCAGTGGCCACAGGACTGGAAAAGGTCAGTTTTCATTCCAATCCCAAAGAAAGGTAATGCCAAAGAATGCTCAAACTACTGCACAATTGCACTCATCTCACACGCTAGTGAAGGAATGCTCAAAATTCTCCAAGCCAGGCTTCAGCAGTATATGAACCATGAACTTCCAGATGTTCAAGCTGGTTTTAGAAAAGGCAGAGGAACCAGAGATCAAATTGCCAACATCCACTGGATCATCAAAAAAGCAAGAGAGTTCCAGAAAAGCATCTACTTCTGTTTTACTGACTATGCCAAAGCCTTTGACTGTGTGGATCAAAATAAACTGTGGGACATTCTTAAAGAGATGGGAATACCAGACCACCTGACCTGCCTCTTGAGAAATCTGTATGCACGTCAGGAAGCAACAGTTAGAACTGGACATGGAACAACAGACTGGTTCCAAATAGGAAAAGGAGTACGTCAAGGCTGTATATTGTCACCCTGCTTATTTAACTTACATGCAGAGTACATCATGAGAAATGCTGGGCTGGAAGAAGCACAAGCTGCAATCAAGATTGCCAGGAGAAATATCAATAACCTCAGATATGCAGATGACAGCACCCTTATGGCAGAAAGTAAAGAGGAACTAAAGAGCCTCCTGATGAAAGTGAAAGAGGAGAGTGAAAAAGTTGGCTTAAAGCTCAACATTTAGAAAATGAAGATCATGGCATCCGGTCCCATCACTTCATGGGAAAAAGATGGGGAAACAGTGGAAACAATATCAGACTTTATTTTGGGGGGCTCCAAAATCACTGCAGATGGTGACTGTAGCCATGAAATTAAAAGACGCTTACTCCTTGGAAGGGAAGTTATGACCAACCTAGATAGCATATTCAAAAGCAGAGACATTACTTTGCCAACAAAGGTCTGTCTTGTCAAGGCTATGGTTTTTCCAGTAGTCATATATGGATGTCAGAGCTGGACTGTGAAGAAAGTTAAGCACTGAAGAATTGATGCTTTTGAACTGTGTGTTGGAGAAGACTCTTGAGGGTCCCTTGGACTTCAAGAAGATCCAACCAGTCCATTCTAAAGGATATCAGTCCTGGGTGTTCTTTGGAAGGAATGATGCTAAAGCTGAAACTCCAGTACTTTGGCCACCTCATGCGAAGAGTTGACTCACTGGAAAAGACTCTGATGCTGGGAGGGATTGGGGGCAGGAGGAGAAGGGGACGACAGAGGATGAGATGGCTGGATGGCATCACCGACTCAATGGACATGAGTTTGAGTGAACTCTGGGAGTGGGTGATGGACAGGGAGGCCTGGCGTGCTGCAATTCATGGGGTCGCAAAGAGTCAGACACGACTGAGTGACTGAACTGAACTGAACTCTAACATAAAATTTCATTTTCCAAGTATTCTTTGCCAAGACATAAGCAAAGAAATGCTTTCTGTATAATTATTTTTTTACACACTAATCCTACTCAAGAATCTTACACATTCTAATAATTTATCTTTGGGATTGTCTGAGTTGATCATCCTATCATTAGTAAATTCTACCTTGAGTTTTTTTTTTTTTCCCAAAATTGTTTGCCGGTGATTTTATTTTCCTCTTTATCTGACTCAGTGGTCAGGGTGGCCTAAGTGTGCTGTCCCTCAGGTCAAAGATTTCCAGGTATACCTTAGGTGGGATGTTGCTGTTGTTGATGCTGTTGCAGGCATTTTTCAATATTTTTTTAAAAAGAACACTTTTATACTGCTTGCCAAGAATTTTACGGCAGAAACTGATGCTTAATGTTATCAAACTTTTTGTCTTGATGTATGATATTCAAATTTAATCAACCATTTGATACTGTACTCATGGGAATGATGACATCTTTTTGCAGTTTGTCTTTTTTAATATTCCCAAAAGTAATAAAAGTAAATTTATTTGCACTGTTTACAACAGCCAGGACATGGAAGCAACCTAGATGTCCATTGGCAGATGGATGGATAAGGAAGCTATGATCCATATACACAATGGAATATTACTCAGCTATAAAAAGGAATGCATTTCAGTCAATTCTAATGAGGTGGGTGAAACTGGAGCCCATTATACAGAGTGAAGTACGTCAGAAAGAGAAATACCGTTATAGTATATTAACGCATACATATAGAATTTAGAAAGATGATAACAATGATCCTATATGCAAGGCAGCAAAATTAGAGATATCAAGGGAACATTTCATTCAAAAATAGGCACAATAAAGGACCGAAACGGAATGGACCTAACAGAAGCAGGGGATATTAAGAAGTGGCAGAAATACACAGAAGAACTGTACAAAAAAAGGTCTTAATCACCTGGACAACCCAATAGCGTGGTCATTCACCTAGAGCCAGATATCTTGGAGTGTGAAGTCAAGTGGGCCTTAAGAAGCATTACCACAAATAAAGCTAGTAGAGGAGATGGAATTCCAGCTGAGCTATTTCAAATCCCCAAAGACGATGCTATGAAAGTGCTGCACTCAATATGCCAGCAAATTTGGAAAACTCAGCCAAGGCCACAGGACTGGAAAAGGTCAGTTTCCGTTTCAATCTCAAAAAAAGGACAATGCCGAAGAAAGTTCAAACTACCACACATTTGCACTCATTTCAAATGCTAGCAAGGTAATGCTCAAAATCCTTCAAGCTAGGCTTCAACAGTACGTGAACTGAGAACTTCCAGATCTACAAGCTGGATTTAGAAAAGAAGGAACCAGAGATCAAACCGCCAACATCCGTTGGATCATAGAAAATGCAAAGGAATTCCAGAAAAAGTTCTACTGCTTCACTGACTGTGCTAAAGCCTTTGACTGTGTGGATTGCAACAAACTGTGGAAAACTGTCAAAGAGATGGGAACACCAGACCACATTGCCTGCCTTCTGCGAAACTTGTATCAGGTCAAGAAGCAACAGTTAGAACAAGACAAGGAACAGTATACTGGTTCCAAATTGGAAAAGGAGTATATCAAGGCTGTATATCGTCACCCTGCTTATTTAACTTATATGCAGAGTACATCATGCGAAATGCCGGGCTGAATGAAGCTCAAGCTGGAACTAAGATTGAAGGGAGAAATATCAATAACCTCAAATATGCAGATGATTACACCCTAAAGGCAGAAAGTGAAGAGCAACTAAAGAGCTTCTTGATGAAGGTAAAAGAGGAGAGTGAAAAAGCTGGCTTAAAAGTCAACATTTAAAAAATTAAGATCATGGCATCTGGTCCCATCACTTCATGGCAAATAGATCAGGAAAAATGGAAACTGTGACAGACTTTATTTTCTTGGGCTCCAAAATCACTGCAGATGGTGACTGCAGCCATGAAATTTTTTAAAAGATGCTTGCTCCTTGGAAGGAAAGTTATGACCAACCTAGATAGCATATTAAAAAGCAGAGCCATTACTTTGCCAACAAAGGCCCTTCTAGTCAAGGCTATGGTTTTTCCAGTGGTCATGTATGGATGTGAAAGTTGGACTGTGAAGAAAGCTGAGCGCTGAAGAATTGATGGTTTTGAACTGTGGTGTTGAAGAAGACTCTTGAGAGTCCCCTGGACTGCAAGGAGATCCAACCAGTCCATTCTAAAGGGGATCAGTCCTGGGTGTTCTTTGGGAGGACGGATGCTAAAGCTGAAACTCCAATACTTTGGCCACCTCATGTGAAGAGTTGACTTACTGGAAAAGACCCTGATGCTGGGAGGGATTGGGGGCAGGAGGAGAAGGGGATGACAGAGGATGAGATGGCTGGATGGCATCACCGACTCAATGGACGTGAGTTTGGGTGAACTCTGGGAGTTGGTGATGGACAGGGAGGCCTGGCATACTGCAACTCATGGGGTCACAAAGAGTCGGACACGATTGAGTGACTGAACTGAACTGAACTGCTCCTTGGAAGAAAACCTATGACAAACGTAGACAGCATATCAGCATATTTAAAAGCAGACATCACTTTGCCAACAAAGTTCAATCTAGTCAAAGCTATGATTTTTCCAGCAGTCATGTGTGGATGTGAGATTTGTACCATAAAGACGGCTGAGCACCAAACAATGGATGCTTTTGAACTGTGGTGCTAGAGAAGACTCTTAAGAGTCCCTTGGTAGCAAGGAGATTAAACCAGTCAATCCTAAAAGAACTCAACTCTGAATATTCATTGGAAGGACTGATGCTAAAACTGAAGCTCCAATACTTTGGCAACCTGATGTGGAGTACTGACTCACTGGAAAACACCCTGATGCTGGGAAAGATGGAGGGCAGGAGGAGAAGGGGTTTGACAGATGATGAGATGGTTGGATGACCCGATGGCCATCAATTTGAGCAAACTCCAGGAGATAGTGCAAGATAAGAAAGCCTGGGGTACTGCAGTCCATGGGGTCTCAAAGAGTCAGACATGACTGAACACCACCTATTTAGCCACGTTTCCCAACTTTCCTATGATCTTTTCTTAGAATACACTCTAACATTCTCAAAAACAAAAAACACTCCAGAAAGATGCACTTTGAGATCTGAGGTATCTGTACACATCCACAAATCATCCTACATTATTAGTACAATCAAAAACTGGTAGGTGTTGGCACCTAGAAGTCAAGGTAGGATGCCAGCCCAACTCTTTTCAGCATGAAGACTTCCTTGGCAGAAGAAGAATAGTCTGATTTCTTAGACTGCCCTGTGTTCCAGGCACAAGGCAGAGACTCATTCACCATTAGGAAAATGCAATGAAATAAAAGACTGCTTTGCCAGTCAGAGGCTAGTAGGACAGTAACTCCCCATTAGCAAAGCCTAGTGATGTGGCAGAAGTGACTTTTTCCTTTCAATTCCTAAATTCACCAGCATCACATCAAGGGGAATACAACCTGCAGCATCCAACCTGTTTGAAGACAAAGGCAAAAATCATATTTTGCAATCTAAGGTCACCCTAAATGTCACACGTGATGCTCTGCCAATCACCCTTAAGGACCTGACAACATAACATGGGCGTCTTCTGGCTACCTACAGACAACCAGAGCAGGAACAGGAAGGAAGGGCATCCCAGAAACCTCAAGTTTCACCATCCAAACTTCATTCCTAACAGAATTCCAAGTAGGACCGTGTGGTCAATATGTCTCCTAAACTGGGATCCATCAAATTGAAATACTTCTGGGCAACTGAGACCAGCAAGAGGTACTGGATGAAGGCCTATGCTAGCTGTCAAGAAAGAGATAATGGGAGGAAGGTCAGTTATTCCCAGGCCTACCTCGGCCCCCAAGCAACAGGGAGAAGCAGGGTCTCCACACCAGGAACAACAGGCAGATTGTGAGCAGGTGCTAAGACAGTGTGACTGAGCCTCACTGCCTGAAAACACACGGATCAAAACACCTCTCTTCTCTCCATGGACACCCTCCCCATGCATGCTCCCCCAGACAAAATGGGCACGATGGTGGGACATGGAAGACAGGGAGGCTTGAAGAGACGAAGGATCCAGGCAAGGGCACACATAGTCTGGTGAGGCTGGAAGCGAGTCCCCTCATCACCTGCATGGGCCAGCTCAGTGCCCTCCTCCAGGACTGACCTGTGACATCCAGGCGGAAGGACACCTTCTGGCCCCCGGCCTCGCAGCTGTACTCCCCGGCGTCCGCCTTGCCCGCCTGCTGCACCACCAGCCGCCGCCCGCAGCCCGTGGCCTCCACACGCACTTTCGAGCTCGAACTCAGCTTCTTGCCGTCCTTGTACCACGTCACCTCCGTCTGGGCCTGGACCACCTCGCAGCTCAGCGTGGCACTCGCCCCCGCCACGGCCTGCACTTCACTGCGAGCCGGCTGCTCCTTGGCGAACACCACCGAGGGCTCTGGGGACAGAGGGGGATATACAGGGTCAGAGACACCATCTCTGTCAGGACGGCAGCCCCGCGCAAAGATGACCTGGATGGGGAGCTGGGAGTAGGGGCTTGGGGCAGTGGAGCTGGAGACTTCTCAGGCTCTGCACCAGCCCTGTGCCCTGCAGCGGTCCCCCTGCCTTTCTCAGCAAGTGACACAATTTACGCATTCTCCCACAGGTCCCTGCGAGCAGGTCCACGGTGTAGGACAAATGGGACAGACTTGTCCCCTGCTCATGACAACTGCCAGGTCTCGAAGTGGATGTTCCCATCTTTCCTCAGCGGTGTCCCAGTCTTCTCCATGCTGTTTAACAGCAGGGAACTTTCCATCTGTGGTCTGTGGAGACAGCTGAGGCTCAGCACCCTCGTCCACTCTTGGCATCGTCAGCTGACAGCAACCTAGGGGAGTGCGCACACCTCCCTGCGGCTTTCTTCATCACTGTCTGAGGAATGAAGAAACTGAGCGCCTTTCCCCTTAGGACTGGGCTCGCCGTTACTGTTTTCTTTTTCCTGGTGACACTAGTCAAATCTTTCGCCCACTTATCAACAGTAAGCTCAATCTTTTCTTGATGCAACTCTGGCCATTCTTCGAACATTTAGAGAATGATAAACAGGGAGGTTTGAAGGATATTCCCAACTGTGTGACTGCCCCTTTCACTCTCAGGTCCAGTCCTCTGAGAAACCAAACGTTCTCCTTCCAATAGCCTCACAAGGCCCATTTCTGCCCTTTGAGGTTAGAGCATCTGTGTTCTATTTAAGAAGTATTTCCTTACCTTGAGTTTTTAAAGAAACCACTTTCTCATCTGAGGTTTTTTATGCCCTAAGCTTTCTAACCCAAGAAGAGTTGACTTGTGTGTGGTATGAATTGCTAGGACATTTTAAGTTTCCCATATGGTTCACTGGTTCAGCAACTATTTTTGACTAGAACATCCTTCCTCAACTTCTCAAATAGACAACACAAGAACAAACAGAAGATAAAGAGGATCTGTGGGGATGGTGGGTGCAGGAACCCTTTTATGCAAGAACTGTTTCTGAGCTCACTATTCTGTTCCTCTGACATGATAACTATCCTGCACTGGGATCCCATTATCTTGAAAAAACTGTAGCCTTACAAGAATTCCTGACTTCAGTTCCCAGTAAATGCTCCCACTGTGCTTTCATTCAAGAAAACAACATATTGGGTATACCTTGCCTTTGATCTGCCTGTTATTCCTCCATCTACCACCCAAAAAAGAAATTTGGTTTCGATTTTGATTGTTAGTAAGCATTTTTCATTTTTCCCTCGAATTTCTATCCACATACTGCAACCTCTAACTATGTTTCGAGAATCTTGAATAAGGTTCCCCACACAGCCTCTGAGTAACTTTTATCAGATCTGGAATTAGAAACATGATACAATTTTGCCAGTCTAACTCTTTCACACAAATTTCATTTTGCAAGCACTCCTTGCCAGGACTTAGATGTAGAAATAATTTCTGCATTTCGATTTTTATTAATACACTAATCTTACTCAAGAATCGGACGCAATCTAACCATTTATCTCTGGGATTGTCTGAGGTGATCATTCCATCATCAGCAAATTCCACCTTTAGTTTTCCAGTGATTTTATTCTCCTCTTTATTCAACTCAGAGGTTAGAGTTGGCCTGAGGGCTGTCCCTCATGTCAAAGATGCTGGCGTTGGTTTTGTTTTTGCAGGAGTGTGATGACATTAAAAAGAACTCTTTAATATAGATTGCTAACAATTTTATGGCACAGACTGATGCTCAGTCTTATCAAACATTTTGTCCCAATGTATGACCTTCAAGTTCAATCAGCTATTTGATTCTGTTCCCATGGTGATGATCATATCTTTCTGCATTCAATCCAGCATCAAGCTTTCTACCTATCAACAGCGCCAACGTGCAGTCCTGAACTGTGACTTTCATCACTCATCGCTACCCAGGGATACACTGCCGAACTCTTTTTATTAACATTTAATATGTGATTTTTACCTTGGCGCTTGCAGTAGATTTTCTGGAATTTCATTCTCCCTGCCTCTCTAGTGCGATATTGGTATCGATGTTATATTCTGGACATGAAGGAGTTATGGAGACTATCTCATTCTTCTCTCTCTAGGACCATCTCCATAAGCATGGAATAACAATTTTTCAAATATTTTGCATACCTCATTAGAAAACTACAGGGCTGAGAATAGTTTTCATTACTGGTCCTACTGATTCACAAGTCACACACTCTTTTAAATTTACTCTGTCTTCATGCGTCCGATTATCACATAATCTCCTAGGATTTAGCCATATATCACAACTTTCAAAGGTTTTACCATAAAATACTTTCTAATGTGCTTCCCGCCCCCCCCCCCCAAAAAAAACACATTCTAAGAGATGCATGGTGGGATCTGGGGTATACATATACCCACACATCCTGCTACACTGCCTGGTCTCAAACTCTCACACACTGGCACCTGGGAGTCAGTGTGGCATGGCAGCCACCCCTATTCAGCATGAAGACTCTCTTCCCAGAAGCAGCATAACCTGATTTCTTAGACTGCCTGACATTTCGGCCACGAGAAAGAGACACTCGATGACCACGAGGAAAATGCACGGAAATAAAGGCTGCTTTGCCAGTCAAGGCTGCTAGGACAGTAACTGCTTATTAGCAACACCCACTGATGGGGCAGAAGAGATTTTTTCCTTTCCATTTCTAAATTCATCAACTAATGCCAAGCAGAATACTGACCTGTAACATACAAACTTGTTCAAAGACAAATGGAAAATCATATTTGATCTAAGATCACCCTAAATAGCACAGGTGACTGTCAATCATCCTTTCTTTCCTCCCTTTGTAAGGCGTGTGTGCATGCTAAGTCATTCACTTGTGTCCAAGTCTTTGTGACCCTTTGGACTGTATGTAGCCCATCAGGCTCCTCTGTCCATGGGATTCTCCAGACAAGAGTACTGGAGTGGCTTCCATGTCCAGGGGATCTTCCCAACATAGGGATCAAACCCACGTCTCCTGCAGCTCCTACAGTGCAGGCGGATGCTTCATTGCTGAGCCACCAGGGAAGCCCCACTTTGTAAGGACCTGACAACAAAACATGTTTTGTTTTGTTTTTTCTTGCAATGTACAGGCTACTAGAGCTTTTATATCCAGAGACAGGAAGGAGTGGCATCCAAGAAACCTCAAATTCAATCATGTGAAGCTCACTCCTGCAAGAATCCCAAGTAGGATTGTGTGGCCAGTATTTCCCCTAATCTGGAATCCATCAAACTGAAACACCCAAGAACTTGCATGAGGCACCAGATGAGGGCATGTGCTAACTCTCAGGAAAGACAGATCATGGGAGGAAAGTCACATATTCCCAGGTCTACCTCAGCCCCCAAGCATCAGGGAGAGTCAGGGTCCCGACACCAGGAACACAAGGAAGGTTCTGGGCAGGTACTAAGACAGTGTCACTGAGTCTCACTGCCTCCAAAGAGGAGGACAAAAATGGCCCTTCTTCACTGAAGGTGCATCCTTCAGGGCCAAGATGATATGAAGATGAGACACGGAGATGCGATGAAATAAAGGCTACAGGCGAGCACACACATCTGTTGAGACCAAAGGCCAATCCCTTCATCCTCTGCACACGGCCTAGCTCAGCGCCCTGCTCCAGGACTGACCTGTGACGTCCAGGCGGAAGGAGACCTTCTGGCCCCCGGCCTCGCAGCTGTACTCCCCGGCATCCGCCTTGCCCGCCTGCTGCACCACCAGCCGCCGCCCGCGGCCCGTGGCCTCCACACGCACTTTCGAGCTCGAACTCAGCTTCTTGCCGTCCTTGTACCAGGTCACCTCCGTCTGGGCCTGGGCCACCTCGCAGCTCAGCGTGGCACTGGTTCCCGCCACGGCCTGCACTTCACTGCGTGCCGGCTGCTCCTTGGCGAACACCACCGAGGGCTCTGGGGACAGAGGGGATACACGGGGTCAGAGATCCCATCTCAGTCAGGACGGCAGCCCCGGGCAAAGAACAGGATGGGGAGCCAGGGAGGAGGTGTGTGTGCTGGCAGTGGAGCTGAAAATTTCTGGGCCCTGCACCAGCCCTGTGCTCTGCAGAGGTCCTCTGCCTTTCTCAGCCACAAGTCACACAGTTCTCGTGTGTGACACAGCATTCTCATCTGAGTCCATGTGAGCAGGGTGGCCCCTGGAAGACTTCTCCTGTGCTCATGGCATCTGCAGGGTCACGAGGCACGTGTCCCCGAACCTTGCTAGCTGGTGCCCTAGCCTTCTCCATGTGGTTATGCAGGCACTTTTCACCTGCGGTCCGTGCAGATGACTGAGGTGCGGTGCCCTTGCCGACTGTTAACTACTGTCAGCTGGCGGCAATCTGGGAGGAGTGCTTCCAGCCCTTTCCGTGGCTTTCTTTGTCATTGCGCAATAAAGAAGCTGAGTACCTTTCCTCTTAGCACAGGATTCACCATTCCTATCTTCTTCTTCATGGTGATACAATTCAAATCTTTTGGCCACCTACAAACAGTAGGCTCTTTTTTCAATTCAACTCTGGCCACTCTTTATACATTTACATACCAGAGACTGATACAAACTTAGGATTTACGGATATCTCCAACTGTGTGACTGGCATTTTTACTCTCAGATCCAGTCCTTTGACAAATCAAAGATTTTCCTTCCAACAGTTTCACAATGTCCATTTCAGCCCTTTTAGGCATAGATCATTTATGTTCCATTTAAGAAATTTCTCCTTACATTGTCTTTAAAGAAACCACATTATCATCTGAGGGTTTTTTTGGGGTTTTGCCTTTTGCCCTGAGTTTTCTAACCCACTCTGAGCTGACTTTTGTGTGTGGTGTGAATTGCTAGCACAATTTAATTTTTCCGTATGGTTCAGTGGTCCAACGCCATTTATTAGACAACATCCTTTCTTGAGTTCTCCAATAGATGACACAGTAACAGTGGGAAGGTGCAGGGGAAGAGGGGGATGGGTGGTACAGGAAGCCATTTATGCAAGGAGCTGCTTCTGGGCTTACCATTCGGCTCCTCTGATGTGGAAACTATCACTGCACCGGGATCTCCTTATCTCAAAAACTACAGCTTTAGGATCATTCCTGATACATGAGAACTGGTCAGGCTGGTCCCCCACGGAGCAGGGATCACGCGCCCACACACGTGTGGCCTTGTAGCTGTGTGCGGAGCTGGTGTGCCTGGGTGTGTGTCTGCTTCTGCAGCCAAGAGTGTCCTGAGCAGGAGCCTGCTTTGGACATAGCTCTGTGGTTTCAGAGGGCTTCCCAGGTGGCGTTAGTGGTAAAACGTCCACCTGCCAATGCATGAGACATAAGAAAGGTGGGTTTCATCCCTGGGTCGGGAAGAGCCCCTGGAGGAGGAAATGGCAACCCACTCCAGTATTCTTGCCTGGAGAATCTCATGGACAGAGAGCCTGCCTGGTAAGCTATAGTCCTCAGGGTTGCAAAGAGTCTGACACTACCAAAGCGACTTAGCCTAACACAGGTCCCAGTAAATGTCCCCACCATGCTTTTCTTCAAGAAGACAGTGTATTGGCTGAACCTTGCCTTTGAAATCGGCCAACTATTCTTCCATCAGACCACCCCAAAAAGAAAATTCTACTTTGATTGTTAATAAACATCTTTGACTTTCTTCTCAGATTGCTCCATCTAACGTAAGCTCCCACTGTCTCTCAAGAATCTTGAATATGATTTCCCCATGCCCAGCCTCTTGGTGACTTCGATCAGACCTGGAATTAGACACACGGTAACTGTGCTAGTCCAACTCTTAACACAAATTTCATTCTTCAGGCGTTCCTAACCAGGACTTAGGTGTAGGAATTATTTCAGCATGTTGATTTTTTTCCTCAAGAATCATTCACAGTCTAATAATTTATCTTCAGATTTTCTGAGTTGATCATCAAATCATCAGCAAATTTCACCGTTAGTTTTCCAAAACCATCTGCTGGTGATTTTATTCTCTTCTTTACTGGATTCAGGGATTACAGCAGCCTCCATGTATTCAGTCAGTTCAGTCGCTCAGTCGTGTCTGACTCTTTGCAACCCCATGAACGGCAGCACACGAGGCCTCCCTGTCTATCACCAATACCTGGACTCCACCCAAACCCATGTACATTGAGTCAGAGACGCCATCCAACCATCTCATCCTCTGTCGTCCCCTTTTCCTCCTGCCCTCAATCTTTCCCAGCATCAGGGTCTTTTCCAATGAGTCAGCTCTTCGCAGCAGGTGGCCAAAGTAGTGGAGCTTCAGCTTCAGCATCAGTATCAGTCCCTTCAATGAACACCCAGGACTGATCTCCTTTAGGATGGACAGGTTGGATCTCCTTGCAGTCCAAGGGACTCTCAAGAGTCTTCACCAACACCACAGTTCAAAAGCATCAATTCTTTGGTGCTCAGCTTTCTTCACAGTCCAACTCTCATATCCATACATGACCACTGGAAAAACCATAGCCTTGACTAGATGGACCTTAGTCGGCAAAGTAATGTCTCTGCTTTTGAATATGCTATCTAGGTTGGTCATAACTTTTCTTCCAAGGAGTAAGCGTCTTTTAATTTCATGGCTGCAGTCACCATCTGCAGTGATTTTGGAGCCCAGAAAAGTAAAATCAGCCACTGTTTCCATTCTTTCCCCATCTATTTGCCATGAAGTGATGGGACCAGATGCCATGATCTTAGTTTTCTGAATGTTGAGCTTTAAGCCAACTTTTTCACTCTTCTCTTTCACTTTCATCAACAGGCTCTTTAGTTCTTCACTTTCTGCCAGAAGGGTGGCGTCATCTGCATATCTGAGGTTATTGATATTTCTCCCAGCAATCTTGATTCCAGCTTGTACTTCCTCTAGCCCAGCATTTCTCATGATGTACTCTGCATATAAGTTAAATAAGTAGGGTGACAATATACAGCCTTGACATACTCCTTTTCCTATTTGGAACCAGTCTGTTATCCCTCACTCAAAGATTTGCAGGTACACCTTAAGTGGGATGATATTATCACCATTGTTCTTTTCACAGGAGTTTTATTATGTTAAAAGAAAAAATATATAGTTTCCCAAGTATTTTATGGCAGGGACAGATGCTTGATGTTATCAAATATTTTGTCTTGATGTATGATGTTTGAATTTAATTAACCATTTGACTCTGTACTCATGGAGATAATCACATTTGGAATCTTCATAGGACAAGGATCAAACTATTGTCCCCAGCATTGGCATTCTGGACCACCAGGGAAGTCCTTGCACTCTATTTCTCAATATCCAGCTTTCTACTTTCTATCTATTAACATATCCAACATTAAGCTCATTGTGCAAGCCTAGACTACAATTTTTATCATGGGCCTACTCCTGGATACATTGGTTAATTCATTTTGCTAACAAATACTATGATTTTTTATTTTGGCCTTGATATTCACAGTAGATCGGTCTGAAGTTTGATTCTCCCTGCCATTTCTGGGTCATTTCGGTATCAATTCTATGTTTTATATATGAAGAAAGTTACAGAGTCTATCTTCTTTTTCTTTCTCTAGGATCATCTCCACAAGCACAGAATAACAGTTTTCCTGGACATTTTGTACAGTGTACCAGAGAACTGATTTTCCTGGTGGTTGGGCAATAAAGAATCTGCCTGCAATGCAGGAGATGCTAGTTCAATCCCTGGGCCAGGAAGATCCCCTAGAGAAGGAAATGGCAACCCACTCTAGTATTCTTACCTGGGAAATCCCATGGACAGAGAAGCAGGACGGACTACAGTCCACAGGGTCACAAATAAGTTAGACACGACTTGCAAATAAACAACGACAAAAACAACCAGAAAACTACAGGGCCGAGAAGACCTTTCATTATTGGTCCTACTGATTGGCAAGTCTTACCACACTTTGACTTCTGTCTGTTTTCCTGTGTTCATAGAGCTTACAATGATTCAGCCACCTTTCACAAGTTTTCAAAAGTTCTGCTTTCAAATACTCTCTAATGTGCTCCCAAAAACACATTCTATAAAGATGAACTGTGGGATCTGAGGTATCTATTCGCACCCACAAATCATTCTAGGTTGGCACAGCCTCAAATCACGTGTCAGCACCCAGGAGTAAATGTGAAAGGGCAGCCCATCCCTCTGTGGCGTGAGACTCTCTTCCTGGAAGAAGAATACGCTGATTTCCAGTCACAAGACAGACTCACTCACTGACCATCAGGAAACTGCAAGGAAGTAGGCACTGCTTTGCAGTCAGAGGTTGCTAGGACAGTAACTCCTTAGGGAAGACTAAGAAGAGACTAAGAAGGACGTGGCAGAAATGAACGTGTTCCTTTCTAACCCCCTCGGCGGAGCGCAAAAAGGAATACTGACGGGAAAATCCAACCTGTTTGAAGACAGAGGTAAAAGCATCTTTTATCTAAGATCAGCCTAAATAGCACAGATGACTCTCTACCAGCCACCCTTTTTTTTCCCTTTGAAAAGATGTGATAACACCCCTGGGCCTATTTCCTGCTACCTCTAGGCAACTGGAGCTTCTATATCCAGGAAAAGGAAGAAAAGGCCTCCCAGAAACCTCAAATTTCATCATCCAAAGTTCACCCCTGAGAGAATTTCAGGTAGGATTGTGTGGCCAATATTTCTTACCATCAGGGATCCACCAAATTGAAACACGTCTTGACAACTGAGAACTGGCATGAGGGGCAACACGAGGGAATGTGCTGGGTGTTGAGGACTTACAATGGGAGGAGAGTCACGTATCTCCAGGTCTACCTCAGCCCCCAAACCCGAAGAGACCCAGGGTCTCAACACCAGGAATAACCAGCAGGTTCGGGGCAGGTGCTAAGCCAGTGTGATTGAGCCTCACTGCCAGGAAAAGATGTGGGCAGAAACGGCCCCTCTTCATTGCAAGCACACCTTCCACATCACCCTCCCCCAGGGACTAAGATCGGACATGGAAGACAGAGAGGCTTGAAGAGATGAAGGACACAGGCAAGGGCACACAGGTTTGGGGAGGCAGGTAGCCAGGCCTCTGATCGCCTGCACGGGCCAGCTCAGCGCCCTCCTCCAGGACTGACCTGTGACATCCAGGCGGAAGGAGACCTTCTGACCTCCGGCCTCGCAGCTGTACTCCCCGGCGTCCGCCTTGCCCGCCTGCTGCACCACCAGCCGCCGCCCGCGGCCCGTGGCCTCCACACGCACTTTCGAGCTCGAACTCAGCTTCTTGCCGTCCTTGTACCACGTCACCTCCGTCTGGGCCTGGGCCACCTCGCAGCTCAGCGTGGCACTCGCCCCCGCCACGGCCTGCACTTCACTGCGTGCCGGCTGCTCCTTGGCGAACACCACCGGGGGCTCTGGGGACAGAGGGGGATACACAGGGTCAGACACCCTATCTCAGTCAGGATGGCAGCCCCACGCAAAGACGACCTGCATGAGGAGGTGTGGGGGGCTGGGCAGGAGGATGGTGGAGCTGGAGACTTCTCAGGCTCTGCACCAGCCCTGTGCCCTGCAGAGGACCCCTGCCTTTCTCAGCAACAGGGACACGATTTATGCATTCTCACATGGGTTCCTGGGAGTACACCTTGGGGTGGGCGGTCATTGGAACAGATTTTTCCCCTGCTCATGACATCTGCAAGGTCTCGAGGCAACTGTTCCCCAACATTCCCAGATGGCGCCCCCGTCTTTTCCATACTACTATGCCGGAACTTTTCACCTGCAGTCCATGGAGACTGCTGAGGCTCAGTGCCCTTGCCTACTCTAAGTACTGTCAGCTGGTGGCAATCTGGGGGAGTGCTCGCACCTCCCCGTGGCTTTCTTTGTCCTTGTCTGAGGAATGAAGAAGCGTAGCACCTTCCCTTTAGGACTGGGTTTGCCATTACTGTTTTTTTCTCATTGGTGACAGTATTCAATCAAATCCCTTGCCCACTTACCAATAGGTTCTGTCTTCTCTCAATTCACATCTGGCCACTCTTTGTCACTTTAAACACCAGAGAATGACACATAGGTAGGATTTAAGGATACTCTCAATCATGTGACTGACATTTTCACTCTGATCCAGGTCTCTGATAGCTTTTCCTCCAATAGTCTCACAATGCCATTTTGTCCCTTTAAGCGTAGAGCATATGTATTCTATTTAAGAAATCTTTTTACCTTAAGTCTTGAAGAAACCACATTAGCATCTGTGGCTTTTGGGGTTTTATCTTTGACACGGAGGTGTCTAACCCACCTCAAGCGGACTTGTGAGTGTGGTGTGAACTGCTAGCACAAGTTAATTTTTCTGTATGGTACAGTGGTCCACCCACCATATTTTGAGGACAACATCCTTCCCCTAGTTCTCAATAGACAACACAGTAACAAACGGAAGATGCGGAGGGTCGGCAGGAATGTGGGTGATGCAAGATTCCACTTCTGCAAGAACTGTTTCTGAGTTCACTATTCTGTTCCTTGGATGTGGTAACCATCCCAGCACTGGGATCCCTTATCTTGAAAACTGTAGCCTTGTAATAATTTTTGACATTGCTGCTGCTGCTAAGTTGCTTCAGTCGTGTCCAACTCTGTGCAACCCCATAGACGGCAGCCCACCAGGCTCCCCTGTCCCTGGGATTCTCCAGGCAAGAATACTGGAGTGGGTTGCCATTTCCTTCTCCAATGCATGAAAGTGAAAAGTGAAAGTGAAGTCGCCTAGTCATGTCCGACCCTCAGCGACCCCATGGACTGCAGCCCACCAGGCTCCTCCATCTGTGGGATTTGCCAGGCAAGAGTACTGGAGTGTGGGTAACAGTAAATGCTCCTACCATGCTCTTCTTCATGAAAATGATGTACTGGCTGTATCTTGCCCTTGCAATCTGCCAGTCATTCTTCCATTAGACCACTCAAAAAACAAGTTTTCTTCCATTTTGATTGTTAATAAACATCTTTTGATTTTTTTCCCCGTTGGATTTCTATCCATCTCTTGCAACCTTTAACTGTCTCTCAAGAATCCAGAATAATTCCCCTCACACAGTCTCTTGGCAACATTGATCAGACCTGGAATTAGAAACATGATACAACCGACCTAGTCTAACTCTCACACAAATTTCATTTTCCAAGCACACCTTGTCGGGACTTAAACATAGAAATGTTCTTTCCATGTCAATTTTTTACACACTAATCCTATGCAAGAATCATATGCATTCTAATAGTTTATCTTTAGGATGGTCTGAGTTGATCATTCTATTATCAGCAAATCCACCTTTAGTTTTTTGAAACCATGTCCAGTGGAATAGCAGTTTCCAGATATTTCGTATGGTGTATCAGAGAACTACAGGGCTGAGAAGATTTTCATCAGTAGTCCTACTGATTCACATGCCATATCTCTGATTTTCCTTATCTTCCTGTATCTGATTTTCATAGAGATTACTAAGATTTAGCCACATTTCACTATTTTTAAACGGTTTTACCTTAGAATACTCACTAACATGCTCCAAAAACTACATTTAACAAAGTTGCGTGGTGGGGTCTGGGGAACACACATACCCACAAACCAGCCTGCCCTGGTATGACCACAGAATGTCAGAGGTTGGCAGCTAGTGACTGACGTGGGGTGGCAGAGGAGCAGGTGGACGTGGAGCACATCTCCCTCCACGGATCCATCAGGAATGCACTGATGGACACAGAAGTGCACGTGGGACACCAGCTGGGAGCAGGCAGGAGGACCTGACCACTAGGAAAGAATATACAGCACCGCACAAAACTCGGTAGGAGGAAGGAACTAGGGAAAACAGGAGTGTCAGTAAGACTGGACCTGCCCTTGGCAGGTAGGGAAACTGAAGAAGGGGGCCGATCCCCACATCCGGGCAACTGTCTGAGTCAGAGGAGAAACATTTGAGGCTGAGAGTGAATCAGCTGATCTGTGACAGCTTAAATGGAATGAGAATCAGACAGTCCTTGCTGCAGCCGTACATACTGGACAGGGACGTGGGCCCCCTGGAAGGCGCAGTGACTGGGAGCTGGAGAGTAGGGATCGTGGAGCAATCCCAGGGCGAGGGCAGCTGTGGACTGCAGAGAGAGACGGACTGAGGGGACGTGAGGGAGGAGACTGTGGGAAATGCCTGTGGAGGAAAGCCGGGCAGCCGTGGAAGCAAGGTGACACAGCTGAGTCATGCGTAGGGGGTGGAGCCATCACCACAACCTCTCTCCCCCCACAGGCAAGCACTGGCCACTGAACAATAGAGAGGCTGGCCCATCAAACGCCCAACGCACCAAACTACAGAGTAGGACCCCAGCCAGGGTGCCCCTTGATGTGCCTGATGTGCCCATCTAGAGGAGGACCCCAAATGGGCAGAGCAGGGGAGAAAGACTAGACAAAGAGGCCTTTTGCTTGCCAGCTGCTAGGGGCTAGAAAAGCACCGATAGGGCCACAACTCCTGTGGCTAACAGAGTCCGTGTCCCTGTGTATTTGGCGCTGCCAGGATCCTCATGACCCACGCAGCTGCGCCACCTTCACGCTCAACCCCACTGGGGCACAACTGCCACGGGCAAAAAAAAAAAAAAAAAGGCTTGCACCTATGCACGCAGGGTGCTTCAGTCCTGTGCAATTCTGCAACCCTGTGGACTGTGGCCTGGCAGGCTTCTCTGTCACAGGGGTTCTCCAGGCAAGAAAGCTGGAGTGGGTTGCCAGACCCTTCTCAGTTCTGTTCAGTTGCTGAGTCGTGTTCAACTCTTTGCGACCCCATGGACTGCAGCACACCAGACTTCCCTGTCTATCAACAACTGCTGGAATTTGCTCAAACTCATGTCCATCGAGTTGGTGATGACATCCAACCATCTCCTCTGTCGTCCCGTTCTCCTCCTGCCTTTAATCTTTCCCAGCATCAGGGCCTTTTCCAATGAGTCACGACTTTGGATCAGGTGGCCGAAGTATTGGAGCTTCAGTTTCAGCATCGGTCCTTCCAATGAATATTCAGGGCTGATTTCCTTTAGGACTGACCAGTTGGATCTCCTTGCCATCCAAGGGACTCTCAAGAGTCTTCTCCAATACCACAGTTCAAAAGCATCAATTTTTCAGCGTTCAGCTTTATGATCCAACACTCACATCCATACATGACTACTGGAAAAACCATAGCCTTGACCAAATGGACCTTTGTCAGCAAAGTAATGTCTCTGCTTTTTAATATGCTGTCTAGTTTGTCACAGCTTTTCTTTCAAGGAGCAAGTGTCTTAATTGCATGGTTGCGGTCACCATCTGCAGTGATTTTGGAACCCAAGAAAATAAAGTCTGTCACTGTTTCCATTGTTTCCCCATCTATTTGCCATGAAGTGATGGGCCCAGATGCCATGATCTTAATTTTTTGAATGTTGAATTTTAAGCTAGCTTTTTCACTCTCCTCTTTCACTTTCATCAAGAGGCTCTTCAGTTCCTCTTCACTTTCTGCCATAAGGGTGGTGTCATCTGCATATCTGAGGTTACTGATTTTTCTCCTGGCAATCTTGATTCCAGCTTGTGCTTCATCCAGCCTGGCATTTCGCATGATGTACTCTGCATATAAGTTAAATAAGCAGGGTGACAGAATATGGCCTTAATATACACCTTTCCCAATTTGGAACCGGTCTCATTGTTCCATGTCCAGTTCTACCTGTTGCTTCCTGACCTGCATACAGATTTCTCAGGAGGCAGGTCAGGTAGTCTGGTATTCCCATCTCTTTCAGAATGTTCCACAGTTTATTGTGATCCACACAGTCAAAGGCTTTGGCATAGTCAATAAAGCAGAAGTAGATGTTTTTCTGGAACTCTCTTGCTTTTTGGATGATCCAGCGGATGTTGGCAATTTGATCTCTGGTTCCTCTGCCTTTTCTAAATCTAGCTTGAACATCTGGAATTTCACTGTTCACATACTGTTGAAGATTTCCTCAAAAGAATTTTGAGCATTACTTTGCTAACATGTGAGATGAGTGCAGTTGTGTGGTAGTTTGAACATTCTTTGCCATTGCCTTTCTTGGGATTGGAATGAAAACTGACCTTTTCCAGTCCTGTGGCCACTGCTGAGTTTTCCAAATTTGCTGGCATATTGAGTGTAGCACGTTCACAGCATCATCTTTTAGGATTTGAAATAGCTCGGTTGGAATTCCATCACCTCCACTAGCTTTGTTCACAGTGATACTTCCTAAGGCCCACTTGACTTCACACTCCAGGATGTCTGGCTCTAGGTGAGTGATCACACCATCATAGTTATCTCGGTCGTGAGGATCTTTTTTGTACAGTTGTTCTGTGTATTCTTGCCACCTCTTTTTAATATCTTCTGCTTCTGTTAGGTCCATACCACTTCTGTCCTTTATCAAGCCCATCTTCACATGAAATGTTCCCTTGGTATCTCTAATTTTCTTGAAGAGATCTCTAGTCTTTCCCATTCTATTGTTCTCCTCTATTTCTTTGCACTGATCACTGAGGAAGGCTTTCTTATCTCTCCTTGCTTTTCTTTGGAAATTTTCTTGAGATGGGTATATCTTTCCTTTTCTCCTTTGCCTTTAGCTTTTCTTCTCTTTTCTTTGGATTTTTAAAAAAATTTACTTATTTTAATTGGAGACTAATTACTTTGCAATATTATAGTGGTTTTTTCTCAGCTATTTGTAAGGCCTCCTTAGACAACCATTTTGCCTTTTTGCATTTATTTTTCTTCGAGAGCACTATTTCCTTTTAGAGCACTATATTTCCTGCTGCCCCAGCCACCAACTCCTCTGAGTTCCTGGTACTGTCAGATTCCCTGCGACCCAAGCAGCTGTACCACCTCCACCTGGCCCTCACCAGGGCAAACCCAAGTCCTCCAGGGCAGCCCTGGGAGCAAACCCCAGTGGACGACCCACATGCAGAGGTGGAAATAAAGCCACAACTGAAACCCAGGGGCAGTGTGGCTAGGGAAGAAGACCCAAAACCTTCCCACCAGCTGTACAAGCTGCAGGTTAAATCCACATGATCAACTAGGCAGACTCTGTGTCTATGGAATATATAAAAGGACACTGAGAGCTCCCACAGAAGAAAACGCACTAGTTCTGACAGCTGTGGACACTGGAGGCAAGAACACACAGGAGCAGGATCAGATTAGAGTCTGAGCTGCCCCCACAGCAGGTCCAGAGACCAGCCTCGTATTAGAGAGCATCCTCGGGAGGCAATGTGGACTGTGACTCACAGTGAGGGAAAGAACGCTGACAGCAGAGACTCAAGAAAAACATTTATTCTTCTTATACTCTGACTTGCTCTATAGTTGCTTCTGGATTTTTTTTTCTTTTTCTCTTATTTTCCCTACCTCCCCGACCGTGCTGTAGTTGTCCATTTTATTAGCACTATGAAATCTGTTTAAGCTTATGGGATTTTCTTTTTCAATCACACTGTTTATTTCTGTTATAGACTTCTGCCTTTTGCAGAACTTTGGCCTTTTGCAGTTCTGTACTTTTCCTTTTTTTTTTCTCTTTAATTTCAATTAAAAAATTACTTTTAAAACTTATGATCTTTTCTCCATTTATTTGTTTGCTTTTCCTGCTGTTCTTTTCCCCTTGCAGTTAATCTTTAATATATATAAATCTTATCTACCTACCTCTATTTCACTTTGCATTTCTATTCTTCCTTTCTTTTCTTTCTCTCACCATATTTGTTATATTTGTTTTCACTGCTTTATCCCCCAGTTGGTACCTTGCTTCAGTTTTGTTTTCCAGTTTGTGCTTTAGTTAGTTTTGTTCTCAGCTGGTGGATATCATTTCTGGTTTCCTTTCTTCACTGGGTCAGTCTGTTGTACTCTATTTTTGTTGGACTGTTTTGATTTTGCTTATGGGTATTTATGTATGTGTGCATTGTCCATTATTTAAATTATTATTTGCCTGATTTTTTAATTGCCATTTGTCTGGGGTTCATCTTTGTTTTCTCCTTTTTGGGTACTTGTTTTAATCCCATTTAATGCCATAACCACCCACCTGTGGAATCTCAGTTCCTGGCCAGAGATCAAGCCCCAAGCCTTTGGAGTGGGAGTGCTGATTCCAAGACCCTAGACTACCAGAGAACTAACCCTAGGGAGCAGCAAGCAGCAAGAACTCCCACAAAGGGAACCACTTGTACACAAGACCTGATATCGCCCAACTACCAGTAGCACCCTGTGCGGGGTACCTCATCCAAACAACAAACAAGACCAAAATACAACCCCAATCATCAGCAGACAGGATTACCACCTTACTCAGTCCTGCCCATCAGAGGAAGAAGAAAAAAAAAAACAAAACACTCACTGCCTCCCACCAAATGCAAGCACAAGTCACACCCTACACAAAGCTGACACAAACCACTGGACCAAACGTATGAGGGCAGAAGCCAAAAGGAAGAAAGAATTCAACCCTGAAGCCTGGAAAAAGGAGACCTCAAACATAGTAAGTTTAAAAAAACAATGAAAAGACAGAAGTACTGCACAAATGAAGGAGCAAACCAGAAATACACAAGTCCAAATAAATGAAGAGGAAATAAGCAAACTACCTGGAAAAGAATTCAGAATACTGATCATAAAGATAATACAAAACCTTGAGAATAAAATGGAGAAAATGCAAGAACCAATTAACAAAGACCTAGAAGAATTAAAGAATAAACATACAGACACAAACAACACAATTACTGAAATTAAAAATACTCCAGAAGGAACCAATAGCAGAATATCTGAAGCAGAAGAATGAATCAGTGAGCTGGAAGATAAAATGGTGGAAATAACTGCTGAAGAGCAGAATAAAGTGGAAAGAATGAAACGAACTGAGGACAGTCTCAGAGATCTCTGGAACAATATTAAATGCACCAAAATTTGAATTATAGGGATCCCAGAAGTAGAAGAGAAAAAGAAAGGGTATGAGAAAAAAATTTTAAGAGATTATAGTTGAAAACTTCCCCAACACTGAAAAGGAAATAGTCAATCAAGTCCAAGAGGCACAAAGACTCCCATACAGGATAAACCGGAAGAGAAACATGCTAGGACATATACTAATCAAACTAACAAAGGCTAAACACAAAGGAGGAATATTAAAAGCAGCAAGGGAAAAGCAACAAGTAACATACAAGGGGAACCCCTATGTTTACCAGTTGATCTTTCAGCAGAAACTCTGCAGGCCAAAAGGGAATGGCAGGATATATTTAAAGTATTAAATGGGAAAAATCTACAACCAAGATTATTCTGCCTGGCAAGAATTTCATTCAAAATTGATGGAGAAATCAAAAGCTTTACAGACAAGCAAAAGTCAAGAGAATTCAGTACCACTAAATCAGCTTTATAATAAATGTTAAAGGGACTTATATAGTCAGGAAACACAAAATAAGAAAAGATGTGCAGAAACAAACCACAAACAATTAAGAAAATGGAAACAGGAACATATATATCAATAATTACTTTAAATTTAGATGTATTAAATGGTCCAACCGAAAGACACAGACTAGCTGAATGGATACAAAATCACGACCCATACATATGCTGTCTATAAGAAACCCACTTCACACCTAAAGACACTTATAGACTGAAAGTGAGAGGATGGGAAAATATATTCCACGCAGATGGGAAGCAAAAGAAAGCTGGAGTAGCAATCCTCATATCAGACAAAATAGACCTTGAAATAAAGAATATTACAAGAGATAAGGAAGCGTGCTACATAATGATCAAGGGATCAATCCAAGAGGAAGATGTAACAATTATAAATATCTATGCTCCAGGACTGGAAGAAACACAGGCTGGAATCAAGACTGCTGGGAGAAATATCAATAACCTCAGATAGCAGATGACACCACCCTTATGGCAGAAAGTGAAGAGGAACTAAAAAGCCTCTTGATGAAAGTAAAAGAGGAGAGTGAAGAAGTTGGCTTAAAGCTCAACATTCAGAAAACAAAGATCATGGCATCCGGTCCCATCACTTCATGGAAAATAGATGGGGAAACAGTGGAAACAGTGTCAGACTTTATTTTTTGGGCTCCAAAATCACTGCAGATGGTGACTGCAGCCATGAAATTAAAAGACACTTACTCCTTGGAAGAAAAGTTATGACCAACCTAGATAGCATATTCAAAAGCAGAGACATTACTTTGCCAACAAAGGTCCGTCTAGTCAAGGCTATGGTTTTACATGTGGTCATGTATGGATGTGAGAGGTGGACTGTGAAGAAGGCTGAGCACTGAAGAATTGATGCTTTTGAACTGCGGTGTTGGAGAAGACTCTTGAGAGTCCCTTGGACTGCAAGGAGATCCAACCAGTCCATTCTGAAGGAGATCAGCCCTGGGATTTCTTTGGAAGGAATGATGCTAAAGCTGAAACTCCAGTACTTTGGCCACCTCATGCGAAGAGTTGACTCATTGGAAAAGACTTTGATGCTGGGAGGGATTGAGGGCAGGAGGAGAAGGGGAAGACCCAGGATGAGATGGCTGGATGGCATCACTGACTCGATGGACGTGAGTCTGAGTGAACTCCGGGAGTTGGTGATGGACAGGGAGGCCTGGCGTGCTGTGATTCATGGGGTCACAAAGAGTCAGACACGACTGAGCGACTGAACTGAACTGAACTAAGGAGCACCTCAGTATACAAGACAAACACTAAATGACATAAAGGGAGAAACTGACAGAAACACAATAAGAGCAGGAGACTTTATCACCCCACTCACACCAATGGACAGATCATCAAAACAGAAAATTAATAAGGAAACACAAGTCTTAAATGATACATTAGATGAGATGGATCTCATTGATGTCTTCAGGACATTCCATCCAAATTCAGAAGAATCCACCTTCTCCTCAAGTGCACATGGAACATTCTCCAGGATAGACCACATCTTGGGTCACAAATCAAACCTCAGGAATTTAAGAAAACTGAAATCATATCAAGCATCTTTTCTGACCACAACTCTATGAGACTAGCTATCAATTATAAGGAAAAAAAACTGCAAAAAACACAACACATGGAGATTAAACAATATGTTTCAAAATAATGAACAGGTTACAGAAGAAATCAAAAGGGAAATCAAAAAATTCTGCAAAAGCAGTTAAGAGGGAAGTTTATAGCAAGACAATCCTACCTCAAGAAACAAGAAAAACATTGAACAGACAACCTAACTTTACACCTAAAACAATTGGGAAAAGAAAAACAAACAAAAAAAAATCAGCAGAAGGAAAGAAATCACAAAGATCAGAGCAGAAATAAATGAAAAAGAAATGAAAGAAACAATAGTAAAAATTAATTAAACTAAAAGCTCATTCTTTGAGGAGATAAACAAAATTGATAAACCTTTCACCAGATTCATCAAGAAAGAGAGAGAGAAGAATCAAGTCAACAAAATTAGAAATGAAAAAGGAGAGGTTCCAACAATGCAGAAATACAAAGGATTATGAGAGACTCTTAATGAGCAACTTTAGGGCAATAAAATGGATAAACTGGAAGAAATGGACAGATTCTTAGAAAAGTTAAATCTTCCAAGACTGAACCAGGAAGAAACAGAAATAATGAACAACCCAATTACAAGCACTGAAATCAAAACTGTGATCAAAGATCTCCCAAAAAAACAAACCCCAGGACCAGATGGCTTCACAGGTGAATTCTAATCAAACACATAGAGAAGAGCTAATTCCTATTCTTCTAAAACTCTTTCAAAAAATTGCAGAGGAAGGAACACTTCCAAACTCATTCTATGAGGCCACCATCACCCCGATACCAAAACCAGACAAAGAAAACTACAGGCCAATATCACTGATGAAAATAGATACAAAAATCCCCGACAAATTCTAGCAAACAGAATTCAACAACACATTAAAAATCTCATAACCATGATCAAGTTGGGTTTATTCCAGGGATGCAAGGATTCTTCAGTACATACAAATCAATGTGTTACACTGTACTAACAAACAGAAAGATAAAAACCACATGATAATCTCAATAGATGCAGAAAAAGCCTTTGACAAAATTCAGCACCCATTTATGATTAGAACTCTTCAAAAAATGGGCATAGAAGGAACCTACCTCACCAGAGTAAAGGCCATATATGATAAGCCTCCAGCAAACATTATTTTCAATGGTGAAAAACTGAAAGCATCCCCCTAAGATCAGGAACGAGGCAAGCGTGTCCACTTTCACCATTATTACTCAACATAGTTCTGGAAGTCCTAGCTACAGCAATCAGAGAATAAAAAGAAATAAAAGGAATTCAAATCAGACAAAAAGAAGTAAATCTGTCACTGTTTGCAGATGACATGATACTACACATAGAAAACCCTAAAGATATTATCAGAAAATTACTAAAGATAATCAGTGAATTTAGCAAAGTCGTAGGATACAAACTCAATATACAGAAATCATGTGCATTCATATATACTAACAATGAAAGATCAGAAAGAGAAATTAAGGAATCAATCCCATTCACCATTGCAACAAAAATAATAAAATGTCTAGGAATAAACCTACCTAAGGTGACAAAAGTACTGTATAGAGAAAATTATAAGACACTGATGAAAGAAATCAAAGATAACATAAACAGATGGGGAGATATTCCATGTTCCTGGATAGAAAGAATTAGTATTGTCAAAATGACTATACTACCAAATGCAATCTACAGATTCAATGTGATCCCTGTCATACCAATGGCATCTTTCACAGAACTACAACAAAAAATTTCACAATTCATATGGAAACACAAAAGATGCCAAACAGCCAAAACAGTCTTGAGAAAGATGAATGGAGCTGGAGGAATCAACCTTCCTGACTTCAGATTATACTACAAAGCTACAGTCATCAAGACAGTATGGTACTGGCACAAAAACAGAAATATAGACCAGTGGAACAAGATATAAAGCCCATAAATAAACCTGTGCACCTATGGTACCTTATTTTTGACAAAGGAGGCAAGAATATACAATGGTACAAAGATAGCCTCTTTCAGTAAGTAGTGCCGGGAAACTGGACAGTTACCTGTAAAAGAATGAAATTAGAACACTTCCTAACACCATACACAAAGATAAACTCAAAATGGATTGAAGACCTAAATGCAAGATCAGAAACTATAAAACTCTTAGGGGAAAACATAGGTAGAACACTCGATGACATAAATCAAAGCAAGGTCTTCTATGACCCACCTCCCAGAGTAATGGAAATAAAAACAAAAGTAAACAAGTGGAACTGAGTGAAACTTAAAAGCTTTTGCAGAGCAAAGGAAACTATAAGCAAGGTGAAAAGACACCCCTCAGAATAGGAGAAAATAACAGCAAATGAAACAACTGACAAAGGATTAATTTCCAAAATATACAAGCAGCTCATACAACTCAATGCCAGAAAAGCAAACAACTCACCCAATCAAAAAGTGGGGAAAAGACCTAAACAGACATTTCTCCAAAGGAGACATACAGATGGCTAACACATGAAAAGATGCTCAACATCGCTCATTGTTAGAGAAATCAAATCAAAACTACAGTAAGATATCACCTCACACCAATCAGAATGGCCATCATCAAAAAGTCTACAAACAATAAATACGGGAGAGGGTGTGGAGAAAAGGGAATGCTCTTGCACTGTTGGTGGGAATGTAAATTGATGCAGCCACTATGGAGGATGGTATGGAGAGTCCTTAAGAAAAACATCACCATATGACCCGGCAATCCCACTCTTAGGCATATACCCTGAGGAAACCAAAACTGAAAAAGACACATGTACTCCAGTGTTCATTATAACACCTTTTACAATTGCTAGAACATGGAAGCAACCTAGATGTCCATCAACAGATGAATGGGTAAAGAAGGCGTATTACGTACACACAACGGAACACCACTCAGCCATAGAAAGAAACGCATCTGAGTCTGTTCTGAGGTGGATGAACCTAGAGCCTATTATAGAGCAAAGCAAGTCAGACAGAGAAAGATAAATATCGTACACTAACATACATACATGGAATCTAGAAAGACGGTGCTGATGAACCTATTTGCGGGGTAACATGGAGACACAGACATAGAGAACAGATTTATGGGCACAGGCAGAGGGGAAGAGAGGGTGAGATGTATGGAGAGGGTAACACGGAAACGTACATTACCATATGCAAAATACATAGCCAACAGGAAATTTCGGTATGTCTCAGGGAACTCAAACAGGGGCTCTGTATCAACCTAGAGGGGTGGGATGGGGTGGGAGATGGGAGGGAAGTTCAAGAGGGAGGGGACACATGTATACCTATGGTCGATTCGTGTTGATGTCTGGCAGAAAACAATGAAACTCTATAAAGCAATTATCTTTCAATTAAAATTAATTTTTTAAAAAAAAAGGAAAAAAAAAAAGTGGGATGGCAGGCCATTTCTATATTGGCACGAAGACCGTCTTCCCAGAAGAGTAACCTGATTTTTTAGACTGTCCTGTGCATGAGGGGCAGAGGCTCCTCCTGACCACTATGAAAATGCAACGGAATGAAGACTGCTTTGCCAGTCAGAGGCTGCTAGGGCACTAAGTCCTCATTGGCAACGCCGATTGACGTGGCAGCTGCGACTTTTTCCTTTCCATTTCTAAATTCATCAACGTAACACCGACAGGAATACTGACATGGAACTCAGAGTCTGTTGGGAGACAAAGGCAACGTCATCTTTGATCGAAGAAGATCACCCAAAGTAGCAGAAGCGACTTCTATCAATCGTCCTCTGTTTCTTCCCGTTGAAAGGAAGTGACGCTAAAACCTGTCTATTTTTTTCTATCTATGGACAACTGGAGCTTCTACATCCAGGAAAAGGAAGGAAGGGCCTTCCAGAAACCTCAAATTTCATAATTCAAAGTTCACTTCTGGGAGAAGGCCAATGAGGATTGTGTGGCCAAACTTTCCCCTAATCCAAGATCCTTCAAACTGAAACACCACTGGTCAACCAGGACCAGCATGACGGCATGTGCTTGTTCTCAGAAAAGACAGATGATGGGAGGAAAGTAAGCTATCTCCAGGCCTACCTCAGCCCCCAGGCATCAGGGAAAGGCAGGGTCCCAACAGCAGGAACACGCGAAAGGTTCTGGGCAGGTGCTAGGACACTGCCATTGAGCCTCACTGCATGGAAACAGGTGGACAGAAACGATCCCTCCTCTTTGCAAGTGCACCCTCCCTTTACATGCTCCCCCAGCCAAAACGGGGACCACGCGGGGACATGGAAGACAGGGAGGATTGAAGAGACGGAGGATCCAGGCAAGCGCACACATGTCCGGTGAGGCAGGTAGCCCTCATCACCTGCACGGGCCAGCTCAGCGCCCTCCTCCAGGACTGACCTGTGACATCCAGGCGGAAGGAGACCTTCTGGCCCCCGGCCTCGCAGCTGTACTCCCCGGCGTCCGCCTTGCCTGCTTGTTGCACCACCAGCCGCCTGGTGCAGCCCTTGGCTTCCACACGCACTTTCGAGCTCGAACTCAGCTTCTTGCCGTCCTTGTACCACGTCACCTCCGTCTGGGCCTGGGCCACCTCGCAGCTCAGCGTGGCACTCGCCCCCGCCACGGCCTGCACTTCACTGCGTGCCGGCTGCTCCTTGGCGAACACCACCGAGGGCTCTGGGGACAGAGGGGGATACACGGGGTCAGAGACCCCAACTCAGTCAGGATGGCAGCCCCGCACAAAGACGACCTGGATGGGGAGGTGGTGGGGGGCTGGGCAGGAGGATGGTGGAGCTGGAGACTTCTCAGGCTCTGCACCAGCCCTGTGCCCTGCAGAGGACCCCTGCCTTTCTCAGCAACAGGGACACGATTTATGCATTCTCCCTCAGGTCCCTGCAAGGAGGTCCTGGGTGGGAGGTCCTGAGAACAGACTTGTTCTCTGCTCATGACATCTGCAGGTCTCAACGCAACGACTCCCCATCCTTTCTAGATGGTGCCCCTGTCTTCTCCATACAATTATGCGGGAACTTTTCACCCGCAGTCTGTGGAGATGGTTGAGGCTCGGCCCCCTTGCCTACCCTTTGTACTGTCAGCTGGTGGCAATCTGGGGGGGGGGGTACTTGCACCTCCCTGTGGCTCTCATCGTCTGAGGAATGAAGAAGCATTGCACCTTCCCCTTAGGACTGGGCTTGCCATTACTGTTTTCTTCTTCGACCTGACATGAGTCAAATCTTTTGCCCACTTGCCACTAGTAGGCGCTCTCTTTTGTTGATTCAACTCTGGCCTATTTTTACACATTTATGTGCCAGAGAATGACCAACAGGTAAATTTTAAGCATATTCCCAGCCATGTGACTCGTATATTCATACTCTGCTCCAGTCCTGTGTTAAGTCAAAGTTTTTCCTTCCAATAGTGTGACAATGTCCATTTCTTCCCTTTGCATTTAGAGCATTTGTGTTCTACTTAAGAAATCTTTCTTTATGCTGAGTCTTTGAAGAAACCATGTTATTATCTGAGGGTTTTTTTGGTTTTACCCTTTACTCTGAGGTTTCTAACCCACCCTGAGTTGGCTTCTGTGTATGGTGTGAATTGTTAGTACAGTTTAAGCGTTCTGTGTGGTTCAGTGATCCGCCCACCATTTCTTGCTACAACATTCTCCCTCGACTTCCTAAACAGACAACATAGTAACAATCGAAAGGTATTGGTGAGGGAGGGACGGTGGTGCCGGGAAGTCATCTGTGAATTGTTTCTGAACTCAGGTTTCTGTCCCTCCAGTGTGGTAACTATCCCCACACTGGGACCCCCTTGTCTTCAGAACTTTAGCCTTATGATAATTCTTAACATCACGTCCCAGTAAAGACTCCCACCCTGATTTTCTGCAAGAAAACAACACATTGGCTGTGCCTTACCTATGAATCTGCCTGTTTTTCCTTCATCTGACCCACCCGCAAAAAAACTGGTTTCGATTTTGATTGTTAATAAACATCTTTGAATTTTTCCCCTTTTATTTCTATCCATCTATTTCAACCTCTGACTGCCTCTCAAGAATCTTGAATAATGTCTCACACACAGACCCTTAGCAACTTTCATCAGGCCTGGAAATCAGAAACATGATACAGTTGTGCTAGTCTAACTCTTTCACACACAAATTTAATTTTCCAAGTGGTCCCTGCCAGGACTCAGATGTAGAAATAATTTCTGCATACTGATTTGTTTTTACACACTTAGCTTACTCAAAAAGAGAGGAGATGGGGAGGGAGGTGGGAGGGGGTTCAGGATGGGGAACACATGTACACCTGTGGCGGATTCATGTCAATGTATGGCAAAACCAATACGATACTGTAATTATCCTCCAATTAAAATAAATAAATTAATATTAAAAAAAACAGATGCAATCTAATCATTTATCTCTGAGATTGTCTGAGTTGAACATCACACCAAATTCCATCTTTAGTTTTTCAAAACTCCTTGCCAATTATTTTATTCTCCTCCTTACTGAACTCAGCGGGTAGAGGGGCCTGAATGTGCCATCCCTCACATCAAAGATTGCCAGGTATACCATGAGTGGGATGTTGTTGTTGTTTTTGCCAGAATGCAATAACATTAAAAAGAAGATATCTTTTTTATAGTCTACTAAGAATTTTACAACAGAAACTGATGCTCAATTTTGTCAAACATTTTGTCTCAGTATAAGACAAGCAAGTTTAATCAACCATTTGATTCTGTACACGAGATGATCTTTGTGCATTCAATCCAACGTCAAGCTACCTATCAACCTTGTCAACATTAATACAACATGCAATCCTGAACTAAGACTTTCACCATTGATCTCTACCCCTGGATACACTGCTGAATTCATTTTGTTAACATTTAAATTCATAATTTTGATACTCTCAGTAGATTGGTCTGGTATGTCATCCTCCCTTTGGCTTTCTGGAGTGATTTTGGTATCAATGTTATGTTCTGTACATGAACAGTTATGGAGGGTACCTCATTCTTCTCTGTCTAGGACCATCTCCAAGCATGGAATAACAATTTCCTGAATATTTTATACAGTTTACCAGAGAACTAACTACAAGGCTGACAAGCCTTTCATTATTTGTCTTATTGACTACAAGTACAAGTCATCCAGCTCTTTGAGTTTTCTCTATCTTTGCATGTCTGATCTTCAGATATTTTACTAGGTTTCAGATTAATGCACTGGAGAAGGAAATGGCAGCCCACTCCAGTATTCTTGCCTGGAGAATCCCAGGGACGGGGGAGCGTGGTGGGCTGCTGTCTATGGGGTCGCACAGAGTCGGACACGACTGAAGCAACTTAGCAGCAGCAGCAGCGGACACATTTTACAATATTTCAAAGGTTTTTACCTTAAAGTACTCTTCAATGTGCTTCAGAAACCACATTCTACAAAGATGCATGCTGGAATCTGGGGATATACACACCCACACATCCTGTTATACTGGCACGATCTCAAACTCTTAGGGGTTGCCACCTAGGAGTCAGTGTGGCATGGAAGCCCACCCCTATTCTGCATGAAGACTTTCTTCCCAGAAGAAGAATAACCTGATTCCTTAGACTGCCCGATGTTTCAGCCATGAGACAGAGACACTCAGTGACCACTAGGAAAATGCAAGGAAAGAAACACTGCTTTGCCAATCAGAGGCTTGCAGGACAGTAACTTCTTCTTAACAAGCCACACTGATGAGGTAGAAATGACTTTTTCCTTTCCATTCCTAAATTCTTCAATCTCATGCCAAGAGGAATACTTACCTGAAACATCCAACCTTTTTCAAAACAAAGGAAAACCATATTTTATCTAAGAAGCTCACCCTAAATAGCACAGGTGACCCTCTACCATCATCATTTCTTTCTTCCTTTCACAAGACAATGATAACAAAAAGTCGCCTATTTCTTGGTCCCTACCAGCAACCAGACCTTCTCCATAGAGGAAAAGGAATGAAGGGCATCCCAGAAACCTCAAATTTCATCATCCAAAGTTTACTTCCAAGAGAATTCCAAGTAGGACTGTGTGGCCAATATTTTCCTTAATCCAGGATCGACCAAACTGAAACATCCCTGGCCAGCTGAGACCAGCATGAGGTTATAGATGAGGGTGACTACTGGTTCTCAGGAAAGACATATGATAGGAGGAGCCAATTATAGCCCAGGCCTACCGCAGCCCCCAAACATCAGGGAGAGCCAGGGTCCTAACAGGAGGAACAACAGGAAAGTTCTGGGCAGGTGCTAATAAGACAGTGTGACTGAGCCTCACTGGCAGGAATCAGATGGACACAAACAGGCCCTCTTCTCTCCACAAGAACCCTCCCGATGCAGCCTTCCCTGGAGCCAAAAGCGGTATGAAGATGGGACATAGATGACTGGAAGGTGTGAAATCCTAAAGATTACAGGCGACTACACAAGTCTGGTGCGGCTGGAAGCCAGTGCCCTCATCACCTGCATGGGCCAGCTCAGTGCCCCCTCCAGGCCTGACCTGTGACGTCCAGGCGGAAGGAGACCTTCTGGCCCCCGGCCTCGCAGCTGTACTCCCCGGCGTCCGCCTTGCCCGCCTGCTGCACCACCAGCCGCCGCCCGCGGCCCGTGGCCTCCACACGCACTTTCGAGCTTGAACTCAGCTTCTTGCCGTCCTTGTACCACGTCACCTCCGTCTGGGCCTGGGCCACCTCGCAGCTCAGCGTGGCACTCGCCCCCGCCACGGCCTGCACTTCACTGCGTGCCGGCTGCTCCTTGGCGAACACCACCGAGGGCTCTGGGGACAGAGGGGGATACCCGGGGTCAGAGACCCGATCTCATTAAGGTGGCAGCACCAGGCAAAGAATAGGATGGGGCGTTAGTTGTGGGTGGAGTAAGAAGCAGCAACAGAGCTAGGGAATTTTCAGGCTCCACATCAGCCCTGTGCTCTGCCGAGGTCACCCAAACTTTCTGAGCAGCAAGTGGCATGTTTATGAATTCTCCTCTGGGTCCATCCATGTGAGCTATTGCAGGACGGGGCGGCCACTGGAACAGGCTTGTTCCCTGCTCATGCCTGGCGTGTGTTCCCCAACCCTCCCAGATGGTGTCAGTCCTTTCATAACATTATCCTTGGAACTCTTCACCTGCAGTCCGTTTAGATGTCTGAGGCGGGCACCTTTGCCCACTTTTACCATTGCCAACTGGTGGCAATCTGGGGTGAGTGCTTACACCTCCCTGCGGCTTTCTCTGTCATTGTCTGAGGAACGAAGAAGCAAGCACCTTTTCCCCAGGGGTCACCATTATTGTTTTTTGTTCCTGGTGACACTATTCAGATCTTTTGCCCACTTACAAATAGGATGGGAACTGCGGGGTCATGACGGGGGCGTTCCTAGATGAAGCCCCGCCTTCCCCACAGAAATGTGCATGTTCCATCGAAGTGACCAGGACTTGCTGAGGCTCCACTCCTGCCCACTCGCATGCTGGCCATCTGGTGGGAGTGAGTGTGCCTCCTGTGACGTTCTTTGGCGTTTTCCTCATGACACAAAGGAAAGAACCCTTTGTGATATTTTTGCTCACGGGTATTTGCTCTTCTGTATCATCGTTGTTCAAAGATTTTGCCCTATTTTCAATAGCATCTTCTGTCATTTTGAGGACATGTTTATATATTTAAATGCAAGGCGCTGACAAGTATGTATGTTCTAAACGTCTTCCACGTCTGTGTGGTTTGCCCTTTAGTCACTTATACTAACTTCTGATGAATTTTCATGGTTAGTTTTAGTAAAGTATTTCAAATGTGTTTCATTATGGCTAGTACACTTGTATTCTAAGAAATCATTCTTTATCCTAAAGTAATTTACGTCTATGATTTTTGCTTCTATTCTGTGGTTTCTAACTCAACAGGAGTTGACTGTGTGTGGTATGACGTACTGGTCTAATCTCTTCTCTCTGTGGTTAAATGGTTCAAGTATCATTTACGAAAACTATGTTGCCTCTCTGCCTTGCACCATTCCATAATGTTTAAAAAGGAGACGGGAAATGCGGTCATTCAGGTCCGTGTCTGAAATCACTCTCCAGAGGCTCTGGCCTGTGTGTCTATCTTTGCAACAAGACACTACTGTATTCATTACTAGAGCTTTATAGTAGTCTTAATATCTGGTAATATCACCAAATATTTGCTCTCGTCAAGAGTGCACTGACTGTACATGGTCTTTGCAATTTACTTGTCAGTTTTCAAAGTTCCCTCTAAACAAACTTTAATTTGTATTGAACATTTTTCATTCTTCTGTAGATTTCTGCCAAACTATTTAGAACTTCTTGACTGTCAAAAAAATTCCAAGAATCCTCCCCACCACAGAGCTTCTCAGAACCTTTTATTAGACTTGTAATTAAAAAATGATTGCTCTGATGCTATTTTAACTCTTAAAATTTCATTTCCAACATGTTTGTTGCTACTGTTAGACACAAAAGTTTGTTTTCTTCCTACTAACTTCTTCCACGTTAATCATTCTTAACTATCCGGTTGTCTTATAACTTATCTTTCGGTAAATCATATTATCTGTGAATTCCACTTTTGTTTATTCACACTTTTATATTACTTTATGTTTTCCCTAACTATGCTGTAAAATGTTGGATAAAAGCAGCAACAGTGGGTTTCCTCGTCTAGTTCTCTATCTCAAAGCAAAGCCCTCAAACTTTCACTTTTTTGTGTGCAATTAGCTGGATTGCCTGCAGAGTCATTGATCCAATTAAGAAAGAATTGTTTTATTTATAACTCATCAAGAATTTTATGGCAAAAATTGATGCAAACTTCATTAAACATTGTTTCTCTATTTATAATGCCAAATCTCATCCAATACTTTATTCTGCATGTCATGAACAGAATGGTTTGCTAACATTTCTGGTATTTCAACAATCTTGCCCTTCTGGACTATGACTTTCAGCACAGCGTATTACCAGTTATCCTCTTAATATATTATTAAACTTATTCTGATAATGTTTTCTTTCAGATTTTGGCCTTGCTATCCACAATAGATTGATAATAATTTCAATCCTCACCCCTTTCCTTGTTGGATATTGGTATCAGTGTTACATTATCTACATGAAACAAATCAGAGGCTGTGTCTCATTTTTCTATTCTCCAGAATAACCTCCATGAACACGGTTTTTCTTTTTAAAGTAGCTCATATAATTTACCAATGGAACTACAGGGATTAAACATTTCTCTGTGGGAAGATTTCCCATTATGATTCCAATTACTTAAAAGGTTTTAAGACTATTTGAGTTGTCCAGTGTATCTGTGTCACTTGGTATATAATTTTCCAAGAACTTAATTGATTTGTCAAGCCTTTCATATTTACTGCAATGAAAATAATTGTCATATTCTCCTAAAATACCATTTTTTTAAAGATACATGCATATTCGTATAGGAGAAGCGACTATTCCTCTTCAAGTCTAAATCTGTAAATCAAGACTCCAACTAGAGTTCTGGCATAGACTGTTCCAACAGAAGATAAAAGAACTCAATATCTGCTTTGAAAAGAGAATTCCAGACCTCACATGTACGTATTTCAGGCACACATCAACCAATCCTCTGCTCTCTGTTTACTTCCCACACAAACTGCAAGAAAAACTGACCTAGACCTGTGTATCTGTGTAGCTGTGCCTGTGTGCTCAGTCCCTTCAGCCGCCTCTCTGTGACGCCATGGACTATAACCCGTCAAGCTCCTCTGCCCATGGGATCCTCCAGGCAAGAATACTGCAGTGGGTTGCCATGCATACCCAGGGATGGAACCTGCGTCTCCTGCATTGCAGGCAGCTTCTTTGCCCACTAAGCCACCTCAGAAGCCATGGAGATACACAGATAATTTCAATATCCAGTGCAAGGAGAAAGAGTGTCCAGAACAAACTGAAACTCTGGCAAATCCATAGTTCATTCCCGAGATAAAGCAAGCACAACAGTGTGGTAAAAATTCCCCCTGGACCTGGTTTAAAGAAATTCAACCATCTCTCCCTAATGTCAACCCACACGCATTGCTGGGTGGGGCATCCAGGAGCTGTCAGGACAGCCAATTCACATACCCACAATTGAAAGGCATCTGGTTTACATCAGACTCCAAGTGCAACACAGAACCAGAGACCCAGACACCAGGGAACACCCAGACGACCCTGGGCAGATGCTGGGAACTGACGGCCGTGCATCACTGTGTGGAAACGCCACTCTGGGTTTACAGGATGCCTTTATCCCTTCTGTTCACACCCTCCCATCCAGCGCCCTTTGCCTGGCCTTGGGTATGAAAATGAGGGTCAGAGGACAGAAGGCTGAAAGAGATGAAGCCTAGGGGAAAGACCATCGGGTCTGTCAGGGGTGCAAGCCCGTCCCATCACCTCCACATAAGGCTAACTTACTACCTCCAAACTGACCTGTGACGTCCAGGTGGAAGGAGACCTTCTGGCCCCCAGCCTCGCAGCTGTACTCCCCTGCGTCCGCCTTGCCTGCTTGTTGCACCACCAGCCGCCTGGTGCAGCCCTTGGCTTCCACACGCACTTTCGAGCTCGAACTCAGCTTCTTCCCGTCCTTGTACCACGTCACCTCCGTCTGGGCCTGGGCCACCTCGCAGCTCAGCGTGGCACTGGTTCCCGCCACGGCCTGCACTTCACTGCGTGCCGGCTGCTCCTTAGCAAACACCACTGAGGGCTCTGAGGACAGAGGGATACACAGGGTCAGAGACCCCATCTCAGTCAGGATGGCAGCCCCGGGCAAAGACGACCTGGATGGGGAGTTGGGAAGCAGGGTGGTAGGAAGGAGCGATGGAGCTGAAAACTTTTCCAGGTTTTGTACCAGCCCTGTGCCTTGTAGAGGACACTCTTGTCCTTCTCAGCAGCAAGTCACACAAGTCATGCATCCTCCCACAGATCTGTGTGAACTGGCCTGAGAAAGGGGCTGTTGAAAAAGGCATTGCCCCTGCTCATGACATCTGCAGGTTCACGATGCAAATGTCCACAACCTTCCGGGATAGTGCCCCAGTCTTCTCCATAGGATTATGCAAGGGACTTTTCATCTGCAACCAGTGGAGATGTCTTAGGCTCAGCACCCACGCCTGCTCTTACTCTTGTCAGCTTGTGGCAATCTGCTGGGAGTGCCTGCACCTCGCTGTGGCTTTCTTTGTCATTGTCTGAACACCTTTCCTCAGGACTGGGTTCATCACTACTGTCTTCTTCTTCTTCTTCCCAGTAACACTATTCAAATCTTTTGCCCACTTTCCCTTGGTAGGCTCTCCCTTTTCTCGATTCACCTCTGGCCATTCTTTATGGTTTAAATACCAAAGAATGACACATAGGTAAATTTTAAGGATATTCCCAACTGTGTGACTCGCATTTTCACTTTCTGATCAAAACCTGTGATAAATCAAAGTTTTTCCTTTCAACAGGGTCACATTGTGCCTCCATCCCTTTGAGTGTAAAATATTTCATTCTCCCTACCTTTCTTGTGTGATTATGGTGTTGGTGCCATGTTCTGTACATGAAGAGAGTTATGGATGGTATCTTCTTTTTTCTGTCTCTAAGATCATCTCCACAAGCATGGAATAAGAGTTTTCCAGGAAATTTTGTATACTGTACCGGAGAACTACAGGGCTGACTTTTCATTATTAGTCCTACTGACTGACAAGTCATACAACTCTGACTTCTATCTTCTTCTGTCCTCTTTCATATAGTTTACTAGAATTTAGCCAAATTTCATAATTTTTCAATGGTTTTATCTTAGAACACTCTCTCCTATTCTCAGAAAACCACATTCTACAAAGATGCATGGTGGGACCTGGGGTATCTATACATACCCATAAATCATCCTATCCTGATAGGTATTGCCACCCAGGAGTCAATGGCATGGCAGCCCAGCCCTATTTGGCATGAAGATGCTCTTCCCAGAAGAATAACCTGATTTCTTGGACTGCCCTAAGTTCCAGCCACAAGAAACAGGCCGTTAGGAAAATGCAACAAAATAAAGACTGAACTGATTCTATGAGGCCACCATCAGCTTGATACCAAAGCCAGACAAAGAAATCACAAAAAAAGGAAATTACAGGCCAATATCACTGATGAACAGAGACGCAAAAATCCTCGACAAAGTTCTAGCAAACAGAATCCAACAACACATTAAAGGAATTATACATCATGATCAAGTGAGATTTATCCCAGGGATACAAGGATTCTTCAATATATGCAAATCAATCAGTGTGATACACCATGTTAACTAATTGAAAGAAAAAGCATGATCATCTCAACAGATGCAGAGAAAACTTTCAACAAAATTCAACATCCATTTATGATAGAAAAAAAAAAACTGTCCAGGAAATTGGCATAGAAGGAACACACCTCAACATAATAAAGACCATATATGACAAACCCACAGCAAACATTATTCTCAATGATGAGAAACTTTAAGATTGGGACAAGACAAGGGTGCCCACTCTCACCACTATTATTCAATATAGTTTTGGAAGTCCTCGCCATGGCAACAAAGAAGAAAAAGAAATAAAAGAAATCCAGATTGGAAAAGAAGAAGTAAAACTCACTGCTTACAGATGTCATGATACTATACATATAAAACCCTAAGAGCACCACTAAAAATCTACCAGAGCTAATCAACAAATTTAGTAAAGTCACAGGATATAAAATTAACACACAGAAATTCCTTGCATTACTATATACTAACAATGAAAATTCAGAAAGAGAAATTAAGGAAACAGTTCCATTCATCACTGCAACAAAAAGAATAAAATATCTAGGAATAAACCTATTTAAAGAAACATAAGACCTGTATGCGGAAAACTGTAAGACACAGATCAAGGAAATCAAAGACAACATAAACAGATGGAGAGATTTACTATGGTCTTAGATTAGAAGAATCAGTATTTTGAAAACTACCATACTACCCAAAGCCATCTATAGATTCAATGTAATCTCTATTAAGCTACCAATGGTACATCCATAGAACCAGAATGAAAAAATTTCATAATTTGTATGGAAACACAAATTCCTTGAATAGACAAAGCAATCTTGAGAAAGAAAAACAGAGCTGGAAAATTCAACTCTCCTGACTTCAGACTACACTACAAAGCTAATAGTCATCAAGACAGTATGGTACTGGAACAGAAACAGAAATATAAACCAATGGGACAAGATATTAGCCCAGAAATAAACCCACACACCTATGGGCACCTTAATCTTTGACAAAGGAGGCAAGAATATACAATGAGAAAAGACAGCCTCTTCAATAAGTGGTGGTGAGAAAGCTGGATTGCTACATGTAAAAGAATGAAACTAGAATACTTCCTAAAACCAGACACAAAAATAAACTCAAAATGGATTAAAGACGTAAACGTATGGCCAGAAACTATAAAGCTCTTAGAGGAAGCCAAAGACAGTATACTCTTTTGCATAAATCACAGCAACATCCTCCTTCACCCACCTCCTAGACTAATAAAAACAAAAATAAACTAATGGGACCTAATTAAACTTAAAAGCTTTTGCACGGCAAAGGAAACTAAAAACAAGATGAAAAGAATGGGAAAAAATAATTGTAAATGAAACAACTGACAAAGGGTTAATAACCAAAATATATTAGCAGCTCATACAGCTCCATATCAGACAAACAAACAGCTCAGTCAAAAAATGGGCGAAACACCTTAGACATTTCGCCAAAGAAGAAATACAGATGGTCAATGAAAACGTGAAAAGATGCTCAACATCTCTCATTATTAGAGAAATGCAAATCAAAACCTCATACAACTCAGAATGGCCATCATCAAAAAATCTACAAACGGTAAATGCTGGAGAGGATGTGGAGAAAAGTGAACCCTTTTGTACTGCTGGTGGGAATGTATACTGATACAACCATTATGGAAAACAGAACAGAGATTCCTTTAAAAACTAGGAATAAATCTACTAAATAACCCAGCAATCCCACTATAGGTCATATACCCTGAGAAAAACCACAATTCTAAAAGACACATGTACCCCAGTGTTCACTGAAGCACTATTTACAATAGCCAGGACATGCAAGCAACCTAGATGTTCACTGACAGATGAATGGATAAAGAAGTTGTGGTGCATTTATAGAATGGAATATTACTCGGCCGTAAAAAGGAATGCATTTGAGTCAACTGTAGTGAAGTGAATGAACCCAGAGCCTCCGATACAGAGTGAAGTCAGTCAGAAAGAGAAAAGCAAGTATTGTATATTAACGCAATATACATAGAATCTAGAGAAATGGTACTAATGATCCTAGTAGAGAACAGACCTGTGGGCACAGAGAGGGAAGGTGAGGGAGGGACTAATTGAGAAAGTGGCATTAACATATATACACAATCGTGTAAAGCAGATAGGGGGAATTTGCTAAAAAAACACAAGGAGCCCAGCCTGGTGCTCTGTGATGACCTAGAGGGATGGGATGGGGGTGGGGGAGGGAAGAGAGGCTCAGGAGGGAAGGGGCATATAAATATATATATATATATATATATATATATATATATATATAATTATGATTGATTCACGTTGTATTATGGCATAAACCAGCACAAAATTGTAAAGCAATTTTCCACCAATTAAAAAAATTTTTTTAAAAAGATCGCTTCCCCAGTTAGAGGCTGCTAGGACAGTAGCTCTTCATTAGCCATGCCTAATGGTGTGATGGAAGTCACTTTTTCCTTTCCACTTCTAAATTCAACAATGTAATGCCAAGGGGAATACTTACCTGCAACATCCAAACTCTTTGAAGACAAAAATAAAGTCATATTTGATCCAAGAAGATCTCCCTGAATAGCACAGGTGTTTCTCCACTAATCATTCTCTCCTCCTTCCCTTTGCCAGGACATGACAACAAAAAACAGCCCTCGTTTTTGCTACCTTTGGGCAACCGGAGCTTTTAAATCCAGGAAAAGGAAGGAAGGCCTCCCAGAAATCTCAAATTTCATCATCCAAAGTTCACTCCTGAAAAAACTCTAAGTAAGATTTTGTAGCCAACATGTACCCTAATCTGGGATCCATCATATTGAAACACCTCTAGCCAACCAAGAACCAGTATGAGGTTTCAGATGAGGGCATGTGATTGCTCTCAGGTAAGACATATGATGGGAGGAAAGTCAGGTATCCGCAGGCCTGCCTTAGCCCCCCAAGCATTGAGAAGGTAACAGGCAGGAAGGCCAGGGGTCTCCAAACGGAGGAAACAGCCTGCAAGTGTCAGACACTTTTATCTCTCTTAAGCGGCAGGAAACAAACTAGCGATATTTTTTTCCCTTCTCTATACAAATTTAAAAGGTTTCTCTTAAAATTCTGTGTTGCCATGATACCTGGTTTCACCTGAAGTTAACTATTCTCAAACCTAGAGATAACCAACTTTTTCTTATGGAAATGTTTATCTTAAGCTATGCTAACATCACATCATGGGAAATAGATGGGGAAACAGTGTCAGACTTTATTTTTTGCGGGGCTTCAAAATCACTGCAGATGGTGACTGCAGCCATGAAATTAAAAGACACTTACTCCTTGGAAGAAAAGTTATGACCAACCTAGATAGCATACTCAAAATCAGAGATATTACTTTGCCGACTAAGGTCCGTCTAGTCAAGGCTATGGTTTTTCCTGTGGTCATGTATGGATGTGAGAGTTGGACTGTGAAGAAGGCTGAGCGCCAAAGAATCAATGCTTTTGAACTGTGGTGTTGGAGAAGACTCTTGAGGGTCCCTTGGACTGCAAGGAGATCCAACCAGTCCATTCTGAAGGAGATCAGCCCTGGGATTTCTTTGGAAGGAATGATGCTAAAGCTGAAACTCCAGTACTTTGGCCACCTCACGCAAAGAGTTGACTCACTGGAAAAGACTCTGATGCTGGGAGGGATTGGGGGCAGGAGAAGGGGACGACCGAGGATGGGATGGCTGGATGGCATCACGGACTCGATGGATATGAGTCTGAGTGAACTCCGGGAGTTGGTGATGGACAGGGAGGCCTGGCGTACTGCGATTCATGGGGTCGCAAAGAGTCGGACACGACTGAGCGACTGAACTGAACTGAACTGAATGTACTATGCATTTACCCCAAATGCATAGTCTTCAAGTCGGTTCCTCCTTTTGGGCTCAGAACCTACTTGATAAACCAGTATATTCTACTCAGATATTGTTCCTCTAATCTATGTAAATGAAACTATTTGTATGGTGATCTGCCCTTCTTCAAGATTCAAGTTAATCATTATATGGCCCAAAATAAACCATTTGGTGCCAAGATTATCCCAAAATGCATCTTATGGGTGAGGGGCCTGGTGCCATTCTGAGTTTTAAGCCATTCCTTTCTTTCATTAACAGACTGCTAGTGACTAAAGGGAGTGGGGCTTGGAATTCTTGAGCCCCTGGATTCATGCCTGGGTTTAATGAAACCCTATCCTGATTCACAAGATAAAGCAAACAGCTCCGTAAAAATGTTAAACTAAAACCAGAGCTGCATTTTTGCATGCAAACTGATGATGCAGCCTGGGGTTATAAGCAGGGGCCCCCCAAACTGCAATCTGAAGTCTCATCAGTGGAGTGGACTGCTGCTGAGGCCCTCTTCCCAACTGGGACTCCAGATTAATGTTAACAAGAGACTTCTCGGCATGATGTTTAAGTCTGGATGCTGGTCAGCCCCATTTGGTGATATATGTACTGTTACTCTTTGCTTTTGCTTAATTATTTTCATTGGAGGATAGTTACAAGACTGTGGTGGGTTTTGCCATATATTAACATGAATAAACCATGGGTGCACACGTGTCCCTCCATCCTGAAGCCCCCTTCCACCTCCCTCCCCAACCTATCTCTCTGGGTTGTCCCAGAGCACCGGCTTTGAGTGCCCTGCTTCATGCATTGAACTTGCACTGGTCATCTGTTTCACATATGGTGATATACATGCTTCAATGCTATTCTCTCACAATTTCCCACAGAGTCCAAAAGTCTGTTCTTTATATCTGTGTCTCTTATGCTGCCTTGCATACAGGATCATTGATACCATCTTTCTAAATTCCATATATATATGCATTAATATACTGTATTGGTGTTTCTTTTTCTGACTTACTTCATTCTGTATAACAGGCTCTAGTTTCATCCACCTCATCAGAACTGATTCAAATGCGTTCCTTTTCATAGCTGAGTAATACTTCATTGTGTGTATGTCTTCTCTTGTGTTGTTGGAAGAGGTAAACTTCAAACTGCAATCTGAAGTCTCATCTGTGGAGTGCACTGCCGCTGAGGCCTTCTTCCCAACTGGGACTTCAGATTGCTGTTAATGAAAGACTTCTCAGCGTCATGTTTAAGTCTGGATGTTTTTTTAGTTTACCTCTTCCAACAACACAAAAGACTTTTCATGTGGACATCACTAGATGATCAATACCGAATCAGATTGATTATATTCTTTGCAGCTAAAGATGGAGACGCTCCATACAGTCAGCAAAAACAAGACCAGGAGCTGACTGTGGCTCAGATCATGAACTCCTTATTGCAAAATTCACACTTAAATTGAAGAGAGTAGGGAAAACCACTAGACCATCCAGGTATGACCTAAATCAAATCCCTTACAGTAGAAATGAAAAATAGATTTAGGGGACTAGATCTGATAGACAGAGTGCCTGAAGAACTATGGATGGAGGTTCATGATTTTGTACAGAAGGCAGGAATAAAGGCCATCCCCAGGAAGGAGAAAAGCAAAAAGGCAAATGGTTGTCTGAGGAGGTCTTATAAATAGCTGACAAAAGAAAAGAAGCTAAAGGCAAAGGAGAAAAGGAAAGATATACCCAACTGAATGCAGAGTTCCAAAGAATACCAAAGAGAAATAAGAAAGCCTTCCTCAGTGATCAGTGCAAAGAAATAGAGGAAAACAATAGAATGGGAAAGACTAGAGATCTCTTCAAGAAAATTAGAGATACCAAGGGAACATTTCATGCAAAGATGGGCACAATAAAGGACAGAAATGGTATGGACCTAACAAAAGGAGAAGATATTAAGAAGAGGCGGCAAGAATACACAGAAGAACTGTACAAAATGACCTTCATGACCCAGATAATCATGATGGTGTGATCACTCACCTAGAGCCAGATATCCTGGAATGCAAAGTCAAGTGGGCCTTAGGAAACATCACTATGAACAAAGCTAGTGGACGTGATGGAATTCCAGTTGAGCTGTTTCAAATCCTGAAAGATGATGCTGTGAAAGTGCTGCACTCAATATGCCAGCAAATTTGGAAAACTCAGCAGTGGCCACAGGACTGGAAAAGGTCAGTTTTCATTCCAATCCCAAAGAGAGGCAATGCCAAAGAATGTTCAAACTACAACACAATTGCACTCATCTCACACGCTAGAAAAGTAATGCTCAAAATCCTCCAAGCCGGGCTTTAACATTATGTGAACCATGAACTTCCAGATGTTCAAGGTGGATTTCAATGGCACCCCACTCCAGTACTCTTGCCTGGAAAATCCCATGGACGGAGGAGCCTGGTGGGCTGCAGTCCATGGGGTCACTAGGAATTGGACATGACTGAGCGATTTCACTTTCACTTTTCACTTTCATGCATCGGAGAAGGAAATGGCAACCCGCTCCAGTATTCTTGCCTGGAGAATCCCAGGGACGGGGGAGCCTGGTGGGCTGCCGTCTATGGGGTTGCACAGAGTCGGACACAACTACAGCGACTTAGCAGAGGAACCAGAGATCAAACTGCCAACATCTGTTGGATCATAAAAAAAGCAAGAGTTCCAGAAAAACACCTACTTCTGCTTTATTGACTATGCCAAAGCCTTTGACTGTGTGGATCACAATAAACTGTGGAACATTCTTAAAGAGATGGGAATACCAGACCACCTTAACTGCCCCCTGAGAAATCTGTATGTAGGTCAAGAAGTAACAGAACTAAACATGGAACAACAGACTGGTTCTAAATTGGGAAAGGTATATGTCAAGGCTGTATATTGTCACCCTGCTTATTTTAACTTACATGCAGAGCACATCATGCAAAATGCTGGACTGGACGAAGCACAAGCTGGAATCAAGATTGCCGGGAGAAATATTAATAACCTCAGATATGTAGATGACACCACCCTTATGGCAGAAAGCAAAGAACTAAAGAGCTTCTTGATGAAATTGAAAGAGGAGAGTGAAAAAGCTGCCTTAAAACTCAACATTCAGAAAACTAAGATCATAGCATCCAGTCACATCACTTCATGGCAAATAGATGGGGAAACAATGGACACAGTGAGAGACGTTATTTTCTTGGGCTCCAAAATCACTGCAGATGGTGACTGCAGCCGTGAAATTAAAAGATGCTTGCTCCTTGGAAGAAAAGCTATGACCAACCTAGACAGCATAATAAAAAGCATAGACATTACTTTGCTGACAAAGGTCCATCTTAGTCAAAGCTATGGTTTTTCCAGTAGTCATGTATGGATGTGAGCTCTGGACCATAAAGAGGGCTGAGTATTGAAGAATTGGTGCTTTTGAACTGTGGAGCTGGATAAGACTCTTGAGAGTCCTTTTGACTGCAAGGAGATCCAACCAATCAATGCTAAAGCAAATCAGTCCTGAATGTTCCCTGGAAGGATTGATGCTAAAGCTGAAACTCCAATACTTTGGCCATATAATGCAAAGAACTGACTCACTAGAAGAGACCCTGATGCTGGGAAAGATTGAAAGCAGGAGGAGAAGGGGACCACAGAGGATGAAATGGTTGGATGTCATCACTGACTCGATGGACATGAGTTTGAGCAAGCTCCAAGAGTTGGTGATGGATAGGAAAGCCTGGCATGCTTCAGTCCATGGGGTCACAAAGAGTCAGACACGACTGAGCTGAACTAAATATTTCATTGTATTCAACTTCCTTATCCATTCATCTGCTGATGGACATCCAGGTTGCTTCCATGTCCTGGCTATCATAAACAGTGCAACCATGAACATTGGGGTACACGTGTCTCTTTCAATTCTGGTTTCCTCAGTGTGTATGCCCAACAATGGCATTGCTGGGTTATATGGCAGTTCTATTTCCAATTTTTTAAGGAATTTTCACTCTGTACTCGTAGAGGCTGTCCCAGTTTGCATTTCCACCAACAGTCTGTTACTCTTTTCTATTTTTTCTATTTCTTTTAAAGGTTATATATTGAAATTAAGTTAAATAAATCTCTATTAAATATTGAAATTGCTTATTTGTGTGTAATGAGCTGTTTCGTTTGAAAACAAATTCTCTGAACCTGAAATGAAAGTAAAACTTTTGGTAAAATGGGTTTTGACACCAGGAAAAACAAGAAGCCTCTGGGCAGGTGATAAGACAGTGGGACTGAGCCTAATTGCCTGGAAACAGGTGGGTGGAAACGGCCGCGCCTCTTTCCAATGCACCCTTGTCATTCATCCTCCTCCAGGCCAAAATGGGTATCAAGATGGGACATGGAAGAATGAGAGGCAAGAAGAGATGAAGGTTATAGGCGAGGGCACATGTAGTCTGGAGAGACCAAAAGCCAATTCCCTCACACTTGCAAACAGGCTAGCTCAGCGTCCTCCTCAAGACTGACCTGTGACGTCCAGGCGGAAGGAGACCTTCTGGCCCCCGGCCTCGCAGCTGTACTCCCCGGCGTCCGCCTTGCCCGCCTGCTGCACCACCAGCCGACGCCCGCGGCCCGTGGCCTCCACACGCACTTTCGAGCTCGAACTCAGCTTCTTCCCGTCCTTGTACCAGGTCACCTCCGTCTGGGCCTGGGCCACCTCGCAGCTCAGCGTGGCACTGGTTCCCGCCACGGCCTGCACTTCACTGCGTGCCGGCTGCTCCTTGGCGAACACCACTGAGGGCTCTGAGGACAGAGGGGGATACACAGGGTCAGAGACCCCATCTCAGTCAGGATGCAGCCCCGCGCAAAGACGACCTGGATGGGGAGCTGGGATTTGGGGTGGTGGGAAGGGGCAGTGGAGCTGGAGACTTCTCAGGCTCTGTACCAGCCCTGTGCCCTGCAAAGGTCCCCTGCCTTTCTCAGCGAAAGTCACACATTTATGCATTCTCCATGTAAACTGGTTCAGTCGGCCGGGGGGCCGTTGGAAAGGACTGGTCCTTTGTGCGTGGCATCTGGAGATTCACGAAGGTTCCCCAACCTTCCTGGATGGCGCCCCAGTCTTCCCCATATGGTTATGCAGGGAACGTTTCACCTGCAGTCCACAGAGATGTCTTAGGCTCAGCACCCACGCCTATCCGTACTGTTGTTAACTTGCACGCTTGCACCTCCCCATGGTCTTGTCCTTCACTGTCTGCGGAGTGGAGAAACTGACCACCTTTACCATTAGGACTGGGTTCGCCATTACTGTTTTCTTCCTGGTGACACTATTCAAACCCAAACTGGTGCGTCATCATGGGTGCATTCCTAGCCTTCCTCTATGAGGCCAGACCCTTTCCCACAGTACTGTGTAAGCCATGTTCTCATCTGCAGAAAGTGAGACTTGCTGAGGCTCCACCCTCACCTACTCTCACTGTTGGCAAACTGATGGGATCGAGTGCACCTCCTGAGACGCTCTTTTGCATTTTTTCCTAATGACCCAAAGTAAAAAACCCTTTCTGATGTTTTCGCCCAACAGTGTTTGCTCTTCTATGTTGTCACTGTTCAAAATTTTTGCCTTATTTTCAATTGCAGCGTCTGTCATTTATTTGTTCATTTGAAGGACCTGTTTATTTATATATATGTAAATGCTAGGCGCTGACAAGTATGTGTGTCCTAAATATCTTCCATATCTGTGTGGTTTGCCTTTTATGAACTTATGCTATCTTCTGGTGAATCTTCATGTTTAGTTTTAATATAGTCAAGTATTTCAAATTTGTTTCAGTATTGTTGAGAGCTTCTAAGTGGTGCAAGTGACAAGCAATCTGCCTGCCAATGCAGGAGACGCAAGAGACCGGGGTTCAGTACCTGGGTCACGAAGATCCTCTGGAGAAGGAAACAGCAGCCCACTCATCATGGTTTGCGAACATTCTGAGAAATCATTCTCTACCCTTAAATAATTAAAATCATCTATGTTCTCATCTAAGAGTTTTATGAGAAGTTCCTTTGTGGCACAGTGGAAAGGAATCTGCCTGCCAACACAGGGGACACAGGAAGAGTTCACGTGCGAGCTCTAAGAGCAACCAAACCCATGCGCCACAGCTGCTGAGCTCAAGCTCTAGAACCCAGAAGCTGCAACTACCGAGCCCGTGGGCCACGAGCACGGAAACCTGTGCACTCTAGGGCCCACAAGCTGCAACTGCCAGGCCCATGGGCCACGACCACCGAAACACATGCACTCTGGGGCCCACAAGCTGCAAGTACCAAGCCTGAGCGCTGCAACTTCTGCGTCTGCCTCCTGCAACTACTGAAGCCTGTGTGCCTAGGGCCTGTGCTCTACCACAAGAAAAGTGACTCAGGGAGAGGCTTGTGCACAGCAGTGAAGAACGGCCCCTGCTGACCACAGACAAAGTCCACATCCAGCAACAAAGACCCAACCCAACCAAAGACAAATAAATCATTTTTTTTAAAAGAATTGTATGATTTTCTCTTCTATTCCCTTCAATTCCAAAAGGAGCTGACTATGTGTGGGATGAGTTACAAGTCTGATCTTTTTTTTTCTATTGATTTTACTACAGTTGAATGTTTAAGTACCATTTATTAAGAACATGCTGTCCTTCCCTTTGCACTATTCCACAGTTTTCTTTTAAAAAGAAGGGGAACGTGGTCATCTACTTATCGGTGTCTGGGATCCCTATTCTGGTCCTTGGGTCTCAATACCTGTCCTTGCAGCAAGACACTACTGTGTTCATTTCTGTAGCTTTCTAACAGTATTGATATCTAGTATAGCAGATAACTATCCTTTTGTTCTTCAAGAGTGAATTCACTGTACATGGTCTTTGAAATTTATATGTCAATTTTCAAAGTCCCACTAAACAAACATTTATTTGAATTTTAATGAGTATTGAACATGTTTTATTGTTCAATTGATTTCTACCCAACATTTTGGAACTTCCTGTCTCTTAAATTTTTTTTTTAACTTCTCCCTGCCCTTACAGAACCTCTCAGCACATTTATTAGACTTGGAATTAGATATTGATCCTTTTCAAGCCATTGTAACTTTCAAAATTTCATTTTCGAGATGTCTGCTACTATTCTTAGACATGGAAGTGTTCTTTTCATACTGATTTTTTACATGGTAATTATTTTTAACTATCTTATTATGTTGCATATTTTATCTTTTGGATAAATCATATTATCCATGAATTCCACTTTTGCTTTTTCACACTTTTATACCTTTCAGTTTATTTTTGTCCTAACTGTGTTTTAGAATGTTGGACAAAAGCAGTAACAGTTGGCTTCCTTGTCTGGTTTCCTATCTCACAGGAATAGCTTTAAAACTCACTTTTTTTATGTACAGATAGCTGGTTTGCCTGCGGCATTGTTTATCAAATTAAGAAAGAATTGCTTTCTGTATAATTCATAAAGAATTTTATGGCATGGTTTGAAGCTAACTTTATAAAACACTTCTTCTGTATTTAAAATGCCAAATCTTATCGAATACTTTATTCTGCATATCATGAACAGATTGCTTGCCAACGTTTGTAGTGTGTAAAGAACCTTGTATTTCTGGAGTATGACTTTCATCACAGCATATTACCAAGTTTCCTCTTATTATATTCTTAATTTTGATATTTTGTTCCAGATTTTGGCTTTGATATCCATTATAGATCGGTCTACAATTTTAATTCTTACTACTTTCCCTGTCAGATACTGGTATCAACGTTACATCATCAACATGAAACAGAGACTGTATCTCCTTTTACTGTTCTCTAAAAAACTCTCCATGAACAAGACTTTTTTTCCAAAGTATTCCATGCAATATGCCAGTGGAACCACTAGGATGAGATCTATGAGAAGATTTTTCATTACGGTTTCAATTACTTCAAAGGTTTTAGGACTATTTAAGTAGTTGAATGTTTCCTGAGTCACTTTTCATAGAGTTTTCCAAGAAACTAATCAATTTGTAAAAGCTTTCATATTTATTGCCATGAAAAAATTGTCTATTCTCCTAATATACCATTTTAAAAAATATATGCATGCGGGGATAGGAGAAGCTACCATTCCTGTCCAAATCTAAATATATAAATCAGACTCCAAGCAGAATTCTGACTCAGAATGTTCTAACAAAAGACATAATAAAATCAGTATTTGTTTTGAAAATGTACCTAGATTTCGTTATATGTAGATGCACAGATAACTTCTAATCCCATGTATAAGGAAGAAAGAGTGTCTAGAACACTTAAAATTTTGGTAATCCATAGCGCAGTATTGAGATAAATCAAGTACGACAGTGTTGCCCCTGCTGCTGCTGCTAAGTCACTTCGGTCGTGTCCGACTCTGTGCAACCCCATAGACGGCAGCCCACCAGGCTCCCCCGTCTCTGGGATTCTCCAGGCAAGAACACTGGAGTGGGTTGCCATTTCCTTCTCGAATGCATGAAAGTGAAGTCGCTCAGTCGTGCCCGACCCTTCGCGACCCCATGGACTGCAGCCATCCAGGCTCCTCCGTCCATGGGATTTTCCAGCAAAGAGCACTGGAGTTGGGTGCCGTCGCCTTCTCTGGTGTTGCACCTAGTCTGATGAAATTCAACCATCTCTCCTCGTGTGAACCCCCACGCATTGCTGGGTGGGGCATCCAGGAGCTGTCAGGACAGCCAAGAGGAGCAAATTCACATACCCACAGTTGAAAGGCATCTGGTTTACATCAGACTCCAAGTGCAAGACAGAACCAGAGGCCCAGACACCAGGGAACACCCAGACGACCCTGGGCAGATGCTGGGAACTGACGGCCATGCATCACTGTGTGGAAACGCCACTCTGGCTTTACAGGATGCCCTTCTCCCTTCTGTTCACACCCTCCCATCCAGCGCCCTTTGCCCGGCCTTGGGTATGAAAATGAGGGTCAGAGGACAGAAGGCTGAAAGAGATGAAGTCTAGGGGAAAGACCATCGGGTCTGTCAGGGGTGCAAGCCTGTCCCATCACCTCCACATAAGGCTAACTTACTACCTCTAAACTGACCTGTGACGTCCAGGCGGAAGGAGACCTTCTGGCCCCCGGCCTCGCAGCTGTACTCCCCGGCGTCCGCCTTGCCCGCCTGCTGCACCACCAGCTTCCGGGTGCAGCCCTTGGCCTCCAAGTGCACTTTCGAGCTCGAACTCAGCTTCTTCCCGTCCTTGTACCACGTCACCTCCGTCTGGGCCTGGGCCACCTCGCAGCTCAGCGTGGCACTGGTTCCCGCCACGGCCTGCACTTCACTGCGTGCCGGCTGCTCCTTGGCGAACACCACCGAGGGCTCTGGGGACAGAGGGGGATACACGGGGTCAGAGACCGCATCTCAGTCAGGACAGTAGCCCCGGGCAGACGACCTGGATTGAGAGCTGGAGACTTCTCCAGGTTCTGCACCAGCCTGTTGCCCTGAAAGGAGCCCCTGCCTTTTTCAGCAATGAGAGGCACAATTGGCACATTCTCCCATGGATTCCTGTAAGCTGGTCTAAGGGTGCAGGCGCTGCTGGAAAATACTTCTCCTCTGCTTATGGCATCTGTAGAGTCAAGAAGCAAGTGTTCCCCAACCTTCTTATATGGTGCCCTGCCATCTCCACATGGTTACACGGGGAAGTTTCCACCTGCAGTCCACAAAGACATCTCAGGCTTGGCACCCTTGCCTGCTCTTACTATGGTTAACTTGTGGCCATCTGCTGGGAGTGCCTGCACGCTCCGATGGCTGTCTGCATCGCTGTCTGAGGAAAAAGAAGCGGATCGCCCTTCCCCTTAGCACTGGGTTTGCCATCACTGTTCTCTTCTTGTTGGTGATGCTAGTCAAGCCTTTTGCCCACTTGCCCGTAGCAGGCTCTCTCTTTTCTCCATTCAGCTCTGGCCACTCCTTTCCATTTAAAAACAGGAGAATGACGAGACAGCTAAGTTTTAAGGATATGCCCAACTGTGTGGTTGGCATTTTTGCTCTTTGATCCAGTCCTCTGATAAGCCAGAGCTATTCCGTCCAACAGTGTCATAATGTCCACTAGGCCTTGGAGTGTAGATCATCTGTGTTCTATTTAAGAAATCTCTCCTTACCCTAAGTCTTCAAAACAGACCATTTATCATCTGAGGGTTTGGGGGGTTTTACCTTTTACACTAAGATTTCTAACTCACTATGAGTTGACCTTTGTGTGTTATGTGAACTGCTAGTACAATTTAATTTCCCATATGATTCAGTGGTCCAAGCACCGTTCACTAACACAGCATCCTTCTCGACCTCTCGAACAGACAACACGGTAACCAATGGAAGACACAGGCGTAGGGAGGGGTGGCACAGGAGTCCGTTTATGAAGAGCTCTTTCTGAGCTCATGGTTCTCCTGCTCTGATGTGGTAACTATTCCTGTACTGGGATCCCCTGATCGTTAAAACTGCAGCCTTATGGTAATCCCCGACATTAGGTACCGTAAATGCTCACCCTGTGCCTTTCTTCAAGAAAACAAACCACTGGCTGGACAGTGCCTTTGCAGTCTACCTGTTATTCTTCCTTCAGAACACCCTAAAAACACATTTGGTGTTATTTTGATTGTTAATAAATATCTTTGATTTTTTTCCCTCCAGATTTCTATCCAACTCTTGCAATCTCATCTCTCAAGAATCTTATGTAATTTCCCCACATGCAATCTTATGTTATTTCCCCAGTATGTGGGGAAACTACCAACTTTTATCAGACCTGAAAGAAACGTGGCACAATGGTACTAGTCTAACTCTTTCACACAAATTTCTTATTCCGAGCATTCCTTGCCAGGACTCAGATGTAGAAATGTTTCCGCATATTGATTTTTTTACACACTAATCCTACTCAAGAGTCATACACAGTCTAGCAATTTATCATTGAAATTATCTGAGCTGATTATCATCTCATCAGCAAATTCCACCTTGATTTTGATTTCTTCAAAACTGTTTGCCAGGGGTTTTATTCCCCTCCTTCCTGAACTCGGTGGTTAGATTGGCCTACGTGTGCCATCCCACACACCAAAGATCTCCCGGGACGTTCTAAGCGGGATGTTGCTGTTGCTGTTGTTGTTTTATAGGAAGTTTACAACATTAAAAAAAAAGAACACTTTTACATAGCTCACTAAGAATTTTAAAGCAAGAATTTATTTGTTCAGTATTATCAGACTGTTTATCTCTCCCATTTAATCAGCCACTTGATTCTCTATTCATGGAAATGATGACATCTTTTTTCATTCAATCTCTTAATGTCAAGCTTTCTGTCTATTACCATGGCCAAAGTCAAACCCAAAGTGCAAGCCTGGACTAGGATCGCTGATCTCTGCCCTCAGATACACGACTGATTCCATTTTGACAACATTTAATTTATGATTTGGGCTTTCACAGTATACTGGTTCACAGTGTACTGGTCAGTATACTGATTCACAGTACCCTGGTCAGGAATTTCCTTCTCTCTTCTTCCGCTGTGTGATTTTTGCTGCTGTTATGTCCTATGCATGAAGAGAGCACTTTCTTTTTCCCTTCTAGGATCATCTTCACAAGAATGGAGTAACCGCTTTCCAAGTAGTTAGTTACAGTGTACCAGAGAACTATGGGCTGAGAAGACTTTTCACTATTGGTCTTAACGACTGACAAGTTATACAGCTCTTTGACTTTCCCCGATCTTCTTTTGTCCATTTTCACATAGTTTCCTGGGATCTAGCCACATTTTACAATATTCCAATACTTTTATCTTAGAATAGTCATTGACACGTTCTGAAAACAACTAACCACGTGAGATCTCAAGTATCTATACAAACCTGTGAATATATGAACCTTACAGAGGCGTGGTCCCAAACTGGTATGTGCTGGCACCTAGGAGTCAATGTGGGATGGCAACCCATCTCTACTTTCCATGAAGACATTTTTTCCCAGAAGAAGAATAACCTGATTTCTTAGACTATCCTATGTTCTAGGCACAAGGAACACACACTCACTGACCATTTGGAAAACAGAACAAAATAAAGACTGCTTTGCCAGTCAGAGGCTGCGAGCATAGTGACTCCTCACGAGCAAAAACTACTGATGTGGTAGGAGTGCCTTTATCCCTTCCATTCCTAAACCCATCAGTAACATCAAGGGAATATTGACCTGGGTCGTCCAACCTTCTGAAGCCCTTGGAGAACCATATTTTATCTACGATGATCACCCTGAATAGCACTGGTGACTATACATATCACCCTTTCTAATTCCCTTTTCAAGGACATGACAAGAAAACATGGGCCAATTTCTTGCTACCTACAGGCAGTAAGAGCTTCCACATCAAGCAAAAGGGAGGACGGGCCTCCCAGAAACCTAATATTTGATCATTCAAAGCTCACTCCTGAGATAATTCCAAGGTCACGTGGCCAACGTTCCCCCCTCCCCACAAAATAAATGATGAATTTTGACGAATTTTTGATGAATCTGGGATTCATCAAATTGAAACAGCTCAGACCAACCAAGAATCTACACAAGGTCCTGGGTGAGGGCAAGTGGTGGCTGTCAGAAAAGACATCCGATGAGAAGAAAGCCACACATCCCCACATCTACTCCAGCCCCAAGCTTCAGGGAGAGTCAGGGTCCTAACACAGGAACAACAGGATCGTTCTGGGCAGATGCTAAGACAGTGTGACTGAGCCCCCTGCTGCAAACAGGTAGAAAGAAACAACCCCTCTTCTTTCAACCCCCACCCTCCTCTCCATCCACCCACCCCTGAGCCCAGACAGGTGTCAAGGTGGGGCATGGGAGACGGGCAGATATGAAGGGATAAAAGCACCAGGTAAGCGCACACACATCTGGTGAGGCTGGAAGCGAGTCCCCTCATCACCTGCACACAGGCCAGCTCAGCGCCCTGCTCCAGGACTGACCTGTGACGTCCAGGCAGAAGGAGACCTTCTGGCCCCCGGCCTCGCAGCTGTACTCCCCGGCGTCCGCCTTGCCCGCCTGCTGCACCACCAGCCGACGCCCGCGGCCCGTGGCCTCCACATGCACTTTCGAGCTCGAACTCAGCTTCTTCCCGTCCTTGTACCACGTCACCTCCGTCTGGGCCTGGGCCACCTCGCAGCTCAGCGTGGCACTCGCCCCCGCCACGGCCTGCACTTCACTGCGTGCCGGCTGCTCCTTGGCGAACACCACCGAGGGCTCTGGGGACAGAGGGGGATACACGGGGTCAGAGACCCCATCTCAGTCAGGACGGCAGCCCCGCGCAAAGACGACCTGGATGGGGAGGTGGGGTGTGGGGTGATGAGAAGGGGCAATGGGGCTGGAGACTTCCGCTGACTCAGCGCCAGCCCTGTGCCCTGAAGAGGACACCTGAGTTTCTCAGCAAAAGACTTACAATTTAAGCATTCTCCCATGGGTCCTTCTGAGCTGGTCCAGGGGGAGCCACTGGAAAAGATTCCCTGCTCCTGGCCTCAGCAGGGTCCTGAGGCAACTGCTCCCTAGCCTTCCTAGATGGACCCACAGTCTTCTCCCTACTATCATGCAGGGCTTTCCACCTACAGTCCGTGGAGTTGGTTCAGCATCCTTTCCCGTTCTTCCTGTTGTCAGCTGATGGCAATCTGCTGGGAGTGCTTACACCTCCCCGTGGCTCTTTTTACGCTGCATGAGGACGGAGGAAGCTGAGCCCCTTGGCACTGGGCTCACTCACTGTGGCTGTGTTCTCCTTCCTAGCAACACTATTCAAAGCTTTAGTAGGCTCTCTCTTTTCTTGCTTCACCTGTGGCTGCTCTTTATGCATTTAAACACCAGAGAATGATATAGGATTTAAGGATCTAAGGATCTTTCCAACTATGTGACTACCATTTTTACTCTTCGATCGATTCCTCTGATAAATCAAACTTTTCCCTTTCAATAGTTTTCACAACTTCTCATCTCTTTCATTGTAGAGCACTGTGTTCTATTTAAGACATCTTTCCTTACCTTAAATCTTTAAAAATATCATCTGAGGGTTTTTTGGGTTTTACCTTTTACGCTGAGGTTTCTAATTTACTACAAGTTTACTTTTGTGTGTGGTGTGAATTGCTATTACAACTTAAGTTTTCTGTATAGTTTTCAGTGACACAACCACAATATTTGAAGACCATATCCTTTCTCAACTTCTCCGATAGGCAACAGAGTAACAAACGGAGCATGAGGAAGGTCGGGAAGGAGGATGGCTGATGCAGGAATCCATTCATGCAAAGAAGTGTTTCTGAGCTCACTATTCTGCTCCTCTGCACTGGAATCCCCTTATCTTGAAAACTGCAGCCTTATGATAATTTCCAACATTCAGTTCAGTTCAGTTCAGTCACTCAGTCGTGTCCGACTCTTTGCGATCCCATGAATTGCAGCACGCCAGGCCTCCCTGTCCTCACCAACTCCCGGAGTTCACTCAGACTCACATCCATCGAGTCAGTGATGCCATCCAGCCATCTCGTCCTCTGTCGTCCCCTTCTCCTCCTGCCCCCAATCCCTCCCAGCATCAGAGTCTTTTCCAATGAGTCAACTCTTCACATGAGGGGGCCAAAGTACTGGAGTTTCAGCTTTGGGTACCAGTAAATGCTCCCTCTGAACATTCTTCAAGAAAACAGCGGATTGATTGTACCAGACCTTTGGAATCTGCCTGCTATTCTTTCATCTGACAATCAGAAACATATTTTGTTCCATCTTGATTTTTAATAATAATTTTTGATTTCTCCCTCAGACTTCTACCCATCTATTTCAACCTCTGCCTCTCAAGAATCTTGACTAATTTCCCCACACACATCCTCTTAGCAACTTCTATCAGACCTGAAATCAGACCCATGATACAATTATACTACTCTAACTCTCTCACACAAATTTCATTTGCCAAGCATTCTTTGCCAGGACTGGTAGGCAGAAATGTTTTCTGCATATTGATTTTTTACATACTAATTCTACTCTAGAATTATACACAGTCTAATAATTTATCTCTGAGATTATCTGAGTTAATCATCACATCATCAGCAAATTTCACTTTGAGTTTTTCAGAACTGTTTGCTGTTGATTTTATTTCCTCGTTACTCAGCTCAGTGGTTGGAGAGCCCTACATTTATCATCTCTCACATCAAATATTTCCAGACACACCTTGCTGTTTTTGTTGTTGTTGAATGAATTATATAATGTTAATTTTTAAAAAGAATACTTTTATACATTTGCTAAGAATTTTATGGCAGGAACTGGTGATCAGTATTATCAACATTTTTTCCTTAGTGTGTAACATTCAAGTTTAACCAACCATTTGATTTGTACTCATGGAGATTAGGTCAAGATAGCAGAGTGGACGTACACTCACCTCCTCCTGGAAGAGAACCAAAATCACAACTAACTGTTGAACAACCATCAGCAGGACTAGGCTTGAACCCACCAATAAAGACACCCGAAGTCCAAAGACAAAGGAGAAGCCACAACAAGACGGCAGGAGGGGTGCAGTCATGATAAAAGAAAATCCCATATCCACCGGGAGGGTAACCCACGGTCTAGAAACAATGCTACCACAGAGGTTCTCCCACTGTTGTGAAGGTGCTGAGCCCCACATCAGGTTTCCCACCCTTGGGATCTGCTAATCCCCAGGGAATCTAACCTGAAGGATTTGACTGCAGATTTCCAAACGCCCTGGGGAAACAGAAGCTCCACCCCTGGAGGGCACACACAATATCCTGGGCGCATCAGGGCCCGGGGGAAAGGAGCAGTGACCCCACAGGAGGCGGAACCAGACCTGCCTGCCAGCATTGAGGGTCCCCTGCAGAGGTGTGGGTTGGTGGTGGCTCAGCATGGAGGTAACAACACTGACAGCAGCTGTCCAAGGAAGCACCTGCAGGCGTGAGCCCTCCTGGAGGCCTTTGCCATTAGCCCTAGCCTAGAGCCTGCGGATACCCGGCAAGAATCACCGCAGGTCAAAAAACTAACAGAGAGGGAGCGCAGACCTGCCCATCAGCAAACAAGCGGATTGAAGTTACTGACCGCTGCCCTGCAAACCAGAGCAAGACCCGGTTCTACCCGCCGCCAGTCTCTACCACCAGGAAGTTTGCACAAGCCTCTTAGATAGCCTCATCCACCAGAGGTTAGACCACAGAAGCACAACATTCTTAAAGTGATGGAAGAGAAGAAACTATAACCAAAAATACTCTACACAGCAAGGCTCTACTTCTGATTTCATGGAGAAATCAAAAGCTTTGCAGACAAGAAAAAGTTAAGAGGATTCAGCACCACCAAATCAGCCTTATAGCAAATGCTAAAGGAACTTCTCTAGGCAGGAAATGCAAAAGAAGGAGAAGGCCTACAAAACAAAGAAAAACAATTAAGAAAATGGGAACAGGAGCATACATACTGATAACTGCCTTAAATGTAAATGGAATAAATGCATCAACAGAAAGACACAGACTGGCTAGTGGATACAGAAACAAGACCCGCGTATATGCTGTCAAGAGACCCACCTCAGACTGAAAGTGATGGGATGGAAAAAGATATTCCATGCAAATGGAAATCATAACAAAGCTGGAGTGGTAATGCTCAGACAGAACAGATTTTAAAACAAAGACTGTTATAAGAGATAAAGAAGGACACTACGTAATGATTAAAGTTCAGTTCAGTTCAGTCGCTCAGTCGTGTCCGACTCTCTGTGACCCCATGGACTGCAGCACGCCAGGCTTCCCTGTCCATCACCAACTCCCGGAGCTCACTCAAACTCATGTTCATCGAGTTGGTGATGCCATCCAACCAGCTCATCTAATCTACTGATCAAAGGATCAATCTAAACAGAAGATATAACAATTGTAAATATATATGCATCCAACATAGGAGCACATCAATATATGAGGCAAATACTAACAACCATCAAGGGAAAAATCAACAGCAACATAATAATCATGGAGGACTTAACACACCTCTTTTGTCAATGGGCAGATCATCCAGGCAGAAAATTAATAGGAAACACAGGCCTTAAATCACACATTAGACCACATGGACTTAATTGATATTTACAGAGCATTTCATCCAAAAGCAGCAAACTACGCGTTCCCCTCCAGTGCACTCAGAACATTCTCCAGGATTGACCACATGCTGGGCCACAAGAGGAGCCTTGGAAATTTAAGGAACCTGAAATAATCTTTTCAATGAAAGCATTTCAAAGCTGAAAGCACCTTTTCCAATAGCGATGCTATGGGATTAGAAATAAACTGCAAGGACAAAAAAAAAACTATTAAAAATACAAACACGTGGAGGCTAAACAATATGCTACTGAACAGCCAATGAATCAGTAAAGAAATCAAAGAGGGAATCAAAAAATATCTAGAGACAAATGAAAATGAAACCACAATGATCCCAAACCTGTGGGATGCAGCGAAAGCAGTTCTAAGAGGGAAGTTTATAGTGATACAGTCTTACCTCAAGAAACAAGAAAAATCTCATGTTGATGTATGGCAAAACCAATACAGTATTGTAAAGTAAAAAAATTTAAAAAAAAAGAAAAATCTCAAATAAACAACCTAACCCTATACCTAAAACAATTAGAGAAAGAAGAACAAACAAAATCTAAATTTAGTAAAGAAGAAATAAATCCTAAAGATCAGAGTAGAAATAAGTGAAAAAGAGATGAAGAAAATGATGGCAAAGATCAATGAAACTAAAGCCTAGTTCTTTGAAAAGATGGAGAAAATTGATAAACTTTTAGCCAGATTCGTCAAGAAAACAAGGGAGATAAATCAATAAAATCAGAATGAAAATGAAGAAGTTACATCAGATACCACAGAAGTACAAAGGATCATAAGAGACTACTACAAGCAACTGTATGCCAATAAAAGGAACAGCTTGGAAGAGACGGACAAATTCTTAGAAAGGAACAGTCTCCCAAAACTGACTCTGTACTCATGGAGACGATCACGTCTGTCTGCATTCAATCTCTCGAAGTCGAGCTTGCTCTCTATTAACGCTGTCAAGGTTAACTCCAAAGTGCAATCCTGGACTTGGACTTCCACCAGCAATCGCTAACCCCTGGGTACATCGCTGAATTCCTTCTGCTAACATTTAATTTACAATTTTGGCCGTGTTACTCAGAGCACCCTGGTCTCAAATTTCATTCTTCCTGCCTTTCTGGCGTGAGTTTGGTATTCATGTCATGTTCACGGAGAGACTTACAGAGTATATCTCCTTGGTATCTTTCTCTAGGACCAAATCCACAAGCATGGAAGAATACCTTTCCCATTTTGTATAGTTTAGCAGAGAACTATGGGGCTGAGAAAACTTACCATTATTGGTCCTACTGATTGACAAGTCATGCAACTCTTCAGCTCTTCTCTATCTCCTCGTGCCCATTTTCATAGTTTCCTAGGATTTAGCCACATTTCACAACTGCTCAATGGTTTTACCTTAGAATACTCTAACATGCTCTGAAAACCACATCTTCCAAGGGTGCATGGTGGGGTCTGGGGTATATACACACACCCACCAATCTTCCTATCTGCCACGGTCACAAAGTGTCAGATGTTCGGACCTACAAGTCAATGGAGGATGGCGGCCCACCCCTATTTGGCATGAAGGCTCTCTTCCAGTTCTTAGACGGCCCAAGAATTGGAAGGCTCTCTTCCAATTCTGTTTCATGGCTGAAACAGAGATACTCACTGACCATCTGTTAGGGGAATTAAATGAAAGTAATTCAGTTCAGGCTTCAAAGACAAGAAAGCAAAGTAGACCTCTGACCTTGCTTCCGACCTGCCCAGACATAGGCCTGACTATGTGCCAGATGTGAGTACAAGCCCAGCAGCATCATAGATAAGAAAGAGGGCAGATCAAGGGATTCTTGAGCCCTGGAGGGTGTCTGGCCAACCATACCTGAGGCTTAACAACCTTCCAAGCTTTGCAAAACAAACAGCTTTGTAAAACACGATTAACATAAAACCAAAGCTGCAATTTACTCCTTTGCAGCCAGGCATTATAAACCGGAACCCCCAAACTGTAATCTGAGGCCTCACCCATGGAGCAGATGAGCTGCCTGAGACGTGTTCCCGACTGAGACTCCAGAGCACTGTTAAACGGGATTTCCTAGCACTGACTGAGTCCGGAGGTCAGTAAAAACACAATTTGGTGATGTATATACTGTTACCCTCCTTTACTGTTCTATTTCTCTTTTCTTGTAATGGTTGTTTATTGAAAGTTGTTTACTGAGCTTTCCTGGTGGCTCAGATGGTAAAGAGTCTGCCTGCAATGTGGGAGATTCAGGTTCGATATCTGGGTTGGGAAGATCCCCTGGAGAAGGAAGTAGCAACCCACTCCAGTACTCTTGCCTAGAAAATCCCACGGATGGAGGAACCATGGGGTCTCAAAGAGTAGTCGGACACGACTGAGCAACTTCACTTCTTCTTATTGAAAGTAAGATAGATAATTCTCTATTAAATATCGAAATTGTGTATTTGTGTATAACAAGTGGTTTCTTTTGTTAATGAATCCTTAAAACCTGAAACAAAAATTAAAACTTTCAGCAAAACACCATTAGGAAAACAGAATGAAATAAAAGACTGTTTTGCTGGTCAGAGGCTGCTAGGACAGTAACTCCTCATTAGCAAAGCCTACTAATGTAGCAGAAGCAAATTTTTCCTTTCCATTCCTAAATTCATCAATGTAATGCCAAGGGGAATACTGACTCAGAACATCCAAATCATTTGCAGACAAATGCAAAATCACATCTGATATAAGAAGACCACCCTAAATGACACAGGTGACTCTCCACCAATCATCCTTTCTTCTCTTTGCAAAGGTGACAAGAAAACATGGGCCAATTTCTTGGTACCAACAGGCAACTGGGGCCTCTATATCCAGGAAAAGGAAGGAAGGACCACCCAGAAACTTAAAAATTGATCATCAAATGCTCACTCCTGAAGAATTTCAAGTAGGACTGTGTGACCAATATCTCCCCTAATCCGGGAACAATGAAACTGTATCACCTCAGGCAAACCAAGAACCTGTATGAGGTGTCAGATTAGGGCATGTGGTGGCTGTCAAGAAAGACATATGATGGGAGGAGAGTCACATATCTCTAGGTCTACATCAGTCCCAAATTATCAGGGAGAGTCGGGGTCTGGATACTAGGAACAACAGGAAGACTCGGGGCATCTGCTAAGACACCGCGGCCGAGCCTTACTGAATGCAGACAAGTGGAGAGACTCAGCCCCCCTTCTCCAGGCACACCCTCCCCAGTCATCCCCCCCAGGCCCACATGGGTATCCGTGTGGAACATGGAAGACGGGGAGATATGAAGAGATAAAAGCACCAGGTAAGCACACACACATCTGGTGAGGCTGGAAGCGAGTCCCCTCATCACCTGCACACGGCCTAACTCAGCACCCTGCTCCAGGACTGACCTGTGACGTCCAGGCGGAAGGAGACCTTCTGGCCCCCGGCCTCGCAGCTGTACTCCCCGGCGTCCGCCTTGCCCGCCTGCTGCACCACCAGCTGCCGGGTGCAGCCCTTGGCCTCCACACGCACTTTTGAGCTCGAACTCAGCTTCTTGCCGTCCTTGTACCACGTCACCTCCATCTGGGCCTGGGCCACCTCGCAGCTCAGCGTGGCACTCGCCCCCGCCACGGCCTGCACTTCACTGCGTGCCGGCTGCTCCTTGGCGAACACCACCGAGGGCTCTGGGGACAGAGGGGGATACCCAGGGTCAGAGACCCCATCTCAGTCAGGACGGCAGCCCCGGGCAAATAGGATGGTGAGTTGGGAGCAGGTGGAGGGGGAAATGGGGCTGGAAGTTTCTCGGGGATCTGCACCAGTCTTGTGCCCTGCAGAGGTTCCCCAAACTTTCTTAGCAACAAGTGACATAATTTATGCACTCTCCTGCATGTGAGCTGTCCGTGTGAGCTAGCTCAGGATGTGGTGGCCTTCGGATCAGCCTCATCCCCTACTACTGGCATCCACAGGGTCAGAAGGCAAGTATTCCCCAAACTTTCTAGATGCACCCACAGTCTTCTCCATCACGTGCAGGCAGGAACTCTTCACCTGCAGTCCACGGAGACGGCCAAGGCTCAGCGCCCTTGCCTACTCTTACTATTGTCAACGATGGCAATCTGGGGGAGCTTTTGCACCTCCCTGTTGCTTTCTCTGTCATTGTCTGAGGAATGAAGAAGCTAAGCAACTGTCCCCTTGGGACTGGGTTCGCCATTTCTTCTTTCTGGTGACACTATTCACATCTTCTGCCCACTTACCAACAGGACGGGAATTGTAGGGTATGATATGTACATTCCGAGACTTCCTATATAAGGCTAGAATCTTTTCCACAGGAATGTGTAGCCCATGTTCTCATCTGCAATGAATGAGATTTCCTGACGCTCTCCTGTTATCACTGCGGGCAAACTGGCGGGAGTGAGTGTTACCTCCTCCGTCTTACACATTTTTCCTGATGACTCAAACTCAAGAACCTTTTCTGATGTTTTGCTCCAGTGTTCGCTCTTCTGTGTTGTCACTGTTCAAAATTTCCGCCCTATTTTCAATAGCACTGACTGTCATCCATGTGTTCACTTTAAGGAACTTTTTTGTCCTTAAATGCTAGGCACTGACAAGAATGTGTGTTCTAAACGTCTTTCATATCTGTGTGGTATGCCTTTTACTAACTCATGCTGTCTTCTGATGAATCTTCATGCTTAGTCTTAAGGTACTCAAGTATGTTAAATTTCTCTCATTATGGTTAGTACACCTGTATTCTAAGAGATCACCTTTATCCTAAATTAATCAAAACCATCTATCTTGTCATCTATGATTTTTCCCTTTAATTCCATGGTCTCTAACTCAGCAGGAGCTGACTATGTGTGGTATGAGTTACTGGTCTAATCTTTTTTCTATACGGTTAAATGGGTCAAGTAACATTTGTTAAAACCATGCTGTCCCTACCCTTCTCGCCATTCCACATTTTTTAAAGAGGAGAAGGGGAATGTGGTCGTCCATTCATGCCCAGGTCTGTGTATGAGGTCACTGTTCTGGCCCTTTGCTCATCTATCCTTTCAACTAGGCACTATTCTATTCATTACTGTAGCTTTACATCAGTTGATACTTGTAGCAAATAAATCACCTTTTGCTCTTCCTCAAGAGTAACTGACTGTACATGGTCTTTGCAACTTGTCAGTTTTCAAAATCCCCACTAAAGAAACATTTTTTGAATTTTAATTGGTATTGAAAACTGTTTATTCTTCCACAGATTTCTACCTCTTTAGAACTTCCCATCTCTCTCTCAAAAATAATTTTAATAATCCTCCCCAAGCATCTCTCAGCACTTTTTATTAGACCTGGAATTAGAAAATGATTCTTTTTATGCTATTGTAACTCTCTTAAAGTTTCATTTTCAGATGTTTGTTGCTACCATGTAGACACAGAAGTGTCTACTTCATATTGATTTTTTATATGGTAATCATTCTTAATTATCTTATTAGGTCTCATAATTTATCTTTTGGATAAATCGTATTATCCGTGAATTTCACTTTTGTTTTTTCACTCTGTTGCTTTTTGTCTTAACTGTATTGTAGAATGTCAGATAAAAACAGTAACAGCTGGTTGCCTTGTCTGCCTCCCTATCTCATAAGCAAAGCTTTCAAACTTTCACTTTTCTGTGTGCAATTAGCTTGTCTGTCCACAACATCACATGTCAAATTAAGAAAAAAACAGTTTTAGTTACAGTTTGTTAAGAGTTTTATGGCATGAATTGATGCTAATTATATTAAACATTGCTTCTGCATTTATAATGCCAAATCTCATCGAATCCTTTGTCCTGCATGTTGTATACAGATTGATTTGTGATGTTTCCAGTGTTTCAACAACCTGGCATTTCTGGCTGTTGCTTTCCTCACAATGCATTTGCAATTTTCCTCTTAATATACTGCTGAATTTATTTGGACAGTATTTGGCTTCATATTTTAGCCTTGATATCCATAACAGACAGGTCTGTAATTTTAACCCTTACTACTTTCCTTGTCAGATATCAGTATCAATGGTACACTATCTCCATGAAACAAATCAGAGACTGTAGTCTTTTTTCTATTCTCGAGAAAAATTTCCCTGAACATGGATTTTTCCCCAAGTATTTCATATAATTTACCAGCGTAAACTACCAGGATTAGATCATTTCCTATCCAGAGTTTTCACTATGGTGCTAATCACTTAAAAGATTATAGGACTATTCCAGTTGAATGTTTCTTGTGTCACTCCTAAGACAGTTTCCTAAAAATCTAATCAATTTCTCATAAGCTTTCATATTTATTGCCATGAAAAAAATTGCTATATTCTCCTAAAATACAATTTTTTTAAAGATACATACATGCTGATATAGGAGAAGCAACTATTCCTTTCCAAGTCTAAATCTATAAATCAGACTCCAAGCAGAATTCTGACATAGAATGTTCTAATAGAAGAAAAAAAGGAATCAATATTTGCTTTGAAAAGAGAATTCCAGACCTCACATGTGCATATTTCAGGCACATACTGACCAATTCTCTGCTCTATTTACTTTGCACACATATTACAAGAAAAACGGATCTAGATTTTGTTACATGTAGATACACACGCAAGCATGCTCAGTCACTTCAGTCATGTCTGACTCTTTGCAAAACCATGGACTGCAGCTCAACGGGCTCCTCTGCCCATGGGATTCTCCAGGCAAGAATACTGGAGTGGGTTGCCATTCCCTCCTCCAGGGGGTCTTCCCGACTCAGGGATCGAACCTGCATCTCCTGCATTGCAGGCAGATTCTTTACCCACTGAGCCATCTCGGAAGTCCTGTAGATACACAGTTAACTTCAATATCCATGTGCAAGGAAGAAAGAGTGTCCAGAACACTTAAAACTCTGGTAATCTATAGTTTGCTCTTGAGATAAGTCCAAGCCTATGCAGCAAAAATTTCCCCTGGTCCTGGTTTAATGAGATTCAACCATCTCTCCTTGTGTGAACCCACACGCATTGCTGGGTGGGGCATCCAGGAGCTGTCAGGACAGCCAAGAGGAGCAAATTCACATACCCACAGTTGAAAGGCATCTGGTTTACATCAGACTCCAAGTGCAAGACAGAACCAGAGACCCAGACACCAGGGAACACCCAGACGACCCTGGGCAGATGCTGGGAACTGACGGCCGTGCATCACTGTGTGGAAACGCCACTCTGGGTTTACAGGATGTCTTTATCCCTTCTGTTCACACCCTCCCATCCAGCGCCCTTTGCCTGGCCTTGGGTATGAAAATGGGGGTGGGAGGACAGAAGGCTGAAAGAGATGAACTCTAGGGGAAAGATCATTGGGTCTGTCAGGGGTGCAAGCCCGTCCCATCGCCTCCACATAAGGCTAACTTACTACCTCCAAACTGACCTGTGACGTCCAGGTGGAAGGAGACCTTCTGGCCCCCGGCCTCGCAGCTGTACTCTCCGGTGTCCGCCTTGCCCGCCTGCTGCACCACCAGCTGCCGGGTGCAGCCCTTGGCCTCCAAGTGCACTTTCGAGCTCGAACTCAGCTTCTTGCCATCCTTGTACCACGTCACCTCCGTCTGGGCCTGGGCCACCTCGCAGCTCAGCGCGGCACTGGCCCCCGCCACGGCCTTTACCTCCTTATGCATTGGCTGCCCCTTGATAAACACTGCAGAGGAGTCTGGGCACAGAGAGGGATACACAGGGTCAGAGACACAAATCAGATCCTATTCCAGGGCATCTTCCCGACCCAGGGATCGAACACACATCTCTGGTGTCTCCTGCATGGGCAGGCAGATTCTTTTCCTCTAGCACCACCTGGGAAGTACAAACCAGCTTATGAGACCAAAACTTCAGGGTTCAGGAAATTTTCTCCTTGGAGCCAGTGATGCTCTAAGCCCAGAAAGGTGCACAGGTAAAGAGTCTGATATGTCTCCTGTGTCAGAACCTCACGTGTATTATAGTCGTGTTCTAACTCAAAAGTAATTCCTAAGGCTGGGAGAAGGTGGCCAAGGTTATCCTAGCATCTGTCACAGCTAGCTCACTGTCCTTCCCACATGACAGTCACCGCTGGTGGACAGACTGAATTGTGTGCTCTTGTATCCCCAGAACCAGGCATATGGTATATTCCCCACAAACTAGTCCACGTTTTTCAAGGTATAACGCATATGTAAAGTACATGAATTCATTTACAGCTCAATAAAGTTTAGGTGTACCTATCCCCATGTGACCAAAACACATCAGTTCAGTTCAGTTCAGTTCAGTCATTCGGTCATGTCCAACTCTCCGCGACCCCATGAATCGCAGCACGCCAGGCCTCTCTGTCCATCACCAACTCCTGGAGTTCACTCAAACTAACGTCCATCGAGTCCATGATGCCATCCAGCCATCTCATTCTCTGTCATCCCCTTCTCCTCCTGCCCCCAATTTCTCCCAGCATCAGAGTCCTTTCCAATGAGTCAACTTTTCGCATCAGGTGACCAAAGTATTGGAGTTTCAGCTTCAACACCAGTCCTTCCAATGAACACCCAGGACTGATCTCCTTTAGGATGGACTGATTGGATCTCTTTGCAGTCCAGGGGACTCTCAAGAGTCTTCTCCAACACCACAGTGAAAAAGCATCAATTCTTTGGCCCTCAGCTTTCTTCACAGTCCAACTCTCACATCCAAACATGACCACTGGAAAAACCATAGCTTTGACTAGACAGACCTTTGTTGGCAAAGTAATGTCTCTGCTTTTGAATATGCTGTCTAGGTTGGTCATAACTTTCCTTCCAAGGAGTAAGCATCTTTTAATTTCATGGCTGCAATCACCATGTGCAGTGATTTTGGAGCCCCAAAAAATAAAGTCTGACACTGTTTCCCCATCTATTTCCCATGAAGTGATGGGACCAGATGCCAGACCTTTATATCAGATGCCATGATCTTCGTTTTCTGAATGTTGAGCTTTAAGCCAACTTTTTCACTCTCCTCTTTCACTTTAATCAGGAGGCTCTTTAGTTCCTCTTCACTTTCTGCCATAAGGGTGGTGTCATCTGCACATCTGAGGTTATTGATATTTCTCCCAGCAATCTTGATTCCCGCTTGTGTTTCTTCCATCAACAGACAACATTTCCAGCTCCCCATTCACTACTGACCACGCCCCCAAAGTCCCCTTTTGACCTTTATCACCATCAACAACTTTAACCTGTTCTTTGATTTCACATGAATGGAATTATACATCATATGTTCTTTGGGTCTGTCTTCTTCCACTCAACATAATGCCTGTAAGATCTATCTCTGCTATGCATGAGGCAGCAGCCTGTTCTTTCATGCCGATGGATAGGATCTGTTGTTTGAGCAAGCACCACAATTTATTTTCTCCTTTTTTCTCTTATGGTTCATTTGGGTTGCTTCCAATGTGGCGATGTCATGTGTGAAGTTGCTATGAACATTCTTTCACGTATCTTTTAGAGCACTACAACGGCTGGGACACAGAAGCATCTGCTTTTGGCTTTCGCAGATATTTCCAGTTTACCAAAACTGTTTTACCAACTTATGCTGCCAACATAAGTATGTGGAGTTCCAGTTCTCCACATCCTTACCAACAGCTTATATCACCGATTATAATAACTGTGCATACGCCATCAAATTTAAGTAAATACAGAGATGATCTCAGAGATTCCACGTTACAGATGCAGTCATTCACTTATTCACTGAATCACTGATGAAACTAATGTCAATGAAGGGTCTATTATCTGCAGGCACTATGGTGGTAGCTTGGAATGCTACACCACAGCTGGAAATGTGTACAGCACAGTCTCTGTGCTTCTAGATCCTACCTTCTATTGAGGAAAGATAAGCAAACATATAAACCTGACAATGATATAATGCTAAGTTGAGTGCTGTGAGGAAGTAAGTGATATGCTAGAGAAAAGGGACTGATTGGTGGCTTAGATATGGCGGTCCAAGCAAACCTTGCTAAGGAGTGATGTTTAGGTGAAGGCTAAATGATAGAAGGGAGGTAGCCCTGAAGAAAGCTGAGCGGGTCACTATAATAGAGATGAGACCTACAGCCAAGGCGCTCCTAAAGGGAAAGATATGGAATGAGTGAGGAAGGTAAAGGGGAATTGTACTTTTAGAACCACACTGGGCATCCGATTTTCTCCTGTGGACATTGCTGCTCCTTGGTACGGCATGACAATATAAGGTATAGGGTTGCTACTATGAAACAAGAATACTGTCCATGCTGTGGACACCTTGTGTGAATGGAGAGACGAAGTTAGAGATTGAGGAGGCAAGCCTCCAGGGAAAAGAGACTTTGAGGAATTGAGCCCCACACTCAGTTACATTTCCCCCAAGATATTTGATGATTTCCCCAGCTGCATGACCCAGGGGACTATGAAGCTAAGCAGAAGATCTCTGAAAAGTAGAGCAGACATTTTAGCACCTTGCATTAACAGAGAGACAAAGATAGGGTTGAGTCTCTGCTTGGAAAGAGACCCTCACCCCTGCCCAAGTCTCTGCAGGAATCCTTGGAGGATGCCCCGGACTAGAAGCCAACCAGAGACAAACAACCCTGACCAAAACTGCAATGCAGCCTTGACTCAGTGCAGTACCGGGACAGGCTAAAATTCTTAGTTGTTTCCTTTATCCCTAGCAAAAGAAATACTGATCCTCTTTCTAAAGTAAGATAACATCATCCATGTTCAAAAAAAAAAAAAAAACAATATCTGACCATCAACTGAAAATTCACTGGCTTGCCAAGGACAGGAGTAAATAGGAATTTTTTAAAAAGGCAATATTAGATGATCAGTTTTATGGTTATCAGACCAGGAGTTAACCATGTGCGCAGTTGCTAAGTTGTGTCTGACTCTTAGCGACTCCATGAACTGTAGCCCACCAGGCTCCTCTATCCATAGGATTTCCCAGGCAATAACACTGGAGTAGGTTGCCATTTCCTCCTCCAGGGGCTCTTCCCAACCCAGGGACTGAACCCATGTCTGTTGTGTCTCCTGCACCTGGGGAGCTGATATATAAGCGTGATAATATTTCTTTAATATGAAAGAAAAGAAAATAGGTCAAATATAAAAATTTTACTACCAACTCTAAGAATCTATAGATTCTGTAAGAAATTAAACAAACATAAATTATAAAATGGGAAAATAAAACTGAAAGTAAACACACTATAAGTGGATTTGACAACAGATTAGATACAAAGGAACAGAAAACTAGTGAACTGGAGGACAGAGCTAAAGAAAACACCCCAACTAAAGTAGACAGAGAAAAAGAATTGAGGTAGAGAGAAAGATACGTGAGAGACACAGGAGAAAACTTACTCCATGACTGAGCAAAGACAAAAATCTGCACTCAAAATTCTCTGGAATTCTAACCCAGATGAATACAAAGAAAACCATACCTAGGTGCATCAATATAAACTGCTGAAAGTAAAAAACAGTATCTTAAAAACAACAGGGAAAGAAAGATGGGACCTTGAGGGAAGATAAATCAGACAGTTGATATTCCAAAAAATACATGGAATGTGGAAGGTGGTGGAAGTCTCTTAAAAAAAAAAATTTAATACAGTTTGGAGGGTGGATTGTTAAGTTGTAATTTGATACTGAGAGAAAATAACCCTCAGAATATTGGGCTAGACTCTGGCTCTGTATTTCTCTGGCTATATGAACTTTGGCAAGTTACGGAGTTTCTTTTTTGTGCCTTATCTTAAAATGGGAATTCCTCTTCCTGAAGCGGGTGTGAAACTTAGACAAGTAAAGAGACAAGAAGCACTCATAGAATCTGGCCCTAGGCGTATGATTAATACGTGTTAGCTGCTATGTCGTCAGTTTTGCGAGGAAACGGGCTTCTAGGCGGCATGATCACACACTCCTCACTCCCTAATAGTTAACTTGAGGAACATTAAGAAGCTTCAAGGAACCCACCTGCGACACTGAGCTGGAAGGAAACCTTCCAGGTCTCGACTTTTCAACCAGAGTCCCCAGGCTCTGCCTTGCCCACCTGCTGCACCACCAGGCTCCAGATGCAGACCTTGGCCTCCACATACACTTCCAAGCTTCTGCCCTCTTTGAATCATGTAACCTCTGTCTGGGCTACCTTACAGCTTAGCGTGGCTCTGGCCCCCCACCTCAGCCTGCACTTCCCCGCATGCTGGGTACACCCTGGAAAACATCAATGTGGGCTCTGAGGACAGGGAGGAACAAGCGGTCAAAGACAATCAAATTTCTAGAACTGGATGAGGGCTCGCCTTCTGGAACTCAAAACTAGAATGCCTCGGCCCCAAGCTGGCCCTATTCCTAGCTTTCTCAAGGCAGGGAACTTCACAGGGAGAAGATGCACAAAGCAGGGAACAGGATAGTTCTTGGAATCTGAACGCTCCCAGTTCAGTCGTGTTCAGGTTGATATATGCTACAACCCAGGTTTACTCATCACCTGTGATCTCATAATTACTCTAACAAAGGGAGGCATAATTTGAGGCTGGCACATCAAAGAACTGGTATTCTCAGGGAGAGTTGCTTATACCATGTTACCAAACAGGCGATTCTCCTGTCACAGGAACATCAATATGCTAATACAGTCTACAACTTCTAGCAGGCCAACCACCATTGGTGTAATCAGATCGTGTAATCAAATCCTTGGCCTTGTAATCAGATGTTCTTTTTTAATTAACTTATTGTATTTGCTTCATATCACATTACTCTAGAACCCATTCTATTACTCCAGATTTGATTTTCTTCTTTATAAAATAAATTCATTGGTAATTCTTTCAGTGAGAGTTTGTGAATGATAAATTCTCTCCACTTACTCTGTGCTCTTCATTGCTGCTGATAAACCTAAAGAAGAATAAATATCATCCCATTAATCTTTTTTCTCTTTGGAAATAAATGGGGAAACAGTGGAAACAGTGTCAGACTTTATTTTGGGGGGCTCCAAAATCACTGCAGATGGTGAGTGCAGCCAGGAAATTAAAAGACGCTTACTTCTTAGAAGGAAAGTTATGACCAACCTAGACAGCATATTGAAAAGCAGAGACATTACTTTGCCAACAAAGGTCTGTCTAGTCAAAGCTATGGTTTTTCCAGTGGTCATATATAGATGTGAGAGTTGGACTATAAAGAAAGCTGAGTGCTGAAAAACTGGTGCTTTTTCACTGTGGTGTTGGAGAAGACTCTTGAGAGTCCCTTGGACTACAAGGAGATCCAACCAGTCCATCCTAAAGGAGATCAGTCCTGGGTGTTCATTGAAAGGACTGATGTTGAAGCTGAAACTCCAATACTTTGGCCACCTGATGCGAAGAGTTGACTCATTGGAAAAGCCCCTGATGCTGGGAAAGATTGAAGGCGGGAGGAGAAGGGGACGACAGAGGATGAGATGGTTGGATGGCATCACTGACTCGATGGACGTGAGTTTGAGTGAACTCCAGGAGATGGTGATGGACAGGGAGGCCTGGCGTGCTGCGATTCATGGGGTCGCAGAGAGTCGGACACGGCTGAGCAGCTGAGCTGAGCTGAAGATCTCCTCTTGGTTTTTTACCTTCTGCAGTTCACTATAATGTGTGTCGCTGAGACTGTTTTTACAATTTCCATGATTACTTACAAACCTTACCATTTAGGATTTATGTCTTTTATCATTTCTAAAATGTCTCCAATTATTTCCTTCATTATTTCGTCTTCCTCATTATTTCCAGTCTCTCCTAGAAGTCTTTTTAGACATACATGTGGCCTGCTTCTCATCTCTGTTGTATTGTTAACTGTTATTACTTCTTTGTGATTCATTCTGACTAACTTTCTCAGATATATCTTCTAATTCAGTAATTTTATGTTCAACCATGTTTAATTTGCTGTTTATTCCTCTTATAAATTGTTCATTATAAATTTCATGTTTCCTTTCCAAGAAATGTCACTTGTTCCTTTAAATCTGCCTGTTCTTTTCCCTAGTATTACACTTTTTCTTACGTTTTCAAGTCCTCCATACATCTTTTTAATCATTTTAAATAGATTTAGATTCTCTTTCAGACTGTTGTTCTATCATCTGAAGTTCCTGGGTGGTCTAATCATGCTTATGTTTGTAAGTTCCAACTCTCATTTATATTGGATAATTCCTCTGATACTTAGATTTTTATTGTGAGAGCATATTTATCAGGGATTCTTTTTTAAAGACTTTTATTTATTTGGCCATGCCACGCAGCTTATGGGATTTTAATTCCCTAATCAGGGATTGAACTCAGGCTCTTAAAAGTGAAAGTGGGGAGTCCCAACCACTGAGCCCCCAAGGAGTTCCCCAGGGATTCATTAAGTATGACCTGGTAGTGGAGGGGTATCCCTCCTGAATGCTTTCCATTTACTCCAGTCAGGTATTCTAGGAGTATCACTGGCCTAGAGCTTCATTTTTAGCTTAACTTCTTATTCTGGGGTCCCATATATGATACATTCACATTCCAATCCATTTCTTTTCACACCCAAGCCAAGGAAAATGGAAAAATACTTTGACACCTCCCTGGGCTATGGGTAGTTTACTCTTCCGGTCCAGCTTTTCCTTAAACACGTGGTTCCGTAAGGTTCTCAGATTTGTGCAGTTGTCTCAGTTCCAGTCCTCTAAGTCTCTTGAGCCAAAGTTCCTACTGCCTATTTGCAAGTCAGACCCAGATCCCTGAAACCAAAACCCCACAACAACATCAGTGCACCAGCTCATCACTGACTGCTTTCGTCTTTCATTCCACTTCGCTTCCAACCTAGAAATTTCCCTTTTTTCCCCCTGCCAGTTCAGATATTAACTTAACCTAACACCTCATGCAAACAGTTGACTCATTGGAAAAGACTCTGATGCTGGGAGGGATTGGGGGCAGGAGAAGAAGGGGACGACCGAGGATGAGATGGCTGGATGGCATCACGGACTCGATGGACGTGAATCTGAGTGAACTCCGGGAGTTGGTGATGGACAGGGAGGCCTGGCGTGCTGCGATTCATGGGGTTGCAAAGAGTCAGACACGACTGAGCGACTGAACTGCACTGAACTGAACTTTGCTACATTTTGTCCACAAGAAAAGGCCATGTGAAGATACAGGAAGAGAGCTCTCACAAGAAACTGATTATGACGGCACCTTGATATTGGACTTCCAACCTCCAGAACTGCAAGGAAAAATAAAGGTTTGTTGTTGAGGCCATACAATCTGTGGTATCTTGCTATAAAAACCTGAGCTGACTAATACACTGGATAAATAAAATACACTGTACCTCTCCTCTTGAATTCTTTAAAATGTTCGATGGTTAAAAGCCAAAGATCATCACACACTGGATAAGTTTACGATGCACACAGAGATGATGCATAAGACAACTGGGAACGTAAAGAAGAGACAACAAAAGTACTTACATATAAGTTCTACAAGTCAGCTGAAGTAGTAAAATTCTGGATTCTAAGCAGGTGGTGAGGAGTATGTTTATTGCAATCCCTAGGGTAACTACTGTGTCACAACAGACAAATTAAAATGCAATACTAAAAACATCATAAATAACCCCAAAAGATAGGAAAGGTAAAGAGAGAAAAAACAAAAATAAATATTAAGGCAGTAGACCAGAATTCAAATAATTACCACATTAATAACAAGTCTAGTCTAAACACACCTATTATAAGAGATTGTCGGGATGTGTAAAAATGACCCAACATTATGCTGTCTGCAAGAAACTCACATCAAATATGTATAGATAAAAGAATGAAACAATATATACAATGCAAACAATAATCGAGACAAATCTTGCGTATCTACATTAATACCAAATAGAATAGACTTTTGAGCCAAAAAAGTTACCAGCAATAAAGAGGAGTATTACCTAAAGATAAACCAGTCAACATAAAAAGAAGACATAACGATTCTAAATGAGTGAGCACCAAATAGCAGAGCTTCAAAACACATGAGACAAAGTCTGCCAGAACTGAGGGTAAAGCCAGAAATGCCAGTTACAGCTGGAGACGTCAGCACTCTTCACGCAATACCTGGTAGAACTCACAGACAGAACACCATTAGACGCCGACCCAGTAACCAGCACGATCAGACACTCCACCCAAGGGCAAACTATACATCCCTTTCAAGTATACATGGAACAGTCACCAACATCTACCATACTGTGGTTTACTAAGAAAGCGCTAAACATTTCTAAAATCTAAAAAACATAAAGTATGTGCTAGTATAGACTAGGAATCAACAACAGAGAGGTAACAGCTAAATCTCTAAGCACTTGGAAATTAAACAACACACCTCTGAATAATACAGCAGTTGAAGAATTTTTTTCAAGCAAAATTAGTAAATATTTTAGGCTGACTAACAATGAGAATACAGCATATCAAAATTTGAAGAATAAAGTTAAGGCAGCACTTAAGGAAATTTAAAGTATTAAACATTTATTTTATAAAAGAAAGATTTCCATCAGAAATCTAAGTTTATACCTTAAGAAATTCAACAAAGAAAAGATTAGAAAGAAGGAAATAATAAAGATAACTTAAATCAATGAAATTAAAAATAAAATCAATGAAACCTACATCTCGTTCTTTGAAAAGATCAATACGGTTGATAAACCTTTAACAAGAAAAAGAAAGACGATATAAACTGACAATACCAGGAATGAAAGAAGAAATATCACTATTTTAATATCACACTGCAGATATTAAAAATGAACAGAGGAAGACTGCAAACAACTCTATGAGCATGAAATAAACAAGTCTGATGAAGTAATCAACTTCTTAAAATCCAAAAACTAAAAAAAAAAAAAAAAACTTGCCAAGAGGAAACAGATAAACTATATACTTTCATAAGTATAGACAAAATGTTTTTATTATTTTATTCTGTTTCTCCAAAACAGAAATCTCTGGGCCAGGATGACTTCACTGGTTCACCTGGTGAAATAACCAAAACAGAAATTAAAGAGGGAACAGAACAGCATAGATTCTACACAATCTCTTTCAGAAAACAGAAGCAAAGAGAATACTCTTCAACACACTTTGTGATTCCAGCATTATCCTGATACCAAAGCCAGACAAAGACAGTGTAAGAAAGCTACAAACCAAAATTCCTCACGCACATAAATACAAAAGTACTCAATCAAACATTTTCAAACTGAATCCAGTAACACACAAAAAGAACACCACCCCACAAACAACCAAATGGGCATAATCCAAGAAATGCAAGGCTGCGTTCAATATTTTAAAGTCATCCTAAGACACGTTAGCAAAATGGCAAAATAGTAACTTTTTAAAAAAACTCTCTTCCATGAAATCAATTAAGACATCTGCAAAAATTGTTGTAATCAACTTTCTCAAAGCTCTGGAAATTAACCAAAGGCATCTTAGCAATCTGAGGAGCATACAGTCAAGAAAAACAACCACATCTTGGTAAGAACAGCAAAACGTGGTATTTTCACTTGCCCAATCCTCATACCCTTCTCCCTGGTTCTGACGTAGCCTTGAAAACCAACAGTCCACTATCACAATGAAAACCAGCAATTGGAAGCCTCCTGGTAGGTAAAGAATGAAATGAGGGCTCTTTCAAAGTTCCATTCCCAGAGAATAGTCATTATTTAAGCTGACTAGTGGTTCCTTGCCAGAGAAGGCAATGGCACCCCACTCCAGCACTCTTGCCTGGGAAATCCCATGGGCAGAGGAGCCTGGTAGGCTGCAGTCCATGGGATCAGGAAGAGTCGGACACGACTGAGCAACTCCCCTTCTCTTTTTCTTTTCATGCATTGGAGAAGGAAATGGAAACCCACTCCAGTGTTCTTGCCTGGAGAATCCCAGGGACGGGGGAGCCTGGTGGGCTGCCATCTATGGGGTCGCACAGAGTCGGACACGACTGAGGTGACTTAGCAGCAGCAGCAGTGGTTCCTTGCAAAACCCCACAAACAAGGCTGTCTTTATTTATTCATTATCCAAGCCTGAACAGAAGCTCACCAAGTAAAAACAGCTTTTCCCCAGGGGTATTTGTTAAAAAATAATCACAGGCAATTACTGAACACGGCTGTCTGGGTTTGTGGATAACAATTGGCAGACAACAGGCTAATCAATGGGCTTAAAAGGAAAAGCTGGATTATGAGATGTTAGTAGATGGCTTTGGAAAGCTCTGACCTCTTCCTGGGCATCTAGAAGGCCATACATCCATGATACTCAGAAGACCCCTGAGAAGGTCCTAAACTCACACATCTGCCTCATGGAAGCCTGAAGTAAAGGCAGAGGTGGATATGGCTTTGAGTTACATGCATGCAACAACACCCACACAGAGTCCCCTGGCAAAAACTGGGAGACGTACAGGTTACAGACATTGGAGGAAATCACTGTGAAGTCATTAGCTGGCCAACAAGCTAACTGAAGAGAGACTTCAGTATCTTACACACACACACACACACACACACACACACACAGACTTCACAGAATTCATTCAGGAAAGTCACTGAACATCCAAACAACAGCAGCAAAAGCAAACAGCAATACCAAGAAACACCAGGCAGGATGGGAGAATCTGAACTCCAGAGTTGCCACATATTATCACATAATATTCCAGTTATCCACAAAGAATTACATAACATGCTAAGAAACAGGACAGCATGGCCCACACACAGGCAAAGACACAGTCAACAGAAACTGCGCTTGAGAAAATCCAGATACTGGACTTATGAGAAAAAGTCTTGACATCAGCTATTTTAAGTATGCTTTTAAAAACCTAAAGGGAACAATTTACAATGAAATCAAGGAAGACATGAGGACAATGTCTCACCAGATAAATAATATTCATTAAGAGATATATTTTAAAATAGAAATCCTAAATTTAAAAAGTATAATAATTGAAATGAAACCTTCACTAATGAGGCAGTCAACAGCCAATTTAAGCAGGCAAAAGAAAGAATCATTCAAGTTAAAGACAGGTCTCTTGAAATTAGCCAGTCTGAGGATCAGAAAGAAAAAACCATGGAGAAAACGGACAGAGCCTCAGACAGCTGTAGGACAACACGGATTGTACCGATACATGCAAGATGGGAGTCCACAGGAGGGGAGAAAGGGGCAAAGAGGTTATATGAAGAACTGGTCAGAAACTTCCAAAACTGATAAAGAACGTGAATCTATTCACCTAAGAGGCTCAACAAACCCCACGAAGACAAACTGAAAGAGAGTCACACTCAGACAGTGTATGTCAAATTGTCAAAAGTCAGAAAAGCAGCCAGAAGTGACCTGCCACACCCAAGAGCTCCTCAATGGGACAAATAGCTGATTTCTCCTCGGAAACCACAGAGGCCAGCAGACTGTGGGATGGTGTATTTAAACTGTTCAAAGAAAAAACCATCAACCAATGGTTTTAGATTTGCCAAGGCTGTCCTTCAAACGTGAGAGAGAACATAGTACAGCCCCAGATTAACAAAACCTAAGGATCGCTTTGCCGGCCCCCGTCCTACAAAAAATTCTAAAGTAATCTTTCAGCTCAAAATGAAGATACAAGACAGGAACTTGAAACTGTATGAAATCAAAGAATTACAGTAAATGTAGCTACACAAGTAAATATAAAAGCCGGGAGCATTTTTATCCTGTAATTCATCTTGTTTTTATATGACTTTAAAAAGGGTATACACAATAATAATAAAACTACAAAGTTAATGGATACACTATGTATAAAGACAACTTGTAACAATGAGAACATTCAGCTTGGGGCACAAGTTGTAAATATGCAGAGTTTTTATTGAAACGAAAAGCATATAATTTCAAAGTTGATTATTATAAAGCTGTATGCTAATGACAAATCCCCAGGGTAATCACTTAAGAAAAAATGAATGTATATATGAATAAAGAAATGAAACAGTAACACAATGGCACACTAGAAAAAAATCAGTTAGTCATTAATGACAGTAATGCAGAAAGCAACAGCAGAAAGATATGACAAGAAACCGAGAACAGAATAGCAGAAGTAAGCCTTTCTTTTTAAGAAGTAACAACACAAAATGAATTTAAGTGCTGTCTGTAAGAGAGTCACTTTATGCCCAGACATACAAATGGGTTGAAAGTGAAAAGATACTCCATGCAAATAGCAATCAATAGAGACCTGAGGTGGCTATACTTAAGTAAAAAAAAAAAAAAGAAAAGACATTACAAGACATTATATTATAATATATATAATTTTAGACTGGGCTTCCCTGGTAGCTCCGAAAGTAGAGAATCCGCCTGCAATGATGGAGACCTGTGTTCAATCTCTGGGGTGGGACGATCCCCAGGACTCTTGCCTGGAGAATCCCGCGGACAGAGGAGCCTGGTGGGCTACAATCCACGAAGTCACAAAGAGTTTGACAAGACCAACTACTCACAGCACAGCACACAGATTAATGATGTTACATGCTGATTCAAAGAGCCTTCACTAAGAAGATAACACAGCCATAAACATGAGCGCAACTAAGCACAGCACAGCAGGAGAGCTCCAAACACATGGAACGAAAGCTAGGGGACTAAGACATAACAGCTCTCCAAGAACCGCTGAAGGCTTCAGTACCCTACTCGGAACAATGGACAGAATAACAGATCAATAAGGAAATCCAACATGAACAACACAACACAAGAAACCGGGCCTAACAGAATTAGAGCAGACACTCCCCCAATCAACAACAGAAGACGCTCTGACCAACAACATCAGACAGTCCCCACAACAACAGCAGACACTCCCCCCGACAACAGGAGACACTCCACCCAATCAACAACAGAAGACACTCTGACCAACAACAGCAGACACTCCCCACAACAACAGCAGACACTCCCCACAACAACAGCAGACACTCCCCACAACAACAGCAGACACTCCCCACAACAGCAGCAGACACTCAACCTGACAACAGCAGACACTAAACCTGACAACAGCAGCAGACACTCCACTCAACAACAGCAGACACTCCACCCAACAACAAGAGGAGACACTCCCCCAATCAACAACAGAAGACACTCTGACCAACAATAGCAGACACTCCCCACAACAGCAGACACTCCCCACAACAACAGCAGACACTCCACCCGACAACAGCAGCAGACACTCCCCCCAACAACAGCAGCAGACACTCCACCCGACAACATGAGACACTCCCCCCAACAACAGCAGCAGACACTCCCCCCAACAACAACAGCAGACACTCCCCCCAGCAACAGCAGCAGACACTCCGACCAACAGCAGCAGCAGACACTCCACCCGACAACAGCAGCAGACACTCCCCCAAACAACAGCAGCAGACACTCCCCCCAACAACAGCAGCAGACACTCCCCCCAACAACAGGAGACACTCTACCGACAACAACATGAGACACTCCCCCCAACAACAGCAGCAGACACTCCCCCCAACAACAGCAGCAGACACTCCCCCCAGCAACAGCAGCAGACACTCCCCCCAGCAACAGCAGCAGACACTCCCCCCGACAACAACAGCAGACACTCCCCCCGACAACAGCAGCAGACACTCCCCCCAACAACAGCAGCAGACACTCTGACCAACAACAGCAGCAGACACTCCACCCGACAACAGCAGCAGACACTCCACCCAATCAACAACAGAAGACACTCTGACCAACAACAGCAGCAGACACTCCCCCCAACAACAGCAGCAGACACTCCACCCGACAACAGCAAACACTCCCCCAATCAACAACAGAAGACACTCTGACCAACAACAGCAGCAGACACTCCACCCAACAACAGCAGACACTCCCCCCAACAACAACAGCAGACACTCCCCCCAACAACAGCAGACACTCCCCCCAGCAACAGCAGCAGACACATTTTGCTCAAGTACCTACGGAACACTCCCTAATATATGTTAAGCCATAAAACGAGTCTCAGTAAATCTTAAAAGACTGAAAGCATACCAAGAATCTTTTTGACTATGATGGAATGAAACTAAAAAGCAATAATTGAAGGAAAACTAGAAAATTCACAATCATATGTCAAAGTTAAACAATACGCTCAAGAGAGATTTACAAGGAAAATTAGAAAATATTTGGCGATAAATGAAAATGAAAGCACAGCATCCCGAAACTTATGAGACGCAGTGAAAGCAGGGCTTCCTACCACCCAGAGCTATACATTATAGGCCTATTAAAAAAAATTACAAATCAGTGATCTAACTTCATGCCTTAAGAAAAAGAAGATTACGTGAAACCCAAGCTCAGAAGAATGAAAACAATATAGAGTGCAAATAAACGAAATAGAGAATACAAAAGCGACAGAAAGAACTGAGAAAACCAAAAGGTGGTTTCTTGAAAAGATCGACAAAATTGACAAAACATTAGCTAGGCTGATCAAGAAAAACACAGAAGACTAAAATTATTAAAATCAGGGGGAAAATAGGGACCTCAATAAAGACTTCGTAAAAGTTAGGATTATAACAGAATACTACAAACTACTGCACACCAACTAGATAACCTAGATGAAATGGAGAGATTCCCAGAGACACACAGACTATCAAACCTAACACAAGCATAAACAGGAAAGCTCTGAATGGACCTATAACAAGTAAAGAGATTTAATCAGTAATCAAAAGCAACATGAGAGGCATCCAGACCGGAAACGAAGTAAAACTATCTGCAGGTGACATGATCTGCACATGGAAAATCCTAAGGCATTCACAAAAGAACCAGCAACCAGTAAATAGACGGACTCAGAAAGGCGGCAGGCAGGCCAGCGGCTACTGCCCAAGCACATATGGATCAAGTCTACTTCTTGATCAAGCCTATTTCTATGTCTTCAGTTCAGTTCAGCCGCTCAGTCGTGTCCCACTCTTTGCGAGCCCATGAGTCGCAGCACGCCTGGCCTCCCTGTCCATCACCAACTCCCGGAGTTCACTCAGACTCACGTCCATCGAGTCGGTGATGCCATCCAGCCATCTCATCCTCTGTCGTCCCCTTCTCCTCCTGCCCCCAATCCCTCCCAGCATCAGAGTCTTTTCCAATGAGTCAACTCTTCACATGAGGTGGCCAAAGTACTGGAGTTTCAGCTTCAGCATATTAGGAATGAGTAATTTAAAAGGAAATTAAGAAAATAATTCCATTCACAGTAACATAAAAAAGAATAAAATATTTAGCAACAAACACCACAATAAGCACAATTCTTGCACACTAAAAACTATAACATAATTGAAAGGAAGTTAAAACACCAAAATAAATAGAGTCATTTCATACTGTAGACTAGGAGACTAATGCTGTTAAGATGTCAATATTCCCCAAATTGATCTATACACTAGGTGCAATCCCAATCAAAATACCACCTGCTGTTTTTGCAAAATTTAAAAAAGATGATCCTAAAATTTATGTGCAAATGCAAGAGACCTCAAATAGCCAAATCAATGTTGTCTGGGGGAAAAAAAAGTTTAAAGGATTCACATGTCCCAACTTGAAAATTCACCACAAAGTTACAATGATCCAGACTGTAGCAGACATATACATCGATAGAGTAAAATTAAGAGTCCAGATAAAACCAGATGGTGTCAAGGAGGAGGACCACAAAGGTGGGAAGATAAACTCTGCTGCCAAAGCATAAAAAAGGCAGGAGAGAGGGGACTCAGCAGGTGCACAGCTTCGGCATGCTTAAAAATATGAGCAGCAGGAAGGGTGTGTCCAAAAACGTGGTCTCCAGGTGAGGCCTACTGTACGCTAAGGAGGTTCCCTGCCTCAAGATTCTCAGCAAAGCCCCAGGGCTGGCACTGTGGCTGGCCCACTTCTGGTAAAGCTGCTCCAAGTGTCTGAAATCTTGGGGGCAGAGTGCTGAAGGGCTGAGTCTTCAGTCAGTGATGCGAGAGCCAGCGGCACTGACTGGGACCATGGTCTGTGCTTAGATGCTCAGCTGTGTTTGACTCTGTGAGCCCATGGACTGCAGCCCACCAGGCTCCTCTGTCCATGGGATTCTCCAGGCAAAAATACTGGAGTGGGCTTCCATGCCCTCCTCCAGGGGATCTTTCCAACCCAGGGATCGAACCCATGTCTCCTGCATTGCGGGCGGATTCTTCACCGCTGAGCCTCCAGGGAAGATTCTTCGGGTGAAGCCCTGTTCCTGATGCTCCAGACAATCACCTGGTCCTGGTCCTGGTCCTGCACTACAGAGTGCAGACGTGAGAGGTGTTGCTTTCCTGGCGAGCTACACCCTGGCCCTGCTGCTGCTGCTGCTGCTGGCACCACTAACGCCCCAGGCTGTCACCACGCCGCTCCAGACCTCCAGCATGCCTGCTGTGGAGGTGAGAAGGCTTCTGCAGGCAGCCACGAAGTACCACATGGGCACAGCTCTCAGCCATCACAGTCTTTCTGCTCTGGAGGGATTCCCTGGCCCCAATCTTCACCTCCATTCAGGAAACTGGAAACCCCCTCATGTCTGGAACCTTTGCAGTCTCTTCTCTCTGCAACAGCCTCATCGCTGTTCAGCTACTCTTCTACTGGAACGCAAAGATTCCCCACAAGAAGAAAGAGCAGCGGAGTTGAGCTGGCTCCCGGAGTACACTCCATGTTTCCATTTATCCACCCCACCCTGGGGGCCTTCTCATCTGAATCACTCTGCCGGAGTGACTTGTAAACATTCCCTGTTTCTGTGCAACTGCAACTTTAGTGGAAATACTTGGTTGACTTCCATCCTTAGAAAGGACAGGGGTAGAGATTTTCAGACTGACATTTTGACATTGTGTGCGTCCTTACAAAATTCAGGAGAAGAAAGTAAGGAAGACCACTAGGTCATTCAGGTACGACCTAAATCAAATCCCTTATGATTATACAGTGGAGGTGACAAATAGATTCAAGGGATTAAATCTTGTACACGCAGTACCTGTAGAACCATGGACAGAAGTTGTTAGCATTGCAGAGGAGGCAGCGACCAAAACCATCCCCAAGAAAAGGAAATGCCAGAGGGCAAAGTGGTTGTCTAAGCTATTAGAAAAGAAGAGATGTGAAAGGCAAGGTAGAAAGGAAAAGATATACCCATTGACTGCAGAGTTCAAGAGAAAAGCAAGGCGAGATAAGAAGGACTTCTCAAACAAACAATGCAAAGAAACGGAGGAAAACAACAGAATGTGAAAAATTAGAGATCTCTTCTTAAAAACTGGAGATATCAAGGGAACATTACACGCAAGGATGGGCATGATAAAGGACAAAAACGGTAAGGACTTAGAAGCAGGCGAGATTAACAAGAGGTGGCAATAAGACAAGAAGAACTATATGAAAAAGGTCTTAATGACCTGGGTAACCACGATGGTGTGATCACTCACCTAGGGCCAGACGTCCTGGAATGTGAAGTCAAGTGGGCTTTAGGAAGCATCGCTATAACCAAAGCTAATGGAGGTGATGGAATTCCAACTCAACTATTTGAAATCCTAAAAGATGATGTTGTGAAAGTGCTGCACTCAATATGCCAGCAAATTTGGAAAACTCAGCAGTAGAAATAGGACTGGAAAAGGTCAGTTTTCAGTCCAATCCCTAAGAAAGGCAATGCCAGAGAATGCTCAAACTACTGCACAAGGGCATTCATTTTACATGCTAGAAAGGTTATACCCAAAATCCTCCAAGCTAGGCTTTAGCAGTATGTGAACGGGACTTCCAGATATACACACTGGATATAGGAAAGGCAGAGGAACCAGAGATCAAACTCCCAAAATTCACTGGCTCATGGGGAAACCAAGGGGATTTCAGATTAAAAATCTACTTCTGCTTCATTGACTGTGCTGAAGCCTTTGACTGTGTGGATCATAAAAAACTGGAAAATTCTTAGAGATGGGAATACCAGACCACCTTACCTGCCTCCTGAGAAACCTGTATGCAAGTCAAGAAGCAACAGTTAGAACTGGACATGGAAAAATGAACTGGTTCAAAATTGGGAAAGGAGTATGTCATGGCTGTATATTGTCACCCTGCTTATTTAACTTTTATGCAGAGCACATAGGGGATATGCCAGGCTAGATGAATCACAAGCTGGAATAAAGATTGCTGAGAGAAACATCAACAACCTCAGATATGCAATGATACCACAGAGAGTGAAGAGAAACTAAAGAGCCTCTTGACGAAAGTGAAAGAGGAGAGTGAAAAAGCTGGCTTAAAACCCAATGTTAATAAACCCATGCACCTATAGGTACCTTATTTTCGACAAAGGAGGCAAGAATATACAGTGGGGCAAAGACAGCCTCTTCTACAAGTGGTGCTGAGAAAACTGGACAGCTACATGTAAAAGAATGAAATTAGAACACTTCCTAACACCATACACAAAGATAAACTCAAAATGGATTAAAGACCTAAATATAAGACCAGAAATTATAAAACTCTTAGAGTAAAACACAGGCAGAATATTTTATGACATAAATCAAGAAAGATCCCCTAAGACCCACCTCCTAGAGTAATGGAAGTGAAAATAAAAGTAAACAAGTGGGACCTGATTGAACTTAACAGCTTTTGCACAGCAAAGGAAACTATAAGCAAGGTGAAAAGACAATCCTTAGAATGGAAGAAAATAATAGAAAATAATGAAACAACTGACAAAGGATTCATTTCCAAAATATACAAGCAACTCATACAACTCAATGCCAGAAAAACAAACAACCCAATCAAAAAGTGGGGAAAAGACCTAAACGGCCATTTCTCCAAAGAAGACATACAGATGGCTAACAAGCACACGAAAAGATGCTCAACATCTCTCATTATTAGAGAAACACAAATCAAAACTACAATGAGATATCACCTCACACCAGTTAGAATGGCCCTCATCAAAAAGTCTACAAACAATAAATGCTGGAGAGGGTGTGGAGAAAAGGGAATGCTCCTGCACTGTTGGTGGGAATGTAAATTGATGCAGCCACTATGGAAGATGGTATGGAGATTCCTTTACAAACTAGGAATAAAACCACCATATGATCCAGCAATCCCAGTCCTAGGCATATACCCTGGGGAAACCAAAATTGAAAAAGACACATGTATCCCATTGTTCACTGCAGCACTGCTTACAATAGCTAGAACATGGAAGCAACCTGGATGTCCATCAACAGATGAATGGATAAAGAAGCTGTGGTATATATACACAATGGAATATTACTCAGCCTTAAAAAGGAGCGCCTTTGAGTCAGTTCTAATGAGGTGGATGAACCTAGAATCTATTATACAGAGTGAAGTGAGAAAGAGAAAGATAAATACCATATTCTAACGCATATATACAGAATCTAGAGAGGGTGAGAGGTATGGAAAGAGTAACATGGAAACTTACATTACTGTATGTAAAATAGAGAGCCAATGGGAATGTGCTGTATGGCTCAGGAAACTCAAACGGGCTCTGTATCAATCTAGAGGGCTAGGATGGGGAGGGAGATGGGAGGGAGTTTCAAAAGGGGGGGGATATATGTATCCCTATGGCTGATGCATGTTGAGGTTTGACAAAAAAACAACAAAATTCTGTAAAGCAATGCTCCTTCAATTAAAAAAAAAAAAAACCCAACATCAGAAAGAAGTTCATGGCATCCAGTCCCATCACTTCATGGCAAATAGAAGCAGACGAAGTAGAAACAGTGACATTTTATTTTCTTGGGCTCCAAAATCACTGCAGATGTTGACTGCAGCCATAAGATTAAAAGACACTTGCTCCTTGGAAGGAAAGCTATGACAAATCTCAGTTCAGTTTGGTCACTCAGCCGTGTCTGACTCTTTGCAACCCTATGGACTACGGCACGCCAAGCTTCCCTGTCCATCACCAACTCCCGGAGACTGCTCAAACTCATGTCCAACAAGTTAGTGATGCCATCCAACCATCTCATCCTGTTATCCCCTTCTCCTCCTGCCCTCAATCTTTCCCAGCATCAGGGTCTTTTCAAATGAGTCAGTTCTTTGCATCAGGTGGCCAAAGTATTACAGTTTCAGCATCAGTCCTTCTAATGAAAATTCAGGACTGATTTCCTTTAGAATTGACTGGTTGGATCTCCTTGCAGTCCAAGGGACTCTCAAGAGTCTTCTGCAACACCACAGTTCAAAAGCATCAATTCTTTGGCACTCAGCTTTCTTTATAGTTCAACTCTCACATCCATACATGACTGGACCTTTGTTGGCAAAGTAATGTCTCCACTTTTTAATATGCTATCTAGGTTGGTGATAGCTTTTCTACAAGGAGCAAGCGTCTTTTAATTTCATGGCTTCAATCACCATTTGCAGTGATTTTGGAGCCCAAGAAAATAAAGTCTGTCATTGTTTCCATTGTTTCCCCATCTATTTGCCATGAAGTGATGGGACCAGATGCCATGATCTTAGTTTTCTGAACGTTGAGTTTTAGGCCAGCTTTTTCACTCTCCTCTTTCACCTTCATCAAGAGACTCTTTAGTTCCTCTTCACTTTCTGTGGTATTATCTGCATATCTGAGGTTGTTGATGTTTCTCCCAGCAATCTTGATTCCAGCTTGTGCTTCATCCAGCCCAGCATTTTGCATGATGTACTCTGCATTAAGTTAAATAAGCAGGGTGACAATATACATAAGAATTACTGTCGCCCTGCTTATTTAACTTCATGCAGAGTACATGGCTTAAAGCTCAACATTCAGAAAACTAAGATCATGGCATCTGCTCCCATCACTTCATGGCAAATAGATGGGGAAACAGTGGAAACAGTGACAGACTTTATTTTGGGGGGCTCCAAAATCACTGCAGATGGTGATTGCAGCCAGGAAATTAAAAGATGCTTACTTCTTGGAAGGAAAGTTATGACCAACCTAGACAGCATATTAAAAAGCAGAGACATTATTTTGCCAACAAAGGTCGTTCTAGTCAAGGCTATAGTTTTTCCAGTGGTCATATATGGATGTGAGAGTTGGACTATTAAGAAAGCTGAGCACTGAAGAATTGATGCTTTTGAACTGTGGTGTTGCAGAAGACTCTTGAGAGTCCCTTGGACTGCAAGGAGATCCAACCAGTCCATCCTAAAGGAAATCAGTCCTAAATATTCATTGGAACGACTGATGCTGAAGCTGAAGCTCCAATACTTTGGCCACCTGATGCAAAGAACTGACGCACTGGAAAAGGCCCTGATGCTGGGAAAGATTGAAGGCAGGAAGAGAAGGGGACGACAGAGGATGAGATGGTTGGATGGCATCACCGAATCAATGGACATGAGTTTGGGTGAACTCCGGGAGTTGATAATGGACAGGGAGGCCTGGCGTGCTACAGTTCATGGGTCACAAAGAGTCAGACATGACTGAGCAACTGAACTGAACTGAACTGACTGATGATATACAGCCATAACATACTCCTTTCCCCATTTGGAACCAGTCCGTTGTTCCATGTCTGGTCCTAACTGTTGCTTCTTGACTTGTGTACAGGTTTCTCAGGAGGTGGGTCGGGTGGTCTGGTACTCCCATCTCTCTAAGAATGTTCCACAGTTTGTTGTGATCCACTCAGTGCCTCCTGCATAGGCACGAGTCAGCAGTGGCCTGCCGCAGGAGCGCTGGGCGCAGCAGACATGGGTCACACAGTCTGTGGCATAAGCCCTCTTGGAAGAGGTCACCATTAACCCACCATAGTTGCCTGGAGAATCCCAGGGATGGCGGAGCCTGGCGGGCTGCCGTCTATGGGGTTGCACAGAGTCGGACACGACTGAAGTGACTTAGCAGCAGCAGCAGAGCTACCGAGCAGATGACTCACAAACTGCAGAACAACTCTACCAAGGAAATTCTCGCAGTTAAGAAAGTTCTAGGTCCCACAACAGATTTCCCAACCTGGGGATCTGGCAAAGGGACTGAGAATTCCCAGGGAGTTTGACTTTGGAGGCAAGGGGGATTTGATTACAGAATTTACACAGGACTGGGGAAAGAGAGCTCTTATAGAACATAAAGAAAACCTTGTCCACACCAGGACCCAGGAGAGAGGAACAACGACAAACCTAGACAGCTTATTAAAAAGCAGACACATCACTTCATCTACAAAGATTCATAGAGTCAAAGCTACAGTTTTTCAAGTAGTCATGTACAGATGTGAGTGTTAGACCATAAAGAAGGCTGACTGTCAAAGAACTGATGCTTTTGAAATGTGGAGACAGAGAAGGCAATGGCACCCCACTCCAGTACTCTTGCCTGGAAAATCCCATGGGCGGAGGAGCCTGGTGGGCTGCAGTCCATGGGGTCACTACGAGTCGGACACGACTGAGTGACTTCACTTTCACCTTTCACTTTCATGCACTGGAGAAGGAAATGGCAACCCACTCGTGTTCTTGCCTGGAGAATCCCAGGGACGGGGGAGCCTGGTGGGCTGCCGTCTGTGGGGTCGCACAGAGTCGGACACAACTGAAGCAGCAGCAGCAGCTAAAGACTCTTCAGGGTCCCTTAGACAGCAAGGAGATCAAACCAGTCAATCCTAAAGGAAATCAGCCCTGAAGATTCTAAGAGCCAGTTCACTGGAAAAGACCCTGATGATGGGAAAGATCGAAGGTAAAAGGAGAAGGGGTTGACAGAGGATGCAATTGTTAGAGAGCATCACTAACTCAATGGACACAAACCTGAGCAAACTCTGGGAGATCATGAAGGACAGGGGAGCCTGGCATGCTGCAGTCCATGGGGCTGCAAAGAGTCGGACATGACTTAGCAACTGAACAACAACGTTTAGTCATTTGGCTGAGATTCTTCCTTTGCCAGAAGTGTCCAGCCTCTTACCTATTCTGAGCAAAAGTCTTACCCCGTCCCGCCATTTCCCCACTTCCCCTCTGACCCTACAGGACACAGCCTGGACAGTGGAAGGGACTAGGTGATGTTGGCTTCCTCCCTCCCTCGGACTAGCTCAGACTGTCTCCTGAGCCCCAGTGCTTGGTGGGGGTAGGGGAAGATGCACAGAAGGATGACTCAGGCAGGGCCCCAGGGTCGGGGAGGAGACTCCTGTTCCGGCAGGGCCAGGCAGGAGGGGGTGGAGACTGCCGGAGTAAAGGGGAGCAGCAATGGAAAAAAAGACTCAGAAACACGGAAAAAGACAACAGTCTCCGGAAGTAAATCCTTATATATTGGTTAACTGATTTTTCAACAAGGATGCTAAATTCAGTGGGAAAAAACTTTTCAACAAATAGTGCTAGGACAACTGGATATCCACATGGAAGGAATGAGTATCCCCTAGGTCACACCATATACAAAAATTAGCATAAAATGGATCAAAGACCTAATTACAAGGGCTAAAACTGGAAAATTATTAGAACACAGGTATCAGTCTATTTGACCCTGGATTAGGCAAAGATTTTGTAGATGTGACACCTAACACACAAGCAACCAAAGAGAATAAACCGGACTTCATCACAATTTTAAAGCTTTTGTGTGTCAAAGGGCACAATTAAGAAAGTAAATGGAAGAAAATATTTGCAAATCATCAATCTGATAAGGCTCTACTATCCAGGATATATAAAGAACTCTTACAACTCAGTAATAAAAAGATAAATAACAACTAAAAACAAGTAAAGAATCTGAACAGACATTTATCCGGAGAAGACATGCAGATGGCCAAATGCATATGAAAAGATGCTCAACATCATTAGTCATCAGGGAAATATAAATCAAAACCACAATAAGATAACACTTCACATCCACCAGGATGACTATAATCAAATAAACTGAAAATAACAAGTGTTGGTAGGCATGTGGAGAAAATAGAACCTTCAAACACTTTTCTGGGAATGCAAAATGGTACAGTCCCCCTGGAAAACAGTTTGGCAGTTCCTTAGAAAGTTAAGCACAGAGTTACTATCTGACCCAGCAATTCCAAGAAAACTGGAACTATATGTTCAGACAAACCCACGTATAAGAATATTCATAGCAGCACTATTCACAACAGTCAAATGGTGGAAAGAATTTACTTGTCTATTAGCTGATGGATGGATAGGAAAAATATGATACATCCATACAATGGAATGTTATTTGGCCATAAAAAGGAATGGAATACTAACGCGTGCTAGAGTATGGATGGACTTTGTGAACATTACACGGAAAAAGCAGACACAAAAAGCCACACATCGGGGAATTCCTTGGCGGTCCGCTGGTTAGGACACAGCACTTTCATTGCTGTGGCCTTAGTTTAATCCCTGGTCGGGGAACTAACCGCAAGCCACATGGCACAGCCAAAAAGAGAAGGACTCAGTGTTCTCACGGCAGACACAAAAAGTCATCATGTGATTCCATTTAAATGAAATGTTCAGAAGAGTCAGATCCATAGAGACCAAAGCTAGACTGGCAGTTGCCAAAGCCTGAGGAAAGGGGGTGACTCACAATGGGTTCAGGGTTGCTTTGCGGGGGATCATAAGAATGGTCTAGAATGAGACTGTGGCGTGGTTGCACAACCCATGAATACTAAAAACCACAGAACTGTACACTGTAAAAGGGTGGATTTGATGCCATGTGAATCTGTTGCTGTTTAGTCACTAAGCTGTGTCTGACTCATATGCAACCCCATGGACTACAGCCTGCCAGGCTCCTCCGTCCATGGGACTGTCCACGTAAGAATACTGGAGTGGGCTGCCATTTCTTCTCCAGGGGATCTTCCTGACCCAGGGATGGAACCCACACTTCCTGAATTGGCAGATGGATTCTTTACCACTGAACCACAAGAAAGCTCCATCATGTGAATTACTGAATTTAAAAAATCAGTCAACACAATCCTCCATATTAATAGTCCAAAGTAGAAAGCCCATGGTCCTATCAGCAGACGCCCAATAAAGCTCACCGAGGACAACTCTGGACTGCATTTGACATCAGGAGGTCAAGCTCCCCTTGGCATGGGGGCTCAGTGCTCTGCTTACTGCAAGGAGACTTAGAGAAATGAGTCTATTAAACTTTACAAGCTCATCAATCAGACTGGCTAGTTTTAATCACCTCTCACAGGTTTCTGTTTTTTACATTTAAATACAGAGGGATGCTGAAATAACAAATTTCCCCATTACCTGACACTACTGTGTTATCACAGACCTCCCTAGGGCAAGTCAGTAGAGGAAACCAATTGCATATTTATAAGTAAAAATGCTTTAGGACAAAGAAAAAGGCAGGACCTGAAATTAAAGGCGCGTGAGAAGCCCTGCATGTAGTGTAGTACATCAGACTCTCTTGGTGGAAACAGTTTAGACTTCCCTTTGTCACCGAGGAACCCCAGTTCCCAACTTCTCCTCCCCTGGGCTAAAGACATTGATCCAAGTCTCTGAAGGGGATGGCAGGGCCCCAGTGGAATGAAAGCAAATGGAACCTGTCTCAACAGCTGTGTAAGAATTTAAATATTTAAATCAAACATCAGTTGAAAACAGAATTATTCCCTCTAATCCAAACTGCTTGCTCCTCAAAAGAAAAGCCATGATAAACCTAGACAGCATATTAAAAAGCAGACACGTTACTCTACCAATAAAGGTCCACATAGTCAAAGCTATGGTTTTTCCAGTAGTCATGTACAGAGAGTTGGACCACAAAGAAGGCTGAGCGCTGAAGAACTGATGCTTTTGAACTATGGCATTGGAGAAGACACTTGAGAGTCCCTTGGACTGCAAGGACATCAAACCAGTCAATCCTAAAGGAAATCAGTCCTAAATATCCACTGGAAGGACTGATGCTGAGGCTAAAGCTCCAGTACTATGGCCACCTGATACAAAGGGCTGACCCCTTAGAAAAGACCCTGAAGCTGGGAAGGATTGAAGGCAGGAGGAGAAGGGGACGACAGAGGATGAGATGGTTGGATGGTATCACTGACTCAATGGACATGAGCTTGAGCAAGTTTTGGGAGATGGTGAAGGACAAGAAAGCCTGGTGTGCTGTAGTCCATGCGGTCACAAACAGTCAGACACAACTGAGCTGACACAACTGATTTGAACAACAAATCCAAACTGCACAGATGCCATTGCTAAGGAGGGCTTAGACAGGCAACAGTAACTTTTTCAAGGAGTCAATTTAAAGAAAAGTCTTATGTAACGACCACCAATTTGAGATAAAACCCTGAAGGCCTGCAGGGCTCTGGCTTCCTCTACACAGCCACAAAGACCCCCACAGCCCATGCAAAAGGGCGTCGCGGCTTATCACTCAAGCGGACAAACGTGACAAAGCCACGCAAGCCTGTGGACACACAGCTTTTGTCTCACATCTAGAGCAGGGCTTCCCAGAGGAATAATTCGGGGACAGGCAGAAAAGACGGAGCATTAGTGTAGACTGGGCGCTGTGTGCACCTCTTGACAAGCGCCATCTCAACCTAACTCCCTGGACAGCCCTCAAACTGGGTGGGCCTCATGATACAGGTGAAAAAACTGACACCACACAAGGTAATGATGTGGCTTCCCTGGGGCGCCACTGCAAGCGAGAGCATCAGGACTCAGGCACAGGAGCACACACTATTCAACAGGACCAGGGGCCAAGCACATGTCCAGACGTTCCCACATCACTGTCCAGAACTTTCTGGAGGCCCTGACGCACATTTGGTGGAGTGCCACCCTGCCTGACATGCTTGGGTTCACCTCCAGTACCAGACACGGGGCCCACCACGAAAGCTCCGCCCCCTTCCCTGGACCTACGTCACTGCCAGAATCTCAGTCCAGCGGTGCGGGAGGGGGCCAGCCCGCAGCACTCCTCGAGGGTGTCCTCAGGACAGCTCCAGCAGTTCTATCACTGCCCCTCACCGCAGATCCCCTGGCCCCCTGATGCGAAGAGCTGACTCACTGCAAGAGACCCTGACGCTGGGGAAGACTGAAGGCAGGAGAAGGGGACGACAGAGGGTGAGATGGTTGGATGGCATCACTGACTCAATGGACATGAGTCTGAGCAAGCTCCGGGAGCTGGTGATGGACAGAGAGGCCTGGTGTGCTGCAGTGCATGGGGTCGCCAAGAGTTGGACACGACTGAGCGACTGAACCGACCGAACAGATGAGCAAACGGGGTGGGAGGCAGCTGTACGAGGTCCTAGAACGGCCAGAACAGACGACCACAAAGAGGGGGCTTAAGACAACAGAGTTTGTTCTCTTCCAGTTCTGGACACCGGAAGCCTGAGATCAAGGTGTGGGCAGGCCGAGCTCCTGAGGCACCGTGGGCAGACCTTCCCAGGTGCTTCCAGTGCCGTCCCTGGGTCTGTGGCTGCATCACCCCAACCTCCGCCTTCACTATCACTGGCCGTTTCTCCATGTCTCTGTATTGCAAACATTCCTCTTCTTTCTCTCAAACGACACCTGTCACTGGATTCAAGGCCCATCCTAATCCACGGTTATCTCACCTTGTGATGCCTTCCTTGATGTCACCTGCATAGACCCCATTTCCAGTTAAGCCCCCATTCTGAGTTTCTAGGCCTACAAGAACTTCACGGAGATACACACTGACAACTTGCCTAAGGTCACCTGGCTCCTAAGAAGCCAGGGTGAGGTCTGACCCTGTCCACACTCTCATCCGTCCACAGCCTGCCTCGAAGTCAGTGTCTAAAATCAAGGCACAGTCACCCTGGTGTGGTCATGGGCCAGTCCTGCAAGACAGGTCCCTCAGCAGAGTCGGGCCAGCCACACCATCTTCAGAGTCACTCTGCTGAACCTGGAAGGTTAGGGGCTCACTTTCCCAGGCTCCTGAGCAAGGCAAGGCTATCGGACCCAGGCAACACTGGGAGGCATAGGGAAACTCTGCTGTGGGTTCCTCAGAGATGTCTGTTCTCTGAGGAGAGGAATAAGCAGATGACACCCTGTGCTAGGCTGGACTGTTCCAAGATCCCTGCCTCACAGTGTGCATGCCCCCTCTAAGCTATTCCACCAAACACCACTCTAGGTGCTGCTGCGAAGGAACTCAGCAGAAGGAAGTTAGGTCCCAGATCAGCTGACTGTGAGTTCACTCACTAACGAGGAGATCCTCCTGGTTGGAACTGGCCTGAGCAGGTGAGACCTTACAAGGGAGGGGCCTCTTCCTGGCCAAAGAGATTTTAAGCATAAGAGTGAGTGGACATGAGATGCTATGTGCCCCTAGGGGCCAGCCAGCCAGAACACAGCCCAGAATCACAAGGAAATGAATTCTGCTAGCAACTTGGCTGCGCTTGGAAAAGACCCTGAGAGAATTCAGCCTGATGGCACATGGATTCCAGCTCTTGAGACCCTGAAAAGAGAATCCAGATCTATAGAATTCTGACTTATAGGACTATGATCTAACATATGGGCATTAATTTAAGCCACTGAGTTTGTGATAATTTACAACATAGTAGTGAAAAGGGGAAAAAAAAACAACCCGCATACAATCCTCACATGTTCTTCCCACCTTGAACACGATGGCTGGAGCTGTGGAAGCCATCCTGTGAGCGTGAGGCAATAAGCATTAGAAAGATCTTTATCCCAAGCTCAAGAAAGATCTAGACAGATAGAGCCACGTTCCTGTAGTAGATTGTAAGAAACTGTCCCGAATGAGTCGGGGACCCCTCATTAACAGCAAAGTCTTCTTTTCCCATCCCCTGGAACTAGGCTGACCTTATGTCTGGCTTTGTACAATAGAACATGCAGACTGTAACACTCTGGGGCTGGTGAAAACAGCCCTTAACAAACCTTGTAGCATCTCCTATTCCCTGAAGGGAATCCTGCCACTGTATGAAGGAGCTCAGGCCACCCACATGGAGAAAGAGGCCTTCACAATGAGACGTGACAGGGAGATGGCCTCAGGAGAGAGAAAAGCATGGTCCCAGACAGACAACATTACTAGAAGAGAGAAGCCCCATCCCAGCCAGCCCCCTGGGACATCAGGCACATAGATGAAGCCAGACTGGATCCTCCTGTCCTGGCCAACACGTGGAGCAGGGATGAGCCTCTCATACTGACACTGCTTGAATTCCTGCCCATGGGTTGTTCCATTGGGCCACTAAGTTCTAGGGCTACTTGTGTAACTGACAGACACAGACCTGCTGAGTCTGCTGAGCACTGCCATCATCCACACTGAAACGGTTCCTCCAGGCCTGTTGCTGTTCAATGGCTAAATGTCTGCTTCATCAGCTGACTTGTGATGCTCAAGTGGAAAGAGATCTTCTGGCCCTGGTCTCACAGCTGTACTCCTCAGCATCTCTCTTCCCTACCTGCTGTACTACCAGACTCTAGGGGCAGTCTCTGGCCTCCAGGCACACTTTTGAGCTAGCGCTCAGCTTCTTCCCATCCTTGTACCACATCGTCTCCATCTGGGCCTGGCCACCTCACAGCTCAGTGCAGCACTGGCCCCCGCCTCGGCCTGTACCTCCCTGAGTGCTGGCTGCCCCCTGGCAAACATCACTGAGGACTCCAGGGACAGGGAGGGATACACAGTCAGAGGTTCTGCCCAGGAGAGGTTTTCCAAGTCCTGGAGTCATGACAGAGCCGTGCTCTAGACCCTGGCAGTCTCAGATCCACCATGAAAATCCTTTGTGACTGGCGGCTGCACATGGACCCTCCATGGGCACCGGTGGTCCAGGTCCTCCAAGCCCACCTAGGTGTGATGGGAAGCAGCCTCAGCGTCCCTGATGGGCAGATGGCCCTAGGGCCTGTGTTCAGGTGTAAGGACACATCAAGGACAAGGCAGAGACCCTCCTGAAGGCCAGGACGGGGCAGAGCTGGACTTGGAGAATCTGCCAAGAGACCTCAATGGCTTCGAGAAAAAAGCCAGGGCCTCAGACTTACCAAGGTCCAAATGTAACCTTCCAAGGACACTTCCAACACTTTCCAGGTCTGCTCTGCCTTATTTCCTCATCTTTACAAAGAAGACACAGGTTTTTAATTTTCTCATTTTTTATATTACAAACCTGTGTTCCTCATATATATACACACACACATATATACATACATGTGTTTTGTGGGCAGTTTCTTTACCCAAATCCAGGAGTAGCTACCCCTACTCCCAAGCATTCTCAGAAGAAATGAAGTGAGCGAGCTTGGCCTTGCAAGCGCAACATAGCTGGAGCAGCCAGACCTGCTCCCTACAAACCAAGCCTAGGGGGCAGTGCAGTCACCACAGACACACAATCAGGAGTCCAGAGCCCTCACCGGCTCAGCACCAATGGGTGCCCTCACCCTGCACAGTGCCTGAGGTGGCCACCAAGCAGTGCCGTGTGTCTACATCCTCCTGGGAGAAGTGCTGGCAGGAGCAACCGAGCTCCACGCCATCCTTGTACCCAGGAACGTGCACATGGGCATCTGAGGTCTCAAGTTCCAAGTGGGCTGGCCTCCCTGCCACGGCACCCACAGCCGTGTCCTTGTGCAAGGAGGGTGTGAGGCCTACAAGGGCACACAGGCAGCTCAGGGAGCTGACAGAGCCCTCAGCACACACGTGCCCACGCAGCTAGTAACCGAAGATGCTCCTGCTTCAGAATCACGGCAGACAGCAGCCCTCGCCCACACCTGGAGACCGAGCAGCCTCCGCGGCTGACTTTCGACCACCAAGTGCCGCCCTCCCCTGCTGAGCAGAGCTCCTGCCCCCACCCTCCCACCAGGGTGGGCTGGGCTCCTGGTTCCCCACCCTACCCTCAGGGGTGACCTGACGGCCTAGCCTCCTCAGGAGGTCGACAGAGCTGCCCAGACCTCTGCCATCTGCACGTGCTCACCCAACACGATCCCATCCCCTGCTGTAGCCACGGGGTGGGCCGAGCACCCCCCAACACACCTCTGACCTCCCACAGGGTAACCCGAGCCCATCTGAGCCCCCTCCCCACAGGCTTGGCAGAGCTGCTCCCCGCCCCCCCATGGGGACCGAGGACAGCGGCTCCTGCCACTCAGGGCTTCTCCAGAGTTGAAGGGGGAGAGGGACACACACACACACAGTTGTGTCACCTTGCACCATCAGCTGGTAGGCAATGCGGCCCCCGCGGCTGACGCACTCGTACAGGCCCGCGTCTTCTCGCTTCACGTCCCGCACGAGCAGCGCCCGCTGCCCAGCTGAAGCCTGCACCTCATACTTGGGGCCGGGAGACAGCGTGTGTCCGTCCTTGAGCCACGTCACAGCTGCCGCCTGGTCCGACAGCTCGGCCAGGAGCTGGGCCTCCTCATGCAGCCGGGCCAGCACCTCCCGAGCGGCCGCTGCCGGTGCCGGATGCTTGGCCGTCAGCTCCAGGGCCGCTGGAAGCCACAGACAGGTGACAACGGGGGTGTGAGTGAAGAGGGCAGCGAGAGGAGGAGCGTGATCAGAGGAGGAGGGTGGGGAAGTGGGATGAAGGCGTGGACAGCAGGGTGTGGAGGCAAGGAAGGGGGTGGTGGGTAGAAAGAGACAGCAGCGGACAGAGGAGGGAGAGCCGGATATCGTGGAACAGACTCCAAGAGGCAAGAAAAGAAGACACAGAACAAGAAGCGGAGTAGGAGAAGGAATCAACAAGAAGGGAGGAGGGCAGAGGGGAGGGAAGTGGCGGGCACAGACACGGAACGGAAGCTTGGCGCCATCCGGCTCTTTAGGCCCTCCTCCACTCACACCCAGTGGCCTTGCACGGCCTTGCACGCCCTACCACCTGGCCCCACGTTATCCAGCTGCTCTGAGAGCCACGGCAGATCTCCCGGGATCCCTGCGACTGCAGGGACCCCGTCCCACCCCATCCCTCGGGAAACATGGCCTGGGGAAGCCCTGGGGCCACAAGACTGGGTCCCTACCTCGGACTTCCATGCGGATGCTGCTCTCGATGCCATTGGCCACGAACTTGAGCTCTGCCCCGTGCAGGCTGACAGGCACCGAGCGGATGGTGAGGGTGTGGCGGGTGCCATCCCGCTGTATCACATACACGCTGCTGGCCTTCAGGACCCGCCCGTCCAGGAACCACTCCCCTGAGGAGGCCGTAGTGAGGTCCACAGAGAAGGTCACCTCGCCGCCTTCCACTGCCTCCACTGCCTTCAGAGGTGTTTTCACAGCCAGCTGGGGAGCTGCGGAGTGAGAGCTTCAGAAGTAGTTGGGCCCCTCCCCTCCTCTCCTCCAATGCCTAGCCCCAAATAACCTCTCCTCTAGGAAGTCCACTGGGCAAGCACATGGAGACCCTGAGTGAAAGCGAGACCAGGGTGGAGGGAGAACAAGCTGGAGCTACCCAAGATCCCCTTCAGCTCCCACAGACCCAGCAGGTAGCCCAGTGCCCTGGGGTTGGGGGGCACAGACAGTTCCTGGGGGCTTGAGTCCTGTGTTGGGGTCACCTGGCCTTCCCACCAAAGAGCCTTCAAGAGCATCAGGATCCTGGGCCCACCCCCCTCCACAAAGAGGACGCAGGAGCCACGGGGGGCCCTCCAGCACTGGGCTACACTCTAGGTCGGGGCGATTCAGAGGCAGATGGCGCCACAGACTGCTGCCAGGCTGCTGTGGAGACGAGAGCCTTCAGCACTTACCCAGGTGTACAGTTCCTGGGAACTCGAGGTAGGGGCTCTGGCCAAAGCTGTTCACAGCTGACACCCTGAACTGGAACTCCCCCTCCTCGGCCACGCCAGCCACAGTCAGCTCAGGCGTGGTCACCCACTCATCTTCATGGCACCGGCTCCAGGCGTAGGCGCCCAGCCTCTTCCTCTCCACCAGGTAGCCCTCGATGGCAGCAGGGCGGTCCCCAGGGGGTGGCGGGGACCAGCCAAGAGTCACGGAGCTCTCTGTCCGGGCCTTCACCACGGGGGCTTCAGGAGCATGCAGGGGCGGCCTCCTGGGGGCTGAGCAGAGCACAGGCCCACGTCACCAACTGGGACCCCCCTCCCCAACCCTGGGTCCCATACCACAGGAGGGAGAAGTTCTTATGCAGAACTCCCAGCCCTCCGTGGGGGGGCACTGCCCTGGTGGTCTGGAATGGCCACAGCCCGAGGGGCCTGCCAGCCCAAGAGCGAGCTGTGGGCCCAGCAGCCCGGTCTCAGCTCTGTGGCCCTTTCTCTGTCTGCAGTGGAAACAGCACCCGGGCCTCGAAGGCCACACTTGGCCCAGGGCCACCATGAGCTGTCCATGGGGCCTGGAAAGGGACTCCTTCCAGTTCCCAGCCTTGACCCCCTCTGTGCATTGGGATCTTGGGCTGGATGATGGCTAAGGCAAGGCACAAGGACCCTTCCACGGGTGCTGAGGCCCGCACACCCCTGACCCCAGCAAAGGGCTGACCCTGTGCCAGCTGGTCTCAGCACCAAAGGCCAAGAAAGAGGACACACGCAATGTTCCCCTACACGCTGTGCTTCTAGAACCACCTGCACCGTTTAAGTTGGTTCACAGATCAGGGGGGCCACTGGGACTCCCACTTTGCAGACGCCTAGTGTGACCGTCGTGGAGGAGGGTGTCAGACAAATCACAGCCCCCACAGAAGCAGATCTACAGCCTAGGCAGTCTACAACGCACTGCGCTCCCCGCAGCAGGCGAGAAGTCAGAGCAGGGCCCAGCGCACGGCGGGCAGGGGCGGGGCCCCCTCCGTCCGACAGGGGCTCTCACGGCCCTTACCTGACACGCAAAACTGGGTGGACGTCCGGCAGTCCCCAGCCACAAAGACCACCTCACCCACATCCTCCAGGCTGCACCGGGAGATGGCCAGCGTGTGGCACGCGCCCTCAGCAGTGACGGCCACCCGGCCCCCAGCCACCACCGCCTTCTGGTTCCACAGCCACTGAACGGGGCCCTCTGGCTTGGCCAGCTCCACACAGAACATGGCCGTGTCTCCCACCCGCACGGCTGTCTTCCTCGGGAGCTTCCGAAGGAGGTTGCCTGGGGCGGGCAGAGGGGCAGTGAGCGAGGGGGAAGCGGGCAGAGCCGGTCAGAGCGCCCCCCATAGGGCTGCCACACCCACACCTCCTTCCTGCCCCTGCATCCAGAGTTCCCGCTCCACCTCTCCCTGACCCACCCCTTGTCCTGGGATCCTGCCTGCCCCGCCGCCCAGGACCTCAGTCACTCGCCCAGGTCCTGGGAGACCCATGCCCTGCCCAGTCTCTTGGCCCGCTGCCCGCTTACCTTGCACTGCCAGCTCAGCCACCGTGCGACTGCCCTCTGCCGTCTCACAGATGTACACGGCGTCATCGTCAGAGGAGACATTGAGCACGGTCAGCCGGCGCTCAGTGCCCGCCTCCTCGATGAGGTACTTGGCACTGGCCCACAGCCGCGTTTCCTCCTTATACCAGGCAGACTCCATGGCTGGCACCGGCACCTCACACTGGAACGTGGCTGATGCCTTCTCTGGCACCTCCAGGTCCTGCAGGCGCTTTTTGAAGGGCACTGTGGGCTCTGCGGAAGAAGGGCTCAGATGAGCAGGGCGGGGAGAGGGAAGAGGGGCAAGTTGGAGGGGTGCCAGAGGCCGGGGGATGAGGGGGCAGTGCAGAGGGGCAGGGAAGCGGGTGAAAGAGAGGAAGGAAACAGGGGAAGGTAGGTATAAGGCTGGGGTGGGGGCAGGGAGCCAGGGTAGGGGTTGGAGGGGCTTTGCAGGCAGAGGGTAGATAAGAGGGCAGAGGAGCTTCAGGGAGTGGGGACAGAGGGAGGTAGGGGGAAAGCAGAAAAGGGAGAACAGTGGAGAGGGAACAGCACTTAAAGCAAAGAGTCCTTTCCCCCAAGAATTAAGGTGAAGTCTGTACGAAAAAAGGAGAAATGTCGCACGTAAAGTCATAGCAAGCAGCACTGCTGGGCAGCCCCCTAAGCTGGTGGTCCTGGACAGCCAAGAGAGGCTGGATCACACAGCAGAGAGGCCACTGGACAAGTACTGGCCTGAAAAACTGCTCAACCCCAGCACACTTCCGTGCAAAAAAAAAAAACCGAGGAAGCAGACACACACACACAAAGGTTGAAGCGCCCTGCTGGAGATCCTACATCTGGTAAAAAGTGGAGACGCGACTCCGACCACATGGAGGCTGGTCTTAGGAAACAAGAAGGAACAGTCCCCCAGCAAGTTCTGACGGTGTTGTCCACAGCTGCCCCGTGCGCTGGGGACAGGAGCCTGCAAACTGACCCAGAATCACGTTCAGGCTGCGCCCTGGTGTAGCCCCAGCTTGGGGCCTCTGAGAGCAGGAGACCTGTCCTTACTTCTGCCTCCTCCAGCTCAGCTGGGGAGACCCCCCCCCCCCAGCATCCTGTAGGAGAGGGGGAGAGCCTGGGTCACCCTCAGCCTGCACTGGGCAGCCATCTCCCGAGGGAGGGGCTGTTAGTGACAAGCACTTGGTTGCACATGCGTGACTTTCACAGAGACAATGAAACACCACAGCAAGAGCCGCCAAGACCTGCAGCCACGGACTTCTCTACACGATAGGGAAATGGCAGCGGCAGCGGCAGCTAGAAGGAAGGGGTGGGAGGCCCGGGGAGGACCCTCCGCCTGCGCTCACTGCGCACGGAGACTTCGTGCCAGCCACCAGGAGCTCACCTCTCACGACGACCAGCACCGAGCTGTAGGTCTGGCCCACAAGGTTGGACGCCGTGCAGGTGTAGAGGCCACAGTCTGACTGCTTGCAGAAGAGGATCTTCAGCACGAAGTTATCCTGCTCGTCCTCGTACACCACGTGCCGCCGGCCCTCCACCACCAGCTGTCCGTCCTTCTTCCACACGATCTCAGGCTTGGGCTCGCCCGTCACGAAGCAGCTGAGGCGCGCGTGTTTGCCCTCTGTCACCGTGCAGGTGCGCGTGCCGGCGCTCGGCGGCGAGGCCGGGGCGCCCCCGGCGCGCATGGCCTCGCGCCGCCGCTGCAGGTGCGCCAGCAGCATGGCGGTGGAGGCCCCCGGCGGGCTGGCTGCCTCCGCCTCCGCGTCCACCGTGAGCCCGGCGGCGGCGCTGGCGGCCCCGAGCGGGTTCTCCGCGTGCACCGTATAGGTGCCGCTGTCTCTCGGCTGTGCAGCCTGGATGCGCAGAGCGCTCGCCTCGCCGCTCTCCTCCACTCGCACTCGGGGGGCGTCCAGCACACCCAGGCGCCGCCCGTCCTTGGCCCAGCTCACCGACATGGGCGGCGAACCGCGCACGCGGCAGCGGAAGGTGGCCTCGGCGCCCTCGCGCACGCGGATGGAGGTGGGCCGCAGCAGGAAGTGAGGCGCCTGCTCGGCGCACGCAGCGTCGGCGTCCACCTGCAGGCCGACCGCCGCGAAGGCCTCGCCGATGGCGTTGCGCGCACGGCACACGTACTGCCCACTGTCGCCCAGCGCCAGGTCCAGGATGGTCAGGCGGTACAGGTCGCCGTCCTGGGCCAGGCGGAATCGACCACCCGCTTTCACCAGCTGCCGGTCTTTCTCCCAGCTCACTTGCGGCGTGGGGTTGCCCACGATCTGGCAGCTCAGCGTGGCATCTTTGCCCACTGATACCACGAAGGCCTTGGGCCGGGTTAGGAAGCGGGGTGCACCGCTGAACGAGGAGTGATCCATGGTTGTGGGGGAGAGGCGGGAGAACCTGTGAGTGGAGTGGGGGAGGGCATGGTGGGGATGAGTCCTGGGTGTGCTCAGAGCCCCGCTTAGCTAATGTGCCTGTGCCCCCTTTGGCTATTTCATCGGCCCAGTGCCGCCTAGAAATTTTAGCTTAATACGGGGTGAACGTCTCCCCATTCTGCTCCCATCTCCTCCCACACAGCCCGTCCCTGCAGGTGGCATCACCAGCCGGTATGGTGGTCCAGAAGTGCCAGTTTGCCTCTTTCTGGGCCTTGGAGTTTGGCCCCACCTCCACCCCCCAAATGGGCTCTTTTTAATTGGCTGGAGCATCTCCTCCCTCTTGTCCCAGCTCCAGGCCTGCTGCCCCAACTCAAGATCCAGCTGAGCACCTATCCCCAGACGCTGCACCAGCAGCAAGCTTGCCCTCTTCCCTGAGCGGCCTCTGCCATGCTGTATGTCACCACAGGGCCTTCCCTGTCCCTCCTGGCCACTCCAGGTTCCATCGGGTGTCCTGTCTCCCCACACACTGGTGCTTCCTGGGGCCTGAAACTCCAGTCTACCTAGTGTCTCCCAGTCAGAGAGAGGCAACTCTCTGCACCCTGGCAGGCCCTGGCCTTGGAGGCTCATGAGGCGCCCACTGCTGGCCTGTTCTCTCTAAGGCACACCAGAGGTGTTTACTCCAGCAGACTCTCCTCTGAGCCGCCTGCTTGGCCTGTCCCCTTTGCTCCCCATTCTCCTCAGTGGCTTTCCCCACTCAAGCACTGGGCTGCCCTGCAGGCTGTGTGCACAGCTGTCCCGCCTTCCTCACTGGACATTGCCCAACAGAGAGTGCAGTACACAGGGCCTGTCCCTCCTGCCACTGTCCTGGGTCACATCTCACCCCTCCTGGGGTCCCGCCACAGATCCTCTCGACCCCTGCAGGGGGGCTGCTTATCAACGAGCAAAGAATGGAAATTCTACAGCTGGAGGGCTGGGCACCCCTCCAGCACATAGGGCTACCCATGAGCTCTTGCTGTGAGTGCCTGCCTCCTTTCATCAGAAGTCGAAATGGGGAAGGTCAGTGGTGTGTCTGTGGAGGACAATGGAGAGTGCTGCAAGAGTCCGGAAGGCTGAGAACGGGTGGGCCAGCGGGCCAGGGGTACCCAGGGGGCTGTGGGGGGACTGCAGCCCAGCCGCTGCAGGTCTTGGCTGAGGCCCCACTGGCTGCGGCTCTGCCTTGCAGGGGTGGGTTTGGCACCAGCAATGCCAAACGCCTCTGACTCACTCTGGTGTCTGCCAACTCCAGGCTGGATCCTGCTGGCCCCCAGCGCCAGTGGGTGCAGTGAAACTGGGCCTTGCCTACACAGGGGCTTCTGTAAGAGCCAGCACGGATGGGCCCATGGGCCCTGGGCTGTCCCCACGTGCGTTAACTCTCTTCACCCCGGGAGCTGGGCCTTCAGCATGGCGCTGACCGCCCTGGGACACACAGGGCAAGGTTCCCAGGCCCTCCAGCTCCCCATCCTGGGATTCGGGACCTAATCCGCTTAATCCCCCTCAAGGAGGTGAGCTGGGACCAGCCTGCTGACTCACTGTGCAGTCAGCACCTCTGCCCTGCCCGCTTCCCCCCCTTCATTAGCTCCCCCATGGCCTAGCTGGGCTCTTGGCCTGAGAAGGACCTGGGCGGGTGGCCACCCGCCTCCATGGACAACCTCCTGGACCTCAGCGTCCCTCCGTGGAAGAATTACTTTGACACCAGTTCCACAGGGGCCTGAGTTCCGATCTCTTCCCAACACACCACTGTCTCCTGAATTATACAGTCAATCTGTGGGTTCCCCAAGGCAGGACCTGGCACCCTACCCCTGCCACACCCAGAGCAGGTGCGGGAGGGAAGACAACTGCTCTGAGCTCATGAGCAAGTCTGTCCAGGGTCAGGGGGCCACTTCCACAGCTGGCAGCCCCTTAGGCCCTAGAAAAGGAGGATGGGGAGGTCTCATCTCTCCACATACTTAGGGGGAGCCAGCTCTCAGCAGGTGCTCAAGAGTGGGCAGAGACTCCAAGATCCTCTAAAGCCATGGAGATGAATCCTCAGTCCAGGGCCTGCAAGCCCCACTCCCAAGGCAGCAGAACCATGGAAGTCTAAAACAAGGCCCCCTCGACACCCCCACACCAGGCAGGCATCCTCACTGGACAGCAGGGCCAAGGAAGCCCGAGGTATGCCAGAGGACTCTGGAGCCACCCTGCTTCAAGCTGGGTGTGGGGTGGGGACCACCCAAGGCCCCTCTGGGCCCAGATTCATCCACAGTCTCCTTCTGCCCTGCCGTGTTGGCAGCTGGGGCCGTGGGAGCCGCAGCCACAAGGGCAGAATCAGGCGTTTCAGGAGGAGAGACCAAGCCAGGACCTGAACCCCAGCATCTCAGGGAAGGCCCTTCCTCCCTCTGATGCCCACCTGTAGACCCTGCTTGAGCTCCTCAGCTCCTTGGAGCCCCCATCTTGGCACTGGCAGGCTCCTCAAGCCTACCAGGGAGCCTGCGGCTGACCCGTCACACCGACAGCCCCTCACTTTTCCAGAACTTGGCCACTCTTGGGTCCTGGTGGGACTTGGGCCATTTTCCAGATGAGCCCAGGGTGAGAAGTTGTTCACAGCCGCACAAAAGAACCCTGGCCGGCACCCTCCCAAACGCCCTGTCTCCCCCGCTTTCCTCTCCCCGCTGTGTTGCCCCATACCCTTCCAGAAAACACTTCAAAGGGCAGCTCCTGCAGTCTGTGCTTTCCCCCTAGACCTCTGGGCCTTCCAGCTTCCCAAACTCCAGGGGAAATTCTTTCCTGGAGTCAGGTGTCACTGCCCCTCTGGCTGTCCCCTCCGCTGAGCCAACAGGCCCAAAATAGCCCCAGCTGTCAGCGGACATCCATCTCAACAGAGCTGGGGGCAGGGCCAGCCGGACCCTCAGGGCACTAGGCAGAGGGGAGGTGGGCGCTTCAGACGCCCCCCGCCTGCCCCAGCTGCTGCCTCCCCACATGCAGGTCTGGCTCCATTCGCCAACGCGCCAGGGGCTGCAATCCACAGCCCCAACCCCAGGAGCAGCACAGCCTGGCTGAAATTCTATCCCAGGTCCCTCCATCCCCCAGAGCCGTGACCTTCAGCTCTGCCGTCCTCAGGGGCCCTGGCTGGCCCCCCACCCTTCCTGCGCTCTGCCTCCTCACCTGTCTCTCCGGGGGGCACGAGACAGCACCCAGGCGAGGTGCTCAGATGGTGCAGCAGGGGCTGCTGGGCCTCACCTCCCTCCGGGGGCCCAGGACCGACAACGTTCCCCACCCAGCAGCCCGCACGCCTGCCGGTCCTCAAACTGGACAGGGACGAAAGGACAGGCGGATACTATCCACTGAAGAAGACTGGGCCCGCCCCCAGCCCGCCCCCACCGCCGCTAGCTCGCCCAGCCCAGCCCAGCTCCAAAATAGCCCAGGAGTCACTGCCCCAGATTGGGTCTCACCTCTGGCCCCACGGAGGCAGAGGGCAGAGGCTCAGGGCTGCTGGGGGAGGAAGGGCCTGTGTGTGCCAGTGAAGTGTGCCCCCCGCTCGTGGGGACCCCTCAGACCAGTGTTCCAGAGCACAGGGAGGGACGGAAAAAGGGGGACCCAGGACCACTCATAGGAGCACCCAGGACCACCACCCAGAGGGGAGCAGAACCACCCCAAGATGACAGTCACCAAAGAATGTTGCAGCCTTTCGGTTGAGCAGCTGGGAGCCTAGCACAGGTGCCCAAGGTCAGCCCCTGCTCCACCCTAACCACACACGTGACTGGGGTGGGTTCATTATCCCTGGTCCCTGCCAGCCACCCCTGGCCTGTCTGGGTGTTCGTGGCATCTTTACGTGGGAGTGAGGGTCCCTAACATCCCATCCCGTATCCTTCACTTTCCAGGGACCAGGGACCCAGCCCCGGGAGGTGGGCAGACAGGACAGCGGCAGGGGGTGAGGATGGCACAAGCCAACTCGCACCCCAGGATGGCTGCCCCCCACCCCCGTGACCCCGGCACCGGGTCAAGGGTGAACAGGATGCTGGGCCCACCTGGGTGAGAAGGTGGGCCTCACTGAGCAGGCGTCTACTGGGGAGCCAGATTTGAAAGCAGTTTTGCCACCTTTAGGAGAATGAGAGGATGGGAATCAGAGATCTGGTAGAAGTCCGGGGGCCTCTCCTGGGAAGAGGCTGACCCACGAGTGGAGAGTTGGGGTGCTGCTCTCTGCCCATCATCACAGACTATGGTTCTAGATGCTACAACTTCAATATGAAGGTATTGGCAGATTCCATGTTCACTAACAGCCTTTCTTTCTGGTAAACAGATGGCACATTCTCTGTGTCCCAACTTGGCAGAGAGAGTGAGTTCTGATATCTCTGCTTCTCATATGGGCAATAATCCCACCGTGGGGACATACCGCTAACTTCATCTAACCCCAGTCGTCATACCCTCTGTCTTCCCAACCCTCATACTCTCCTGCTGTGCTCCTCCACAGCTCACCCTCCTCCAGGCATTATGCTCTTGCCCAGCACCTGCAGCCTGGGGTCGGATCCATGCCCTTGCCCCATCTAGGCCCTCTGTACTCGGGCCTGTGCCCCTCCCTACCTGTGGTCCTCCATAGCTCCCCGTCCTCCCCCCTGTCCTCCTCCCTGTCCTGAGACCCACCTCCATGCCTCAGCTGCTCTGAGGTCCAGCCTGACTCCACACTGCCTGCAGACAAGTCCCTGGTTACCAGCTACAATCAATGGGTCCATACACCGCTGTGCACTCGGAAGATGCCTTCTCTCCTGGGTATTCTCCATCTCTGCAGGGGAGATGCCTAGCACCCAAGCAATGAATTTTTCAACAATCCACATACTTGTTGCACCCCATGAAACCTGCATTGGTCACCTTCATCATCTTTGGCAGAGAGAATGGATAACCATCACCCACCAGGACCTCTCTGACTATAAATCATCTACCTGTCAATCGGGAGGGACCGTATGCCTCAAGGGTCCTGGACCCTGTCTTCTTCAGCTAGCTTTAGACTCTTGTACCAACGTTCCCATGAACAGAGGAATAAATGCGAAACCCAGTGGGCCCCCAGGGTGTCTCCAGTGTTATCAGGCAAGTCTTGTGCGATGATGTCAAAAGTCTGTGCTTTCAGTGCAGTTGTGAAGATGGAAGCCGTGTATTCTGGGCAGAAAGGGGGTTTTATTTCCCTTCTGAACATTTTAAAGGGAAAACATTTATGATGTTTGATCAGCTTGTGAGTAACACAGATGAAGGAAATGCAAACTCTTATCATACGGAAAACAAACACACATAATAACACTTCTTGGTGTTTTGTATCAAGAGTTTATTGGATCTTCCCAGAAAAAAAAAAAATTTTTTTTTTAAATTTTACAGCAGAAACCTGAGGCTCAGAGAAGTTAGAATACTTTGTTTAGGTTTATACAACTGACCGTGCTTAACCAAGTTTCTCCTGAGAATAAATAACAAACAGTCTGTAAAACCAGGGGGATATAACAACTCACTGCATCACCACAGCCTGCATGACATCCTGGAACAAAAAGGGGACATTAACGGGAAAGCTGGTGAAATCCAAACAAAGCCTGAAGTTCGGCTTTGAAAACATATGTAAATGGCTAAAAATTCCTTGGTGGAGAGGTGGGTGGGGGGTGGGATGGAGTAGGGGATTGGGGGTGGGGAGGATGCAAGGGCAGAAAGTTTGAGGACGGATGACCAGGTCAAAGTTCTGCATGCATTTAGGCAGATAAAGAGTTTTCAAAGCATACTTTTGCTTTTAATAGGGACTTCTTTGGTGGCTCAGTGGTAAAGAACCCACCTGCCAATGCAGGAGATGCAGGTTTGATTCCTGGGTCGGGAAGATCCCCTGGAGAAGGAAATGGCAACCCTCTCCAGTATTCTTGCCTGGAAAACTCCACGGACAGAGGAGCCCGGCAGACGAGTCTACGGGGATGCAAGAATCGGATACAACTGAGTGGCTGTAAACAACAACACTTGCTTTTAATGGAGAAACATTGGAAAGAACCTAAATGCCCGCCTATATGAAAATAAAGAAATGACTGTGCCATTGGGCAGCGAGTGCTACACATCAGTTTAAAAAGTGAACTGGAATTGTATCCACAATGTCAGTAAATAAAGTAGGTAATCAAATGGAAAAAAAATCAATAGAAAGTTGGGGGCTCCCATTTCCTTGAGTCTCTGCTGGTTCCTGGTGTGCCCAACACCTCCCTTTGGCCACAAGAGGCTAAACCTACAGCTGGAAGCTAAGGGAGGGGGAGGAGGGGCAGGAGGTGGGTCAGAAAGGAGCTGAGGCCAGAGCTAAGCAGGGAAGAAGAATGTGCCAGAATGACAAGGGAAGGAGCCTCTGCCAGGCAGGACGGCCTAGGTGAGGACCGCAGGACCTCCAGAGACCTCCTGGGGCCTTCATCTGCCCACAGGGCCTTTGGGACTCCACGCTCAGAAGTGCAGACCCTGGAAACAGCTCCAGAATGTCCTCCGCATGGCAGGGCCAGAAGGGGGCCCAGGATGAGGGGCCAGGAGGAAGAAAGGGCCCCAAGGGAGACCCTGGACTGACTGCTGACCACCAGCTGTGCAGAAGCAGGAAAGGCGAGTGGCCTGGCCTGGCTCTGCACAGGGGATGGCTTTGCTCCTTAGGTGGAAACAGGAGGCACCAAGAAGAGTGAGCAGGCTCTGGGCATTCTGGCTGGACAGGCCTCTGGGAGAAGGCATCCATGGGCCCCTGGGTCCAAGGAGAGCTGGCACTTTGAGAGGCCAAGCCAGAGCCTCAGGGACACTCATAACCAAAGGAGGGACACCAAAGGGGTGAGGGGCCTATCAGCACCCCGTTTGTCTTCCCACCCATGTGGTTAATGATCTCTTTGTAGATCTGAGTGTACTCGCCACGCCAAAGCTGGAATGGTCCTGGTCCCTATCTGGGGACCTTGCCCCAGGATACATGCTAGTTACCCCCAGGCCTGAGCGCAGCATCCCTCCCAGGAACACAGTGAGCCCCAAGATGGGGGACTGCTTTCCCCAGTCTGAGGACCTGTGCTCCCCAGGGGCAGGCCCACCGCAAGGCAGTTGCAAAACTCAAGAGACAAGTGCTTCTGAAAGAAGGTTATTATAAAATCACACCATGTCCAGTACAAGAAAGGGGGAGCCCAAACTTGGTTTCGAGAAAACACCCAAGAAACCACAGTCACTTGGAAAATGAAGCTCCTGAGGACCTCAGCAACAGCCCAAAAGGGCTGTCTCAGTGATTGATACCCTCCAAAGATGTTACGAAAATTGACAGCAGAGAAAAAAAAATAAGGTTGCTCATAACATCATTCATGGTCAGTGTAGGTAAGACTGCTTTTAAGAGAAGCCTCCAAAATCACCAGGGAGTAAATACCTGCCCAGGGCAGGGATGGAACCCACCACCACTCAGGTTCCAAGGTCAGAAGCCACCAAAGGACTGAAGAAAACTCTTGGTAAACTGATAACTGTGGTTCTCATTAGAAGTGGGGGGTGTTGTAACTGGACGTACTTGTATATGATTTAAATTTTGAACACTAAGCATGTTTTCCTTTGCAAGGGAAAGAAGTGAAAGACAAGACTCTCCTGGCAGTCCAGGGATTAAGACTCCACACCTGCACTGCAGGGAGCACGGGTTCAATCCTTGGTCAGGGAACTAGTCCCCTCCATGCTGCATGGCATGGCCAAAAATAAAAGTGAAAGACAAAAATTAGTTCCAGGAAACAGCGGCTGTGAGAGTTTCCTGAGTCTCCTCACTCCTCATCACAAGTGTGCAGGAAAAGTGATGGCTTGATTTTTTTTAATTTATTTCTTGTTTTAAATTTTGAAGTTTTTTTTGAATTGTGAATTTTTAAAATTATTTATTTATTTTTTTTTTGGAAGCTAATTACGTTACAATATTGTATTGGCTTTGCCATACATTGACATGAATTCGCCACGGGTGTACATGTGTTCCCCATCCTGACCCCCGCTCCCACCTCCCTCCCCATCCCATCCCTCTGGGTCATCCCAGTGCCCCAGCCCTGAGCACCCTGTCTCATGCATCGAACCTGGATGGGCAATCTGCTTCACATGTGATCATTTACATGTTTCAATGCCATTCCCCCAAACCACCCCACCCTCTCCTTCTCCCACAGAGTCTAAAAGTCTTTCTATACATCTGTGTCTCTTTTGCTGTCTCACATACAGGGTTATCGCTGCCATCTTTCTAAATTCCATATATATGTGTTAGTATACTGTATTGGTGTTTTTCTTTCTGGCTTACTTCACTCTGTATAATCGGCTCCAGTTTCATCCACCTCATTAGAACCGATTCAAATGCATTCTTCTTAATGGCTGAGTAATACTCCATTGTGTATATGTACCACTGCTTTCTTATCCATTCATCTGCTGATGGACATCTAGGTTGCTTCCATGTCCTGGCTATTATAAACAGTGCTGTGATGAACACTGGGGTACACGTGTCTCTTTCAATTCTGGTTTCCTTGGTGTGTATGTCCAGCAGTGGGATTGCTGGGTCATATGGCAGTTCTATTTCCAGTTTTTTAAGGAATCTCCACACTGTTCTCCATAGTGGCTGTACTAGTTTGCATTCCCACCAACAGTCTAAGAGGGTTCCCTTTTCTCCACACCCTCTCCAGCATTTATTGCTTGTAGACTTTTGGATAGCAGCCATTCTGACTCGCGTGAAGTGGTACCTCATTGTGGTTTTGATGTGCATTTCTCTGATAATGAGTAATGTTGAGCATCTTTTCATGTGTTTGTTAGCCATCTGTATGTCTTCTCTGGAGAAATGTCTGTTTAGTTCTTTGGCCCATTTTTTGATTGGGTCATTTATTTTTCTGGAATTGAGCTGCAGGAGCTGTTTGTATATTTTTAGATTAATTCTTTGTCAGTTGCTTCATTTGCTACTATTTTCTCCCATTCTGAAGGCTGTCTTTTCACCTTGCTTATAGTTTCCTTTGTTGTGCAAAAGCTTTTAATTTTAATTAGGCCCCATTTGTTTATTTTTGCTTTTATTTCCAGTATTCTGGGAGGTGGGTCATAGAGGATCCTGCTGTGATTTATGTCGGAGAATGTTTTGTTTATGTCTTCCTCTAGGAGTTTTATAGTTTCTGGCCTTACGTTTAGATCTTTAATCCATTTTGAGTTTATTTTTGTGTATGGTGTTAGAAAGTGTTCTAGTTTCATTTTTTGTTTAAGTCGTTGACCAGTTTTCCCAGCACCACCTGTTAAAGAGACTGTCTCTTCTCCATTGTATATTCTTGCCTCCTTTGTCAAAAATAAGGTGACCACAGGTGTGTGGATTTATCTCTGGGCTTTCTATTTTGTTCCATTGATCTATATTTCTGTCTTTGTGGATGGCTTGATTTTAAAATCCTACCTGAGCCAGACCCAAAGAAAGTAAAGTCACAGCCTCAGCCTCCTGCCTAAGACAGTCTGGTGGCCTCATGAACTGACAAAGGGTGGCTCCTTCACCTGGACGGGGGTGCTGACCTGTCCCTCCCACAGGAATCAGCTGTGCCCACTCCCATTCGAACAGGTGTGTGTTTGGGGCGAGCAATCTGGTGCCTTTCTTCATTGGCAGCCCAGGCAGGGAGACACTTAGAGATCCCTTTATTCCAGAAGGAATCTGAGAAAGCTCTGAGCTCACAGTGCAGACTTACTGGACTCACAAAGGGGGCTTGTTTTAGACCAAATGTTGATCCATTAATTAGGGGCAGCACAGCATCATACTGGGAGCTAAATCGGCTGCCATAGACCAGCATTCATGTCCCCAAAATGCTGAAGTCTAACCCCTATTGTGTTGGTATTAGGAGTGAGGCTTTGGGGTGATTAGGTCACACAGATGGAGCGCTCAGGAATGGAATTAGTGTCCTTATGAAAGAGACCCCAGAGGGTGCCCTTGCCCCTTCCACCACAGAAGGACATAGTGAGAGGTGGAAAAATTAAGTGAAAGTGTTAGCCCCTCAGTCATGTCTGACTCCACGGCCTCATGGACGGTAGTCTGCCAGGCTCCTCTGTCCATGGAATCCTCCATTGTAGGATAGCATTTCATCAGGATGTTAACAGAATTAGAGCTTGAAATACTAAATTACTTGAATTTAGCTTGAATGTTTAAATGGATACAAAGGATGGCTGTGGATGTGCAGGTAACATGATCAATAAGTGTAACTTCATGGTGTTTTTTTTTCCCTCCCCCACAGGTGTTAAAAAAGCGTATCCTCAGTAAAAAGATAAGTTAGCTGCTTAGTCGTGTCCGACTCTTTATGACCCCATGGACTGTAGCCCGCCAGGCTCCTCCGTCCATGGAATTTTCCAGGCAAGAATACCAGAGTGGGTTGCCATCTCCTTCTCCAGGGGATCGACCTGACCCAGGGATTGAACCCAGGCCTCCAGCACTGCAGGCAGACACTTTACCATCTGAGCCTAAATCCTCAGTGAAGTTCTCTGTTACTGTTACAATGGCCCTTCAGATTTAGAAATAGATAGAGCCGGGGTGTCTTCCAACAACCACAACCAGTTCTCCCATTCTTGGCTGATATAAGCGGGGTGTCCCCACAATTTGACAGTGCCTGGCTTTTAGAGTTAGCCATCTGGGTGCAGTACCATCAGATCTCACAGGGTAAGGGCTCTGTCCCACAAAACCAGCCCCATCTCAAATGCCAATCGCAAGTCCAGAGCTACCCAAACTTCTGACCTCCTGGCTATAAACCAGAGCTTCCACGACCCCCTTCTCAGGTTGAGCCATTTGCTGGAATGGTTCACAGAACTCCAGAAACAGTTATGTGTATTTACTGGTTTCTTATATAATAAAGGAGATCCGAGGAGGCATGATCAGTTGTTAACTCCACTTCCAGCCTTTCATTCTTCTCTGGAGAATGGCGTTGGGGTGGAGTTGAAAATTTCACGTTTCTAATCATGGCTTGATTTTTCTGATGACCAGGCTCCATCCCCAAACCATCCAAGAACCCACCCAGAGTCACCTCATCGAGCAAAAGTGTTACTCTCTCAGTCGTGTCTGACTCTTTGTGACCCCATGGACTGTTACCTGCCAGGCTCCTCCATCCATGGGATTGTCCAAGCAAGAATACTGCAGTGGGTAGCCATTTCCTTCTTCAGGGGATTTTGCTGACACAGGAATCAAACCTGGGTCTCCCACACTGCAGGCAGACTCTTTCCATCAGAACAAAACACAGCTTTAATGGATCAAAGTTGTTTAACCCATTAAAATCATTTTATAAAACCATGAGGATATAAAAACTACAATTTTGAGCATGCACATATGGCCTTTCCCATACTACTACTGCTTCTGTAGTTGGGGTTTTAGTTTGGGTTGCTATAGCCAAATACTGTAGATTGAGTGTCTTATAAACAACAGATATTTATTTCTCACAATTCTGAAGGCTGGAAGTCTGGGATCAAAGTGTTGGCGTGGTGATGTCTGGAGAGCTTGCTTCCAGGTTTATAGGCTGCCAACCTCTCCCTGGTGGCTCAGACAGTAAAGAATCTGCCTGCAATGCAAGAGACCTGGGTTAGATCCCTGGGTCGGGAAGATACCTTGGAGAAGGGAATGGCTACCCACTCCATCCAGTATTCTTGCCTGGAGAATTATAAATATCAAACATTTAAATTAATTAGCTATTTTGCTTTGCAAAATGCTAGTCACCTGCTGGGACTTCACTGGTCATCCATGGGTTAAGAATTCACCTTTTAATGCAGGAGACAGGGGTTTGATCCCTGGTCAGGCAACTAAGATGCCACATGCCTCAAGGCAACTAGCCGGAACACCACAACCACAAAGCCCATGTGCTCTGGAGCCCGTGTACTACGACTAGAGAGAAGCCCGTGGAGAAGCCTGTGTACCACGATTAGAGAAGCCCGCGTACCACGACCAGAGAGAAGCCCGCGTACCACGACCAGAGAGAAGCCCACGTACCACGACTAGAGAGAAGCCTGTGGAGAAGCCTGTGTACCACGATTAGAGAAGCCCGCGTACCACGACCAGAGAGAAGCCCGCGTACCACGACCAGAGAGAAGCCCGCGTACCACGACCAGAGAGAAGCCCGCGTACCACGACCAGAGAAGTCTGCGTGCTGCAGTGAAGACCCTGCATGCCACAACTGAGACCTGACACAGACCAATAAACATTTTAAAAATGCAAACATGGCTGCCATTCTCAAAACTTTTACTTGACACAGTTGTACAGATGATACGGAGAATGCAATGGCGCCCCACTCTAGTACTCTTGCCTGGAAAATCCCATGGACGGAGGAGCCTGGTAGGCTGCAGTCCATGGGGTCACGAAGAGTCAGACATGACTGAGCGACTTCACTTTGACTTTTCACTTTCATGCATTGGAGAAGGAAATGGCAACCCACTCCAGTGTTCTTGCCTGGAGAATCCCAGGGACAGGGGAGCCTGGTGGGCTGCCGTCTATGGGGTCACACAGAGTCGGACATGACTGAAGTGACTTAGCAGCAGCAGCAGCAGCAGCAAGTAATATATATATATATATTATTTATATATAATATCTTATTATTTAGTAATATATATAAATATTTCACCTGCAGAAATACCTAGTGCAAAAAGGCTCTACACATCCCTGGGACCTCCTGTCTCTGGAAGAATTCTTGTGCCCTTTAAAAGATTTTGTAAACAAGACTAAAGAACCATCAGATATTTTTACAAATAATGCTGGAAGGTGCATTGGCATCCACAGCTATGTTAAATGTCCAACTGTTGGACTGACGTTCATAGTTCTCCAGAACAAGTCTACAAAGCCTTACGGGGCTTCACAGAGAGAAGGCTCTCTTGTTATCTCCTGTTTCTTACCCCATGATATTCACATCAATGTGAAACAGTCAGGCAGCAGGGATTCTAAACCTCTTCCAACACCTGCAGGCCTGGGAACCACAGGTTTCATCAGTTTCAGCTCAGAAACAAGGTTGAAAGGGTCCACTTCTGAGACAGCAGCCTAAGGAGGTCCACAGACCCATTCTGCAGCAAAACACATATAACTGATGACCACTAACAGTAAAAAAGTATAAGTCTCTGAAAATTGTCCCCAGTGCGCACAGCAAAAGAAGAGATGTCGATTCAAGCAAATCTACTAAAACTTGGTAAGAACAGTGAGAGTCTGAAGTAACTCACCCAACCAACCCCCAGCTCCACTTGACAGACTCCATGTGGGGTAGGTACGGCCAAGAAGATGGGGCCCCCTCTCCTTTCAGCTCCTGATCAAAGGATACGGCATCTTACCAATGGGGCAGGACACCAACGCTTCTCATCCTCCCAGCTCCAAGCTGAAGCAGCTAAATTCCTGGCGAGTGTGGCTGAGAGCTTAGGGGCACGCTTCCTCCAAGCAGCGCCTACCCCCTGAATGCAGGCATGGCAAACTGAGCGTATGGGGTCCTGCCCGTCCCCACCGCTGATCACTGATAGAGCAGAGGCAAATCAAGAAGCAAATCAAGAAGAGCCGAGGCTGCCACTGCAGAGCACTGGCCCGAAGATTCTTCCCCGGAGAAAGGCGGTTCACAGAGGGTTCCAAAGTTGTGCACAAAGGAGCTGACCTCATCTGAAACAGACGTTCAAGCCTCAGGGTTCTCTTGGAAAAAAAAAACAAAAACAAAAACAAAAACAGGTCTTCTATTAATTAAGAGCAAAAACCTAAACCAAGTCAGTTCAACCAGGGAGAACCAAGGAAAGAGGCTATTAACAACAGCCTCCTGGAGTAAGAACAAAGCTCAGTGACTGGCCTCAAAGCTGAGCACTAGCCAGAAGGCTGTGCAGCAGTTTACGGGCATTGCTGAAAACAGCAGACCAGGCAGCCACAACTTAGTGGAGCCCAACAGCTGGGTGTGATAGCAACCGAAACGGCTGCATGGAGGGATCCGGAAGGAGACAGAGAGCCCTGGGAAAGCCCAGGGTGACTTTGCTCACGCTTAATGTGTGTCCTCTGAAGAGTGACACCGAAGGACTTCACACTGCAGGGGAGACAGCCTCACTAAACAGTCTAGCCATACCACTAAGCACATAAATAGACAACTGTAAAAACAAGCCCAGAGAAAAGGAGGGAATCAGTATCCAGAGCTGCTAAAACATACTACCTAAAATATCAGGCTTTCAACCAAAAAATTATGACACGCAAAGAGCGGCAAAGTGACCCATACACAGCGGGGAGAAAAGCAGACGACAGAAACTGTGAGAGGGCCCCGAAGTCGTGCTTAGCGAACAAAATTCCACAGCAGCTGTTACAACTGTCCAAAGAACTTAAGGGAGCCACGGTGAAAGAAGCAAAGGGAGGTTTCCTGATGGTGTCTCATTACGTGGAGAATAGCAGTAAAAAGACAGAGATTATTAATATAAAATGAAATATGCATTAGAAGGATCCAATGGCAGATGTCAACGGCAAAAGAGTCTGTGATGAACTTGAAGACAGAGACTGACAGAGATTATGCAATCCAAAGAGCAAGCAGAATAAAGGACAAAGAAAAACGGACACTCTTGGAGAAATGTAGGACGCCATTAAGTGCACCAGTGCACACACAATAAAACTCATCATATTCAAGAGAAGCCTAATATGATTTATACTTTATTTCTCGTCATAAACAATGAATGCTACAAGGCAGTGGAGATAGGTAGCAAAGAGTGGGTGAATCCTGGGTAAATCATTCTCTGCCACCAAAACAGTATATTAAACAGAACAGGATCTTTAAAAATGCTGAATCAGAACATTAAAATAAACACATGTTTAAAATTGTTACTATTAATCAAATTAGTAACTATCTTTAAAACTGACTTCAAACCTGAGCAATGCTTTAGACCACCTGCTAGTGGGAACTGTCATGCTATTGGTTAAATTCTAGAAATTCTCTCATCGGTCCTTGAGGGTTTTTCGGTGTTGAAGAGGAATTCAGGTGTGATGACTAATTCAGGTGAAAATCCAAAAATGATACTGTAATTTGAGAGAGTGTTTCAGGAAGCAACACTGATATAAGAATTTAAACAACTTAAACACAAGGATTTTAATAATATATTCTATTGCCACTAAAATGAATGCCAAGAAATGCATATGAAAAAAAATTGTTTTTCTCAAAAGTATTTGCCAAACCTTTGAAAAGACTTACGGAAAATCTCTTTTACATGTCCAAGGAAAATGAACTTCTGGATGCCCTTGTACTGGTGTCAGCAGTACAGTTGTGAGCCCTCCCTCCCCCTCTCGTGGTTTAAAATTAGAGCCCGTGGGGCCTGGGAGTCGCCATGGAACATGGAGCTGCCTCCTGCCCCCAACAGCTGCCTTCCCTCCCTGCAAATGCTAATATTAGGGTTGCAGAAATTCCTAGAGTAGAAATTAAGGGCCACAATTAACTGGGTGACTTAATTTGGCAATCGTGCCCTTTTATCATGGTTAGAAACTGGCCCTTCTCACAGCCATGGTTTTGCTACAAAGTGACTCAGGTGCTTCTGTTCAACCCTGCATCTTGGCCTTTCTGAAGAGCTTCAAGACCCTAGCTCATTTCCTCCTGGGCATTATATTCTGGGCATCAGTTCATACAACATCCTTGTCATCTTGTCCCAAGGCCGTACTGGAGATAGAGGCACAAAGTCATTTACAGGGAACACCACGAAGCTATTCCAGGGCCTCCACGTGGTCACCGTTGGATCTTCAATGGCCAGAGCCAAGGCTTAGCACAGGTAAAAGGGTCAAAAGAACAGAAAAATCTGTCCAAACAAGAAACAGACCCTATCTTTCTAAGCACTGATTCTTGGATATGCTAAGAGCTCTAGTAGGAAACTAGTGATCAAGACAGTGGTTCAGGAATAGATCAGAAGAGAAGAACAGAGAGCCTGGAAATGCACACATTCAGACACTGTGATGTCCCTACACAGGACTGGAAAGAATTTTCTAGACAAGCAGCTCTCCTCTGAAAAAAAAATGGAAGTGAGATCACTAATTTGCACCTATCATAGGATGAATGGCACCTCCAAAAAACATATGTCAAAACCTTCACCCCCAGAATCTGTGCATGGGACCTTATTCAGAGGTAGAGTCTCTGCAGGTGCAAGCAAGTTAAGACGAGGTTATTAGGATGGGCCCCGATCTAATAACTAGTGTCCTTACAAGGGGAAAGGTAGAGACAGAGGCATACGTGTACAGAGTGAAGATGGTGTAGGGATACAAAAGAAGAAGCCTCTTTAAGACAAAGGCAGAGACTGCAGTGATGCAGGCCAGACCTCCTGCGGCACCATGAGTTGAAAGAAGCAGAAAGGATCCTCCCCTAGAGCCTCTGGAGGGAGCTTGACCTGCTGACACTCTGCTTTTGAACTTCTGTAGGAGAATACATTTCTGCTGTGTTAAAGCCGCCCAGGTTGTTGTAATTTATTACAGCAACTGTAGGACACTAACATAGCGTTATACACAAAATTCAAGCTGATTAAACATGGAATTACCTTATGACCCATCCATCCCATTCCTAGGGATATACTTAAAGAGAACTGAAGCATGTCCACACAAAAGCTCTCCCAGCAACTATTCACAGAATCTAGAAAGTTGAACAACACAAATGTCCATTAACTGATTAACTGATGAGGGGATGAACAAAACGTGCTCTGTCCTTGTGGTGGGATGTTATTCAGTCATAAAGAGGAAGGCACACTGATACAAGTGGCTATGCGGATGACTTTGTAAACATCATGCTCAGTTAGAGAAGGCAGACACAAAAGGCCATCTACTATATGATTCCTTCATTAGAAATGCGCAAAACAGACAAACCCAGAGACAGAAAGTGGATCAGCAGTTACCAGGATCTGCGGAGGAGACTGTTAAATGGGTACAGAGTTTCCTTTCAAGGTGATGAAAATGTTCTGAATCCACATAAAGGTGATGGTTGTTCAACACTGTGAAGGTATTGTGCTAAGTCCCTCAGTCGTGTCCAACTCTTTGCAACCCTATGTAGCCCGCCAGGCTCCTCTGGCCATGGGATTCTCTAGGCAAAAATACTGGAATGGAGAGCTATGCCCTCCTCCAGGGGATCTTCCCAACCCAGGGATTGAACCCACGTCTCCCGCACTGCAGGGAGATGCTTTACCTCTGAGCCACCAAGGATTAAATGCCTCTAAATTGTAGACTTTAAAATAACTAATATTACGTTATACAAATCTTCAGTTCAGTTGCTCAGTCATGTCCTACTCTTTGCAACCCCATGAATCGCAGCACACCAGGCCTCCCTGTCCAACACCAGCTCCCGGAGTTTACCCAAATTCATGTCCATCAAGTCGGTGATGCCATCCAGCCACCTCATGCTCTGTCGTCCCCTTCTCCACCTGCCCCCAATCTTTCCCAGCATCAGGGTATTTTCAAATGAGTCAGCTCTTCACATCAGGTGGCCAAAGTATTGGAGTTTCAGCTTCAGCATCAGTCCTTTCAATAAACACCCAGGACTGATCTCCTTTAGGATGGACTGGTTGGATCTCCTTGCAGTCCAAGGGACTCTCAAGAGTCTTCTCCAACACCACAGTTCAAAAGCACCAATTCTTCGGCGCTCAGCTTTCTTCACAGTCCAACTCTCACATTCATACATGAACACTGGAAAAACCATAGCCTTGACTAGACGGACCTTTGTTGGCAAAGTAATGTCTCTGCTTTTCTTCCAGGGAGTAAGCGTCTTTTAATTTCATGGCTGCAATCACCATCTGCAGCGATTTTGGAGCCTAAAAAATAAAGTCAGCCACTGTTTCCACTGTTTCCCCATCTATTTCCCATGAAGTGATGGGACCAGATGTCATGATCTTAGTTTTCTGAATGTTGAGTTTTAAGCCAACTTTTTCACTCTCCTCTTTCACTTTCATCAAGAGGCTTTTTAGTTCTTCTCACTTTCTGCCATAAGGGTGGTGTCATCTGCATATCTGAGGTTATTGATATTTCTCCCGCCAATCTTGATTCCAGCTTGTGCTTCTTCCAGCCCAGTGTTTCTCATGATGTACTCTGCATGTAAGTTAAATAAGCAGAGTGACAATATACAGCCTTGAGGTACTCCTTTTCCTATTTGGAACCAGTCTGTTGTTCCATGTCCAGTTCTAACTGTTGCTTCCTGACCTGCATATAGGTTTCTCAAGAGGGAGGTCAGGTGGTCTGGTATTCCCATCTGTTTCAGAATTTTCCACAGTTTATTGTGATCCACACAGTCAAAGGCTTTGGCATAGTCAATAAAGCAGAAACAGATGTTTTTTCTGGAACTCTCTTGCTTTTTCAATGATCCAGCAGATGTTGGCAAATTGATCTCTGGTTCCTCTGCCTTTTCAGCTTGAACATCTGGAAGTTCACAGTTCACGTAATGCTGAAGCCTGGCTTGGAGAATTTTGAGCATTACTTTACTAGCGTGTGAGATGAGTGCAACTGTTACTTCAATTTAAAAAAAAAAATCAAGCTGAGATAAACTTAAAAACCTAACTAAAAAAACCAACACGTGGGAATTCCCTGGTGGCCCAGTGGTTAGGACTTGGTGCTTTCACTGCTAGGGCCCCGGTTTGATCTCTGGTCAGTGAACTAAGATCTGCAAACCAAGCAGCAGAGCGAAAAAAAAAAAAAATTTTTTAGAAGAAAATTGAGAACACATATATGCAAATATTTCTTAAACAAGACAACAGACATCCTAAAATTCATGATGGGGAATTCCCTGGAGACCCAATGGTTACGACTCCATGCTTTCAGTCTGGTCACCTGGGTTCAATCCCTGGTGAGGGAAATACGACGCTACAAGCTGCACGGTATGGCTAAAAAAACAATAAAATAAAATTCATGATGGTTGCCCAAAAAAAGATACCAAAAACAAACTTCAGGGATTCCCTGCTGGTTCAGTGGTAAAGAATTCACCTTTCAATGCAGGAGACACAGGGCTGATCCCTGATCCTGGAAGACCCCACATGCTGCAGAGCAACAAAGCCTGTGTGCCCCAACTCTTGAGCCTGTTCTGCGGAGCCCAGGAACCACAGCCACTGAGCCCCGGAGCCACAGCTGCTGAAGCCTGCATACCCACGTTCTGCAACAAGAAAAGCCACGTCAATGGGAAGCCCATGCGCCTCACTAGAGAGTCGATTCTGCTCTCCGCAAACAGAGAAAAGCCCACGTGGCCACAAAGACCCAGCACAGCCAAAAACACATGAGTAACTTTTTAATTCATTAGAGAAAAAAAACTTCAGAAAGAACGCCTGCCACATGTATGAAATGCAGGAATTTTTACACATGCACTGCAATAAAGATACAAGGATGTTCATGGCAGCAAGAGACTGTCAACAAACTTCTTTTTTTAATAAATGAGTTCTAATCAGGTGGATGAAACTAGAACCTATCATAGAGAGTGAAGTAAGTCAGAAAGAGAAAGATAAATATGGTATTCTAACGCATATATACAAAATCTAGAAAAATGGTACTGAAGAATTTGTTTACAGGGCAGAAATGGAGAAACAGACATAGGGAACAGACTTATGGGCATGGGGAGAGGGGAAGAGAGGGTGAGATGTATGGAGAGAGTAACATGGAAATTTCCATTACCGTATGTAAAATAGATAGCAAAGGGGAATTTGTTGTGTGGCTCAGGAAACTCAAACAGGGGCTCTGTATCAATCTAGAAGGGTGGGATGGGGCAGAAGATGGTAAGGAGGTTCGAAAGGGAGGGTTATATGTATACCTACAAGGGCCACCATATACCATGTAGGCCACCCAAGATGGACGGGTCATGGTGGAGAGTTCTGACAAAATGTGGCCCACTGGAGAAGGGAATGGCAAACCACTTCAGTATTCCTGCCTTGAGAACCCCATGAACCGTATGAAAGGGCAAAAAGATAGGACACTGAAAGAGGAACTCCTCAGGTTGGTAGGTGCCCAACACGCTACTGGAGATCAGTGGAGAAATAACTCCAGAAAGAATGAAGGGATGGAGCCAAAGCAAAAACAATACCCAGCTGTGGATGGGACTAGTGATAGAAGCAAGGTCTGATGCTGTAAAGAGCAATATTGCACAGGAACCTGGGATGTTAGGTCCATGAATCAAGGCAAATTGGAAGTGGTCAAACTGCAGATGGCAAGAGTAAACGTTGACATTCTAGGAATCAGCGAACTAAGATGGACTGGAATGGGTGAATTTAACTCAGACGACCATTATATCTACTATTGCGGGCAGGAATCCCTTAGAAGAAATGGAGTAGCCCTCATAGTCAACAAAAGAGTCCAAAATGCAGTATTTGGATGCAATCTCAAAAACTACACAATGATCTCTGTTCGTTTCCAAGGCAAACAATTCAATATCACAGTAATCCAGGTCTATGCCCCAACCAGCAACGCTGAAGAAGCAGAAGTTGAACGGTTCTATGAAGACCTACAAGATCTTCTAGAATTAACACCCATAAAAGATGTCCTTTTCATTACAGGGGACTGGAATGCAAAAGTAGGAAGTCAAGAAACACCTGGAATAACAGGCAAATTTGGCCTTGGAGTACAGAATGAGCCAGGGCAAAGGCTAATAAGAGTTCAGCGAAGAGAATGCATCGATCATAGCAAACACCCTCTTCCAACAACACGAGAAGACTTCACACATGGACATCACCAGATGGTCAACACTGAAATCAGACTGATTATATACTTTTCAGCCAAAGATGGAGAAACTCTATACAGTCAGCAAAAACAAGACCAAGAGCTGACTGTGGTTCAGATCATGAACTCCTTATTGCCAAATTCAGACTTAAACTGAAGAAAGTAGGGAAAACCACCAGACCATTCAGGTATGACCTAAATCAAATCCCTTATGATTATACAATGGAAATAAGAAATAGATTTAAGGCACTAGATCTGATAGACAGACTGCCTGATGAACTACGGACAGAGGTTAGTGACACTGTACAGCAGACAAGGAGCAAGACCATCCCCAAGAAAAAGAAATGCAAAAAAGCAAAACGGCTGTCTGAGGAGGCCTTATAAATAGCTGTGAAAAGAAGAGAAGCAAAGTAAAAAGCAAAGGAGAAAAGGAAAGATATGCCCATCTGAATGCAGAGTTCCAAAGAATAGCAAGGAGAGATAAGAAAGCTTTCCTCGGTGATCAGTGCAAAGAAATAGAGGAAAACAATAGAATGGGAAAGACTAGAGATTACTTCAAGAAAATTGGAGATACCAAGGGAATATTTCAGGCAAAGATGGGCTCAATAAAAAAAAGAAATGGTATGGACCTAACAGAAGCAGAAGATATTAAGAAGAGATGGCAAGAATACACAGAACTATATGAAAAAGATCTTCACAACCCAGATAATCATGATGGTGTGATCACTCACCTAGAGCCACACATCCTGGAATGTAAAGTTAAGTGGGCCTTGGGAAGCATCATTACGAACAAAGCTAGTGGAGGTGATGGAATTCCAGTTGAGCTATTTCAAATCCCAAAAGATGATGCTGTGAAACTGCTGCACATAATATGCCAGCAAATTTGGAAAACTCAGCAGTGGCCACAGGACTGGAAAAGGTCAATTTTCATTCCAATCCCAAAGAAAGGCAATGCCAGAGAATGCTCAAACTATTGCACAATTGCACTCATCTCACACATTAGCAAAGTAATGCTCAAAATTCTCCAAGTCAGGCTTCAACAATATGTGAACCATGAACTTCCAGATTTCAAGCTGGTTTTAGAAAAGGCAGAGGAACCAGAGATCAAATTTCCAACATTCGCTGGATCATGGAAAAAGCAAGAGAGTTCCAGAAAAAACATCTATTTCTGCTTTACTGACTATGCCAAAGCCTTTGACTGTGTGGATCACAATAAACTGTGGAAAATTCTGAAAGAGATGGGAATACCAGACCACCTGACCTGCCTCTTGAGAAACCTATATGCAGGTCAGGAAGCAACAGTTGGAACTGGATATGGAACAGACTTGTTCCAAATAGGAAAAGGAGTACCTCAAGGCTGTATATTGTCACCCTGCTTATTTAACTTATATGCAGAGTACATCATGTGAAATGCCATGCTGGATGAAGCACAAGCTGGAATCAAGATTGCAGGGATGAACATTGGGGTACATGTGTCTCTTTCAATTCTGGTTTCCTCGGTGTGTATGCCCAGCAGTGGGATTGCTGGGTCATACGGTAGTTCTATTTGCAATTTTTTAAGGAATCTCCACACTGTTCTCCATAGTGGCTGTACTAGTTTGCATTCCCACCAACAGTGTAGGAGGGTTCCCTTTTCTCCACACCCTCTCCAGCACTTATTGCTTGCAGACTTTTGGATCGCAGCCATTCTGACTGGTGTGAAGTGGCACCTCATTGTGGTTTTGATTTGCATTTCTCTGATAATGAGTGATGTTGAGCATCTTTTCATGTGTTTGTTAGCCATCCATATGTCTTCTTTGGAGAAATGTCTATTTAGTTCTTTGGCCCATTTTTTGATTGGGTCGTTTATTTTTCTGGAATTGAGCTGCATAAGTTGCTTGTATATTTTTGAGATTAGTTGTTTGTCAGTTGCTTCATTTGCTATTATTTTCTCCCATTCAGAAGGCTGTCTTTTCACCTTGCTTATATTTTCCTTTGTTGTGCAGAAGCTTTTAGTTTATAATAGCCAGGACATGGAAACAACCTAGATGTCCATCAGCAGATGAATGGATAAGAAAGCTGTGGTACATATACACAATGGAGTATTACTCAGCCATTAAAAAGAATTCATTTGAATCAGTCCTGATGAGATGGATGAAACTGGAGCCGATTATACAGAGTGAAGTAAGCCAGAAAGAAAAACACCAATACAGTATACTAACACATATATATGGAATTTAGAAAGATGGCAATGACGACCCTGTATGCAAGACAGGGAAAGAGACACAGATGTGTATAACGGACTTTTGGACTCAGAGGGAGAGGGAGAGGGTGGGATGATTTGGGAGAATGGCATTCTAACATGTATACTATCAGGTAAGAATTGAATCGCCAGTCTATGTCTGACGCAGGATACAGCATGCTTGGGGCTGGTGCATGGGGATGACCAACAGAGATGTTATGGGGAGGGAGGTGGGAGGGGGTTTCATGTTTGGGAACGCATGTAAGAATTAAAGATTTTAAAATTAAAAAAAAAAAGATTGCAGGGAGAAATATCAACAACCTCAGATATGCAGATGATACCACCGATATGGCAGAAAGCAAAGAAGAACTTAACAGCCTCTTGAAGAAAGTGAAAGAGGGGTGTGAAAAAGTTGGCTTAAAGCTCAACATTCAATAAACTAAAATCACAGCTTATGATCCCATCACTTCATGGCAAATAGATGGGGAAACAGCAGCTGAGTTTATTTTCCTAGGCTCCAAAATCACTGCAGATGGTGACTGCAGCCATGAAATTAAAAGATACTCCTTGGAAGGAAAGTTATAACCAAACTAGACAGCATATTAAAAAGCAGAGAAATTGTTTTGCTAACAAAGGTCCATCTAGTCAAGGCTATGTTTTTTCCAGTGGTCATGTATGGATGTGAGAGTTGGACTATAAAGAAAGCTGAGCACCGAAGAATTGATGCTTTTGAACTGTGGTGTTGGAGAAGACTCTTGAGAGTCCCTTGGACTGTAAGGAGATCCAACCAGTCCATCCTAAAGGAAATCAGTCCTGAATGTTCATTAGAAGGACTGCTGTTGAATCTGAAACTCCAATACTTTGGCCACCTGATGTGAAGAACTGACTCATCTGAAAAGCCCCTGATGCTGGGAAAGATTGAAGGCTGGAGGAGAAGGGGATGACAGGGGATGACATTGGATGGCATCACCAACTCAGTGGACATGAGTTTGAGGAAACTCTGGGAGTTGGTGATGGACAGGGAGGTGTGGCGTGCTGCAGTTCATGGGGTCGCAAAGAGTTGGACACGACTGAGCGACTGAACTGAACTGAACTGATATGTGTACCTATGGCCGATTCATGTTGAGATCTGACAGAAACAAAAAAAATTCTTTAAAGCAATTACCCTTCAATAAAAAAAAATAAAAAACAAACAAAAAAGAACAACAATTCCATGTACCACTGAATTGAAAAGAATAAAACACAAGGGAATAAACTTAACCAATAAACTGAAAGACATGTATACTGAAACGAACAGCAGGTTGATGGAAATACTGAAGACATTTGTGTGTGTATCTTTACATCTGAAGTGGGTGTCTTCCTGGAAACTATACAACTCCTAGAGGAAAACACAGGCAAAACACTCTCCGACATAAATCACAGCAACATCCTCTGTGGACCACCTCCCAGAATAACCGAAGTAAAACAAACATAAACAAATGGACCCAATTAAACTTTAAGACTCTTGTACAGCGAAGGAAACTGTAAGCAAGGTGAAAGACAGCCTTCAGAGTGGGAGAAAATAATAATAAACGAAGCAACTGACAAAGAATTAATCTCATACAAGCAGCTCATGCAGCTCAATACCAGAAAAATAAATGACCCAATCAAAAAGTGGGCTAAAGAACTAAACAGACATTTCTCCAAAGAAGACATAGAGATGGCTAACAAACACATGAAAAGATGCTCAACTTCACTCATTATCAGTTTAGTTCAGTTCAGTCGCTCAGTCATGTCCGACTCTTTGCGACCCCATGAATTGCAGCATGCCAGCCCTCCCTGTCCATCACCAACTCCCGGAGTTCACTCAGACTCACGGCCATCAAGTCAGTGATGCCATCCAGCCATCTCATCCTCTGTCGTCCCCTTCTCCTCCTGCCCCCGATCCCTCCCAGCATCAGAGTCTTTCCAATGAGTCAACTCTTCACACGAGGTGGCCAAAGTACTGGAGTTTCAGCTTTAGCATCATTCAGAAATGCAAATCAAAACCACAATGAGGTACCATTTCACACCAGTCAGAATGGCTGCTATCAAAAAGTCTACAAGCAATAAATGCTGGAAAGGGTGTGGAGAAAAGGGGACCCTCTTACACTGTTGGTGAGAATGCAAACTAGTACAGCCACTATGGAGATCAGTGTGGAGATTCCTTAAAAAACTGGAGATAGAACTTCATTATGACCCAGAAATTCCACTTCTGGGCATACACACTGAGGAAACCAGAATTGAAAGAGACACATGTATCCCAATGTTCATCGCAGCACTGTTTATAATAGCCAGGACATGCAAGCAACCTAGATGTCCATCAGCAGACAAATGGATAAGAAAGCTGTGGAAGATATACACAATGGAGTATTACTCAGCTATTAAGAAGAATGCATTTGAGTTGGTTCTAATGAGGTGGATGAAATTGGAGCCGATTATACAGAGTGAAGTAAGCCAGAAAGAAAAACACCAATACAGTATACTCCTGCTGCTGCTGCTACTACTAAGTTGCTTCAGTCGTGTCTGACTCTGTGCGACCCCAGAGATGGCAGCCCACCAGGCTTCCCCATCCCTGGGATTCTCCAGGCAAGAACACTGGAGTGGGTTGCCATTTCCTTCTTCAATGCGTGAAAGTGAAAAGTGAAAGTGAAGTCACTCAGTCGTGTCTGACTCCTAGCGACCCCGTGGACTGCAGCCTACCAGGCTCCTCTGTCCATAGGATTTTCCAGGCCAGAGTACTGGAGTGGGGTGCCACTGCCTTCTCCGTATATATGGAATTTAGAAAGATGGTACCGATAACCCTGTATGTGAGACAGAAAAAGCGACACAGATGTATAGAACAGTCTTTTGGACTCTGTGGGAGAGGGAGAAAGGGGATGATCTGAGAGTAGCACTGAAACATGTATATTATCACATGTGAATCAAATCGCCCGTCCAGGTTTGATGCATGAGACAGGGTGCACTGGGATGACTCGGAGGGATGGGATGGGGAGGGAGGTGAGAGGGGGCTTCAGGATGGGGAACACATGTACACCCGTGGCTGATTCATGTCCATGTATGGCAAAACCACTACAATATTGCAAAGTAATTAGCCTCCAATTAAAATAAAAATATTTTAAAAGGTATAGTTATAATCTATAGGAAGTGAAAAAGAAAAGAATGCATTTGAATCAGTTCCAATGGGGTGGATGAAACTGGAGCCTATTATACAGAGTGAAGTAACTCAGAAAGAAAAACACCAATACAGTAGATTAACACATATATTTGGAATTTAGAAAGATGGCAACGACAACCCTATACACGAGACAGCAAGAGACACAGATTTAAAGGACAGACTTTTGAACTCTGTGGGGGAAGGCGAGGGTGGGATGATTAGAGAACAGCATTGAAACATGTATATTACTATATGTGAAAAAGATGACAAGTCCAAATTCGATGAATGAAGCAGGGCACTCAAAAGCTGGCGCATGGGACAACCCAGAGGGATGGGATGGGGAGGGAGGTGTGAGGGGGGTTCAGGATGGGGGTAACATGTACACTTGCGGCTGATTCATGCCACTGTATGGCAAAAACCAACACAATACTGTAAAGTAATTAGCCTCCAATTAAAATAAATTAATTTTTAAAAAAAACTACAGTAGGTGTCTTCACTGGATCAACAAAAAAGCAAGAGAGTTCCAGAAAAACATCTATTTCTCCTGTATTGACTATGACAAAGCCTTTGACTGTGTGGATCACAATAAACTGTGGAAAGTTTTGAAAGAGAGGGGAATACCAGACTACCTTAACTACCTCCTGAGAAATCTGTATGCAAGTCAAGAAGGAACAGTTACAACTGGACATGGAACAGACTGGTTCCAAACAGGAAAAGGAGAACGTCAAGGCTGTATATTGTCACCCTGCTTAATTAATTTATATGCAGAGTACATCATGTGAAACGCCAGGCTGGATGAAGCATAAGCTGGAATTAAGATTTCTGGGAGAAATATAAATAACTTCAAATATGCAGATGATACCACCCATATGGCAGAAAGCAAAGAACAAAAGAGCTTCTTGATGAAAGTGAAAGAGGAGAGTGATAAAGTTGGCTTAAAACTCAACACTCAGTAAACTAACATCATGGCATATGGTCCCATCACTTCATGGCAAATAGATGGGAAAACAATGGAAACAGTGAAAGACTTTATTTCTTGGGCTCCAAAATCACTGCAGATGGTGACTGCAGCCATGAAATTAAAAGATGCTCAATCCTTGGAAGAAAAGCTATGACCAACCTGGACAGCATATTAAAAAGCAGAGACATTACTTTGCCAACAAAGGCCCATCTAGTCAAAGCTATGCTTTTCCAGTAGTTATATATAGATGTGAGAGTTAGGCCATAAAGAAAGCTGAGCGCTGAAGAATTGATGCTTTTGAACTGTGTTGGAGAAGACTCTTAAGAGTCCCTTGGACTGCAAGGAGATCAGACCAGTCAATCCTAAAGGAAATCAGTCCTGAATATTTATTGGAAGGACTGATGTTGAAGCTGAAACTCTGATACTTTGGCCACCTGATGTGAAGAAATGACTCATTGGAAAAGACCCTGATGCTGGGAAAGATCGAAGGCAGGAGGCGAAGGGGATGACAGAGGATGAGATGGTTGGATGGCAGCACCAACTCGATGGACGTGAGTTTGAGCAACTTCTGGGAGTTGGTGATGGATAGGGATGCCTGGAGTGCTGTGGTCCACGGCATCGCAAAGAGTCAAACATGACTGAGCAACTGAACTGAACTGCAGGCAGCATATAGTTTAACTCTATGCCTTTTGGTTAGAGAATTTAATCCATTTACAGTTAAAGTTTTTACTGATAGGTAAGGACTTACTGATAATATCTTGTTTTCCGGCTGTTTTGTAGTTTCCTTGTATCTGTCTTCCAATCTTACTATCTTCTTTTGTTAATCAATTTTCCTATAGCAGTGTGCTTAGTTTCCATTTTTATTTATCTTTTGTGAATCTAAGGTAGGACTTGCTTTATGGTTACAACTAGGCTTATATAAAACACCGTAAAGATACAAGTCTGTTTAAAGCAGATAACATAATCGCATCCACATTCAAAACTTCGGCCCTTTAATCCACGCACCACATTGTTTTGTTCTTATTGTCATAATTTATTTTTTAATATTGCCTATCTATTAACAAACTATTACAGCTATAGCTATTTTTAATATTTCTGCTCTCTATTTATTCTAGTCTTAAGTTCTTAACAAACCATATTACAGTATTCAGTTCAGTTGCTCAGTTATGTCCAACTCTGCAACCCCACGGACTGCAGCATGCTAGGTTTCCCAGTCCATTAGAAACTCCCAGAGCTTGCTTAAACTCATGTCCATCGAGTTGGTGATGCCATCGAACCTTCTCATTCTCTGTCATCCCCTTCTCCTCCTGCCTTCAATCTTTCCCAGCATCAGGGTCTCTTCCAATGAGTCATTTCTTCACATCAGGTGGCCAAAGTATTAGAGCTTGAGCATCAGTCCTTCTAATGAATATTCAGGACTGATTTCCTTTAGGATTGACTGGTTTGATACCCTTGCTGTCCAAGGGACTCTCATGAGTCTTCTCCAACACCACAATTCAAAAGCATCAATTCTTTTACGCTCAGATTTCTTTATATGCCAACTCTCATATCCATACATGAACACTGGAAAAATCATAGCTTCGACCATGTGGACCTCTGTTGGCAAAGTAATGTCTCTGCTTTTTAATATGCTGTCTAGTTTCTCATAGCTTTTCTTCAAGGAGCAAGTGTCTTTTAATATTATGGACGCAGTCACCATCTGCAGTGATTTTGGAGCCCAAGAAAATAAAGTCTGTCACTGTTTCCATTGCTTTCCCATCTATTTGCCATGAAGTGATGGGACCAGATGACATGATCTTAGTTTTCTGAATGTTGAGTTTTAAGCCAGCTTTTTCACTTGCCTCTTTCACTTTCATCAAGAGGCTCTTCAGTTCCTCTTCACTTTCTGCCATAAGGGTGGTGTTATCTGCATATCTGAGGTTATTGATATTTCTCCCGAGAATCTTGATTACAGCTTGTGCTTTATCCAGCCCAGTATTTGGGATAATGTACTCTACATATAAGTTAAATAAGCAGGATGACAATATACAGCCTTTATATAGTCCTTTCAATTTTGAACCAGTCCACTGTTTCAAGTCTTGTTCTAACTGCTGCTTCTTGACCTGCATACAGATTTCTCAGGAGGCAGTTAATGCGGTCTGGTATTCCCATCTCTTTAGGAATTTTCCACAGTTTTTGTGATCCACACAGCCAAAGGCTTTAGTGTAGTCAATAAAGCAGATGTTTTTCTGGAATTCTCTTGCTTTTTCTATGATCCAGTGGATGTTGGCAACTTGATCTCTGGTTCCTCTGCCTTTTCTAAATCCACCTTGACATCTGGAAGTTCTCGGTTCACATACTGGTGAAGCTACGCGTGGAGAATTTTAAGCATTATTTTACTAGTGTATGAGATGCATGCAATTGTGCAGTAGTTTGAGCATTCTTTGGCATTTCCTTTCTTTGGGATTGGAATGAAAACTGACCTTTTCCAGTCCTGTGGCCACTGCTGAGTTTTTCAAATTTGCTAGCATATTGAGTGCAGCACTTTAACATCAAAATTCCATCATCTTCACTAGCTTTGTTCATAGTGATGCGTCCTAAGGCCCACTTGACTTCCTAAGGCCCAAGTTGTCTGGCTCTAGGTGTGTGATCACATCACTGTAGTTATCTGGGTCATTAAGATCTTTTTTGTATAGTTCTTCTGTGTATTCTTGCGATCTGTTCTTAATATCTTCTGCTTCTGTTAGGTCATACCATTTCTGTCCTTTACTGTGCCCATCTTTGCATGAAATGTTCCCTTGGTATCTCTCAGTTTCTTGAAGAGATCTCTAGTCTTTCTCTTGTTTTCCTCTATTTCTTTGCATTGATCACTTAGGAAGGCTTTCTTATTTCTCCTTGCTATTCTTTGGAACTCAGCATTCAGATGGTATGTCTTTCCTTTTCTCCTTTGCCTTAGCTTCTTTTCTCAGCTATTCATAAGGCCTCCTTAGACAACCATTTTGCCTTTTTGCATTTTTCTTAGGGATGGTCTTGATCCCTGCCTTCTGTATAAACTCATGAACCTCCATCCACAGTTCTTCAGATTCCCTTGAATATATTCAATCCACTGTATAACCATAAGGTATTTGATTTAGGTCATACCTGGATGGCTTAGTGGTTTTCCCTACTTCTTTCAATTTAAGCCTGAATTTTGCTATGACAAGTTCATGATCTGAACCACAGTCAGTTCCCAGTCTTGTTTTTGCTGACTGTATAAAGCTTCTCCATCTTCAGTTGCAAAGAATGCAGTCAATCTGATTTGCGGATTGACTATCTGGTGATCTCCGTGTGTAGAGTCATTTGCTGTGTTGTTGGGAGAGGGTGTTTGCTATGACCAGACTGTTCTCTTGGCAAAAGGATTAGCTTTTTCTCTGCTTCATTTTGTACTCCAGGGCCAAACTTGCCTGTTACTCCAGGCATCTCTTTCAGTTCCTAGTTTTGCATTTCAGTCCCCTATGATTAAAAGGACATCTTTTTAGGTGTTAGTTATAGAAGGTCTTGTAGGTTATCATAGAGCCATTCAACTTCAGCTTTTTTGGCATTAGTGGTTGTGGCACAAACTTGGATAACTGTGATACTGAACTGTTTGCCTTTGAATTGAACAGAGATCATCCTATCATTTTTGAGATTGCACCCAAGTATTGCATTTTGGACTCTTTTGTTGACTGTTAAGGCTACTCCATTTCTTCTAAGGGATTCTTGCCCACAGTAGTAGATATAATGGGCATCTGAGTTAAATTCAACCATTCCAGTCCATTTCAGTTCACTGATTCCTAAAATGTCAGTGTTCACTCTTGCCATCTCCTGTTTGACCACTTCTAATTTGCCTTGATTCATGGACCTAATATTCCAGGTTCCTATGCAATATTGTTCTTTAACAGCTTTCCATCACCAGTCTCATCCACATCTGGGCATTGTTTTCACTTTGACTCAGCCTCTTCATTCTTTCTGGAGCTATTTCTCCACTCTTCTCCAGTAGCATATTGGGCACCTACTGACCTGGCAAGTTCATCTTTCAGTGTCATATCTTTTTGCCTTTTCATACTGTTCATGGGGTTCTCAAGACAAGAATACTGAAGTTGTCTGCCATCCCTTCTCCAGAGGACCACAGAATTAGTGTGCCATAAATCTGACTATACACTTACTTTTACCAATGTGTTTTATATTTTCATGTGTTCATGTCACAAACTGGGGGCGGGGGAAGGTGAAAGACAAGTCCCAAATGGGGAGAAATCATCTGTAAGGCATACAACTGCTGAATAAAGGCTCCCAGAGACAGAGAACAAAGGACTTGAGACACTGTATAGAAAAGAAACACTTGTAGTTGACAGCAGAGGATACACAATACCATTTCCAACTGGGGTATTAAGTCAAACTCAAGAAACATTGATTCCAATCTGCCAGCCACCAACCCAGAACTTCCTTGTGGTAGGATGCACCTACACTACGGGCCCAAAATGCCCTGCATGCACTGCAGCACAGCATTTGTGTTGGGCTGCTGCAGCAAAAGCTTATATTGTCTTTCTCTAAAGACAGTTTCTAAACACTCCTACCTCCCAACTCCCTACAGTGGAAAGATCACAGACTCAGCTCCTGACCATGTGCCTTCAGCTATGGGGTCAGGTCTATTCTAGGCTGATTATTTCCACCTCTTCTATGTGGATGATGAGGGTCACATGGAATGCTGTCTAGGATTGTGTTGAAAACTAAATTCTCATATTAACATGCCTGTGTTCATAGTAGCATTACTCACAGTAACCAAGAGTTGAAAGCAACCTACATGTTCACTCATGGATGAACAGATAAAAAAAAACTGTGGTCCATACACAAAATGGAACATTATTGAGTCTTAAAAAAAAGGAAATTCTGACATGTTCTATGACATGGATTAACCATGAAGACATTATGCTAAGTGGAATAGTTCAGTCACTCAGCTGTGTCCAACTATTTGCAACCCCATGGACTGCAGCACTCCAGGCCTCCCTGTCCATCACTAACTCTCGGAGTTTTCTCAGACTCATGTCCATTGAGTCAGTGATGCCATCCAGCCATCTCATCTTCTGTTGTCCCCTTCTCCTCCTGCCCTCAATCCCTCCCAGCATCAGAGTCTTTTCCAATGAGTTAGTTCTTTACACCAGGTGGCAAAAGTATTGGAGCTTCAGATTCAACATCAGTTTTCCAATGAATATTCAGGACTGATTTCCTTTAGGATGGATTGGTTGGATCTCCTTGCAGTCCAAGGGACTCTCAAGAGTCTTCTCCAACACCACAGTTCAAAAGCACCAATTCTTCAGCACTCAGCTTTCTTTATAGTCCAACTCTCACATGTACACATGACTACTGGAAAAACCATAGCTTTGACTTGATGGACCTTTGTTGGCAAAGTAATGTCTCTGCTTTTTAATATGCTGTCTAGGTTGGTCATAACTTTCCTTCCAAGGAGTGTCTTTTAATTTCATGGCTGCAGTCACCATCTGCAGTGATTCTGGAGCCCAAAAAGATAAAGTCAGCCACTGTTTCCACTGTTTCCCCATCTACTTGCCATGCAGTGATGGGACCGTGTGCCATGATCTTCGTTTTCTGAATGTTGAGTTTTAAGCCAGCTATATCACCCACCTCTTTCACTTTCATCAAGAAGCTCTTCAATTCGTCTTCACTTTCTGCCATAAGGGTGGTGTCATCTGCATATCTGAGGTTATTGATATTTCTCCCAGCAATCTTGATTCCAACTTAGCCAGTTACAAAAGGACAAATCCTGAATGATTCTACTTACGTTGTGACCTAGAGGAGCTGAATTCATGAAGACAGAATGCAGAAGCATGGGAACTAGAGGGTGAGGGGAATGGACAGCTATTCTTAAATGTGAACAGGGCTTCAGTTTGGGAAGATGAAAAAGTTCTGCAGATGGGTGATGGTAAAGTTTGCCCAACAATGTGCATGTAGTTAGTACTGGAATCTATGCTTTAAAGTGATTTACATGGTAATTGTTATATATACTTTACCATATTTTTTTAAGTTAAAAAAAAAAACGTGATTGCCATTTTTCCCTGATTCTTCCAGCCTCCCTCTCCCTCAGTCACCCCCCCCACCACCACCACTCCCTACCCGCACCCTCACCCACTCAGCCAGGTAAGCTGAGAACGTCTCCTGAAGGAATCCTACCTACTTGAGAGCTGACTCATACTTGGGTTCACTCTCCAACTCCTCCAGAGACTAGGAAATGCTCTTGATCCCTGCCCCTGCCCCTCCTCTACTACCCTCATCCCCCTCAATGCCCACCCCCTCAAATTCCCCTCCCATCCTAAATGCCATCTCCTGCCTCCAAAATCCCATCCCCACCTCCCCAGTGCCCACCTCTGCTCCCCAGGCAAGCCCCCATTCCCAAGTGCCTTCTAGTGCTGCCACCGACCTTGTGGTCCCTACCCTCAACTTCACAGAATAATGCAGTTCACTCTCTCTTAGCCCCTTGCCCCACACCTAGGTTGCATCAGAGCAAAATAAATACTAGAAGTACCTGGGGAAGAAACACGACTTTTGATCTGGAGGAGAATGGGAGGCAGTGGAGTCCAAGCTGTTTAGACCCCCTAACCATGTCTACCAGTTACCTTTTGGTGGTCTGGTGGTGACTATGGGGCCTCCCTCTCCTGGGTAGTACATTCCTAACAGAGCCTCCACCCTCCTCCCAGGTAGTCTGTTCCGTGAGAACCAGTACAACCTGCTCAGGCTGCTCCCCAAGGGCTCCAAAGTCAGATGGGACCCTAAGAGGGGCAGCCAACAGCTAAGCACCAAGGACAGACCAAAGCTCCACCAAGTGCCAGACTGAGCATCTTCACGGCCCACGAGGGTGGGCACAGTGGAGCTGTGTCTTCCACACCGACTTGGCAAGCAGGGCCATTGGGGTAAATCAGGATGCGGAGACATCCCGAGAACTGTGGACCGCACCAGGCTTACCCCATGTGGTGTCATCTTCTTACTCAAAGTCAGCAAAACTGTGACCAGAGGGCATGGATTCCTGGAGAGACCTTTAAAGTGCTTTATCAACACTTTAAGCACAAAACTACTAAGAACAGAAGATCCACTGTAGGGTGGGTGGACACGGCTACCATGACCACACGGAAGCTTTGGGGTCAAGATTATCACTTTAGTTCACAGGACAGGTTAGTTTTCCCAAAAATGCTCTGTTAGGTGTAATGCAATTCCTATCATAACCCCAGCAAAACAGAGATCAGCCAAAATCTTAAATTAGTTAAAACTAAGTCTAGAAACTATAAAGATTTTCAGAATAGCTGCAGATCTGCAGATCTGTTCCCTGAAGCCAAAAGCAGTCCGATGCTGACCTGTTGGCTGCTTGATTCTCCAGTGTCTTTCCCCTGCTTCGTGCTCCTTCCGCCACCCACACCCGTACTCTCCCTTTCTAGAATGCTATGACCTACAGTCTGCATAGCTCAACCGTGTGCATGTGCCCTCTGCCTCTGCCTCCCTCCTCCTCTCTCTCACAGACCTCAGCATTTGCACCCGGTTTGATTCTGCCCATGATGTTTACATCTCAACAGACAGCACTAGATCTGAATTTATGTCCCTGTTCTCTGCCAGTGGACAGAGCCTGGATGAGTTACAAGGTTTGATGCTTGCTGCATATGCACCCTTACCTACCTTTTAAAAATCTACAAGTGTTGGCAGTCCAGTAATTAGAGCCCTGTGCTTCCACTGTAGGGCACAAAGGTTCAATTCCTGGTCCAGTAACTAAGATCCTGCAAGCCACTTGGCATGGCAAAAAAAAAATTAAAAGATAAAAAGATAAATTAAAAAACTAAAGGCCAATGAGGCTTACTTTCAGGAGACCCAGAGGGCTGTGGGAAATAGAGACTCCACTCCAAAAGGAAGAACAGAAAAGCTGACATACTCCAGGACCCAGGGCAGAAGCAGTAATTTGAAAGGAGCCTGGTCACCCTCCTAGCTGACCTTGGAGCCTCCTGTGGAGACAGGGGGCAACCAGAGCTCACCTTAAGGGCACAAACACTGCGGGCAGCCATTTGGGAGAGCTCCTTCTACCACAAGGACTCTGGGGCTGCCAAGTGTCATTTGGGAATGGCACTAACTCATTAGCACTGGGGCCCAGCCCCAACCACCAGGAGGTCAGCACCAATACTGGGATGCCTCAAGCCAACCAACTAGCTGGGTAGGAACACAGCCTCACTCACTAGCAGGGAGATTGTCTTAAGACCCCTGAACCCACAGCTACCCTGGAACACAACCCTGCCCATCATAGGGTCCAGGACCCAATCCCACACACTAGTGCAAAGGCAATAGCCCTGAGACTCTTAGGGCACTCCAGTCAGAGACCACAGGACCCGGCTCTACCCACCAGTGGGCAGGCACCAGCCCCAGGACCCTCTGAACCCAAGTCCCACTCCCCAGCTCCAGAACCCCTACAGCCCTGCAGCCAGACATGCCGGGACTCAGCTTCACACATCAGTGAGCTAGCACTAGCCTCAGAACATGCTGGGTGTTAGCTGCACCCACCAGCTAGCCCCAGGACCAGCCTCACACACCAGTGTGCAGATATCAGGCCCGCAGCCTGCCACAACTCATTTAAGGCTATCAGTTGAATTTTCAGCAGGAACTCTGCAGATCAGAAGGGTTATTTAAAGTGATGAAAGGGTAAAACTTACAACCCAAAATACTCTACCCTGGAGTTGCCCTGTGGTTCACTGGTAAACAATCTGATTGCCAATGCAAGAATCAATCCATGGTCCAGGAATTCTCCACATGCCATGGGGCTGCTAAGCCCATGAACAGCTACTGAGCCTGCGCTCTGGAGCCCGTGAGCTGCACCTACAGAGCCCGTGTGCCATAAGTACCAAAGCCCATGCGTCCCAGAGCCCGTGCGCTCTGGAGTCCACGCACGGCAACCAGAGAAGCCGCCACAGTGGAAGCCTGAGCACCAGACTAGACAGCTGCCCCTGTTTGCTGCAGCTAGAGAAAGCCCACATGCAGCAACTAAGGCCTGCTGCTGCTGCTGCTGAGTAGCGTCAGTCATGTCTGACTCTGTGCGACCCCATAGACAGAAGCCCACCAGGCTCCTCTGTCCCGCCTAGCAAAAAATAAATAATTTTTTTTAAAAAATACAAGAGACAAAAATCAAAACTTCCCTTAAAAAAAAAAAGAATACATGGCAAGACTTTCATTCAGATTTGATAGCAAAATCAGAAGTTTTACAAGAAAGTAAAAGCTAAAAGAGTTCAATACTACTAAATCAGCTTTACAAAAAATTGCTAAAGGAACCTCTCTAAATAAACAAACAAAAAAGAAAGACCATACTTAGAAAATGAAAGACCATATTTAGAAAAATGAAAACTGTGAAAGGAAAAACTCATTGGTAAAAGCAAATATAAAGTAATTAAATCAATCACATACACTGGGAAGTCCCTGGCTGTCTAGAAGTTAGAACTAGGCAATTTCATTGCCATGGCCTGTGTTCAATTCCTGGAACTAAGATCCCACAAGCTGTGTGGCATGGCCAAAATAATAATAATAATAATAATCCACAGATAAAGCTGGTAAGAAGGTTACGAGACTAGGGCAGTAAAATCATCTATATCCACAATAGTGATTCTGTGTGTGTGTGTGTGTGTGGTATAAGTCATGTTCAACTCTTTGAGACCCCAAGCTCCTCTGTCCATGGAAGAATAATAAGTGGGTTGCTATCTCCTACTCCAGGGGATCTTCCCAACCCAGAAACTGCTCCATCATCTCCTGATTCTCCTGCATTGGCAGGTGGGTTCTTTACCACTGCACCACCTGGGAAGCCCAATAAGTAGTTATGAGATACATTAAACAAATAGATGTAAAATATGATGTCAAAAGCAGTAATTGTGGGGAAGGGTAGTAAACATGCAAGGTCTTTAGATTGCTATATATAAACCTTATGGTAACTACAAACCAAAACTCAATAATAGATACTCACACACAAAAGCTTAGAAAGGAATCCAAATATAACACTAAAGATAGTTATCAAATCACAAGGGAAGAGAACAAAAGCAGGAAGGAACAAAAAATAACTATAAAAACAAAATTCCCCCAAAACTAACAAAATGGCAATAAGTATATCTACTTTAAATGTAAATGGACTAAATGCTTCAATCAAAACATGTAAGTTGGCTGACTGGATACAAAAATAAGGCCCATATATATGCTGCTTGCAAGAAACTCACTTCAAATCTAAAGACATACACAGACTGAAAGTGAAGGAATGGAAAAAAGTATTCCATGCAAAGAGAAATCAAAAGACAGTCAAGGTAGCAATAATTGTATCAGACAAAACAGACTTGAAAACAAAGACTACAACAAGAGACAAAGAAGGACATAACAGAACGATCAAGGGATCAATCCAAGAAGATATAAATATACATGCACGCAACATAGGGACAATTAGACATAGAGCAAATATTAACAAACACAAAGGGAGAAGTTGACAGTAACACAAAAACACTAGGAGACCATAACTCCCCACTTACATAAACGGACAGATCATCAGGAAAGAAAGTCAATACGGAAACGCTAGCCTTAAGTGACACTTTAGTCCAGATGGACTCAATAGATGTAACTAGAATATTCTATCCAAAGGCAGCAAAAAATACTTTTTTCAAGATAGGATCACATGCTAGGTCACAAAACATGTCTCCGTACACTTAAGATCATTGATACCAAATGCAGCATCTTTTTTAACCATGATGCTATAATACTAAAAATTAACCAATACAGTATTGTAAAGTAAAATAAAATAAAATAAAGAGCACAAAAAATTAATTAATTAATTAATTAAAAAATAAAAATTAACTATTAAAAAAACTGAAAAACAAACAAAAATGTGGAGGCTAAATAATACACTACTAAACAACCAATGGATCACTGAAGAAAGTAAAGATGAAATTTAAAATTACCTGGAAACAAACGAAAATGAAAACACAATGATCCATAGTCTATGGGCTGCAGCAAATGCAGTTCTAAGAAAGAAGCTTAAAGCAATAAAAGCCTACCTTGGGGAGAAAAAAAAAATCTCAAACAACCTAACTTTATGCCTAAAGGAGCTAAAAAGACATAAAAATCCCAAAGTTAGTAGAAGAAAAGAAATTATAAATATGAGAGCAGAAATAAATGAAACAGAGACTAAAAAAACCAAAAGAGCGAAGAGACCAAGAACTCATTCTTTGAAAAGATAAACAAAGTGGATAAGCCTTTAGCAAGACACATCAAGAAAAAAAGAGAGGACACAAACTGATAAAATCAGACATGAAAAAAGGAAAAGCCACCAGTCGCCACCACAGAAGCACAAAGGTGCATAAGAGATTACTACAAACAACAATACACCAATAAAAGGGAGAAGTATACGCTCCTAAGATTGCACTAGGAAGAAATACAAAATATGAACAGACCAATCACCAATGATGATATTGAATCAGTAATTTTAAAAAACTTCCAACAAACAAAAGTCTAGGACCAGATGGCTTCACAAGTGAATTCTGTCAAATATTTAGAGAAGAGTTAACACCTGGTCTCCTGACGCTATTACAAACAACTGAGGAAGTAAGGCTTCCAAACTCGTTTTATGAGGCCAGCATCACTGTGATATCAAAATCATACATGGATATCAGGGATTAAAAAGTACTACAGGTAAATGTGTCCAATGAATATAGATTTAAAAATCTGCAACAAAATATTAACAAACCAAATTCAACAATACATTAAAAGGATTGATCATACACCATATCAAGTGGGATTTACCCTAGAGATGCAAAAAGGTTTCAATCAATGTGATATACCACACTAACAAATTGAAGAATAAAAATTATATGACCATCTCAGTAGAGGATGGAAAATCTTTTGACAAAATTCAACATCCATTTATGATTTTAAAACCCACACAATAGGTATAGAGAGAATATATCTCAACATAATAAAGGACATACATAATAAGCCAACATGTATTATCCTACTTAATGGTAAAAGTTAGAGCATTTCCAGTAAGATCAGAAATAATACAAGGATGCCCTCTCTCACTGCTTTTATTCAACACAGTACTGAAAGTCCTAAGCATAGCAATCAGACAAGAAAAAAGAAATAAGAAGAATCCAAATTGTAACGGAAGAAATAAAACTGTTACTGTTTGCAAATGACATGATATTCTATGTAGAATATCCTAAAGACATCACAAAAAAAAAAAAACTGGAACACATGAATTAAATTGGTAAAGGTTCATGATACAAAATTAATATATAGAAATCAGTTGGGGATTTCCCTGCTGATCCAGTGGTTAGGACTCCACACTTCCATCACAGGGGTTGCAAGTCTGATCTCTGGTCAGGGAACTAAGATCCAGCACGCCACACAGAATGCCCAAAAGGCAGGGAAGAAAGAAAAGAGGAATGGAAGAAAGGAAGGAGGGAGGGAGGGAGGAAGAGAGAAAGACATCAGTTGCATTTCTATACCTAACAATGAACTATATGGAAGAAAAATTAAGGAAATGTTCCATTTTCCATTGAATCAAACAGAATACAATATTTAGGAAAAAACTTACCTAAGGAGGTAAAAGACACACAGTCAGAAAACTATAAGACACTGATGAAAAAAACTAAAGATATCATAGGTGGAAATCCATGTTCTTGGATCGGAAGAATTAAGATTGTTAAAATGACCATATTACCCAAGGTAGATTCAATGCAATCCCTATCAAAATCCAATGGCATTTTTCACAGAGCTAGAACAACTAACTTTAAAATTTGTATGGAAACACAAAAGACTCTGAATAGCCAAAGCAATCTTGAGAAAGAAGAACAGAGCTAGAGGTTTCACACTTCCTAACGTCAGGCTAATTACTAAAGTATAATAATCAAAATAGCAAAGTATTCACATAAAAACAGCCACTTAAGACGAAAGGAACAGAACAGACAGCACAGAAATAAATGCATGTGCTCATGATCAATTAATCTGTGACCAAGAAGGCAAGAATATATTGGGTTGGCCAAAAAGTTTTCTTGGGTTTTTCTATAATATCGTGGAAAAGCCCAAACAAAGTTTTTGGCCAATCCAGTCCAATAGGGGGAAAAACAGTCTCTTCGATAAGTGGTCTTGGGAAAACCGGACAGACACGTGAAAGAATGAAATTAGAACATTTTCTCATACCATATACAAAAATAAGCCCCCCAAAAGTATATATGTGTGTATATATACATATAACTGAATCACTCTGTTGTACGCCTGAACCTAACGTTAACACTGTTAATCAACTATACTCCAATATAAAATTAAAAGGTTTTAAAAATGTTAGGTAATAAATGTTAGGTAAAAGTGATAAAGAATGCTTGATGAAAATAAAACAAAGACTCAACAGTGATTAAACAAAAAGCCAAAATGGACTAAAAACCTAAATGTAAGACCAGAAACCATAAATTCCTAGAAGAAACCATAGGCAGAATACTCTTTGACATACATCATGGAAATTGTTTTTTTTTTGGATTTGTCTCCTAAGGCAAAGGAAACAAAAGCAAAAATAAACAAATGGGACCTAATTAGACATAAAAGCTTTTGCACAGCAAAGGAAATCATCAACAAAACAAAAAGACAACGTACTAAATGGGAGATAATATTTGCAAATGGTATGACTAACAGTGGGTCTTCCTAGGTGGTGCTGGTGGTAGAGAACCCACCTGATGGTGCAGGAGATGAAAGAGATGCAGGTTCAGTCCCTGGGTCAGGAAGATCCACAGAGAAGGAAATGACAGCCCACACCAGTATTCTTGCCTGGAAAATCCCCTGGACAGAGGGGCCTGAGGGGCTACAGACCATGGGGTCGCAAAGAGTTGGGCATGACTTAGTGACTTAATACACATGACTAATAAGGGGTTAATAGGGCCACCAATAAAGAATCTGCCTGCAATATGCGAGGTGCGAGTTTCATCCCTGGGTGGGGAAGATCCCCTGGAGAAGGAAATGGCAACCCACTCCAGTACTCTTGCTGGGAGAATCCCATGGACAGAGGAGCCTGGTGAGCTACAGTCCATAGGGTTACAAAGAGCCAGACATGAGAGAGCAACTGAGCACACTTACCCAAAACTTACAGAGAGCTCATACACCTTAATATAAAAAAAAGAACCCAATTGTAAACATAGGCAGAAGACCTGAACAGACATTTTCCCAAAGAAGACATACAGATGGCCAGCAAGTATATGTGATGCTCAACATCACCTCACACCTGTCAGACGATGGCTAGCATCAAAAAAAGATCACAAATAACAGATGCGCATGAGGATGTGGAGGAAGAGAGTCCTTGTACGCTGTTGGTGGGAATGTAAACTGGTGGAATCACTGTGGGAAAGAGTATGGAGATTCCTTGAAAAAAAACTAATAAGAGAACGACCATATGGTCCAGCAATCCCACTCCTGGATAAATATCCAGAGAAAATAAAAACACTAATTTGAAAAGATACACGCACCTCAGTGTTTACAGTAGCATTATTTACCATAGCCAAGACGAGACAGCAACCTAAATGTCCATCAACAGATGAATGGATAAAGACGTCATCCATATATACAATAGACTACTCAGCCATTAAAAAATAAATAAATGTTTGCCACTTGCAAGAACATGGATAGACCTAAGGGTATTATACTCAGTGAAAAAAGTCAGAGAGAAAAGGATGAATACTGTATATACCACCATTCACATATGAGAACAAAAAAATAAAATGAATATAACAAAGGGAAACAGATTCACAGATAGAAAGAACAAGCCAGTGGTTACGAGTGGGAAGAAGAAAGAGGAAAGACAGTACGGTCGTAGGGTATTGAGGAGCAGAAACTGCTGTGTGCAAGATAAGCTACAAGGACATCGTATACAACGCAAGGGAAACAGCCAATAGTTCACAACTTTAAATGGAGCATAACCTACAGCAACTGTGAATCACTATATTGTACACCTTAAACTAATATAACGTTGCAAATCAACTACACCTCAATGAAAATAAATGAAGTGTACAGGAGGATGTGTATAGGTAATATGCACCATTTCATTTAAGGAACTTGGACATCCTCAGATTTTGGTATTCAAGGAGGTCCTGTAAGCAAGGGCTTTCCTGATAGCTCAGTTGGTAAAGAATCTGTCTGCAATGCAAGAGACCTGGGTTCAATCCCTGGGTGGGGAAGATTCTCCTGGAGAAGGGAAAAGCTACCCACTCCAGTATTCTTGCCCAGAGAATTCCATGGACTTAGTCGTGGGGTCACAAATAGTTGGACACAACTGAGCAGTCACTTTCACTTCACCATGGAAGCCCAATATGAAATCTAGGAGTTATTCGAGGGCTTCCCTGGACTGGTTGGATCTCCTTGCAGTCCAAGGGACTCTCAAGAGTCTTCTCCAACACCACAGTTCAAACGCATCAATTCTTCGGCGCTCAGCTTTCTTCACAGTCCAACTCTCAAGTCCATACATGACCACTGGAAAAACCACAGCCTTGACTAGACGGGCCTTTGTTGGCAAAGTAATGTCTCTGCTTTTGAACATGCCATCTAGGTTGGTCATAACTTTCCTTCCAAGGAGTAGGCATCTTTTAATTTCATGGCTGCAACCACCATCTGCAGTGATTTTGGAGCCCCAAAAAATAAAGTCTGCCACTGTTTCCACTGTTTCCCCATCTATTTCCCATGAACTGATGGGACCAGATGCCATGATCTTAGTTTTCTGAATGTTGAGCTTTAAGCCAACTTTTTCACTCTCCTCTTTCACTTTCATTCTAAAGGAGATCAGCCCTGGGAGTTCTTTGGAGGGAATGATGCTAAAGCTGAAACTCCCGTACTTTGGCCACCTCATGCGAAGAGTTGACTCAGTGGAAAAGACTCTGATGCTGGGAGGGACTGGGGGCAGGAGGAGAAGGGGACGACCGAGGATGAGATGGCTGGATGGCATCGCCGACTCGATGGATGTGAGTTTGAGTGAACTCCGGGAGTTGGTGATGGACAGGGAGGCCCTGCGTGCTGCAATTCATGGGGTCGCAAAGAGTCGGACACGACTGAGCGACTGACTTGAACTAACTGGTGGGAGAAGGAAAAGCATCTGTTTGCAATGTGGGAGACCCAGGTTCAGTCCCTAGGTCGGGAAGATCCCCGTGGAGAAGGAAATGGCAACCCACTCCAGTACTCTTGCCTGGAAAATTCCATGGATGGAGGAGCCTGGTAGGCTACAGTCCATGGAGTCGCAAAGAGTCTGACACGACTGAGCGATTTCACTTCCTTTTGTTTCACTTTCTGGAACCAAGCCCCCCAGGACCAAGCGACAACTGTATTTCAAACCACATTCAAACTTTATTACCCTTGGTACTCTTATTTTCGAATTTGCCTACTCCCTAAGTTTACTTGTGACCCCAAAATCAATACTTGAAGGACTTTCACAGTCTGCAGACATGCCCAGAGCAGTAAAAACTCAACTCTCCCAATGCCCATATTCCTAGAATGAGACATACTCTGCCTTTGTGTCCCAGCACTCAGGCTGTAAACAAATATCCTTTTCATAATTGATTTATTGCCACATTTTTTTAATTGTTGTACTTTTTGTTGTTTTCACTGTTTCAAATGACCCCCAAGCATAGAGCTGAAGTGTTTTCTATGTTCCTGAGCACAAGAAGGTTGCGATGTCCCTTACGAAGTTAACACATGAGATGAATTTCATTCAAGTCCAAGTTATAGTCCAAGTTATAATCCTGTTGGCTGTGAGTTCAATGTTAATGAACCAACACACATAAAATAAGGAGTCTTCAGAAAGAAACACGTATAAAATAAAGATATCTATTGATCAGTTGACAAAAACGTGACCAGAGATTGGCAGGAATCTAACTCCGTCCTTTCTGCAGGAGAAGTGGTTTAGTATTCACTAATTCAGCGTTTGCCGGAGGTATGAAACGTAACTACTGCAAATGAGAATCCACCACATCTGACGAATGACTGTTATTGAAAAAATTAAACCCCTCAATTAGAAAAAAGACAAAATTCATGAAAAGACATGTCACCAAAGAGGATACACAGGTAGCAAATAAGCGTGTGAAAGGAGATTCAACATCATTAGCCATCAAGGAAATTCAAAGTAAAAATACCATGAGATACCTCTGCATGCCTGTCAGAAAACTAAAAACACTGAAAACTCCAAACGCCAACAAGGATACAGAGAAACCGTATCTCTGACACATAGCTGGTAGGGCTGCAAAGTGGTATAGCCACTCTGGAAAAGTGTGCAGTTCCTTATAAAACTGAACGTGAAATGGCCCAGCCATTGCTCTCCTGGGCATTTATTCCAAAGAAATAAAACCTGTGTTCACAAGAAACCTGCACATGAATGTGTACAGCAGCTTTAGTTGTTATCACTCCTAATTGGAGACAACACAAATGTCCTTGAACAGGTGGACGGTTAAACAGGCTATGGCAGTTCATACCGTGGAATTAGACTGCACCACAAAAAGGAGTTAACAGTTGACACAGCAGCAACCTGGACAGATCTCCAGGGACTGATGCTGAGGGGGGAAAAGTCAACATATACAGGTTACTACTCTACGTTATTAGCATACTACTAAATGTTTATTAACATAACAGTTTTGAAATGACAGAGTTTTAGAAATGAAAGATTGGTGTGGTCAGGAGTTAGGGACAGGTCAACATGTTAACATGGGATGGAGATGTTCTGTATCTTGACTCTAGTTGAGACACACTAACTTCCCCATGTGATAAAGTGGCACAGAACTCAACACCTATACACAAATGAGCACAAAGAAAACTGTGAGATCAGATAAGGCCAGTGGATGGTGTGATACGGCAGCGCATTTTTGCTAAAAGTTATCATGGGGAGGAACAGGGTAAAGGGTACTGGCACCTCTCTGTATTATGTCTTACAACCATAGTGATCTCCATAGAAACCTCCACTGAATAAAGCAGCCCAGCCCAAGATGATGTGGCAGGTCAGGAGAGGCTGCAGACGCAAGGCCCCGGGCCAGGGGTGTCCGTGAGCAGCCCTGCCCCGTGATGCTGCTCTGCAGCAGTCTGCACCCGCTTGGCGGCATCCCCTCTGCGCTCACGACCTCCAGACTACCCCCACCCACGCCTACTGAACATCTAACTGCCCCCACACACGTCAGGACAGCTGCTGCACAACCCTCCAATTCCTCCAAGCCCCACGTGCTTTAAGATAAACCCAGTTCAGCCCACTCTTCTGGCACCCCCTTGCCCATCACCCAGGGGCAGGGGTTCTCCTTCAACCCCCACTCTGCCCTAGTATAGCGCAGGCCCTGTACAAACCCCTTATGGGCTCTCCCCGATGTGGTCTCCTGTAGTCCTGCCTCCAGCTGCACTGGCTTCGACTCTCTGAAGGATATTCCAGATGTGCAGTAGTCTCAAGGCCCTTCCTCGCTGTGTCCTCTGCCTGGCACAACACACATGCCCCTCTTACCCCTGTCCTTCATGTGCCCAGTCCTCCCAACGTGCTCCATCTCCCCACGCACCTCAGCCCTGCCCTACCCCCTGCCAATGTACCCAGTCACTGCATGTACCAACCTCACACACGCTCCATTCCTACAATGCACCCTGACCTTGCCCTGACCCCCAAATGCACCTGTGCCCGCATGCACCACAACAGCACACTCTCCTTGTCACCCCAATGCTCCCTGATCCCACACTCCATCCCCCAGTGTGCACCATCCCCACGCTGGCCCTGTCCCCTCAGTGTGTCCTGACTCTGCACTCATCCTGCCCCCTAACTGCCCCAACCCTGCTCCATCTCCACATGCACCCAAACCCCACACAAGCCCAGTCCCCCCAAGGCAGCCCATCCTTGCACACGCCCCATGCCCCCAACAGCCTTGTCCTCATCACATAAACCAACAGACAGCCCATCCCCCAGGGCACCCCGTCTCTGCACACATCGCATACCATTCTCTGCTTCATTCTTGACCACAGGGCTACAGCAATCCAGTAGACTTTGCATTTTACTTTTATGGTTTGTAGGCACTCAATAATTTGTTGAATGATTGGAGGAATGAATGAGTGAAACGTGGCTCAGTACTCAGCAATCTCCAGATTTTTCATCAACAGGGTCCCTGCTGCCACTCATTTCCCTGACAAACTTCTTGAGGTTTCGGACATAAAATGTATTCGTAAATGATTCATTTTTGCCACAAACACTAATGTGACCGAACTGAAGTAACATCATTTGAAAAGAAACTGAAGACAAGGACACTAAGTTAGTTAAGAGCCCAGGTCACAGAGAGTGGAAGGAGGTTCCCCCCAGGCTGAGCAAAGGAAGGCTCCCCCAGACCCCCCTCAGTACAGCCAGGCATCTGACCAAGACGTTTGAAATGTAAACACGAAACCTCCAAACAGAATTAGAAAGACGGACAGCACCAAATGTTGGCACGCACGAGGTGCTGGTGGGAGCGTAAAATGGACTGAGCACGCGGTGGAAAGTCCTCCAGCTCCCTCCTACGTGCAGCCCCGCAGACGCACTTCTAGGCACCACTGCGACCAGCTGAAAGCCTGTGTCCACAAAGGGCTCGGTTGAGTGTGCAAATGAATGCAGATTGCCAGAGCCAAGCATGGGCAGAGGCTATCTGCTCAGAATTCGCTGCAGTAAGGGGGTCATGGGCAGTCAGAGGCGGCAGAGCTTCCCTGTGGAATAAGGGAAGGCCCAGTGTGCTTGCAGAGGCCGTGGGTCTGGGGAGCTGGAGCAGCCGACCAGCAGTGGCGTGTCCTGGGGGTGGGTCAGGGGGTATATTTGGCTTTCTCCGGTTGGTTCCAAGTTGGAAGCAGGAAAAAAAAGAAAAGGAAGCATCAGTTATTGATCAAGTCCTGTGGCTTGGAGCTGACGAATTATTGTTTGGCTGCCTGGATTACTGTGAGAGAGAGCAGGCTAATATCCTGCAAGTCCGGCTATAGCAGCCTGGCTTCCTGGGCTGGCTACTGGGGATGGTGGGTTGGTTTCCTGGGCAGGTGGCCAAAGGCTGTAGATCAGAGTTCTATTTTTACAGATGGTCTGGTCAGTGTTTGTAATGCCCTCTGCTGCTTTCCTCATAACAGCCTGAACTGCGAACACCCTGGGGTCCCCTCGACAGGAGACAGAGAAGCTAACTGCAGTTCATCCACTCAACCAGCACTACTCAGCAATAAAAGGACTGCACAGAGACACAGGCATCGTGAGGGAGGTTCAAAAATGTGCTAGGAACAAAACCTCGCTTCAAAGTGCAGGACCATCGATGGCACCGACGATGGGAAGGTTTAGAGCAGGTTCAGCACGCCTGTGATGTCTGGGGCATACAACCTGACTGGGAAGGGGCAGGAGAGAGCAACCGCAACGTATGGATTTTTCAGACTTCATCAAACCGCAGAAATTGTGCATTTTACCATGTGCTAATTTTACTTCCAAGAGGAAAAACAAAAAAGAAACATAAATGATGTTGATGAAGGCATTAGGGGTGGGTATGGCTGAGGTCTGCCGCTTGCTTGGAAATGTATCAAAAATTAAGAAAGGATAAGAGGCAGGGGGTGGCTACAGGATTAGGGTTTGGAACTGATACCCAAAGGAAAAGGCCTAGCAGAAGCTTGACACGAATTGGGCACGAATTGGGCACACACAAGGTGTGTTTACTGCAAAAATCTCACTTTCTGTGTTAGATTTTTTCATAATAAATGTTGGAAACACGCCTAAACATAAAGGAGAAGAGGGGTCAGCATCCGCCAGCCTCCACTCAGATATGCTGGGGGCATCAGGTATAAGCTCTTGGTATCAGCCTCTTAGAATGGGGTCTCCATCCCACTCAGTCTGAGCTTTCCCACTGGATAATTTTTCTCAAATCTATTTATAAATACTCCTGGAACCAGTGCCACATAAAGAACACAGCACACCTGGCTGAGCGCCACCTACGAGGTAGTGAGCATCTTGCCCAGGACCATAGTGAACCATGACATCTGAAATGCAGGCAAAGAGTCAAAAGGAAATCATCCCACAAGACTTATCTGGAAGAAGTAAAGCAAAACATTATCATCTAAAGAGAGAAAGCACAAAGACAACATACCGCAAGACCCATCAGTGGCCTATTGAGTGAACCAAGCAACATCCAAACACTGGAAGCCACAAAAAATATCCATGGTGAAGACAGACAGAGGACAACTCATGAGAAGTGGGGTAAAACACAGGACGCAAAATTGGCATATTAAACACAGACATTAACTGCACAGAGACGTACCACAGAAGCAAACTAGGAAGAAAACGAGACAGAGTACAAATGTTTAAATAAGACCACATATCCCAAGAGAACTGTAATTCAAAGACACACGCGCCCCCATGTCCAGGGCGGCACCGTCCACAGCAGCCCAGGCATGGAAGCAGCCTAGATGGCCAGTGACAGACGGTGGGTTGATAAGCCGTGGTACACACGGACAACGGAATACTACTCGGCCATAAGAAGGAACAAGTGTGAGTCAGCCGAACTGAGGTGGATGAACCCAGAGGCTGTTGCAGACTGAGGTCAGAAAGAAAAAAACAAATGCCATATATTAATGCATGTGTGCGGAATCTAAACCAACGGCGCTGATGAACCTATTTGCAGGGTGGGAACAGAGACGCAGGCGCCGTGAACAGACTTGTGGACACAGTGTGGGAAGGAGAGCGCGGGACGAATTGAGAAAATAGCTCTGAAGCACACACATTCCTGTAGGTAAAACACACAGCTCGTGGGGAGTGGCTCTGCAACAGGGAGCTCAACCCAGTGCGACACCTAGAGGGGGGGATGGTGGGGGGTGGAGTGGGAGGGAGGCACAGAGGAAGCGGATCTAGGGGTCCTTATGCCTGATTCACGTTGCGGTGCGGCAGGAATCAGCACAGCATTGTAAGGCAATTATCCTCCGACTAAAAATAAACTTTAAAAATAAAATAAAAGACAGTATGATCCAGGAGTTTTTTTCAAAGTGAGCTTCTGGAGAATCAAATTACCTGCAGTACCAGCTGGAGAGGGGAGCGTGCCAAGGAAAACACAGCAGTCCAGTGAGAAGACAGGGTTGTTTTCAGAAAAGCCTGGGTAGAGAGAGAGTGCAGACCCAGCCCCCTGCCTCCCTTGAAGCCCCCTGGATTCTCTTCCCACTCCCATCATCCTGTTAATTAAAAATACTTGGTCTTGTTGCTCCTCTGCTTTGCTTACTTCTTTCCTTTATTATTATAGGGACTTCCCTGGTGGCTCAGACGGTAAAGCGTCTGTCTACAATGCGGGAGACCTGGGTTCTGATCCCTGGGTTGGGAAGATTCCCTGGAGAAGGAAATGGCAATCCACTCCACTACTCTTGCCTAGGAAATCCCATGGACAGAGGAGCCTGGTGCAGGCTACTGTCCATGGGGTTGCAAAGAGTCAGACACGACTGAGCGACTTCACTTCACTTTATTATTATTTATCACTATTATTTCTTTTCACGTTCTTTGAATCCATTACGTTGCTATTCTGCTAACTTCTTCAGTCAGAGGCGCGCTTTTAAAGGCTATGAAGTTACCCCTAATATACACCCACAACCAAATTTTGCTCTGTTTTCATGGTCATTTCAAGTAGCTGGTAAACTGTGAGGGCTTTTCTCTTTGACCCATGAGGTATCCAGATGTGATTTTCCTAAATGTTCCAGTGATAAAGGATTTTTAATTGTCTGTTTGTTATTGTTATCTTTTTAGATAAACCTTGTCAAAGGATATGCTCTCTGCAAAACCAGTTCTTTGGCCTACCTGGACACTCTCCAAACCCCATTCTTTTGGGGTTTTACGGAGGCTTTGTTGTAGAGGCATGATCGATTAAATCACTGTCCTTTGGTGACTCATTCAACCTCCAGCCCCTCTTCCCTTCTCAGAGGTCAGAGAGTGGGATTGAAAGTTCTAGGCTTCTAACTAGCAACTAACCCCTACCCTTAGAGTTTTTCTAAAAGTCATCTCATTAACATAAACTCTGGTGTGGTTGACAGGAGCTTGTTATAAATATTAACATACTTCTAACACTCTTATCAGGAGAAGGAAATGGCAACCCACTCCAGTACTCTTGCCTGGAAAATCCCACAGACGGAGGAGCCTGGTAGGTTACAGTCCATGGGGTTTCCGAGAGTCGGACACGACTGTTCGACTTCACTTTCACTTTCCACGTTCATGCATTGGAGAAGGACATGGCAACCCACTCCAGTGTTCTTGCCTGGAGAATCCCAGGGGCAGGGGAGCCTGGTGGGCTGCTGTCTATGGGGTCGCACAGGGTCGGACACAACTGAAGTGACTTAGCAGCAGCAACACTCTTATCACTTAGGAAATTCCAAAAACTTTAGGCACTATGTGCCAGGATGAAGGACAAGATCAAACACATATTTCTTACTAAAAATCACAGTGTCTCAGATGAAACTGACTTATGTCACACCTCATTCTTGAGTGACAGCTCTGGGTATACAAGTCTAGGCTGACCAGGGCCTCCCAGGTTGCAGTGGTAAAGACGCCCCCTGCAATGCAGGAGACGTAAGAGACCTGGGTTCCCTCCCTGGGTCGGGAAGACCCCCTGCAGGAGCAAACGGCAACCCACTCCAGCACTCCTGCCTGGAGAATCCCACGGACAGAGGAGCCTGGCGGGCCACGGGCCACAGGGTCGCAAACAGCCGGACACAACTGAAGTGACTTAGCATGCACACGTGCATTTTTCTCTCAGTACAGTGAACAAACTGCTCATTTTCCTTCTGGTTTCCACTGCTGCTTTCGATAAATCACTTTTTAATATTTTATCACTACCGACTTCCACGTGAAGATCTTCCCTTTACCTTTGGGATTCTAGACTTTCACTACGATGCGACAAGGTATAGCTACAGCAAAGCCACTGGGCTTTCTGAACCTAAGAAGCAACACCTTCCAGCACGTCTAGAAAATTCCCAGCAGTTATTTTTTTTTCCTCTGCCCCATGTTCTTTTCTATCCATCCGTAATTCCACTTAGATCACTATGTTATTATATTAAATCTTCTCTCCACTCTCCCATCTCTTTCTCTCTTTCGTATTTCCCAATTCTTCAGAAAACACATCCATAGATTCCTTTAAAGAAGCAGGTTTATTTCCAGTTCTCCTTGATCTGTTTATGTCATTTGCTTAATCATTTTATAGTCTCTTGCTTCTTACTAATATTTAAATGCCTTATTTTATTTCTTTAAACATACTAAATATATTTATTTTATATGTCTGGTTACTTCAATATCTGAAAATTTGTAGGTTTGATTCTACTGTTTTCCTGCTGACCTTTGTTTCTTTTTGGGTTAAATCAATGTTTCTAGATTTTGTGGCTTTTTAACAACAAATGGTATATTCCTTAGAACTATTCTCTGTCCTTGAGCAGGACAAGGGTCTGTGAAGAAATGTTTACACTTGCATTTTCCAGGCTTCTAGAAATACTACTACCCCAGGACTACTTTTTCCTTTTTTAACGATGACAGCTAATTTTCAGAACGTCATACTCTTTACAGAATAAACTTAAAGCAGACAGGAAAACCAGCAAAGACCTTCCCGAGTATCTATCCCAGCTCTCACAGTGACCACTCTTTATGAAACTGGAAACACATGTGAAGATTAAACACCGACTGATCCCCTCTGGCCGTGTGCATCAAATACTGGTGTTAAGAGTTCCGAAGTCACAGCTTCCCGTAAGCTCCAGTGCTTCTGCGGAAACTGACTTGGTGTTTTCAAGAAAGGAAGCACTTCTGTTGTATGGCAGCCTCCTTTTAAAAATACTGAGGTAGAATACGGAGCATGTACTTCTTTGGATCCGAACCAAAAAATTTAAGGTCGCAGTTGCCTGCAGAACCCTGAAGACATTTACAGGTCACATGATCTCCAAGGCAGCATTTTACTTGGAAGCTGCCCGCACTTAAAACACCATGGCCCATCTCCTTTCTCATTTAATTTATGACTCCCACAACAGGTGACATGTCGGCACAGCAGTGCGTGCTCAGGCCAAGAGGCTGATGTTCCACAAATACCACCGGCCCAGAGAAGACGCTTGGTTCCCAGCTCTGGGTGTTCGCTGACGGTGAAAAGCCCCCGGTGCTTCTGATTCACAGCACGGATACCGGCAGCACCCTGAGCACACGGGGTGACAGCGTATGCTACCTGTGTCGTTCATATGTCACGAGGACCAGCCCATTCTGGTCCACAGCATGTTCTGCCTTCTTAAGCTTGCTCACTTCAGGAGACTGAACCTCAGGATGGAGCTGCCCACCCAGTGTGACCACCTGCTCTCGGTCTGGGGGGATGGGAAAGGGCCAGCACTGCCTGGCTGGCTCCCTGCCTGAGGGGAGCCTTGCCTCCTGGGACTGGCCAAACCCCTTATGTCTCTGTCACCTACAGCTAATAATATACTCAGTGGAGAAAGGCTGAAAGCCTTTTCTCGAATTTCAGGAACAAGACAAGGATGCCCACTCACGCCACTCTCATTCAACATAGTTTTGGAAGACCTAGCTACGGCAAGAGAAGAAGAAGTAATAAAAGGAATCCAAACTGGAAAAGAAAAAGTAAAACTGTCCCTGTTTGCAGAGGACATGATACTGTACACAAAGAACTATCAGAAAACTACTCAAGCTCATCAGTGAATTCGGCAAAGTAGCGAGATACAAAATAATACACAGAAATCTCTTGCACTCCTACAGACTAACAATGAAAGATCAGAAAGAAATAAAGGAAACAATCCCATTTATATTGCATCAAAAAATAAATAAATAAAATACCTAGGAATAAACCGACTTAAAGAGGCAAAAGATCTGTACTCAGAAAACACTGTAGACACAGATGAAAGAAATCAAAGATGACACAAACAGATGGAGAGATATACCACATTCTTGGATTGGAAGAATCAATGTTGTCAAAATGACTGTTCTACCCAAAGCAATCCACAGGGTCTATGCAGTCCCTATCAAATTACCAACAGCATTTTTCACAGAAAGAGAACAAAATATTTTACCGTTTGTATGGAAACACAAGACCCCAAAGAGCTAAAGCAATCTAGAGAAAGGAAAATGGAGATGGAGGAGTCACGCTCCCTGACTTCAGACTATACACAAAGCTATGCGGCATGGCAAAAACAAACGGAACGCATATGTACGGTACAGGCACAAAAACAGAAACACAGATTCATGGAGCAGGACAGGAGGCCCAGAGAAACACTCAAACATCTACGGCCATCTCATCTATGATGAAGGAGACAGGAGTGTACAACGGAGAAAAGACAGTCTCTTCAATACGCGGCCCTGGGAAACTACAGTGTGAAAGAGTGAAATTAGAGCACCACCTAACACCGTACACAAACATTACGTCAAAATGGATTAAAGACCTAAATATAAGGCCAGACACTGTAAAACTCTGACATAAATCTCAGCGAGATCTTTTCTGATCTACCTCCTAATGAAAATAAAAATAAACCAATGGGGCCTAATTAAACTTAAAAGCTTTTGCACAGCAAAGGAAACCATAAACAAAACGAAAAGACAACCCTCTAGAACGGAAGAATACATTTGCAAACGAAGCCACTGACAAGGGATTACTCTCCAAAACATACGAACAGCTCAGGTAGCCCAATATGAAAAAAAACAAACAACCCAATCACAAAAGACATACAGATGGCCAAAAAGCACACGAAAAGATGCTCCACATCACTGATTATTAGAGAAATGGAAATCAAAACTACAAGAAGGTATCATCTCACACTGGTCAGAATGGTTCTCACCAAAAAAAAATTCTATCAACAGTAGTGCGAGAGAGGGTATAGAGAGATGGGAGCCCTCCTGCACTGTTGGTGGGAGTGTAAACTGGTGCAGCCATTATGGAGAAGAGTAGGGGGGTTCCTTAAAAACCTAAAAACAGAGCTGCGATATGATCCTGAAATCCCACCCCTGGGCATATATCCGGAGAAAACCATCATTTGAAATGACACACGTACCTCAATGTCCGCGGCACCACTATTTCATAATTGCCAGGACATGGAAGCGACCAAAATGCCCATCAGCAGAAGAATGGATAAAGATGTTGTACGTACATACAACGGAACACCACGCAGCCAGAAACAAGAACGAAACAATGCCCTTTGCAGCAACGGATGGACCCAGAGACGGTCATACTGAGTGAAGTAAGTCAGACAAACAAGGACAGATACCATGTATGACATTATACATGGAAATCTAAAAAAAAAAAAATGGTACAAATGAACTCATTTACAAAACAGAAATAGAGTCACAGATGTAGAAAACAAACCTGTGATTACCAGGTGGTGGGAGAGGGGGAAGGGGTTAGGGATAAATTGGGAAATTGGGATTGAGATATACATGCCAGTATATATAACAGAGACAATTAATAAGGATCTACTGTAGAGCACAGGGAACTCTACTCAATACTACATAATGACCTATATGGAAAAGACAGTCTGAAAAAGAGCTGGATATATGCATATGAAGAACTGATTCACCTTGCTGTACAGTAGAAATTAACATGACGCTGTAAATCAGCAACACTCCAATAAACATTTAAAATAAATAAACACAGTTAAGAAAGAAAGAAGCCAGAGTTCCACATGGGCTGGTTGTGGGTCGCACTTTAATAGCCACTCTGGGGCATCAGGTGGGACACCCAGTAACCACGAGACTCACATTGTAGCGGGAAAATCAAAGTCAGTGGTTCAAAACGGGGAAGTCAGTCACCCTCTATTAAAGACATGACTACGTCAGAAAACAGCAGCAAGTTCAGCAAGCAAAAGCTCTTCTCTGCACCCTGGGCAGGCCATCCCAAGGCAGCCACTCCCTACCCTGAGCTCAGGAGGGCTATGGAGGGGAGGAAGGGGCTGCCCGTGCCACCGTGGGGCCAAAGCTGCGGAGATGTGGTATAAAATGGTACTGGGGCTCCCCCAGCTGGCGCCACTGAGCACAGAGGTGTGCTTGGGAGGACTCGGGTGGGTGTGAGCAATGCCTGTGCCTGTACCCACAGACACTGCCGTTCCACCTGGCCCCACAAGATTCCCACCTTCAGACATGCCCCAGTCAACATGGCAAGACAGTTCCCAGAGTCCACTTGCCCCTTTAGCCACCCCAGACACTGGGACGCTCCCTTCCCAAGCCTGCCCAAGCAGGCTCAGAGGGGTGTGGGCAGCCCAGAGGCATCCTGGAACATTCTCTCCTTGGTTGACGGATGAACCAGCTCCAGGTCAGTATGGTTCAGAACATCATCCAGGGTCTGGCGGAAGCTGCAGCATTGCCCAGGAGAGAGGCAGGTGCAGGGCTCCCTTCCACCCACCCTCAGTCCTCAGGAGGGGTCCTGATGCTCCAGCCATAAAGCTTCCAGGATGGGACAGCCACCCTGAGCACAGGCCGGTCCCCAGGAAGCATGACAGGCTGGGAACAGCCGGGCTGCATGGAGGAGCACGCCCTGCCATGCCAGTAGCTTTGGGAGGCCCACAAATGCTTGGGGACCCCCAAGGGTGTGTTCTCTCAACTGGGCCACCCAAGGAAGTGGGGGCTGGCTACAGGGTGCAGTCGATGAGGCCCCGTACAGGAGTGCAGGGGCATCCGAGGCTACTTGGTGGCTGTGGGCCACCAGTCTGGCACAGACGCAGTAAGGGCCACAAGGCCACTCTCAGAGGTTCTGATGTGCAGAGGGCCCTTAATTTTCTCAGACCGGAGCAGGGCCAGACCCACGTCCCCCAGCCCTGCCCGGTACTTGCCGGCTGCCTGCCCTGACTCGGTGAGCACAGCGGCGCCGGGGGCAATGCCGCCGCCAGGAACGGCTCCTGAGACCTGTACTGGGAAGAGGCGCTTCCGGATAACACCCATGTGGTGGGTGCGAGCTGTCAGCTCCTGGCCGATGTAGCAGCCCTTGGTGAAGCTGATGCCGTTCATGAAGGCCAGGTTGGACTCCAGGGGCAGCGCCACTCCTGGGGGCAGGTCGTGGACACCCTCGGGAACACCTGCAGAGGTGGCGAGAGGCTTGCTGAGGTCTGAGGTGTCCTCCAGAGCTGGGGGCTCAACCCAAGGTGGCCAGCGGTACTGGCCTGTAGCAGTCCCAGCATCTGACCCCCAGTCTTCCGGGTCCCTCCGCATCCTCCAGGTCCCAACTCCAGCCCCTGCTCTGGTCTCCGGGTGAGCTGCTTGTCTGGGCCTCAATACTGCCCTCTAGAGAAGACTCTACCCCTGAGCCCAGAACTCTGCTCTATGCCCTGACTCCTCCCAAGGCCTGGACTCACCATGCAGTTTTCCCAGGGCTCCGGGTCACACCCCTCCTGTCGCCTCACGTCCCACCCTGCCCCTCCTCCCCGTCCAGCATCAGCCCCCCAAACCTAACCTCTCCCCAAGTCCAACCCCATGTCCATACCTTGCTGGTACCGGTGCCGGTGATAATCCTGGAGGTCCCCAAGACGGCCCCCGGGCACCAAGGCTGAACCCTCGTCCTGGGAGAGGAGCCGCCAGCCCATGCAGGCAGTCCGGGGATCCGGGGTGAGGATGTCGGCACACTCGGCCGTCTTCCGCGGCGGCACCGCCCCGCCCGCCTCCCTCGGGGCGCGCGGCAGCACGGCCCACACGCGCAGCTCGGGGCACGGCTCCACCGTAACCTTCCGCCGGATCTTGTGCAGCAAGAGGTGCCTCTGCAGCGCATCCACCACGGAGCTGTCGCACTCCAGGAGGAAGGTGGGCTGTTCACCGGAGCGCTCAGGGAGCCTGCGGGGAGACGAGGGGGTGGCAGGGCTCACCGAGCGAAGGGCTTGCAGTCGGGTCCCGGCCATGGTGGCTGTGCCGCCCCAGTGCACCAGTCCCCTTGGGCCACCTGGGAATGAAAGCACCCCCCACACCCAGGGAGGGAGCCACAGGAAACAGTCCGGCAGTGGCAGGCCTTGGCCAGACAGGTACAAAGCAGGGCCTTGGGACCACAGTGGCGTCCGGCGGTCAAGGTGAGGTGAGACGTCACAGACGGCCACTCGAAAGTCAGAATTTGCCACCTCCAGCCCTGAGAAGCACCAAGCAGCCAGTGGATTTCGGGGCGGGGTGGTGCTGGCAGGCAGGAAGAGCTGGGAGGGCGGCAGACAGCCAATGCAGGTGAGATGCACGGGGAGGCCACACTCAGCCCATGCCCACTTCCTACCTCCGCTAGGGAAGCCCTGCAACCTGGACAGGGTCCCAGAGCCATCCTAACTCCCACTTCAGGCAGCCCACATCCAGTGGAATACCCCAGATTCTGGTGTCACTGATGAATGGATGGTGGGGCCCTTACAGAGAGATGAGCACAGAGAGGCCAGCGCACAATCAGATGTGATGGAGGGGCCCTAAAGTGGAGATGTCCCAGAGGAGCACATGGCTGGAGTCCTGATTACAGATGTGGCTTGAGCAAGGACCCACAGCTGCATGGCAGCTGAGACAGGGAAGCGGGTAAAACCCTCAGGAGCGTGTATCAGAAAGAAAGGCCATCAGCTGGGACCCATCAGCTGTGCCTCGGACCCTCTCCCCAGGCAAGAAAGGGTTAAGTGCTACCCTGGAGAAGTCAATTGCCCACCAAGGAAAGAGCTACAGAAGCTTGCTTGGGGTGGCGGTGGGGGAGGGATTTGCCTGGTGGTCCAGTGGTTAAGAATCTGCCCTCAATTTCAGGGGGCTCCACTTCGATCCCTGCTGGGGAACTAAGAGCGCCACAACTACCGAGCCTGCAGCCTCAACGAGAGAGAGGCCCACGCTCTGTGACAAAGAGCCCAAGCACCGGAAGCAAAGACCCTGCGTGCCGCAACGCACGCCCACACAGCCAGAGTGGTATAAGCGACCGAAGGAAGTACTGTTTCCAACAAGCAGAATTAAAACTTCTCTATTTATTCTTGGCTGTGCTGGGTCCTTGTTGCTGTGCGTGGGCCTTCTCCAGCTGCGGCAAGAGGGGCCACTCTCCCTGGCGGTGTGATGGCCTCTCTCGTGGAGCACAAGCTCCAGGTGTGTGGGCTTCAGTAGTTGTGGCGCATTGGCTTAGTCGCTTCATGGCATGTGGGATCTTCCTGGACCCGGGATCAAACCCATATCCCCTGCACTAGCAGGCAGATTTCTTATCCACTGTGCCAGCACAGAATTCCTAAAACAAGTTGTTTCTTTTTTATTATTATTTTTTTAAAGCAGCTTGCTTGGTACCCTGATTTCTGTGACTTCACCCTACAGCACAAACTCTGCCAGATGCGTACACATAACTCTCAGCCAAGGGTCACGGAAGTAAAGGAACAAGCATGTGAAGAAAGTGGAAAAGAGCAGCCAGTCAGCCTCACCCTCCAAACAGTCATCAAAGAAGGTCAGAGAGAGATCAGCTGCGGGCTGGGAAAACGATCATTTTCAGACAGAATTAAACTGCCAGAAAAAAAGAGAAGTGTTCAAAGGTGCTGCCTCAGATAACCACATGGAAAGAAGTTCAAAGTCACTTATCATGACACAAAGACAAGTTAAAACCACAAGATACCAAGGCACGACTATCTGAATGGCTAAAATAAAAACGTTCAAGGCAACAAGGATGCAGAAAAGATGGACCATCCGGCCTTGCTGGTGGGAATGCAAATGGAACAGACACTCCAGAAAAGAGTTTGCAGTTCTGTTCAAGACTAGACATGCAGCGGCCACACAGTCTAGTCACTGCACTCCTGGGTCCTTGTCCTAGAAAACACGCCACGTGTTGACACAAAACCTGGGCATAAACATTAGGAGCAGTTTTATTCTTAACAGTCACGAAATGAAGCCAAAACATCCTTCAGTGGGTGGATGAATGGTTAAACAAACCATGGTCCAGTCTGTCAAGGGAATACCTACTAAGCAAGGGAAAGGAGGAGGCCGTCTATGGGGTCGCACAGTCGGACACGACTGAAGCGACTGAGCAGCAGCAGCAGCACTGATGAATCCAACGGGCATCAAGGTGAGTGAGACAAAGACTCTGATAGTGTAACAGTCCTGAAATGACAGGGTCATAAAGACGGAGAGTGAGCAGGGGGCTGGCTGAGGGGCTGAGAAGGGGAGTGTGCCCACAGAGGGCAGAAGCGGGCCTGATGGTAATGGAAGAGCTCTGTCTTCATCGAAGATACACAGGTCTACATGTGTGATCAAATCAGAGCTGCATGCAAGTGAGCACGTGGCAGCCTGGAGGAACCGGAGTGCGCCCTGTGGCTGGCCCACGCCCCCTCCCCTCGAATGGGACCCTGGACTATCGGAGGTGAGACGTTGCCCCTGGGGGAGCGGGGTGAAGGGTATGTGAGACCTCCCTGCTCATTTTTGCATGGCTTCCTGTAAATCTATAATCGTTTCAAAATAAAAAGTTGAAAAAGGAGCTGCCTCTGGAGAAGATGGATCCATGCCAGTGAGAAGGGAGAGGGCAGTCAGTTTTCATGAAAAGCCTTTACTAGGTTTTTCACCCATGTGTAGGTATATTTCTGTTTTCTAAGTCTCTGATAAAGGAAGCAACCAGAAGCAATATGAAGCACTGGCAAGAGGGAGAAATGAGCATGGGTGGACAGAATGTGAGGCCACAGGGGCAAAGTGAACCCCAGAGAGAGGAGACAGAGATGCAGGTAAAACCACGCCCAAGAAGGGCAAAGGCCCAGCACGGGGAGGGGCCTGGGAAGGGCTGGTTAAGGGGCCACCAGGGCGCCAGGGCAGTCAAGCCCCAGGCTGATGCCCCATCTCACTCATGGGGCCAGTGTTCCACAGGGTTCAAGAGAAGCAGGGTGGAGAACGGACAGGTTCTGGGTTCAGGCACTTTTTTTCTGAGCTACCCGTGCAAATGGCCTTGTGCCATTCAGCCCCTCGGGGCCAGCAAGGCTGCAAAGCACTCCTGCGCCCCACCACCCCAAATCAGACTGTCTGCTGCCCCTGCTGCAGCTAAATAACAGGGGACAGGTCAGCAGGGGAAGTGGTGACGCACGGTGAACCTCTGCTCAGCCAGCACAGCACAAATTTGAGCTGGAACCGTCTCTGTGGGGCCATCTTGGGCACTGCTGGACACTGAGAGCACCCCTGGGCTCGGCCTCCTCAATGCCAGGAGCAGCCACACCTGAGTGACAACCACAGATACCCCTGGGGCACACAGTGGCCCTGAGTAGGACTGCCAGATAAAATACATGACGCCCAATCAAATTTGCATCTCAGAAAAAAAAATCATTTTTGAATAACTTCTTTAGTGTAAGTACTTCCCAAACACTGCATAGGTCACCCCCCAAAGTCCCTCGTGTCTGTCTGAGACGTACCTCACATCCCACAGTTTTCCTTGCCCAGCCCAGCAGCCCAGCCCGGGGGAACAACCACAGCGGCAGGAAGAGGAGGCTGAGGGCCCCTGCAGCCTCACCAGCCAGCCTGGCGGGCGGACCCGGGTGAAGAGGTGCGCCAGCCCCGTGTCCCACCCTCCCTCTGCCAGGCACACACGGAGAACACTGCCCAGAAACCAGCTGCGCCCAGGCTCAGCACGATCCCGCTGAGATCAGCACTGGGGAAAGGCGTGCAGGGAGACGAGCCAGCAGCGGACCTCAGCAGCCCGCCTGCCGGGGTGGCCCCCAGAGGCACGCCTGGGCTCCCCAAAAGCCAAGCAGCCCAGCTCGCAAAACCTGCAGGATTCCTCTAACAGCCAGTACTCAACAAACACACGGTCAGGGTGAGGAGAGACTTCAAAACACAAAGCCCCAGCTGAGCCGATGAGTCAAGCCACGACTGGGAGAAAAGGTTTGAAAAGTCACATCGGACAAAGGACTGTCACTCAGAACATACAAAACCACTGAAAACTCAACAATTAGGAGACAGTCTGATTAAAACTAGGCCAAAGATCTGGACATCTCCCCAAAGAAAACATACAGGTGGCAAACAGCATATGCAATGATGTTACATGTCATTTGTCATCAGGGAAAAGGAAATTAAAGCAAGCTCCACTGCACACCTATCAGGATGATCAAAATCCAGAAACTGACACCACCGAAGGCTGGTGAGGCTATGGAGAAACGGGAAGTAATTACTTCTCGTTGGTGGGAATGAAAAATGACACTTTGGAAGACACTTTGGTGGTTTCTTATAAAACTACACATACTCTTACCTTGCAGTCTAACAGTCACACTTCCTGGTATTTACCGAAAGAAGCTGAAAACTAACCTCTAGACAGAAAACCTGAGCACAGATGTTTATAGCACCTTTACTCATAATCACAACAATATGGAAGCAACAGCAAGTCCTTCAATCGATGAATGGATTTATTAACTGGTACATGCAAACAATAGAGTATTAGTCAACACTAAGAGAAATGAGCTATGAAGCCCTGCAAAGACAGGGAGGACACGTAAATGTATATTACTAAGTGAAAGAGGTCAGTCTGAAAAGGCTGCAGAGCCTGTGATCCCAACTACGTGACACTCTAGAAAAAGGGAAACTATGGAGACAGTTTCAGATCCAAAAATACCCTTTCAGTGGTGGTGAGGAGTCACGAGGGAGGGTGAATAGGTACAGCCCAAAGGATATTTAGGGACAGTAAGGCCACTCTGTATGATATTACAGTGGTACATACACATTATAAAATACTCATCCAATTTCACAGAAAGCACAGCAGCGAGAGTGAAGCTTAATGTGAACTGAGGACTTTGGGTAATTCTGACGTCAGTATAGGCTCATCAGCTATAACTAACGTACTGCTCTGGAGGAGGAGGCTGATACGGGGCAGGCTATGCATGTGCGGGAGCAGAGAGTGTATGAGAGATCTCTGCCTTCTCAATTTTCCTATTAACCTGAAACTGCTCTAAAAAGTCTTTCCTTTTTTATTTTTGGCTGCACCACGTGGCTTGCAGTATCTCAATTCACCAACCAGGGACTGAAGCCAGGCCATGGCAGTGAAAGCCTGGAATCCTAACCACTAGGCCACCAGAATACTCCCTCAGAGAGTCTACTTTAAAAACCAAACACTCAAGTTTTGTCTGAGAGATGGTGCTACATTCGGGAAACAAGATCAGGGAGCACTGAGGAGGGAACAACTCAAGGATGGGAAACTAGAAGCATGACAGTTTCAGGGAAAAATTCCAGGGAGTCCCCTGGTGGCCTAAGCGGTTAGGATTCTGGACTTGCACTGCTGTGGCCCAGGTTCAATCCCTGGTCATGGAACTGAGATCCCACAATCCGCACAGCACAGCCAAAAAGGAAGAAAAAGAACAATTCTGGAGACAGGATACAGAGAAAACGTCAGGCAAAGAGCAACCATGAAGTAAGCAGGAAGGCCGCAGGCTTCCAGGCGGGACACCCAGTTGCCAGCGTGTCCCCTTCCCTCCGAGAGCAGACCTCAGTGAGATCAGATGTAGGTAAACGGTCAACAGCAACCAGGAGGGGAAGGAGCACATCTCATGAACAGCAGGCGTCACCAGAAATATATCCCAATAGAAACATCAGGGTAGGACGGGAGCCCAGAAGACTCAGCACCCCATGCCCCAGCGCAGAGAGCTGGGAGAGAGGAATCTGGGCATGGTTCACCCAGCCCCCAGGCCCTAGAGCAGCTATCAGAGGGAGTGTTCTCACGTCTCCCCTCCTCCAACTGCTCAGAAGTGGGGCCACTAATTCAGGCTGTCCTCTCTGATGGAATGAGGACCTCACCCCACCTGCTGGGGTTGCACTCCCCACAAAGGACTTTGAGCTGGAATCTCAGAAGAGCAACCAGGGTCAGGGGACATCATTACAGTGCACTGCGATTCCCTCAGCACACAGATAGCAAGTGGCACGCCAACACCCCGCTCTCAGGAGTGAACAAGAGAGAAGAACAAACTCCTCTACAGTACAGATCACAGCACACACAATGCCTAGAAAGAACTACCATGTACATGCCTGCTGACAAGAACCGATGGCCCAGCAGCTAAGCAAAAACACGCCAAACCGGAGGAAAAGATTGAAAGATTAAAAAAAAAAAAAAAACTAGAAACAGAAAAATATATATTTTTTACACTGTAGAGTGACTTATCAGGATATAACTTCATTATAGGAAGAATGCAAAGGCAGAAAGATATAAAGGCAGACTGGAGACTCAAGGAAGAAAATTTGAGGACCAAAACATCATTACAACACTGATAAATTAAAAACTGGAAAGACCATTATAGGGGCTACAGAATGTTACAGACATGGAGGGCTTAAGATAATCAAAGGATGTAGTTTTTAAAAGAGGTTAAGCAACTCCTGGGAAGATAATAATTACATAAAACAGATAATGACAATGGTATTTCTGAAAGAGGGGACACACAGCAGGGACCACACGTTTTCTATAAAAGACCAGATTGAAAATAATTTAGGTATGAGGCCACACAATCTCTACCACATTATTACATTATTAATTATACTTTTACCATTGGAAAGCAAAAGTGGCCACAGAGGATATGAACAAATGGAGGTAGCACTGCAGTCAAACTTTATTTACAAAAACAGACAGCTGGATCTGCCCAAGGGTCCTAATTTACTGATCCCTGTTACAGAGTCACAGAGCCCACCAGGTGCCTAGCAATGTGACATGACAGCAGACCCCCAATACAACACATCATCATGATACTTCAAGACATCAGGATGAAGATGAGCCCCTAAGAGAAATCCAGAGAAAACCCCGTCACACACAAAGGCTCAGAAATCAAACACCACTAGGCTTCTTGACAACAATGCCAGCCAGCAGCTGCAAGGCAGGCTGTGGTGTCAACGTTTCCTGGGACAATTTTCAGTGGAGTTTTAGGACCAGCCAAGTTATTGGGGATGGAGGAGGAAATGGCAATCCACTCCAGTATTCTTGGCCTTGAGAATCCTATGGACAGAGGAGTCCATGGGGTCACAAAGAGACCCACACGACTGACTACCTGACTCGCACACACAAGTTATGGGGTAGAAGTCAAAGGTCGCTGAAGTATCCTACCTCTCAACAAACCACTAAAGAATGTACTCACAGGAAGTACTCTTAGGAACAGGCAGACAAACCCACAACAGAAGAGGGCCACGAGTTTTCCGGGCGGCCTCAGGCAGGGCAACAGCCTGGAACTGCGTAAGAGGTTCTAGAGAAACCAAGTCTGAGAAAGCTAAGCAAGTGAACACGGAAAGCTCTACAGGACACCAAACGCTAATATCACTGAATACGGAGAGATTGTGGAGAGAAATGCGTGTACACGAGAACTCAGGAGGTAGTGGTACAAGCCAGCGGCACAGACGTTGCTCCCTGCAGCGTGGCTCCTTCTCCGTGCAGTGGGTCTGAGCATGGGCAGAGGCCAGGTGTAAGTGCTCCCAGGCGAGTCACTGGCGGCCCACCCCTCGGAGCTGGCTCCAGCCCACCTATGGCTGCCTTCCCCCAGGTGCTCAGCTCTGCCCACTGTGCGGGTCTCCTAGTGCCCTACCCTGGGCGCTCCTTCCATCCTCAGGTGCCACCTCTTAGGGGCTCACCTCGGCCCTCCCTGTGCACAGATTCCCAGATGTCCCTTCCCCTGGATTCCCTGTCGTGCATGTCCTTTCCTGGATGTCCGTCCCGGGCTAGTGGTAGTCTTCCCCTAGGTACCCCGCCTCTGGATGTCGTTAGTTCTGCCTTCTGTCCGTCCCTCCCCAATGTCTGCCTCTACCCCTGGGAGCCCACCCCCCAAGTCCTCCCAGGCCCGCTCCCGGGTGCCCTTTCCCTGGGTGATACCCCGACCCCCACGGCCAGCCCTACAAAACGCGCTCACCCGTAGAGAATGACGTCATAGAGAGTGCGTCCTTGCACATTGAGAAAGTGGGCGTAGCCCGCTCGGGCCGAAGTTGACGCCTCGCCAGCCGCAGGACCCGGAAGCGGCAGCTCATTGGTCAGCAGGCCTAGGAGAAAGGGCGCCGAGTCCGGCCCGCGCACGCGCACGAGGGCACGCTCGCCCAGCAGAAAGCAGGCCCATGTTGCGCCGCTAGCGGGGTCAGCGCCCTGACAGCAGCCGCTGTGAGCCAGGCGGCGCCTCGGGGCCGCGCGCAGCCGCCAGCTCCAGGCCGGGCCGCCGCACCCTGGAGCCGCACCCCTGAGCAGTGCCGCGGCCGCCATCTTGGGGAGGAGTGAGGCGGCGCCCGCAGCCGCTCGGGCGGGCGGCCGGACGCGCGAGGCGAGTTGGGGCGCCGGGAAGCGGTGCGCGCGGGCGCCACAGCGGCCCCTGGCTGCTGACGGGCGGGGCGCGCGCGGGGCGCGGTGTGCGCGAGCGTACGCGGGCTGGGGCCACAGCGGCCCCTGGTGGCGGGCGAGCGGCCCCTGCCCGGGCGGCCCGGGGGAGGGTGGGCGGAGCGTGCGCCGGGGCGAGGCCTCGCCCGCACGCCCATCTTGGGCTGACTTCTGCTCCTGCGAGTCGGCCGGCGCCTCGGTTCTCAGAGATGTTTCCGCTTGCTTTATTGTGTTGAGACGCGCATGACGTGAACGTTACCATCTTTACCATGTTGGGGTGCACATTTCTGAGCCATTGAGCCTGTGCACACCGTCCTGTACCCATCCCCACAACTTTCTCATCTTCCCAGACCAAAACTCCGCCCTCTCAGATGAACATCCCTATCTCCCTCCCCAGACCCTGGGAATGCCAGTCCAGTCTCTCTCTATGGCCCTGATAGCCCTGGGAAACTCATGGAAGTGGAGTCTTTATCTTTTGTGACACGCTCGTGTCTACCAGGTTCCTCCATGATGTAGCATGTGTCAGCCTTTGTAAAGGCTGATTGATAGTCCATTGTATATATGTGTGTGTGCGCACACACACACACACACACACACTACATCTGGATTATCCATTCACTCACTGATGGAACATTTATGTTGCTTCCAACACAGGGACCTCTTAGGTTGCTCAGAGAGTAAAGAATCTGCCTGCGATGCAGGAGACCTGGGTCGGGAACATTCCTTAGAAAAGGGAATGGCAAACTCTCTCCAGTATTCTTGCCTGAAGAATTTCATGGACAGAGGAGCCTGGCAGGCTAAGGTCCAGTTCCAGTTCCAGTTCAGTCGCTCAGTCATGTCCCACTCTTTGCAACCCCATGAATTGCAGCAGGCCAGGCCTCCCTGTCCATCACCAACTCCCGGAGTTCACTCAAACTCAGGTCCATCAAGTTGGTGATGCCATCCAGCCATCTCATCCTCTGTCATCCCCTTTTCCTCCTGTCCCCAATCCCTCCCAGCATCAGAGTCTTTTCCAATGAGTCAGCTCTTCGCATGAGGTGGCCAAAGTACTGGAGTTTCAGCTTTAGCATCATTCCTTCCAAAGAACACCCAGGGCTGATCTCCTTCAGAATGGACTGGTTGGATCTCCTTGCAGTCCAAGGGACTCTCAGGAGTCTTCTCCAACACCACAGTTCCAAAGCATCAATTCTTCGGCGCTCAGCTTTCTTCACAGTCCAACTCTCACGTCCATACATGACCACTGGAAAAACCATAGCCTTGACTAGATGGACCTTTGTTGGCAAAGTAATGTCTCTGCTTTTGAATATGCTATCTAGGTTGGTCATAACTTTTCTTCCAAGGAGTAAGCGTCTTTTAATTTCATGTTTGCAGTCACCATCTGCAGTGATTTTGGAGCCCCCCAAAATAAAGTCTGATACTGTTTCCACTGTTTCCCCATCTATTTCCCAAGAAGCAATGGGACCAGATGCCATGATCTTCATTTTCTGAATGTTGAGCTTTAAGCCAACTTTTTCACTCTCTTCTTTCACTTTCATCAAGAGGCTTTTGAGTTCCTCTTCACTTTCTGCCATAAGGGTGGTGTCATCTGCATATCTGAGGTTATTGATATTTCTCCTAGCAATCTTGATTCCAGCTTGTGTTTCTTCCAGTCCAGCATTTCTCATGATGTACTCTGCATATAAGTTAAATAAGCCGGGTGACAGTATACCGCCTTGATGTACTCCTTTTCCTATTTGGAACAAGTCTGTTGTTCCATGTCCAGTTCTAACTGTTGCTTCCTGACCTGCATATAGGTGTCTCAAGAGGCAGGTCAGGTGATCTGGTATTCCCATCTCTTTCAGAATTTTCCACAGTTTATTATGATCCACACAGTGAAAGGCTTTGGTATAGTCAAGAAAGCAGAAATAGATGTTTTCCTGGAACTCTCTTGCTTTTTCCATGATCCAGCAGATCTTGGCAATTTGATCTCTAGATCCTCTGCCTTTTCTAAAACCAGCTTGAACATCTGGAAGTTCACGGTTCACGTATTGCTGAAGCCTGGCTTGGAGAATTTTGAGCATTACTTTACTAGCGTGTGAGAGGAGTGCAATTGTGCGGTAGTTTGAGCATTCTTTGGCATTGCCTTTCTTTGGGATTGGAATGAAAACTGACCTTTTCCAGTCCTGTGGCCACTGCTGAGTTTTCCACATTTGCTGGCATATTGAGTGCAGCGCTTTCACGGCGTCATCTTTTAGGATTAGAAATAGCTCAACTGGAATTCCATCACCTCCTGGCTAAGGTCCATGGGGTCTCAAAGACTCGGACACAACTGAGCGACTAAGACACACACTCTTGCACACACCATGAACACAGGTGTGCAACTCTACTTTCAGGTCCTTTAGTTAGTGTGTAGAACTCACGCTCCTGTGTATCTGATACTCTGGCACTGTCCTTCACTTCTGACACTTCTGATCACTAAATGTTGGTGGGGGGGAGAGTTCCCCACATGACACAATTTTCTGATACCAGCCAGGTGTTTTGCACTTTAATTCAATTTTTAATCCATCTACCTGGAGATAGCATCAGATCCCATTAGACTGTGCCTGCATATTTTCCCACCCCTTGCCTTCAGATGCCAGTCAAAGTCCAAGTTGCACCTTTGCTTCTGATCAGCCAGCTATAGATCAGAAGTTCCAAAAAGCTCCCTCCTTGAGTTCAATTATCTTGCCAGAGTGGCTCACAGAACTCAAAGAAACTATTTTCTTACCAGATTACTGATTTATTATAAAAGGATATAACTCAGGAACAGCCAGATGGAAGAGATGCAAAGGACAAGGTATGTGGGAAGGGGTATGGAACTTCTCTGCCCTGAGCACAACCCACTCTCCCTAAATCTCAGTGTGTTCTCCAACCAAGAAGCTCTGTAAACCCAGTCCTCTTGGGGTTTTATGGAGGCTTCGTTACAGAGAGATGAGTGGTTAAATTATCAGCCATTGGCTATTGATTCACCTCCACCCCCTCACACCTCCCCAGATGTTGGTGTGGGGCTGAAAGTGCTAACCCTCTAATCACAAGGGTGGTTCGCCTGACAACCAGCCCCCATCCTTAGGGGCTTTTCAAAAACTAACTCATTAACAAAAAGGAGCTCCCTTGGGTTTCCCAGGCCCTTGATCCCCTCCCAGCTAGCTTCCTGGTTGTGACCAGTCTGGTCTGGAATGTGGTTTCACTGGCCTTGCATGGAAAAGGTCGTGCCCTGTTGGGCCTGTGTTCCAAGGGTGGCCTAGCGCCTCCCTGCCAGCCCTGTTGAGGGCAGGGAGGAAACCACTCGAGGACAACATGGGGTGGGGGTGCATTCCTCCAGCCTCACGTCACCCCATCCCTCGCCAGCAGAGAACATGCCTCTCACCAGCACACCAAGGCCAGCAGACTGACCCCGAGCCCCCTGGAGCCTGACTTGACCTTCCCAGTCCAGTGCCAGGCTCAGCCCACTTGGTTGAGCAGAGCTGCTGCTGCCACCGAGGACTGCTTCAATGCAGTTTAACTCAAATGAAGTCAAATGAAACTTCGCTCCTTACTGCATGGGCCACACTCAGCTGGTGGCTGCCTCTGTGAACAGAGCAGGCAGCACCTCCCACCATTCTAGAGTCTCCCAACCAGCACTGCTTCAGGCCCCCTCCAGGAAGCCTTCCCAGGTCTCTGCACCAGCCTGGCCAGTCTGACAGCAGGGACACCTGCACGTAGGCACCGCCTGGCTGCTCCTCCTCTGGTCCTCTCTCTGCGGCTTCTCATGCCTACAGGTCTGGGTGGAGGGAACTCGGAACCAAGCCTCAGGGTGCCCTCAGAGAACCCCACTCACTGGCCTGGGTCCAGCTGGGGGCTTAGGTTACTGCTGGACCCCATGCACAGCCTCCTTCCTCTGAGGCAACAGGCCCTGGAGCTGTCCCGAGGGGTGGGGATCTAAGAGCTAAAAAATAAGCAGCCCTGGGGGTCCTAGACCCTGTTTCCCAGCTGGTGCCAGCCAGGGGTTGTTTCCTGTTATTCTCTGCTCATGGCCTCCTCCCTTCCCAAAGTCAGAAGAAGGAAGCTGCCCCCATTCTGGTTACCCCCTTCCCTGCAGCCCTCCACGAGCTCCCTGGACAGCCGGTGAGTTGGCTCCAGCCATGGAAACGGATGAGAATGAGACAAGGACATTCTGTCTGATCCTGCTCCAGCCACCTCCCTGGCCTGTCCCTGCCCCTGTGCAGACCTGGGTGGGCCCACACAGCCTGAGGACCCCAGTAGGCAGTGAAGCAGGGTTGGGATAACAGGCCTCACACACCGGCCTGCTCCAGAGCAGAGGAGATGAGAGACAAGGAGCAGTGGTTGCTCAGCTCTCCACCCTCACGGCCGCCTGGGCACCGAGAGGCACTGTTTTCTAAGTAGTTACGTGAGCGTTAAGTGCCAAGGTTAGCAGTTGGGCTCCACCTCCGTGAATCTTAAATACTATGTCCTGGATAGGAGATCGGCGAAAATAATGGCACCCCACTCTAGTACTCTTGCCTGGAAAATCCCATGGACGGAGGAGCCTGGGTGACTCAGCGACTCACTTTCACTTTTCACTCTCATGCATTGGAAAAGGAAATTCTCTACCTCCGAGAATCTTAAATACTATGTCCTGGATAGGAGATCGGAGAAGGCAATGGCACCCCACTCCAGTGTTCTTGCCTGGAGAATCCCAGGGACAGGGGAGCCTCATGGGCTACTGTCTATGGGGCCACGCAGAGTTGAACACGACTGAAGCTACTTAGCAGCAGCAGCAGCAGCAGATAGGAGATGGACATCCTGTTAAAATACTGGAGTGAACCCATGAAATCATGGTTAAGACTGTCCAGAACATGAAGAAATTGGGGTATGACGCTGAGATGGCTAGTGACCTCAATTGGGAGGACATGACTAAATCCTAAGTCACCCCCATCAGAAGCTCACAAAACACACAGGACCGCAGTGGTGCACCCAGGCCCCTAAGTTCCTGAGACAGGAGGCCTGTGCCTTAGGATCACTTCTGTGGTTACTGAGCTTTTAGTTTGACGTCCACCTTCTAATGCGGGTTGCGCTGCATCCCCCCAACTTCACGTTTTGGAACCCTAATTCCCAGGACCTCAGAATGGTGCTGTGTTTGGAGATGGGACCTTTAAAGAGGTGGTAAAGGTAAAATGAGGTCCCTGGGGTGCGCCTTAATCCAACAGACCAGTGTCCTTGGAAGAAGAGGAAATGAGCGCAGACGCACCGTGGGAAGGCCATGTGAGGCCCCGGGGAGGAGAGGGCTCAGGCAGTGACACCGTGGCCTCGGGCTTCCAGTTTTCAGTACTGGGAGAAAGAAATGTCGCCGTCTGAGCACCCAGTCTATGGTATTACACAGACCGAGCTGACTGAGATACTCTCCAGAGTAGCGCCTCCATCGGCAGCTTTCCTCACAGCTGGTGTGCTCTTGATAACCTTTGGCTGATGGGCTGTGTGTTGAGGTTCTCCAGAGAAACAGAACCAATTCAGGATACACAGAGGAAGAGGAAGATAAGGAATTGGCTCACTCAACCGGGGAGGCCAAGGAGTCCCCAAATCTGCCGTCTGCAAGCTAGAGACTCGGGAGAGCCCGTGGTGTGGACCCAGCCTGGACCTGAGTCTGAAGACAGGCCACCAGTGTGCTAGCTCAAGCCGTCGGGCAGGAGTTCTCTCTGACTCTGCCTTTTTGTTCCTCCTGGGCCTTCACCTGACTGGACGAGGCCCACCCTCACTGAGGCCCATCTGCTTTACTCTGCATGCAGATCCAGAATCACCCTCATGGACACACCCGGGATCATGCTTGTTCTGGGCGCCCCAGGACCCAGTCAAACTGACACACGAACGTGATCCTCACTGGCAGTCTGGAGGCTGAATCACTTCTTTGGGAACCTGTCTTTGCCCTTAAGGGAGCAAAGATTGGATAAAGGGCCACCCACACTAGGGAGAAGGGTCTGCTTTATCAAAGTCCCCAGATGGTTGATGTTAATTTCATCTAAAAACACACCTTTACCCCAACATCTAGACTGGTGGTGGACCAACCTACTGCACACAGAGACTCACAAGCTGACCCCACCCGACTTCCGTGTCGCAGACGTGCAGCGCAGACTTCCCTAGCAGCCCCTGGGCAGAGTCCTCCTCCTGGAACCCAAAAGCCTCAAACTGCATCTTTGAGCCAGTTAGGAGTGGGAGGACTGAGATGCTGGGCACTGGACAGGCTGCACGGCCTAGGGGGGATTGTGGACTGATTCCAGAACTGTGGCAGAAGAAGGGGGCAGTGTCTGCACAGGCCCGGAGCTCACGCATGGTAGGGGGCTGTGCTGAGCTTCACACCTGGCTAGGGGGCCTGCGGAAACTATGCCACGTGCCCTTACGAAGTGACGCTGGCCCACTGACACAGGTCCTGCAGGCCTATGACTGCGGTGATGTGAAGTGACGCTGGCCCACTGACACAGGTCCTGCAGGCCTATGACTGCGGTGATGTGAAGTGACGCTGGCCCACTGACACAGGTCCTGCAGGCCTATGACTGCGGTGATGTGAAGTGACGCTGGCCCACTGACACAGGTCCTGCAGGCCTATGACTGCGGTGATGTGAAGTGACGCTGGCCCACTGACACAGGTCCTGCAGGCCTATGACTGCGGTGATGTGAAGTGACGCTGGCCCACTGACACAGGTCCTGCAGGCCTATGACTGCGGTGATGTGAAGTGACGCTGGCCCACTGACACAGGACCTGCAGGCCTATGACTGCGGTGATGTGAAGTGACGCTGGCCCACTGACACAGGTCCTGCAGGCCTATGACTGCGGTGATGTGAAGTGACGCTGGCCCACTGACACAGGACCTGCAGGCCTATGACTGCGGTGATGTGAAGTGACGCTGGCCCACTGACACAGGACCTGCAGGCCTATGACTGCAGTGATGTGAAGTGACGCTGGCCCACTGACACAGGACCTGCAGGCCCATGACTGCAGTGATGCGAAGTGACGCTGGCCCACTGACACAGGACCTGCAGGCCCATGACTGCAGTGATGCGAAGTGACGCTGGCCCACTGACACAGGACCTGCAGGCCTATGACTGCAGTGATGCGAAGTGACGCTGGCCCACTGACACAGGACCTGCAGGCCTATGACTGCAGTGATGCGAAGTGACGCTGGCCCACTGACACAGGACCTGCAGGCCTATGACTGCAGTGATGCGAAGTGACGCTGGCCCACTGACACAGGACCTGCAGGCCTATGACTGCAGTGATGCGAAGTGACGCTGGCCCACTGACACAGGACCTGCAGGCCTATGACTGCAGTGATGCGAAGTGACGCTGGCCCACTGACACAGGTCCTGCAGGCCTATGACTGCAGTGATGCGAAGTGACGCTGGCCCACTGACACAGGACCTGCAGGCCTATGACTGCGGTGATGCGAAGTGACGCTGGCCCACTGACACAGGTCCTGCAGGCCTATGACTGCGGTGATGCGAAGTGACGCTGGCCCACTGACACAGGTCCTGCAGGCCTATGACTGCGGTGATGCGAAGTGACGCTGGCCCACTGACACAGGACCTGCAGGCCTATGACTGCGGTGATGCGAAGTGACGCTGGCCCACTGACACAGGACCTGCAGGCCCATGACTGCGGTGATGTGAAGTGACGCTGGCCCACTGACACAGGACCTGCAGGCCCATGACTGCGGTGATGCGAAGTGACGCTGGCCCACTGACACAGGACCTGCAGGCCTATGACTGCGGTGATGCGAAGTGACGCTGGCCCACTGACACAGGACCTGCAGGCCTATGACTGCGGTGATGTGAAGTGACGCTGGCCCACTGACACAGGACCTGCAGGCCTATGACTGCGGTGATGCGAAGTGACGCTGGCCCACTGACACAGGACCTGCAGGCCCATGACTGCGGTGATGCGAAGTGACGCTGGCCCACTGACACAGGACCTGCAGGCCCATGACTGCGGTGATGCGAAGTGACGCTGGCCCACTGACACAGGACCTGCAGGCCTATGACTGCGGTGATGCGAAGTGACGCTGGCCCACTGACACAGGACCTGCAGGCCTATGACTGCGGTGATGTGAAGTGACGCTGGCCCACTGACACAGGACCTGCAGGCCTATGACTGCGGTGATGCGAAGTGACGCTGGCCCACTGACACAGGACCTGCAGGCCTATGACTGCGGTGATGCGAAGTGACGCTGGCCCACTGACACAGGTCCTGCAGGCCTATGACTGCGGTGATGCGAAGTGACGCTGGCCCACTGACACAGGTCCTGCAGGCCTATGACTGCGGTGATGCGAAGTGACGCTGGCCCACTGACACAGGTCCTGCAGGCCTATGACTGCGGTGATGTGAAGTGACGCTGGCCCACTGACACAGGTCCTGCAGGCCTATGACTGCGGTGATGTGAAGTGACGCTGGCCCACTGACACAGGACCTGCAGGCCTATGACTGCGGTGATGTGAAGTGACGCTGGCCCACTGACACAGGTCCTGCAGGCCTATGACTGCGGTGATGTGAAGTGACGCTGGCCCACTGACACAGGACCTGCAGGCCTATGACTGCGGTGATGTGAAGTGACGCTGGCCCACTGACACAGGACCTGCAGGCCTATGACTGCAGTGATGTGAAGTGACGCTGGCCCACTGACACAGGACCTGCAGGCCTATGACTGCAGTGATGTGAAGTGACGCTGGCCCACTGACACAGGTCCTGCAGGCCCATGACTGCAGTGATGCGAAGTGACGCTGGCCCACTGACACAGGACCTGCAGGCCTATGACTGCAGTGATGCGAAGTGACGCTGGCCCACTGACACAGGACCTGCAGGCCTATGACTGCAGTGATGTGAAGTGACGTGCCTTCAGGGATGGTGAAAAGAGTCAGCTGGCCTTTGCTGGGCCACTTTGCTCTAAGGAGGTCCAAACCACATCAAGGGACCCCAGCATGGACCCCCACCTCAGTGAGTGAGGAGATCTTTAAGCCAGGCCTGGCCCCACCAGGCAGTCCAGGCTGCAGCTACACCAGGGAATCAACTGGTTAGAGAGGGTGAGATCCTGATTTTACTTTACTCGGGAAGGGCCCAGAGAATGAGGTCCTGGCCCCTTGAGCATGACCTAAAGCTCCCTCTCTGTGGGTGGGAGGAGGCTTCCCTGGACACAGTGAAATCAACAATGTTCTTCCCAAACACAAACCTGCCCAGGGGCTCCCTGTCTGCTGACATAAGGCTTCTTTTCAGGCAGATGCTGAGAGTTCATGTCCCACCTTCCACCCCTTATGGGACCCTGTCACCATCAAGGGTGCCTCACAGCCTTGAGATGTGGGAGCACTGACCTTCAGGATCAAACAGGATCAAACCACCCACTTCCATGCTGGAAGTGGACACCTGCCTTCCTCACCAACCTTCTCCTGTCACTAGGGCGGTTCTGAACCCTGAACTCCCCCACCATTCCCCACCTGGAATGCCCACGCATTCCCCTGAGCTCCTGAGGTCCTGCGGGGCCTCCACTGGCTGCGGGATGCTGTCCGCAGGGAGGCCATGGAGAGGGGCCACGGCACGCTGTTCACCCACAGCGGTGCCTTGCAGGCGTCCGTCCCCAGCTCTGCTGCTCGCTGCCTCCAGTCGCACTGACAGGAGCCAGACGTGGCTGGATGGCATGTTCCTCACCACAGAGACCCCGTCTTCCTTGCGACGACTGTGTGACAGCCCCCAACTCTGCCAGGGCTGCCAGGTCCTTAGACTTTCCTCCCTCGGGGAGGAAAATGGTGAATCCCTGCTCTGGACCTGGATTCACTTTCCCTCTGAGGCTCTGCTTCCAGCACTGACATCTGGGGCTTCGTGGGGGTGGGGCTTACCTGGGGCCAAGGCACCTCGGACCAGCCAGTCAGACCCCACAAGGGAAAGAGACTCAGCCTGCATTTGGCATCTGACCAGAGGCAGGCTAGGTTGGGGTTCATGTGGGCTTGGAGATTGGCCCTGGGACCCCAGAGAGCGTCTGCAGTCTGAGAGGACCTCTCAGGGTCTGCCGTGGGCTGGAGGGAGACTGAGAGTCAAAAGGGGTCACTGAAGTCTAGACCAAGGTGGCTCCTTGCTGGCAGCAGCTGTTTTCCCCACTGTGCTCACCTTTGCTCTCCACGAAAGCTGCCGCTGCAGGCTTTGGCCAGCATCTGGATAATGCCAGGGCCAGAGAGAGGACCGCCCCTCTGTCTCTGCACTACCACCTGGGGCTCTAAGCACGCACGCCCGGCTGTTCTTTGTTCTCCTCCAGCCGCATCCCTCTCCTCTGGGCCAAGCCTGTTGCCTGGCACAGAGTGGCACCCGAGAGTTCCAGAGGGTTGCAGGGGCTCAGCCTGGGCCTTGATCCCTGGATGGTCCCCGAAGAGTGGCTTCCTCTCCCAGTCATCCTAGAGTTGAGCCATGTGTCCCCAGAGGCCAGTGGTGGACACGTACACACGGGCATGTGTGTGTTCTCAGACCCCACACACATACAAGCACACACACACACGGGGCTGTAAACAAAAGTTAGTTTTATTTCACTCCCTTTGTTTGGAGGCTGTGTCTGAGTTGGAGAGGGGGCTGGAGGGAAGAGGCTATGGCAGGGGCTTCAGAGTCCCTTCCCTCAGCGTGGCCAAAGTCATAGCCCCTGACCACCACCCTGTTGGTCTGAGTGGCAAGGGAGGCCAGTGTCTTTCCGGAATTTCAAGTATGTGCCCAAGGAAGGGGCCACGCCAGGCCAGCACAGAGCTGGAGAGGGCATGGTCCCATCCACCCAGCCCACGCAAGGCCTTAGCCCCAGACCTGTCTGGGCGGAAACAGGAAGCAGGGCGCAGTCCCAGCTGCACTCGAGGCAGCTCACACTTGGGACCTGGGGGCGGCGAGGCGTGAAGTGGTGCCGACCAGCACTGGGTGCAGCTTCCCACCATTGTGCTCACTGTTTTTCCTTCTGCGTCAGGAAGACCTGGCACTGCCTCTAGCTCTGCAAGAACCAGAACATGGACTAGAAGAGGGTGGGTGCTAGGAAAGGAACCCCATTTGCTGGGCAGGGAGTGGGGATACGCACAAAACCGCTCAACACCCAGGCCGGGCACCCCTGGGCAGCCACACTCGGGCTTCTGCAGCGAAGCAGGGCAGGATGGGTAGAGCTCCTGCCTGGAGGACCCCCTTGTCCTGAGGGGGCCAGCTGGGTGGCTCTGGGAGGGGGGCAGTGCTCCAGCCACAGTCCTAGCCCCCATCAGGGCTTATGGGTCAGAGATGGGGACCCTTCTTGGTTCCCAGGCTGCCCACCCTACCCTGGAGGAAGACAGGGCTCAGACAGGGAGGGGTGGTGATGCAGAGAAGGTTGGTTCCCTGTATCCTCTCCGGAGGGGGCGAGCAGCCAGCTGAGGAAGAGGAGGGCAGGTTGTGCTCTGCGCCTTAGGGGGTGTCCAGCCCCTAGACTTCCCCCAGGGCCCCCTGCCTCTGCCCTGGGGAGGAGGGAAGATGCAGAGCAGCCGAGGCGAGGCCTCAGATCCACACGGTGGTCTTACCCTCCCTGCTGCTGCTCCCGCTGCCTTTCTCTGAGCCCACCCTGGGTTTGATCCCCTGCCGACCCTGGCCCCCCACAGTGCCCCCTGACGTGGCACTGCCAGACCCCGACGCAGGGGCGCCAGCCTTCGGGGGCCCCCGGGCGTTCGCTGGGAGGCCCGGGCCAGGTGGACTGTCAAGGTCCCCGAGTGCCCGCCGGTCCTGCAGCGCCTGCAGCGCCAGGCTGGCCAGGTCCTGGTCCTGGGCTCGTGCACGCTCAGCTGTGCGAACCACCAGGCTATAGTCAGGCGGGCAGGCCAGGCCTGAAGGTGCAGCGGGCAGAGCGCAGGGAGGCGGCCGGGGCATGGGGCCGGGGGAGGGGGGCAGTGGGCGGCGGCCGCGCACAGCGTCCTGCGCGCTGCCGAGGCCCAGGTGCGCCATCTCACAGAGGTTGAGCAGCAGACAGAGGCAGCTGACCACGTACATGACCAGCAGGAAGACCGTCTTCTCGGTGGGCCGTGACACAAAGCAGTCAACCACGTGGGGACAGGGCTGGCGGCTGCACGCGAAGAAGGGCCGCACCTCGAAACCATACAGAAGGTACTGGCCCACCAGGAAGGCCACCTCGAAGGCGGCCCGCGCCACCAGCTGGGCGACGTACACGCGCATCAGGCCCTCGCGCTGGATGCGCCGCCGCCCGTCATGCTGCCCTGCGGGACCCGGGACCCCAGCCACCTTTGTGTCCCCTCCTGCGCCCTTGGCCGCCCCCGTGTCCTCAGCCTCGTCATCTTCACCCAGGCCCTCGGCCACTCCCGGGTCTTCGTCCTCTTCACCCAGGCCCAGCATGGGTTCCTCCTCGCCGAGGTCGGCAGGCTCGGGCCAGCCCGGGTGGGGCGGTGGGGGCAACGGCAGGGGAGCGCGGGGCGCGCGGCGGCCGGGGCGGCGGCGAGAGGCGCGGCGGCGCTCATCCTGGGAGGCGCGGGCCAGGCGGTGCATAGCGTAGCCCAGGTACATGACGGAGGGCGTGGAGATGACCACAATCTGGAAGACCCAGAAGCGCACGTGGGACAGGGGTGCGAAGGCGTCGTAGCAGACGTTGTCGCAGCCTGGCTGCCGCGTGTTGCACGTGAACTTGGTCTGCTCATCGGAGTAGATGGACTCGCCGCCCACGGCGGTGAGCACGATGCGGAAGACCACCAGCACCGTGAGCCACACCTTGCCCACAAACGTGGAGTGGTTGTGGATCTCTTCCAGCAGCCGCGTCAGGAAACTCCAGCTCATGTTGGTCATAGGGGCGGGGGATAGGGCCTGCAGGTCACCAGCAGGAGCTCACCTTGGGCAAGGACAAACGGGGCAAAGGCTGATGGGGTGCGGTGGGGGGGATGGACAGTGGCACCAGAGCCCCTCCAGGAGTACCACTCAGCCCAAGTCCTGACCCTGCCCTAGGATGGATACAGAGAGGGGCCTCTGCAGCCGGAGGCCAGAGCCTACAAGGACAGACGCTGGGCCACCTTGCTGAGCACATGCCTCGGCTGCCCCAAGACCTGGCCCCAGGTGTCTGTGGCCTGGAACAAAGCCGGTCCCTCCTGCCCTCCCCCACCCTGCAGGAAAGCAGGGCCCTGAGCAAGACATGCTCATCCCCCAGCCTGTGGGGACCCCACCCCAGGCCCTGAGAGCAACAGGGAGTCCATCGGGTGAGCTGCCTCTATAGGGGCAGCCAGAAAGCAGAGCAGCCTCACCTCCGGTGCCTGCTCCCACCTTGCAGCACCCCAGTTGCTGGAGTCCTGCTTCCAGTGTGCCAGGGGCTGAGACCCCGTCGGCCTGGCCTTCACTCCGCAGCCGCTCCAGTCCCCATCAGCCCACAGTTCCCCAGGCCCCGAGTCCCAGTGGCCCTCCCTCAGCCTCCGGCGACCGACTGCTTCCCCATCGCACCCCGATCCCATCCACCTCCAGACCCAGTGGCTCTGTCAGCCTCCAGCCCCCTCGGTTCCAGATCTCCCAACAGTGCCCCCTCCCAGCTCCCTCCACAGCCTAAAGAGGATGTTCACTCAGGATCACGGCCATGCTCCCCTCACCCCCACCGGTTCAGCTATGCCAGGGGCTGGTGCCCACCCTCCAGGCTGCGACTCCCTCTTATTGCAGCACTCCCGTGTCCTCTGCACAGCCTGGCTGAGGGCGGAGGTAAGCCCAGGTGTCTGTTCGGGGTGGCGCCATGTGCAGCAAGGCCCTCAAACACCATGAAGCACACACACAGCTACACGCGGGCACCTGAGACACTCCGACAGACCTGTGGCCCCCGGCCAGGCCCTGGGCCAGTGCTCCCCTTGGATCAGCTACCTCCGAGGGGGCCTGTGCCTAGAAGGGGCTCAGTGGGCAGGAGCGCACACTCCTGTACCCCCGTGCCTCTGGGGAGGGGGCTGAAGCCTCCTAACACCCACCCTCCTTCCTTCGCACCAGTACCTGCTCCTGTGCAGTTTGGGGGCTGAAGACCCCTGATGCTTTTGGTCCCCTCTTTCTCGAACAGGCCTGGGAAGCAGAGTGGGCAGGTGTGGGATGGAACAGCAGGGGCGAACAGGTCTCCCGGCCTCTTTATTGAGCTGGGTCCTCCCGTAGCAAGGGGTGGGGGCAGGAAGAGGGGGCAGCCGGGATTCCTGGGGAAGTGACCCTATTTCCTTACATCTGTGTGCAACGCCCCTCTCAGAGCCACACACATGCAAACACAAGTATACAAGTGCACACATACGTATAGACACAGTCATCTGTGCAACGCACTTGTGTACGGGCACATGTTCACAGGTACCCAGACTGGCACATGCCCAGCCCTCCAGGCCACGTTTGATATACCTTTGCCTCAAGAAGGAATGACCCCCACGGAGGTCTTGAACTCAGCTGGACGTTCTTCCTCAGCTTGAACCTCAGCCCTATTTCAGGACCTGTCCCCATCCCTGACCTCGACAGTCCCACATCACAGGAGGCTGGGGCCCACAGCCCCACCGTGCAGGAACCCAGAAAAGGGATGGCAGAGCAGTCCCGACTCTTCTCCCGTCCAAGATGGATGCCAGTGGGGAAACAGGAGGGAAGGTGATGGTGCCAGGACAATCCCAACCCCCGTGTGTGGCATTTAACAACTGGCTCTGGTGGGAGAGCCGTGGTGCAGTGTTCACCGATTCCTGTGGTGTCAACGCTCCCACAGGGCCCATGGGCAGCGCCAGGAGACACGCACCGGGTGGCAGGGGGGTTGTTCGAGACCAGCTCTAGCATGGCACTGGGTGGACCCTGCCCTGGGGTGTGAAGGATGGCACTTTGCCCTGGGGGGCTGACCCAGGTGCAGTTGCAGCCTCCCCAGAGACGAGTCATGTGGAGGAAGCCTCCCACCTTCCCCAGGGCCAGTCGGGGGCTCAGGCACGCTCTGGGTGTGCGGCAGAGGCTCTGGCTCTGTAGGTGCAGGGGCCCCTGCCTGTGTGCACGTGTGCAGGGCCTGTGTCACACACGCACTCACAGCAGGGTTCTGCGGCCAGGAGCTGACGCTGACCAGCTCTGGGCACCGTCTGAAGTGCCATGCACTGGGTCCCCCAAATCTAGGCTTCCAGTGCCAGCTGCCACCTCCACATAGGCTCATGGACGCCAGTAGGCCCAGCAACTCCCAGAAGACCGGACCCCAAAACTTCCCTCCAAATTGGCTTCCATCCCAGGTGGGCTTATATTGGACAGCTCTCTGCCCCGCACTCCGTCTGCTTCATCAGGAGACGCCCGGCAGCCCCTTGGGCCTACCTCGCCTCCGCTCGGCACCTTCAGGAGCCCATCGACCTGTGCTCCTGCAACTCCTCCCAACTTTGGCGTAAAATGCCAAGCGTACCTGGCCCCAGCTCACCAGCAACCCCCTTTCGCTCCCCGCAACGCGGAAACCCGCCGCCCGCCCCCCGCGCCGCCCCCCCAACCCCCGCTCCGGCCTCAGGCTTCTGCTAGTACCCATCCCGGCCCCGCCCACAGCCCCGCCCCTCGCCCAGTCCCTCCAGTCGACGGCGGGCGAGGCCAGCCCAGCACCCTGCCAGGCGCTCTGTGCTCCTGCGCACTTGGACTGAACCACGGGCGGATGGGGAGCAGGCCCAGGTTCTCGCTGTGTGGGGGTTACAGACAAATGAGAGGAGAGGGCTGGAATGTTCCACGTGGTCATGGCTTAGCATTGGCTCTGTGGGTCTGAACTCACCTTCAGCTCAAGTATGGACAAGAGGCACTTGCATATACACCGTGCCTGTCAGGCCTATATGGAAAAACACCCCACAGCGATGAACACACCTTGGTCCCACTCTCCAATAAAGGAAACTGGGCTAGTGGAGAAACAGCTGGTTGCAGGGCAGCCGCAGGAAACGAGCCTGAAGCATCTCTTGGTGTCAGAGGAAGGAAGTGCTCACACACACACACACTCTCACTAATGGAGGCTAGTCAGAGGGACACAACGTGGGAGCTGAGGGAAGTAGATCCCAGTGTCTGAAACCAGATCAATTCAGCCAATAAAGCAAAGTACTATTATAGATTGGTTTACAGATTATAGCCCAAGGTAAAAAATATGAGTTCCCAGTGATACAAATGATACAATAACTAACTAAATGGGGGAGAATAGAACTCTAAATATTCATGCTGCCTCTGTGACCTCCAGGAGGGTGTTCCTCCAGAGAGCACAGCACGGAGGAAAGGAGGGTGCCTGACAGACAGCAGGCTGTGACAGAGATCCCCGCCCAAAGTGAGAAGCCGCGCTGAGACCACAGAGCTTGCTGCCCCCGAGGCCTTCTTCCCAAACCCTCGCCACAGGCAGTCATGAGATATATTGAAACAAGTTCCAGGAGGGGCTTTTACAAACTACCTGACCTGCAAAATTCCAAGGGCACCAGAAACTAAGGAAATCTGAGGAAGTCACCACAAGAGGGGCCAAGGAGACATGGGGACAGCCACCCCTCAGGGGCTCTCAGGAGAGCAAAAGATCACAGGTGCAAAGGGAGGGGCCTTTGGTCACTGGCAATGTATTGGGGTTGGTGCACCGATTGTGACAAGCATTCCATGGGGGGACTGGGCTTGGGGGCAAGTGAGAACTCTCCCTGGTCTCTCCAGTTTCTCTGTAAAGCACAGGTGGTGTCAAATAGGAACCCGTATTTAAAGTGGCTTCCTACCCCATCACTACAAGCTCCTTCTCCCTATCTTTTCCCATCTGGAACGTACTTCTCTGTGTCTGGAGGCTTCATGTACAGAGCGGGGACTTTCACTAGTGACCAGTCTTGGGGCTGTGGGGTACAAGGACCCTAACACAGGGCTGGAGAAGTGGGAGGCAAAGGCCAGGCCCACAGACATCTGGTGCTAACGGGAGGAGGCAGCCCGCGGGGGCTTAGCCCTGGCTGGGCCAGCAGGAGAAGGTGTATGAGGGGGTGCTAGCCCCTCAGGGAACAAGTTCTTGGCATTTGTTGGGAGGGATCTTGGCATCTGTTCAGAGGGAATCCCCCCCAGAGCTACATGTTATAGCAAGTGTGGGTGGGGGCCACCCAGGACAGAGGGCCAGGTGCACCTGGGGTCAAGGCCTGGGAAGGGGCAGGCCTGGGAGTGCTCAGCGGAGGGTGGGTGAGCTGGGGAGGGAGGGGGTACTGGCCAGTGAGCAGGGCGCGTGCTAGGGCTCCCCGTGAAAGGGGCTGGGGTCATCTTCACCCAGAGCTGCCCGAGCAGGCTCCCTATTGGGAGGAGGGTGGGAGGCACACACTCTGGGCTCCAGGGGCATCAGGATGACCTGTGCTGGGGTGAGCTGGGCCCTCTACCCCTGGTTCTGGCACCAAGAGAGTGGCTTCTGCAGAGGTAGGCAGCTGGGCACTCTCCCCTTCAAGCTCCTTCCGCCCCTGGATATGAGTGGAGGCCCTGAGGGGCTCGTCGGAGACTGGGACCCAGAGGTGCCCAGGGCCGCCTCCTGCAGTACAGTGAGGCCGGGCCTGCCCAGCCACTTCCTTCCCACCCCGGCCTAGCTTCCTCCACGTGCCCCCTCGCGCTGTGGGCCGGCTTCCTCTGCCTGCGGTGGGGCTGCTGGCCTGCTCCCCACTCCAGAGTGCTCAGCTCACCAAGAGGACTGATGGAACCCTTCCCTGGGAATCTCAGCACCGCAGGTAGACTCTTCCCCTTCCTGAGGACTCCTGGGTGCAGCAGACCCTGGGTGGTCCCTCCTTGACATATGAGCACCTTCAAGAAGCCCAAGGTAGACTCAACCCCAGGAGACTGCGGTCTTTATAAAGGACCAGGGCCTGTTCCAGAAACCCCACTTCTGCAGGCCTCCAAGCTCCCTCCTGCTGCGTGCCCACACACCCACCCAAGTACCCTGCTGGGGACAGTTCTGAGTGAGGCTGCAGCACCTCCCGCTGCTCGGGTCCTAACACTGCATGCCCAGAGGAATTTCTCCCTGCCTCCACTGGCGCCAAGCCCCCAAGGCTGCTCTCCCCACAGCCGGGCCTTAGATGCTCAGATCTCCCCTTGTCAGCTTTGTGAGGCTTCTGCAGGTGGTCCTCCACATCCCTGCCCACTCCAGGCCCGTCCTAGATGCCCCAGTCATGTCCTATCCGGACCCCCAGCCAGTGAGAGGTGTATACCTCCCCCACCTCAGGTGCCCAGAACCCAGGCCTGGGGCTCCTCTGCCACCTTCACCTGCCCCCAGCAACTCCAGGGTACACCACAGCCTCCCACACTGTGTAGACACCAGTTAGTGACCAGGTTCCCCTCCCAGCTGCCTACTCCCATTTCCCTTCCTGCAGGGACCCCAAGGTGGGGTCCCAGGAAGCCCAGGGCTCTCCGAACAAAGCCCATACCCTCATGGGTCCTGAGGGATGATTACCTGACCTGCTCCTGCCCAATCCAGAGCTGACCAGCTCTGTAGTCCCTCCTCTCACACACGGATACACACACACACATGCATCTGCACACACATCCTTCATCCTCACTCACTTTCACACACGCGCGCATTCACGCCGCCTTCTGCCTTGTACCACCCCACCCCCCACCCGACCCCCCCAGTGGCCTTCCTCTGGGAAGCGAGGCTTCCCCACTGCGTGCTCGGAAGCAGTGGAGCTCTGCCACAGCACTGGGTCTGCTGAGGAACCAGGGCCGCCTGTTCCATCCTAGCTTGAACCTGGGAAGTGAGGGGCTTCCTGCAGGGGTGGAGGGCGTGGTGGGGCCAAGCCTGGGGAGTGAGTCACGGTGGAGCAGCCGGGACTGCTCCTGCCTCAGGGGAGCCCGGGACGCAGAACGGTGGGCTCGGGCAGAGGAAGGTGTCAAGAGGAACAGGGGCGGGAGGCTACACCCCTCAGACCCCATGGGGTGCCCCACTGTCCACCCCTCCTAGCCGCCTACCCTGGAGCTGCCCCAAAATGCCACAGTAAAGCCAAGGTGCCCCACACTCTGCCCTCTTTCTCGGTCTGAGGCACTGTCACTTTTCCTGCCCTGCATACCCCCGTCCTGCCCTAATGCCTGCTCCCCCGAAGGCCGAGTGCACCACAGGACCGGCTGTGTCCCTCAGCCATGCAACCCCTCGTCAGGACGCCTGCCCAGCCGCCCTGCACACACCCCAACCCAGACGACTCACTCACATCTGTGGCGCAGCAGGGCCTGCTCCTGGAGGACAGGAGTCTGCTCTGCTCTCTGCTCACCTCCAGGAACCAGATCTGAGGCAGGTGCCCACAAGTGGGGGTTTAGGAAGATGCCCACAGCTACATAAAGGCCAGTCCAGGAGCAAGGTGGACAGAAGGCAGGTGTTCCAACCAGTCTGTCTGCCCATGTGGAGGAGGTGGGGCTCCCCAGCCTCCACCCAGGACTGAAGAGCCCAAGGCCCCGTCCTCCGGACACACCGCAGCTGCCGAGCTGGCGGGGGCTGGCCAGCCCCACACGGCCTGAGGGGTCCCAGCTGCTAGGGGCCACCCCTCCCCTCCTTCCTCATCAGCTAGCCTAGCAGCCTCCAGAGGGATGGGGGCAGACTGCCTCTACCTCCTCCTGCCCTCAAGTCACACTGCACCAGAGGTGTCACCCATCTGGCTCTTTTGAGGGCAGAGGGCCTGAGATGGACAGACCCCCAGAATGGAGGGACAGTCAGGCCCAGAACCTGTCATCTCTTGGGGCTGGCTGTTTCCAGAGTTGTGCCTAGGCCCCTGGGATCACGGACCCAGAGTGAAGAATGTGCCGCTCAGCCCTAAAGGGCACCCCACCCATGGTCTCCTGGTGACATCTTACCTTTTCCAGGCCAGGAAACAAGTCCTTCTGAGCCTTCCCACCTGCTGGCCAGCTGGACACGGCCCTCCTGAGTGTGCACCCAGCTAAGTCCAGGGCCCGACCCAGAGCCACCTCTCACCGCCAAGCACAATGTGGGGGGAGGGCCTTCAAGGGCTCCATTGTTTCCCCCGTGGCCCCGGGTCTGAATCCCTGATTGTCCCTGGGTCTGGATGGGTCCCAGAGAGTGAAGCAGCCTCTCCCAGGCTACACAGCAGGTCAGGCGGCAGCCCAGTCCCGTCTCGCTGGCCTTCAAGGTGAAGGCTGTGTAGCACCCCTCTGCCTGCCACCCAGCGTCCAGGCCCAGCTCTCGCCTGCCCTCACTGTCTATCGGGGCTCTGAGACGAAGCCCAGCCTTTCTGTTCCTGCGTGGGCTCCCTGCCTCCTCTCAGCTTGCATCTACCATCTGTCTGGGTTCCACGCAGATCGTGGCCTGGGAGTGGACCAGGGCGCAGGCGAGCGCCCCGTGTCTAGTACCGATACAACTCAGCTGCCCTGACGAGCCGGGCGGCTTCTGAAGGCATCTTCTGAGACTCTAAAGCCAGGAATCCCAGCAGAGGCCCCCAGGCGTCTTCCCCGGGTGGGCCTCTCCAGGGCCAGCCAGATCCCCAGGGGCCCACACACAAGGCCCCAGGGGCCCACACACAAGGCCCCAGAGGCAGGGGTCTCCTCTGCAGGCTCCGTCCCGCTCCAGGTCTGCAGCGTCTGTCCCTCTGCCACTCAGCCCAGGTCAGGGACCGGGAGGAGGAGTGGTTTGAGAAGGATGAGCTCCAGGACCTTCTGACCCCAGCCTTGCAGAGAGACAGCGGGAGATGAGGTCCTGCACCCACCTCGGGGCAGTCCTGGGCAAGGAGTGTGTGGCAGCTCAGGAGCAGCCTCTCTGGGGGCCGGCAGCCCGGAGCAACAGGGGTAAGGAGGCTGCTGCCCTCTGGGGGTGGCCAGTCAGAGCAGGGCTGTCCAGAGTGGGGACGGGGTGGCTCTGGAATGGTATGCTGTGGACCCACCCACCCAGGGCCATGATCCAAGGGCTCAAGGACACTCTAACCCAGCAGCTCTTTATTTGGATGTTGGCCTGGCTTCCACGGGTAAGGGACTGACAGGGCATGGTGGGGAGGAAGCCTAGAAACGGACATAGGGAATGGGGGTAAGAGACAAGGTCCTCCAACCACGGTGGGGGGTGAGGGAAGATGGACAGCACCCCGCTCTCTGGGTCCTAGCTGAGGTGAGCAGAGCCACTGCCAGGAGACTGGCCCATCGGCGTGGGCGCCAGGCCCTAGGCCCCACCTGCGAGGACACAGCTGGCGGGCCTCCTCAGGACTGACCAGTGGCTTGAGCCTTCTTTATTTCCTGCCAGAGAGAGAGAGAGGCTGAGGAAAGGAAGATCTCGCCCAGGGCCTGGGGCCACCATATCACCTGTCCCAGCCTGCTGTACCCGTTTGCCACACAGATGCCTGAGGCCCCACCTCCACCCCAGCCCACCTCGGAGAGCGCCTCCTTCAGGGCCCAGTAGGCCTTGTCCAGACTGTCGTTGACGATGATCAGGTCAAACAGGCCGGGCTCCTTGCCTGAGGGTGGGGGCAGGGTCAGCGGAAGCTCCGGGAACAGAGCCGGGGGTCTGGGGACCCTTCGCAGGGACCACGGGGTTGGGTGATGGCTCCAGCCCTCCTGCGCCCCTTGGCTGGGGACTGGCCTCCTGCGGGGTGAGGGGAGGGCCCAGGGGAGGCGGCGGGACGGCGCCCTCACTCACTGCTCTCCATGTCGGCCCGGGCGGCTGCCAGGCGCTTGGCCAGGCTCTCCTCCGTCTCCGTGTTCCGCTGCCGCAGCCGCTGCTCCTGAGACAGAGCACGGGGTCAGCAGGCCCGAGCACGCAGGGCTGCCCCCCACGCCCCGGCTCGGCCCCCACCAGGACATCCAGTGAGGGCGGCTGCACGAAGATGTAGATGGGCCGCAGGTCCGTCTTCTTGATGTTGCGCACGCCCTGCAGGTCCACGTCCAGCACGCAGATGCGGTTCATGGCCTGCACGGCCCGCACAGCGGCCTTGCTGGGGAGAGAGGGGAGGGGAGCCGCTCAGCCGCGGGCGCCCCGGGTCCTAGCAGCCGCCGCGGCTTCAGAGAGCCTCAGGGGGGCCTCGCCCCATCCCCCACTCTGGGCCTGTCTGGGGGTGCCCACAAGGGCCTACTCTAACTGGCCTCTGCCCCCTCGTTCTGGAAGCACTCCCCGAGCAACGCTTGCACGAGGGGGCCCTCTGCTGGTCCGGGGGTGGTGGCAGGGAGTGTGTGTGAGGGAGTGTGTCTGGTAGGGAGCAGCAACCTTCAGACCCCCGCCCAGAGCCTCTCCCTCTCCTGGCACCTCCCCCCAGGCCCCACACCACTGCCCATCACGCCTCCAGCAGCATCTGCACTACCTTCTGGCTCACGTCCCCAGGCTGGTGATGGCAATCCCCCTCCCATGTCCTGCACGCAGGGGCCCTGCATGGGGATGCGCTGGCCCCCACTGCCCTACAGGACACGCCGCTGGGCTCTCCCACCTCCTGGCTGCCCTCTGCAGGCCTTGGCCCCCCACCCAGGGGTCACCGAGTACTATGTGCTCCTCGCCCGCTGGGGGGACCGCCCCTAAGTGGCCCACCGCTCTGCCCATCTGCACCCGGGGCAGAGGACCATGCATCCTGGCAGTGCCTGCCTCGCCCAGCCAGGCGGCTCAGGGACCGGCTGTGCACAGAGGCAGGCCTGGGCCTGCCTGCCTGAGTCGGGACACTGCTCCTGGGCCTTGTGAGCCAGATGGGAGGAGCCAGCAGAGACCCTGCTCTGGTTGGTTGGTAGCGCTGGGGTTGGGGGGCAGCTGCTGTTTTGCCAGGGACCCTTCCCAGGCTACCCTACTGACTGGAGGGGAGGCGCCACATGAGGCCTGCAGAGCCCTAAGACCCAGGTCCCCCGAGTCCTCCCTGCACACCAGCTCCTCGTCTGGCCCGCTTCTCACAGCAGCCTGGCCAGGGAGACACAAGTGGGGCTGGGCCCAGAGCGGGCAGCCCGGAGATTTCTGACTTAAGCTCCGTCGTGACCTCTAGAGGGCTGAGTCCTTGGCCTCAAGTGCCCAGACACCCGGCAGAGAGGACACCCCAACCTGGGGCCCAGCCAAGGGGAGACCCCCGGGGCCTACAGACACCCCCTGCCTGGGTCCCCCACTCCTGGTCTCTGGGGGAATGAGAGGAAGGGAAGGCCCAAAGCACCGCCCACCTGGTCCCGTACAAGTTCCCTGAGAACTCGGCGTGCTCGATGAAGTCTCCGGCAGCAATGTCACGCTGCATCACCTCCCTGGTCACGAAGTAGTAGTCTGCAAGGAGAAGGCGGGGACGGGAGGCGGGCCTCAGGCACCCCTGACGCGTGTCGGGCTGCCTGCGTCTTGTGCCGGAGCACAGGGCCAGCTGGCCAAGCTCACCTTTGCCGTTCTCCTCTCCTGGCCTCGGGTCCCTTGTCGTGTCTAGGAGTAAGTAACAGCGACGGCCTTGGGACACCCGGAACCTCACATATCCCGTCCCCAGGGCCTGCCCCGCGGCCTGGCTCCGCCCATCCAGAGGTGTGGAAGGGAGGCTACAGGCTAGGGTCGGCAGTGCGGGGGGCTTCTGCCCCCGTGTGTGGCAGCGGGTGCGGTGCTCCGGGGCCCGTTAGCAAGGGTCTCTGTCCCCAGTCCCTCTTGGACCCTCCCCACCTCCCCGGGGCCTCACGGGACACGCTGAAGCCAAAGATGCTGCCATGCTCCTGCAGGAGTTTCTTCAGTAGGGTGCTCTTCCCAGCCCCCGAGGGTCCGCTCAGGACAACGGGCCTTGGTCCTGACATCCCTGTGGGGAGGCGCGGGGAGAGGCGAGTCTCAGCAGGGCCCTGCTCCCTGCTGCATGGCATATGGCGGCAGCTGCAGCGCCCAAGCGAACTCACCCCAGCAGTGAGGCAGAGCCGAGGTACAATCGCTCAGAGCCAAGCTTACACCCTGCCTATGCCTCCCAGTGGGTGGTAACATGTGTGGCCTCCCCAGCTGCCCACTACCAGCCTACCTCTCAAGGAGCCTGGACTTTGGCTCCTGGGAGGGGCACACCCAGGTCCCAATTCCTGTGTCTCCTGGCACCACACTTCGGAGGTGTCCTTGGTCAAGGTCAGTGGAACCCAAGGTCTGTTCTGGGAACTTCCACTGAAAAGCAAGGGGCTAATCCCAGGGTCCCTGACTCCCCTCTGTGATACCTGGGTCTCATGAAGCCAGCAGGAGAGCGGGGCATCACCGTCCCAGCTCGTAACACGGGTGCCTGCCACAGGTGAGAACACCGAGGGCAGGAAGACTGGAAGAGGTCTGGAGGGGTCAGCTTAGCCTGCTCTATCCCCACTGGACCACCCTGCACCCCGCATATGGACCTACCTTCTGAGTAGCCTCTGTGCTCAGCTTGGGGCTGCACTGGAAGAGATGAGAGAGTGGTAATCCTTGCCTGCTCCCCACTGTCTGAGCACTAAATCCCTCCCAGTGCAGCCGGCACCACTTGCTCAGCAGAGGGAAACGCTGCTCCTCACCCGAGAGAAGAGCACCTGCCTCCCCGGCCACGTGACAAGACGAGCTGAGGAAGGTATGTGCACTGGGAGCCTCAGAAGACAGGAATCAAGGCTGGCACTAAGCTAAGGGGCTGGGAGGCTATGCACTGCCCCAGAGGGAGGCAGAGCTCAGACGCGCGTGTATGAGCTGGCCTGCCCCTGCAGCGCTCTGTGTGCAGGTGCCCAGGAAGCAGCGGTGGCCAGCAGTGAGGGCCGGGAGGAAGAGGCCACTCTGCGTGGGCAGCTCTCCAGCAGGGCCCCTGGTGGGCACTGCCTTCCTAATCTGCAATGTAGGCCAACCTGGGTAATCTGGCTAAAGCATAGCTATTCTGGGACCATCAGGCTGCATGCAAACGCCCGGAAGGAGGACTTGGGACTCAGACATGACCACCTGCTGAAAAGAGATAGAAGAAATGGCTCCAGAGGAGCTCATCAATGCTCTGTCACTTCTGAGTGACCAGTTCTTAGCTCCTTTGTCTCGTCCAAGTTTCCTATTAGAATAGTGAGAGTGAAGTTGCTCGGTTGTGTTCGACTCTGCAACCCCATGGCCTACAGCCCACCAGGCTCCTCCATCCAAGGGGTTTTCCAGGCAAGAATACTGGAGCGGGTGGCCATTTCCTTTTCCAGGGGAGCTTCCTGACCCAGGGATTGAACGCAGGCCTCTCGCATTGCAGGCAGCCTCTTTACCATCTGAGCCACCAGGGAAGCCCAATAGTGCACTGTTTTAAAATAGCAAGTCCCATTGACTCACAACTCCTTTCTGGGGTCCTGATTTTCCCACCCAGACACAGTGCCACTGTACAAATGCCCACGCACTTGTGTGTCTGACTCCAAGCCCACTGCTGTTGCCTGCCCAGGAGAGCACAGCACCCTTGCTACCCTAAGGACTGGTGCAAGGGCAGGTCTCACTTCTGCCTCACACTGCCCTTCATAAAGCCCCTTCCTTTGCAGAACGAATGTCCTGTGGGCAGCCCAGCCCACCCCCCTGGGTCTGTCCTGACTCTCTAGATGCTGAGTGACCAGGGTGCTAGGCGAGTTATGGGGGAGGGATATCGGAGGGCAGAGGAGATACTGGGGGTCACTAGGTCCCTGAGCAAGGTTGCTGCTTCTAGAGCGGCCCTGGAAAGCGAGTATGGAGGCTGGGGTCTGTCACCCACTGGCTGGCCCCTGGATTGTGCCAAGTCACCACTGCACACATGTCCCTCCCAACCTCACAAGCAGGGGCAGCTGTGGCCGCTCAGCATCCTAGGTCTTCCCAGGCCCAGCAGCACGCTGGCGCCACAGGAATGTGAGTTTCCCTAGGGCAGGGGTGACACCACAGTGGACACACGCCAGTTCTCACAAGAGGCGGGCCAGAAAGCCTCCCTCCCCAGAAAGCAAATGCTCCACTCGGCGGGTGCAGCTGGCACCTTCTGGACCCAACTTGGGGCATCCACCTCCGGGGAGCGGAGGACCCGTCGCGCCTGCCTATGAAGATCCCCCTCGGGAACACTCTGCTCCTTTCCCCAATTTGGGCAGGTCCCCACCCTCACATCCCACAGCCTGCAACTGCACACCTGCCAGCAACACCCAGAGGCTGTGCCTTCCTGCTCTGAGCTCCAGGCTAGCACACAGGCAGCCTAACACGCTCCCCTGGCAGTTCCTGCTCTGCTTCCTATGCATGCGGCCATGGCTAGACATTGCGCTCACGAGCTCTAACATCTGAACACTGGAGAACTACACAGGGAAGACATGTCTTCAATCAGGACCAACTACTATACATGAAGTCCCAGCGCCTAAACCCTCATGGGCCACGTTGTGCACAAGTCTTACTCATCGTCTCACCTGGTAACCCTGGCTTCCATCTGGCTTTATATCCCATGTGGGAACTCTGGGGGCAGGGACACAGCCCCTGCATCCCGCTGAGACCTCCCACCCCCCAGCCCAACCACCAGGGGCAGGGAGCAGCAGGCACATACACACACCGGGGGGACTGGCTGATGGCTGCGACACTCACTGCCTGCGTGGGTCCAAACCATCACTGCGCCCTGCCGGCTATCCCTCACAGGGTGTCCTCCCGAGTCCCCACCTGCCCCTTAAGCCCAGGCCCCAGGCCTGCTCAGAGCTGTCACTCATGTTGCTCTTCTTCAAAGGCTACACTACTGGGCACAGGGGGTTGGGCGCCCACCCAGCACCACTGCCTCGAGGTGAGTGGGACCTAGCCGGCCAAGCTCATCTGTGCTTCTCTGTAGTCTTTCCTCGTGTGGGGTCCCTCCCTGAGGATTGTCTCCTTTCACCACAAAGCTTCGAACCACACAGACCCCATCAGAGTGGCCGAGCCCTGCAGAACTGCTGAGTGCTGGGCCCCACCCAGTGACTACGGTGACCAGAGTGCTCCCGAAAGCCTGCTTCGACAGGACACACTCAGTCAGGGGCCGAGCTCAAGGCCTCTCGGTCCCAGGGACCAAGCGCCCCAGACCCCGAGACTGATTCTGGCCCCATCTCCTGGTAGAACTGACTGGCAGTCAGGAACGTTCTGTAGCCTCTGCCCCTTGACTATTTCACAATTCCAAACTCCAGCTTCCTGGCAAGATACTGGAAATTTTCACAAGGACACCAGTAAGGGTGAGGAATTTCTGTAGGAATTGCCGGTACAAGCCTGTGTGTTCTGGAATGCTCTTTTCGCAAGGAGCTTCTCAGGCAGCCCTGGGAGGTTTGCTCTCCCTTCTGCTTCCACCCGATTTCCCATCCTGTCCCAAGGGCGAGGCACGGCCACCACCTCTCTCCCGTCGGAGAGCCTCAGTCAAGGCACAGCCCTCTGGGGACACAGAGAAGGGAGAGTCAAACCCCACCAGCACTCTAGACCTGTGCTCATCTGGGTCAGGACGGCTGGCCACGCCCCATCCCCCAAACAGGCTGTGTGGGACGGAAGAACTACTCTGGCCGTGGCCTCAGGCGCTCCATGTGTGGGACATGTCCTGGCCCAGCGACCTTCAAAAAACACTTCACCTTCAAGAACCTGATTTGAAGTGGGAGAGCCAGCAGTTTCCTTCTTACTTCTTCTCACAGTAGGGTGGGGCCATGCCTTGTATGGAGGAAGCTGGGCCCTCTCAGGGAAGAAGCAAGAAGCCATACTGTGGCAAGAAGCACACACCGTGGAGGACTTAGGCCTGTCATGGCGCTACACAGCTGCATCTGGGTCTCTTTCCATCGAGAAGAGTCGAGATTCAGTCTCATGTGAGAGCCTCAGTTCTAGCCCTAAGGGAGGTAGAGGGAGCGTGAGCGGGAAAGGGGTCCAGGACATACAAACCATGGAGCAGGAGGAAGCCTGACCCTTTCTGGGTGGAGTGGGTTCACTCTCACAGAAGGGGAAGAAAGGATCAGCCAGGGACCAGGGAGAATCAAGGCCCAGCACACACAGGATCACAGAGGGACCTCGAGGAATCCACGGCTGGGCACACCAAGGGTGTGCCCTTGGTGTACAATGTACAATTTTAGAACTCCCAGAATCTACTTACTACTCAAAGAAACTTCTGATCTTCCCAGTTCCAGACAAAGGCTGGGTCAACGTGTTCTCAGAATCTAAAGGAAAGCCCAGGCAAACTACACCTGTCACAGGTGTGGCACCAACTCAGATTACAAGCTGGCCTGGTGTGTGCAAGCAAGTGTGTGGAATCCTTACAAGAGGAGAACAGAGTGAGCATTCATGTGGCAGGAAATTCAACTTGTTAATGATAAGACAGGAAGCCACACCTCTCCCCCCCACATTCCTCTTAGTGGTAAAGGTTTTCCTGGGTTCCTCACAAGTCATATGGGCTTCCCTGGTGGCTCAGACAATTAAGAATCTGCCTGCAATGCAGGAGACCCAAGTTCGATCCTTGGGTGGGGAAGAGCCCCTGGAGGAGGAAATGGCAACCCCCTCCAGTATTCTTGCCTGAAGAATTCTATGGACAGAGGAGCCTGCTGAACTACAGTCCATGGGGTCACAAAGAGTTGCACATGACTGAGCGACTAACACACTTCACAAGTCATGGTGTGAAAGGCGAATGACAGAAAAGTCCACACTTGGGCAGGCACGCCACCAAGGGGCACTCGCATGGGACTCACACATGAGTGAAAGCCATGAAAAGCACACCTGGGCTTCCTCCTCCTGTCCTGGTTGGCCCCATCTCACACTGGCCAGCCATCGCCTCAGCTTCCACCTCCTTTACCCCTATGCTGCTGCTGCTGCTGCTAAGTCGCTTCAGTCGTGTCCGACTCTGTGCGATCCCAGAGACGGCAGCCCATCAGGCTCCCCCGTCCCTGGGATTCTCCAGGCAAGAACACTGCAGTGGGCTACCATTTCCTTCTCCAATGCATGAAAGTAAAAAGTGAAAGTGAAGTCACTCAGTCGTGTCCGACTCTTAGCGACCCCATGGACTGCAGCCTACCAGGCTCCTCCATCCATGGGATTTTTCCAGGCAAGAGTACTGGAGGGGGGTGCCATTGCCTTCTCCACCCACCCCTTTGAAAGGCAGTCAAAACAAGTGAGGCGGCATACCTCACTGCTCCTCCTCAAACGAGTACCTGGGCAAAGGAGGCTTATTCCCCTTCACTGTTTCTAAAAGAATGTTTAAAAAAAGCAGATAAGCAGCTCCAGCAACCTAAGACTTGCGGTGTCTTGTCCCCAGGGAAGCTGAACCCCAGCTTCCATGCCCATGTCATGTCAGAAAGGCCTGCCACCAACAACCTGCTCCTGTATGGAAGTGCCCAAATCTGCAGTGTCCAACAGTGCTAGGTTGTGGGGCTGGCCAAGAAACTGCGGCAGTCCCAGGGACCCTCCTGTCTGGGAGTCCTTGGAGCAGTCAGCTGTGCCCCCCCAGGACCCTGCCCTGGGTTTGCAATCTGCGGTGGGAACCAAACATAGCGCCAGAGCTGGACTACTGGGAGGATTTCCCTTAAGCGCGGTGTAGACTACATATTTCTACAGGCCAGGTGAGCTAATCAGGACTTTGGTGACTCTGCCGTAGCAGGGGCAACCTAAGGGCCTTCAAAACCCTGATCTCCTAGCGTTTTTGGCTTTGTTCTGTGGCCCTCCTTGGAGAAGGGTGTCAAGCTGCTTTCCCTCTTTGCCCCTCCGCATCCTTCAGGGTCCACAAAGCGTCCAGCATGAAGTCCTCAGACTGCAGGGGTTTTACAAACTGTTTGGAGCATCCAACGTCAGAATAATTTCCTCTTGTATTTTGAGGACTGATACAGGGGAACCAGTTTTTAAACTGTCCAAGTAAAAATAACTACCAAAGGCAATTCTAACACAGACACCCTGGATAAAACTTCAAAGTGAAGGGAAGCCTCCCTGAATTTAACTCCATGAAAAGACTACCCCATTCTTGTCTCCCTCCGCTTTGCTTATCCTGAAAGAGCTCTGGGAACTACTGAGGGACGCCGAGGGCAGTTTCGGTGGCTGCCGAAATGACAGAATTCACGAGCACAACCCCACGAGTCCCTGAAGGAGACCCACGACACCCGCGCTCAGCACGGGCTCCGGTGGCGCCTCGCACGCGAGAAGCGCCGGTCCCGCCTCTCTGCCGCGCATTCAGACCGTGACACACGGGCCTGGACCCTCCCGTGGTCTGCGCGCGCCCAGAACTCCGTCCCGCTGTGAGGGGCCGCCACTCACCGTCCAACAGGGCCCGGCCAAGGGCGGCCGCTGCCAGCCCGGCCAGCGGGCGCCGCAGCATGAAGGGCCGCCGTCGCCGCCGCCCGGGCGCACATACGTCACAGCGTCGCGCCGCGCCGGCCTCTCTCCGCCCCTCAGAGGCGTACGTCACCGCCGCGCCAGGCCCGCCTGAGCCAGCGGGCAAGCGAGTCAGAGCTGCGCCGGCCTCGCCGCGCCTGGGAAGGCCGTACGTCAGCGCCGCGACACCCTGCGCCCGCGGATGACGTCGGGGCGAAGCCACACGAGGAGTGAAAACTGAGTTTCCCTTGGCTGTGTACTCACTTCTGGCCAGTCCAGTACCCGCTGGCCTGTGGCGGCCGAGCCGCTCGTCCTCGAGGTCGCTCCGGAGCCGGTGAGGGTGGGTGGCAAGTTGGTGCCGGAAAGGCGCCGGGTCGCGCGGCCTTGGAGGGCTTCCTTCAAGGGAGGGTCCGGGCCCTGCCGCTAGCCGCCCTTGAGGGTATCACTTGGGAGGTTTATAGCATTGCGGTTTCCTGTTGAGTCATCTCCGAAAGCGGAAGGAGGCCTGCAGGCAATCTGGACAGGGAGGGCTCTTTTCCTGGGGTCTTAATGTTTGAGACATCAGGTATTCGACATTTGAAGCAACTGGTTTATCACCGCGGAAACCTCAGCTTCCCTGGGAGTCAGGGCTTAGGAAGCCCCGGCTGCTCTTTGGTAATCCTTACCTCGCTGGATTTTGTGAGAATGAAATGACCTTGGAAAACAGGTATGAGCTAGTCGTCACCGTTTACGTTGCATTCCATCCTCAGAGTGACTTGTCTGACTCAGTAACCCGCCAGAATGGGCCCAGGCCCTGCTGCAGACAGTTTACTGAATCAAAGTGTTTGGGGGTAGAACTGAGGCACCTGCAGATCAGAGACGTTCCCCAGATAATTCTAATGCCAGGTGAGGGCCGAAAGCCTCATAGATTGTTTGGGCAACACTTGCACTGACCTGGTAAAGTCTGTCCAAGGTGGCTTGGTTCCCTGCCTGGGATTTGTTGAGAACCGATTAGGTGGAAAGTCCTGTCTTTTAAAAAGATCTTTTATTTCCTTGCCTAGCAGTTGCACACTGAGCCAGTGAATGACCCTAGGCCTTCAGGTGCTGCAGGGGCTCTCAGGAGGAATGGCGGCCAAGGGCAGCCTGCTTCGGTAAGCATGGACTTCCAGGCCCTTTGGGACTCCTGTAATGGGGCCACCCGAAGAGACTCAACAGCCTTAGGCTTTGCAGGCTTAGTAAAGCCTCCAGAGCCAGCGTGTTTTATCTGGAGAAATACATACAAGTACATGTGTGTGGGGGTGTCCCTGGTGGCTCAGTCAGTAAAGAATCTGCCTGCAGTGCAGGAGACCCAGGTTTGATTGCTGGGTTGGGAAGATCCCCTGGAGAAGGAGATAGCAACCCAGTGCAGTATTCTTGCCTGGGAAATCCCATGGACAGAGGAGTCTGACCAGCTATAGTCCCTGGGGTGGCAAGAGTTGGACATGACTTAATGACTAAATCACCACCACCACATTTGTATGGACGCCTTAACAGTGTTGAAGGAATGGAAGTGACTTGTGAGTATCTGGCACCAAACTGATGTAGTGGTGGCCACTGTCCTATTCAGAGCCTGCAGGCCATCCCTGGAGAAGACCATGGCCTTCCTGCTCTTCCCATCAGAACTGCCTCCCCATCTGCAAATCTCCCCAAGTGAGTGCTGATGGAGGAGAGAATGAATTCAGGTTTTAAATTGTTTCTGTGGAACCTAGGAAGAGGGATGTAGCACCTGAGCTGTGGGTTAGTATGAAGATGGGGAAGGGACTTGGTTGCAACATTTCCAGGAGGGCCCTTGTGCTGGAAAAGGTTCATGTTGAAACTGCAGCTACTGTTCTGGTGGGAAAGCATTCCCACTCAAGGGTTGGTTCCTGCCCCTTCCAGGAGCCTCCTGAATCACCAACCCCAGATTGTCTGGAGTGGCTGTGCCCTGAGCTCCATGGTGTTGCTTAGGTACAGGCCCTGCCCGACCCACTGGGTTCCTTTGGTGCTGGAGTTCACCCACTTCTTTCTCCCATCTTGCACTTCTGGAGGATTTTGCCAGAATTTACTGAGCCCTCAGCTAGGGAGGGTCTGGGACTTCATAGCAAGTAAGATGCAGTTCTCTCACCCCAGGCCATCATACTAGTGGAAGAAATGGGCCATCAGTCTGAGGTGTCAGCTGGAAATTGCAGTGGGGTGGCGGGAACCACAATCAAAGCAGAGGCTGCCATACTGTGGCTGTGCAAGGCCTGTGGCTGCTTTGTGGAGAGAAGTCCTGAAAGTCTGGTGGTAGCTACTGAATTGATGGGAATATCAGGAAACAGATGGATTGAGGCACAGTCTGCGGTTCGGAATTCAAGTTTGTATGAAAGCAGGATGGAAGGGACTCTGTGTGTGGGGACGGGTGTCACAGGGCAAGGTTAGGACATGGAAATCCAGGTCCTAAGTGGATGAGACAAACGGCCTCATGTAGCTGGGTTGAGTGGGGTGTGAATAGGCCCTATTCTGTCACCTGAGAGCATGCACTCTGCTGTGTGCAAAAGAACTGTGTGCCCCTCACACTCAGAAGCCAAGTGGACTGGGTGTCTCAGTCGGCTTGGGCTAATGTAGCAGAACACCACAGACAGGCAGCTTACGAAAACTGGAAATCTGAGATTAGGGTGCCAGCAGGGTTCTGGTGAACCAGGAACCCGGTTCAGAGATGACTGCCTTGTAGTGGTGTCCTCATATGGAGAGAGTTAGCTCTCTGGTCTCTTCTTATAAGGGCACCAATCATCCTGTGGGGACCCCACCATCATCTAACCCTAATCACCATCCAAAGGTCCCACCTCCTGACACCATCTCACTGGGGTTAGGGCTTAACGTGTGAATGGGGACAGGGTGGACTCAAATGGACAGTTCACAATACCAGGTTTGCAGTCCCCTGTAAGTCAGCTTCCCATTTAGTGCTATAGTCCAGCACCCTAGCCATGGGGTCAGGCCTCACCAGAGGCCCACCAGGGTTCTGGATGTGGAGTGGAGCTGCTCTGACCACATCCTGCCCTGGTGCACGTTGCTGTGTGCCCCCACGGGAGCTGGGCTGTGTGGCCTCTCTGGCCCTGGCTCCAGCCACTGACTAGCACACGTGTCTGCAGCCTGCTCTGGCAGCGTGGGATGACGAGGGCTGCCCCTGAGAGCTGCCGCCACCTGTATACATCCTCTTGGCGGGCTGACTGCAACAGAGCCTCGCTCACTCGAGTGCACCGGCAGACCTACGCACGCCTCTACCCTATCCTCCTGGTCAAGCAGGATGGTTCCACCATCCACATCCGCTATCCAGAACCGCGTCGGATGCTCAAAGTAAGCTTCCTTCCCGACACTCCCTAGGATCAGGTCCTGGAGGACCAAGCCTGTAGAAACTACTCCTCCAGGAGCTCGTGGCTTAGAACCCACCGTCGCTGGACTGGGAGGGGAGTGAGTCATGGGTCAGAATTTTTGGTTGAGGAGAGGGAAGAAAGTGACCTGGAGTGCACTCCACAGACCAAGATAAGAAAGCAATGAGCTGTATGGTTGAAAAAATGGCAAGTGAAATGAAAACAAGCAGAAAAGTTTTGTTTTGTTTTGTTTTTAATGAAAATTTTGAAGCGAGAGAAAACCCACAGAACACATAAAACCTAAACTATGTGGTGGATGATAACAAGGTGGAGTGGGGACCCTGGAGCACATCCTGCCCTCCACCTGAGCCATGTACACACCCCTTCCTCCCCACAGATGCCTCTGGATCTGGACTCCTTGTCCCCAGAGGAGAGACGTGCACGATTCCGAAAACGAGAGGGCCAGCTCAAAGAGAAGGAGGAGGAGCCAGAGCTCGGTGACGACTTTGATGTGGAGCAGTACAAGCAGTTTTGGAGCAAAAAGTGATGGTGCCTGGAAGCTGCTGTGTCCTAGGGAATGCTGTGAAGCAGGGAGGGGTATGTGTCTAAATCATGAGTTGACGAAGCTGTATCTTGTGAAAAGATCAATACAAAGGACATTCAAATAACACTCGACACTTCATTGTAAATCCCTCAGAAAACATTTGTTCACCCTACGGATTCAATTCAGGAGTTGGCTAGTGGAGTAGCACTCCTCCACTCACTAGAATTGTTGTCACTGAGTCTAATCTGGTCTGTGATGGTAAACAGAACTGCACTTGCCCACCAACTAGCTCAGTTTAGTTCGGATGCTGACCCGTCAGCAGTGACTGCCAACACCTTGGGGGTGACTGAGGCATTCTCTGCGCTGTCTGGGGAATGAATGCAATGCGGTGTGCTTGCCTGCTTCCTCGGGAACTAGACACAGCTGGACCCCCGAGGGCGGAGGCCAAGCGTGGCAGGCACAACCTGACCTTGGCCGCCCTCCTGTCTCCCGGGCAGCCGGCTACCTGATAGACAGCAGCTATAGTTGGAAACCTTCAGTCGTTGTCTCTCTGGTGCCTACCCCTCCTCCAGCACAGCCCCGGGAACACGGCACGCAATGGGAACTGTGCCTCTGGGGCGTCACCCACATAATATGATTTATAAACTTGTCGGTCGTGGCAGCGCGACGCTCAGGTACAGCCGCCGCACCTTTCGCTAGTGCAGATGCTGTGTCGCGTCAGTGCGCAGGCGCTGTGGCTAGGACGCCTGGGGCTGGAAGGGGGACAGTGCGCAGGCGCGCGGGGTTGGCGCGGACGTGACGTCACCGTGTGCGACGGGGGAGCGGGAGCTGGGACCTGTAGGGCCTTGGTACCGGAATCCCGGGGAGAGGGCTGCACTTTACCACAATGTTTGGCTCCAGCCGGGGCGGCGTGCGCGGCGGGCAGGACCAGTTCAGCTGGGAGGATGTGAAGACTGACAAGCAGAGGGAGAACTACCTGGGTGAGTGGGGCGCAGGGACCCGGGGCTCGCGGGCTGTGGGTTCGCCGAGCCCCGGGCTGTGCGGAGGGCTTGGCTTTCTGTTCCCGCAGGCAACTCGCTGATGGCCCCGGTGGGCCGCTGGCAGAAGGGACGTGACCTCACTTGGTACGCCAAGGGCCGGGCGAACAGCGCTGGGCTGAGCCGGGAGCAGGAATTGGCGGCTGTGAGGCAGGCGGAACAGGAGGCGCTCATGGCAGCGCTGTGAGTGCCTCCGGAGCTTGAGTGGGGAGGCAGTTTGGAGGGCGGGGTGGGGGCGGGTGTTACTTCTGGGTGGGTGCGCGCCGGGGTTGGGTGGGATCGCGGCGTGGCTGAGGGAAGAGGTGAGGCGAGGCTCGCCGCTCCCTGAAGCTCACGCGCGGCCCCCGCAGAGGCTACAAGAACGTAAAGAAGCAGCCCACCGGCCTGAGCAAGGAGGTGAGATGGGCTCTTTTGGAGGGTGGGACTGGGTTGGGGAGGGGCCTGATCCCGCTCTCCAGCGAGCACTTGCACTCCCCTCCACAGGATTTTGTCGAAGTTTGTAAGCGGGAAGGTGGTGACCCCGAGAAAGGAGTGGACCGGCTTCTGGGTCTGGGGAGCTCCAGGTGCGGGGCCGGGGGTCCTCGGGAGCCCCAGAAATTTCGAGGGTGCGGCTTCTTGGGGCTTGGCACTGTCAGCTGCCTAAGGTGGAAACCAGTACGGGTCATCTAGGCCAACCACTCCTCTAGGGAGGCCTGGGGATGGGGGGTGCCCCCTTGTGGGGACGTTTCACCATAGAGTGTTTTACCCGCGCCCCCGCAGTGGCTCTGTAGGGCGAGTGGCGCTGTCCCGGGAAGACAAAGAGGCCGCTAAGCTGGGGCTGTCGGTATTCACGGTAATTACTCCCAAGTATGCTGGGATCTCATGGTGGGGTGGGAGTCGGTCTGAGCGCCTCTTCCAGTTGAGGGCCACGAGGCAGGCCGTCTCCCCTTGGGGAGGCCCTCCCAGCTTCTGGCTGGTTCTTCCCTGTCGGTATGCTGGGGCACCCTGCACGCCCCCAGAGTGGCATTTCTTGGCAGCACCACCGCGTGGAGAGCAGTCGGCCAGGGACCTCCTTGGCTTTGGCCAAGAAGAAGCCTCGGTCAGAGGAGAAGGTGGAGCCGGGGTAAGGGCCCCCTGTCCCCTCCCAGGGCACAGAACTGCTTTCTCTCAGCGTGCTGGCTGCTTCTCCAGTCAGGGTCCCAGCTCCAGCCCCGTTTTTCTTCTGAGGAGCCCTGGGGGGCAGTGAGCCCTAGGGAAAGCTCCTGGCTGCCCACCAACCTGCAGCAGGGTCAGGGGCACTGGAGGGCGTCAGCACTTGGCCCCAAGAGTGCAGGGGCATCCCAGTGGGAGGGCTGGAAGCAGCTGAGGTTGTCAGGTAGGTGCTGTCCTGCAGACTTTTTGCCATAGTCGTGTCTGTGCTGCTCACGGTAGCCGCTGGCCACACATGGTACTGAGTTATTCTTAGTGACTTGAGGTTGAAATGGCCACACATGGTCAGTGGCTACTGTGGTCTAGACCCGCCAAAGCCCCAGAGGCTTCTAGCACTCGTGCACTCCCCCCTGTAGTCCTGAAAGCCACAGGAAGAGCAGGAAAGAGAAGAAAAAGAAGAGGCACAAGAAAGAGAAGAGAAAGAAAGAAAAGGAGCATGGGAGAAGGCTGGATTCCTCACCGCCCCCTGCTCCCACCCAGTAGGTGCAGCTGCCTGGGGGTGGAGATGAGGGTGTGCTTGGCAGGCCGAGCCCCTCACCCCAGGCATCTCGCGGTCTCATTAGGCATGACTCTGACTCTTCAACTTGCTGCAAGAAGCGCAGGCACGACAGCGACTGAGGCCCAGGGGTCTAGAGGACTGGCCTGTGGGGGTTACCCCAGGCTCCCATAGAGGCTTGCAAGTCCCTCGGTCATGTCCAACTCTTTGCAACCCCGTGGACTACAGCCCGCCAGGCTCCTCTGTCCATGGAATTCTCCAGGCCAGGATACTGGAGGCTCAGTTGTGGTCCAGTATGGCTACTTCTATTTTTCTTTGTATTGACTCACTCTTTGTACTTAAATAAACTTATTTTAAGGGGAAAGTGTCTTATACTAACAGGAAAGTTGCTGTTGTGTCACAACAGAAAGTGACGTGTGAAAATGCAGTGAATCTTGGGAGTTCCAGCAAGGCCGTCTGCAGTCACACTGAGGGGCACTGTCCTTTTGGTGGTCAGCATCCTGGGGTCCCCTGTTGGCCTGGCCCCTGCATCTACTTCAAGTGTACCAAGAGCCCTGGACTATGTGTGGTCAGCAGGGAGGGCGGAGGGACCAAAAGGTGCTCAGCTGCAAGCAGGTGACCATGCTAGAAGGGGGCAGTCGGGCTGGGCATCTAGATCCTGGGGAAGGAGACTTGTACCTGCAGCCACCCTTGTCTTCCTCGGCCACCAAAGATCTTCTAACCACTGTCCCACAGGTACCCACCCCTGCCCCCCTGCCTGCTGTGAAGGCCCTGGGTCCCTCCACCCAGCCACCTCCAAGGCTGAAGGCACACATACAATATTGCCATCCATAGAAAAAAAGAAAACATCCTACAAACCACACTGGAATAAAGACAAAACCTAGACTGGATTCATTACCTAGGTTCTTGTTTTGCTGCTGATTTTAAAAGAAATGAGAACTGAAAGCAACTCTGTCTTAAAGGCACTCGGCACTGGTTATCAACCTGTGACTAGGGTGGAGCCTGCCTCCTGGGGGAAGGCCACCTGGACTCTGACCTACCAAGGGCTGCCCAGTGGGGAAAACAAGGGTCCCAAGAAGGGCTCCAGGTCAGAGGGGCGACCCCCGCAAAAGTGGGAGGGGGGTCTATGGCACAGACACAGATCACCCAGCCAGGCCTGTGTCAACTACTGAGGCAGCAACACTGGAGACTGTCCTGCCCCTCCAGAGGACAAACTGGCCTGGGGGTACCAGAGACAGTGGATGTTAGGAAGGGTGTGTGTGTGTGGGGTCTCTTCCATACCACGCTTGGCCCTGGCCCCTGGGGCACACCCTATATGGTGACCCTGCTGTCCCTCTCATGACTGGGCACTGCAAAGCCTGGGACCAGGGGGCTGGACTGCCAGCAATGAGACCAACGAGGTGGTTACTACCAGGGCACTGGAACATGCTCACATTGGACCACGGCAAAGTGAAGGTGGGGGCATGGGCAGGGAAGGGGTGAGCAGAGCGAGAATGGGGCAAGGCAGAGCCATGTGGCCCTCACTAAGTGAGCAAGAAGAGGCTGTCCTTGCCCAACTCCCAGAGGGCAGGCTGTCAGGGGCACCCAAACACAAGAGAGCCATGAAATAGTTAAGAGATTTTATTCTAATAGCTGTAATTACAGTGCTTGTTTGTCGAAATGAAAACTGAAAACAAGTATACAAAACAGTTGATTACTAATTGTGTATTGAAAGCAGTAAGAGGTTCCACGACACCAAATAAACCAGCTCTGAGGTTTTCCCCAAGATAAAGTTTAACAGCTCCAGCTTCTTCAGTGTTTATCAAAATACAAAAGAAAAAAGTAGAGGTTATCATTTTCAATGGCAAATCTGACCCTTGCAGGCTGAGGGAGTGAAAGCACATGTAGACAGGGGCTCTGAGGGGCTGGGGCTCAAGGATGACCACCCGCACTCCTGCTGGTGAGACCCCAGAGAGCCCGGAGCAGGCAAGCAGGGGGGCTGCAGGCCTCCCGCTCCAGCCAGGGCGTTCCAACCAAAGTGCCCATGCTGACCCGAGAAAAGGCCGGGGTTCTTCCAAGGGGTCTGAGAACGGCGGCTGCAGCCTCCACCCCATCTCCTGGGCGGCCACGTATGCACAAATACAAGCACAAACGCTACGGGGGGTGGGAGGACCCGAGACAGAGCGAATCACAGGGACCCTACTGTGACCATGCAGAATGGGTATCACGGCTGGTTCTGCCCCGCTTCATGTTCCCAGCGGGAAACAGACCACCGGTGGACTGGACTCAGGCCGTCACCGCAGAACCTACATTAGGCACATTTCTCCCTTCTGTGTGTTCAAGTGTTCTCCTTATTTTGTATTTGTAACTATTTTAAAAAATGCACTGAGTTTGGGTTAAAAACCAACCACCAAAATGGATCTCAACACAGACCTAAAGCCCAGAGGAGGAGTATTGGGCTCGTCTGACACACAACTCCTAGATGACCCGTGTGCCTAAAATCCCTTCTCAGTACTAAACAGTGGGTTGATTTTCTTTTTACAATAAAAAAAGCTGAGTAATATTGCATAGGAGTACCAGAAGCTGCCTCATTGGAGACAAAAACTATTTACATTAAATAAAAACCCAGTTGCAGGCTGCGTCTGCACATTTACAGCATGGTGAAGCACACTGTGACCGACCATGGAGACAGCTTCTGGCACTCACACCACAGGGGCACGTTTGCCACATGAGAGTAAAGCGAGGGTAGAAGGAGGGAGTGAGAGGGGAGGAGAGAGGATGACAGCTCATTTCTGGTTCCGGAGCTGATTGGACAGCCAGTCCAGTCCCTCGTAAAGCCCGTCCCCGCTGGTGGCGCAGGTAGCCTGTATGTACCAGTTCCTGTGGCGCAGAGAGTGTAGGCCCAGCTTGTCCGTGATCTCGGCCGCGTTCATGGCATTAGGGAGGTCCTGGGGGTGGCAGCACAGCAGGCGTGGGTCAGGGGGAGTGCATGGAACCCTTTCCACCTGACCTGTGGCCCCCCAGTCAGACCTCCAGCCCTGAGAGGCTGGCTGCCTGACGTGCACCCCCACTGGCACACAGGGTGTTCAGTCACACGTACCTGTTTGTTAGCAAACACGAGCAGAACGGCGTCCCTGAGCTCGTCTTCTGCCAACATCCTCATGAGCTCCTCGCGGGCCTCATTCACACGCTCTCTGTCATTGCTGTCAACCACAAAGATGAGGCCTGCAGAGGGGACAGTAAGCGTGACTGCAGGCACCCGGGACACCCCGAGCCCCACTCCTGAGGCGTGTAACGGGGCAGCTCACTCATACCTTGTGTGTTTTGAAAGTAGTGGCGCCACAGAGGCCGGATCTTGTCCTGGCCGCCCACGTCCCACACAGTGAAGCTAATGTTCTTGTACTCCACGGTCTCCACGTTGAAGCCTGGAAGAGAGCCGGGTGAGCCTATCCCCAGGGCCACCACCACCTCCCAGCCTCCCAAGGCCCAGCGTCCTCACCAATAGTGGGAATGGTGGTCACAATTTCACCCAGCTTCAGTTTGTACAGGATGGTGGTCTTTCCCGCAGCATCTAGGCCCACCATGAGAATGCGCATTTCTTTTTTGCCAAAAAGGCCCTTGAAGAGGTTTGCAAAGATATTCCCCATGCTGCACACCGGTGGGGGCAACACTGGCCAGAGAAACCTGCAGGAACAAGGAGTCCTGGGGTCTTTTTCTGTGCTGCCCAGGGCCAGGCAAGCAGGAGCAGCTCAGAGACCGCTCACCCAGAGCCAGGCTGAGGCAGCTCCTCCTCTCACAAGCTGATGAAATTCTGGTTCCTATCCAAAAGAAAACGGTCCTGCCCACCTACCTCTTGAGCCTCTAAATCAGCCTAACAAGGCAGCATATGGGACTCTTAGAACAAGGCTGACTGGAATGTGAAGCGGCTGCTCCATCATCTGAGGAACTTATAACCAAGGCCTGAGGGCACCTTACCTCTAAGTCCTCCAACCCGCCACTCTGGGGTGCAGTAGTGTGGCTTTCAAATGGACGCTAGGCTCTCCATAACCTAATGCACAGTTCTTCAAGGGGCCAGAAACAACCACTTCAAGGCCCTACCATGTCTCCCAACTGCCCCAAGTCTCGATGAAGCAGAGTTCAATGGTAAGACAACTAACACCTGAGAACCTAGGAGGGCCCTGGCCAAGACCAGGAGCCAGCCCTTCCCAACAAGCTGAGAGCTCAGCACACCCTGCAGGCAGGACTGGCTGAGTGAGAACACCCAGGGCTCAAGAGCAGCACACCTGCTGCTCAGTCCAAGAGTATTCAGCCCAAGGGTGAGCCCACAGCATGGCCACGTTAGGGAGCACCTTGCCAAGACCTGTGGTCAGCGCTGGTCGGAGAGGTGGCCTGCGCGGTGCAGCCACGAGTGTGCAGAAGCGCACGAGCGCTGTGTCTGCACCGCCCCCCACCCCCCGCCAGCTCGCCTCACTCAGCAGAGCAGACTGGGAGCAGCCACTGAGCTGACTGGACCCCAGGTCCGAGCCCAGGCCCCGACACCCAGACCTGCAGGAAGGGGTAAGTGATCACAGAGGTGGGGATCTCTTGTACTGGAAGACCCACATATGGCCTCTCCACACTCAGTATATTCATCCTTCAACTGTTTTATTTCCAAACAGGGCTTTAGGAAAAAAACAGTCACTTTCTCAAATGCTTAGGAAATCTGGACTTAGCACCTAAGGTGAAGTCAAGCTGTGGAGGGCTGAGCAGCCTTCAACTGGCAGATTCTGTGCGAGTGTTGACAGAAAACCAAATCAACCACAGAGAGCTTGTTCTAAGCTGATGGGAGATGCTCACACCTCATCACTGGGAGGGTGCTAGTGGAGGCTATTGTTGAGGTTGGGAAGGAGTCTTGCCCTGCATACCTAACCTCCCAGAAGTAACTATGAGCTTCCCAGTGTTTGAACTTTGGATGGATACTGCTTGGGTAAGAGGCCAGTTCCACGGAGGACGCAGATACGGGCCTGCCACAGGCACTCCCCCCTCCATTCTACGTAGGGGGTGTGCCCCAGACCCCCACCACCCCACGTCAACTCTGATGACAGGCTCACGTGGAGCTGCCAGGTCTCCATCGTAAGCTCCTTTCTGCCTTAGCCATCAGGGAGCATCTGGGGACTATGTACACGTTCCGCTTCTCATCCAGCTTCCACCCTCTAGTTTCAGCATGCTGACATTTCCTGGCTGAATTACTGCCATCAGGACTTTTCTAACGGTGGTTTTCTACAGTCATTCCTTCCAGCGTTAGTTAGCCTTCTACCCAAGGAACCAGCACTCTCTCCTCCATATACTGACACGGTGTGAGCTTGGGAATTCCCAGTTTGCTCAGTGGGTCAGACCGCCGCTCCACTGTGACCTAGATGCGCCAATGGCCTTAGGGGCATCCAGCGGAGCCCCTTCTAGCAGGCCTCAGTGCTCTTTCAACATTTTAAAGTTCTTTTTGGTTTTGAATAATATTACCTATTTATAAAATTAACATTTAAAAAAGATCTTTACTATGGTATTTCCTTTTCGGCAGACAACCACTTTTCCTAAATATAGAGGATGATAAATTATGGAAAACAGAATGAACTGAACGCATATTTATCTCAGCTTATTTCTGAAGTCACTACCAATAAAGAAGTAAAGGACCGAGAGCAGGTGCAATTCTGGTGGGGTCTGGCCCTGGCCAAGCATCATCCTCAGCCCTGCAGGAGAGCCAGGCGACCTTTTTGGAGCAACTGAATCAGGGGTCCTCACTCTGCTCTCCAGTCAGAGGAGGGCACAGGGTGCACTGTTCTGGAAACAGAGGAATATGGCGAGATCAACAGGGAGGCACCCTGCCGCCACAGACCTGCACACAAGACATAGAGGCCTCAAGGCCGGGACTGCACTCTTACACCTGGAGGCCCCCAAACATCCATGCCCCTATCTCCCTGTAAGAAGCCCCCAGTGGAACTGACTGAAACAAAGAATTTGGAGAGAAACAAGACAGAAGAGAATTTAAAAAGAAAAGTAAACAAATAGAACCCCCAAGCCACACACAGCCCTAGCACCAACGTGGTGGAGACGTGGAGCCCATCAGACAAGAACAGGGCGTCAGGACAGACACGGCAGAGCTCACAACCAGCGTGAAGCAATCCACACATGCACGAGCCTCAGAACAGGGAGACCGGGAGCAACGTAGAAGACCAACATCTACCCTGAGTATGATGATGACTTTTCAGACACAACACCAAAGACATGATCCCATGAAAGAAAGAGCAGCCATTCTGAAAAATGTTTGGAGGTTTCTTACAAAAGACTCTGAACATGAAACTCAGCCCTCATGTTCCCAAAGTGGCTGCAAACGAGCAACCACACAGACACCTGCACACTGGTGTTCACAAGCCTTATTCATGATTGCCACAATCTGGAAGCAACCATGATGTCTTTCCGTAGGTGAATGAATAAACTGTTTGGTAAATCCGAACAACAGGATGTCATTCAACACTAAAAGAAAAGTGCTAATATACAGATAAGTGTACATTATTATTATAGTATAAATGTGCATTGAGTGAAAGAAGCCCATTTAAGAATACTATACAGTGTATGATTCCAACTACGTGACATTCTGGAAAAGGCAACTGTGGAGAGAGTAAAAGATCCTTTCAGTGGTTCTGAGGGGTCAGGGGGAAGGGAGGATGAACAGGTAGAGATAGGGCATTTTTAGACAGTGAAACTATTCTACAATGGTTGATACATGCCTTGATACATTTGTCCAAACCTAGAGAACGCACAGTACCAGGAGTGAACCCCAAGATCAAGTATGGGCTCTGAATGATGGTGTGCCAACGTAGGCTCATCAGCTGCAGTAAATGCGCACTCTAGTGGGGGACACAGCGAGGAAGGCTGTGTGTTTCCCTCAATTACGGGGCGAACCTAAACCTGTCCCCTGCAAAGAAAGACACAAACACTGCTTCCCATCTGCAGTTCTGTGTCAACCAAACTATGGGGTCAGTGAAAGGGCAGGACAGAGAGGTCACCAGTGCAAAGTCTCACATGCGCCTCGTCTGCAGGCTGCCACAGGCAAGGGCAACACTCCCCGCTGCCGCCCAAGGTGACAGAGGGAGGCAGAGGAAGGCCTGAGCAGCAGCCCCGCGGAGGAGGAGAGCTCCAGGAAAAGAGGAACACGTTTCCTATGTGGTTTAAACACGGGGCGTGGCAATTATAAGGGAATTGGGAAAAAATAATGACAAACACCCAGGAAAAAACCCAAGGATGAAAATGAAGTCATTTTGAGATTTCCTGCAGGAAAACATAATAAGCCAGTCACCACTTGACTCAGCAGTGAACAACATTTATTTAGTCATGACACTTTGACTGGCACTCCTGGGTACTGGGAAGCCAAGGACAGAACTTGTGGTCTCAAGCGTCCAAAGCTGACATACTGAGAGACCGGATTAGCACCCTACTCAGAACAGTAAGGCGAGAAAGGGCGATCCCTGTGAAGCAGGCTGGAAGACCGCTGTCTCCATTTGTTTTAGCATTAAGCTCACACAAACTGACACAGAAACCTGGGCACTGAGGAGCGAAACTGTTTTCTATGCTTCCCCAGCCCCTACATGGGACTGACGGAGCACTCCAGGTGAACTGGGCCCAGCAGCAAGCCCGCACTGCAGGTCAGCCTGGAGATGCAGTCAGCCACAGCAGGCCAGGGGCCTCCTCTTCCTCCCACCCAGCCCAGCGTGTCTGCCCACTCACAGTCCCTGGCCTGCCTTGGCCCTGCAGTCGGCTGAGCCCTAATTATCAATCTGGTCCCTTTCCTCCACACAGTTTTTCAACTTACCCAACTCCTGCAGCCCCAAAGGGCAAGTGGGCCATATATTTTGGTGGCTGAACCTAGATGGGGGTGAGCAGAACTCTGGGCTTCCCTGGTGGCTCAACGGTAAAGAATCTGCCTGCGAGATGCGGCTTTGATCCCTGGGTCAAGAAGATGCCCTGGAGGAGGGCAACCCACTCCAATACTCTTGCCTGGAGAATCCCACGGATGGAGGAGTCTGGCAGGCTACAGTCCACAGAGTGGCCAAGAGTCAGACACAACTGAAGCAACTGAGCACACGGCACAGGAACTCCAGGAGACGCTACACACAGCACCTGGTTTCTCCCACTACACCAGCCATCTATCTATATCCGCCCTGCACCTGGTCCAGGGACCCTGCCAGCTCCTGATCTAACACAGCATGTGTCGCAGTGGAAGACTCAACAGTGACCACAAGAGCTGTTCTGTGGCCTCTCCATACAGGTCTAACTTTTAGGACATCCAGCCTAAGCCTATTTCACCCTTTCCTCCACCAGGATCCTTTGCACTCAGGCAGAAACCTGTTTTTCAGGTTCAGGTAATGATCGTATTTGTAAGCAGTGAAGACATTGACTTTCTCAAAAGATCACTTCCCTGCACCTGCCTCAGTCTGCACCTCTGTGCTGGCTCATAAAGAGAGTAATAAAAGACCATCTCTTTCCTGAGACAGAAAGCTCTGAGCAGATGCAGCCCCTTAAGAACATTTTTTTCCTTTTTCTCATTAGGACCAGAAACAAGACTGGGTGTCGGTTCAACACTATAGCAAAGAACAGGACACAACTGGCTGGCTACATTCCTGTCCGCAAAGACTACTAGGCTACAGGCCAAGGCCAAACAAGATGCCGCCCGAGGAAAGCCAGGAGAGGGAGGGAAAAAATGTAGCGGTGAGTTTACACCTGTTCCACGCCAGTAAATGAATCCAGAGTAACTGGTTTATAGCTGTTAAAGAGAAATATGTATCTCCACGACCTCTACCTGTGCCCGCTGCACCTCCTAACGAATCTCAGAGGATTCGGGATGAGCAAGGGAAACCCGCCCCTACGAAGTTGTGCAGCTTACTTCTGCAGAAGGAAAATCTGTCACATTTTCTGAAATGGCTAGGAGCTGGTTTATTTAACAGAATCTCTGTAACAGCGAATATCAAGATGACCCAATCTACTGAGAATCATTAAGAAGAATAAATCACTAACCTTGGGAAATAAACGTGTGACCAGGGAAGGGAAAAACAAACAAACAAACAAACAAACTCCTGTGTTTTCTGTTCTGTGCTTCAGCCCGGGACAGGCTGCTCTGGTCCCTCTGTAAATAAGAGATCACATGGGTCTCCCCTACTCAAATGAACAAGCTAGGTGACATCAGAGCTTTTTTTCATTTTACCCGTTTTTTTTTTAGAAGTTTATTAGGTGTAAGTACAGCTCAACGGTTCATAATGTCAGTTTTAATATCTAATTTGAGAAAATTTAATAAAGTGAAGAAATTCCCGAGGAATTGATATACATTATAAAACATTTTCTTTAACTGTTTCATTTATTCTTTTAGCAGAATGAATGTGCTTAGATTATCAACTATTCAAAAGCCTAATCCATCTCTGATGTGTAGGATTTAATTTTGAAGGGGAAGGTCCCCTAATTCCATAAGCGATATGACCACATATTACATCTGCTACAAACTGATTTTTGTACATCAACTTGGGGTCCCAGCACATCAACTAAATAAAGCCTTACGGAACTACTCTACTAGTCCAGCGTCCACTCCTGCAGCTCTGACATTCTTCTGCAACTGAGCAGACCACCACGTATCGTCACTATTTTATGAAAATTAGTGTGAGAACTGAACATCCTAATACTGATGATAGGCAGATATGCCTTACAGGCCTAACACAACTGTGACAAAGCTAAGGATCAAGAACAGAATATTCAGAAGGAAGAATATTCAGACTGAGACACTCAAAGGATATAATTAGGTTGACTGAACGGTCTGTATTATATTCAGGTGTACAAAATAATGATCTGATATGTGTATTTATTGTGAAATGATCACCACACAAAGTTTAGTTAACTTCTGTCACCTCATACAGTCACTCTTTTTTCTTTGTGATGAGAACTTTTAGGATTTCCTCTCTTAGCAACTTTCAAATATATAATACAGTATGGTGAATTACAGTCACCATACTGAACCTTACATTCCAGGGTTTATCTATCCTTTTAACCAGAAGTTTGTGTCTTTTGACCACCTTCACCCATTTCACCTACCTTGACTCTGAACTTTCAATACAAAGAAAAATAATAATGAAAGAACATGCAAAAACATTCTAGAACAGTGTAATCCTCGTCTGCATCTAAAGGTAAGCTCCCATGAGAGGCTGATTTTTGTTTTTCACAACAGAACTTTCAGGATGTTTTGCAGGAATCAATCAGTTAGACACTAGACCTGGTCTCTCTGCAGCAGTCACCCCCAATTCCTGCCCCTAAAGAAGGCTGAGTGCCAGAAACCCAAAGGCTAGGACAACGACACTGGAGGGCTGGTCCCCAGGTGCCCTGCAAGTTGCCTCCCAAAGCTGAAGGAGGTGATTTCCGCTCAGGTCTGATTCTTAGGAGAAGCAATCAGTGAAATTCAATTTACATCCCTCTCTGCCAGCTTAAGACTCAAGGTGAAATTCTTAAAATGACAACGACAAATAAGCTTCACATAGATATGGCTCTCGGTACACACTAACGTGAGCACTCAGCAGCCACTGTCCAATGTCAAATGGAGCAGGCACACTGAACCACAAGGCAAACGTCGAAACAGCGTTAACTGCAATTAACCCTGCTTTTCAATAACTGCAAAAGTCAAAGCATTAACTGATGAACATATTTAGGGTTTGTAGTTCCTTCTCATCCATAGTCTTTAAGTTTTATTTTACTACTTAAAAAAAAACCCGTAACTATCCTCAAAGTCCATTACCAAAGACACTTAGATCAACCTGAAATCTACAGATGAGACCAAATAACCAGATGATCTAGCTCAAATGAAAACAATCTCCACATAGGACCTCTGAACACAAACATCATGTGGCCTTCAACTGGGGTGAAACAAGGAGTGGGTGATCCCTCCAAGTTGAGGCTTCCCTCAGATGCCCCATCAGGAGCCTCCCTCACGGCTCTGTTTGTCCTGGCAGCAGACGCTGGCTGCTCCTTGCTATTTCTTCTCCTGGATTTGCCCCTGGACTCGAGGGGTTCCAGGGGAAACCTACATTCCTAGTGCCCGGCAGCTACGCAGGACCATCTGAGTTTGCTGTCTGTGGGATGGAATGGCTTGCAGGTCCTGCAGACCAGTGCTGGGCACCCGGGCCCTCCACGATGGAGCAGCCAGCACCATGGACCCTGACGAGAACTCCTATTTTAGGAGTTAGGGCACATACACCCTGACTCCAAACACACTTAGTCTCAAGAAGTTGTTCCTGGAAGGAAAAAAAAAAAAAAATCAAAAGACCTAAAACATAAATTTGCATCAACCTCACAACATTAAAATGTGCAACAGGGACTTGCTTTGGTGGTCCAGTGGTTGATAATCGGTCTTCCAATGCAGGAGACTTGAGTTTGAACTCTTGTCAGGGAATTAAGGTATCACATGCTGCAGGGCAACTAAGCCTGCAAACTACAGCGAAGGAGCCCAGGAGCTGCAATGAAGACCCCACACAGCCAAGTAAACATTAAAAAAAAAAGACGTGTACCAAATTAAACAGAAAATGGAGGAAACAAAGCAACTTATGACTAAAATGCAAAGCAGGATATGAGAAACTACAGGCAACTCTCCACCACCCGTGCTGTGCCAAGTCACTTCAGTAGTGTCCGACTCTTCGCAACCCCACGAACTGTAGCCTGCCAGGCTCCTCCATCTATGGCTTCTCCAGGCGAGGATACTGGAGTGGGCTGCCATGCCCTCCTCCAGAGGATCTTCCCCTCAACCACCTAGACACCCTGAAAAGTGCCCTACCACTAACTCCTTCCGAATTCTGCACGTCAGCCATCTTTTCAGACCTTAGCTGCGCTCCCAGCCCCCTCTTCATACTGATTCTCCACGTCATGCCCATCGAGCCCTTCACTCAACCTCTGAAGGCAAGTTCAGACGCTACCTTTCCCAAGAAAAAGTCCTCCCCTTTCTATGCCTTTCAGCGCACCCTCAACAGACAGTAGGGCGAACAGTCACCACATTCACGTTAAGGAGCAGCTGTGTGATGAGTACAGCTGTGGGCACACAGAAGCGCCACACTCACTGAGACCAACTAAGAGACGCTGAAACACCAGTGCGACAGTGACACGCTCACCCTCCCAGCCTCAGCTCAATGGTAAACTTCGCCAAGCGTCAAAAGGCTGATCCAGTCACACTGGGCCCCGACGCGGCAGCATGTGCACGCAAGGGCGCACACGCACACACACGCGCGCGCACGCACACACGTCTCCAGCTGCCGAGTCTCAGTCCCCATGATCTGACAGAAAAAGCAGGCACATCTGTCAAACAGCACAACCCTGTGTTTTAGTTCTAGAAGTGAGAATGAGAAAGAGATGGCAGTTCAGGAGTCTGTCGTGAAATAACTCACATTAATCTGCTTTCGCCACTCTACTCTAATTATGTAATCCCCACAGATGTGCTGACGCCTCTGTGGTTTCTGTCCTCTGTGGTGTCTCCTCAAAAAGGCCACCCGCACCTACGGTGCAGACACAGGGCCCTCTCCAGGCATGAGGGCAGGGCCCTAGGGAAGCCAGTGTTGCAGAGACCCTTTCCACACCCTTGAAGAAAAAGGGAAGTGCAACCAACTATTAGCTTGTCAAAGTGCCCAGTTCTTCTTCCCCAAAGTTTCTCAGAGTGGCAGATGTGCCCCACCCCCAGGCTTTCTCAGAACAAGAAAACTTTGTGAATAGCTAAAATGATTAACCGAGCCGCAAAGAGTTGGACATGACTGAGCGACTGAACTGAAAACGATTAAATCAATCTCCAAAATCTGATTTCTGCCTGCAGAGAACTTTCATTCTGAAAACAAAATGTAAAAAAGATCGCAGCCCTGCCTCTGAGGGATGGGCTTCCCAGAGGAGAGGAAACAGGGAGAGCAGCAGTGATGGAGTCTGTTAGGTCCTCTACCTCTGACGCCCCCTGCCGGCCCCGCCTTCGTGAGACCCGTCAGAAGCACCCAGAGATGCTGCCCCAGCTGGGAGCACTCAGCACACCCTCGCTGGTCTTGCCTGGGAGGCCGATGTGACTGCGTGAACTTCTCACTGGCCCAAACAGCCACAGCAACCCTCTCAGTTGGCCGCCTCCTACCCTGCTCACATTTTAAACTGGGGGCAGCCCTGGACCAGGGACATTTCATTCATACATCTGCTCCCGCCAGCCTCTGCTGAAAGCCTCCCAGCAGTCCCTGGCGCCCGTCTCAGGCGACCAGAGGCCCCACCAGCCCAAGACTCAGTGTCTGGTGCGTTCACTCACTAGCACTGCCCCTGTCCCCAGCCATGCAGTCCCAGGGGAATGCAGGCCCCTATAGGGGACCCCAGCTGAACCTTCCTTTCATCTCCAGACTTATCTCCTATTTCCCCCTCAATGCATGGATCTCCCTTCAAAATATAATCCTCAAATATAAAAGGACCCTCTCTTTCCCACTTTAATCCTGTGCAACTTCCTCCCAGTTTCTCAGACCCAAACCTAGGAGATACCCACAATCCCACTCTGTCCCTCTCATCCCCAAATCTGTTTACTGGCAAGTCCCATCATCTCTTTTTTAGAAAGGTGCTTCCCCATCACTGTCTGCCTGTGCCTGGTCCTGGCCACCTTATCCCCCACCCCCTGACATTCCCAAAGCCTGTAGCTTTCACGTCACAAGGTGTTCTCGATGCCAGCAAGAGGGGACTATTAGGAAAGATCAGACCAAATTCAGGTTCCTTAAAAAGATCAGAGCCAACACTCCCATTCATTTCACAGCATCACCTCTACCATTCAGAAGGAAGCGAGGAGACAATGTAACCAACGTACTCACTGGACTGCAAAAACCCCACGCTGCCCCAACTAAAACGTAACTGGAAAATGAAAGACAGTGTCATATGATAAAATGTGACCTTCAATACTGGTCATGACCACAAGTTCAAGGGAGGCAGTCAGAGAACCACCTAATGAAGACTGCCACAAATGCAGCAGCATCTCAGACACTCAAGGCCTGGTGTGTCCACCAAGTTTTTTTTCCTTCCCCCACCTGGAAACAGAGAACAACTCTTGGTACGATTCTGCAAAGAACCAAATACAATCACCCTTAATTTACAAGGTAGTTTCACTCCCGGAGAATTCAAAACATCTGTTAAAACCAAGGGCTTCCCTGGTGGCTCAGATGGTAAAGAATCTGACTCTAACGCAGGATACCCAGGTTCAGTCCCTGGGTTGGGAAGATTCCCCTGGAGAAGAGAATGGCAACCCACCCCAGTATTCTTGCCTGGGAAATCCCATGGACAGAGGAGCCCGGTGGGCTATAGTTCATGGGGTCACAAGGAGTTGGACACGCCTGAGTGACTCACACCTTCAATTAAAAGTATACACCCACAAGTTGACCCTGTACATAAACAGAATTAGGTTTAAGATATAAACAGCTTTTTCACCTACATGAAAGTCATGCAGAATGCATCCTTGCTTCTAAATATCAGTATTGCCTTCCATCTCTGACAGAGCCCAAAATCATCCCACACATTTCCAAACTACCCTTTCTGAGGGGCTTCCCCTTCAAGGAGCACTGGCACACACCAGCAGGCTTCCCGCCCCTCCTCTGCTCCTAGCAAGGCTCCCAAACCACTAAGCGCACTCCCAGCCAAGGGCCTCTGCTGCTGTTTTCCCTTGCAAGGGAGAAGCTTCCTGTTTCTTCCAAAGACCCACAGGAGCCCCTCCTTCACACCTCTGCTCACATGACACTCCACTCCTCCCCGTCCTCGTCCTCCGGACAGGCCTGACTAGCTACTCTCAGCGCCCACTGCTCCTTCCGGGCCCCGGGGGCCTGCTTTCCCATTCCACTCGCTGCCGCCGCCCCCACCTTCCACCCGGCCCTCACCCACCTTCCCTCACCCATCTCCCTATCTCTACTTGTCTTCCTCCACTGGCCACCTCCCTGAGCACCCAAGAGATTCACAAACAAGGAAAGAAGAAAAGAATCATAAAAGAATATTTAAGGGCTTTAAGAATCAAAAAATAGAAAGATTAATCACACACGTTTTTCTAAAAACTTAGTCTGTCAGAAAAAAGAAGCCCATCAAGCCCACAAGGGCTCTCACACTGGTGTGAGAGTGCACGCGGGTGCGGTGGAGCCCGAGCCTCTCTCCGACGCTGCGGTGAGGGGGAAACTCGGGACAGGCAGCTGCTCAGGGCAGATGTGTGCAGCTCAGGAATGCTCAATGCCACAGCGGGGGTGTGCACACAGTCTGCTCCCTAAGCCTGCCCTCGGGGACCTGCAACTAGTGACTAGGAATGCACCTCAGGAATGCGCAAGGCCTCTCTCACTCTGATGAAGAGAAGTGTTAAAACCTGCAGCTATTTTAAGCAAAGGTACATCGCCAGAATTGACAAGATACTGTAATAGATTCACTGAGTTAGGAACCGCATGCTCATCTACAGATAATAGAAAGCTCCACAGGAAAATGTACTCTTCGTAGCAATTTTTAGAGATATCCTTTATTCTGAAACCTGTGCTCAAAATGCTGGCACATCTAACTTTGCCTTTATTCCTACTTTGCACATATGAGTTTAGACAGAATCTTGAAATTGTTTTCTTGGCCATTTGTCCCTATGTCAAGCTGACAGGATACTTAAAACTTCAGGCCAAAAAATTTCCAGGGCCTCAGAGACCTAGCACCACCAAACTTTCTGTTTAGCGCCCACATATAGACTGGATGGCATCACTGACTCGATGGACGTGAGTCTGAGTGAACTCCAGGAGTTGGTGATGGACAGGGAGGCCTGGCGTGCTGCGGTTCATGGGGTCGCAAAGAGTCGGACACGACTGAGCGCCTGAACTGAACTCACAGCACTGCAAAAATAATCTGGCGTACAATACAAACTGAAAGATGCTGGCTATTTTACATATGACTTGCTCTTTGGAGACAAATTCTACTGACTTGCTAGCATCCTTTAGAGGAAAAAAACTTACTAATTAATGTTTCTAAAATACACTACATTTTTAACTTCTGGAAATGTGCGTGGATCATAACTGGGGCTTTTGTTAATTTATGCTGTATACTAACAGTCTGCCTCCTAAAGAGAATCACTCCCAAGTGCTATGTGTATAAAAATCTGCCTGCCTTGTATGTTTTCTGTCTCTTTAGTCAGTGAGAAGTCCTATTCTTCTCTTCCTATTTGCCGATGACAGGCTGCCCAGCTCAGTCTCCAACATATGCAAAAATCAGGAAACAAGGGTTTGTTAGGAATACTGAGGTTAGTTCCTGCAACAGATAGCTTCACTATTTCTTCCCACTCATATAAGGAAGCTTAATGTGAAAGAACTGGGTGGGGGCCTAACAGACTCTCCTATGAATAAGGAGCTTTGATGTATTTGTGTTAAATTCTGCCACATTTTTTCTAGCTAATCAGGCCATCTGATCCATCTAAGAATGCTGGAGTACCTTCCAGAATAGTGTTACAACTGTATAGCTATACCAGATGCTATATTTTAAAGAATTTTTAACAATCACAAAAGGATAAGGATAAAGTACTCCCCTCACCTTGGCTCACACTCTGAAATTAACCAACCCCCCTTTCTCACACTCACACATTCCCAAGCCCTCCTTTACTTGCCAGCGGGAAGCATTACACCCAACCCACTGTTAGGTCAAAAACGTTTCCAAAAGACCACTTCAGATGGTACTAGGAGGACATTTCTAATACCATCCACATCAATGAAGAGCAGACAGATCACAAAAGAGGTTAAGTTCTTACCTAATTTTAAGATCCCAACTGAAAGGAATTTTTCATGTTTCTTTTCCAACCTCTGACAGATGTGCATTTTACTTCCTTCATTCTCCTAATCCTACAAAGGCTGGAAGGTCAAAGGGGAGACTATGGAATGCTGTGCACAGAGACGGCCATAAGCGGTATAGGAAGCACAGGCTAGATGGGTTTGAACACCAGCTCAGTAAGTGATCACAATCCTCGGGAGGGCTACAGAAACGCTCGGTGAGCCTGACCTGTGATCAAGAGCAGATTTAAATTCATGTATCAAGGCAACATCCAATTTGAAGAATTTAAAGAAAACTGATTCAACTCTCTCAAACCAAGTTAATATACTATTTATGAACTTGCACAAGGGTTTTCCCCACTTTGTTAGGTTTATTCCTAAGGCCATTTGACCATGGAGATCAACTCGAGGGTCCATACTCAATTTTACTAAAGTCAACAGAGAAGTCAAGGTGTACCTTGCAGTTTCAAGCCTGTCATGATCTTTGGAAAAGGTGGCTTAGCAGGTCTGAACAGCCCCTTCACCTTGCGCAAGAGGCAAAGCAAATAGCTAAACCACACAATTTAAGAAACCAGAACTGTGAGAAGCACAGAACCAGTTTTTGCTTTCTAACTTTCTTACAATGATAAGCAGACAGCATGTGAGTCAGCTATCATACAAACCAACTATTTAAAATCTTTCTGAAGTAGCAATTTTGAATACTTGTATCTGAAGTTAGCCATCACAGGAAACAGATTTGTAATGCCCAAGTGACAAGGATTCGTTTTCAACAGGACATTTCCAGTGAAGAGGCACATTACATTCTACCCAGTAACTAGAGAAAACCTTTATGGGAGGAAGATGGCACACTGTAACAGAGTGGCCATATTTGTAACTTTCACACACACTCAACTGCTCATAATCCTGGACTCAGCAACACCATGCATTCAAAGCTCTTCCAGTTTTGGCTACTCATAATGGTTTCTGAAAACTCCCAAGGACACAGCACACGCCATGGCATCTCACACTCCTTCAGACACTCCGCCAAAAACGCAAGAGCAACCATGCAAACAGCCAGCAGGGGAAAAAAAAAAAAAAAAACGCTGACCACTAGTTCTGAAACAAGACCAAGAGCTGACCACTCCAACACCAACTACATCAGTTACGACTACATCAACCACACAGTTCTCAACAGTGACTTCCGGGGACACCCAAAGCGTTTGAATTGCCCGTCTCCTGCCAGTGATTTCTTGTGCAATTTCGCTAGATTTCGCTAGAAACAGCAACCTGGTGTTCTGTCGAGCGCTCAAAAGTGGTCAACTGGTTAGCTAATATTTTAAGTACTCTGAAATTAATTGCCAAGCCTTATTAACAAAGCTACTGTTTTACCGTCCGTAACTGCTTGGACTGGAAAGCGTTAGGACGCTCTGCTAGGGAGGCTGCCTCAACTCCGGCCAGGTCGCGTTCTATAGGTAGGTTAAAGATTCACCAGCTCGGAAGTGTATTCCAATCCACGCCAAAGGCACCCGGGAAGCAATCCCGGGGTTGCAGCAATCTTGGTTAAAGGAGCCCTACAAAGCCGTAGGCGCGTCCATCGAGGGCTTCCTGGGCCACAGGCGCTCCTACTCAGACCCAAGCGCCACAGCACGCGCCTAGGAACCCGGGGCTCCGCCCGGCCTCGCCGGCTCTGTCCTCGGAACAAGCAGGAACTGGGCTCAAACCCTGGCCATCGTGTGACCTTGGCCGTGTCCCGGGCTGCGGGCCTCAGTTTCCTGGTCCTTGCGACCCCGAGACAGGAGGCCTCGGAGGCGGAGCAAGCAGCGGGGCTTCCTGGAGCACCCGCGGCGCGGGCCGGACTTCCGGGAGCCCGCCCCGGCCACTCTGGGGGCCCTGGTGAGAGGGTGGCCGGACAGAACCCCTCCCCGGCCCCGACTCAGCCCCCGCGCCAGCTCGGCCCCGACTCGACCCCCACCCCAGCCTAGACCCCTGGCCCCGCATTCCGCACCCACCCCGCCCCGCCCCGCCTCGGTGCCCAGCCCAGCCTGAACCCGCAGCCCGGCCGAGGCTCGCCCCAACCCCGGCCTCTAGTCGACCCTGGGCCCGCCGGGCCGTGGCTCCCCGCCTCGACTCCGCCTCGCCTCGGCCCCCGGCCCGGCCTCACCTCGGCTCTCACCTCGCCCCTCGCCCGGCCTGGCCTCACCTCGGCCCCTGCCTCGGCCCTCACCTCCCCGGCTCAACCTCGCGCCGGGCCTCAACTCGGCCCCCGCCCCCGCCTCGGCCCCAGCCCAGCCTCACCCTCGGCGGCCGCGGCGCAGATGCTGCTCGGAGGCAGGCGTTGGTTTCGCTCCCACAAGATGGCGGCTCTGACGGCGGCCACGTCAGTGCCTGCTGCCGCGGGGGACGCTGGGGAACGGGGCAGTCCCCCCCGCAGTCCCACCCACTCGCCCTCTGCGGTGCGCAGGCGCAGACTCTGTGCGGGAGGTAGGGACAGGACCTTGGGTAGGCGCGGGGCCCGGGGAGGACGCCTGGCTCCCCGCTGCGCTTGCGCGCGCCCCCCGCGTCCCCGGCGCGCCTAGCCCAGGCAGAGTCCGGCTGCGCCTGCGCGCGCCTGTCTGTGCTCTGCCCGGGGGTGAGTTCTCAAGCCCATTTGGCAGATGCAGAGACTGAGTCCCAGGCGGTCCCTGCGGTCCCGGGGCGGCGGTGCTGGGTGCCAGCTCCCCGCTCCAGCCTCAGGCCCGGCGGCCGCAGGGACCCACGCTGCCCTGTGCGCGGTCGGGGAGCGACCTGGAGAAGCAAGAGTCAAGATCAAATGGAGAAGGCATCTGGTAGCACTGGTGGAGCAAGCACCTGGGCAGGGAGCAGTGCTGCCCTGGGGTGCCATCTAAGCGGGGTCCAGGTGACACAGGGGAGCCCCTCCTCTGGGAAGCCTCCCTAAGCTGATCAGAAGGGAGAGGGGGCCTACTGTGGTTCCCTTCCACATTCTCCAGTCTCGGGCCTTAGTGTGGCCCCCTGCTTGGGAACTCACTGTGGCCTGCCGGCGCGAGCCCCGTACCGTCACTCCGCTCCTATCCTCCAGCTGCTGTGACGGGAGGCACCGGTGAGATTGCTGGGGCAGCCTTCACTCACTATCTTGCATGTTGTGGAGAGCACCAAGCAGGTCATTACCTGGGCCTTGGTCTAGGGGCCTGCCTTTTGGTCCAGGGGCCTCTCTCCTCTACTCCCCACCTACACACTCCTCTTGGGGCCTCCTTACAGCGCTGGGGTGGCTGGGACCTCACCAGCTCTCCCTGGGGCTGCCCACTACCCCCCAGGCAGCCCTCCTGCACCAAACGCTGATGACCTCCTCTTCCGAGAGGCTGAGGGCCCTAGATCTTGTGAGCCAGACTCTTGCTTGAGCCGCAGCCTCCCCCAGCCCTCGTCATTTATGGAAGACCTAGCCTGTGCTGTGCACCTCAGCTTCTGCCTCCCCATTGCTGTGAACACGTCACAGTGCTCACTCAACGTGCCCTCAGGGTTTTGTGTCTCCAGAGAGGGGCACAGAACCTTCTGGTGCTACTGGCTCTCTTCCCTAGAGAACTGACCCACAGCTGAATGCCTGCAAATGGTTGTGTCCTCAGGAGCATCCTTAAAGAGACAGGAAGGAGCATGTGAAAGATACATACACAGTTTTAAAAAATAAGGCGGATTCCTACGTAAACCCGAGGTTACCCAATTTACCTTCTTCCTGATTCTTTTCTCCTGGTCTGGCCCCCAACTTGGGAAAAGAGGGTGTCTTCAGACCAGACAGGTATGGGGGCCCAGGGTGGGCACATCAGGGGAAGGATCCCTGCCCCAGGCAGGAGACGTTAGAGAGCCAGGAGGTACTAGGCAATTGCCTAGGGAAAATGAGGCCCTAATGCCCACCAGGACCTCCCTGTTCCCTTTGCAGGGATGGAAAAGCTGTGTACCTGCCCAGCTTTGGCCAGGAGAGGGCAGAGTGAGCCGGCTAGAGGGCCTGCCAGCATCCATGGCCACATCCACTGTCAGGTTCAAAGCCCCCAGCCCAGATCCTCACCTTCAGCTTGAGCTGGGGCTAAGTTCCTCCCCTCAGGGGGTCCCTGAGTCCAGAGACAAGGTCAGACACAGGGATGCTGAACCCTGGGAAGGGTGGTTGGAGGGACAGAAGTGCCAGAAAGAGCAAAGGAGCTGAGGCAGGAGGGAGAGGGAATATGAGTACACCCTCTAAGCCCCCCAGCCTGGTTAGTACCACATGCAGCTTCTATGTGTGGCACCTGTGAGGCGGGCAACATTTATGCCAGGCTAGTGGCAGTCAGAGAGGTTGCGAGCCCACCCAAGATCACACGGTTAGAACTGAGCCCCTGGATCTCAGATCCTAGCGTGTTTGTTGCCAGCATCTCTTCCTCTGTCCCCACCCTGCCTCTGAAGACACTGGAGCTTCAGTGAATCTGTAGGCTGCAACATTATCTTGTTTTCCTCAAGCGATGGGGAGCTCAGTACTTACTAAAGCACTCAACACCCAGGACCTAGTTGCAAAACTGTATCCTCTTAAAAAATTTCTCGGGATGGTGGGGGGTTTGGGGTGTCTCTGCCTACTTGCCCTCCCCTGGTGAGCTGGCCTTTAAAGAACCCCTGAGCCCAGAGGGGACCCTGAGACAGGTTTCTGTCCCAGATACAGGTGGGATGTGGAGAGGACCCAATCCTCCCCTCTGCTCAGCTCAGAGCCCTTCCTCTCTAGGATCCGCCCTCAAAGCCCTCTCTCCTACGTGTCCCTCCTGGTGCAGGCTTCAGGGATTATGCCAGCTGTTCTGGGGATGTGGGTCCTGGGACGGCACCTGCATGCCTCCATGCTCATGCCCGTTTTCCTGCTCCATCCCCAGGCCATTCTGCCCCCTTGTCCTGGGCCTGGGTTGGAGTCGGGACAGCTAGGTTACGTCAGAAACCTGTGTTTGGCATAGGGATGTGCCCACCGAGAGCCGCACAGCGGTCAAGGGTCAGTGGGAGGACCATGGCCCAGTTCCATGCCTGTGAGTGGGCTGACTCTGGGGCCTCTCCACCTTGAGACTCTTTGAGCATACCCACTCCTGCCTCAGTGTCCCCATATCACGCAGGCTCCTCCCTTCCCTGCATCCTCTCTCTGGCCCAGCTTACAGGAACAGCCCAGGACCATTCCCTACCCAAGGCTTTTCTCCCTCTTCCTGGGCACTGTCTGGGAATGTGCAGTTCTTGAATACTCGTCTCTGCTCTCCTGGGCATGGCAGTGCTCTCTAGAAGGCCAGCTTCACTGGGAAAGAGGTTTCTTACCTGGTTCTTGGTCTCACTTCACGCCTGAGCAGACGATAGGTAAGGCAAGTCCAGGGAGTGCTTCTCAGTGAGCTTCGCACTGGGATGCCAAAAAGCCCGTCTTTTTAGAACCCTCTGACTGACATTCACCATTCCCTCCCATTTTGAATATAGGTGACATTCCCAGATAGCGGTATGCACTGGCCCTACGATGTTGTCAGCAACAGAAGCCTCAAGACAGTTTTACATCTTGTCATGACTGTTGCAGGAACCATGAAATCTCGTTTCTGTCCCCCGCTCAACTGAGATTACAGACATGGTCAGCCTGCAGCTAGCGTTTTCATCTCTGGAGGCTGACAGAAATTACAGCGCTGCATTCGAGCCCCCTTCTGCGCAAGGCTCCATTCCCACGTCTGCCAGCATTATGGAGCCGAACACAGTCGGAAGGACACGCTGGATGTGTACAGTCCAGAAAGTGCTAACTGCACTGGGTACATTTTGGAAACCATCATCCTCATCGAGGTCGTAGAGACCTGTTGCCCCTGAAGTCACATGCCACAAAAATCTTAAAACTTTTGATAACTGGATCTGTTTCTGATGGTGCATCATTGATGCTAGGTAGTAATAAAACCGTATTCTGAGAAGGAGCTCATGGACTTCCTTAGCCTGCTAGCGGGTCCCTGGTGCCTATATAACCTCCCTGCTCTAGCTTCTAGATGAGGTCAGTAGGGGAGGGAGAGAGGCCCCACTTGGGGATGGTATGTGGCAAGCTGTAGGGCAGGGGACCCACAGAGATATCTGACATGGAATTTGAGGGGCAGGAAGACACCAGTGACTCAGGCACTTTCCATGGTGGTCCCTGCAGTCTGGCTGGAGACCAGGAAGCCAGCAGGAGATCACTGGACCAGGCTGACCAGGGTGTACAGCCATGGCACTCAGCAAGCTGATGGGGAGGGGAGGGGAGGGGAGGGCGGAGGGGCAGGCCCTCAGGAGTCTGGGCGCAGATTGTGTCGCAGACTGTGAGGGGCCCTGCAGCCCTCGTCTCCACCTGGACGAAGCTGTTCTCTTGGGACTCACCCCCAGGTTTGAGAGGGCTGTTCCTCTCTCTGGGGGGCCCTTCTCCCCCTTTCAACCCCCAGACAGAGGACAGCAGGAGGGAGGGACCCAACCTGTCTTGGGAGGCATCTGATGAATTCAGGGTTTCAAAACCCTGGGAAAGGGAAAAGCTTGTTGGTCCCTGCCCTATCTATGGACTGGTGACGAGTTCCACAAACCCTAGTGGCTTAAAATAACAGTCCTCATATACGCAATCTCCTTGGGGGTTAGGACCTAGGAGCATCTTGGTGGCATGGACTGGCGCCAGGCTTGCATGTGGTGCAGCCAAATTGCGGTAGTACCTGGGTTTACCCCACAGGGTTTTCAGGGGGTAGAATGGTATCCCCCCAAAGTCACATCTGTCCAGAATCTCAGAATTGGATCTTGTCTGGAAAAGGTGTCTTTGCAGTTGTTATTAATCAAGAATCTTGAGGTGAGATGACTGGATTAGGGCCCTGGATTCAGTGACAAGTGTTATTACAGGTGATCTGAGACAGACCTCTGAAGGTGGCCACCTGACCACAGGGGCAGAAACTGGGGTGACGCAGCCGTAAGCCAATGGATGCCCGGGCACCGAGAACCAGGAGCAGGAAGGGTCTGCCCCAGGGCCTCTAGAGGGAGCACACTCCACCCACACATTCATTTTGAACTTCCAGCCTCCAATCCCAGGAGAGAACAAATTTCTGTTGTTTTTAGCCACTACATTTGTGGAAATTTGTCACGGCCCCCCCAGGGCCTCATGTGGACTGGTTTCTGGGGCTGAAAGTATGGGGGTCCCCTAGACCCCTCTTTCCTTTCACCTGCCTGTCCAGGTGGTATCTGCACACATTGGCCTGAGGGTGGCCAGCTTCTTGCAAGTGACATAACCTGTGTAGCTGGGTGTGTGTCTCCCAGTGGGCAGCTGTCCCCTGCTGTGACTGCCACACCTTGTAGCGGTTCTGGCTCTTGGGGTTAGAACAGTCCTTTCCTGGGTTCCCCCTGGCCTGCAGCCCCTGACAGGACCAGGGGAAGGACACTCTCTCTCCCTGTTTCCTTCACGCATCACTCCCAAAGCCCCGGGTCTGGAGGGAGCCAGCCGTGGAGAATGTCAGCCTTGTAGCTGCAGTCATTGCAGAACTATTCTGAAGAAAGATGGGCAGCTGTGGGGCAGGACTCCTGCCTGCCACCGTCTCTCCCAGACAGCTCCAAGCCCAGACCCAAGGACCATCCTGAGACTCAGAATCTGTCAAGGACTCGCAAGTGTCTTGCTTGCCATTCCACTGAGCAAGGCTAGGGAGCACCAAGCAGATTGGTGTCTGAGTTACAGGGGTCAGGCACTCTGGTTCCTGGAACCTAGCAGGTGGCCCAACTCAGAAGCCCCATGTGGTCCTTGTCCACCTGAGTGACGCTGAAAACCTTCCATGCCCATGCCTTTCTGCTGTCTGGCTCCCTCTAGTTTTATTTTTTTTAATTTGTGTTTATTTTTGTTGAGTTCTGGCTCTGCTTGGTCTTCATTGCTGCGCAGGCTACTGTCTGGCTGCGCTATGCGGGCTTCTTGTTGTGCGGGCTTCTCTAGTTGTAGAGCAAGGCCCCAGGGCACAGGCTCAGTAGTTGTGGCCCAAGGGCTTAGCTGCTCCGCGGCATGTGGGATCCTCCCAGACCAGGATTGAACCGGTGTTTCCGGCATTGCACCTTGGATTCTTAACCTCTGGACCACCAGGGAGGCCCTCCCTCTCATTTTAGTTTGCTGGTATCAGGCAGCTCAGCTGTGCCCAGGGTTCTGACCCAAGGCCTTTGCACTGACTGCCCCCTTTCAGATGAGTTCGCTTTCTCCTTCCATCCTCTTTCTGAGGGTCTATGCTCCTTTGAACTCCCCTCTCCATTGAAAATAGCCCTCCCTTCACTCCACTCTCCCCTGTTGCACATGAACATATTTAATTCATTTTTTTGTTTCATGCGGGAGACCTGAGTTCGATCCCTGGGTTGGGAAGATCCCCTGGAGAAGGGAAAGGCTATCCACTCCAGTATTCTGGCCTGGAGAGTTCCGTGGACTATATAGTCCATGGGGTCGCAAAGAGTCGGACACGACTGAGCCAATTTCAGTTTCACTTTCACGTTGGTTTCATGGTTTCTTCCTCTGTGCTCTGCCGCCCAGCAGGGCCTTTTCAGTGGACACACTGTAGATGCTCAGAGACAGGAAGAAGAGAGGGGAAGCCAGTGGGGACAGTGGCTCAGAGAGGAGCTGCCTGATCTTGGGCCTCACAGAGAGGGCGCGAGGTCACAGGCCTGCGGGTGCCATGCCTGGCTGTGGGCAAGCGGTGCTTATTCTTGCCACCTGAGGTGCGCCAGCAGCCTTTGGAACAAGACTAGGACCAAGGCAGTCAGGTGGGGGCGCTCCTGCCTAGACCATCGCTACCCTGGCTAGGACCCTGCAGTGCTTTAATTAAAACCCATCTCTCTGCCTGACCCCGCTCTGCCATCACATTCTCCACTTAACTGGGGCCCATCAGAGTGGCCAAGGCTAATTAAAAAGCCCAGCCCGAGGCGTAGCGGTGTCCAGCGTCTGCTGCTGGGATCTGCCACATGCGCCCTGCCTCACACTCCAGAGGGCTGGCCTCCACACCTGTCACTTGGCTTGGGATCCAGCTCCGTGCTTTCCACTCTGGTCTCTCCGAGACTGTGAACATCACACAGGGATCCTGAGGCTCTGAAGTGGGTTTCTGTCTCCACCAGCTGAGGGCACGCTGGCTCTGGGGACACTAGTCTGTTTCTGCCGGGTCCTGTTTCCAGCCTGGGGGGGGCTGGGTGCTGCTTCTGGCTCCCAGGTGAATGTGGGCCAGCCCTGCCCTTTTCAGCACCGCACCCCTACTTGCAAGCCCAGCTGAGCATCTGCCCTGGGAAGCCCCCTTTTCAAGAGGGATTTCAAGCCTCTTGCTGCACAGACTGCTACCTCCTACCACCCCATGTTAGGGCTATCTGTAAGGGGAGAGGCTAAGGTCACCTTAGAGGGCACCTGGCTCCCCAGGTGTGTTTAAGGGGTGGGTGCCCTGTGAGCGAGGCCAGTGGGGAGGCAGAAGCCTTCCACGGACATCAGGGTCTGTGATCTGATCCTTCAAAGGTCTGGTTATAGACAGGGAGACGGACAGGCCGAGGAAGGCAAGTCTCTGACAAAAGCAGCCACTGTTCTGTCATAGATGGGAAAAGAAATGGCCAGAGTGTCTTGCTGCTGCCCAAAGGGGTGGAAGTCTGCCTGCTTGCCTGCCCAGAGCTGGACATCAGGCAACAGGCAGTCCAGGCCCAGAGGCCTGGCAGACCCAGGCTGAGGGATGGGAGAACCTGAGCAGGCAGGCCAGGTAGTGTGAGGAGGCCCAGCCTGATTTCTGGTTCTGGAAAGAGCATTATTCCTCATTAACTGGACGAGGACACTGGACACTGGACCCAGAGCCGGAGACCGCTGGCCATGCTGGGAGCTTGTCTGGGTTGGGTATTAGCTGGCAGGTGCTGCTGCCCAGCAGCACGTCGGACCAGGCTGGGTTTGAGCTGCAGGGGGAGCCCTGGAGAGACCTCTGGCCTCAACCCCGTGGCCTGCTCAGGGACCCCAGGCCCCACAGGAGGGGAGACAGGAAGTGGTCACACCTGCTCCTGAAGCTGCCGACTGAGGAAGCATATCAGAGTGGATGGTGGCCGGTCCCACTGCTCATGCCAGCCTCGGGCTGGAATGCAGGAGCTGGACCCTGTGGGCCTGGGCTGGCTGAGCTGTCTCCGCTTTTTGTCCATCGTAGGGCAAGCCGTGTGACAGGGAGAGGCAGAGAGTGAGCCTGAACCACCTGTGAGTGTGTCCGAGCCTGAGGCATCACACCTGCTGTGTGCAGCTCCACCTGTAGCGTGCTCCCTTGCACTGTCCCCACCTGCAGCATCCACAGCACAGTGCCCCACTTGCATCCGCCCCACCTGCACCCTCTCCTTCCCACCTGCATCACCCTCACTTACGGCATCCTTCTTACCTTCAGTGTCCTCACCTGCCGCACCCTCACCTGAGTCGCCACCATCCCTGCCATTCTTGGCTACTCTGGGGCCAGCTGAGCCGAGCTGTCTTCCACACCGTCCTCCTAGTCTGAGTGGGTGGGTGCTGAAACAGCCCCACCAGGTTCCTCACATCAGCTGTGGGCTCAGTGCCCATTCCCCCATCTGAGAGGCTAGAACTCGCCAACCTCCACATCCACTGGGGGTAGTCGTCAGACACCCACTGGGAGAGTTGTGAGCCACTGGGAAGTGCCAGAGAGGCTCCTGATGGCCCAGTGGGTGGGGGCCGTGGAGCTGATGCTGCACTTGCCGACGTGTCCAGGAGCCTGGGCGAGGCCACCCTCCCCCATACTGGCGGCGACATCCACGAAGACCAGCCCTCTGGACATAGGCCAGGGGCAGCCCCAGACCACTCTGACCTGCCGGGCTGACTTCTGACCTCAGACTGACCCTGGTCCTGTCCCAGGCAGCACTTTTCCTTCCTAGACACTTGCCCAGCTGGAGCTGCCCGCGCTGGATGCAGCCCCTTCCCAGCGGCCTCCCAGAGCAGGGGTGATGCAATGTATGATTCTGCCTGTCCTCAGTGTGCTGTTGACTTTGAGAGGCTGGGACAAGTTCTGCCTCTTTCCCAGACTCAGTTTCCCTGTTTGCAATGTGACCAGCTGCTACGCTGTCATCCTGAGACCTGGGACACCCTTCCTCGTGGACATCTCCTGGGGACCCTGATGTGGGAGGTGGGGAGAGGTTCCATGGGAGGCATCCACACAGGGAGCCCCTGGCATCACTGCAGGGACAGCTGATCCTGAGGCCACCTGTTCTAGGGATGGCCCACTGCAGGTGTCCCAACCACTCCCAAATCTCCTCCCAGATAAGGGGCTTTCTCCTGAGGCATTCTGATAATTTGACTTAGACTGGCCTGCCTGAGGTTGGAGCTAGGAAGGGTGGATCTGTTGGGAGCTAGGTCTAGAGCTGGGGAGATGGCTGAGCCCTTGGAACTGGTCAGGGCCCCTGCAGAGGCTTGCAGCCCTGGGGATGGATCAGCTTGGCACCAGAGATCCCTCCCCAACATGCAACATATGCAGGTTCTCCTCTGCCTTGTGTGGGTCCCTAAGGTGCGGCTGGGTCCCAGGGGACCATGATATAGGAACCACAAAGATTATGGCTGTGAGGTGGTGAGGAAGCCTCCGCAGAGGCCAGGAGATGCCTGAGACTGAGGGATGGGGGCGAGGGTGAAGGAAGTTGAGAGTGAACTGCAGGTGGGACCACAACGTACGATGTGAGGTCTCAGCTTTCCTAAGACTCTGCCTGACTAACACGCTGAGTGCCCTGGGGCAAGTCATGTCCTGCCCAGGTCAGTTTCTCCATCCATAGATTAGAGGTGCCCCTTTAGCTCAGAGTGGGACCCATTTGTGAGGGGTGTAGGCCGAGGCACTCCAACTCCAGCTTGGCACTGGAGAGCCATGGAAGGTTCTTGAGCAGAGGAGGGGGCTGGTTTTCTGTTCCATAGCTTAGACCTGAAAACTCAAAGTGCACTCAGGGAAGAGGCACATGTGATCCATGATGCTCCGTCCCAAATCCAAACATGAAACAACTTCCCCAGGGCCCCAGGCTCTGCCTTTCTGTAGGTTGCAGGCTGACAGACGGGGTGAGCCAGGTGAGGTAGAATGCATCCCTGCAGCTTGTAGGCAGCAGAGGGAGCCGAGGAGCCTAGGACAGCCAGGGCCAGCTGCAGGTTCTACACTGGCCAGCCTGCTTCTCTGCAGTCCAGTTGTCAGGCAAGGGGCAAACATTGGGAAGTCTCCCTTCTCTCCCAAAACCTCCCCCCTGCTGTCTTGGGATTCCACCGTTCAACCTCTTGCATTAAGGCCCAGGTCTCCCCACATTCCTGTCTTGAGTTCTGAAGATGGCTGCCGAGGTTGGGGGAAGGCGTGTGTGTAGAGGGTCCTAACATCTACCATAGGGACTTGGAGAAACTTGAAGGAAATGGAAGCCTGGGAGAAGCTTGGACATGGAGCCCTGGGGAATCTGAGGGCCCTGATGAACCTTCAGAGCTCCCTTTGGAGGGTCCTCTCTGTCACAGAGACTCACCTGCTCCAAGAAGCCCTCCTGGATTAATGACAATGCCACAAGTATTGACCACCTCCAAACATACCAGTGCCTGGCTGGCAGAATTCTGGCCAGTGCTGGCCCTTTGTTGGTGGGTGAACCAGCTGGCTCCTTGCCTCAGGCCAGGCTGCAGGCATCAGGGTTACTGGGAGCAGGCCTGCCTTCTCCTTTAGAGTGGAGGGAAGGCCTTCCCAGAGCCGGGCCTCCATGGGCGGGAGAGCATGCCATCCCTGCCAGCCCAGTGCCTCCCTCCCTGCCTGCTGTGTTTGGGTGGACGAGTCCTGGTCCTTATACCATAAACACCAATTTGCAGGGCCCTAAGAGCCAAATGACTGTTTACTGTGTGCTCCAGAGACTCAAATAAAAAAGAGAGAGAGAAAGAGAGAGAGACGTGATTGAGGAGCCAGCCTGGCTCTAAACATCAATTAGCACCTTCTGAGTAGCTCCTGTCCCAGCTGCCAGGCCAGGCAGTGGCGGCTCCCAGGCTGGGGCCCTTCCCAGGGCTTCCCCAGTGCCCTGGATACCTGCCTGATCCTGGCATCCGTGGGGCTGACCTCTCAGAAGTATGGGATGCCTAAGGGGCGCAGATCGAGGATGTCAGAGCCACAGAAACTGCACCACATGCTCACCTCCTCTTGGGAGCCCTCCGAGATGACCCGGAAGGTATGGAAGGGCCCATCACCCAGATCTCTTGGGCCAAGGTCATCTGGGGGGATGAGGAGTGTGGCAAGTGGGAGTGCCCTCTGTTACCTGCTCCTGATACCACCATTTTATGGGGGGACAGGGAGGGAGAAAATGGGGTAGTTTTGCCTTCAGGAACTCACACTGGGGAGAGAGGCTTTATCCAGTAGACTTCAGTTTACCTGTCAATGCCTATGAATAGAAGGACCTGAAGAACTCCCACCCAGGTGGGATGGCAGAGATGCGGTCCTGCTCCTCTCAGGCCTGGGCGTCACCCTGGGAGGTTGTCCACTCTCCGGACTGAAACTGGACTTGAGACGAGTGCAGTGCGGGCGCGTGAGGTGCCCTGCTCCTGCTCAGGCCAGGGGGCAGGGGGCCACTGGAGAGGGAGCTGCTGACTGCTAGGATGCCTTGTCCTTGGGAGTCCCAGCCGGAGGGTTTCATGAAGGGGCACAGGGTTCCAGTCAGCAGATGAGCTGCAGGCAAGAAGACCACGCAGCTTGGGGAGGGACCACGGAGTTTGGAGTGAGGCTAGGCCCCTGAAGGAGAGAGCTGAGGGACTGGGCTGCCCCAGGCCATCAGGCCGGACCCCAGGATGGGCTGCGTCATGCCCCCAGACCAGACCCTCAGGAGAGGGGCAGAGGCATGGCAGCAGGACCTTGAGGCCCATCCGGTCCAAGCTCTGCTGCAGGGGGTGAAGGCCATCACTGTGTAGGACTAGGGAAGCTGTCTGGGGGTCCTCAGTGCTCTGTGACAGGCTTGGTGACCCAGAGCCCTGCACCTGTTGCTCTGAGGGTCCCAGCCCTGGAGATGCTGGCCCAGCATAGGGGCAGGGGGATGGGATGTTCAGCACATCCTTGAAGTGTGGAAACAGGTCCTAAGGACCCAGAAAGTGGGAGTATGAGGGAAGGGGGGGAGGGGAAAGGGGAGGGAAGGGCCTGTCGGGGTCCTAGGAGGAGGGGGCTCACCACACCCCCTCCAGAACTTCAAAGCTGAAGCCCTGGGGGTGTGAGATTTGCAGGGAGCTGGGCCAAGGGGGGGCCCTGGCAGGGTGAGGGCCCACTACCTCCGGGCCTTTAATATGGTTATTCCTCTCCTGTCTCAACTACCTGTGAACAGACCCACCAGGCCCATTTCCTCCTTCTTCAGGGCTGGCGGGAGGGGCTGTAAACTCCCCGGAGAGGTGGCTTCTAAGGCCCGCAGGCTGGCTGCCCTGTGTTCTGGCCTCCTTCTGAGCTGAGGGTAAAGGCTGGGGGTGGGGAGGCTGGCCCAGAGTTCATGGGAACGTGCTGATGTTGGCAGGTGAGGGGGGCCAGCTGGGCTCCAGAGAGGGCTCTGGATGGAGCATCCCACATCAGCAAAAAGCAGGAGCAGAAAGGCCCAGGGGAGCCCCATCATCCCACTTCCTCTTCCTCTGGAGGGAAACTAAGGCTCTGGGTGGGGCTTGCTCCTGGCTGGCAGAGAGTTGAGGGTTTCACCTCCTCATTCACACAGGCTCTTGCTAGCTCCCTTTGACCATTTCCTGGAGCCTCTTCTGGTGGGGTCCTGCCTCTCTCTGCCCTTGAGCCATAGAGATGGAGAGTGGGGGCCTGGTGCCTCACCTGGGGGAGAGCTGAGACCAGGTAGGCAGAACCTACCTCTGCATCAACTCCCAGGTAGCTTCCACCTTCCTTCTGGGTGGCTGGCCTCTGCTCTTAGGAAGCGGGCCGTGTCCTTGCTTCCTCTCTTGGCCTCTCACCCTTGTGGCCCTGTGGCTGTGCCTCCACTCCCTGACTAGCCCGTCTCGCCTACCCTTTCATCTGTGGAGCCCCAGCACCGAGTCTTCAGCAGGTGCCAATTAGGGTCCTGCCCAGACCCTAAGAGGTGCCACACCATTTGTACCGTCTGTGCACTGTGGATGCAGCCCATGGGCAGCTCCGGTGGCGCCCCTGTCACCCCGCCACCTCCAGGACCTGACCCCTGTGTGGGGTGTCTGATCTGGCTCTATTGACTGGTGGGCTGTGTGGGCCTGGGGTCTTTCTGCTGGTGACTCACGGCTGCAGGTGAGATTGGCCACCTGTGCTCCAGGCCTGGACACTGCCCTGTGAACTTCATCACTGTCTCCCTCTTTATAGAGCGTCTGCCTGCAGTCCATATGACTCCAGCTGACCCCTTGAGGCCCCAGTAGGGAGTCCCTGGTGGTCAGCTACAGCTCTGGGGCAGTGGTGACCTGCCCTGAAAAGGGCCTGGTGAAGGAGGCAGGGAGCCCCGAGCCAGCAAGGGCGAGTGGCTTGGGTGGGACTTTGGTGTGCCAGCCTGGGAAGGTGATAATGATTTGGAGTGTGAAAGCAGAGGATTTGGGAGTCCAGAGCCCTGTGTCTCTTGGCAGTCCCCTTTAAATATATATATATTATATCTACTTATATTTATTTTTGACTGTGCTGGGTCTTTGTTGCTGCACAAGGGCTTTCTCTAGTTACAGCAAGTGGGGGCTATTCAAGTTGCAATGCCCAGGCTTCTCACTACAGCGGCTTCCCTCGTTGCAGAGCACAGGCTCTAGGGCGCGCCGGCTGCGGTAGTTGTGGTGCCCAGGCTTAGCTGCCCTGTGGCTTGTGGACTCTTCCTGGACCAGGGATTGAATCTGCCCCTTGCATTGGCAGGCAGATGCTTAACCACTGGATGACTGTGGGGAAGTCCCTGCCTCTAGTCCCTTAACCTTGCTGGACCTCTTCTGGCTCTGACTTCAGTGGCTTGGAGCCTGCAGTAAAGACCAGTGTGGCCGTTAGCGTGATGGGGGTGGTATTCCCCAGGCCCTGTCTGGAGTGATGAGGCCATGACCTCCTATCACCATGTTTCCTCTTTCCTCCCTTCCTCCCCTGAAGGGCTCCTACTCCCTCCACCAGGCAGCTCCTCAAACCCTCTATCCCAGTGCAGGGCTGTGTGGAGTGGATACTCTTGCCCATGCTGGGTCTGCACAGCCCTGGCCAGGACCCCGGCCAGCCAGCTCTGGCTCTCTGTTGGCAGAGGGTCACAGATACCATATGGCCCTGACATCCAGCCATGGAGCCAGCTGAACTGGGCTTCCTTCCCTCTGCTCTCAGCAGGCACAAGCCTCCTGATTATGAGGCTCCCGTCTGCCCCCAGCATATGGCTCCTGCAGGGTGGCTGTGCTGCGCCTGACCTCTGAGAGGGTGGGGACTAGGCCTCCTCCCCTTACCTCCTGCATCAGCTCTCCCCATGGCCCACCTGTCCCAGCATGCCCCTCCACCCCTGCTTCTCCTTTCTCCCTCCTTGTGGGTCTGCTTGGATATCAGGGCAGGGCTCAGAGGCAGTGGTAGTAGTAGGGAAGAGAGCCTGGAGGGACACAGAGAGAAACAAGGACCCTGCTCTTGGCTTGAAGAGATGAAGGTGTGGTTTGAGGAAGCCATCCCTTCATCCCCTGGCAGCTGCAGCCTCAGTTTGCAGAGGGCTACCCAGCTCTGCACACCTTGAATACCCTGGATTGAGGGTGGGTGTAGGCAATAACCATGGGGGCACAGCATGATGCTCCTGCCAACAGTATGCTTTGCTGGTCCTCGAGTCTCTCCCTGTTTGCCTTGGAAAGATCCCCATCCCAGGATTCTGAGCATGATTCCAGGATCTGGCCAACCATACATATAGAGACTGCTGACCCCTGCCAGTTCTTGGACACCTGAGCTACGCCCTGTGGTGGAGAGGAGGCCGGGGTCCAGGGTCAGCTCAGGCCTGAGGATGAACAGAGGCAGGAAGGAGCCCCTGAGAGTTCTTGGCTTCATACATTAGCTCTCTGCTAGCGATGGATGTCCCTCGTGACCTCCCAACTGGATTCCAGCTGCATGAGCTGTGACTTCTAATGTGGCCTTTGCAGGGGGCAGAAGGAGGTGAGGCCCAGTGAGAAGTTCCTGCCTAATTTTCAGGCTTCTTGCTGGTGAGCCTCCAATTGAGGGAGCATGTCTTGCCTCCAAGTCAGACCAGGCTCCTAGAGTGCCCCATGGCGGGCTGAGAAGGGGACCCCATACAGAGTTCATGTCCCCAAGCCCAGGAAGCATGACCACGTAGCTAGTGCTCAGATGTCAACTGAGTGAGCATGTTGTGGATGTTTGGGGAAGTGGCTTTCAGCTGACTTGGTGGATGTCCTGCTGCACCCCTGACTTGCGTGGGGTCTGCCCCCCTGGGGCTGCCATGGTGCCCTGCTTGCCGCACCACACATCCCCTGCAGCAGGCAGGCCTCCTTCCCCGCTCTCTGCACTTTTCACAGGTCTGTCTCCCCCTCGACTTTGAGACCACTGGCTGTTTCCTTCCTTCTTTGGAGTGGCCATCCTTTTTCCTTCCTCTGGAATTCTGGCTCTGGAGGCCACCACAGAGCCCCCAGGAGTCTCTGAGCTAAACATGCCCACCACCACCTCCCATCGTGGCCCCTCCTAGAGGGTCACGACCAATCCAGGTCCCGTGCCTTGCTGACCCACCACCAAAAATCCAGCACAATCCACAGGCTTGTTTGGTTGTTTCTTCTTCTTCTTTGTTTTTGTTTGTTTGTTTGTTTTTACTTTCCCCATTGTTTGAAACTCACAAGCTATGACTAAAAGTTTCTTTCACAGAAAGAAAAGGAAAACCACAACAACACATCTGTTTGTCTAGCTCCTGTGTATGGTGGATATAGCAGCATCGGAAATAAAATTAAAACCCACAAATGCAAAATTCAAAGCAGAGGAAGGTCATATTCCTAGTGAGGAGTGCAGGTCCCTCCACTGTCTTTCCCCCTGCGTGGAGAGGAGGCCCTCAAGGACAGGGGCCAGGCAACATTTCACAGTACCAGAGGCTGAGGAGGAAAAGTCTTGGCATGGCAGCACATGGTGGGCAGTTCCTATGGGCATTAGTTGAGGGGTCCATCGGCCTTGCTCATTCCCAGACAGGATGGATGAGTCAGATGTGATGAGGGCCAAGTCAAGTAGCCCACCGGAGACTCCACAATGGCTGGTGGCAGGTAGGTCTGGTGTACCATAGACATAGCAGCAGGACCTGGGGGGCAGTCCTGGCCACAAGGGGCTGGGGCAGAGACCACTCCTCTGGGGTCTTTGGGTCCTCTCTCCATAGCACCAGTGTTGTATCATCCCCCGACTCCAAATCTCCCGAACAACCCCAGGTGAGCCTCCAAGCTAGGTTATAGAGCTGAGTAGGCCCTGGGCAGCCTGAGAGTCTAGGTCCCCTTCTTTCCTTTCCCTTACAGAGGACTGTGAATGAGGGAGTTGGAGAGAGGTGCTGAGGCCAAGAGGGCGGCAACAGCAAGACTGGAACAGGAGACTTTGCTCCTTTCCTGTGGATGAGATGGGGTGCCTGTGGGAACGTCAAGACAGGGAGGCGGGAGAACCAGGCTTGGACTCTGTCAGCAGCCAAGTAGAGGGCACAACTGACCAGGCTGCACGGTGCCTTGCTGGGGCCTGGGTAGCAGTAGAACACTTGGAAGAGGGCCTAGGTGTCCGATGCCCAGCACAGAGCAGCCGTGACAGAGTTAGGCCGCACGTTCCAGGCCCTTCCTGAGCCTACTGCCACGAGGCTCTATCTCCTGGACCCAAATCCCAGCCATTCTTGCGGTTCTGCAGGGCCTGGTTGAGAGCGTTGGCAGGTATCATTGAGGGAGGAATCCTTGGAGGATATACCTCGGACCTCAGTGGGAGGGGTAAGAGGACAAGATGTTCCCCACAGGCTCTCCACAGCTCATTCTGTCAGGAGACTCTGCTTTACACAGATGAGGTCCGGAGGATGGAACCACGTGGTCTTCGGGGGACAGTAATGGCAGGCTAAATCCCCGTCCCTGGAGCCCCAACCCCAGAGAGGACCCAGGAAGGGTCCTGGGTTTCACTCCAGGACGGGGAAGAACTTTATGCCACTCAGGAGCCTCAACCCTGTCCTACCATAAAGGACCCCGCCCCGCTCCAGGAGCGCTACCTCAGAGCCCCGCCCCCGCCCCGCCCCGCCCCGCTCCGCCCCGCCCCGCCCCGCCCACGGAGAAGCGCTACCTCGGAGCCCCGCCCCCGCCCCGCCCATGGGGCAGCTCTACCTCAGAGCCCCGCCCCCGCCCCGCCCACGGGGGAGCTCTACCTCAGAGCCCCGCCTCCGCCCCGCCCACGGGGGAGCGCTACCTCAGAGCCCCGCCTCCAGCCCCGCCCACGGAGGAGCGCTACCTCAGAGCCCCGCCTCCAGCCCCGCCCACGGAGGGCCCCGCCCCCGCCAGGTGGAGCTCTAACCCGCGGGCGCGGATAGCGACGCCCTCTACTTGCAGGTGTGCACGTCGTAGACGCGCGCGCACTCCTGGCAGCTCACGTAGCAGCACCAGTGGAAGACGCAGTGGCACTTCTCCCTCCGCTGCTCGGTGCGCGCGTTGTGGCCGCGGCCGCAGCACAGCAGGTCGCAGCCGTCTATGCCGTGCGAGCTCACGTTGCAGGTGCGGTCTCGCGTGCCGAAAGATCCCGTCTCGGGGTTGGGCTCGCAGAAGTTGGGCGAGGCCTCGTAGTAGACCAGGTCGCGCTCTGTGGGCACCTTGAAGTAGGTGTAGCGTGGCCGCAGGGTCTCCACCCAGCCGCGCGACTCGCGGTGCTTCTCCACCACCATCTCTGAGGCGCTGTCATACTTATCCTTGAGGAAGTCACCAATGGCGCGGAAGTCAGGCTGCGACCACCAGCAGGTCTTCACTTCGCAGCTGCCCGAGAGCCCATGGCACTTGCACTTGAGGTGCATGTGACTGGCGATGGCCTGCAGAAGCGGGCAAGCGGCGGGGTCAGGGCAGGCCCTCAACCTCCCCCCATCCCCGGAGGATGGCTGTGCGCCTTGCCTTAGTCTTCCTTCCACTCATCTGTCAAACAGTCCCTCAACCTGCTCCGTAAAGCTCTGGGACTCCCAGGCGGAGCAGACACCCTCTCCCAATGCTATCCTTGATGTGGTTCCCCTGGCAGACCCAAGATCCTGGAGGGAAGGGTCTGGGAAGCCCCCTCCTGGGCTGAGTCTACTTCTAGGCCATCCCTGTTCAGTGAAGGAGCTGTAACGTGACATGTAAGTGCAGGGGTGGGAAAGGGAAATGGTTCCTTCTAACTGGGGAAATCCAAGACTTTGGTCTAGAGAAGATGCGCATGGGCTGGGTGGCAAGCCTGGGGGCTGGCCTGATGGTGAATAATGGGAGTCGCTTGAGCACAGTATCTTCAGGGCCCAGGAAACTGGGTTTATTGCATCGTAGGGGAGTGCTGAGAATTACATTATGTTTCTCCTGTGGGCACCCCAGCAGCAGGATCTCTTCCCTTCTCTCTTTGGGGGAAGGAGTGGGGCTGGGGGTGAAAGGTCCTGTGATGTAATCAGAAATAGCCACCTGTGAGGTCGTGAGATGCGGCTGGCTGGTGGTCCAAACTGAGAAGTGCTGTTGAGGGCACACTACATGCTGGGTCACACGAAATCCCCAGATTTCATAAAGGGATGTAAAATACCTTATTCAAAATTTTAATATTGATTGCATTACTGTCATGGTAACATGTTGGTTATATTGGGCTCAATAAAATTTATTATTTAAAACAAATTTCACCTGCTTCCTTTCAAAATGTGGCTACTAGAAATTGATCTCCATGACCCAGATAATCATGATGATGTGATCACTAATCTAGAGCCAGACATCTTGGAATGTGAAGTCAAGTGGGCCTTAGGAAGCATCACTACGAACAAAGCTAGTGGAGGTGATGGAATTCCAGTTGAGGTGTTTCAAATCCTGAAAGATGATGCTGTGAAAGTGCTGCACTCAATATGCCAGCAAATGTGGAAAACTCAGCAGTGGCCACAGGACTGGAAAAGGTCAGTTTTCATTCCAATCCCAAAGAAAGGCAATGCCAAAGAATGCTCAAACTACCACACAATGGCACTCATCTCACATGCTAGTAAGGTAATGCTCAAAATTCTGCAAGCCAGGCTTCAGCAATACGTGAACCGTGAACTCCCTGATGTTCAAGCTGGTTTTAGAAAAGGTAGAGGAACCAGAGATCAAATTGCCAATATCCGCTGGATCATGGAAAAAGCAAGAGTTCCAGAAAAACATCTATTTCTGCTTTCTTGACTAAGCCAAAGCCCTTGACTGCATGGATCACAATAAACTCTGGAAAATTCTGAGAGAGATGGGAATACCAGACCACCTAACCTGCCTCTTGAGAAATCTGTATGCAGGTCAGGAAGCAACAGTTAGAACTGGACATGGAACAATAGACTTGTTCCAAATAGGAAAAGGAGTACGTCAAGGCTGTATACTGTCACCCTGCTTATTTAACTTCTATGCAGAGTACATCATGAGAAACACTGGACTGGAAGAAACACAAGCTGGAATCAAGATTGGCGGGAGAAATATCAATAACCTCAGATATGCAGATGACACCACCCTTATGGCAGAAAGTGAAGAGGAACTGAAAAGCCTCTTGATGAAAGTGAAAGAGGAGAGTGAAAAAGTTGGCTTAAAGCTCAACACTCAGAAAACAAAGATCATGGCATCCGGTCCCATCACTTCATGGGAAAAAGATGGGGAAACAGTGGAAACAGTGTCAGACTTTATATTTTTGGGCTCCAAAATCACTGCAGATGGTGACTGCAGCCATGAAATTAAAAGATGCTTACTCCTTGGAAGAAAAGTTATGACCAACCTAGACAATATATTCAAAAGCAGAGACATTACTTTGCCGACTAAGGTCCGTCTAGTCAAGGCTATGGTTTTTCCAGTGTTCATGTATGGATGTGAGAGTTGGACTGTTAAGAAGGCTGAGTGCCGAAGAATTGATGCTTTTGAACAGTGGTGTTGGAGAAGAGTCTTGAGAGTCCCTTGGACTGCAAGGAGATCCAACCAGTCCATTCTGAAGGAGCTCAACCCTGGGATTTCTTTGGAAGGAATGATGCTAAAGCTGAAGCTCCAGTACTTTGGCCACCTCATGTGAAGAGTTGACTTATTGGAAAAGACTCTGATGCTGGGAGGGATTGGGGGCAGGAGGAGAAGGGGATGACCCAGGATGAGATGGCTGGATGGCATCACGGACTCGATGGACATGAGTCTGAGTGAAATCCGGGAGATGGTGATGGACAGGGAGGCCTGGCGTGCTGCGATTCATGGGGTCGCAAAGAGTCGGACACGACTGAGAGACTGAACTGAACTGAACTGAACTAGAAATTGATACACACTGTGTGGTTTTCATTACACTTCTATATTGAACAGTGCTGGTCTAAGACTTCATGTGGGCTCTGTGTCCAGATGTTTCCTCCACCCTGTTCCCCTCTCCTTGCTGTTTCTTCAAGACTTCCTTCTCATCCTGGCACTTTTTTAGGGGCATCTGTAAATTACATTCCCTCACCAAAGTCCAGTTCTGTCTAATCTCCATTTTCTTCTCTTTTGTGACCAAGCTTTTCCAAAGAGGAGCTGCCACTTCCCATCTCTGCCTCCTAAGTCTTTTGTTTTAGTTTTGCTTTTGATTAAAGTTATACATGCATATACTTTAAAGAGTCCAAGAGTTCCTAAGACTTGTTAAGAAAAACAGGAGTTCTGCTCCCACACTCTCATTAACAGTACTTTCCTGACCTGCTAGGGGCAGCACCTTGCACCTCTGCACCTCTAATAAGATGCTTGTCTTGACCCAGGTTTGATCCCTAGGTCGGGAAGATCCCCTGGAGAAGGGAATGGCTACCCACTCTAGTATCCTTGCCTGGAGAATCCCATGGACAGAGGAATCTGGTGGGCTACAGTCCATGGGATTGCAAACAGTTGGACACAGCTGAGCGGCTAACACTTTCACTTGTTACTTCTTGAGTTTTCAGTGTTTGGCCTTGTCTTATGGACCTATCACCATGGAGGTCCCATGGGGGAACCTTATGCCACGACTCTGATGCACAGTTTTTCCAAACTCACTCCCTACTCTAAAAACTATAGCATAATTCCAGTTAGATCAAAACTTGGTGCTGACCATGTTGAAAATGAAAGACGCTCACTTGTGTCTGATTCTTTGTGACCCCATGGACTATACAGTCCATGGAACTCTCCAGGCCAGAATACTGGAGTGGGTAGCCTTTCCCTTCTCCAGGGGACCTTCCCAACCCAGGGATCGAACACAGGTCTCTGGCATTGCAAGTGGATTCTTTACCAGCTGAGCCACCAGGGAACCTCAAGAATACTGGAGTGGGTAGCCTATCCCTTCTCCAGTGGATCTTCCCCACCCAGGAATCAAACCGGGGTCGCCTGCATTGCAGGCAGATTCTTTACCAGCTGAGCTACCAGGGAAGCTGACAGTGTTGGGGCTTTGTTAAATGTCATACTTGGTTGAGCCACATGATGTGATTGCTTTTTTTTTCCTACAAAATGTTTTGTTGTTGCTGTTTTTAATGTACTTACGGATTCAGTCTCATACACTCTCTAGTCATGTAAATATTCTCTTCAAGACTTTCAAACACACCAGATGTTCCATGGATTTCATGTTCTTGGAGACATCTTTTTCAAAGCCCTTCTGGTAAATTTTGTGAAGTGTGCATATCTGCAAACAAATCTTTTCTACCTGAAAAGTTGAAGAGATGATTTAGCTGGGTATAAAAGTTTTGGCTTAAAATATTTCGCCCTTTCAGGATTCTGAAAGTATTGCTCTATTTTATTCTAGCTTTCACTGTTGTTCTCAGAAGCACTGATGATATTTTGATTCCTGATCCTTTGCGTGAAGTCAAACCTTTTTCTGGGAAGTTTGGAAGGCTTCTCTGTGTCATAGGCTGTGAATTTCACAATAAGCTTTCTTTTTAAATTTTTATTTTTCGCTGTGCTGGGTCTTCGTTGCTGTGAGTGGGGGCTACTCTTCATTGACACGTGTGGACTTTTTCACTGTGGTGGCTTCTCTTGTTGCGGCTCGCAGGCTCAGTAGCCGTGGCACGTGGGCCTAGTTGTGCTGCACGTGGAATCCTCCCAGACCAGGCGTTGAACCCATGTCCCTTGCACTGGCAGGCGGACTCAACCACTGCACCACCAAGAAAGCCCTCACAATGAGCTTGGACATGGGTCTTCCCCTCTCTTGTGCTAGTCACTTACATGGCCTGTTTGGTCATCAGCTCTGGGAAACTTCTCTTATTACTTCTTTACCAAACTTCCTCATCTTCATGTTCATGGTCTTTCTTGGACAGATCTTCTATATTTTCTAGTCTTTCCTATTTTCCAGGTCTTTGTCTTTCTTCCTCTACTTTGTGGGAAGGCTGTCTCAACTGTCTTCCAACCTTTCTGCTGAGATTTTTTGCTGTTCTATTTTAATTTCTAAGAGCCTCCTTTCCCCCCTGAATATTCTTTTAACAGTTTATTCCGATTTTATGGATTCAGTGTATTAACTCTCTGGGGATAGTGATGGTTTTTTGAAGTTTTCCTCTCTCTCTATAATGTCTCTTTCCCGTAAATTTGTTTTTTGTTTATTTATTTTGGTCTTTATTGTTGTGGTTGCAGGAAGGCATCATCTTCAGTGATCCCTAACTACCTGCTGTATTTAAAAGCAGGGCACCAAAAACTTATTGGAACCTCCTGTACAGAGGAGAGACTCATGTACTTGGACCCTCACTGTAGAGTGATCTGGCCATGTTGCTTTTAGGGGAAACCCCACATCAATATCTTCAAGTCTCTTCTCTTGGATTGGTCTGATTTTCAGGGAAGAATCTTCCATTCTCCTGCCTAGAGCATACAAGATTCGCTGTGGCATTAGGAGATTAAGAGAAATGTGTATATAGACAGATTCCTTTCACTTGGGCAGCCTCACCCTCAGCAGTCCAGACATCTTCTGCTTTACCCTCATTAGGGAATAAGCTTCTGCCATGGTGATGGAGGGGTGTTGTCTGGATGCAAGAGGTGGGACAGAAGAGCTAGTAGGTTTAAAAGTGCTTTTAAAATAGATTTCAACCAATCTTTCTGTTTCCAAGCCCTATATCTATCTCTGCTTCTCAAGATATCGAATACTAGAAATTCCTGGGTTGATTGCTTTTAAGACTGGCTTTAGATTAAAGCCGATCTAGTTTAAGAGCTTCTATTGGCTTAAGATTCAGCTTTCTTGACTGTACTGAGGTATTGCTTTCTGCTGTCAAAGTTTTATTGCCTTTGTCCCCTTCTGTTTTGCATGTTCTCTATAGTTTAGTATCTTTAAATCAATTCATTGTCAGTTTAGTGATGTTCTAGGAGACTGCAGACAAAAATCCTTCGTATTTAGTTTGTCATTTTTTTTTTAACTGGAAGCTCCCATCCAGTTTTCAGGTCTACAGTTTCTTTGTGATTCTTTCCCAAATCTATTACATTGCATTTTAGCTTTGTGAACATAAGTAAGCATATTTTTTTTCTCGTAATCTGTGTCTAATAATTTCAGTATTGGACTCTTGTTTCCTTTTTTGTTGCTGTTCTTGTTTTGCTTTGTTTTGTTTGGCTGGTTATCACTCATTCTCTCACCAGCCCATTTAATAGGTTATATTTGATCATGTGTTGAACATTGTGCCTGAAAAATTGTTTGTAGAAAAAAAAATCAGCCTATCATAAGGTTATCATTCTCCAAAAAAGATTTTTGTCTTCTTTTTCCAGGTGCATGGGAATACCAGCAATCTGGGATCACCTTAATCCAGGTTTGAGATTTTGCTAGCCTGCACATGTGCACAAGGGCTTGTCTACTTCAGGTTTTTTTTACTCCTCAGGATCCCGCCTAAACTGAGGAATTATTTCCCAGACATAGAACCTTTGATGGTCCCTTTTAGCTCGGTGAGGCTGGTGAAAGTGCAGCTCAGCATATATACTTTTTTCACAGACCAGCAAATTACCCCTGGATAAAAGCAGCCCCAAGTACCTGGCTTGGAGGCTATAGTCGCCCTCTGAACTTTGGACTGCTAATTCCTCACTATATGGCTAGCTATTTGACACGTAACAATTTTTTTTTGGAAGTGTAGTATACATGCAAAAGTTTATATGTCATAAGCATGAAATATGACCAAATTTCACAAATGCCCAGCCTCAGAACACCAGCTCCTCGGAAACCTCCATCATGCTCTCTTCTAGCTGTTATCTTCTTTCCTGCCAGGGCATGTATTCCAACAGCATTTCCTTGATGACTAGTGATATTGATCACCTTTTTACATATTCACACATATTGGTCATTTCTAGATTTTCTTTTGTGAAGTGGCTTTCCATATTTTAGCCAACTTGCTATTGGGTTACCAGTCTTTTTCTTATTACTCTGTAGAGTTCTTTTTATACTATAACTTTAATATGCAGGTTGACTGTATATATTGTGAATCTCTCCTCCTGTGTGGATTGCCTTTTCAGTTTCATGGTGGTGCGGTTTTGTACATTTTAATACACTCTGCATTATCACATTTTTCTTTCATTATGAGCACTTTTTTGGCCTGTTTAGGAACTCTTTGCCTACTCCAAGGTCACAAAGATATTTTCTTCTAAACATTCTCTGTTTACTCTTTCCTATTTGGAAATGGAGAATTGATTTTTTAAAATATGGTGTGAAGTAGGGGTCAAGATTAATTTTTTACCATGTTGTTATCCAACTAACTGAGCATCCTTTATTGAAAAGACCACTTCCCCCTTTGCACCGCACTGTCTTCTTGCCTGTGATAAGTCAGGTGACGGTATCAGGTGAGTATTCTATACTTGTGAATGGTGCTTTTTAGTTTCATCCTACGTTTGTACTTGTCTTTAGTCGGAAGATTAATGTGAGTCACCAAGTTCCCTGCTGTTGGAAATTAAAATGTTCACTCTTCAGCCCTCTGCAATGCCCCAGTTTCACTGGCCAAGGTCAGAGCCAACTCTACTGGACATTTTCCAGCCCCGACACACATCACTTCCTATCAGCAGCTCCCCCCTGACCCTCTAATCAAGTTCTTTTCAAAAAGGCTCACAAAGCTTTTTACAGCTTGCTCTCTGGCAGCCTCTCCATCCCCCACATCTTTCTTTCTCTGCTCTCCATATTCGGCCTGAACTAACCCCTGTGCATTCTTTCACTGTGGGTTACCCAGAGGCTCTCCTGGCTCCCCCTCATCTCACTTCAGTTCAGTTCAGTCACTCAATCAGGTCTGACTCTTTGCGACCCCAGGGACTGCAGCATGCCAGGCTTCCCTGTCTGCGAAGGATTCTGCTTGTCTCCACCCACTACCTCAGTTAGTAGAAGTCTTTTTTGAGACTGCAGTCTGGGTCTGACCTCTCCACATGCCCAGATCACCTTGCGTGTGTGTGTGTGTGTGTGTGTGTGTGTGTGTGTACCCGCGCGCGTGCGCATTTCTTCATTGGAGAGCTTACCACACTGTGGTGTAGCAGCCTGGCTGTCTCCCTCCGGGAATGTGCAGGAGCAGGCCTTTCTCCCGTCCCTCCTTCCTTGTGACCTCAACATCACAGGCAGACCTGCCATCCTGTGAGAATGCCCTAGACCTCGTGGAGCAACGGGACAGCCCCGTGTTTCAGACACTCCTGGGCAGGAGGTGAGCAGACCCCCAGTCTGGCCATCAGATACATCTCTCCCACGACCCGCCACCCTGCCTCCAGCGGGCCACACGCCTCAGGGGGCCAGGGCACACATCCTACTCAGAAAGCTTCTGTTTCCCAGAGCCCCGCAGGGGTGTGGTCTCAGGGATTTCTGCTTCACCCCCAGGACTGAAGGGGCCACAAACGTACCTGGCGCCCAGCCTCATTGTTGTGGCGGTTCATCGCGGAGCGAGCGTCTGGGCGGTTCTCCCGCGCATCTGCGAACTCCCGAGACACCATCCCGCCGAACTCGATGTCCTCGCTGCAGCCGCCCCACTTCCAGCCCTCACCGGGCGAGCCCTGATGGCGGCCGCTGCAGCCGCAGATGGCAGCGGAGCCCTCGGCGCAAGAGCGCGTCACCGCGAAGGCTACGCCGGCAGAGGCGATGGCGTGCACGAAGGCGGACTCCCGAGTAGCTGCGGAAAGAGATGACTTGCTTGGCAGCACCCGGCTTGGCTGGGAGGGGCTGGCAGTGGGGGCGTGGCTGCCTCTTCCCAGGCTGGGCCGTGGGCACCCACAGTGGCCGTGGGGTGCTAGACTCGCAGCGCGGTAACCGGGGTACAGGGAAGGGGAGGAAGGGCTGCGGTGGGACAGGAGCGCGCGTCCCTGAGTAAGGACCCAAGGAGGGGAGAGAGCTTCCCCGAAGAAAGTATACGGAGAGTTAAGGAGCCAAGGCAAGATGCTGGGCATCACTTGTCATGGAGAACCGCGGGGATGGCTGAAACCAGAAAGTCAGATCATAACCAGTGCTGGTGAGGATGTAGAGAAATCAGAACGCTGTAGATTGCTGGCTGGAAGGAAACTGGTGCTTCCCGCTTGGAAGTCGATTTGACCGCTTCTTGAAAACATATACCTACCCTATGACCTGGTCATTCGCCTCTAAAGTATTAACCCTGGAGAAAACCTGTGTCCATGCAAAGACCATGAAGCAAATGTCGCTGCAACTTTATTTGTAATAGTCCTAAACTGAGTTCTAAAATGTCTATTAACAGGTGAATGGATGGAAAATAGCGGTATAAGGTAAATATGTCGTGGGTTACAGATGGCAACTAGAATTAATATTGTATATTTGGAAACTGTTAAGAACATAGATCTTGAAGTTCTCATCATAAGAAAAAGTCTTGTAACTGTGTGGGGTAATGGATGTTAATTAAACTTATTGTGGTGATCGTGTCACAGTGTCCACAAACACTGAATCATTACGTTGTAAATGTAGTAGTAGGTGTGTTAGTCACTCAGTCGTGTCTGACTGTTTGCAACCCCATGGACTGTAGCCCACCAGGCTCCTCTGTCTATGGGATTTTCCAGACAAGAATACTGGGGTGGTAACAGGGGATCTTCCCGACTCAGGGATTGAATCAGGGTCTCCTGCATTACAGGCAGATTCTTTACCATCTGAGCCACCAGGGAAGCCCCTCACTATTTTGGACACCTAAACTAATTATAATGTTATATGTCAATTATATTTCGATTAAAACCTGTGGCATATTTATGAAGTGGAATTCTACTTAGCATGCCAGGAAAGACAGGATGGATGAATCTCAAAATAATTATGTGGATTGATTAAAAGGGAGACAAAAAGGCAGATACTCCTTCTAGTGTCCTCCTAACCCATGGTGGAGCCCTTCTGCCCAGATGTCCTTGTTGGAAGCTTCCAGCAGCCCTGCCCAGGGGGCAGCTCCTGGTTCACATGCTGCCCATTGTGCCTCTCACTGCCTGCACACACGTCCCTTCTCCCACTTCAGACACCAGGTGCTGAGAGTCCCAGCGGAAGGGCCACCTCTTCTGGAGCCGTCTGAAGGTCAGCGTCTCCGAGTGCACTTTACCATGTGCTGGCCCCTCGTGCGTGGGTCTGGAGCGGAATGCCCCTCGGGAACTGGCAGACTGCCTCTGACCTGACATTGGAGCTTCTGGGCCCCTGAACGCTGCCTTCTCCTTCTACATATGGAGGAACTGAGTCAGGAGGTGTGACATTTGTTTTTAGAAGGCCAGTGGGGGGTGGCTGATGCTTAGGAAGAAAAAGCCAGTGGGGCTGAACTGGATCAGACACGCATGCGAGGGAGTCAGCAGAGGCCTGCCTTGGAGAGGCCAGCTGCAGGGGGTTTCTGGGTGTGGGAGGCCTCGCCTCACCCTGGCAGACAGAACCCTAGAGGAGCTGGTCTCAAAGGACAGGCAGGAAGTCGGCAGAAGAAAATCAGGAGGCAGGCGTATTCTGCATGGGGGCTCACAAAGTCAGGGCCCCAGGTGGGGAGGGGCTGGGCCCGCAGGACCGGGGGGAAAAGCAGGGCATGTGGGGGACAGCCTGGACTTGGCAGAGGCTGGATCCTCAGCGAGGCTTCCCCAGATGGTATGAATGAATGCATCAATGCATCATGCCTCCTGAGTGTGTGCAAACATTTCCTCAAGGCACCAAGCCGTGATCTGCTCCAGGTGGAGGACCAGGTCCTGGGGGCACCCTGGGTCCTGTATGAACTGACAGAACTCACTCACTCCTCAAATCACCATTCCACATGTGTGTGGAGAACCTGCTGTTTGCCAAACCCTGCTGGAGAAACATCGGGGAGCAAGATAACCTCATGGAGCTTACCTGCTGATTAGCAAGAATTTTAAAATCCCAGGTAAAAAAAATTGCTATGGACTGAGGAGTGAGCTGGAGAGATATAGGAACAGGACCAACCAGGGCTTTCTGTGTCTGGCAAGGGGTATGTGCCCCACTTTCTCCCTGGGCAGAGGCCCCACCGCAGGCCTGGACCGTGCAAGGGCTCGAAATGGCTACAGGAGAGTCATCCCAGGGGGCTGCTACCTCCTCACCCCACATCAATGCTCAGGAGGCTTTTTTCCTGGGAGGGGGATGGAGAGGGGGCTCCACCCTGGGGAGCAAGCAGAGGTTTGGGGTTGCACCACACACTTCCTCCAACTGCATGGTCTTACCTGCTCCCAGGTTTGCAGCCAAGGATATGTGTCCCAAAACTCAGGCAGCAGAGTCGGGGAAGTGGTAAGATAGGGTTCCAGCCAGCAGTGTGCACACACTCAGACTTAGCCACACAGCTTTGTACACATATACACACATCTGCCGCTAAGAAAAGCACATTTACTCCTATACCAGGAACACACAGAGTGGGATGTGTCTGAGAAAGCGCCCTAGGCACCAGCCTCTTGATAACTGCAAGGCTCCACTGAGCTTTTGGTGACTTCTTTCTATGGATTTGCCAACACTTCTGGATGGTCCTCTGCAGATCGTAGCCACCTATGTACTCCTCATGTTTTCCCCAGAGCAGGCCTGGACACCTGCTTCTTTCTGGAACTCCCAGGTGGCAAGCACCCAGTCACAAACCCAGGAGGACTCCCCATTTCTCCCCCATCAGCCTCCCACTGACAGCTTGGTTGGGATCTTCCCAAGTCTGAAGGCTGCTCCGGCCTCCTGAAATGGCCGTGGCCCATCTCGCCTCTCCTTGTTCTCAACCGTGAGTCCCGACCTTAGAATCTCCCACTTGCACCAGAAGAGGATCCTAACTGGGACAGGCGGCTCCAGCTTCCAGCTTCCCCCCACCCAACCCACACATATAGACACTCTCACCTCATACCCATATATGCATGCACACACAGACACACACATATATGCACACTCGCACAAGTATGTACATCCCCCGATACATACTGTAGGAGGAATGCTTTGTCCAGAGCCCAGCTGACCCTGCCAAGCCCCTTCTCCAGTCCTTGCCACTGTGTCCTTGCCTGACTCACACACAGGCTGACTCTGCTGTACCTGCTACCCTCTCAGCCCTGATCACCACTCCCTGGCCTCCAGCCACACTCGGCCCTCGTCCTTCCCTTGGGTTCTTTCCAGCTGCTTCTCTGCTGCTGTGCGTGTGCTGTGTCCCCATCCCTGCTCTTTGGAGATCCGAGGATGCAGTCGGGGCTCAGTCCACACCTGGCCCTGGAGCCCTAGGGCTCCCCAAGGACTTCAGGAGGACCGTCTCACACCCATTCTGCCTGAAAGCTCCCTGAAGTGGGGGCTGTGTCGAGTTCACCTTTTGTTTCTAATCTGTAGCCCCAGGCCCGCCCCACAGATGGTTATTGGTGAGCAAGGGACTGGTCAGAGGGGAAGGCAGAGGCCCTGGGCTGGGACAAGGAGTCCAGGAGGGTCTGAGCACACCTGGACAGGCCCACCCCAGGGGACCTGGCTCTCCGCCCCTCCCTGCTCAGCTTGTCCTGGAACAAATTCAGGACAGCTTGCCTCACTGTCTTCTTTCCCAGACATCAGCCTGGCCTCTGAAGACACGAAGCCCCCGTCCTGTTATCCTTTTATAATAAACCTGATTAGTTTCAGGGCGGCCTGGAGCCACTTCCTGCTGACTCAAGGCACACATGACATGGCCACAGACCCTCTTCCTTCCTGAGCTTCCACTCAGCAGAGCCCCCACCCTTATTTTGTCTTCTCAAGGACTCAGGTTGTCCCTCACCTCCAACTCTTTGGAGGCTGGGCTAACCTGATTCTCACCCCTCCAGGGTCCTGGTCGGGTGTCTCCCCTCCTGCCCATGCAGTGACTCTGGGTTAGGGGCTGTGAGCTGGAGGTCTGGGGGTTCCTAACCACCCCTCCCAGGGCAGGGTAGAGCCAGTATGTCCTGGGCATTCCTGAAACCCACTGCACACAGCCTGATGCCTCCCCTACCATGCGCTCTCTAGTGGCCCTTCTCAAGGCTCAGAGTCTCTGAGTCCTAAATACGGTCCCCCAAGTCCCTCTGAGTCTGTCCCCAGAGGGCCCAGGCGAGCCCCTGTAGGAGGATCCTGCCTCCTGTCTCTGCCTCTGCTCTGCACCCTACTCTAGCCCCTGTTCACCTCCCCTCTCCAGCTACTGAGATTAGGGGAGAGAAAGCGGGCCTGGGGCTTTGCCCTGCCCTGCACAGGGCTTGGAGATCTCTGCTTATCAAGCTCAGGCAAACAGTCCAGGGCTTCCAGACAACTTGAGGGGAAGGCTGTGCGGGGATTGGGAGGGGGTGTTCCCCCTTGAACTTAGAGGAAAAAACTCATTCCTGCCCTGCTCTGTCACCAACTAGCTGTGTGAGTGAGCCTGCACACTTCTCTCTCCTCTGGGTACCTCAGTTTCCTTTTCTGTCAAATGAGCAGAGGGGCTCCTCACAAATAAAGATCTGAGGACCAAGGACACCTTGGAGCTGGCCTTCAAATTGCTCGTGAGGAAAAGAAGCCTTACAAAGACCATAAGCCAAAAAAAAAAAAAGATAAGATGGTTCTTTCTGGCAAAGAAAATCCATTTAAAATTGAAGACACAGGTCTTTAAGCAGTTACCAGAGAAGCTGATCAGTCACAAAGAGAAAACTTGAAACTTTGCATTGGGGAACTATGACAGGTCCCTCCTCACCAGAGAAATCGGGGTTGCCGTCACCAGCAACAGGACAGAAAGCAGATGGATGGATGCCATGTGCCTCCTAGGACGATGTCCCAAGGAAATTCCACCCTATTTGAGGCATTTTAAAGATCTAATCATCAGGAAACATCAAACACCCCCAAAGACCTAACCAAATTCCTCCTGGTTTCAAGGGCATGAAGGGCAAGGGCTGGGCTGAGGAGCCCATGGATCTGGGATGGGATCCTGGACAGATAAGGGACATTAGTGGAGAAGTGGACGAAACCTGGGTAAAGCCTAGAGTTTAGTTAGTAGCGACGGATCTCGGTTTTGATGGATCTAGCTGGATTTGTGTCATGTCAGCAATGGGGAGGCCTGGAAGGAGATCTGGATTCCTGCAATGTTCCTGTAAGTCCACACAATTATTTCCAAAGGAAAAGTTAAAACACACTCTGATGCTGTGCATGAGACCCCCAGAAGGCCCAGATGCCATCCCATAGCTGCGGGGCTTTTAACCCAGGAAACCATAGGTAAGCTTTAGGGTGTTCATTGCTGTTCGTTGTTCTAGTTGCTCAGTCGTGTCCGACTCCTTTGTGACCTCATGGACTGTAGCCTGCCAGGCTCCTCTGTCTATGGGATTCTCCAGGCAAGCACACTGGAGTGGGCTGCCATTTCCTTCTTCAGGGGATCTTCTCGACCCAGGGATCAAACCTGAGTCTTCTGCTTTGGCAGACAGGTTCTATACTGCTGAGCCACCAGGAAAGCCCACGTGTTCATTTACTCTACCCCTAAAACGAGGTTTATTGTAGACTTACAGAAGTCTTTCAACCTAAACTTCTTGTCAATATGTAACAGTAACAGACCAACAAAGTCCAGAACATAACCCTCCCCAAATTGTGAGCTGAATTCCAGGGCATACCTGAAAACTTGTGTGTTTTTCTGGATAGATTTTTTTTTTTTTAAATCAAATTTCCACAGAGGTTTGAACCAAGAAAGCTATGACCTTCTGGAGTAGTCTCGGCTTAGAGAGGAAGGGCACAGGGCTCTCCTGTGGTCATGGGCTGGGAGGGTACAGCAGCAACTCCAGTTACAGCAACATTTTAGCCACAAAGAGCAGACACACACAGATAGGGAGAGAGAACCATTCTGCCTGTGGGTAGAGGAATTGCTTCTTGGAGATGAGACTGGAAATATCCCCGTCACCAGCAAAATGCTTTCTTTTGAATGGGCTATGGCAGGTCAAGAGAGAAGGAAGGGACACAGCCTATAAGAGAGGGGTGCATTGCTAGAACAGAGCCTACATGAGCTGTTAGGGTTTCTCAAGCCTGCTTTGTGCCAGCTCAGGACTCTCACACTGCAATCTCAGATTGGGAAAAGGAAGAAGTAAGGGAATCTCCTAAAAGAGTCTTTTTGTAAGACAGTGTCTTCCATCAAGAAAACCATCTTCCCCAGAAGCTTGATATTTTTCCACTGTTGTTCAGTAGCCTAGTTGTGTGCCAGCCCTTTGCAACCCCATGTACTGCAGCACGTCAGCACCACCCCTCCACCCCCATCCCCATCCCTCACCGTCTCCTGAAGTTTGTCCAAGTTCATGGCCATTGCATCGGTGACACCATCCAGCCATCTCATTCTCTGACGCCCTCTTCTCCTTCTGTCCTCAATCTTTCCCAGCATCAGGGACTTTTCCAATGAGTCAGCTATTTGCATCAGATGACCAAAATACTGGAGCTTCAGCATCTAACGAGTATTCAGGCTTGATTTCTCTTAAGATTGACTGGTTTGGTCTCCTTGCTGTTCAAGGGACTCTTGGGAGTCTTCTCTAGCACCACAGTTTGAAGGCACCAATTATTTGGTGCTCTGCCTTCTTTATGGTCCAGCTCTCACAACTGTATGTGACCACTGGAAAGACCATAGCTTTGACTGTATGGACCTTTGTGGGCAGAGTAATGTCTCTGCGTTCCAACACACTGTCTAAGTTTGTTATAGCTCTCCTGCCAAGAAGTGATCATCTTCTGATTTCACGGCTGCAGCCACCATCCTCAGTGATTTTAGAGCCCAAGAATAGGAAATATGTCACTACTTCCACCTTTTCCCCTTCTATTTGCTGTTAAGTAATAGGGCCGGATGCCATGATCTTAGTTTTTTAATATTTAGCTTTAAGCTGGCCTTTTCTCTCTCTTTCTTCACCTCATCAAGAGGCTTTTTGTTCCTAATTGCTAATAATTGTTTCATTAGCAATTATTTATTCAGTTCATTCAAAGGATTGATGAGGTAAAGGATCAATGAGCTATGCTTTTTTCATTTATCCACAATCCATCCATCCAGAATCAACCATCCATCCATCTATTCATCTACCATCCCTCCACCATCTATACATCCATCCATCCATCATTCATCCATTCACTCACTCGCCACCCGTCATCCGTCTATCAATACAGTCATCCACCCATCTAAGACCCGAGAGTCTATAATGAGCCATACACTAGGCTCACAACTAGATATACAAGATAAGTAAGATGCAAGGTGCCCATTCTCAAGAATCAAAGTAAGAAGTCTGTGAGAAAGTGGATTGCTGCTCTGATGGAATTTCTAACAACTTAGACTTTCTGAAAGTGGAAGGAGCTACCTGTTCTGGTGGTCATTAAGCATCCACTGAATGACCTACTGTTAGGTGGAGGGAAGCCCTGCACTGGGGAGGAGGAGGGTGACCCAGAGGAATCTTTGCATTCCTTTAGTGGGAGGCCCTGCTATTGCAAGTCAGGTTCTTTGCTTTGGGCTGTGCTGTGTCACCTGCCTCTGGGAGATTACAGTTTATGATAAAGAGAGTGGGGGGAAAGGACACACAATAGGCTTGGCAATGTAAGCTCTGGGCCAGGTTTGGGCTGGAGGGGTGGCTAAATGAATGGAGGGTGGAGGGATGGCTGAATGGGTGGATGGTGGAGACTGGGTGGATGAATGATTGAATGGGTGAGTGGGTGGTGGACAGCGGGTGGATGATGGCTGAATGATGGATGGATGGATGGATGAATGACGGTGGATGGAGGCATGGGCAGAGGTAAAGTCTGGGGCAGGTTACTATGTTGTAAGAGCTTGCAGTCCCGGCGGGGGGGTGGGGGGAGGGACATGCAGCGGGAGTTGCCTGGCGCCTGGCACGGCTGCACCATCACTGAGACCAGTGCAGCCTTGGGAACCAGGGTCAAGAGTCACGTGTGAGATGGGCTTTGGCGGTTACTTTACTTCCCTGGGTCTCAGAACTTTAGAACTCTAGTGCTAAACTCTAGAGGGATTCTAATAAATCCTGTTTCCAGATTTGGATTTCATAGGCTTGGAAAGTACTAAAAATTACATAGGGACTGACACAGGACTGTGAAATTTTGTTACTTTTTTGAGAGAATGTGATGCATAAGAAATGACAAGCATAATTTCAGAAAAGGACCTTTTTTTTACATCAAAAAAGGATTTATTTCCAAAGTCCTATATGCTGAAGAAAGTTCAAAAAAATATTCCAAGGTCCTTGTCTTTAACATTTCCTCAGTGGTTAGCAACTACTTATTAAGTGTTGACTGTGGTCTGAGTGGACAAGAAGACTGCGGCCTCTGTCCCAGAGATGATTTTCCATCTGGGAGATTACCCAGAAGGCCCTTTTATCAGGGATTGATAGGAAAGCACCACCCAGAGCCCTCCCTGCCCTAGCCCTTGCACATCCTTTTATAACTGGTCCAGACAAAAAGAGGGGGCTCCTCTCTGCTGAGCCACTGTAATGGGTCCCTCAGGCCCTCTCAGCTCCAGACGGGTGCAGAGCCTCAGGGCAGTCAGCCCAGGCCTCATGCTGCCCAGCCATGGCACTGAGCCCAGCGAGGCTCCTGCGTCCCCTAGCAATGGGCTCCATGACCACCGGGCTGTCCCCATAGCTGTGGCTTTCAGGAGGTGGAGGACCCACCTGCCCTGCTAGGCTGGCCCCATACTTTGCAGCCACAGGGCATGGGGAGAGACCCTCCGGTCCTCTCCTGGGAGGGGAAGGCTGTGGGGGGCTGGTCCTGGATGAGAAGGAGGGGATGGCCCTAGGGCTCCTGGGATGGTCCCATTGGCCTGAAGGGGCCATGGATCCCTTTTTTGAGGAATGAGTGTAACCTCTCAGGCAGTGGAAGTTCCTGGAAGGGGACTGTGGTTCAAATTTGACCACTGACCAATGAAATCAAGCTCCTGGGGCATTCTGTCTGTGGGGTCCACACAATGCACCCTTTGAAAAGCTCTGCAGGTAACTACATGCCCCAGCAGTGGTCACTGCAGATCTCCCAGTGGACACAGGGCTGCAGTTCTGGGAGGGGGCATGTATATCTGTGAAGAATCCTTCAGTGATTCTGACACATTCCTGAGCTGAACTCAAGCTCCATTATGGTCTCAGATTCCTAAGGCCCTCCTCAGGAAGGTGGCCAGACCCAAGAGGCATCTGGAAAGGAGGTCCCAGGACAGGGTTCTAAAGGGAGAGGGTTCACCATGGCGAGGGTGTCTCTGACACTCCCTTCCCTTGGAGGGACACGGAAAGGGCTAATATGGAGGGTGTCACCTACTCCCTCTTACTCCAGGCTCCTGCAGCGGGCTATGCATTTCTGGCCTGGCTTCTATGTGAAGTGAGGCCCTGGGTCCCTGGGGCTTGGCTGCTATCATCTGGTAGCTGGGTGGGGACTCAGCCTGGGGCAGGGTGGGATGTGACTCCTCCTTTAGAGCTGTAGGACCTGCCTGCCAAAGCCTCCTGGCTGAGTTCTGGCCTGAGAGGCAGCCCTCTCTCACCTGGGTGTGCCTCCCCTGTGGTCCCTTGAGACCTGGGGCTCTATTTCTTCCATGGGCAATGTTGACTTCTGGGTCAGACCTCCTGTCTTGATGTTGGAGTGGATCAGCAGAAGAGGTGCACATAGGAGGCAGGCTTCCTTGCCTCCATGCAGACCCCCTCCCCCTGCCAGGACCGCGGCTGCAACCACAGTCGCCTGCTCAGGGTGGGGAGCCCTGGACCCTCTCCCCACCACTCTACTACGCTGCAGGGAAGCTTCTCTCTCACCAGCTCTGTGAGACAAATTCCCCCATCCCACAGGCTTGCCCTTACTCAGCTAGGGGTCCTTTGGGTCTTCCCCGGGGGTTGCAGGCAAGGAGTTCTTTCTGGCGCATGCTGGTGCTCACAGTTGGAGAGGCCTGCAGAGACGCCAGCTTGGGGCAAATGGCTCCTGTGGACACTGAGCCTCCACGGGAGCTTCTGTGGGGGCATTTCTCTGTTCCCACCTGCCTCCACAGCATCCCTGGCAAGACATAGAAAGAACTCAGCGCCCTGACTCTGCCACATCCCCAGCACACACTCAGAGGCAGCGACCGTGGCTCCCTCTAGGCCTCCCTGGCCAGATTCGGGCCTCTGCATACCTGGCAGGTGAGAGGCTGTAGGAGGGGAGGGGTGCAGGGAGGCAGGTCCAGGGATAACCAACCCCCTGCAAAGACAAGCAAGTCCTACGGGGCCTGTGCAGGTGCAGAGAGGCCAGCAAATGCTCCGTGTCTGTCTCCCTGGCCCACGAAGGCCTCAAGAGCACTTTCAGAGCTTTCAGAGGTTGTTACCTCTTCCCCCAGCAAGGCTCCAACACGAGGAAAGGACAGACGAAAGACTGGCAAGAGCCCCTAGCCTGCAGTCTGCCCCCTTCCCACACAGCCCACCGTCCTTGGTCTCAGAGCTGGCGGGGTGGCTAGGAGGGGGTGTCGCAATGGGCAATGGCATTTGGTAATCCTGTTGGCCCGTCCTGCACAAAGGATGGAGCCACCTGAGAGCGGAATGCGGCTTGCGCCCCACTGCAGCAGCGGCCCCTGACACTGCCCGGCCGCCAGCACGGCCGGCGTCCTGATTACCTGCTGGGGCTAATGAATCTGGCTTTGTGAGCCACTGTCACGCCGCGTTAGGCCCACAATGGCCCTCGATATTTTATATGAATTTCCCCCTCGTCGGCGATTAGGCCATAGCAAGCCAGTCATAGCAACCGGGAGGTATGCGCGGCCCAGGGGCCTGGGGCACGAGGGGAGCTCACTATTCACACGCTTTAACACAGCACTCCTGAGGGCGTGTGAATCGCCAGCAGCATTTTCACTTTCCTCTTGTGCTTAATCTTGTCGTCTTCGTGGGGATATTGTTTTCTGAGCCGGGCCCGGCAGGGTGTCACCGGGGTCTCTCCTGGCCCCTTTACACACACCCCCAACTGGGGAGAGTTAATGATATACAGGGGCGGCCGCAGAGACGGTCGGAGCCCCCCAACCACCGTGAACCGAAACACTTTCCGATGGGGGTCAGGGGTTGCAACCTGGATTCAGGGATGCTGGTTCTCTGGAGGGCCCCCCTTCTCTCTGGCCCCTCCTGAGCCCCGTGGTTGGTGCCGTCCCGGCCATCCTGCCCGGGCCCCGTGCCTGCACTCCGACCCTCCGAGGATCGGGCCAGGACACACAGGGAGGTGGACAGACCACCCCCTGGAGCCTGGCCAAGGGAAGGGGCTCTGCCTGGGGGAGGACAGGCTGTGCCATCCCCCTCTGGCTCTCTCCAGCCCAGCCCCACAAGGAAAAGGGGGTAGAGGGAGGCAGATGTGGCTGCCTGGTCCAGGGCTGCCCAAGGGCATAGGCAGAGGGCTGCAAGGGATAAGCAGGGCCTGGGGAGCCAGAGCAGGCCTCAGGCACCCAGAACGCACTTGCTGAGACTTCGACTGACACCGCAGACTATACCTCAAGTAACCAACCAGGATTCTGACATGATGTGCTTTGAAGGGGTCAGCCAGGGCCGCCAACTCAGCTGTCCCATGGGTGAGGTCCAGTGGGTGAGGACTCAGGTGAGGACTGGCCCACCTCTACCAGCAGCGAGGCCCCTTTTGCCAATGAGGATGCCCCACCAGAGTGCAGATGTGCAGGCACTGTGTCCTCCAGGTCCTGAGACCCTGAAGGGACCCTTAGAGGCACACAGTCTGGAATCAGAGGCAGGGTTGAGCGGCTCCTCCAGTCTCTTCACTAGGGAAGCCTTGGAGGCCCTGGCTTGGGGGTGCCTGCAAAAGCCACTGGCAAGGACACTATACCAAGGGCACTAAACTAGTGATGGACCCAGGCTGAGGCCCAGCTTCTTAGGGGTCATCGATGGTGAAACTGGGGCCCATGCCCCACCTGTTCACACTGACGTGCTGGGACGCCAGCGGGAGAGACATCAAGGGTCCTGCCTCCCACTGTGGATGAGTCACCTCCTTACGGCCCCCTCCATTTCTCTAAGGTGCAAATGCCCCACCTAGCTGCGACACAGGCCCCTCAAAGTATGCGCCACCCACAAACCCACTGGCCTGGACCTTGGACCAGCTATCTCACTTCCTAAGGGGCGTGGTCTCGGCGGGGCTTCCTCCAGAGTGTCTGCAAAAGCGCTGACGTCTGGGACCTGCCTTCCCTGCCTTTTGGCCTCCCCTCCCTTCACCTCATTGGAGGTCAAGAGTGGGTGTCGGCCAGCTCTCAGGGAAAGCTGGTGCTCCAGGTGTCCAGGAGGGACAGATAAGCTGCATCGTGTGCCAGCCTCCACGCACTCAAAATTCTTCAAATGCTTTCTGCCCAGTGCAGGTTAAATTGTCCTGCTACTGTGCAAATGAGAGTGGAGGGTACTTCTTCCAAGCCCAGGCTCGCCTCTGCCGCCCAACCTCATGCTCCTTGGTGGCAGCTTCTCAGGGGTCCACCTGGCCAACCAGTCTCCAGCCCCAGGCCAGGCAGGCAGATAGTGGTGTGTGTGTGTGCGAGAGAGAGAGAGACAGACAGACAGACAGACAGACAGACAGAGAGTGAGCGCGCTGGTAGCGGGACACATGAACACACTCTCTCCCTCTTATCCTCACCCCCACACACATGCTCACACACGCACACACTCACACACCTCCACATGGGGCTGGGCCCCACTCCTCAGCTGGCAGTGTTAAGCTTTGTTCAACTAGGCCGCCTCAGCAGGGGTGGGCAAACGCCCCATGGACCCTGCCACAAAGCCCGAGTGACCTCTGACACGATTAGGGTCGCCCTGACCCTAATCCAATCAGATTGATTACTGTGAGTGTGGCCGGGTGGGCAGGCGGGGGCCTCCACAATGGCCTCCCAGAGCTGGCCTCTCTCTGGGGCCCCTGGCAGGCTCCTTCCTCCTGGGCCATTCAGCTCTGCGCCACAATGCATCCGGCCATTTCTCAGCCCCGTGGCGAGCGACGGGGGGAGAGGTCTTCCCTTTCCCGTTAGACCAAGTGATGAGGGCGAATGGAGCTGAGGTGACTTTCATCCCGCTGAAAATGGAGGCAGGAAGAGGGAGAGAGATGAGGGGAGGAGGGAGAAGAGGGAGCAAAGGGCAAAGGGAGGAACACAGAGATGGGGCGGTGAACGTGAAGGGGGGAACGCGGGGGACAGTGGACGTGAGGGAGAGACAAGAGGCGAGAGTGGGCTCGGGAAGGGTGGATGTGGGGGAGAGCCCACCCGAGGGTCCTGGAGGTCTGCTGGAGACTAGACTCCCTCTGAGAGCCTTTCGAGGGAGTGCAGAGGAGGGGGAGCTCCCTGGGCCTCCAGCCCTGGAGCTGGTGCCTCTCTGTTCCTGGACGCAGGCCCTGGGCGCCTTCAGGGCTGCTCTCACCTGAATAGCCTCTGCAGAACCCCCAACCCCCACAGGCTGGTGCTCTCTTAGGAGTCCTGGCCCAGCCCATTCTTTGTATCTCAGTTTCCTTAACTTATAACCATAGTGCTGGCTCATGAGATGGGTGTTAGGACTCAATTTACTGCTGTGTGTAAAACACTCTAACACATGGCTTCAAAAGCACTGTATACATGTTTCAAATAAAAGGAAAGCTCTTTAAGACCTAGCTTAGGTTCCCGCTCCCCAGAGAAGCCTGCCTGCAAGGGCACCCTCAAGCCTACGTGCTCATTCTTCAGTCATTTACTCAGCGTGTCCTTATGAAGTAACCATTCTGTGCCAGAGCAAACCTTGGTACTGCCCTATGTACCTGCCATGTGAACCTGCTGTGCATGGCAGGGGGGCCCACACCAGACTGGAGAGCACCCTGCAGGGCTCAGCTCTTGTCCTGGGAGAGCGATGTTGAGGATGGAGCCAGGAAACTAGGAGCTGCCCTGGAGGATGGGAGGGGTCCCCTAGGTGGGCCCTGTGGGCTGAGAGCTAAAGAGAAGACTGATCTGGAGAGGATGGAGGCTGCAACAATGGGGCCACAAAGACAGATCCCCACTTCGGACTGTGGGGCCTGGGAAGCAGCAAGTGCAGGCAGCTCTGAGGGTAGGTCCGTCTCCAATGGAGGCTTGGAAAAGTCGCCAGGGAAAGGGCATGGGTGCTGTGGCACCCTGGTGTGGGTAACACGGAAGGGAGTTAGGGTCCTGACTGTCACCACAGCTGTCCTGCTTAGGTGCCTGCGTGTTTGATCATGGCTGGAAGGTTCCAGTTTGGGGTCGAGCAGGACAGGATCCTTTGTCTGAATGTACAGAAAAGGGACAAGGCCTGTAGGCCAGTGAGGGTGATGCTGTGCCCCAATAGTCTCCAAGGCAGGTTCACATGTCCCTAGGGGTCAGGCCAGGGCCTACAGGACGGCATGGGTCATGCCAAGGCATCCTGATTGTCATTCTTGCCTGCATCACTGCTTCTTCTCTGGCCTTCCCTTCCAGGACCACCCATCTGCCACTTGACCCATGAAGACGCCCCCAGTTTTCCTGGTCCATGTCCAGCCCTGATGTCAGCTATAAAGACTGGGACACCAAGACCTGTGTAAATCAGGCGTTTCCAATTTCTTGTTTCAGAATGAAAGAGGACCCAATAGAATGACGAGCTGACAAATTTTTAAAATGTTTTGATATATCACTGTATCAATACATCACTGTGAGATTTTTGGCATACATAACTGAGAAAATATTCAAAGAATTGAGACATGTTCTATCAAAACTCACCCCCTTTTATCTATTTATTTGTGTGAAGGATAATTCTCATACCTAGATTTTTAAATTTTAAGAACACAATGGGCCCTGAAAGCTGTTCCTCCAAGATTAGGAGGAAATCAGGGGCACCTGCTCTTCTCACTGCTTTTCCACATTGTCCTGCAGGCTCCAGCCAGGGTGACTGATCAAGAAAAACATGAATAAATAAATTTAAAAAAAGGGTCCAGATTGGAGGAAACTGTCTCTATTAGCAAATGACATGAAAATTCTAAGTAATGCGTGAAACATCTATTAGAATTGATAAACTTTCATCATAGAGTATGAGATCTATATTCGAAAATCAACCATAGAGTTCAAGAGGTCAATATCTGAAAATCAACCTTATTGCTATACACCAGCAACGAGCAATGCAAAAATGAGATTAAGAAAACAATTCCATTTATAATACCATAAAAAAGAAAAAAAACACTTAGGAATAAATCTGACAAAAGAAATATAAGATTTGTATGCTATGAGCTGCAAAATGTCATTGAAAGGCATTAAAGACCTAAATGGAGAAGGCGATGGCACCCCACTCCAGTCCTCTTGCCTGGAAAATCCCATGGATGGAGGAGCCTGGTAGGCTGCAGTCCATGGGGTCGCTAAGAGTCGGACACGACTGAGCAACTCCACTTTCACTTTTCACTTTCATGCACTGGAGAAGGAAATGGCAACCCACTGCAGTGTTCTTGCCTGGAGAATCCCAGGGACGGGGGAGCCTGGTGGGCTGCCATCTCTGGGGTCGCACAGAGTCGGACACAACTGAAGTGACTTAGCATAGCATAGCATAGCAAAGACCTAAATAAATGAAGACATTCTGTGTTCTTGGATCAGAAGACTTAAAAACTACTAAGCTGGCAATATTCCTCTAAGTGATCTGCAGATTCAGTGTAACCTCTAAAAAAGCAAGTTTTTTTCCCCCAGGAATTGACTAGCTGATCTTAAAAGCCAAATAAGGGGCCCTGAAGAGTTGAAACAAACTTGGAAAAGCAGACAATGGTGGACTCACACTTCCCTGTTTTCAAACTCATTGCAGGGCCGCAGATATCAAGACAATGTGGCCTGGGCATAGGACAGACATGTGAACAATGGGGCAGAACAGAGCCCAGAAATAAACCCACTCTTCCCTCTCTGGCTGCTAGTTAGAGCCTGCCCCCACCTGGTACAGCCTTCCTCCACCTCCAGGATGACAGCCTTTCCAGGTGGGGCAGGCTTCTGCCTTCTTCTGAAACCCCTGATGTTTCTTCTTACACGGGGGAGTGGGAACCTTAGACATCCGCATTAGGTTCTGGAGCCAGGAAGCCAGATGGCACCACGCTCCTGTCTGGACCCTCCTGGGCATGGTGAAATTGAGGACCATACCTTCCTGCACCACAACACCGCTGACCCTGGCACAGCATAAAACCCTGCACCACACACACACTGCACACCGCACACCACACACACGCACGTAAATGCACACGCACAGTTCGGTTCAGTCGCTCAGTCGTGTCCGATTCTGCAACATGCCAGGCCTCCCTGTCCATCACCAACTCCTGGAGTTCACTCAAACTCACGTCCGTGGAGTTGGTGATGCCATCCAACCATCTCATCCTCTGTCATCCCTTTCTCCTCCTGCCTTCAGTCTTTCCCAGCATCAGGGTCTTTTCCATTTAGGCAGTTCTTTGCATCAGGTGGCCAAAGATTGGAGCTTCAGCTTCAGCATCAGTCCTTCCAATGAACACCCAGGACTGATCTCCAGGATGGACTGGCTGGATCTCCTTGCAGTCCAAGGGACTCTCAAGAGTCTTCTCCAACACCACAGTTCAAAAGCATCGATTCTTTGGCACTCAGCTTTCTTTATAGTTCAACTCTCACATGCATACATGACTACTGGAAAAACCATAGCTTTGACTAGATGGACCTTTGCTGGCAAAGTAATGTCTCTGCTTTTTAATATGCTGTCTAGGTTGGTCATAGCTTTTCTTCCAAGGAGCAAGAATCTTTCAATTTCGTGGCTGCAGTCACTGTCTGCTGTGATTTTGGAGCCCAAGAAAATAAAGTCTGCCGCTGTTTCCAGTGTTTTCCCATCCATTTGCCATGAAGTGACGGGACCAGATGCCATAATCTTAGTTTTCTGAGTGTTGAGCTTTAAGCCAACTTCTTCACTCTCCTCTTTCACTTTCATCAAGAGGCTCTTTACTTCTTCTTTGTTTCTGCCATAAGGGTGGTGTCATCTGCATATCTAAGATTATTGATATTTCTCCCGGCAATCTTGATTCCAGCTTGCGCTTCCTCCAGCTCAGCATTTCTCATGATGTACTCTGCATATAAGTTAAATAAGCAGGGTGACAATATACAGCCCTGTCGTCCTCTTCCTATCTGGAACCAGTCTGTTGTTCCATGTCCAGTTCTAACTGTTGCTTCCTGACCTGCATACAGATTTCTCAAGAGGCAGGTCAGGTGGTCTGGTATTCCCATCTCTTTCAGAATTTTCCACAGTTTATTGTGATCCACACAGTTGAAGGCTTTGGCATAGTCAATAAAGCAGAAGTAGATGTTTTTCTGGAACTCTCTTGCTTTTTTGATGATCCAGAAGATATTGGCAATTTGATCTCTGGTTCCTCTGCCTTTCCTAAAACCAGCTGGAGCATCTGGAAGTTCACGGTTCACGTATTGCTGAAGCCTGGCTTGGAGAACTTTGAGCATTACTTTGCCAGCGTGTGAGATGAGTGCAATCGTGCGGTAGTTTGAGCATTCTTTGGCACTGACTTTCTTTGGGATTGGAATCACATGCACACTACACACAACTTTGCACATGCACAAATGTGAATGCATACACACTTATGCATATGCACACACATGCACACATGACTCCACATGTACACGTGCCACACACACAATCATACATATTTATATGCACGCACACACACACTCACGCACACGCCCCCACACTCAGCGTGCCACATCAGCCAGTGACCCTAACTCCTCCCGCTCACGGCAGTGGCCATCCCCACAGGACCTGCTGTGTAATTACCCCAGCCAGTGGCTCCGTGAAGCTGGCTGAGTGGCAATTACTCTCCCATTTTATAGATGGGGACGCTAATGCTCCAGGAAGTGAGCCGACTTGCTGGTGAAGGTCACCCGGTGTGACTCTCCCCTGCCCCTTCCTGACTCTGGAGGACATGGGCCAAGCTGGAGGGGCGTGACCATGAATGCCTGATGTCGAGGAGCCCTGGCCCCTGAACACACCCCATCGGGCCCCACCTGCCGTCCGTGCAGTGCTCGGTTGCACTCTCAGGACCTCTGTGCACATGCATGCCAGCAGTCTCAGGGCCTGGTATGTCTCCCTCCCAGACATCTTTTGTTCTTCCTTCCTCTGCACTCCAGCTGCCAGGGCTGAGCAGGGCCATTTGTTCCTCCCAAATGTAGTGGCCATGTGCTGGCCAGACAGAGAGGGCAGCTGGGGCGGGCCTCACAGTCCTCCTGGGGAGGCTGATGGATGTGATGGTAAAGGACTTGGGACAGTGAGAAGCAGGGTGTGACGCCAGGTGATGGGGAGAGAGGCCAGCAAGGGGCTATGTGATATGGAGACAAGGTGACATTTAGAAGGAGGCAGAGGGAAATGGACAAGGCAATCATACAGAAGCAGAGGAAAGGGCAATGGCAGGGGACCTGCAAGAGCAAAGGTGGCGCTAGAACTGTCCTCCGTGTTTGGGAAGCAGCCAGGAGGCCAGTGGGATGGAGAGGGGCACAGGGAAGATGAAGAGGAGAAGGGAAAAGAGGCAGCGGGGCCAGAGAGTTCAAGAGAGCCGGGTGCCCTGGAGGGCCCACGTGGCGGGAGTGTGCTTGACACAGCTCTTTTGGCCTTAGGGGCATTGCAAATGTCCCTGAGCAGCTGTATAGGAGCCACTCTGATCATACAGGCTGTCAGGGTGTCTGGGCTTGGTGGGAGATGGCTGGATTCAGGATTGGATCTGAAGGTCTTGCTGATTGCATTTGTGATGGAGAGGAATCACAAGGAAATCAAAGAAACAGAAGGAGGCGGCTGCGCTGTACGAAGATGGGAAAGCGGGTGTGTGGCATAGGTACGTGGCCTTGGCCAGCCTATCACCAACGTCCCTTGGTTCTACAGCACGAGCCCCCAGCAGATCTTTGCTGACGTGACCCGCCGTATCTCCATCCTGGCGGCCTTCCTTTGGCATCACGGTCTCCTTAGGTCTTCCATGGCCTAGTCTAGCTACTGACAGCATGTTCAGCTATGGCCTCTGGGGACCCATCTCAGCCATCAAATCTCTGTTGGCCCATCCTTGAGTGGATGGTATGTTCCAGAGGTGGCCACATCCGGGGATGTCCCGTTTTCTAATGTGACCTTGATGTGCCATCAAGGGTGGGATGTGTCGCTATCCTAGAATCTGGGGGTGGGGAGGTCTTTGCATCTACCTCAACCAACAGAATGTGGGACTGCACAGCCTTTGAGGCTAGGTCTCAAAAGACGATACAAAGTAGTATCAGCAAAATGGCAGAGTGGGAGGGCTTTTCTTGTTATCCCAGGATATTAAGGAAATCTCTGCCAGATCATTAGCTGACTCTAAGCTAAAGAAACAGAGATTTCAGAGAACCATATATAATGTAGAATACAGTAATTAAACATAGTTTAGAAAAGTTACTGAACAAACATACACTAACAACCCATAGCAACAACAACTAACCCTAAAGAGGAAAAAGAATCTAATTTCCTGAGTTACCATATGATACTATTCGGAAGGTATATGTTTCCACAAAAAAATTACTAGGCATGCAAAGGAACAAGAAACTATGGACCATCCATAGGGAAAAGAAAACTAAATTAACAGAAACTGTCTCTGAGGAAGCACGAATATGGAACACTGTAGACAATCATTCTAAATTAATTGTCCTAAATATTCTCAAAGAGATAGAGGAAACCAGAAGAAAAATGTCTCAAGAAAGAGAGAAAATCAACAAAGAGACAGACATTATAAATAGTATCCAAATAAAATTCGTGGGGCTGAAAAGTACAATAACTGAAACAAGATGTTCACTTGAAGTTTTCAACAGCAGAGCTGAGCAGACAGAAGAAAGAATCAGTGACCCTGTGGTGCTTTTCAGGGTCACTGAACTATATGCTTCTACTTTTCTGTATATCCATTCTATTAATTTTTGAGAGTTTGTTATTGAAACGCCAACCAAAAATCTTAATTTGTCTACTTAAAAAATAATTGTAATGCATAGCAGAATGGTATGTAACTTTGTTCTGTATTTTCAAGGTCTCCTGTGAATGTGTCATCATACTTCCATAATTTTAAAAAAAAAGAACCAATGAACCTGTAGACAGTTCAACTCAAATTATACAGTCTGAAGAGAAGGAAGAAAAAAGAAGAAAAGTGAACAGATTTGTGGGATACCATCAAATGCAGCAACAGACATATTATGAAAGTCCCAGAAGAAGACAATAGAGAAGAAGGAGCAGAAAGAATATACTTAAGGAAATAATGGCCAAGAATTCCAAATTTGATTTACAAAAAACTTGAAGATTCAAGATACTCCCAAGAAGCTCAACAAGCTTCAGGTTGGATAAGCACAGAGCTCCACACTAAGACATTTGAATCAAACCATCAAAAGATGGAGACAGAAGGATGGAGGCAAGACGACAGGGGAGGAGGACCAAGAGTCCACGCCTCCCCACAGTCAGGACATTTAATAGATGCTGGTGGGGGACCTCAGACGCCCAGGTAGAAGGGAAGAACCCCCCAGCAACTGGGCAGGAGTTGGGGGGAGCAGGGGGCAGGAGAAGCAAACCTCACAGGACCAGGACACCTGAGGGGTAGCCTGGGGAGGGGAGGGTTTCGTATGCCCGGAGAAGTATCCTTACCCTAACTCCTGGGGATCAAGGGGATAGGAAGGGAACCTCCAGGGTTGGAGGACGAGGGAAGCACCTGGAGTTCTCTACCCACTCAACCCTGGGAAGCCTCCTAGGGTCCTGGGCCTGATCTTACACACTCTGTTCTGGGCTGCGCTAAGCCTGGACTAGAGATACCAAGGGAACATTTCATGTAAAGATGGGCTCCATAAAGGACAGAAATGGTATGGACCTAACAGAAGCAGAAGATATTAAGAAGAGGTGGCAAGAATACACAGAAGAATTGTACAAAAAAGATCTTCACGACCCAGATAATCATGATGGTGTGATCACTCACCTAGAGCCAGACATCCTGGAATGTGAAGGTAAATGGGCCTTAGAAAGCATCACTATGAACAAGGCTAGTGGAGGTGATGGGATTCCAGTTGAGCTATTTCAAATTCTGAAAGATGATGCTGTGAAAATGCTGCACTCAATATGCCAGCAAATTTGGAAAACTCAGCAGTGGCCACAGGACTGGAGAAGGTCAGTTTTCATTCCAATCCCAAAGAAAGGCAATGCCAAAGAATGCTCAGACTATCACACAGTTGCACTCATCTCACATGCTACTAAAGTAATGCTCAAAATTCTGCAAGCCAGGCTTCAGCAATACGTGAACCGTGAAGTTCCAGATGTGCAAGCTGGTTTTAGAAAAGGCAGAGGAACCAGAGATCAAATTGCCAACATCCGCTGGATCATCAAAAAAGCAAGAGAGTTCCAGAAAAACATATATTTCTGTTTTATTGCCTATGCCAAAGCCTTTGACTGTGTGGATCACAATAAACTGTGAAAAGTTCTGAAAGAGATGGGAATACCAGACCACCTGACCTGTCTTTTGAGAAACCTATATGCAGGTCAGGAAGCAACAGTTAGAACTGGACATGGAACAACAGACTGGTTCCAAATAGGAAAAGGAGTACGTCAAGGCTCAATATTGTCACCCTGCTTATTTAACTTCTATGCAGAGTACATCATGAGAAACGCTGGGCTGGAAGAAGCACCAGCTGGTATCAAGATTGGTGGGAGAAACATCAATAACCTCAGATATGCAGATGATACCACCCTTATGGCAGAAAGTGAAGAGGAACTAGAAAGCCTCTTGATGAAAGTGAAAGAGGAGAGTGAAAAAGTTGGCTTAAAGCTCAACATTCAGAAAACTAATATCATAGCATCTGGCCCCATCACTTCATGGGAAATAGATGGGGAAACAGTGGAAACAGTGTCAGACTTTATTTTTTTGGGCTCCAAAATCACTGCAGATGGTGACTGCAGCCAGGAAATTAAAACATGCTTACTCCTTGGAAGGAAAGTTATGACCAACCTAGATAGCATATAAAAAGCAGAGACATTACTTTGCCAACAAAGGTCCATCTAGTCAAGGCTATGGTTTTTCCTGTGGTCATGTATGGATGTGAAAGTTGGAATGTGAAGAAAGGTGAGCGCCAAAGAATTGATGCGTTTGAACTGTGGTGTTGGAGAAGACTCTTGAGAGTCCCTTGGACTGCAAGGAGATCCAACCAGTCCAACCTAAAGGAGACCAGTCCTGGGTGTTCATTGGAAGGAATGATGCTGAGGGTGAAACTTCAGTACTTTGGCCACCTCATGCAAAGAGTTGACTCATTGGAAAAGACTCTGATGCTGGGAGGGATTGGGGGCAGGAGGAGAAGGGGACGACAGATAGGATGAGATGGCTGGATGGCATCACCGACTCAATGGACATGAGTCTGAGTGAACTCTGGGAGTTGGTGATGGACAGGGAGGCCTGGCGTGCTGCGATTCATAGGGTTGCAAAGAGTCAGACACGACGGAGCAATTGAACTGAACTGAACTGAAGCCTGGACACCCCCCTGTACCTCCACCCAGGGCCTTTTCCAGAGGTGTGGGTCTTGAGCTTAGACCCCACCCCAGCCTAAGCCCTGCTCTGCCTAAGCCCCGCCCCTCCAACCAAGGCTTCTGCCTTTCTCTTCTTCTTCTGTTCTTTGCGATTGGAGTTCTGTTTTACCTTCCAGTCGTTGTTTCACATATATTCTTATTTTTTCTAAAACATCTGTTAGTTTTCTAGATTTATTTTATTTTTTAGTCTTTGTTATTGCTTTGCTTCTTTTTTTTTTTCCTTTCGCCATACTCTGTGGCTTGTGGGATCTCAGTTCATGGGCTGGAGATCAGGCCTGAGCTCCTGTGATTGGAGCAACGAGTCAGAATCACTGGACTAACAAAGACTGTCAGGCCTCAGGGAATATTAATTGGATTGAGGTCCCCCAAAGGTCCACATATCAACACCAGGACCTGGCTCTACTCAACTGCCTATACACTCCACTGCTGGAAACCTCTAGTTCTAAACAACTAGTAAAACAGGAACAGTCCCACCTGTCAATTAAAACAAAAATTGAGAAAACAAAAAGATATCTTTCAGGTGAAGGACCAGGGTAAAAATCTACAAGATCAAATAAATGAAGAGGAAATAGACACTCTATCTGAAAAAGAATTTAGAGAAATGATAGCAAAGATATTCCAAAATCTTGAAAACAGAATGGAGAAAACGCAAGAGCCATTTAATGATGACCCAGAAGAACTAAAGAATAAACAAACGGTGATGAACAACACAACAACTGAAGTAAAAAATATTCTACGAGGAATCAACAGCGGAGTAACAGTGAGAAGGAATAGTAAGTTAGCTGGGAGAGAGAATGCCAAGGAGAATAACTACAAAAGAAAGAAAAGAATTGAGGACAGTATTAAACTCACAAACATTCAAATTATAGGGGGTCCCAGAAGAAGCAGAGAAAGAGATCTGAGAAAATGTTTGAAGGAATTATAGTAAAAAACTTGCCTAATATGGGAAAGGGATAGCCACCCAAGGACGTGACATGCAGAGAATCCCATACAGTATAAACCCAATGAGAAACATGCCAAGACACACGTTAATCAAACTAATAAAAATTAAATACAAAGAAAAAGTATTAAAAGCAAGTGAAAAGCAAAAAATCACATACAAGTGAATCCCCATAAGGCTATCAGCTGATTTTCAGCAGAAACTCTGCAGGCCAGAAGGAAGTGGTAGGATTTATTTAAAGTGATGAAAGGGGAAAATCTACAACCAAGACTACTCTACCTAGAAAGAATCTCATTTGAATTTGATGGGGAAATCAAAAGCTGTGAAAGTGAAAGTGAAAGTGAAGTTGCTCAGTTGTGTTCGACTCTTTGCCACCCCACGGACTGGGGCCCACCAGGCTCCTTCATCCGTGGGATTCTCCAGGCAAGAGTACTGGAGTGGGTTACCATTTCCTTCTCCAGGAGATCTTCCCAACCCAGGGATCAAACCCAGGTCTCCCCCATTGCAGGCAGACACTTTGACATCTGAGCCAGACAAGCAAAGACTAACAGAACTCAGTACCATCAAACCAGCCTTGAAACAAAAGCCAAGGGAATTTCTCAAGGCAGGAAACATAAGCGAAGAAAAAGACTCACAAAAACAAACCCAAATCAATTAAGAAAATGGTAATAGGAACATACATATCAACAATTACTTTAAATGTAAGTGGATTAAATGCTGCAACCAAAAGACACAGACTAGCTGAGTGAATAGAAAAACAAGTCCCATGTATATGCTGCCTACAAGAGACCCACTTCAGACCTAGGGACACATACAGAATGAAAGAGAAGGGTTGGAAAAAATATTCCATGCAAATGGAAATCAAAAGAAAGCAATACTCATATCAGACAAAATAGACTTTAAAAACTCCTGGGCTTCCTCGGTGGCTCAGCGCCTGAGTCCCGCTGTCAGTGCAGGAGATATGGGTTTGATCTCTGGTCTGGGAGGATGCCACATACCACAGAGCGACTCAGCCCATGCACCCCAACGATTGAGCCTGTGCTCTAGAGCCCGGGAACTGCAACAGCTGAGCCCACGCTCCACAACCGCTGAAGCCTGCGTGCCCCGGAGCCTGAGGTCTGCAACGGGAGAAGCCACAGCAATGAGCAGCCTGCACACTGCAAGGAAGGTTAGCCCCTGCTCACCACAACGAGAGGAAGACCTGCACGGCAACAAAAACCCAGCGCAGTCAGAAAGAAAGAGAGGAGTGAAATCATCTAAAACCTATTGTAGGAGACAAGGAAGGAGACTACATAATGATTAAGGGATCGATACAAGAAGATAAAACAGTTACAAATATTTATGCACCCAACATAGGAACACCTCAATGCATAAGACAAATGCTAACAGACATACAAGGGGAAGTTGACGGTGACCCAATCATAGTAGGGGATTTTAACATCCCATTTACACCAAAGGACAGATCATCCAGGCAGAAAATAAATAAGGAAACACAAGCCTTAAATGACACAATAGACTAGATAGATTTAATTGATATTTATAGGACATTCTACCTGAAAGCAGCAGAATACACTTTCTTCTCAAGTGCACATGGAATATTCTCCAGGATAGACCACATCTTGAGTCACAAATCAAGCCTCAGTATATTTAAGAAAATTGAAATTGTACTAAGCATCTTTTCTGACCACAACACTATGAGATTAGAAATCAACTACAGGGGAAAAAAAGACAAAACTGTAAAAACCCACAAACACATGGAGGCTAAAGAGTGCACTGCTAAATAACCAAGAGATCACTGAAGAAATTGAAGAGAAAATAAAAAATGACATAGAAACAAATGACAATTAAAAGATGATGACCCCAAACCTATGGGACACAGCAACTTCTAAGAGGGAAGCTCATATCTATTCATTCATGCCTCAAGAAGCAAGAGAAATCACAAATAAACAATATAACACCAAAAGCAACCAGAGGAAGAAGAACAAAGAAAATCCAAAGCCAGTAGGAGGGGAAAAAAATCATTAAGATCAGATTAGAAATAAATGAAATGGAAGTGAAGAAAACAATAACAATGATAAATAAAAGCAGAAATTGGTTCTTTGAGAAGATAAACAAAATTGATAAATCTTTAGCCAGATTGATTCCTCAAGAGAAAAAGGGAGAGGACACACATCAATAAAATTAATAATGAAAAAGCAGAAATCACAACTGACACCACAGAAATACAAAGGATCATAAGAGACTTCTAGAAGCAACTATATGCCAATAAATTGGACAACCTGAAAGAAATGGATAAATTCTAGAAAGGTACCACCTTCCAAGACTGAACCAGGAAGCCTTAGAAAATATTAGCAGACCAATCACATGTAATGAAATTGAAACCGTAATGTAAAATCTTCTAACAAATAAAAGTCCATGACCAGATGGCTTCACAGGCAAATCCTATCAAACATTTAGAGAACAGTTAACACTGTACCTTCTCAAACTCTTTCAAAAAATTGCAGAGCGAGGAACACTCCCAAATTTGTTGTATGAGGCCACCATCATCATCCTGATACCAAAATCAGACAAAGATATCTCACAAAATAAGAAAATTACAGATCAATATCACTGATAAACATAGACGCAAACATTCCTCAACAAAATACTAGCCAACATTATGAAGGCTGGCTCAGATCACATTCAATTCTTTCTTACTACTGGTTAGAGAAAATGCTGAGGAAAGAATGGGTGAAGGAGATCAAGATGTATGAACTTCCAGTTGCAGAGTAAGTGGGTCACAGGTAAGAAATACACAGAGTGGGGAATATATACAGTCAAAAGCTATGTAATATCTTTGTGTGCTGACAGATGGTAACTAGACTTCCTGTAAGGATCATTTTGAAATATATAGAAATACCAAATCACTATGCCAGGAATGAGGAACTACATTTTTAAATTGTTTTTACTTTTTCCTGCTTGAGGTATTTATAATGAAAAGGAAAATACCTTTTAAAATTGGCCTTCCCTGAGAAACTATGGAAGTTAAGGGAACAGATAAACATTAACTATTTGAGTCAACAATTACTTTTAAATTCCAAACTGCCTGCTTTCACAGCAATACTGAGAAAAGCTCATTGCTTCCTGTTTAACTATTATTAGAATCATTTTATGTAATGTACTGTAGTTTGAAAATTCTTTGGCATTGCCCTTCTCTGGGATTGGAATGGAAAGTGATATTTTTCAGGCCTGAGGTCAATGCTGAGTTTTCCAAATTTGCTGGCACATTGAGTGCAGCACTTTAACAACATCATCTTTTAGGATTTGAAATAGTTCAGCTGGAATTCCATCGCCTCCACTATCTTTGTTTGTAGTTATGCTTCCTAAGGCCCACTTGACTTAGGACTCCAGGATGTCTGGCTCTAGGTGAGTGACCACTCCATTGTGGTTATCCTAGTCAGTAAGAAAAAAACTTTTTTGTATATTTCTTCAATGTATTCTCACCTCTTCCAACAACACAAAGGATGACTCTACACATGGAAAACACCTGATGGTCAATACCAAAATCAGATTGATTATATTCTTTGCAGCTGAAGATGGAGAAGCTCTATACAGTCAGCAAAACAAGACTGGGAGGTGAGTGTGGCTCAGATCATGAACTCCTTATTGCAAAATTCAGACTTAAACTGAAGAAAGTAGGGAAAACCACTAGCCCATTCAAGTATGACCTATAATCAAATCCCTTACGATTATACAGTAGAAGTGACAAATAGATTCAAGGGATTCGATCTGGTAGACAGAATGCCTGAAGAACTATGGATGGAAGTTCATGACATTGTATAGGAGGTGGTAATCAAAACCATCCACAAGAAAAAGAAATGCAAAAGGCCAAAACGGTTGTCTGAGGAGGACTTATGAATACCTGAGAAAACAAGTAAAAGGCAAAGGAGAAAAGGAAAGATATACTCATCTGAATGCAGAGTTCCAAAGAATAGCAAGGAGAGATAAGAAAGCCTTCCTTAGTGATGAATGCAAAGAAATAGAGGAAAACAATAGAATGGCAAAGACTAGAGATCTCTTCAAGAAAGTTAGAGATACCAAAGGAACATTTTATGCAAAGATGAGCACAATAAAGGACAGAAGCAGTATGCACCTAACAGAAGCAGAAGATACTAAGAAGAGGCGGCAAGAATTCACAGAAGAACAAAAGAGATCTTATTGACCCAAATAACTACGATGGTATGATCACTCATCTAGAGCCAGACATCCTGGAGTGTGAAATCAAGTGAGCCTTAGGAAGCATCAGTACAAACAAAGATAGTGGAGGTGATGGAATTCCAGCTGAACTGTTTCAAATCCTAAAACATGATGCTGTGAAAGTGCTGCACTCAATATGCCAGCAAATTTGGAAAACTCAGCAGTGGGCACAGGACTGGAAAATATCAGTTTTCATTATAATCCCAAAGAATGTTCAAACTACTGCACAATTGCACCCATCTCACATGCTAGCAAAGTGATGCTCAAAATTCTCCAAGCTAGGCTTCAACAGTATGTGAACTGAGAGCTTCCAGATGTTCAAGCTGGATTTAGAAAAGGCAGAGGAACCAGAGATCAAATTGTCAACATCTGCTGGATCATAAAAAAAGCAAGAGAGTTCCAGAAACACATCAACTTCTGCTTCATTGACTACACTAAAGCCTTTGACTGTGTGGATCACAACAAACTGGAAAATTCTGAAAGAGATGGGAATACCAGACACTTTACCTGCCTCTTGAGAAATCTATATGCAGGTCAAGAAGCAACAGTTAGAACTGGTCAAGGAGCAACAGACTGATTCCAATTGGGAAAGGAGTACGTCAAGGCTGTATATTGTTACCCTGCTTATTTAACTTGCATGCAGAGTACATCACACAAAATGCCAGGCTGGATGAACCACAAGCTGGAATCAAGATTGCTGGGAGAAATATCAACAACCTCAGATATGCAGATGACACCACCCTTATGGCAGAAAGCAAAGAAGAACTAAAGAGCCTCTTGATGAAGGTGAAAGAGGGGAGTGAAAAAGCTGGCTTAAAATTCAACATTCAAAAAACTAAGATCATGGCATCCAGTCCCATCACTTCATGGGAAATAGATGGGGAAATGATGGAAACAGTGACAGACTTTATTTTCTTGGGCTCCAAAATCACTGCAGACAGTGGCTGCAGCCTTGAAATTAAGATTCTTGCTTCTCGGAAGAAAAGCTATGACCAAACTAGACAGCATATTAAAAAGCAGACATCACTTTGACAGCAAAGGTCTGTATACTCAAAGCTATGGTTTTTCCAGTAGTCACGTATGGATGTGAGGGTTGGACTATAAAGAAGGCTGAGCGCCGAAGAACTGACGCTTTTGAGCTAATGCTAAAACTGAACTTCTAATACTTAGGCCACCTGATGGGAAGAGCTAACTCATTAGAATAGAGTCTGATGCTGGGAAAGATTGAAGGCAGGAGGAGAAGGGGACGACAGAGGATGAGCCGGTTGGATGGTATCACGGACTCAGTGGACATGATTTTGAGCCTACTCCAGAAGATAGTGAAGGACAGGGAAGCCTGGAGTGCTGCAGTTCATGGGGTTGCAAAGAGTTGGACATGGCTGAGAGACTGAACAAAAACAGCAAAACTCTTGCCACCTCTTCTTAATCTCTTCTTGTATTAGGTCTTTACCATTTCTGTCCATTATCGTGTCCATCTTTGCATGAAATTTTCCCTTGATATCTCCAATTCTCTTAAAGAGATTTCTAGTCTTTGCCATTCTATTGTTTTCCTCTTTCTTTGCATTGTTCACTTATGGAGGTCTTCTTATCTCTCCTTGCTATTCTCTGGAAGTCTGCATTCAGTTGGGTATCTTTTCCTTTCTCCCTTGACTTTTGCTTCTCTTTGTTTCTCAGCTATTTGTACGGCCTCCTCAGACAACCACTTTGCTTTCTTGCATTTCTTTTTCTTTCAGATGGTTTTGGTCCCTGCCTCCTGTACAGTGTTACAAATCTTTGTCCATAGTTCTTCAGGCACTCTGTCGACCAGATCTAAGCCTTTGAATCTATTGGTCACCTCTATGGTATAATCCTCAGTGATCAATGCAAGAAAATAGTGGAAAACAACAGAATGGGGAAGACTAGAGATCTCTTCAAGAAAATTAGAGATACCAAGGGAACATTTCATGCAAAGATGGGCTCCATAAAGGACAGAAATGGTATGGACCTAACAGAAGCAGAAGATATTAAGAAGAGGTGGCAAGAATACACAGAAGAACTGTACACAAAAGATCTTCACAACACAGATAATCATGATGGTGTGTTCACTAATCTAGAGCCAGACATCCTGGAATGTAAAGTCAAGTGGGCCTTAGAAAGCATCACTATGAACAAAGCTAGTGGAGGTGATGGGATTCCAGTTGAGCTGTTTCAAATCCTGAAAGATGATGCTGTGAAAACACTGCACTCAATATGCCAGCAAATGTAGAAAACTCAGCAGTGGCCACAGGACTGGAAAAGGTCAGTTTTCATTCCAATCCCAAAGAAAGGCAATGCCAAAGAATGCTCAAACTACTGCACAATTGCACTCATCTCACATGCTAGTAAAGAAGTGCTCAAAATTCGGCAAGCCAGGCTTCAGCAATACGTGAACCGTGAAGTTCCAGATGTTCAAGCTGGTTTTAGAAAAGGCAGAGGAACCAGAGATCAAATTGCCAATATCTGCTGGATCATCAAAAAAGCAAGAGAGTTCCAGAAAAACATCAACATCTGTGTTATTGACTATGCCAAAGCCTTTGACTGTGTGGATCACAATAAACTGTGGAAAATTCTGAAAGAGATGGGAATACCAGACCACGTGACCTGCCTCTTGAGAAATCTGTATGCAGGTCAGGAAGCAACAGTTAGAACTGGACATGGAACAACAGACTGGTTCCAAATAGGAAGAAGACGACAAGGCTGTATATTGTCACCCTGCTTATTTAATTTATATGCAGAGTACATCATGAGAAATGCTGAGCTGGAGGAAGCACAAGCTGGTATCAAGATTGGCGGGAGAAATATCAATAACCTCAGATATGCAGATGACATCACCCTTATGGCAGAAAGTGAAGAGGAACTGAAAAGCCTCTTGATGAAAGTGAAAGAGGAGAGTGAAAAAGTTGGCTTAAGGCTCAACATTCAGAAAACGAAGATCATGGCATCTGGTCCCATCACTTCATGGCAAATAGATGGGGAAACAGTGGAAACAGTGTCAGACTTTATATTTTTGGGCTCCAAAATCACTGCAGATGGTGACTGCAGCCATGAAATTAAAAGATGCTTACTCCTTGGAAGGAAAGTTATGACCAACCTAGATAGCATATTAAAAAGCAGAGATATTACTTTGCCAACAAAGGTCCATCTAGTCAAGGCTATGGTTTTTCCGGTGGTCATGTATGGATGTGAGAGTTGGATGTGAAGAAAGCTGAGCGCCGAAGAATTGATGCTTTTGAATTGTGTGAGAAGACTCTTGAGAGTCCCTTGGACTGCAAGGAGATCCAACCAGTCCATTTTAAAGGAGACCAGTCCTGGGTGTTCATTGGAAGGAATGATGCTGAGGCTGAAACTCCAGTACTTTGGCCACCTCATGCGAAGAGTTGACTCATTGGAAAAGACCCTGATGCTGGGAGGGATTGGGGGCAGGAGGAGAAGGGGACGACCGAGGATGAGATGGCTGGATGGCATCACCGACTCAATGGACATGAGTCTGAGTGAACTCCGGGAGTTGGTGATGGACAGGGAGGTCTGGCATGCTGCTGTTCATGGGGTCACAAAGAGTCGGACACAACTGAGCGACTGAACTGAACTGAACTGACGGTATAATCATAAGGGATTTAATTTAGGTCAAACCTGAATGGTTTTTCTATTTTCTTCAGTTCAAGCCTGAATTTTGCAATAAGAGACTGATGATCTGAGCTGCAATGAGCTCCAGGTCTTCCGTTTGAGGACTGTATAGAGCTTTTCTGTCTTTATCTGTAAAGAATATAATTAGCCTAATTTTGGTATTGACTATCTGGTGATGTCCATGTGCAGAGCCAAATAATGTTCAAACTACCTTACAACTGTGCTCATTTCACATGCTAGAAAGGTTATGTTCAAAATTCTTCAAGCTAGGCTTCAGCAGTACATGAACTGAGAATTTCCAGATGTATACGCTGGATTTAGAAAAGGCAAAGGAACCAGAGATTAAATTGCCAATATTTCTTGGATCATAGAGAAAGCAAGGGAATTTCAGAAAAACATCTACTTATGCTTTATTGAGTACACTAAAGCCTTGATTGTGTGGTTCACAATAAACTGTGGAAAATTCTTAAAGAGATGGGAATACCAGACCACCTTACCTATCTCCTAAAAAACCTGTATGCAGGTCAAGAAGCAACAGGTAGAAGCAGACATAGAAAAACAGACTGATTCAAAATGGTAAAGGAGTACACCAAGGCTGTATATTGTCATCCTGCTTATTTAATGTATATGTAGGGTACATCATGGGAAAGGCCAGCCTGGATAACTCAAGCTGGAATCAATATTTCCAGGAGAAATATCAGCAACCTCAGGCATAAAGATAATACCACTGTAATGGCAGAGAGTGAAGAGGAACTAAAGAGCATCTTGATGAAGGTGCAATAGGAGAGTGAAAAGGCCAGATTAAAATTCAACATTCAAAAAACTAAGATCGTGGCATCCGGTCCCATCACTTCACGGCATATAGAAGAGGAAAAAGTGGAAGCAGTGACATATTATATTTCACTGGGCTTCAAAATCACTGTGGATGGTGACTGTAGCTGTGATAATAAAAGACGTTTGCTCCTGGGAGGGAAAAGCTGTGACAAACCTAGACAGAGTATTAAAAAGCAGAGACATCACTTTGCTGACAAAGGTTCGTATAGTAAAAGCTATGGTTTTTCCAGTAGTCAGGTATGGATGTGAGAGTTGGACCAAAAAGAAGGCTGTTGTTGTTGCCTAGCTGCTGAGTCCTGGCTGACTCTTTGCAACCACATAGTCTGTAGCCAACCAGGCTCTTCTTTTCATGGGATTCTCCAGATAAGAACAGTGGAGTGGGTTGCCATTTCTTTCTCCAAAAAGAAGGCTGAGCACTGAAGAACTGATGCTTTCGAATTTTGGTGCTGGAGAAGACTCTTGAGAGTCCCTTGGACTGCAAGGAGATCAAACCAGTCAATTCCAAAAGAAATCAACTCTGAATAGTCATTGGAAGGACTGATGCTGAAGCTGAAGTTCCAATACTTTGGCCACCTGATGTGAAGTACTGTTCTATTGGAAAAGACCCTGATGCTGGGAAAGACTGTAGGCAAAAGGAGAAGAGGGTGGCAGAGGGCAAAATGGTTAGATAGCATCACTGACTCAATGGACATGAATCTGAGTAAACTCCGGGAGACAGTGAAGGACAAGGAAGTCTGGCTGCCGCAGTCCATGTGGTCACAGAGTTGGACATGACTTAGCAAGTGAACACACACACTTATCTAGCTGCTGCTGCTGCTGCTGCTAAGTCGCTTCAGTCGTGTCCGACTCTGTGAGACCCCATAGACGGCAGCCCATCAGGCTCCCCCGTCCCTGGGATTCTCCAGGCAAGAACACTGGAGTGGGTTGCCATTTCCTTTTCCACTTATGTAGCTACTATGTCTTTTATAAGTTATTAATGCCGTAGCAACTGTATCGACTGTACTACTGTTACTGGTTTTATTTATTTCTTTCCTTTTTCTGTTTTTACAAATAAATTGATTTAAAATCATTGGGAAATGCTTAAAAACAATACTAGCCAGCAGCATCCAATAATACATTAAAAGGATTATACACCATGATCAAGTGGGATTTATCCCAGAAATATACACAAGTCTTTCAATGTACACAAGTCAATCAGTGTGACAGTTTATGCAGTGATGGACCATATTAACAAATTAAAGAATAAAAGCCATATGATCATCTCAATAGACTCAGAGAAAGCTTTTGACAAAATTCAACAACCATCTGTGATACTCTCCAGAAAATGAGCATAGAGGGAACCTCAACATAATAAAGGCAATATATAACAAACATCATTTTCAATGGTGAAAAACTGAAAGCATTTCCCGTAGTATCAGGAACAAGACAAGGATGTCCATTCTCATCAACATTGTTTTGGAAGTCCTTGCCATGGATATTAGAGATGAAAAAGAAATAAAAGGAATCCAAGCTGGAAAAGAAGAAGCAAAACTGTCATTGTTTGCAGATGACATGATACTATATATGCAGAAAATCCCAAGATGCCACCAGGAAACTACTGAACATAGCGAATTTGGCAAAGTTGTAGGATACAAAATTAAGGCACAGAAATCTCCTGCATTCCTACACACTAATAACAAAAGAGCAGAAAGGGAAATTAAGGAAACAATCACACTTACCATCATAAAAAAAATAATAAAATACCTAGGAATAAACCAACCTAATAAGGCAAAAGACCTGTATTCAGAAAACTATAAAACACTGATGAAAATCAAGGAGGACACAGACAGATGGAGGGAAATATGATGTTCTTGGATTGAAAGAATCAATATAATGAAAATGAGTATATTGCCTAAAGCAAACTACAGATTCCATGGAATTCCTATTAAATTACCAATGGCATTCTTCACAGAATTAGAACGAAAATTTTTACAATCTGTATGAAAACACCCCAAAGAACCAAAGTAATCTTGAGAAAGAAAAATGGAGTTAGAGGATTCAGGCTTCCCAACTTCAAACTATACTGCAAAGCTACAGTAATCAAGACAGTATGGTACTGGTACAAAAACAGAGAAATAGATCCATGATACAGGATACAAAGCCCATAAGTTAACCCACGCACCTATGGTCACCAAATCTATGACAAAGGAGGCAAAAATATACAATGGAGAAAAGATAGCCTCTTCAGTAAGTGGTGCTGGGAAATCTAGACAGCCACATGTAAAATAATGAAGTTAGAATACTCCCTAACATCACACACAAAAGTAAACTTTAAACGGATTAAAGACCTAAATGTAAGTCCAGACACTATATAACTCAGAGGAAAACATAGAAAAAACACTCTTTGACATAAATCACAGCAAGATCTTTTTTTGCAAAGAAGTTCTTGCACCTTCTTGAGTAATGAAAATGTAAAAAGAAAAATAAACAAATGGGGCCTAATTAAACTTAAAAAGTTTTGCACAGGAAAGGAAACCATGGACAAAATGAAAAGACAACCCTCAGAATGGGTAAAGGAAAAGTGTTAGTTGCTCAGTCATGTTCAACTCTTTGTGACCCCATGGACTGTAGCCCACCAGACTCCTCTATCCATGGGATTTTCCAGGCAAGAATACTGGAGGGGTTGCCATTTTCTTCTACAGGGGATCTTCCAAACCCAGGGGTCGAACCTGACTCTCCTGCATTGCAGTCACGTCTGACTCTTTGCAACCCCATGGACTATAGAGTCCATGGAATTCTCTATGCCAGAATACTGGAGTGAGTAGCCTTTCCCTTCTCCAAGGGATCTTCCCAACCCACCGATTGAACCCAGGTCTCCTGCATTGCAGGTGGATTCTTTACCAGCTGAGCCACAAGGGAAGCCCAAGAATACTGGAGTGGGTAGCCTATCCCTTCTCCAGTGGATCTTCCTGACCCAGGAATCAAACTGGAGTCTTCTGCATTGCAGGTGGATTCTTCACCAACTGAGCTATCAGGGAAATCCTCCTGCATTGCAAGCAGATTCTTTATCATCTGAGCCACCAGGGAAACTCCAGTAGAATGGGTGAAAATATTTGCAAATTAAGCAAGAGACAAAGAATTAATATCTACAAATAGAGCTGAAAGGGAAATTAATATATACAAATAAATTCATATATATAAATATTAGCTACATACAAATATATACAAATAATATCTCCAAAATATACAAACAGCTCATGGAGCTCAACATCAAAAAACAAAAAAATCCAACCAAAAAATGAGTGGAAAACCTAAATAGACATCTCTCCAAAGAAGACATATAGATGGCCAAAAGACACATGAAAAGATGCTGAATATCACTAATTATTTGAGAAATACTAAATCAAAACTACAAGGAGGTACCAATGCACACCAGTCAGAATTGTCATCATCAAAAAGTCCATAAGTAATAAATGCTGGCGAGAGTATGGAGGAAAAAGAATTGGTATAGCCACTATGGAGAACAGTATGGAGTTTCCTTAAAAAATTAAACATAGAACTACCATATGACCCAGCAATCCCACTACTGGTTATATACCCTGAGAAAACCATAACTGAAAAAGACACGTGTACCCCAATGTTCATTGTAGCACTATTTACAATAGCTAGGTTATGGAAGCAACCGAGATGGCCATCAACAGATGAATGCATAAGAGGATGTGGTCATATTATACAATGGCCTATTACTCAGCCATAAAAAGGAATGAATTTGAATCAGCTGAATTGAGATGATGAGCCTAGAGCCTGTTATACAGAGTGAAGTAAGTCAAAGAGAAAAACAAATACTGTATATTAATGTGTACATATATATATAATCTTGCACACATATATATCTGTGTGAGAAAAGTAGAGGGATGTGCACTCAGTTTCCAGAGAGGTCACCAAAACTGCAACTAGTTGCTGAACAACCATCAACAGGGGGATGTTGGAACCCACCAAAAACAGATACACCATGTCTAAGGACAAAGGAGAAGCCACAATAAGACGGTAGGGAGGGGGCAATCACGTTTATAATCAAACCTCATACCTGCCAAAGACTCTTGGAGGGCACAAACAAAACCTTGTGTGCACCAGGACCCAGGGGAAGGAGCAGTGATCCCACAGGAGACTAAGCCAGACCTGCCTGTTAGCATCTGAGGGTCCCCTGTGGAAGCATGGGTCAGCAGTGGCCAGTCGCAGGGACAGGGGTACTGGCAGCAGCAGTCCTGGGAGGCAGGGCATGTGGTATAAATCCTCTCGGAGGAGGTCGCCATTAACCTTACCAAAGAGCCAATGGGTAGGCGATCTACAAACTGGAGAACAATTATACCAAAGAAGTTCTTGCACTGTTATGAAAGCTCCAGGCCCTACAACAGACTTCCCCAACTTGGGGATTCAGCAAAGGGACTGAATATTCCCAGGAAATTTGAAGGTCAATGGGATTTGATTATAGAACTTCAACAGAACAGGGGAAACAAACTCTTGGAGGGCATAGACAAAACCTTGTGTGTACCAGGACTCAAGAGAAAGGAGCAGTGACCCCACGAGAGACTCAGCCAGACTTGCCTGTGAGAGTCTGGGAGTCTCCAGCAGAGACGCGAGTTGACAGTGGCTGGCCTCAGGATCGGGGCACTGGCAGCAGCAGTCCTGGGAGGTGCAGCGTGCTGGCCTAAGTCCTCTTGGAAGAGGCTGCCATTACGCCTACCATAGAGCCTAGAGCCGACCATAGAGGCTGCAGCCTCCAGGACTGGGCTGTCTCAGGCCAGACCACAGAGAAGGAGCACAGCCTCACCCAGCAGCAGGAAATTACACTGAAGATTTAATGAGCATCACCTTACCCACCAAAGCAAGACCCAGTTTTCTCCACAAGTCCCTTCCTGATAGGACTTTTGCCTTTTGCCCTCATCAGAGGGCAGGCAGAATGAAAACCGCAATCACAGAAAACTAACCAAAATGATCATATGGACCACAGCCTCCTCGGGCAACTCAATGAAACTATGAATCAGGCCATGTTGTGCCACCCAAGACAGATAGGTCATGGTACAGAGTTCTGATAAAATGTCGTCCATTGGAGAAGGGAATGGCAAACCATTTCAGCTTTCTTGCCTTGAGAACCCCTTGAACAGTATGAAAAGGCAAAAAGACATGACACTGGAGGATGAGACCCCACTGCCCAGGTCAGTAGGAGTCTAATGTGCTACTGGAAGAGAGTGGAGAAACAGCTCCAGGAGGAATGGAGAGGCTGAGCAAAAGCAAACATGACCCCTAGGCGCGGATGTGTCTGGTGGTGAAAGTAAAGTCTGATGCTGTAAATAATATTGCATAGGAACCTGGAATGTTAGGTCCATGAGTCAAGGCAAATTGGAAGTGGTCAAACAGGAGATGGCAAGAGTGAACATCAACTTGTTAGGAATCAGTGAACTAAGATGGACAGAAAGGTCAAATTTAATTCAGATGCAAGAATTCCTTAGAAGAAATGCCATGTGAACAGAATGAAGGCAAAATCATGTGATCATCTTATTTGATTCAGAAAGAGCATTTGATGTAATCCAGTAGCCTTTTCATGATACAAACACTCAACAGATTAGGAATAGAAGATAATCTCCTTAACCCGATAAAGGGAAGTTATGAAAAATTCACAGCTAGCATCATATACTCCATGGTGAAAGATAAAAGCTTTCCCTCTAAGATCAGGAAGAAGACAAGGGTGCCCACTCTCATTGATCATATTCAACATAGTACTGGAAGTGCTAGCCAGAGCAATCAGGCAAGAAAAAGAAAGAAAAGGCATCCAAATTAGAAAGCAAGAAGCAAAAACACTTCTACTCACAGATGACTTGATCTCATATATAGAAAATTCTAAAGAATCTACACAAACTCTCACAGCTAATGGAAAAATTAATCAAATTTGCAGGATACAGTTTCAAACAAAAATCAATTGTACTTCTACACATAGTGAACAATTTGAAAAGGAAATGAATGAAATGATTTCATTTATAATAGCATCAAAAGAATAAAACACTTAGGAACGCATTAACCAAAGATGCATGAGACTCGTTCACTGAAAACTATAAAACACTGCTGAAAAATTAAGGAAGACCTAAATAAATGGAAAAATCCCATGTTCATGCATTAGAAGACAATAATGTTAAGATGGCAATACTTCTCAAACTAATGTACAGATTCAATGCAATCACCATCAAAATTCAAAACATCTTTTTTTGCAGAAATGAAAAAACAACCCTAAAATTCACATGGAATTGTAAGGGAGTCTCCAAAAGCCAAAACAATCAAAGCCAAAGCAATTGTAAAATAAAAATAAAGTCGGAGAATTTATACTTCCCAACTCTAAAGCATACTATAAAACTATAGAAATCAAAATAGTGTTGTATTGGAAGAATGGTAGACATATAGACCAATGGAACAGAATTGAAAGTCCAGAAATAAACCCAGACATCCATGGACAATTGACTTTTAACCAGGGTGCCAAGACTATTCAATAGGGGAAAGACTAGTCTTTTGAACAGATGGTGCTGAAATAATTGGTTTCCCACATGCAAAAGAATTAAGCTGGACCCTTACTTCTCACTATATACAAAAATTTACTAAAAATAGATCAAAGACCTAAATGTAAGAAGTAAAACTATAAAACTCTTAGGAGAAAACACAAGCGTAAAACTTCATAACTGTAGATTAGGCAATGTTTACTTTGATATGATATCTAAATGGGTAAATTGAATGTCATCAAAATTTAAAACTTCTGTACATCAAAGGACCCTGTCATACAAGTGAAAAGACAATCTATAAAGGGAGAAGATGTTTTGAAAATAATCTTTCTGAGTGTTAGATATATAAAGAACTCTGACAACTCAACAATAGAAACGCAAGCAACCCAATTAAAAACTGGGCAAACGACTTGCATAGACATTTCTCCAAAGAAGACATTCAGATGTTCAACAATCCCATGAAAAGATGCTCAACATCATCAGTCATCAGGGATGTGCAAATAACAATTACAATGAGACATCACTTCAGATCCACTGGGAGGACTAAAGGAAAAAAAAAAGAGAATAACAAACATTGGCAATAATCTGGAGAAACTGGAACCCTCTTGTGTTGCTGGTGGGAGAGCAAAATGGTGCAGTTGCTGTGGAAAAAGAGTTTGGTAATTCCTCAAAACACAGAATTACTATGCAATTCTACTTCTAGGAATATACCCAGAAGAATTGAAAAACGGGTATTCAGATACTTGAAATATCAGCATTATTCACAACAGACAATAAAAGGCTTGAAACAACCTAATTGTCCATCAACAGATGAATGGATAAATAAAATGTGATCCATCGTATGATGGAATATAATTCAGCCATAAAAAGGAATAAAGTACCAGAACACACTACAGGTGGATGCATCTTGAAAACGTTATGCTCAGTGAAAGAAGCCTCTCTCCCTCTTTCTCTTTTTCTCTCTCCCTCCCTCTTTCCTCACTTGCTGGAGGGCCCAGCCACTGCATTTAAGCGAACCCAGGTCATGTGCAGAAGCATCAGGGGCCACCAGGCATGTAAGAGAGATGAGGACCAGCTCGTCTCTCTCTCTCTCTTGTTAGCAGAGACCAGCCCTGCCTACTGCATCTCCCAGTGTCTGCAGATGTTGGGACCGACAACACATGATCATTATTGTTTAAACTGCTATGTCTTGTGCAAATTTGCTCTTTACCAAGAGTTAACCAGCACCCAGCCTGCCAGATCTTCCTCTTCTTCCCTGGCTCCAGGACCCTGGATAACTTCTGCTGTGTGCCTCTATCATCCCCAACCCTCACCCTTTTTTGTGTTTTCTGTTTGTTTTTGTATTTTCTCTCTAAGACCTGCCTTGAAGTCCTGGCTTTTTCAGGAAAACTGCAGTAGTTAATCCTGTCCCCGTGAAACTGTGTAACTGTTTTTCGGAAAAAGGGAAGCAGGAGGAATCTCTGTGTGATCCTATACCCTTCCCAAACTCCAAGAGCACCCTCCAGAGTGGGTGAGCATTGGAAAGGACCCACATAGGAGATCCCTATAGTATCGAGCACTGCCCTCTTACTGGAAGTGCTGTTCCTGTGCCTGAGCACAAGTGAGAAAGAGAGACAGAAAGGAAATGAGCTGGCTTGTGCCCACTCCCACTGAGGGGGAAGCTGGTTTGAGCCCTGCTGCACCCACATCCCTGGGCTGCCGCCTCTGCCTGGCTAGCCATGATGGGTACCACCTGTACCTTTGTCCAGCACGGGGCCAAAGATGGCCAGGCTGTTGTTGATAGTGGTGCAATTCCAACGGCGGCCCCGGAACTGGTGTTGGCACTCCTGGATGCTGATTTTGATGCCCTCTGCCACGCTGGGCATGATCTCCACGTAGTTCCGGCAGAAACGCAGCTGCTTGGGTACTAAGCCTGGGATGCTGGCGCAGAGGATGGGCTGTGTCCCCAGGGATGAGTACTGGGGCCCAACAGCCAGAGACCTGGGGGAGGACAAGGAGGCCTGGTTAGTAGGGGAAGTGCCCTTCTGGCCCGTGAACCAGGAGCAGGAGTCAGGCCTGTCCTCGGGTGAACTTTCTTTGGAGGATGCACACAGGCCCTTTCCTTGGGCAAGATGTGCTTCTACCATGGAGGAAGCCTGTCCCTATCCTGTACATGACACTTAGCACAAAACATCGTGATGTGCACGTGGATTGACAGAAGAGAAGTCAAGGAAATGGTGGAGGCTTCCCTGCTTCTCTGCGCAACTGCAGGGGTCCTGGCTCCAATGGTGTGGAGATAGCAGCACCCTGAAACTGTTCAGGAACACAGAGAAGAGCACTCAAGGATACAGGTGATGCTGAGTCAGTACAGGGGCTGCCCAGAGGAGGTGCTGCTGGGTCTTTGGCAGGAGGACAATCACTTCTAGAGCAGTGTGAGATAGGGCATGTTGTTCAGTAGCTAAGTCATGTCCAGCTCAGGGACTGCAGCATTCGGGCTCCCTTGTCCTTCACTGTCTTCTGGAATTGCTCAAGTTCATGTCCATTGAGTCAATGATGCTATCCAACCATCTTATCATCTGCCATCCTCTTCTACTCCTACCCTCAATTTTTCCCAGCCTCAGGGTCTTTTCCAGTGAGTCAGCTCTTTGCATCAGGTGGCCAAAGTATTGGAGCTTCAGCATCAGTCCTTCCAATGAATATTTATGGTTGATTTCCTTTAGGATTGATTGGTTTGATCTCCTTGCAGTCCAAGGGACTCTAAAGAGTCTTCTCCAACACCACAATTTGAAGGCATCAGTTCTTCAGTGCTCAGCTTTTCTTATGGTCCAACTCTCACATCTGTACATGACTACTGGAAAAACCATAGCTTTGACTATATGGACTATTTTCAACAAGGTGACGTCTTTGTTCTTTAATAAGCTGTCTAGGTGTCATAGCTTTCCTTTCAAGGAGCAAGTATCTTTCAGTTTCACGGCTGCAGTCCCCGTCTGCAGTGATTTTGGAGCCCAAGAAAGGAAAATCTGTCACTGCTTCCACTTTGCCCCTTCTGTATGCCATGAACTGATGGGACCGGATGCCACGATCTTAGTTTTTTGAATGTTGAATTTCAAGCCAGTTTTTTCACTCTCCTCTTTCATCTTCATCAAGAGACCCTTTAGTTCCTCCCTGCTTTCTGCCATTAGAGTTGAGTTAGAGATGGGGCACCCTGGAGGAGGGAATGGCAACCCACTCCAGTATTCTTGCTTAGAGAATCCCATGGACAGAGCAGCCTGGGGGACTACAGTCCACGGGGTCACCAAGAGTCAGACATGACTGAAGCGACTTAGCACGCACGCACACACATAGAGATGGGGCACAGCAGTGGGTAAATAAATCATATAGGCGAAAATCACTGCTGAACTCATGCCCACCATTCCAGCAGGCCTTTGGCTATTTACTCAACAGATATAAAAGCTTATGTACACAATAAGATGTGCTCAAGAATATTCACAGGGCTGTGATCACCAGAGAAAAACTTGGAAACCACCAAAGGATGCATCCACAGAAGCGTGGATGAACAGACAGTGTTTACTCTTGCAGTGGAATGCTACATCGAAATAGAGAGGAGTGGCCTGCCGGTGCAAAGGTCAGGGATCTCCCTGGCAGGGAGCTTAAGAGAGACCTGATACAGTGTGGGTGACTGCGATTCCTCTGATGAAGACCAAGGCCCAGCAACACTGTGGATAGGTACAGAAATCAGCATAGTTTCCTCATTCTCATGGGAGGTCTGGCCTGACCAAAAGGCGGCATGAGAAAATGTATGTCAGGCTGTGCTTTGCCAAATGGTTCCCACTCAGCACATGTGCCTATTTAATCTAAGCAAAATGACAAAAAATGAGAGAAAAATGTGGTTTCTTAGTCACACTAGCTAGACAGGATCTGTGGTTGCCATGTTGGATGGTTAGATATAAGAACACTTCGGTCACTGTGGAAAGTTCTACTGGACCACTAGGGTCTAGGGTGAAGGAAGTGCTCTGTGTTTGATGGGGCTGTTGGTTACACACGTGTTTGTGTGTCACAACTGACTGAAATGTGGTCATGTTACTATTCGTGATTGTTTTTCAGCCACTCAGTTGTGTCCGACTCTTTGCAACCCCATGGACTGAAGCATGTCAGGCTTGCTTGTCCTTCACTATCTCCCAGAGTTTGCTCAAACTCATATCCATCGAGTCAATGATGCCATCCAACCATCTCATCCTCTGTCATCCCCTTCTCCTCCTGCCCTCAATCTTTCCCAGCATCAGGGTCTTTTCCAATGAGTCAGCTCTTCACATCAGGTGGCCAAAGTATTGGAGCTTCAGCTTCAGCATCAGTCCTTCCAATGAATATTCAGGGTTGATTTCCTTTAGGGTGGACAGGTTTGATTACCCGTTGATTTCAGAGGAAGACTCATCTGGCCCTTTCCAGGTCAGAGGGAAAGAGCTTCCCCAGTCCAATGGTGACACACTGTATCTGCCCAGCCGGATGGATAACCCGTGGTTCTGTCACCTGTGGGAGCATCTATGTTTGTAGTGGGGTGATGGTCTCTTGTTGGCAAAGCTCTGCTTGGTTCCCATGTCTTAACGCTTCCTTCACCCCTGGGTGGAAGCTCCATGTGAATGACTGTGTGGCCACTGCTACTTTTTGGGGCTGTCTGTTGAAGCCTGCCTCCCATCAACCACAGATATCACAAAGGCTCTTCAGGGTCTCTCAGAAAGGGCCATGAAAATGTTTAGGATGGTAGGAGACGACCAACGCACGGAGGCCCTGTGGACCTAGGAGGACCACTGGGTGTGGGGTGGCTCTGTGCTTTCTTCCTTGGTCCCCAGAGATCTGCTCACTCTCTCGGCACAGAGCGGTACAGGTGTTGCCCATGCTCACCCGGCCTTTAGCCGCAGCGCTCTCTCCTCCTCCCCGAGAGCCCCATCTCCTCCTCCCACTGGGGTTTCTGGTGTGGTATGCCCAGACCCAGACTGACCCCTCAGCCTGGCAAGACGGTCCCTGCTTATCTGGTAGGTTTCTCTGGTGGGATTCAGGTGGAAATGTCTGTTTCCCTTTCCTTTATTTGGTGGGTGACTTTGTAAATATTTCAGCTGGGCCCCCAAAGGTTCCTCTTGTTCAGCATCTCCTCTCTCCTGGAGGGTTAGGCACCCCTAAGAACATGGGACAGAGGTTTCTGTGTTCCTCAGCAAGCTACACACCTCCACTACGATGCTCTCAGTAAATCCTACTCTGAGTCTAACCCAGATCCATCCATCTGTGGTGAGAATGAGAGGAAACAGGAATCACCGTCTCTCAGAGAAACAAACCTACCCTCTGGAAATACAAATCAGACCCTAACATCTTTCCCTCTTTGTCTCCAAAATCTCCAGAGGCCACCTTGCCTCGAGGCACACAACCCATGCCCTTCAGCACCTGGAGACACCTCATTGGATGACCCAGAGAGAACACTTCCTCATTGCACAATCCTGTGAGATCTGTCCAGCTCCATCTTCTCACACTCTGCCAGCCCCCTGCTCCTGCCATAACAGGCTCTGGGCGCAGTCCCTGTCTCCACGCATCTCTCAGTCAACGTGGGACTTTGTCCTATGCATCTCTGTGGCCACAGTTCAGTTCAGCTCAGTTGCTCGGTCATGTCCGACTCTGCGACCCCATGGACTGCAGCATGCCAGGCCTCCCTGTCCATCACCAACTCCTGGAGTTTCCTCAAACTCATGTCCATGGAGTCAGTGATGCCATCCGACCATCTCATGCCTGTCGTCCCCTTCTCCTCCTGCCTTCAATCTTTCCCAGCATCAGGGTCTTTTCAAATGAGTCAGCTCTTTGCATCAGGCCGCCAAAGTATTGGAGTTTCAGCTTCAACACCAGTCCTTCCAATGAATATTCAGGGCTGATTTCCTTTAGGATGGACTGGTTGGATCTCCTTGCAGTCCAAGGGACTCTCAAGAGTCTTCTCCAACATCACAGTTCAAAAGCATCAATTCTTCGGTGCTCAGCTTTCTTCACAGTCCAACTCTCACATCGCTACATGACCACAGGAAAAACCATAGCCTTGACTAGATGGACCTTTGTTGACAAAGTAATGTCTCTGCTTTTTAATATGCTGTCTAGGTTGGTCATAGCTTTTTTTCCAAGGAGTAAGCATCTTTTAATTTCATGGCTGCAGTCACCATCTGCAGTGATTTTGGAGCCCAAAAATATAAAGTCTGACACTGTTTCCAGTGTTTCCCCATCAATTTGCCATGAAGTGATGGGACCAGATGCCATGATCTTAGTTTTCTGAATGTTGAGCTTTAAGCCAACTTTTTCACTCTCCTCTTTCACTTTCATCAAGAGGCTTTTTAGTTCTTTGCTTTCTGCCATAAGGGTGGTGTCATCTGCATGTCTGAGGTTATTGATATTTCTCCCGGAAATCTTGATTCCAGCTTGTGCTTCATCCAGCCCAGCATTTCTCATGATGTACTCTGCATATAAATTAAATAAGCAGGGTGACAATATACAGCCTTGATGGTCTCCTTTTCCTATTTGGAACCAGTCTACTGTTCCATGTCCAGTTCTAACTGATGCTTCCTGACCTCTGATTTCTCAAGAGGCAGATAGGTGGTCTGGTATTCCCATTTCTTTGAGAATTTTCCAGTTTGTGGTGATCCACATAGTCAAAGGCTTTGGCATAGTCAATAAAGCAGAAATAGATGTTTTTCTGGAACTCTCTTGCTTTTTCCATGATCCAGCAGATGTTGGCAATTTGATCTCTGGTTCCTCTGCCTTTTCTAAAACCAGCTTGAATATTTGGAAGTTCACGGTTCACATACTGTTGAAGCCTGGCTTGGAGAATTTTGAGCATTACTTTACTTTTTTTTTTTTTTTTTGCTGCAAAAAGCTTTATTGTTTCCATTTGGTCCAAGGCTTGAGAGAGGGCTCCAGGGTGTTAAAAAGCTGCCTAGTGACTGCAGAGAGGGACTTCAGGCAGCCCTGATGTGAGGTGGGTTCTTCAATGGCCACTGGTCTCCAGAAGCTCCTGGTCATGCTTGAGGGTGAGCCTTTCCAAGAGATACTCGCCCAACCCAGCCTGGGGACCAGCCAGCCTGCGGAGGTTGGTCAGGTGGTCACCCATCTTCTTGATGAGTTTCACTTCCTCATCTAGGAAGTGGTTCTCCAGGAAGTCACAGATGTGGGGGTCTCCATGGGCAGAAGCCAGGCCACGCAGATCCAACAGGGCTTGATTCAGGTTCTTCTCTACGAGAAGGGTGGCTTCCATAGCGTCCTGGGTTTAACCCCACTCATCTTGAGATGGCTTCTGCACGTCCAGGAAGAGGGCACGGCCGCCACGCTGGTTTTGCAGTTTCAAGAGACACTCCGCACCCTCGCGCTTCTCCTTGGCCAGTTGGTGAAAAAAAGTGACCCACACCCTCCAGGGCCACATTGTTGTGGTCGAAATAGAAGCCCAGAGAGAGGTAGGTGTAGGAGGCTCGTAGTTGCATGTTAACCAGGCGGTTGACGGCGGCCTCCACCTTGGTAGAATAATTCTGACGAATCTGGGAGCTCATGATTGGTCGATAATAATAAGGAGTTAAAAAATGGTGGCTGGTCCCGGTGATTGCGGACAGCTGAGTGGCTGACTCCGGAGGTTGCGACTGGAAAATAGGTTGGAGGGTGGTCGGAGGCTGGAGCAAGGGGCGTCCCTGGGTCTGTTCCGTTCAAGCACTGTTGAAGCAAGACACAGATCCATGGGGCCGCTGAGTGCACTTCCTGAGCATTACTTTATTAGCGTGTGAATGAGTACAATTGTGTGATAATTTGGGTATTCTTTGGCATTGCCTTTCTTTGGGACTGGAATGAAAACTGACCTTTTCCAGTCCTGTGGCCACTGCTGAGTTTTCCAAAATTGCTGGCATATTGAGTGCAGCACTTTGACAGCATCATCTTTTAGGATTTGAAATAGCTCAACTGGAATTCCATCACCTCCACTAGCTTTGTTCGTAGTGATGCTTCCTAAGGCCCATTTGACTTCACATTCCAGGATGTCTGGCTCTAGGTGAGTGATCATATCATCATGGTTATCTGGGTGGTGAAGATCTTTTTTGTATAGTTCTTCTGTGTATTCTTGAAGGAGAATATCCCACGTAGGCTGGGAGATACCCCAGACCCAACGGCAAAGGAGAAGCCCCAGCAAGATGGTAGGAGAGCCGAATTCATGTTCAGAATCAAACCCCATTCCCACCAGAGACGCTCAGAGGGCTCAAACAAACCTTGTGTGCACCAGGACCCAGGGACCCCACACAGACTGAGACAGAACTCTGCAGCCACACAGAGTCCCTTTTGTCTCCCACAATCCCCCTGCTGTCCTGTGTGAGCGTCACCCTCCTCACCTCCCCACTGCAGCACGTATGTAGCTCTATATTCAGCTAGCTGGCTGAGGAGAGGGCAGCTTCTTGAAGTCCTGAACACAGGGTTTCCCAAGTTTGGCATCCTCTCATCCTGTGCCCATTCTGCCCACCATTTCTGGGTGACCTCTATCTTCGGCTTGCTCTTCCTTCCTGATCAAGTACATCTCTCATGAGTTAAAACCTATCTTTCCCCGGGGAGTGTCCATGACACCATGCATCCACGTGCTCAGGTGGAGCTGAGCCTTCTTTCCATGGTGGCCATCTCTAGCACCCCTATTTCTAGGGAAAACCTGAAGCCTCCGAACCAGACCCTGGGTCTCCTGGGTCCCTCTCACGTCTGTGCCCTAGTCTGACACCCCTCCCTGGGTGCAGTCTCCATTCTATACATCCTCATGCCTTGATGAGCCAAAACCCAGCCATGACCTCACAGCAGATATCACAGACATCCCCATGGCCCTGCCTGAGTCTGTATTCCTAGAGTGGCATTCCATCCGTGGGGCTGGCTTGTTCCCTCACTTCTTCCTTCATTCCCTGCAAAGCCTACTGGATCCTGGGTGCCTGAGGCCTGACCCTCCCCAGCTTTCTCCCACACCCACCCCAGGGTCTGGGACCCCAAGGTTTTCAGGAAGGGAAGCCCTCTTCTCTCACCCAGCTGTGAGGTCTCTCTCTAGGCAGTATTCTGCAGTCTGAGCCTCGCTGTCCTGCGCTCTGTCCTGCACAGACAGCTCTGAGCGGAGACTGCGGGGGCTGCCGCTGTCTCTCTGGGACTCCTGTGCTGACCGAGGTGTTTGGCTTCTGATGGACCTGCATGGGCTGGATGCACAGACGGGAGGATGGGGGAAGCTGGTGCTTGGACTGAGAGGCGGCATGCAGGCCAGGGTCAGCAGTGTCTGCTCTTGAAGGCCCCCAGTGGGCAGGGTGAGGACTTCAGGGTGGAGAGGATGGGCCAGCTCTGCCCACTCCAGGCTGAGTTCAGATGTCCAGGATGGATTGGTGAGGGTCAGCGGGTGAGGTAGGCTGTGTCTAACCGGCATGCCTTCTGCCACTCTCCATCTGAGCTTTTGCAGATAACCTCCCACTTCCCTGGTGGCTAAGGTGGTAAAGAGTCTACCAGCAATGCAGGAGACCTGGGTTCGATTCCTGGGTTGGGAAGATCCCCCAGAGAAGGGAATGGCAACCCACTCCAGTATTCTTGCCTGGAGGCCCATGGACAGAGGAGCCTGGCGGGCTAGAGTCCGTGGGATCACAAAGAGTCAGACATGACTGAACAACTAATGGTTCCTTTCACTTCCCACTTATAAATCAGAGGGCGAAACTCCCCGGACCTCAGTTCTCTTTCAGAATACTGTCACCTCCACCACCTCCCCAACTTAGTTCAGCCAATTTCTGTCCCCTCTCACCCACTGAGACATCCCTGTCTTGGCCCCAGTGACCACTCTGCCTATATCGGCATATGTGGCTGGCTCCGACTGCTCATGGCTCAGGTTGGCCATCCGTTTCCACCGTGTGGTACCTCTCACAGTGACCCTGGCAACCCACTCCAGTATTCTTGCCTGGAAAATCCCATGGACGGAGGAGCCTGGTAGGCTACAGTCCATAGGGTTGCAAAGAGTCGGACACGACTGAGCGACTCCACTTTCTTTTGCTTTGTCTTTGGTTGTGCTGGGTCTTTGTTGTTCCGAGCGGGCTTCCTCTAGCTGCAGCGAGTGGGGGCTACTGTCTAGTTACAGTGTGTGGGTGCCCACCGCGGCGGCTTCTCTCGCTGTGGAGCATGGGCTCCAGGGTGAGCAGGCTTCCTTAGTTGCGGCTCGTGAGCTCTAGAGCGCTGGCTCAGCAGTTGTGGTGCAACGGCCTATCTGCTCCGCAGCATGTGGGATCCTCCTGGACCAGGGACTGAACTGGTGTCGCCTGCATTGCAAGGTGGATATTTAACCATTGGACCACCAGGGATTTTTTAAGCAGGAACGAGCTGCCACTCCAGGTGAACCTGCCCTGCTCGGCTCTGGCTCTTCCACTCTGTGATTCGGGAGGTTTTGCACCCACGTGTCCCACACTTTGACGCTCCACGTGGGATGTGATTTGCAAACAAATGTTGAACTCTAGTTAATGATGAGCCAGCCAAAGTCTTCAGGGAAAGAGTGGATTGAGGTCTCATAAAAACACGCAATGAATAGGTGGGTGAATAGCACGGATGGTGAGGCATGGAATACACTGGGTCAATCAAAATGTGCATGACCCAGGGTATGACGTTCTTTGTTCAAGCCCTGCATCTCTTTGGATGTTTGAACATTTCCTGATGGAGCATTAGGGTAGGGTTTGCCCTTCGTGGCTCTGGTCTTGGAGCCTTTCTGAAGGGGGATGGCTCCTGAGGTTTGTGGGGTTCTCTCCTTCTCTTCCATTGCTGGCAGCCGGGCTCAAACTGGAGAAGGGATGAAGAGGGTCTGTCAGAAGGAAAATGCACTCAATTGATTCCTGAGTGGATTTCTTTTTACTGGCTGAATGTACTTGGAGACTCAGAACAAGTGGAAAAACAAAGGGCCACTTAATTCAGACAGGAAAAAAAAGCGGACTCTATCTCTGTCCTCACCAGTCCCACGGTGCTTGTCCCCCTGCCAGATGCCAGGGCTCACTGTGGGCGGGGACTGAGCTGCCCGTCCCCGGAGCCCACAGCCTGTCCCCACCTGGCGCTCCCCACCTCTCCCCATCCTGCCAGGGGAAAGCAGAGTGGGGCTCCCGAGGTCACGGCTTCTCCCCAGGCTTGTCCCAAGCTTGCGGTGCTGAGTTAGCACCCCGCGCCTGCCTTCTCTGGGCCCTCTTCCCATTCAGGACCCATATTACCACTCCCCAAGCAAGGCCAGAGTGCTGGCAGCCAGCTCCCAGCCCAAAGGCCATGCCCCTGTTCTGGCCTCCACCAATCCCAGCTGGATCCCTCTTCCACCCACCCTAGACCTGATGGCCCCTTAAGTTCCTTGAATTATTTCCAGAAAGATTCCTCTGTCCCAGAGCTGGGCAACCAAGAGAATCCTGGTGATGCAGACCCTGCCCATGTAGGGCAGAAAGTTGGGGGCTCCTGTCAGACATGGGAGGAGTCTGTGTCTGGGAGAAAGGGGGCAGAGAAGGGTCACAGGGGCCCAATTGATGCCACTGAATTTTGGGTGAGCCGTCAAGGATAAATTGGTTCATAAAAATTTATATTGAATATCCAACGTGTATTCACTAACCTTACTGTGGTAATCACGTTGCAATATATACATCATTATTACGTGGACATACATCAGATAATTGCATTGTACACCTTAACCTTACACAATGTTATATGTCAACTATCTCTCCATAAAGCTGGAAGAAAACTCCCAACTGGACACGTGCTATCTTGTCAACGCTCCCAAGACTCAAAATTCTAATCTGAGGAGGAGGTAGGTACCCTCAGTCCGTTAATACTTGGAAAATGAAGATTTGTAAGTCCTTCCTCCCCTAATCTTCTGGGAGGAGGTAGAAGGTGCATTGACCTGGGGCCGGGGGCTGGACAGGTTGGCGGGGAGCAGCATCCACCAGGACTCTGGGCCCCAGACCCCAGGAACAACCATGCACTGTCCCGTTTAAGGGTCTCTCCAGGAACTAGAGACTAGTGGGAGAGGGACGCTGTACGCTGAACAGTGCTGCTACTGCAGGGCGCTGCCACCTCGGTGCTCCCCAAGCTCTCAGAGCACATGGAATGCAGTAACAGCAAATGCAGCCGGGACTCCTGCGTCAGATCCTGGGCTAGAGAAGGGCGTCCATGGAGGGACTGCCGAAGTCAGCCTGTGCTTGGCTGTGCACTAGCAAGGTCTCCATCCCGATAAACAAACCGGCTATGTGAGATGCGAGCACGTGGCGAAGCAGCTTTGGCCTGTAGAAACTCTCGGCTCTATAGTCAAGCCATCATCCCAGAGCCAGGTGGAGAAGAAAGAAACAGTTACAAGCAAACAAGCAGACTGACATCAGGTTACAACAACAGGGAACAAGCTTGTGATTCGGGACCGTGAGTTTCTTTACTGAGCCTGCATGGTGGGCTGAGGGCTCAATGACATGGTGTAATCTCTGCACCGGCTGCCTCCATCTTCTGAGATGAAAGTGTCTGCTTTCCCCTGGTGATAGCATCTCAGAAAACCACAAAGGCTGTTGCAGTTTGTCACCTCCGTTCATAACTGAAGGTGAGTTTGACTGCACTTAGTGGTGGGTACAAATAAAGATGTTATTTTCTTGTCCCAGCAGACTGGCGCCCAGAGGGAGATAGCTCAGGAGCATCTGGGAAGGGACATGTGGTTTGAGCTTCTCAGGTGGCGTTAGTGGTAAAGACCCTGTTTGCAAACACAGGAGACATAACAGACATGGGTTTGAGCCCTGGGTCAGGAAGATCCCCTGGAGGGGGGCATGGCAACCCACTCCAGTATTCTTGCGTGAAGAATCCCCTGGACAGAGGAGCCTGGTGGGCTATGGTCCATAGGGTCACAAAGAGTTGGACATGAATGAAGCCACTTAGCACACACACATGTGGTTTGAGGGGATGGGACAGAGAGCGGCTGTGCACACCTTGAAGGAGGTGGTTGCTCTCCTGCTCTCCTACCCAGCAAGTCCAGATGCTCACAAGGCCTCAAGAGTGCCCACCTTCCTGCCTGGGACTGTGAGCACAGGCAGAGTACACTATGACTGCAAGTCACGCAGTGGAAAGCAGACACGAACCAGGGCCACCAATCTGGGTTCATCTAACCACAAGCCTGCTTTCAAAGCAGAGCCTTCACCTGGTAGCAGAAGTCAGGGACATCAACAGCGTCTGAAGCTGTTGCTGGCTCTGAGATGAAGGTGCTGCAATCCGAGACCAGAAAGTCGCCTCGAGGAGCTGAGAACCACCCTGGCAGACAGCTGCGAGAACATGGAGACCGCACGGACCAGAATTTGACAGCTGGGTGAGGTCGGGAGAAAATTTGTTGCCAGAATGGCCAACACTCTGATTTTGGCCTCTAGACACTATGAGTAGAAAACCCAGGCAAACCACCAAGATCTCTGACCTGCAGAGCTGTGAACTAATGTACAAGTGCTGTGTGAAGCCGTAACTCTGGTCGTCTGTTTCTCAGCAAAGATTAAATATTCCCCATCTGTCTCCTCTGCTCACGCTGGCTCTTTTCTCTTGCCCTCAAAGCTGCGCAGGCCTGGAGGAACAGAACCTCACAGGGAGGTGGCCCCTCCAGATTCAAGCCACTGCCGCCTTCAAGGGCTGGTCACCACAATCTTTAGACAGCTCTTCCCTTCCTCTGCCTCTGTCCCCAACACCATCCCTCCTCAGAGACCCACTACCACTCTGCTGGAGGCTGATTACTTCTTCTTTTCAAGCCCCTGGAATCTTTTCTTCCTCCATAAGCCAAGCTGCTTATCTGGCCCACCTGCCCCACCAGCATCACCTGTGTGGTCCTGCGCCTGGCCCTGCCTACTATATGAGTCTCTCCAACCTATGCAACCTGGTCAGTGGAACCCCAGGGAATCTCCTGGACCAAGAAGCTGGGGGTAGAGAAAGACACCTGACCAACATCAACGAGTTAATTTGGCAGGATAGGGTTTTGGCACGTTGGTTTCCCCTTTCCAGTATGCTATTAAGCTCTTCAGTTCAGCTCAGTTCAGTTCGGTCGCTCAGTCGTGTCTGACTCTTTGCGACCCCATAAATCGCAGCACGCCAGGCCTCCCTGTCCATCACCAGCTCCTGGATTTCACTCAGACTCACGTTCATCGAGTCCGTGATGCCATCCAGCCATCTCATCCTGGGTCGTCCCCTTCTCCTCCTGCCCCCAATCCCTCCCAGCATCAGGGTCTTTTCCAATGAGTCAACTCTTCGCATGAGGTGGCCAAAGTACTGGAGTTTCAGCTTTAGCATCATTCCTTCCAAAGAAATCCCAGGGCTGATCTCTTTCAGAATGGACTGGTTGGATCTCCTTGCAGTCCAAGGGATCCTCAAGAGTCTTCTCCAACACCACAGTTCAAATGCATCAATTCTTCAGCACTCACCCTTCTTCACAGTCCAACTCTCACATCCAAACATGACCACAGGAAAAACCATAGCCTTGACTAGATGGACCTTAGTCGGCAAAGTAATGTCTCTGCTTTTGAATATACTATCTAGGTTGGTCATAACTTTTCTTCCAAGGAGTGTCTTTTAATTTCATGGCTGCAATCACCATCTGGAGTGATTTTGGAGCCCCCAGAAATAAAGTCTGACACTGTTTCTACTGTTTCCCCATCTATTTCCCATGGAGTGATGGGACCGGATGCCATGATCTTCGTTTTCTGAATGTTGAGCCTTAAGCCAACTTTTTCACTCTCCACTTTCACTTTCATCAAGAGGCTCTTTAGTTCTTCTTTGCTTTCTGCCATAAGGGTGGTGTCATCTGCATATCTGAGGTTATTGATATTTCTCCCTGCAATCTTGATTCCAGCTGGTGCTTCTTCCAGTCCAGCGTTTCTCATGATGTACTCTGCATAGAAGTTAAATAAGCAGGGTGACGATATACAGCTTTGACGTACTCCTTTTCCTATTTGGAACCAGTCTGTTGTTCCATGTCCAGTTCTAACTGTTGTTTCCTGACCTGCATACAGGTTTCTCAAGAGGCGGGTCAAATGGTCTGGTATTCCCATCTCTTGAAGAATTTTCCGTAGTTTATTGTGATCCACACAGTCAAAGGCTTTGGCATAGTCAATAAAGCAGAAGTAGATGCTTTTCTGGAACTCTCGTGCTTTTTCCATGATCCAGCAGATGTTGGCAATTTGATCTCTGGTTCCTCTGCCTTTTCTAAAACCAGCTTGAACATCAGGGAGTTCACGGTTCATGTATTGCTGAAGCCTGGCTTGGAGAATTTTGAGCATTACTTTACTAGCATGTGAGATGAGTGCAATTGTGTGGTAGTTTGAGCATTCTTTGGCATTGCCTTTCTTTGGGATTGGAATGAAAACTGACCTTTTCCAGTCCTGTGGCCACTCCTGGGTTTTCCAAATTTGCTCTTAAAACATATTACGCTCTTAAAACATGTTGAATACCAGTACATGCAAGATAATATTTATGAACAGTTGTCTTGGTGAGCGTGGTGGCTGGGTGGCTGAAACAGCGACCGTTTGTCTCTCACCATCCTCAGGTGAGAGTGTGGATGTGATGGGGTTCTGGCGAGGGGCTCCGGGTTCACAGATGGCCAGCTTCTTGCTGTGCCCTCATACAGCAGACAGAGAACTCTGATGTCTTGTCTTCTTCTTTTAAGGAAACTATTTTCCATCATGGGGACTCCACCTTCATGACCTCATCTAACCCCAGTTACCTCTCAGAGGCCCCACCTCCTAATACCATCACACTGAGGGCTTGGGGGATCAACGTATAAATCTGGGGGAACATGGACACGCAGTTTATGACAGAGAGTAAGGTAAATGTCATATTTATGAACAGACCCCACACAGAAGCCACTAATCCCAGAGACAAAGAACACTGTGGAGCTCCTGCATTTGATATGACACTGTTTCTAGCATGAAACGGTCACTGAGGGGCAACGCGCGTGTTGGCTCCCATCTGCCCCCTGGCTGGTCCACTCTGCCTGTTGCTGGGGCGTTTGCACCTTGGTTTCCCAGCCAACACACTAGGCAGCTGGAGGCAGAGCTGGGCACTCTTAGGGTGGCCCTGGGCTGGCAGCATGTGTTCCACGGAACCTGTCAGAAGTGCAAGCTCCCCAGCAGTGCTTCCCCAGACCTGCCGAATCAGAGCCTCGGGGCCAGTGCCCTGCTTTGACAGGCCCTTCAGGGGCTTCTCTCTCTTGCTCACATTTGAAAACCACTGATTCTGGGATCACTGAAGGTGAGCCTAACTTTGAGTCCCGGGACTTTGAGTCCAGGGAGCCTCCTGAGGCTTCAAGTCCAAACCCTTTGGTCTGGCAGTCAAGGTTTCCTTTGATTTTTGCTTCTAAACCCCAAGGCTTCCAGCAACTTCTAGTGCTGCTCTCTGAGGACGTGAGTTCCATTATAGTGGCAGGGGAGAGCATGCTCAGCCAGGCTCAGGAGTGGGGCCAGGAAGTGTGTCCCCGCCCTCCAGAGCCCCATCTGTCTCCATGGGGCTGGCCACTTGCTTCTCTCCAGCCTAGTATCGCAGAGCCTGCCATAAGTGAGATCACCAGGAGCCAGACCCCAACTCTCATCTGGGAGTAGTGAGAATCCTAAAAAGAGCCAGGTGGTGACAGAAGAAGGAAGCAACAACGGTGAACATTCCTGAAGTGGTGTGGTGGGAAAGATGATGTTGAGGCAGGGCACTGACTGCCCATTTCCAAACCCAGTTCAGTCCAGTTCAGTCACTCAGTCATGTCCGACTCTTTGCGACCCCATGGACTGCAGCACACAAGGCCTCCCTGTCCATCACCAACTCTCGGAATTTACTCAAACTCATGTCCATTGAGTTGGTGATGCCATCCAACCATCTCATCCTCTGTTGTCCCCTTCTGTTCCTGCCTTCAATCTTTCCCAGATCAGGGTCTTTTCAAATGAGTCAGCTCTTCACATCAGGTGGCCAAAGTATTGGAGTTTCAGCTTCAGCATCAGTCCTTCCAATGAATATTCAGGACTGATTTCCTTTAGGATGGACTGGTTGGATCTCCTTGATATTCAAGCAACTCTCAAGAGTCTTCTCCAACACCACAGTTCAAAAGCATCAATTCTTCGGCACTCAGCTTTCTTTATAGTCCAACTCTCACATCCATACATGACCACTGGAAAAACCATAGCATTGACTAGACGGACCTTTGTTGGCAAAGTAGTGTTTCTGCTTTTTAATATCCTGTCTAAGTTGGTCATAGCTTTTCTTCCAAGGAGTAAGCATCTTTTAATTTCATGGCTGCAGTCACCATCTGCAGTGATTTTGGAGCCCAGAAAAATAAAGTCTGCCACTGTTTTCACTGTTTCCCCATCTATTTCCCATGAAGTGATGAGACTGGATGCCATGATCTTAGTTTTCTGAATATTGAGCTTTAAGCCAACTTTTTCACTCTCCTCTTTCACTTTCATCAAGAGGCTCTTTAGTTTTTCTTCACTTTCTGCCATAAGGGTGGTGTCATCTGCATATCTGAGGTTATTGACACTTCTCCTGGCAATCTTGATTCCAGTTTGTGCTTCCTCCAGCCCAGCGTTTCTCATGATGTACTCTGCATAGAAGTTATATAAGCAGGGTAACAATATACAGCCTTGATGTACTCCTTTTCCTATTTGGAACCAGTCTGTTGTTCCATGTCCAGTTATTGTTGCTTCCTGGCCTGCATACAGATTTCTCAAGAGGCAGGTCAGGTGGTCTGGTATTCCCAACTCTCTCAGAATTTTCCAAACCCAGAGGAGGCAAACTCAGGGTCTTGCTGAGAGGGGCTCTCAGGAGGGGTCACAAGCATGGACAAGGTCTCATTAATCTCCCAGGAACCCACTCTGAGTTCTTACCTGGGTGTCTGGGGCTTCAGGTTAATTTTTCAGTCTCCCCCTCATTTACCCTCTGGCCCGTGTATCTAGGTCATTATGAGGTCCTGACCTTGTCTCCCGCGATCTCTTCCTCCTCACGGCCATTGCCAGTGCAGGATGTTCTAGCCAATGATGACTTCAGGTGTCAAGGGCCCTGCCCTGATGGACAAAACCTGTGTCCTGTGGCCCCAGGGAAAGCCAGACAGGAGGGGGTGCGCTGCCCTCCTCCTGGGAACCGGCAGGGCATGGGGGCCCCGCTAGTCTGCACTCAACGCGCGCATTTCCTTCACCCGGCGCCTGGCCACCATGATTCACCCATGAGGAATCTGTTCCATTTCCCTTCTTACTGCCAACCCTGAAGTGCCTGCATCCCCACTGTCAGCCACCCCCTGGCTGGGAGCTGGAATCTTAAATGCCCATCTGCTGTCCCAAAGGCCCCTCAAAATCAGACTGTCCCAAACTGAATGCATCCCCTCCCCACAGATACGGGGAGGATCCCTCTCTGAGGCCTGAGCCTCTACCCTCGGTTTCCGTTTGGGAGAGATTCTCCTTGCAGGGCCGCCCATACAGCAGAAAGGGGCAACGGTCAGGCAAGAAGATTACAGCGCACCCACACCGCAAGCCCGAGGAGCTGCTAGCACCACCGCTGAGAAGGTCCCACAAACGCAAAACATTTAGTGGAAGATGGTAAGCCTTAAAAAACAGAACATAGTCTTCTCTGCACACTGTTATTATGATCATGAAAAACGTGTAAGCGAAATGAGAAGAACCTAAAGTGAGGAAATGCCTTTTTTAAGTTGGTAAGATGAAGAGCTTGTTTGTTTTCCAGGGTTTTGTGAATGCTACTATCTGGTTAATTTTTAGTAATAATTTGTTTGCGGGTGAGGGCATCATTTTCAACCCAGAGCACACACTTGTGCAGTTTGCAAAGTGGCCCCTAGACTCCAGTTCCAGTCTATGGCTGGGGCCAGGTGAGCCACGCCTGCCGCCGAAAAGCACTAATGGTTTTTCTCCCTCTGCCCCTGTTCGCTCCTGTTGAGGACTGCACAGTTGCACTGTTGAAAGGCCAGGCGCGTTGCCAGGCAGTCTTACTCAAGATAGAGGAGAGGCACTGGCTGTGACTTGTAGGGGAAGGAGGCCACTCAGGACCCCGTCTGGGCCAGCTTTGCTCCCCTGGGCTGATGGCCTTCACTCAAGCGGAGTTTACTGTAAATGTGCAGTGAGACCCGAGTACAGAAGCCACGTCTCATGGACAGAGGCTGAGGGCAAAGGCAGGACCTGGAGCAGACCCCCTCTGCCCGCTGTCCCTGCCTGGGTCCTTTGGCGGTGGACCCTCAATCAGGGCGCCTAAACGCTTGTGCACCTGACAGCTCAGAATGCAGTCACAGGCTCTCAGGTCTCTAGAGTTCTGGTTCGATTTCTTTTTGCACGATCAGCAAACACAGGGTACCTGTGCAGTGTGGGCACAGCTCTGCCCTTGCCATGGCTGTGTGCTGAGAGCTGGGGCCTCACAGCAGTTCTCAAAGAGAGAAGGGCTCTTTGGGGAGGAGGGCTTGGCTGGGTCTAGGGGGAAGGATGTGATCACCACCTCTTGTTATTCACTGAATGAACTGTTCTTGCCCTTCTTTCCTGGGCCTCAGTTTCTCCATCTGTCCAAGGAGGTGGTGGGCCACATTCTATCAGAGGCTTCTGGAGGGGAAGTGAGTCATAGGCACGGCAGGTTCATTCATTCCTTCGGGGTGGGTGGGGCACATTCTATCCACACAGCACCCAGGGTCACCTCTCCAGGAAGCGCTCTGGGCTCTCAGCGCTCCTAGCCGCCCTCTCTGTACCCCGCTGAAGCTTGCCACTCCTCCTGCCCAGCCTCCCACATGTGGGCCACAAGGGGCCACCCCCCAGAGAGCACGGCCACACTTCCTCTTGTCCTTCAAGGGCACAGATCTCTGCTCATTCCTCATCTGGGGGCCCCTGTTGCCCACTCTGCCTGTAGGGCCGCTGCGGAGGAGGACCGTGGTTGGTCCCAAGGACTTTCCTCGTAACTCATGAGAGTTCCAGAGTGGCTGTCCCATTTTAAACTGCTGTCTTCTAAGGTTAGGGCCTCTCTATGACTGGACCAGGTGCCTATCCTCAGCCTGGAGGCCTTGAATATGGGCTGGTTGCCTTGTGGGTTGATGGCTACCCAGCTTGATGGGTAGGCTCTGTCCTTTCTAGATGGAGCTGTTCAGGAGGCTCAGAGGACCCAGACTCCCCCGAGGGTGCTCATTTGCCCCAAGGCATTCCAGATTTTGCCTTCTCTCCCTACTCACTATGACATCTCCCAGAGGGACCCACGTGCCTTCTGGCTCTCTCTCTCCTGGAAGACCCCTCCCCAGCAGCTGGAGCACTTTCGGCAATGGGAGGGCCCATAAGGAGGGGCGTCCCGAGACCTGGATCCCTGGTGTCGGGGGCCACCTCTTCCCAGCTCCTGGGCTGCGTGGCCCTGCCTGCAGCCCTCCCAGCACCCTCTCCTGCCCCACCGGGCCGAGCCGGGATTACTGACACATACTTTGCGCAAGTCCCAGCAGGCGGGCAGAGGCTCCCGTGCCCGCGGCCATGCATTTGCCCGCTTCCCTGGGCGGCAGCGGCACGTTTCGTTGGGGAAGGAATGTGGAAGCACCAAAGTGTGAGACACCTCCAGGGTGTCACCTGGAGAGACTGGGAGGGAGACCGAGGCAGAGCTGGCCTGGTACATGGCGGGGGACCCAGCCCCAGAGCCAGGGGTTCAGTCGAGGGGGTTGTGAAAACAGTCAGCTATGTTTTCATGTCCCCAAGCACAGGCTACCCAATGCAGCTTCTGTTTTTCATAGGAAACATTCCACCCATTTATTCCTTCATTCACTTGTTCAGCAAAGTCTTATCTAACAGCCACGGGGGGTGAAGGGCCAAGGTTGGGGGCAAGAGTAACACATACCCCGTAGGATCTCACAGTCCGGTGATATAGGTGCCGCTCTTATGACAGTTCCACAAAGGGGTGGCGGGGGTGGGGGGCAGGTTTCACAGGGATCAGGCAGCCCGGCCGGAGTCAGAGCCTTATTCTCCACCTCTTCATGTTACCCTACAGCATCCAGCCCAGTCTGGCAGGCAGTGAGGAGTCAGATCTGGGATCAGCTGAGCAAGGCTGCAGGAAGGGGGATGGGATGCGGGGGCACTGGGAGGGGAGGGCATGCTGCCGGGGTGTGGGGGGGCAAAGGCATGCCAGGCTGGGCTCACTGATCACTGTGTAACTGAACTATCCCCCACTGTGCCTAGCGGAGTTTAGGGAACTTACCAGGAGGACTGCAGTGCTGAGCGGGGAGGGGGAGGAGCTGGGTCTTGTAAACCTTGGATTCTCAGCCACTGCAGTGTCTGTGGGAAGCCCCCACCCCGACCCCCCAACCAAGGCAGGCTGTTCCTTCCTCAGCCTCTTCTTCTGCCCCTTCGTGGATGGGCAGCTCACTACCACCACTCTCAGACTCAGGAAGCCTTTCCTATACTGAACCAAAATCTGCCTTCTGGCTACCTATAGCCTGTGCTCCCAGGAGCCACACAGAAGTCCAGGACTCCTTGCCCAACAGCTTCTCACACACCAAACTGCAGTGGGGTGTTCCCCCAACACTTCTCAACAACAGGAGGCTCCAGTCCTTCAATTGCACTTGAAAGGGGTAAATACAAACTCTAAGACTTGGCTCAAAAATGCAAACGACAAGTGTGGGGTGATGGAGCCTCAAGGGGAGTGATCTTTGACCTGGGCATGGCAGAAGCTGCCCGTTGTTGGGGCTTCAGCTTCTCAAACTAGCTACAGAACTTGGGTTTGGGGTTTTAAAAATTCCTAATCCATTATTATAAATTACATTAAAAGTCTGCTAAAATAATACATAACACATTTTTTAAACTGCCACGATTCTTCCTGAACACCTATTTTCAACTTCTGTTCTTATTTCTTCATGAACAATCATGCATGGATGGGCTCTGGTCTATAGTTTGGATATACCGATACTTTCAGGGACAGGAGGTATACCCAAACCCTGCCTTCCCTGTCCTGTCCTGCACGATGGTGGCAGAGCCCCTCTGGAACAAGGCAACTTCCGTCCTTCCAGGCTGGAGATTTGTAAGTAAGACCCACCGTGAAAAGTGTGATTTTATAGCCTCTCCAGACTGTATTCCTCCTTGATTGTATTTACTCACCCTCTTCGCTGTCACAAAGAATTCTAGGAGATTTGTGCAAATAAAACAGAATCATTTAAAAAGATGACAAGAAGCCCAGTGAAATGCAGGGTTAGCTAGCGTGGGAGAAGCTGCCCCATCTGAGTCCCAGACAGAGTCCCGAGTGTGTAGGTGGCCAAGTCATATCAAGTTGGATGTGAGAGGTGGGTAATGCTTTTGCATTCTGGAAGGAGTGAGTTCCATGGTGGGCTTTCAAGGGGTCAAGACGATGCATATTCAACTTGGTGATATAAAACAAGATTTCTGGTCATACATATTTTACCTATGGTCATTTCTAACATTGCTCTTCAATAAAAGGATGCCCATTGGCGGTTCTGTGGAGGAACATCGTTCCCAGTACCCTGAGATCTTACAACATCAAGGGTGTTGAACTGGCATCTGGATTTCTCTAGTTTCATAGGCTAGCTGGTACCATCACCAGCCTCAGGGCTGCAGGGAGAGGCAGAGAGAGAGAGAGGGACAGACAGAGACCAGAAAAGAGAGAAACAGAGGCAAACACAGAGATTCAGAGGGACAAATATAGACAGAGAGAGAGAGATGAGGACAGACAGACACACAGAGAGACAGAGAGAGACAGAGAGAGACAGAGAGAGACAGAGAGAGACAGAGAGGTAGAGAGGCGCGCGCGCACACACACAGAGGAACAAACAGGGTGAGGTGAGAAGGAAGAATCGGGAGGAGGGACAGGGCTGCCCTGGGGAGGGGCCCGCAGCGGGGCAGGCTCACAGAGGAACAGCAGCTCAGGGAGTCTGGCTTGCTTGGGCCTTTCCCAGTTGAGAAGCCTCCGAGCCTTGCTCAGCCCTCCCAAGTCCCGTGTCGTCTGACACAAGCAACCTCCTCCTCTGTGTGACTGCTCATCTCTCCCTTCCCCTCCTCCTCACTCTCGCCCACACACCCTTTGAGTCTGCGGGTCCCACATAGCGCCTTTAGAGCTCTCTTTCATTCTCCCTGAATTCCACACGCACTTGTGCCCCACAAACATCAGGGTCCAAGGGGGAAGCCTGTGTTCCGCCTGGGACCGAGAAGACCCCTGTGTGTGAAGAACCAGTTAGAGCCAACACCAGGGAAGGTTGTACAGAGAGAAAGTTCTAGAGTGCGTGGAGGGGTGATGGCCAAGCTGGCATTCCTTAGGGTCTGGATACATGCTCAGAGCAGCGTGTCTGCATACAAACAGGTGTGGGGTGCGGTGGGCTAGGGAGGAGGATGGAGAAGCAGCGAGTCGGGAGAAGCGAGAACACTGCACTGGAGTCCGTCTCAGGCTGCTGAGCTGGCTCAGGGGTGGGAGAAGACTGGACGCGGCCTCACGGGGAATTTCCGGGGTCAGCTGGGCTGACATCCACTCCAGGTACCACTCAGTGCTGGGGAGCTCTAGGCACAGCAGAGACTGGTGGGGTGCTGGATGGCAGGAAAGGGGAACCGGCAGGACAAGAAGGGCCAGGCTCTCTGTGCAGGTAGACACTGCTGCTGGAGCTCCAGGAGGTTAGAGGGGAGGGTGCAAGGGAGGTGAGAAGAGAGGCAGAAGGCGGTGGGTGGGATGGGGCATTGCCGTCTGGTGCAGGAGATGAAGGGGCCTGGCTTTGTGGGGAGGGGGCAGGGGAGAAAACAGGCTGACCTCCAGGGTCAGCCCCAGGGGAGGGGAGGGGAGGGGATCACAAGATGCCATCAGCCCAGACATGTGAAGTGGGCGGCAGGTGCCTGTAGCACAGCATCAGCTGTGTGCGGAGTATAGGTCAGGGTTTCTGTGTGTTCCCCTTGACCATGATGCCAAGGTTTCTGTGTGTTCCCCTTGACCATGATGCCGGTTCTGTATTCACACAGATCTTTCTGATCAATTCTAATTAAACAAGAATTCAGTCTGGATCAGGGGAGTGAGGGGGAAGGGGCTGGCGCCTCCTCGTAGGTCTGCAGTACATGGCCCCGTGGGATGCTGCTGGCTGGCCTCTGGGATCAGGTGCCCAGGCCTGGGTTCTGTCACCTCCCAGGTCCCTTCTCCAGACCCCTCTGTCACATGAGGAGACCAGAACACACGTTCTTGGAGATCTCTGCAACTTTCAACATTCTGGCCTTAGGGCTGTCTCTCTGTGTCTCTGCTGGGACCTGTCTTTGGACCTTGAACATCTAGGGTGAAGGACACTTCCGAGATGGTCCTCGGGAGGCGGTTGGCTCTTTAAATCCCCACGGGATGCAGCGCCACCTCTTCCTCCCCTTCCACCCTCCCACCAAGACTACACCAACTTCAAAGCCTAATTACTCCCAATTTGGGCTGTTTCCTTGTTTCTCCAGGTGAGGAAGTCCCTGTCACTTTCACTTTCATATGCAAGAGTTGGGGGTGGGGTGGGGAGAAGTGATGAGAGCGGTGACTTCATTTTGGGGAGGGAAGGCGAAACGGAATACCAACTAGGGAGGCTGAGTGTGAAGGTGAGAAGTTATAAAGAGAGGGTCCCCCCCACTCCAATGCCTCACTGAGGGGTGGGCAAGCAGGAGAGAGGGTGCGCAAGAAAAAAGAAGGAGCCACCTGTGGGAAACTCCATTAGGTTGGATATGAAGATAGAGAGCCTTCCTGCTGCTGTTAAACGCCATTTCTTTCTTTGTGAGCCCTCCTTTTCATTATGCTCATGGGCACCGTGGAGAGACCACATCCTTGCTGTGTCCAGATGGCCTGGGGGCAGAGGGGAGGAAGAGAGAAAAGCGCTGGTCCTCAATGAGCCCTGAGGTTGTGGCCCCCAAAGATGCTTCTCAAGAAACAAGAGAACCACCGAGTGCGAGAATCCTATGGAGAGCAAAGTGGGGCGGGGGGCGGTTCCATGGCACGCTCTTCCCTTTGGGGTTAGACTTGCGCTAGACTCTTGATTGGGTGGGCCATTGGAAGGGAGGGGTGGCGACAGGACGCGCCTCCCCACTCACCTGGAGAATGCCGGAAGCACCAAGCAAGCCCCAGGATCTTTCAGATGGAACACATCTGGCCCGGGCGGAAGGGGTGGCTTAGGTGTGTTGAGGGGAGCAAGGCCAGGGACGTTCAGGGCCGAGAGGACAAACATTCAACGGCGTTGGGTGGCCAGAGGCTGGTGACAGGGCCCTTCTTTCTGGAAGAAGCGCGGGGGCGAAGGCGCTTCCTCTAGCGCCCAGGAATGCAGAGGCGGCGGGTTCTAATTAGAGGCCCCCGCGGCAGCAGGCGGCCGAGGGCTCTCTCCGACGCGCTTCCCTGGTTCCCCCGGAGTCAGTGTCCCCGCGTTGGTAGGCACGCCCGCCGCAGCCAGGAGCTGCAGGTGCCGCGCGGGTGCGGGGCGCGCCGGGGTCTCCGCAACACGTCCCCGCCGCCCCCCCACCTCTCCCAACCACGTCTCCCAAGCCCTCGTACCCGCCGGTGCCTCCTTCTTGAGCCCCGCCCCGTCCCGCCAGGCTGCGCCTGGACCCGCGCCCCACACCTAGGGCGCCCCCGCTCCTGAACAATCTCGAAGAGAAAAATTATTATCGGATTAGATGTACTTCGGCTCACTCAGTCTCCCCCCGCCCCAACTTCCCCTCGGCATAATTATTATAATTCCAGGCAAGCCGTCGGAGAGAGTTCCTGGTGTGTGTGTGTGTGTGTGTCTGTGTGTGTGCGTGCGTGCGCGCGCATGTGTATGTGAAGGCTTGTCTCTGATCTGGGTCTCCTCCAGCGGCGCGTTCAGGCCCCTCGGCTCCCTTATTTCCCCCAGCAGTGTTCGTCAAATCTTGGGCATCTCAGAGAGCCCCTGCCCTCTCCCCTGGGGAGCTGAAGTGACCCTTGCCTGTGGGGCCTCTACCGGAGTAGCTTCCGTCCTCCCCTCGGGATTTGAGCTGTAGACCCTCAGGACCTTCTCTTGGTTCATCTGCCCTTCCATCACTAGGTTTAGGAGGGTTTCACGGGAAGGCGTCCTGTCTGGGGTGGAAGACGTCTCGGATGTGGGTTTGCGGAGCCTCTCACTAGGGAGCCCTCAAACTCGATGCTTTCTCCCTCGTTACCTCTCCCGAAGCCCCTTCTTACATCTCGGTGGGGACCGCAGCAGGAAGACGCAGCAGGGCCAGGTGCTGCCCCGGTGCGCCCGCCACTCCCGGCCGGGTCCCCGCAGTCTTTACGTAACTACGCTGCTCCGAGCTGTTCGGTCTTGTCTCACTGACTTTGCTTTAAGGTGTGTGTGCGCGCGTGTGGTGTGTAAGACATGTCCTTCAGGAAAGTCTCAGGCGGATCGCCCTCTCCCAGCTCGCACTCCTGGCTTCTCCTGACCTCGGGCTGCCCAAGCGGTCGTGCCACCCGTGTGGGTCCCGTTTCTGCCTCTCGCAGCCTCTCTGCTCGCCCCGTCCGACGCCGGGAGCGCCCCCATGCCCGAGAGATCAATGTCCCCGGAAACTCCGCCACCCGCGTCCCAGCCCCGGCCCGAACAGGTCGAAAGTGGCCGCCAAGGAAAACAAGCCACCCGCGGAACAGGAGGGCAGGGCAGAGCGCGGGCTCCGGGCCACCGCGGCGCCCTGCCCGAGGGGACGGCGACTGGGGGACGCGCACAGGCCGGGGAGAACGTGAGGAAGGCTCACTCACCACCAGATCGGGTAGCTGCCCAGCGCTTGCTTCAGGCCGTAGAGGAACATGAAATATCCGAGCGGGGCCATCGCCGGGCGGGAGATCTCGGAGGGCCGGGAGTCCGCCCCGAGAGCGCGGGCGCCGGAGCGGGCCGGGCCCTGGGAGCTCGCGGGCGGCGGCGCTGGGCCCTCCTGCGGCCGCGGGGTGCGCGGGGTGCGCGGGTGAGCGCGGGTGCGCGGGCTCCGAGGGCGGCGCTGAGCCAGGTGGGCCGGCAGCCGGGCGGCGGGCCGGGGCCCGGGGCAGCGCGGGACGGCGGGGGCGGGGCGGCGCCGCGGGGGGCGCCCGCCGGGGCCGGGGCCGGGGCGGGGCAGGCAGGGGGCGGGCGGGGCCCCGGGAGCGAGCTCGCAGGCGGCCGCGGCGCCCGCCCCTCCTGCGGCCGCGGGGAGCGCGGGGGTGCCGGGGCGTGCGGGGGTGCGCGGGTGCGCCGGCTGCGAGGGTTGCGTGGTGCCGGACGGGCAGCTGGCCCGGCGGCGGCCGGGCAGAGGTGGCAGAGTCCGCAGGTATCCCCGCCGCTCCCGGGCCGCGCCCCCTCAGGGCTCCTGGACGGCTCCTGCGGTTTGGAGCCCCGCGCTCCCTGCGGGACGCGCTGTCCCGCGGCCGATCCTGCTCCTGCGTCGTCGCGCGCTCTGCCCCTTGCCCTCAGCTGCTTGGGCTGCGGCCCCATTTCGTCCATCCCCTTACTGGGGGGCCGTTCGTCCGAGGCTGGGCTCCTTGAGCTGCGCCTTGCGGCTCTGCTGGGAGCTGGGCCAATGGCGAGCGGCCAGGACAGGGCGAGGCCGGCCTGGGGACAGCTGCTGGGTGGGCATCTAGGGTGCAGCCACGTTTCTGAAGGTCACTATTAGCAAACAGTCCAGCTCTGCTTAGGGTCCAGGTGTTGAGGGCTCCACGTTCTCCCCGCACACCACTAGGGAAGGGAACAGCAGTCCTGGCGCTTCTGGGCCCCAAGAACAGTGTAGCTGATTGGCGCCCAGGCTCTGGGACCACTGACCGAGGAGTCTGCCCAGGGCTGCTGGCTTCTTCAGCCAGAAGCGATTTCTGACAACTCGAGTAAGCCTTATGATTTTTGCTGATGGGGAGAGGGAAGACCAGAGAGGGTAAGTGACTTATCCAAGGTCACAAAGAGTGGCTAGCCAGTTCTCCAGCCCCTAGTCCACTGCAAAGCTCTGTTTGCATATTCATCTGTAGCCCAGGGAGACAGGAGCCAGAGTTATTTGGGGAGAGGAAGATCCAAGTCAAGAGGTCTTCCCAGTTTCCCTTCCCTCCCCGACTTTGTGTATTAGCAGGAGACCCAGTCAGTCTCAATGACTGTGAAGAAAGGGGGGCAGGAATCCATGCTACTGTTTTGCAATTGAGAGAATGGTGAATAAAAATCCCAACTCCAGGCTCTTCTGTATTGTCTCTTCGTGTGGATCATCTGCCTCTCTAGAGCCCTGAGCCTTGCCTTACCATGTGATCCGCAGAGTGCGTGGCTCCACCGAGAGGCCTCTGGCTGGCATGTGGCTGCTTCTCAGGGCACAGGAAATTAGTGACCCTACAGGTTTAGCGCGGGCGGGAGAACTAGAGGCAGGCCATAACCCACGACACGCTGGCCCATCCAGCTTGGGTTTCCCATCTGTAGAGGGTGCTTGTGGGGTCCTGCGGATTTGGAGCGAGAGCCTTTCTCTTTCAAGGAGTGTTGCCTTTTCCTGGCACTGCCAGTGGGGTCCAGTTGAGTCTACGCATGCCTGGTCCTTCTACCCCTCCTCTGAGTCACCGTGCCCCCTCACCTGCAGAGGGAAGGAGGGAAGAAAACGAGGCAGGTTGGGGAGTTAGCTCGTCCTCTTCTGGACTTCCCCTCTCTCTCAGTGAAAATCCCACCCAATTATCGCATTACTGGGGACCTGGGCTGTGGGCGTAGGGTGGGGCCAATCCTGATGCAGCAGGCTCCCACCCCCCTCCCCAACTGTGGGGCCCTGGGATTAGAGGCTGCTGGCTCCTCACACACAAGGGGAGTGGATAGCTGTGTCCTACCCAACGACGGACTGTCCCACTGTGACGGGCTCTGGAGAGGACGGAGCTGGTGGGTGCTGTCTTCAAAGTCCTGCCTCCTGCCTCCTCATCTGCCACGACCCTCCTGTCTTCCTTTGCTGCTTGCTTCTCTCTCATTTGGTCCCTGCTTGCTGCTGTTGCTGTTTAGTTGCTAAGTCATGTCCGACTCTTGTGACCCCATGGACTGTAGCCCACCAGGCTCCTCTGTCCATGGGATTTCTCAGGCAAGAATACTGGACTGAGTTGTCATTTCCTTCTCCAGGAGATCTTCCTGACCTGGGGCTCGAACCCATATTTCCTCCTTTGCAAGTGGATTCATTACTGCTAAACCACTGGGGAATGAATCAGCCCATTCGTTTGGTCCCTGCTCTCTGCCTAAGCTATGTGGTAGAGAGGAAGAGAGAGCTGGACACCCTGAACTTGGGCAGCCTCCTGTGGTGCAGGGAGAGACAGAGAGAGAGATAACTGCTCTGATTCCTCTCCCACATGAAGACTCCCAGGTCTTTAGAGTTCCCTGAAAAATGTGCATTGCAGCGCGCCTTTGGGCAAGCTGCAGCCAGGGCAGGTTGCATGGTGGCGCCACTCTGGGGGCTTCCTGAGCTGGCCCTTCCCACATCCCTGATCTTGCAGGGTGCTTTTCCTTTGCGGCCATTCTGTAGTTTTTCTGCGGCTTTGACCTCAAACAGCCATGTAAGTGTAGAGAAGAGGGGCAACAGTGATCTCTAGTCGGGTAGCAGGACCTCAGAGGAAAGTCTGGCGAGCAGTGCCACCTGAGTCCAGATGGCGAGGGCCACCAGCCCTCCGCAGACCCCGTGAGGCTCTCATGGGGGTTGTGGCACGGGGAAACGGGGATCCCAGTGGCTTCTCTGGGCATCACAGAAGCCCCTTGAGGAGCCCAGAATCGTGGGGATGGGGGCCGTCCCCAGGTTGGGGTGTGAGGAGTACAGGGGCAGGAGGGGGATGTTTCCATCAGAGCTGAGTCAGTGGGATTCTTTCCTGCCCCCTGATGTTCAGCTGGAAACTCTGCAGCCTGACTTACGGACAGAGTCAGCCTTGTGATGTGGCGTGTCTGTGGTGCTGCTCGCTGCTCTGCTGGCCGTGGAGTCTGGGCTCCTTCCCTGAAGGGGAAGGGGAGGAGGCCTTCCTGGCAGCGCCCTCTGCTGTCACACAGTGGGAGCTTCTAGGACTGGCCCATGGTGACAGGTCTAATACAACATTCTGAAGAATTATGGATGCCCTTGGAGAAAAGTTGTTGTTGTTTTTTTTTTTTTTCGCCTCACCATAGGTCTTCCAGAGGCCCCTTGGGGCCGCTTCCTTCCAGAGTCGTCCCAGAGGGGAAGGAAGGCATGGTCCCAGGAGTGTTGGAGGTCCCTGCTAGGAAACAGGGAAGGGAGGGCAAGGACCCAGTGTGGGGGACGGAGCCCAGATGAGAGGGCAGTTTGCTTTCTGAGCTAGTGAACCCTCATCCGTGGTAGCATTTGAATCCCAGTCTGATAGGCATCAGGTAGAAATCCTTCCGGTACTGGGGAGAGTGCAGCCAGGCTTTCAGACACTAAATGCCTAATCATTCTCTTTCTTTTTTTTTTTCAAAAAGTTGAGGAATTAAAATACAAAGTGGCAAAAAAAAATTTGTTTTAAGTTGAGAGGAGGCAGGAGAGGCTTTGGGTAGCTGAGAAGCGATTCAGCTGTGACCTCAGAGGGGCTGCAAGAGGACAGGGTGAAGCTCTAAAGTCAGAGGAGGGGTGCTCTTTTTACCTCCAGGCCCATTTGGCTCTAAGCTCTTTCTGGCAGCTTCCCTGACCTGCCGTGGGGTCATTACTGGGACATCTGCTCTTCAGAGGTGAGTGCTTATACTCAGAGGCAGAATTTCTGTCCATTTTCTGTCTTTTTTTTTTTTTTTGCCTCAGGCCAAAAAAACGCATAGTAGTTTTGTTTAGCAAGTAGTTAGGTCCAAATAATGTATTATTTAGGAGCTCTTGGGAAAAGAAATGTATGTAAGTTAAAAGGAAAAAAAAGCAATATTTATTTCATCCTCACATCACTGCAGTCACTTACCCATGGGAAGCGTGTGCCTGCAGCCCCAGGTGAGACACTTTACTTCCTGTTCTTCATCAGTTTCCACTTGGTACTTGCTTTCTAATCACAGCAAAAGCCAGAAACTGAGCTTCACAAAGGAAGATGCCGCCGTCCAAGCTGAGACAGAATTACCTGGAGCTAGTAGGTATCTGTCCTACGGATGGCCATCTTGCTACCTGTTCCTTGAACATTTGCGATATCCTGCGACACCCTGGGATCTGCTGCCGCGCTCCATGGCGCCTTGGCAACTATGAATCTTGAGTGCCCCGCTCATGAGACGCGTGAGCCCTCTTGGCTTTTCTGCTTCCTCCATCGCTCTCCTGGTTGCAGACACGCCTCTTCATGTGTCCTGCCTTCTGTCTAATCCTGCTGTGTGTGTGTGCATTGACCCTTACTATTGGCCCACATCTTTCCAACTTAGTTTGTAGTTTCGTTAGCGTTCTAAGAACCTCTCCTCTAAGTTCAAATCTAGTGAATTTTTCACCTCTTCTTGTTCCTCTGGAAGATTCTCCTGGTAAAGGCAGGCAGTCGGATCAGATGACTTCCCAAATGCTCTTTAAGACAGTGGCAACCCCACATGCTCTGGGTGCCCGGGCTCTGCCCAGTGCTGTGGGGCCGTGGTCTCATCCATGCCCCCTGGAAACATCTGTCTCTGAAGGAGACAAGAAGGCAGGGAGGCTCGGTGACACTCCTAACACAGCTCTCCCCAGATCCGCAGAAGGAGTCAACGCGGGACTGGGGCCCCAGGCTCTCTGACACTTGCATATCTGTGGACAATGTAAGTCCTTCCGAGGTTCGATTCCTCATGGAGGGACTCGTAGTTCTGAAGGCTGCATGGCAGAAGCCTGAGAAGTGTATGGCTGGGATGGAGCGGGGGTTCCGGGTGGCGGCTCAGCAGGTGAAGAACCTGCCTGCAACCCAGGAGGCGCAGGACATGCCGATTCAACCCCGGAGTCAGGAAGACCCCCTGGGGGAGAACCTGGCAGCCCACTCCAGTATTCTTGCCTGGAGAATCCCATGGACAGAGAGGCCTGGCGGGCTACAGTCCACAGGGTCACAAAGAGTCGGACACGACTGAAGCCACTGTGCACAAAGGCACGGGATGGACAGGGCACGCGTGGGGCGTGTGTCCACAGCAGAACAAACTTGGTCTGTGTCTGTCCATCTCTCTGAGCTGATTCCTGTGAATGAAGGGTGAGGTACCTGGTGGGCTGGGTTCCCTGCCTTCTGGAGTTCCTGGAAAGAGCATTTGCAGAAGTTTAGGGAAGTCACTTTGAGAACAAATCCATGTGTCTCAAGATAGCATCCCATAGCTGGCTCTCCCTTCACATGGTAACCTCTTCTAACTTCCCCTGAGAGTTCCATTCTGATTTTGATCAGAGGCTCTGATTTGTGACCAGAACCTTAGGTCAGCTCCCTCCTTGTTCAGAGAAAGTAGGCTCAGGGTGAGTAGCAGAGGGTGAGGGCGAAAGGATTCTGATTTCTAGACCTCACACCCCAGGGATTCTTCATGCCTTTCAGGACAGCTGCTCCTGGATCGCCAAGACCCAAGGCTCTGGAAGCTATGGGAAGCTATCGTCAAAGGCTGGCGAACACCCCCAGTAATGCAGACCTCTGTGTGCAGCCCCACCTCATGTGCCTTTCTGTGTCGGCACCCTAACTTTCCATCCCCTCCACTTAGGACTTGGAGGGCAGGAGATATGGCTGAGCCTGTTCTGGTTGCAGGTTGTACCTTTCTTTTTAGACCACAGCATGCAGCTTGCAGAATCTTAGTCCCCCCAACCCCCCCGACCCAGGGATTGAACCTGGGCCACTGCAGTGAAAGTGCTGAGTACTAACCGCTGCGCTTCCAGGGAATTCCCAGGCTGCATTATCCTTGAGCTTGCCCTCCTTGGATGGCAGAGGTGGCCTGGTGATGTGGGAATTGTGGATCTCTGCAGAGGGATGCGGGGAGGAGGAAGATGGAATCCAAGAGTTAAAAAGTAGGGCCACTGAGTTCTCTAACTCCCTAAGTAGCCACATGGTGAAGAAGCTGCTTGCCAACACAGGAGACTTAAGAAACACAGGACGGTATGGCAACCCACTCCAGTATTCTTGCCTGGAGAATTAAACAGACAGAGGAGCCTGGAGGGCTCCATTGCATAGCATTGCAGAGTTGGACATGAGTGAATTGACTTAGAATGCAGGCCAGTAGCCACATGCTGAATTCTGCTTAACAGAATGAATGAACTCAAAATGCTGGCTTCACCCAGTGACAGAATCATGGGGCCCAGAGCTGAGCCATCGGATCTTGGCATCACTTGATTCTCAAAGCAGGGAGCCACAGTGTGGAGTCTTAGAACCATAAAAAAGAAATAATTTTAAAATCAGCACCATGGACTTTCTGGAATCCTAGACGCTCATCATGACAATTAGGATCTGTACATTAATTGTCCCGGGATCTTGGCTTCCTGTGAGGCCTAGAATCCTGACTCTGAGGCTTTGCTCGCTTGTAAAGTGAAGGTGTCATGTTATCCCAGCCATTCTAACGTGCTAAGTTTTGTTGTGATCGCTTCCCCGTGGTGCCATTGGTGTTTGAGTAGCCGCCTGCCGAAAGTCCTCTTCTGGGACAACAGTGCCCCCGTGTGGACATGTCGAGTGAGGCAGCCTGGGTAGGACACTTGGGGCCCCTTTGAGGTCTATCACCTGCAGGCAGTGAGGCTTGGGCTCAGCTGTGGGTGGAACAAGCCTCAGCACCTGCCCAGCCTTTGGCCCCTAAGACTGAGTGCAGCTGATTCTCCTCCTGGGAACGGCAGTGACCTCAGTCCCGGCTGGTCTGAGTTAGGCAGGTTGTGAGAGTCACTTGATCCCAAAACCACTTGAGGCATGGGGCAACTCTCCTCAGGATGTGAGTCAGAACTGAGGCCCAGAGGAGCTGAGTGCGAGCTCCATGAGGCTGGCATTCAGAGGGTCAGACTCAGGGTCTGGATGCCGCCTTGCTGCCTCCCTGTCACTCAGCCTCTAACTCCTGCACTCAAGATTGCCTTCTCCTTTGGTGCACTGAACCCTCTGCATCATCTCCAGCGCCTCCACCAGTGTTGGTGGGGGAAGCATGCTACCACTGGTCTCCATCTCCCTGGGGCAGGAGAGGCTGGGTTGTTGCCTTCACACACCTCCAAGTCAGGGTTAGCGGGTCAGAAAGGGTGGGGCATGATCACAGGAGCGTGTGAGTAGGGAGGGCGGAGGGGCTGAAGCAGTCCAAGGTCCTCACTGAGCACTCCTTTCCCCTTTCCTATTCTCCGGCTCCAGTGAGACTTGACAATGTGTTTCCTACGGGGCCACTAGCCTCTTGGTTGGCCTGCTCCCTGTCTCCCTGCTCCGCTGAGACTCTCCACCTAGCATCCCCACCTCCCCCTATCAGCACAGCTCCTTCTTCCGCTTTCAAAAGGCATCCCCCTTCTCTCGTGTTGTATAGCAGGTTTTACAAGGAAATTGATGCCATCAGCTTTCCCCGTACAACCTACTATGGGGCCTTCATCTTCCCTGCCTTGGAGGATGAAATTTCCACCAACCTGCTTCATCCAGAAGATTCAGCAAGCATTTGTTCTCATTGTCTCCAGGCTAAGCCATCATCTCTCCTTTCTCCTAAATCCTCAACTTGCCCTCTAGACCAGCTGTTTCTTTTTAGTCTAAGAGAGAGATGCTATTTTAAATGATATTGTTTCTTTCATTTTCCATTGCCATTATCCATTACTAGTATGTAGAAATGCTATTGATTTTAGTACACTGATCCTGTATCCTTCCTAAACTCACTTGTTAGGTATAGCAGTTTTTTTTTCCCCCCATAGATTCTGTAGGATTTTCTCCACAGACGTTGGTGTTATCTATGAATAAAAACATTTTTGCATCTTCCTTTCAATTCCAGATGCCTTTCATTTTTCTCCTGCCTGTCACATTGGCTGGAAACCCTAAGACAATGGTGAATAAAAGTGGTGAGAGTAAATATTCTCGCTTTGTTGTTGATAAGGGGGAAAGGCACACAGGGTTACATTCGAGTATGATGTTGGTAGATTTTTCATAGATGCCTTTTAAGGGTTGAGGAAGTTCCCTTGTGTTCCTAGTTTGCTGAAAGTTTTTATCCAAATGTCAGAATTTAATTCTTTTGCATCTATTGAGACAATTATATGATTTTTATTTTTTCAGTCTGTTAATATACTGAATTATGTGAATTGATGTTCAAATGTCAAACCAACCTTGCATTTCCAGGGTAAATCCCACTTGGTCTTAATGTATTGTTTTCTTTACATACTGCTGAATGATAGGCTAAAACTTAGTTAAGAATTTTTGCATTTATGTTCATGAGGGATATTGGCCTGGTATTTTCTTTTTTGATATCTTTGTCTGATTTTGGCATCAGGATAATGCTGACCTCATATACTAGTCATGAGTGTTTCCAATTTTAATTATCTAGAAGAGTTTGTGGATTATTGTTGTCATTTTTCCTTGAATGTCTGGTAGAACTTACCAATGAAGCCATCTGGGCCGAAAGTGTTCTTAGGAAGAAAAGTTTTCTCTAGGAAGATTGGTAACTATATATTTAATTTCCTTAGTAAACGTAGGGCTATTTTGGTTATCTATTTCTTATTGAGTAAGCTTTGCTAGTCTATGTCTTTTAAGGAATCTGTCCATTTCATGGATCTTGTAGAATTTATTGGCAATAAATGTTTAAAATATTTTTTATTTTTGGCTGGCTGTTCAACTACATATATGAACTCTGCATGCATGCTCAGTAAAAATATTTTATTTTTAATATCTGTACTATCTGTAGAAATGTAAACTTTCTAACACTTGATATTATCAGTCTCTGTCTGCTTTTCATGATTAGTCTGGCTAAAGGGATCTTTTCAAAGCTGCCTGTACTCTTGCCTAGAAAATCCCATGGATGGAGGAGCCTGGTGGGCTGCAGTCCATGGGGTCGCTAGGAGTTTGACATGACTGAGCGACTTCACTTTCACTTTTCACTTTCATGCATTGGAGAAGGAAATGGCAACCCACTCCAGTGTTCTTGCCTGGAGAATCCCAGGGACGGGGGAGCCTGGTGGGCTGCCGTCTATGGGGTCGCACAGAGTCGGACACGACTGAAGTGACTTAGCAGCAGCAGCAGTGATCTTCTTTTCCTGAATTTCTGTGGCTTGTGGATGTGCTCAGCCTCTACAAATGTATAAGCAGTTCCTAACAATAAATCTGTGTCCTACCTTCCCGGACTCCAGTTATACAAGTATTAGTCTGCCTGAAGCTCTCCCGCAGCTCACTGGTTCTCCGTTAATACTTTCAGCCTTTTCTTCTGTGCTATGTCTTCTGGTTCACTAATACTCTTTTCTGCCGTGTCTGATCTGCACGTCCAGTGTACGTGTCATCTCAGATATTGTGGTCTTCAACTTAAGAAGTGCCGTCGCCTTAATATACCCCTTATCACAGCACAATCTGTTCAGCTTTTCCTCTACCTTCACAAACATGTGAAATCCCATGGCCGCTGTGCTGATGTGCTTGTCTGCACTTTTCTCATCTGCCCCATCTGTGTTCATTTCTGTGCCTTGATTGCTTTTTCTCTTCGCTATGAGTCCTTTTTCTACTTATTTGCAGGTCTGATAATTTTCAACGGAGAGTCAGCCATTGTGAATTTTTACCTTACTTGACTGAATGCTTTTACATTCTTTTAAAAATTCTTCAGCTTTATTCTGAATGCAACTAAATTACTTGAAAACTCCTTCTGAGGCTTTCTTTGAAACTTTATCAGGACTTGAGCAGGATTTAGTCTAGGGCTAACTTTTGCCTGGCATTGACGCTGTGTACTTCTGATGACGCTGTTTGATGTTCTCTGAATTATGAGGCTTTTCCAGTCTGGCTCTTGGAAATAGAAACTGTTGCTGGCCTGTGTAAGCTATGGAGACTGTTTCTCTAATTCTTTCCTATGTTTCATCGCAAGCATGTGCTGATCAGCACTCATGGTTGGCTTGAGGGAGCACTCTGCAAGTCTTGGTACCCTCTCCATGCAGCTCTCTCCTCTCCAGTACTCTGTTCTGTGAACTCCATCCAGTCTGGATCCTTAGACTCCTGACTTTGCATCCTTAGCTCTGGAAGACACCGGGAAGATCCTCCTCCTTGCCTCAATGTGAAATCTCCTCAGATAGCCCACTGGAGATGACCTTGCTTGCTTTCCCTTGTTTAGGAATCACTGTCCTGCACTGTTTGGACACTCACTATCTGTTGTTTTCTGTATTTTGCCCATTTATTCTCTTTTCCATTCTTTGATTCTGTGGTTTTAGATCAGAAGGTAAATCCTTTCTCTGTTACCCCTTGGAAACAAAAATCCTGATGCTATTCACTCATCTAAATTTTTGTTCTGCTGGTGGGTGTGAAGTGATAGCTCACTGTGGTTTTAACTCGCATTTTTCTAATAACATTTGTCCATCTTTTCACTTTGAGGTATCTATTTGAGTGTTTAACATGCTTTACTGAGATCATTGTCTTTTTACTTTTGATTTGTTGTTTTGTTGTTGAGTTGCTCAGTCGTGTCCAACTCTCTGTGACCCCATGAACTGCAGCACACCAGGCTTCCCTGTCCTTCACCATCTCCTGGAGTTTGCTCAGACTCATGTCCATTGAGTCAGTGATGCCATCCAACCATCTCATCCTCTGTCATCCCCTTCTCCCGCCTTCAGTCTTTCCCAGCATTAGGGTCTTTTCTGATGAGTCAGCTCTTTGCATCAGGTGGCCAAAGTATTGGAGCTTCAGCATTAGTCCTTTCAATATTCAGGACTGATTTTCTTTAGGATTGACTGGTTTGAGCTCCTTGCTGCCCAAGGGACTCTCAGAAGTCTTCAACACCACAGTTCAAGAGTATCAATTCATCAGCGCTCAGCCTTTTTATTGTCCATTTCTCACATCCATACATGACTACTGGAAAAACCATAGCTTTGCCCATGTGGACCTTTGTCAGCAAAGTGATGTCTGTGCTTTTTAACATGCTGTCTACATTTGTCATAGCTTTTCTTCCAAGGAGCAAGAATGTTTTAATTTCATGGCTGCAGTCACCATCTGCAATGATTTCGGAGCCCAAGAAAATGTTTCCATTGTTTCCCCATCTATTTGCCATGAAGTGATGGGATTAGATGCCATGATTTTAGTTTTCTGAAAGTTGAGTTTTAAGCCAACTTTTTCACTCTCCTCTTTCACCTTTGTCAAGAGGCTCTTTAGCTCCTCTTCGCTTTCTGCCATTAGGGTGGTGTCATCTGCGTATCTGAGGTTATTCATATTTATCCTGGCAATCTTCATTCCAGCTTGTGCTTCATCCAGCCCAGCATTTTGCATGATGTATTCTGCATGTAAGTTAAATAGATCTTTATACAGCCTGGTTGTAAGACCTTTGTCATGCACACACACACACACACACATATAATTGTGAACATTTTTTCTATCAGTCTAATGCCTTGCATTTTTATTTTCTCAATCCTGTCTTTAGGAAGACAGAAGTTTTTATTTTTTAGATTAATTTTTCTTGGAGTATAGCTGCTTTACAATGCTGAGTGAACCAGTTATACATATACATATATCCACTCTTTTTAAGATTCTTTTCCCATTTAGGTCGCCACAGAGCACTGAATAGCACTCTCTGTTTAGGTTCTCTCGGTAGGTTCTCATTAGTTATCTAGTTTATGTATAGTAGTGTATATATGTCAATCACAATCTCCAGATTAATCCCGCCTCCTTCTACTCATGGTAACTAGAAGTCTGTTTTCTACATCTGACTCTATTTCTGCTTTGCAAATAAATTCATCTGTACTATTTTTTCTAGTCTTCACATATAAATGATATCATAAGATATTTATCTTTTTCTGACTTATTTCACTCTGTACGACAATCTCTAGGTTCGTTCATGTTGGTGCAAATGGCATTATTTCATTCCTTTTTATGGTTGAGTAATATTCCATTGTACTTGGGCAAACTCTGAGAGATGGTGAGGGTCAGGGAAGCCTGGTGTGCTGCAGTCCTTGGGGTCACAAAGAGTTGGACACGACTTGTTGACTAAACAACATCGACAATATTCCATTGTATATATGCATCTTTATCTATTCCTCTGTTGTGGGCATTTAGGTTTTTCCCATGTTCTGGCTACTGTAAATAGTGCTGCAATGGACAGGAGGGTGCATGCATCCTTTCAACTTGAGGTTTTCTCTGGATATATGCCCAGGAGGTGGACAGCTGGATCACCCTGTAGCTCTATTTTTAGTTTTTAAAGGAACCTCCATACTATTCTCCATAGTGGTTTTACCAATTTACATTCCCACCAGCAGTGTAGGGGGGTTCCCTTTTATTCACATCCTCTCCAACAATGTTTGTAGATTTTTTTCATAATGGCCATTCTCACTGGTGTGAGGTGATACCTCATTGTAGCATTGATTTGCATTTCTCTAATAACTAATGTTCAGCCGTTTTCCATGTGTTTTTTGCCATCTGTATGTCTTCTTTGGAAAAATATATGTTTAGATCTTCTTTCCATTTTTTGTATTGCATTGTATTTTTTTTTTTATTGTATTGACCAGTGTGAGCCTGTTTCTGTGTTTTGGAGATTAATCCTTCATCAGTTGATTTGTTTGAAAATATTTTTTCTTATTCTGAGAGCTGTCTGTTCATTTTGTTTATTTTTCCTTTGCTGTGCAAAAGCTTTTTAACTTTACTTAGGTCCAATTTGCTTATTTTTATTTTCATTTCTCTATGTGGTGGATCTGGAGAAGGCAATGACACCCCACTCCAGTACTCTTGCCTGGAAAATCCCATGGATGGAGGAGCCTGGTAGGCTGCATCCATGGGGTTGCTAGAGTCAGACACGATGGAGCGACTTCACTTTCACTTTTCACTTTCATGCATTGGAACAGGAAATGGCAACCCACTCCAGTGTTCTTGCCTGGAGAATCCCAGGGACGGGGGAGCCTGATGGGCTGCCATCTCTGGGGTCGCACAGAGTCAGACACAACTGAAGCGACTTAGCAGCAGCAGCAGCAGCAGCAAGTGGTAGATCAAAAAAGATCTTGCTGCAATTTATGTCAAAGAGTGTTCTGCTTATGTTCTGCCCATATGTATTTGGCCATACATTTAGGTCTTTAATTCATTTTAAGTTTGTTTCCGTGCATGATGTTAGGGTATATTCTAATTTCATTCTTTGCATATACCTGTCCAGATTTCCCACACTGCTTATTGAAGAGGCTGTCTTTTCTCCATTGTGTATTCTTGTCTCCTTTGCCATGATTAGGTAGCCACACGTGCATAGGTTCATCTCAGGACTTTCTATCCTATCCCATTAAGTTATATTTCCCTTTTTGTGCCATTACCATGCTATTTTGATTGCTGTAGCTTTGTAGTATAGTCTGAAGTCAGGGAGCCTGAATCCTTAAGCTCTGTTTTTCTTTCTCAAGATTTCTTTGGCTGTTTGGGGTCTTTTGTGTTTCCATACAAGTTGTACGTATTTTTTCTAATTCTTTGAAAAATTCCATTGGTAATTTAACAGGGGTTGCATTGAATCTGTAGATTTTTTTGTATAGTATGGTCATTCTGACAATCCTGATTCTCCCAATCTAAGAGCGTAGTGTATTTTCCCATCTGCCTGTGTAACTTTCTGTCTCTTCCAGCATTCCTTATGGTTTTCTGAGGGCAGGTCTTTTGCCTCTTTAGGTAGGTTTATTCCTAGGTATTTTATTCTTCTTGATGCAATGATAAATGAAATTGTATCCTTAATCTCTCTTTCTGATCTTTCATTGTTACTGTATAGGAATGTAAGAGATTTCTGTGTATTAATTTATCATGCAACTTTATCAAATTCATTGATGATCTCGATTAATAGTTTTCTGGCAGCTTCTTTAGGATTTTCTATGGATAGTATCTGCAAACAGTGACAGTTTTATTTCCTCTTTTCCAATTTGGATTCCTTTTATTTCCTTTTCTTCTCTAATAACTGTGGCTAGGACTTCCAAAACTATGTTGAATAAAAGTAATGTAAGTGGACATCCTTACCTTATTTCTGATCTTAGAGGAAATGCTTTCAGCTTTTCACCGTTGAATATGATGTTAGCTGTAAGTTTGTCATATATGGCCTTTAAAACTTTGAGGTAGGTTCCCTCTAAGTTCATCTTCTGGGGAGTTTATTTTCCTTTATAAATGGGCTTTGAATTTTGTCAAAAGCTTTTTCTGCATCTATTAAGATGATCATATGGTTTTTATTCTACTGTTTGTTAATATGGTTGTTGTTGTTATTTGACTTCCCTGGTGGCTCAGAGGTTAAAGTGTCTGCCTGGAATGCAGGAGACCAGGGTTCGATCCCTGGGTCAGGATGATCCCCTGGAGAAGGAAATGGCAACCCACTCCAGTACTCTTGCCTGGAGAATTCCATGGAGGGAGGAGCCTGGTAGGCTACAGTCCATGGGGTCACAAAGAGTCAGACATGACTGAGCGATTTAGTCACTGACTTGTGTCCAACTCTTTGTGACCCCATGGACTGCAGCTTGCCAGGCTTCTCTGTTCTTCACCATCTCCTAGAGTTTGCTCAAACTCATGTCCATTGAGTTAGTGATGCTATCCAACCATCTTATCCTCTGCCACCTCCTTCTTCTCCTGCCTTCAATCTTCCCCAGCATCAGGGTCTTTTCCAATGAGTCAGCTCTTCACATCAGGTGGCCAAAGTATTGGAGCTTCAGCTTTAACATAATTCCTTCCAATAAATATTCAGAGTAGATTTACTTTAGGATTGACTAGTTTGATCTCCTTGCAGTTCAGGGACTCTAAAGAGTCTTTTCCAACACCAGAAATTGAAGGCATCATTTCTTCAATGCTCAGCCCAGGGACGGGAGCCTGGTGGGCTGCTGTCTACAGGGTCGCACAGAGTCGGACACGACTGATGTGACTTGGTAGCAGCAGCCTTCTTCATGGTCCAACTCTCACATCCATACATGACTACTGGGAAAACCATAGCTGTGACTATATGGACCTAGGTAATAGCATCATGCTACTTCTGCCTCAGATGGTGAATGGTGTCCAGTAGCCTTTATCCCATTCCTTGCTTCTCATGTCCATCAATAAACTAATCCCAGGGAAGTGAAGGACAGCAAAGGCAGTATTTGTCTGGATCAATTCATGATTTTAAGAAGATGCTTAAAGACTGCTTGCACATATGGAAGATGCTTTAAGAAGATGCTCCAGAACAAAAGGCCCAGACCCATAAAAGCCACTGTGAGCCATTTGCACTTCCTGTCATTCCGTGCTCTGGTGGCATGGAAGGCACCTGACGCCCAAGGAGGACAGGACTGGGAGAAGTTGCCTCTACCTGCCTAGAGATGTAATCTGGGTTTAATCCTCCCCATGCATGACTTTTGCCTGGCCCTGGGATTCGTTTATCTGTGCACGTGAGAATCAAAGAAGGGATCCATCACTGATCTCTGTGTCTAAGAGGCAGATTTAGGAGGTGGGAGAAGATAAGATTGGGACATTCAAAATGCTCCTTCTGCCTGCTGATAAAGTCTGGTAGATGAAGACCACCAGGGGCACCCTCATAATGGAGCCATGTTGGGTGCATTGAGTTGCCAGGGAGGCCTCATGCCAAGGGAAATCTTGAAGTGTCCTAGGGAGGAGGTGGGGCCTTTTAAAGGGCCTGGTGTTGTGTTGAGCAGTTCTGAGAGGGTTTGGGATATTAGGGGCAGCTCTGCATGGTGTCAGCAATTGGGGTTCCCAACATCTTTGTGGGGATGGGGCAAGACAGGGACTGGAGGGAAGGAATAATGGTCACTTGAGAATGGATGGCACTGTCTGGGGAGAAATGTTGCTTATGCAGGTGGAACCCGTAAGTTTGGATTGAGATGTGGAAAGTCATGTCTAAAGAAACCCCTTGATCTAAGCTTTGTAACAGATGAGTTAGTTTTCTTTTGCCACATAACAAATTAGCACAGGGTCAGCACTTAAAACTTGTGCATCATCTCATTCTGTAGATGGCATCTGGATGCGTGTGGCCTCTGATCAGGGTCTCATCAAGCTGAAACCAAGGGTTGGGCAGGCTACATTCTCACTTGGGAGATGGGCTGGGGAAGAGCTACTCCAACGCCCCAGGGGCTACTGGCAGAACCTTTGTCCTGGTGGGTCTAGGGCTGAGGCTCCTATTGTCTTACTGCTGTGACTGGGGACTGCTCTCAGAAGCCAGTGAGCATTCTCATGTCCTGGCCCTCCCTGGGCCCCTTGCACCTCCAATCTATGTGGCCTCAGAGAGGAACAGGTCCATTTACATGTTCACATGATTAAGTCAGGCCCACCTAGATACTTAGGCTTCCCAGGTGGCCCTAGTGGTAAAGACCCCACCTGCCAATGCAGAAGCATGAGATGCAGGGTCAATCTCTGGGTCAGGAAGATCCCCTGGAGGAGGGCATGGCAACCCATCCCAGTATCTTTGCCTGGAGAATCTCATGGACAGTGGAGCCTGGTGGGCTATCGTCCATAGAGTCACAAAGAGGTGGACACAAGTGCAGTGACTTAGCATGCATGCATGCACTTAGATGCTCAGCCTCTTCAGTGCCAACTGGTCAGCAACCTGACCCCACCACAATCATGGTTCCCACTCAAGGGTTGAGGCTTATGCAAGGTGTGAACACCCGTGGGTGGGATTCATGGGGGGTACCCTAGAACCCTGCTCGCCATACCAAGTTTGGAACGCAACTGCTTGTCCATGTCAGTTCAGTTCAGTTGCTCAGTCCATGTAACCCCATGGACTGCAGCACACCAGGCTTCCCTGTCCATCACCAAATCCTGGAGCTTGCTCAAATTCATGTCCATCGAGTCGGTGATGCCATCCAACCATCTCATCCTCTGTCGTCCCCCTCTCCTTCTGCCTTCAATCTTTCCCAGCATCAGGCTCTTTTTAAATGAGTCAGTTCTTCACGTCAGTCCTTTCGTTGAATATTCAGGACCGATTTCCTTTAGGATTGGCTAGTTTCATCTCCTTGCAGTACAAGGGACTCTCAAGAGACTTCTCCAACACCACAGTTCCAAAGCATCAATTCTTCGGCGCTCAGCTTTCTTTATAGTCCAACTCTCACATCCATATGTGACTGCTGGAAAAACCATAGTTTTGACTAGATGGACCTTTGTCAGCAAAGTAATATGCTTTTTAATATGCTATCTAAGTTGGTCATAGTTTTTCTTCCAAGGAGCAAGTGTCTTTTAATTTAATGGCTGCAGTCACAACCTGCAGTGATTCTGGAGCCCAAGAAACTAAAGTCTGTCACTGTTTCCATTGTTTCCCCATCTATTTGCCATGAAGTGATGGGACCAGATGCCATGATCTTAGTTTTTCGAATGCTGAGTTTTAAGCCAGCATTCTTCTTCACTCTCCTCTTTCACTTTCATCAAGAGGCCCTTTAGTTCCTCTTCACTTTCTGCCATAACGGTGGTGTCATCTGTGTATCTGAGGTTATTGATATTTCTCCCTGCAATCTTGATTCCAGCTCGTGTTTCATGCGGTATTTCGCATGATGTACTCTGCATATAAATTAGATAAGCAGGGTGACAATATACAGCCTTGACATACTCCTTTTCCGATTTGGAACCAGTCTGTTGTTCCATGTCTGGTTCTAACTGTTGCTTCTTGACCTGAATACTGGAGAAGGGAATGGCAAACCACTTCAGTATTCTTGCCTTGAGAACCCCATGAACTGTATGAAAAGGCAAAAAAGATATGTCCATGTCAGAGTGATCCATGAGGCTCCTGTCTCTCAGGCAAGAATGGGTTGTAAGACTCTTACCAGTGTGATTTCAGATAGCAAAGTTCCTACTGTCTATGAGTTTGGGGACAAGGTTTCTCAAAGTATGTCCTTATGCTGATGGACATGCAGGGTCTCCAGGCTCACAATGGCCTTTCCCGCCCACCTTGGACTTGCTTCCCCAAGTGCCAGTTCAAAACTGTTTTCAGGTATCCAAGATGCTGGTAGGGGTTCTATGCCTGCTATGCATTTTGCTATTGAGTGCTTTGTTGCAATTGCCTGTGGTCCCTGGAATACAGGGTTAAATTTGTAAGAAGGGTGAACACAGCTTTTTTTACTTGCCAGTGTAGCAGGAATCTCAAAAGTGTTCTCTCAAATGCCTTGGACACCCTGTTGGTCATCTTTCCTCAATTCCAACCTTGATGTTGACAGTCAACATCAGGTTCTCGAACTGCTGGCCCCTTAATCCTTCCATCTGAGCTGACAGCAGCCCAGTTTTGGAGCTGTCAGGCTGTTCTTGTCCTCCTATACTGACAGGAGTGTTGAGAGGCCTGTCAGCTCTCCCTGCAGGGGTGGCTGGAGCTTGCCCCACCACTACCAGCTCTCTGCTCTAAGAACGTGCAATCCTTCACCTTGTTCCTGCTTGTTTGCCCCATTCAGTTCAGTTCAGTCACTCAGTGATGTCCGATTCTTTGCAACCCCACGGACTGCAGCACGCCAGGCTTCCCTGTCCATCACCAACTCCCAGAGCCTGCTCAAACCCATGTCTATCAAGTCGATGACGCCATCCAACCATCTTATCCTCTGTCATCCCCTTCTCCTCCTGCCTTCAATCTTTCCCAGCATCAGGGTCTTTTCCAGTGAGTCAGCTCTTCACATCAGGTGGCCAAAGTATTGAAGCTTCAGCTTCTTCATCAGTCCTTCCGATGAATATTCAGGACTGATTTCCTTTAGGATGAACTGGTTGGATCTCCTTGCAGTCCAAGGGACTCTCAAGAGTCTTCTCCAAAACCACAGTTCCAAAGCATCAATTCTTTGGCGCTCAGCTTTCTTTATGATCCAACTCTCAAATCCATACATTATTCGCCCCATAGACTGATCTTGGTGCAGAAGCCCGAGGGACTTTGCCCTGGTCTGCAGACTTGTGTGAACACCTGCTCAGTGCAAGACCCTGCATGATTTGCTTCCCTGCTGTGTGTCTGACTCACTGTCTCCCCACCCCCGGCCTCACTCACTGACCTCCAGGCACTGATATCCGCACTCAGCTTGCTGTGGTCAGACAGGAAAACCACAGTGGGGAACTTGGATATCTGGGACGGGCTTCATACTGGCCTGGCTGAGGAAGACCCTGAAGTTTGTAGGGCAGGGCAGCTGGGCCCTCGTTCCCAGGGACCACGTTCAGTCAGAGGATTGACTCAGACAGCAGCAGTCTCCACCTGTTGCTGATTCTGATAAAAAAAATCATGCCTTAGAAGACAGATGCCAATTCCTTACCTCCCACCTTTGGGTATTACTCTCCTCGGCAGTGCCATATAACAGAATTGCAGAATGTCAGTTCAAACACCCAGCCCTCATACCTCCCAGGTGGACAAACAGGCCTGGCAAGGCTGGGACTTGCCTACAGGTGGAGCAGAGTGGCATGGCCTGGATAGGACCCTGCGTTCCACCCTATCCCCCTCCTCCTTTCTCATCCTGTGTGGGCTCTGCTCTCATCCCCATTTCCCCCTTGGATTGGGGACACTCTGTTGGCTTCATTTTACTTTGATCACCTCTTTAAAGATCTTGCCTCCAAATATATTAATTCTGAGGTCCTGGGGGTTGGGCACCCACATTTAAACAGGGGGCACAGTTTAGCTCATAAGTGTCCTTGGACTCCAGCTGTCTTCTCAATCTGGGGTTTCCTGGACCCCGCCCAGACTTAACCATCTGTTTTCTTTCCTTTAAAAATTTGTTGTAGACTCTCATTGGCTTCTCTGGATCACTTTGTCTCATGGACCTCATATCTTTTAATTAGTTTATTATCATCTTAGTGAGGTCTTAGGAGGAAGAAGAAATTAATGTGGGATAAACGTCCATCTTTAACCAGAAATTTTTTTGTATCTTTTAGCAATTAAAACTTTCCTGGAAATGCTAGTTGATAAAAGCTTTCCTCTGGAGGACCTTTATCATGTTTGTAATTTTGTACTATTAAAAATAATTCTTTGATCCCTAGGCTTTCCCAGATTGTTTGCTCATCTCTGTTCTTTTTCTAGCATAAAAGCCTAGAGACCGGGTCAAAGTTTTGACAAAGTTAAAACTTTGCAGGTATATTGCCAGGTGGCCTAAAAATGAGCATCATCTTATCAGTGTTTTATGCTTATAAAAGGCATTCTAACCCGTCAATGGAAAGCTGTCCTATGGTTTCATTATTTTAAAGTTTCTTTGCTCCCTCTGAAAATCGTTTATAGAAAAGCTAGGGTGTGACTTTCTTTTTCAGAGAGTTCATTAGTTCTTGTTAAATCAGTTTTCAACCCTGCTGGACATTCATGTTTCCTTCCCTCCTCATACTGGGCTTAGGGCTGGCCCTGGTACTTGGGAGGGACATAGACAGGGTGGGACCAGCTCCTGAGCCTGAGCTCGAAAGGATGGCTGTTGCTTCCCGGCGGCACTACTGTGATACCAAGAGCCCCCTTCACTGACGCTGAAATAGCACCTTCACCAGCCACCTAACGAGCAAGCTAACTTGCATCTCTCTGTGAAGCTGTTCATTTGGAAGTCCATGCAGGTAAGAAGGAATGAGAACAGATGGAGGTGTCCTAAGGAGAGGCGCTGTGGGCCTGTGTACTGTGGTAGGCACATCCTGGCCAATCCAGGAGGCCCAGCATGAGCGGGGTGGCCTCACTGACCACAGAGGGTATCCCAGGTCTGGCATCCACCTCTTGGGCACAAAAAGCGCAGCACTCTTTCACTTACTTTTTCCAAATGTCACACAAAATGTTCCTGGCGGGGTCCAGGCTGCCTGAGTCTTCAAGAAGAAGCCTTAGGAAATGCGGGTCCAACTAGGCAGCAGTGAGATTTGGCACTCAGGGCTCCCAGAGAGGAAGGGCAGCTGGCAGACTCAGCCCTGTTGCTAAGCCTAACAGCTGTCCCTCCTGGCTTCAAAGGAACCTGAAAATGTTGGGGTGAGTCCCTAACTCTGGGGCCAGCCACTGGGGAACGTGCTGACCACTAGGGGGGGCCAGTGAGCCCCATGGAACAGGAACACCTTTCCAGGGCCTCTTGACTGAATATGGTGGTCGTGGAGTCAGAACTCCACCCAGGCCTGGTTGGGAGAGCCAGGCTGTTCCCTGGGAGGATAGGAAGGCATTGGTTCAGTGGGCCAGGAAGAGTCTGGATACAGGATTTGTGCTCCCTACTGCCAAAAGGGAGTCCCATCCAAGAGGTTGGGACGTTGAAAGTGGGACACCGGCCTGCACCTAGCATACTCCTGCATAACCTCTAAGTGCAAACAGCACCTCTCCTACCAAGTCCTAGTCCGTGGGTCCAGGTGGAACGGTGTCTCAGCCTGAGTGTCTGCCCACTTTCTCTGCTGGCCCTACAGATGTGGGGAGTCTCTGGAGTGACATTGTCCCTGTTAGCTGTGGATAAACCAAGGGAGGAAAAGAGACCATTCAGAAACCTGGTTTGGTGTAGATTATAGAAGTGAAATATTTTCTCCAAATAAGGGATAGATTGCTTCTGCTTTAATTAAAAACTAAAAATTTGAAAAACATGTTAAAAAATTTTCCTTGAGATTCTGTGACCCGTAGATTATTTATAAGTGTGCTGTCTAGTTTCAGAGTGTTTAGAAGCTTTCCAGGCGTCTTTTGTGGTACTGATTTCTAGTTTGATGCCACTGTGGTTAGAGAACACACTCTGTATTATTTCAATTCTTTTAAATTTGTTGGGGTTTATTTTGCATATGAGATATGATATCTATCTCAGCAAATGTTCCATGGGTATTTAGAAAGAATACATGTTAGGTAGTGTCAAACTTTCTCAGTCAATGGGTTGTTGAGTTCTTCAATGTCTTTGATGATTTTCTGTCTAGTAAGGGGTGTCAATGTCTCCAACTATAATTGTGAATTTATCTACATGTCCTTTCAGCTCTATCAGTTTCCAATTCATGGATTTTGAGACTCTGTCGTTTGATGCATACATATGTGGAAATTAAAATAATAAAAGTGCGACCTGTCACAATATGTGGGAGGCACCTAAAGCAGTGCAAGTAGGAAGATTTATAGCGCTGAATGCTCACACTAGAAAAGAGGGCAGGACTCAAGTTAATATTCTACGTTCCTGTCTCAAGAGACTAGAAAGAGGGGAAAAATAAAACCAAAGAAGGCAGGAGAAAAATAGTAACTTAAGAGCAGTCATCAGTGAAATTAAACAGGAAAACAATAAGGAAATCATTTAAAAATATTTATTTATTTATCTGATTGGTCTTAGTTGTGGCACATGGGATCTTTCCTTGCGGTGCGCAGACAGGACGCTCTAGTGTGGGCCATGGGCTCCAGAGTGTGTGGGCTTAGTGGTTGTGACAGGCGGGCTTAGTTGCTCTGTGGGATATTAGTTCCCCAACCAGGGATGGAAGCCAGATTCTTAACCACTAGACCACCAGGGAAGTCTCCAAGAAATCAGTTTTAAAAGCTAGTCCTAAAAAATGTTTATAAACTCTAGTAAGACTGAAGAATATAAAAAGAAAGAAGACAGAAATCATTAAGATCAGGATGAAACAAGGGACATCACTGCAGATCCTGGGACATCAGAAAGATAATAAGGCAGCTATAACAATAAGCTATGAACAACTTGGCATTCATGAATCCAACAACGTAGGAGAAATGAATAAATTCCTCAAAAACTGTAAACCACCAAAACTCAACCAAGATGAAATAAATTACCTGAATAGTCCTATAACTATTTCAAAAATTGGTGTAAATAAAAGCCCCTTTCCCCCAAAGAAATCCTCATGATCAGAAGAAGTAGCATCAATTTTATACAATTTCTTCTAGGAAATAGAAGAGACAGGAATATATCCCAGCTCATGTTAGGAAGTTACTATTACCCTGTGTGATACCCAAACCCAGGAAAGACAGTACCAAAGAGAAAGAGAGAGAGAACTACAGACGAATATTCCTTATGAACTCAGTGGAAAAAATCTCAGCAAAATGTTAGAAAAATGAGTTTATAAATATATAAAAGGAATTATATAATATGGCCAAGTGAGAGTCAATGGTCAGTCCTTGAAAATCAACAACGTAATCTATCACGTCACCTGGCTAAAGAAGAAAAATCATATGTTTATACTAATACAGAAAACGCATTTGAAAAAAATCCATCCATTCATGTAAAAAGCTCTCTCAAACTAGGAATTGAGGAGGATTTTCCCTAATGATAAATAACATCTGAAAAAGAAAGACACCTAACATCACACGTAATCGTGAAAGATGAAAGTTTTCCCTCTATTGTTTGAAAACAAGACAATGATATCTGCTCCCACCACTGGTTTTCAACATAGTATTGGAAGCTCTAGCCAGTGTAATACGATCAGGAATGAAAGGTAGGCAGATGTGAAAGAAAGAACTAAGACTATCCCTATTGGCCGATGACATAGTAGGAAATCCCAAGGAAGCTTTTATTTATTTATTTATTTATTTTGAGTGTTTTTGGTTGCTGTTCTTTTTTTAAACATTCTGTGTGTTTATTTTCTGGCTGTGCTGGGTCTTTGTTGCTACGCAGGCTTCCCTCTAGCTGCAGGGCGTGGACATCTCACCGTGGCGGCTTCTGTTGCTGCGCAGAATGGGCTCCGGGCTCTCCGGCTTCAGTGGCCGCAGCACACGGGCCCAGTAGCTGTGGGCTTCTGGGCTCCAGAGCAAGGGTGCAATACCTGAGGTGCATGGGCTTAGTTACTCTGAGGCATGTGGGGTCTTCTTGGTCCAGGGGTCGAACCCATGTCTCCTGCATTTGAGATTTGACGCCTGGATTCTTTACCACTGAGCCACCAGGGAAGTCCCCCACCGAACCTTTTACAAGAAAAGGATCCAAACCTTCCAGCGCTAAGTAAGCTCTGCATGATCGTGTGTGAGATCAACACACAAAAATCAATTGCATTTCCGTGTACTTGCAGTGAACATGTGGAAGTGGAAACGTAAAATACACATTTATAGTCACTCTGAAGAAAATGAAATATTCAGTTGTGAACTTGACAAAATGTGCAGAATCTTTATGTTGAAATTGCAAAATGATTTTAAAAAGTCAAAGAAAACCTAAATCAATAGAGACATTTTGTGTTCTTGAATTGGAAAACCTAACATAGCAAGGACGTCTGCTGCGGCTGCTAAGTCACTTCAGTCGTGTCCGACTCTGTGACCCTATAGACGGCAGCCCGCCAGGCTTCCCCGTCCCTGGGATTCTCCAGGCAAGAACACTGGAATGGGTTGCCATTTCCTTCTCCAATGCATGAAAGTGAAAAGTGAAAGTGAAGTCGCTCAGTCATGTCAAACTCCTAGCGACCCCATGGACTGCAGCCCACCAGGCTCCTCCATCCATGGGATTTTCCAGGCAAGAGTACTGGAGCGGGGTGCCATTGCCTTCTCCGAGCAAGGATGTCAGTTCTCTCCAAATTGATCTATAGGTTTAGCATAATTCTTACCATAATCCCAGTAAGTTTTTTCTTTTTTGGTAGGCACAGACAAGCTTATTCTAAAACCATGGAAAGCTACAAGCCTTTGAATAGCTAAAACAATCTTGAAAAAAGAAGAGTAAAGTGAAAGAATAACCCTATGCAATGATGACTTGCTATATTGTTCCAGAAATCAATGTGATCCAGAAATCAGACAGTGTTGTATTGGCAGAGGCATAGACACATACACGAACAGAACGCCACAGTGAATCCAGAAATAGCTCCACTCAAATATACACAACTGATTTCTAACGAATAAGGCACAAAAGCAGTTGAGTGGAGGAAAAAGCCTTCATAACAGATGGTGCTAAAGCAATTGGACATCCATAGACAGAAAAATGAACCTCAACCTACACCTCACACCTTATATAAAAATTAACTCACAATGTATCATGGACTTAAAACTGTAAGACTATAAAACTTTTATTAAAAAAAAATAGAAAAAATCTTCAGAATCTTGGCCTAGGAAAAGAGCTCAGGCATAACCCCCAAAAGCATGACAATAAAAGGAAATACTAAAAAGTTTTGCTTTGCAAAAGCCCAAGTGAGGAAGATGAAATGACCAACTACAGACTGGGAGAAAATATTTGCAAACTAGCATCTGACAGAAGAATCATACCTATAACATATAAAGAGCATTCCAATCTCAACATTAAAAAATTCAGTTAGAAAATGGGCAAAAGATGAACAGACATTTTATCAAAGAGGCAATAAAATCCATTAATGTCCAACATTATTAGCCATTAGGGAGATGCAAATTAAAGCCACAACGAGATACCACTGCATGCTTATAAGAATGACTAAAACAAACAAACAAAAAAACAGTGACAACCCCAAATACCGATGAGGATGTAGAAAAACTGGATTTCTTGTACATTGCTGGTGGGCATGTAAAACAGTGCAGCCACTCTGGAAAATAGTTTGGCAGTTTCTTACAAAATTAAACCTGTAACTACCATATGACCCAGCCATTGTTCCCCTAGGCATTTATCTCAGATGAATAAAACTTATGTTCACATAAAACCTGTACACAAATGTCAAGAGCAGTTTTATTCATAATAACCAGAAGCTGGACACAGCCCAGATGTTCTTCAATGACCGAATGGTATATCCACACAGTAGACTCTTAGGACGCAACCCAAAGGAAAGAACTGTTGATGCATTTGGCCTTCCTAGGTGGCAGTAGTGGTAAGGAATCTGCCTGCCAGGGCAGGAGCGGCGAGAGAAGCAGGTTGGATCCCTGGGTCAGAAGGATCCCCTGGAGGAGGAAATGGCACCTCACTCCAGTATCCTTGCCTGGAGAATTCCATGGGAAGAAGAGCCTGGTGGGCTATAGTCCGTGGGCTGCAAAGAGTTGGACACAGCTGAGAGACTGAGCACACACACATTGATAAACTTGACAACCTGGACAGATCTCCAGGAAATCATACTCAGTGCAAAAGCCAAGCCTTAAAGGCAACATACTGTATGATTACATGCATGCAGCTTTCCTGAGCGGACAAAATGATAGATGGAGAGCAGATTAGCAGATGCTAGGGGGCGTGTGGCATGAGGGATGGAGATGTTCAGTGTAACTGTGGTAGACAAGTGCACCTCCAGATTTAATAAAAGTACATAGAACAAAACACACATATACACAGATGAGTGCAGGCAGCAAGGTCAATGGATTTTGTCGATGCCAGTTTCCTGGTTTGTCGTACTGTCCTATAGTTTGCAAGAAGTTATCATTGGGAGAAACCAGGTGAAGGGTACGAGGAGTCTCTTTATTTTCACAGGTGCATGTGGATCTGCCATTCTTTCAAAATAAGTTGTAAACATTTGAATAAACGTGTTAAAAATGTTTACTATGCATCCATCTCCAACACATCTCACAGAGGATGAAGTGGTGTGAACAGCTGGTGTCCCACTGAAGAAAACACTCCATGCCCATTTGGCATTTATCCCAGAACAGGTCTTGTGCTGGGCACTGCAGAGAAGGTATGTTCATGCTGGCCTGATGCTGGCCAGGAAGCTGGCTGGGATGCTGGACGAGGACGCTAGACCAGGATGCTGGCTGGATTGCTGAACCACGATGTTGACTGAGATACGGGGCCCTTCCCTCGCCGACCTGCAGAGGGCAGCCTGCCCATGCAGTAATGTGGCCCACAGTGGCGGCTCCACACCCAGGGGAGAGCTGGGCTCAGTTTCTGAGTCCCAGCTGTGTGACTACCAGCTTTTTCTCTCTTCTCTTCTTTTCCTCCCCGCTCTTCCCTTCCCTCTCTACACCTCTCTCATGCACACGCACGCACGCACACACTCACACACACACACACACACGCATTCATGTGCGCCCCAGAGTCCATGAGCTCATTCTACCTATGGCTGGCAGACTGGGTGGGATCATTTCTCCTTAAGCTCTTTGTCCGGCTCAGTTTCAAATGACTCATGAGCGGCTTTCACCATCCCCCCCGGGGAGCCCCCCTGCCTGGCCCCATAAACCTTCCCAGTTAGGCCCCAATTAGGTAATGTTTTCTGATAAGCAGCTGTTCACCCACTCCTTCCAGACCACCTGAGAGAACTGTCCCTGGTTCTGGGCAGTGAAACCTCCCCAGCCTGGCCCCTCTAGATCCTCCCCAAACCTCATTCTCATCTTGCTGCTGGCTCAGTGACTCAGGCCTGAAGAGTGGCTGAGGAGCAGGTGGGCATCAGCTGGGAAGGTGGGCCTCCACCTGGCCTCTATCCCTTCTCTCTGGCTCTGGCCCTGGGAGGAGGTGGCTGAGGCGGTCACTGAACTGACAACTGAGGCCTTGCCGCTGCATCCAGACCCGGCCTTGAAGATGTCAGGTGGGCCTGGCCTAGGAAGGTGTGCTGCCCAGGCTGGGGTCATGGTGAGCACTCTAGCTTTGCAGGAGTTTGCTGTCGTGCTGAGACCTGGGCAGCCCCCTCTGCCAGCTGGGCGTCAGCGTGCTCGGGACCTATTGCTGTGAGCGATCCTGGCAGTTCACAGGGCTAGGGTCTCCATGAAGTTGGATGTTTGCAAAAGTGTCAGTGAGCCTTCAGAGCTTGTTTTTCCCCTCCTGGGGTGGGCTTTGTTTCAGAGCACACGCCTGCCCTGGTGCTGATCTGGTCCTCTTGGAGCTGTGCCCATCTGCCCCTTGGGGACCATGACTCTGGTTAGGAACACGTACAGGGTGGAGACCATGCAGGCGGCCTGGACCAGTCCGTGCTCTCCCTCTCACTGCACGGGGTGGCTGCAGCCTCTGCACTAGTGACAGCTTGTTCTGCCTGGCACTCTGGATGTCCTTTCCCAGAGAGCATGCCAAGCAGACCTAGGTGGCTGTGGCAGGGGAATAAGGAAGCCTCTAGCCCAGGCTTCTCCAACAGAAATATGGGACCACTTTGCCATTGGCCAGAGCACGCTATGCTGCAAGAAGAAGCTCTGACCTCCTGGGATGACACGGCCTTCTCATGCTGTGCTAAGGCCAGCAAGATCACCTGTGAGGTGGCTCAGCTGGTAAAGCATGAGACTGGGGTCAGGCGTTCCTTCTCCCACCCCCGGGTGTCTTTGTGCCCTTGGGGCTAAATTGCTGGGTTCTCTGGGCCTCAGTTTACCATCCAGTGTCAATCAAACCGTAAGCTTGTCTGTTGATGACTGTTCCACATTAACTTACCTTCCTTCTCCACACTGGGCGCAGAGAGGCCAGGCCAACGCGGAATGGCTCGGGGAGGTGTTGCAGGTGACCAGAATCTGCAAAGGTGGGTTGGGGCTTCTGTGCGGGGAGGCAGGAGACGTGGACACAGAAGTGGGGAGCACCTGGCCCCCTCTGAAGAGGTCTAGACTGCACGGGTGCCTTGAGGTCCGTAAGTAGGGCCACTTCGGTTTTTGTCTGCAGTACAGGAAGGCCCACCAGTGGTCATGGCGGAGGTACGCACGTAGGCAAGGGCAGGGAAAAGTGGCCAGACCTGCTGCAGAGGTCTAAGGTCTCGGAGACTCCGGGGGGAGGCAGCCAGTGCCCCCAGGTCCAGCTGCAGTGGTAGCTGGTGGCACCACCTCAGCTGCTGCCATCACTCCAGGGGTGGCCCCACCTAGACCCTCAGGCGTATTCCCAATGTTACTATGTACCAGGCACTGCCACCCACCTCAGCCTTCTCCCATGTTGCACGGCCTAGCAAAGCCTGGTCCTCCTATTCCCTGGACTGAAGGTGTCCCTGCTGATACGTGGGGGAGGCTTAGCGCTCAAAAACAGGTGCTTTGGGGCCACTGCAATAGCCCCCAAGCTGCTATGAGCTGGCAGCCCCTGATGAAAACCCTCATTCCCCTTCCACAAATGTCACTCATCTGTGTTGCACTGTGCCCTGCCCCCCGGTTGCTGGCTGGAGCCTCAGCTGGCCGCCTCTTTCTTTGGGACTTGCTGGGTGGCCAAAGGAGAACCCTCCACTCCCCATGGAAAGAGTCTCTATTAAGGCCTGCAGCGCCTTCCAGACACGTTTACAATCTCACCTTTCACTTTTTTGGGACGCAATCTCTGTGCCTTTAAAGATGTCATCAGTCTGCGTCCCCTCAGCTCATGCCTCATGCTTCCGGAGTGTGGCAGCCAGGACTTCAGGTGGAGGCCTTGGGGGTTGAACTCAGACACATGAAAGTACGGCATGACAGGGTGTCCCCTAGCCCTCCAGCCTGGGTGGGCTGGAGCTGCTTTGGTGTTCTCTTTGCTGTGGCAGCCCTGTTGAAGTGGCTGAGTGTGGTGTGAGCAGACGAGAGTGTTGGAGAGCCCCCTCCTACATGAGGAGTCCCTGGGGTGGGGGATGACGTGAGGCTGGTCACACCCACAGAAGCAAAACCATGGGTGGAGGTTTCTGCAGCGCGACATTACAACTTAGAAAAAGACATTATGATTCCCTAGAGTTGGATGCCTCTCAGATGGGGAAATTGAGGCCCAGAGAGGAAGTGATTTGCCCACGCCCCATCTCCTCTCTGCCCTCTTTTCACCAGCCCAGCACTGGAAGGCCCCTAGGGAGGATGGGGTATGCTCAGTGGGTGGCCTTCTAACAGAGGTGGGAGCCCAGGCATGTGTTGCGCTCCCTGCGCCACTCTCCGGGTACCTGTTTTGCCTTTCAGTCCTTGTTCTGACTCACGTCACTAAGCAGATCTTCAGAACCCATTAACCCAGTCTTTAGAGGTGCTCAGACCCCCAGACTCTGGGTCACTGTGCCCAGAAAGCAGCAGCTCAGTACGGATGGCTGATAGAAAACTGTGCTTTCCCCTGCAGGCCCAGGACTTGAGGGCCCCCACAGTATTGGCCAAGTGGATCCATGGAGCCTCTACGGTCACCTGAAGGCTGGCATTTCGTGGACACGTTTCCCATATCCTGAACCTCAGAGCTCTCCCCGCTGTGGCTGTTGACACCCTGGCCCAGCGGTCTCTAAGGATTCTCCTTGAACCCATCCTGTTGTTAATTTGTGTTATCTGTTTTAATCCGGGGTTTGGGTTCTCGGACCCTGACTTACCTCAGCAGTGACTCTGCATCGTCTCTCCTCCCTGTCCCTGGCAGCTCCTGTTGCCTCTACCCGTGCCAAGCCCCCTTCGTCCAGTCCTCACAGCAGAGGTTCTGAGAAGGAGGTCACCCGGGGATCAGCGCTGGCAGTGACCTCAGCCAGCTCCTCCTTCGATTTAAGAATAGGGAGACAAAGGTCCCAAAAGGTCGATCGACCTGGCCGCACCATCCCTGATCAGGTCGCCTCATTCCCAAGGCAACAAACCAGGGAGCAGCGCCCGGCTGGCCTCGCAAAGGCAGGGGCATCACCTGCTGGCTTGTCTCCCCTTTCACGCAAACTCCTCTGGGAGCCGACAAGCTAGCTCCAGCTCCGGGCTGACACCCGAGTCCCCCCGCGGCACCGCCCGCTTGAGCGCTGGCCAAGAGCTCCGCCCCGGCCCCGCCCCAGGTCGCACCCCGCCCCCGCAGCTGCACCGGACCTCCCACTTCCAGATTCCGCGGGCGTCCCCACTCGCCCGCTCCCACCCGGCTAGCCGCGCAGCGCCAGCCTCGCCGCCTTGCCCCGGGCCACCAACACTCCGCCTCGGCTCCACCCACGCCCACAGCCGCTCGCGGGCTCGCTCCCTTCCCCGGGCCCCCGCCGCGCTCCCGCCCCTTCCGGCCGCGCCGGCTCCCACCCGCCCCTCGCGTGCCTCGCTTCCCACGCGCGAGGCGCGCCCGGGGACCCGCGCGGCCCGCAGGCGGCGGGGCCGGGCGGCGCGCCGGCTCGGGTTTCGGCCCGCCCCCGGCGCCGGCGTGACCCCGCCCCGGGCGCGGGCGGGGCCGGGCCAGCTGGCCGGCGCCCCGCCCCCGGCCTGGCGCTCCGGGCGCTATAAGAGGGCGGCGGCCGCGGGGCGCCCAGCGCGGGGCCGGGAGCGCGATGGTCAGCCGCCGCGGCGCGGCAAGATGCTGGATGGGCCCCTGCTGGCGCGCTGGCTGGCCGCGGCCTTCGCGCTGACGCTGCTGCTCGCCGCGCTGCGCCCCTCGGCCGCCTACTTCGGGTAGGTGCCTCGGCGGCCCGGCGGGCGGGGCGGGCGGGCCGGGCCCGAGGCCGGCGCGGGCGCGCGGGCGGGGGCGACCCAGGTGCGCGGGGCGCGGTGCCCGGGCTAGCGAGGGGCGCCGGGTTGCCTGGAGCTGTTTGTTTGCGGCGCCCGCGTCGCTGGGTTCGGGAGTCGGTGTCCCTGTGGCACGGCTCTCGCAGAGGGGCCGGCGTGCCCGGCTGGCTGGCGTGAGGCCCCGGTCCTTCGTGACCCCGGAGCCGTAGTCCCTGTGGCCGCGCCCGCGGCCGTGCGCGAGGCTCCCTGCAGCTGCGGGACCAAGCTCTGGTTATCGGCTGCCTTTGGCTGGGATTTCTAGCCAAACGTCTGGAGCCTCCCTGGCCCCTGCACACCCACCCGCCTTGCAGTTTCCCCCTCCTTTCTCTCCCCGAGAAGTTAATTTAACAACAACAAAAAAATACGTACAAAATCCAGATGTTCCTTGCACTGAGCCCCAAAGGGGGAAAAACTCCAGGCTGGAGGAATTTTATTTTTCTTGCGCTTTGCTTCTGACGTTCGCTCGGGCCGCGACCCGCGGGAGCGCGTCTGTGGGACCTCTCTGGTGCGCCGGGCCCGGGCGGGCTGTGAATGCTGCCTCCAGCCGCCTCCCGGGTCGCTGCCCCGCGCGCTTCTCCGCAGCAGCAGTTTTCGTGGTTTTGGCTCGTCTCTCCCCATCGTTCTTTCCTGCCCTTCCTGGTTCCTCGCTCCCAGATCTGGGATGTCCTGCCAGGCGAGCTCTGGGGACCCTTTCTGTACTCTGCAGATGGGCCCCCGAGGTTTGTGTGGCATCGTGTAGGCAGCCCTCCGGCTCTCCCCAGCCGCCCCGCCTCCTGCCCCCGTGCCACTCCTGGAGCGGAGGCCACCCTCGAGTCCCGCCCAGACCCCGTCCGGGGTGCCTTATGCCCGTTCCGGGCTGCCGCCCTGCGCCCGTTGTCACCTGTTCCCTCTCCCGTGGACCAGGCGCGGCGCGCAGCGGCCTGGCCGGCAGAGGGCCCCGTTGGTCCAGAAATGTGGCACTGCCAGGGCGGGGAGAGGCAGACTGGGCGAGAAGCCCTGCAGGTGTATCCTGTTCTCAAAGAAAATAAAATATTTTCATGGGAAACTTTCCCTTTGTGTTTTTCTCCCCGCGCCCACTTCTCCTGTTCCCTTCCCCTGGGTTGTCTCCCAGGGTCAGCTCCTTGTCTTCTTACCCTGGAGACCCCACCCCGAAGCCAGGGCTGTGGCTGTGAGTTCGGCCTGCCTGGGGCTCAGGCTGTGCAGAGACTGGCACGCCCCTGCATGCCATCTGTGCAGCCTTTGCCTCACCCTCTCGGGCAGAGGGAGGGTCAGAGGCTGGCTGTCTGGCTGCAGGTCCGCGGTGAGTCACGATGGCCTGTCAGCCAGCTGTGCCTTTGCGCTGTCCAGGCGCTGCCGTGGGTCTACTCACCAGGCTCCAGACACACCCTGGGCTCGTCTGCGCCACTCTGTGCTCTGTGCGGAGTCCCTGCTGCCCGCTTTTACTCTCCGGGAAGGTCGGATCCACAGAGTGGTTTTCAGGGTCCTGGCTCCCATCCTTCACCCCCACCCCTGCAGCATCTCTCTTTCTCCCTGTTTTCTCTGCGCTTTGTACCTCCAGGGACGTCTCCTTGGCTCCCTTGAAGAGAATTACCCCCAGGGGCTGTGTGGCAAGTTGAGAGGGCTTGGCGCCCCTGCGGCTTCTCCAGCTAGCCCTTTTGGCCCTGCTTTTAAATCCCAGAGGTCACCTCAAGTGGGCTTCTCAAGTCCTGCCCCGTGGAAGACTGCCCCAGAGGAAGAGGCTGTGCTTGCTCTGCTGGAGGGCACTTCCCCTCTGTCTCCTCCACACCAGGCAAGAGAGACAAGACTCAGCTTGGTGGACGAAAGTCCTGGAGGGGTGGCAGGCTCCGTGCCAGCTGAGCAAGCAAAGGAGGGAAGGGACCTGGTGCTGGAGTCCACTCAGGATAGCGCAGGGCGTAAAGACCCAGCCTCCGGCCGGCAGTGAGCGGCTGAACCTGGGTCTGGGGCTTTTTCTCCTGGCCTAGTAAAGGGACAGGAGCCAGAGGGTAGGGGGAGGAGGAGATGGCCCAAGGCAGGCAGGGCTAGGCAGGGCTGGGCCAGAGCCAGGGGGCCTCCCTGTGCCTTGTGCTGGGGCTCCCCTCCCCACCCCGAGTACGGAGGGAACCGGGGAAGGAGCTGGGATCCAGCCCTCCTCTCCCTTCCCCCACTCTGAAAGCTCTGCCTGGCACAGAGGCGCACAGGCAGGGCAGCTCCAGTTACAGCCCAGAAACCCGGAGAGGCTGGCCTGGGGGAGGATCACGTGGGCGGTGGGAGCCCTCCCTGCCCTGCCCCCCCACCCCCCTTGGCCTGCAACCCAAGCCGCCCTGCCTGTGCTGTCCTCCTCAGCCTCTGGCCACCAGGCTGGGCCCCGCAGGTCATCTGCCTGCCATGGAAAAGGGGCTCCTCTCTCTTCCTGCCAGGCCTGACCCTGCTTTTCGGCGTGATTAGCAGGTGGTGTTTCCATCTGATTCTCCTGGGGCTACCGAGATGTCTGTGCTCTGGGGGCCTAGACAGCTTGGCCTGATGCCCTCTTGGAAGGAAGTGGAGCCTGGCTCTAAGCAGGAAGAGGCTGTCCCAAGGGCTTGCGGCAAGTTTGAGATATAAACTTGGACACCCCTCCTTGCCACCAACGACCTCTCCCTCTTCCCCCTGCCGCCCTGTCCCACTCCATAGATCTGGGTGGGCTCTCCGGTACTCAGCTTCTCTCTGGGTGTTATCCTCAGGTGAGAATATGGAGGTAAAGGGTGGGTCACGTATGCTGAAAGCTGCTCAGGAAGGGATGCCCCAGACCCTGGGGCAAGCTACCGTTGTGCTTCTCTGAGGCTGGAGTTAGGGACTGGGGCTGGGATTTGGGGATCTGTGCCAGCCAAAGCATTGCCTGGGCTCCCTGGCACTTTACTGCCTTTTTCTTAGAGGTCCCATGTGCTGAGCCAGCCCCCAGCAGAGGCCCCTAGGGAAGCTGCGAGACAGGCATCCAGGAGCTGCCCAGGCGAGTGGAGGCCTGAGGCTTCCAAGGAGATTAATCTTCAGAGGAAGCAAGAAGGGGCACAGTGAGCACTGAGGCTCTTCCAGGTGTTGGCCTCAGCACTCCACGTTACACTGGAAGCATTTGCAGGTTACCGAGGGGGAGCAGGGCACTGCTGTGAGGTCTGTGGGTTTGTCCCAACTTTCTGCTCCAGGCAGCCTGGAGGCCTGCATGCGTGAGGCAGCACAGGCATGCCGTTGAGGGCTTCCCTAGTCTATGAGAGGTGCTGGCAGTCAATGTAATTGGCAGCTGAGGTGCTCTGGACTGTTGCGAATGGGGGGCGAGTGCTTTTTGTTACTGAGATGTAACTCACATCCTCTCTATTAGTTGATGCGTACAGTTCAGTGGTTTTTAATACATCCACAAGGCTGTGCAACCAGCACTGCTCTCTAATTCCAGAACATTTTCATCACCCCAGAAACTTTATATCCCCCTCCCACTCCCCCAGCCCCTGGCAACCGCTAATCCACTTTCTGTTTCTGTGGATTTGCCTGTTCTGGACATTTCATATAAACGGAATCATACCGTATGTGGCTTTTCGCATCTGGCTTTTTTCACTGAGCATACTGTTTCCGAGGTTTATTCACATTTGTAGGATGATTCAGTGTATCGTTCCTTTTTGTGACTAAATAATATTCGACTGGGTGGGCATGTGACTGCTCTCTTCCATCTGTTCATCTGTTGATAGGTACTTGGGTAGTTTCAACTTTTTGGGTGTTGTGGATAATGCTTCCATGAAAATTGGTTTACAGTTGTTTTTTTTTTTTTTTTTTTGTGGACGTATGTTTTCAGTTTTCCTGGGTATATACCTAAAAGTAGAATTGTTGGATCATATAGTAATGCTGTGTTTAACTTTTTGAGGACCCACCAAACTCTTTTTTCGATAGCATCATTTTGCATTCCCACCAGTAAGAGGGAGGGTTCCAATTTCTCCATATCCTCGCCAATGCTTCTCTGATTTAAAAAAAACATTTAAAAAAAAAAAATTCTGGCCGTCCTGATAGACTTGAGGTAGTATCTCATTGTAGTTTTCATTCACATTTTCCTGATGACTGGCTTCCACAGTGTTTCAGAAGGTAAAGAATCTGCCTGCAATGCCGGAGACCCAGGTTCAATTCCTGGGTTGGGAAGGTCCCCTGGAGTAAGGGAATGGCTACTTACTCCAGTATTCTTGCCTGGAGAATTCCATGGACAGAGGAGCCTGGCGGGCTATAGTCCATGGGGTTGCAAAGAGTCAGACATGACTGAGTGACTAACACTTCCCTGATAGCTTGTGATATTGAGCATCTTTTCATATGCATGGCGGCTATTTGCAGTGTCTACTTTGGGGAAATGTCTATTCAGTTTCTTTGCCTAATTTTTAGCACAGTTGTTTGTCTTTCTGTCGAGACATAAGAGCTCTTTAAATGTTCTAGATCTCTTCTTGGATTGAGGAGAGCCTGTTTTCTTGACCTGTGAACCAGCATGCTGCCTCTCACCCTATAAAGGGTTTGCATCCATGGACCGTCCCTGCTTGGCCCCGGTGGACTGTGTGGGCTGGGGTGAAGGTTCACTTGCTGGGGTCTGGTCTGGGATTAGGGCTTTGCTGCAGAGTGGGGCTAGCTGGCGGCCCTGGCACTGTACTTAAGGGCTGCTGTCGTGGGGTGGGGGTGGTCTCTCAATGTGGGTCAGGGAGGGTCAACCTCCTCTGCTTCTCTGAATACTGAGCGTTGGGTTCAACTTGGGGTCCTGTGTGGCCACATGCCTGCTGGCTGCTTCAAGGAGAGGCTTCTAGCTGGTCCCTGGAGTAGAAAGAAGGAGAGAAGGTTTCCAGGGCTGGAGGAGCCGGCCTGACGGTAGAATGACGAGGCTGTATGGTGAACCAGTGAGTGGGCAGCGGGTAAGACAGACCTGCTGGGATAATGAAACAGCCCTCGCGGGGGCTGGGGGGGCGTCTGTGGGGGGGCTCGGGAGACCCAGAGTCCACGGGGGTTATGGAGGGGCTGGCAGAGTGAGAGGTGTCCCAGGTGATTCCTTGGCCAGGAGTGGTGGTGCTGTAAGGTAAGTAGGAATTCGGGGAGTCACGGGGGCTTGGGTGGCAGGGCCGGTGCTACCCACAAGAGACCCCCCTCAGGACAGACACGCCCAAAGAAGGCCGCCAGGCAGATGGCCTCTGGGGGAGAGACCACGGGGAGCAGTGTGCTTCAGAGGGTCAGGAGAGAGTTGGCTCCACTGTGAGCTGAGGCTCAGGCGAGGGGGCTCTGTCCACAGGGCCCAGGGCAGCTGAGGGGCCGGCAGAGAGATTGCCTGTGCCCCGTGAAGTCGCGCTGCGGGTTGCTTTAAGCATTCCAGATCTGTTCTGGGACTGAGGAGAACCTGTTTTCTTGACCTGTGAGGCAGCATGCTGTCTCTCATCCTTTCATAAAGGAGCTCTTACAACTCAACAGGTAAACAAACAACTGAGCCAAAGATTAGGCAAAGAAACAGAATAGACATTTCCCCCAAAGAAGGCATTACAAATAGCCAGGACAGCGGGTGATGAGGGCTGGGGTGGAGGCAGCAGGCTGCTGGAAGGGCCTGGCGATGTGGGGAGGGCTTCCAGGGACAGGAGCGGACGGGGATGTGGTGGACGGGCCGGGCTTCCTGCCTGCAGAGGAAGGGAGATTCTTTTTGGACTTGTGGTCTCGGACCTCTGTGGCCAGCAGAGGGACCAAGGCGTTCCAGTTCCCCAGCCTTCGGGTGCAGGGCGGACATGAGGAGACAGGTGGGAAGAGCAGGTGGGGGCGGCCGAGGGTCTCTTGGTGGGCTGACTGCCTGTTGTCTCTCTCGTCTCCAGAGACCTCCTTCTCCTGTCCAGTCTGCTCTGGGGGGGTCTGTGGACTCCCAAACCATTGGCCCCTGCCTCCCTCACTGTCCCCTTCTGTAGGCTCGTGGGGGCTCCACCCTGGCCCCCTAACACAGAGGCAGGTGGGAGCATCAGGGCAGGCCTGGGCCTCGGGGCTGGGAGCCCATGTGCACTGGCGGAGGGGTCCGAAGCCTCCCGGTGGGGCCTGAGGTGAGGAGGAAGCCGCCGCCATCTGGCTCCCCTCAGCTGTGTGAGCAGGTGTCCCACCACAGCCGGCGGCCGTCTGGACGGGAGGACAGCTGGCCTAATCTCACCCCGTCCTTGCTGCTGTGGTCCAGGACCTGAGTCCTGGGCCACGGCACTAGCATGATCCTGCCCAGCTCCAGGGTGGCCCCAGACTGAGGCTGGTGCCCACCGCCCACCCCAGGGGCCTTGTGGTATCAAGGACAGTAGAAACGTGTGGGTATTTTTTCTCCTGGAGAAGCATGTGTGCACACGATTCCTCCTGGGGGGCCGTGGGCCCTGAATTCGGGTCGGAGCGATGAGCTGATAAGGGGCCTGGCTTGGCCTTCCTGGCTGCAGAAATGTGGCACCTGTCAGCAGGGCAGCACCCAGTCCCCTTAATCCCAGCCTGGGGGGCACCAGGCTCCCATTGTGGATTGTCCCAGTGGTAGGGGTGCCCCTGCCGTGCCCACCCTGGTGGAGCAGGCTGCAGGAGGTTTCAGAGGAGGCGCAGTTGTCGGGGAAGTGAGTGCGGCCAGGTCCCTGCCTCCTGGGTGGGGAGCAGGGCTGTCCTCCCAGGCCTGCCCCTCCTCCAGGGTTGCCTCAGCTGTTGCCTCTTTCAGGAAGCCACAGGACAGCCCAGCAGTATCACCCTCTACCTGTGGTGTAGGTCCCTTGTGGTGTCTTCTCCAAACTTCACTGGGCTGGCTCTTCTAAGTCCTGTGGGGGAGCCTGTGTCTCTTCCGCTTCCTGTCTCTGCACCCAGGAGTCTGGGGTGGGGTCTGAGGTGCTCGTCCACCAGGTGGCCTGGCTCTCTGCTCACCCAACCTCCCCCATGCTGTACCCATCCTTGCTGGCTGGACCGCTACACCTTCCAGTACATGGGTGGTGGGCTGGGTGTCGCAGACTTGAGGCACTGGGTCCTGAATGTTGGACAGAGGCTTTGTGGGCCATGTTGCTGTGGGTGCTGTGCTGAGGGCAGAGGGCTCTGTTGCAGCTTCCAGGGTTGGGGAGGTGGGGGCATGTGGTTGCCCAGGTTGCGTGGCAGGTCTGAGCAGGTATGTGGAGTGGGGCTTGGTAGCACGGTCTGGGTGATGACCAGCCTGTTTTCCTGCCGGGGCTAATGATTAAGGGACATTCGTGGGCTGGGCCAGGGTCTCCAGAGGAGGACAGCCCCACTCTGGACAGTGTCGACCTGGGTGGTTTGCTGGCCATCTGGCTCCGTGACCTGCAGGCGCAGTCCGCCATGCTCCCCTGCTCCTCCCAGTGAGGTTCCTGGCTGGCCTGGCGCCCCTAGCCACAGGAGGAAACCCGGCCGCCCAGCTGGCAGGCCCTGTACCTCGAGACCAGCAGCCGGACGAGGGAATGGAAAAAGGCAAGCCTCAAGCTGCGTTTGTTTTTCTTAGCGATACCTGAGGTAGACGTGGCCAGGGAAGTGGTCTGGCCCGGGAGCAGAGGCCGCCAGGGGCTCCCAGACCAGAGCACAGCAGCCTGGCTTCCGCTGGGACAGAGCAAGCAGCGGCGGCTGCCCCAGGCCCCCCCAGGGCGGGGTGTTGATGACGGCTGTCCCAGCGTCCTTCCTTTGTGTCTGGCGTGGTGCTGGGCCCCCGGGAGGCCAGCTCCGGGAAGGAACCCAGTCATCACGTCGATGCTGGGAATGGCGGGGTAGGGGCGCCCTATGATTCTCCAAGCACCTGCCTCGAGTCTCCCCTGTGCTTTGTGGCAACCCCAGCGTGAGTCCACAGCCGCCTCTGAGGCCTGGGGACGTGGTGAGCAGGACACGGAGGTGGGCTGGCCCCTCGAGTCCCTGCGTGAAGCCACTGTAGCCCGTCTTCTCCTTGCGGCAGGCAGTGAGTCCGGGGGGTTGCAGGCAGCCTTGGTCTCTCTGCTGGGGGCCGCTTTCCATTGTGGGCTCCATCATCCTAGTCTGGAAAGGGCACAGGTATCTGGTGACCCTTAGAGTCTGGAGGGGCGGGTGTCCCACGAGTTCTGCTCACTTCAGGAGCCAAGTGTGAGTGGGGGCGTTTCTGTGAGGCTGGTGGCTGGTGCTCCAGGTCCCAGGTAGCCAAGTGTGCCGAGCCCTGGGTCTGCCAGCCGACTCCCAGCGGGGCCAGGCAGTTCCCTGGAGTAGGTGGTCAGAGATGGCGCTGGGGGCCGACCAAGAACGCTTTGTGCCCTGGAATGCTAGGACCCCCTGCGACGGGGAGATCGGGGCCTGACAGAGGTGACAGCTGTCCTGGACACGAAATCTTGTCACAGTGTGGCCTGTACACAGGAGGCTTCCCTCCTGTGCTGCTCACCCTTGTCCCTTAGCAGGGCATCAGGTGAGGGTGGCGCTCTTGGGGACCCCGGGCTCTGGTGGGGTCTGTGTTCACCCCCACGTGCTTGGGTGGGAGACGGCAGGCCACGGGTAGATGGAGGGTTAATCTCAGAACCGGTTCTCAGCACTGGAATTTGTTTTGAATTTGATTCACACAGAAATTAAACGCTGTCTGGTGGGGCTGAGGTTTCCTTGGCAGGGCGCTGTGGCTTCTGGAACTCTGGCCTGCTCTCCTTCCGTCCGCCCAGCCCAGGGTCTAAGCTCCCCCATGCCCCAGGAGCTAGGTTTGCGGGCAGGGTGGCCCTTGGGATGGCTGGGCCTGTTGGCAGGAGGAAAGGCAATCAAAATCTGTGCCCCGCCACCCAGCCATGAGTGGGCAGGAGTGAGGTGTTCTAGGGGGTGAGTGGTGTAGGACCAGGGTGGCCCCAGTGTCTGCATGGGCCGAACCTGCTCACCCCCTCTTCCATCGGTGCCCATCCTGCCACCTGGCTGCCCTGGAGGGCAGATGTGAGGATGTGTGACTGGTGGGGTGCTCAGAGGGGCTGGCCTGGTAGTCCCCAGGGCATAGTCTGGCATGACAGCCTCAGGCCTGGTCCAGAGGGTGTTGGGCATCTCCAGCTTGGCTCTGTCTGTTCTGGGTTCTTTCCTGCTCCCCCAGGGCTGGAGTGGGGGTCTCTGCAGAGCTGGTTGGGATTGGAGGGTGGGCCCTCAGCAATGTGGGACCTAGTCCAGGATGATCTGGTCTCAAGATCCTTACCTTGATTACTTCCACAAAGACCCTTATTCCAAATAAGGCACATTCTGAAGTTTCAGGTGGGTGTGAATTTTGGGCACCTTTATCCTCTGCTTCAGGTTATTCCTACAGACAGTTCCCGAATATGGTGACCAGCATATGGACAGAGGTAACTTGGTGTGCGAGGAAGTGCAGCCAGGGTCGTGCGGAATTGATGGCAGCAGACCAGTAGACAGAGCGCCCCACACTGAATAAAACAATTCTCACTGTGCTTTCAGGAGCAAGATAAGCTAGGGAACCTGTAAGGGATGAGAAGCCACAAAAACTGACCCAGCAAGTTTGGGAAAAACCAAAGAGAACTGGGGGAAACTTTAAGTAATAGACTGATTTGAAAGCAGGTTAGAAACAGTTGAAGAGAATTAGAAAATTGTAAGATAGGTCAAGAGGAATTACACAGAGTGTGGCATGGGAAGGCAGGTATGTGGCAACAGAGGATGAGAAACCTAGGGACACGGTGAGGAGGTCCTGCTCGCTCCAGCAGAGGCCCAGAGGTACAGGAGAAGGGGAAATTGACAGGGTGAGGTCTGGAGAGAATGGCTGAAAATTTCCTAAAACTGATCAGAACAATTAAGAAGATTCAAGAGGCCCAGTGTCTTTCTAAGCAGAAAAAAAAAAAAAATCATGCCATAACATAACAGATTGCAACTGCAAACCACGAAAGCAGTCTCCAAAAACAAAATATAGATCACCTCCCAAGGATTATCAGGCTGACAGCTGACTTCAGAACTGAGAGCAAAACCAGAAGACGGTGGGACCGTCCACTCGGTGCGTGAAAAGAAAATGACTGCCAGCCAAGAACTCCACGCTCGGTGAAGATTACTGTAAAGTGACGGTGAAATAGAGACATTTTCAGGCAAATTAAGAGCTGCTCTGAAGGAAACATTGATGGTGCAGTTTGGGCATAGGAAATGACCCTGCATGTTCCAGACATAGAAAGGAATGCAGAGCAAAGAGAAAGTCAGAAAGAGGGAAGGGATAAGGGAGCATTGAACAGCTTCCTGTTGGGTCCTGCGTGTGGAACTAACATACCCAACAGCATATAATTCCAGGGAGTCAACAAGATTGACTCAGGGCTCATGTTACTGAGAAGGGCACAGTCCTGACCAACATGGAACATGGGTAACTTACAGACTCAAGTTGTAATTTTGAGGGTAACCATGAAAATAATGGAAATATGACTTCAGGTTAACAGAAGGAAAAGCAGGGTAATAAAAATAACCCAAAAGAAGGCGAGAGAGGAGGCAAAAAGGAATGGAAGAGGCATGGCCCCCAGAAAGGATAAACAGATCCCAGGACCCCAGTGGGTGAAACGCTTCAGACATAAGGCTGAGGTGACTGGTGTTGTGGGATCTGGGTAAGAGATGCATGATGTCAGGGTAGGGAACATAAGAGGATGGGGGAGAAGGCACCAGCTTAATGGGCCGTAAGGGAAAGAGGGAAATGAGAGAGAGAAGAATGCGCTGTGACTCAGGCTCAGCACAGTGATCTCAGCTTGGTCGCTGGAAGGGCAGCATCAGGCTAGTCTGGTGACCTGAAACTACCATAGTGGTAACTTAAATGCATATTTTAGAAGTGGAAAGACACTTGACTCAGCAAGTGCCCATCACCAAAGTGAGGGAAAAAAAGGTAAATTGAGAGAAAATTAAAGTAGTGCAGAAATTGACAAACAAGTGTGCACTACAGATGAACAGATCCCTTTTTAGGATGAAGGTCTCAGAAGCATCTGAGGAGACTGACCCAGTGAAGCGGAGGCTCAGAGTGCTCGGGTCTGGCGACAGGAACATTATCACGGATTCTGCAAGCAAAAACAAGGGAACGTAATGAGCAGTTCCATGCTGGTAAATACGCAAATGCAGAGGAAATGGAGAAAACAAAAAGACAGAAACAGAGTCAAGATTTTAAAATATTGACTAATGTTATGGTAAGCAAAAAAAATTGGGTCATTGGGATTGGAGAACAACCTGACTGTTCCTCAAACGATTAAACCTGGAATTGCTCTATGGCCCTGCAGTTCCACTCCTGGGTACATACCCCTGAGAGATGAAGACACGTATTCTTGAGAAGACGTGTGCTTGACTGGCCATGATGGCGTTATGAACAGTAGCTAAGAGCGAACAGCTCACAAGTCCATCATTTGAGGAGCAGGAAAATAGAATGTCGTCTGTCCACACAATGGGAGACTGTTAATGTGCGACAGCATGGATGGGCCTGGAAAACATTGTGATAAGTGAGAGAAGCCAGTCACCAAAGGCCACCCATTGTTGACTGCGTTTTCAGGAAACGTCCAGATCAGGCAGACCACAGAGACAAGAAGGTAGATTGGTGGTTGCCAGGAGTTGGGAGAGGGGGAGAGGGAGTTGATAGCTGAAGAGTACGTTACGCAGTTTCTTCTTTTAAAAAATACTTTTATTATGCATTTGTTATTTCAGGCTGAACTGCGTCTTCCTTGCTTTGCATGGGTTTCTGTGGTTGCGGTCAGCAGGGGCTTCTCTCGCATTGCCGCGCACGCGGGTCTCATTGCCGCAGCCTCTCCTGTTGCAGAGAACAGGCTCTAGGGCACTCGAGCTTCAGTATTCGGGGAGTGTCAGCTGAGGTGCTCTATGGCCTGTGGAATCTTCCCGGACCTGGGATTGAACCTGTGTCCTCCGCATTGTAGGAGGATTCCCAGCCACTAGACCACCAGGAAAATCCTATACAGTTTCTTTTTAAAACAATGAAAATATCCTAAAATTGACATTGTGGTGTTTGCACATATCTGCAAACGTACTACAAATGTTGAATTGTGTACTTTAAACGGGCAAGTTTTATGGTAGGTGAATTATATCTCAATAAAGCTATTTTTAAAAAGGGGGGGAAAAGAAATTGGATCAGAAAGAAAATCTTTCCACCAAGAAAGCATCAACCTGCATGGCTTCATGGGAAGTTTCACCAACCAGTCAAAAGGGCGTAATTCTAATCTAACAGAACTCTTCTAGGAAATTAAAAAAAGGACAGCTCTTGCTAAGGCACCAAAACTCAGCAGGAAGAGCATGGGAGAAGAAAATTACAAGCACGGATGCAAATATCCTAGACAAAACATGATTAAGTTACATAGCAATACAGAGAAAGGATAAAACCCATCATGGCCAACTGGGTTTATTCCAAGAATGCTTAATGTCTGACATTAGAGATAGCAATTAGTGAAATTCCTCAGTTTAACAGATTAAAGGAGAAAAATCACACATCAAAAGATGCAGAGATGACATTTAATAACGTTTAACATCCATTTGTGATTTTTAAAAACACTCATAGCAAAGTAAAAGCAGAAGGGAACTTCTTTAACTTGCTACAGAGTGTCCAGAAAAACAGCTGACCTCACGCTTAGTGGTGAAATGACAGAACCTTCCCTTTTATGATGAAAAGTCAGACAAGGATGCCTGTCATCAGCATTGTCTGAATCTGAATGATGCCAACTGTCTTAACAGACCCTGAAGTGTGGTGGGAGTTGTTTCTCTCGGGTAGCAATCATGTTCTGGCTCTGTGAGGGTGCTGATTCCTGGCCTCTGGCCTCATAGTACCAGCTGTTAGGGTGCTCTTTTGTCCAGAGTGGCGGTCTGGGTGGAAGGAACGTGAGTTTGAGCTTGTGGAGTGGAGATGAGCAAGGATGGCGGTCCCCACTTTTGGTGGTGCTGCCCAGGATTCTCTCCTTCACGTCATGGCCACACATGCTGGCAAGGGCACTGGATAGCCTGTGCTGGCTGGGGGCTCTGGAGCTGGGGGTCAGGAAGCTGGGCCCCAGAGAGGAGCTGGCAGATTCTGCACAGTTGTGCTGCTGGCCTTAGCCCACGTAGGAAGGCAGGAAGAATCACACAGTACGAAAACATAATAAAAGTCTCTGCAGACGGCATGATTGTACACAGAGCATCTGAAAATCATCAGAAGTGAATTACAGCACGTAGCAGGGTCACCAAATACTAAATCAGCATAGGGTCAGTTGGATTTTTTAGGTCAGCAACAGAGAAGACTGACTTTTATAAAGATATTTTATTTTTACGCAAATGGTACTGGTGGTGAAGAACCCGCCTGCCAATGCAAGAGACATGGGTTCGATCCTTGGGTTGGGAAGATCCCTGGAGGAGGGCATGGCAGCCCACTCCAGTATTCTTGCCTGGAGAATCCCATGGAGAGGGGAGCCTGACGGGCTGTAGTTCATAGGGTCGTAAAGAGTTGGACATGATTGAAGCAACTTCGCACACACACACTCTGGAAAACAGACTGAGCCTAATACAGGGTCACCCTGTGGGGGGCTGTGAGTCTTCAGATGTCAGTCGGGGAAACTGGAAGACTTCGGAGAGAGTCAGGAAGGAATTCTGAGTAAACGGAGAGAGACTGTTCTCTCCAGTGGAGAGTTTCAGAATTGCACACACAGCAGTCACAACCGTCCCGGCAAACCCTGTCACGTGTGTGCAAATACAGGGGCAACACGTGACCTTGGAGTCTACTGGAAGGTGCTCCTGAAGGAATACCAGTAAAACGCCAGTCTGTGGACAACTAGCCCAGCAGGGGGGAGCCTGGGAATGACCACACGTGAGGCTGCTGTGACGTCACAGAGCAGTGCGGAGACAGGACCTTTAGGACCCTGAGGAAGGGACACTGGCCCCAACAAGTTGTTTTGGGTAGACGTTGGCATCAGCTGGACAGAGAGCTGGATGTGTGCAGCAAGTTGGGGAGCTCTTGGGGGATGTTTGGGAGATTGTTCATGATACTGGTGATAGGAGCTGGGAGTGCCCGTGCACAGGGCTATTGTCTGAGCTGCCTGAGAGCTGTTTTCCACAGCTGTGCTACTCCCTTCCACGTGTTTACTGTATCTCTTGAAAATACTCGAGTGTTGTGAAGTGCCAGACCAACATTTGCATCTCGTCGTTTCTTCCTGGGGAGTAGGTCCAGCGTTGGAAGAGGCCAGTTGGATGGAGCAAGGACAGCCAGCCTTGGCTCAAGTCCTCCATGGGCCGCCCGGGCAGGCTTCTGTGCCCATCCACTCACCTGTCTCAGCCAGACCTCCACGGGGTGGGAGGGGCAGCTATGTCGAGCACAGTGGCAGGTGTACTGGTACGAACAGCTGGGTGTTGGGAGGAGCTGTGCTATGCCAAGTGGGCTGGGCGCTTTCTGGGCTGGAGATAGGCTGTGTGGGCAGAGGCTTGCTGCTTCAGGCTGGGCTGCAAGGCTGAGAGCCTGTGGGGGGTGGGGGCTTCTCCAGGCCACTGGTTTGGACTTTGTCATTTTGAATAGGCCACTGTGCGTGGGATAGCATGCGAGTGGCTCACAGGCCATGGGGAGAAGGATGAGTCTCCTCTGCCCCGCGCTGTCTTTGTCTTGGGTTGCCCCAGGCACCCAGACGTGTGCACACAGGTCCTCTGCAGATTGAGGCCTGTACTGTGCGCTGGGTGTGCACAGCAGGTGGGCTGTAGCTCCTCTGAAGGCTGCTGAACCCTGGGGTGGATGGGTCCCATTTATTCAGCCTGTCTCCCGTCTTTGTGAATAACGATCAGCGCTTTCAGTGTTTCTGCACGACAGCATGGGCTTCCCTGGTAGCCCAGCAGGTAAAGGATCCCCTTGCCATGCAGGAGACGCTGGTTCGATTCCTGGGTCGGGAAGACCCCCTGGAGAAGGGATAGGCTACCCACTCCAGTATCGTTGGGCTTCCCAGATGGCTTAGACAGCAAAGAATCTGCCTATAATGTGGGAGACCTGGGTTCGATCCCTGGGTTGGGAAGATCTGCTGGAGGAGGGCATGGCAACCCACTCCAGTATTCTTGCTTGGAGAATTCCATGGACAGAGGAGCCTGGCGGGCTACAGTCCATGGGGTCACAGAGCCAGACACGACTGAGTGACTGAGCAGCATTGCATGGGGTAACACGTGAGTGACAGATGCTTGTACGTTTCTTTCTTCTTGCTGATGTTAATTTTTTTTAGACTTGTACTTTTAAACACAGTGGACCGTTTTTAAAGTCCCTTATTGAATTTGTTGCAATATTGCTTCTGGTTTTTTGGCCACAAGGCATACGGAGTCTTTGCTCCCTGATCAAGGATTGAACCCACAACCCCCTGCATTGGAAGGTGGTCTCTTAACCACTGGGCTACCAAGGAAGTCCCTGCTTGTGCATTTTAAGATAACATATTAATATACAGTGGCTGTATTTCTAGAAGGAGATTGGTGGTAAATTTTTGTAGGTGTGTCAGTCCAGAATTCCAGCCAAGGGGGAACACCTCTTTCCCTGTGTCCTTGACATTATCTTATCAGGTACTGATTTGTACTTATCTGATGAATGAAAAATAACTGATCAATATAGTTTTCAGTTCAGTTCAGTCGCTCAGTCATGTCTGACTCTCTGTGACCCCATGAATCGCAGCCTGCCTCCCTGTCCATCACCAACTCTCGGAGTTCACTCAGACTCACGTCCATCGAGTCGGTGATGCCATCCAGCCATCTCATCCTCGGTCGTCCCCTTCTCCTTCTGCCCCCAATCCCTCCCAGCATCAGAGTCTTTGCCAATGAGTCAACTCTTCTCATGAGGTGGCCAAAGTACTGGAGTTTCAGCTTTAGCATCATTCCTTCCAAAGAACACCCAGGACTGATCTCCTTTAGAATGGACTGGTTGGATCTCCTTGCAGTCCAAGGGACTCTCAAGAGTCTTCTCCAACACCGCAGTTCAAAAGCATCAATTCTTTGGCGCTCAGCTTTCTTCACAGTCCAACTCTCACATCCATACATGACCACTGGAAAAACCATAGCCTTGACTAGATGGACCTTCATTGGCAAAGTAATGTCTCTGCTTTTTAATATGCTGTCTAGGTTGGTCATAACTTTCTTTCCAAGGAGTAAGTGTCTTTTAATTTCATGGCTGCAGTCACCATCTGCAGTGATTTTGGAGCCCCCCAAAATAAAGTCTGCCACTGTTTCCGCTGTTTCCCCATCTATTTCCCATGAAGTCATGGGACCAGATGCCATGATCTTCGTTTTCTGAATGTTGAGCTTTAAGCCAACTTTTTCACTCTCCTCTTTCACTTTCATCAAGAGGCTTTCTAGTTCCTCTTCACTTTCTGCCATAAGGGTGGTGTCATCAGCATATTTGAGGTTACTGATATTTCTCCCGGCAATCTTGATTCCAGCTTGTGCTTCTTCCAGCCCAGCGTTTCTCATGATGTACTCTGCATAGAAGTTAAATAAGCAAGGTGACAATATACAGCCTTGACGTACTCCTTTTCCTATTTGGAACCAGTCTGTTGTTCCATGTCCAGTTCTAACTGTTGCTTCCTGACCTGCATACAGATTTCTCAAGAGGCAGGTCAGGTGGTCTGGTATTCCCATCTCTCTCAGAAGTTTCCACAGTTTATTGTGATCCACACAGTCAAAGGCTTTGACATAGTCAATAAAGCAGAAATAGATGTTTTTCTGGAACTCTCTTGCTTTTTCCATGATCCAGCGGATGTTGGCAATTTGACCCCTGGTTCCTCTGCCTTTTCTAAAGCCAGCTTGAACATCTGGAAGTTCAGAGTTCACGTATTGCTGAAGCCTGGCTTGGAGAATTTTGAGCATTACTTTACTAGCGTGTGAGATGACTGCAATTGTGTGGTAGTTTGAGCATTCTTTGGCATTGCCTTTCTTTGGAATTGGAATGAAAACTGACCTTTTCCAGTCCTGTGGCCACTGCTGACTTTTCCAAATTTGCTGGCATATTGGGTGCAGCACTTTCACAGCATCATCTTTCAGGATTTGAAACGGCTCAACTGGAATTCCATCACCTCCACTAGCTTCGTTCGTAGTGATGCTTCCTAAGGCCCACTTGACTTCACATTCCAGGATGTCTGGCTCTAGGTGAGTGATCACACCATCGTGATCATCTTGGTCGTGAAGATCTTTTTTGTACATTCTTCCGTGTATTCTTGCCACCTCTTCTTAATACCTTCTGCTTCTGTTAGGTTCATGCCATTTCTGTCCTTTATCGAGCCCATCTTTGCATGAAATATTCCCTTGGTATCTCTAATTTTCTTGAAGAGATCTCTAGTTTTTCCCATTTTGTTGTTTTCCTCTATTTCTTTGCATTGATCACTGAGGAAGGCTTTCTCTTCTCTCTTTGCTGTTCTTTGGAACTCTGCATTCAGATGCTTATATCTTTCCTTTTCTCCTTTGCTTTTTGCTTCTCTTCTTTTCACAGCTATTTCTAAGGCCTCCCCAGACAGCCACTTTGCTTTTTTGCATCTCTTTTTCTTGGGGGTGGTCTTAATCCCTGTCTGCTGTGCAATGTCGTGAACCTCCATCCATAGTTCATCAGGCACTCTATCAGATCTAGGCCCTTAAATCTATTTCTCAGTAGTACTGTATAATCATAATGGATTTTATTTAGGTCATACCTGAATGGTCTAGCAGATTTCTGTACTTTCTTCAATTTAAGTCTGAATTTGGCAATAAGGAGTTCATGATCTGAGCCATAGTTAGCTCCCGGTCTTGTTTTTGCTAACTGTATAGAGCTTCTCCATTTTTGGCTGCAAAGAATATAATCAATCTGATTTTGGTGTTGACCATCTGGCGATGTCCGTGTGTAGAGTCTTCTCTCGTGTTGTTGGAAGAGGGTGTTTGCTATGACCAGTGCTTTCTCTTGGCAAAACTCTATTAGCCTATGCCCTGCTTCATTCCACATTCCAAGGCCAAATTTGCCTGTTACTCCAGGTGTTTCTTGACTTCCTACTTTTGCATTCCAGTCTCCTATAATGAAAAGGACATCTTTTTTGGGTATTAGTTCTAAAAGGTCTTGTAGGTCTTCATAGAACTGTTCAACTTCAGCTTCTTCAGCATTACTGGTTGGGGCATAGGCTGGATTACTGTGATATTGAATGGTTTGCCTTGGAAACGAACAGAGATCATTCTGTCATTTTTGAGATTGCATCCAAATACTGCATTTTGGACTCTTTTGTTGACCATGATGGCTACTCCATTTCTTCTCAGGGATTTCTGCCCACAGTAGTAGATATAATGGTCATCTGAGTTAAATTCACCCATTCCAGTCCATTTTGGAGAAGGCAATGGCACCCCACTCCAGTACTCTTGCTTGGAAAATCCCATGGACGGAGGAGCCTGCAGGCTGTGGGGTTGCTAGAGTCGGACACGACTGAGCGACTTCACTTTCACTTTTCACTTTCATGCATTGGGGAAGGAAATGGCAACCCACTCCAGTGTTCTTGCCTGGAGAATCCCAGGGACGGGGGAGCCTGGTGGGCTGCCATCTCTGGGGTCGCACAGAGTTGGACACGACTGAAGCAGCAGCAGCAGCAGCAGCAGCAGCAGCAGCAGCAGCAGCAGCAGCAGCAGCCAGTCCATTTTAGTTCGCTGATTCCTAGAATGTCGACGTTCACTCTTGGCATCTCCTGTTGACCACTTCCAATTTGCTTTGGTTCATGGACCTAACATTCCAGGTTCCTATGCAATATTGCTCTTTACAGTATTGGTCCTTGCTTCTATCACCAGTCACATCCACAACTGGGTATCGTTTTTGCTTTGGCTCCATCCCTTCATTCTTTCTGGAGTTATTTCTCCACTGATCTCCAGTAGCATATTGGGCACCTACTGACCTGGGGAGTTCCTCTTTCAGTATCCTATCCTTTTGCCTTTTCATACTGTTCATGGGGTTCTCAAGGCAAGAATACTGAAGTGGTTTGCCATTCCCTTCTCCAGTGGCCCACATTCTGTCAGACCTCTCCACCATGACCCGCCCATCTTGGGTGACCCCACATGGCATGGCTTAGGTTCACTGTGTTAGACAAGGCTGTGGTCCATGTGATCAGATTGACTAGTTTTCTGTGATTATGGTTTCTGTGTGTCTGTCCTCTGATGCCCTCTTGCAGTACCTGCCGTCTTCCTTGGGTTTCTCTTACCTTAGATGTGGGTCAGGAGTCGTAAGAGACATGGGTTCTGTCCCTGAGTTGGGATGATCCCCTGGAGGAGGAAAGGGCAATGCACTCCAGTATCCTTGCCTAGAGAATCCCATGGAAAGAGGAGACTGGAGGGCTACAGTCCATAGGGTCGCAGAGTCGGACATGACGGAGCAACTGAGCACCTGTGGGTCATTTAAAATTACTTTTGGGGCAGTTTTAATGAATAATAATCTTACACCAATGAATTTTGTGACCACTAACATTGTGAAAACTAAGAAGTCTCCAATTAGCCCATTATGTTAAACATCATCTTATATATCAAGGTAGCTGTCAGCATAGTCTTCCTCTCATTAACTCACTGACACATCAGAGAGCTGGGGGCTGGTGAGACTATAGGTAGTTTCTTGCCCTAAAACTAAAATATAGTTTTATTTTGTGTTTTTTTTTGAGTGAAATGCGAATGTTTTTAATAGCTAACTGTATTTCCTTCCCTTGAACTGTATGTTCATATCCTGTATTAACAGTTAATTCCTTAGTTATTGATCTAGAGGGAAAGATACAGCCGTGTCCACATATGTACATGCACATACCCAGGTACAAGCAGACATTTGGCCCTTGGCCTGGGATCTGAATGCAGCATTTCCCCTGACCTCTGTCTGTTGGTCTTTGGACTCGATGCTGCTTTTTTCTGTGCAGAGATTCTTGTATATTTCGTCAAATGTATTAAATTTTCAAGGCATTTTGGATTCTGAGTCGCTCTGATAAAGGCCTTCCTGATTCTAAGAATGTTTTATGAGCCTCTCATCTTTGCTCCAGCACTTCTGTGGGGTCCTCTTTGTGGTGGCGTTTCTGCCCTGCTCGGCCTGTCGCTTGTCCCTGGTGCCTTCTCCGCTGAGCCCAGCTCCCCTGATGGCCGCCCTGTTCCCTGTACCTCACGCGTTGTCCCCGCACCCCTCGTCCGGCACCTGCGTGAGGGCTTGTCCTCTGTTGCTGTGCTCCAGGCTGTAAGCTCACAGGCTGGCCACACCGTGTCCACCCTGATTGTTAGGGGCCCTGGAGCCCTGATCGAGGACGTAGGGACAGGCCGCCTTGGGATGAGGAGGGCCGGGGATGAAGCAGTGTTGCCCCCTTGGGTTCTAGCCTCATGCCTACCATGGGAACTGGGTGGTGGCTCAAAGGAAAGGCCTGGCCCTTGGGCCTCCGGCCTCAGCCATGCGGCTGCATCGCTGTCGGATGGACCTTCCTGGACTTGGACACCCTTCTGCCCCGAACAGATGTAGACACCACCTGGCCTCAGGAAAGGGTCAGCTTGCCTGTGGCTGTGTTTACGGAGCTGCCTCTGATCCCCTGATGGGCATGCTGAGGCTAGATGGGAGTGGAGCTGCCTGCAGCTATGCAGACTGGCGAGTCAGCTCCCCGTGGGCAGTGTGAACCCAGGCTAGCACTGAGTGGGGGGGGCCCTGAGTTCCGTCCCCATGTGCAGAATTTGGACACAGGTGCTCCCACTGCCTCCTGGAGAACTGGAGAGGGTCTCCCTCTCCTCGTCCACACCCACAGCTACCCTTCCCAACTCTGCCCTAGGTTCCCCCAGGTTGGTTTTGGCAGTAGGGGTCCTCTTGGATGCCGAATGTTTTGGCAGTGGTGGGAGCTCGGTTAATCTGGGAGAATCCAGCCTGGGGGATGTGCTGGTGGGAGGCTACAGTGCTTTAGCTGTGTGGCACGCAGTTCTGGGCACAGCTGTTAGCATTCCTGTCTGGGAACAAGTCTCCACCGTGTGAGCTGTCTTTGTGTGCGGAGTGGGGCTTTCCCGGCTTCCAGGCCCGGGTCCTCCGGCCCCTGCCTGCTCCCTGCCCTGGCGTGGCAGCTGTCCTCAGGCAGGGGCCCGGGAGTCCACAAAGCCGTCCCCTGATGTCAGCTTCTGCCCCACCCTCGTCTTTTTAGGCACGATGTCCTAACACTCGGTGAGGGTGCAGGTGACCAGGGCCTGGCATGTGCCGCTATCCCTCCAATGCATTGTCCCAGCTCCAGGCTCGTGTGTCTTCTCCCTGACGGCCTCACTGCTTCTGCTTCCCACTGCTGCTGAGTGGCCCGCAGAGGGTCTGTCCGCATCTCAGGGGCCTTTGGAGCTTCTCTCCTAGCCAGCACCCACGCGGGCCTCCCACCGCATACCCAGGAGCCTCCTGATTCCGAGTGTTGCTTACAGAGAGGGGAACAGGCTCTTCAGCACGGACTTGAGCTGGCAGGGCTGCTGCTCACCCACCCCCTGAGTCGCAGGGTTGGGAGCAGGTGCCACCTCTGCTCACTGGTGCAGCAGTTCTCAGCCCTGTGGGGAGCAGTGCCAAGGCCTGAGGCAGGTCTTCTCAGGGTGCCCACCGCCGCCTCGCTCATGTGGCCCCTACGTGTGCAGAGGTGGGGGTAGCAGTCCTTCCTGCCGCGCACCCCTCGACCTGACGTGTCTGCTCTGGCCCTCTGCTGGCTTCCTTGCCCAGCTGCTGCCTGGGCCTCAGCACCCTACTTTCCTGTTCTCAGGGAGCTGATGAGTGAGGCGAGACGGGCGACTCCTTCAGGGCCTGGGGTCCAGGGGTCTCTGAGCAGGCCCAGTTCCGCTTTGCACAGACCCCACCCTTACCCTAAGGGTACATGCAGCGATGCCCCTCTCCATGAGACAGGGCAGGGCCTGCTGAGGTGTGTGTGCAACTACCCCGTGCTGTCCCCAGAGGAGCCTCAGCCTGCAGCCTGAGTGCTGGTGTCTGCTCGAGGGTGGGGTCTTGGAGGCCCCGCCCACCGTCCTGCCCCTGCAGCTGGAGACCCCGCCCACACCCTGGCCCCTGCAGAAAGCTGCAGCTCTTTGTCAGCCCAGGGCCAGTGTTTCCCTGAGGAGTTTTGGAAGGACAGCAGCAGTGGGGATGGGGCAAGGTGTGGGGCTCCAGTATCTGTGGACTACTGCCAGCCCTGTTTCCTGGGTTTGGCTGGCGTGAGAGATGGGGGATGGACTTGTTTCTATGATGCCGTAGTAGGGGGCGCTGAGCCCCATCCCCATCCATGTGGGCACTTTTCCCTCCCAAGGGCTGAAGGTCTGGGTGGGGCTGGCTTGGACGTATCTGGATCTCAGATGTACAGTTGTCTGTCTGGGGACACTGAGGCCTGTGCTTCTGTGCACAGAGCAGGCAGAAGGCCAGGGCCAGTCAGTCCCTGGATAGAGCTGGTGGTAAGGACTTAGGGCAGGAAGGTCAGACAGCAGAGACCGGCTCCAGCTTTGGCTCAGCCAGGAAGGGGGATGGAGGTGTCCCAAACCAGCAGCTACCTCCTGAGCGCTGCTAGGGTCCTGGGCTGGGGGCCTCCCAAGCGCTGCTCGGGTCGTGGGCTGGGGGCCTCCTGAGTGCTACTAGAGTCCTAGGCTTGAGGGTCTCCTGAGCGCCACTTGGGTCCTGGGCTGGGAGCCCTTTCTGGTGCACGTATTCCAGGAGACTCGGTTGAAACCATGGGGGCCACCTGCACAGCCTGCAGGGGGACAGAGAGGGAGCAGGGCCTCCCCAAGGGTCTGCAGGGCCGGTGAGGCACCTCCAGCTGGAGGTGGTGGAGGCTGGAGGCCTGGAGCAAGCTGCGAAGCGGACATGGGAGTGGGTGACGGAGGCTGAGGTAGATGTCCGTCTCACGCTGCCTGTGACTTCCGTGGCCCCTCCCTGCCTTGGCTGTCTGTGCCTCTGACCAGTGCCCGTGCTGGGCAGCCCTCCCAGGTGTGTGTGTGTTTCTAGTCCTCTGTCCCTTCCCCTGCCATCAGACCTGGGCGAGAGGCTGGTGCCAGCAACAAGAGTTGCTGGGGAGGGGTCAGCAGCCACGTGGGTGCCTGGGGTCTGCTCCCAGGGCAGCCTGAGAGAACCAGCGCACACAGGTGGCTAGGCAGGGGTCCCTAAGCCATCGGCAGGGCAGGGCGTGAGAGATACAGGGGCAAGCGGATGCAGAGACGCTGCCTGGTGGGCTGGGGTCCTCCAGGCTCGCGCCCCTGCCCTGCTGGTTCTCTGTGGACTGCCTGTCTCTGGGCTCGCTGCCCTTCTTGCCCTCCAGGGGGGCCCACCGGGGCTCCTGTCCTGCTCCCACCGTGCTTCCCAGCCGTCACGTTCTGCTGCTGCCCCAGCGTCTGCAGCAGCTCACCCAGTGCCGACTTCCCACCTCTGGAGCAGGGCTCATTTTGGCTTCTGTGTGCCCAGGCTGACCGGCAGTGAGCCCCTGACCATCCTCCCGCTGACCCTGGAGCCGGAAGCGGTTGCCCAGGCCCACTACAAGGCCTGTGACCGGCTGAAGCTGGAGCGCAAGCAGCGGCGCATGTGCCGCCGGGACCCCGGTGTGGCTGAGACGCTGGTGGAGGCGGTCAGCATGAGTGCCCTCGAGTGCCAGTACCAGTTCCGCTTTGAGCGCTGGAACTGCACCCTGGAGGGCCGCTACCGGGCCAGCCTCCTCAAGCGAGGTGAGTGTGCCGGGACCCTGGGTGGGAGCCAGGAGGCGGGACCTCCAGCCCACATCAGCTGAGTTCCAGGTGGCTGGGCGGTGGGTGGGACTTGAACCCACAGCTCCCCCACCCTCCTCCTGCCCTCTCCCCCATGCCTGGTCCCCCTCACACCTGCATGGAACAGTTGCTGGTGGCACAAGGTGCGTCTGGACAGGTGTGACAGGGCCCAGGGCAGCTCTGACGGCTCTTGCCACATGGCGGGGACTGAGGCCCAGTGCCTGCACGCAGGGCAGGGGTCTAGCTGGTGCCCTAGTAGATGTCCGTCTCACATGGCCTGTGACTTCCGTGGCCCCTCCCTGCCTTGGGTGTCTGTGCCTCTGGCCAGTGCCCTGTGCTGGGCAGCCCTCCCAGGTGTGAATTTCTAGCCCTCTGTCCCTTCCCCTGCCATCAGACCTGGGCGGGAGACTGGTGCCAGCTGGGGTGTTACTTTCTGACAAGAGTTGCTGGGGAGGGGTCAGCAGCCATGTGGGTGCCTGGGGTCTGTTCTTAGCATGGAGTTCTTAGCATGGAGTTCCTCTTTCGTGTTTCCTTCCAGATGAGGGTGCCAAGGGGGAACTCTCATCTGAATCTCTCAACAGCTTTGTTTAAAAACCAGGGACCTGAGGCGCAGGGCAGGGCAAGGCTTATCGAGGCCCCTGGCCAGTCTAGTAGGTTCGAGACCCAGCGGGATGGGGTCTCTGAGTGCTGGGCACTGCTGTGGCTGCACTTCACTCTGGGCTCTCTGCCCCTGAGCAGTTCTGTGTCTGGGGCATGAGAGGGCACCTCCTAGCCCCAGGAGCACATCTGCCCAGGTTCCCTGTGGACCACGCCATGGAGGATCCTTCCCACAGACCCTGCTCTATGTGGAATGTGTGTGTTGGGAGACCGTGGTTTGGCTGCACCCGAGTGAGATGGGGGCCCCTCTGGCCCACTGACCCACCCCTGCCCTCACCCCCAGGCTTCAAGGAGACAGCCTTCCTTTACGCCATCTCCTCCGCTGGCCTGACGCATGCGCTGGCCAAGGCTTGCAGCGCAGGCCGCATGGAACGCTGCACTTGCGATGAGGCGCCTGACTTGGAGAACCGGGAGGCCTGGCAGTGGGGCGGCTGTGGAGACAACCTCAAGTACAGCAGCAAGTTCGTCAAGGAGTTCCTGGGCCGGCGGTCTAGCAAGGATCTGCGAGCCCGCGTGGACTTCCACAACAACCTCGTGGGTGTGAAGGCAAGCCGGGCGGGGCCCGGGGGCGGGAAAGGGTGCAGGGTCGGGGGGCACGGGACAGGGCATCGGATGGTGTGGGTGCAGTTAGCATGGGCTGGGGCACAGAGTGGGGAAGTGCAGGGGGTGGGCAGGGGGCATGTGTGTTTAAGGGGCGGGGGCAGGGGCTGAGGGGAGGGGCACCGGTCCGGGAGAGGGCTGGGGGTCCGAGAGGAGGGGAAGGTGGCGCCGGGCCTCCAGCTCCTCTGTTTATCAGGCTCATGACTTACCCAGTGGGCAGGGTACTAGATGTCATGGGGAGCTCTGTGGAGGGGTGCCCCATGGTCTTGCATGGTTGAGTAGAGCCAGAAGTCCTACTTGCTGCTGGCTGGGGAGCAGGGAGGGGTGTCCTGGGTGGTCAAGGCTGCAAGGAGGGTCTCGTCTCCTGGGCACCATCTAGCCAGGTGGAGAATGGACTAGACCCTACCTGTTGGGGCTGAGGGGTGGGTGGTCCTGTCACCAGGACGTAGGTGAATGGCAAGTGGGTCAGCGTGTGGTTCAGGGGCTCTGGGGGAATGCTCGGGGTGTGGCTGGCCCAAGCTGGGGAGGCTGCTTCTGCCTCAGGGCCCCTGTCTGTAGCCAGGACTCTGTTCTGAGGAAGCTTGAAACGGAAGACTCGAGCTGGAAAGGACTGCTGCAGCTCTCTTGCTGCAGGCAGCCCCTCTCTACCCCAACCCGCCCCCCGGCAGCCCCTCAGCTCCCCACCCTGGAGGAAGCATCGGGCCCCACCACCTCCACTGTGCACAGAGCACCCCACCCTCTTAGCCCCTGCACAGCCTGGACAATCGAATGCCTCCCACGGCTCGGCCTGAGCTGTGGGGCCGTCAGGGGCAGGAGTGGGATCTGCGTGCTTGTGGGGCAGCCCTTGGGATTTGGAGTCCCAGCCTGGGGGGCTGGAGGGGGTGATGAGGTAATTAATACCAGCCCCATTCTGAGCCCCTCTTTATTGAGAAGCCAGGGTTCTGAGGTATGGGCTTATTAAAGAATCAATTTCCCCCTTTGCCACAGGAGCTCTGCCTGTCCTTCCACCCTCCGGGGAGGGGTACAGGCTGATTAAATCCCCCAGGGGAGGCCCTTTCTTTTTCTCTGCACTCGCCCTTTTGTAAGCTATTAATGAAAAGTCAGAATATGAAAGTGCTCCATTAGCTCCACTGGTCCTGGGTAAGCCACATTTTAATTAAATTTGTCCGGGTTTCTCAGCAAAGTATCATTAAATGTGACTCTTCTGTTGCCTGGCTGGAGGGCAGCTATGTTTCTTAATCCCCCTTGAGTTGGCTCTCCCTGGGGGCTGTGTGGGAGCTTGGGCCTGGCTTGGGGCCCTCTGGGAGAGGAATCTCCGCTTTCCTTGCCATTCCTCTTCCCCACGTCCCTCCTGGGACCCCAGTGTGGGAAGTCAGGCAGGAGGCCCTGTGGGACAGCTGGCCTGATGCCATGGCTTTGCACGTGGGACCCAAGTCCTGCGAGGGGAAGGGCCAGCCTGAGCCTTCAGCAGCCTCCCAGATGCAGAGCAGAAGCTTGGTGCTAGGCCATGCCCGCCCCTGCCTGTGTGTGGGGGTGGGCGCAGCCCTCTCCTGCCTGCTCCTCACTGGAGGCCTTCTCCCTCTTTGCAAGTCGCCCTTGGCAGGGTGGCAGCTGGTGCCTGCACGTGCAGTAGCATCTGGTCCCTGTGCCCAGGCAGAGACACGGTCAACTCAGAACGTACACTCTGGTGACCAGTTCTGTCCACTAGGCACGCTGACTTGCTTGTCCTTAAATCTTCGAGGTACAGACTGCTGAGAACAGACTGTGTGGTCCTGGGGGCCACTGACAGTAGGGCTCGTGGGGAAGTGTGCCCTGCCCTGGCAGGGGACATCCTAGGATGTGGAGATGGGAAGGGGGCACCCCGGTGCTGCGGGAGGCAGATTCAGGGTGCTGTGGTGGCCTCTCTGAAGTGGTGATGCTGGCTGTGGAATTTCTGTCCTGGGTGATCCATGGCTTGGAGAGGAAGGGCTGTGTGTGGGAGCCAGGAGGGCTGGGTGATAAACAGTGGGGAGCCGTTTGGCCATGAGGCGTGGCAGTGCCAGCCCCTCTGAGAGTTGTCTTGGGGGCTGGCCTCCAGTCTGCTCAGGGTGGCCCTCGTGCCCACCGCCCTCTCTCTCGCCAGGTGATCAAGGCCGGGGTGGAGACCACGTGTAAGTGCCACGGCGTGTCCGGCTCCTGCACCGTGCGGACGTGCTGGCGGCAGCTGGCGCCTTTCCACGAGGTGGGCAAGCGCCTGAAGCACAAATACGAGACAGCCCTCAAGGTGGGCAGCACCACCAACGAGGCCACCGGCGAGGCCGGCGCCATCTCGCCCCCGCGGGGCCGGGCTGCTGGGGCAGGTGGCGGCGATCCCCTGCCCCGCACGCCGGAGCTGGTGCACCTGGACGACTCCCCCAGCTTCTGTGTGGCTGGCCGCTTCTCCCCGGGCACTGCCGGCCGCAGGTGCCACCGCGAGAAAAACTGCGAGAGCATCTGCTGCGGGCGCGGCCACAACACGCAGAGTCGGGTGGTGACCCGGCCCTGCCAGTGCCAGGTGCGCTGGTGCTGCTACGTGGAGTGCAGGCAGTGCACCCAGCGGGAGGAGGTCTACACCTGCAAGGGCTGAGCCCCGCGCCTGGCCGGGCTGCCGCGGGGGCGCAGGCAGCGTGCTGCATGGGGGCTGCAGCGCTGCAGGGGCTGGGTCCCTGGCCTGGGCGCCCCCAGCACGCTTGGCGACAAGGCGGGGGCAGAGGCCTGGGGCGGGCTGAGCTGGCCGTCCCCAGCCCTTTGTCTCCTCCTTTCAGAGGCCCAGTCTGCGTCCTCGCTGCCTGTCCCTCCCCGTGACCTGAGAGCTTTGCACGGATGCTTCCCAAGTTCCGCCCCCCAAGTCACCGGCCGCCTGCCGTGCGCTGGGTGCCCTCTGGGGGCAGTGGGCACCCCTTCGCGGCCACACGGGCTCTGTGCGGGCTGGCCTGCACCAGCACCAGCTTAGAGTCAGGCCACTAGGGGCGAGGGCAGACGCCTGGCCGCCCGCTTGTGGGGGCAGACTGCTGGCCCCTCTGGCATCGAGCACTCCTCTTCTAAGTTATTTTTATTTAACTAGTATGTGATATTATTTTCTCCGTCCCTGCAGCCTCCCAGGCTGTGGCTCTTCCCTGTCTCGATAGAGCCTGGTCTGGAGGAGCCCCTTCCTCCCTCCCTTCCGAACCCCCTCCTGACCTGTTTGCCTGATCTGCTTTGTCGTTTGAAACCACTAAATCAAGAGAGACATTGCTGTTGTTGTTTTTAAAGAAGTAAAGCAAGCTGTGTCTGGCCACCACCCTCAGGGTTTCTGAAGCCAGGTCTCATGGTCCAGGTTGGCTACCCACAGCGGGGCTGACCAGGGAGGTGGACGGGCCCTCCTCTGCACCCCGAGGGCACATGGATCCACACTGGCGGCTCAATGCAGATTCTGGGACTGGGGGTGGCAGAGGGCAGCCTCTTCTCCCCCAGAGTTGGGCCTGGGCAGAGGGGCAGGGCCGGCCTCTTAGAGGTTCATTTCATGAGGAAGGCACAGCTTGTTCTCTGTCACAGTAGGGGAGGCAGGGCGGGGGCGGACACGGGTGGAGAGAGTTTGAAGATAGGATTTGGCAAGTGGGGAGTGTTCTCCTTGGTCGTGCGGTCGATTTTGCAGAGAAGGGAAAAGCGTGGCCGTCACTGCCCTGACTGGGTTGAGGGTGTGTGCGCGTGTGTGCATGCATGCACGAGCGTGTGGCGTGTGTGCATGGGCCTGCTGTGTGAATGCACGAGTGTCCGCCTGGAGTATGTGGTGTGTGTAAGTGCAGATGCCTGCTTGTATGCGCACACACGTTTCCATGTGTGCATCATGCATGAGAATGAGCGCAGATCTGCACGGGTGTGCATGTACGTGCATGGGTGCACGCGTGTGTGTGACCATGTGCACGTCTGTGCGCGTGTGGTATATGTGCTTGTGTGTGCATGTGTGTGGTGGTGTGCGTACGTGTGCACACTGTTGGTGTGGTCAGTGGTTGGCTCGGGTGCCGTTCCCTAGGTGTGGAGCTCTCCTGCCCGTGGTGGGAGGGCCTCCGGCCCTGGGCCCGTCCTGCCCAGCTCTGCGACTGTGCTCGGAGGGTGTGCACTGGGGTTTGGGCAGGCGCAGAGCTGGGGCGGGCAGTGTGGACGCGGGAACTACTGAGTGAAGGGATTCCTCGGAGTCCAGGGGGCTTCAGGAACCCTGGAGACTGTGTTTGTAAAAGAAAACCTATTTATGCGGATGTGGGTCTCTTTGTCCCTGTTCCATAGTGTAAATAGTAGAGTTTATTCTCCTGTGGTTCAGAGGACACCCCCGTGAAGAACTGCACGCTCAGAGTGGCCCAGCCAAGGCATGCTCCCTGGGAGGGAGCCAGGGTGGGCTCTGTGGCAGTGGGTGGCGTGGGGCTGCCGCTTGGTCTCCTCCACACTTGGCTGGAGGGCGGGGAGAGGCGGGGGCGTGCCCCGGTTGTCCCCAAGCATCCCCACCTGCTGGGGCCTGGAGCAGGCAGAGCTGGCCATGTTTCTATGACAAGACTGTAGCTCGGTCACTACTGGGTTGGAAGGGCAGCAAGTCAGAGGAAGGATTTTTTTTTTTTTAAGTCAAATACCACATTTAGCTCTATGTCATAAATATTAAGAAAAGTATTTTTTTAAACAAAGCAGATTGAAAACGTCTGCTGGCTGGTTTGTTTATACATAAATATATATCAGAATGTCTTGCTAAGCGAGGAAGCACTCCTGCAGATGGAGCCTCTTATTAACATGCTTTTTGTCTGTACAGCAGAGAATCTCTCAAAGAAAACATGTCTGTGGCGGGGTCCAGACCCCCCAGCCCCGGGGCCGCAGGGGCAGAGCCATGCTGAGGGGCCAGGCGGGTCCCGGCCACCTGCTCTCTGCTCAGCGTGCACAGACGCAGCTCTGAGCTTGACCAGGCCAGGTGGAGGCGGGCGGGAGGAGAGGGGCATTCACACACGAGTGAAGTCTTGTGTGGGCCTATCGATTTCTCTACCTCATCTGTATAGTGAGTAGGTGTGTACTCGAGTGACTTGGAGAATGTATTTATTTAATGGCCTTGTGTAACAGAACAGAAACAAATGGAAACACTAAATAAATGTATTTTTAAATTATAACCTCATCTCCGTGGCTGCCCTCAGAGGGGTTGCAGGGGTTCTGGGGAGGTGGGCCTAGAGGAGGAGCAGGGCCCAGGGAGGTGAAAGGGTTTATGGAGTAGAGGGGTCTCTCACAGACCAAGTCCAGCCCAGCCCTGCCCAAAAGTGGGAGGGGGTGGCAGCTCCCGGTTCGCATCCAGAAAGGCAGGCGCCCTCATGTGCAGAGAGCGTATCCCAGGTCCCCGGTCACTGAGCAGCCCCATGGATCCCCTCCTAGGCTGGTCCTGGAGGACCAGGTGCCCAGCCCCGTCTGGCTCAGCCTCTGTCCCTGCACTCCCTCAAACAGCGCTCTCACTAACAAAGTGTCACACGGAGAGGGACTCTCCCACTCTTTGCCCTGGAGGAGTGTGGGGACAGCTGGGGCGCTTTGCTCCCTGTATTAGTCAAGGGGCCGTCATGACAAATGGCCACAGGCAAGGTGAGGGCTTACAGCAGTAGGGATCTGTTCTCTCCCAGCTCTGGAGGCCAGAAGTCTGAGATCAAGATGTGTGATCCTTCCTGCCTCTTCCAGCTGCTGGTGCTCCCGGCATTCCCAGACTTGTGACTACATCGTTCCTGTCTGCTTCCATCTTCCTGTGGCCATCTTCATGTCTTTGTCTCATATGAGGACACCTCTCATGGGACATAGGGCATGTCTAGGCAGTCCGGGATGCTCTGATCTTGAAATCAAAGGGGCTTCCCAGCTGGTGCTCCTGGGGAGGAACTTGCCTGCCAGTGCAGGAGGGAGACGCAGGTTTGATCCCTGTGTCTGGAAGATGCCCTGGAAGAGGGCATGGCAATCCACTCCAGCATTCTTGCCTGGAGAATCCCCATGGACAGAGGGGCCTGGTGGGCTACAATCCATGGGATTGCAAAGAGTTGGTTATGACTGAAGCGACTTAGCACACACACACATGGGTAACTAAGTATATCTGCAAAGACCCTTTCCCAAACAAAATCACATCCTGAATTTCCTAGGAGGAAAAGGAGGGTGTTGGAATGGAGCAAGGGTGGGGCCAGGCGCTGTGGCTGGCAGGACAGAGCACACCTCCTCCTCTTGCCTCGTTAGGAAGGGCGTTCTCTTTCTTGGGTAGTTCTTCCCTCATCACCTCAAGGCTTGTGCCCTCCAGGGGGCAGTGAGCCAAGGCCCCGAGGCTGCCGGCGGCGCGGCGCACCTTGTGTGCCTGCATTCGGCTCCTGCCTTGGCTGCCGTCTCTCTACCCCAGGTGTGACCCCCTCCAATGTGTGGGGCCCTTGGCCAGCTGGAAGGCGCCTCTGCTTCCTCTCAGGGAACCTGCCGAACACCCAGGTTTCCCTCGCCCCCACCTCCCGAAGCCTGCAACCTCTTCCAGAAGCAGTTTCCTGGTGCTTCAGCCTAGCACTGAGTAACAGCACTGAAATAACCTGTCCATCTGTCTGTCCACCTGCTCTGAGTCTGGGGTCCTCTGGGTCCAACACAACCCCTTCCCACTGTGTTTGTCTCCAGCCCCTAGCCCTTCCACCCTCCCCACTGGCCTCTGTCTTCTCACCCCTGAGATGTGCCTGCCGGACTCCTGGTGGCCCCTCTCCTGGGAGGTCACCTTCCTGCCATCCTGGGTCTTGTCCAAGTCTCTCTGGACACCCAGGAGAGGAGCTGCCACCTGAGGAATGTGGAATCATCCACCTAACACCGTGCTCAGGAAGGAGGGCTACAGCACCCACTCTCTGGCCTCCTGAGCACGGCCCTAGAGACTGAATGGTTCCTCCTGGTGCCAAACCCTGTGCCAGGCTGCAGGTGACCTGGCAGCTCCAAGAGGCCCCCTGGCCAGGCACCGGGATCCACAGGTGAGAGACGGGAGTGGGTGGCAGCAGGGCAGAGGGGGGCTCAAAGACACCTCGCCATGTGTGGGACCCACGGGGGCAGGGGGCCCATGAGACATGGGGCCCGTGTCCTCTTTGCACATGGTGAAAACTGAGACCTGCTCCCCTGGCACTGCAATGAAGTGGCAGGCCAGGGACTCAGGCCCCTGTGCCCTGGGTGGGAGAGGGTTGCAAGCTGCCTGGGTTAGAGAGCAGGCAGCCTGAATGGGGCCATTCTTCCATGGTGCAGGGTGGCTGAAACTGTAGCCGAAACCAACCCAGGTACATACTGCAGGCTGCAAGCGAGGGAGGGCTCCAGAGGGGAGAAGGGCCAGTCAGGATAGGATAGGCTGTCCCCACGCACAGCCTCCTGCTGCGGCAATCTCCTCCTGCCTCACCCAGGCCCCTGCAGAGTGTCCTTGTCTGGACACCCGGGTCTCCCCTCGATCCTAGGTTCCATGTGCTGTGGATAAGCTCTGTGGCTAATCTTGCATGTGTGTGTGTGTGTGCATGTATGCAAACGTGGCACGTGGGGGCGCTGGGTCCACGGGTCTGTACATGTGCAAGCACGTGTGTGTGTGCCTGCCTGCACGTGTGTGCACGCCCATGGGAAAGTGTGCACGCTGGTGCACGCATATGCATGCCTGTGCACACTGTGAGGACAGAGTTACCCCTCCTTTCCTGCCACCTGCTCTGCCCGGTGACCACAGTCTCTCCCGCCCCGTCTCTGGCCTCTTTCAACGGAGGCAGGGGAAGGCCTGTCCTGTCAGACCACATCCTGGGGAGGCAGCCCAGGACCACAGGTGGCCAGAGGCAAGTCTGGGCTCCAGCCCAGGTTGGCCTGCTGGGTTTGGGGCAAGTGCAGGAGGCAGGAGATGGCTGGGGGATTAGGTAAGAAGGTGCGGTTAGGTAACGTCTCAGACGGGCCTGCACATTGGGAAGGTATTCAGCTGGGTCCCACCTGCCTTCCAGGATGACTTCAGAGACAGCTTGAGGGGGAGAGGCAGATGAAGGGGGAGGGGAGGAGGAAGGAGCTGGAAGGGGCAGGGGGAGGAGGGGAGAAAGGAGGAGGAAGGGGGAGGAGGAAAGGGGAGGAGGGAGAGGAAGAAGAGTGGGAGGGAAAGGGTGGAGAAAGTGAGGCTGATTTACCGTGGCCAGAGAGCCCAGACAGGCAATGGTGGGGCCCTGTTCCATGTTGCTGTGAGACCCTGGAGGCCCCAGGACCACAGGGACTGCAGGAAATCATGCTCACTGCCCTGTCAGGGTCAGGCTGGGCCACACAGAGCAGGTGCTCAGCGAGCAGTGAGAAGGAGGCCCCCAGGAGGGCTGAAGGCCCAGAGCACTGAGGTACTGCAGGGTGGGAGCCTGTGGGTGGGTGAAGGTGGGTGGGTCTGGACCCCAGCCCAGTAAGCAAGCAGTCCCCCTTCCTGCCTGGCCTGAGCCTACCCTGCCCCTCCTGGGCCTGCCCCCAGCTGTGGAGGCTCGTGGCTGCTGCAGAGACCACTGGATGGATGGATGGGGGATCAGGGTGCTGGTGCCCTGGACACACGGCCTCGCTTTGACTCTTGCTTCTCGGCGCCTCCCCCACCTCCTGTCTCCATGCCCCTCCTCTTAGAGCCACCTTGACCGGTGACTGGCCTCCTCGCCTCCTCCCTCCCCACCTGGGCTCCCCGTGGTTTCCTCCCCAGTGCCAGGCCACTGTGTCTTTTCTAGAAGCAACCTTGCCCTCTGAGCCCCTCCTTGATCACTGCCCAAGGCCTCTTCTCTTGGGACAGGACCCTCTCAGCCCCCTGTCAGCACTGAGGTCAGGGGCCTGATCCCCAGGCAGGACAGATGCTGGACAGAGCCAGAGCCCCTGCTCTGGGCAGTGGGCTGCACGCCTGGGGCCCATTTGACCTGTGTTCACCTGAGTTCCCAGGTAAAGGGGGACCTCGGTCTGGGGACAAGTGTCCTGATGCTGCGTGGTCTTGCCTGGTTCTTGAGCCTGTTTCCCTTGGAGGTGGAGCTGGGGGCTCAGGGGCGGCTTCATCCCTTCCACCAGCAAACACCTCGGTGGATGGAGCAAAGGAGGTCTAGCAGGTTGCCACAGAAACAAGGCCAAACAAATAGTCCCCCCAACAAGCCTGCAGGGCCCCTGTGGCAATGACCTCATCTGCCACCAACCCTGTGCTGTGGGGGGTCCTGGGCTGGCAGTGGGGGAGCTACAGTATCCTGTGTTTGTGTGGGCCCTCGTCCATGGAAACGGCTGGAGCTGGGGAGCAGAGCCGGGAGGCTCCTGCTGTGGTTATTAGCTGGGCAGCCAGAGGCCCACCTCCCAGAGCAGGGAGAGAAGGGGAGGAGACAGAGGGGGAGGGAGGAGAGGGGAGAGGGAGAGGAGATGGGTGGGAAGCAGGGGGAGGGAGGAGAGGGAAGAAGGCAGAGGAGGGGTTGGGGAAAGGGGAGGGGAGGAGAGGGTGGGGGGCAGAGGAGGGAGAACACGAGGGCAGCTGGGGTTGATGATTCTGGAGTGGGCAGCAGCAGGCCCTGCTGCCGTGGGGGGTGAGAAGACAGGAGCGGCACACTGGGCAGGTGGGGCAGCCTCACAGCCTGCCTGGGGCCAAGGCCGGGAGTGCGCCCAGGGCCTGAGGGCAGGGCGGGCTGGGACCAGCCGGCAAGGTCTCAGCATGGATTCTCCCCAGCTCGGAGAGAGAATTCGCGACCCTCCTACAAAGTGCAGCCGTCATCTACTGTTACAGAGTAAGTCATCAGGAGCTGCGGTTTAAAGCCAGGGCCAGGGGTCACAGGAATGTCTGGGAGTGCCTGCAGCCACACTCCCACGTGTCCTCCACTGGTTCAGCAACTGCTAATTCAGTCACGTTTTTCTTTGTATACTCTCGAGAAACATGACGCATCTATTTTTACCTTTTGAGAATATGTTGGTGACATCCAGACAGCTGGCCCCTGTAATTCTCCGGTGTATCTACCCGCAACACGGACGCTTACCCACGTGTCTCCCTCCTGTCTTCACACTGACCGTTCAACATCAGTGGGACAACATCGTTGCGTGGCTGTGTTTGGTTTGTTTATTTGGGCGGTGCTGGGTCCTGGTTGCTGCTCGGGCTTTTCTCTAGTTGCGTCGAGCACGGGCTACTCTCTATTTGCAGGGTGCCGGCTTCTCATTGCAGGGGCTTCTCTTGTTGTGGGGCAAGGGCTCCAGGCACGCGGGCTCAGTAGTTCTGTCCCTGGACTCTGGAGCACAGGCCCAACAGTTGTGGCACACGAGCTGAGTTGCTCCGAGGCATGTGGGATCTTCTCGGATCAGGGATTGAACCCGTTTCCTGCACTAGCAGGCAGATCCTTTGAGTCACTGGGGAAGCCAGGGCCAGTCAAGGATGTAGCTGTTCGCCCCTATGGGGACACTGAGGGTGTCCCTGCATGAAGCTGTAACTGCTCTTTCTCCGCCTGTGTAGGCATGTGGTCTCCCTGTGACTGGTGAGCGATCCAGTCCATCAGTGGTCCTGGGACGCGTGGGTACTCTGCTCTGAGTAGTGATTGCTCTAGTGCCTGTGAAAAGGCAATTTACAAATTCTATTATTCCTGCTACATTTATTACATGTCACTGTTCTGTGAAGAAAATTTCTCTCCCCCACTTTTGTTTGCCTTCCCATTGTCAAGAACATACAGATTTTTTTTTTTTAATCCCAAACATCACAGTGCAGTGACATTGCTCCTCTTCTAGTATTCACACTTTTCCAGATTTGGCCAGAACCTCCCCGCCCCCCTCCCTCCCATCACACTGTCTTCTGTCCTATCCATCTCTGCAGACTTCCTTGCTTTCTGGACTCCAGAACTTTTAAACAGAAGTGAAAGTGTTCAGAGAGTCACTTTGGGGACTCTAGAGACATATTCCTAAAAAATGTCATCTGAGAAAACAGAAATAATTGGGCACGGAAAGGAGTTTTAAATTAACTCATCAGTAGCATTAGAAAGATTTGTGCAGAAATTACATAAAACAAGGATAGACTCTATCGGAAAAGGAACACTAAAGATGAAACTGAACTACTGGAAATGAAAACAGGGCTAGTGGAATAAAAAATCTTTTAAAATAAAAAATGAAAGATAAAGCTCAAGAAATCTAGCGAGGGAAGGTCAACTTCTTGTTGACTATCTTTCAGCCAGGGAGGTCAGCTGTTTTGGCCAAGGAGATGTGGTGACGAGTTCCTGTGGAGAGGGTTCTTTCTCTAATGAAAGGGAAAAGCTTGCTTAAGAGAATGCCCGTTTTTCTCATCACCTGTATGTCCTTCCATCCTTGTCCTTGCTCAAACACAGGCTGTGATGGCGGACTTGCAGCAGTCACACTGGGATCATGAATGAAAAAGCCTCAAATGATCTTTTCATTCATGATCCCAGTGTGACCGCTGCAAGTCTGCCATCACAGCCTGTGTTTGAGCAAGGAAAAGGATGGATAGACATACAGGTGATGGGACAAAAATAGAAAAGACTTAGGGCCCTGGTGACCCTGCAAATCTTACTCTAAACCTGCTCTGCCTCTCCTACGTCTGTTGCACGTACAGGATTTAAAACAAATGAACTTGGGAGGGTAGGACCCTGTGCGTCTCCTGTAGCAGGCACGGGCCCAATCCCTGGTCAGGGAACTGAGCTTCTATAGGCCATGCGGTGCAGCCGAAAAAGAAAGTGAGTAAAAATAAACAGATAAATAAGTAAAATAAAATAAAACAAATGAATGTCTGTTTGCTTGGGCTCCCACCGATTCGGTTTTCCTATCTGCTACCCAGGTCATTCCCAACTCACGCTCGCATAGAGCCCTGAGGATTAAACAGATCCTGGATATCAGCAGCAATGGAGGGTGCTAGGTTAAAATGGAGCCGTGGCTTCCAAGCTCTGAGGGACAGTCATCTCCAACCTAGAAGTCCCCGGCTAGCCAAACTTGTATAAAAAGCAGACCAGAGGCCTCTTGGGCAGGCCGGTTCTCAGGAAGTTCACTTCTGTTACACACCCTTTCTAGTAAGCTATTTGATGTGCCGCGCAGAGCAACCAAAGGGATGGAGAGAACAAGGCTCCACCCAAAGAGGGGGAGGAAACCTCGGGATGGCTGGGGCTGGGGCGGGGACCCAAGAGGCGTGAGCAGGGTGGGGTGCAAAGAAGATGGCAGGTGTCCCAGGACTGATGAAATTCAGGATGTGTGGGTCCTCATGAGAAACGATACAAAACAGGTCCGCTCCTTGTGGTTAGGTCCAGGCACTGGAACGACAGCTTCCCTGGTGGCTTAGCAGTAAAGAACCTGCCTGCAGTGCAGGAGACACAGGAGATGCAGGCTCGATCCCTGGGTCGGGAAGATCCCCTGGTGGAGGAAATGACAATGCCCTCCAGTATTCTTGCCCCCAAAATCCCATGGACAGAGGAGCCTGGTGAGCTACGTTCCCTGGGGGTCGCAGAGAGTTGGACACGACTGGCAACGGAACATACACACTGGAAAGGCAAACCAAGCACAGAGCTTAGAGTGGGGGGATTTTCCGTCAGAAGCATGGGTTGAGGGGAAGGTGCGAGTTTTGAGCCCATTGAAATGTAAACAAGGAGGTGCGGCAAACTGTAGAAAGCTGGCAGTCAGGAGACGATGGCGGGCAACGTGGAGTGGGCCAGGCGGGCAGAGTCAGGAGACGATGGCGGGCGCACGGGGAGTGGGCCAGGCGGGCAGAGCCAGGAGACGATGGCGGGCAACGTGGAGTGGGCGAGGCGGGCAGAGCCAGGAGACGATGGCGGGCACGCGAGGAGTGGGCCAGGCTGGCAGAGATGATGGTGGGCGCGCGAGGAGTGGGCCAGGCGGGCAGAGTCAGGAGACGATGGCGGGCAACGTGGAGTGGGCCAGGCGGGCAGAGTCAGGAGACGATGGCAGGCGCACGGGGAGTGGGCCAGGAGGGCAGAGTCAGGAGACGATGGCGGGCAACGTGGAGTGGGCCAGGCGGGCAGAGCCAGGAGACGATGGCGGGCACGCGAGGAGTGGGCCAGGCGGGCAGAGCCAGGAGACGATGGCGGGCACGCGAGGAGTGGGCCAGGCGGGCAGAGCCAGGAGACGATGGCGCGCGAGGAGTGGGCCAGGCGGGCAGAGCCAGGAGACGATGGCAGGCGCATGGGGAGTGGGCCAGGCGGGCAGAGTCAGGAGACGATGGCGGGCGCACAGGGAGTGGGCCAGGCTGGCAGAGATAATGGTGGGTACGCGTGGAGTGGGCCAGGCGGGCAGAGTCAGGAGATGATGGCGGGCACGCGAGGAGTGGGCCAGGCGGGCAGAGTCAGGAGACGATGGCGGGCGCACAGGGAGTGGGCCAGGCTGGCAGAGATAATGGTGGGTACGCGTGGAGTGGGCCAGGCGGGCAGAGTCAGGAGACGATGGCGGGCACGTGAGGAGTGGGCCAGGCGGGCAGAGATGATGGCGGGCACGCGAGGAGTGGGCCAGGCGCAGGCACAGACCCTGCTCAGACACCAGAGCTGGCGAAACAGAAGCCAGCCCAGTGCCCTCATTTCGCATACTCTCTCTCTTAATCCTAGAGGGATTATTTGGAAACATGCACGTATCCCAGGTGTTGAAGAGACTTTAATCCCAAGTTCAGCAAGTAAATCTTTGCATCTCATTGCCTCACTTTCAGAGAAGGCAATGGCACCCCACACAGCACTCTTGCCTGGAAAATCCATGGACGGAGGAGTCTGGTGGGCTGCAGTCCATGGGGTTGTCAAGAGTCGGACACAACTGAGCGACTTCACTTTCACTTTTCACTTTCATGCATTGGAGAAGGAAATGGCAACCCGCTCCAGTATTCTTGCCTGGAGAATCCCAGGGACGGGAGAGCCTGGTGGGCTGCCGTCTATGGGGTCGCACAGAGTCAGACACGACTGATGCGACTTAGCAGCAGCCTCACTTGGCTCCCCCTTCCTCCTTTCTCCCGCCCTCCTTCTCTCTACTTTCTCCCTCCTCCTTCCCTCTCCCTCCTTTTCCTTTCTTCCTCTTTTCTTCATTTACACGGAAAATAATTTTCACAGTTAACACTATTAATTCAATTAGACTATAGATTGCTCTGCTTCTGTGTTGATACCTGGACCGTGTGTGATGCCTGGAAATCTATTTTCTGTTAACAAGGCTTACTTATGAATGAAGGAGTCTGGGGCCATGGTTTGCTTTCACAGTTCACTTTAGTTTTGCTTGTTTAAAGAAGATACATTGCTTTAACCAAGCTTGTCTCTTGAAAAAGACATGGTGAAAGTGAAGGAGGTGTGGGCAATCTCACCGATCTGACAAGAGACGAAAGGAAGGGCAGTTAGGGGGATGTGGCCCCAGCAGGGAAGTGGCCAGGCCACAGAGGGCTCCCTGGGAAAGGCTGAGGGCCAGCGGGGCAGGAATGCAGTCCCCTCGTGGAGCCAGGCTGGGAAGAGACAGAGGGAAGAGGGTCGTGGAGTCCAGAAGACTTTTCTCTAAAGAATCTTCACTCACTCACGCACTCACTGCACAAATGCCTGTTGAGCGCCTGATATGCGCAGATGCTGACGTTAAGGATGCAAATGTTAGAACCGCAGCTCTCAGCTTAAAGGAGGAAAATGTGTGTGTGAGAGCTTCATGGACACGCCACAGGAGCACAGAGCGTAAGGAAGAAAACAGACGGCTGATTGCATTCGGAGAAGGGCTTCTGCTGGCCACTGGGAAGAGAGGAACGGGAAAAGACGTCTCCAGCTTCTGCCCACAGAGGAGCCCCGGCCAGCACCTGAGGAACACACCACCCAGTGGGAAACAGGCTTGCAGTGCGAGGTGTGGAGATGTTCGGAGGGCCTGGCAGAGTGAGCTCCCCAGCACTGCTCACCGTAGGGAAGGACTCACACCCGAGTGCTGGTCGCAACTCAGGTGAGTGGGGAGTTGCGGGGGCAGAGAGTGAATGGTGCTGTTGCCCCTCTGGTCTGCCCTCTGCCAAGCAGGTCCTCAGGGAGCCCGCCCCATGGAGCCCAGTAGCCTAGACTGGAGGAAAAGGTCAGGTGTAGAGCAAGCTCTGAACTGCCGTACACAAGTAGGTACAAGACAGCATATCCATGACCACGTGCGGGGCACGCTCTGTGCAACAGCAGCCTCGAGACAAGAGCACAGGGTGAGAGTGCCCCACGACCGCACCACGTTCTGGATGAGAAGGAAGAACGCAAGAGAGAGCAGCTGATCCTGCAGGAGAGGAACCACTCTCATAGACTCAGCTGTGGGGAGGGCAGTGGGGAGTAGGGAGGGAAGCTGAGGAGGAGGGGAGGTGAAGACGGCCGCTGCGTGAACTTGTGAATGCGTATGAGTGTGTGTAAGAGTGTGTGCGACTGTGCACATGTGAGAGTGTGAGTGAGTGGCAACTGCTCAGAGGGACCCAGGACACAGGGACACAGGGCCGTGGGGCTGAGAGGGACAGGGCATGTGGGTCTAGGGCTGCTGTTTCTTAGCAGAGCACCAGGGTTTGGGCCTGGAAGCTTCTGATATGTGGAGTTGGGTAGCCGCCCTCCTGTGGGCCATACACTCAGGGTTACCCAGGGGCTGGATGGTGTGGACCAGCGTGGGAGAGCAATGAAGACCCAGCCTTGCCAGCTCAGAGTCCAGGCTCTCAACCCACAAAGCCTCTGAAGAGTCCTTGCCCAGGGAAGGGCGCTGGTCCTGGAGAGGTGTGGCCTTGAGCATCACCTGGACCAGTTTTTCTTTGTGGCTGTGATTTAGCATCATATCCACAATTCTGGTGCTGCTTCCGGCCCCGTGTGTGTTTCGGAGCTTGCTCCTGGGGTGCGGGCAGATGTGTGTGTGTGTGCTAAGTCGCTCAGTCGTGTCCAGCTCTTTGCGACCCCACTGACTGTAGCCTGCCAGGCTCCTCTGTCCATGGGGATTCTCCAGGCAAGAATATTGGAAAGGGTTGCCATGCCCTCCTCCAGGGGATCTTCCCCACCCAGGGACTGAACCCACATCTCTTGCATCTCTTATGCGCCCCAAAGTTCACACAGCAAGAGGGGAATGGATAAGCCCCTGCTCTAGCCAGCAGGGACAGTGGTGGTGGCCACAGCCAGTGGCATTTCTGTGGCCCTAAGGGGAAGGGCGATTTTCACGCCAAATAGCTTACCATGGTCTCACCGGATGAACACGTGACTAAGGATGACACGGAGGCTGTAAAGGCTTTATTACTGGGCACCTAGGCCCGTGTGCTCTCCTTCTGCGGCCTGGGTCTGACTTCTGAAAAGTATGTGATTTGTCGTGCTGGGGAATGTCTCAGAGGCTGAGGCTGGGCTGGATTCCTATATCCCCTCAGAGCTGGGAGGGAGCTGGGGCCTTGCCTTTGTTCCCCTGACCCTGCTGAGAGGGGCTGATAGAGTTGGTACCAGCGGTGGAGCACGCAAGCTCAAACCCCGAAGAGAGTAAACTCGGAGGCCAGGCAGGCCCCATGGAAGCTGGTTCTCCTATCGGGAGGCAGCTGTGAGGGTCCCCCAGCCCCCCACCCTCTGCATGTACCTAAAGGGAGAGCTGAAGGCGGCTGGGAGTGTGCCAGGAGGGACACTTTTGGGGGCACCTTTTGGGAGCCCCCAAGAAGCCTGGCCTGCCCTGTCACACGGATGGGGGAATCCTGGCACCACCTCTGCTGGCAGTGACACGCCTCTCCAGGCTGGGTCTCTGTGTATGTGTACGGGGGTTGCTGGCAGGGACTGTCCCCTACAGCGCCCCACAGTTCCTCCCCGCTCTGTGCTATGGTCCAGGTGGCAGGGCCCTCCAGAGCAGCAGCTCAGGCGAGGGCCCAGCCTTGGAGACTCTGAGGCCCAGAGCGTGGGGAGGGTGGGTCCTAGCCTTCTGCAGGAAGTTCTGGAGTAGCTGAGGCTTGGACGGCAGCGGGGACATGCTCCAGTGCGTGCTGGGAATGCAGGGCCTGCAGACCAGCCCACAGTGCACTGGTTGAATCCAGCCCCTCCCTGGGCCCTGAGGCTGGGAGCCACCCAGGTCATGGCCAGGAAAGGGCTTGGCTTCTGGCTCAGCTGGCTCTCTGGACCAGTCTGCCATTAGGATCATCGCCCAGGCCACAGACCGATTCCAATGCAGGGAGGGTGTGTCCCCAGACCCAGGGCAGGGCTGTGTCCCCTAAATCAGTCCCGAAGGCAGAGCTCCATCCCACACATCCCCATCCTCAGGTGCTATATTCTCTGAGGCTAGCTTTTCCTGACTTTGCAGCTCTCCCAGGTGGTATCTGAGACCCCAGCGGTCTTGGAGAGGTGAAGGGTGGGTGGCGTTGGTGGACACTCCACAATGCCTTGTCTCCTAGCCCCTCAGCCTGGTACAGCGGTAGCTGTCGAGAGGCTTTTCTCGCTTACTTAGGGCAGCCCCAGCCCCTTCTGGGGGCTCACACACTCCTGAGATGGTACTCCTATCTTGGCCCCAGCTGCAGCAAGGAGTTCTGGGTACGGCCCAGGGCGGACCCTCCTGCTGGGGGCCTCTATGCCCTGAGAGTATCGGGCAGTGAGCACTTGAGGCCACCTGAGCCCCCTGCCCCCCTCTGCTCTTTCTCCCACCATATCTCTATCCAGGGATCATAGCTGCCCTGATCTCTGAGGGCCCTGGGGGGACTCTTGCCCCCTGCAGTGGCTGCAATAATGGGCTCTCTTCTGTGTTGGCCCAAGACTCTTGTCTTGGTTCTGATGGTTCTGATGGTTCCAGGACAAACAGAGCCCTGTCTACCTACCTGGCTTTGGGACTTGCCGGAGGGTCCTTCCAAATCTTGCATAGGGGAGAAACTCAGGCCCAGAGGACTGGAGCCCTCCCAGGCTTAAGACCAGGGATGCCTCAGCATTTGGGCTCCAGGCCCAGACAGGCCCTCATGTCCTTGAACTCTGGGTGAATGGTGTCAGCAAAGAGCACTCAGAGCTGACCCCTCTAGCATCCACAGCAAATGTCGTGGCAACCAAGGAGAAGAGAAACCAACGTGGAACTGATGGGAAACAAGCTCTGAGATCCAAGGGGGATCCTGGTCTGGCTGATGGTTGGGAAATGTCAGCAGAGGGAAGCAACCACAGGACAGGGAGCTCCTCCCACCATGACTCTCTTCTTCCTTTCCTTGCGGATGCTGGAGAGAGGGGTTAGTCAGCTGGGCCCGGAGGCAGCAGGGTGCCCTCATCTGCAGCCCACACTGGGCTTCTCTTCTGGACAACCCCTTCCACGCCTCACCTCCCTGGTCGTCCGCAGCTGTGAGGTGGTTGCTGGGGTCGTTCAATCACTAAGTCGGGTCCAACTCTTTGAGATCCCATGGACTCTAGCCCACCAGGTTCCTCTGTCCACGGCAAGAATACTGGAGTGGGTTGTCATTTCCTTCTCCATGGGATCTTCCTGGATCAGGGATTGAACTCGTGTCTCCTGCATTGACAGGCAGATTCTTTACCACTGAACCACCAGGGAAGCCAAGTTCCCTCCATCTCTCCCCACCACGTCTTCTCCTCCAGGCCCCAGGTGCAGAAAGCGAGAGGCTGGCACTTCCCTTGTGGGCCAGCCCAGGGCCACACCCGGCTGGAGCCTGAGGCCTGCCCTGATACTGCGGTCCTAGCAGCCAGTGTCCCCTCCTTTCCTGTGGCCCGCTCCCCTTTAAGGCCTCTGAATTCTGCCTGGACCTCCCTCAGCCTCTCATCACACAAGACTGAAGGCAGCTGCTACCTCCTCCAGGCTCTTCTTGACTGCCTGCCTCAGACCAAGGTGTCTCCCCGGGCAAGAATGTTTCTCTTCTTAGTGGGATGGGCCCATCCTTCAAGCCCACAGGGAGAAGGGGACTTTCTGGGATCGGGGTGAGTTGACCTTAAAAGAGAACGGTAGTGGGACAACAGAAATCCCGGCATTCCGCCCATCAGAAGCAGGGCCTCTTGAGTTGGACTTGTGCACGGGGTGAAGCCTAGTTGGCCCTATTTTCAGCCTGAGAAGCAGCTTCAGATAGGGACAGAGGTTTGGGCTGGCTGTCTGGAGCTCAGAGTGGGTGGGTCGGGGGTTGAACAGCCCCACAAATTGCCTGCCTGCTGTTCTGCGCTCCAGTTCCAGGGGTGGGGGAATATTTATGTAAATACTGCATGCTGCTGGATTCTGGCAGGGTGAAGTCATCCTTCTCTAGCCGGGGGGAGCAGAGCTGGCCAGGCGGGCTGAGAGGGGCCGGGATTGGGCCAGACCCACCCTGAGTGGGGTCCAGCAAGGGAAGCGTTGGTGCACCTGGAGTGCCAGAGGCAGACCCTGGAGAAGGAAACAGAGAGCCAGGCTGCACTGAGTGTGTCAGGACAGAGAGGAACTTGGAGGCTGGGCCCCAGACCTTCTCCCACAGCCTGCAGGCCTGCTCACCAGAGTGACGGGGCCCTGCTGCCCGCCCTGTGCCCAGTCAGACGCCTGTGTGACTTGGTTCTTTTCTAGGATACTATGAACCCGGAAGTAGGGACCCGTATGTTGTTGGCGCTCCATAACTGCACGAGGATGAATGAGAGAACCGCCGACCTAATGCCCAGGGTCAGCTGGTGAAGAGCTGATGCAGTGGGAAGACTGGGGATGCGAGTGACAAGGCTGTGGTGCGCGGGAGGGTCAAGAGGGGCCCGGGGCCTGAGGGCACCCCCACCTTGACCACAGCCTGCAGGGCACACATTTCTTGCTGCCTGGCTGCTGACTGGCCTTTTCAAAGCTGCATTCTGTAGATGTGAAAACTGAGGCCTAAGGCCACGATCTGCATGCCACTGGACAAAGACCGCGGCGATCGTCGGCAGGCAGCTCAGAGGAGAGAAGAACAGACAGCTATCCTCATGCCAGACCCAGTCATGGGTGCCAACCAGCCTCGGGGGAGAAAGCTCTAGACAGTGACTGGGACTCAGGAGCAAAGGAATAAGTAATTCAAGGAATAGGTCAGGAAGGGAGAAGGCTGGCCGCCTCGTGTGCACTTGGACACAGGGATGTGCGGTGGCCTAGGTGTGCTCCATGGACACGGCTATAGGTTCGTGCTCTCTGGTGGCATGGAACCCAGAGGGGCTCCCCTCTCCACAGCTGTGGGTGGATTACAGCCCCTCGTGCCCAGGGTGGGATTCGGGTCTCTCACCTCCAGGGCTTGCTGGGGAGCAGACAGTGTCCTCCCCCTAGACTAAATGCCTGGGGTTTGGACCTTGCATGCGGGGACATTTGCAACAAGAATGGAGCATCATGTGGGATCTGCTAGCCCCCACACTGCACCCCTCCCCATAGTCCCTCAGCAGAGAGAGAGGGAGAGACAGACAGACAGAGTCAGACAGTCATAGCAAGCAAGCAAGAAACGTGTCAGGTGTTGCTGACCCAGGAAGCATAACCAGGAGAAGCCGAGGTGGCAGGGTGGTGGCAAAGGTCTGGTCCTCATCGTGATGCTGGCAGGGGGCCCTAGGAGGTGGGTTGGAGAGAGTTGAGTTGGGTGAGGGTCTGTCCATCACTCATGGGCCTAGTGGGAGCTTCTGTGTGTAGAGGGGTGTCTGGGAGCCCTGGGGCTCTGTGCTCTGGCCTCCCACCCAGGCCTGGGTCCTCATATTCCCCAACCTACCTCCCTGCATCAGCAGCTCAGGTGACGGTGTTTATTGGCCTGGGACCCAGATGTTCACGCAGCATGTGGGAGCTGAAGACCCGCAGCTTCTCCTGCCCGGGCCCAACCCCTGTGGGTGTCTGTGTCCCCCTCCCCTGCTCCCCCAGCCCCCCTCTAGTAGAGTCAGTGATGTGAGGACTCACACAGAAGTGAGCATAATAGATGCTTGCAGAGTTTGCTTGGTGGGTGAAGGGTGGTCCAAGGCAAGCAGAAGGGGTGGGAGGCGAAGAGGCTGGGCCTGGGAGCAGTGTGCTGAGCTGAGACGGACTGGGAGCATGTGTGTGTGAGCGTGTGTGCATGCTACAGGAGCCTCGTGCACACGACAGTGTGTGTGCATGTCCGTGTGCAGGAGCACTGCGTTGTGAGTCAGATGCTCATGGGGGAACTGGAGGCAAACAAAGCGGGAGACGGCAAGCACGTCGTGTCCCTTGGGGAAGACAAGAATGGGCCTCTGCGCCCAGGCCCACCAGCCCCCCGTGGAGGCTCTGATGCTCTGGTTTCCCAGAGAGTGGGGACCTCCAGTAGTCCATATCTGTGCATTTCCTAGCCCACCGTCCCTCCCCATCCCTACTCGCACTCCCTACCCAGCTCCTACCCCCAGCCGTCTCACCTCACACTCCACCCCGCTCACTTGTCTCTCACCCCCTGACCATCCCCACCCACCTTACTCATCTCCACTTGGCCATACAGAAACTAAGCCTTCACCACCCACTAGTCCTTCTGACAGCCCACCTATCATCTACTCAGCTCCCAGGTCTGGCTTGCTGTGGGCCCCAGGATGTGGTCAGTGGGTTCGGGCCGACTGTAGACCCTGGCTTCCGTCACAGGTGTCTGTCTCTGGGCAGGCTGGCGCTCGATGCTGGTGCTGAGCTTCGTGCTGGAAGGATCGTTTTTGGTTTCGTTGGGTCTTTGTGGCTGCATGTGGTCTGTCTAGCTGCCGAGAGCAGGCTTCCTCTCTAGTGGGGTGGGTGGGCTTCTCCTGCTGCAGAGCGTGGACGCTAGCTGCATGGACGTTAGTAGTCGCGGTGCACGGGCTTGGCCATTCCACGGCAGGTGGGACCCTCCTGAACCCGGGATTGAACCTGTGTCTCCTGCATTGGCAGGAAGATTCTTATCCACCAGCGAAGTCCAGAAAGGTCTTGCTCCTAATGTTTTCATGAGGCCCACCTCTTCCTTTCTCCACAATTTGGCAGCCTCAGTATCTCTGCTGTCACCTCAGGGCTCTCCCTCCCTGGATGATAGGTTCCGCAGGTAAGCTGGGCCTCTGCTCACCCGGTATCCACCTTAGCCTGGTGGCCTTCTATAATGCTCCTGGCAGAGAGTACTAGAGGTGGGAGGGGTCCTGGGAGAGGCTAAAATCTCGGCATGCCCTGTCTCCCAGGATGTGGGCCCAGAAGTTGTGGAGGGCCCTTTGAGGGGACCTCAAATCTCCAGATTCTGGGGGAGCAGGCCATGAAGTCTGAGCTCTTGGTTTGCTGCAGAGAGCAAGTGGCCACATGCTGCCTGGTCCAGCGTCCCAGCCCCTGGGGCACCAGGCAGTTCTGCACATCTGGGGCAGAGCCGTGAGCTGTAGGTGGCAGGGAACTTCGGTGAGTGTTTTCACAGCCCGGTGTGCACCCAGGACAAGCAAGCTCAGAGGGCCGTGTTCACTGCCCCAGTCCCCTTACCACTTACTGCCACCATCTACATCGGGGGGCCCAGATCTCATTTTCTCTTGAGCCATCAGAGAGTGCTTCCTGGAGGAGGGATCACAGAAAACTGAACTGCCTCACAGAGGGGTGGACCCTAAAAAGGTGGGACAGAGGGAACAGGCTGGGTCGGGCTAGATTTGAGGACAGCACGGGAGGCCGGAGCACTCCCTCTGGGGCCTGTTGAGTCCCTGCCCTGGGGGCTGCAGAAGAAACCCTGGGTTCCCTGATGTGTGCGCATGCGAGTGTGCAGTGTTTGTGCAAGCTGCTTGTGACTGACCACAGGTGTGGCCATGTGCAGTGTTGTGGTTTTATACGTAGATTCCTGGCGCCATGTGAGGTTTCTGCACGTGGCTTGTGGTTCCATGCGTGGCTTTGTAGCTTTGTGTATAGCTTCATGATTCTACGTATGGCCACATGACTGTGGGTATATCTACCATCCCCTTTAGGCAACCCCAGTGGAGGACAATTACTTGGACCCACTTTACAGGTGGGGAAACTAAGGCACCAGGAGGTTTATGACGCATGAAATCCCAGGGGTTTTGATGGTCGGCTCTGCTACCTCCTGCCGCCCCACTTCAGGGTTAACAGGTGAGGAAGGAGACCCATGGGCATGCATGCGTGCCCAGGGCTGGCAGGAGTGTGGGCTGGCCTGCAGATGGAGTCTTGGATCTCCTTCAGGACATGTACCGGGCTGCTCCTCAGGCAGGAAGCTGGGCTTTTTACTGGCTTTTTACCTGTCAGCCACCCTGACCCCTTGTGCCAGGAAGTATTTGCTAAGGAACAGATGTTTCTTTCCTTCATTCATTTGTTCATCCAGTCACCCATCCATCCATCCATCATCCACTCATTTTTCCATATGTCCATCCATCCATGGATCCGTCCATCCACTCATTCATTTGTCCACCCATTCATTTATTCATCCAATCATTTGTTCATTGTCTTGCTATGAGGCTGACATTGAGCCCGTGGGAACAGCCGGGCTGGGGGTCACTCAGCCTGCAGAAAGGACGTGATTTCTACCTGAGGCTCACAATGTGGGTCTGGTCCTGGCAGAACTGAAGTGGGAGACGGTCCCCCCAGAACTGTGGGCTGCTCTGGGAGGTAGGGAGCTCCCCACAGTGGGGGATCTTGCAGGGATCTCTGGGTAGGGTGAGCTGGACACAGAGTCCTAGGCTGAGCCCACACCCCCGTCATCTGTGTGTCCCCACTCAAGGGCCCCCACTTCCTCTCCTTGCTCTCAGCCCCTCACTCCTTAGCTCAGGAAGTAAGGGGTTTCCCACCACATGGCAGATGGTTTGGAATCTGTCAGTGGCTGGCAGGCCCTCACCCCCAGCACTCAACGAGCCTGAGGGGCAGCATGGGGCCGTGCATCATCTCTGACCTCCAAGCCTGGCTGGGGAAACCTGTGGAGGGGATATGTGGCCAGGGCTCCCCCGTAAACCACAGGTCCTGCACTGTGCCCGTCTCTCCCTTGCGCACTGGGCTGAGGGCTCTGTGGGCATCCACTGCCCTGACCCTTGCAGCAGCCCCAGCGGCTCGCCTGCTCCAGCCTTGGGCCTCTGAGCCTGCAGAAGGGCATCTGCCCTGGCGTTGGCCCTGCATGGCCAGACACCGGCTTGCTTCCCTCGCTCCTCCGAGGTCCTGGTTCCAGCCACCTGGAACTCAACAGGCACCTCAGGGCCTAGACAGGGCCTGGTCTGATTCTCCCTCAGCACCCCTGGGATCCTTCTGTCAAGTGTCATCTTCTCAGGGATGTTTTCCCAAACCCCAGTGCCAGTCTGAGTCCTGGCCTGCCTGCCCTGGGCCTCAGTGAGGAGTGGCAGCGCCCCAGCCATCCTACCTTGGGTTGAGGCTCCTGGTGGAGTCCCTGTGGCCGGAGATGAAGGCAGGAGTTGGGAGGAGGCCTGTCCCCTTGCCTGGGTGAAACTTCTATGGGAGAAGAAAGGCTCTCTCTGTGGCCCATTCTGTCCCTTGTCCGCATTCCCTTCTTCTGACCTGGGATAGAGACATGAGACTCAGCGTGCAGCAGCCGTCTCTGGACCACAAGGGGAGGGCTCAGCCACTGCACCTGCCTGGGCCTTGCCTGGCCTGGCTTAGCCGCCTCTGGCCCCTCTAGCAAGTCTGGGTGCGTGTTGCTGCGGCCCCTGCTATTCAGAGTGTGGGCTGCGCACTGGCCTCACCAGGCTCTCAGTGCCCCCACACCTGGCAGTCAGAATCTGCCTTTCGACACAGGCCCAGGGTGGGGTGGCAGAGAGTTCTGTGTCTGTCTTCTACGGCATTCCTAGCCGGCAGAGGAGGGGTGCGCTGTTGGTTTTCCATGGGGGATGTCCTGCCTCTGTGAATCAGGACTTTCTGCCTCCTTCTTGGCCCATGCAACGGAGATTTTAAGAATCAAATTTCAAGGTTTTTAAAGAAAAAAAAATGTAGTTCATTAATACTTGAAAATTGGAGGTGTTCTGAGTGGTAAAATGTCTCCAAAGGGAGTAAATGAAAAAGGAATGTGAGCTCAGGGCCGGCTCTGCTTCCTCTTAACTTTGGGCAGTTTAGGGCCCCCACTTGTGCATCCACTCTCCTAGGAGGGCTTGGGCCCCTGGACAGAGGATGGACATGGAGGGGCATGGATATCACACCTAGTGCCTTGGGTGGCCCTTGCCGGAGTCCTGTGTGGTGGCCTTCATTTGCCCGTTTCCTGGGTGCATTCCTGCATGCTAAGTCACGTCAGTCATGCCCAACTCTGCGACCCTATGGACTGTGTAGCCTGCCAGGCTCCTCTGTCCATGAGGTTCTCCAGGCAAGAATACTGGAGTGGGTAGCTGTGCCCTTCCCAGGAATCTCCCGACCCATGCCTCTCATGTCTCCTGCATTGGCAGCCGGGTTCTATACCACTAGTGCCACCTGGGGCATATTTCCTGGGTGAAGACATTGACACTTTCAGAGTGAGAGAGGCTCCAGGGAACAGGCCCTGCAGGAGGGACTCAGGACTCTGCTTGGCCTCCTCGAGCGCAGTAAGGGGCTCTATGGACAACTGGGATCCCTGTAGCTGCCCCAAAGGCCAAGAAGGACTGGAGGCCATCTGGACTCCAGTGGTCCCAGACCTGTCCCTGAGCAGAAGGCCTCCTCCTCTTGAAAGGGTGATGAGGTGGGAGCCCTTGGGACAGGCTGCGTGGGGCAGGGCCAAGACACTGGGTGGTGTCTTTGTGTCCTCCATGGGCTTTGGTGAGGCCTGCACGTGTGGGAGGTGTGGGTGGGTGGGCCAGGGGCCACGGCTCTGGAGAAGGGGGAGGGATTATTGCTAATGGAATCTTATAGGCTCTACCCTTCCTACCACCCTCAGAAGCTGCCTGGACCCTTCTGACCCTCATTCTGCCCTGTTCATTTCTCCCAGGTTCAGACTAAAGCCCCCGACGTTGAAGAACCACCCTCCTTCAAGCCCCCCACTACCCAGAGGATCCTTCCAGCTTTGTGAACTCCTATCTGCACTGCAATGCCCGTCTCAAACACCTTTGGCCTGGCTTCCTTCCCTGACTGTACTCTCTGGAGGGAGGACAGACTCTCGCCCCTAGATGAGCGTCTAGGCCCCCAGATGCTGTTCTATCCTGGTCTGCCCCCTCTGCTTCCTGCTGGTGTGCCCCAGGGGCTTGGCAGGGACAGAGTAAGTGAACCATTTAGTGAATGAATGACTGACTGAACTGATGGATGTCAGGAGGACACCCAGGTAGGGAAACTGAGGCTTGGAGAGGGGAGGGAGAAGGCTAAGGCTCCACAGAACCTTCCCATGCCCTTCCTCTCCCCTTAGCCCACAGACAAACGTTATTTGTCCTCTCCTTTGTGTAGGCTGACAGCTCAGACACTGCTCTTGGGGTACTTGGCTTAGAGGGGCAACTAGACACCAGACACCGATTTCCTTTGCCCAGTGAGTCTCCCAGTGAGGACTGGGGGGCCAGCCCAGAGGCACTCGATGAGAAGAATCCTGCCTGTTAGATCTAGCCCTTGCATAGAACACAAGAAATGAAGCCTTGGGGACCCAGATGGACTTTGCCCTCCAGGCCAGCCTCATTCGACAGCTGAAACATGGAGGAAACAGAGGCTTGGAGTCCCGGACTTGTTCTCCTTACAGGCTTCACATGCCTGTCACTGCCCATGGAGTTCCTCCTGGGAAAGGAAGCTGAGATTGGAGTTAGTTGAGATTCAGGAATCCAGGGGGCTATGGGGGTGAGCATCAGGCCCTGCCTGGGGCGCTTAGGATCCTGGTCTGCTGCCCTTGGAACTGAGAGTGGTCACAGTGCGGATGACCAGGTCCACCTGGATTCGGGAGAGGGGAGGCAGGTCCAGGGAACTGCCTGTGTCCCTGTGTGGTGGTCCATCCAAACGGAATGTGCCCCTCGTCGTTGCACAGTACCACAGGGGGAGGAGAGGGTGAACACCTGAACACTGGTCACCCGCTGGACTCTGGGCCTCTGGGCCACGTGGGCTCCAGGGTGGGCGGGCCCGTAATTCATGAGAAGCCTGGCCAGGGGCCCTGCCCCTGTATCTCCTCCTCCTCCTCCCATCAGGCCTCTTCCTTCCTTGGGTCCCCAAGGTTCTCCTGCCCTCCAGGCTCCCAGGGGCCCCCATGTCACTGAGGTGGCTGGCATAGGCTCCTGAACGGGCGTGCCTGTGTATTCAGACCTCCGTGTGCCCACGCGTCATGAGCGTGAGTGTGCTCCCTTCCCGACTAGCAGAGAGAAGGGCCCCGCAGGAGTGCATGCAGCTGCAGGCTCTCAACCCATGGGAGCAGACGGCACGTGGGCGCGATGTGTCCTGAATGGACCATGGGCACCGTGCACCCTGGATGTGCCCCGGGTGCAGGCCGCGTCTGTGCTGCCAGGCTGTCCGATTCATGTTCTGTTCTGAGCCTGCAGGCTGCAGCCACCCTGCCCAACCTTCACCAGAGAAAACTGCCGTTCTTCAAGCCATGTTTCCAACGCATAGGTTTATTTTTCCAATGTCCGAGAGAAACATGTCCAAGATGCTCCAGGGGATAAGTGGTTTCCTTCGCTTTGTTTCTGTGCTTTGTCTTGCTGTTTCCAGATTGTGAATGTTTGGGAACTGGGGATGGGTGGGCGGAGAGGCGGGGGGCAGGGACCAGCACCGCCATCCCCATGCTAGAGGACCCCTGGACTGAGCCTGGAAGGGTGGGCATTTGGGGACCCCCTACGTGCCTCAACATGGTCTAGTTCCTAGACTGGCCTCCCCCTGCCCCTAGGACTCAATACTGTGGACTCTTCCTGCACCCCCAGTGGTCTCTCCCCACCTCTGGGGGCTGGCTCCAAGGAGGAAGTGGTCAGGGAGGTTCCTGCAGGAGGAGGCGCTGGCTGGGCCGGCACGGTGCCCTCTGGGTTTGCAGAGGTTAGCATTGCCAGGAGGAGGGACCCTTGGAAAGCCCTAAGTGGCAGGCTGGAGTACTCAAGGCTCAAACCCCACTGCCCCCGTGCTACTCCCCACAGGCTCTTGACACACCTTCCTCAGGGCTCACCCGCCGGCAGCAGCTCCTGCTCCTCCTGGGGGTTTCTGTGGCTGAGGCTGCAGTGCTTGCTCTGGCCAAGGTCGCCTCTGTTCGGGCTCTCACACTGAACCTGCATGTGCTCAGGGAGGCTTATCTGGCAGCAAAGCTTCCTCCCTTCTCCCAGCTTTCTGGGCTAACCACTTGATGGTCATCCACTTTAAATATGTCTGTCCCAAACTCCCTAACTAAAGGAGTGAGTTATCTCTTCCCCTAGAGTTTTCCCTGGCAACCATAAGTTCGTTCTCTTAAGTCTGTGAGTCTCTTTCTGTTTTGTAAGTAAGCTCATTTGTATCATTTCTTTTCAGATTCCACATAGAAGGGATGTCATAGGACCTTTCTCCTTCTCTCTGACTTATTTCACTCAGTATGACAATCTCTAGGTTTATCCATGTTGCTGCAAATGATGGTATTTCATTCTTTTTAATGAGACATAGCCCTGAGACTTCTGATGGCCCTTGGCTCCACTGCCCTTTCCAGAGCCTTGGTGTAGCTTGTTGAGCTAGTCATTGAGAGCATCCCCGGCCCTGGCTGTGGGTCCTGGCTCCATAGACTTGCCCTGGGACTCTGAGATGTGGCCTTGAGTGGTGTATCTGTCTCAACTTTGCACCAGGATGCTGGCTGTACGCCTGATGTGTGAGCCTCACCTCTTCTGGGGTAAGCCTCTTCCCTCCCTAGGCTACTGTGAGGGCCCTACGCCACCCTTCTCCCTCTCTGTGAGCCTGGGCGGGGGCACTGCCTGAAGGCCAGTGTGGGGAGGCCTTGGGGAGGAGGGAGAAGACCTGAGTAAGGACGGGGAGGAAGCCTGGAGCAGCAGCAGACACAGTACTCTGGGAGCCAGACTCAGAGTCTGGCCTTATCCTGAGGGCAGGGAGTCACTTAGAGGTTAAAAAAAAATTTTTTTTTCCCATTCATAAATGTGATGCAAGCTCTTGTGGACTTCCGAAAAGCAGAAAAACAGGCAAGCCCTGCACAGCTCCCGTGGAGAACCTGGAGCACCTGGAAAAGCCACGCAAGGGTCCTGGGGCGCCCTCTGCCTCCTTGCTCCCCTGATTTCAGTTGCACTCGCTCTCGCCGTGAATTCCCAGAATCCCCTCCCAATCTCCGTTTTGGCTGGGTGTGATCCAGAACCACAGCGTTTCCCTCCCAGTCCTTGCCCTGTGGCTTGCACGCTCGGGTCCAGGCCAGCTCTCTAAGTGGTGCCCACAGTCTTCTCAGAGCCAGCACCTGTTGTTGGCCATCTGGTTCAGGACGGGGGCTGTGTGACCCCCACCCCGGAGATGCAGCTGTTCCCAGCAGCAGTGCTTGTCCTACTCTGGGTTCTCAACTGGGCTGGAACTGGTGGACAGCTAATCCCTGCACCATGCGGCCACAGGGACTGGACCCCGTGGGGTGCGACCTCTCCTGAGCTTCCTCACAGCATGGCGGGGTGGGGTGGGGTCCCGGCAAAGGGAGGGTGAGAGAGCACAGGCTCGAGGCTAAGGCTGCGTCCGCTTCTTGGAGGTCACCCTGAATGCCCTTCCATGTCTGACAGCACTCACACAGTCCTCACTCTCACAGGAGAGCCCCCATTTCCTGGCAGGGGAGTGCAAGGGCCCAGTACAGTATGCAGAGCTTAAAGTATCAAGGTGGCATTGTGGAAAACTCAGTGGGCCCCGGATGTACAAAGGCGCACTGCACCGGCCTCTGAGTGTCCACACCACAAAAGCCTGCTGCCTGCAGCTGCCCTGGCAGTAGAGACCCCGCCCCCAGGGTGAACCCTGCCAGCTTCTGTGGCCTTTGCGCAGCCCGTGCTTGTCTTTTCTGCCCCATTCTGTAGCAGGGGCCTTGCAGGCAGTTCTGTTTTCTTGTCCTTGGAGGGTCCTGTCCCAGTACCTTCTTTGAAGTCCTGGTTTTTTCTTCTTGGCAGTTGTTAGATGTCCTATGAACATTCCACCCTGGGTCTGCTCTCTGACTCTCCGCCTAGCCCAGGCCCACCCTGCCTTGGCTGAAGTTCCAGTTGGCTCTGTCACCTCTGCCATCCTGGCACCCCAACAGGTCTGGCACTTGTGAAGGGCTGGTGAGCATCTGTGGGGCCCACAGCAGTCCAAGTTGCCAAAGTGAGGGGCCCTCCCGGGGGGTGGCATTGACTGCCTCCTGCAGGGCCGTGTGTGTTTCTATGGACTCCCTCCAACGCCCTCCCATAGCACTTTTTCCTGCCCTGGTGTGCAGGCTTCTGAATTATAGCTGCCTTGCTCACAGACTCCCCCGCTCCTGGCCTCCTGAGCCCTGGGGTGCTCAGGAACCTCACAGAGCACCCCTGCCCAAAGTCCAAAGTGGCCTGGTGCAGGCTGACCCCACCTCCCACCCCAGCCTCCTTGATGATGCCTCACACTCAGAGAGGGTCCCCCACCCTGGGGCCCTAACAGGCAAAGTTGGAGGACACCAGGGTTGGAAGACAGCAGGCTGCCACGGCCCCAGGGCCTGGACTTGTGCCAGGGACCCCTCATGGGGGGCTCTATCAGCCTCTAAGCCCCAGGGCCACACCAAGCTAGGGCCTTCTCAGCTCGGGGCCTGAGCCTGCACCCTGCCCATCTACAGTCAGCCCCAGTGGGGAGGCCTGGGCTCCAGGGGGCAGCCTCTTGAGTCCCACCTGCCCCTGATGCCCACATTCTCCCGCCAGCCTGGCCTGTGCGATTCAGGCCCACTCCCTAACCCTGTTGGGACCCTCAAAGTGTATGAGACCCCAGTGTGGGTAGCACCCCAAATTCAGGTGCTGCTGGCCATTGGGAACTCAGGACAACCGGCTGAAACTGACCAGACTGTGCTTGAGGCTCTAGAAGCTGGAGCCTGGTACACACGGGGCCTGTTCAGGAAGGCTTCAGAGGGGGGGTGCCCGGCCTGGAGAGGCACAGCGTGCCTGTGGGTGAGTGGACTCAGGAGCATGTGCTGTGGGCACAGGGGGTGGCTGCCCTGTGAACCGGTGGTTCGGGTCTTCACACTCTCCCAGCCCTAGAGGGAAAAGGCAATCCCTGTTGACTCCAGGACCTGGCTGGCCTGCGTGCCAAGACAGATGATGCTGAGAGATTTGTGCAGGACCAGGTGTTTCACAGGGCTTTGTGCACAAACTCTGCAACTTCCTTCCTCACAGACGAGGGAGCTGTCCCAGGGGGATGCCATGGGGAGGATGTCTGCAGCTTCCCCAGCACCCATGTCACCCTGTCTCCCTGCTGCAGCCAGCGGTGGTCATGAGTTGAAGGGCCATGTCTCCCTGTGACAAGGCTGCCTGCATTGGTTCGGCCTCCTCTGGTTCCCACAGAGCCTTCCTCTGCTGCCCGCCCACAGGGCAGCCCCACCTGCAGCATACCCCGGCACCACCCTGGTCCAAGCTGCAGATTCTCTGGAGTTCAGGGGCATGCCTTACACCACGCTGGTTCTGCCTCCCCGGGACGACTCAGCATCCTGGCTGCCCAGACTCCCCGTGCACTCAGCACAGCATAGCCGCTGACAAGTGTGTTATTTCACCTGCTGGATCCCAGCATTCCAGCGCAGGGCCGGGAAAGGTCATAAAAACGTTGCGGTAACCTATATATTACTTTTATGCTGGTGTTTAACATGGTGACTTTGACACGTGTGCGGGAGCCCTGTTGTAAATCAGGCCCCTGGGCCCACTGTGAGCACACGCAGGGCCATCCGCACCTCTCACGCATGCTCTGACCTGGCGGCTGCCCCTGAGTCTTGGAACTGACACTTGGGGTCCTTGGGCCAGTCTGGGCTCCATCTGCCGGCTGCCTCCACCTTGCCTCTAATAAAGCTTCCCTGAGTTCAGGAGCAGGGAGAGGGGCTCAGCTGGTGACAGACTCCACCAGCTCCAGGCCAGAAACTGAGGGAACGCCCATGCTGCGCTTGGCAGCCATGTACGCACGTGGGTGCTGGTGTGCATTCTCCTGGGTGTATATGTGAGTGTGTGTGTTCTCCTGGAGGGGGGAGTGTATTCTCCTGGGTGTATATGTGAGTGGGTGTGGTCTCCTAGGGGGTGTTCATTCTCCTGGGTGTATATGTGAGTGGGTGTGTTCTCCTGGAGGGGGGAGTGTATTCTCCTGGGTGTATATGTGAGTGTGTGTTCTCCTGGAGGGGGGAGTGTATTCTCCTGGGTGTATATGTGAGTGGGTGTGGTCTCCTGGAGGGGGGAGTGTATTCTCCTGGGTGTGTATGTGAGTGGGCGTGTTCTCCTGGGGGCATGTGTTCTCCTGGGTGTTTGTGCATGCATAAAGAGCGTACACACTGTACGTGCATGAGTGTGTGTGCATTCTCCTGGAGGTGTGTGCAAAAGTGTGTGAGTGTGCAAGGATGTGTGTGCAAGGGTGGTTGAGCAAAGGCATGGCACTTCCATTCACTCTAGGCCATACGTCACAGTTCTGCATGAGTTGCCCTCTGCCCAGATGGGCCAGGACCACCTCTCCAAGCCTTCCCTGGAAAAGGCCCCCGGACCCTCAGGGCATCCCCTCGCTCCCAGGGTAATGGCTGAAGGCTTTCCCCTGGACAGACAGATGGACAGCTGCTGCTCAGAGCTCTGGGGCACCATACAGAGTCAGGCTCTCCTCACTAGCTCTCTGGGCCCGTTTCCCCACCTGCACACAGGACTGGTGCTGGCATTGGTGGGTGAGGCAAGGGGGATGGGGAGAGAATACCCCTCCGTTTCTGAACAAGGAGCCTGGAGAAGCCACGCTGGAGAGGCGGACAGGGCAGGATGTGCAGCTTTGTCAGGAAAAAGGCCCTGAGAATGATTTGGCCTCCCTCACGGGTGGTGCCTATGGCAGGTCCGGGCCTCGGGCCTTCCTTACGGGGCCCCTGACTGTGGACTCTGTGCTGCCCTGTGGCCCACCGCACCGGGATGAGGCCCCAGGCCCTCGTGGGCCTTCCTGCCCTCACACCTCCTGTAGGCTCCTGGAAGCCAGGGCATCCAGCGTTGCGTCCTGAGCCCACTGCCCTGGTGGGTGTGCCCTCGTCCTCTCTTCCCCCCGCCTGGGAACCAGCTCTGTTGCACCTTTTAGGGGTCCTCATATCACACCGTGGCTATGGTACAGGTGGACAGATATCCCTACCGGCTTTCTGGGGGTGATCGGGCATAAGACGGGGAGCTCTAGGACCTAGCAGCGCTTTGTGCTGCGTGCCTTGGTGGGCCTGGCACAACTCACCCTGAGGGTGGCAGATCACACCCATGGACACCTGGAAAACCACCTGGCCGTGGCTTTAGGGGAAACGTGTTCTGGATGAGTAAGAAACAGCCCCCAGCTGAGCGGCCAACACAATGGTCAGCAGTCATCTACTGCCTGTTTTCGGAGTCTGGTCAGCAGTTCCGGCTTGAGGCCTCTCACTAGCAGCTGTCTTCTGAGAGGTCTGGCTTGTGACTGCTGAGCTGGAGGGCTGCTGGCCAAGGCCTCGGGGTCTCTCCGCAGCACTGATTGGGCAACAGAGCAGCAGTCGTCCCCCGGGCAGGTATCCAGGGGCCTCGGCAGTGTTCATGTCACCTAGGAGTCGATTGGTTGCACGACCACCCCTAGCTCAGGTTAAAATAACCCCCAAGGGCATGAAGGCTAGGAGGCCCATCTTGGAGAATGGCTGCTTTCATGAGAGAAGGCCCTTCATTGACTGCTTAGCAAAAGTAGCTGGCAACTGACACCTAGGGGATGCCAAGCAGGGTCTGTGACTTGGGGCTAGGTAAGCAGCGGTCTCCTAGAAAAGGTTTCGTTTCTCCCTGAGCCCAGGAAAGATGGTTGGAAACCCCAGGCCCAGTACTGAGGACAGCATGGAGCGGGCTGGGGCCCAGGGAGGGAAATGCTGCTGATGCCCCCGTCGAGAGAGCCCCCAGCTGTACCACAGGGACCAGGATCTGCCTGTGCCCGCTCTGTGCCCTCACCCATGGTAGGCCCTTCCTTTACTGCCCTCTCTCCTTCTTGAGGGTCCCTTGGGCTGCAAGGAGATCCAACCAGTCCATTCTGAAGGAGATGAGCCCTGGGATTTCTTTGGAAGGAATGATGCTAAAGCTGAAACTCCAGTCCTTTGGCCACCTCATGCCAAGAGCTGACTCACTGGAAAAGACCCTGATGCTGGGAGGGATTGGGGGCAGGAGGAGAAGGGGTTGACAGAGGATGAGATGGCTGGATGGCATCACTGACTCGTGAGTCTGAGTGAACTCCAGGAGTTGGTGATGGACTGGGAGGCCTGGCGTGCTGCGATTCATGGGGTCGCAAAGAGTCGGACACGACTGAGCGACTGAACTGAACTGAACTCCCTTCTGGAGTCACTGACCTTCAGCTGGAAAGCAAGAGAAGCACCTTGGGGCCTTTGGCCTTGGAAACCAGTCCACAGATTAGGGTTTCCTTGGAGGATTCTTGCCAAGAGGCTCTGAGGACCCTGGGGGGCTTGGGGGAGGGCCCAGGGATAGCCCAGTCCCAGATATTCTCTGAAGGATAGGGGTGAGATCAGAGATCCTTCTGGAGAATGAAGAGGAGGCGGACAGAAGCCATTCTGGGTAGCAGAATAGCCAGCTCTCTCCAGCTCCATCCAGGGGGCAGCAGAGTGGTTGGGATGACGTTTCCAGGAAACCTTAGGTGAGTGTGGCTGAGCCTGTGGCAGGGCAGGAGCTTGCTAGGGCTGAGCTTGGAGGTAATAGAGGGAGGGCAGCTTGCCAGTGCCTTGGGGAGGGGAGTCCAGAGGCAAACAAAGCTGGATGAAGGCGGGGCTCTGAGATCTAGAAGGCAGGCCGAGGCAGGGGCTGTAGGGGGCTTGCTGGTTGGAGGGAGACAGAAGGCAGATAGTTCTGGCTTGGAAGTGGCAACCTAGGAAGGACCTTTCCTGAGTGGGGGTCTTTTCCTGAATGGGGGTCCTGGGGAGGGCGTGCTGGCCCCGGTTGTGGCTTAGGGGGAAAAGGGGAGAGAAGTGGCTTCTGGCCCAGCTGGCAGGAGAGTGGCCAGGACACAGCTGGCCTCGGGGATGCTTGGCTGGGTCCCAGGGTGGCTGGGTGGGTACAGAGAGGAGGAAGTGAGAACAGGCCCCCCGTGGGGGTGCTGAGTGCAGCCCCAACTTCCCAGCTCCTTGAGATGTGGGGACACGCAGGTGGTGGGGGGCGCTGAGCTGACAAATAAGCTGCTTGTGCCGAGTGCTGGAGAGGAGGCCCTCCGTGCCAGCAGAAGGACCCCAGGGAGACAGGCATACCTGTCAATGTGGCCCTGCTGCTGGGCTGAGGTGGACGGAGAGCTGGCCCTGACCCTCCACCCTCCTGTGCTCTGGTCTGTGGGCATCTAGGTCACAGACATCAGGGCTGTGGACACCTGGGGCCTGTTACCTCTGGGCCTAAGGCAATCTCATCTGTCTAGCTAGTCCAGGCAGCGCTGTGGTTTGGTGGAGGTGGCATGTCTCCTGCGCCCAGACCCAGTGGGCTGGGCTGGGCCTATTCACACAGGATTGGCTGAGGATGTTTGTGTGGTAGGTATTGAGGGCAGCAGAGATTAGGTCTGCAGGAAAAGCAGAAAACATTATGAAACAAATTGACTGTAATTTGGAGCAAATGTTTGATGCTGAGGCTCAGATGGGGGGCCCTCCCCAGTCTGACAGAGGCCTCACATTCCCACCACGCCCCACACTACCGTGCAGCAGCCAAGCATCGTCCCACATGCCACTATCACCCTGTACGGCAAGCCCTGCGCTAGGGGATGGAGAACAGTCTCCTGCTCCACCTAGTCACCCCCATGGGATGCAGGAACGGTCCCTGAGCCCCAGTGCCCAGGTGTGACTTGGCGCTCCCAGGCCCCAGGGGCATCTTGTCAGGGCCCAGGATGGTGGCCCCACCTTGCTTCTGGATTCCCGGGGCTGTCCTTCACTTTGCCCAAAGTGGAGGGGACCGTGCCACCCCGCCCTTCCTCCTCAGGCCTGCTCTCCGGCTGACCCAGGCTCTGTGTGCAGGCGTCTGGGGGCTTACAAGGCCGGATTTGAGATCCAAGGGGACCGAGGAGAGTCGGGGCAGTTTGCTGCACCAGTGGCCTGGTGAGGGGAGCTGGCCGAGAGCTGCGGCACACACTCACGCATTTTAAAAGGAGACAGGAAGTGGTATCTGCCTCCACACCACTTCATTTTATTAAAAAGAGAGGAGAAAGACAAACAGTGGCTTCTACAAGGGCCACACAGGTGGCAGGAGGCAGCCGGGGGAAGGGGGATACAGACTGCTCGGCTGAAAGTAGCCCCCCTGATGATGCTGGCTCCCAACCCCCACAGGGTGGCCCAAGGGTGGGATGAGTGCCAATGAGTCCCATTGGCCTCAGCCCAGGTCTCCACGCTGACTGTCTACCTGCTGCCCTGGGCTTTGGGACTAAAGCCTTGGGGTCTTTGGGGGTGAGTCTTGCCTGCCCTTACCCTCCTGGCATAGTTCTAGTTGAAACCTGACTTGTCATGAGATCTCTTTAAGCCACCACATACCCTCAAGTGAAGGCTCTGCTATAGCCATGGGGCCTGTCAAACAGTGGTTTTGGGGTGGTGCTGACTTCTTCAGGGACCTGCCTCTGACCTCTCACTCTCAGGTCTACCCAGGGGTCGACTTGCCTCTGGAGTCCAGCTCTCTCCCGTCACCACCTCAGACAGACCTTAGTGTGCTTTGCCCTGTCTTTTTGGAGCCTACCTTCAGGGACCCCAGAAGCCCCAGGTCCGGTTGGGTGTGTGTGAGCGGTTGGAGGCGGTCACAGTGGGTAAGAGCTGGTGGGGGCCACAGCCCAGCCCAGCCCAAGCAGTGGAGGCTTGTAGCCCCCTCCTTGCCACCCCCGCTCTCCCCAGGTTGCACACCCATGGGCCTGAGGGCAGGCAGGAAGGACTGCTCTCCTGGACTGCTGGGAGGAGGAAGGATGCAGAGATGAGGGGGAAAAATCAGACTTGATGTCCCTCACTGGGCTGGGCCTGGATTCTGGCTCCCATTCCAGGGACTGTCTGCTCCCGGGTAAGGGATGGGCTCAGGCCACGGCAGTGGGTGGCAACCCAGAGACCCCAGTGGGGCCCAGGGAAAGAGACAGGCTGAGAACCTGGAAAAAACACTCTCACTAAGAACACAAACAGGGCTCACCCTCTGCCAAATATTCCTGGAAAACGTTTAGGACCTGTATCAACATATGAAATTTCTATCAAACTTTTATTAATCAGAGCCCTTTGCTGTCAATCCCCATCTGATCCCTCTGGACATTCCTGGGAGGGGCCTGAGCTTGGGTTACTGGGAGGGCTTGAGGTAGGGCAGGGCTGCAGCTGTCCCACAGTCAAGGCCAGGTTGGCTGCAGCTCCCCCGGCTGCAGCAACCAGAACCAGGCCCGCTGAGTGACCGAGACCCGAGATGGAGCAACGGTCGTGCTTCCGTGGGTCATGAGCCCACACTTCCCATGCTCAGAGCAGCTCCTCTCACACCCCCCCCCAACCCGGGGATGCTTTTATGGGGTAGGAGACTCATAAAGAACCAAAAGCCCCACTTAGGAGCTGAGAGCTGGGCTGGCTCCACAGTTAGGGAGAGGGAGGCTTAGGCAGGACTTCTGGGGGGAGGAGGTGCTCAGGAGGGAGCTTCTGGGGAAGGGCTTCCTGGGGAGAAGAGTCCATTCAGCCCCTCCTCTTTAGGACTAAGCCACTGGGACCCCTCAGACCTGGCTATCCACCGGCCTCCACCCCACTTCTTCCCGTCCCGCACATGCTCCCTCCGTTTCCAGGCCATCGCAGGATGGAAGTTTTCTCCTGTTCCTGGAGGGAGAGGGGCTGGGCTCATTTTGTTCTGGGAGAGCATCCCAGAGATCTTCGTGGGGTGGGGGGAGATGGGAACCGATGCCATTATTCCACACAGAAAGATTGGCTGCTTTCTTTTTTTTTAAGTTAATTTATTTTTTATTGAAGGATAATTGCTTTACAGAATTTTGCTGTTTTTGAAGACTGTTTTCTTAAAGACTGTATGTATGTATGTATTTTTGCCAGCTCTGGCCAGGGCCAGGGAGATGGTGTTGCATGAGAACAGCCCCCACCCCCCATCAGGGTCCCCCCGGCTGACTCACAGCTCTCTGAGATGGAGACGGATGGAAGGAACACTGTGTGGTCCCCTCGGGTTCTGTCCTGGCCCCCGCCTCCAAGTGCCTGAGGCTGGGTCTGTTTTGGGCATTAAGGTAAGTGCAGAGTTGCAGCGGATGGGAAGCATGGGGCGGGTGCGGTGCTGTTTTTGTGATCGGCAGGGCCTGTGTGTGCCTGGGCCCCTGGGGAGGAGGAGCCTGAGAGAGTCCCTCTCGCTGAGACCTTCCTGGGTGGGGTCGGGGCACAGAGCAGCCCACATTCCCTTGACCCCCACAGTGCCTCCCTACTTGGGTCTTTTCTTCTGCTCTGGGGGATGTGGGCCAGGCAGAAAGGTAGAGTGCGGCCAGGATTCAAGTTGGGGGCTGGGGGCTATTCAACGGGTGGCCTGCTCCTCCCTCGGCCCCAATCCCTGCTTTGGGAGTTCCTGAGACTCAGTGGTCAGTGAGACCTTGGACTGTGGATTAGAGGGCCGGCTTGACCAGGACAGAGCTGGGGGTGCGGCACTTAAACTGGGGCTCTCTTGAAGAAGTTCTGGGACAGTTAACGGTAGAAGACCCCCCCTCCCCCACCCCTCACCCCCCACACACATCCTGCAAACTCCACACACACAGGGGTGGTCGGGGAGTACAGACACAGTATGTCGGTGAAGGGATCCTGTTTCCCTTTCCACCCATTTCTCTGGGATCAAAGTCTTTCCTCTCACCCTTCTGCAGGCCACAGTGGGGTGTCAGTCCCCAGCACCTATTAAGCACTGAAAGTAGGCAACACCCCAGCAACGATGACCAGGAGGAAGGAGAGTCCTGGTGAGAGAGGTCCTTGGGTGGACCTGTGGGGTCTAAGCCAGCATGCTGGCCTGCACTCCACCTCGTTACTCATTTACAGACGGGGAGAGGGTGCATACCTTGGGGTGTACAGGCATTTTTCTGGGACACACGCCTTCGGCATATGGCTGGCAGGACAGCACACCCACAGCAGCAGGCACTGTGCCTGCGGTCTGCACAGAGACTTACATTAAACTTAAATCTGCAGCTCCAGGCCCACCCTGCTCACAGCAACCTCATCCCCTTTGTCCAACATCCCTGGAACCAGGTGGTGGGGAGGCTCCCAGAGCGGCCGGGAGAGATGAGGGGCTTTGGGATATGGAGAGTCCGAAGAAGAGGGAGGGGTGGGACAAGGGGAGGGACTTGGGGGGAGTCCTGGGAAGGGGGCCGGGCCAGGAGACCCAGTTTCAGGGGCGGGGGCCTCCCAAGAAGGGGGAGGGGCGGAGGATCCCGCAAGCCTGGCGGCGATCCCGGCCTCATCGGTGGCCACAGCAGCTGGCCAGGGGCGGGAGTGGGGCTGGCCGCCAGGGTTCAGATGTTTGCGGTGCAGCGGGAGGTGGTGTAGGGGTGGAGCCACGGACAGTGCTGACCGCCAGCTCAGCCCTGAGCTGCAGACAGGGGCCCTTTGCCTCACATATCAGGAGGTCCTGGAGACCCTGGGAGGGGAGGGGCTTGCCTGGGACTGGGAGGGCGTGTTCCAGACCCCAAGCCCAGCGCCCTGCTTAATGCAGAGCGAAAGGGATCCCTCGTTATCGGGGCTGCCGTCCCACGCTTCAGATTCTGGCTGGGTGCCGGGAGAACCGGAGACCTTGGTCGCTTTCAGGAGCTTCAGCTGAACTCGGAAGTGATGGGCCCTGCAGGAGGTCCAAGTGACCCTTGTCCCAGGATTGACTCTAGGAGGGAACTGCCATCCTAGACCGGAAGCACAACCTAGACTGGGATCTAGGCTGGCTCTATGATCCTCCTGTCCCCAGCCAGGGGCAGGAGCAGGCCTGGCCTGGACATTTGTCTCGCTGAGTAGGCAGGGAAGGGGTGGTGCCTCCCTGTGAAGTGAAAGGCTTGGTCCTGAGCTTGATGGAGCACAGCCTTCTCCCTGACCCAGGTACAGCTGGCCTTCCTGACCCCCGGGCCTGAAGGAGGGTCTTCTCAGGCTGTTACGTGAAGAGGGCTTGTGCTGGACCAGGAGAGGCCCTTCTGCTTTTGTCTCCTGCTCCGTCCCCACACTTTCTTGTCCATCTGGGCAGTGGCCCTCCCCAAAGGACATACCTGCCCTAGGGACCTTCCAAACTGCCTGGTGCAGGGCTCAGCAGACAGGGTCTGGGGAGGGGCCCCAGACATGGACACTGGCTTTGAACACTGTTCGTAATGCTGAACATGCTGCGATCTATCTCACAGGTAAGGATACAACTTCGGAGAGGTTCAAATAGTTTGTTACGCCCAGGTAGTGACAAAACCAGCTTCAGGCTCCCTCCAGGTCCTCTCACCTGTGAGGTACAGGGAGGTGGCTGGCGGAGCCACAGCTGTGAGAATGCAGGTGTGTGCAGGTGTGGGGAGAGAGCAAATTTGACAAGATGGGGTGTTCAGGCTCTCGCCACATGTTTTGTAAATGATGACTGCATAACAGCTGAGCTCATTTGTAGCCCTGCGCACGCGGGCCACGGGGTACTCGCTCGGTCATGGCCTACTTTGTGCTGTAGAGATATGTGAACTCCACCTAGAAAGTGGCGGCACTCTCCTGCTTCAGCACAGCTATGTCCATTGGGTCAACCAGGAGAAGAGAGACTGTAGCGTGTCTGCAGCTATGGCTACAGCATCAACCAGGAGAGAATGAGTGTGTCTGTAATTCCTAGGGCTCCTCAAGTCTCCTTCCGGCCTCTTAGCTTAGGCCTCGCCTACCCTGGGTTCAGCAAGCAGTGCATACGGTGGGAACAGCAAGACAATCGGAGTCACGAGCAGGATCAGCAATACAGCAGGTAAGGCTGGCATGTGGGGCTGTGTTACCCCTTCAAGCTAAATGCTGAGACACCGGCTAGGTCCTGGGTGCGGGGTGGAGGGGCTGTCTGACTTTGGGGATTTAAGGGCCTGAGAGCCTTCTGTTGAGCTGTGAGAATTTCTGACGAGCATGAGTTTTGTTGACCCCTGTCCTCACCCACCCTTGACACTCCTGTGAGGGATTCAGAACCTGGAGGGGAGTGAGGAGTCAGCAGGTCTCACCACCCCATGACCCTAGCGCTCTGCACACGTCCCCATCAGACAGACAAACCTAGGTTCAGAAGCCGAGCTACCAGCCTGGGCTACAGTGAAGGTGGTGCTGGATAGTGAGGCCACGCTGGCCTTGGATGCCCTCCCCCTCCTCCCACCTCATAGTCCCCCTGACCCCACTCCTCTGCCAGCATCGCATGCAGCCTTGCAGGGGAGACTTTAGCCTGCAGTTCTCCTGCCCCATCAGTGCAAGGGAAGCCTGCTTTTGTCCTGGCATCTTCATGGTGTTAAACACGTAGACACTATGTGTCCAGCTAGACTTGGACAAGCTTCTGGCCACACCCTGGCCCACCCACCCACAGCCTGAGGTACCCCTGAGCTGGTCTAGACCCCAGAACTTTCCCAGTGGCTGTGTCTGGAAGGTGTGAGGATGGTGGGCAAGTAGTATTCTACCTGTAGTGTGCCCAGGACCCTCATCTTGCTCAGTAAGTGCGGGCAGGACACAAGACTATCTGGCCCTTTGGTTTGTCTGATTTCACATTTGGGGGTTGGCGTATCTCATGAGGACTCAGATCCTTGATTTTGCTGGGCCTGAGTGGAAGAGGTAGCCTAACTGAGCCATCAGGGACCAGACAGTCCTGGAGAGACCTGTGTCGCTCCACTTTGAGACTGAGGCCAGGCTCCACCCATGCTGCCCCAGCAGCTCCCAACCCTGAGCTGGCCCCTGACCTCTGACCTCTCCAGTCGACCTGGGCAGCCTCTGCTTCCGCTAGTCCCTAGACACAGACCACAAAGGGGTGGGAGCTTGTTCCGATGACCCTCCTCCCTGCCCCATTCTGTCTTCTGACCCCCTGCTCCGTCCTCTCTCCTGGTCCCCCTCCTCTCTCTTCTTTTCTCCCTCTCCCTGTTTCTTCCTTCCTCCCTTTTCCCTCTCCTCATCTTTTTGCTCCTGCGCCCCGCCCTTCCTCACCTCCCTCTTCCTCCCTTCTCTTCTTGCCCTATTTCCTGTGCCCTTCTCTTGCTCTGGCGCGGGGCCTAGGACCCTCCTGCGTGGTTGAGGGCTCAGACAACGGACTCCCTCACCCTCACTGTGGAGTGCCCCCACCGACCCTAATTCTTACTGCACACCTACACATGGGGTGCACAGATGCCTGCTGCAGAGAAGCAAGTTGATGTAGGAGACTCGGGGGATGGCCCTCATCCCAGCATGCCCAGGCACGGGAGGATAGCCCACTCTCAGCCCAGACTCTCATGTCCCTTGGAGACTGGGGATAAATCAATTTCCACGGCTCATCCTGGAGTAGCCTTCAGAACCTTTGGCTAATGTTAGAAACTACTTTATGTGCAGTACGTTTTGAAAATATCCAGGAAAAGGGATGTTTGTCAGTGTTTAAAGGCCACGTAACAAGCCTCTGCTTCATGAGCCTCTATTTCTCCCCACGGCTGAGCCCGCTCCAGGATCTGACAACGGCGCTGCCTCCCTGAGGGGCATGGCCACCCACCCAGGGCCCCCGACTGACGCGTGTCTTGCCCTCTCTCCTGGACGCAGGCCTGCCAGACCACCTCCACCTTCAGGATTGGGAAGGGCCAGGAGTGCACATGGCTCCGCCCACTTTGGCCCCGCCCATATCATGGAAGCGCCCCGCCCCAAGCCTAGTCCTGTCCGCATTCAGAGAGAGCCCGCCCACCAGGGCCCCATCCTTGACCTGGCCCCTCCCCAGCCCGCCGAGAGCCTGTCTGCAGCCACCCCAGCCGAGAGCCCTGTAGACTCTCGGCAGACTCCCTGGAAGCAGGAGTGGATATTGGGAGCACCAGCTGTGGGTGAGGACAGTGCTGCTGTTCATGGCAGGTGCCTCGGTGACCTGGTCTTGAGTCTGTGGGGCACACAAGTGCTGACTTTGGGACGCAGATGGGGTAGGGGAGGCGTTTTTCGTAAGCATGCAGTATTCATGAATGTCCGCCTTATAAAGAGACCTCAGCGTCCTAGGCCCCTCGGGTCTTCGGAGACCTGTGTGCTTCTGCCCTCAATGAGACTGGCAAGGAGCAAAGGGGATGACAGGCGGACAGGCTGCACCTGCTCCTCGTACACTTGCTTGTCGAGCCCGTCGGAGCCTTCAGGATGGCTGCCCATCCCCTGGGGGCTCCTAGGCTGGGGTGGGCGAGGGTAAGATGGACAGGATGCGGAAATACCAAGCTCACCAGCAGGCAGCCAGCCGAGGAGCAGGGGCCCAACAGAGGCTCACTCCCAGGACGACGGTGCCTCGGCCACGTGCGAGGCTCCCTGACGGGCCGCTGCTCCCGGGAAGGCTCCGGCGGTGGGTCCTAACTGTCTCGGCAGTGTGCGTGATTTATGATATGATTTTGTGATATGCAGGTTTTGCACGTTTTGATTCCCGGCTACATTTTTTGCGATGGTTGTAGCTGCTGCTGTAAATAGTGTTTCTCTAGTATTTTCTGTTTGCTCCTGTATGAAATCCAAATGACTTCTTATACGGTCTCAAATCCATGCACCTTACTAAATTTCTTTAGAAACTCTCCAAAGACATAGGGATTGAAAAAATTATCTTGTGATATTAACTTCTGATTGAATTGTTTTGCAGAGACCTTGGCCTGTATGACACATGGTGTTGGAAATTGTTTCTTATGGCTTCAGAGATGGGGAATCTTTATGGAGGCTGCCAGCACCTGGGAAGTTTTGTTGCTGCTGCTGCAGCAAGAGGGCCTCTGCTCCCTGGGCAAGCTTGCTGCTGCTGCTGCTAAGTCGCTTCAGTCGTGGCCGACTCTGTGCGACCCCAGAGACGGCAGCCCACCAGGCTCCCCCGTCCCTGGGATTCTCCAGGCAAGAACACTGGAGTGGGTCGCCATTTCCTTCTCCAATGCATGAGAGTGAAAAGTGAAAGTGAAGTCGCTCAGTCGTGTCCGACTCCTAGCGACCCCATGGACTGCAGCCCACCAGGCTCCTCCATCCATAGGATTTGCCAGGCAAGCGTACTGGAGTGGGGTGCCATTGCCTTCTCCACTGGGCAAGCTTACGTGATGTCTTTTCCATCCGTACTGGTCCTCTCTGCTATGAGTTCTCTCGGAGTCAGATATTCCGTTTTCCTTGGACATCTGGCCAATATTTGCCTGATATATCTCTCCTTGTGTTCTTGCTTTCAGCTTCTCTGTGTTCCATTGTTATACTGTGTTGCCTGAAAACAGCATAGAACTGGGAGTTATAGTTTTTTGTTTTAACCCAATATGATCCTGTCTTTTAGATGTTAAGAACAGCCCAGTATTTATTGTGACTATTGATATATCTGGATTTGTTTCTTTCAATTTGTCTTTATTTCCACTTTAATTAGGTCTTTTCTACTTTCTTGCCTTGATGGAGATTTTTGTTTTAATACTCCCTCCCACCTTTATTGATTTTTCTCTATACAGTGTTGAAATTTATACATGCTGATTCTAGTCCTTCAATGCTGCCTCTGGATCTGTTTAACCTGACTATTAAGTTAACAGAGACTTAAATATTTGATTACCTCCAAGGCAATAAAAGTACATTAAAATGTTTTAGCTCCAGTCATAGTTTTCCAACTTAGTATTACTGAGTGTTTTAGTTCTTTCTTTAGCCTCACAAATTAGATGTTGTTTTATTGTCTTGTGGGCAGTGGTTGTTTGGATTCATCCACATGTTGTGTGTGTTGATCATTTCCGCTTACACACTGGACTCCTTCCAGGATTATTTTCCTTCTTCTCAAAGCACATACTTGAATTCCTTGAGAGCCAACTCTAGTGTGAAATTCCCTCCATTTCTGTTTATCTTGAAGTGATTTTATTTTCCCTTTGTCCTCGAGGAGTAGATTTGCTCATTACACAATTCTATGTTGGCATTAATTTTCTTTCAAAACTTTGTAGCTGTTGTGCTAATGAGCTGAATCTATTGCTGCAAAACCAATTATGTCAAAACTTAGCTGTGCTGTGTCGTGCTGGGTCGCTTCAGTCGTGTCCAACTGTGTGTGGCACTGTGGACTGGGCTCCTCTGTCCATGGGGTTCTCTAGGCAAGAATACTGCAGTGGGTGGCCATGCCCTCCTCCAGGGGATCTTCCTGGCCCAGGAATCGAACCTGGGTCTCTTATGTCTCCTGCATTGGCAGGCCGGGGTCTTTACCACTAGCACCACCTGGGAAGCCCTAAAACTTAGTTGCTTAACACAACAATAATTTCCCATGGTTTCTGTGGATCAGGAATTTGGGAGTAGCTTAGCTGTTCTGTTCTGCCTTAAGATCTGTTGTGAAGTTGGATATTGTTTGAAGGCCTGGAGGTCTGCTTCTAGGGGAGGCCATATGGCTGTTGGTTAAAGGCCTCCGTTTCTCTCCACAAGAACCTCTCCACAGGCCTTCTCCTTCCAGGATGGTTGACTTTCTTCAGAACTTGCAGGCCAAGAGACTGAGGTGGAAGTACAAATGCTCTTCAGGTTTTAGCTTTGGGAGCCACACATCATCACTTCCTCAATATCCTTTTGGTCACAGAGCCAACCCTATTCAGTGTGGCTGCTGCAGGCAAAGTCACTTCAGTCACTGCAACTCTTTGCAACCCTACGGGTCAGAGATCTCCAGGCTCCCCTGTCCATGGGATTCTCCAGGCAAGAATGCTGGAGGGGGTCGCCATTTCCTCCTCCAGGGGATCTTCCCGACCCAGGGGTGGAACCTGCATCTTTTACGTCTCCTGCCTTACAGGTGGGTTCATTACCACTAGTGCCACCTGGGAAGCTGTTCAATGTGGGAGGGGGCTACAGAAAGGTACAAATGAAGTGAGGGTTACCGGAGGCCAATCTGAGGCTACCACAATAGCTTCAGTTGCTGTTATTTAGAGTTCTACAAGTCTTTCCTTTATAGGTGATTTCTCCTCTGTCTGGGTTCTTGAACGATATTCTCTTTGTTGTGAATATTCCTCAGTTTTACTATAATGTGTAGGATATGTTGTACACTTGTGGATTTATATTTTTCATCAGTTCAGGGAAATTCTCTTAATATATTAATATAACACTCTTAATGTTTGTTCAGTTCAGTTCAGTCACTCAGTTGCGTCCGACTCTTTGCAACCCCATGAATCGCAGCACTCCAGGCCTCCCTTGTCCATCACCAACTCCCGGAGTTCACTCAAACTCATATCCATTGAATCAGTGATGCCATCCAGCCATCTCATCCTCTATTGTCCCCTTCTCCTCCTGCCCCTAATCCCTCCCAGCGTCAGAGTCTTTTCCAATGAGTCAACTCTTCGCATGAGGTGGCCAAAGTATTGGTTTCAGCTTTAGCATCAGTCCTTCCAAAGAACACCCAGGACCGATCTCCTGTAGAATGGACTGGTTGGATCTCCTTGCAGTCCAAGGGACTCTCAAGCGCCTTCTCCGACACCACAGTTCAAAAGCGTCAATTCTTCAGCCCTCAGCTTTCTTCACAGGTTTCCAAATAAATCCTTCTCACTTTCTCTTAAGAGATTCCAGATAGACACAGATTAGATCCTCCCACTGTATCCCCTTGTACCATTTAATCTCTTTTTTGTGTTTTCCACCTTCTCTGCTGCATTCTGGATAGATTCACTGAGCATGCCTTCTGCTTCCTGACTTCTCTCTTCAACTGTGTTTAATCTGCTGCTGAACCCAGCTACTGTGTGCACATTTCTTTAAAATTTCAGTGATGATATTTAACTTTTTAGAAGTTACATTAAAATATTCTATTAATTCCTGAAGGTTTGCTTTTATACTGTGTATTTGCATCCTTTATTTTTCATTTTTAAAAAACATTTCACTTGAAAAATAACATCTGTACATAAAATTTCACAAAACAAGATTGTACAGCTGAAAGTTATCATAAAATAAATGCCTTTATGGTGAGAACATCACCCAGATCAAGAAATAGAATGCATCTTGCAGCCCAAAAGTATCCTTATGCTTCTAATAACTCTCTCTTTCTTCCTCCTTGTAACTCTCTGTCGGCAACCACTATTCCAACTTTATAATTTTGATATTTTAAACACCTACATTCTTAAACACCATAGTTTATCCTTGCCTGTTTTCTGAATTTCATGTAAATGGAACTACACAGTACATGTTTTGTTGTGTTCAGCTTCTTTTATTCAATATTAGAGCTGTGAGATTCATGCATATCGTTGCTTGTTGTAATCTGTTTATTTTCATTGCTGCATGGTATTCCATTGTGTGAATATACCACTCTTAAAAATACCTTCTTCTGTTGCTAAATGTGTTTTTTTTCCCTGTTTGGGTCAACTGTGAATAATGAGGCTATGTTTTGCCAAATGTTTTACTTTCATTTCAGGTTCAAAGGATTCATTAACCAAAAAAACAACTCATTACAAACAAACAATTCCAATATTTAATAGACAATTATTAAACTTAATTTCAGTATACAGTCATTAAAAGAAAAGAGAAATAGAAACAATAGAGAAGACTAATAGCACATTTATCACCAAATTGGGCTGATCAACACCCAGACTTAAACAGCATGCTGGGAGTTTGTGTGTGCACGTGCGCGCGTGTGTGCGTGTGTGTGCATGTGTGTGCGTGTGTGTGCGTGTGTGCATGTGTGTGGTGTGTGTGTGTGCATGTGTGTGTGGTGTGTGTGCAGTGTGTGTGTGTGCGTGTGTGCGTGTGTGCATGTGTGTGTGGTGTGCGTGTGTGCATGTGTGTGTGTGCGTGTGTGTGGTGTGTGTGCGTGTGTGCATGTGTGTGTGGTGTGTGTGTGTGTGTGCATGCATGTGTGCATGTGCTCAGTCAGTCGTGTCTGACTCTTTTGTGACCCCATGGAGTATAACCTGCCAGGCTTCTGTGTCCATGGAATTTTCCAGACAAGAATATTGGAGATGGTTGTCATTTCCTTCTCCAGGGGATCATCCTGAACCAGGGACCCAACCCACGTCTCTTGTGTCTCCTGCAATGGCAGGCAGATTTTTTATCACTGTGCCACATGGGAAATCCCGCCTGCTGGGAAGTCCCTCGTTAACAGCAATCTGGAGTCCTGACTGGGAGAAGGCCCTGGGTAGCGTGTCCACTGCACGGGTGAGACTTCAAACTGCAGTGCCGGGGACTCCCACTTATAATCCCAAGCTGCAAACTGATGTCATTAATTTGTGTGCAAAAATGCAGCTCGGGTTTTACCTTAACATTTTACAAGGCTGTCTGTTTTTATGTTGTGAGTCATACGATTTTGCTAAACCTGGGGTGCAGTTGGCCAGACCTCCAGGGGCTCAAGAATTCCAAGACCCACTCCCTTTCTTATCTAAAGTGCCACCTGACTAGGTGTGCTTGTGGGCAGACACGGAATCCGGGCAATGTCCACACAGGCCAGAAGCAAGATCACAGGTGTGCTTTTCTGCTTCTGAAGCCTGAACAAGACTTTCTCCATTTTAATTTCCCTAACCGACCATGAGCATAATTTATTTGTATTTCTTGTTGGACACGTGCATGCATTTCTTTTGGGGTATTAACCTAAAAATGGATTGCTGAGTCAAAGGATGGAGGCATATTCAACTTTAGCAGTAGTGCCAAACAATTGAACCAATTTAAATTTTTTCTAGAGTGCACACGAATTTTCATTGTTCCATGTGGCTAGTTTTTGTTGTTGTTGTTTTTAAGTATTTGGTATTGTGGTGGATATGGAGTTGTATCTCATTATTATTTAAGCTTGCATTTCCCTTATGAGTAATGAATTGGTTATTTAAATATTCTCTTTTAAGAAGTGTCTAGTGCCCCCAGCGGCGGCCCCGCGCGCAGCGCTGCTCCCCAGCCCCCCTCCCCCTCGGATGTGACTGGAGCTTGAGGCGCGCAGGGCCGGAGACGTCGCAGACCCGGGACCCGGAGCAGCTCAGAGGCGGTGAATAATAGCTCTTCAAGTCTGCAATAAAAAATGGCCTCCAATAAAACTACATTGCAAAAAATGGGAAAGAAGCAAAACGGAAAGAGTAAAAAAGTTGAAGAGGCAGAACCTGAAGAATTTGTAGTAGAAAAAGTGCTGGACCGCCGTGTAGTGAATGGGAAGGTGGAGTATTTCCTGAAGTGGAAAGGATTTACAGATGCAGACAATACTTGGGAACCTGAAGAAAATTTAGATTGTCCAGAGTTAATTGAAGCATTTCTTAATTCTCAAAAAGCTGGTAAAGAAAAAGATGGAACAAAAAGAAAATCTTTGTCTGACAGTGAATCTGATGATAGCAAATCAAAGAAGAAAAGAGATGCTGCTGATAAACCAAGAGGTTTTGCCAGAGGTCTTGATCCAGAACGAATAATTGGTGCCACAGACAGCAGTGGAGAATTAATGTTCCTCATGAAATGGAAAGATTCTGATGAGGCAGACTTGGTACTGGCAAAAGAGGCAAATATGAAGTGTCCTCAAATTGTAATTGCTTTTTATGAAGAGAGACTAACTTGGCATTCTTGTCCGGAAGATGAGGCTCAATAATTGTTTGCATTGCCTTTTATATATATTTATATATATATATAAAATGTGGGTCTTGGTTTTTTGATTTATTAGAGTGAAGAAATAACTACATTCTAATGAAAATCAGGTTTGATACGTTTGTTTTGAAGTAATATTGGGGAAGTTATATTGGGTTTTTTGTTTTTTTCCATCTGTAGCACTGGTTACTTTGAACAAATAAAAGCTTTCTGTAGTTGCCTTCTTCAGTAGGAAAGAATTTGATACCATGATATATTATTTCCTCAGCATTAGAGAACAGTTTTTCTAAATGTTGGAGGAAATCTCCATAGTCATTACTCAATCAGAATTTAGAATTTGCATTTAACTCATATATGCCTGAGGACCATTCTGAGTTTTTTATATGTGTATACATAAAAGACATGTAAATTGTTTGGGAGTTAATTTTTTGTTGTGGTTTTTGTTTTGGTAAATATATTTAAACAACAGCCTTTCATAACCATGGATAAGCCCATGTTCTGGAATTACATCATTTTGAGCAATATAAGAACTTCAACTTAGATTAAAAATTTAAGTCTTAACCTTTCAAATTAAATAATTTTGCAATTAATTAGATAAATTAAGGAGTTTAAATTGGGTAATTTTTTAAAGCATCCCTATCAGAATCTGCATATAAGTGCAGTTTTATATGCAGAAACCCTGGAAAGAGAATTTTTATCACTGTCAACAACCTTCCCAACTAAATGAAAAAAGTAGAAAAATTCTAGTATGTTTTAATATAGCAAAGCAAAACTTAGTTAAATGGACACTTGATGGTTCCTTTTGGTGAACCATTGTTTTACAAGAAATTGAAGTCTCTGTGCTATATTTAGGAAATGTTGTGATACATGGGATGTCTCAGATTTGTTCATTGAAACCTAATCAGATAGTTTTAAAATATTGGCAGTGTATGATCTACAGGAATAAATGAGTGAACAAACTTTTCTAATCTATGCTTGACCTACATGTTTTTTCAGACTTGACTCCGATCCATTCCTTACACGAAGGCTCAATTTTCTCAGTATATTGGGTTACTAGTTCAGCAGAAGCCAAGAAAAACAATAACTTTGTAGTAATCAGAATGTTATTCAACTGTATATTGTTTACTTTATTGTAAATACTGGTGAACAGTGGTCAATAAATAGTTTTATATTCCTTTAAAAAAAATAAGAAGTGTCTATTCAAGCATTAGCCATTTCTCTATTGGGTTATCTTTTTCTTGATTTTTTTGAAGCTCTTCGTATTTGTCAGTTTTGTGAGTTATATTTTCTTAAACTTCACGGTTTCTCACTGATTCAATGTGTGGGGGCTTAGTTGCGTCCGACTCTTTTTGGCCCCATGGACTGTAGCTGTCCACGGGCTTTCCCAGGCAAGAATACTGGAGAGGATTGCATTTCCTCCTCCAGGGGATCTTCCCAACCCAGGGATTGAACCTGGGTCTCTTGTGTCTCCTGCACTGGCAGGTGGATTCGTTACCACTGGGCCACCTGAGAAGTCCTGGGCCACCTGAAGAGTGTCTTCCGATGTCTTCAATAGTGTCTTCTGATGAAAAGAAAATTTTAATTACAATGTTCAAAATTTCATGTTTTTCCTCATGGTTAATGCTGTGTGTGTGTGTGTGTGTGTGTGCTTAGTCACTCAGACGTGTCTAACTCTTTGTGACCCCATGGACTGTGTCCTGCCAGATTCCTCTGTCCATGGGGTTTCCTAGCCAAGTATACTGGAGTGGGTTGCCATTTCCTTCTCCAGGGGATCTTCCCGACCCAGGGATTGACCTCGGGTCTCCTGCATTGCAGGCACATCTTTACTGTCTGAGCTGCCAGAGAAGCATTAGTCTTATAGGAGGAGGAGAACGCTAAGCCAGGATATGTCCTGCACTGAAGCCCAGAGAGAAGTCCTTGCGTGGGAACTGGTGGCAGAGTTGCTGCAACCTTGAGACAAAGGACTGGCCATCCTGCTCAGATCCTCCATGGGCCCAGGCTCAGGTCAGCCTTGCAGCGGGGGCAGTGCTAGCTTCCCAGACCAGGCACTCCCACTTGGACAAGGATAACCCTCTTGAGAAGAGCAGCTGTTAACTACTCCAGCCAACACTCACAGCAGCTGGCTGTGGGCACACCAGCTGCCACAGAGGATCTGGGAGAAAACCAAGGGCATCGACCACATCCTTACTGCTCTTATTAAATCCACTCTATCTGGCTGGTTTCCTTGAGATTCGGTTGGTCACACGTTCTTAGAAAATGTTGAAAAGGACGGTTGGTGGGATACACCATGCTCCTGCTGCTGCAGTAGGCCCTAAGCCTGATGATACTCATCATGCTCGCCCTCCCCATGCAGTGTCCTTCCCCATGTAGTGTCCTGACGTCTGCTGGCCTTTGTGGTTTGCCTGGGGCAAGGGATAACCCAGATTCTCATCCTTGAGAAGTATGAGACACTCCTCAGGCTATAGTGACTTCATTTGCCACTTACAATCACAACCAAGCATTTGAAGAGCAAAGGACACCCCTGGGGATTGTCTGGGTCTAAACCATTGTTTCTGACCCTGCCTCCGTTATGTAGCTCCAGCCCAACTCCTCAGGATGATCAAGGTTCATTAGCCGTGTCAGCAGAGGTACTCAATCTGGTGGAAGCTATCACTTGAAATCTAGTGGGACTCTTACTGGACTCCCTGGTAGAATTCTATCTTTTCAAGACCTAAGATCTCTGCACCATAGAGCAGACATTGATTTAAAGTACACGCCACATGTAAAAGAGTCAGTGGGGATTTGCTGTATGACTCCGGGAACTCAAACTGGGGCTCTATAACAACCTAGAGATGCGGGATGGGGTGGGAGGTGGGAGGGAGTTTCAAGAGGGAGGGGACATATGTACACCAATGGCTGATTCATGTTGACGGATGGCAGAGACCAATACAATGTTGTAAAATAATTATCCTTCCATTAAAAATAAATAAATTAAAAAAAATACAGTACATGCCACATTCTGAGACATAGTGCCCCATCCTTGCAGAGTTTTTACTTCTAAGCTGGTGCCTCATCTGCATCTTTCGGAGGCCAAAGACAGCTTCTGACTGGTGGGAGAGGTGGTGGGTTCCATGTTTTAAAGGGGACCCTTTAGTGAGGGTCTGCGGGATCCTGTAGAGGTAAATCAGACATTGGTGAGCTTTGTGTTGCTGAACCACTGCAAGTTGGAAAGGGAAAGTCAGTCCTGGTCAGAAAGGAAGCTGTCCAGTTGCAGGCAATGTGGCCCTGAGCTGGTAGGTTGCTTTCTTCAGGAGGTTGTGCAGGGTCTTAGCCTGGCCTCCCGTCGGCCTCTGTGAACTCCCTGCACAGCACTTGACGGTGGTTGAGTCTTCCGCAGTGGCTGCCCTCCGGTGGCTTCAGCATGTGACAGAAAAATCTCAGAGCTTTGTGCCCTCTCCCCAGAACTCCTGCTTCCTACACTCCCAATTTGCTTCTTCCAGGCTCCTTACCTAGCCTAACTATTTGCTGCTCATATTTAGCTGGATTTCCTGCTGCCTCCATGTCTCCCTTATACTTTTATCTTGGGCTGCAAGGTAGCTGGTCTTAGGAGGAGGTCCATGCATTAGGAGGTACCTATCACCACTGTTTGCAAGGTTTTCTCTGGGCACAGCAGCAGTCCACTCGCTGAGCCAACCCATCTTGATTTTCTCTTCTTTGTCAGCTAGTCTTAAGGGCCCCCAGCAGGCCAGGAGGGCTGAGGAAGCGCTTCTGTATGACAGCTTAAAGAACCCAGCTAACTGTTCCTTCAGCTTACTGGCCCCTCTGGACCTGCCTGATGGTGATTAGCAGGGCCCACCTAACCTTATGACCTGGAGGGCCTGGAGCTTGTCATGGACAGTTCGGGCCACATGGCCACTCAGATTCCATGCTTGGATGCTTGCTTTCTGCCAGTGTCTGGTGCATGTCAGGAACTGCAGAAATGGTGAATGAGAAGAGAACCTCCCAACCGGAGCTGATCCGATGTTCCTCACAGTGTCTTTCTGCACCTCGTACCTCTCTGGTGCCATGGGATCTAATGAGCTCCACTATCCAATTGGTAAGCCTGGTTATACTACAGCTGGGACCTGACGTAAAACCGTTTCCTCTCTGGGCTTCATGTGGTGCGGTCTCCCCAAGTGCAGAGCATGCTGCCTCCAAAAACCAGAGGGGCACTGTGCTTCCTTCTTGGTGGGAGGAGGTGTGAGGTGTAGTGTCTTACCCTTCAGTGTGGAAGAGAAACACCAGGAAGTCCCAATGGGGCCTTGTATCCCATTCCAATGGAGATGTATGAATCTCTTAAGGATTTACTGCCCCCCACCCCCCGCCACCCAACGCAGAGTGTCTTTCCAAGGATCCAATATGCTTGGCTTTAGGGAACCTGAAGAGTGACCCCCAGGTGGACATGCAGAAGAACCTGACTTGTTATAGGTCCCTGTACACTCCGTCTCCATAGGGAAAGCTGTATGGCACTTTGGGTCTCTAGCTGTCAGAGCGAACATGGACCCTGTGTTCCACATCCTTGAAAGATCTGGGTGTTCTTCTCCTAAGACATAACTACTCTGTAAATGGTCATCCGTCCTGTTGGGAAAGACTGGAGGAGTCACTGCTGTACATGCTTGCCCATGTATGCAAGGTCCTTCATAGGACACAGGTTCTGGGTCTGAACACTGGCTTAGATCTGGAAGCAAGGGCAGAGATAAAGATTTCCTCTGGGATAGCTGCCTCATCCTTCTTCTCATTCTGATTTTTATTTTTTATTCTTTGGTTTGTAAGCTATCTATATTGCCTCAGAAACACCAAGTTCTTACCAAGTTCACCTCCATAGACACCTGAGGGTCAGAGCCCCTAGGCTGCCATTCTGACCTTGCTGCTCATGATGGTACTTGTTCATCCTGCTTCTGATAGTCATGCATTGCCCTGACCTCCTTTTTCGAGGGCCCAACATCCCCATGGTTACCAGAGAGCCCAGTTTGGGAATAGAATCTCCTACATTTGGCTCTGCCCACAGAGGAGGGTGCTTTCCAGGTGGCTTTAGTGGCAAAGAATCCACCGGGCAATGGAGGAGACGTAAGAGATGTGGGTTTGATCCCTGGGTTAGGAAGATCTCCTGGAGGAGGGCATGGCAACCCACTCCAGTATTCTTGCCTGGAGAGCCCCATGGACAGAGGAGCCTGGTGGGCTGCAGTCCATGGGGCTGCAAAGAGTCGGACACGAGTGCAGCGATTTAGCACGCACGCATGCATGCCACAGTGGAGAGCTCTCTGGGACACACCCTGGGCCCTCAATACACGCGGTGTTTCCGAATTCCTCCTGTAGAATGTGGCAGCTAGTGGTTTCCGATTTCATATAACTGACATATTCTAGCATGCCCACTTCTGTAAAAAGGACATTGGAATTTTGATGGGCATTTCATGTAGTCTGTAGATCACTTTGGGTAGTTTTGGATTCTCCTGGGAATATTTTCTTAATAAGCTGCCTGTGCAACAATTCTCATCTCAGGGTCTATTCCTGGGGAGACTGGCCTAAGACAAGCTATTTTACTGATTTTCTTTATTTATTTTTTATTGAGGTAGAATTCACATAACGTAAAATTCACCAGTAACCATTTTAAAGTGTACAATTAGGGGCATTGAGTACATGCATACAAATTACATCCTTTATACATTTGTGTGCCCTTTACAGTAGATTTATAATTACTGTCTTATGCACATGTCTTTTCAGTCACATAGGAAAATAAGAGGAGTCACAAGCCGTAAGCCAGTGATGATGGCCTCTATGTTCACTGTGCGGTTATGACGGCCAGTGCCCTTGTTTCCCGCACGGCCTCAAACGACTGTCCAGCATCTTTCCGTTGTAACTTCAAGTGGAGCGTTTCTTATAGGCCAAGGCTACTCATAACAGACTTCCTCACCTCTGGCTAATCTGGGAATATCTTTTTTCCTTCATTCTGAAGGACAATTTTGCTGCTATGGAATATTTTGTTGACACTATTGGTATTTAAATTTCAGTGATTATATATTTTTAATTCCCCAAATTATATTTTCTGCCATCTGTGTTCACTTCAGAATATCCTGTCCTTGCACCCTAGGTTGCTACGCCATCCTCTTATCTTTCTGAATATATTAAACATACTAATGAAAGGCCTTCTAGGAACTGCTCTATTAAAAAATTTTTATTGGAGTATAGTTGACTTACGATGTTGCACTACTTTCAGCTGCACAGCAAAATGGATCAGTTACATTCACATATGCATTTACACATATCCACTGTGTTTGAGACTCTTTTCTCATATAGGCCATTCTAGGCTACCGAGTAGAGTTCCCTGTGCTGTAGAGTAGGCCCTTACTAGCTATATATTGTATATATAGTAGTATGTATATATATATCAATCCCAGTCGCCCAATTTATCCCTCCCGCCCAACCCCCTGGTAATCAGAGCTTTGTATTTTACATCTGTAACTCTATTTCTGTTTTGTAGGCAAGTTCATTTGTAGCCTTTTACATATTTCACATATAAGTGATACGATATTTGTCTTTCTATGTCTGACCTCACTTAGTGTAACAATCTCTAGTGCGTGCCATGCGTCTGTGCTAAGTTGTTTCAGTCGTGTCTAACTCTGTGTGACCCCATGGACTGTAGCCCGGCAGGCCCCTCTGTCCGTGGGATTCTCCAGGCAAGAATACTGGAGTGGGCTGCCATGCCCTCCTCCAGGGGATCTTCCCGACCCAAGGATCGAACCCATATCTCTAATATCTCCTGCATTTGCAGGTGGGTTCTTGACCACTAGCGCCACCTGGGAAGGCCCTAGGCCCATTCATGTTGCTGCAAAAGGTGTTATTTTTAAATTTTTTATTGCTGAGTTATATTCCATTGTATATATGTATCGTATCTTCTTTATCCAAGGAATTGGTCTATTATTCCTTTTCTTTCAACCTAAGCCCTGTTAATTTGCCTTCTTTATGCTGTTTCCCAACTGATTTTCAGTGGCACACATATCAAGCTTGTTTTCCTTATTACGTCTGTCTATGTGTGCTGAACAGTAAAGAGTGGTTTCCACCTATACTCTAGCTACCGTCTCGAGGCAGAGGGTCCTCCAGGCTCATTCCTCTGCTCTCCCAGGAAGCCACAGTCTGAGTTGCTTAGCTGCCCGCCCATCATGGTTTCCTTCAGGTCTTTCCATTGTGTTCAGTGGAAGCGTTGAATACAAACAGACCTTAAGTAGCAAGACTACAGGTATGACCAAAGAGCCCAGACTGGTGAACAAAAAAGGGTGTTGGTTGGGCATCCCCTGGGAGCTGACCAAAGGTGGGATGGGGCAGACCAGGCTGTGGGGAGCAGCTCACTGTCCACTGTGGATTCAGCTGCCTACTAACTCACAAAGGCTCCAGAAGCCAGAGTTGAAGTCCTCCTCCGTGCAGGTGTGTGGTATCCCTGACACTGGCCTGCAGAACAGGGGGCTCCTCAGAGTGTCACCCTTGACGGTCCCCTCCCACAACCCTTGCTGGGACAGGTGTGCACACACGCAGGACCCCTACCCAAAGGGGCTGACAGGGAGCGGCCCCACACCCAGCCTGAGATCTGCACATGCTGCCATGCGTTGGATGCCAGGTACTTTGCTCACCAGTCCCTGTCCTGCAAGCACCCCTGCAGCTGCTTCTGCAGGGCCTGTCTGGGCATGAAGCTGTGCCCTTGCAGTCCCTAGAGCCAGGCCTTCTAGGCCCCTGTGATCTGTGCACACTTGGACTCCTGAAAGCTTCCCATGCTCAAATAAGTGAAATGCTGGAAACTGCTAAATTCAATGTTTTTGCCACTGTAATTCAGCAACTCCAAGCCAGGTGTTGCTCACTTCGCAACTGCCTGCAGAAGGTCCTTCTGGGTATAGAAGCCCACTCACACAGTCAAATTGGGAGGTAGGAGCTTACTCCCAGGCTGACTGTGAAAGGCCTCCTGGGCAGTGGGATTGCTCAGTGGGTTGTGACCAAGAAAGCAGCCTCTGATCTTATACTGTTGGTTCTTGGAGGAACCTTGAGGTGTGAGCTGAGCTGGCAGGGGACTGACCGGTGCTGGGCTGATGCCCGGCCTCTGCAGCTAGGCCTCCCTGAGTGACGGTGTGGATGCACAGTGATGTTTGAATGATGATTTCATGTTAAATTTTATCAAAGGTGTTCAAAATGCTCCTACGTCTTTTCTTTTTTGTTCTTTTGATGTTAATTAATAGTTATGGTTTTTCTACTGTACAACTATCACTGCCTTTCAAGAAGTAATAAGAAAATGAACAGCAAACTAAGGAAATAAAGTCCCTTTTCAGAGAATTGATGATCTAACTCAGAAACGTAAGAAGAATCCACAGACAAATATTGCAACAGTTGGAGTTAATCAGATTTAATGGTTTGGAGATCAATATACAGAGTAATTGGGACTTCCCAGGTGGTGCTAGTGGTAAGAAACCCGTCTGCCAGTGCAGGAGAGCTAAGTGACATGGGTTTGATCCCTGGGTCAGGAAGATCCTCTAGAGGGCATAGCAACCCACTGCAGTATTCTTGCCTGGAGAATCTCGTGGACAGAGGAGCCTAGAGGGCTACAGTCCATAGGGTCGCAAAGAGTCAGACACACTGAAGAGACTTAGCCTGCATGCATACATACAGAATAATTACACTTCTCTCTTAAATAGCAAGCAGCTAGCTGAGACTTTCAAAGGCAGCCACTGAGGGACTTGGTGCTCTTCAGAGGCCTTGTCAGTCCAGGGGTCAAAAGTTGATTCCAAAGCCCACCGAAGGATGGCCCTACTTGGGTAGGGGGTGTGCCTGGCAACTGCACACCCAGGAGCTGGTGGCAGTGTGGCGCTGTGACATCACTGTGAGTGCAGGAGGCACGAACACAAGAAAGCCACAGCCCATGTGTCTGCCTTCTCCGCACTCTCATTTGTAAGAAAATTTCATGATCAGTACCTAATGTGGCCTATAACAATTAAAAACGGCCTGTCCTGGAAGACACTCACAGGCAAGCTGACATGAGACCACATACCGAGACAGGTGCCCAGGGAACAGCAGAAACTTAGGGTAGATGCAGGGAGGGAGCCGCTGGCCCACGCCACCATGGCCCCTCCCTGTAATGGTGAGAAGCGGCAGAGACCTGGATGGACGTGCTAGCCCTGAATACCACTGAGACCAAGTGTTAGGACCAAACAGGCACCAAGGCAGGCTTCAGGGGGCCAAGGTAGGCCTAAGTCTCCTTTACAGAGGGGTTGAGTTATTGCCAAGGAGGAGCTGAGATCATCCTCTGCAGGTGCCAGGACTCGACCAATCAGTGTACTCCCTGTAGCCTGGTTCAAGCTTATCAGGACAGGGACAAAAACCCCCCTGAGAAAGCCTGCATGTGCGAAAATCTAGCCAATTAGCAGATGCTAAGGAACCCTTGCAACCAATCCGCCCCTGTCAACTCCCTGTCTTTGTTTTAACCCTATAAATACTGCTGTAATTCAGGGCTCTGGGCCCTTGTTCCACTCCATTGCATTGGATGAAACTTGGGTACTGGCTCGAGCTAGAAATAAATTCCCTTTTTGCGTTTGCATTGCTGTGGATGTCTTGTTCTCTCAGTTCTGGGGATTGGGACCTTGGGCATAACACAAGGAGGTCCCCACAGGAGGGAGTCTCCCTGCCAGGCCTCTCAGGACTGCAGCTGTGCAGGCAGCAGGCTGAGTGGACAGCTGAGATGCTCTGCAAACAGAATAAATGTTTCACAGTCCTTTGGTGTTGGGGAAACAAAGGCCAGTCAGTGGGAGGGGTACCGGAGAGAGCCTCGGTGGGGTAAGCTGAGGACCAGGAAGACCTTTCCAAGGGCCTTTGCCAGTTCTGGTCATCCTATCAGCTAGGCTGTGGCTTGGCTGCAAGTGGCTGGAAAGGAGGGCCCAGCAGAATCCTGGCAACTTGTTGGGTTGGATGAGAAGCTAGAACAGCTTCTCAAAGCTCTTCACAAAGACAGTTCCCCGAATAGGGGAAATTCTGAAACTTCAGACAGCAGATTAAGGTCCAAGACAAAAATCTCAATAGACAAACTCATTTCCCAGCTGTCTTTGATGAAGAGACCTGAGTAGGCGTTTGGGGGAACATAGGATTTCTCTGAAGTTCCTGGAGCTGCGACCAGACTGCACAGAGCCTTGATCCCGGTAGCTCCCGATGGTCATTAGACCATGCCTGCTGTTGCCCAGCAGAGGGGACCAAAAGACCTGTAGCTTCCAACGTGCTTATGCAGAGGAATTTGGCATTCAAGCAAAACTTACTAGGCAGTGAGAGAGAGGATCAAGTACCCTCACTTCACAGGGAAAACAGACAGTAGTTAGTCTTGCCTTTGCAAAGCATCCCAGAGTGTGAGGAAGAAGCCTGTGTTGCTAGCAGCCTCTCATTTCTCCTGCCCCCCAGGTCTGGGTGTCTCTTTTGCCTGAGTGCTTCCCAGAGCCCCCTAGTGCCAGGGAATGTGTCAATTTATGGGGGGTAGTGCTTAGAGGTCCAGTTGCCAAAGGACTGGGAGACTCAGACATCAGCCATCCCCTTGAACACTGGGAGGATGTCCCCTGCTTCACTCCTTTTCTCTTTAGGACCTCTGTCTTGTTGGGTGGGCAGGCCCACCTCATCTCGGTCATTTATATACGCATTTCCTTAAGGCCATTTATTGCCATACCAGTCCCCTTAACCCATTCCACCTGAAGCAATTATTTTCATATTTTCAAGGTACATGTTTATTGAAATATAACAATGTGTAAATTGTTATTCTGTGATGATGATAAAGTTAGATGTGATTTACATTTAAAATTAAGCATTACCATTTAAAAGAGAACAATTCAGGGGCATTAAGAACATTCGCACTATTGTGCAAAACCCATCTAACTGCACATGTCTTCATTACTCCAAAAGCATAACCATACCAATCACCAGTTGCACAGGGACATCACCTCATCCCCACCCTTCAGATCAGTTCAGTTCAGTTCAGTCACTCAGTCGTGTTCGACTTTTTGCGACCCCTTGAATCCCAGCACGCCAGGCCTCCCTGTCGATCAACAACTTCCGGAGTTCACTCAGACTCACGTCCATCGAGTCGGTGATGCCATCCAGCCATCTCATCCTCTGTCATCCCCTTCACCTCCTGCCCTCAATCCCTCCCAGCATCAGAGCCTTTTCCAATGAGTCAACTCTTTGCATCAGGTGGCCAAAGTACTGGAGTTTCAGCTTCAGCATCATTCCTTCCAAAGAAATCCCAGGGTTGATCTCCTTCAGAATGGACTGGTTGGATCTCCTTGCAGTCCAAGGGACTCTCAAGAGTCTTCTCCAACACCACAGTTAAAAGCATCAATTCTTTGGCGCTCAGCTTTCTTCACAGTCCAACTCTCACATCCGTACATGACCACATGAAAAACCATAGCCTTGACTAGACGGACCTTAGTCGGCAAAGTAATGTCTCTGCTTTTGAATATGCTATCTAGGTTGGTCATAACTTTTCTTCCAAGGAGTAAGCGTCTTTTAATTTCATGGCTGCAATCACCATCTGCAGTGATTTTGGAGCCCCCCAAAATAAAGTCTGACACTGTTTCCACTGTTTCCCCATCTATTTCCCATGAAGTCATGGGACCAGATGCCATGATCTTCGTTTTCTCAATGTTGAGCTTTAAGCCAACTTTTTCACTCTCCTCTTTCACTTTCATCAAGAGGCTTTCTAGTTCCTCTTCACTTTCTGCCATAAGGGTGGTGTCATCTGCATATCTGAGGTTATTGATATTTCTCCCAGCAATCTTGATTCCAGCTTGTGTTTCTTCCAGTCCAGCGTTTCTCATGATGTACTCTGCATATAAGTTAAATAAGCAGGGTGACAATATACAGCCTTAATGTACTCCTTTTCCTATTTGGAACCAGTCTGTTGTTCCATGTCCAGTTCTAACTGTTGCTTCTGGACCTGCATACAGATTTCTCAAGAGGCAGGTCAGGTGGTCTGGTATTCCCATCTCTTTCAGAATTTTCCACAGTTTATTGTGATCCACACAGTCAAAGCCTTTGGCATAGTCAAAGCAGAAATAGATGTTTTTCTGGAACTCTCTTGCTTTTTCCATGATCCAGCGGATGTTGCCAATTTGATCTCTGGCTCCTCTGCCTTTTCTAAAACCAGCTTGAACATCAGGAAGTTCACGGTTCACATATTGCTGAAGCCTGGCTTGGAGAATTTTGAGCATTACTTTACTAGCATGTGAGATGAGTGCAATTGTGCAGTAGTTTGAGCATTCTTTGGCATTGCCTTTCTTTGGGATTGGAATGAAAACTGACCTTTTCCAGTCCTGTGGCCACTGCTGAGTTTTCCACATTTGCTGGCATATTGAGTGCAGCACTTTGACAGCATCATCTTTCAGGATTTGAAACAGCTCAACTGGAATGCCATCACCTCCACTAGCTTTGTTTGTAGTGATGCTTTCTAAGGCCCACTTGACTTCACATTCCAGGACGTCTGGCTCTAGGTGAGTGATCACATCATCGTGATTATCTGGGTCATGAAGATCTTTTTTGTACAGTTCTGTGTATTCTTGCCACCTCTTCTTAATATCTTCTGCTTCTGTTAGGTCCATACCATTTCTGTCCTTTATCAGGCCCATCTTTGCATGAAATGTTCCCTTGGTGTCTCTAATTTTCTTGAAGAGATCTCTAGTCTTTCCCATTCTGTTCTTTTCCTCTATTTCTTTGCATTGGTCACTGAGGAAGGCTTTCTTATCTCTTCTTGCTATCCTTTGGAACTCTGCATTCAGATGGGTATATCTTTTCTTTTCTCCTTTGCTTTTCACTTCTCTTCTTTTCACAGCTATTTGTAAGGCCTCCCAAGGCAGCCATTTTGCTTTTTTGCATTTCTTTTCCATGGGGATTGTCTTGATCCCTGTCTCCTGTACAACGTCACGAACCTCCGCCCATAGTTCATCATGTACTCTATTTATCAGATCTAGGCCCTTAAATCTATTTCTCACTTCCACTGTACAATCATAAGGGATTTGATTTAGGTCATACCTGAATGGTCTAGCGGTTTTCCCTACTTTCTTCAATTTAAATCTGAATTTGGCAATAAGGAGTTCATGATCTGAGCCACAGTCAGTTCGTGGTCTTGTTTTTGTTGACTGTATAGAGCTTCTCCATCTTTGGCTGCAAAGAATATAATCAATCTGATTTTGGTGTTGACCATTTGGTGATGTCCATGTGTAGAGTCTTCTCTTGTGTTGTTGGAAGAGGATGTTTGCTATGACCAGTGCATTTTCTTGGCAAAGCTCTATTAGTCTTTGCCCTGCTTCATTCTGCATTCCAAGGTCAAATTTGCCTGTTACTCCAGATGTTTCTTGACTTCCTACTTTTGCATTCCAGTCTCCTATAATGAAAAGGACATCTTTTTTGGGTATTAGTTCTAAAAGGTCTTGTAGATCTTCATAGAACCATTCAGCTTCAGCTTCTTCAGCATTACTGGTTGGGGCATAGACTTGGATTACTGTGATATTGAATGGTTTGCCTTGGAAATGAACTGAGATCATTCTGTCGTTTTTGAGATTGCATCCAAGTACTGCATTTTGGACTCTTTTGTTGACCATGATGGCTACTCCATTTCTTCTCAGGGATTCCTGCTCACATTAGTAGATATAATAGTCATCTGAGTTAAATTCACTCATTCCAGTACATTTTAGTTCTCTGATTCCTAGAATGTCGATGTTCACTCTTGCCATCTCTTGTTTGACCACTTCCAATTTGCCTTGATTCATGGACCTGACATTCTAGGTTCCTGTGCAATATTGCTCTTTACAGCATTGGATCTTGCTTCTATCACCAGTCACATCCACAGCTGGGTATTGATTTTGCTTTGGCTCCATCCCTTCATTCATTCTGGAGTTATTTCTCCACTGATCTCCAGTAGCATGTTGGGCACCTACTGACCTGGGGAGTTCCTCATTCAGCATCCTATCATTTTGCCTTTTCATACTGTTCATGGGGTTCTCAAGGCAAGAACACTGAAGTGGTTTGCCATTCCCTTCTCCAGTGGACACATTCTGTCAGACCTTTCCACCATGACCCGCCCATCTTCGGTTGCCCTGTGGGCATGGCTTAGTTTCATTGAGTTAGACAAGGCTGTGGTCCTAGTGTGATTAGATTGACTAGGTTTCTGTGAGTATGGTTTCAGTGTGTCTGCCTTCTGATGCCCTCTTGCAACACCTACCATCTTACTTGGGTTTTCTTACATTGCACATGGGGTATCTCTTCACAGCTGCTCCAGCAAAGGGCAGCTTCTGCTCCTTACCTTGGACGAGGGGTATCTCCTCACCGCTGCCCTTCCTGACCTTCAATGTGGGATAGCTCCTCTAGAGCCCTCCTGCACCCATGCAGCCACCGCTCCTTGGGCCTGGGGTTGCTCCTCCTGGCCGCTGTCCCCAAACTTGGATGTGGGGTAGCTCCTCTCGGCCATGCTTAGTGCACTGGTCACTGGCCACCGGTCACAGCAACCACTAATTTGCCTTGTCTATTTGGATTTACCTCATGCGGCCATTTCACATAAAAGATATCACACAGTATGTGTCCTCTTGTGACTGTCTTCTCTCACTTCACATGATTTTATTTTAAATTTATTTATTTTTAATTGAAGGATTATTGCTTTACAGTGTTGTGTTGGTTTCTACCACACATCAACATGAATCAGCCATAGGTATCTGTATCTATCTATCTAGAGGTTCCCCGCCTTGACCCTCCCTCCTGCCTCTCCCCCCATCCCACCCCTCTAGGTTGTCCCAGAGCACTGGATTTGAGCTCCCGGCATCATATGGCAAATCCCCACTGGCCATCTATTCTACATATGATAGTGTGTATGCTTCAGTGCTGCTCTCCTATTTCATCCCATCCTCTCGTTCCCTCACTGTATCCACAAATCTGCTCACTGGGTCTGCATTTCCATTGCTGCCCTGCATATAAGCTCATCAGTCCTATCTTTCTAGATTTCATATATATGTGTTAATATATGATATTTATTTTCTCTTTCCGACTTACTTCACTCTGTATAATAGGCTCATCCACTTCATTAGAAGTAGCTCATATGTGTCCCCTTTTATGGCTGAGCAATATTCCATTGTATGTACATACCATAGCTTTTTTATCCATTCATCTGTTGATGGACATCTAGGTCACTTCCATGTCCTGCTGCTGCTGCTGCTGCTAAGTCGCTTCAGTCGTGTCCGACTCTGTGCGACCCTATAGATGGCAGCCCACCAGGCTCTCCCATCCCTGGGATTCTCTAGGCAAGAATACTGGAATGGGTTGGCGTTTCCTTCTCCAATGCATGAAAGTGAAAAGTCAAAGTGAAGTCGCCCAGTTGGACACGACTGAGCAACCCCATGGACTGCAGCCTACCAGGCTCCTCCGTCCATGGGATTTTCCAGGCAAGAGTACTGGAGTGGGGTGCCATTGCCTTCTCCACCTTCCAAGTCCTATTTATTGTAAATAGTACTGCAGTGAACCTTGGGTACATGTGTGTCTTTCAATTATGGGTTCCTCAGGGGATATGCCCAGTGCTGGGATTGCTGGATAATATGGTAGTTATATTGTTAGTTGCTCATAATAGTCTTATGATCTTTGTATTTCTTCATAGTCTTAACTTCTCCTCTTTCATTTCTAAATTTATTGATTTGAGGCGTCTCCCTTTTTTCTTGATGAGTCTGGCTAGTGAGTGGTCTGTTGATTTTGTTTATCTTATCAAAGAACCAGCTTTTACTTTTATTGATCTTTGCTCTTGTTTTATTCATTTCTTCTTCATTTATTTCTGCTCTGATCATTATGATTTTTTTCCTTCTACAAACTTTGGGGTTTTTTTTTTCTTCTTTTTCTCGTTGCTTTAGGCATAAGGGTAGGTTGTTTATTTGATTTTTTTTCTCATTTCTAGAGGTAGGATTGTACTGATATAAGCTTCCCTCTTAGAACCACTTTCGCCACATCCCACAAGTTTTGGGTCATCATGTTTTCATTGTCATTTGTTTTTACATATTTTTAAATTTCCTTTTTGATGTCTTCAGTGACCTGTTGATTATTCAGAAATGTGTTATTTAGCCACATGTGTTTGTGCTTATTACAATTTTTTTCCCCGTTGTTGATATCTAGTCTCATAGCACGGTGGTGAGAAAAGATGCTTGCTATGATTTCAATATTCTTAATTCAATATTCTGTGGCTTTATTTGTGACCCAAGATGTGGTCTATCCTGGAAATTTTTCTGTGTGCAGGTGAGGAAAGGTGTATCCTGCTGTTTGGGGATGGAATATCCTGAAGATATCAATTAGGTCTATCTGACCTAATGTGTGACTTAAGGCCCATGTTTCCTTATTAATTTTCTGTCCAAATGATCTGTCTGGTGGTGTGAGTGGGGTGTTGAAGACCCATACTATTATTGGGTAACTGTTCATTTCCCCTTTTATGGTTGCTGTGGTTCAGTCGCGCATTTGTGTCTGACTCTTTGTGACCCCATGGACTGAAGCATGCCAGGCCTCCCTGTCCTTCACCATCTCCTGCAGCTTGCTAAAACTCATGTCCATTGAATCAGTGATGCCATCCAATCATCTCATCCTCGGTTGTCCCCTTCTCCTCCTGCCTTCAGTCTTTCCCAGCATCAGGGTCTTTTCTAATGAGTTGGCTCTTTGTATCAGGTGGCCAAAGTATTGGATTTTCAGCTTCAGCATCAGTCCTTCCAATGAATATTCAGGATTGATTTCTTTTAGGATTGACTGGCCTGATTTCCTTGCAGTCTAAGGGACTCTCAAGAGTCTTCTCCAACACCACAGCTCAAAAGCATCAATACTTTGGTGTTCGGCCTTTTTTATGGTATAACTCTCACATCCATACATGACTAGTGGAAAAACCAATGCTTTGACTAGATGGACCTTTGACAGTAAAGTAAATGTCTCTGCTTTTTAATATACTGTCTAGGTTGGTCATAGCTTTTCTTCCAAGGAGCAAGCGTCTTTTAATTTCATGGTTATAGTTACCATCTGCAATGATTTTGGAGCCCCCCAAAATAAAGTCTGTCACTGTTTCCACTGTTTCTCCATTTATTTGCCATGAAGTGTTGGGACTGGATGCCATGATCTTCATTATTTGAATGTTGAGTTTTAAGACAGCCTTTTCACTTTCCTTTTCACCTTAATCAAGAGGTTCTTTAGTTCCTCTTCACTTTCTGCCATAAGGGTGGTTTTATTTGCATATGTGAGATTATTGATATTTCTCCCAGCAATCTTGATTCCAGCTTGTGTTTTATCCAGCCTGGCATTTTGTGTGATATACTCTGCATATAAGTTAAATAAGCAGGGTGACAATATACAGCCTTGACATACTCCTTTCCCAGTTTTCAACCAGTCATTGTTCCATGTCCAGTTCAAACTGTTGCTTCTTGACCTGCATACAGGATTCTCAGGAGACAGGTAAGGTGGTCTGCTATTCCCATCTCTTTAAGAATTTTCCACAGTTTATTGTGATCCACACAAAGGCTTTAGTTTAGTCAATGAAGCAGAGTGGATGTTTTTCTGGTTGTTCTCTTGCTTTTTCTATGATCCAGTGGCTGTTGGCAATTTGCTCTCTGGTTTCTCTGCTTTTTCTAAGTCCAGCTTGAAAATCTGGAAGTTCTTGGTTCACATACTGTTGAAGCCTGGCTGGGAGAATTTTGAGCACTGCTTTATGGTTGTTAGCATTTGCATTATGTATTTAGGTGCTCCTGTGCTGGAGGCATACATTTTTATAATTGCTATACCTTCTTCTTGGATTGTCCCTTTGATCATTATGTAGTGTCCTTCCTTATTTCTCATAACAGTTTTTATTTTAAAGTCTATTTTGTCTGATGTGAGTATTGTTACTCTTGCTTTCTTTTGATTTCCATTTGCATTGTGTATCTTTTTTCACCCCCTGACTTTCAATCTGTATATGTCCTTAGGTCCAAAGTAGGTCCTTTGCAGGCAGTACATACATGGGTCTTGTTTCTGTATCTGTTTAGCCAGTCTGTGTCTTATGGTTGTAGCATTTAATCCATTTGCATTTAAGGTAATTATTGATATGTATGTTGCTATTACCATTAATTGTTTAGGTTTATTTGTGTGTGCATGTGTGTATGTGTATTTAACTTATATGCAGAGTACATCATGAGAAACGCTGGGCTGGAAGAAGCACAAGCTGGAATCAAGATTGCCGGGAAAAACATCAATAACCTCAGATATGCAGATGACACCACCCTTATGGCAGAAAGTGAGGAGCCTCACTTTCACTAAAGAGCCTTTTGATGAAAGTGAAAGAGGAGATTGAAAAAGTTGGCTTAAAGCTCAACGTTCAGAAAATGAAGATCATGGCATCTAGTCCCATCACTTCATCGCAAATAGATGGGGAAAAAGTGGACACAGTGGCTGACTTTATTTTTGGGGGCTCCAAAATTACTGCAGATGGTGATTGCAGCCATGAAGTTAAAAGATGCTTACTCCTTGGAAGAACAGTTATGACCAACCTAGATAGCATATTAAAAAGCAGAGATACTACTTTGCCAACAAAGGTCCGTCTAGTCAAGGCTATGGTTTTTCCAGTGGTCACGTATGGATGTGAGAGTTGGACTATAAAGAAGGCTGAGTGCCAAATAATTGATGATTTTGAACGGTGGCATTGGAGAAGACTCTTGAGAGTCCCTTGGACTGAAAGGAGATCACACCAGTCAATCCTAAAGGAAATCAGTCCTGAATATTCATTGGAAGGGCTGATGCTGAAGCTGAAACTCCAATACTTTGGCCACCTGATGTGAAGAGCTGACTCATTTGAAAAGACCCTGATGCTGGCAAAGATTGAAGGCAGGAGGAGAAGGGGACAATAGAGGATGAGATGGTTGGATGGCATCACCGACTTGATGGACGTGGGTTTGGGTGGACTCCAGGAGTTGGTGATGGACAGGGAGGCCTGGCGTGCTGCGCTTCATGGGGTTGCAAGGAGTCGGACACGACTGAGCGACTGAACTGAACTGAACTGATGTGGGTCTTTTCTTCTCTTGTGTTTCTTGCTAGAGAAGTTCCTTTAGCATGCGTTGTAAGCCTGGTTTGGTGGTGCTGAATTCCCTTACTTTTGTTTGTCTATAAAGCTTTTGATTTTAACATCAAATCTGAATGAGATCCTAGCTGGGTAGAGTAATCTTGGTTGTAGGTTTTTCTCTTTCATCTCTTTAAATATATCCTGCCTCTCCCTTCTGGCCTGCAGAGTTTCTGTTGAAAAGTCAGCTGTTAACCTTACAGGGGTTCCTTTGTATGTTATTTTTTGCTTTTCCCTTGCTGCTTTTAATGTTTTTTCTTTGTGTTTAATTTTTTTTTAGGTTTGATTAATATGTGTCTTGCTGTACTTCTCTTTGGGTTTATCCTGTATAGAACTCTCTGGGCTTCCTGGACTTGGGTGGCTATTTCCTTTCCCATGTTAGGGGGGTAATCCCCTCGTTTATTTTCTTCACACTCTTTCTTTTAATCTTCTTCTTCTGGGACCCCTATAATTCAAATATTGGTGCATTTACTATTGTCCCACATGTCTCTGAGAGTGTCCTCAGTTTTTTTTTTTCATTCTTTTTTCTCTATTTTGTATCTCAGCAAAGGTCCATCTAGTCAAGGCTATGGTTTTTCCACAGAATCAGTGCCTTCCCTGTCAAACTACCAACGGCTTTTTAAAAAGTTATAAGTAATATTTTTAAAATTTGTATGGAGATACAAAAGCTTCAAAGCACAGACCAACTGGGGAAAAATAATCATTTAATTCCAGCAAGTTAAAAAATGTATGTACTGCTTACAAAGGACCTACTTTGGACCTAAGGACAAAGGAAAGATATAACCATCTGAATGCAGAATTCCAAAGAATAGCAAGAAGAGATAAGAAAGCCTTCTTCAGCGATCAGTGCAAAGAAGTTCTCCAAGCCAGGCTTCAGCAATATGTGAACCGTGAACTTCCAGATGTTCAAGCTGGTTTTAGAAAAGGCAGAGGAACCAGAGATCAAATTGCCAATATCCGCTGGATCATGGAGAAAGCAAGAGAGTTCCAGAAAAACATCTATTTCTGCTTTATTGACTATGCCAAAGCCTTTGACTATGTGGATCACAATAAACTGTGGAAAATTCTGAGAGAGATGGGAATACCAGACCACCTGACCTGCCTCTTGAGAAATCTGTATGCAGGTCAGGAAGCAACAGTTAGAACTGGACATGGAACGACAGAGGGCTCCAAATAGGAAAAAGAGTACGTCAAGGCTGTATATTGTCACCCTGCTTATTTAACTTCTATGCAGAGTACATCATGAGAAATGCTGGGCTGGAAGAAGCACAAGCTGGAATCAAGAATGCCGGGAGAAATATCAATAACCTCAGATATGCAGATGACACTACCCTTATGGCAGAAAGTGAAGAGGAACTAGAAAGCCTCTTGACGAAAGTGAAAGAGGAGAGTGAAAAAGTTGGCTTAAAGTTCAACATTGAGAAAACGAAGATCATGGCATCTGGTCCCATCACTTCATGGGAAATAGATGAGGGAACAGTGGAGATAGTGTCAGATTTTATTTTGGGGGGGCTCCAAAATCACTGCAGATGGTGAATGCAGCCATGAAATTAAAAGACGCTTACTCCTTGGAAGAAAAGTTATGATCAACTTAGATAGCATATTCAAAAGCAGAGACATTACTTTGCCGACTAAGGTCCATCTAGTCAAGGCTATGGTTTTTCCAGTAGTTATGTATGGATGTGAGAGCTGGACTGTGAAGAAATGTGAGCGCCAAAGAATTGATGCTTTTGAACTGTGGTGTTGGAGAAGACTCTTGAGAGTCCCTTGGACTGCAAGGAGATCCAACCAGTCCATTCTGAAGGAGATCAGCCCTGGGATTTCTTTGGAAGGAATGATGCTAAAGCTGAAACTCCAGTACTTTGGCCACCTTGTGCAAAGAGTTTACTCATTGGTAAAGACTCTGATGCTGGGAGGGATTGGGGGCAGGAGGAGAAGGGGACAACAGAGGATGAGATGACTGAATGGCATCACTGACTCGATGGACATGAATCTGAGTGAACTCCGGGAGATGGTGATGGACAGGGAGGCCTGGCGTGCTGCAATTCATGGGGTCTCAAAGAGTTGGACACGACTGAGCAACTGAACTGAACTGATGGTTACCAAAGGGGACAGTGGGAGTGGTAGAGAGATAAATTGTAATAACTATAATGAAAAAGAATTGGCAAGAGATTATATATTTCTATACACCTGAAACTAACACAACATTGTAAATCAACTATATTTCAATTTTTAAAAATTGAGCTCTTATATATAATAACTAATTCAAAATGGATTAAAGCCCTAAATATAAGACTTTAAGCTAATAAAGTCCCAATATAAAACATAGGAGGGAAGCTTTATGACTTTGGATTTGGCAATTTTTTTTTTTTTTGGATATGACACCAAAAGTATAGGCAACAAAAACAGTAAGAGACAAATGGGTCTACATTAAACTTAAAAAAATGTGCATCAGGACATACTCAACAGAGTTAGAGGCATCCTGGGAAATAGATGGGGAAACAGTGGAAACAGTGTCAGACTTTATTTTGGGGGGCTCCAAAATCACTGCAGATGGTGACTGCAGCCATGAAATTAAAAGACGCTTACTCCTTGGAAGGAAAGTTATGACCAACCTAGATAGCATATTAAAAAGCAGAAACAATAAAAAAATAAAAAAGCAGAGACATTACTTTGCTGACTAAGGTCCGTCTAGTCAAGGCTATGGTTTTTCCAGTGGCCATGTATGGATGTGAGAGTTGGACTGTGAAGAAAGCTGAGTGCTGAAGAATTGATGCTTTTGAACTGTGGTGTTGGAGAAGACTCTTGAGAGTCCCTTGAACTGCAAGGAGATCCAACCAGTCCATCCTAAAGGAGATCAGCCCTGGGATTTCTTTGGAAGGAATGATGCTAAAGCTGAAACTCCAGTACTTTGGCGACCTTATGTGAGGAGTTGACTCATTGGAAAAGACTCTGATGCTGGGAGAGATTAGGGGCAGGAGGAGAAGGGGACGACAGAGGATGAGGTGGCTGGATGGCATCACCGACTTGATGGACGTGGGTTTGGGTGAATTCCGGGAGTTGGTGATGAACAGGGAGGGCTGGCGTGCTGCGATTCATGGGGTGGCAAAGAGTCGGACACGACAGAGTGACTGAATTGATAGAATATTATAGAACCACAATATTATAGAATTGCAAATATAGAAAATATTTGCAAATCATATGTAATGAGTTAATATTCAGAGTATACAAAGAACTGCTATAATGCAACAAAAAGAAACAACCTGATTTTAAAATCAAAGAAGTTAAATAGACATTTTTTTAAAGTTGGTATACAAATGGCCAATAAGCACATTGAAAATGTGCTCATTAGAGAAATGAAAATAAAAACAGTGAGATATTACCTTGCACCCATTAGGATGTTTACTCTCAAAAAGCATGAAATAAGTGTTTGCAATGAAATAATTTTAGCTCAAAAAAGGAAGGAAATTCTAATATATGCTACGACATGGATGAATCTTGAGGTCATGTTCAGTGGAAGAAGCTGGTCACAAGAGAACAAATGCTACGTGATTCCACTTATATGATCCAAGAGCAGTCTAATTCATACAGACAGAAAGTAGAATGGGGATTGCAAGATTGGGGGAGGGAGGAATGGAGAGTTATTAATAAATAGAGTTTTAGTTTTGCAAGATAAAAAGACATGCGTGGTGGTGATGGCTGCCCACAATATAAATGTATCTAATACCACTGAAATGTGTAGTATAAATGGTTAAGGTTGCAAGCTCTATGTTATGTGTATTTTGCCACAGTTTAGAACAATCTAAAAATTAGTAAAGAGGCAAACTGCAGAACTGGAGAATATATTTGCAAATCACGTCATGGATTAATATTCAGAATATATAAACAACACCTAAAACTCTACAAAAAAAAAAAAAGCAACCAAGTTAAAAATGGGCAAGGGATTTGAATAGACATTTCTCCAGTGAAATGGCCAATCAACATCACTAATAATTAGGGAAATGTAAGTCCAAACACAAGACATGACTACACGTACATTAGAATGACTATTATAAAAATTCAGAAAATGTTTTTGAGGTTGTGGAGAAATCAGATTCCTGATTAAAATGGAATATAAAATGGTACACCTGCTGTGGAAAACAGTATTGCATTTCCTCAAAACATTAAATATAGTATTACCATATGATTCAGCAATTCTAGTTCTGGGTATATACACAAAAGAATTAACAGCGGGACTCAAACAGACATTTTCACATAAATGTGCATCACAGCATTATTCATATTAGCTAAAAGGTAGGAACAACCCAAATGCCCATTGACAGATGAATGGACAAAAACAGTAGTGTATACATCTGGTGGGATATTATTTACTCTTAGAAATTAAATTCTGGTGCATATTATGACATGGAAGAACCTTGAAAACATTATGCTGAATGAAATAAGTCAGATACAAAATGAAAAATACTGTCTCATTCCACTTATATATGGTGACAGTTGATAGAAACAGAAAGTGGAATAGTGGGTTCCAGGGACTAGGGGGAGGGTTATTGTTTAATGGGTTATAATAACAATGAGTTATTGTTTAGTGGGTAAAGAGTTTCAGTTTGGGAAGATGCAAAAGTCTGGGCAATGAGTAATGGTGATGGTTGTACATCCATGTAAATTGAACATAATGCCACTGAACCAACTGTACACTTAAAGATGGTCTAAATGCTAATTTGTATGTCATGTGTATGTACCCAATAAAAAAAGAAAAAATATTTTAAAACAGTAAGTAGAAATTTTAGTCTTGGAGAATGTAATCTAGACATTATAAATGTTTGACCACCTAAAACCATCCTTTTTACTAGTCAAACATTTATTCGTTGATTAGTAAATTCAAGAATTCAAGTTTTCCCTCCGTCTCGAAAACTTCACATTTCACAGTCGGTTTGTGTACAGATAAATATATTCTTGTATAGTTTCTATAATACTTGATCTTATGTATAAAACATGTTTTGATACTTCAGTTCTAGCTGAGAATTTTATTTTTAATTCTGAAACTCATACATTTCCTCAGAAAAATTTACCGGAAGCAAACTCAGTATTTGTTAAAAATGTCATTTACCAATATATATCAAAATATATAAGATTTTAGTCTAACCTCAATTATTTGATGTTTAAAGTTTACTCTGTGGAAAAAATTTTGTATCTTTCCCTGAGATTTCTGAGTTTTATTTAAGTCTTGTCATTCAGGTTACTGACAGATGTTTGATTCATCCTCATGTAAAGTATCTAATATACAATGATAGGTTAAATTCTAAAAATGAACTCAACAGAGTAAAACCAGAATTCAACAGAGTAAAAACTTACTTCTTGCTTTAAAAGCAAACAAGAAACAACTGGTGAAGATAAGTTAGTGGAGAATTGTTTCATCCAGTTATTGACTCTAGCTTCTTTCACCTTGTACTTGATCATATTTAATATGTGGGACCTAAGTCTGCCATGGAAATCTCTCAGTTCCAGCATAACACAGGACAAGAAGAACATAAGGCGACTTATTAAGACCATTTATTACTTAAATGTAATAGCATCATCATTACATTACATCTAGTCAAACGATGGTTTTTCCAGTAGTCATGTATGGATTTGAGAGTTGGACTATAAAGAAAACTGAGCACTGAAGAATTGATGCTTTTGAACTGTGGTGTTGGAGAAGACTCTTGAGAGTCCCTTGGACTGCAAGGAAATCCAACCAGTCAATCCTAAAGGAAGTCAGTCCTGAATATTCATTGGAAGGACTGATGTTGAAGCTGAAACTCCAATACTTTGGCCACCCGATGTGAAGAACTGACTCATTGGAAAAGACCCTGATTCTGGGAAAGATTGAAGGAAGGAGAAGAAGGGGACAATAGAGGATGAGATGGTTGAATGGCATCACTGACTCGATGGACATGAGTTTGAGCAAGCTCCAGGAGTTGGTGATGGACAGGGAAGCCTGGCATGCTGCAGTCCATGGATCACAAAGAGTTGGACATGACTGAGCAACTGAACTGAACTGAATAGCATTGTACTCTATGACCAGCTCCACCCAGATGAAGGAACAATTGGGAAACTAAGACAAACCATGTGCCCAGTGGAAAAGGAATCAGTTAAGAAAAATAATTTGCTTGCCTATGTGACATGAGCTTTTCTACTGTGTATTATCTAATAAAGTATAAGCTGCTGTTGCTGTTAGTTCCTAAGTCGTGTCCAACTCTTTGCAACCCCAAGAACTAGAGCCCACTAGGCTCCTCTGTCTATAGGATTTCCTAGGCAAGAATACTGGAGGGGTTGCCATTTCCTTTCCAGGGGATCATCTCAACCTAGGGATTGAACCTGAGTATCCTGCTTGGCAGGCAGATTCTTTATCACTGAGCCATCTGGGAAGCCCCATAGCACATTAGCACTTTTAAATTCAGTTCACTTCAGTTCAGTCGTTCAGTTGTGTCCAACTCTTTGTGACCCCATGAATCGCAGCACGCCAGGCCTCCCTGTCTATCACCAACTCCCAGAGCCTACCCAAACTCATGTCCATTGCATTGGTGATGCCATCCAGCCAATTCATTCTCTGTCGTCCCCTTCTCCTCCTGCCCCAAATCCTTCCCAGCATCAGGGTCTCTCCCAACAAGTAACTCTTCGCATAAGGTGTCCAAAGTACTGGAGTTTCAGCTTCAACATCAGTCCCTCCAATGAACACCCAGGACTGATCTCCTTCAGAGTGGACTGGTTGGATCTCCTTGCAGTCCAAGGGACTCTCAAGAGTCTTCTCCAACACCACAGTTCAAAAGCATCAATTCTTCGGTGCTCAGCTTTCTTCACAGTCCAACTCTCACATCCATACATGACCACTGGAAAAACCATAGCCTTGACTAGATGGACCTTTGTTGGCAAAGTAACGTCTCTGCTTTTTAATATGCTATCTGCTGCTGCTGCTAGGTCGCTTCAGTCGCCTCCGACTCTGTGTGACCCCATAGACGGCAGCCCACCACGCTCCCCTGTCCCTGGGATTCTCCAGGCAAGAACAATGGAGTGGTTTGTCATTTCCTTCTCCAATGCAGCAAAGTGAAAAATGAAAGTGAAGCCGCTCAGTCGAGTCCAACTCTTAGTGACCCCATGGACTGCAGCCCACCAGGCTCCTCCATCCATGGGATCTTCCAGGCAATATGCTATCTAGGTTGGTCATAACTTTCCTTCCAAGGAGTAAGTGTCTTTTAATTTCACGGCTGCAATCTCCATCTGCAGTGATTTTGGAGCCCTAAAAAATAAAGTCTGACACTGTTTTTACTGTTTCCCCATCTATTTGCCATTAAGTGATGGGACCAGATGCCATAATCTTAAGTTTTCTGAATGGTGAGCTTTAAGCCAACTTTTTCACTCTCCTCTTTCACTTTCATCAAGAGGCGTTTTAGTTCCTCTTCACTTTCTGCCATAAGGGTGGTGTCATCTGCATATCTGAGGTTATTGATGTTTTCCCTGGCAATCTTGATTCCAGCTTGTGCTTCCTCCAGCCCAGCGTTTCTCATGATGTATTCTGCGTATAAATTAAGTAAGCAGAGTGACAATATACAGCCTTGACGCACTCCTTTTCCTATTTGGAACCAGTCTGTTGTTCCATGTCGAGTTCTAACTGTTGCTTCCAGACCTGCATACAGGTTTCTCAAGAGGCAGGTCAGGTGGTCTGCTTTCCCATCTCTTTAAGAGTTTTCCACAGTTTGTTGTGATCCACATAGTCAAAGACTTTGTCATAGTCAATAAAACAGAAATAGATGTTTTTCTGGAACTCTCTTGCTTTTTCGATGATCCAGCGGATGTTGGCAATTTGATCTCTGGTTGCTCTGTCTTTTCTAAAACCAGCTTGAACATCTGGTAGCTCACGGTTCACATATTGCTGAAGCCTGGCTTGGAAAATTTTGAGCATTACTTTACTAGTGTAAGAGATGAGTGCAATTGTGCGGTAGTTTGAGCATTCTTTGGCATTGCCTTTCTTTGGGATTGGAATGAAAACTGATCTTTTCCAGTCCTGTGGCCACTGCTGAGTTCTCCAAATTTGCTGGCATATTGAGTGTAGCACTTTCACAGCATCATCGTTCAGGATTTGAAATAGCTCCACTGGAATTCCATCACCTCCACTAGCTTTGTTCATAGTGATGCTTTCTAAGGCCCACGTAGATGGATGACTCTAGGTGAGTGATCACACCATCGTGATTATCTTGGTCATGAAGATCTTTTTTGTATAGTTCCTCTGTGTATTTTTGCCACCTCTTCTTAATACCTTCTGCTTCTGTTAGGTCCATACCATTTCTGTCCTTTATCAAGCCCATCTTTGCATGAAATGTTCCCTTGGTGTCTCTAATTTTCTTGAAGAGATCTCTAGTCTTTCCCATTCTGTTGTTTTCCTCTATTTCTTTGCATTGATCGCTGAGGAAGGTTTTCTTATCTCTTCTTGCTATTCTTTGGAACTCTGCATTCAGATGGGCATATCTTTTCTTTTCTCCTTTGCTTTTCACTTCTCTTCTTTTCACAGCTATTTATAAGGCCTCCCCAGACAGCCATTTTGCTTTTTTGCATTTCTTTTCCATGGGGATGGTCTTAATCCCTGTCCTGTACAATGTCACGAACCTCATTCCATAGTTCATCAGGCACTCTGTCTATCAGATCTTGTCCCTTAAATCTATTTCTCACTTCCACTGTATAATCATAAGGGATTTGATTTAGGTCATACCTGAATGGTCTAGGAAACTTGGGTCTTTTCCCTACTTTCTTCAATTTAAGTCTGAATTTGGCAATAAGGAGTTCATGATCTGAGCCACAGTCAGTTCCTGGTCTTGTTTTTGCTGACTGTATAGAGCTTCTCCATATTTGGCTGCAAAGAATATAATCAATCTGATTTTGGTGTTGGCCATCTAGTGATGTCCATGTGTAGAGTCTTCTCTTGTGTTGTTGGAAGAGGGTGTTTGCTATGACCAGTGCATTTTCTTGGCAAAACTCTATTAGCCTTTGCCCTGCTTCATTCCATACTCTAAGGCCAAATTTGCCTGTTACTCCAGGTGTTTCTTGACTTCCTACTTTTGCATTCTAGTCCCCTATAATGAAAAGGACATCTTTTTTGGGTGTTAGTTCTAAAAGGTCTTGTAGGTCTTCATAGAACCGTTCAAGTTCAGCTTCTTCAGTGTTACTGGTTGGGGTATAGGCTGCATTACTGTGATAATGAATGGTTTCCCTTGGAAATGAACAGAGATCATTCTGTCATTTTTGAGATTGCATCCAAGTACTGCATTTCGGACTCTTGTTGACCATGATGGCTACTCCATTTCTTCTAAGGGATTTCTGCCCACAGTAGTAGATATAATGAGTCATCTAAGTTAAATTCACCCATTCCAGTCCATCTTAGTTCGCCAGTTCCTAGAACGTCAACGTTCACTCTTGCCATCTCCTATTTGACCACTTCCAATTTGCCTTGATTCATGGACCTAACATTCCAGGTTCCTATGCAATATTGCTCTTTACAGCATCAGACCTTGCTTCTATCACCAGTCACATCCACAACTGGGTATCGTTTTTGCTTTGGCTCCATCCCTTCATTCTTTCTGGAGTTATTTCTCCACTGATCTCCAGTAGCATATTGGGCACCTACTGACCTGGGGAGTTCCTCTTTCAGTATCCTATCCTTTTGCCTTTTCATACTGTTCATGGGGTTCTCAAGGCAAAAATACTGAAGTGGCTTGCCATTCCCTTCTCCAGTGGACCACATTCTGTCAGACCTCTCCACCATGACCCATCTGTCTTGCTGGCCCCACAGAGCATGGCTTAGTTTCATTGAGTTAGACAAGGCTGTGGTCCATGTGATCAGATTGGCTAGTTTTCTGTGATTATGGATTCAGTGTGTCTGCCATCTAACGCCATCTCGTAACACCTACCGTCTTACTTGGGTTTCTCTTACCTTGGTCGTGGGGTCTTCACGGCTGTTCCAGCAAAGTGCAGCTGCTGCTCCTTACCTTGGACAAGGTGTATCTCCTCATGGACACCCCTCCTTTTTAAAAAAAATTAATTAATTGCTTGGAGGCTAATTACATTACAATATTGCATTGGTTTTGCCATACATTCACATGAATCTGCCATGGGTGTACATGTTTTCCCCATCCTGAACCCCCTTCCCACATCCCTCTCCATCCCATCCCTCTGGGTCATCCCAGTGCACCAGCCCCTGAGTCCCTGTATCATGCATTGAACCTGGACTGGCAATCCATTTCACATATGATAATATACATGTTTCAATGCCATTCTCCCAAACCATTCCACCCTCGCCCTCTCCCACAGAGTCCAAAAAGACTGTTCTATACATCTGTGTCTCTTTTGCTGTCTCACAGGGTTATTGTTCAGTTCAGTTCAGTTGCTCAGTCGTGTCCGACTCTTTGCGACCCCATGAATCACAGCATGCCAGGCCTCCCTGTCCATCACCAAATCCTGGAGTTCAC